>NW_022681458.1:1117500-3517500 GCF_009764315.1 Trachypithecus francoisi | reverse complement strand
TTTAAAAAAGCCCCCACAATATCCTCATCTATGTGTCTTGGTCCATTCCTGCTGCTGTAACACAGTCCCTGAGACTGGGTAATTAAAAATCATAGAAAGCTATTTTTCATAGTCCTGGAGGCTGGGGAGTTCAAGATCAAGGCACTGACAGGTTCAGTGGCTGGTGAGGGCCTGGCCTCTGCGGCTACGGTGGCACCTCGTTTCTGTGTCCTCACATGGCAGAGGGGGAGGAAGGGCAAAGGGTTTCACTAGTTTGCTGGAGCCACCCCCCCCTATTTTTTCTTTGGAGACAGAATCTCACTCTGTCACCCAGGCTGGAGTGCAGTGGCGCAGTCACAGCTCACTGCAGCCTTGACTTCCCAGGCTGAAGTGATCCCCGCCACCTCCGCCCTGCTGAGGAGCTGGGACTACCGGCATGTGCCTCCACACCAGGATAATTAAAAATAATTTTTTGTGTGTGTGGATATGGGGTCTCACTATGTTGCCAAGGCTGGTCTCAAACTCCTGGGCTCAAGCAATCCTCCTGTCTCAGCCTCCCAGCCTCTTGGCTGAGATTACAGGCATGAGCCACTGTGCTCAGCCCTGGAGCCCTTTTATAAGGGAGGGAGGGAGACCTCATGACTGAATCACCTTCTAAAGACCCCACCTCTTAATATCATCACTTTGGGTCTTAGGTTCCAATATATGAATTTTTGGTAGGGAGGCACATACATTCAAACCACAGGATCATGGCAATGAGGCGTTTCTGAAGATCGACTTTTATTTATTGTCCAACACTGATGATAGTAGGATGGACGGTCCCTTGGCAGGGCTTGTTGGGAGAGGAGGAGGTTCCAGAAGAGTTGTTCTTGTCTAATCAGGAAGAGCTTCTGTTCTATAGATGCTGATGATTTAAATCCTATAGGAAATCCGTAGGATTAAATGATGCCCACTTAAATTTGACTTTCAGATAAACCATACGTTTTATTATAATTATGTCCCATGCAATATTTAAATTTAACTGGGCCTCCTGTATTTTTTATTTGCTAAATCTGGAAACTATATTTGGAATAAGCTCAGGAATAAAATTCGAGTTTTTATGAGTATGTAATGCTCTCTGTGGGAAATCTGACTCATAAATAAGGATGATGATATTTTGAAAAGCAAACAAAGTAATCAGGAAGACATTTTTTTCTTTACAAAACCTAAATAAGCCCCTTCTAAATTAGCTTTTTCAGACAACCTAAAAAGAATTAGTGATTTCCCAAGTACTCATTATCCATGCATCTGTTGATAGTAACCATTGCAATGGCCTGAAAAAACATACATGTTTTGTAAAATGTTTTCCTAAAGCCTGATTTCTTGTATTTGCCTATTTTGTTTTTACTCTTCTTATTGTTCTGTTTTCATTCCTGATGTTTCAAGGTTTCTTCTTTTATCATTTCCTTTCCATTTCAAGAGCCTCCTTAGGCGTTCTTTTAGGCCAGGTCTTCTGGTGCCAAATTTTCTTAGTTTTTTTGAATCCAAGAAGGTCTTGATCACCCCCTTCATTTCTGAAGGATATCTTCACTGACAGTTCTTTTCTTTCAGAATTTGAAAAGTTTTGTGCCATTTCCTTCTGGCTTCCATGGTTTCTCATGAACAATCTACTGTCATTTGAATTGCTTCTTTCACACAGGTAAGATGTTGATTATCCTTTTTTTTTTTTTTTAAATTGAGACAGAGTTTTGCTCTTCTTGCCCAGGCTGGAATACAATGGCATGATCTCAGCTCACCGCAGCCTCCACCTCGAGCGATTCTCCTGCCTTAGCCTCCCAAGTAACTGGGATTACAGGCATGCGCCACCATGCCCAGGTAATTTTGTATTTTTAGTAGAGATGGGGTCGCTCCATGTTGGTCAGGCTGGTCTCGAACTCCCGACCTCAGGTGATCCACCTCCCAAAATGCTGGGATTACAGGTGTGAGCCACTGTGCCCGGCCAATTATCTCTTAATGCTTTCAAGATTTTTCTTTGTTCATAGTTCTCAAGAGTTTCATTGTGATTATCTTTGATGTGAATGTCTTTGAAGTTATCCTATTTAGCATTTGCTCAGCTTCTTGTATCTATAAGTTTGTGTTTTTTGCCAAATTTGAGAAATTTCAGCCATTATTTCTTTGAGTACTTTTTCAGTCTCTCCCTTTTTCTCTTCTCTTCCCAGGACTCTCATGACATAAATGTTACATCTTTTGTTATAATCCCACAGGTCCCTGAGGCTCTGTTCATTTTTTTTTCAGTCAGTTTTTTTTTATCTGTTGTTTAGATTGATTGTATTGTTCTCTCTTTCAGTTCATGGATTCCTTCCTCTGTCTTCCCTGTTCTGTTGTGGAACCTGTTCAGCAAGTTTTTGTCTTTGTTTTGGTTATTGTATTCTTTAGTTCTAATATTTCCATTTGTTTCTTTTTCATATTTCTATTTCTTTGCCAAGGCTTTCTATTTTTTTAAAAAAATTTATGTCCAGTGTGTTTCCAGTTCCTTGTTGAAGCATTTTTATGATGACTGCTTTAAAATATTCATCAAGATATTGAATATTATTAACACAAAAAAATGATAAACATTTGATGGGTATGTTATTTACTCTAATCTGATCACATTATATGTATTGAAACATCACTATGTACCCCATGACTATGTGTAATTATTTGTCAGTTAAAAATGAAATTAATTGGCTGGGTGCAGTGGCTCATGCCTGTAATCTCAACACTTAGGGAGGCTGAGGCAGGCAGATGATGAGGTCAGGAGATCAACAGCATCCTGGCTAACATGGTGAAACCCTGTCTCTTCTGAAAATACAAAAAAAAAAAAAAAAAATAGCTGAGTGTGGTGGTGGCAGATGCCTGCAGTCCTAGCTACTCAGGAGGTGGAGGCAGGAGAATCGCTTGAACCCAGGAGGCAGAGGTTACAGTGAGCTGAGGTCATGCCGCTGCACTCCAGCCTGGCGACAGAGTGAGACTCTGTCTCAAAAAATAAATAAATACATAAATAAAATTAATTAACAAATTAAAAAACCTTCATCCTGTAGTTCCCATGTGTGTGTGTCATCTTGATATTGGTGTCTATTTGCTGTTTTTTTTTTCATTCAAGTTGATTATTTTCCTGGTTCTTGGTATGACAAGTGAATTTCAGTTTTATCCTGGACATTTTGGGTATTCAGGATCTTATTTAAATCTCCTGTCTTTACAAGCTTCCTCTGACACTTTGTCACTTAAGAAGGTGTCAGGAGGAGTGGAAGTCCAAATTCCCCTCTCAGCCTCTATTGACACCCAAAAGGATGAAGAAAGATGTTTTACTACTCCTGGGTATGGGGAGTGGTAGACATTTAGGCTTTACTGTGCTTCCTTTGACACAAACCCAGTGGGGAGGGGAAGGGCCACCTTTTACTGCCAGGTGGGGATGCAGATTTGACCTACTCACATGGCCTTCTCTGACGCTCTGGGGAGTTGGAGGCATTGCTTTTCTTGATCTTAGTTTGGGAGATGGTCATCTCAGGGGAAGCCCTACATCCAATGTTGCCTTGTCACTGATACTAAAAAGGACCTTAGATTTCAAGCAGTATCTTTTAGACTCCATAGAGATTGTCTTTTATTTCTTTCTCTTGCCTAATTGCTTTGCCTAGGACTTACAGTCCTGTGTGGAATAGGAGTGGTGAAAATGGGCATCCTTATTTTTCCTGATCTTAGAGGCAAAGATTTTATCTTTTCCCCATTCGGTATGATGTTAACTGTAGATTTGTCATATATGGTATTTATTGTTTCAAGGTATATATATATATCTTCTATATCTAATTTGCTAAGAGTGTTTATCACAAAGGAATGTTGGATTTTCAAATGCTCTGTGTTTATTGAAATGATCATTTTGTTGCCTTTTTTGGTTAATGTAGTATATCACGTGTATTGATTTGCATATGTTGAACCATCCTCAAGTTCCTGGAATGAATCCCACTTGATCATAATGATCTTTTAAATGTGCCTTTCAATTTAGTTTGCTAGTATCTTTTTGAGAATTTTTGCATCTATGTTCCTCAGAGATATTGGCCTATGGTTTTCTTTTTTGTTGTGTTCTTATCTGGTTTTGGAATCAGAGTAATGCTGGTCTCATATAATTAGTTTGCAAGTTTTCCCCCCTATTCAATTTTCTGGAATATTTTGAGCAGAATTGGTATTAGTTCTTCCTTAAATATTTGGTAGAATTCAGCAGTGAAGCCATCAGGTCCTGGGCTTTTTAAAAAACTTACTTATTTTTTCATGGAAGACTTTTTATTACTGATTCAATTTTCTCACCTGTTATTGGTCTGTTAAAATTTCCTATTCTTCATAATTTAATCTTGAGAGGTTATATCCACGAATGTATTCATTTCTTTTTTGTTTACAAGTTTTTTATTGTATGTGTGTTCATAATAGTCTCTTATGATCCTTTATATTTCTGTGATATTAATTGTAATGTCTCCTTTTTTATTTCTGATTTTATATATTTGTGTCTATCCTCTTTTATTCTTAGCCTAGCTAAAGGTTTGTTGATATGGTTTATCTTTTCAGAGAAACTAACTTTTTGTTTCATTGATCTTTTGAATTGGTCCTTTTTTTACACTCTATTTTATTTCTGTTCTAAGCTTTATTATTTCCTTCCTTCTACCAATCTTGGGTTTAGTTTGTTCTTCTCTAGTTCCTAGATGTTCATGGCAGGTCATTTATTAGAAATATTTCTTCTTTTTTGATATACATGTTCATCGCTATGAACTTCCCTCTTAGAACTGCTTTGCTGTGTGCCATAGGTTTTGGAATGGTGTGTTTCTGTTCTCATTTGTCTTAAGGAATTTTAATTATTATAATTTGTTTCTGTTTTTTACAGATAGAGTTTTGCTCTGTTGCCCAGGCTGGAGTACAGTGACACAATCATAGCTCTCTGTAACCTTGAACTCCTGGGCTCAAGTGATCCTCCTGCGTGAGCCTCCCATGTGCTACCATGCCTAGCTATTTTTAAAAAATTGCTTATAGAGACAATGTCTCACTATGTTGCCTAGGCTGGTCTGAAACTCCTGGCCTTAAGTGATCCTCCCACCTTGGATCTCAGGGAGTTTAAAAATTTCCTTTTTCATTTATTTATTAACCCATTGGTTATTTAGGAGCATGTTGTTAAATTTCCATGTACTTGTAAGACTTCTGAAATTATTCTTCTTGTTGACTTCTAGTTTTCCTTGTCATTGACTTCTATTATGGTCTGAAGAACTACTTGATATGATCTCTATTTTGTTAAGTTTCAGATTTGTTTTGTAGCCTAACATATGATCTATCCTGAAGAACATTCCACGTACAGTTGAAAAGAAGGTATATTTTGTCAGATGTCGGATGGAATGTTTTGTAAATGTCTGTTAGGTTTATTTGGTCTGTGGTATAAGTTCAACTTTTTGTTGTTGTTGATTTTCTGTCTAGATGATCTGCATTCACTGCATTCCACTGAAAGTGGAACCCTGAAGTTCCATACTATTTTTTGTGGTAGGCTATCTCTCCCTTTAGATCTAATAATCGTTGCTTATATATTTGGATGCTGTGATATTTGGTGCATATATATTTATAGTTGTTATATCCTCTTAATGAATTGCTTCCTTTATTATTTTATAGTGACCTTCTTTTGCTCTTTTTACAGTTTTTGATTTAAAGTCTATTTTGTCTGATATCAATATGGCTGTTCTGTTTGTTTTTGGTTTATGTTTGCATGGAATATCTTTTTCCATGTCTTCACTTTTAGTCTGTTTGTCTTTAGTAGTGAGGGGAGTCTCTTGTAGGCAGCATATAGATGGGTCTGTTTTAAAAAAATCAATTCAACCACTTTATATCTTTTAACTGTAGAATTAATCTGTTTATGTTCAAGGTTATTATTGGTAGAAAAAGACTTACTCCCACCATTTTATTAATTGTTTCCTGGTTGTTTTGTAGACCTTTGTTCTTCTTCTCTTTTTGTTTACATCTGTAGTTTGGTGAGTTTTTTGGTGTTAAGGTTTGTTTTCTTTCTCTTTCTCATCTGTGTATCTGCTGTAATTTTTTTCTTTGTAGTTATCATGGGTCTAACATAAAGAGTCTTGTAGTTACAGTACACTTTTTTTTTTTTTTTTTTTGAGACAAGGTCTTGCTCTCTTGCCCAGGTTGATCTCCCAGGGCTCAAGAGATCCTCCTGCTCCAGCCTCCTGAGTAGCTGGGACTGTGGGCCCATGCCACCATGCCTGGATCATTTTTTTGTAAAGACATAGTCTCACTTTGTTGCCCAGGCTGTTCTTGAACTCCTGGGCCCAAGTGATCCTCCTGCCTCAGCCTCCCAAAGTGCTGCGATTACAGGCATGAGCCACTGTGCTTCGTGATGTAATACACTATTTTAAGCTGCTAGCAACTTAAGTTTGGTGATATAAAAGTACTCTAGACTTTCCCCCGTCCTCCTACAATTTGTATTTTAGTTGCCTTAATCTACATCTTTATCTTTTGTAGTTGATGTTTTTGACCTTTTTTATTTTTAAATATCAAATTAGAGGATTGAAAGATTTACATAGCACCATTACAGCACTGGGGTATTCTAAGTATGATAGATTTACCTATACTGGTCAGTTTTATAATTTCATGTGTTTTAATGATAGTAATTATTGTCTCTTTGTTTTTAGGTATAGCATTCCGTTAAGCATTCTTTGTAAGGCCAGTCGGGTGGTGAAGAATTCCCTCAGTTTTTGCTTGTCTGGGAAGTTTTTTATTTCTCCTTCATTACTGAAAGACAGCTTTTATAGATATAGTATTCTTGGCTGACAGTTTTTTTTTTCTTTTAACACTTTGAATATATTATCCCATTCTCTCCTAGCTTGAAAGGTTTCTGCTGAGAAGTCTGCTGACAGTCTAATGGAAATTTCCTTATTTGTGAATTGATATTTCTCTCTTGCAGCTTTTAGAATTCCCTCTTTGTCTTTGACTGTAATATGCCTCAAAGAGGATAATTTTTAGTTGCGTTTTATTGGGCATCTTTGAGCTTCTCAGATCTGGATATCTATGTCTCTCCCAAGACTTGGGAGGTTTTCAGCTATAATTTTGTTAAATAGGTTTTCTGTGCTTTTTTTCTCCATTTCTTCTCCCCGTAGCATTCCTATCATGTGAATATTTGTTTATTTAATGGTGTCTCATAAGTCTTGTAAGTTTCTTCATCTTTTAATATTGTTTCTTTTTTTCCCTCTGGTTGGATTATTTCAAAAGACCTGTCTTTAAGTTCAGAAATTCTTTTCTGCTTGATCTAGTCTGTTGTTGAAGCTCTCAACTGTATTTTTTATTACATTAATTGAATTTTTGAGTTCCAAGATTTTTTTTGGTTATTTTTTATGATATCTATTTGTTAGTTGAATTTGTTTTTCAGATTGTGAATTGTTTTCCTCATCTTATTGAATTGTTTGTCTATACTCTCTTGTATGTTACTGAGTTTCCTTAAGGTCATTATTTTGAATTTATTTTTAGGTGCGTTGTAAATATCTTTTTCTTTGTGGTCTATTACTGTATACTTACTGTGTTTCTTTGGGGATATCATGTTTCCTTGCTTTTTCATGTTTCATGTTTCTCATGTCCCTTCATTCATACCTGCACATCTAATGGAACAGTTGCTTTTTTGAATTTTATAAGGCAGCTTTTGTAGGAACCCATCCTTGTAGATGGGTTCTAGGGTGTTGGTTGGGAATGGCACATTGGCTTTGGTTCTAAGAAGTCCCCCCACTCTGAGCAGATCCTGGTGGGGGAGACAGTGTGGCAGAGGCAGGATACCTCACTCATCTCTCTATGGTGCTGTCCTGGGGTTCTGTGCCCCACAGGGATTTCACCACTCCCCTGGTGCTCTCTAGTGTACCTCCTCAGTCACTGGAATGGAAATATAGGTATCTGTTGTTTTGTTCCCTTTCTAGGGGCGTGCGGGAAAGTGCCAGGAAACACTAGCTGGCCATCCTGCTGATGTCTGATACTTGCACTGTCTTCTAACATCATAAAAGTCCAGGGGAAAAAGTGTGCTGGTCATTGAGGGAGCAACAAAGTGCAAATTGGTGTTTGAAGAGAAGGGAGATTTTCAGGTATTTTGGGAGAGATTCTCTTTGAGTCCTTTCAGCTAAGTAAGAAAATTCTTTAAAAAGCTACCAACCAGAAGCATAAGTCGGTCCTGCTCTGATGAAGGACACAGTGATGAGAAAAGCCCTGGACACCAATCTTGTCCCTGGGTGTGAGATATCTAGACCTGCAGGCTCTGCCTGGCCTGACACTGTCAAATGGGGACTGGCCCAGTGCTGCCTGGCCTCCCAGGATTTGGCTGTGCTGCTGGCCTGAGCTGGCCTGTTTGGGGTGTGCGTGGTTACAAACCTCTGTTTAGTCTAGCAGGTACATGGTACCTACAGGGAAGCCAAGAAGGGGATTGCTTCTACAGCCCTAGGGATATTGGGGCCAAAGGGCATCTGTCTTCTGATGGAGGAACTCTGAGCAGGAACAATGCAGGCTTTTAATTCTAGCACAAGAGGCCAATTTCTCAATAATCAACTGAGAACTGATGGAAGTTCATCAGAGCCTCTGCAAGGTTTGTATCATTCTGGCCGGAGTGGGGACTGGGTAAGCGAGGAGATTGGGAAGGGGCCCAGCAGATTTTTGCCCCATGTATGAAAGTCCTTGGAGAATCACAACTTTAAGCTCCAGCCCCCACTCCATTTAATCCAGACCTTAACCAGGGTTCCAGCAAGTTAGAGGTGACTCTCATCCTGAGTTTTATTGTTCAGATGTTGGTCCTTTATTATGTAATTTGGCCTGATGTAGGGCTGAGAAAATGCATTGTCTTATTTCACCCTTGACATTTTTATTGCAGAGCATTTCCAAATCTGTGGGAAAGGCTGTTCAGGCTGCTTCCTTGGGAAGTATTTAAAGGGATACAAGTCAGCTACTGAATGCAGGGAGAGGGGAAAAATTAGGCAGAAGAGAGAAAGAGAAAATATAAGGGGAAAGGAATTAAACAAGAAGGAACCCAGTCACAGCATTTTATTTCTCCATTTGTTCTTTGTATCATAAGTTTTGAAGTAAGATGTACTTTCCCAATAGTTTTTTTTTTCTCTTTGTTAATCAGAAGTGAATTGGACTTTCTGTTCCTTTTCAGTGAGAGGAACCTGTCCCCAGCTCTGTGATTTTGGCCATTTCTCTTTACTCTTTTGGGCCTCTTTATCTACAGAGGGAGATCAAGAATGTCCACTGCTTAAGTTTATTTCAAGGGTTAAGTGAGATTCATTGTCATTCAACAAGCATTTATTGTTTCTGTGTACCTGCCCCTGTGCTAGGAGCTGGCTCCTGCTTTCCTGAGGCTTATGAAGGGGCACCCCAAGCAAAGGATGCTGTTTAATAAGGCAAGCATCAAAGTGAGAGTGGGAGGGCTCCTTGTGGGAAGCTGCATTTAGCCAAAATCTGATGTCAGGGAGAGTTTGCTATAGGAGAGGGGCAAGTTGGAGAGTGGAGAAAGAGGGGTAGCTTGTACAGAGACCTGTGGTGGGAAGTCACCCAACCCACTCCAGGGGCTGAGAGGAGACAGGCCAGTGACGCTAGAGGGCAGAGGGCTGGAGAGAGGAGCAAAATGAGGCTGGAGAGGCCAGAAGATAGAGACCATGCAGCATTGCTGGGTCAGGTTTAAGCAGGGAAAGTCACATGGGACTTGCATTTTGGAAAGAGCCTTCTGACTGCAGGAACTGGCCTTGATGTCTGAGGGAGGCTAAAAATCTGGCCATTGCTGGAGTTCAGCCTTGATACTGGCAGCTTGGACTGTGGTGGTGGTGAATGGTAGAGGGGAAGGAGTAGAAGGAGGCTGATGTTAGAATTAAGAGCCTGTGGGCCGGGCGCGGTGGCTCACGCCTGTAATCCAGCACTTTGGGAGGCCGAGGTGGGCAGATCACAAGGTCTGGAGATCGAGACCATCCTGGCTAACACGGTGAAACCCCGTATCTACTAAAAATACAAAAATATTAGCCAGACATGATGGCGGGCGCCTGTAGTCCCAGCTACTCAGAAGGTTGAGGCAGGAGAATGGTGTGAACCCGGAAGGCGGAGCTTGCAGTAAGCAGAGATGGCGCCACTGCACTCCAGTCTGGGCGACAGAGCAAGACTCTGTCTCAAAAAAAAAAAAGAGCCCCTGAATTTGGTGACTGACTGGATGGATAATGTGTAGTGGGGAAAAGGAAGCTGTCGGGATGAGGTCTAGATTTCTGCCTCATACGCCGGATAGAGTTTCGTTGTTCACTGAGATGCAAGTTACCATTGGAGGCCTGGTCTTGGACATGCTGAATTTGAGGTACCTTTGAGGCACTCAGTGAAAAATATGGACTACGTTAGTAGGATGTACCATTTTGGAGTTCAGAGATGAGGTCTAGCCTCATTTTTTCATCTTTCCTGCGTCCATACCAGCTGCCATAATAGCTTTTCTTTTCTTTTTTCTTTTTGAGACAGAGTCTCACTCTGTTGCCCAGGCTGGAGTGCAGTGGTGTGATCTTGGCTCACTGCAACCTCTGCCTCCTGGGTTCAAGCGATTCTCCTGTCTCAGCCTCCCAAGTAGCTGGGATTACAGACATGCACCACCACGCCTGGCTAATTTTTGTATTTTTAGTAGAGATGGGGTTTCACCATGTTGGCCAGGCAGGTCTCAAACTGCTGGCCTCAAGTAATCTGCCTGCTTTAGCCTCCCAAACTGCTGGGATTACAGGCTCGAGCCACTGTGCCTGGCCATAATAGCTTTTCAGTTCCTCCCTTGAGAGGCAGAGTGAACTTTCTTCTTCTTTGACTGTAGGTTCAACTATCTTCCATAAAAAGAACTCAAATCTTCCTGACCCCAAATCCCTTTTGCTATGGTCTGAACGTTTGTGTCACTCCAAAATTCATATGTTGAAATCATAACCCACAAGGCGATGGTATTAGAAGGCAGGCTTTTGGGAGGAGATTAGGTCATGAAGACTAGCGCCCTTATAAAAGAGGCCCCAGATAGCTAGCTCACTGCTTCCATCATGTGAAGACACAGAAAGAAGGTACTGTCTATGAACCAGAAAGTGAGTGCTCATCAGACACTAAATCTGCTGGTACCTTGATCTCAGACTTCCTAGCCTCCAGAACTGCAAGAAGTAAATTTCTGTTTTTAAGCTATCCAGTTTATGGTATTTTGTTATAGAAGCCCAAACAGTCTAAAACACCCCTGTAGCTATATTCACCTCTCTCCTCCCATGCCTGGTTCAAACGCCTCCAAGTTTGCTGTCTTTGGGATGAAGCTCTTCAAGTACAGTTCCTGCTGTACAGTGCTTCTCCATCTTCAGGCCTGTGAAACTAAAGAGACAAATTGCCCACTGCCTAATATACCACAGTGGGACAGGCATAATATTGCCATTATAGACGTTCCTTTTGTAAAAGGGAAACACGAGAGATAAAAAGTAGTCATTGGTCCATAACAATTCTGAAATCCAGCTGGGGAAATGTTAGAAGTTCCTTGATTAGGTCTCGAGGCCCAGAAATGACTCTTCCTAGCACTTCATTCTGCTCTCTGAGCTCTTGGTTCTACCCCGAGTCAACTTTTCTTTTCTTTTTTTGGTGAAATGTAGTGTGTGTTTGGAGTGGAGTAGTTTTCACAGCCTTCTTGTCAGTGTATGTTTTGGGGTCAAATTGCCTCTTTCATTTAGTTCTATCTCTATCCTTTTCAGTTTAAGCTGGCAGTATTTTTTACTGAAATAAATCTCTCCAAAACATTGTGGGTTGCAGTGAATTTCATTGCAGGTATACCCCATTAGACAGAAGCTTAAGCACCGTAGGAAAGGTAATACAAAAAAAGAGACAGACGTTACATTCACAAATGTCTTCTGGATAAGCCCTTAAGCTTTGTTTTTTTTTCTTGGTGTCTAGTTTGCTGTTTTTGTCTATTTTCTTAAAATGGAGACTTTGATAATTGGTTTTAAGCCTTTCTTCTTTTCTCTTATGTGTATTTAAATTGATAAAAATTTCCCTCTAAGCATGGCTTCAGCTTTAATTTCATATGTTTATATGTTTTGATATATTTTCATGTCCATTCATTTCAAAATATTTCTGATTTCCATTATCGTTTCTTTTTTGAATCACAGGTTGTTTAAAAGAGTATTTGGGAATTTTAATTTTCCCACAGTTGTAGCTTAATTCCACTGTAGTCAGAAAATAGAGAACATAATCTCTGTTCTTTGAAATTGAAAATTCTTTGAAATTGTTGAGATTTCAACATGTTGCTCAGATCTTCTATGTATTTACTGATATTTTTGTCTGCTTATTCGGTCCATTTTGGAGAGATATTTGTTAAAATGTCCCATTTTAGTTGTATATTCATCTGTTTTTCTTTTTGTGTAAATATTTGATTTGCATATTTTAGGCCTATATTATTAGGTGCATATAAATTAGGAATTGCCGTAGCTTTCTGGTGGGTTGACTCTTTTATTATTATGAAATATCCCTCGTTATCTCTATTCATGTTTCTTTCTTTCTTTTTTTTTTTTTTTTTTTTTTTTGACAGAGTCTTGCTCAGTTTCCCAGGCTGGAGTGCAGTGGCGTGATCCCGGCTTACTGCAACCTCTGCCTCCTGGGTTCAAGTGATTCTTGTGCCTCAGCCTCCTGAGTAGCTGGGATTACAGGCACCCACCACCATGCCCAGCTAATTGTTTTGTACTTTTAGTAGAGACATGGTTTCCTATGTTGGCCAGGCTGGTCATGATGTTTCTTTCTCTTAAGTCTAATTTGATATTATTGTAGCTCTGCTGTGTTTCCATTGGTTAGTGATTGCATAGTATATCTTTTCTTTTTTTAATCCTTTTACTTTCACATTCTCTGTATCCTTATATTTAAGATCTGTCTCTTATAAATATAATAGAGTTGGACTTTGTATTTTTATCCATCTCTTTTAATTGATATATTTGATAAATTTATATTTATTGTAGTTACTTTATTTTTTCTTTGCTCACATGTTAAATATTTCTTGCTCCAAATTTCTCTTAACATGATTTTCTGTATTTTTATTTGTATTTCTCTTTCTGTATTTAATTTTCTATGGACTTATCTTCTAGTTCTCTAATTCTCTCTTCAATTATGTCAAATCTGCTTTGAAAGTCATGTATTGGACCTATTTATTTATTTAGAATGACTAGTTCTCACTTTTTTAAAATGAGGTATAACGTATACAGTAATCCTAAGTATTTAGCCTGATGAATTGTTACACACACACATATGCATATCTGTATCCATATCTATTGTATCTCCATATCCAAATAATTATCACACAGATGAAGATGTTTTAAGTTTCTAGCACCCCAAAGTCTGCATCATGTCCATTGTATCTGATATTTCCTTCAAAGATAAGCAATTTTTTTTTACCTCTGTCACCATGGATTAGTTTTGTGTGTATTTGGATTTTCTATAAATATATCCCATACTATTAACTCTTTGTGTCTGACTTTGTTAACTCAGCATCATGCCTGAGATTTATCCATGCTGTTCTCTGCAGCAGTTTTTTATTGCTATCTATCAACCCATTATATGAATATACCACATTTTATTTATTCATTCTGTTGTTGATGGACATTTGAATTGTTTCTACAATCGTTTTCTCTTGTGGATTTTTTATCTTGGTGCTGTGTCCAGTGTGTCTGGTAACTTTCAACTGAATGCTGGACACTGTGATCATGAATTGTGCAGTCCTGAATGATGTTGTGTTCCTCTAGAGAAGGTTTACTTTTGCTTATGACAGGCAGTTGGATTAGGGGCAGGTAGTGGGCTGCCTTGAGGTGATTTTCAGTCTTTGTAAGGCCAAGTCTATTTCTGGATCATTGTTATTCACATGTGATGCTCCAACTCCAATTTTGCCACAGCATAGTGAGAGTGCTCAAAGCTCTGCTTGGCTTTTCAGGCACTTGACTTTTGCTTTCTCTCAGCCTTTGGGCTACTGTTTGCAAATCAGCAATGATTTTGAGGAGATAAGTGATGCAGAGGGTTGGGCTTACTTTCCTGCATTTCCCTCCCTTGTTGCTTAAGTTTCTCAGCTCTTCGTTGACTTGATAACCTTGAACTCCATTCTTATTCCTCAGTCCTGTGAGACTAATGCAACTGCCTAACTTCTCTCACTTATAGTAGCCGGCTTCTGCTTGGGTTCTAATCCTCTCAACTCCATGCTGTTTAGGAATTTTCAAGTACCTGGAAGGTGAAAGCAGCACATAATGTCAGGCTCACTTCAGGGCAGTTTCCTTCTTCCGGGGACCTTTGCCTTTTATCCAGTGTTTCTTCTTATTTTGGGCAGGGAGTTTGATCTGATAAAAGTGACTCTGTCATACCAGAAGCAGATTGATGAAATAATTCCAGACCACTTGTTTTAGTAGTGGTTTGCCTTAGAGTATTGTCAATGATTTTAAAATGTGACTATCATAATAGCCTGTGAGGTAGTTAGCAGAGTTATTATCCCCACTTTACAGATGGGGACCCTGAGGTTCAGATGGGTTAAGTGGTTGGCGGAGTTTGCATAGCTAATACATGGTAGACTACCTTCTTGACCCTTACCCTACACTGAAATTCCCTTGCACTGTACCTGATGCCATCTTATGGGACCCAAACTGTACTCAGGGAAGAGGAAACAACATTAACTGAAGAAGAGGAGCCTGGTGGGTGGTGGTTCAGCCACTGGGTTAAAAGGAAGGCACTCAATGAAACATGAGTGGAATTCTCTGTAAACAAATACCATGTGAATGCAATTCTTTTAACTCTAAGTGCCTGGGAAATTCCAGCAGCAAATAAACCTACTCCATGTTCAGCAAACTGGACCATCACCACCTCCTTCAAGCAGCGGTGCTGAGAAGCCGAGCTGCAGACGCCAGCCCGCCTGCATTGACCAGAGGTTCAGGGGCCATGGAGGTGCCCTGTACTGGTTTGTCGCGTCAGGAACGCTCTTCAAATGCCAGGGGCAACATAGGGGTGAATTGTGGACTTTCCTTGGCTGGCGTTGACAATTTACAAACCAATTTCACCAGCAGAATACCATTTGCTCCACTTTTCCTGGGAGAAATGCTAACTGACAGGGAAGGAAGTTGAATGGGTGGACAGCTGGCTCCCAGTGTAGGTGGATGGCTGGCACCCGGGTGACTGCCTGATGGAACCCAGTCTCCCTCCACCATCTTTCACATTTGCTGCATTAGTGCATTTGCTGAGTGTGGGACACTCAGGACAGGCGGCACTGGGTCCTCTGGTTGCCATTCCTTGCCTTGGGTCCCCTCAGCTCTGGGCTTCCTAGAGTCTGCGTGTGAACTCCTGGGAGACCTCCTTCGGCCCCTCAGCATGTGGTGCCGAGGCCATGAGGGATGCCCTGAGAGGGAAACTGTGAGAGGGACCAGGCCAGTGTTGTTTCTCAGACACTCTCTCTTCACAGTCCTCATGTGATAACTTGGGGCCCTGACAGGGAGCCAGGAAGCTCCTTGGTATTTCTTGCAGGTGCACACCCAGGAGCCACACTTCCAGGCTGTTCCCAGCGCTACTGAGAAGCCGGTCACACCTCCTCCCGCCTCAGCATCCTGGAGTTAGGGTGTGCCATGTTCTGAATTCTTTCCAAGCTCCTCAGGTCTCTTTCTCCTCAGTGCTTTATGTCCTTTTAAATAGTAATGTCTGGCCAGGCGCGGTGGCTCACGCCTGTAATTCCAGTACTTTGGTAGGCCAAGGTGGGTGGATCACCCTAGGTCAGGAGTTCGAGACCAGCCTGGCCAACATGATGAAACCCCATCTCTACTAAAAATATAAAAATTAGCTGGGCATGGTGGTGGGCACCTGTAATACCAGCTACGTAGGAGGCTGAGGCACAAGAATCATTTGAACCCAGGAGGCAGAGGTTGCCGTGAGCCAAGATCATGCCACTGCACTCCAGCCTGGGCAACAGAGCAAGACTCTGTCTCAAAAAAAAAAAAAAAAAAAGGAAAAAAAAAGTAGTGTCTGCCTTAATATATATTTCCATAAATTACTTCTTGTTGAGACTGTGCCCCAAAGAGTTAAACTAATGACTAACAGAAATTCTTGAGTTTGCAGAATGGCAGATAAGAAGAGACAACTTGCTGAAACGCCGAAACTCTCTCTGCTTGTAGGATAACAAAACTGGCTGAAATCACCTGGAAGCAATATGGCAGCTGGGGTTGAACAGAAGCAGCTTGCTGGCATCGGCCACAGAGTTTGCACATGAGACCCATGAGGAGGCATGAAGAGATGACTGTGCGTGCCCGGGGACTGTCCAGCGCTCCCCTTTCCTCTTATCAGTCTCTGATAATCCTAGAATTCAATAAACCAGTAAAGGTTGATTAGAAATTTTTTCTAAGAAAAGTACTGTCTTAAAGCTAGCACAGAGGGACAGATTTGAGCTCGACTCCTATCTCCTTGTTAGTTGACTTGCAATCAAAAGCTTTTCTTTTCTCAAAATCCCATGTCATAGTATTGGCGTCTAGCGCATCGGGTAGTGATACAGTGTGGCTGTTGTACCCTCTAATCTCATGCTGAATTGTAATCTTCAGTGTCGGAGGTGGCGCGTGGCGGGAGGTGATTGGATCATGGGGTGGATTTTCCATGAATGGTTTCGCACCATCCCCTTGGTGCGTTCTTGAGATAGTGAGTGAGTTCTTGTGAGATCTGGCTGTTTAAAAGGCATGGCATGTCTCCCTCTTTCTCTTGCTCCTGCTCTCACCATGCCACCTGCCTGCTCCCACTTCATCTTCCACTGTGAGTGAAAGCTTCCTGAGGCCTCTCCAGAAGCCAAGCAGATGCTGGGGCCATGCCTGTGCAGCCTGCAGAACTGTGAGCCAATTAAACCTCTTTTCTTTATAAATTACCCAGCCTCAGGTATTCCTTTATAGCAAGCATGGCCAACCTGCTGCACATGGGCCACACGTGGCTCAGGATGGCTTTGAATGCGTCCCAACACAAATTTGTAAACTTCCTTAAAACATGATGAGATTTTTTTGCGATTTTTTTTTTAACCCTATTGCATAGTTCTCAAGCATGAACTTTGTAGATGACAACGGAACAGAATGGAATAATCAGAGTATGTCACGTCCACAAATATTGGAGTGTTATCCCTAATGCACATTATAATTGCAAACACTTTGGTCAGAAGAAACAAACAAAAAACAACGTTAAAATTAACTAATAAAGAACAAGTGGACTCTGTTGCAATGTCATGTAAAATAAATTGTGACTAAGAACTCAAGTGTGTATTCTGTACTAGGCATAGGCCACGTGTACCGTATGCTCTCACTATCTGTATGCAAGTGTGGCTTCAGTTTTACGGCGACGTGTGGCTTCCAGTGTGTTATCTTCCAAGCGCGGACAGTTGAATTGACACCATCAGGTGTTGTATGTGCTTCTGGCGACTTGAGCAATGATTTTGGATAATATTTCAACCTACCTTTGTAAATGGTAGGTGTTTCATATTAGTTAGAAGACCTGTAAGTATTAGTATTTTATTTGGTTATTAAACCTTGCTTTCTATTTTCCTGTCTATTAATTTTCATAATAAAAGTAAGTAGAATTGCTTATCTATTATTATTTTTTAAAATTCCAGCATGGCTTCTATAATATCTCAAAAGAAAACAACCCCCCCCAATAAAAAATACAAATGAAGGAAGATTGTTCAACGAAAAGTGGACAGATGATGACTTTTTTGTCAAGGCAAATAGTAAGGCACTCTGCTCAATTTGTAAGGAATTTGTGCCAGTTTTCAAAGACTATAATTTGAAAAGACATTATATGCAAAGACATGCTGCCAAATTTGGTGCATATCGAGGAATGTGTCGTAAGGACAAAAATAGCAGAACTGAAAAAATGTCTGTCTTCTAAAAAAAAAATTTTTTTAAGTTTCAACTCAAAAGGAGTCGGTTGTAAAAGCTAGTTATACGATAGCAAATTTAATAGCAAAAAATCAAAACTATTTACTTATAGTGAGTTTATTAAGCAACGTATGGGAGGCATGGCATATATAATTTGCCCTGATTTCTAAAATCAGTTTGTCTTGCCAGAATATAGCCAGGCGAATTGGAGAAATTGGAAAGTGTATCAAAAGAGAGCGTAAAACTGCTAATTTTAAATTTTGTGCTTTGGCGCTGGATGAAAGCACTGATGCTACACATGTGGCACAACTTGCCATTTTTATTAAGGCATTGATGACAAATATAATGTCATCATTATAAAGCCATATAATGAAGAAATAATAAAGCCATATAATGAAGAAATGACTTTTTTAGTGCCATTAAAAAACACAACTAAATCAAGAGATTTATGCGAAGCAGTAAAAGACGCATTAAAGCAATTTTCTTTGTCCGTTGTGAGCATACCTGGTATAGTTACTGATGGTGCCCCAGCGATGGTACGTAAAAGAGAGGGACTTGTACAATTAATAGAAAATGATGCCATTGCCGCCCGAAACACATGTTAGATGAAACACATGTGGTGTAGTACATCAAGAAAAGTTAGGCACAAAAGCTTTACAAATGGATAACGTCATGCAAATTGTCATCAAGGCAAGAATTTCATGGGGGTCAAGAGATTGAATCATCACCAGTTCCAGGAATTCCTTAAAAGTATGGATGCTGACTAGGGCAACATCATCTACTTTTCGGAAGTAAAGTCGAGACAAATGTTGAAAAGATTTTATGATCGTGACATGAAATCAAGTTATTTATGGCATCAAAAACAAACTTTGTGCCAGAACTTGATGACGAGAACTGACTTACAGATTGAGCATTTTTAGTGGATTTGACCACTCATTTAAATGAGTTAAACATGACTCTTCAAGGTGAAAACCAACTTATCAATACAATGTTTGAAACCATAAGTGTTCCAAATAAAACTGAAATTATGACAAGCTCAAATTAAGGCAAACAATTTTACAGATTTCAATACATTTGCTAAACACGGTCTTGTCAACAGCAAAAAATATTCTGCCTTGCTTTTTGATTTGATAAAGAAATTTGAAAACAGGTTTTAAGATTTCTGGAAAAATAATATTCTGGTATAGTTGCAACTCCATTTTCAGCTGACATAAATATGTTACCTGCCAATTTTCAAATGGAATGCATAGAGCTGCAATGTGACATTCAACTTAAACAAAAATCTCATCCTGCTTCTTTACTGGACTTTCATAGACCTGTCTTCTCAGAGACAAATATCCCTCACTTCACAATCACACCTTACTCATGTCGTCGCTTTTTGGCAGCACTATAATGTGTTTATGGTGTATGCTGTATGTGATGTGTGTGTGTGTGGTGTGTGTGTGTGGTGTGTTTGTGAGCAACTGTTTTCAAGGATAAAGCACATGAAGAATAAAATTAGAACCAAAATATCTGAGGAGCACCTTGAGAACTCGCTGAGAATTGCAACTGCTTCCATTGAACCAGATATTGATGCATTCGTTTCTCAAAACAATGTCAAATATCCCACTAGTTTCGTGTTGTCCTCTTTTCTTTTACTTTTATAATGAAAATTATCAAAAAATTAATGACGTTTTATTACTTAGATACGTGCATTTTCTATATCAGTGATTGCAAAGTTGGGATCTGCTTGACGATTTTAAAAGACCCTCTGAAAGGGGCAGCACATTGTTAGGACTGCTAGGTGTGAGGACTGTTAATTGCTCATCTGTGGTGGCAGATATCACGAAAATTATGCAGGGACTTTTTTTTTTTTGTAAAGCTTATCAGCTATTGTTAGTGTTTGTGTATTTAATGTGTCATCCAAGACAATTCTTCTTCCAGTGTGGCCCAGGGAAGCCGAAAGATTGGACACCCCCACTTTAAAATAGCAATGGACTGACATAGGCAGCGAGCCCTTTTTGCTGGGTAACATTGTTATGGACTGAATTGTGTCCCCCCAAATTCATATGTTGAGTTTCTAACCCTTCATGTGACTGTATTGGAGATGGGGCCTGTAAGGAGGTTATAAAGTTAAATAAGTTCATAAAGGCAGGGCCCTGATCCGACAGGATTGGTGCCCTTCTAAGAGGAGGGGATGAGGGCGGTTTTTGTCTCTGTGTGTGCCTTTCCATGTGCTCACAAAGGAGAGGCCGTGGGAGGACCCAGCAGCAAGGCAGCTACCTGTAAGCCGGGAAGAGGTTGTCATCGGAACCAGCCTGATGGCACCTGGGGCTCAGACTTCTCGCTCCCAGACCTGTAAGAAAATACATTTCTGTGTGTCAGCCTCCCAGGCTGGGGCACTAGGTCATGGTAGGCCGAGCTAACTAATCCACCTCTCCTTCAGGACCCACTGAATCCCGAAAAATAGAGCTCTTTCTTCCCCTGCTCGTGTGGGGGAAACTACCTGCTATTTTCTGGTTGGTCTTATAAAACCCGGCGAGTCCACTGACTGCAAACTTCTCCCCTAGTAAGCAGAATACAGCAGAACTTCGGCTTTCATGCCTGCACACACTCCACACACAACATAACCTACACACACTGCACACCACACACCACACACACTGCACACCACACACACTGCACACCCCATACCACACATAGTACACACCACACACTGCACACCACACACACTGCACACTACACAAACACCACACACACACTGCACATCACACCACACACAGAACACACCACACACACTGCACACCACACACACTGCACACTACACAGACACACCACACACACACTGCACATCACACACCACACACAGAACACACCACACACACTGCACACCACACACCACACACAGAACACACCACACACTGCACACCACACACACTGCACACTACACAAACACACCACACACACACTGCACATCACACACCACACAGTACACACCACACACACTGCACACCACACACACTGCACATCACACACCACACAGAACACACCACACACACTGCACACCACACACACTGCACACTACACAAACACACCACACACACTGCACATCACACACCACACACAGAACACATCACACACACTGCACACCACACACACTGCACACCACACACACTGCACATCACACACACTGCACACCACATACCACACCACACACACTGCACATCACACACTCTGCACACTGCACACACCACACACACTGCACACCCCATACCACACATAGCACACACCACACACTGCACACCACACACACTGCACACTACACAGACACACCACACACACACTGCACATCACACACCACACACAGAACACACCACACACACTGCACACGACACACACTGCACACTACACAGACACACCACACACACACTGCACACCACATACCACACCCAGAACACACCACACACACTGCACACCACACACTCTGCACACTGCACACACACCACACACACTGCACACCACACACACTGCACACTACACAGACACACCACACACACTGCACACCACACACACTGCACACCACACACACTGCACACTACACAAACACACCACACTGCACACCACACACTCTGCACACTACACAGACACACCACACACACTGCACATCACACACACTGCACACCACACACACTGCACACCACACCCAGAACACACCACACACACTGCACACTACACAAACACACCACACACACACTGCACACCACATACCACACCCAGAACACACCACACACACTGCACACCACACACCACACACATTTCACACCACATACAGCATACACTGCACACCACACACCACACATACTGCACACCACATACATACCACACACTGCACAGTATACACACACACCGCAGCACACACACTGCACAACACACACACAGCACAGACTGCACACCGCACACCACACAGCACACACATTGCACACTACACACACACCACCCACACACACACCACACACCACTGCACATCACACACCACACACACACACACACACCACACTGCACACCACACACACTGCACACTACACAGACACACCACACACACACTGCACACCACATACCACACCCAGAACACACACACACACTGCACACCACACACTCTGCACACTGCACACACACCACACACACTGCACACCACACACACTGCACACTACACAGACACACCACACACCTGCACACCACACACACTGCACACCACACACACTGCACACTACACAAACACACCACACTGCACACCACACACTGCACACTACACAGACACCCACACACACTGCACATCACACACACTGCACACCACACACACTGCACACCACACCCAGAACACACCACACACACTGCACACTACACAAACACACCACACACACACTGCACACCACATACCACACCCAGAACACACCACACACACTGCACACCACACACCACACACATTTCACACCACATACAGCATACACTGCACACCACACACCACACATACTGCACACCACATACATACCACACACTGCACAGTATACACACACACCGCAGCACACACACTGCACAACACACACACAGCACAGACTGCACACCGCACACCACACAGCACACACATTGCACACTACACACACACCACCCACACACACACCACACACACATCACACCCCATGCACACACCTCCACATACCCACTCCTCACAGGCACGTCCAACCCCTCGCGGGTATTCCCATACTGTGTTTGGGACACGGTCATGGATAGTGACCAAGCGCTTCCTTCCATTGTTCGAGTCCAGGTGCAGGCAGTGGACAGACGGGGAGTGGACGGACGCTCAGGGACAGCCCCTGCAGCCTCCTCAGCGCCCTCGCTCTGCACTCACTCTTCCTGCACAGGAGCCACTGGGGCGGTCTTGGCAAGGTCCAGGGAGGCTCAGCACCTGAGAAGATTCCTCCTGGGGCTGGGACCACGTTCCTTCCTTCAGTCGATCATGTAGGGGGTTGAACTGTGGCCCCCACGAGGGTATGTTGAAGTCCTAGCCCAGGTTACTTGTGAGTGTGACCTTATTTGGGACTAGGGTCTTGGCAGATGTAAGTTAAGCTAGAGTCATGCCGGAGTAGGGTGGGCCATAAGGCCAGTGTCTGTGTCCTTAAAAGGGAAAAGAGAGGGAGACCTGGAGACACAAGGGAAGAGACCCTGTGAGGATGAGGCTGAGGTTGGTACCCCGAGGGCTGCTGGCAGCCCCCAGATGTCGGAGTGGCCAGAGCAGGCTCTCCCTCAGGGCCTCTGGGAGGAAGCAGGCCTGCTGACACCTTGGTTTTGGACCTGGCCTCCAGAACTGTGAGAGGATGCTGTTTGGAGCCCCTTGGTCTGTGGCAACCTGTAATGGCAGTTCCAGGAAGCTGGCACAACCCCATACGCACCTCCTGAGTGCCAGCCATAGCAGAAGGCTTTGGGCAAAAGGGACAGCCCTGATCCTGCCTTCCTGGGACTTTCCCTTCAGGGACCCACGGAAAGATAAGGAGATGTACCATGCAGGTGTCTTGCTGGGCTGTCCTGTAGGTCCCTGAGCAGGGCTCAGCCCTGGGCTGGGGATTCTGGCTCCCTTGGTGAGGTGTCAGTGTCCTGGGGCCCACAGTCCTCATGAGGAGGCTGGGCCTCGTCAAGGAGGTACCTTTGGATGCTGGAATTTTTTCCAGAACATTCTAGGGGGCCAGGGATGGGAAGGGTAGACAGATGGTTCCCTGCACAAAGGCTCCTGGCGTACGGTTCAGGTTGAATGCTAGCATCCTGCACATGGTCTGAGTCAACTCTCAGAGGACAGGGGTGCCTCGTGCAGTCCAGGGGGCTGGTTTCTGTCTGGAGGGGCCTCCCTCCCTGCCGCTGCTTGGTCCGGAAGTTGCTTCTAATTGGCTGCACCTTTGGCTTACATGGCACAGGCCTGAGGTGGAGTCCACATTCTTACCAAGTGTCTAGAATTATGGAAAGGTGAGAGAGGCCACACTTTGACCACAGTTTGAGGGTTACTGGCTCTGGCCATCATCAGTCTTGACAAACTTCTCCTTCCTGCCAACTCCCTCCCTCCCCCAGGGCCCCAGTGCCGCCTCTCAGAAAGTCCTGGAGGAAGGCAGTGACCTGGGCAGTTGTTCCTCCTGGGCGCCCTTGGCCCACGTGGCTCCCATCACAGCCTCGCACCAATCAGCCTCCAGATGTTTCCCGAAGAATATGGACCCGGGAGAGTACGGACCCCCACTGCACTAATGCCCCCTTGGCGGGACCTGCCTGCTGATACATTGCCTGCAGCATTTTGTAGGAGAATTTGGAATGGGGAATTCCTCTGTCCCTAGGTTGACCCCCATCTGAAGGAGGGGTGCGGGTGTGACTCCCATTCCAGCGGCTGATCCAGCCACGGGAACTGGGTAGATGCTGGAGCCCCAGAAGGTCCTCTGATTCGAAGGGGTGTGAATAAATGAAAGAGTGAGTGAATGACAGGTGGATGGGGACTAAATCAAATCGGTTTTTTCTTCATGACTTTGACCGCGATGCCTGGAGTCCCCACAGACTTGAGCTTAGCCTCTTCACTGCATTGTCCCAGCCTGGAGGAAGTTGCTTGCTTTGAAGGAAGTTCTCGAAATGTCTCGGTCCCCTCCGTGTGCACAGGGAGATTTTAAAAACATATGGTCTTGTGGGACCAAAAATGAAGTGGCTGTGATGTGCCCGGGCGTTCAGAGCTGTGCTCTCTGCAGGAGGCTGGCTGGGCTCCCTGCAGCCACAGGAAATAGGAACGACCAGCTCTGGGATTCCTGAGCCCTCTTTCTTTTGGGCAAGATTTTTCTCCATCTTCTGCCTCCTCCTCTCTCTGCAGTGGCCTACTCTGTGGTTGGATGGGCATCTCTGTGTGCCAAGCCTTGCTCTAGACACTGTGGTTGTGGCAGGGCCCTCACAGACTGCCGGAGACCCAGTGGTGGAAAATGTGCCCCTGCCCTGTGTCTGACGTCCGGGTCTAATGCCACTCTTCTGCAGGAGGATGAGAACCCCTCAACCTGCCGGGCCGCCCCACGCTTACACTGGGGCCTGGATGGTTCTTTGGCCTATTAGGAGAGAGAGGATGAGAGCCCCCCAGCTGCTCCAGGGCCTCCCCAAGGAATCTGCGGGGTAGAGGCCAAGCTCAGGGGCAGCTCGGACACCACAGTGAGCCTGCCGGAGCGGAGACAGTCCTGCTCAGCCTGGGCTTGCAGACCTCCACGTGGAGCTGAAGTCCTCTCTGCCGCCCGCCTTCCCTGTGCGTGGGGCATGGTGGGGCACGTCGCTGCCTTGCGCTCTGGTCCATTGCACATCTGCCCAGTTGAAGCTCCCTGACTGCACTCTGGGATATTTATTCATTTGTATCTCTGGGAAGTTGGCTTTTGTGGTGCATGTGTGTGTGTGTGTGTACCACTCTGATAAAACAAAAGTAGATGTAAAGAAATGAAAATAGCTGGGCACAAACAATTGCTTAAATACTTCTGCAGCAGTGGTTCTCAAGCCCTCAGCCCTATTTCCCTCTGCACCCTTAGGTTCCCCTGCAGGCCTAGGATCCTGAGCAGGGTGAGACCTTGCTGTGGAGGGGGCAGGAAGGGATCCCTGGCTCATTGGAGGAGGTCAGTCCTGGATGAACGAGTGGGCAGAACATGTGACCTCTCAGCAGGTGACACACTGGGGGCAGCCAGAGGAAGTGCTTCTACACTGACAGAGCTCAGCCACTCTGGGACCTCATAAACCAGCTCTGGGTACAGGGGGCCTCCAAGACCATCCTCATGCTCAGTGATTTACCAGAAAGGCTCACAGGACTCAGGAAAAGCTGGAAGCTCACAGTTACTGTTTATTACAATGAAAAGATCCAGATTTAAATCAGCAAGGGGAAAAGGTGCATGGGGTGAAGTCCAGGAGACACCAGGCTTCACCTTCCAGGTGTGCTCTCCCAGCACGGTGGGGTCATGCAGACGGATCTGTGGTTCCATGCCGTATTTCCTCATGCTCTCACCCCCAGCCTCTGAAATCTTGTCTTCAGGCCTGTTATCAAACCCAGAGATGCTTCATGATTTAGCATCCTCTCTCAGCTCACCTCTTAAAAATTCAGATTCATTTTGTCCCTATGGCCCCTATTTTTAAAAATTTTATTTTGGACACAGGGTCTGGCTCTGTCACCCTGGCTGGAATGCAGTGGCACAATCATGGTTCACTGCAGCCTAGAACTCCTGAGCTCAAGACATCTTCCTGCCTCAGCCTCTGGAGCAGCTGGGAGTATAGGCATGTGCCACCACACCTGGCTAATTTTTATGATTTTTTTATATAGACAGGGTTTTGCTACATTGCCCAGGCTGGTCCTGAACTCCTGAGCTCAATCAATTCTCCCACCTCGGCTTCCCAGAGTGCTGAGATTACAGGCATGAGCCACTGTGCCTGGCCTATTTTAAAAGAGAATTTGCTGTCTGAACACCAGAGTCTTTGAAACTGATCCCCGCCTTACCCCATCCCCAGAGCGGAAGAGTGGGAGTTCAGAAATCACCTCTCTGATGCAAGGTAGCCATCTTGTTTTGTACACAAGTCAGCTGGTGGCTGGGGAACCACTGACTGGGCTCACCTAAGATTCTGCACCCTTTCCCTTCCCATTCAGCTACTCACTTCCCAAGACCCCTCTCCATACAATTACTCGGAATGCCTTTAGGACATCCATGCCTCACATGCCCTCCTTCCTACTCATGACTGTGGGGCACTGACTCTTCCTTATTCTCACATTCTTGTTCTTCATTTGGACTATGATTCTGCTTCCCAACACAGCAGTACCTGCACAGGGAACCCTTAGACTGACCATACCCTGAGCCCACACCTTGGCCTAAGCTTAGGGGCCCATGAATCCGTGGTGTCAGGATAGCCTCAGTGAGGCCAGCGAGGAGCTAATAGTAGTGACTGGCTAATACAAAGCCTAGGCAGGCAGAGATGACTCTTTTACATGGTTCCCTAGTCATTTCCCAGACAGACTCCACCTCTTAGATTCAGGGGGCAATGTCAGGCTGCCCTAGTTTCTTGTTTCCCAGGCGATGTTCAGCAAGAGGCATGTGGCTTTCCCCCTGATTTGAAGAGGTGGTAGAAAACCCTCTGCCAGGAAAAGGGATTCCTTCCAGCAGTGTGGGTTCTGCCTTCTCTGGTGGAGAGGGGCCTGAAGAGCCCCTAGGATGGAGATTTTGACCCTTTGTAGTGTGTGAGTGCGGCCACTGTTGTCCTGGCACTGGATGCCAAGTTCAGACATGGTTGAGCTGCTTTCTCTCTGCTAAACCGAATGAAGGGTAGAACCCTTGCTTCTCTGTATTTTCCTTTACCACTCTCCATTTTCGATAGAATTGCTTTAAAATATTTCCTTCAAATCTATTTAGAACCATATTACGCAGTGTTAGGATTTCGTTTCAACAATCAAACATAATTTAGAAAACTCAAAAGAAGAAGGCCTATTGTATTGGTTCCTATATTTTCTTATGTGTGTTTTTCTCCCTTCCTGATGTTCTCGGTTTCCGTCTTTTATTAGTTTCTTTCTGATTAGAGCATTTTCTTTAGCCATTCTTCTAGTAGGTCCGCTGATGACATATTCTCCTTATTTTCAATTTTTCCTTCTTTCCTGGAGGATAGTTTCCCCGAGTATCGGATTCTGGCCAGACAGTTTGTTTTTTTCCCCAGCACTTGAAAAATATTTTGCTACTTCCTTCTGGCCTCCTTGGTTTCTTATGAGAAATCGGTTACAATTTTAAAAGACGTTATTTTTTCTTCTGTTATTTTCAAGATTTTTTTCTTTGTCCTTAGTTTTTGGAACTGTGATGTATCTTGGCATGTATTTCTTTGGCTTATCCAGTTTGAGGTTTTCTCAGTTTCTTGAATCTGTTGGTTTATGTCTTTTTCCAAATTGGGGGTGTTTTTGGCAATTATATTTTCAAAAAATAGGAACGTTTAACCTCTCCCTTTTTCTTTTCTCCCTCCAGGACTTCAGTGACATGAATAGGAGGTCTTTTGTTATTGTTCCACAGGCCCCTGAGACTCTGCCGCTCTGTCTCTTTTCAGTTCCTTTTCTCTCCACCGTTTAGTGTGGGTGATTTCTGTCGTGCTGTCTTTCCATTCACTGACCTTTTCCTCTGGCTTCTCCCTTCTGCTGTTGAGTTTACTCACTGAGCTTTATATTTCAGTTACTACTTTTTAATTCATAAATTTCCATTTAGAAGGTATATTCTGTTTCTTTGCTGAAACTTTCAATTTTCGTCTGTTTCGATCATGTTTGTAATTGCTCCTTGAAGCATTTTTATCATGGTTGCTTTAAAATCTTTGTCAATTCTAGCATCTCTGTTGCCCCAGAGTCCGCATCTACAGGCTGTCTTTTCCTGTTTAGTTTGAGATCTTCCTGGTTCTTGGTATGATGAGGGATTTTTACTTGCAACCTGGACAATTTCATCTTATGCTATGAGGGTCTGGATCTTATCTAATCCTTCTTCTTAGCTGGCCCTTTTTGACACTGCCCTGGCACCATTGATACTAGGGTGGGGGTGGCCTTGTTTTCCCTGGGTTATGTTAAAGATCTCCCCTTCCTGGTTGGGGAGGGAGAGGTGTGCCTCATTAAAGCTTCTTGAGGGTGGAAGTCTGGGGCTCCCCACTCGGCCCTTGCTCTCAGTGTGAGGTGGGTCCACAGTCCTCCCTGCAGTGTTTGGCTGGAGAACAGTTATTGTCTCAGTTTTCTGCCCTGTGAGCCTGCACCTTTCTTGATTCTTTGGCTAAAGAGAGCAAGCTTTTGTTGGAGTTTTTGTGGTCTGTGCCTGTTGACATTTCTGGGTGGCAGACTTCTTTATCTCTAAGTCTGGGATATATGAGACAAAAAGAAAAGCCAGGGAACCCACCATTGCGTCCTTCCTTGGATCCTAAGGTTCCTAGCTGGTTCACCTTCTTCTCTCCACCTTTCAGAGACCTCCCCTCCCCTCCCCCTCTTCCCCTCCCCTTCCCCTCCTCTCCTCTTATCTCCTCTCCTTTCCTTTTCTTTTCTTGAGATGGATTCTTGCTGTGTCACCTAGGCTGGAGTGCAGTGGCATGATCATAACTCACTGCAGCCTGGAACTCCTGGGCTCAAGTGATCCTCCTGCCTCAACTCCCAAGTAGCTCGGACTACAGGAGTGTACCACCATGCCTGGCTAATTTTTTATTTGTTATTTGTAAAGATGGGGTCTTGCTGTGTTGCCCAGGCTGGTCTTGAACTCCTGGGCTCAGGCGATCCTCCTGCCTCACCCTCCCAAAGTGCTGGGATTCCAGGCATGAGCCACCACACCCAGCCCAGGGTGTTATTATGTTTGGTTTATAGATAATGTCCAAGGCTTTTAGTTGTACTTAGCAGAGGAGAAGGGAAAGTAGGTCTGCTTCACCTTTCTGGAAGCTAATATCCACGTACCATTGCCTTGATAATCAGAAAAATTAAAATGCAATCGTGTTTCACCAAGTGCTACACAGTAATTAGGTTGAAGAAATTAGAGAATGGGCAGAAGGCTGCCTTAAAGCTGAAATGAATCTGAGCAAGGACTCCACGGGCCAGTGGAACAGATCTGAGCCACAGCACGGCTCTTTTGCTCATAAACCTCTATGTAAATATTTTGGCCAGAATTTCCCATGCAGCTTTGTATGTTTACATTCATTCAGCCCTAGGAGGGCTGATGCGAGGAAAGGAACAGAACAATCGCAACCCTGTGTATTTCACACAATTAATACCCGAAAAATGGAACCCGTGCGTCCCCCTTCCTATTTGGCTCTGGCTTTGAGCTGGTCCAGTGACTGTTTTTCGTACCAGAAGTCCCTCCCAGAAGGTCTGCTTAAGTGTTCAAGCAGGTAGGGAAAGCGCAGGAGGTGAGCGTGCAGGTGGGCGAGGTGCAGGCTCTGATCTCCCGGCAGCCCGTGCAGGCCGCAGGCTTCCTGTCTCTGCTCATCTAACCTGAACCATCCTAGGAAGGGAGGCAGCGATGAGGTTTCCAGACGCAGAAGGAAGGTGAAAACGACCTTAGCCCTTTTTATTGCACTTCCTTTTCTGGGCCGCACAGGAGGGAGGCTCGGTCAGTGTATTCTGAAGATGAAATGTGGAGGCGGCAAGACCTGCAGAGTCCCCGAACCCTTGGCCCTCCCTCTGCACACATACATTTCTGCTCCTGAGTGCTTGTCTGTCTGTGACACAGGACGCAGCCACATGGTTGAAGAGAGGGGATCCCCGTTTGCTCTCCTCTCATTTTTGCTGTCACAAAGACAATCCATGCCATTTGCCTCTAGGGAACGATGATGTCGTCTGGGTTCCTGGATGCTCTCACACCATTCATTCACACGTCAAACATGTGCAGGGTGCTGACCTGCAGACAAACTCCATGTGCCTGAGCAGCTCTCACAAGATTCTCGGCTCTTCTCTGTCCCTCTAGTGACATTCTCATGGGGAAACATACAATTGCCCACCTCATATTCACAGAGAGGGTCTTTTCCACCGCCTGGTGGTCAAAGGGAGGCAGAGACTGTGTGATGACACAGAAAGGCCAGGCAAGCCCTTCCCCAGACTGGGCTGCTCCAGGGAACACTGGTTTTGATTCATGCATAGCAGAGTCTCCACATCCCGGGTCATTGTCCTACCACCTCTTTCAAAACTGGGGGAAAAATATGTGCCTGGATATTACCCCTACCACATATCCGTACAAATCAAGGAACCGGGTTCTATTTTGCCTGCATGTCCATGTCTGCTTCCTCCTCCTCGGCGTCCTCCTCCTTCCCTTGCTCCAAGCTGAGCAAAAGCAGATGAATATTCCAGTTTCTTCCATTCTGCTTCCACCTATGTTACTAAAAAACCCAGTGAAATAGAGGAAAAAAGGGAATCACCCTGAAACCCCAGCTGCAATCTGATTCTGCCACTAGGCAGCTGTAGTGGCTTGGGAAAGCCAGCCACCCTTTCTGAACCTGAGTTTCCTAATTGTTATGATGAAAGGGCTGGACCTTCCAGGCAGCACATCCTAACGGCTCTCACGCTGGGCATCAGTCCAGATCTTGTTCTTTTCACCAGGGCTTGGACTGAACACTTAGAAGACCCTTTCTTGTGTGTAGAATATATTTTAATCACTCAGATTCTCTTCTTGCAGGTTTTAAGAACATTGCTCTCCACTGCTCCAAAGAGAGGTGGTGGGCGTTAAGCTGTGCAATTTGGCGTAAGCAGCCAAGTGTCTTCTTGGAGGACAGTGTCTGGATGGAAGGTGCTGGAGCTGATGCCTCGGGCCTTTTGTTACCATTGGTTCCTTGCAGAGAAGTTCTCTTCTCCACGGATGTATCTCATTCCTGGGGGACTCTGAGCTTACTTAGCAAGGAGGACGTTCAAGGAAGACAAAGTCTTTTTTTTTTTTTTTTTAATTATTCTTTAAGTTCTATGGTACATAGATTCATAGTAAATTCCTGACTTGAGATATTGAGAGACTTGTTTCTTATTCAAAAACTAACTAAACATTTGGACTTTCATCCTGTGGGTGAATGGGAGCTCACAGGATGGTATAACCCCAAAAGCACCAGGTCCTGTTAACCTAAATAACATACAGAGAGAGACTCTGAAAGAAAATGGAATGTGTCTGGGAATGGAGCACTGCAGTGGGAGCACGTGTGCCAGAGTAAGCCATGTGTGCCCTCAGGAAGGGAGAAGACACTGGCCACTAAAACAAGGAGGATCATGTCATTGTTTTGGGATAATTATCCGTGGCTACAAAGATCAGTCACAAGGGTGATGCCGTCCACGGCTGGTCAGGCAGTTGCTGGGCAGATGTCCTCACAGAATTATTTTTTTGTGCCACGGCCTTTGTGCAAGGTGGTGGGTTTCTTGGTGGGTTTTGTTTCTTTTTCTTTTTCCCTCCCCTCCACTTCCCTTCCTTTTTTTGAGACAGAGTCCTACTCTGTTGCCCAGGCTGGAGTGCAGTGGTGCGATCTTGGCTCACTGCAACCTCCGCCTCTGGGGTTCAAGCGATTCTCCTGTCTCAGCCTCCCGATTAGCTGGCATTACAAGCGTGCACCACCATGCCCAGCTAAGTTTTTGTATTTTTAGTAAAGACAGGGTTTTGCCATGTTGGCCAGGCTGGTCTTGAACTCCTGACCTCAAGTGATCCACCCTCCTGGGCCTCCCAAAATGCTGGGATTACAGGTGTGAGTCACCGCGCCCGGCCTAGATGGTGGTTTTCACAGTCTTTTGTGATACTTTCTGTTATCAGGCATTTGTGCATGAGAAACCTCTCTCCATGCCCTTCCCTGGCTCTGTTTGTCAGGGTTTTTTTTTTAAACACAAGCAACTCCATTTTGCTTCTGACAACGTTCACGGTGCCTTACCATGGACATAGGTCTCTGTGAGGACCCTTTGGGGAGGAGGCTCTGAAAAGAAGCGAGAGATGGGGAGAGGCTGCCACAGTCGTGGTGAGATGCCAGGTTTGGGATAGGGCAGGGTAAGGAGGGCTGGGCGAGGGATTCTGGAAATATGTAGGAGCTAAGTGAGCAAGGCTGGAGACCATCTGGCTGAGGGTTGAGAGGTGCTGAAGAAGGGAAGGTTCTGGACTGGATGGCAAAGCAGACAGAAGAGAGGTTGTTGCTGAGGATCAGATCTGGGGGATGATGGGGAATGGCGTGTGGGTCCTGCTGTGGTGCCCACGGGACATTCGGGTGCCTCTGCTCCAGAGGACCAGGCTGGTTCTGAACAGTGGGGGGCAGAGAGGCTAATGTGTGGATTTTTTGTGTGGCAGTGAGAACCGGGTGAGCTTATTGACCTTGTGTGTGCTCACTGGCATCTTGGGCACAGGTGAGTTGCTTCTCCATGCAGCTGGAAGGAAGAGGGTGTCAAGGAGGTGGCAGATCCCACGTGCTTCCCTTCCTGGCACCATAACCACCAACATCCCACAGAAAGGCAGGGGCATTTACGGAGAGAAGGAGGCAGTGAGCCTGTCCCCACCCTTCCCCTGGCTCTCCAAGAGTCTCATGTGGCCACTGGTCCAGAGTGGACTCCTGGCTTCTTGTGAGGGTGGTGCTGGCCCAGGCACCCTAGAGGCAGCTGGTATCCTGATGCGTGAGGACCTTAGCTTTTGGAGAGCTGACACTACCTGTCCAGGCGGGAGAAGCCACAGCCAGAGCAGGGTTTGACATACCTGCTGACTTCAGCCTGTCCCATAAGCTCATGATAATGTGTCCATCCCAATCCAGTTTAATATCCTCAGAAACGCTCCTCAGGATCCCAGGGGCTCAACTATGGACATCAGCGAGCTCCCCGGACAGAGCCGCAGGGAGTGGGTGGACCCTGGGTACACTGCCACTTAGGGAGCTTCACTCAGAAGACAGGAGGATGGAGGAGAAGGCAGCAGAGGCAGACACAGGGAGAAGGCTGAGACCCTGACTGGGCTGGGGGAGAGACCCAGGATGCGGAAGCATGGGGACGGGAAGGGGAGTGGATGGAGCTTAGGGAGACTGGTGAGTGTAGGTGGAGGCCTGCGACAGAAAAGCCCCTCAGCCTTTGAGACACAGGCACCTTTGCACATGGGGATGTGGGGACATGGGCCACGTGGGGCTCTCACTGTCTGTCTTCCAGGCTGTGAAGGGCAGTGAAAGTCTGGGCCTGCAGGGAGCTTGTATTTTAGTGGAAGGACAGAGGCATCACGAAAAATAAGTGAAGATTGACTATCAGATGGGGTTAAGAGCTGGGAGGCAGGGAAGGGGTGGGGATGGAGTGAGTGGGGCGCTGTCTGCAGGCCTTGTGGAGGAAGCCCCTCTGAGCCCTGCACTCAGGGAGGGGTGGCTCTACAGAGGACTGGGAAATCCCAGGCAAGGCCTAGTCCTCGAGGGGCCACTCGGAAGGGGGCTCCAGCAGAGGCTCCTGTTTCTCTGATGAAGGGGAGGCAGGGGGTTTGGGAGGAAGTTGGGTTGGCAGCACGGGGACTGGGGGAAAGGAGGGTCCCTAAGGGCACCAGGAGAGGGGCTGACCAAGGAGGTCTCAGGACTGTCCCAGGGAGGAGGCCGGCTGGACACGAGGCCTCCAATCCAGGCTCCCTGAGGCCACTCTTCACTTCGGGGAGTTTCTGACCTTCTGGACCCAGTCACCAGCAGGGGCAGGTGCTCTGTGCCAAGATGGGGGGTGAATACGGAGCTGAGTGTGGCCGGGACGGTCTAGGGCAGTGGTGAGCACTGCACACAAATGCAGGCCACGTCTGTTAATGGCACCTGCTGTGGCTCCTTCTTGCTGTGTCTATGTTGCATTAAAACAGGAAAAAGAAACAGGGGCCATCCATTCTAACAATGTATTTTATTAAACTCTGTTTAAAATGCTATCTCAGTCTATGATTAATATAAAATTGTGAATGCAATACTGTGCTTCCTTTTCACCCCGAGTCTTTGACATGTGGTGTGATTTTGACACTGGTAACCTATCTGTGACAGCTTCCTTGTATCGTGTGCCTGGTGGCCTCCTGTGACTGGCAGCCGCCGTGTGGGACATGCAGGTCCGAGGGTGAGATGGGGCAGCGATGCTCAGGTGGCTCCTGGGAGAGTGTGGTCCTGATGAAGAGAAGCAAGGCCAGGCTCCTTCGGGGGGTCCCCTCCCTCCGAGAGCGGGAGGGCCCTGTGTTTCAGATGGATGAGCGGCCTCCTCCTGGGTGAGCTAGCTGTGGGGCTGTGTTTCCTGGGGGCCGCGTTTCCTCATCTCTGGGGAGAGCAGCAGAACTCGAGGGAGCCACCTCAGCCTCCCCAGAGCCCACAGCTGCCTAGGAAGCCCCTTCCCACTGGGCTCTGGGCTCCTGCATGAGGGTTCTTGCTTCAGGAAGAAAGTGGGTCCCCCTTCGCTCCTGTGGGGCAGAGAGACGGGCCTGTGAAAGGTGGGTTGTGGAGGTGGGTGAGGCTGGAGGCCCACACAGCTCTAGGGGCGTAAGCTCCACGCCCCCAAATAAAGAAACCTGGACCCTTCCTGTAGGTCTCTCTGACTCCTGCAGTGCTGGCTGTAGGAATGTTTGCTTTGACCGTCCAGGTAGGAGAATCATGTTTAAAATGGCCATTTTTCTACCAAAAAGCAGGAACAGACCTGCTGTAAACTTGATAGCTATGGGATCTTGTCTGTGTCTCGTCTTTTTTGTTTTTGTTTTTGAGACAGAGTCTCACTCTGTCACCCAGGCTGGAGGGCAGTGGCGCCATCTCAGCTCACTGCAACCTCTGCTTCCCGGGTTCAAGCAATTCTCCCGCCTCAGCCTCCTGAGTAGCTGGGATGACAGGCGCCCGCCACGCCCGGCTACATTTTTGTATTTTTAGTAGAGACAGGGTTTCACCATGTTGGTCAGGCTGGTCTTGAACTCCTGAACTCGTGATCTGCCCGCCTTGGCCTCCCAAAGTGCTGGGATTACAAGAGTGAGCCACTGTGCCAGGCCTGTGTCTCATCTTTAAATGCCTGGTGTATGTTTCCTGGTGAGCCATCTTTCTCCAGCTTGACCCTCCTGCAAACCTTACTTGTGAGTAAGATTCCTTTTCTCGGCGCATGGTCCGACACAAAGTGTGTCCTCCTTTGACATCATTAGGGGCTGGGCAAGGCGGAAGCAGCCCAGCCCGATGGTGCCGTCGGCACAGCCAAGACACACAAGGGACCTGACCACACGCATGTGCCCAGTCCTGGAACCCGGTACAGGGGTGGCCTCCTTTCCTTCCTGTGGAATGGGGGTCCTGCACTGCCATCCATAATGGCTGTTTTCTGTGACCGTGGAAGGTCGGCCACTTAGGACAGACGGAAAAGAGGTTGGATGCCAGGAGGCGGCCGCTGCAGCCAGGCTCACTCTGGGGACCCCCAGGCCAGCTCCCCTGGGGCGAGGACTGTGGCTGGAGGGCCAGGTGGGAGGTAGGAGTCATCCTCCAGCGGCCCCTGGGGCACAGTGAATGGACCGTTTGTGTTTTATGAACAGCCCAGTATCACAGGAATGCAGCCCAGCCCCACTTTGGGGGCAAGAAAGAGCTGAGAGCTGAGAAATCATCATAAAACACCCCTCCCGGGAAGCACTCGCATGAATCACGGTTCAGGTAATAATAACCCTTTTGGCAAAAGCGTTTTCTCCGCCCCAAGCCAAAGTATGTGCAGTCACACAAAGGGCCCTGTGACCGGCGTGGCTGCCCCGCCAAGTGCATGCCCTTGCGGTTCTGGAATTCTGTTCTTTTCACAGGGCTGGGGCTGGCGAGGAATTTAGAGGACTCCGAAGCTTCATGAAGTAATACTCTGGGGCTGCATTTATTTAACAGATACATATAGTTATTGGGGTTCTAGTCAGAGCAAAATAAACTTTAAAAATCTATATTAATCTCATTTGTAGTTTCATATGAAGCGATTTCTCTTTTTTTTTTTTTTTTTGACTAAGGGAATGGAAACTACCCTGCAGAAGGCGGTGTTGGCAGCCTGAGTGGATTTAGGGTATTGAAAGAGCTATTGACCGTTTCCTTCATATTGAACCCAGCTCCCTGCAATATGGTAACTACTGGGTGGCGGAAACTGGCCCAGGCCGTACAAGATCCGCTGCCTCTTATTTGCATGTGCCGAGCTCAGATTGGAGATGTTCGTCTCACCCCCGGGCTATGGAGTTCCTGGAGTGGGCGCCATGCTCTTTCTTCTTTCTCCACTCAAACCAATCTGGGCTCATCTTCAGGATCTCACTCTTCTCTCTGGGCCTCAGTTTTCTTATCTTTAAAATTAGAAGGGCTATCTGGGCTGGCATAGGCGAAGCCCTCTCTTGCCTTGGCCACATCCCATGCCAGAATAGTCACCATAGCCCATCAGTGAGCCCACGGCCCCCTCCCATGCCAGGACAGATACCACCAGCCGTCAGTGAGCCCACGGCCACCTCCCATGCCAGGACAGATACCACCAGCCCGTCAGCGACCCCACGGCCAACCCCCATGCCAGGACAGATACTACCAGTCCGTCAGTGATCCCGCGGCCACCTCCCATGCCAGGACAGACACTATCAGTCTGTCAACAACCCCACGGCCACCTCCACGCAAGGACAGAGGCCACCAGCCCGTCAATGACCCAACAGCCACCTCTCACACCAGGGCAGACACCATCAGCCTGTCAGCAACCCCTCTTCATGGAGGACAGACTCAGCCTCATGACCACCCTCTACAGAGCTCCAAGCTGGTGTGGAGACAAATCCTATTGGCCAGAAGACACCAGGCCATTCACTCATTCATTCACTCATCCATTCTCTCATCCATTCACTCATTCACTCATCCATTCTCTCATCCATTCACTCATCCATTCACTCATCCATTCTGTCATCCATTCACTCATCCATTCACTCATCCATTCACTCATTCACTCATCCATTCACTCATCCATTCACTCATCCATTCTCTCATCCACTCATTCATTCTCCCGTCCATTCACTCGTTCATTCACTCATCCATTCACTCATTCACTCATCCATTCACTCATCCATTCACTCATCCATTCTCTCATCCATTCACTCATCCATTCTCCCATCCATTCACTCATCCATTCTCTCATCCATTCACTCATCCATTCTCTCATCCATTCACTCATTTATTCACTCATCCATTCACTCATCCATTCTCTCATCCATTCATTCATCCATTCTCTCATCCATTCACTCATCTATTCACTCATCCACTCACTCATTCACTCATCCACTCACTCATCCGTTCACTCATCCGTTCACTCACCTGTTCACTCATTCATTCACTCATCCATTCACTCATTCATTCACTCATCCATTCACTCATTCATTGGCACAACCACTTTTCTGACGCCTTTACTGTATGCTCAGTTCTGCGGGGGCTTTAGAGGTCACCCACCTCTGAGCATACAGCAAATATCCTGTGGACAGCTTCTGGCCTAGGGTTGTTGGTTAAGTTAGACTGTATTAGAAATAAAACAAAAATATGTATGTTAAGTCTCAGATTAGTAAAGGATGCAATTACAAAGCAGGACAAGAGTAGAATCTCCTCTTATCAGAAGGAAGAAAATCATGATGTAAAGAGTGTATTATTCATTTATTTATTTAACAAATATCTGTTTCCTGCCTGTGATTTTCAAGGCCCACGTTTGGGCTTTGTAAGAAACACAAGTGTAGAGTATGGATTGTGTTCACCGAGAGAGTGTGTGTGTGCACACATGTCTGCACACATCTCTGTGTGCGTGTGTGTGTGCACGGAGTGTGTACGTGTGCATGTGTATGCATGTCTGTGCACGCATCTCTGTGTGCATGTGCATGAGTGTGTATGCGTGTGTGTGCATGAGTGTGTGTGCATGAGTGTGTATGCATGTGTGTGTGTGCATGAGTGTGTGTGTGTGCAGCCAAGCACAGATGTGCATGCAGGTGCAGGAGAGGGACAAGTCGCTCCAGAGTCCCATGAAGTATCAGCTGGGTGCTGGGCCAGGCTCTTCACATGCATTGTCCCATTGACGCAGAGTCTGTCTCCTCTGTCTTTTTGGTGAGGAAACCGATGTACAGAGAGGTTAAGAAACTCCCTGTGGTCACTCAGCAAGTGACTAGCAGAGCCTGGATGCAGCTGGACTTCTTTCACCGTGTGTGTCTGTAAAGAATTCGGGCTAGGTGGAGTGGCTCATGCCTGTAATCCCAGCACTTTGGGAGGCCAAAGTGGGTGGATCACCTGAGGTCAGGAGTTCAAGACCAGCCTGACCAATATGGTGAAACTGTATCTCTACTAAAAATACAAAAATTAGCTGGGCTGTGGTGGCATGTGCCTATAATTCCAGCTACTCAGGAGGCTGAGGGAGAATTGCTTGAACCCAGGAGGCAGAGGTTGCAGTGAGCCAAGATTGTGCCAATGAGCCAAGATTGTGCCATTGCACTCCAGCTTGGGTGAGAGAGGGAGACCCTGTGCCAAAAAGAAAAAAAAGAATTCAGTGTGCACCATTTAATTACAGTGAGTGCCACAAAGGGGTGCGATGCAGTGCCATGCAGCTCAGGGGACAGGGATGCGGATGGTCTGGATGGGGTGTCTTGTAGGTCTTCTCAGTGGTCCTTCTCTGGGCCTGCTCGGATGGGAGGGCCGTTTCCAAGTGCAGGGGACTCTGGGCTGAGGTGGCAGAGGCCAGGCTGGGCTTTGTAGACGTATGTCCTGAGGCCAGGGCTTGCTTGGATTTCTATGGCTGTTTCCAAGCGCAGAGGCCTCTGGGCTGGGTGGCAGACCCTCTCCCCACCCCCACAGCAGAGCTGTGCAAATGCATGGCCCACACAGGAGCCCGGCCTATCTTGTGACTTGGCACCCAGGGTGGGAGGCAGGCTGTGTGCGCCTGACCCTGACCCTCCGCCCAGGTGCTGGGTGAGAGCAGAGCACACATCCTGTGAAGGTGGGGCTGCTGGGAGGCGCGAGTTCCACTGGCCCATCAGACTTTATTTACGAAACACAAATTCAAAGAAAATTATGAAGAATCTCAAGACAGTGACCACAGAACTGTGGCCACCATGTGCGGGGCCCCTTCCGAGCATGGGCACTGTGGAGCTGTGTGGTCACCCACCCAGGCAGCTGGCTCTATGGCTGAGGCATGGACACAATGCCCTGGAACTCAGGCCATTGGTGTGGCTGGAGTGCGCTCAGGTCTTGAACCTGGAGAGGTGACCGCTGAGGCCCTCCACCGAGGCAAGCATCTGTCACTGGCCTGAAGCAAGGCCCCCCATCAAATGAAGCCTAGAGAGAAGCAACTTCTTTAAAATACCTGGGTCTACCTACTGGACCATTTTATTTTGCTATTCTATCCTTTTACGACCTTTACAAGACCACTTTTGCAAAACTGTAGACAGAGTGCAAATTCTAGACTGAGGGAGGGGTGGACTGAGGAGCAGATTGCCCTCTGTGTCCATAGATCTTCGTGCTATTCTTTATCTACCGGGAGTGGGAAAAGCTTGGAGGCTGCCACCCCTGAGGATCAGATATTTATGTGACAGAGGAACCCTCCTGCTAACCCTGCTGTATTTAAAATCCCAAGAAAGAGCAGTCCCAAAGGGAGTCCCGCTGGGCCCTGGGACCTGCACGGATCACAAAGCTGCCTAAAAGAAAACGCCTGGGGTGCACCTAGCTCCGGGAGGAAAATGGCCAAGGGCGTGCAGCAGACTGTCGATGGGAAGCACCTGTCCTCGGGGCTCGCGGGGGCTGGCCAGGCATTGTTCTCTATTTGCATGTTTTTCCTTTCAGCTCATTCAAACTCAATATAGTGGTGAAATTAAGTACATCATCAACCTAAAGCTACCAAACCAAATACATAAATGGAAGGATTTGAAAAATCTGTAATAGCTGGGGTGAGGCTGGCCTCAGGCCAGCTGGGCTGCCCGGACAATGGAGGCAGTGTGAGCGCTTGGGCCACAGCAGGAGGGTGAGTTTCCACCCTGGGGTGGCCTGGGGATCTGATCCAGCCTGAGGAAGGGCTTGGGTGGAGCCCCGAGGGGGCTGGAGGGCTGCCGGGCTGGGGAGGGCTCTAACCTGCAGACGTGAGCCCCCAAAGCCGGCTGTCATCAGGTGGGCTGTGGGGGGAGCCGTGCTGTGTGGGAAGCAGGGGTGGTGGGATCCAGAGGGGGAAGGTGTGGAAATTTGACACAAACGCAAATGTTTTACCTTCTAAATCACCTTGGTCTTGCAGTTGAAATTCTCCCTGAACTTCCCACCCCAAATGTCTCATGGAGGGGGAATCTGGGCAGCTTCTCGCTTTCCAAAGTCACAAGTCATAATTCTTTCTTCTTGCTGCAGCCAGTGCAGGCTGAGTTCTGAATGTGCTGCTGAGATGGCGTGAAAATCTCCGAGAATATCTGGGGACCTTGCACCTCCACCCCTGCCCAGACCCCGCAGTGACTGGACTTTCCAAGGCGGTTCCGTTTGGGGTTCTGCACTCCTAAGGAACTCTGTTAGCCGGGAGGGCCCAAGGCTCCTGCACCCTCAGATGTGATTCACTGACCCCCTTCAGCTTAAAATGACTTTTGAGAGCCCAAGACCAGGTAGTGTGTTGACCGAGGCCACACTGAGTGCCCCTCACATCTGCCGTCTGTGCAATGCCTGTGCGCGCTGGTCACTGTGGCTTCCAAGGAGCTGGCCTCCCGCTGCTGCCAGGTGTCCCAGATGCCTGGACACTCCTGGTGGACTCCGGGACTCGGACACGTGACCCTGCTTGGCACCCAGAGCCACCCCTGGACTCAGGAGCCAGAACCACCCACAGGCACGGCCCAGCGTGTCTCCTGGTTCCTGCTCGGTTCCCAGGGCCCTTAGTGCCCCAAGGCAGCTGCAGGAAGGCGCTACCCGAATGCCACGTTGCTTCCCAGGGTTGCAGCCACAAATTACCACACAGCCAGTGGCTTAAAACAACACTCATTTTCTCTCTTACGCTTCTGGGGTTGGGAGTCCACAGTGGATCCTTCTGGGGGTTCTAAGGGGAAAATATATTTCTTTGTCTTTTCCGACTTCTGCAGATGCCTTGTGTTCCATCATCCGTGGCCCTCCCACCCCTTGAGTCACTCTAACCTCTGGCTTCTGTTGCCACATCACCAACAGCAGGGCTGCGGTGGGCTGTGTGGCCACCTCCAAAGATATTCTCACCCTAATCCCTGGACCCTGTGACCATAACTTTAGATGGCAAAAGGATGTCTTAGTCCAGTGGTCTCCAAACTTTTTGGCACCGGGGACCAGTTTCATGGAAGACATTTTTTCCATAGACCCGAAGGGAGCGGGGATGTTTTGGGATGAAACTGTTCCACTTCAGATCATCAGGCATTAGATTCTCATAAGCAGCAGGCAACCTAGATCCTGCGCATGTGCGGTTCACAATAGGGTTCGTGCTCCGATAAGAATCTAAGGATCTGACAGGAGGTGGAGCTCAGGCAGCTCAGGTGGTAATGCTCGCTCACCTCTTGTTGTGTGGCCTGGTTCCTAACAGGCCATAGTTGGGTACCAGTCCATAGCCGGGGGATTGGGGACCTCTGTCTTAGTCCGTTCTGGCTGCTATAACAAAACACTGTAGATTGAGTGGTTTAGAAACAACAGAAATGTATTTCTCACAGTTCTGGAGCCTGGCAAGTCTAAGATCAAGGCACTGGCAGAGGCAGTGTCTGGAGAGGACCTCAATTCTGCTTTGCAGGCTAGTTACACACCTTCTCACTGTGTCCTCACACGGTGGAAGGGCCAGTGCAGTGCTCTGGGGCCCCCTTAATGAGTCTCTAATCCCATCCATGGGGTTCCACGCTTGTGACTTCATCACCTTCCAGAGTCTTGCCTCCTAACTCCATCACATTGGGAGTTTATGTTTCAACACATGAATTCTGGGAGGACACAGACAGTGGAATCATAGCGAGGGGCTTTGCAGATGTGATTGAGTCAAGGATTCTGGGATGGGGAGATTATCCTGTGGAGGCCCTCCAGGCTGGGACAGGCAGGGCAACGCATTCTCCTTCGGAGCCTTCACAAGGATCCAGCCCTGCTGGCAACTTGATTGTAGCCCAGCGAGACTGATTTTTTATTTCTGAGCTTCAGATTGTAAGAAAATAAGTTCCTATTGTTTTAAGCCACTAAACTGTGGTAATTTGTTACAGCAGGGAAAAGAAACTGGAACAGGTGGCCTCAGCCTTCCACATAGGAGGAACTTAGGGAGGCCGCTGAGGTTTTGGCCTGAAGCTGCCAGTACTTACAAATGATTTTCACTGCGAATCTGTGTGATTTAGGGCGCTAGGGCTGTGTGTGTGTGAGATGAAGGTCCAGGGCTAATGCCCTCCCCAGTGCAATTGCCAACACCCACCCCCAGACGTTCGCACTTTCCTGCCAAGGCATATATTAAATCATAGCCATTGCTGAAAAGGCTCAATCCTTATCCTGGCTCTCACTCCACACCTACCTACATTTTTGAAAACTTTATTTCTTTAAACATTTACTTGTTCTTTTAATCAGTTATACATGCAGAGAATTTAAAGGCAAAACAGCAGCCCTTCCACAGGGATGTCCTACAGTTCCTTCTCCGGGGGCAAACACTTTTAGTCTTTCAGACAGTTATTTTCATGTTTACCTGCATGTCTTAGAATAACATGTTCATGTTGCCACTTCTGATTTTTCACCTTGGGCATCGTCTGTTGGCTTCCTTCAGGGCGAGCTCCAGTTTTCGCTTCACCCTTGACCCACATTCTGTCCTCTGCTCTCTGTCTGTCTCTTTGTGTATCTCTTTCTTTTTTTCTTTCTTCTTTTTTTTTTTTTTTTGAGATGGAGCTATGCTCTCATTGCCCAGGCTGGAGTGCAGTGGCGCAATCTTGGCTCACGGCAACCTCCACCTCCTGGCTTTAAGCAATTCTCCTGCCTCATTCAACCTCCCAAGTAGCTGGGATTACAGACGCGTGCCACTACACCTGGCTAATTTTTGTATTTTTAGTAGTGACGGGGTTTCACCATGTTGGCCAGGCTGTCTTGAACTCCTGACCTCAGGTGATCTGCCTGCCTCAGCCTCCCAAAGTGCCAGGATTACTGGCATGAGTCACCATGCCCAGCCACTCTGTGTGTCTCTTTCTAACACACACACACACATGCACCCATACAGACACACACACATCCCATCCCTCCATTTTTCCAGCAGCATCTCACCATTTCACCAAGATGAATAGTTAGTGTTTACTATTCACAGCCAAGCCATTAGAATAATACGACTTCTCCTTACCTGAACAACTTTTTGTTTTCTCTGGAGTTAATTATGTTTTCATTTGCATTGTTTTTATGTGTTTATCACCACAACAAACCCACCCTCTCCCATAATTGTATAAATGTCCTTACAAACCATGGCTCCGTTTCCTCTTCGTGAAGAGTGCACTCCTGACGCCATGGACCCTGCTCCAGGGAAGGAGGCTGTTGGGTGGTGGTCTTGGCTGGGGATGGCCCTGCCCCCTGCAGCCTCTCTGCTGCTGGCTGGGGCTGAGTGGTCTCCATTCCGCCTCCCAAGTTCCCTCTCTGCTGGTTGACCTGTTGGCTCTTTGGCAGCATCTATCCTCCAGGAACCTCTTGAGAAAGGATGCATAGGTGGTGACTTGGGCAGATCTTACAGTTCTGAAAATATCTTTTCTACAGATTGGGCTTAGAGTTCCAGATTGGAGATCATTTCCCTTGGAATTTTGCAGGCACTGCTCCTTGGTTTCTGGCTTTTTTTTTTTTTTTTGACACAGAATCTCACTCTGTCGTTCAGGTTGGAGCACAGTGGTGCAATCTTGGCTCACTGCAACCTCCACCTCCCAGGTTCAAGTAATTCTCATGCCTCAGCCTCCCAAGTAGCTGGGATTACAGGGGCCCACCACCACGCCTGGCTAATTTTTTTTTTTTTTTTTTTTTTTTTTTTTTTTTAGTAGAGATAGGGATTTGCCATGTTGCCCAGGCTGGTCTCAAACTCCTAAGCTCAGGCAATCCACGTGCCTCAGCCTCCCAAAGTGCTAGGATTACAGGCATGAGTCACCGTGCCTGGCTGGTTTCTGGCTTCTGAGGTTGTGTTTGAGAGGTCCCAGTATCTTCCTAGTTCTCCATCCATTGTGAAACCTCCTTGTTTTTCTCTGGAAACTTGTAGGAGCTTGTGTTTGCACCCAGGGACCTGAATTGCCACAGGACGAGTGTCTGAGTGAGTCTCTTTGCACGCCACCCACAGGGCATCACTGAGCCCTTTGATGCTGAAAAAAATGCCTCGGCTTTTCTTCCAGCTTTGTCTTTCCTGTAACTTGCTCCTGGCCCCACTTTTGTTCTTTGTCAGAGCTTTACTCAAAACTGGGGTGCTCTATGGCTGTCTGCTCTCACCTAAGAGAGAGATGGGAAAAACACATGTATAAGCTGTTTGTGTGTCTGTGTGTGTGTGTGTGTGTGTGTGTGTCTGTGTGTGTGTTATCTGTGTGTGTGTGTGTCTGTGTGTGTGTGTGTCTGTGTGTGTGTGTGTCTGTGTGTGTGTGTGTGTGTGTGTCTGTGTGTGTGTGTCTGTGTGTGTGTGTGTCTGTGTGTGTGTGTCTGTGTGTGTGTGTGTTGGGTAGGGGTAAAGTTGCCAGATTTAACAATGACAAAAATTACAGAAAGCCCAATTATATTTGGATTTTTTTAAAGTATAAGTATGTTCTAAATATTACATGGGGCATACTTATACTAAAAAATGATTTGTTGTTGATCTAAAATCCACATTTATCTGGGTCCTGTATTTGCCCTGGCCACCCTAGGTAGGGGTGCTGTTCTGGGTGGGGTGTTAGAGCAGCGCCTGGGGCTGGAGGGCTGCGGATGTAGCCACATCTTTAGGTCTTTCTATATTGGAGGGGCGAGTCTGACCCAGCCCTGGGGAGCCCGCTGGATTGGAGGTGCGGGTCTGTGCACAGTGTGTGTAAGATCTGTTTCCTCTGCTCGCCCTGTCCGCTGACCCTCAGGGTCACCCTCTCCAGGGAATGACACAGCTGGTCTTCTGCTTGGACACAGTCAGGACAGAGCGAGCCTAAAGCGCCTTACACAGGCCTCTGACCACCTCTCTGCGTGGCCTCCTTCCTGACCTCCAGAGGCAGTGAAGCCACGCGCGCCTGCACCTCCCAGGCCTCCCCCAGGTAGCCGGGCCACTTCTGGGCCGCGTGGGCTCCTGGCTGAGGAGTCAGCTTTCTTGAATCTGCTGGGAGTTCCCCTTGTGCAACCCCAGCTGCTGCAGCCTCTCCTGGCTCTTCGTCTTTCTGGACTGATGCCATTAAAAGTCCCCTGCTGCTCCCTGCACTGGGCTTCTGGAGCGGGAGATTAGATGCTTTTGTTCCTTCCACCGTCTTCTGCAGGAGCCCACCCTGGTTTCATCCCTAAGCTGGGTCTTCCCGGAGTGTGTTTCATCAGCTGCGTCTCTGAACAGCAGTGACCGCAGCCATGTTGAGGCACTGCCCTCAGCCACCCTGGAGGTAGGACCCAGGTCCCCAGTTTTTACGTGAGAAAGTGGCTTCAGTGAGTCCGTGGCTTCAGTCACACCCCGAGGTCCCACAGTGAGGGAGTGGGTGCAGGGCCCCTGCACTTGACCTCTGACCTGCTGCCCCTCTGAGGGTCTCTGTTAGTTCGCTCTGGTTGGGGCAGTTGGTTCTCCTCAGTTTCTGCTAACAGAGCTGGGTGGGCCTGCCTGGTGCCGGCTTTGCGGCTTGCTTGCTGGAGCAGGTGATGGAGAGCGAGCACCCATTTAACCTACTAGAAAGGGGTCTCTGGAGGTGGGCGCCTCAGGGAGTGGAGAGAGGCAGGGGCTGTGCCCGCCCTCCACCTCCTGGCCACCCCAGGACCTTCTCTGCCACAGCCTGCTGAAGTGGGGGTCAGCACAGAAGATTCCGGAAGGTCTCCTCACTTGGCTGCCCTCCTTCGGGTGTTTTTTCATCTTGATTGCTTTTGGGAGGAGTCTAGATACTTTTACTTTTTAAATAAGCCTTGTATCTTCTCACTCTTTAAACACCACAAAATGGGTGGCATTATTAAAATATAAAAAAACCTCTGCAAACTATAACTTTCCTGTGCACAATGGAGAAGACTGATTTTAAAAGTGGAGCAGGTGTTTTTTATGTTGTGCACACTTAGTATAAACAAACTGAGCAATCTGAATAAGCCCGAGTGCCCCTTTGCTCCCATATTTGTGTCTAATGCTGACAGTTTTGTGGAAAAGCTGTTTTTACGATTCTGAAGTACCTACACCCCTCCCTTGTGTAAAATTTAATCACATCTTATTGCATCCGGCATTAACACTCATAGTTTATTGAGGAATTTTCTCTGGGGCTTGCTGAGCATGGGGTTGTGAAGTGATGCCTGGGTGCCTGGGAGGAGGTGATATGTACGTCTAGACACTGTACGCAGGCAATGAAATATTCCCCCGAATTCCGGGAACACACCAGCTCCCAGCCTCAAGGTTCCCATCTGGAGGGTCTCACCTCCCAAGGGAGCAGCATCATTTTCCTAGCTTGAAGAGTGAGATGTGGGACTTGGAGCGCCTTTCCTGTCCCTCCCGCTGTGGGAGGCTTCCATGGAGGTGTGTGCGAGCTGCTCCTGGAGTTCCTGGGATCAGGCCCCGGGGAATGTGCTCAGGCCCAGTGGGGGCAAGTCTGCAGGACCACATTCAGACATGACAGCACTGGGAAGGGCCACACCACGCATGGCCCCATGGGGCAGAACACCCCCAAGAGGCCACCTGGGGTTGGCTGGCAGATGGTTCCACACTCCATTCTCATCAACACCTTTCAGGGGAAGGCTGGGCCCTGGGAGCGGCTCTTGGAGGGAGGAGAGCCTCTGGCACACTGTGAGGGACAAACAGCGAAGTGGCTGCACCCGCAACGTCAGACTGGCCCTCCAGAAGAGTGGCCAGGACCCCTGCCCGGTGTCCAGCGGCAGTGGTGAGGGCAGGCCTGGGTGTCCAGGAGCAGGAGACGTGGGACAGAGGAGCCCTCAACGAGACCTGTATTCTCTTGTATTCGAGCAAGACCCCAGGCAGCAGCGTGGAGGTCGGTGAAGCCGGGCAGTCGCTTCCATCTGGAGCTGGGAGGTGTAGGGGGGCCCTCTGTGGATTGGGAGTGTGACGACCCTGTCTGGAGCTGGGAGGCGGGGGGCCCCTCCGAGGGTCGGGAGTGTAATGACCCTGTCTGGAACTGGGCAGCCCCCGATCCCTGGCACTTCTGGGCTTAGAGGACATCTTGGCTGCTTCAGGGGTTGGCCTCAGCTACGCTTCTGGCCATACTGGGAGTGAGGCAGTCTTGCAGGGCTGGCTCAGGAGCCCTGCCTGATGTGCTGTGATCATCTTGGGGACAGTCTCCTCAGCCAGGTTGGTGGTCACCCTGTTTGGGTGTTGGGTGCCAGGCGCCGGACTCCACTGGGCAGCACAGGGGACACAGCTTCTAGGCCCAGGCTGCTGCTCGCAGGTGAGGCGGCTAGAATGGTGGCCCCGAGAGTGACGTGTATCCAGAGCATGAGGATGTGACCTCATGGGCAAAAGGGACTGCACAGATAAAATTAAGGATCTTAAGATAATCTTGGATGAAGGTGAGCCCTGAATCCCATGGCAAATGTCCTTGTAAGAGACAGAAGAGGACAGACACAAACACGAGGAGAAGGTGATGTGAAGACAATGCCGGGTGTGGGAAAGATGGGGCCACATCCAGGAGTGCTGGCAGCCCCCAGGAGCCGGAAGAGGAAGGAGAAGCCTCCCCGGGAAGCGCACCCTGTCCACAGCTGGGATCTCACCTGCAAACCCGCAGTCATCCCCAGGCCAGGGACCACTTCTGGGGAACCTAATTCGCGACAGGCTGTAACTGGGCTTAGGGCTGGAACCACGCTGCGGAAGGTAGGGTGGGCTTCTGACCACTGGCTGAAGTGGTCTGCCTGATGGTTGGGCGAGGCCCATCGTTCTACGGATGCACAGACGCCCATCCCCGCCTTGTGCCAAGCCCTGCACTTTCGCGTCTGGAGTTGCTCCCATCCCACTGTGGCTGCTGGCTGGGGGCAGTGAAGGTGCTGGAGGAGAACCAGCACCCGGTGAGGGATGATGTCATTGCAAGGTTTCATGTGGGCAGACGACTTTTTTTTTTTTCAATCTGCCACACATTTTGCTCACTCTTTTACTTTCAGCGTTTCTGAGTTTTTTTGTTTGTTTTGTTTTAGGGCAGGAATCAGCAATGTTTTCTGTAAAGGGACAGATAGTGAATATTCTAGGCCTTGTGAGGCATTCGGTCCTTGACACACATACTCAACTCTGCTGTATTGTGAGAAAGCCACAGTGGGTGTGGCTGTGTTCCAATGAAACTTTATGTACACAAGCAGGAAGTGAGGCTGGATTTGGACCAAAGGCAGTTTGCTGAGCCTTGTTGAAGGGCTGTAATTTTTATTTTTATTTTTATTTCTTTTATTATTATTTTTTTGAGACAGAGTCTCGCTCTTGTCACCCAGGCTGGAGTGCAGTGGTGCGAGCTCAGCTCACTGCAACCTCTGCCTCCCTGGTTCAAGCGATTCTCCTGCCTCAGCCTCCCTAGTAGCTGAGATTACAGGTGCCTGCCACCATACCTGTCTAATTTTTGTAGTTTTAGTAGAGATGGGGTTTCACTGTGTTGGCCAGGCTAGTCTTGAACTCCTGACCTCAGGTGATCTGCCCACCTCAGCCTCCCAAAGCGCTGGGATTACCATGCCCGGCAGGGGCTGTAATTTTTAAATCACAGTACTGATTTTCAAGAAGGGTGAATCTGAGTGATTTTTTTCTTTAAAAAGTTTAATGTGGCAGATTAAAGATGGCCTCAAAGTCTTTGACGTTCCTTCTATCAGGAGGTGGGGTCAACTCCCAACTCCCCACAAATCTGGAAAGGTTCTGTGACTTTAAAAAAATAATGGCTTTATTGAGATATAATTCACATACATATGTCTAAGCTGATATCTCATACAACTTAGCCTGCTGTGGTCTGAATGTCTGTCTGTCCGCGAAATTCGTTATATTGAAAACCTGATCACCAAGGTAATGGTGTTAGGGGTGGAGTCTTTGGGAGGTGATTAGGTGAATGGGACTAGTACCCCTTTAAAAGAGGCCCCAGAGAGCTGCTTCTTCCTCTTTTCCACCATGTGGGGGCGCAGCTAGAAGGTGCCATGTATCAACCAGAAAGTGGGCCCCTAGCAGACACTGAGTTTACCAGTGCCTTGATTTTGGACTTCCCAGAACTGTTAAGAAATAAATTTCTGTTGTTTTGAAGCTACCCAGTTGTTGGTATTTTGGTATAGCAGCTTGAACAGACTAAGATGCACCCCTTTAAATAATACAATTACGTGTTTTTTGTACATTTACAGAGTTGTGCAACTGTCATCATGGTTCATTTTCAAACATTTTGATCCTCCTTATGAGAGACAGGACTAGCTGGATTTGCTAGGCCAACTAAGAATCCCTAAGCATGGCTGGGAAGGTGACCTTTAAACGCAGGGCTTGCAACTTAGCTCACACTTGACCAATCAGTTAGTAAAGAGAGCTCACTAAAGTGCTAATTAGGCAAAAACAGGAGGTAAAGAAATAGTCATCTATTGCCTGAAAGCACAGGGGGCGGGACAGTGATCGGGATATAAACCCATGCATTCAAGCAGGCAACGGCAACCTGCTTTGGGTCCCCGCCCTTTGTATGGGAGCTCTGTTTTCACTCTATTAAATCTTGCAACTGCACACTCTTCTGGTCCTTGTTTGTTACGGCTCGAGCTGCGCTTTCACTCGCTGTCCACCACTGCTGTTGGCCGCCTTCGCAGACCCGCTGCTGACTTCCACCCCTCTGGATCCAGCAGGGTGTCCGCTGTGCTTCTGACCCAGCAAGGCACCCATTGCCGCTCCTGATCGGGCTAAAGGCTTGCCATTGTTCCTGCATGGCTAAATGCCTAGGTTTGTCCTAATTGAGCTGAACACTAGTCACTGGGTTCCATGGTTCTCTTCCGTGACCCACGGCTTCTGATAGAGCTATAACACTCACCACATGGCCCAAGATTCCATTCCTTGGGATCCGTGAGGCCAAGAACTCCAGGTTAGCGAACAAGAGGCTTGCCACCATCTTGGAAGCAGCCCGCCGCCATCTTGGGAGCCCTAAGAACAAGGACCACTCCCACCCCCAACACTTAGTTACCACCTCCTTAGCTTCACCCTTCCCCACGGACCTAGGCAACCACGAATGTACTTTCTACTTTCTGTCTCCATAGATTTCCCTGTTTTGAACCTTTTATGGGAATGAAATTATGTAATATACAGACTTCTGTGTCTGGCTTTTTCCACTCAGTATAATGTGTTCAAGGTTCATCCATGTTGTAGCATGTATCAATACTTCATTCTTTTTTATGGTGGAATAATACTCCATCGTATGGACAGACCACATTTGGTTTATCTGTTTGTCAGTTGATGAACATTTGGATTTCTAGAAATCCTTGTGGTTGTGAAGTGTTATCTCCTTGTGGTTTTGATTTGTGTTTCCCTGACAAGTGATACCGAATATCTGTTCATGTGCTTACGGGGCCATTTGTATCTCTGGTTTGGAGAAATGTCTATTTAATCTTCTTAACTTATTTTAAAATTGGGTTATTTGTCTTTATTACTGTTATCAGACATATTATTTGTAAGTATTTTCTCCAGTTCACTGAGTTATTTTTACTTTCTTAATAGTGTCCTTTGAAGCACAAAAGGTATCATTTTTGATGATATGAGGGAGAAAACATCAAGTCTTTCACAATCAAGTACAAACTTAGCTGTAAGTTTTTTGTATATGCACTTTATTAAGTGAGGAAGTTCTCTTCTGCTTTCTAGTTTGTTGAGTGTTTTTTTTTAATCGTGAAAATGTGTTGAATTTTATCAAAAACTTTTTCTGGTTCTATTGAGAATGGTATATGACTTTTGTTTTTTATTTTATTGATATGATGTATTATATTCATTTATTTTCAGATGTTGAACCAAGCTTGCGTTTCTGGGACGAATCCCACTTGGCCATGGGTGTATGTATAACTCTTTTTATACATTGCAGATTTAGTTTGCTAGTATGTTGCTGAGAATTTTTTTGTTTATATTCGTATGAGATATTGGTCTGTAGTTTTCTTGTAATGTCTTTTCTGGTTTTGGCATCAGGGTAATAGTGACCTCATAAAATGAGTTAAGAAATGTTCCTGTGGTTTTTCTATTTTTTGGAAGAGTCGTGAAGAATTCGTATTAATTTTTTAAATGTTTGGCAAAATTCAATGATAAAGCTTGGGTGGGCCTGGACTTTTCTTTCTGGGTAATTTTTGCATTACTAGTTCAATCTCTTCACTTGTTATAAGTCTATTCGTGTTGTCTTCTTGAGTCAGCTCCAGCAGTTTGTGTCTTTCCAGGGATTTGTCCATTTCATCTAAGTTATACAATTTGTTGGTATATAATTGTTCATGGTGTTCCTTTACAACACTTCTATTTCTTCAGGGTTGTTAGTTATGTCCCCATTTTCATTTCTGATTCTAGTCATTTGAGTCATTCCTCTTTTTTCTTAGTCAGTCTAGCTAAAGGTTGGTCAGCTTTATTGACCTTTTCAAAGAACCAGCTTTTGGGTTTCATTGGTTTTCCCCATTGGTTTTTCCATTCCCTTTTTCTCTTATTTCTGCTCTAATCTTTATTATTTCCTTCCTTCTGCTTGTTTTCAGTTGGGTTGGCTCTTATTTTTCTTATTTTCTTGGGGATTATCTACCACTGGGGTTTGCAAGTGAAGGTTAGGTTATTGATTTCAGATCTTTGTTCTTTTGTGATCTGGCATTTATAGCTAGACATTTCCCTCTAAGCACTGCTTTAGCTGTATCTCATAAGTTTTGGTATGTTGTGTTTTTGTTTCACTCACTTCAAAGTATTTTCTAGTTTCCCTTGTGATTTTTTCTTTGACCCACTGGTTATTTAGGAGTGCATTGTTTATTTTCTTCAGTTGGTTTCCTCCAGAGCATTGCAGCCTTTCCTGACTTCTGAGTGACTTTTTTTCTTGTAAAAGGTAAGTGTGGCAGATTAAAGATGGCCACAACTTCTTTGACAGTCCTCTCTTCAAGAGTTGGCGTTTATGGTTCCCTTCCCTCAGAATTTAGACAGGCTCTATGACTGTTTTGATCAATGGAATGCAGGATACTTGATACTGCATGACTTCTAAGGCTAGATTGAAGAAACTTTGGTGCTTTTGCTTTGGTATCTTGGTGCTCACTTGAAAGGGGATGAGGGTAGGCAGCCATTATGTGAGAAGTCCAACTACCTTGAGGCCACAATTCTATGATGAACCCAAGCTAGCCATGTCAAGAAGCCACTTGGAGGGAGAGAGAGAGAGAGAGGAAGAGGGAGTGAGAGGGAGAGAGAGAGCAAGTGCTGTCCAGCTCCTAGCTATTCCACCCATACCATCCCAGGTGCTAGGATCACTAGACTGGCAGTAAAAGAAGTCACCTTGGTAATTTCTCTCACATCAAAGCTCTTGCTTCATCTAAACATCCATCCAGAGCAACAGGACTGGGAGACTTGTCGGGAAAGAACTGCATTGTTGGAGGTTCAGGAAGGACTGATGTAAACCAGTAAACTCTTTCCCCAGAATCCTGCTGGATATGATGGAATTAAATACCCTCATAGACTCAGAAGGTTTAAATGGGAACATAAACAGTTCATCCTATATACTTGATGGGATAATGGTTAGCTTCTTTTAAAAATGCACCAAATCTACAGAGGTTACTGAGAATCCGCAGAGGATGCCATGTCAAGAAGAATCAAGGCCCACACATGTGGCGCCAGTTGAGCTGTCCCTGCTATCTCCTATTTCAGCAGAATGAGACTGCCAACATGGTAGGGCAGAGACAAGCTTTCCTGTCTGTGTCTGCCCTGACTCCTAACCTGCAGAATTGTGAGCATAAATAAAATGGCTTTTATATTGCTAAGTTTTAAGGTGGTTTGTTACCCAGCAAATAGAAACTGGAATAGTGTATTTGTCCCATTTATATTTATTGTTATAATTATCAATTGACTTCAATTTCAGGTGCTTCAGTTTCTTCATGTGTAAAATGGAAATAAGACTATTCAATTTAAGGATTAGGTAAGATATATATACAGTACTTAACATGTATTTATATGATATATTAACATATTTATATAGCTGTATGTGCTTTATGTATATAAATAAACATATATACATATATAAGGTACTTACAAAGTTAGCAAGATGAAAAAGATACCTACATGTCTAAATTTTCAAATGTTTTCTTTCATTTACTTGAGAATATGGGAACAATTTTTATCTCAACTTTTATTTAATATCTTGTCATTTTTTGAAGTGCTCTCTTTATCTGCTTTTTTACTTTGCTGTATTTTCATTTTGAAGTTTTGTATAGCTTAAGGTGCTGGAATTCTTTTATTTACCCATCTTGGAGTGACGGGAGTTTCATATGGGTTTTCCATTTGCCCCAAACCAGAGAGAGCATAAGTCCTTGTCCTGTATGCCTGGGTCCCATGACTCCTTTTAGTTCAGACTTTGTTCTCTGTGCACCCCTACAGCGGGTTTCCTCCAGAGTATCTGTCATGGGCTGGCGGTTTTTGGTGATTTCAGCATCCTTGACCTTGTCTTTGTCTTTATTTTTGGTAGTAGTGGATAAGAGGGAGTATGTTCTGTGGTGCGATTTGTGTAAGAATGTATGACATGTTGGTAAGTGTGCAGTATTATGCCATTTTTCTTTTTCTTTCTTTCACCATCCAGGGTGAAACAAAATCCTGCCTCAGTCCTGGAATTTACCAGAGCTCATTAATGGGAAATCTCCTTGGTCCCTTCGAGGGGCAGCTGTGTCTGTTGGCTCAAGCGATGGCACTTCTCTCACATCAAAGCTCTTGCTTCATCTAAGCGTCCGCCCTGCTACGGGGGTGGGAGGCTCATCGGGAAAGAATTCTCGTTTTGTCAGAGGTTCGGGAAGGACTGACATGAATCAATAGACTGTTTCCTCAGAATTCTGCAGGATTTCAGTGGTTTTCACAGAATTAAATACCATCTTAGACTCAGGGGGTTTAAATGGAAACATACACACTTCGTCCGATGTACTTGATGGGATAGTGGTTAGCTCCTTTTAAAAATGCACCAAACCTACAGAAGCTACTGAGAATCCAGCAGGGGTCATCTCAGTTCCTGGAGAGGGGAGGTGGGAAGCTTGTTTTAATTAGACTTGGACTTGCTGTCATACACATGTCTGCATCTGATTTTCACTCTGAGCACTTCCGCCTCCTCAGGCAAACGGAGGGTTGGAACGCTTGATGTGAGAACACATTTCACACACACGCTGGTGTATTTACTTACAGGCACGCACTACACACACACGCAGACCTACATGCTGTCCTGGGCTCGTCATGTGGGAGGCACATTGCAGCTCCTCCTCCCACTCTGCTCTTTGTGGAGAGCTGGGTCGTCATGCTATTTATTTTTACACAGAGGAATTCATCAATCAAACGTCCAACTTTGAGATCTGGCCTATCAGGAACTATTCCTGCAATGCCAACTCAGCACTTTCATCTCCACCCTTGGCCTCGTTGTGCTATTTAGACAAAGATCCTGTAGCCTTTCTTATCCAGAGGGAGCAAAGGAGAAGTCAGGGTGTTCTTACCGTCCTGCAGGGGCCCTGCTGCTTGGGGGTTGGATCTCCTCTCTGGAGGTGCCCCCTCACCCCCTCCCACCCAGGGATTCTGCACTGGCCATGGTGGTTGAGCCACTGAACCTGGAAGTTCTTGGGGATTATCTACCGCTGGAGTCTGTGTTCAGTTTTCAGTGCTGGGTCCCTGGTGACCTGTTGAAAATCAGAGAACCCCTCCCTGGAGGTTTGTGCACACACTTCCTCACACATGTATGCACACACTACTTCTGGTACATGGGCAGTGCTGGTCTGGCTTTGCTGTTAAAGGTGGAGAAGTCAAGGCCCAGGGTGGGTAAGTCAGTCTTTTGGTGCTTAGTGATGTGGCCTGGACTGGAAGCCAGCTGGCCAGGCACCTGTACACCCTGCCTTTTGTACACTGGGGCTGCCGTCTCTTAGCCCTGGCTTTCCTTCTTAGCTTGAATGATTCTTTACTTGCTGCCGTTTCAAGAGGCCTGGCTTGGCACCCAGTGAGGGTTGGCTGGGCCCCTGGCAACAGCTTGTGGGGAGGCTATACTCAGGCCAGGTGCGACTGGTCCCAGGGGTCCCACCCACCGGGGTCCCACCCACCCCACCTCACACAACTCCTACTCACCTGTGGCCCTGCCGTCTGGGGGCCCAGCCACCGGCAACCTTGGGCCCCAGAGGCGTCCCCAGCAGCAGGCACTGCTCTCCCTGTGGGCGTCCTCCTTGGAGCCTGCTCTCTCTCAGTGGAGTTCACAGGGAGATGCACAATTTTAGGCTCTTCTTGGGGGTGAGGCTGTGTACCAGACAGTCATATGGCCTCCTTAATTCTCATCATAACCACTTGGGGAAATTCAGACTCTGAAAAGCTAAATGATATGGCCAGGTTGGTACAAGTCTAAGTAATATAGCCAGGCCTGGAGCTCCAGAACGCTTGCTCCCCCTTCTCTATTCTGTGTTTGAAAAGACACAAAGCGGGAGTTTGCGTCACATCGCCCTGCGCCCTGATCACAGGGGGAGAAGGGAGGCAGGGTCTCCTTGCCCTGACTCCCAGAGGGAGGTGGAGGGAAGCTTGCCATTCCCCTGAACTTCCTAGCCTGCACAACCATGGGATAAAGAAACCTCTTTTTTAAAGAATTAAATTACCCAGCCTCAGGTATTCTTTTCTAGCAACACTCAACAGACCATATAGATGGGAAGGCCAATTACAATGGAAACAAACAAACAAGCAAACAAAAGAAGCAAATAGCTTTCTACTAGCAAAACTGTCCGTAAATGAGATGGGCTGACTCAGAGAGTTGCGTGTTCTCTGTCACAGGAGGACCATTTGAGAGGATAGGGTGGCAGCAGGGCTTTAAGTGCAGGATAGATAGTGGCGATGATGAGAGTGATGATGGTTCTGGTGGTGATGGTGATGGTGGTGATAGTGGTGGCGGTGATGGCGATGGTGATGTGGTGGTGATGGTGATTATGGTGGTGATGGTGATTATGGTGGTGATGGTGATGGTGACAGTGATGGTGATGATGGTGGTGATGGTGATGGTGATGATAGTGATTGTGGTGGTAGTAATGATGGTGGTAGTGATGATGGTGGTCATGATAGCGATGATGGTGGTGATGGTGATGGTGACAGTGATGGTGATGGTGGTGATGGTAATTATGGTGGTGATGGTGGTGGTGATATTGATGGTGGTGGTAATAATGATAGTGGTAGTGATGATGGTGGTCATGATAGTGATGATGGTGGTGATGGTGGTGATGGTGATGGTGATGGTGATGATGGCAGTGATGATGATGGTGATGATGGTGATGGTGACAGTGATGGTGATGGTGATGATGGTGGTGATGGTGATTATGGTGGTGATGGTGGTGGTGATGATAGTGATGATGGTGGTAATAATGATGGTGGTAGTGATGATGGTCATGATAGCGATGATGGTGATGGTGATGATGGTGATGATGATGGTAATGGTGGTGATGGTGGTGATGGTGATGAAGGTGATAGTGATGGTGATGGTGATAGTGATGGTGATAGTGATGGTGATGATGGTGATGCGGGTGATGGTCACAGTGATGGTGATGGTGATAGTGATGGTGATGGTGATTATGGTGGTGGTGATAGCGATGGTGATGATGGTGATGGTGATAGGGATGGTGATGGTGATGCTGATGATAGTGGTGATGGTGATGGTGGTGGTGATGATGACAGTGATGGTGATGGTGATTATGGTGGTGATGGTGATGGTTGACAGGGATGGTGATGGTGATTATGGTGGTGATGGCGATGGTGATGATGATGGCGATGATAGTGATGGTGGTGATAATGATGAACTTAAACATTCTTAACATCCTTAGTGTTCGTGTTATTGTAACAATGAACAAAGCATTCCTTTCCATACCCAACTGATACTTGCATCAGCCCTCTGTGGGTGTGGTCAAGTGTTTTAACACCCAGCAGAGTGAATGAGGCTGAAAGATATGGTCATTGCTGTACCAGAGACAGAGCTCACACTTGGCTCAGGCCTTTCACTCCCAGCCCAGGGCTTTGTCCTTGATCTGAGAGTGGCAGCACCTTGTGCAAACCAAAGGCATCTGGACAGGCATTTTCTGTGGATCCCACCGCACAAGCCTGTGGCTCAGGAAAATGTAGCCACAGCCTGCACCCTCAGGCCTGGGACAGTGTGGGTTGAGGAGCAGGTTTGCAGGACCAAGGTGTAGGCAAGAGTGTTTCTGTGGTGGGAGCCTATGGTCGTGTGTCTTGAGACCTTCCCCTCCCGCAGCAGCAGCAGGGGGACAGGTGACTGTGTTTCCCCAGGATGGGCCACGCCAGTCTCCAGGAACTTATCCTGGCATTCTGCGGACCCTTCCACTTTGCAGCCTGACCCTCAAGTGTGGCGGCTGCCCTGGGTCCTTCCATCCCCAGGCCTTGCTTCCCTGCATTTGCTGTGGCCTCCTCGCCTGCCTCTGGCCCAGACAGCGCTTCTGACGTCTGACACTGGCTGGCTGTATCCTCCTACCCTCTGCCTGGTCATTCCTGCCACCTGTTTCAGTCATGGCACACTAAGTGCCCCCAAAGCAGAGCCCCTCCCAGATAGCACTCGTGTTCCTTCCAGGCACCTTGTCTGGAGGGGCCTGCATGCCACCACCTGCCCAAGGGTGTACAGTCCCTTGAGTACAGGTCCTGGTGACTGCTCTTCCCTCTTCTTCTCAGAGCTGCCTCCCTCTCCTCTTCGGCTGTGGCCCCCCTCCTGTTTTGGGGTACAGCAGCCTCTGCACTAGCTGCTGCCTGCAGCCCCCCAGCTGGCTGGTCAGCCTCTCACACTTTGCAGGTGGGTCCCTTCCTTACTGTCTACCCTGCCTGGCTCCTGGGCTCTCAGGGGGATGCACAGTCCCCCTTAGTCAATCTTCTTTTCTGTCTCTTTGAGGTTTTTGCTCTGGCCACACAGGCTCCTAAGTGGTCCCCAAATGTCCTCAATCTCTTGTGTCTCCAGGTACCCCCAGGCTTTATCCTTTGCCTGGACCGGTCTTCCTTGTTCCTTCACTTGAGAAACTCCCTCCGTTCTTTGGGCTCAGGGTGGGTGTCAGCCTGGGAAGCTGCCATCCTGACGCCCATTCCTCCGTCCGGTGGGACACCCTGATGTCCTTCCATCAGGGTCTCTGTCACAGCCCTTGTTACACCAATTACAACTGAGGTCAGGGGTGGAATCCATTTATTGTCTGGCATGGAGCAGGCGGTCAGGGTGCTTATGGGGTGTGTGAATACAGGAGGGAGGGAATGAAGAATGAATGGAACGGGCCCCGGTCACATGGCTCCTCATGGCAGTGCTGCGATTTTCATCACTCACCAAGTGTCTGCTGCATCCCCATCTGGGCCCAGCCCTGAATTCAGAGCCAGCGCCACAGAGGCCAACCAGGCAAGCAGAGGTTCAGCCTGTCCGCGACATGCAGGCAACTGGAACGCAGGCCTGCGGACTTCTAGTTCAGTGCTCTTCCTGACATGCTGCAGGAGGGTGGGGGACTGACACAGTCTGCGGGGGACGCTGCACCTTCAGCTTGAGTGAAGTGCAGTCGAGGGCCCAGCAGCCCTAGTGACTGGTTGCACTGTGCTCCGATCCTTCGGGGACCCCGAAGGCTCTCCATGATCAATCTCTTGTCTCTAAGCGGCCGCCATGGCAAGGAGGAAGACAGTGGGCCAACTCCCCCGCATGAGGTGAAGGCCTGTGGGAACAGGAGAGGGAGCTGCTGAGCGGCTCTCAGAGGGCTCCTGGGCTCGGTCCCTGCCTTGCTCTCATCAAAGGGATGGCTCTGCAGTGACGGCACAGAGCATCAGACACATGCCGGCCCAGCAGGGCCAAGCCAGCGCGCTATTAAGCAACAGCACCAGATCCCTTTGTTTCTCCGCTTCTTCCAAAGTGGCAAAAGATCAAGGCCCTGAGCTTGAAATAACAAAAGGGAAATAGCTTGCAGACTGCGCATCTGGAGGCCAGAAGGGGTTTAATAGCCGTGCTCAGGAGGGAGAGGGGAGGGGGCTGGATGCCGATTCATAAACTCTTCTCTGTGGCTCCCCAGCTTGCTCTGCTCAGACTCCCCACGCCCGTCCCGGGCCCCGCGGCCATCCCTGGCCCCGCGGCAGGCTCCCCCTTCATCATTCGCAGGGCAGGTGGCATACCTTACCCATTAGCACGGGCACAGACTGTCTGGGCCTCTCTGCAGGTTCCCCATCCCTGCCAGTGCCCAGATCCCCCTTGCTCCTCTCGGCCCCTTGCTCCTCTCAGAGTCCTTGAGTTCCCGGGTTAATGAGGATCTACTGCAGGGTCGTGGGAGTCTGGCTGGTGACATGTGCAGACACATGTCTGTAATTACTCGGGGCTGAGGAAAGCCAGCCCCCAGAGCTCTGTGGCCTTCCCCATAGACAGAACTGAGCTGGGCGGCCTCCTGGGGGAGGAGAGCCATGCAGGGCATCACAGCACACACAGCCATGGTCAGAGGCCTGACCGCAGAGGCAGAGGCCTCTCATTTTCCTGTGGGTCCCCGGTCTCTGACCTTTGGGGGTGTTTGCAGTGAGGAGCTTGCACAGCACATGGTTCTGTGGGCTGACGTCTTCTCTGTACAACTGGTGGGAGGGGAGCCTGGAGTCCTGGGGGAGTGGGGTGGGTGGAGAGGTCACCCTGCTGCCGTGCTTGACACTCACCGTGAGACACCACCATGAGACTCACCCAAAGACACCAGCTAACAAGGACCGAAAGGAAATGTTCACGAGGGGGCTGCAGCCCATGCCAACATGACACGGTGCCATCTCACAGCATCTGCTCCAGGCCGGGCCCACTGGGGTCACATCCCTGAAGGGCCTGGCCAGGTGGCGTTTCCGTCCCTATTGGACAGAAAGTGGGTTCTTGTTTGAAGTCACACAGCTTGTCAGAGTCAGTGCTGAGATTCGAATCCACACCTCCCTGACAACTCAGACTTTCCAGAACCCCTCATCCCCTGAGAGCCCAAGCAAAGGAATTAGCCAGTCTGCTCCAATCCTTTCTTGGTGCATATTTTCCTCAAAGGCAATTTGGAACCCGTCACATCCCACCTCAAGAGCTGGCTGAAGCTCCCCTTTCTTGGCGGTTCTTTTGGGTGGCTGGAGTGGCAGATGACCCGGGAGGCTGGAGTTGGTCACGGTGCAGCCCCCGGGGCAGGCGGGCAGTACTGATGGGCATGCGTGCCCTCCGTCCTGAGCAGGTGTATGAACACCAGCAGCTGAGTGTCCAGGTTCCTGTGCGGTGCTGACTGGGAGCTCAGGCCACCCGTTGGCCTTCATTTGTTGGGCACAAGTGATCAGTTTGCCCTGTCTCGAAGGTGCTTTGGCCAGGGGAAGGAAGTGAGGCTGATACCTGGCTCATGGGTACCACTCGAGCCTCGTGGACTGGAGTTGCCCTGGGCTCCGCTGCACACATAGTACATTTTCAGGCTCTTCTTCCAAGGAGCAGGATGTGTTTTCCCCTTGCTTAGAGTGGAGCTTGGGGCTTGTGCTTGTTCAGCCAATAGCTCAGTGGGGCCAAGGGGGAGGTTGGCCCTGTGGGATCCCCTGGTTCCTGAACTGCAGTTCTTGCGTCGCTTTTTACTAAGTGAAATTACTGGAATGTCCTGGATGTTAGGATGTCCTAGGAGGCTTTATCCTGGTGTGACTTTGCCACCCTCCCACGCCTTTGTTTCCTTCGTCAAGCTGGTGACCGGGGGCACTCCCTGTGTCTTTTTGTGGCCGCAGGTTCTTAACCATGGCTCCCAGGCAGATCACCCCATGACTTAGGGAGCTGTCGCTAGCTGAAGCCTGGTCGGGGGCGGGGTGCGTGGTTCAGCCAAGCTCTCTGTGTCTGTTCTAGAGGCCCTTGGAGTTCTGCTGTGAGTCCCATGGCCTTTCCTCACGGCTCTATGGCCCTTCCTGCTGAAAGCCACCAATGCTGCCACACATGAGTTGTTGCCGAGGCTCCTCAGGGAAAGCCCGTCGCACGCTGGTGCTGCCCTTGGCTTCTCCCTCCGTTTTATTCTGGCATCGGTGTGATGGGTTCTACTAACATCCTCCGGAATTAGGCACCATTCTCTATTTCTAGTGCTATAGGAAATATATTCATAGTTCCATATTTACTTTGTTAATTTAATGGGATTTGTGGCAGAAGATGTAAACACTTCAGTCTGCCATTTTGAATGGGAAGTCAAGTGAATTTTAAAGACAGGAAGAAAGACTGCAATTTGGCTGGGCGTGGTGGCTTGTGCCTGTCATTCCAATGCTCTGGGAGGCCGAGGGAGGAAGATTGTTTGAGCCCAGAAGTTTCAGACCAGCCTAGGTAACATAGTGAGACCTTGTCTCAAAAAAAATTACATTAAAAAAAGAGTACAGTTTAAGGAACCACACAAATGCAGATTCTCTTAGACAACTACAATTATTGTGGTCGAATAATATTTTGAAATATTAAGTGATTTAATTTGCCCAGCATGTCCTGTTGCCTTTTTTCATCAAGGGTTTTTTCTACCCTTGGAAAGAGTGGTGGCCTGTGGAAGAGAAGACACAGCTGATCTTGAAAAGGGAAGTCGTCAGTCCATACAGTCAGCTTTGTGAGCTGCCGGCATGGGGTTTCCTGGGATACTGGCCAAAAACAGCTGCACCTGCAGCTGCTCTTGCCATGCCCAGTCCCCCGCGAGGACCATGGCCCAGGCTTCCATCAGTGTCTGGAAGGTGCTGGAGAGCAGTGCGGGTCTGATTTGGGCTTGTGCTGCTCTTTTCCTCTCTCTCTCTTTTATTTTTGTGAGATGGAGTCTCGCTCTGTCACCCAGGCTGGAGTGCAGTGGTATGATATTGGCTCATGGCATCCTCCGCCTCCTGGGTTCAAGCTATTCTTCTGCCTCAGCCTCCCGAGTAGCTGGGACTACAGGTGCGTGCCACCACGCCTGGCTATTTTTTTTTTTTTTTTTTTTTGTATTTTTGGTAGAGACGGGGTTTCACTGTGTTAGCCAGGATGGTCTCGATCTCCTGACCTCATGATCCGCCCGCCTCGGCCTCCCAAAGTGCTGGGATTACAGGTGTGAGCCACCGCGCCCAGACCCTGGGCTTGTGCCTCTCAACACTCTCAAGTGCTGTCCTGGCATGAGGAATGGTACCTCCAGGACTCTGCTTCTTGGTCCTGGAGCTGGAGATTTTCAGGGGCTGATGGGCTCTGCCCTCTTCTGCTCTCAATTTTTGTTTATCAGGTGGGCTTGGCAAGTCCCCTTGACCTTCCTCAGGAAAACTTTGGTCCGTCTGGCCCTCCCCGACCTCCCCGCAGTGTCTGCTCCCTGCAAGGTTTCTCATGCCTTCCTACACATACTCATCTGGAATGCGGCCCTGACCTTTTGTGTCATGCATGTCCAGAGTAGGCACTGGCTCGAGGAGAATTGGTGAACATGCTAAGTAACTTTCCCAAAAGGACTGACACTGACAAAGGCACTGTAATTCCAGTTAGTGCAGAGATTACAGATCTGGAGAACTTTATCATTTGATACGTGGGGCATTTCAAATAAGTAGGGAGAATTGAATACAGGATTTTAGATCACTGGCTATCCACAGGGAAAACAATGTTACCTAAAAAGTAACATCCTTCTGCCATTCCATATATACAATACATTTCAACTGCATTAAAGATTTAGGTGTAATAAAGACTGAAAAATTCCAGAAGGACATATAGGAGAGTATTTTTGTATCCTTGGGGAGGGCAAGGTATTTTTAGCCACAACATGGAAATCACTGATATTAGGAACGCATTGGAGCCAATCCTGGTGTCCTGGAAACTGACCCAGCACAGATTTACCTCTTTTTCAGGCTACATGTTTTGTGGAGGTCGGCAGGGGCTCTGCTCTACCGAGACACCCAGGACCCAGGCTGATCGAGACTCCACCATCTGGGAGAGCAGAGGAGGGGGAGGGACCCCTGGAGGCTTACGCACTGTTTCTTCTATATTTTGGCCCAGAGGTGACACACATCACTTGCCCAAATTGGTCCAGAACCAGTCACATGCCCCTGCCCTGGCTATGTAGCAAGAAGACAGGACAATGTGGAGACTGGGTTGAACGCTGAGGAACGTTACTCTCCCTGGCACAGACTCTCTCCTGATACATTCTGATGTCAGAGGGGATGGTGACTTTCCTGGGAAGTGTTAACTAGCAGAATTGATCTGAGATGTAAGAATTCAAAAGAGATATGTAAGAAGACAAGGGAAAGGTTTCTAAGATTTGCCTTCCAGACTGGATCCCATCCCAGATGGTTTTACTGAAAGGATATCCAGTGCATGTGTCTGTCTGGGGGAGGGACAGGATGCTCCCAGAATGGACTTGAGGGCTGGGTGCCGGGTGTGGAATCAGTGAAACTCAGGGGGCAGGAAGTGCCATAGCATGGTGTTAGGGGCTGGGCGGTGGTCACCGAGACCTACTTTCTAGTTCTTCCAAATCTAGTGAGAGGCTGCTCAGGCTCTGTCACTTCTGCCATAGAAGCTGATTACCTGGAATTGTGCTCTCAACAGAGTAAATGTAGCAGGGGAGGTGTGATTCCTCATAAGAAACTGGGGAACCTGAGGGGCTGTCACAGGCTGAGAAAATGAACTCTTGGCAGCCAAAGAGGAACTAAAGAAAGGGGGGGGAGAGAAAGAGAGAGAGAGAGACCCATGGGGCATCAGACTGTGAAAACTGTCAGAGGATATGACAGGGAGGCATGGTAAGCTAGCAGTTCATAGAGCGAAACTAACGAAATTACAGGAAAATGGGTGTTATTTAGAAATGTACATACTTGGTCCAGAACAGTGGCTAACATCTATAATCCCAGCACTTTGGGAGGCTGAGGTGGGAGGATTACTTCAGGTCAGGAGTTTGAGACCAGTCTTGGCAACATAGCAAGACCCCATGTCTACTAGAATAGTAATTTAAAAAGTTAGCCAGGCATGAGGGTGTGCCTGTAGTCCCAGCTACTTGTAAGCCTGGGATGGGAGGATCACTCGAGCCTGGGAGGTTGAGGCTGCAATGAGCCGTGATTGTACCACTGTACTTCCACCTGGGTGCCAGGGTGGGACCTTATTTCTGAAAAAAAGTACATACTTAAAATTAAAGAGGCTTCTTGTTAATCATTGGAAATGGATATAATCCAAAGTCCGTAGCTACTAGGCACCTACTGCCTTCATCATCATGGTACTGTTTGAAGCTCACCTCTATGCTGGGGACCAATGGCTCTGAGACCATCATGGCTATGCCTGGCAATGCAGGACCAGAGAGCTGTCATGTGTGTCCCTCAAGCAGAGACATGGATAAGATGGCACCCTGACGGGAGGGTGAGGGTCCAGAGAACCAGTAAATCCACAGCCATGTGACTGGTCATGGACCAAGACTGGCCGAGAAAGGTTTTGGAAGGTAAGAGGTTCATTTCAGATCTTCCCGTAAAGGTGCCCTGAGGCATCTTCTTCTTTAACATGAGCACCAAAGAGGAGGTTTCTGGTAGGCAGCTCTCTCCTGAATGCTGAGCAGAACAGGCCGGCCATGCCAGGCGCTGCTTTGCTTTGTTTGAACGAAGGTCCTGGGGTCCTTACAGTAAGACACGGTTCTCTCTTCCCATCTCTGCTCTCAAGGCCCTTGTGATCTTTGTGCTATTCTATTGAAGACAGGTAGAGGAGAGGAACAGAGGACCCCAAATAAGTCTCTGTTCAGCCTGGACACCTGGGAAAGGGAGGAGTGTGGAAGAGGGAAGAAAGCCAGCTGGGGGACGTGCGTGAACACCGATGTATGCGCAGATTCAGTCAGCGGCAATCTGTGAGTCAGAGGCTCTCAACATGCTCCAAAGCAAAGCTGGTTAAACACTGCCACTTTTTGTTTGCGTTGAGAGTTAGCTGCCTGCAAGCACTTTAGGAAACCCTGGCAAAGAGCATTCTAAATGCATGTGGTGCCTTTGAGTTTATTTGTCTCAATTTATTCCAGTTACATTTGAGCATGACATGATTATACATCTCACATTGATTGAAGACCGTGGGCCTGTGTGGCAGGCAGGGGAAGGAGGGGGGAGGAAGAGGGTTTCCCAGCGCCATCTAATTTAAAGCACCTTTAGCTGAGTGGTGCAGTGAAAAGGATGTGGCTAAAACAAATAAAAATCATAGCAGGATCAAAGTACACGCACAAATTTATCCCTTCTGGAAGCAGCTTCTCTTTCCTTCTCCCCTTCGCTTCTTTTCCCCTCCTTTGAGTCCCAGCGATTCTTTCATGGCAGAACTCCAGGATGGCCTCGTCTCCTTGCAATGCAATCACAGTTTTATCTCTGATTGATGGGGCGAAGGCACCGGCACCACGGGTTTGAAGGAGATCTAAGGGCCTTCCTAATTTCATGGTGGGCATGTGAAGTGTCACATTAATCAGCACTCTTTATGAGCAGTTCAAAGACAGTCATAGATGTTGGGAAGGTGCCTGTTTGAAGCACAGAGCCAAGGGATTTCAGGATTTTATCAACAACCTGCGGGTTCCACCTCCTGTCCCCAGTGCACCTCTTGCCTGACTGCTGGGTGGAATTTTACATGAGAATCATACGGAGCTAAAGGAGCCTACAATACCATCCAGTTCCAACCCACACTTTACATAGGAATCAGCAGAGGCTGTGAGTCTCTCTTGGAGTCACACAGAAAGCCATCTAGTCTGGAAGCAGTGGGTTATTCAAGCCTCCTGGTTGCCTGTGACAACTCAAATGAGGTTAAGCACTGATATAGTTTGGCTCTGTGTCCCCAACTCAAATCTCATGTCGAATTGTAATTCCCAGTGTTGGGGAAGTGGACTGGTTGGAGGTGATTGGATCATGGGGGCAGATTTCCCCCTTGCGTTCTTGTGATGGTGAATGAGTTCTCAGGAGACCTGGTCATTTGAAAGTGTGTGGCACCTCCCTCTTTGCTCTCTTCCTCCTCCTCCAGACACATGAAGACGTGCCTGCTTCCCCTTTGCCTTCTGCCATGATCGTAAGTTTCCTGAGGCCTCCCCGGCCTTGCAGAACTGTGACTAATTTAAACCTCTTTCCTTTATAAATTACCCATTCTCAGGCAGTTCTTTATAGCAGATACTGGGTAGTGGGGTGCTGCTATAAAGATACCCAAAAATGATACTGGGTAGTGGGGTGCTGCTATAAAGATACCCAAAAATGTGGAAGTGACTTTGGAACTGGGTAACAGGCAGAGGTTGGAACAGTTTGGAGGGCTCAGAAGAAGACAGGAAGATGTCTTCCAGGAAAGTTTGGAACTTCCTAGAGACTTGTTTAATGGTTTTGACCAAAATACTGATAGTGATGTGGGCAATGGAGTCCAGGCTTAGGTGGTCTCAGATGGAGATGAGGAACTTTTTGGGAACTGGAATAAAGGTGACTCTTGCTACGTTTTAGCAAAGAGACTGGTGGTATTTTGCCCTTACCCTAAAGATTTGTGGAATTTTGAACTTGAGAGAGATGATTTAGGATATCTGGTGGTAGAAATTTCTAAGCAGCAAAGCATTCAAGAGGTGACTTGGGTGCTATTAAAAGCATTCAGTTTTATGTGCTAACAGAGATATGGTTTGGAATTAAAACTTATGTTTAAAAGGGAACCAGAGCATAAAAATTTGGAAAGTGTGCAGCCTGATGATGTGATAGAAAAGAAAAACCCATTTTCAGAGAAGAAATTCAAGCCAGCTGGAGAAATTTGCATCAGTTACGAAAAACCAAATGTTAATCACCAAGACAGTGGGGAAACTCTTTCCAGGGCATGTCAGAGTTCTTCACAGCAGCCCCTCCCATAACAGGCCCAGAGGCCTAAGATGAAAAAATGGTTTCATGGGCTAGGCCTAGGGCCTTGCTGCTTTGTGTAGTATAGGGATTTGGTGGTAGTGAGTTCCAGCTGTGGCTAAAGGGGCCAGCATAGAGCTCAGGCTGTTGCTTCAGAGGGTGCAAGCCCCAAGCCTTGGTGGCTTACATGCAGTCTTGGACCTGTGGGGAGTCTTGGATTTCAGAGGATGTATGGAAATGCCTGGATGTCCAGGCAGAAGTCTGCTGTAGGGGCAAAGCCCTCATGGAGAACCTCTGTTAGGGCATTGAAGAAGGGAGATGTGGGGTTGGAGCGCCCACAGGGAGTCCCCATGGGGGTGCTGCCCAGTAGAACTATGAGAGGAGGGCCACCATCCTTCAGACCCCAGAATGGTAGATCCATTGACAGCTTGCACCGTGCACCTGGAAAGGCCTCAGACACTCAGTGCCATCTTGTGAAAGCAAAGCCACAAGGGTGAAGCAGTCCAAGGCCATGGGAGCCCATCTCTTGAATCAGCGTGACCTGGATGTGAGACATGGAGTCAAAGGAGATTATTTTGAAACTTTAAGATTGGTTACTGCCCTGTTGGATTTTGGACTTGGGTGGGGCTTGGACCCTTTTTGTTTTGGCCAATTTCTCTCATTTGGAATGGGTGTATTTGTCCGATGCCTTTACCTCCATTGTATCTTGGAGGTAATTAACTCATTTTTGATTTTACAGGCTCATAGGCAGAAGGAATTCGCCTTCTCAGATGAGACTTTAGATTTGGACTTTGGGGATAATGATGGAATGAATTAAGACTTTGGGGGACTGTTGGAAATACATAATTGTGTTTTGAAATGTGAGGACATGGTATTTTAAAGAGACCATGAATAGAATAACATGGTTTGGCTTTGTCCCCACCCAAATCTCATCTTGAATTGTAGTTCCCATAATCCCCATGTGTTATGGGAGGGACCTGGTGGGAAGTAGTTGAATCGTGAGGGTGTTTACTAGTCTGATCTCACATTGCTATAAAGAACTGCCCAAGACTGGGTAATTTATAAAGAAAAGAGGTTTAAATGACTCATAGTTCCACAGGGCTGAGGAGGCCTCAAACAACTTACAATCACACTGGAAGGGGAAGTAAACACATCCTTCTTTGAAGGCTGGCAGGAAGGAGGAGTGCCAAGTAAATGGGGGAAGAGCTCCTTATAAAACCATCAGATCTGAAAACTCACTCACTATCATGAAAACAGCATGGAGGTAACTCCCTCCATGATTCAGTTACCTCCCACAGGGTCCCTTCTATGACATGTGGGGATTATGGGAGCTACAATTCAAGATGAGATTTGGGTGGGGACATGACCAAACCGTATCACTGCACCTAAGGGATGATCCAAGACATCTCGTCGTACAGTGCTCACACCTCAGGAATGATCCAAGACACCTCCTGGTGCAGTGCTCACACCTCAGGAATGACCCAAGACATCTCCTAGTGTAGTGATCCTACCTCAGGGATGATCCAAGACACCTCATGGCACAGTGCTCACACTTCAGAAATGATCCAAGAAACCTCCTGGTGCAGTGATCCCACCTCAGGGATGATCCAAGACATCTCCTGGTGCAGTGCTCACAATTCAGGGGTGATCCAAGACACCTCCTAGTCCAGTGCTCACAACTCAGGCATAATCCAAGACACCCCCTGGTGCAGTACTCCCTCCTTAGGGATGAGCCAAGACAACTGCTTGTGAAGTGCTCACACCTCAGGCACAATCCAAGACACTTGCTGGTGCAGTATTCCGACCTCAAGGATGATAAAATACACTTTCTGGTGCAGTGCTGACAATTCAGGCATCATCCAAGAGACCTTCTGGTGCAGTGCCTACATGTCAAGTTTGACACATCTCCTGGTGTAGTGCTCCGACCTCGGGGATGTTGTAAGATACCTCCTGGTGCAGTACTAACACCTCAGGAATGATCCAAGACAACTCCTGGTGCACTGCTTCCACCTCAGGGATGATCCAAGACTCTTTCTGGCGTAGTGCTCCCACCTCAGGGATGATACAGAACACCTCATAGCGCAGTGCTCACTCCTCAGACATGATCAGAGACACTTCCTGGTGCAATGCTCAAGCCTTAGGGATGATTTGTGATGCCTTTTGATGCAGTGTTCACACTTCAAGGATGATCCAATACAACTTCTGGTGCAGTACTCCCTCCACAGGGATGATACAGGACATCTCCTGCTACAGTGGTCATACCTCAGAAGTGATTTAAGACAGATCCTGGTGCAGTGCTCACACCTCAGGGGTGAATCAAGACACCTCTGCTGCAGTGCTCACACCTCAGGGATGAATCAAGGCACCTCCGGGTATAGTGCTCACACCTCAGGGCTGATTCAAGACACCTCCTGGTTCAGCACCTGCACCTCAGAAATGATTCAAGACACCTCCTGGTACAGTGCCTGCACCTCAGGGATGATCTGGGACATCTCCTGGTGCAATGCTCACACCTCAAGGATGATCCAAGACACCTCCTGGTGCAGTGCTCACACCTCAGCGATGATTCATGACACCTCCTGGTGCAGTGCTTACACTTCAGTGACGATCCAAGACACCTCATGATGCAGTGCCTGCACCTCAGAAATGATCCAAGACACCTCCTGGTGTAGTGCTCCCTCCTCAGGGATGATCCAAGACACCCCTCGTTTAGTGCTCCCACCTAAAGCATGATTTGAGACATCTGCTGGTGCAGTACTTGCATCTTAGGAATGATCCAAGACACCTTCTGGTGCAGTGCTCACAAGTCAGGGTTGATCTAAGACACCTCCTTGTGCAGTGCTTCCACCTCAGCAATGATACAAGACACCTCCTGGTGCAGTGATCCTACCTCATGGATGATTGAGGACACAACCTGTTGCAGTGCTCACACCTCAGGGTAGATCCAAGACACCTCCTGGTGCAAGTGCTCCCACCTCAGGGGAGATCCAAGACAACTCCTGGTGCACTGCACTCTCCTAAAAAATCATTCCAGATACCTCCTGGTGCAGTGTCTGCACCTCAGAAAAGATCCACAACACCTCCTGATGCAGTGCTCACATCTCAGCGATGATCCAAGAGACCTCCTGATGTAGTGCTCTCACATCAGGGATGATCCAAGACACCTTCTGCATCTGCCTGCATCTCAGGGATGATTCAAGACAACTCCTGGTGCAGTGCTTATACCACAGGGATGATCCAAGACACCTCCTGTTGCAGTGGTTACAACTCAGACATGATCCAAGATGCCTTCTGATGCAGTGGTCACGCTTAGGCATGATTCAAGACACCTTCTGGTGCAGTGCTCACAATTCAGGGATGATCCTAGACACGTCCTGGTGCAGTGCTCACACTGCAGGCATGACATAAGACACTTCTGGGCGCAATGTTCACACCTCAGGGATGATCCAAGACATCTCCTAGTGCAGTGCTTACACCTCAAGGATGTTCCAAAATACCTTCTGATGCAGTGCTCACAACTCAGGCATGATTCAAAATACCTCCTGGTGCAGTGCTCACACTCAGGCATAATACAAGAAATCTCCTGCTGCGGTGCTGAGACCTTATGGATGACCCCAAACACCTCCTGTTGTAGTGCTCACACTCAGGGATGATCCAAGACAATTCCTGGTATAGTGCTCACACCTCAAGGGTGATCCAAAGCATGTCCTGATGCAGTGCCCAAAGAACTCAGGCATGATTCAAGGTACATCCTGGTGAGGTACTCACACTCAGGCATGATCTAAGACACCTCCTGGTGCAGTGCTCACACCTCAAGCATTCAACACACTTCCTGGTGTAGTGCTCCCACCTTAGGGATGATTGAAAACACCTCCTTGTGCAGTTTCCATACTACAGGATGATCCAAGACACCACCTGGTGCTGTGCTCACACTTCAGGGATGTTCCAAAACACCCCCAGTACAGTAATCACAACTCAGGCATGATCCAAGACACCACCTGGTGCAGTGCTCACACCTCAGGGATGCTCCAAAACACCTCTTGGTGCAGCGCTCACAACTCAGATATGGTTTAAGACACCTCCTGATGCAGTGATCACAACTCAGACATGATCCAAGATACTTCCTGGTGCAGTGCTCACACCTAGGGATGATCAAAAAAACCACCTGGTATAGTGCTCACACTCAGGCATGATCCAAGACACCTCTTGGAACAGTGCTTTCAACTCAGGGATGATCCAAGAGACCTCCTGGTTCAGTGCTCACACCTCAGGGATGATCCAAAACATCTCCTGATGCAGTGCTCACAACTCTGGCATGATTTGAGATACCTCTTGGTGCAGTGGTCAACCTAGGAATGCTCCAAAAAGACACCTGGTGCAGCTTTCGCACTCAGGCATAATACAAGACATTCCTTTGTGCAGTGCTCACACCTCAGGGATGATCCAAAACACTTCCTGACGCAGTGCTTACAACTCAGGCATGATTCAGAATACCTCCTGATTCAGTGCTCACAACTCAGGCATAATTTAAAATACCTCCTGGTGCACTGCTCACACTCAGGCATGATCCAACACAATTCCTGGTATAGTGCTCTCACCCCAGAGATGACTAAAAATATCTCACACTACAGAGATGATCCAAGACACCACCTGGTGCAGTGCTCACACCTCAGGGATGTTCAAAAATACCCCCGGTGCAGTGGTCACAACTCAGGCATGATACAAAACACCTCCTGGTGCATGGGTCACACCTCAGACATGATATAAAGACACTTCTGGGTGAAATGTTCACACCTCAGGTATGATGATCCAAAGACCTCCTGGTGCAGTGCTCTTACCTCAGGGATGATTCAAGACACCTCCTGTCACAGTGTTCACTCCTCAGGAATGATTCAAGACACCCCCCGGTACAGTGATCAAACCTCAGAGATGATCAAAACATCTCCTGATGCAGTGCTTACAACTCTGGCATGATTCGAGATATCTCCTAGTGCAGTGGTCACACCTAGGAATGATCCAGAAAACCACCTGGTGCAGTGTTCACACTCAGGCATAATATAAAATACGTCCTGGTGCAGTGCTCACATCTCAGGGATGATCCAAGACATCTCCTCGTGTGTAGTACTCACGCCTCAAAGATGACCCAAGACACCTCCTGGTGCGGTACTCACACCTTATGGAGAACCCCAAACACCTCCTGCTGCAGTGCTTACACTCGGGGATGATCCAAGACAATTCCTGGTGCGGTGCTCACATCTCAAGGGTGATCCAAAACATGTCCTGATGGAGTGACTATACAACTCAGGCATGATCCAAGGTACACCCCAGTGAGGTGCTCACATTCAGACATGATCTAAGAGACCTCCTGGTGCAATGCTTACACCACAGGCATGATCCGACATACTTCCTAGTATAGTGCTTCCACGCTTCCACGCTTCCACCTCAGGGATGATTGAAAACACCTCCTTGTGAGTTCTCACACTACAGGGATGATCCAAGACAGACACCTCCTGCTGCAGTGATCATACCTCAGCGATAATCCAAGACACCACCTGGTGCAGTGCTCACACCTCAGGGATGTTCCAAAACACTCCCTGGTGCAGTGCTCACAACTCAGGCATGATCAAAGACACCTCCTGATGCAGTGCTCACACCTCAGGGATGTTCCAAAACACCTCTTGGTGCAGTGCTCACAACTCAGATATGATATAAGACACCTCCTGGTGTAGTGATCACAACTCAGACATGATCCAAGATACTCCTGGTGCAGTGCTGACACCTAGGGATGATCTAGAAAGACCACCTGGTGCAGTGCTGACACTCAGGCATGATCCAAGACACCTCTTGTTGCAGTGCTCACAACTCAGGGATGATCCAAGATGCCTCCTGGTCCAGTGCTCACACCCCAGGGATTATCCAAAACACATCCTGATGCAGTGCCCATAGAACTCAGGCATGATCCAAGGTACATCCTGGTGAGGTGCTCACACTCAGGCATGCTCTAAGACACCTCCTGGTGCAGTGCTGACACTTCAGGTATGTTCCAAAACATATCCTGGTGGAGTGGTCACAACTCAGGCATGATCCAAGACACCTCTTGGTGCAGTGCTCACACCTCAGGGATGCTCAGAACACCTTTTGGTGCAATGCTCACAACTCAGATATCATTTAATACATGTCCTGGTGCAGTGATCACAACTCAGACATGATCCGAGATACCTTCTGGTGCAGTGGTCACACCTAGGGATGATCCAAAAAACCACCTGGTGCAGTGCTCACACTCAGGCATGATCCAAGACACCTCCTGGTCCAGTGCTCACACCTCAGGGATGATCCAAAACATCTCCTGATGCAGTGCTCACAACTCTGGTGTATTCCAAGATACCTCCTGGTGCAGTGGTCACACCTAGGAATGATCAAAAAAACCACCTGGTGCAATATTCACAGTCATAATACAAGATACTTCCTGGTGCACTACTCACACCTCAGGGATGATACAAAGCACCTAGTAGTGTAGTGCTCAACCCCAAAGGATGATCCAAGACACCTTCTGTTACAGTACACCCTCCTGAGGGATGAGTTAAGACACTTGCTGTTCAGGCACCATCAGGCACGATCCAAGACACTTGTGATGCAGTGCTCTGACCTCAGGAATAATGCAAAACAACCCCTGGTGCAGTGCACACACCTCAGGAATGACCCAAGACACGTCCTGGTGCAATGCTCACACATCAGGGATGATAAAAGACATTTCCTGGTGCAGTGCTGAAACCTCAGACATAATCCAAGAGCCCTCTGGGTGCAGTGCCCACACCTTGGGGATGATCAAAAACACCTCCTGGTGCAGTGCTGACACTTCAGGCATGATTTAAGACACTTCCTGGTGCAGTGTTCACACCTGAGGGATGATCCAAGTCACCTTCTGGTGCAGTGCTGCCACCTCAGGGATGATTCAAGAGACCTCTTTGTGCAGCGCCTGCACCTCAGGTTTGATCCAAGACACTTCATCATGCAGTGATCCCACCTCAGAGACGATACAAGAGACCTCCTGGTACATGGGTCACACCTCAGGCATGACAAGACACTTCCAGGTGCAAAGTTCACACCTAAGGGATGATCCGAGACACCACTTGGTGTAGTGCTCTTTCCTCTGATGATTCAAGACATCTCCTGTTACAGTGCTCACATCTCAGGGATGATTCAAGATACTTCCTGATGCAGTGATCCTATTTCAGGAATGATCCAAGACACCTCCTAGTGCAGTGCTCACTCTCAGGCATAATACAATCAGGCATAATACAAGACACCTCTTGGTGCAGTGCCCACACCTCAAGGATGACCCAGGACACCTCCTGGAGTAGTGCTCCCTCCCCAGGGATGATCCAAGACCCCTTTGGTGCAGTGCTCTTACCTTAGGGTTGATTAAAGATACCTCCTGGTGAAGTGCTCCCACCTCAGGAAGGATCCAAGACACTTGCTGGTGTAGTACTCCTACCTCAAGGATGATGCAACATGCAAGACATTTCCTGGTGAAATGCTCCCACCTCAGGGATGCTCTAAGTCACCTCCTCGTGTAATGCTTACAATTCAGGGATGATCCTAGACACATCCTGGAACAGTGGTTACACCTCAGGTGTGATGCAAGACACCTACTCCTGCAGTACTCCCTGCTCAGGGATAAGCCAAGACATCTGCTGGTGCAGTGCTCACACGTCAGGCATGATCCAAGGCACTTACAGATGCAGTGCTCCCACCTAAGTGATGATCCAAGACCCCTCCAGGTGTAGTGCTCCCAACTCAGGGATGATAAAAGACACTTCCTGGTGCAGTGCTCAAACCTCAGGCATAGTCCTACAGATCTCCTGGTGCAGTGTCTGCACCTCAGGGATGATCCAAGACACCTCCTGGTGTAGTGCTTCCACCTAAGAGATTATTTGAGACACTTCTTGATGCAGTGGTTACAACTCAGTTGTCATCCAAGATATCTCCTGGTGCAGTACTCCCTCCTCAGGATTATCCAAAAAACTTCCTGATGCAGTAGTCCCTTCTCAGGGATGAATGAAGACACCTCCTTGTGCAGTGCTCCCACCTCAGAGATTATTTGAGACACCTCCTAGTGCAGTGCTCACACCTCAGGGATGATAAAAGACACTTCCTGGTGCAGTGCTCAAACCTCGGGCATAATGCAAGAGACCTATTGGTGCAGTGCCTGCACCTCAGGGATGGTGCAAAACACCTCCTGGTGCCTGAATCACACCTCTGGCATGATATAAGCCACTTCTGGGTGAAATGTTCACACGTCAGGTATGATGATCCAAAGACCTGCTGGTGAAGTGCTCACACCTCTGTGATGATCAAATAAATGTCTTGGTACAGTGCTCACTCCTCAGGGATGATTCAAGACACCTCTTGTTACAGTGATCACGCTTCAGGCATGATCCAAGACATCTCTTGGTGTAGTGCTCTTTCCTCTGATGATTGAAGACACCTCCTGGTGCAGTGTTCACAACTCAGGGAGGATCCAAGACACCTCCTGTTACAGGGCTCACACCTCAGGGAGGGATGATTCAAGACACTTCATGGTGCAGTGATCCTACCTCAGGGATGATCCATGACATCTCCTGGTACAGTGGTCACACCTCTGAGATGATCCAAGATACCTGCTGGTACAGTGCTCAACCTTCAGGAATGATCCAAGACACCTTTTGATGGAGAGCTCACACCTCAAAGATGACCCAAGACACCTCCTGGAGAAGTGCTCTGTCCCAGGGGTGATCCAAGACATCTCCTGGTGTAGAGCTCTCACCTCAGAGATGATGGAAAACACCTCCTTGTGCAGTTCTCACACCACAGCGATGCTCTAAAACACCTCCTGATGCAGTGCTCACAACTCATTATTTAAGACACCTCCTGGTGCAGTGATCACAACTCAGACATGATCCACGATACTTCCTGGTAAAGTGCTCACGCCTAGGGATGATCCAAAAAACCACCTGGTGCAGTGCTCCCAATCAGGCATGATCTAAGACATCTCTTGGTGCAGTGCTTGCAACTCAGGGATGATCCAAGAGACCTCCTGGTCCTGTGCTCACACCTCAGGGATGATCCAAAACACCTCCTGGTCCAGTGCTCACAACTTAGGCATGATTTAAAATACATCCTGGTGCAGTGCTCACACTCAGCCATAATACAACAAGCCTCCTGGTGTGGTGCTCACACCTTATGGATGACCCCAAACACCTCCTGATGCAGTGCTTACACAGGGATGATCCAAGACAATTCCTGGTGCAGTGCTCACACCTCAGGGATGCTCCAAAACACCTCCTGGTGCAGTGCTCACAACTCAGGCATGATCCAAGACACCTCCTGGTGCAGTGGTCACACCTCAAGGATGCTTCAAAACACCTCTTGGTGCAGTGCTCACAACTCAGATATGATTTAAGGCACCTCTTGGTGCAGTGATCATAACCCAGACATGATCCAAGATACTTCTGGTGCAGTGCTCACACTTAGGAATGATCCAAAAAAACCACCTGGTGCAGTGCTCACACTCAGGCATGATCCAAGACACCTCCTGGTCCAGAGCTCACACCTCAGGGATGATCCAAAACATCTGATGCAGTGCTCACAAATCTGGCATGATCCGTGATACCTCCTGGTGTGGTAGTCACACCTAGGAATGATCCAAAAAGCCACCTGGTGCAGTGTTCACACTCACTCATAATACGAGACACTTCCTGGTGCAGTGCACACACCTCAGGGATGATCCAAAGCTCCTCCTGGTGTAGTGCTCAACCCACAGGGATGATCCAAGACACCTTCTGGTGCAATGCTCCCGCCTCAGGGATGATTCAAGACTCCTCCTGGTGCAGTGCTCACACTTCAGGCATGATCCAAGATACCCCCAGTTACTGTACTCCCTTCTCAGGGATGAGTTAAGACACTTGCTGGTCAGGCATGATCAGGCACAATCCAAGACACTTGCGATGCAGTGTTCCGACCTTAGGAATAATGCAAGACAACTCCTGGTGCAGTGCTGACACCTCAGGCACGAGTTAAGACACTTCCTGGTGTAGTGTTCACACGTGAGGGATGATCCAAGACACCCTCTGGTGTAGTGCTGCCACCTCAGGGATTATCCAAGAGACTTCCTTGTGTAGTGCCTGCACCTCGGGTTTGATCCAAGACACCTCATGGTGTAGTGATCCCACCTCAGGGTCAATACAAGAGACCTCCTGTTGCATGGGTCACACCTCAGGCATGATAAGACACTTGCAGGGGAAATGTTAATATCTCAGCGATGATCCAAGACATCTTTTGTTGTAATGCTCTTTCCTCTGATGATTCAGGACACCTCCTGATGCAGTGCTCATATCTCAGGGAGGATCCAAGACACTTCCTGTTACAGTGCTCACACCTCAGGGATGATTCAAGACACTTCCTGGTGCAGTGATCCTACCTGAGGGATAATCCAAGACACCTCCTGGTGCAATGCTCACACCTCTGAGATGATCCAAGACACCTGCTGCTACAGTACTCGACCTTCTGGAATGATCCAAGACACCTCCTGGTGCAGTGCTCACACTCAGGCATAATACAAGACACCTCTTGGTGCACACACCTCAAAGATGACCCAAGACACCTCCTTAAGTAGTGCTCCCTCCCCAGGGATGATCCAAGACCCCTTTAGTGTGGTGCTCTTACCTTAGGGGTGTTTCAAGATACCTCCTGGTGAAGTGCTCCCACCTCAGGAAAGATCCAAGACACCTGTTGGTGTAATGCTCCTACCTTAGGCATGATGCAACATGCAAGACACTTCCTGGTGCAGTGCTCCCACCTCAGAGATGCTCCAAGACACTTCCTGGTGCATGCTTGCAACTCAGGGATGATCCACAAGACCTCTTGGTCCAGTGCTCACACCTCAGCGAAGATCCAAAACACTTCCTGATGCAGTGCTCACAACTCAGGCATGATTCAAAATACCTCCTGGTCCAGTGCTCACACTCAGGCATAATACAACAAACCTTCTGGTGTAGTGCTCACACCTTATGGATGATCCCAAACACCTGGTGCAGTGCTCACACTCAGGAATGAACGAAGACAATTCCTGGTGCAATGCTTGCACCTCAGGGGTGATCCAAAACACGTCTTCATGCAGTGCCCACAGAACTCAGATATGATCCAAGGTACATCCTCGTGAGGTACTCACACTCAGACATGATCTAAGACACCTCCTGGTGCAGTGCTCACACCTCAGGGATGTTCCAAAACACCCCCTGGTGCAGTAATCACAACACAGGCATGATCCAAGAAGCCTCCTGGTGCAGTGCTCACACCTCAGGGATGCTCCAAAACACCTGTTGGTTCAGTGTTCACAACTCAGATATGATTTAAGACTACTCAGACATGATCCAAGATACCTCCTGGTGCAGTGGTCACATCTAGGGATGATTCTAAAAAACCACCTGGTACAGTGCTCACACTCAGGCATGACCCATGACACCTTCTAATCCAGTGCTCACACCTCAGGGATGATCCAAAACATCTCCTGATGCAGTGCTCACAACTCTGGCATGATCCGAGATACCTCCTGGTGCAGTGCTCATACCTAGGAATGATCCAAAAATCCACCTAGTGCAGTGTTCACACTAAGGCATAATACAAGACATTTCCTAGTGCAGTGCACACACCTCAGGGATGATCCAAAGCACCTCCTGGCGTAGTGCTCAACCCACAGGGATGATCCAAGACACCTCCTGGTGCCGTGCTCCCACCTCAGGGATGATTCAAGACACGTCCTGGTGCAGTGCTCACACTTCAGGCATGATCTAAGATACCCCCTGTTACAGTACTCCTTCCTCAGGGATGAGTTAAGACACTTGCTGGTCAGTCATGATCAGGCATGATCCAAGACACTTGCGATGCAGTGCTCCAACCTCAGGAATAATGCAAGACAACTCCTGATGCAGTGCACACACCTCAGGAATGACCCAAGACACGTCCTGGTGCAGTGCTCACACTTTAGGGATGATAAAAGACACTTCCTGGTGCAGTGCTCAAACCTCAGGCATAATCCAAGAGAGCTCCTGGTGCAGTGCCTGCACCTTAGGGATGATCAAAAACACCCCCTAGTGCAGTGCTGACACCTCAGGCACAATTTAAGACACTTCCTGGTGCAGTGTTCACACCTGAGGGATGATCCAAGACATCTTCTGATGCAGTGCTGCCACTTCAGGGATGAACCTAGAGACCTCCTTGTGCAGTGCCTGCACCTCAGGTTTGATCCAAGACACCTCATCATGTAGTGATCCCACCTCAGAGATGATATAAGAGAGCTCCTGGTACATGGGTCACACCTGAGGCATGATAAGACACTTCCAGGTGCAATGTTCACACCTCAGGGATGATCCAAGACACCTCTTGATCTAGTACTCTTCCCTCTGTTGATTCAAGACACCTGCTTGTGCAGTGCTCACATCTCAGGGAGGATCCAAGACATCTCCTTCTACAGTGCTCACACCTCAGGAATGATTTAAGACACTTCCTGATGCAGTTATCCTACCTCAGGAATGATTCAAGACACCTCCTGGTGCAATGCTCACTTTTGAGATGATCCAAGATACCTGCTGGTACAGTGCTCAACCTCCAGGAATGATCCAAGACACCTCCTGGTGCAGTGTTCACAGGCAGAATACAAGACATCTCTTAGTGCAGTGCTCACACCTCAAGGATGACTCAAGACACCTCCTGGAGTAGTGCTCCCTCCCCAGGGATGAACTAAGACCCCTTTGGTGCAGCGCTGTTGCCTTAGGGATGATTCAAGATGTCTCCTGGTGAAGTGTTCCCACCTCAGGGAAGATTCAAGGCACCTGCTGGTGTAGTGCTCCTAGCTCAGGGATGATGCAACATGCAAGACACTTCCTGGTGCAGTGATCCCACCTCAGGGATGCTCTAAGTCACCTCCTCGTGTAGTGCTCACAATTCAGGGATGATCCTAGACACATCCTGGTACAGTGTTCACACCTTAGGTGTGATGCAAGACACCTTCTCTTACAGTACTCTTTCCTCAGGAATGAGCCAAGACACCTGCTGGTGCAGTGTTCACACATCAGGCATGATTCAAGACACTTGCAGGTGCAGTGCTCCCACCTAAGTGATGATCCAAAACACCTCTAGGCGTAGTGCTCCCAACTCAGGGAGGATAAAAGATACTTCCTGGTGCAGTGCTCAAACCTCAGGCATAATCCTACAGATCTCCTGGTGCAGTGTCTGCACCTTAAGGATGATCCAAGATACCTTCTGGTGTAGTGCTCCCACTTCAGAGATTACTCAGACACCTCCTGATGTAGTGGTTACAACTTAGTTAACATCCAAGATACCTCCTGGTGTAGTGCTCCCTCCTCAGGGTTATCCAAAAAACCTGGTGCAGTAGTCCCTTCTTGGGGATGAATGAAGACACCGCCCTGTGCAATACTCCCACCTCAGAGATTATTTAAGACACCTCCTGGTGCAGTGCTCACACCTCAGGGATGATAAAGACACTTCCTGGTGCAGTGTTCAAACCTCAGGCATAATCCAAGAGACCTATCTGTGTAATGCCTGCACCTCAGAGATGATACAAAACACCTCCTGGTACATGGATCACACCTCAGGAATGATATAAGATACTTCGGGGTGAAATGTTCACACGTCAGGTATGATGATCCAAAGACCTCCTGGTGAAGTGCTCACACCTCCAGGATGATCCAAGACACGTCTTGGTACAATGCTCACTCCTCAAGGATGATTCAAGACACCTCTTGTTACAGTGATCACTCCTCAGGCATGATCCAAGACATCTCTTGGTGTAGTACTCTTTCCTCTGATGATTCAGGACACCTCCTGGTGCAGTGCTCACATCTCAGGGAGGATCCAAGACAATTCCTGTTACAGTGCTCACACCTCAGGAATGATTCAAGGCACTTCCTGGTACAGTGATCCTATCTCAAGGATATCCAAGACACTTCCTGGTGCAATGCTCACACCTCTGATATGATCCAAGATACCTGCTGGTGTCGTGCACACACTCAGGCATAACAGAAGACACTTCTTGGTGCAGAGCTCGCACCTCAAAGATGACCCAAGACACCGCTTGAAGTAGTGCTCTCTCCCCAGGGATGATACAAAACATCTCCTGGTGCAGGGCTCCCACGTCAGGAATGATTGAAAACACCTTGTGCAGTTCTCACATTACAGGGATGATCCAAGACACCTCCTGCTGCAGTAATCACACCTCAGTGATGATCCAAGGCACCACCTGGTGCAGTGCTGCCACCTCAGGGATGATCCAAGATACCCCCTTTACAGTACTCCCTCCTCAGGGATGAGTTAAGACACTTGTGGGTCAGGCACAATCAAGCACGATCCAAGACACTTGCGATGGAGTGCTTTGACCTCAGGAATAATGCAAGACAACTCCTGGTGCAGTGCATACACCTCAGGGATGTCCGAAGACACGTCCTGGTGCAGTGCTCAGGCTTCAGCGATGATAAAAGACACTTCCTGGTGCAGTACTGAAACCTCAGGCATAATCGAAGAGATCTTCTGATGCAGTGCCTGCACCTTAGGGATGATCAAAAACACCTCCTAGTGCAGTGCTGACACCTCAGGCATGATTTCAGACACTTCCTAGTTCAGTGCTCACACCCGAGGGATGATCCAAGACACCTCCTGGTGCAGTGCTCCCACCTCAGGGATGACCCGAGACCTCCTGGTGTTGTGCCTGATTCAACACACCTCATGGTGTGGTGATCCCACCTCAGAGACGATACAAGAGACCTCCTGGTACATGGGTCACACCTCAGGCATGATAAGACACTTCTGGGTGCAATGTTCACACCACAGGCATGATCCAAGACACCTCTTGGTACAGTGCTCACTCCTCAAGGATGATTCAAGCCACCTCCTGGTACAGTGCTCACACCTCAGGGAGGATCCAAGACACCTCCTATCACAGTGCTCACACCACAGGGATGATTCAAGACACTTCCTGATGCAGTGATCCCACCTCAGCATAGATCCAAGACACCTCCTGGTGCAGTGCTCACAATTTGAGATGATCCAAGATACCTTCTGGTACAGTGCTCAACCTTCAGGAATGATGCAAGACACCTCCTGGTTCAGTGCTCACACTCAGGCATAATACAAGATGCCTCTTGGTGCAGTGCTCACATCTCAGGGATGACTCACGACGCCTCCTGGAGTAGTACTCCTTCCCCAGGGATGATCCAAGACCCCTTTGGTGCACTGCTCCTACCTTAGGGATGAATCAAGATACCTCCTGGTGAAGTGCTCCCACCTCGGGAAAGATCCAAGACACCTGCTGGTGTAGAGCTCCTACCTCAGGGATGATGCAACATGCAAAACATTTCCTGGTGAAATGCTCCCACCTCAGGGATGCTCTAAGACACCTGCTGGTGTAGTGCTCACAATTCAGGGATGATCCTAGACACCTTCTGGTGCAGCATTCACACCTCAGGTGTGATGCAATACACCTCCTCATGCAGTACTCCCTCCTCAGGGATGAGCTAAGACACCTGCTGATGCAGCGCTCACATGTCAGGCATAATACAAGACACCTTTTGGTGCCGTGCTCACATCTCAAGGATGACCCAAGACACCTCCTGGAGTAGTACTGTCTCCCCAGGGATGATCGAAGACCTCTGCTGGTGAAGTGCTCTCACCTCAAGGATGAGTTAAGACCCCTTTGGTGCAGTGCTCTTACCTTAGGGATGATTGAAGACACCTCCTGAAGTGCCCACACCTCAGGAATGATCCAAGACACCTCCTGGTGTTGTGCTCCTACCTCAGGAATGATGCAACTTGGAAGACACTTCCCAGTGCAGTGCTCCCACCTCAGGGATGCTCCATGACACTACCCAGTGCAGTGCTCTCACCTCAGGGATGATCCTAGACACCTCTCGGTAAAGTGATCACCCCTCAGGCGTGATGCAAGACACCTCCAAGTGTAGTGCTCCCAACTCAGGGATGATAAAAGACACTTCCTGGTGCAGTGCTCAAACCTCAGGCATAATCCTACAGACCTCCTGGTGCAGTGTCTGCACCTCAGGGATGATCCAAGACACCTCCTGACGTAGTGTTCCGACCTCAGAGATTACTTAAGACACCTCCGGGTGCAGTGGTTACAACTTAGTTATCACTCAAGATACCTCCTGGTGCAGTGCTCCCTCTTCAAGGTTATCCAAAAAACCTGCTGGTGCAGTAGTCCCTTCTCGGGGATGAATGAAGACACCTCCTTGTGCAGTACTCCCAACTCAGAGATTATTTAAGACACCTCCTGGTGCAGTGCTCACACCTCAAGGATGATAAAAGACACTTCCTGGCACAGTGCTCAAACCTCAGGCATAATGCAAGAGACCTACTGGTGCAGTGCCTGCACCTCAGGGATGGTACAAAACACCTCCTGGTGCGTGAATCATGCCTCTGGCATGATATAAGAAAACACTTCTGGGTGAAATGTTCACATGTCAGGTATAATGATCCAAAGACCACCTGGTGAAGTGCTCAGACTTCTGGGATGATCCAAGACACGTCTTGGTACAGTGCTTACAACTTTGTACCAAGGGATGATTCAAGACACCGCTTGTTACAGTGATCACACCTCAGGCACGATCCAAGACATCTCTTGGTGTAGTACTCTTTTCTCTGATGATTCAAGACACTTCCTGGTGCAGTGATCCTACCTCAGGGATGATCCAAGACACCTCCTGGTGCAGTGCTCACACCTCTGAGATGATCCAAGATACCTGCTGGTACAGTGCTCAACCTTCCGGAATGATCCAGGACACCTCCTGGTGCAGTGTTCACATTCAGGCATAATACAAGACACCTGTTGGTGCAGTGCTCACACCTCAAGGATGACCCAAGACATCTCCTGGAGTAGTGCTCTCTCCCCAGGGATGATCCAAGACAGCTCCTGGAGCAGTGCTCCCACTTCACAGATGATTCAAACCCCTTTGGTGCAATGCTCTTACCTTAGGGATGATTCAAGACACCACCTGGTGAAGTGCTCCCACTTCAGGAATGATCCGAGATACCTCCTGGTGTAGTGCTCCTACCTCAGGGATGATGCAACATGCAAGACACTTCCTGGTTTAGTGCTCCCATCTCAGGGATGCTCCAAGACACCTCCTGGTACACTGCCCTCAATTCAGGGATGATCCTAGACACATCCTGGTACAGTGCTCACACCTCAGGTGTGATGCAAGACACCTCCTCTTGCAGTACTCCCTCCTCAGGAGTGAGCCAAGACACCTGCTGGTGCAGTGCTCACACATCAGGCATGATTCAAGACACTTGCAGGTGCAATGCTCCCACCTAAGTGATGATCTGAGACACCTCCTGGTGCAGTGCTCCCAACTCAGGGATGATAAAAGACACTTCCTGGTGCAGTGCTCACACCTCAGGCATAATCCAAGAGACCTACTAGTGCAGTGCCTGCACCTCAGGGATGATCCAAGACACCTTCTGGTGTAGTGCTCCCACCTCAGAGATTACTTAAGACACTTCTTGGTGCAGTGGTTAAAACTCAGTTATCATCCAGGATACCTGCTGGTGTAGCACTCCCGCCTCAGGGTTATCCAAAAAACCTCCCGGTGCAGTAGTCCCTGCTCAGGGATGAATGAAGACACCTTGTGGAGTGCTCCCACCTCAGAGATTATTTAAGACACCTCGTGGTGCAGTGCTCACACCTCAGGCATAATCCAAGAGACCTACTAGTGCAGTGCCTGCACCTCAGGGATGATACAAAACACCTCCTGGTGCATGAATCACACCTCAGGCATGATAAAATGTGTGAAATGTTCACACCTTTTATAAGGTTCACACATTTAAGGGTGAAATGTTCACACCTCAGGTGTGATTATCCAAAGACCTCCTGGTGAAGTGCTCTTACCTCCAGGAATATTCAAAACACCTCCTCTTACAGTATTCACCCCTCAGGGATGATTCAAGACACCTCCTGGTACAGTGATCACACCTCAGGCATGATCCAAGACACCTCTTGGTGTAGTGCTCACCCCTCAGGGAGGATCCAAGACACCTCCTGTTATAGTGCTTACACCTCAGGGATGATCCAAGACACTTCCTGGTGCAGTGATCACACCGAAGGGAAGATCCAAGACACCTCCTGCTACAGTGCTCACACCTCAAGGAGGATCACGCCTCAGGTATGATCCAAAACACCTCTTGGTGCAGTGCTCCTTCTTCTGATGATTCATTCTGGTGCAGTGCCTGATCCTCAGGGATGATCCAAGACAACTCCTGGTGCAGTGTTTTTACCTCAGGAATTTCCCAAGACAGATGGTGCAGTGCTCACAACTCAGGCATGATCCAAGATGCCTCCTGGTGCCATACTCACACCTCAGGGATGATTCAAGACCCCTTTGGTGCAGTGCTCTTACCTCAGGGATGATTCAACATACCTCCTGATGATGTGCTCATACCTCAGGAATGATCCAGGACACCTCCTGGTGCAGAGCCTGCATCTCAGGGATGATCCAAGGCACTCTTGGGTGCAGTGTTCACACCTCTAGTATGATGCGTGGAACCTCACAAGCACCTAGTGATAAGAAAAGGATCATTTAGTAAAGGAACTTGTGAGGCTGGCCTCAGAATTATCTCAGCATTGTGTTAGAAAGGCCAATATTTGTAATTCTTCAGGTAAAGAGTCTGTGAACCCAAGATTTTCTCCTAGCCAAAGTTCCGGCTTGTATAGTGCAGCAGAAGATAATATCTCATGTAGGAGAACTTGTTTCCCATGTATGCACTTTCTCAGTTAATGTCATCAGCAGCAACAGCTATTACTACTACATGAAGATTTATTTCAGCCAACCAAAAGATGAATCCAAATCATAAGCTAAACATGGATTCGACAAAGAAAGGGCAGATGGTGAGCAGGGAATTCATTTGAATGTGAAATTAAGTCCAAATAATAATCTTGAGTCTGGACACACATCAGAACATAAACGTTTCCCTGATCACTAATCTAATCAGGTTTCCATATGGCTGATGGAGATTGTAAAGTGCCACCAATGATAAAGTATATGTTGCTCTCAAAGAAACTGAAAAGTTTTATATTACCATCTGAATGTTTGTGACCCCCTGCCCCCTACAAATTCATATATTGAAATTCTAACCCTTAAGGTGATGCTATTAGGACATGGGGCCTCTGGGAGGTGAGTAGGTCATGAGGATAGCGCCTTCATAAATGGGATTAATGCCCTTCTAAAAGGGACCCAAAAGAGCTTACTGGTCCCTTCCACCATGTGAGGACACGGGAAGAAGACAGTGTTTATAAGCCAGAAAAATGGCCCTTGCCACACAATGAGTCTGCCTTGATCTTGGCCTTTTAGGCTCCAGAACTGTGAGACATAAATTTTTATTGTTTACAAGCCACTTAGTTCATAGCGTTTTGTTATAGCAGCTGAGCAGACCAAGGCAGACTACATGTCTATTGTGGAATTAGTCACCTAACATCTCTCTTCCCTTCTAAACTGCACTCTCTCTGAGGACAGATTATTTATTCTGAGTACATATTTTGTTTTGTGTATGACTGAGCCACCAGCAGCAACAGAACCTGGAACTTAGAGAATAACCAATAAGTATTTTCTGAATAAATGTTAATAATTTTAGTAAGATAAAAATCACAACAGATTAACCAAAATGGCAAAAAATGTGCAGAGAACACCAACCAAAAATAGGTAGCTGGGGAAGTTGGAGTAAGTGTAATTCTGCTAATTTATTCACTTTGTTTTGTTACAGTATATCACAACATTCAGAAACACAGGATAAAAAGTATTTTTAAAGTTATAAAAAGAATTAAGGCTGGGTATAATGGCTCATGCCTGGAATCCCAGCACTTTGGGAGGCCAAGTTGGGAGGATTGCTTGAGGCCAGGAGTTTGAGTCCAGCCTTGGCAACATAGAGAGATCCCATCTCTACAAAATTAAAAAAAAAAAAAAATAGCTGGGTGTAGGGCTGTGCACCTGTGGTCCCAGCTACTTGGGAGGCTGAGGCAGGAGGATCGCTTGAGCCCAGGAGTTCTGGCTGCAATGAGCTGTGATGGGGCCACTGCACTTTAGCTTTCTCATGATCCTTTCGACATCCCACTCCACTCAGCAGAATTAACTTCTTCCCATATTCATTTCCTTATATTTATATAAAAAAGAATTGCAATGAGAACAACAATGATGACTGTATTCTTCCAAGGTATAGCAGAGGAGAGAGAGAGAAAACAACCTAAAAATATATAAAACAACAATAGAAGAGAACCCCTAGGAAGAATTCCACCAAGAGATTGAAATAAGATCCTGTAACATAAGACCAAATGTATCAATTATAGTTATAAATGGAAATGGGATAAATTTACACATTTTAAGAAAAAGACTCAGGGGGCACGTAAATCCAAAGACTTTTTTGTATGTTTACAGTAAGAAAAATGAACACAGAATCATGAGAATATTTCCAAGTAAATAAAAAAGAAAATAGAACCTAGAGCGAAGTAGGAGTTACAATATTAATACCAGAAACTTTGAGTTCAAAGAAGAAAAACTGCATGAAGAGGATTTCTTTTTGTTGATAAAATGTTCAATCCATAATGAAGTTATACACTTCCATAAAACTAAATATAATAGACAGTATTAATATTTATTTGAGCGGCCCGGTGCGGTGGCTCATGCCTGTAATCCCAGCACTTTGGGAAGCCGAGGCGGGTGGATCACGAGATCATGAGTTCAAGACCAAGCTGGCCAAGATGGTGAAACCCCATCTCCACCAAAAATACAAAAATTAGCCGGGTGTGGTGGCGGGTGCCTGTTATCTCAGCTACTCGGGAGGCTGAGGCAGAGAATTGCTTGAAACCGGGAGGCAGAGGTTGCAGTGAGATAGCGCCATTGCACTCCAGCCTGGGCAACAGAGCGAGAGTCTGTCTCAAAAAAAAAAAAAAAAAAAAAAGAAATTATTTGAAGAGGGATTGGAACCACAAGGAGAAACTGGCGGCACTACATCTATGGGCACTCTCGATCTCCTAGTCCCTGGAAGGTTTTGGAGACGAAGGGAAGTGGGCTTAACAGTTAATAATTGCTCCATATTCCTCAGAGTGTGGATGATGTCACATTAACTTTTCCCTCCAAATCAAGTAAAATTTAGCCAAAACATCCATATGCAAAGACTGGGAGCAAGTCTGACATTACATTTTTTTTTTTCAATTGAAGCCTCACCCCTCCCTTGAACCCGACATGGGGACTTCTTTCCGGACAAAGGGGAGAGACCTGGTCCTCTGTCCACCAAGGTGGCTTCTGCCGCTGCTGCCCCCTCCCAGGCCGGGCCTGTCCACTCAAAGCCTGGCAGCTCCAGCAGCGAATCAAAGCCCCTGTGCCAAGTGGGGCCACAGGGATGCAGCCCCCCGCCACCCCCACGGCCCCTTTGGCAGCCCTTCTACCCCAGGCCTGCAGCTGCCGACCTGTCTGTTAGCTCTGCGGGTGGGCTGGAGGTATGGTCAGTTACCTTTAGGTCCTACCTTGGTCCATTTGGGCTGCCCTAACAAAATACCGTAGCAGGGGTGGCTCAGGAACACCAGGAATGGGTTGCTCACAGTTGTGGATGATGGAGGTCCCAGGTCAAAGGCCCAGCAGCTTCGGTGTCTGGTGCGGAGCCGCCTTCCAGCTGGTAGGTGTCCTCTCTCAGGTCTCTTTGATAAGGGGCCGATCCCATTCGTGAGGTTCTGCCTCTGTGACCTCATCACCTCCTAAGGTGAGGCCCCGCCCTCACTCGGGGATGAGGATTCCAGGGTGTCAGTTAGCTGGGAACACATTCTGACCGTTGAACTCTTGACAGCAAAGCCCTAATTTCTCCCCTTTCTTTCCGAGTGAGGCTGAGGACGCAGTGGGAAGAGTTGGACGGTCCAGATAGCCCAGCCCCAGACCCCAGACCACTAGAAATCCTGTTTAGGGGCTCAGTATTGAGAAAGGCAATGTCTGGGTCCTCTTCCTCAAGACTGGGCAGGCAGCCCTGCTCCTGTGAGAGGTGCTGCCCCTGCTACTCAGCCTTGCCCTGCGGAGGCAGCCTGCTGTGGGCGTTTCCTGGCAAATCAGCCGGCACATCAGGGTCTCCAGTATGCAGATAGTGGAAGACTGACGTGGAAGTCTATGTTTTAACCATCCTTGCGACAGAGCCCACCTTACTTCCTGTGTCCCTGGATCCACAATACATTCTAAATGCTGGAGCTAGTAGAGGTCACATCTCCTAACTACAGTGTAACGACAGTCAAAATAAAAATTCAGGAATAAACTGGAACCAGAAGACCCACTTCCTGGGAACTTAAAACAGTCATCTCTTTTTTTTTTTTTTTTGAGACGGAGTCTCGCTCTGTCGCCCAGGCTGGAGTGCAGTGGCCGGATCTCAGCTCACTGCAAGCTCCGCCTCCCGGGTTCACGCCATTCTCCTGCCTCAGCCTCCCGAGTAGCTGGGACTACAGGCGCCCGCCACCTCGCCCGGCTAATTTTTTTTTTTTGTATTTTTTAGTAGAGACCGGGTTTCACTGCGTTAGCCAGGATGGTCTCGATCTCCTGACCTCGTGATCCGCCCGTCTCGGCCTCCCAAAGTGCTGGGAATATAGGCTTGAACCACTGCGCCTGGCCAAAACAGTCATCTCATGGATAAAAGAGAAAAACCAAGTCAGCAGTGACACAATATTTAGAAAAGAACAAAAAAAAAGTTACATGCTAGAGTTTATTGGATGTAGCTTGGACTGTACTGAGAAAATGATTCCACAGTTTTAAAACTGTCAAAGGAAATTAAGAAGTCACTTGAAATAAAAGACAGACAAACCCAAGGAAAGCAGAAGTAAGGACTACAGATAACAGCAGAAATAATGAATTTGAAAATGGAAACAAGTGAATTGATAAATGAAGCCTGAGAGCTGACTCTGGAAAAATAGAATGGATAATCTAACTCATTAACCAAGAAGAAATGTAAGAAAACATGAATGCCCCTCATAAGACTAGCCTTGGATAAACCAGAATTTGAAGAGAATAATTCTTACCATTGTAAGTTAAAAGAGTTTGAAAATGTAGTTGAAGAAGGTAATTTTCAAAAAGTGTATATTATTAAAATTAATTGAAGACGTGGTAACATATTCAAATGCACCAACATCTAGAGAAACATTTGAGAAAGCTGTAAAAGAATCAGCGCAACGAAGTGTAGCTTGTGTGTGAGTGCATGGTATGTGAGTGTGTGCCTATATGAGCATGTGTGCATACATGTGCATATTTATGGGGTGTGTGTGCCTGTGTGTGATGTGCATTATGCATGGTGTGTGCGTACGTGGCAAGTGTGTGTGCCTGTCTGTGCATGCATGTGCATGCGTGCATGGTGTGTGTGTGTGTGTGTGTGTGTGTGTGTGTTTTAGCCTTCTGTAATCTTCCTCATGCTTTCCAAGCTCCTTCAAATGCAAGTAATAATAATCAAAGGAAAACGAAGCCCCGTATGTTTAGGGACAGTGCCATGCTTTGCTGACTGGTGAAGCTCTGTGTCCTTAGGGGTGGTGCCATGCTTTGCTGACTGGTGAAGCCCTCTATCTTTAGGGACAGTGCCATGCTTTGCTGACTGGGGTGCTGGCTGTCTACTGCTGGTCCAGACCCACCTGCATCCTCACCATGCTCCGTGTTGCAGGAGGCTGACTGCATGGGCCAGACCTCAGTGGCTTCTCTGCTTTTTGGCTTCTGGTCAGGTTGGCAGCCGGAGAGAGAGAGTAGAAGGGGGCAGGAGCTGGGCAAGGCCACCTGGCTCCCACCCTGTCTGTTGCTGTCATTTGCCTTCTACTTCTACCTACACCCAAACGTTGTCTCAACTTCTGCCCTTCTACTGAGGTCTCAGCTTCTCTCAGCCTGTGTGACAGACTTGGAGATGTGCCACCCAGACGCCCCTTCCAGGAAGGACTTGCTTGCAGCTTTGATGAGTGGTCAGAATATGGCTTCCACCTGTTAGCTCTTTAGGATCTTCCCAGTGATGAGCCCCAACCAGCCTGGGTCAAGCTTTTCATGCCCAGCTCACACCCGGAGACTGGGAGAGGGTCTTGGGAGACCTGAGGTGGGACACTGGATGGGTACTGCACACTTGGGAGCTTCCAGACAGGCCTACACCGCAGTTGGACGTCTCCCTCCACCCAATCTTCCCTCCTCCCTCCTGTCCAGGTGCTGGACCCTCATAAACATCTTGTATCCTGACTTTGTCTTAACTCCTGCTTCTGAAAAACCCAACCCACAACAGGTGGGTCCTCTCCCCAGCTCCCAACCCACAACAGGTGGGTCTCTCTCTCCAGCTCCCAACCCACAACAGGTGGGTCCTCTCTCCAGCTCCCAACCCACAACAGGTGGGTCTCTCTCTCCAGCTCCCAACCCACAACAGGTGGGTCTCTCTCCAGCTCCCAACCCACAACAGGTGGGTCCTCGCTCAGCTCCCAACCCACAACAGGTGGGTCTCTCTTCAGCTCCCAACCCACAACAGGTGGGTCCTCTCTCCAGCTCCCAACCCACAACAGGTGGGTCCTCTCTCCAGCTCCCAACCCACAACAGGTGGGTCCTCTCCCCAGCTCCCAACCCACAACAGGTGGGTCTCCCCAGCTCCCAACCCACAACAGGTGGGTCTCCCCAGCTCCCAACCCACAACAGGTGGGTCCTCTCTCCAGCTCCCAACCCGCAACAGGTGAGTCTCTCTCGCCAGCTCCCAACCCACAACAGGTGGGTCTCTCTCCAGCTCCCAACCCACAACAGGTGGGTCCTCTCTCCAGCTCCCAACCCACAACAGGTGGGTCCTCTCTCCAGCTCCCAACCCACAACAGGTGGGTCCTCTCCCCAGCTCCCAACCCACAACAGGTGGGTCCTCTCCCCAGCTCCCAACCCACAACAGGTGGGTCTCCCCAGCTCCCAACCCACAACAGGTGGGTCTCCCCAGCTCCCAAACCACAACAGGTGGGTCTCCCCAGCTCCCAACCCACAACAGGTGGGTCCTCTCTCCAGCTCCCAACCCACAACAGGTGGGTCTCTCCCCAGCTCCCAACCCACAACAGGTGGGTCTCTCCCCAGCTCCCAACCCACAACAGGTGGGTCTCTCCAGCTCCCAACCCACAACAGGTGGGTCCTCTCTCCAGCTCCCAACCCACAACAGGTGGGTCCTCTCCCCAGCTCCCAACCCACAACACGTGGGTCCTCTCCCCAGCTCCCAACCCACAACAGGTGGGTCCTCTCCCCAGCTCCCAACCCACAACAGGTGGGTCTCTCCCCAGCTCCCAACCCACAACAGGTGGGTCCTCTCCCCAGCTCCCAACCCACAACAGGTGAGTCTCTCCAGCTCCCAACCCACAACAGGTGGGTCTCTCTCTAGCTCCCAACCCACAACAGGTGGGTCCTCTCTCCAGCTCCCAACCCACAACAGGTGGGTCCTCTCTCCAGCTCCCAACCCACAACAGGTGGTTCCTGTCTCCAGCTCCCAACCCACAACAGGTGGTTCCTCTCTCCAGCTCCCAACCCACAACAAGTGGGTCCTCTCTCCAGCTCCCAACCCACAACAGGTGGGTCCTCTCTCCAGCTCCCAACCCACAACAGGTGAGTCTCTCCCCAGCTGCCATTAGCTACTCCCCCAGCCCCTTGCCTTTCAGGACTAGGGGTGGTAACTCCCAGCTGTTGCCAGTCCCAAGATACTGTGGAGGGTCATCTCAGCGATTCCCAGCACAGGCTGCTGGCTGATGGTGGCACAGTTCAGGTCGTTCGCTAACTTTCTCTGCGCACCACGATCTTGAGACAAGTTTGGCTCAGGGTCCCACAGAACAGGACAGCCTGTTGGAAACTGGCTCCTGGGGATCGTACAGTCACTCCCTAATGCTGGTCTGTGGAGTCGGAGGGGGCAGCAAACTGATGGGCGGGAGGAGACCCCAAATGAATGCATGCTTCACAGAAGTCTCCACGATGTTTTGTTTAACTACTGCGTTCTGAGCAGTCGCCCTGCTGGAAGAGAAGACCCTTGCTCCGGGCCCCACAGCTTCCCCACAGAGCCAGGATATTGGAATAGTGTAAATGACCTTCCTTTCCCCAAAATGCCCCCAGAAGGCCCTTGCCCTCCGCCTTGTCTCGCGTGTGCCCGAGGCCCGCTGCTAGCAGGGTTGCCTCCCAGGGTCTGTCCCGGCACGGGGCGTCCTTTGGGTGGTGTGTTTCACACTGCAACACGCAGGGCCTAGCAGGCAACAGAGGAGCTCGCAGATGGGGTGATTTGGGAGCATTGTGCCTGGGTGTCTCTGGGTCAGGCAGGAAGGTGGTCAACGGCAGGGAGGTCCCACGAGGACAGGCAGGCTGGGTGCATGGGAAAGGCCCCCGCAGGGGCAGGCTGGCCTGGGCTGTGGGGATGTGAAGGAAGGAATGAGGCGGGAAGAAGAGGACTAGGGTCTCTAGCTCATCTTGGTTTGACTGGGAATTCATTGGTTTTAAAAGGGAAAGTCCTCATTCAGGGAAGCAGCCCCCTCTCCACCCTGAGGCCCAGGCAAATGGGAGGGAATTGGCCACTCTGACGCAGGGCTGGGTCTAGTGTGGTTGGAGTTGGGGAGATCCCAGGGGAGTGGCTCCATTGGATTGGGTGTGTTGTGTGGGGTGCAGTCAGGGACTCAGCTGTACTCCCAAGGAGGTCAGGCTGGAAGGGCAAGTCAGGGTGGGGTCCCAGAGGGCCTTACTGACGGACCCCGACTTCATTATACATCGATTAAATAGGGTTGGGCATTGCCCCGTCCAGCTTGGAGCAGAGTTCACACTCAGCTGTTCACATTGGGGGCGGCCCGTTGCTTGCATTGCATTCCTTAACTGGTCTAGCCTTGTGCAGATTGGCCTGCGGGAGTGGGCTCTGCCTCGAGGTGTAGGAACCAGGTGCAGACCCCAGCTCAGCCCCAACTCCCCATGAGAATTTGGGGCCGTGCCTCGCCTGTCTGCCCCTTGATTTTCTCCTTGTAGAATGGGCACTGGATTCTGCTGTCCAAGGCCCTGCCCAGATCAGCAGTTCCTGACTCTTGGACTGGGTCTTTTTCTGGCCCAGCTGAGGTCACTGAGCCCACACCTGCCGCCTGCAGGGCTCCATCACGTTGGCGGTTACCTGGGCTCCAACCTGGCACTCTGCCCTTCCTCCCCCTGGCCTCCCTCTGTGTCTAGGAGCTGGCTTCCCTCACCTTGCCTCTCTTCCTGGCCTCCCTCAAGGAGTGAGGGTCTTCTGGGCTCCTCCAGGGCTCCGGGGCTGGTGTCCTGCCTCTGCACCCCACTCCCCAGGTAGTCACCCGGTATCCTGTGGGTTTCCTCTGCCCTCCCGTGGCCGGTCCTCGAGGGGAGCCCATCCCACCTCCAGCTGAGCCAACCTCGTTTTTCTCAAGAGCTATTAACACAGCAGAAAAAGTGTTGTAGGTGATGGAAAGGAGGTGAAGTGAATTCAAGATCTCGCTTTTAGAGGCTGTACTTTCAGAGGTCAACTCAAGTGTTTCTCTCATCTGCTTTCCAAAGTTAGAACAGAAAGTGTCGAAATAATGTTGGATTTCATCCCTCAACTGAGGCTCTCTTGTGGGGCTGGCACCTGAGTACCAGGTTCGGCTGGCTCTGCTGCCCTCTGCTCTGTGTCCTGGGCCCATCCAAGCACGGCTGGCAGCGATCTGGACGGAGGGTGGTGCCCACCATGGAGAAGGCTCACAGCCCACGACTTGAGCCCCTACCCAGCCACAGATGCAAGAAACTGAGGCGCAGAGAGGAGGTGCCTCACCAGGGCTGAGTTGGGTTTATAATGTGCCCTCAGAAGGCTCTGGAAGAATGGAGTCCACATTTCGTCTCTAGCTGCAGCCAGAAGCAGCCATGGGAACCCAGCACCCAGCCAGACCTGAGCCTCCCGGGTCGCTGAAAAACAAACCAGGGCCGGGCGCGGTGGCTCAAGCCTGTAATCCCAGCACTTTGAGAGGCCGAGATGGGCGGATCACGAGGTCAGGAGATCGAGACCATCCTGGCTAACACGGTGAAACCCTGTCTCTACTAAAAAATACAAAAAAACTAGCCGGGCGAGGTGGCGGGTGCCTGTAGTCCCAGCTACTGGGGAGGCCGAGGCAGGAGAATGGCGTAACCCGGGAGGCGGAGCTTGCAGTGAGCCAAGATCCAGCCACTGCACTCCAGCCTGGGTGACAGAGCGAGACTCCGTCTCAAAAAAAAAAACAAAAAACAAAAACCAGACCAGAGCCCCCAAGAGGGGACCTGTGTCAGCAGAGCTGTGGGGAGAATTGCATGGAGTGTGCCTTCTGCTGCTTAAATCCATCCCGCTAAGTGCTGGGGGCTTTATGCACTCTGGGACTCTCAGTCCGGGGAAAGGCCTTTTAATAAGTCATTATTAAAACCATTTGCCTTTTCACTATTCGCATATATAATTCTTGAAATATCTCCTTCCTAATGAGCCCGGATATTGACATTCAACAGAGTTCTCTGCCCTTCGAGGCCCATCATCCCTGTCATAAAGCTGCCCTAGTGAGGGCCCACCTGGGAGGGGAGAGGGGTTTACAGTCCCCTCACCACACTTGAGGAGCAGGAGCTGTAGCGTGTCCGTGGGAAACTGCAGGGCGAGTTCCTGGCTTTTCTCAGTGCACAGAGGGGGCTCCACAGCGGTGGGGGAGAGAAGCAAAAGGTTCTGGGCTTCTCCACCACTTGCCTCCTGAGGCGGGGGGTGGCCGATGGCCGCAGGAGTCCTCAGGTGTCTTCAGAATGTGAGGAGTCAGGCCAGCAGCCCCCGCAAGCCTGGTGCAGCCTGGCAGCCCACGCCTCAGCCCTCAGCTCACAGCTGTCTTGCATAGGTGCTCTCAGGCCTGGGTGTGCTGTTTATGGGGCCTAGGGCGAAATGGAAGTGGGGGCCCCAGTTCAGAAGGCCTTCAGACTTCTAAGGCAGTGATCGCCAGGCCTTCAACAGAGCACAGGGTCCCTGTGGGCTCAGCCGGGCCCTATGAGTCTGCCCAGGTCTCACACCCGTGGAGCTGGCCCTGGGGGTCATCGTCCTCCTCTTCCTCCCCCTTGCCCATTTTTTAGGTTAAGAAACAGAGGGATGAAGAGGTCACAGTCCCACTGCTTGGCCTGGACCAAGACTAAGACCAGAGTGACCTCTGGGCCTGTGGGGTGTTGTCTGGACACCCAGCATGGGAGGGGCTGGGAGGACGCCCGGCCAGCGAGGGAAGGCCTGAGGTCCTGGGCCTGCACTGCCACCGCCAGGAGATACCAGGATGGCTGGAGCTGCCTCCTTTCTCCCACCCTCCCTCTCCCAGCGTACAACGCTGGCCATTCACATCTCAGCTGCCAGAGGGCAGGAGGCCCGAGTGTGCCATTCATCAGTACTTACAGCTCCTTCCTCGTGCAGGACACTTTTGCAGTTGGGGTGTGGCAGTTGGTGAGGTGGAGGGTCCCAGCTCCCGAGCTCCAGCCTTCCAGGGAGACAGACTCATGAATCATCACTGTGCAAGTGCTGGGAATATTCCTGGGACAGGGAGCAGACATGGAGGCCTCTCCACGCCCAGGGAACGGAAGGGACAGCACAGGAGGCCAAAAGAGGCACCAAGTGGCCAAGAGCTCGGTGCAGCCCGGAAACCGAAATAGGATGGAGGGGCAGAGCTGGGCCAGGAGGACACTCAGGGTTTGGAAACAGGAGGTTGGAGGGGCTGGTAGGGACACACCCAGACAATGTGGTAGGAAGGTTTCATTCAAGCGCAACCAAGAGATGGTGTCGTGACCTGAGATGTGTTTTCAGAGGCTCCTGCTGGCTGCAGTGCACACGATGGACGGAGTGGCAGAGTGGGAGCCAGGGGACCCGAGAGGAGACCTGTGCATGGGTCCAGGCCTCCCGAGGACCGAACCAGTCCTCAGACAGCACCAGGGAATGGACCCTGGTCTGGGCCAGCCTCTCCTTCCAGGATGAAGAAATGAGGAAAATCCAACAGTGGAACTCATACGACTTTGAAGACCAGGAGGAGAAGAAATGTTTCCCTGAAAATGCAAAGTGGCTATGTCTGCTTAGCTTCTCCACTAGCTTGAATTCAACCTGAAGGCTCTTTGCATTTTAATCGTAATAGCAGTTACAGCTTCCTAAAGAGGCCAGGATCTTAACACGCCCCTCAGCCGTGTGTTAGAGACCTTTCTCCATCTCCCTGCCAGCAAAGTGTGTTACAGTTTTCTTTAAAATTTTTTTTGTGGCCTGATGGGTGTAATGATGTCTCGCTGTTGTGCAAATATGCCTTCCCCTGGCTGCTCGTGACTTCAGGCATCTTTTCAGGTTTGCTGGATTTATTTGCTCTGACTCACTTCTGCCCATTCATATCTCTTGCCCACTTTGTTGCTGGATGTCTGGCCTTTTCCTGTGGTTTCATAAATGCTTACTGTATATTTTAGGCGTTAACATCTTATTGGTCATCTGCGTTAAAAATATTTTTTGTCAGCTACTCGGGAGGCTGAGGCAGGAGAATCGCTTGAACCCAGGAGGTGGAGGTTGCAATGAGCTGAGATCGTGCCATTGCACTCCAGCCTGGTGACGGAGCAAGACTCCATCTAAATATATATATATACACAAATATTTTTTGTACTTTTTGTGATATCTTTTGCCACATACATGTTTTGAGTTTGCTAAACTTTAAAAATCAAAGCATATACAAATACAGATAAGTACATACTTTAGAATTGTACACTGTGATGAATGCTGACATACTGAACACACCCATGTGATCTCCAGCAAATCAAGATTTAGAAAGAACACAGGTGCTTTCTCCCGCCCAGGCAGTGATCAGCCCCTGGAGGTGAACCCTGTCCTGACTCCTGGCTCCAAAGATTAGCTTTGAGCTTTATCTAGATGAATTCACACTGGCTGTACTCTTTTCTGATTATGAAAATAATATGGTCATTTACAAAATTTAGAAAACATAGAAATGTCTAAAGAAGAAAACATTTGTCTGTGTGGTTTAATACACTTTTTACATTCATCATCCATTTCTACTTTTTTCCTACTGTGAGTTGCCTATGAGGTCTTTACCTCTTTTTCCTATGGAAATCTTGGCTTAAAAAAATAATTGTGTGAAAGCGCCCTTCCTACAGTAAGGATATGAACTCTCTGTTACCTTTGTTGCTCATATTTGTTCCTGACTTCTTATTTGCTTAATTTTATTATTTGAGGTATGAATACTTTCCCATTTTAGATAAAATTTTCCTTTGTTGTTTGTTTTCATCCTGCTATGAAATGTTTCAAAGGGAAATATGTTTGTTCCTTTTGAAACTCATGTTGAAACTGAATCCCTAAGATAACAGTATCGAGAGGCGGGGCCTTTAGGAGGTGGGTAGTCCCTTCGTGGATTGGTAAATCAATGGGTTCTCACAGGAGTGGGCTGGTTACCATGAGCATGGGGCTGTTATAATGGCCATTCTCTGATGCAGCACGAGGCCCTGGCCAGAAGCCCATCAGTGGCCCCTGAACCTGAGACCTCCCAGCTTCCAGAACTGGCAGAAACAAATTCCTTTTCTTAATAAATTCCCCAGCCTCAGGTACTCTGTTATAGCAGCAGAAGATGGACTAAGACAGTACAGTACTTTAAGAGATCTTACCCGACTTACTCTAAAGTCAGTTAAATATTCACCTCTGTTTTCTTTGAAAGATTTTATGGCTTCTTTTCAACGTTCAGCTTGTCAATCTATTTGGAATTTGCTTTGGGATATGGTGTGGAGTGACATTCTAACTTGACTTTTTTCCCAAGGAGTCACACTTTTAAGCACTATTAATTGAAAATTCCGTCCTCAGTCTAATTGTCCATAATGCGACTTTGGCCACGTGTTCAGCCTTTGCTAGAAGAGTCTTTTTCAGGGGCATCCTCTACCTGTCGTCAGCTGCACCATGAAGTTCCTGCTTTGATTGCTTTCTCACTTGTTTTAATATCCCCAAAGGCAAGCCTCCTCCACTGACCCTCTTTCCAGAAATGTTGAATTATTTTTATCCCTTTCTTCTTTCGTCTTCAGAATCACTTAGTTAAGGTTTTGGAGTCACATTAATTTGACCCATTTACAGTGTAGTTGGTCAGAGGCACACCCCATCTCTCCTCATTGTTTCTCCTTCGACACATTTCATTTCAGTGAATCAAAGTTTTCTGTTTGCTGCAGCATCTTTCCTGCTGGAGGCTGTCAATACTCTGAGTGCACGATGAGATCGTCTCAGATATTTGTATCCTCAGGGACACAGGGGACTTGTGCAGTGCTTGGCACATCGTGGGACTCCATGGACAGATGGAGCGACACACTGGGGATTGATGAGGGTGCCCCCCACCCCGTTTTAGAAATTCCTGTGTAAAATTTTATTTTACAAATGGTTCTCTTGCTTAAAAATGTTTGAGAACTCATACCTTTGTGCAAAACACTAAGCCGCCAGTAGTGAGATGAAGCTCTCAGCTCCAGGAAGGGAGATATTGGAAATCGGGGAATGTTTCTGGCAACCTCAACTTCCCAACACGTGGGTGGTCTTTGGATCCACTTACACATAAAACCCAGGCAATGTTTAACCCTTTTTTAAGGGAAAGGGGAGTAAATGCGAGTGGAAGTGATCACGAAGCGTCTCTTTTTATCCGGAACATTCCAGTTGAGCTGTGTCACTCTTAAGGAAGAAGGTTGAGGGAAGCAGTGGTGGACCGGTGGTCTGGGCAAGGTGAGGTCACCCAGGGGGCTCCCCCACCAGCTGATGTAGGTGGAGAGATGGCCTTCACCTCCCTAGAAACAGCAAGTGGGGCATATTCTCTTTTCTTGGTGGCTTCAAAGAGCAGGTAAGAGTATATTTCCTGGTGCAAATTCACTCGCAGGACTTGATTCTTTTTCCTCCTGCCAAAGGAATTTCCGTTCAGTATCTTCTATTGGGGCAGAGTTTCTTTCAAGCAATGCATTTCCTGAGGAGTGAGACTGGCAAACTCTGTGGTCTTTGATGAGCCTCACTGTTGAAGGGAAAACAGCCCTTTTCTTTCTTGTTGCTTCAACCCTCACTGATAGTAATTGGCTGTTGCCTCTTACAATTTCTCCAGAGAAATGGAAATAGCAGCTCAGAGTCCTAAAACAATGTCCTTTGATCTAAAAGTTCCAGGAAATAAAACACCTTTGCAGTTATGGAGTCCAGACAGGGACGCATTTCCAGAATGTCCCGGAGCTGGGCTGCTGCCCCTTGCACGTCAAGTGTGGCGTCCTCAGGCCACCATGGTGAGTCCTCCATGCAGTCTGGCTCTCTTTCTGCTTGCAGACATCTGCAAATGACTCCACAGATGACACGCACCCTCACAGCCCACGCCTCAGTGCGTCTCCCAGTGGCCTGTTCCTAGGACTATTGCAACAGGCTCGAAGTGCCTCCTTTCCCCAACCTCTTTCTGCTGAAATTCACCTTCACCTGCATGGCAGAGCCTCCATGTGAAGTGTGGAGATTCTTCCAGAAGCAGCCAAGGAAAGCCAGCCAGAGTGGGGGCTGCTGGCAAGGTCTGGTTTTCCAGGTGCTGGAAGCCCAGCTCATCCAGAGGACGGCCCATCACACTGCATTCTCAGGAAGACAGCGTCCCCTGTAAGGGGCTTCCCCTACCCCGTATTTCCAGACCTGACACCAGGCACCTTTGCTAGTCAGGTGAGATGTGTCTGGCTGTTATGGGCTGAGCTGTGTCCCACTCAATTCATACATTTTCATATATTGAAGTTCTAGCCTCAGTACTCCAGAGAGTCACTGTATTCGGAGGCAGGGTCTTTAAAGAAGTAATGAAGTTATAGTGAGGTCATCGGGGTGGGCCCCAGTGACTGGTGTCCTTATAGGAAGAGGAAATTAGGACACAGCAGCCGGGGAGGGATGCCCAAGTGAGGACACAGGGGAAGGATGGTGTCTACAACCAAGGGGAGAGACCTCAGAAGAAACCACTCCTGCCACTCCTGCTGCAGACTTGATCTCGGACTTCGGGTCTCCAGAACTGTGAGGGTACCTGCTGTTCAAGCCCCTCATCTGGGGTACGCTGTCATGACAGCCTGAGCAGGCTACCACACAGGCCCACTAGACCTCGGGCCCTTCTTTAACTTCTCGTATAAGATGAAAGGATTCCTTTAGATTGTCTAAACCACCATTAGAATGGAAACTAGGTGTAGTGTATTTAAACCAGTTACACAGATGACACAGTGACCTCAAGTCATGGTCCGCAGGCTGGGCTGCCTATGGGGCTATCTGAGGAGCTTTCACAAATGCGACGCTTGGGTCCCGTTTTCGTGGTTCTGGTTAATTGGCCTGGGGTGCAGCCAGGGCTTTGCAAGTTTCACGGATAATTCTCATGCATGACCATTCTGTGTGTTCTACATCGGACCCCAGGTTCCCATCAAGAAACGCGCCAGCCACTCTCCTCCTGGAGGCCCGAATGCTCCGCTTGGAGGCTGGGACCTCTCTGGGCGGTGTGTGTCTGTGAGGGGCTCTGCAAGGGGATTAAAGACCCTTGTTGGCAGGAAGACTCATTTCCTGTGCAGTGGAACAATATTCTCCTAGGCCACACACGCAAAGTTTAAAAAGTAACTATTTTTTATGGGTATCTCTAGTTCACGAAAAAAATTCACTGAGCCCAACACTTATGATATGCACACTTTTCTGTCTGTGTATTATACTTTAATGAAAACTTCCAAAAAATGATTATTATTTTTCCATAAGCAAGCTTATTTTTGGAATCAAGGCTCCACGGAGGCCGATAACACAAGCGTAACCAAATGTCTTCCGGATCAACCCAGGTGTGTGAACTCTGCCAGTTCTGGGGTTCTTCCCTGTCTTTCTGGGCTGGGTCCAGACTCTTCTGGGACGGGTTGGCCCCTGCCTGGTGTGGATGGGGGAAGCATCAGGCCCACCTCTCTGGGTCTCTGCTAGCCTCTGCCATGCCCGTTGCCAGCTGGCATTGATCCTGGCTAGGCTGCAGGCCCTGCCTCCAAAGCCCACCTTGGGAGCCACATCTCTCTGCATCTCTAGCTGGGATGAGATCAAGCTACTGGGTGAGGGCCCCAGAAAATGGCTGAGTTCCAGCCAACTTGAAGACCCCTTCCAACGGGAAGGCAGGAAAGACGGGAGAGTTGGGCCATTGGGGGCGTGAGCTGGGGCGGGTGGGCAGCGGTCAGCCGGGACAGCATGAGGACAGGCAGTGCCCGAGGTCCCCATGGCGAGTGTGTGGGCAAACGTCAGTGCAGGTCACCGGTGCAGGCGACAACAGCCCCTTGTCTCCCCTCCCACACTCCTCCCACCCTAGAGAACCTTGGTGGCGGGTGGAGAAGGAGAAGCATCAGAGTAGAAGCAGATGGCCTCCTCTGCTCTGCCCCACTGTGCAAGGACTTTGTGCGTCAGGCCTGAGCTGGGGGTGTTGAGAAGCCTTAAACTGGTGAGAAGTTCAAGTTTTAATTTAGATCAGAGTGGACAGGGATGGGGACAGCACCCATCTCCCAGGCTGGGTCGCCCTCCAAGGCCAGCTCATTCAGGAATGCAGTGGTCCCTGTTTCCATGCCAGACCTTGTCTGTGGCCTGTGGGATTCAGGAATCTGAGGCCTCTGCTGACTCCTCAGCCTCTGGATGTGCAGAGCCTCCTGAAGCCCCTGGAAGTTCACCTCTCCGGGCACCCTCTCCTCCCTGGGCTCCTGCGTCCTGCCCCTCATCTGCACTGAACCCTGTTGGTGCAGATGCGAGGCCCAGCACCTCCTCAAGCCCCTCAGAACAAACTGCAGTGCAATGTATGCACAGCACAGACCTTCCTGGGAGAATCCTCGTGGACGCAGAGGAAGGTGGCCAAGCCCCTCCTGGGTTCCCTGCTGGGCATCCACCTGCTGTCCCGTAATTTGTCCCAGGCCCTGGCTTCTTACTGATGTCAGGGCGAGGACACTGGAACCCCCTGGGAATCAACACTTGTGCCACTGGAGACTTCTGGCCTCTGGCAAGTGCTGGTCAGTGGGAGATGGAGTCAGCCGTCACCCCTCCTCCCCGGCCGGGTGGCCCTGGGCCCCATCTGTACACCGCCGGGGGTGTGGCCACTGCAGTGCTGGTCTTGGGTGCGCTGACAACACGCCCTGGTGCTGGTTCTTCCTCCTGATATGGGAGAGGGGCAGGGAAGTGCTGGGTAGAGAAGAAGGGCAGGTCCCTGGTGAGGGCTCCACCCGCGGGCCTGTGCCCAAGGACCTAGGTGAGGACAGGCACTCCTGCCTTCACACCCAAATGTTGCATTTCCCAAGACCACCCTGGCCTGCCACGCCCCCATCTTGTGCCTATGAAAAGCCCTGAGACCCCAGCAGGCAGGCACACAAGCAGCTGGATGTCAAGAGGAGCAAATCAGTGGAGGAACACACGGGTGGCTGGATGTGGAGAGGAATGCCCTGACACACACTGGCATGCCGGCAGGCCACTGACGGGCAGAAGCAGAATGATGCGGAGTTTAGCTGGGGCAGTCAGAGGAGAGCCCAGGCCACTGAGCAGCCCAACTCTGCGGGAAAACCTTTCCACTCCATCCTGCTTCTGGCTTCCCCTCTGCTGAGAGCTACTTCCACTCGATAAAACCTTGCACTCATTCTCCAAGCCCACGTGTGACCTGATCCAGTACACCAAGGAAGAACCTGGGATACAGAAAGCCCTTTGTCCTTGCGACAAGGCAGAGGGTGTAATTGAGCTAGTTCACACAAGCCGCCTAAAGATGGCAAAACTAAAAGAGCACACTTACACATGCCCACTGGGGCTTCAGGAGCTGAAAACCTTCACCCCTAGAGACTGCCTGGGGTCAGAGCCCCACAGCCTGCCTGTCTATACGCTCCCCTAGAGGTCTGAGAGCGGGGCATAAAGAAGTGAGTCACACCCCCATTGTACACCCTGTGAGGGGGACGAGGGAACTTTTCCCGTTTCACTCCTACTCTTGCTCTTATTCCTGTTTGTGGGGATCACAGCCCCCAACAGAGGATGACCTGAAAAGTTCTGTGTCTTAGGCTCTGCTTTCAGTGGAAGCTGGCTGATGTCATGCCTTCTGCCATTCTCGATTCAGCAGATGCAGGGCAGCAGCTCCACGGCGGGGGGTGTGCTGCACCTGGGGGGTGCTGTGCCTGGGAGGTGCGACACCTGAGGGTGCTGCATCTGGGGGCTGCTGCATCTCCAGGGGTGGTGTGCCTGGGGGGTGCTGTGTCTAGGGGGTACTGCACCTGGGGGATGCTGTGCCTGAGGGTGCTGCACCTGGGGGGTACTGCGCCTGGGGGATGCTGTGCCTGAGGGTGCTGCGCCTGGGGGGTACTGTGCCTGGGGGATGCTGTGCCTGAGGGTGCTGCGCCTGGGGGGTACTGTGCCTGGGGGATGCTGTGCCTGAGGGTGCTGCGCCTGGGGGGTGCTGCGTCTCGGGGCTGCTGCGCCCGGGTTTCCTGTTGTCCCACAGACACAGACACTGAAGGTCCCCAGGCTGATCTGTCCACCTGGAGTCAGCTGGGGCTACAGCCACAGCGGACTCTGCTCCAGCCTCTGAGGCCTCTGCTGCGGAGTCCCCGAGAGCCCTCTGAGCCCTGCCTTTCCCACGGTCTCTGTAGCAGGTGGAGAGGGGATGCTGGTGGCTGAGAACCCCTGCGGGGCGGGGCGGACAGTGTGAGCCTGAGCTGTCAACACCAGCCAAGCATTTCAGCACCCTCATTCTTTGTTTTACCTTTAGTCTTTATTAAATTACTATCAAAATTAACTCACTCTTCATAATTTTCACAAAGTAGCCTAGGTAAAATAAAACAGACTTTGGAGCCAAAAGAATTGAAATAAAATTCTCATTTCCCACTTACTTGCTTTGTTACCTGGTACAAATGACTTGGCCTCTCTGAGCCTGTCTCTGCATTTTGAAAGGAAGTAACGACACCTGCCTCACGGCACAGCTGAAAGGACGGAGTGAGATGAAACGTCTCCGGCCCTGCGCAGGACACCAGTGCTGCCCACAGTGCCAGTTACTGGGGTGAGTGTCACTCGTGTTGAGCTGAGCAGGGGGCCAAGCTCCAGTCCTGGGCTGTATCTGTATCTCCACGGAGGATCAAAACGTGGGGACCGAGGAGTCCTCTGTGGATCATTTGCTTCTGAACAGAAACCGTGTGTGAAGTCAAGCAGGGGAGCCCTCCCTTTCCAGAAGCGAGTCATTGAAGCAAATGCCCCTGTGCAGACTCCACACACGTTAGCGCTGGCGGCTGGGCCGGCCTCCCATGGAGAGCCCCTCTTCAGAGCCACCTTGCCCCCACTTCCCCCTCAACCACTCAGCTCGCTGGGGAGGAAGGCAGCGAAGTTGTAAAAACTTACTTTTTGGAAAAATAAGAATTATGGGGAATGACATTAATTTAAAAGCTTTTAAGGAGCCAATTCACCTGTGAAAGTGCTCCCCAGGTGAGAGCCTTCCTGTGTGGAGAACAGCCCGGTCTTTAAAAGGATTTTAATTAATGTTGCTGAGAAACACGCCGATGGCATTTAAGTCTGAAGCTAAAGAGCAAAGGTACCAGCCAAGAGTTTTATGATGTGGAGCTAGTTTTCTTAAAGGCTGTTGAAATAATATTCCGTGCACTCAGCCTCCCCACTTAGTGCTGGTGACGGCCAAGAGTAAGTGCTGGAATCCTCGGTGGCCTAACCCCGGCCCTCAGGACAGAACAGAAGGTAGCGGCCCCTGCCAGGACATGCTCAGTGGAATTTCAGAGGCACTTTCAGAAACACAGCGCCTTCTCACCTTCTGCTCGGCACACACCTCGAGGGGTGGCAGCCAGCTCTTGGCGGCCCACCCAGCACCCTGAAGCCTGAACTGCCTGGACTGTCGCTGAGCAAATGCCAGGGCCCGAAGAAGACCTGGAAGAGGGCGGGTTAGGGGCTGCAGGGGTGTGGGGCCTGGATGATCCCATCTGGACGACGAGCTGGGCACTGCAGACTGGTGTCGTCCTGGCTGGAGATGGAGGTCACCACGTGGCTCCCCGTGTGGCCAGACCACTGTGGCTGGACCAGAGTTTCCCTATGGCCTCTGGGAATGGCAGGGACAGTGGGGGAGGAGGTCCCAGGGGATTTTATTAACATAGGGGGAAAGAGAGTAGAGAAAGGTAACAGGAACAAGTAGCTGAACATATGCCCTGGAGAGCAGGGGAGGAGGCTGAGCAGGCAACTTCAAAAGGGATGGAAGAAAATGGGGACTGCAGAGAGTTGAAGAGTGACCCCAAAAGATATGTCCATCCAGAACCTCAGAATGTGACCTTGTTTGGAATAAGGACTTTTGAGGATATAATTAAGGTAAGAATCTTGGGAGGAGATGGTCCTGGATTAGGGTGGGGCCTAAATCTGAGGACAGTTGCCCTTATAAGGGACAGAAGGGGACACAGCAGCACAGGGGAGGAGGCCACGTGAAGATGGAGACAGCTCAGAGTGATGCAGCCACCAGCCAAGGGATGCAGGGGCAGTGGGAAACTGCAGGAGGCGGGAGGGATGCCCCCGAGAGCCTCTGGAGGGAGCAAGACTGTCTGCACCTGGATTTCAGACTTCAGGGCTCCACAACTGTGAGAGAATAAATCTCTGTTGTTCTAAGCCACCTGTTTGCAGCCATGTGTTACGGCAGACCAGAGGCACAGGCACACAGAAGAGACTCCCACAGCCGTTCCCAGAGCCCTGGATGAGGCATCCTCCAAAGGATTATGTCACCAAAGTTTCTGCAGGTGATGAGTTTGGGAGCTGCTGGGTCAACTGAAGGTCATATATGTGAGTGTGTTGCAAATCTCTAGGGGGCTTTAGAATATGGGGTTCTCAAACTGTTTAACAAGATGGCTGTGTTTCCATGGCGTGTCTCCTTGTCCTTGTGTTTGTTGCAATGCCCCTTGGGAAATGTGGGTCAGGGGTTTGGGGAGGGAGCGTGCTGCAGCAGAATAAGCCTGGACAGGGAGTCAGGAGGCTGGCCTGCCCAGCTCTGCCGGTGACACGGAAGTGACTCTGGGCAGCCCCTGATCTTTCTTGACTCCACTGTCTTAGCCCAGGTCCTCCAGAAAACAGAGCTGGAAACCAGACTTCCCATGCTTTAGTGCGATTGTGAGCCCAGGGAAGGAGTGAGGAAACAGCTGGGTGCGGTGGCCCACGCCTGTAATCCCAGCACTTTGGGAGCTGAGGTGGGCGGATCGCTTGAGCTCAGGAGTTTGAGACCAGCCTGGGCAACACGGCAAAACCCTGTCTCTACAAAAATACAAAAATTAGCCAGGTGTGGTGGTGTGTGCCTGTAGTCCCAGCTACGTGTGGGGATTGCTTGAGGCCAAGGAGGTCAAGGCTACAGTGAGCAGAGATGGCACCACTGCATGTGGCACCACTGCATGCCAGCCTGGGTGACAGAGCAAGACCCTGTCTCGGAAGAAGAAGAAGAAGAAGAAAAAAGAGTGAGGAAATAGAGAAGTGAGCCATGATGGGAGAGGCCAGAGCTGCCTCACTCAGCTGGCCCAGCTCCACAACAACCTCGGCCGGTTGTTTGGTCCTTGGGGCACGCCTGCATCATGGCAGGACCAAGCACCAGCAGCTGCGGCAGGAAGGCCGGGCTGTGTATCTACTGGGGGCCGGCCACTGCCCTTTGCTTCCCTCTGCCCTCCATATTTTATCAGCCATTCTGGCCCATGGCATATCGACTGCCCTGTGCTCCTGGGCTGTGTTGCGGGCTGCTCCAGAGCCTCCGGGGGCCCATCCAACCCTGGTACAGGCTTGGTGGTGGGTCCCCTTCTGTAGGTGTCATAAGAGGGGCCCTCAATTGTAGGGTGGAGGCCACTCTGACAGCAGCAGCTGAGCCCGATGACTATGGATTGGTGTAAGCTGTTACCATGGTTGTCTCGCCTGGGATGAGCAGCCAAGGTGGGAGGGACTGAGCAGGCCGGGAGAACGCAATGACTGGCCCAGGACAGTCCTTATCCCTGAATTATCAAGGCGTAAGAATCGTCTCTGAGCTCCCTCCTGGCTGTAGCATTCTGGGAGTTGGTAGGATCTGAGTCTGTTATTGCTGCCCTGGGTTCTGGTAATCTCCCAGGACAGAAATCAAGAGAGATTACCAGACACAGCAGCAAAGAGGACGAGGAAGCTTTATTTTAGCTTGTGCACAAGAAATCAGTACCACAAAAGGAAAGGGCAGGCGGCCACTCCCTGAGAGGAATCTGTGGGTTAATTTCACAGGGAAGGGTCTCACCAGGGCAGGCATGGGAGGGGATTCTCTAGCGTCTCTACATGCTTCCTCATATGTCACATGTAACATTTGCATTGTAAATCACCCCTAGCATGATTTTTCGCATTACAATGAAGCAGGGGTGACTGGTAGCAGGGAGACTACACAGGGGGTCCCGGGGAAGTCCCTGGCTTCCTAATGCACGAGCTTCTGGGGTCTTTTGTTGCTGATTGGCTGGAAGTTACGTCAGCCACAGCTTGAGTAAGGGGCTTTTGTTCTTTTTCTCTAAACCACATCGAAACAGGAAACCCACTAGCCTGCCTGCCTCAGGTCCACCAGGAAAGTACCTTGGTGAAGACCAGAAGCCCTCCCGTCTTCTTTAGGAGGTGGGAGGCCTCCAGGGACTAGCACGGGCCTGCAAAGGCACCTCATTTGTTCAATGGACAGATAAGCACTTATTAATGTTTCATGAAGAACAAAATGAAATTACCTTTCCCTGAAATTCTTACCACCAGCTCTCACTTCCCAAGAGACAGCAGATCTCAGTGGTTAAGCGGAACCACTACTAAGTATGGAGCCAGAGGGCCCAGGTTCAAATCCTGGCTATGCCACTTACTAGCTGGGTGACCTGGGGAAAATTACTTCTCTCTGTGCCTGGACTTTCCCACTTTGAAATAGGAACAAGAATAGCACTCCTTTATAGGACTGTGGTGAGAACTAAGGGAGTCAATGGTAAGTAAAGCCTTTCAAAGAGGACATGGCATGTCCTTTGCAAATGCTATTTTAAGTGTTTGCTAAAGAAATCTTGCTGATGGCACTGTTTTGAAGAAAAATAAAGGTTGACTGCTCCAGCAGTGCCCTCCTTCCTTTTGAAGGCAGAGGCAGATATCCCTGTGGAGGAGTGACAGAGGGGATGCATCAGTCAGGAATGGGCTAGTTTGCGTGTGGTAACAAACACACCTCAAGTCTCAGTGGCTTGAACACCAGAGATCTGTCATTCACTCTTCACATGTTGGTGAGGGGCTCAGGCTGACCCATGGTTATTCACCCGGTGTGTCATGGGTTGTAGTTGCAGCTGGAGGAGGAGAGACGGAGTCACTCTCGGGCCCTTAGGAAGGGACATGCACACACCTCATTTGTCAAGGTGAGTCTGCGGCTGCTCCTGGCTTTCAGGTGCAGGGAGGTGCAATCCTCCTGCATGGTCAGTAGGGGCAGCAGCAGACACCTACAAGCACCCTGACACTGATGTCCCCTGCCCCAGGTGCCCTTGCCCCAGCTAACCTGGCCTGAGATCTGCACTGAAGGCCAATGGCTTGCACCGTGATGGCCCTATGCCAAGGGCAGGTGAATGGTGGGGCTGGCTCAGCAGCTGTGCTGTCAGCTCTGGATCCCAGCTCCCAAGCTTCTCCTCATCCCAAGGCCCTTCTCCCACAGTCTGTTACTTGGTTCACGTAGCCGCGCCTATCACTGGCACCGCTGACATCTCCCTGCTGGTGGACCTCCCTTGCACTCCCTGTGCACACTGCCTGTCTGATACACAAAGCTCGTCCAAGCGCTTTTTTTTTTACTTAAAATGCCCCATTGGCTGCCTGACGTGCTTTGTCCAACAGGGCCCCCTGCTGAGCCTCTTTGGGTCTCCCAGAGTGGCCCTACCTTCCCTGAGATGGAAGTATCCCAGCAGCCTCCCTATGCCCCGTGCACACTCACTCCCTACCCTGCCCACTCATAGCCGCCAGCTCCCTCTGGCTACGTCACCCTCATCTTTCCAGTCCCACCTTCAGAGCTTATTGGATCTCATTCCCGGGCAGCCAAACCTGGGTCCAGCCCTCACTGCTTCCACCCTGCCCCAGCACGGCGTCAGACTTGCCCCCTGGCCGGCTACACACTGCGCTGGACATCACAAGAGGACAGGAGACTGCAGCTCGCACGCTGTCCCGAGGCCCGCATGGGCAGGGGAGGCTGTTGGCATGCCACCAACGCCAGCTGCTGGCTGAGCAGTGGGTCCGTCGGGTTCTGCTACTGCCTTTCTCGTCCTACCTGATGCCTGAAAAAGACAACTTTTCTGCTCCCTGAAATAGGTACCCCACATGTTTCTGAAGTGCTATATTTTTCTCTCTTGAAATGTCCTTTGCCCCTCCCGCCGAGAACCCAAGTCTTACACAGTCTGAGCGCTGGGGACATGGTATCTGATTTCCACACGGGCTGCAATCAGTCCCCTCTGTCGTGCCTCTTCTGTCACTGGGGTCGCTGTTCAGGGCTTGTGGTCTAGTGTCCACCAGGCACACCGGCCACCGGCCACCCAGAGACGAGCTGCCTCCCAGGCTCTGCTCCCAGGAGGCCTCGCCTTGTTGAGGCAGCACTTTCCCCTCCCTCTGTGCTAAGCTGGGTCAGGGTCACCCCCACGGATGCTCCCAGAGACCTTGGTCCCCAGTGCTGTCAAGCCCACACCCCGCCGTCTCCAAGCCTGATCCTCCCGGGCTTACGAGGGTCAACTCCGGACAACGGGACCCAGAGCCACAGTCGGTCCCTTTTCTTCCCTGAAGATTTTTGCCTGCAGGGGTTGGGCAGAATTTCCTTTTCTTTCCCCCACTAACTTACATGTTGAGCATTTTCAAACCCGCAGAAAGTTTGAAAGAAGGAAACAGTGAAGCCTGAGATTGCCCAATGGTGAGCACTTTGGCCAGATTTTCTTTCTCAATCTTAGAGCACAGAGTTCCTGATCATGCCTTTTTCCTGGGCAGTGGCACCCCCGTCTCACCCTCTTCGAGGTCAGTGCCCCAACTATCTGAGGGGATCCACATTCCCGGAACGCCAGCTGTCCAGGACCACCTCCCTCCACGCACTTGTCTCTGTCTCCGTGCCGTGTTGTTCTCTCCTTCCTGAGCGTTCTTGCCCAGGTGCTCAGTCCTTTTCTCTCCTCCTCCCCTTCTTAGGGACGTCTTTGGAGTGTCCTGTGCCAGGCGGTGTCTCCCCTCACTCACTTCCTCAGTCACTTTCCTGTCTCCAAAGGGCTTACCACCCTTCCTCACTTCTTTTCTTTTCTTCTTTTTTTTTGTATGTGTTTATGAGAGCGTCCCGCTGCATTGCACAGGCTGGACTGGAGTGCAGTGGTATGATCTCAGCTCACTGCAGCCTCTGCCTTCTGGGTTCAAGCGATTCTCCCACCTCAGCCTCCCCAGTAATTGGGACTACAGGTGCGAACCACCACACCCAGCTAATTTTTGTATTTTTAGTAGAGATAGGGTTTCACCATGTTGGCCAGGCCGGTCTTAAACTCCTGACCTCAGGTGATCCGCCTGCCTATTGTTTTACAAAATGAAGGAGCCCCGTATCCCTGCGTCCCTTTAGCCGCTGCCCCGTTCCCCTGCGTCCCTTTAGCCGCTGCCCCGTTCCCGTGTCCCTTTAGCCGCTGCCCCGTTCCCCGTGTCCCTTTAGCCGCTGCCCCGTTCCCCGTGTCCCTTTAGCCGCTGCCCCGTTCCCTGTGTCCCTTTAGCCGCTGCGCCATTCCTCTGTGTCCCTTTAGCTGCTGCGCCATTCCTCTGTGTCCCTTTAGCTGCTGCGCCATTCCTCTGTGTCCCTTTAGCAACATCTCTTGCAGGTGTTGCTGATCTTCCTCACCTCTCTCCACTTCTTCACTTTCCACCTGTTCCTCAAGCCAGTCTAATTGGCTTCCACAGCCTCAGGGCCACTAAAACTGCTGTCAAGGTCAGTAATGATCTCCCTGCCAGCTCCAAGGGTGAATTCTCACCCTCATCCTACTCACCTTCTCAGCACCTTTGGTCACAGCCTTTCTTTGAAACCTTTCCTTTGCTTCAAGGACACCCCCCACTGCAGTTTCTCCTCTCTGCCCTCTCCCCCCGAGTCCATGCAGGTGGCTTCTCCTCCTCCTCCTCCTCCAACCTCTCCAAGTTAGTATGTCCTGAGCTCAGCCCTTGGCCCTTCTCTGATCCAGCTATGCCCATTCTCTGGGAGACTTCACCCAGCCCATGGTGTAATACAGCATCAGCACAGTGATGACTCCTGAGTTTATATGAACTTTCCCCCTGAACTCCAAACAGATGCTAAATTGTCTACTCTCCACCACCAACTCAATGTCCAACTGACATCTCAAACTTAAAATATTCAATCTTGAATGCTGATTTCCACCCCTGAATACAACCCCACTCTCTCCTCCTTGGTCCAACCACAGCACCAGTCAGCTAGTGCTCAGGCCCATGATCTTGGAGTCAATCTTGACTCCTCTTTCCTCTCCCACCTGTAGTTTCAACTACCCGTTGGTATGCAACAAACTATCCCCAAATGTAGTGGCTTAAAGCCTAGCATCTATTCATTATCTCTTGAATCCTGTGTTGATTGGGCTCAGCTGGGTGGTTCTTTTGTTTCTTGTGGTTTTGGTTGGGGCTGCAGTCACCTGGAGGATCACCTGGGCTGGAATCTCCAGGATGGTTCACCTCATAGCTGGCAGTTGGTGCTGGCTTTCAGCTGGGGGCTCAGCTGGAACTGAGTTCCTGGTGGTCTTCCATATGGCCTTTCCACATGACTTGGCTTCTTTATGGGAGGAGTGTCAGAGAATGTGGGGCCATCTTTAATCCAGCACAGTCTTCTCTATGGCCACAAGTTATTTATATCTATCTCCTAAGCGAAGTCCTTTCATTCTATCCCATTACAGCGTCAGACTCAGGCTTGAGGTCCAGGATCTCATCTCTAAATCAGGTCCAGATACCGGCGGGGCTCCTTGGTGGTGCACTTGGGTGCTGCTCCTCTACATTAGTAAACTATAAAGACAATACTTGCCATAGTTAAGTAACAGCCAACGTTTATTTTCTCTCATGACTCTTCAGGTTGATTAGGCTTAGCCAGCTGATTCTTCTGTTCCACTTAGTATTGGGAGGGCTGTAATTGTCGGAAGGCTGGGACATTCATTCACATTGCTGGTAGCTGGTGTTGGCTGTTGGCTGGGAGCTCAGCAAGAGCTATCAATCAGAGTTCCCTGGTTCTGCTCCAGGTGGCCTCTCCATCTTGGCGGCTACAGATCTTAGGGCCCAACCTTGGAATTTATGCAGTGTCACTTCTGTCACAGTTTATTGGCCAAAGCATGCAGCCAACCCAGATTCAAGGAGAAGAGAACAAGACTCCATCACTGTATTAGTTGGTTTTGCATTGCTGTGAAGGGATACTGGAGACTGGGTAATTTATAAAGAAAAGAGGTTTGTTTGGCTCACAGTTCTACAGACTGTACAAGAAGTGTGGTGCTGACATCTGCTTCTGGTGAGGCCTCAGGAAGCTTCCAATCATGGTGGAAGGTGAAGGAGAAGCAGGTGCATCACACGGCAAGAGAGGGAACAAGAGAGTGAGGGGTGGGGGAGATGCCACATTTTAAAACAACCAGCTCTTGCATGGAGGAAAAGAGTGAGAACTCACTCATCACCAAGGGGATGGTACTAAGCCATTCATGAGGGATCCGCTGCCATGATCCAGACACCTCCCACCAGGCCCTTTCAACACTGGGGATCACAAGATTTGGAGGGGACAAACATCCAAACCATATCAGTCACTTTGATGGAAGAAATGGCAAAGAATTTGTAGTCATTTTTAACCTACCACATGATCTGTCAGTAAGTCTTTTCAGTTTCACATTCAAAATATATATGTAATTATAACTCTCACTACATCCACGTGTCACCCTAACCCAAATCATCAGCAATTCTAGCTTGGAGCATTGCAATGGCCTCCTAGTGTTCACCCCACCTCTTCCTTGCCACCTTACCACCATCCCCACATAGCACATGTACCTGGGGATTGGCTGGGACTCTGATGGTCTCACTTGAGGTCAGAGCAGTTCCAGGTCTGCTCCATGCACTTCCTCATCTTGGGACTGCTGGCTGCCCAGGGCATGTTCCACTCCCGACAGAAGTGTAAGAACCACTTACATCCTATGCTACCCTCATGCCTGCTTGCACCCCAGTGGCCACAGCCAGTCACACAATCCAGTCCAGCACCAACAGGATGGGGAAGATGTACTCTTCCATGGATGGGTGGAGTCATGGAAGGGCAGGGGAGAAAGAGAAGAATGTGGACAAGCAGTACAGCCCAGTGCAGACTGCATTTAGATTTGCTTATTCCAGCAGTCAGTGCTACATCAACTGTCTGATGTGTCCACACATCTCTCGCTCTATATATTTCCCTCTTTTTCATGTCTCTATCTCTGTCTAATGCCAGTGTCACCCAGTATCCATAGAGTTAGACTAGATACATAGTTCTACTGACTGACAGTTTTCTAGATGGCAATAGGTATATAAACCCTTGAGAATGTTTGTGCCATTTGACTCAGTAATTCCACTTCTACTTTGTTTTTTAAGTTTTTTTTTTTTTTTTTTTGAGATGGAGTCTCACTCTGTCGCCCAGGCTGGAGGGCAATGGCGCGATCTCAGCTCACTGCAACCTCCGCCTTCCGGGTTCAAGCAATTCTCTGCCTCACCTCGAGTAGCTGGGATTATAGGCGCCCGTCACCATGCCCGGCTAATTTTTGTATTTTTAGTAGAGACAGGGTTTCACCATCTTGGCCAGGCTGGTCTTGAACTCCTGACCTCATGATCCACCTGCCTTCACCTCCCAAAGTGCTGGGATTACAGGTGTGAGCCACCGCACCCAGCCTCTACTTACTTATTTTTAAAAAACAATCAGAGATACACAGACATTAACATGCCAGTACGTTCCTGGCCTCGTTGTTAATAATAGGAAAAATCTGGAAACAACTTCTTCATTCTCACTGCACTGTTTAGCATTTTTCTTCTGTGTGTCTGCATTTTCTTGCAATGTACAATTAATTGAGTACAGAAAGAACTCCTGAGATGCAGATTTTCTTGATTTGTTCATTTCTTCCTTCACTTACTTTTGCTTAGTGAGGGCATTTTCCTGAGCACTTACTATGTACTACATGCCAGATATTAAAAAGTGTTATGGGGTCTCAGGAACTTATGTTTAGAGTGAGGGAGACATTTAATAAGTAGGTAAGCAGCCAGTAACATGCATACTTGTAATTTGTGATAAATGCTATAAAAGAAACACAATGCACAGTAAAAACGATAGGACCTCACCTGGGTCGTGTGGTCAGGGCTGGCCACCCTTAGGAGGTAGCACTGAGGTTAACTCATAAAAACTCTTCCCAACCATTGTAAGACCAGAGGAAAGCATGGCCGGCAGAGGACACAGGGCGTGCCGAGGTCCTGGGGCAGCACAGACGTGGGTGTGGGGGAGAAGCCGAAAGGACTAGGGGCAGGTCTGCAGAGTGATGTCCATTCCTGGCAATTATCTTTTATCTGAGGACACTTCCCTGGAGATCCTGCAGCCATGAGTGTGGTCCAAGATCCCTGCCTCAAGGAAGGGAGGCCCTCCTAGGACAATGGAAAACAAAGGAGCCTATTTTCAACATTTGGGCTTCAAAATCAACTTTTGAAACTTCCCACATGAGATAGTATATTGAGAAAAGGCTTTTTGCAGTCTTAGAATGTTAAATTTTTCTGTCCCCAATGTTACAAACATATTAACACAATAAACAACTGTTTTGGAAGAATGCAGGATGAATGTGAGGCAGTTTCTCCACCTCACAACTTGATACACACTCCACAGACTGGGGAGGGAGAGAAGATTCAGGGCAAAAGCAAATGAACCAGGACATGAAAACAGGGCATGGCTCCTACCCAAGGCACCATCTTCCAGAGTGAGCTGAAGACTGTCATGGAGGCCCTGCAGAGGTGAAAGAAAACCAGTTTATTACCTCAGTGGACCACCCATTTCCAGCCTACAAAAGAGGTGGAGAGGCTGAGGGAAGGGATGGTTGGAGATTGGAAGGCGATTCCTTTGAAGAGTGCTGTGCAGGGATTGGGGAGCCCTGACCGGGAGGAGGGTCTCATTCTGACCCTGGTTCCAGGGCTGCACTGGGTATGACTCCCCTGCACTTGGGAGACCGTGAGACAGGCTGGCGCCGCAGAGTGAGGCCTTCGTCTGGGAAACACTGCATCCCCAGAGTGCTTTGGGGCAGGTGGGGTGCCCACATGAAGGCCCCATACCATGAGAGAGCTGGCTTGGAGTCAACTGACATCCCGTCCACCAGGGGCCACCCAGAGGCTGGAAAGACCTGGGCAGACAGGAACTAGAGATGGGGCCACCAGCCTAGGGCTGAGGGAGGGATGATTCACACTGGCCTTGGCCAAGAGACTGAGATGAGAGATCCAGTAAAGGGATGGGAGAGGCATCTCGGTAAACTCACCAAAGGTGAAGCCTTGGGTTCAGGCTCCAAGCACGCTGACCCTAGGCCCACAGGACAGACCAGCCAGGAAGGACTGTTCCTGGGCCCCTCTATCTCCTCCCTCCCCTGACCCCTTAGACCTGGCAGGAGCCTTCTCTGCTTCCATCGTCTTCCTCCTCCGTACACATCCTCAGCCTGCCCTGAGGAACTCGTAGTCATCCTTTGGGACTGAGCTTGGCCGTCAGTTCTAGAGACCTTTTCCAACCTCTCAGAGTCAGGCTTCTGCTCTAAGGCTTCCTAAGTCTGCTGTGTTTGCCTGAACACATCATGTTACCCTACAGATGCCTGTGGACCTGTGTGTGTCCCTCACTGGATTACAGACTCAGGAGACAGACAGGATTGCCTGTGACTGAAAGGTGGGAGGCAGTGACATTTAGTTTTGAAAAAACCGAGTGGTTGAAGAGGGTGTGATGAAATACATTCATACCATTAGTAGCATGTGGCCCATTAAAATCATGCCTTAGAAAAATATGTAGCAGCACTAGAAAAGTTTCCTTCTATATACAATGCTGAATGTGGTGATTTCTACAGCAGTATGCATTGACAAGAAGGACTAAAATGAAAAAGACTGACAATACCCAATGCCAGCAAGGCTGGGGATGCGGGGTGCAACCACCGTTGTTGTGGGCAAGTACATGGTGCAGTCACTTTGGGAAAGTTCTGGTGGCTTCTTATCATTTGACCCAATGATCCTCTGCTAGGTATTGATCCAGAGAAAAATATACGTTCACAGAAAACATGTACAAACATGACCACAGCCATTTTGTACATCAGTTCCCTAAACTGGAAACAGCTCAGGCATATATCACTCGTTACCTGGATGTGCAGGTTGGGGCATAGCCCTGCAATGGGATACTCCTTTGTGGAACAAGGTGTGACCTGTTGATACATACAACACAGATGGACCTCAAACGATTATGCTGATTGAAAGAAGCCTTACATACAAGTTACATACTTATGGTTCTGTTATATAGTCTTCTAGTATAGCCAAAACTATTTTATGATAAAATAAATCAGACCAGTGATTGTCTTTGTGGAATGCAAGAGAAGATTGGCCGGGAAGGGTGACAGTGCTATTCTATGTCTTGACAGGAGGTTGGCTCACACATTTGTCAAAACTCAGCAAATACACAAGTAAGATTTGTACATTGTATATAGATTTTACATCAAAAGAAAAAACAATTATTGAATTATAATTAATGCTAAGCATGCTGAGGTGTTTAGAAGTGTATGAATATCTGTAATTTGCTTTGAGTTGCATAACAAAGAAGATAGATTAGTGCATGGCTAGAGGGGTGGATGTATGGATAACTGGTAAAGCCAGTGTAGTTGAAATGTGAGTGATAACTGAGGGATAGTATCTGGGTAGTCACTGTGCATGAATTTTCTGTGGTTGTTGTAATGCATTAGAGCAACAGATGGTTGTGGTGGCTTAAAACAACAGAAATTTATTCTCATGCTGCAGGCCAGAAGTCTGCAAGGCCACATTCCTTCCAGAGGCTTTAGGGGAGCATGTTTCCTGCCTCTTCCAGCTTTTGCTGGTTGCTGGCATTCCTTGACTTGTGGTCACATCACCCAGGATCTGCCTCTGTGGTCACATCACCTTTTCCTCTGTATCAAATCTCTCTCTGCCCCTTTCTTGTAAGGATACTTGTGATTGCATATAGAGCCCACTTGTATAATCCAGGTTAAGCCCCAAGCCCCATCCCAAGATCCTTAACTTAATCACAACTGCATGAACCCTTTTTCCAAATAAGGTAAGATTTATAGGGATCCACAGATTAGGACCTTAGTCAAATTTTCAGCTCATCTGGATAAATACCAAGGAGCACAGTTGCTGAATCATATGGTAAGAGTGTTTAATTTTATAAAAAGCTGCCAAACTACCTTCTAAAGCAGTTGTATTAGTCCATTTTCACACTGCTATAAAGAACTGTCAGAGACTGGGTAATTTATAAAGGAAAGAGGTTTAATTGACTCACAGTTCAGCATGGCTGGGGAGGCCTCAGGAAACTTAGAGTCATGGTGGAAAGCAAAGGGGAAGCAAAGCACCTTCTTCACAAGGCAGCAGGAAGGAGAATGAACACAGGAGGAGCTACCAAACACTTACAAAACCATCAGATCTTGTGAGAACTCACTATTATGAGAACAGCATGGAGGAAACCACCCCGATGGTCCAATTACCTCCACCTGGTCTCTCCCTTGACATACAGGAATTATGGGGATTATGGGGATTATAATTCAAGATGAGATTTAGGTGGGCACACAAAGCCTAACCATATTAGTAGGTATAGCATTTTTTCATTCTCACCAGCAATGAATGGGAGTTCCTGTTGCTCCTCATCCTTGTCAGCATTTGGTGTTGTCAGTGTTATAGATTTTGGCCATGGTAATAGGTGTGTACTGGTAACTCATTGTTTTAATTTGCAATTCCCTAATGACATATGATGTGGGAGATCTTTTTATACCCTTATTTTCTATCTGTATGTCTTCTTCGGTGAGATATTTGCTCAGGATTTTTGCCTGTTTTATTAATTGAGTTGCATATTTTCCGGTTGACTTTTAAGAGTTCTTTGTATATTTTAGGTAATAGTCCTTTATCAGATGTATATTTTGCAAATATTTTCTCCCAGTCTGTGGCTATTCTTTTCATTTTGATAGTTTTTGTTTTTACATCGTTTAAGTTTTAAATTTTACTTAAGTACAGCTTATCAACTTTCTTTCATCATTTATGTCATTGGTCTTATATGTAAAAAGTCATTTCCATACCTAAAGTCACCTAGGTTTTCTCTTATGTTGTCTTCCTGGAGTTTTACGTTTTATATTTGGGTCTATGGCCCATTTTGAGTTAATTTTTGTTAAGGGTGTGAGGTCTGTGTCTAGATAATTTTTGCATGTGGATGGCAGTTGTTCTAGCACTCTTTGTTGAAAAGACTATCTTTGCTCTCTTGACTTGCCTTTGCTCGTTTGTCCAAGGTCAGTTGTCTCTATTTATGTGGGTCTATTACTGGGCTCCCCATTGTGTTCCATTAATCTATTTGTTTATTCTTTTGCTAATGCCACACTCTGTTGCCCAGGCTGGAGTGCAGTGGCATGATCATGACTCACTGTAGCCTTGATCTCTCAGGCTCAAGTGATCCTTCCACCTCAGCCTCTTGAGTAGCTGGGACTACAGCTGTATGTCACCAGGCCTGGCTAATCTTTTAAAACATTTTTTGTGGCGGTGGGGCCTCACTCTATGTTGCCCTGACTGGTCTTGAACTCCTAGGCTCAAGCAATCCTCCTGCCTCAGCCTTCCAAAGTTTCGGGATTACAGGCTTGAACCTCTTTTGATTACTCATAGTAAGTCTTGAAGTCTGATAATGATGGTCTTCTAATTTTGTTCTTCTGCTTCAATATTGATTGCATTGGCTATCCTGGGCATTTTGCCCCTTCATATAAACTTTAGGATCAGTTTGTTGATATTTGCAAAACGACTTGCTGAGACTTTGACTGAGATTGTGTTGAATCTAAGATCAACTTGTAAAAAACTGACATTTTGACAGTATTGAGTTTTTCTATCCATAAACGTGGAGTATCTCTCCATGTATTCAGTGCTTTTTTGATTTCTTTCATCAGAGTTCTATAGTTTTTCTCATAGAGATCTTACACATATTTTGTGAGATTTATACCTAGGTATTTTATTTTTTGGGTGCTAATGTAAATGATATGTGTTTAATTTTAAATTCCATTTGTTCATTGCTGCAATATAGGAAAGTGATTTACCTTTGTATATTACCTTTGTACCCTGCAATCTTGATATAATCACTTATTAGTTCCAGACTTTTTTTTGTCAATTCTTTTGGACCTTCTACATAGATAATGTCATCTATGAGCAAAGAGAATTTAATTTCTTCCTTCCATAATTATGAGTATACCTTTTATTTCCATTTTTTTGTTTTATTGCATTAGCTAGGACTTCAGTACAACATTGTGAAGGAGTGGTAAGAGAGGGCATCTGTGACTTGTTTCTGATTTTAGTGGGAAAGCTTCTAGTTTTAAGTATGTTATACATATTCCATATATACATATAACATTATTAAATATGATCTTAGCTGCAGGGTTTTTTTGTAGATTTAAAAAATCAACTTGAAGTATTTTCTATTTCTAATTTCTTGAGAGTTTTTATTTTATTTTACTTTTAAAATCATGAATGGGGTTGGATTTTGTCAAATGCTCTTCTACATCTATTGATTGATCAATATCATATCAAGGAAGGAAAGTGATTTTCCTTCTTAAGCATGTTAATGTAATGGATTGCATTAATCGATTTTCAAATGTTCAACCTTGCCAACCTGGGATAAATCTCACTTGGTCATGGTGTACAATTCTTTTTATACAGCCTTGGACTCAATTTGCTAATATTCATTGAGAATTTTTACATCTATATGCATAAGAGATATTGGTCTATAGTTTCTTTCCTTGCAGTGTCTTTGGTTTTGGTATTAGGGTAATGCTGGCCTAATGCTGAAATGAGTTAGGAAGAATGAGTTAAGAAGTATTAAGTAGTATTACAATGAGTTAGAAAGTATTCCTTCTGATTCTGTCTTCTGAAAGATATTATAGAGTATTGGTATAATTTCTTTCTTAAGTGTTTGGTAGAATTCACTAGGAAATCCATTTAAGTCTAGTGCTTTCTGTTTTGGAAGGTTATTAATTATTGCTTCAATTTCTTTAACAGATATAAGCCTATTTATATTGTCCGTTTCTTCTTGTGTGAGTTTTGGCAGATTGTATCTTTCAAAAAACGGGCCCATTTCATCTAGGTCATCAAATTTGTGGGCACAGAGTTGTTGATAGTATTCCTTTATGACCCTTTTTAATGTCCATGGGCTCTGTAGTGATGTACCCTCCTTTACGTCTGCTATTAGTAATTCATGTCTCCTTTTTTTCCTTAGCATATTAATCACAGTTATTTTAAATTCCTGGTCTGAGAATTCCAACATTCCTGCCCTGAGTCTAGTTCTGATGCTTGGTCTATCTCTCCGAACTGTGTTTTTTGGCTTTCAGTGTGCCTTGTAATTTTTTTTCTTGGTAGCTTAACATGACATCCTGGGTAAAAGGAACTCTGGAAGATAGGCCTTCAGTGATGTGGTGTAAGGCATGGCGGGAGAAGTGAAAGGAGCACCCTATAGTCCTATGAGTAGGTCTCAGTCCTTTGGTAAGACTCTGTCTCTGGATTGTGAACTTCACAAGTGTTTCTCAATTTTTCTCTCCCCTCCTAGCTAGGACACGATGTGTAGAGGGGGTTGGAGCTAGGTATTTCCCTTTCTAGGTAGTTAGGCTCTGCTAAAATCCCAGCAGGTTAGGCTCTGGTAACGTAGTTTCTTCTGAGGGCAGGCCTCAGGATGCCCCCAGTGTAGTTTAAACTGGTTCCTTTTTCTCTCCCCTTGCCAGAAGCATGAGGAAATTCTCCCCTGATTTCATTGTGAGAACCTGGTGGAGCTTCTGGAGGTAAAAGTCACAGAAGAGGCCAGGGCCCCCTGTGATTGGGCCTGCCTGGAGTTTGTAACTCTCAGACTTGCCCACCATGAGCCTCTGGCAATTTGTCAATTACAGTTCAGGATTTCGACCTGGCCCTGATTGCTGCAGATGTGTCTGCTCTGGTGGGCTGGGATTCTTTGTATCCACCTGTTTTTCATTTTTTCTTTCTTTCTCATAGCTCAATTTTTTTTCTTTATTATACTTTAAGTTCTGGGATACATGTGCAGAACGTGCGGGTTTGTTACATACATATAGACGTGCCATGGTGGTTTGCTGCTCCCATCAACCCGTCATCTACATTAGTTATTTCTCTTAATGCTATCCTTCCCCTAGCTCCCCACCCGCCCCGCGACCGGTTTCTATCTCCAATTTGGAAAGCAGCAGTTTGCCTGTGACCTCATTGCTCTGATAGACCCAAGAATAATTGTTGATTTTTCAGTTCATTGAGCTTTTTACTTGTTAGGGTAAAGGGATGACTTCTAAGCTCCTTACGTGAGGAGCAGGAAACGGAATTCTGAACTATTTTAAATTTTAAAATAGTGAATAGAAACCAGCCACCACGGAAACCACTTTCCCCCAAATAGACGGACTTGACCAAAACATCATCATACAAAATTTCTTTTTCTATGATGAGCATGTGTTATTTCTATTAAAAAATTGTTATTTAAATATTAAATTTTGAGGGGGGATCCTACTTTGACCTACTAGTTACACTTTTATGTATGATGCTGAGCCCAGGGCGGGGCCAGGACCTGGCTCTCCTCCCATTCTTGAGACCATGCTCCTTTCTGAGAGGGAGAATAAAATTCATGTAAAGGGAGCTTCTTGAACAAAGATGTCCACAGTGGTTAGTCTTCAAGAATAGTCTGGAAACACCGTAGGTTCTCTGATATTAGAACAGAATGAGGGCAGCCAATGTGAAACCTAGGTTTAAAAAGAATCTGAGAACAACATGGAAAAGCAAGACCTGAGCTTGTAAATTCAGTGTTTCAAAGTTTTATAGATTTAAAAGTTTTATAGATTCCAAATTTTCCATAATACAAATATTTGTTACATTTATATTTAGAAAAACTGTTCTAAAATATCACTTAGTGGAAGGCCCCCTAATCTTTCTGCTCACCCCTCTAGTGGTAGCCAGGCCCCTGCCCTAGAGCTGAGCCTCGGTGAGGCTGAGCTTTCCAGCATTGTGTCAGTGCCCAGCTGTGCCACATGCAGTTGGTAGCTGATTTTTCAGTCAAGTTGGTCTATTGGGGGAAAGTGGTTTCCGTGGTTGCTGGGTCTACCCTCCAGGTTCTCTTGTTCAGTTCAGCAAAGTTCCTCATTTCCTGCCACTGCACTGTCAGCCCGGCTTCCATCTGCTGCATGGCATTTACATTCTTCCAACCAGAATAAAACAGCAACAGCAAGAAGCTGCTTTGCAGAATGACTGAAAAGCCATGAGGGTCTCCTGGCCAAGACAAGCGGGCGGATGGGCCCAGCCCTGGAGTGGTCAGGCGGCAGGGCCAGCGTGGGGTGTCCAGGTGCAGGTGTGGCAGCCTCTGGGAGATGGGAGCTGCTAGGGGTGCGCTGGGGCGGATATCTGGCCCTGGAGTGGTCAGGCGGCAGGGCCAGCGTGGGGTGTCCAGGTGCAGGTGTGGCAGCCTCTGGGAGATGGGAGCTGCTAGCGGTGCGCTGGGGCGGATGACCGGCCCTGGAGTGGTCAGGCGGCAGGGCCAGCGTGGGGTGTCCAGGTGGAGGTGTGGCAGCTGCTGGGAGATGGAGCTGCTAGGGGTGCGCTGGGGCGGATGACCGGCCCTGGAGTGGTCAGGCGGCAGGGCCAGCGTGGGGTGTCCAGGTGCAGGTGTGGCAGCCTCTGGGAGATGGGAGCTGCTAGGGGTGCGCTGGGGCTGATGAGCCCAGCCCTGGAGTGGTCAGGCGGCAGGGCCAGCATGGGGTGTCCAGGTGCAGGTGTGGCAGCCTCTGGGAGATGGGAGCTGCTAGGGGTGCGCTGGGGCGGATGACCGGCCCTGGAGTGGTCAGGCGGCAGGGCCAGCGTGGGGTGTCCAGGTGCAGGTGTGGCAGCCTCTGGGAGATGGGAGCTGCTAGGGGTGCACTGGGGCTGATGGGCCCAGCCCTGGAGTGGTCAGGCGGCAGGGCCAGCATGGGGTGTCCAGGTGCAGGTGTGGCAGCCTCTGGGAGATGGGAGCTGCTAGGGGTGCGCTGGGGTGGATGACCGGCCCTGGAGTGGTCAGGCGGCAGGGCCAGCGTGGGGTGTCCAGGTGCAGGTGTGGCAGCCTCTGGGAGATGGGAGCTGCTAGGGGTGCGCTGGGGCTGATGAGCCCAGCCCTGGAGTGGTCAGGCAGCAGGGCCAGCATGGGGTGTCCAGGTGCAGGTGTGGCAGCCTCTGGGAGATGGGAGCTGCTAGGGGTGCCCTGGGGCGGATGACTGGCCCTGGAGTGGTCAGGCGGCAGGGCCAGCGTGGGGTGTCCAGGTGCAGGTGTGGCAGCCTCTGGGAGATGGGATCTGCTAGGGGTGCGCTGGGGCGGATATCTGGCCCTGGAGTGGTCAGGCGGCAGGGCCAGCGTGGGGTGTCCAGGTGCAGGTGTGGCAGCCTCTGGGAGATGGGAGCTGCTAGCGGTGCGCTGGGGCGGATGACCGGCCCTGGAGTGGTCAGGCGGCAGGGCCAGCGTGGGGTGTCCAGGTGGAGGTGTGGCAGCTGCTGGGAGATGGGAGCTGCTAGGGGTGCGCTGGGGCGGATGACCGGCCCTGGAGTGGTCAGGCGGCAGGGCCAGCGTGGGGTGTCCAGGTGCAGGTGTGGCAGCCTCTGGGAGATGGGAGCTGCTAGGGGTGCGCTGGGGCGGATGACCGGCCCTGGAGTGGTCAGGCGGCAGGGCCAGCGTGGGCTGTCCAGGTGGAGGTGTGGCAGCTGCTGGGAGATGGGAGCTGCTAGGGGTGCGCTGGGGTGGATGACCAGCCCACGAGGCTTTGTGCACTGGCAGGCACAGTCCCTGCCACATGGGGGTCCGAGACACTCCACGGCAGCATTCCTGCTTTGACAACTCTTTTCCCACTTGGAGTGAAATCAGTCCGTGAAAATCTCTGCCTGTGACCGCCTGCTGTCTGCCCAAATGCAGCAGCCACAGAACAAGCCCGATTCCCCGAGCCCCATGAGCTGTCCCTGTGAATCCTTTCAAACATGAAAAGGAGGCGCGCTGGTCTCTGGCTTGTGTCTTGAGCCTTTGAATGAGCAATTCCCCTGCCAAGAACGTGTTCTGAATGGCTGTTTTGCGTGGTGAGGGATGGTTCCTTTCAGATTCAGAATCTAGAAGACAACTAACGAGCGTAAAGCGCCTGGTGGTTTTGGAAGTAAGCCTTCCTGATTTCATTTCAGGACCCGTGTGAGTCCCCCGAATACAAAGAGCATATTTGAGCTGCTGAGTGAGGAGCAGCCAGTGGGATCCCATGGCTGTGTGTTAGTATTGGGCTTCCCGGAAAACAGACTCTGGCAGGAAGACTTGGATGCAGGTGGTTTAGTTGGGAGGAGATGCCAGGTGAGGCCTGTGACCTGGGAGAGAGAGCAGGGAGGAGAGCTGAGGGGGAGGTCCGTGAGCAGGGTCCTGCTGTGGTCATTGGGACTCAGCCCCAGGATCCTCTGAGGAACTACTGTTCCCCGAAAGGGCTCTAAAGCAGGCTGCATGCTTCATTGGCCCTGGCTTTAAGTCCCTGGGACTTCTGGGCTGCCCTACAGAGGGTTAAGCAGTTCCTATGGCCAGAGAAAGCCCCCAGTCAGGGAGCAGAGAATGCAATGATAACATTCCAGCTGGTTCCTGGATGCAAACTCGATCCCCCATTTCATCAAGCTAGTGTGTCACAGAGCACCTGCCACAATCGGACAGGGTCCCAGGGACCAGGAATGTCGGGGAGAAAAGACCAAGCAAGCTCATCTCTTGGAGCTTCCATCCAGAATAAAATAAATATGAAAACCTCATAGTATACAACATGGTAATGAGAGCTACAGGAAAAAGAAAAGGAAGAGCGAGGGTGGATGAGGGGCAGGGGTACTGCCTGGGGGACCAAGGGGACACTGAGAAGGGGACATTTGAGCCAAGACTTGAAGCTTCCATTTGAGGGCCATTTGGGCAGTGGCTGTTGGCCACGACAACCATCACCAATGTGGCATCTCTTGGGCTGTGCAGGATTACGTGGTGCCATTGCAAGACCTTCTGGTCACATCAGAGCTTCCTGCTGCAAGTGGGGCTGGGAGCCTGGGCCTCTGATGCGCACATGGACCCATCCAAGACTTGGCCCACTGAGCAAACCCAGGCATCTCTTCCTGGCTTCAACGAGTCATGCACCCACCTCAAAGACTCCTCCCTCTTTTGTCCTCTTGTGGAGCCCAGTCACAAGAGAGTTCAAAGAAATCGGCAAGTCAGTCAGTGGGTGGGCAGGTAGAGACTCTCAAGATTAATCCGAGAAATCGCCCACTGAATGGGCGCTCCTAGGTCTGTGCTAAGGGCTTCTGTAACAAACTGCCCCAACCTGGGGCCTTGAACAACGGAAATGTATTCCCTCACAGTCCTGGCGATCAACTAGTCCAAAGCCACGGTGTCCACAGGGCCACACTCTTCCCACAGCCTCTAGGGGAGAACTGGTTCCTTGCCTCTCATCCGGTTTCTGGAGATGCTGCCACCCTTGTGGTCCTAGGCTTGGTGGCGTGTCCACCCTTGTGGTCCTAGGCTTGGTGGCGTGTCCACGCTTATGGTCCTGGGCTTGGTGGCATGTCCACCCTTGTGGTCCTGGGCTTGGTGGCGTGTCCATCCTTGTGGTCCTAGGCTTAGATATGTGTTGCTCCAACCTCCCCCTCTGTCTTCACGTCACCTTCCCTTCTCTGCATCTGTCTCCTTCTTCTTTATGAAGTCTCCAGTCATTGGATTTAGAGCCCACCCTAATCCAGGAACATCTCATCTTAAGATTCTTAATTGCATCTGCAAAGACCCTTTTTCCAAACAAGATCCCATTTACAGGCTCTGGGCAGACATGTCCTTCAGAGGCCGCCATTCAACTCACTACAGCCTGCATGGGAGACTGAGAACTGACAGGATTTGGGGACAATTTTACACTTTTAAACCACATATTATAGCATGAGCTTTCCTGCTGCAGGTGGAGCTGGGAGCCTGGGTCTCTCATGCCTACATGGGGCCCAGACAGGACTTGGCCTACTGAACAAACTACAAGAATCTCTCTTCCTGTTTCAATGGATCACGCACCTCCCTTGAACATCCATCCTTTATCTGTTCTTCAGCAGTATCCCATGGCAGTTGTTCTGAAGTATTTACTGACAAAATATCCCTGCCTGTTGGTTCATCTTCTAGCTTGTCTCCATGAGTGACAATGATTTGGGTAAGCCAGGGTGGATTTCTGCAGGCTCCTGGACTCAAGCCTTCCTGAACTCATCCCCTAACTCTCTCTCCCAATCTCAGCCTGTGCATGGAGGTCCTGCCCTGGAATGTGGTAAGATGGAAGACTCGCCATTTCCGATGCACTGCACCAATCTGGGATTTGTAGTCTATACTAGCATCCTTTCTTTAATTTAAATGATTAGTGTTTCAAATGTAACCAGGAACTGGACACTACGAGATAACCCCTGACTGTGACTACTCAGCCCCTTGGAGTTTCCCTTAAGGGGGGAATGGGGTGTAGCAGCAGAGCCCTGGGATTGGAGGCCTCTCCTGGTCAAGCATAGTGAGGGTCAGAGGTCATGTGCCAAGTGTGCATTCTGGAGGGGCAGAGGCATCAAGAGGCACTGACATCCCCATCCTTTGGTCGGGGCTGGGGGCGGGTGTCCTGCCCCCGGTCCTTTTGTGTAGGGACAAGGCATGTAGCTGTCACATAACGGTGACAGAAGAGTGGATGACTGGCCAGGTAACCCCGCGGCAGCCACTGTCTGAAGTTTTCTATCCCAGAGCTTTGAAAACTCAAATTCCTCGTGCCAAGCCCTGCTTCACTGGGCATTTGGGAGGCAGAAGGCAGACTGCACCCCAGTCTGCATATGTGCTGTTTAAGGTTCGCTTAGGATACCCAGGAAGTGTTTCTTCAGTGAGAGGATTCCAAATAGCTCCTATGTTGGTAAAACTTTTACAGTAAATACTGCCATTAGCATTCTAAGAATAGTCCACTGTCTGGAGTAAAAGTCCCAAACCAATAGCCCACATGCCAATACTGACTTTTGGTCAGGGGCCATGTGGGTTTTAGGTCTGCAGACCCTTCTCAGGGCTGCCACAGGGAGGGCAGGCTGGCTTCCCACACCTGGCAGCTTCACCTGGAGGATAGGGTGCCAAGCCCCCACCGCAGGCTTATGCTGTCCAGCAGGGACGCCTCTTCCTAACCTGTTCACAGGCCGTTTTGCCTAGCAGTGGGTGCTGTCAAGCTCTACCTCTATACTGGAAGCACAGAGCAATTGGGGAAGCCCTCTAAGATCCAGCAGGTGACACTGGGCCCTGCTTTGGGGTCTGGGCTGGGCTGGACCACAGGGTCACCAAGGAGACCAGGAACAGCCCTTGCCTCAGGTCAGCTTTGTCCTGAGGAAGGGCCTGCCCTAGCACCTGGAGGAGGTGGGAGCTGCATCATCCCAGAGGGGCAGGCAGGAGTGGGTGACCCTGAGCTCCCTGGGAGGCTGGGAGAGGACTGGAATAAGCAGTTCTGGGTGGAGACCCACCAGGCCCGCTCACTGTGTCAGCTGAATTCGCAGGTAGACGGATACCTCTGTGTGGCCAGCGCCCCTGACCACTGAGCCTGGCCCAGGTCCTCACAGATGCTCCATTTGAGCACGTGGGCATAGAGCGGGGAGGCTTGTTTTGCAGACTGGACCAGGCAAGGAGGCAAAGGTTGGCTTCTGGAGGGCTCAGTGGCTGGCTCAGTCCCCGGGGAATCTGCTGGTTTGTCACTGGGCCCTGCACTACACTACCCAACCCCTGGGGTGTCAAAGGCAGGCTGGGGGCCCTGCTCTTCTTCCTGTGTGCTGATCCACTTCTAGTGGTCTACATCAGTGTTCCAACTGCTTCTTCTTCTTCCGCTTGTGAGATGGACAGGTGATATCATGAAGCCAAGAAGCAGGACCGCTAGCCCCAGCAGCAGCATTGGTGATGGCAGGGGCAGGGATTTTTAACTTCTGTGCACCTGGGTTTTCTCATCTGTAAAAAATAGAGATGACAATTTCTGCTTTACCCACTGTATTTACGTCAAACGTGCAATAAAACTGTGTGTTAATGTGTTACAGAAATAAGGAGGTGCTATGAAAGCGTGCTCTAGAGACCAAGTCTGGATGGAACTCAGGCTTTTCAGCGGTGAAATGGGAAAAGTCTTTTTGTTATTTAATTCTTTGATGATGGAATAGGATAATCTGTGTGATGGCAGCTAATATATTGAAGGTGCTTCAGCAATATCAATATAATAATTAAAAAAGAGTATTGCATCTCCAAGGTAATGTTTTGGCTTGTAAAATTTTAACTATTATATATGTATAAGAAAAAAAGCAGCAAATAGAGATTTAAGCAAAAATAAAATATTATTCACAGATAATCTGTAATTAACATTTCGTTGTAGCTCTTTTCAGATTTTTTCATATATATGACTATATATAATTTTTTTTTACAAAAATTGGATCAACAAATATTTTCATGTCATTTTTAATGCTTGCCCAGAATTCTAACTTTTCTTATTGAATTTTAGGTTGTTAAAAAATTTTTAAATAATAATATGGATAAGAACCTGCTTGTAGCTAGAACTCTGTAACTGAAAATCAACCAGGTGAAATAATAAACTAGAAGTAGAGTAGCCCAGACAAGATGGTGAAACCTCATTTCTCCAAAAAATACGAAAAAATTAGCTGAGCATGGTGGTGCATGCCTGTGGTCTTAGCTGCTTGGGAGGCTGAGGTGGGAGGATTGCTTGAGTCCAGGAGGTTAAGGTTGCAGTGAGCTGAGATCGTGCCACTACACTTCAGCCTGGGCGACAAAGCCAGACCTTGTCTCAAAAAAAAAAAAAAAAGAAGAAGAAGTAGAAATGTTAGGTCAAGTGATGTGCATTTTTTCAAGTTGTGATAAAATACACATAAAAAATTACCATCTTAACCATTTTTAAGTGCACAGGTCAGTGGCATTAACTATGAATACATTCACATTGTTGCACTATCCTTAGTTGCATGTTGCACCACTCCACCATTGATTGCTCCACAGAGGAGAGTTTGCTTGCTTCTAGAATGCGTGTCAGATGCTTGGCACTTTGCCAAGGTTTCACATCTCTTTGCATCTTGGAAAGCAGAGATTCTGTCCCCATTAAACACTAACTTCCCATTCCCTCTCCCCCACAGCCCCTGGCAACCACCATCCTAATTTTTGTCTCTATAAATTTGACTCTTCTAGATATCTCATGAAAGTGGAATCATATAGTATTTGTTTTTCTGTGACTTACTTCACTTAGTATAATTTCTTCAAGTTTAATCCATGTTGTAGCATGGGTCAGAATTCTCCTTTTTTTTTTTTTTTTTTTTTTTTGGGATGGAGTCTCGCTCTGTCGCCCAGGCTGGAGTGCAGTGGCCGGATCTCAGCTCACTGCAAGCTCCGCCTCCCGGGTTTATGCCGTTCTCTTGCCTCAGCCTCCCGAGTAGCTGGGACTAGAGGTGCCCGCCACCTTGCTCGGCTAGTTTTTTGTATTTTTTTAGTAGAGATGGAGTTTCACCGTGTTCGCCAGGATGGTCTCAATCTCCTGACCTCGTGATCCACCCGTCTCGGCCTCCCAAAGTGCTGGGATTACAGGCTTGAGCCACAGCGCCCAGCCCAGAATTCTCCTTTTTAAGGCTGCATACTATTCCATCTACCTTTTGGCTGTTGTGAATAGTGCTACTATGACCATGGATATATAGATATCTCCTTGAGACCCTGCTTTCTATTGTTTTCATACATATCCAGAAGCGAAATTGCTGCATCATCTGGTAATTGTTTAATTTTTTGAGGGACTGCCATACTGTTTTCCACAGCAGCGGGACCATTTCACATTCCCACCAACAGTGCACGAGGGCTCCAGTTTCTCCCCATCATTGCCAGCACTTGTTACTCTCTGTTTTTTTTTTTTTTGTTTTGGATACTAGCCATCCTAATGACTGTGAAGTGTGATGTGCATATTTTTAAGGCTTTGAAATCAATTGCTGAACTGTACAGTAGAAAGGTAATATTCGGCACTTTTACCAACAGTGGATAGAGCACTGTTTCCACCATCCTTATGAATGCAGAGGACCCCTGCCAGTTTTTTGATGAGTATTTGAAAGAGGAAGCATGCACGTGGTGTGGTAAACCCAGAGGACTGTGCCTCCCTGCCTAAGAGGAAGACCTGGGCTTTCTCTGGCTGACACCACCAGCTGAATGACCCGCTCAAGTTTAAAAATCCTGCGTTTAGACCAACTCTGAAGCTCAGCTTCATGCATTACCTGATGTCACCGATATAAAAAGAGAAGAATATCAGATATAAAGAAATCACATATCTACATACAATTGGAAGCAAATATTTAATGCAAGCAAATGTTTTACAGGAGGTGACAGAAACTCCTGTAAGGACCAGAAAAATAAGCTGAGCACTCCCAGGAAACAAACCTATGTCTCAAAATTTGGTGTTAGCCTTGATGGGAAAGAAAAGGAATCAGTTACTGCTTTTTCCTTTGTTTCATTTCTGTTTTTTTTTTTTTTTTTTTTGAGATGGATTCTCACTCTGTCACCCAGGCTGGAGTGCAGTGGTGCGATCTTGGCTCACTGCAATGTCTGCTTCCCAGGTTCAAGTTATTCTCCAACCTCAGCCTCCTGAGTAGCTGGGATTACAGGCATGCACCACCACGCCTAGCTAATTTTTGTATTTTTAGTAGAGATGAGGTTTCACCATGTTGGCCAGGCTGGTCTTGAACTCCTGACCTCAGGTGATCCACCCACCTCGTCCTCCCAAAGTGCTGGGATGACAGGCCTGAGCCACGGCGCCTGGCCCTTTGTTTCATTTTCAAATTTGAGTTGTGATTGTAGGGCTCTGATTCCCCAAACCTCTTAAACCTTCACAACTTAAAACCAAGTGTCCATCTCATGTGCTCCTCCTCCCCCAGCAGCCAGAGCCTCCCTTCCTCCTGGCCACAGTCTGTGGTGCAACCCTCTCAGCGTGGTTTTCCCTGTCAGTGGGACAAGCCCTGGAGGCAGGGTCTGTGTCTTGCTCTCCTGGAATGGCCTGAATCTCCTCAAGTCCTAGCCCAAAACGTGATTCGCAGTCTTGGCTTAAGGTAATCCTAATGCTTCTAGAATGTTCTTCACATGCCTGGCACTTTGCTAACTCCCACCTAAGTTATCCCATTCCATCCTTTCAGCCAGTTTATCAGGTGAGCACTACTATTCCCCCTGTTTTATAGATGAGGACGCTGAAGCACAGAGAGGGTAAGAAACTTGCTCAGTGACACACAGTTGGTAAGGGGGAACTGGGTTTGAATTCACACCTTCGGGCCCTAGTGTCAGTGTTCTGAACCTACACCCAGCAGTGCCTCTGACATGATGAACGGATGAGATGTTCAGTGAGGAGGGAGAGCAGGCACCGGAAGGCTGTATCGACTATCACCCAGTAATAGCAGCCTTGCTGAGTAGCAGTCGGTCTAGAAATCAGTTCCATTTGAAGACTCCTAATTGTTTGGGCTTTTCTGGGTGATGTTAACCTTCTTGGTAAAACTGAACCCCGAGTTTTTTGGCCTGGTTGCCATTCCCTGGCACGTGCCATGTGTTTGCACCTTTGTGCCTTTTCACGTGCCTCGGCTTCTCCTTGGAAACCCTGTTCTTATGACCCTTTCCTTCTGCAACTGAAACTTGCTACTTGTCACTCTAGACTTAGCTCCAGTTTCGCCAATTCTGTGGCTCCATTCTTAGCCTTCGCATCCCTTCTCCTCTCCTTGGTCTCTCAGGCATGTCTCCTACCTGAGTTAAAATTCTTCCCACTAGTCTCAAGTGTAAATTAGTTCGACCATTATGGAAGACAGTGTGGCGATTCCTCAAGGATCTAGAACTAGAATTACCATTTGATCCAGCCATCCCATTACCGGGTATATACCCAAAGGATTATAAATCATGCTGCTATAAAGACACATGCACACATATGTTTATTGCAGCACTATTTACAATAGCAAAGAGCTGGAACCAACCCAAATGCCCATCAATGACAGACTGGATAAAGTCTACCCCTCTTCCAGAAAGTTTGTGAATAACCCACCCCTTATTTAGCATATAATTAAGAGTGGGTATAAATAGAGCCAGCCAGCAACCCACAAGTGCTATTCTGGGCCCCTCTGCCTGTGGGATAGCCCTGCTCTGCCAGTGAAGCAGCCATCTTGCTGTTCACGATGCTCTATAAACTTGCTTTCTTTCACTGTTGACTTGCTCTTGAATTCTTTCCTGAATGAAGCCAAGAACCAACCCGGGCTGAGCCCCCGTTTTGGGGTTTGCCTGCATCACCTGCAGTGGAGACGGTTGGTTGTTTACCAAAATCATTTCTCCCTTCTCTGTGGACACACAGCTAGACTACATTTCCCATCCAACATGGCAGGTGGGCATGGCCTGATGACTGGGTTGTCCAACAGAACACAGAAAGTGGAGACAAGAGAACAGCAGAAAGTGACGCCTGCAGCCACAGAGGTGTGCTCCCAATCTCCTTCTTTTCTGAGTGCTGGGGGTGCCCGTCACAGCGAGGCCCAAGGGCTGTGATGGAGGCATAGGATGGAAGGTGGCTGGTTCCTGAGTTACTTCAAGGAGAGGCACCATCGGCTGAGCAGGAACCCCTGCCTGGGATAGTTGCAAGAACAAGAAGTCAGCTCCTTTTGTGCCAGAACCAGTAGGCATGCTGAGGTCCAGCCCTGCAGTTGGTGATGTGGTAACAGAAATGAGCTTTGTGCTTCTATTCTAGGGGCAACTGCAGGCAGTCGAGGCCCCCATCTGCAGCTGGTCTCTGCAGGCCAAGGGTTTCTGGTGAGGGGCCCTATGGAGTTTCTGGTGAGGGCCCCACAGAAACCAGAATCTCTTCCCTGCTGCTTATTTCAAATTCTGCTCGGTTGTCCCTTGTTGGCCAGGCAGGTAATCCTGCTTGTGGCCGCACTCCTCTTCCTGGGGCCTGAGCCTGACCTTCTGCTCCTGAGTAGTTCATTGTGATGCTCCTTGCTGTGGCTGCGGAGTGCTACGTGCCAGCCAGCCTGAGGGCGACCTGTACCGCCTCGGCCAAACCCTTTACCCCACCGAGACATACCTCCCTCATCTGCGGCGAGAGTCCCCACCTCGTAGGGCAGTGTCGAGGATTTCCCGAGATGGTCAGGACTTAGAACCCTGTAAGCAAAAGAGCTGTTCTTGGTGGCATTCTGATCACACCCACAGATAGGGCCTCAGGTAGGCCTCAGTGTCCTCCTGGTTGGCCACGTGTTATAGATGTCCCCATGCACCTGATGTATCAGCAGCAGAAGGACCTTCAGGAGGAGGTAATGATGGGATGAGATGAGGCTCAAAGGAGGACGCTGCCGCACAGAGATGTTTTGGGAATATGAGGCAGATCACCACCTGTGATTCTTGTGGTAGTGGAGGAATGGTGGCGGCTGTCATTGTGACACCCACTTTAGAGACAGGAAACTGAGATTCAGAGAGGGGGAGTCCAGGCCCCACAGCACAGAGCCAGGAAACGGCCAGGCAGAAGGGTCTTTGGGTTTTAACCCAGCTCACCCCGACTGCCTGCTTCTTCACTCAGTCATCACGGAACATCTCTGTGCATCCTCCCTGCTGTTGTGGGGGCCTGTTTCAGGCAGCTGCCCAGAGGCAGGACATGCACTGCAACCCTAGAAGACTGTTCCAGACACGCCAGCCCAGGCAGAGACAAAACAGGGACCTGCTCCTCATTGGTGTCACGACCAAATGCAAGGGATTTGCTAAGGGAGGAGCAGCCATGAATTTGGAGGCGGCTTCGTGCTCTGCTGCTCCTTCTTGCTAATGCCTTGCAAATCCAATCAGAGTTGTTTCCCTCCATGAAATCAACTGGACACAGCGCATCCTGGCTGGGCCTCTGCCAGCGTGGAGTGGATCTTTCTTCTGTTTAAAGAACCAGGTTTCAAAAGTTCTTAATAAAACTTTTATATATATCATGCAGGGTGCAAATAAATATTTTAATATAATTGGAAGAATGCAGAGAATTGTAAAAAGTTATAGAAGTTTTACTTCTGATTGGCCAAGACTCAATAAACTCCGGTTTGATGTACTCTAATTTATAGGCATGCAAAGCCAACTCTCTGGCATCGGAGAGGCTGTTAACGTTGTAATGATGTTTAAACGCTGACAAATGAACTGCCTGGGCGGCACCTTCAGCACTGAGAAAGGAGCTGTTGGGGTTGGAGGACTTGCCTGTCCCCAGCTTTCTCCCTTCCCCCCGTGCTGGTGGAGCAGGTTAAAGGGTGGGAAGACCATGCATCGGGGCGACTGCTCCCCATCAGGTGAGGGGAGGGCACAAAGGGGACCCATGGCTTCTTTTTCACTGTTGTCCCTAATTGTGGTCTTTCTCATTAAAATAACAAGGACCATGTCTGCTAGAAACACTGGCACATGTTTTTACTTTTCTGGGCCGATGGAAACCACATGTAGAATCCATTCCTTCCTTTTTTCCCTCCAAAATGCAAATGGAAGAGCTGGTCCAGGGGGTCCCCTGTTGCCCAGCCCTGAACAGAGGCTTGGGGAAGCCCCCTACTCCCACGCCAAGACGTGACTCGCGCTTCTCCAGGCACTTTGCGCCAGCCCTACCAGGGAGCACGGCCCCCGCACACATGGCCCCGCTCCCCACATCTCCCTCTGCTTGCTGGCACTGTGCACTCCCATGGCGGGCATAACCCAAGCAGAGCTGAGTGGTTATTTATAAACTCTCCTGAATGCCAAAGCGCTAGGAACAATCCATTCCCCCGTTCGCAGGAACATACTTTCAGCATAACTCATCACTTTGAAGATGGGTCCAAACTTTTGTTCACATTTATTGACAGGAAGTTGTTTTTCAAAGCTCAAGTCAGCAGCAGGCCCCGGGCCAAGAGGCTCCACCACCTTCTCAAGCTGGCGCAGCTCTGAGGGCCCATAAATTGTGTTAACCTCCCACCCACCTCTCTCTCTCCCTTTTTCCGCTAGAATTTGCCCAGAGGTTGAACATTACTTTTTCCCTTTGTAAAGTTTCTTGCTTCTTAAACTTTTTCTTTCTTTCCTTTTTCTTTTTTTTTTCTTTCTTTTTTTTTTTTTTTTAAGAGAAAATCACCTATTGGAAGTGCTAAGAGGTTCTTTTCCTCTCTGAAATTCTAACCTTTTATGGTGCTCTTGAACTTCCTCTTTCCCGCATAAGCCACTCTGAGCGCTCCTCACTGCATGAACTTTCTCCGCCAAGAGTCCTCCTTCTCATCCCCCTACTTGAGCCTTGAAGCAAGAATGTCCTCCCGGCTCTAAGAGCTCTGCCTCTCCCCAGACCTCTCTCCCCTGAACGGGGAATCAGGAATTCTAGGGCAGGTTGTCCCAAGGCCACCAGGCAGGAGGACTCAGTGACGTGGGGTCTCCTGTGGTTTCTTAGCTCTCTCCTCACCCCACACATTTGCCCTTTGGGACTGACCTGGGTGTCCATGACTTATACATCTAATCCTCCCCCAACATCCCACTAATGTTCCCAAATTGTCCTGCCCGCAGTGGGCCCCTCCGTTCCCCTTTAAATAGACTCTCCTCCCTGCAGCCCTGAGCGCCTCCAGTTTCCCCAGCCAGGGACCTGGGGGTCACCCCAGACCTCTCCCAGATTCCTGCTCCTGGTTGGGCACCGAATTCCTCTTCCTGCCCCCTCACCACTGCCTAGTTTCAGGCCCTGCTCTATTTTCGGGGTCACTCCCAGACCTCGGCAGGGCGACTCCTCTGTGTCTCAGATGCCTTTTCTGTAAATCGGGGCAATGTCAGTGCTCACCCCACTGTGTGGTGACAAGCATTTCATGGGCTCATGTTTGCGAAGCAGGCAGGACGGCTCCGGGCATCTTAAGTGCCACAGGTTGTCTCCTGTTGCCGCTTTTCTTGAGTCTCTGGGTCACCCTCTCACTCTGAGTCTGTCCATTCCTTACACAGCCACCGAGAGGAACTTGAAACAATGCACAGCACATTCTGCCATGGCTGTGCTTGAACCTCGTGCCCGCCTCACTTCCCCGTGGGATCCCCCATCCCTGGCTCTGCTTGTCTGTCTCCTGTGCCCCGCTGTGTCCAGGGGCTCTGCCCTTTGGAGTTGGCCTTGTTCCTTTCTGTTTCTTCCCTGGTCATTCCCTCCCTACCCTTCCCTGTGAGCCCGTCTGGAAGGTGTTCCTGACTCTCCACTGTCCCCTCCACCCTGTCCTGGCTCAGAGGCCCCTGCCTACCCCCACACAGGCATGCCATGTACTCTGCCATGAAAGCTGCAATTCTTTCTCACGGTCTCTGTGTTTTCCTGTGTTTGGAGACAGGGTCTGTGCCTCAGGTATCTCTGGGCCCATGGTGCCCAACACAGATTATGGCCATAGTAAATAAATGCTCACCTAAAACGTGTGAATGACAAAGACCAGGAGACAGACCATGGTGCATGTGTGAGTTAGGAACTCCCCATGATGTCACCTGTTTGTCTAATTTTGTCTAGTGATGGGTCAATCCATTTTTTGGTTTTTAACCTTGACAAGAGCCCAAATACCAAAATGAACTGTCTTTGTGTACTGATAGGATTTGAAACTTTTCAATCCCAGGAAGCATTGGAAGCTCACACTTTTAGTGGAACCAGGGAGGAGAAGGGAGAGAGGGACATGACGGAAAAAGGTGAATGGGTCCACTTTGTCTTGGAGGAAACAGGAAATGCAACAGCCCGTGGGGGAGCCTCAGGGGCCCAGGTGTGAAAGAGAGTGCATGAGGCTTGGATCTGCAGGGGGTGCTGCCCTACGTGGGTCTGCCCCGTGTGGATCTGCCCGGGAGTCCTGAAGTCCTTGCTGCTGGAGAAAAGGGGTTATTCAGGAGCTGGTGGCCTTGGAGCAGTAAGGCCAGATTGCAGGCACTAGGCACGGCCAGAGCTGGGAGGGCTTTGCCCTTCCTGAGGCTTTGTGCATTTGTTTTCAAATACAAGCAATAAGACTCTGGGCTGTTCAGAGCCCTCACAGGAGCCCCTCAGATTGGGAAAGGAAGAGTTGCCGGAGGCCACAGATACTAACCCAAGCTAGTTGATGCCTAACTACCCACCTGCATTTCAGTTTGTTTGTGTGGGAAGTGATGGCTGGACCGGATGGTCTCTGGCGCCTTGTGGGGGTGCCTGGCCAGCTGCAAGGCAAGGCTCCAGGCCCCTAGAGCCTGCGGATGTCCCCACCAATGCTGTAGGGATGGGCTGCCATGGATGCTGAGGCAGCGCCCGCGATGAGAGCCTGGGGGTCGGCCTCCTTGGGGTAGCCTGGCATCTGCCAGCCCTGAGTGGCAAGAACGTGCAGTGGGCTGGCCCTGTACCCCACCACTCTTCTCTCCCCGCTGTCCCCCACCTGCCTCCTGCTGGGGGTCTTGAGGCTCAGCAGGGGGGCTGACGGCCCCCGCAGGACCCCCTCCTGCGCTCTCACACCGGGGGCTTCTCTGCTCCTCTTTTCCTGGTGCGCAGCGTCCTGCTCTCTGGTCCCTTTCATCGCGTTGGGGGGTGTTCCCTCCACATTCTCAGGTGGAAGTGTTTAAGGCCAGTCCCACAGCCACCCCTCTGGATCTCCCCTACCCCAGCGCGGTGCCCCCTGCAAATGGGGTCCACATGTACAGCAAAGCAGGATGAGACAGGCCCCGCCTGCCAAGAATGTGGCCCGGCCTCCCAGGCGAGGGACGTTGAAGGGAGCAATGCGCGCAGGACAACGTCCTCCTCTGCCTGGAGTCCGTGGAGGAGACATCCTTGGAGTGGGAGGCTCCGCAGGCCGCCAGATGCCGGGGAGGGCGCTGGGAAGCCGGGAGGAGGTGGCGGGACGTGGGTGGGGTGGGGGCTCCCTGCTGGGGCATCCGGTCCTGTCCGGGGGGCTGCGTCAGTGGTCCCATCATGGTGGTCTCACCTTGGCCCAAATAGAGGTGTCACCCAGGCCTTGCTGGGGAACATGGAACTCGGGGTCCCTGGGATACCGCGGAAGGTCCACGTTTCCCCGAGTCCATCGGCAGGCATGGGCACCACCTTTTTCTTTTTTTCTTTTTCTTTTTTTTTTTTTTAGACTCCAACTGGACTTTATTTGACACAGAATGCAATATGGCTACAGAAACAGCAAACTGAAAAAACAAAGCAGAAAAAACACGGTTCCATCTAATCTATCATTAGGTAACAGCAGGGGAAGTCATTAAATGAATAGCAAAACAATTAAGCCTGATGGAAGAAGTCTTTTCCTAGGGCCCATACTTTTGGAATTCCCACTCTCTGTTGTCCAATGGACACACCTGTCGTGTTTTGAGCCGGCGAGAGATGCAGTGGAGTGAAAAGCATGATTACAGACCCCCATGCGACGGTACGTTCTTCTGAAGTAGCTTGACATTCTATGCAAAGATCCATAATGTGGTTCCTGCAGATGGCACAGTTATCAACCACGATATCCCAGGCCCAGACGGCGATTGCATTCCACTTTTTCACTTCAAAGCGCCCGCGCTGCTGTTGGTGCCGCTCGGGGTATCTACATCCATCGCTGCCGGCACTGCCTTTTTCTTCCTCTCGCCTTCTGCTTGGCTTTCTCTTGAGATGACTTTAGAAATGTACACCCTTGAGAACACTGTATGTTCACTTCCCTTTGAGCCTCATGACGACCTCAGAGAATGAACGCTCCCCGCACGCTGGAGGCTCCGGTGGTTAAAGCAGTCCCTGGGTGGCGATGCCAGGTGGGCCTGGCGCCTGCCTGGTCCCCTGCGTGGTTCCTCATTTACTTCCCCCTCCTCAGTGCCATGCCCATCTCACAGACTGTTTTTTTTTTTTTTTTACTGGTAGTTCCAGATTTGGGGGCAGGAGGCGGTGATTTGGGTGTGAAAAGCTGCTGAGCTGGGATTGGGATTGAACATGATGGGGCTGGAGACTCTCAAATGGGATAGTGGCTCACCCTAGCTTAGGCCCCAGGACAGAGCCCAGCTCACACCTGCCCCCAGCAGCCAGCACCCAGCATCGTGCCCCACTCTGGGTAGCATAGCTCCCCCAGCACTTACCCCATGGAGGGTGGGAAGACAGATGAATTAGTGTACAAAGGAATAAGGAGGAGTCCCGTTCAGTGGAGAGCAGGCTGTGTACTGCCCTGCCCTGGAGAAGGGCTGCACAGGCGTGTTCTGGCCACTCCATGCTACAATCTAGGGGCTGCCTGCCCATTCCTAACATGTTATACTCAGACTCACTGCTCTTGCATCGCGCCCTAACCTTCAAGGAAAACCAGGCAGCAACCACAGCGCTGGTTCTATGGACCCTCCTGGATCAGGCCCACGCGGTTCCTGCCCCTCAGGCTGCAGATCTGTGGTTCTATCCCCAGCTCACCTGTCCCTGCCCGTCCGTGGTCTGACTTCTGCTTCTGGGCTTCTGCTCCTCCTTCGGGCCTTGCCCTGCGAGCTGCTTTGCTCTGGTTGGTCTCTGAGAGGAGCCCCTGCCCTTGGTCCAGTGTGGAAAGAGGAGGCTGGCAGCCAGCGCTTTCCCGCAGCTCACTTCCTGTCTGTGGGCTGGCAGGAAGTTCTTCATGGGGAAAGCCAGGAAGCCAAGACTCACATAGCAAAGCCTCTGTTTGTAAGGCGGTGTTAGGCCTTCCTCCTTGAGGGGCAATTTCAGTCAGTGCATCACTCCAAATGGGTTTGGTAACACTGAGTTTATGGTACAATGAAAATCACTCTTGCCAAGAGAACAAATGCAGATGAAAGGCAGGGTGAGTCACACGGGCTCTCCATGTCCCTGGCAGCAGCAAGACACCTCTTGCTGCACCCCTAGCAGCCTTTGACACAGGAGCCAGCCACAGACAGTGCTGGACTCCAGCACGTTGCTCCAGACTATGCAATGTCCAGTTTCTCCAGGCCTCACCTTCTAGGACCCATCCCAATGCCTGGATATCTCATTGCTCTTTTCTGGTTTACTTCCAAGCTCTGGGGAATCTACCCTTGGCTAGCATCACTCAGAAATTGCACAACTACCATTTTAAGACAAGATTTTAAGAGCTGTTTAATTTAACTTTTAATGTTGCTTAAGCTCCTATAGGTGGTGTCTGGGACAGTGTAGCAGCAGGAGAGCAAATTCTGGCACCTACCCTTGTAAAAATTTATGAACAGTGTTTTCTGCTAAAAATAGTAAAGTTCTAGTTCTGCTGACTGCATAACATTGACCAGGGCAAGCAACTTGCTTAATTTCCTCAGTCTCTTTTTTTTTTTTTTTCATTTGTAAGAGGTGGACACTCAACTTTCATAAGATAAGTGGCATGAAAATGTTCTTTGAGCTGTAAAAATATTGGCTGATTTACAAATGATTGTTTTGACCAAGGTATTGGAAAGAACTTTTGCTAGAAGACAGTGAGTGCTTCCACAGGCACTAACCTCTCTGGTGTTTTGAAAATGCTCCAAAGGGCAAATTCTAGCACTGTGAAAGATTTGAGAGACTGCTACCTCGCTAGTTGTTCTATTTCCTCATTATTATTTTTGGCATCTCAGATGACCACTGATAGGCATAAAGAGATTATTTCTCCCGTATACCCATCCCTTTTTCAGGAATTAAAACTATAGAAAAGCTCAGTGGCAAGACTGGGGCACAGGAGCCAGGGAATGGGATGAGAAATGTTCCTTGCAATACCAGAGGCCCTTTCCCAAAGTCACACATTTTCATGAATAAACTAGGGATGAGTTAAGCTGGATATTAGCATTGGATTTATAATGTATGAAATAGTTTATTGTAAATGTTTATTTTAAACCTCAGTTTTCAGCAGTCTGATGAACCAGATACCCTGAGAAACATCTTGATATAAAATGTCTAGGGATGTTGGCTAAAATACAGCAAGTATAATAAACATTGCTCATGAAAAGATAAGGGAAATCTCTTGTAGAGGCCCAAACCAAAGAGGGAACAGAAGCCAGAAATATAAGATAACTGATATTAGGGCTATGCTGGGGGAAGGCATGAGATGGCAAAGGTGAGAGTTGAGGTTACCTTGTATGTCTTTTTAACTAATGAATTTTTGGATTTTAATGGCCATGCAGAAATAGGAAATGAATCTTTGAGCCTGTAAGAGGCTGGAAATTAGAACTGAGATTCCTATACAAGAGTTGTCCCCTGCCTATGAAGAATTACACTTCCAGTGAAAAGGTGGACCAGAAGAACAATCCAGCCATTGGCACAGGGAAATAACAGAAAGCCTGTCAACCTTGGCCTGATTCTGAGTAGGAGAAAATGGTTGCCTTTGAGAATTTGTATGTAGTGGCTGTCCTCAGGTATATTTGGAGTGTGAATTTATACTATCTGAGTGGCATGGAGCCCCCAATCTGAGCAATTTAGTTAAAATTAACCCTGGAGCACCTGGCAGGAGAAAACACAAAATCTCTGTGGACGTACACAAATAATTCCTACAGAAAAACTGCAATGAAGATGAGCTCACAATCCAAAAGTGCCAATCCAAGGGAGAAAAATAAACTCTGAGCAAGTTCAAAGATATAACAAACAGTGGGATTAAATTCCTAAGAGCTTCAGGCAACAATATTATCAAAATAAAGATTGTGAAATAGAATTAAAGACACAATGGAAAATTTAAAAGAAGAGAAAACAGCAAGCTGCCACCAAGGGAAGATAAAAGGCAGGGAAGATTTGAAAAGAACAAAAGGAAATGTATAGGAATAAAAAATATAGTGATTGAAATGTAACTAAATATTTAATAGTTAGGTTAAAAAGCAAATTAGACATAACTAAAAGGAGAATTCGTTAAGTGGAAAATCACTGTGAGCACATGGAAATGAAGAGATAGAAAATTTGGAAGCAAGATTAATAGATAATGGAGAATAGGACAAGAAGGTCTAATAGAAGCACAATAGGAGTTAAAGATGGAGAGAAAGGAGAGAATGAGAGTGAGCCAATATTGAAAGAGATGGTGACTGAGAATTTTCAAAATTGAGAACAGTTCTGAGTTCTCAGATTCAAGGAAAGTGTAGTCCTAAATATTAGGATAGATGAAAGGAAACACATCCCTGGATAGATTAGAGTAGGCTATGTAAGAATGCAAAGTACAAAGATAATACCTTAACAGTAGCCAGAAATACAAGATGACCTATGAAGGAATGACAATTAATTTGGCTGCCACTTGTCAATGATGACCAAAGGACAGTGGAATTATATCTTCAAAGTGTTGAGAGAAAATAGAATTTTCTACCTAACTAAACTGTCATACAAGAATTAGGGAGAAAGAATGAAAAACAAAGCATTAGGGAATTTATAACTAACAGAGTCCCACCTAAATAGCTTCCAGGAATGCACTTTATCGAGGAGAAAACTGAATCCAGAATGAAGAAGTGAACTGAAAGCAGAATGGTGAGTGAATAAATTAGTAAATATATGGATAAATTGGAACAGGATTGACAATGGATGACAACAATAATGGTAATGACATTTCACATGTATAAAAACATGTAAGACCTGAAATACTGGATTAAGTGTCATGTAAGTTGGGAGGAGAATGACCCAAGTCCCCTAGTAATATGTAAGGTGGGAGGATAATAATCTAGAATTCCAAAATCATTGAATGATCCTGTGAACAACTGAGTTAACTTGAGATCTTGGAATGCTGAGTACACATGTTAAAATTTTAGTCATGACTACTGGGAGTTGGGGGGTGCGGTAAAAGTAGAATTTGTAATTTTCAAAACAGTAAAGGAAAAATGAAAAAGAAACTCTCTAACCCTGTTGAACAAGGCAGCAAATGTTTTCTGTAAATGACCAGATAGTACATATTTTTGACTTTGTGTGCCATATCGTCTCTATTGTATTTATTCAACTCTGCTATTGTAGTGCAAAACCAACCATAGAGAAAATTTAAACAAATGAGCATGATGGTGCACTCCAATTTATAAAAACAGCAAATGAACTGGATTTGGCCTGAAGGGTGTAATTTGCCAATCCCTGCTATAGAAGATAGGAAAAGAAGTAAAAAGCTAGAAGGATGGAAAACACAAATTGAGATGGTAGAAACAATTCCAAATGGGTTAGCAACTACAAGAAATGTAAACAAATTGAGTTTGCTGAATAAAACCAGAGACTGATAAATAAAGAAAAAAATGACTTTATGGTTTTAACAAGACCAATTCTTCAGCAATATGGAAAACAGAAAAGTATAAAGTAAAAGTGGGGAAATAGATGTGCCAGATAAAGATTGATGAAAAGAAAGGTTATTAACTACATTAAAACACAAAAAAGGTCTTAAAGTATAAAAGCATTAGTCATGTCTAAAAGGATTGTTATAAAATGGCAAAAAAACCCAGAATTCACTAGGAGAAATTTATAAACTTATATACCCCTAAAAATATGGCCTCAAAATACATAAAGCAAAATTTGATGGAATTACAAGGAGAGATTTATAAGTCTACCCTTACAGTGTAACAATGTAAGTATATGGATTTTTAAAACACAAATTAAGAATTTATATCTAATGGCACATAGAATGTTATACCTAAAAATTAATAATGCATATTATTTTCAAGTACACATGCAACAGTTACAATAATCACATATTAGGTCATAAAATACAATTCAACAAATATTAACAAAATTGGATCATGCAGGCCATGTTCTCTCTCCACTATATATTTTTGAAGTCAAAAAATTGAATGAAGTTATACATTTGGATGTTTTAAAGCATATTTATAAATAAGTCATGATCCAAAGAAGAAATCATAATAAAAATAAGACTATATTATGAGCTGAATGATAATAAAAATGTCATACATCCACACTTGTGGAATGCTGTTACAGTAGTACTTAGAACAAAATTTATAGCCCTAAATGCATTCATTAGAAAATAAAAAAGATTGGATACTATTAATCTAATAGAAATTAAAAGAACATGCGATAGGAGGCAGAACTAGCTTGCAGTTCCAGCTCGGATGGACAGAGCAGGGTGTGGAGACTCGGATCATCAACTTTTGCTCCAAAACGACTATGGCAGGAATATACCAGGAAAGCCAAGAGAGTCCACATACCCTCTGATGGAACTGGATTGCTCCTGCGGGATCTGGGAGACAGCCCACATACTGTGAGTGTCCAAGCTGTGACAGTGGAAAAGTGGGATTACCTGCCCCTGAACACACACCCTCACTGGGGAACCAAAGGTCTAGATCAGGGGAGAAGGATTTGACCTTACCTGGAGCCGAGTCAACTTGGAGAGCCGACTGAAATACAGGGGTGGAGGAAGCAGTGGGAAAAGCCCTGCCCTGTGGGCTCTCTGGGGTCCCCAAGGAAGCCATTTCTTACTTTTCTCACAGGTGTCCTTGGGGAGGCTGCCAGAGGAACTGGGAAAAGACTACAGGGAGAAGGAAACCTCCGGCTGAACTTTGTAACAATTCCAATCAAACGTGAAGTCTCCTGGCCAGAACTCAGGGGAGGGCATGAATCCATGTGCAGATGCGACAGGTGGGAAGGTGTGAAAATTCTACTTGCTTTCTCATCTGGGAAGTTGGTAGCCTGGGGCAATGCAGTTTTTCAGCCCTGCTGCTCACTGCCTGGAAACACAAACTCAGTGCTGTTGGGGATGGGGCATAGTGGGAGTGAGATTGGCCTTTTGGGTTGTGTGGGAGCTGGTTGAGACCTGTCACTGCCAGCTATCCCTCACTTCCCTGACAACTTTGATGACACAGCAGAGGCAGCCATAATCCTCCCGGGAACGTAACTCCATTGACCTGGGAACAACACCCCTAACCCCGCAGCAGCAGCAGCAAGCTCTGCCCAAGGAGAGTCTGAACTTAGCCACATCTAACCTTGCCTCAACCCGATAGTCCTTCTCTACCCACCCTGGTAGCTGAAGACAAAGGGCTTATTATTCTCTTGGGACTTCTAGGGCCCCACGCACAGCCTAATTCCTCCCTATACTACCACAGCTGATGCTCTCTTGAAAGTGCTACCTCCTGGCAAGAGGCCAACCAGCACAAAAATAGTGCATTAAATAACTAAAACTAAGGACCCTCAGAGAGTCCATTTCACTCCCCTGCCACCTCCACTGGAGCAGGTGCTGTTATTCATGGTTGAGAGACCTGAAGATGGTTTACACTGTCTGAGCAGACAACCCCCAGTACCAGCCTGCAGCCTGGTAGCCCTGCTGGGTGACTTAGATCCAGAAGAGAAATAGCAATAACTACAGGTTGGCTCTCAGGAAGCCACATCCCTAGGAAAAAGGGGAGAGTATTGCATCATGGGAACACCCCGTGGGACAAAAGAATCTGAACAGCAGCCTTGAGCTTCAGATCTTCCCTGTGACGTAGCCTACCCAAATGAGAAGGAACCAGAAAAACAATTCTGGTAATATGACAAAACAAGAGTCTTTAACACCCACCCCCACCAAAATCACACTAGCTCACCAGCAATAGATCCAAACCAAGAAGAAATTCTGGTTTACCTGAAAAAGAATTCTGAAGATTGATTATTAAGCTAATCAAGGAGGCACCCGAGAAAGGTGAAGTCCAATTTAAGGACTTAAAAAAAAAGAGATACAAGATATGAGGGGAGAAATCTCCAGTGAAATAGATAGCATAAATACAAAAAATCACAACTTTAGGAAATAAAGGACACACTTAGAGAAATACAAAAAGTACTGAAAAGTCTCATCAGTAGAATCAAAGAAGTATAAGAAAGAACTTCAGAGCTCAAAGACAAGGTTTTCAAATTAACCCAATCCAACAAAGACAAAGAAAAAAGAATTTAAAAAATGAGCAAAGCCTCCAAGAAGTTTGGGATTATGGTAAACAATAAAACCTAAGAATAATTGGTGTGTTCCTGAAGAAGAAGATAAATCTAAAAGTTTGGAAAACATATTGGGGGAATAATCGAGAAAAACATCCCTGTCCTTGCTAGAGACCTAGACATCCAAACACAAGCAGGTCAAAGAACACCTGGGAAATTTATTGCAAAAAGACCATTGCCCAGGCACATTGCCATTAGGTTATCTAAAGTCAAGATGAGGAGAGAATCTTAAGAGCTGTGAGATAACCTATTAAAAAAAAACTATCAGATGAACAACAGATTTCTCAGCAGAAACACTACAGGCTAGAAGGGATTGAGGAGAGAATCTTAAGAGCTGTGAGATAACCTATTAAAAAAAAAACTATCAGATGAACAACAGATTTCTCAGCAGAAACACTACAGGCTAGAAGGGATTGGGGCCCTATCTTCAGCCTCTTTAAACAAAACAATTATCAGCCAAGAATTTTGTATCCAGTGAAACTAAGCTTCATAAATGAAGGAAAGATACAGTCTTTTTCAGACAAACAAATGCTGAGAGAATTTGCCATGACCAAGCCAGCACTACAAGATCTGCTAAAAGAAGCTCTGAATCTTGAAACAAATCCTGGAAACACATCGAAACAGGACCTTTTAAAAGTATAACTTTCACATGACCTATAAAACGGAAGTATAATAAAATAACTCCAAGGTATACAGGCAAGAAATAACACAATGAATGGCATAGTACCTTGCATCTCAGTACTTATATTGAATGTAAATGGCCTAAATGCTCCACTTAAAAGATACAGAATTGCAGAATAAATAAGAATTCACCAAGCAAGTATCTGCTGCCTTCAAGAGACTCACCTAACACATAAGGACTCATATAAACTTAAGGTAAAGGGGTGGAAAAAGACATTCCATGCAAATGCACACCAAAGTGAGCAGGAATAGCTATTCTTGTATAGACAAAACAAACTTTAAAGGAACAGTAGTTAAAAAAGACAAAAAGGGACATTATATAATGATAAAAGTCCTTGTCCAACAGGAAAATATCACAATCCTAAATATATATGCACCTAACACTGGAGCTCCCAAATTTATAAAACAATTACTACTCGATCCAAAAAATCAGATAGACAGCAACATGATAATAGTGGGGGACTTCAGTACTCCACTGACAGCACTAGAGAGTTCATCAAGACAGAAAGTCAACAAAGAAACAATGGATTGAAACTATACCTTGAAACAAATGGACTTAACAGATGTTTACAGAATGTTCTACTCAACAGCTGCAAAATGTACATTCTATTCATCAGCACATGGAACCTTCTCCAAGACAGACCATATAATAGGCCACAAAACAAGTCTTAATATATTTAAGGAAACTGAAATTATATCAAGTACTCTCTCAGACCACAGTGGAATAAAACTGGAAATTTACTCCAAAGGAACATTCAAAACCATGCAAATACCTGGAAATTAAGTAACCTGCTCCTGAATGATCATTGGGTCAACAATGAAATCAAGATGGAAATTAAAAAAATTCTTCGAGCTGAATAATAGTGACACAACCTACCAAAACCTCTTGGACACAGCAAAGATGATACTAAGAGGAAAGTTCATAGCCTTAAATACCTTCATTAAAGAGACTGAAAGAGCACAAATAAAATAAACAATTTAAGGTCACACCTCATGGAACCAGAGGAACAAGAACAAACCAAACTTAAACTGAGCAGAAGAAAGGAAATAATCAAGATCAGAGCTTAACTAAATGAAATGGAAACAAACAGAAACCAATACAAAAGATAAATGAAACAAAAAGCTGGTTCTTTGAAAAGATAAATAAAATTGATAGACCATTAGCAAGATTAACTAAGAAAAGAAGAGAGTAGATCCAAATAAGCTCAATTAGAAATGAAATGGTCAAGGCTCCTATGAACACGTTTATGCACATAAACTGGAAAGCCTAGAGGAGATGAATAAATTCCTGGAAAGATACAACCCTCCTGGCTTAAATGAGGAAGAATTAGACACCCTGAACAGACCAATAACAAGTAGTGAGATTGAAATGGTAATAAAAAAATTACCAACCAAAAAAGTCCAGGACCAGACAGATTCACCCCTGAATTCTACCAGACATGCAAAGAAGAATTGGTACCAATCCTATTGACACTATTCCATAAGATAGAGAAAAAGGGAATCCTTCTTAAATCATTCTATGAAGCTAGTATCGCCCTAATACCCAAACCAGGAAAGGACGTAATAGAAAAAGAAAATTACAGACCAATATCCCTGATGAACATAGATGCAAAATCCTTAACAAAATACTAGCTAACCAAATTCAACAGCATAACAAAAAGATAATCCACCATGATCAAGTGGATTTCATACCAGGGAGGCAGGAATGGTTTAACATATGCAAGTCAATAAATGTAATATACTACATAAACAGAATTAAAAACAAAAATTACATGATTATCTCAGTAGACAGAGAAAAAGCACTTGACAAAATCCAGCATTTCTTTATGTTTAAAACTCTCAGAAAAATCAGCATACAAGGGACAAACTTCAACGTAATAAAAGCCATCTATGACAAACCCACAGCCAACATAATACTGACTGGGGACAAGTTGAAAGCATTCCCTCTGAGAACTGGAAAAAGACAAGGATGCCCACACTCACCACTTCTACTCAGCATGGTACTGGAAGTCCTAGCCAGAGCAATCAGACAAGAGAAAGAAATAAAGGGCATCCAAATTGGTAAGGAGGAAGTCAAACTGTTGCTGTTTGCTGATGATATGACCATATATCTAGAACACCCTAAAGTCTCCTCCACAAAGCTCCTAGAACTGATAAATGAATTCAATAAAGTTTCAGGATACAAAATTAATGTATACAAATCAGGAGCTCTGCTATACACCGATAGTGACCAAGCTGAGAATGAAATCAAGAACTCAACCCCTCTTACAATAGCTGTAAAAAAAATACTTAGGAATATACCTTACTAAGGAGGTGAAAGACTCCTACAAGGAAAACTACAAAACACTGCTGAAAGAAATCATAGATGACACAAACAAATGGAAACACATCCAATGCTTATGGATGGGTAGAATCAATATTGTGAAAATGACCATACTGCCAAAAGCAATCTATAAATTTAATGCAATTTCCATCAAAATACCACCATCATTCTTCACAGAACTAGAAATGAAACAATCCTAAAGTTCATATGGAACAAAAAAAAAGCCTACATAACCAAAGCAAGACTAAGCAAAAAAACAAATCTGGAGGCATCACATTACCTGATTTCAAACTATACTATAAAGCTATAGTCACCAAGACAGCATGCTACTAGTATTAAAAATAGACACATAGACCAATGGAACAAAATAGAGAACCCAGAAATAAACCCAAATACTTATAGCCAGCTGATCTTCAAAAAAGCAAACATAAAGTGGGGAAAGGACACTCTTCAACAAATGGTGCTGGGATAATTGGCAAGCCACACGTAGAAGAATGAAACTGGATCCTCATATTTCACTTTATACAAAAATTAACTCAAGGTGGATTAAGAACTTAAATTTAAGACCTGAAACTATAACAATTCTAGAAGATGACATCAGAAAACCCTTCTAGACATTACCTTAGGCAAAGATTTCATGAGCAAGAACCCAAAAGCAAACACAACAAAAAGATAAATAGGTGGGACTTAATTAAACTAAAAAGCTTTTTCACTGCAAAAGGAACAGTCAGAAGAGTAAACAAACAACCCACAGAGTGGGAGAAAATCTTTCCAATCTGTACATCCAACAAAGGACTAATATCCAGAATCTACAAGAAATGCAAACAAATTAGCAAGAAAAAAACAAACAATCCCATCAAAAATTGGGCTAAGAACATGGACAGACAATTCTCCAAAGAAGATGTACAAATGGCCAACAAACATATGAAAAAATGCTCAACATCACTAATGATCAGGGAAATGCAAATCATAACCACAGTCTGATACCACCTTACTCCCACAAGAATGGTCATAATAAAAAAATAATCGATGTTGGTGTGGATGCGGTGAAAAGGAAACACTTCTACACTGCTGGTGGTAATGTAAACTAGTGCAACCATTATAGAAAACAGTGTGGAGATTTCTTAAAGAACTAAAAGTAGAACTACTATTTGATCCAGCAACCCCACTACTGGGTATCTACCCAGAGGAAAACAAGCCGTTATACAAAAAAGATACTTGCACATGCATGTTTATAGCAGCACAACTTGCAATTGCAAAAATATTGAACCAGCCCAAATGCCCATTAATCAACAGGTGGATAAAGAAACTGTGATATATATATATATGTGTGTATATATATATGTATATATGTGTGTATATATATGTGTATATATATATATATACACACACACAATGGAATATTACTCAGCCATAAAAAGGAATGGATTAATGGCATTCATAGCAACCTGGATGGGATTGGAGATGATTATTCTAAGTGAAGTAACTCAGGAATGGAAAACCAAACATTGTATGTTCTCACTCGTCAGTGGGAGCTAAGCTATGGGGTTGCAAAGGCATAAGAATGACACAATGGACTTTGGAGACAGGAGGAAAGGGTGGGCAGGGGGTGAGAGATAAAAGGCTACAAATTGGATTCAGTGTACACTGCTCGGGTGATGGGTGCACCAAAATCTCACAAATCACCACTAAAGAACTTACGTAACTGAATACCACCTGTTCCCCAAAAACCTATGGAAATAAAAAATAAAAAATAAGAAAGAATAAATTAAAAGAAAACGTGGTAAACTCTAAAAATGGGAAGGAAGGAAATAGGTATGAGCAGAAATTAGAGAAATGTAAAACTAAGATACATGGAAAAGACCAGAGCGGATTCGGGAAAAGATTAACAGTACAGATAATTTTCTGGCTACATTTCTCAATGACGAGAGAGGTAGGTAGTGAATAAACAAATGCAAAGACAGGAATTATAAACAACAAAGACATAGGCGAGTTTTTAAAAAAGATGCTACTTGTGGATAATCATGAAAATGTATAACAAAATTGCCAATTTCCTAGAAAAATGCAAATGACCAAAACTGACTTAAGAGGAAGTAGAAAACCTGCATACACTCATTAACAAAATTGAATCTAATAGTTAAAAACCTACTGACAAAATTACTTCTGGGCCCAGAGAGCTTAGAGATAGGTTCTATCAAACATTCAAGGAATAGATAATCTCAATTTATATAATCTGTTCCAGAGAAAAGAAAGAAAATATTTGCTGCTTCAATTGATATGTGTGTATACCTTGATGCCAAAATCAGACCAACTGTAAAATGAGAAGATACAATTACTGGTAAAAGGCACTCAAGAAAGTAAACGCAAAAGACTTAAATTATTAACCAATGGAGTCCAGCAATGTATCTATAGAAAATAGATCATGATAAAGTTATCAGTCACTTATCAAAATCAAATACTGTAGCCTTTCATAAAAAGACCAATTTCAGTGGGACAATTCACCACAATGCTGTGCTCATTCACTACCAGAACAACTGTCACTTGGTTCAGTTCAGCCTCACAGCTAGGTGACAAAAGGGAAAAACATCAGCAATTTGCCTTAAGTACACATTCACCAGATTGAACAAGTCAAGGATCCCTTAGGGTCATGAAGGCAGCTTAAGAGCCTCACAGCCTGTGGTGTTCTTAGGTACACATTCATCCCAGCCTTCTGGTCTGTCCTTGGTCCAGCTCCTGCCTGTGCTCACCTGAACGTGTAAAGATCCCACCTGAACACACCTGAGTTCTTAAGCTTCAACCTTACACAAACTTCAGGTCATGTCAGGCTTCTGCTCTTGGTCTCCTGTTTCTATCTTCATCAAAAAAATTATTATTGTTTTTTTTCTGCTACAGAATTAATGTTCATTTTGTTCATTGAAAAAATGTTGGAACATGAGGAAAAGAAAACCTCCCTTTGATCTTATCACAGAGAGACAACCACTAGTAACGTATACTTACATATACCCATGTATAACATATAATATTATAAAATACATTCTATATTTATTCTCCATATAGTATAATACATAATATCATGTGTTCTGTTTATTTTATTTTATTTTATTTTTTTTTTTGAGACGGAGTCTCGCTCTGTCGCCCAGGCTGGAGTGCAGTGGCCGGATCTCAGCTCACTGCAAGCTCCGCCTCCCGGGTTCACGCCATTCTCCCGCCTCAGCCTCCCGAGTAGCTGGGACTACAGGCACCCACCACCTCGCCCGGCTAGTTTTTTGTAATTTTTTGTAGAGACGGGGTTTCACCGTGTTAGCCAGGATGGTCTCGATCTCCTGACCTCGTGATCCGCCCGTCTCGGCCTCCCAAAGTGCTGGGATTACAGGCTTGAGCCACCGCGCCCGGCCGTGTTCTGTTTATTCTTTCTGTTAAGGTAGAAAATATTTTTGCAGGCCAGGTGCGGTGGCTCATGCCTGTAATCCCAGCACTTTGGGAGGCCGAGGTGGGCTGATCACGAGGTCAGGAGATCAAGACCATCCTGGCTAACACAGTGAAACCCCATCTCCACTAAAAATACAAAAAATTAGCCGGTCGTGGTGGCACGTGCCTGTAGTCCCAGCTACTCAGGAGGCTGAGGCAGGAGAATTGCTTGAACCTGGGAGGCAAAGGTTGCGGTGAGTCCAGATTGCACCACTGCACTCCAGCCTGGGTGACAGAGCAAGACTCTGTCTCAAAAAAAAAAAAAAAAAAAAAAAAAAAAAAAATATATATATATATATGTATATACACACACACACACATTATCTAGAACTGTATATATACTATATATTTATACAAATTTAGAATTTTGCAAACATAGTTTTTCTATATTTTCCTCAGTAAATAATATAATATGAATACTTCTTCAAGAAACCCTGCCCCCGCCAGCTCCAGTGCTGGGGCCAAGGTTCCATTGTATCATATTGTGATTGTATCCTTCCCTCATCCCACCAGGCTGGGGCAGGCACTTTGTTATCCTGTAGCTTCAAAGCTTTGTAGCCTAAGACTCAGGATTCCTCTTCTTGAGTTTGACGTCTGGCACTTCCAGGTCCCCATCCTGCCAGAATACCAGATTCCTGTGCAGAGACCTACACACCTGCTGCTCACCTAAATCTCTGGAGTTTTCTCCAGTGAATGGTGCTCCTGCAGGATTGGTGTGTGTGCTGTCTGTTCATGCGTCCTGGTTTGCATGACACCAGATGGATCTACCCAGCTTCTGCCCCCACTTCCTCACAATCACTGCTCAAATGTCCATCTCATCACAGTGGTCCTACCTGACCACCTGATGTGCAATATCTGGTGCAAAATGATGAAAAAGTATTTTCCTCAGCCTCTGTACTGGTAATCTCTATCAGCCTTATTCTACTCAAATTTTACATGTACTTATGAAAATCTCTCATGGACTTTATCTATGTCTCTGTGTTTCTATGTATTCAATTGTATCTCTGAATCTGATGATGTACCTTTTTATCTTGGTATCTATCCATCTATCTGTGCATCTATCCATATCCATCTGCCTCCACCCCCACCTATCCATCCACCCATTCACTCATCTACCCACACATCCGTTCACCTACCCATGCCTCTATCCACATCCACCCCACCCATCCATCCACCTATTCATGCATCTACCCACACATCCATTCACCTATTCACACATCTACTCACACATCCATCCACTTATCCACCCATTCACTCATCTACACACACATCTGTTCACCTATCCATCCATCCATATCCATCTGCCTCTACCTCCACTCATCCATTCACCCATCCACCCAACCACCCACACAGCCATCTACCCATTCACCCATCTACCCACACATCCATTCATGTATTTATCCATCTATACATATCCATCCACCCACCCACCCACCCATCCACCAATTCACTCATCTACCCCCACATCCAGTCACCTATCCATCCATCTATCCATATCCATTCACCTCCACCCCGTTCATCTATTCACCCATCCACTCAACCACCCACACATCCATGTACCCATTCATGCATCTACCCACACCGATCCATGTATTAATCCATCTATCCATGTCCATTCACATCCACCCACCCACTCACCCACCCACACATTCACCCATCCACTTATTTACCTACCCTTCATCTACCTATCCATGCATTTGTCCTTATCCATCTACATCCACCCCCACCCATCCACCCATTCACTCATCAACCGACCAATTCATCTATGTGTCTATCCCTATCCATCTACATCTATCCACCCACCCACCCATTCACCTATCCACTTATTTACCCATTCTTCATCTACCTATCCATGCATTTGTCCTTATCCACCCACATCCACCCACCCACCCATCTACCCATTCATGCATCTGCCCACACACCCATCCATGTATTTATCCATCTATACATATTTATCCACATTTACCCACCCACTCACTCAACCATCCATCCAACCACTCATCCATCAATCCACCAACCCACCCATCCACCCACCCACCTCTCCATCACCCATCCTCCCATTTACTCATCTACCCACCCATCCATCTACCCATTCATCAGTTCACTCATCTACTCACCTATCCATATCTGCCCATCTAGCCATATCCATCCACATACACCCATCCACCAACTCATCCACCCTTTCACCTGTCCATTCATTTACTCAACAATCTACTCACCTATCCATGCATTTATCCATCCACATCTACCCACCCATCCATCCACCCATCCATCCACTCATTCACTCATCTACTCACCCACCCATCCACCTATCCCTCCATCTATTCATATCCATTCACATCTACCTACCCACTCCCCACCTACCCATCCACCCATTCATTCATCTACCCCCATCCAGTCACTTATCCATGCATCTGTCTCACTACTGTTATATTCTAACACTTAGTACAGTGCTTGACATATATTTGGCTAATATTTGTTATAGACAAATAAATACTAAGCTTATCTTTCTTATTTTCTCTGTTACCTAAAACAAAGTTCTTAGTGTCAATGTGATTTTAACATCCAAACAAATATGGGCACTGAGGTCACATGGTATTACCCGATCAGAATGTACCTATCCTCGTGGCCTAGGATATGCTTTCACTCTAATATTTATAGCGTATCTTCCAGAGGAACAACACACAAAACATATTGTGAGTAGGGTTATAAATTTGCTCATATAAGACACTAATGTGCAAACAAAATGTAGTTTATTTGTTCAGTAATGATTCCTTCACCACTACACTTGCTTTTCTTGCAAAGAAAAGCAAGAAAGCATTTTGCAATAATGTCAACAATCTCTCTGGTTCTCAGTCTTTAGAATGTCAGAATCTGTGCCCTGCTTCTCTTTGGGTTGGCATTGGGAGTTGAGGGTGGGGGTGTAGAGGGTCTTTGTGGGTTTCTGGGGACTTGCTGCCCTGGAAGTGTTGCTGAACAGAGTGGCAGGGATCATCCCAGTTCTGCTTCTTGTCCTGGGTCACACTCCTCGTGGTCCTTGTCATCACCCCTGGCTGCCTGGGACCCGTTCTGGCTGCTGCACATTGGAGGCCCTCCGCATCTGTCCCTTAAGCTCATCCCATGGCCTTTGCTGCAGGGCCATGCAGCCCCCAGAGCTCCCCAAAATGGTGGATCACTGGCTTGCAATCGAATACTCCTCTGTTGGCCTCCACAGGCCTAGGGGACCCTAGTGTCTTGGTGGCACAGTCACTCTGAGGAAGGCCTCTGTGCATGGACACCACTGGGCTTACATAGGATGTGGCCACTGATGCCAGTCAGTATGTGAGGGCACCTTCTTCAGGGGCTTCCAAGCAGCAAGGTAGGCAGAAGCCCCCATCCTTGGTATTCCCCTTGCCAACACAACCCTCTTCATGCCGGAGTTTCAGCCCACCTGATACCCACCCGTTTCCTTTACTTTTCTCTTCATTCTCTTACCTGCACTTCTCCTCAGCAGACAGGGTCATTCTCTTGCATCTCCAGGTGGGATATAGTCTCCCTTAGGCACAGCTGTTTTGAAACTCCATGGACTCGCCCCCTGAGTTCTAAAGGAGATCAATTTGGGAAGTTTCTTTTCTGTCTCAACAAAATCTTGCTTTCTTCCTGCAGATACAAAATTCCTGTATTTCAAGTAGGAGACGAATATTCTATCTTTTAAAAATATCCCTTGCTGTAATAATCCTAATCTCTCTCCCTTCCTCCCCAGGGCAGGAGGAGCTCAGATGTCTGGACAGGCAAGAGAAGGAAGCATGTGAATGCGTTTCCCCGGATTTCATCCTTGTCACAGCTGTGGATGAGTCTTCGACCCTGGGGAATGCATTTGAGTATCCCGGCAGTCCATAAGCCTGGGTGTGACAGAAGGAATTTGTTCATATTTTTCATTTCTTCTGGCAGCTTATTGAGCTCTCATTTTTATAATTTTTCAGTTAGAAAATTATATGATTGTCAAATAAAAATAATTACTCCTTCCTTTCCAATACACTATCTCCTATTTTCTTTTCTTTTCTAATTGTTGTAGCAAGCAAATTCCAAGAGAATATTTAATAACAACAGTGGGGGTAGCTTTGTTTTATTTCTTACTATAATGGGAATAGCTCTAGTGCTTCATCATTAATCAAGACATTGGCTAATATATTAAATAATAAAAAGGTTTTATTTTTTCTCCACTCACAAGCTGAATGGTGGCATATAATCTTAATAGCATCCTGGGCAGATTCCTCAACTTCCTGGTCAGTTGGTTATTGAAATCTACAGTTTGTATCTCCAGCCTCCTCTTGCCCTATTAAAGTTCTCTGCATCCTCCCTGCCAACCTCCCCTTGCTGTAACCTGAGGGTCTTGAAATGAGGAGGGGCTTGGTCTGATGTTCTACTCTTCTGCCCCAACTCCTTCCTCCTGGAATGCCCACGGGCAGCATGTCTGTCTTCTCCTCCCTTACCAAAGTTTAACCTCTATGCTCTGTAGGGTATGGGGGGAAGGGACAGCAAGGTGCAGATGTTGCTTTTTTAACCAGACATCCGACCACAATCTATTCTTTTGCTTGGTTGTAGCTCTGATCACGTGGATATCTGATCACTGATATCCCATGCAGCAGGTGAACAAATGGCTCTTTTGCCTTGCTGGGTATTTGCAAGTTCTTGGGGCCAACCTGCTGCAATGTTCTCTGACATGGGAGCCACATCTCTGGCTTGGTGTTTTTGTAGATTTGCAAGATTTAGTAAATAAAATACAGGATACCTAGTTACATTTCAATTTCAGATAAATGATTAATACTTTTTTTTTCAGAGTCTCACTATGTCACCCAGGTTGGAGTGCAGTGGCGCGATCTCAGCTCACTGCAACCTCTGCCACTCAGGTTCAAGTGATTCTCCTGCCTCGGCCTCCCGAGTAGGTGGGATTATAGGTACACACCATCGTACCTTGCTAATTTTTGTATTTTTAGTAGAGATGGGGTTTCACCATCTTGGCCAGGCTGGTCTTCAACTTCTGACCTCGTGATCCACCCACCTCAGCTTCCCAAAGTGTTGGGATTACAGGCGTAAGCCACTGTGCCTGGCCAATAATATTTTTAGTGTGTGTCCCATGCAATACTTGGGACATACTTGTAGTCAAAAAAATTATTTGTCATTTACCTGAGATTCAGATCTGACTGGTGTCCTGTATTTAATCTGACAACCCCATCTTTTTTTTTCACCAGCTCTTTCCAGCAAGCTTCCCTCTGGGTGAGCTCTGGCAACATGGTTCTTGACCTAGGAAGTGTGTTTTCTTGCTGCATGACCCACCTCACCTCTCTTGCATGGCTTTCTGGCTCTGTTCTTCTTCTTCTTAGATATGAGCAGACCTGACCATCACATTTCAAGTAGCAGTGGAACCGGGTAATAACAGGTGATCTTCCCTGCATGTAAACAACCCCAGTCTTGGAGTGTGTGTGTATGTGTGTGTGTGTGTGTGTACACATATACAATGAATAGTGCATCTGGAATATTATCAAAAGCCTTTTGGGATCTACTGAGATGATCATATAGTTTTTATCCTTTTTCCAATTGACAAGATTTATATTCATAGATGTCTTACATTGCATTCCTGGAGTAATCTTTACTTGGCCATGGTGTATTTTTTCCTTTATAGAGCACTGGTCTTCCTTCCCTAGTTTTTAATAGAAGAATTTGCTATATGTATTTATAAAAGAGAATGCTAGAGAAATAATTATGCTTGGTTCTAAAATGAATTGTAAACATTTCCATTTATTTCACTAGTTTATTTTTTTCGCTATTCTTCAAAAGATTTCATTTGGTGCACTGGTCCTGTGTTATTTGAAAGCTTAAAATAATTTGCCAGTAAGATAATCTTCATGGGGTACCTTTTAAGAGGCAGACTTTTTTCTCTCTCAACTTCTCCCTTCATCATTATTCTAGCCAAACTGCTGGTGAGAGGACAGCTTGTTTCATGGGCCCCAGTCCCGTGAGCACCAGGATATTGTTCTTTTTCAATCCTCCCTTGCTGTGTGAGTCTGTTTTCACCCTGCTGATAAAGACTTACCTGAGACTAGTTAATTTATACAGAAAAAGTGTTTAATGGACTTACAGTTCCACATGGCTGAGGAAGCCTCACAATCATGGCAGAAGGCAAGGAGGAGCAAGTCATGTTTTACATGGATGGCAGCAGGCAAAGAGAGAGCTTGTGCAGGGAAACCCCCCCTTATAAAATCATTGGATCTCATGAGACTTATTTACTATCATGAGAACGGCATGGGAAAGACCTGCCCCCATGATTCAATTACCTTCCAGTGGGTCCCTCCCAGAACATGTGGGAATTCAAGATAAGATTTGGGTGGGGACACAGCCAAAACATATCACTTGTTCTTGATTCTCTGTGGAGGCAGAGGAGGGCTCTGGCCTGTGGTTAGAGAGATGACAGTATTGTCCATTTCTCTTGCTAATCTGTTTCTTTTTCAGAATTAAATTTTATTTCACATTGATAGAAACCATGAAAAACATTTACGTTTTCTGATGTTGCAGCACAACATTTCAATGGAATATTTCTTGCCATAAATAATATCTTGCAGATTTGTAGAACGGAAATAACAGTTTATGTTCTTCAAGGTAAAGAAAAATTACATAGTAAATGATTGTTTAAAATTTTAAAATCCAGACATAAACATATGACTTCATTATTAACATCCTATATAGTCCATTACTAAATTATTTCCATTATTGATTAGCACCCATTTATAAAGATGCATTCTTAATATTGTTTTGGTCAGCTGGAATACAGCAGAAAAATTAACACAGTTCAGAAATATCAGGCATATATTTTTGCTACATATTAATCTGTATGGTAACTACACTTTATGTATGGGGTTCTGACTGGCCTTTGTTACCCACAAATTTGTTTCCAAATAATTTTTACCATGAATCTGGAAATTTTGACAATTTAAAATGATTGCTATTTTTATGTTTGCATGAAAAACTAATACAAAAAATAATTTGACTAAAGTGAAAATTTCAAATAAGTCCACTGGCAGATGAAAATAAAGCAAAAAATTACAATAGATTCCTCATCTTCTGTAGTAGTTGGTTTCAAACGTGTACAAAGTAAACTCTATGCTATGAGGAGATGAAATCATCTTAGAAGTTAGCTTTTAAGATCAGTCTTAAAGATATTTCAGAACATACTAGAATATGATCTAATTATTCTTTCAGTTGTTTATAGAAAAATAAAACCACAGAATTATTCCTGTTATCTGGGTGAAAGATCCTAATAGCTAGGTGTAAATTTGGATAAGGTACAGTAATTTGAAATAAGTAGTGCATGAAGTTTTAATGTCTGGTTTCTTTATAAAGCATAAATAGATTTTAAATACCTTATATCTGTGACCCAGAATGTCAAATTATAGCATGTATTGACAGTAGCTGTCTATGGCAGAGAGGCAATACTTGGTCTGCTATGAAGGACAATGAAGAAAAAACAAACTTTTTTTTTTCTTGAGAGAAAAGAGTATTAAATAGAAATAATATCAGGGAAAATAAAAGCCTGGTCCCAAAATAAAAGGGCCATTAATTGAAGAGAACAATTTTACTCTTTTTTGACAATGAACAGCATTATCCCTATTATTAGGAATAATGTAATACCACCTCATTCTTGTTATGCATTACAATCATCATGTATATATGAACACATACATAAAAATACAGATACTGCATGGTGACTAAGCAATTTTGGAATAAATCCATACACTAAGTCACAGCATGCATAAATTGTTTATATCTTAACTGCTCATTTGTACCTGAACAAATTTTCATTAAGCATACTGCTAATTTTCAAATGATGTAATAAAAAATCTGGTGGCAGTACTGTATTATTTTGCTGAATTACATTTGAGAAAAAAGAAACTACCTGCTTCTTCTATTTTAATATAGTAGATCCTGGATCTTCTTATAAGAATACATGTATAGAAACTTAAAAGATCATAAATTTCTCATGAGACATTATTTGATCTGTGTCATTGGCATGTATTTGCAAAACATTTTAACACGGCAAAACATTAGAAATTTGAAGACTGGGCATGGGAAAAGGTTTATACTCTACTACAATGACGCTGGTGTACTTCTACACGTACTTGATTGACTTCTACACGTCAATCAATTGGAGAGGTAGGAGTTTATCAATTAATAGTTTGACATCCATCATTTCCTGTTGACACGAACTGTGCATCATACCTTCATAGGTTTTAAAGGTCACATTGGCTGGATTCACCAATGTTTTAAGTTTTTCAACCACAAGAGAACCAAACATCAGGGGAACTAAAGGGTCACAATCCCCATGGCACTGGAGAATAGAAATATCTCTATTAGCACCACCGATAGGACCCTGTGGAAAGGAAGCCCGAAGTAGAAGCCAGCAACTGAATGCAGTGACACCTGCCAGTTTCTGCTACGTGGTAAGGGCAGTATATAAAGTTCCTCCCTGAGAAAACCCTCCCAAAATAATTCCGTTAGAAGGAGTGCCATTCTTCACTTCTTGATCAATCAAAGCTTTTATTTTTTCTGCTGCCTGTTTAATCCCAGATTCATCCCCCTGTGAATCTGGTGAAAGCCCAATAATATCAAACCATGAAGGCATAGCCATGTTCATATTTAATGTAACAGGCCTAACAGGCCTAGTATCTCCCAATCCATGCAGGAAAATCACCGCAGCGGTGGCCTTCCGGGCGGCGGGCACGATGGCGGGCGGCGGGGTTGACGTGTTATTGCCGCACATACACCGGCTCAGCTCACAGCGGAAGCGGAAGGAAGAGCGGGCGCCGGGCCGCGGCCCAAGGGCGTGCGAGCAGCGAGTCCCAGCAGGCCCCACCGGTCGCACCTCTCTTGCTAATCTTTTGCACTGGGGTTTTTTCCTTTTCCTTCCCTTTTTCCTCTAGGTTAGTGTGAGGTGACAGTTCAAGTGGCAGTACCCTCAGCAGGGTGCCTCAGAGCTAGCCGTGGGTGGTGGGTGGCAGGGGTGGTGCTAGGAAGCCCTTTTGGCCTTGAAGTTGCTTGCCCTAATTGGTGAATCAGTATTGAGACTGATGTTCTGCTTGACACCTGCCTATCTTCTGTGTCTTATTTCTTTTCTTGGTTCTGAACTCAGAGAGAAATAATAGTGTGTTTATTAAGCCCCTAAATCTTTCAAATCACCTCCTTTTTTTTTCTTTTTGAGATGGAGTCTCACCCTCTCGGCCAGGCTGGAGTGCAATGGCACCATCTTGGCTCACTGCAACCTCTGCCTCCCAGGTTCAAATGATTCTCTTCTCTCAGCCTCCCAAGTAGCTGCGATTACAGGCACCTGCCACTACACCCAGCTATTTTTTGTATTTTTAATAGAGACAGGGTTTCACCATGTTGGCCAGGCTGGTCTTGAACTCCTGACCTCGTGATCCACCTGCTTCGGCCTCCCAAAATGCTAGGTTTACAGATGTGAGCCACTGTGCCCAGCCCAAATCATCTTCTTTTAACAACCAATGTTGGTAATTTTTTTAGAGAACCTTCTGCGTTGAGATTCTGTTTTCCAAATATAGTAGTGTGGGGTGACTATAACATTGTTTACATTTTAAGATCTCCTCCATATTATTTATATCTCTTTGATAAATCCCAATGGTGTGTATTTGTTTTTTCTTTATTTTCTACATAATTAGGCTTCTCAGTGGTTTCCTTATTGTCTTTTCAGAGAACCAGCTCTTAGAATTATGAATTTTACTTTTTCTCTTCACTCATTCATTGTTTCCTGTTTTCCATCTTTTTTTATTCTTTTTGTATATGTTACATGTTTTCCTTGAAGGTATTTTGATGCCTTTTTTTCTAGCTCCTTGATTTGGAGACTTCGTTCATTCACTTTCATGCTAATTATTTAACATCTACCTGGTAAGATTTAGGAAATAACTAAATTAGATAATCTGTATACAGTATTTAGCACTATGCTTGGAACATAGTAAATACTCCATAGATTGTGGCTACTAATAAACATGACAATAAGGACAAATGAAATATTTTAAGACACTTTTTTTTTCCTGAGTACAGTTTTGAGCCCATTTCATACACTCTAATGTGTAGTATTATAATTATAATCACTTCCTTAATAATTTGCATTTGTAATGGCATTTTTTAAATCAAATATTTATTTGTCAACTACTTATGTAGTCATATATATTGTTCTCAAGAGGCTGTATTTTTTGGGTATAACTTTTAAGTTTTTCATAATTTTATAAATTAGTATTTGGTAATATACCATTTTCTTTTAAATCTACAGAGGTATAATTCATTGTTTGGTATATGGTATATTTTTGTGACTGTTCTATGAATTTGAAAAAGTAATATGTATTCCATCTTTAGAAGGTGTAAATCATAGTATATCTATTAAAGCAGCCTTCTTAATTCATATTATTTAGATACTCAGTATCCTTATTAAAGATCTGCTTCTTGACTTTAAGAAGTGTAATTGTGTCTGCCGCTAAAATTAGGTTTTTCTTTTCTTTCTTTTTTTTTTTTGAGACAGATTCTTGCTCTGTTGCCCAGGCTGGAGTGCAGTCACGGGATCTCTGCTCACTGCAACCTCTGCCTCCCAGGTTCTCATGCCTTAGCCTCCCGAGGAACTGGGATTACAGGCATGCACTACCATGCCCGGCTAATTTTTGTATTTTTAGTAGAGATGGGATTTCACCATGTTGGCCAGGCTGGTCTCAAACTCCTGACCCAGGTGACCCACCTTGGCTTCCCAAAGTGCTGGGACTACAGGCGACTAAAATTATGTTTTTGTCAGTTTTTCCTTATGTTCTGAAGAGTACATTTTAAATATTTTAACATGTTATTTGGCACAGAAGTATTTATGGCTATCATATTTTGTATTCTAACTTTTATCAATTTTAATCATATATGATATATTTGGTCCTTCCTCTGCCATCTGGTTATATTTTTATGAATGTACTTATAATTTATGTATAGACTTACAAATTACACCATACAAATTATTTTACAATTTTATTTTTAAAATAACTTGTTTCCTTGTGGTAGAATACATATTTATCAGAGACATTATAAAATATAATTAACAAAAAGGAGAAAATATAATTTTCCTATGGTCTCTTAAACCACCACTAACTTTGTTATTTCTTTGTTGAAGTTTTTCATACTATGTAATGTATAGTTTTATGTATAAGAATGAAATTTCAATGTAATATGGTTTTCTAGTCTTTGTTTTTCATTGAATGTGTAAAGACTTACATTATCCAGCTTGTAAGTTAAACTAATTCCCAGTGAAAACAGCTCCCAATAAACATTAAAATTTTGCATCACTTGACCAACAGGGCCTAATAGATATCTGCAGAATACTTTACCCATTAATAACAAAATAGACATTCTTCTCACATGCACATCCAGTACTCTAAGTGCTGGGCCATAAAGCCAGTCTCATTACATTTTTAAAAAATTGAAATCATACCAACCATACTCTTGGACCACAGGGGAGTAGACATAGAAATCAATACGAAGAAGATCTCTCAAAACCTCATAATTACATGGAAATTAAATAACTTGCTCCTCAATGACTTTTGGGTAAACAATAAAATTAAGACAGAAATAAAAATATTCTTTGAAATAAGTGAAAACAGAGACACAATATAACCAACATCTCTGGGATGCAGCAAAATCAGTGCCAAGAGGAAAGTTTATAGTGTTAATCACCTACATCAAACAGTTAGAAATATCTCAAATTAAGGGTCTAAAGTCACACCTAGAGGAACTAGAAAAGCAAGAATAAACTAATCCCAAAGCTAGCAGAAGAAAAGAAACACTAAAATTAGAGCAGAACTGAAATAAATTGAGACCCAAAAATCCACACAAAGAATCAACAAAACCAAAAGTTGTTTTTTTGAAATGATAGGACTGATAGACTGCTAGCTAGATTAACAAAGAAAAAAAGAGAGAAGCTCCAAATAACCATAGGAAGAAATGACAAAGGTGACATTACAGCTGGACCCACAGAAATAAGAAAGATTCCCAGAGATTATTATTGATTTGCTTTCTAGGAAACTGATTTGCTTTCCAGGAAACTGATTTGCTTTCCAGGCTCACCAGGGCCAGTATTAAAGGACCAGCGAGTAGGCAAGGCTAGGAGCAAAACTGCAAATTTATTTTTTTGGTCACCTAGCGTGGAGGGTGAGGTCTGTCGGCCTCCAGCAAAGGAGGCCGAGAGAGTCGCCCAGTGGAGCTCTCAGGCGGAGTTCCTGCAGTCCCGACAGGAGTGGGGGGCTGAGGAAGTGCGTGCAGCGCGCCAGCCGGGAGCGGCTTTTATGTCCTGGGCCTGGGAGTGGGAGGGCAGTGGCCGGGACATAGGCAGGTTGGGGCGGGCCGTAGGCGTGGCTAGGCGGGTTCCGGTTTTTCTCCGTGGGAGGTGGGGTTGTGCCTGCGCAGTCGACCTGTGTCTTTCTCGGGCACGGGAAAGTTGATGGTGAAGAACCCGGAACTGCGTCATCTTGCCTCCGTTCTTCCAAACAATTATGAACACAGCTATGCACGCAAACTAGAAAATCTAGAGGAAATGGATAAATTCCTAGAAATACACAACCTCCCAAGATTGAATCAGGAAGAAATCAAAACTCTGAACAGATCAATATCAAGTTTCAAACTTGAATCAGTAATTAAAAAAACCTACCAAATTAAAAAAAAAAAAAAAACAGGGCAGATGGAGCCATAGCTGAATTCTACCAGACATACACGAACAGTGGATACCAATGCTACTGAAACTATTCCAAAAAATTGAAGAGGAGGGACTCCTCCCTAACTGATACTCTGAAGCCAGTATCGCTCTGAAACCAAAATCTGGTGAAGACACATTGAAAAAAGAGAACTAAAGGCCAATATCCCTAATAAACATAGATGCAAAAATCCTGAACAAAATACTAGCAAACTGAATCCAACAGCACATGAAAAAGTTAATTCACCATGATCAAGTAGGCTTCAGTACCAGGATACAAAGTTGGTTCAACATACACAACTCAATAAATGTGATTTACCACATAAAAGAATGAAAACCAAAAACCATATGATCATCTCAATAGACATGGGAAAAGCTTTCAATAAAATCCAACATCCTTTCATGATAAAAAACCTTCAACAAACTAGGTATCAAAGGAACATACTTCAAAATAATGAGAGCCATCTATGACAAACCCATAGCCAACATCATACTGAATGAGCAAAAGCTGGAAGCATTTCCATTAAGAACTGAAAGAAGACAAGGATGCCTACTTTCACCACTCCTATTCAACATAGTTCTGGAGGTCCTAGCCTGAGCAATCAGGCAAGAGAAAGAAATAAAAGGCATCAAGTAGGGAAAGATGCCAAATTATCTCTTTTGGCTGATGATATGATTTTATACCTGGAAAACCCTAAAGATTCCACCAAAGCCTCCTAGAAATGATATGTACTTCAATAAAGTTTCAGCATGCAAAATCAATATACAATAAATCAGTAGCATTTCTATACACCAGTAATAATCAAGCTGATAGTCAAATCAAAAACATAATCCCATTTATAATAGACACACACACACACACACGCACACACCTAGGAATATGTCTTTGCAAGGAGAACTACAAAACACTGCTGAAAGAAATTGTAGATGACAAACAAATGGAAAAATATTCCATGCTCATGGATTGAAAGAATTAATAACATTAAAATGGCCATACTGCCCAAAGCAATCTATAGATTCAATGCTATTCTTATCAAACTACCAACATAGTTTTTCACAGAATTAGAAAAAACAATCCTAAAATTCATATGGGATCAAAAAAACAGCTCAAATTGCCAAGACAATTCTAAGCAAAAAGAGCAAAGCTGGAGGCATCAAATTACTCAGCTTTAAGCTATAAACCCAAACAATGTGGTGCTGGGACGAAAACAGACACACAGACCAAAGGAACAGAATAGAGAAGCCAGAAATAAAGATGCGTACCTAGAGCCATCAGATCTTCTACAAAGTTGATGAAAATAAGCAATGGGGAAAGGACTTCCTATTCAATAAACGGTGCTGGGAGAGCCTGCTAGCCATATGCAGATGAGTGAAACTGGACCCCTACCTTTTACTGTATACAAAAAGTAACTCAATATGGATTATAGATTTAAATGTAAGACTCCAAACTATACAAATCCTAGAAGAAAACCTAGGAAATACCATTCTGGCCTTGGGAAAGAATTTATGACTAGGTACTCAAAAGCAATTGCAACAAAACCAAAAATTGACAAGTGGTACCTGATTAATTTAAACTAGAGAGCCTCTGCACAGCACAGCAGAAAAAACTATCAACAGAGTAAACAGAAAACCTACAGGATGGGAGAAAATATTCACAAAGTATGCATCTGAAAAAGTCTAGTATCCAGACCTTTTTCTATAAGTGTATTAGTGTATTCTTGCATTGCTATAAAGAAATACCTAAGTCTGGGTATTTCCTTATAGCAATGCAAGAATACACTTGTACAGGAACCATGGCAGCATCTGCTTCTGGGGAGGCCTCAGGAACCATGGCAGGCTGTACAGGAACCATGGCAGCATCTGCTTCTGGGGAGACCTCAGGAAGCTGATAGTCTGTTACTGTACTCTCTTGCCCCTGTTTTCACCATGGGATGTGCCTGCTCCCCTTTCTCCTTCTGCCATGACCAGATCTCACAATAACTGACCCACTATCATGAGGACAGTACCAACTGAAATGCTGCTAAAGCATTTATGAGAAATCTGCTCCCATGATCCAGTCACCTCCCAACAGGTTCCACCTCCAACATTGGGGATTACATTTCTATATGAGATTTGGGTGGAGACAACATCCACACTATGTCGATAAGGAACTTAAATAATTCAACAAGCAATAATGAAAAACATTAAAAGTGGGCAAAAGACACGAACACACACTGCTCACACTTGATCTTAGCCAAAAGGCTTAAAAGTGATGAACACACACTTCTCAAGACACACAGGTGACCAACGAACATGAAAAAATGCTCGACATCATTAATTTTCATATAAATGTGAATCGAAATGACAATGAGCTACCATCTCACACCAATCAGAATGACTTATAAAAAAGTAAAAAAAAAAAGTTCTCTTCTGGTGAGCAGCAGAGAAAAGGGAATGCTTATACCTGTTGATGGGAATGTAAATTAGTTCAGCCACTATGGAAAGCAGTCTGGAGATTTGACCCAGCAATCCCATTGCTGGGTATATATCCAAGGAAAAGAAATCATTCTATCAAAAAGACGCATGCACTGGTATGTTCATCGCAGCACCAGTCACAATGGCAAAGGCTTGGAATCAACCTAGGTGCCAGTCAATGGTGGATTGGAATAAGAAAATATGGTACATGTATACCATGGAATACTACACAGCCTTAAAAATAATGAAATCATGTCCTGTGCAGCAACATGGGTGCAGCTGGAGTCCACTATCCTAAGTGAATTAACATAGAAACAGAAAACCAAACACCACATGTTCTCACTGAAAAGTGTGAGCTAGACATTGGGTACACATGGAAGTAAAGAGGGAGACTCTAACTAGGGGAGGACGGGAAGGAAGCAAGTGTTGAGAAACTATTGGGTATAGTGTTCACTGCCTGGGTGGGGTGGGATCATTTGTACATCAAACCTCATTGGCACATAATGTATCCATGTAACAAACCTGCACACGTACTCCCGAATCTAAAATAAAAGTTGAAATTATAGAAATAATTTCACGTCATTAGGTTTTCATCTAGAGCATGATTTTATTTTATTTTTTTGAGATAGAGTCTTGCTCTGTCACCCAGGCTAGAGTGCAGTGGCACGATCTCTGCTCACTGCAACCTCCGCCTCCCAGGTTCAAGCTATACTCATGTTTCAGCCTCCTGAGTAGCTGGGATTAGAGGCGCCTGCCACCATGCTCGGCTAATTTTGTATTTTTTAGTAGAGATGGGGTTTCGCCATGTTGATCAGATTGGTTTCGAACTCCTTACCTCAGGTGACCCACCCACCTCAGCCTCCCAAAGTGCTGGGATTACAGGCATGAGACACTGTGCCTGGCCTAGAATATGATTTTTAATGCAGTGTACTATTCTACCTTATATGCATATTGTCTTTTTTTGCCCCTCTTTATTTTGGTTTTTATGCTTTTTTGTTGTTTGTTTGTTTTAAGCACACACCCCTCACTGCTTGCCAGCACTTGGGAGGTTCTCATTCTCATTTCTTCCTGTTGAGGAGAACCCATGTGTGATTAAACACTTAGCATGCATTCACTTTTCCCCTTTACCAGTCCTATTTCTATGACTTTGGGATTCTAGAAACAGACTGTTCTTTTTTTTATTTATTTATTTTTTTTTAATTATACTTTAAGTTCTAGGGTACATGTGCATGACGTTTATATCATGTATAACTCCCCAATGCAATCCCTCCCTCCTCCCCCCTCCCCATGATAGGCCCCAGTGTGTGATGTTCCCCTTCCCGAGTCCAAGTGATCTCATTGTTCAGTTCCCACCTATGAGTGAGAACATGCGGTGTTTGGTTTTCTCTTCTTGTGATAGTTTGCTAAGAATGATGGTTTCCAGCTGCATCCATGTCCCTACAAAGGATGCAAACTCATCCTTTTTTATGGCTGCATAGTATTCCATGGTGTATATGTGCCACATTTTCTTAATCCAGTCTGTCACAGATGGACATTTGGGTTGATTCCAAGTCTTTGCTATTGTGAATAGTGCCGCAATAAACATACGTGTGCATGTGTCTTTGTAGTAGAGTAATTTATAATCTTTGGGTATATACCCAGTAGTGGGATGGCTGGGTCATGGTACATCTAGTTCTAGATCCTTGAGGAATCGCCATACTGTTTTCCATAATGGTTGAACTAGTTTACAATCCCACCAACAGTGTAAATGTTCCTATTTCTCCACATCCTCTCCAACACCTGTTGTTTCCTGACTTCTTAATGATTGCCATTCTAACTGGTGTGAGATGGTATCTCATTGTGGTTTTGATTTGCATTTCTCTGATGGAGTGATGATGAGCATTGTTTCATGTGTCTGTTGGCTGTATGGATGTCTTCTTTTGAGAAATGTCTGTTCATATCCTTTCCCCACTTTTTGATGGGGTGTTTGTTTTTTTCTTGTATATTTGTTTGAGTTCTTTGTAGATTCTGGATATTAGCCCTTTGTCAGATGAGTAGGTTGCAAAAATTTTTTCCCATTCTGTAGGTTGCCTGTTCACTCTGATGGTAGTTTCTTTAGCTGTGCAAAAGCTCTTTAGTTTAATTAGATCCCATGTGTCAATTTTTGCTTTTGCTGCCGTTGCTTTTGGTGTTTTAGACATGAAGTCCTTGCCCATGCCTATGTCCTGAATGGTACTACCTAGATTTTCTTCTAGGGTTTTTATGGTATTAGGTCTAACATTTAAGTCTCTAATCCATCTTGAATTAATTTTCGTATAAGGGGTAAGGAAAGGATCCAGTTTCAGCTTTCTACTTATGGCTAGCCAATTTTCCCAGCACCATTTATTAAATAGGGAATCCTTTCCCCATTTCTTGTTTCTCTCAGGTTTGTCAAAGATCAGATGGCTGTAGATGTGTGGTATTATTTCTGAGGACTCTGTTCTGTTCCATTGGTCTATATCTCTGTTGTGGTACCAGTACCATGCTGTTTTGGTTACTGTAGCCTTGTAGTATAGTTTGAAGTCAGGTAGCGTGACGCCTCCAGCTTTGTCCTTTTGACTTAGGATTGTCTTGGCAATGCGGGCTCTTTTTTGGTTCCATATGAACTTTAAAGCAGTTTTTTCCAATTCTGTGAAGAGTCATCGGTAGCTTGATGGGGATGGCATTGAATCTATAAATCACCTTGGGCAGTATGGCCATTTTCACGATATTGATTCTTCCTATCCATGAGCATGGTATGTTCTTCCATTTGTTTGTGTCCTCTTTGATTTCACTGAGCAGTGGTTTGTAGTTCTCCTTGAAGAGGTCCTTTACATCCCTTGTAAGCTGGATTCCTAGGTATTTTATTCTCTTTGAAGCAATTGTGAATGGAAGTTCATTCCTGATTTGGCTCTCTGCTTGTCTGTTACTGGTGTATAAGAATGCTTGTGATTTTTGCACATTAATTTTGTATCCTGAGACTTTGCTGAAGTTGCTTATCAGCTTAAGGAGATTTTGGGCTGAGACGATGGGGTTTTCTAAATATACAATCATGTCATCTGCAAACAGGGACAATTTGACTTCTTCTTTTCCTAACTGGATACCCTTGATTTCTTTCTCTTGCCTGATTGCCCTAGCCAGAACTTCCAACACTATGTTGAATAGGAGTGGTGAGAGAGGCATCCCTGTCTTGTGCCAGTTTTCAAAGGGAATTTTTCCAGTTTTTGCCCATTCAGTATGATATTAGCTGTGGGTTTGTCATAAATAGCTCTTATTATTTTGAGGTACGTTCCATCAATACCAAATTTATTGAGCGTTTTTAGCATAAAGGGCTGTTGAATTTTGTCAAAAGCCTTTTCTGCATCTATTGAGATAATTATGTGGTTCTTGTCTTTGGTTCTGTTTATATGCTGGATTACGTTTATTGATTTGCGAATGTTGAACCAGCCTTGCATCCCAGGGATGAAGCCCACTTGATCATGGTGGATAAGCTTTTTGATGTGCTGCTGAATCCGGTTTGCCAGTATTTTTGAGGATTTTTGCATCGATGTTCATCAGGGATATTGGTCTAAAATTCTCTTTTTTTTTGTGTCTCTGCCAGGCTTTGGTATCAGGATGATGTTGGCCTCATAAAAAGAGTTAGGGAGGATTCCCTCTTTTTCTATTGATTGAAATAGTTTCAGAAGGAATGGTACCAGCTCCTCCTTGTACCTCTGGTAGAATTCAGCTGTGAATCCATCTGGTCCTGGACTTTTTTTGGTGGGTAGGCTATTAATTGTTGCCTCAATTTCAGAGCCTGCTATTGGTCTATTCAGGGATTCAACTTCTTCCTGGTTTAGTCTTGGGAGAGTGTAAGTGTCCAGGAAATTATCCATTTCTTCTAGATTTTCTAGTTGATTTGCGTAGAGGCATTTATAGTATTCTCTGATGGTTGTTTGTATTTCTGTGGGGTCGGTGGTGATATCCCCTTTATCATTTTTTATTGCGTCTATTTGATTCTCTCTCTTTTCTTCTTTATTAGTCTAGCTAGCGGTCTGTCAATTTTGTTGATCTTTTCAAAAAACCAACTCCTGGATTCATTGATTTTTTGGAGGGTTTTTTGTGTCTCTATCTCCTTCAGTTCTGCTCTGATCTTAGTTATTTCTTGCCTTCTGCTAGCTTTTGAATGTGTTTGCTCTTGCCTCTCTAGTTCTTTTAATTGTGATGTTAGAGTGTCAATTTTAGATCTCTCCTGCTTTCTCTTGTGGGCATTTAGTGCTATAAATTTCCCTCTACACACTGCTTTAAATGTGTCCCAGAGATTCTGGTATGTTGTATCTTTGTTCTCATTGGTTTCAAAGAACATCTTTATTTCTGCTTTCATTTCGTTATGTACCCAGTAGTCATTCAGGAGCAGGTTGTTCAGTTTCCATGTAGTTGAGCGGTTTTGATTGAGTTTCTTAGTCCTGAGTTCTAGTTTGATTGCACTGTGGTCTGAGAGACAGTTTGTTATAATTTCAGTTCTTGTACATTTGCTGAGGAGTGCTTTACTTCCAATTATGTGGTCAATTTTGGAATAAGTGCGATGTGGTGCTGAGAAGAATGTATTCTGTTGATTTGGGGTGGAGAGTTCTATAGATGTCTATTAGGTCCGCTTGGTGCAGAGATGAGTTCAATTCCTGGATATCCTTGTAACTTTCTGTCTCGTTGATCTGTCTAATGTTGACAGTGGAGTGTTGAAGTCTCCCATTATTATTGTATGGGAGTCTAAGTCTCTTTGTAGGTCTCTAAGGACTTGCTTTATGAATCTGGGTGCTCCTGTATTGGGTGCATAGATTTTAGGAGAGTTAGCTCTTCCTGTTGAATTGATCCCTTTACCATTATGTAATGGCCTTCTTTGTCTCTTTTGATCTTTGATGGTTTAAAGTCTGTTTTATCAGAGACTAGGATTGCAACCCCTGCTTTTTTTGTTCTCCATTGCTTGGTAGATCTTCCTCCATCCCCTTATTTTGAGCCTATGTATGTCTCTGCATGTGAGATGGGTCTCCTGAATACAGCAGACTGATGGGTCTTGACTCTTGATCCAGTTTGCCAGTCTGTGTCTTTTAATTGGAGCATTTAGTCCATTGACATTTAAGGTTAATATTGTTATGTGTGAACTTGATCCTGTCATTATGATATTAACTGGTTATTTTGCTCGTTAGTTGATGCAGTTTCTTCCTAGCCTCGATGGTCTTTACATTTTGGCATGTTTTTGCAATGGCTGGTACGGTTGTTCCTTTCCATGTTTAGGGCTTCCTTCAGGGTCTCTTGTAAGGCAGGCCTGGTGGTGACAAAATCTCTAAGCATTTGCTTATCTGTAAAGAATTTTATTTCTCCTTCACTGATGAAGCTTAGTTTGGCTGGATATGAAATTCTCGGTTGAAAATTCTTTTCTTTAAGAACGTTGAATATTGGCCCCCACTCTCTTCTGGCTTGTAGAGTTTCTGCCGAGAGGTCTGCTGTTATTCTGATGGGCTTCCCTTTGTGGGTAACCCGACCTTTCTCTCTGGCTGCCTTAAGATTTTTTCTTTCATTTCAACTTTGGTGAATCTGGCAATTATGTGTCTTGGAGTTGCTCTTCTGGAGGAGTATCTTCGTGGCGTTCTCTGTATTTCCTGAATTTGAATGTTCCCCTATGGTTGGGGAAGTTCCCTGATAGGTTGGGGAAGTCTCCTGATGATAGAGTGTTTTCCAACTTGGTTCCATTTTCCCCCTCACTTTCAGGCACCCCAATCAGACGTAGATTTGGTCTTTTTACATAATCCCATACTTCTTGCAGGCTTTGTTCATTTCTTTTTCTCTTTTTTCTTTTGGTTTCTCTTCTCGCTTCATTTCATTCATTTGATCCTCAATCGCTGATACTCTTTCTTCCAGTTGATCGAGTCGGTTACCGAAGCTTGTGCATTTGTCACGTATTTCTCGTGTCATGGTTTTCATCTCTGTCATTTCGTTTATGATCTTCTCTGCATTAATTAGTCTAGCTGTCAATTCTTCCACTTTTTTTTCAAGATTTTTAGTTTCTTTGCGCTGGGTACGTAATTCCTCCTTTAGCTCTGAGAGGTTTGATGGACTGAAGCCTTCTTCTCTCATCTCGTCAAAGTCATTCTCTGACCAGCTTTGATCCGTTGCTGGCGATGGGCTGTGCTCCTTTGCAGGGGGAGATGCGCTCTTATTTTTTGAATTTCCAGCTTTTCTGCCCTGCTTCTTCCCCATCTTTGTGGTTTTATCTGTCTCTGGACTTTGATGATGGTGATGTACTGATGGAGTTTTGGTATAGGTGTCCTTCCTGTTTGATAGTTTTCCGTCTGACAGTCAGAAGGACTGTCTGTTGGTCTGTTAGAGATTGCTTGAGGTCCACTCCAGACCCTGTTTGCCTGGGTATCAGCAGCAGAGGTTGCCGAAGATAGAATATTGCTGAACAGCGAGTGTACCTGTCTGATTCTTTCTTTGGAAGTTTCCTCTCAGGGGTGACGCCACCCTGTGAGGTGTGGGGTATCAGACTGCCCCTAGTGGGGGATGTCTCCCAGCTAGGCTACTCAGGGGTCAGGGACCCACCTGAGCAGGCAGTCTGTCCGTTCTCAGATCTCAACCTCCGCGTTAGGAGATCCACGGCTCTCCCCAAAGCTGTCAGACAGAGTCGTTCGGATCTGCAGCGGCCCCGCTCTTTCCCCTAATGGACTGCAGCTGTGCGCTGTCCGCAGAGGTAGAGTCTACAGAGACAGGCAGGCTTCCTTGAGCTGCTGTGAGCTCCACCCAGTTCGAGCTTCCCAGCGGCTTTGTTTACCTACTTAAGCCTCAGCAATGGCGGGCGCCCCTCCCCCAGCCTCGCTGCTGCCTTGCGGATAGATCGCCGCAGACGGCTGTGTTAGCAGTGAGGGAGGCTCCGTGGGCGTGGGACCCTCCCGGCCAGGTGTGGGATATATTCTCCTGGTGTGTCTGTTTCTTTAAAGCGCAGTATTGGGGTGGGAGTTACCCGATTTTCCAGGTGTTGTGTGTCTCAGTTCCCCTGGCTAGGAAAAGGGATTTCCTTCCCCCTTGCGCTTCCAGGTGAGGCGATGCCTCGCCCTGCTTCAGCTCACGCTGGTCAGGCTGCAGCAGCTGACCAGCACCGATTGTCCGGCACTCCCTAGAGAGATGACCCCAGTACCTCAGTTGAAAATGCAGAAATCACCGGTCTTCTGTGTCGCTGGCGCTGGGAGTTGGAGACTGGAGCTGTTCCTATTCGGCCATCTTGCTCTCTTTGTCTTTTTTATCCAGACTGTTCTTAAATCATAATTTAGTATATTGAGATTTTTTTTTTGTACCGTCTAAGAATAATTGCTTTGGCATTTACATTGATTTTATTTTATTTTTTGAGATGGGGTCTTGCTCTGTCGCCCAGGCTGGAGTGCAGCGGCGTGATCTCAGCTCACTGCAACCTCCACCTCCCTGGGTCAAGTGTTCCTCTTGCCTCAGCCTCCCTAGTAGCTGGGAGCACAGGTATGCACCACCATTCCTGGCTAATTTTTGTATATTTTGTAGAGATGGGGTTTCACCGTGTTTCCCAGGCTGGTCTTGAACTCCTGGGCTCAAGCAATCCACCTACCTTGGCCTCCCAAAGTGCTGGAATTACAGGTGTGAGCCACTGCGCCCAGCCTGCATTGATTATATTACTCCCATTTACAGTTTCTTGGACCGAATGCCTTTGTTTACGGGGTTTCTTACTTATCACCACCCTTTGCTGCCATGTTCGGCCCCTCTTGTGCTGCTTTCTCTAACTTGCCTCTGCTGGCTGGAGTTTGCAGATGGAATAGCGGTGGGGGGGTGTTGCATCCTCTCGGCCTCTCCATCTGACACTGTCTTTCCACAGCCTTTTCTTGTGGCCAACACCTGGGCTGTGTATGGAATTCTTGGGCACAATGTCCCTGAAGAGGTTGTTGGAATGTGCTTCGTGGCTTCTGGAGTTTTCTCTGGCTTCCCCTGAGGCCCATTCATCTTTCTTTCTTCTGTGATCACCTCTGTTACCTCTCTCGTTGCCCCTCCTGGTTTTCCTCTCTCTGATCACACTTGCCTTCCTCAGTTCTTCAAGTAGTTCCTTCCTCTTCCCTCCCACACTCTCCCCTCTGCCAGGAACCAGACCCCATGCATCACCTCAATGTCAGAGCTCACCATAATCTTCGGTCAAGCTGTTCTCAAACTCTCAGCCTCAAGTGATCTGCCCACCTCAGCCTTCCAAAGTCCTGGGATTACAGGCATGAGCCACCGCGCCTGGAAAATTCCTTCAGAAAACTTTTGATCAGATTTTCCCTAACATGTAGCTTGCAGCAGGGGGTGGGTATTGTGCTGTGTTTTATAAGAATGTAACACAATCCATGCCATAGAAATCCAGGGGCAGAGCTTTCTAGAGACCACTGGAAATATTTCCAATGTGGAGAAGGGTGTGTAGAATTATTTCACAAAGTGGTAGTGACAGAGGAAAAATTCCTGTACCCAAGACCTTTATTGTTATTGGTGTATTTCTAGGTGCTTCTTAGCTTTGTGGAATGACTGGAATAAATACTCACAGCTCACTCATTCCTGACCCTTCCTTTTGAATGTCCTGAATGTTGTCTTCTCTACAAGTCTTCACAACAGTGTTCTTGAAATGTTTTTTCAAATGACTACACAATGACAGCTTGCCCAGGCAAAACATTGATAGTCAGTAAAATGTTAAAGTGCTTAATTAATGCTTGTAAAATTCAAAAATACGTCCACTGATGCCACAATAATTCACTCAGCGTTCTACACAAAAACGTTGTCATTATTTATAACAGAGATTGGCAAACCTGGCCAATGGCCTATTTTTGTAAATAAACTTTTATTAGTACACAGCTATACCTACCTGTTTATACTTTCTGGCTGCTTTCATGCCACAAGGGTGGAGTTGAGTAGGTGCAGCAGAGACCAGATGTAATGGATGGTTTTATGCACCAACTTGATTGGGCCAGAGGATGCCCAGATATGTGGTTAAACTTTATTTCTGGTGGTCTGCAAGGGTGTTTCTGGAAGAGTTGAACATTTAAATGGTGGACTAAGTCAGATGGCCCTCCCCAGTGTGGGTGGGTGCATCCAATCCACTGAAGGCATGGCTAGAATAACATGGTGGAGGAAGGTTGACTTTGCTCTCCGCCTGATCTCTTGAGCTGGAACACGGCTCTTCTCCTGCCCTCACTACTCCTTGTTCTCAGGATCTTCGACCAGGACTGGAATTGACTCCATCGGTTCTCCCACACTCAGGCCCTCAAACTACATGGGTTTTCCTGGGTCTCCAGCCTGCAGGTGGCAGATCATGGGACGGCTCAGCCTTCAGCCTTCCTAATCATGTGAGTCAATTCCTTAGAATAAATTGTATATGTGTATATATAATATATATGTAGATGTGTATATAGATACGTATATGTGTGTGTATGTGTGTGTGTGTGTATATATATACATATATATGTGTGTGTGTGTGTGTGTGTTTGTGTATTCAATTGGTCCTATGTCTCTGGAGAACCCTGACTAATATACCATATGACCTGCAAAGCTAGAATATTTACTATCTGGCCCTTTACAGAAAAAGTTTCCACTTCTGCTCTATGTCCAGTATAGGCAGCAGTTGTCTTTAGCTCAGAGACATGCAGCTAGAGATGAAAAGTTTGAACACAGTTTATGAGGGTGGCAAGAATGAAAATCCTCTTTATATAACAAAAGAAAATGCAAACGAAAAACAAAACAAAGAACTCTGGTTTGCTCCCGAGTGTCTATTCTGGTGTTTATTATTGAATGATGTTTTTCCGTAAGCACATGATGATGGCTAAAAAAAAAAAGTTTCTGAGGAGGCGATTTTCCATAAACAGAGTAGAGTGCCTTCTCCAACTGGAGTCATCCTAAGCAATAGAGGACACATTAGAAATGTTTCTTAACCTGTGTTTTGGGACCTAGTTTTCATGTGGATTGAAGAAGGTGTTCATGTAATCTCCGAAGACGAGACCTGGTCTTGGAGTCTGAAGACCTGGGTTCGTGGCCCAGTAACAGAACCACTCCATGACCACAGCTCAGGTGGGTCCCCCACATGACCTTGGTTTCCTCTCTGTACAATGGACCCTCTGAGAGGTAGCCTTCTGACGTCCCTTCCACCTCTGAAAGCCTGACCCTGTGAGTTCCAATCTAATGGAAATGTCGGCCTCCTTCTGACTCTACCCCTGATAATGTGATGGTGTGAGGTTAAAATAAGGAAGCTCTACGTGCAAAATCCCCTGGTTGTAATGTGTGTTGCACATAACTTCTGAGGAAATGGTTATTCAGTTTCACCAGGTGAGTGAGGAGGTGTGGCCAGCATTTGGGCGTAACAGCTAAAGCTTTTGTGGAAACAGGCAGGAGGAGGGGACTCCGAGCTTGGAGAGACCAACTGGAAGGTCGGCTTGGACCAGGAACACACAGTGTGCCTGAATCTGTTTTGTATTTAGAAAAAAATTTACAGTGAATCCATGATTTTATTCATAACACACTCATTGCAGATGATTTTAATTGTTTAGTTTTTAAATGTCTGCAAATCCCAACACTTCTCCAGCCTCCAGCACGGCTCTGCTGTGAGCGGTGTGTCTGTTTTGGTTCCTAATTTCACAGTCCACAGGTCCTGGGTCTCTGGAATATTGGGAGTCTGGGTCGGGGAACAGCAGCGATGAGGCATCCACACAACGGCGTGATTCTATTCCTTGGAGTAAGCAGATTGCAGTTTGCGCAGCACATTGTCAGGTGCCAGGGGCACCTCAAATTGAGGCCAAATGGCTCTGAGGTTGCATTCACCTCCTGATAGACTGGCTGAGAGGTTAAATAAGATAAAGATTTCAAATGTCCACCCAGCCTGACTCTCAGTGACAGTTCAGTTAGTGATGGATATCCTTATGGCAGAGGGAAAGCTGTTGGAAAAGAGCGGAGATATATCCCATTGTATCTGGGTGTGTGCATTTATTTTGATTAAGGGACTGTGAGAATCAATGTTTGGATTAGAATTCTGAGAGCCTGAGGATTTCAGTGGCTCATCCAGTGGCCACATGGGTAATTAAGGGCAGAATGGCCTTCAATCTTTTCTTCCTTTTAATTGAAAATCTATTGAAAGAGTAGAGTGTCCTAATCAATGTCCCTTAATGGCACCGACACTCATGGAGAGCCTAATTGCTTTGGCATTGTAACCACAGCCTGGACTCCATGTCCACCTGGAGGCCTCGTGGCAAGTGCAGGCAGGAGGCTTAGGAGTGGCAGAGCACGGGGGTCTCACACACTCAAACCCTTAAACCTGTGGCAAAAATCATGCAGAACTTGGCCAGGTGCCGTGACTCATGCCTGCAATCCCAGCACTTTGGGAGGCCGAGGTGGAAGGATCACCTGAAGTAAGGCTTTCAAGACCAGCCTGTCCAATGTGGAGAAACCCCGTCTCAACTAAAAAGACAAAAATTAGCTGGCTATGGTGGCAGGTGTCTGTAATCCCAGCTACTCAGGAGGCTGAGGCAGGAGAATCGCTTGAACCTGGGAGGCGAAGGTTGCAGTGAGCTGAGATCGTGCCATTGCCCTCCAGCCTGGGCGACAAGAGGGCAACTCTGTCTTAAAAAATAAAAATAAAAATAAAAAATAAAAAAATCATGCAGCACTTGGCAACGAGGGTGAATTTGGGAAGCCTGGGCCGTTCACTAAGGCCATGCCAATCACCTTTGTCAGTTGCTGATGACAAGGTAAGGGAATTAGACTTACTAACTCTAAGTAAATGTAAGGCAGAAGCTCACGTGAGAGCAGCAGGAAGTTGAGATGTTCAAGGCTGACTGTGGCTGTTCCCTCCTGGGAAACTGCAGGTCTTGCTTCAAGCCAGATCTTGTTCCAGGTGATGTCTTGTCATCTTTGAGCAGATCTGGGAAGAACATGCCCAGTGATTCTGAGAGACTGCACCGTTCTGTACCCTCTGGGACTGGCATTAGTCCAATGCAGAATTTCCTAAACTTGGTTCTGTTGAACGGTCTTCTGGGATCCATCAACAGATGGCTTCTCCACTGTCACTACTTAACTCACATGCAAAGGATCCTTGTGGTCAAACAAGTCTGGAAACGGGATGTTCCATTTACCTCCCTCAGCTTGACTGTGCTCATTAGCACACTGAAAGCTTACAGCAATCCTGCAGCGAAGTGTTTACCTTTCGGTTACAGGAGCCTTCTCGAACTTTTCAGAGCCAACATACTGTTTTCCATAGCACCACAGTGAGCATCAACTCTTCTGCAGACTCCAGTGTGGGAAACACTGTTGGAACGCAATCCATGTTCCACTCCCGTGTCCTAAAAATGTTGTTTCTCCCATGAAATCTAGTCTCTTTTTCTTTTTAGGGTATATTAGTTTCAACTGGGTGAAAGCCTGGAGTTTCTTGGCATTTGATAATTTTTAATTTGTTCAATATTTTACTTTAAACAGCATATTACTTTTTATGCTCCTATTCACTTATTGGGAAAATACAATTGTCCTTGTTATTTCATGGGGAACACACAGTTCATTGCTGAATGAAATAAACTCATCTTTGTTAATCTATCAGACACTACCACCGCGATGACAATAGTTTTTTTGTTGTTGTTGTAGTTGTTGTTGTTTTGAGACAGAGTCTCGCTCTGTCACCCAGGCTGGAGTGCAGTGGCCTGATCTAGGCTCACTGCAACCTCCACCTCCCGGGTTCAAACAATCCTTCCGCCTCAGCCTCCCAAGTAGCTGGGACTGCAGGTGTGCACCACCACGGTGGGCTAATTTTTTTATTTTTAGTAGAGATGGGGTTTTGCTATGTTGGCCAGGTTGGTCTTGAACTCCTGGCCTCAAATGATCCATCCACCCCCTCGGCCTCCCAAAGTGCAGGGATTACAGGTGTGAGTCACTGCACTGGGCCTGATAATAGTTTTCAGTCAGCTGGAAATCTGTGTTTAGGGGCATGCTTGCGAGGGGGCTTGTGCTATTGTAGGCACAGGGAGGGAGGGCTGGCTGGGCAGGCATTTGGAGCCCCCTAAGAGTGAACAGCACACACCGGTGTGGAGCTGATTCCGGCCTGGCCTTCCCTGCTGAGCCCCGAGGCACCTGTCCATGGTGAAGTCTAAGAATGCCTAATAGTGGCAGAAGGGGTGGCTGAGGGTTAATAAAAGAGGCCCAGGACTACACAGTGCAGAGGAAGATGGCGATTTGGGACAGGGGGAGGAGCGCTTGGTGACTGCTTCCTCCCCCCAGGTGCCCACTGCCATCTCTGCTTCCCCAGGCTCTGCGTGGAGCCGGGCATACAGTTGATTAAACTAATGTGCGGATCATCAGTGCAGTGCCGTGGGTAGAAATACAACTTTTTAAGCCAGACAGACCTGGGTTTGAACAGACAGTTCCCCACAGTGAGACCCTGGGTGAGGTCATGGGACCATGTGTAGCTCTGTTTCGGCATTTACAGCAAGTGATAACTTCTGCCTTGCAGGTTATTGTGAGGAGGAAATGGATGTTACAAGCCTGGGCGTCGTGATGATGGGGCACACGGCAAGACTGACTATGTGGCATCTCTTCAGGCTGGGGCCTTGGGGAGGGTTTTCCCTAGAACATCCTTGCCTCCTGCTTGGCCTCCTCCTGGGCAGGGACAACAACCAGGCTTTGAAATTCCTACCCTTGGTCAGTGCCTCTGGCTGCTCAGTTTATGGATCAAACATGGGATTGTTGGGCCCAGAGGAGACAGTTGTTCAGCCCAGCACGGGCCATTACCTCTTCTTTCAGTTGGAAAAGTGCTCCTGGGTTTAATTAGGGCTGACATTGAATATTACTCAGAGACGGGTATGAGGAAGGTTAAGCACAAATGATGGCACATCAACTACTTCACCAAAGGCAGAAAGGCCTTGGAATCCGGGGACTGGCGCCCCTCCCCGGCTCCACTGCTGATGGGCAGGAGACCAGGCTGAGGCCGCCTGTCTCCTTAGGACCATCCAGGACCTGAGCACATGTCACCAACCTTTTGATTTTATTTTTAGCTGATTTCTAATTGCTTTTATGTCGCCCCAGTTCTGTGTGTATTTAGAAGTGTCCGTAGGAATGACACGGCTGCTATTTTTGGAGGGCTGGTTTGGCTTTGGGTGTGACGTCCTTCACCATCACAGTGGCCAGGCACAGTAGTGGCTCCCCCATTTGACAGAGGAGACTGTGGCTCAGGTACACATGCCAGGAAGTGGCAGAGCCAGGGCTCGACCCAACTTGGAGATCATTGAATGCCTAGAATATTGACCACTGCCTGTAGCAGAGGTTCTTGGCCTGCACTGCGCAAGAGAGTGGCCTTCCTGGATGCTCCCCACATGGGGAGCTCCATGCTCTTCCGGTGACCAGCGGTGGTGCTGGCAGTGCCAAGGGTGAGGGGGTACTGAGGGGCCAGGGCCAGGACCTGTCCACCCAGACGCCAGGGAGAAGGCAATGAGGCTGAGCTGGCTCTCAAGGGCGCTGGCCCTGAGGAGGGGAAAGCCACGCCAGCCTCGGGGATGGTGAGTACCGTCAAAATGCCCCATGCACCTGGAGAGCATGTGCAGGGACCTGGCCATGCCCAAAGGGGGTCCCTCTCCGGGACGACTTCATGTGGCCACAGGACACCTTCTTCAGGTGGGATCTCAGGTAGACGTCTCTCCTTTCCCACTTGAAGTACAGAGTGAGGGGCTGGAGCCCCATCCATCAGCTTAGGCAGATTCCGACACTCTCCCGACCAGGGATGCATGTGCGGTGTGTTTGAGATGTGTGTGAGTGTGATGTGTGTGGTATATGTAGTATGTGTGCTATGGGTGTGTGCATGATGTGTGTGTAGTATGTGATGTGTGTGGTGTATGCAGTGTGTATGGGATATGTGGTGTGTGTGTGTGATGGGTTGTGTGTTGTGTGTATGTTTTGTGTGTTCTGTATATGTTGTGTGTGTGGGATGGGTGTGGGTGTGGAGGGGTGTGCATGCATGAAGGGGGTGTGTGGTGGGGAGTCCTCCAGATACTACACAGAAGCCCTCAGGCCCCAACAAGCAGCCATATTTGCTGTGCTGAGAGGCCATGGAAGCTGCGGGATCCAAGGCTGTGAGCGATTATTCTATTCAATATTAACTTTTTTTCTAGAGTTTTCCAAAGTAGAATCTTACTCTTTTATAAACGAAAAGGCCCCTCTGTTACTCATATTCTTTTGTGTTCTTCCCCTCCTCTTACTAGATGAAGCTCAGAGGGTGCTCGCCGGGGCAGCGGCCGGATGCCCAGCGCGTCGCCTTCCTTGTCAATCAGTTCGCCCTTCCTAGACGTTGGTCACGGCAGATCCTTACCGGTACGCATTACATTCATTTTTGTATACATTTTACACATATATCACTCAATGTATATTTTAGATATTGGTAAAGCTTAATTTCTTGTTTGTAAAAACCTAATATTTTTCCCATACCCTGGAGAGTTACCTTGTGCCTGAAGGGTGTTGCTTCTTATTTGGGGGCCACTGGCCCAGGAACTCAACTTGTCCCGTGTTGTTGCTTCTAATTACATCACCTTAGATTCATGTGCACTGAATTTTCACCTCCCAGCCAGCAGTAAATATTGTTAAGTAAAATGCAAATAACATATCTCAGTCCAGACTATTATTAAAAAAACCTACAGTAAAAATCACCCTGGCCGAATCCTTTGAGTCTAACGGCTTCAGAATCGAGCTCTCCAGCTCTGGGGAGTTGGCTGTCACAGAGACACCTGCAGCTCCTGGGAAGGTCACATCACCACCTCCTCCTGCCCTCTGTGCATTCTCCTCCTTAGTGGATGAGACGCTCGGCTAAGAGGGACCCTAAGCTCTTTCTCCTTCCTCATTCCCTCTGTCTGGTTAACCACTGAGTCCTGATTAATTTACTGCCTCGATATTCTTCAGGTGACCCCATCATTACCAGCATGACGTTAGTTTCAGATGCCAGTGGTTCTAGCCTGGGTACCCAATGCCCCAGAATCCTCCATTTGTGGACAGAACCAGCTGGTTTACAGAGTTTTCTCCAAGAGCCGACACGACTTTCCAGCTGTGCTGGGGTCCCCTCTAACAGCAGAGAGTGACTGTGACCATTCACAATGCAGGGAGGCCCCACAAACTCCACTGTTTTGGACAGATGACCCTGGAGCCATCAGATTTGCATCATAGAGCTCGGTGCCAGGAAGGGACTCTTGGAGACTGGTGGATGTGACCAGAGGGAGGAGGGGCCGAGGTTGCCCCTCCAATGAGAGTCATGTCTCCCAGCTCGTCCCATTCCCCCTCCATCGTGGCAGCACTACGAGTGCTGGAAGGAGGGCACATAGTGGTTTCATCCCACAGACATGGACGGGGCATCTTTAATGTCCTTCCCCAGAGTAAAGAGTCAGGTGGTTTTTGTGTTGACTGATTCCGTTTGGAGGGAAGAGCTCCTTTGGGCCTGAGACAGCACACACTGAGAGGCCGGGCGGGCACAGGCATGGGGGCACCTTGCAGTGAGCAAACAGAGAGGTGAAGCCATTTGTCTGGGCCCACGTGGGATAAAGGCCCTGCCAAGGCTACCATCTTGGGTAACCATGCCAACCCACCCTCCCTCTTCTGAGGGCAGCGCAAAGGCAACCCAGCCTCCTGTGGGCTCCGTTCTCTCTTGGGCCTGCATTCACGTCCAGCTGGAGAGTGGGTCAAATGCAGACACCTGGCGTTTTGGGGAGTCCCCAGTGTTTGGATGCAGCTCAGTACTTTCACATGAGTTTGGAGAACGGGGTCTTTTTGTAAACTTTTACTTTAGGTTCAGGGGTACACGTGAAGGTTTGTTACATAAGTAAGCTCGTGTCTGGGGGTTTGTTACATAAGTAAGCTCGCGTCATGGGGGTTTGTTGTACAGATGATTTCATCACCCAGGTATGAAGCCCAGTACCCAACAGTTCTCATTTCTGCTCCTCTCCCTCCTCCCACCCTCTGCTCTCAAGTAGACCCCAGTGCCGGGAGAACGCTGTGTTTACAAACTTGATGTGTGCCTGGCAGGCATTAGTGCTTTCTTTCTCTCTCCGCTTTCCCCAGCCGAAATGCTGACCTGGAAAACATCAGCCTTGCTCTCACAGAAAGCATCTTTTCCAGGACTGACATACAAAGCTCTGATGTAGAAATTGAAATTTCACACTCTGGAGGGCCCGAGTGGCTTCAGAGGTCAGTGGGCGGCTGGACCCACTGGTGAGTCATGGGGAGAGATGCCACCCCAAATTACCATCAGCAGACACTGTGCGTCAGAGGTTCTGTGCACTCAAAACGTTTGGTTGACATCTGTGTCCCCCGCAACCACCCACCCCAGCACACACTCAACTCTTTTAGGCCGAGGGGCACGTCCCACTCATCTGGTGAATACATCAGCTGAATGCAATCTGCTCGCACAAACAGATGTCCCAGGAGGGTGGGGGTGAGGGGGCACAGTGAACACTGGTGAGAAGTTGCTGGAAGGCTTTTTATGAGGTTCTTGTTTTGTGGGGTGGGGAGTAGCATGGCCAGAGAATTTACTTTAATTGAAACACACCTAATTTGGGTGCTTGAGCTAGGTATCTAAAAATGTTTTTCAAGTCCTCATCCACAAGCAGGGTTTCTGTTTCCCATCTGCTTATTTTCTCTGTCTTCCTGAAAAGACCAGGAAGAATTGGAGCAGGATCAACATGTGACCCTGGCCAGCCTGACAGGCGAGGCCAGGCCCACGGCTCATGGGACCCTCTGAGGGAGCTCAACTCCACGCACGCGCATGGAGCTACTGCAGCCACTGTAGACGGAGAACACTGCCATGTGGCATGGCGGCTGCTTGCTTATCCCTGCCTGTTGGTTCCTGTTTTGTTTCAGGCCTGCAGGTGTAACAGCTACACTGTGTGAGCGATACACACAGCATTGGCATGTGGTGACAGTGGCCAGGCTGCAGCAGGGACATCTGCTCCCCAGTGGAGGCAGCCAGTGGTTTCCCGGACGCTTGCTTTATTGCTCACATTCTTTCTGTGTTAGCAACTTTCCCCTCCTTTCTACGAATCTCAGATGTCTCAGAGGAATGTTTAAATTATTATCAGATCCCAGGAGAGATTGCTATTTCCTATGCAACTTTCCCCTGCCTTGCATGACTCCCATGTAACGCATCTCCCTCCAGGAGCGCCCAGCTGAGCCTCCCGTGACTGTCATTATCCATGCAGATGTGCAGCAGAACAAGTGACACAAATCTTAGCCCTCCATAATATCTCTATCAGTTTAGAGCTTTCAGAAAGCAAAGTATTGGGACCCGGAATGAGCGATGTGCTGTAGCTGAGAAGGGACAAATGGTGCTGGCTTGGAAATGATGGAGAATACCGACTCGTCTCTTTTGGCAGGAGGCAAAGTGACATTGAATTAGAGATACGGCAGTAGTGCTTCTTTAGAGGGGTGCGATAGAAGGGGGTGCTTAGATTTCAATCCCAACTTTGACTCCAACAAGATCTATGAGCTGTAACAGGTGCTTTCACTCCCATTAGCTTCAGTCCTCCTGTCTAGATGGAGGGGGCGGACTCCATCACTTCCCAGGCCCCTCCAACTTTCCGGGTATAACTCTGTGGTCTTTGAGAGCTTGTATTCCAGAACACCCGTCAACCAGGAAACACCCAGAAGACCGATGAAACCACCGAGAATACCTCATCCAGGAAGAACGGTGTGGTGGGTGTGCCCTAGGGTGCCCCTGGTCCCTGCCTCCTTGTGTGATCTCCTGTGCTGGGGGGTGAGGGTGACCTGCAGCTTGCTTCTGACCCACAGATATGGCACAGGGTTGGCAGGCGCCTTCCTCTTGTTTCTTCCATGAGACTCTGCCATAGCTGACTTCTGGGAGATGTTCACCTGCCAACCTGGAAGAAGGAAGCCACCACATTGTGGGGTGTCTATGGAGAGGGCCATGTGGCACAAGCCATGCCCATCCTCTGGGAGATGTGCCTGCACTCCTAGACCAAAGGAACTGTGAGACAAGTGTGTGTTGTTTAACGCCATTGAGGTTGTGGTGATTTGTTACTCAGCAAAAAATCCCACTGATCCAATGGACACTTGGTCATGCCCACAGTGGCCCTAGTCCAGTGGCAGCCTGGGCAGAGAGCCACTCTCTCAGGTGCACTTCATCAGGAGGGCTTATGCGGTTCAGATTGAAAAGGACATCACCGGCCAGGCGCAGTGGCTCAAGCCTGTAATCCCAGCACTTTGGGAGGCCGAGGTGGTGGATCACAAGTTCAGGCAATCGAGAGCATCCTGGCTAACACAGTGAAACCCCGTCTCTACTAAAAATACAAAAATTAGCCAGGCGTGGTGGCAGGTGCCTGTAGTCCCAGCTACTTGGGAGGCTGAGGCAAGAGAATGGCGTGAACCCAGGAGGCGGAGCTTGCAGTGAGCCGAGATAGTGCCACTGCACTCCAGCCTGGGTGACAGAGCGAGACTCTGTCCCAAAAAAAAAAAAAAAAAAAAAAGAAAGAAAAGAAAAGAAAAGGACATCACCGAAGCTCCTGCCATGTTGAAGGCAAGGTGTGGAGATGGGAGCAAAAGAATGACGTCCCCACAGGGCACGTACGCCAGAGGACTGGTTATTGTATTGGCCGAAAGTGGGGACCACGATGGATTGCTCCTGGGGCAGCGAGGGCAGCCTGCTCCTCGGGCAAGCCCTGAAGCAGAGGGGGTCGGGGGTGGCACAGATCATCCACACATTGGCAACAATAGCCCGGGGGTCAGGCAAGGGGACAAGGTTGAACCTGGGAGGAGGGACTGCAGGGGAGTTCTGGGACACCAGGAGTAAGGGACTAAAGCAGGAAAATGGAGTCGCCTGGAATTGAGGTGCACATTTGGAGGGCAAGCGCTGAGCCTGGGGCACAGAATGGCCTTTGCACCCAGCTGCCAGACCCAGGGACACCCAGGATCCCACATCAAGGGTGGAAGAGGTGTCTTGAGGTGGGTGCCCCAAGTCCCGCCAGCAAGAGTCAAAGTCCAGTGGTGTCCAGTGGGGCAAGAGGAAAATCAAGATGACTGTCAGAGAGTGCCCCACACACTCGGTCAAGTGAGAATGGATTGGAAAGACATTGACCGCCTGCCCATGGATCATTCTGCCTCTGGCCGTGCCCATGTGCGCAGGCAGCCGAGAAGCCAGGGCAGCTCCCCTAACAGGTCTACACGGGACACAGCAGTGTCATGGGCAGTTTGTTTCCAGGATGAGCTTTGGGTGAGGAGCAGTGGACAAAATGCTGCCTGATGGCCATGGTGCTTTAATTTTTATGTCTAAATTACTTAAATCTACAGACACACCTGTGTGAGAGGTGTCTTGGCTCTAGAATTCTACCTGCACTCGCAGTGCTTTACTGAGTGTGTCTGTGGTCGTGATTCACAAAATCGCATTGTCTGTCTGTGGGTTTGTCCCTGGCATGAGGCCGTGTCGCTGCAGGTGGTTAAGCCTGGTCTACCGCTGCTTGACCTGCATTCTAAGAAAAGCAGAGCCTGCAAGGCTGGAATTTCCTTTTCTCCAATTGAGCTTCCAAATACATTCAAGTCATTCAATATAAAAAAAAATGAAAAGAAACCCCAGAGGATCTTTTTGTGGTCCAAGTCGCAATTCTCCAGGCCTTTCACCTACAGCGCCCTGTGTGAGTCCCTTGCTAGCCTGGTGGGCCGGTCTTATCCTGGGAGACTAGAGCCTGAGGCTCAGACCAGTAACTTGCCCAGGGTCTCAGAGGCAGGCAGTGGCGCCCCAAGACGACCTCTGCAGCCCAGTGTGTTTCGGTTCATTTTGGGCCCACATACTGCTTTATGGTAAAGCCGTGTGGCATGGATGAAAATACACATCCCGCTTGGCATTCCGTGTGAGATGGGCACAGAAGCAGCACACTTGACTTTCGAAGACTTTGGAAATCTGTCCCCTGAGCCCTTTTTGTACTGACAATGGTCACTTGGACATGTGACAGTCATAGGTGGATGTGAGTAAGTGTGATTTAGGCAGCGCTTGATTGATAGGCTCGATGGTCTGTAGCTGGTGCTGCCTGCCTCAGTGACCTTTGAACGTCTTCGGTCTTTGGAGAGCTGACCCCCCGCGAAGGAAGGGCGGCTGTGAAATATCAGGAGACAGCACTGGGCGCTGTGTGTTGGGGATCACAAAGACGGTGTGGTTTCTCTGGGGAAGCTGCAGGCACCACGACGCAAGGTGTCACAACCTGTGAGCAAAGGAGTTTCCAGCTCAGCCAGGAGACATTTGACAGGCGGGATCCAGGACGTGGCCCTCCCCTGGGTGCAGGACTTGCTTCTGCCCGAGGGCAGGGCTGTCTGGCAGGTCCCAGGGAAGGGGTGGGCAGCATCCTCTATGTGTTGCCTTCACTGTGGGTTGGAGCCTACATATCTGAAGGCCGGAAGAATGCCCGTTGTGAGAGACCGTGGCTGCAGATGCCTCACAGCCTGCAGTCAAGTGCTGTTGCTGGGTCCGGGAGCCTTTAGCCAGAGCAGCGTTTGCCAAGGGTCGTGGCGGCTGCATTCCGTGGTGAGTCCATGCGCAGATGCAGCGTCGCTGGTGCCACACAGCGAAGGAAGGTGTTCACCCACTCTGCACCTCAGTCCACGCCTCACCTGAGGCGACTCATGGGTGCTGATGGTTCCAGAATGACTATGCCGTGACTCTGCGGGTGAGGAAGAGGGGCCCAGAGATGAAACAAACGGCATCGCCAGATGGCTTAAGCAAGAAAAGCAACATTTCCGTCCCCACTGGAAGGACAGCTTTCCCATTCTTTTGAGAAGCTCTGAGCATATTAGGAACAGTTCAGAGCTGCCTTCGGATTACCTGCTTTTCCTTGCCTGAGGCCTCTGGCAAATCTTCCCTTTGAGGCTCAAATTTTCTATACTTGATCTCACTCAGCGGTGAATTTTCTTCAATTTTCTGTTTGTCTGAATGAGATGTGCTCAGCTTCGTGGTGCAATTGAGAATAAGAACAAAGCATCTCTTTGTCTTCAGAGCGCTTTCCCTGGCAGCTCTTGACAGCTCAGGTTCTGAATATTAACTTTTCCCAATGCTTCAGTTGTTATTAAAGTAGAATTCTTGGTCCATCTCCACCTTGAATCTAATGTTTGTGGAAAGATTCATGTTAGCCCACGTGTACAACTTGATTTATAGGCAAGAGACCTTGAAACTCTTTGAATTCAAATGTTGGAAGCCTTCAATGAAATGGAAGAAAAAAGTGAGGACATTCTTTTTTTTTGAGACGGAGTTTAGCTCTTGTTGCACAGGGGCTGGAGTGAAATGGCACGACCTTGGCTCACTGCCACCTCCGTGTCCCAGGTTCAAGCGATTCTCCTGCCTCAGCCTCCTGAGTAGCTGGGATTATAGGCACCCACCACCACACCTGGCTAATTTTTTGTATTTTTCGTAGAGATGGAGTTTCGCCACGTTGGCCAGGCTGGTCTCGAACTCCTGACCTCAGGTGATCCACCCGCCTTGGTCTTCCAAAGTGTTGGGATTACAGGTGTGAGCCACCGTGCCAGGCCAAAAGTCAGTACATTCTGTTTTTAGGAGAAAGAAGAAGAGCATGAGGAATCAAATTTATCTTGAGGATTCATTAAAAGAAAGAAAACTCTGACACGTTTAGTCCAATGTCTACATCTCTGTAGCTGCCTGGCTGGTGCTGTGGGAATGTTTCTTTCCCTAGTTCTCTGGGACCACTCAAGATATGTGATTATAAAATAAATCCTTTCCTTTACAAATCAAGGCAGAAAAGTGAATTAAAATATTTTAAATGAGAAAGTTGAAAAAAAAAAGTTTTCTGGGTAGCTCCACTTTTCCAGAAAATTCTATCAATCTGTGACCCGCATGTCCCCAGGCACTGTGCTTTCTGGCACATTTGTCCATCTGTGGTTGGCTTGCAGTCGTGAGCCTAAGGACGTGGAAGATTTTCATGGTCTTCCTGAGCGTCTGGGGTCTCTCTAGTGATGCATGGGATGCTCTTGGCTTCCTTACCAGACTGGTCAGTTTTGGTGCTTAGAACTGGATGGGTCTGTCCTTAGAGCCCTGCCTGGAATGAGGTGCAGGGGAAGGGCACCACTGAATCCCAGGAGCCTGCCCCTCGGATCACCTTCCAGATGCAACATCCCGACAAAACGCCACTAAGGTGGTTGTTTCCTAAAAGCCAGGAAGCATAACTTGCTCTTTGTGGTCATCCCACTTCTGGTCGGTCACGTCGTGCTAAGTACTGAGTAGAAAAGTAGACAGTTTTTTTCAACACATATGCCCCTTAAAAAAATTCTCAGCAAACAAGAACACATGGAACATCTTAGAAAATTAATTAATTCACCTCAAATCCTCCTCCTCCGATGCATATGTAACACTGAGCACCAGTTGCTAAAAATCAGACGAATGCACATGTTGAAGATATAAACCAGTAGGAGACAACTTTGGGGAAAAATTTTAAAACAAAACATATTCTGATGTGTTTGAATTATGCATTGTGAAGATATTCAGACTTTCCATGACTGAGGTAGCCATGATTGCTGTTTGTTTTTAAGGGCAACACACATGTTTCAAAGATTGTGTTTTGTTTTGTTTGTTTTTTCTACAGAGCTAGGATTTGCAAGACAAATATGGCTTATACTTTAAAGGAATGGGATTTGAAGATGGAGAAATAAAATGCCAAAATCACAAACAATTTATGAATGTCATTTCTTTCTGATTTCATGATAATTCTCATTACAATAAAAATAATCCATGAGATGATTCCATTTCTGGTGAGCGGAAAGTACCAAGCAACTCTCCCTCTGGAGGAAGGTTGAGGTACAAGGGCAAGCTTCTGTACTTGGATTTAAAAGAGAAGTTCTAGTTTTAAATTCTGGGTCTGCTGTTAACCAACTGTAAATGTTGGGAAGTCATTTTCTTCATCTGTAAAACGCTTAAAAGGAATACTTGTCTTACAGGGTTTTTGCACTTTGAAATCCAACTATGCAACTCATTATTTCTTTCAACTGTGGCCACATTCAGGATCCCACAGTGTACTAAAATCTCTTTGAATCAGAAAGCAAAGAAGAAGGAAGAAACATTGGCGTTTTCCCTGTCCCCAGCATGGCTACAGGATGCAGAGTGATTGAAAATGGACATTTATTAAGATGATTAATGTGTGCCTTCGGTTCTACCAGATTGTCTGTATAAATTGTCTTTCCCTATTCAGTCTTTGTAATTTGTGCCTTCTCTATTTTTCGGTAGGTATTTTTACATTTGGGGAGGTTTATTTTATTTTTTTGTAAAGTTTGCCTTTATACTAAGACTTTCATACAATACATTTGTATTAGACGAAGGCCTAGTCATGAGAAAAATCACATCCATTAACTGACCAGGGAGCATTTACTCTAATTATTAACTCGGAAAAGAGATGAGCTCCTAATAGATAAAGAGCGCACGGAACAGCAGTGCAGGGGGCAAGTACTGCCACCAGGGCTGAGGCAGGGCCCTGGGGAAGGAACACACTGAGGAAAAGCACCCCGCTACTGGTACCCCTCGGAAGGGATGTGGCCCAGGGCCACTGCATATTCTGTTCTTAGAGGCCAAATCAACTTGCATGTAAAAATACATTGGAGGGGCCAGGCGCGGTGGCTCACACCTGTAATCTCAGCAGTTTGGGAGGCCAATGTGGGTGGATCACCTGAGGTCAGGAGTTCTAGACTAGCCTGGCCAACATGGTGAAACCCCATCTCTACTAAAAATACAAAATTAGTCGGGCATGGTGGCAGGCGCCTGTAATTCCAGCTACTCTGGAGGCTCAGGCAGGAGAATTGCCTGAACCTGGGAGGCAGAGGTTGCGGTGAACCGGGATCACACCACAGCACTTTAGTCTGGGTGGCAGACTCAGACACTGTCTCAAAGAAAAAAAAAAAATACAGGAAGGAGAGAAAAAGAAAATGGTTAGGACATCTAAATAAAAACACACAGAGAAGAAAACATACGCAAAACTACTTGTTTCTGTATTGGTTATGAGGCCATAGTTGACATATTTGGCTTCCTTTGTCAATGGCTTGTTCTGCATTTCCCCAGCTTTAGCTAGAAACTCCACTCGTGCGGTCCTTTGCCTAGTGTAGTGACCCTAACATTCATTCATAAAGTGTCTGGATCTTTGATCCTGCTGCCTCTTCTTTGGTTGCTGTAATTTTATATCACCCTTTGCTGCAGGGCATGGAAGTGCTAAGAGGCACGCTAGAGAGCATCCTGGGCTCCAGACATGGTCCCTCTACTCGCTGGAGAGAGAGTTTTTCACCGAGATGTGATGGGGCTGCTGCCCCATGGTGGGCACGCAGGTGTCATTAAGTTAGGAGTTTTCCAGTGAGACCACCCTGTGCAGGGAGGACTGGACACCAAGGCCTGGATCTGGGTTTAGGAGGAGAGGCAGCCACTCTGTGAAAGCCCCCAGCAGAGCCGCTTGTTCCAAGGCTGCTTCACCAAAGCCACGCTGCTACGGGGTGGGGGGGCCTCATTTCCACTGCTCCTGCTTCCGGGGGTCTATCTTGCTGAGAAGCCTCCCAGATGCACAGTGTCTGGCAAGGTGGTGTCGGGGATCCCTGCTTGTGGGGAGCGCCACCCCACTGAGGGCCGGAGTCAGGAAGTGCCGATGGCCTGTCTTGTTCCAGGTTGCTTCTCAGAATCGGAACTTTCATTCCATGTGCAGTTGTAGATACCTGTGGATGCCCGAAACCTCCGAGAGTACCAAACCCTACGTGTACTGTGCTTTTTCCTATATGCACATATACCTACGATAAGCTTAATTTATAAATAGGTACGGTAAGGGATTAACCATAACTAATAATAAAATAGAATAATTATAACAATGGCCAGCACCATCACTCTTGTGTTTTAGGGCGATTATGAAGTAAAATAAGGGCCGCTTGACAATCTGATCACTGAGACACCTGCTAAGTGGGATCTAGAGTGTGGAAGAGCTGGGCGACGGGACCATTCCTGTCCGGGGGATGGAGTGGGCGGGGTGAGATTTCATGACACTGCTCAGCATGGAATACCATTGAAAACACAGGAACTGTCCATCTCCGGCATTTTCCATTTACTCTTTTCAGGCCTTGGTTTACCGTGGGTAACGGAAACCTCAGAAAGTGAAACTGTGGATGAGGGCTGCTGCTGTGGAAGGCAAGGTTCCACTGGGGTTTGGGGGGACTCTTAGAAGCCAGTGATGATGTGGACTTGCTCATTGATTTTTTTTTTTTTTTTTTTGTAAACTGAAAGCTACGAAGAGCCACAAATGAAGTCGACTGAGACAAATACGGGACAGTCCACCTCAGGAGGCTTGGCACGTTGGGCCTCTGAGTGCCCCTGGAGGGAGACTCCCTTCTCTGTGGGGTTTGCTCTGAGTGGTTAATAATCCGGGTAGAAAATCCGCTGGTAGTGGTAGTGCAAGATGGGAAGAGACCTAGGCAGGAGACTTTGGTCCAGGTCCTAGAGCAGGTTCCAGTGTGACTCCAGGAGACAGATATCCAGGGGCCATCCCAGACTATGCTTCCTGAAGTCTACTTAGCAGCCTCCTCACTCATTGGATAAGGAGAACAGTGGTTTCCTCCTCACTGAGCTCTCACCGGTGCCTTAGGCTCCACTGTTGGAGATCTAGTTGTTTTAGTCATTCTGTTGTCTCATGCTGGAGAGAAGCGACCCTTCACGTGGGAGTTAGTCACTTGTCTACGGTGAGTCGGATGCTATCAGCTGCCCTTGGTGACAGGAGGCTATGGATGGATATTAATGGCTGGGAGGAGGGTCAGGAGGGCGCCAGCAAGCTGAAGAGAGGGGCTTGGAGAGGTGGCAGTAAGTCCTAGAAGGAGAGATGAGCCTGGGAATGTCTGACTCCATCGGCTGACAGGGCTGACCTGCTCCGCACCTGCCGCATGAAAGGTACATTAGTCTGTCAGGTCCCGCAGGGCCCAAGCACTCACATGGACTTCCTGTTACTAGGGCTGCAAAGAGCTGCTGCTTCCAACTGGAAGGGGCTCTGACCACATTCACAGCCCTGGACCAGTCTTTCTGTTTGGCTTGTAGCAAACTTGCACATTCCTGTGATGGTAAACAAGATTTATTTCTCACTGAAACATTCGCAGAAGAATCAGATTCAGTAATTATTCCCAACTTCACTTCTCTTTTACTCTGAATTGCTTCACAAAGACGCACACACACGCACACACAAATGAGTCATATGTTAAGCTTTCTGAAAGTCAAAGAGAATAAGCAGATGCCGCAGAGGAGATGGAAAACTGGCATTGTTTTAATAAAAACTGTGAAGACAAAGGAAGGAACAGAAACTTAGAGATTTAAAAGAGCAAATCCCAATGGTGGGCGATTCAAACATCTTTCCAATTCCCACTCCCACCCCAGGAAATGCTCCCTAAGCATGAAGGAGGGAGGTGTCTGCAAGCTTCTTACTGACATGGCCCAGGACAGGCAGAGTCCAAGAACAAAGGACTGGCTAAGAAAAGCATGCAGATCTAAAATACTTAAAAATATGCATGGGGCCGGGCGCGGCGGCTCAAGCCTGTAATCCCAGCACTTTGGGAGGCCGAGACGGGTGGATCACGAGGTCAGGAGATCGAGACCATCCTGGTCTACACGGTGAAACCCCGTCTCTACTAAAAAATACAAAAAACTAGTCGGGCGAGATGGCGGGCGCCTGTAGTCCCAGCTACTCGGGAGGCTGAGGCAGGAGAATGGCGTAAACCCGGGAGGCGGAGCTTGCAGTGAGCCGAGATCCCGCCACTGCACTCCATCCTGGGCGACAGAGCGAGACTCCGTATCAAAAAAAAATTAAAAAAAAAAAATGCATGGGTATGAAAAGGGTTAGACGGCTAGACAACAAAATGCAAAATGTCACCTCTGAGTAGTGAAGTTCTGGAAGATTTTTATTTGCCTTATTTTATATACAATTTATAACAGGGGTCCCCAACCCCTGGGCCATGGACTGGCACCGGTACCTGTCTGTGGCCTGTAAGGAACCGGGCCTCACCGGGCCTCACGGCAGGAAGTGAGTATTGGGCAAGTGAGCAAAGCTTCATCTGTATTTACAGCTACTTCCCATCACTCCCATTCTCACCTGAGCTCTACCTCCTGTCAGATCAGTCACAGCATTAGATTCTCTCAGGAGCATGAGCCCTACTGTGAGCTGCGCATGTGAGGGATCTAGGTTGCATGCTCCTTATAAGAATCTAATGCCTGATGATTTGTCACTGTCTCCCATCACTCCCAGATGGGACCGTCTAGCTGAAAAGAAACCAGCTCCCACTGAATCTACATTATGGTGAGTTGTATAATTATTTCATGATATATTACAATGTAATAATAATAGAAAGAAAGTGCACAATAAATGTAATGTACCTGAATCATCCTGAAACCATCCCCCTTCCCCAGGTCTGCGGAAAAATTGTCTTCCACAAAACCTGTCCCTGGTGCCAGAAAAGGTTGGGGACTGCTGTTTTATAATATACCAGGATTGCTTTGTTCATCAGAAAAATGTACAGATTATTTAATAAACAGCTAGATCACCAGCCTCATTTGACCACACAGTGTAAGTAAACAACTTACCCTAGGTCATCCAGTGGGCACACCAGTCAGGCTGGTGCCAATTTTGTGCTTTGTCTGCTGTACCATCCATCGTAAGTGCCACCACCCTCACCCAAAGATGATGAGCTTTGCCAGCCAGAGGGGAGAAAAATCACTTGAAATGATTTTTACAACAATTTATTGAGGTGAAATTCACATGAAATAAAACTAACAATGCTTACAATTCAGTGGCAGGGAGTACAGTCACAATGCTGCACAGCTACCCCCTCTACCTGGTTCTAAAACATTTCCATCGCTCCACAGAAAAACCTGTTACGCATTAAGCAGTTTCTTCCTATTCCTAATGGCAACCACCAATCTGCATTCTGTTGATAGGATTTTTCTTTTTAAAGTAAACATGTTAACCTTTCTTTTGCAAAATAATTTTGGAAATGACTCATACTCTGTTTCAACCTCTGTAGAGGGAAATATTCTGCCATAGTCCAAAAGTGATGGGATTTATGAGCGACATTTTCTGTGTACAGTCTCTTTGGTGTTGGTGGGATTTCTGGCTGTCGGAGGCCAGAGCCCTGAGTCCAGAGCCCAGCAGAAGCCTGGTCTGCCAAGCTTGTCACAAGCACAGGCTGTAGCACTCTCTATTATATTTACTTTTGCAGGAAACCTCTGGATTATTTAGCTCTGAAACGCTCACTGGTGAGTTCAGCACTAACAATCACTCCTAAGACAGTTTGCGCATGTCAGACCATGGTTAAAAACGGACAGTGCTAACAATTTTTAGGGTTCTGTCATATCCCCAAGAAAGGCTTCAGTGTGGACCATTTCACTCCAGACAGGCTCCAAGGGGTTTGGAAACACCATCAAGAGGACATTGCATGTGAGGAATTTTTGAACCAACTGAAGGACTTTGAAAGTGAAATTTCCTGACAGATTTAAACTTCCACATCAAACATTAGCATCTTCAGTAATTTCAGACAATGGGACTATAAAGTTTGCAGCTGGCTTTGGAAGGAATAAAGTGAAACAAGTTCATCTTAGCAATTGAGGGAGAGGGGAGCAGGGAGGCGGGAGTGAAAGCGGTGGGTCCAGGAAGAGACAGGTGGGGCTGGCAGCCCTCATGCCAGGTAGTAAGCCTGAGAGCCTCCAGGTCTGGAAGCCTGAAGTACACGGGGGTTCCACTAGATGCTTGCTATATCCTTATGGCCTCACCACATCTCCACCAGTCAGGTGAGAACTGTATTATCTCTGCTTTAGGGATAGACACCAAGACTTGGAAGGGTCTACGATGTTCTCATAATTTAGACTGCACCCTTGCTTGGATTTCTTGTCCATCAGTCCTTCCACAACACCATGATCGACAATTTCAAAATGCTTTCCAAAGCCCAATTTGAGTACATCGTCTATCTAGTACCCTTCAGCCCCATTCCCTCTCTCCCCACTTAGGCCATCACAAGACCACCATCTTGGCAAGAGTCGAGTTGCTACTGAGTACAAAGTGTACATGTTGGACTTTTTATTTCAATGTTTTAAAGAAGAAGAAAAGATGTACCAAAAAGAGAAGAAAAAGCAGGCTCCAAGCTGCTAAACCTTGACCTGGGGACTTGTGTGTCTAGTATGATCTGTGGGCATGGCAACGGACTCACGCTTTGCTTGTTAGTTGTCTAAAAGGAGTAAAGCAGAATCATTATAGAAGACTTGGAAAATGCAGAAAGATTATAAAGATTTATGAGGATAGCTATGAATACTTTGGGGAATCTCTACTGGTCTTTTTTCTGTGAATATAATAGTAATGTATATATTTTTACATTTTCTGAAAATGGGAAGTTATATTTTATGTTATGTTATAGGTTATGTTATGTTTAGATTTACATTATGTTTCTTGGTGACTACCATTTTTACTAAGAGAACTATTCTGAGCATTAATGATGATTTGAAATATTCTCCCAAATCAAATTTTAAAAAATGATTCTATACAGTTCTATCACCTGAATTTACCAAAATTAATTATTTAATCCTTTATGTCTAGATATTTTGGTTGGTTTTGTACATGCATCTTTCCTTTCAACCTTTAGTGCTGTATCTGGGGATTTTTATATCCAAAAATGTTATTATTGAATTTCATAGCATAAGCAACCTGTTTTCCAAGAATAATTGTAATAATTTTATTACTTCTAATAAATATTCTAATGGTATTTATTTAAACTCATCCATTTTTGAAAATTGCTTTTATTGATCTCCATTTTTTAACTTTTCCGTATTTTTGAACTCTCAATATTGAATCTTTTTTATTCAACTATGAAAATGTTTAAGTAATCTTTAGAGTACGTATATATATGTGTGTATAGATAGTTTTTGAGTCTCCATAACCAAAAGTGTCTTCATACTATCCTCATACTTGGTGGAAAGATTCTCTGGTCACAACTTTTTCCCTCAAAGGTTTTAAAAAAAATCTGAGAGTGTAAAAATTTCAGGCACTTAAGTGATATTAATCAGGAAAAGTCTCAGGTAGCTTGATTTTTTCTTTTCTTTTGAAAAACACTTTCTAGTTAAAATATGCAAATACTTGGTTTAAAAACTCAAACAAGGCCAGGTGTGGTGGCTCACGCCTGTAATCCAAGCACTTCGGGAGGCTGAGGCAGGTGGATCACCTGAGGTCAGGAGTTCACGACCAGCCTGGCCAACATGGCAAAACCCTGTCTCTACTAAAAATACAAAAATTAGCCAGGCATGGTGGTATGTACCTGTAGTCTCAGCTACTCAGGAGGCTGAGACAGGAGAATCGCTTGAACCCGGGAAGCAGAGGTTACAGTGAGCAGAGATCACGTGACTGCACTCCAGCCTGGGCAACAGAGTGAGACTCTGTCTCAAAAAAAAAAAGTCAAACAAGATTGTTCTACTTTTTCCATCGCTCATTCCTGCACCCAGAGTTTTTGGGTTTTGGGCTGTTTTGAGCTGTTTTCTTTTTGCAGAAAGATTATAAAGATTTACAAGGATAACTATAAATACTTTGGGGAATCTGTTCTGGTCTTGTTTCTGTGAATATAATAATGTATATATTTTTACATTTTCTGAAAATGGGAAGTTATATTTTATGTTATTTTATAGGTGGAATTAAAATTTCAGGCATTTAAGTGATATTAATTAGGAAAACTCTCAGGTAGCTTGATTTTTTCTTTTATTTTTAAAAACACTTTCTAGTTAAAATATGCACATACTTGGTTTAAAAAGTCAAACAAGGCCTGGCGCGGTGGCTCACGTCTGGAATACAAGCCCTTGGGAGGCTGAGGCGGGCAGATCTTTTCTGTTTGAAAAGTTTTTTTGTGTTTTCTTCGATGCTAACCCCATAGTTCTAAGTGACATGCTCATGGCTTTTCTCTTCTGGCTTCGACTGATTTCCTACTGTGGAAGAGAATGAGTCTCCTTCTATTACGCCCCATGCCCACCTGCCCACACATCCCGTCACCACTAAGTACTCCCCACTGAGTCATTTCATAATTGTTGGCTAAATCAATATTCGGTGTTTTTTATTACTATCGTATAAATATTTTTCACAGTTAAGGCACATATTGTACCAAAAACATGTAACCGTTTTTTGGGAAGTCAACTCTGATTTTCCTGAAACTTTCCTTTCTCTTTGAAAATACGTTTGTCTATTTACCTATTTTTAAATTCCACCTCAAACTTTACAACAAACCTAAACCCCTTTCAATGTCACATTCTGTGACTTTCTGTTTTGGGATCATCCCTCCTAGTGTCCTCCAGCTCCTGCCTTAGGCTGGGCACCCCAGGCCACTGCACAGTGGTGACCCCGGGCTTCTCCTCACCATCACCCTGGGAATTCCTTGTGCTTTTCCACTGGGTGCAATTCTGTTTTCTGGATTTCCTATCTTCTTTCTTTGAGGATGAATTCCTTATTTGACCATGGAAGACGTCCTTCAATATTACGTAAGAAAGGGTCCACGTGAAGTGAGCTCTCTGATGTCTGAAAGTTTCTTTGCTCTGTTCCCATAAGTGATTAAAATGTGGTTGGGCATAGACTTCTAGGTGGGAAGTCATGCCATCTTGCATCTGGTCTCAGGCCACTCTTAATTCCAACCTGCCCATGGGCATGGGTGGGCAGTCAGGTAAGGTCTGGAGAGAGGTGGTTCAGTGTGAATGGATGGCAAAAGTGCTTGGTCAGGGGACCAGGGCAGGCCAGCTTCCCTCGCGAGGAACAGAGCCAGGCTCCATGTGCGGCTTCCGGCATCCTGGTGGAGCGGGCAGCTGGCTGAGGGGTTCCAAGAGATGATGTGGGGCTGCCACTGGGGCCAGTGTATCCAGGCCTTGTACCCCACAGGATCAGCTAGGGACTGAGCAGGAAACAAGGCTCAACCCGGGGTCCAGCGAGGATTCCTGTAGGAAGGGCAGGGTTAAGGGGGCCCACAGGGAAGTTGAGGCACCCAGGGACTGGCAACAGTGGGGAGGTGCTGCATCCCCAGGGCTGAGGCCACAAGGAGAAGTCTCCTGGCAGAAGCTATAGCTTGGGTGGGGGAGGTTAGTGCAGCACCAAAGCAGGACGGTATGAGAGAAACATCCACCCTTCTGCTCCTGCTATGCCTTCCCCAAGCACAACCCAAGGCGAGCAGCCCCAAGGGAAAGGGGGACAAACAGGGTAGGGGCATGGGCTGAAGAATGTGCATTGTCCTCAGGACCTCAGGACCCCAGAATGCATTCCTGTCCTTTGTTCAGATGGAGAAACTCCCAGTCCCCTCCCAGGAGACACCAAGGCTCACTGGTCATCCCATCATTGTGAGATGATGTTAGGCAGTTGTTCCTCTGCCCAAACCTGACACCTGGTTCCACTGGTGCCCATCATGTAGGATGTAGCAAAGAACAGGATGAAAGAAAAAAATGCATGCCTGTCCGCTCCAGCCACCCCCATAGCTGGCCATCTTCCTCTGATAGCTGGGGAACCCCTTACTCCCTGCCATAGCTGGCCTTCTCCTAGCTCCCACCATAGCTGGTCGTCAAGTCAACATATATCATCATAGCTCCCTCCTTCTATCACTCACTCCTGGAAACCTGTGACTGCCACTCACAGCCCCAGACCCCTCATGAGGTTCAATCTTGGCCTTCTGTCTTTGTGGCCTCTCGTGGTCAATGTGTTGTGCCCTGAGGGTGGGCAGTGCCAGGAGAGGTCTGCCCGGCAGAGGAGTGTGTTATCACTGCTATGTTGTGGATCTGCCATCACATGGCCATAGTACAAAGCAGACTGCATCAGTTTTATTCTTATTCTAAATTATCTGCCAAAAAAACCACTCCCTTGTTGTGTGCACCCAGCATGGGAAACTCCCACCGTCCCTGCCTCCATCCATCCCTGATGATAACTGGACTTGCTTCACCTCTGGGGTGAAGCTCCCATTAGTGAACCCACCATTGTCGGAGGGATCAAGCCTGGCAGCCTCACCCTCTTTGCCCACCACCTGCATGCCATCCCATGCCAACTCAACAATTAGGGTGACTGTGACCCCACTGCCTGCCCAGGTTTCCTGGATCCTATTTTCCCCGGTAAAGGGTCATCTGTGCCTTCATCAAGGATCTGAGTAGCCTGGCCCCAGAAGCCCATTTTGGGGGTCTGTTTTTGGATGCTTCCAGCTAGTTCCCAGAAGATATCAGAATTCATCTCTGCCGTAGTCTGTTTTGTGTTGCTACAAAGGGACACCTGAGGCTGGACAGCTGATAAAGAAAAGAGGTTTATTTGGCTCACGTTTCTGCAGGCTGTACAAGAAGCATGGCACCAGTACCTTCTCCTGGCGAGCCCTCAGGCTACCTGTGCTCATGGCAGAAAGCCCACGGTGTAAGCGAGTGTAGAAATCACACCACAAGACAGGACACAAGAGGAGAGGAGGGGCCAGGGTCTTTCTAACAACCAGTTCTCACCAGAACTAAGTGGGAGCTCACTTGTCACTACAAGGAGTGCGCTAAGCCACTCATGAGGGCTCCACTTCCATGACCCAGACACCTCCCACCAGGCCTCACCTCCAACACTGGGGATAAATTTCCACTTGAGACTTGGTGAAGTCAAACAAACCGTATCCAAACCATCGCAGGCCCCAGGGGTTCAAACGAGGAGACTCTGATGACACAGTCACTGGAGAGGAGTGGGCAGTGTTTCCGGACCACAGGCTGGTGCACACCACTGACTAGCAACAGTGGGGAGCCATTTCCACCCTGGAGCTACAGCACAGGGCCAGGGACTAGGGAGAGCACTCTGCCTTGGAGAGCTGCAGCCCTGTGGGAGCTGGGGCACCTCTGCTTCTCCTCATGGCTCCCTGTGGTTGAGTCTAACCTGAACAGAGCCTGTGGTGGAGAAGAACCAGCACAGCTGCCATATGAAGGAGTCTCAGCTTTACCTTCTGGGTAGTGGGGCGCCTAGAGAGAGACACAGTCAGCTCAGTCGTGGGAAACCTCTGTGATGGGACTGGGGGTTGCCCAGATGCGGGGGAGCAGTCAGGAGACTACCACCAATGTAAACAATGAAATTCACTTCCTGAGCCCTGGCGGATGGCCGTCACCAGCTGCCATTCATGGGCGGGGAAGCTGAGAGGTTAAGGTAGAGTGACCTTCAGTCTGCCTGGCCCAGGACTGTCCTGGTTTATGCCGATGTCCTGGTGTCATTATTGATGATGCCCTTTTCGTTTTCAAAAGTGGCCCAGTTTGGGAGATACATGATGGGGTCTCCCAGGTTACTGAATCAGCAGTAGTGGTGATTCAGGGGATTCTCACCTGGCCAAAGACTGGGCAGTGGCAACAGCGGGGAGGAGAGAAGTCATCTTTGAGATGTGAATCTTGATAGAAGGGAGAGGTCATGTGCTGGAGGCTGGGGGAGGGGAAGAGCACAGAAGGAACAGACCCTGTGGGGAGAGAACAAGCTGCTTGGGGCACATTTACACATTCATGGTCCTTGCAGGTCCCAGGATGCAGAAGAGCATCCTGCTGGGAATGGGCAGGTTTGTCCTGTGGTCAAACGGGCTGCCTCTGTGGCTGTGGCACGTCATTGGTCCTGGCCCATGCTGCCACGGGCTGCCTCTCTGACCGTGGTGTGTCACTGGTCCTCTGGTCCATTGCAGAACCAGTGACCTGACATGGCAAGGGGAGATTGCAGATGTGATTCACTTAAGGATCTTGAGATGAGAGATTATCCTGGGTTACTCAGGTGACCCAAGGTCATCCCAGGGTCCTTGAAAGTGGAGAGAGAGAGCAATGGGAGAAGAGTAGAGAGAAGTGACATGATGTGATATGGGAGGCTTCAACGCCATGCTGCTTGTTCTGAGATCCATGGGGCAGGCGTCTGACAGCCAGCAGGGTGACAGGCCTCAATCCTGCACCTGCCTGGAGCTGAGTTCTGTCAACCCCTGAATGAACAGGAAGTAGATTTTCCCCTGGGGCCTGCAGAAGGAACACAGCCAGATTTTAGCCCAATGCGAGTGACCCTCTCACTCTTCTGACCTCTGGAACTGTAAGGCAGTTGGTGAGACAGTAGGAATTTATCACGGCAGCCTTAAGACACCAATGCACTTGTGCTGTCTAAATTCGTCTACGGGCACCAGAGAGGTCACCTGTGTCTGCTCAGATGACACACCGCAGAGGCAAACCTTCAAAGGGCCATCCTGCACCTCTTGAAGCAAGGAGGAAGCCATCAGGTGACTGTGGGTGGGGGGAGGATGGGAGCCTCTGGTCATGGCAGTCTTCAAATCTCTCCCTCTACCCATGATGGCACTGGGTGCTCGAGCTCTGCCAGGCAGTGATGGTGATGGCTCTGGCCTGCTCTTCTTCCATGCAGCCTGGGGCTTCTGTGGGTTGCACACAGCTGTGTGGTGTGGGGGCAGCCCGTGTCTGGGGGATGCTGGCTAAATAGCGAATGCCTTCTCCCCACGGTATTGCCACAGGGTTGCAATCAAGGACTTTATTTCTCTTCTGACCCGCCGTTGTTTTGTTTTTTTCATTTTCCTTGTGAAATAAGGTCTAAAGTAATCAAACTTACTTTACAAAAACCTCTGACAACCAAATGAAACTGCCCAGGCTTGATGCCCTGGCCAACGATTTATATGTAGAGTACAGCTGAGCTTTCCTTTCAGCAGCCCCTTCTTCCACCTCCACCAGCCCCCATTACACTCCCCAAACCCTCACTGTTTGCAGCCAAAGTTGCTTTCTGTTGGCCACCCTGTCCTGCCTGCAGGGAAGCTGCCCGGCCCTGGGGTTTTGGTTATGGTAAAGGAGTGGACGTATCTAATTAAACTGTGTTCATTTCCTTACCTTTAGAAAAAGGAGTAAATGCATGAGAAAGAAGCTGACTTTCAAATTGTTTCCCAATTGAATTTCAACATTCACATTTTTTAGTAACAATTTCTTGGCCCCAGGAACCACGTGGGGGTTGGGATGTGGCAATGCATTGGAAGCAAAGGCGAGCTGGTGGGGCATCTGTGACATATGAGCCCTCCACTGGCTCACCTACTGGGGTCCTGTGCCTGTGCCTCTCCCCCATTCCCATGCCAGCCCCCAAGTGACTTGGTTCAGACCAGAGGGTGTTTTCCCAAAGGAAGACCAAGGATGAATGAGGGTCCGCCCCTCTGCCAGAAACACTAATGTAAACCCAGGACAGCCCACCCTTCTGCCCTCAGCCCAGGGATTTCCTGATAAAGATTCTGAAGGAAAATCTGGAGGCAATTCAGGATGCTCTGGCATCAAAGAAAGCTCCTACTGGGCTTCTTTTCCATGTTTACCAAAGCTTGGAAAGGAATCACACAGTTTTATAAGATTTCCAATAGCAAAGATCAAGACAAAAGAGGACTGGTTTCACCTTTTTGTCAGAACATTCAGATAATGAGAATGCAGCCTCCCCTGAGGACCAGTTAATTGAGAGTTTGCTCTTCCTCAGGGCCTCTCGACTTCTTGAGAGCAGCCTGCAGGGCCCCACGTTTGGCTGTTCTCTCTGCTGTAAGCCATGGCCAACTAGCAGTCACTTGTTCTCCACCATGCCCATGTGGGGACAGGCGTGCTGGGTTTTGCCCCAGGAAGCAGCCACGGTTTGCATGTTTCCTCTCATCTCATCCTCCAGGGAACCTGATACTCCCTACTGCCCATCTGGACTTCAGGTTTGAACAGCTTGTTTCTAGCACTGTCCCTCTTCAAGGGGCAGCAGGGGCCTATGACTATCAGGATTACTTTTCACTAAACACCCATAAGGTGCAAGAAGCCTAGAGCTGGGTTTTGAGGTCTCGCCAATCAGCTTCAGCAATGCATATTTTAGAAATATGTAAGCACTCTATGAGGCACATTGGCTTCTAACTCCTATCAAGAGTCCTAAAAACCAGACCAAAAGATGACCTCTGAATCCTTAGCCATGCTCATTCGTTGAACAGATGAGACTCTGAGACACACAGGGATTAAATCGCTTGGAGAAGGTCACCAGTAGACCAGTTCCTAGTTCCTGTGTGACAACTGTCTACTACATTATACACCCTGGCACCTCACTCTTGTTCTTTGCCTATTCTGTGAAGTTGGTGTGCTTTAACTGCTTCATTCCCTGTGAGGACCTGGGTTTACCGTTGTGGGGGAAGACCCACAGTGTCACAGAGAATGGCAAGGAGAAACAAGACCTCAGAAGAGGAGTGTAAGGCAGCCACAGGTTGCCTTCTGTAACTCCTCCAGCACCAAAAATAGACAGGAACACTCAGGCATGCGGGCACAGCAAGTGGTAACAGCATCAGTAGGGCGCCACTGGTTTCTGGCCCCAAAGTCAAACTCAAGAGTGGACATTCATTTGCTCATGTAATTCGTCAAACACAAAAGCCAAATGCTTTAGGGTTTCCCCATTGCTAGGGGTGGCTAAGTCAACCAACAGTGATTGTGCAGCATTCATATGGGTGTTGGTGGTGCCTGGGGCTTTGAAGGCAGCTGAGACTACTGCCCCAAAGATTTAGAATCATTCTGGAGTGATGATGCAATCACATAGGAAGCTGAAACAAAGAAACTGATAACCCAGTAAAGAACATGGGATGTTTAATAAAGTTAGAATGATTCCTTGATGTGCAAATAAAATGTAGTGAAAAGGCTCCACTGAGACCAGCTGTGTTCTCTGGGCCTGCCCTGCTCTGGCCTCATCTCCCAGCCTGTGGGTACAAATTCCTCCCTCCTGGCGTTCCTGCAGTCTTTGCCTGTAACCTGTCTCTCTGTTCACCTGCCCCACCCCCAACTAGACCAGGAGCTCCTCAAGGGCAGAGACCTCATAGACCATGTACCTGGAGATTGAGCCCTCAGTATGGGCCTGCCCCAGAGCGGGTACACCACGAATGTAATTTGAATGAACTTGAAGGTGTCAGAGACACATAAAAGCCAATAAGCACAGACCCGGAGACACCCAAAAGCCAATCAGGACAGACCCAGAGACACACAAGAGCCAATGAGCAGAAACCCAGAGACACGCAAGAGCCAATCAGGACAGATCCAGAAACATACAAGGGCTGATGAGGACAGACTTTCCACAAAACTCATGGAAAGGAGTTTGAAAGAGAGAAATGTCATGGGTGGATTGGCAAAAGGTGAGGAGAGGGTCTTAACTTTGCCTCCTTCTTAACTTGACTTCATAATTAGAATGCATTTGGCTGGGTTTTCCATGACAGACCCTCAAAATGAAAATCCATAAAACCTTAAGTCCATTTTCTTCAAAGACGCATACTTTCACCTGCCATCCTTCTCTATTAGTGTGTGTGGAATATGCATTGTCAGGCCTGTGACTACCCATGTGGCACTGTGGTCTGAGTGGGTCACTGTGGGGAGAGAAAAGCCAGGGAGACACTGACATGTCTACTGCGGGAAGGTCTGCTTCTCTGTTCATGGTGCAAGAGCTTCACAATTAAAGTCCGTTATGTTTCCTACATTTAAAAAGGTTCTAGAGAAGCACATGTCTCCAAGTGTCATTTGATTTAATAGTTCAGCACAAATGGCCTTGTATTCTACATGGTTATGTAATCTGGTAACCAGCATGCACACAGGCAATGAAGTCAATATTAAAGTATTTGTTGATGAATAGATTTTATTTTTAGCTGAGAAGTTGGCCAAGTGGGAGGCCACATGGAGGAGATTAAGGTTTCACAGGAGCCATCTCATCAGACTGTTGCAGAAAATGATTATGAATGCTAATAGGAATCCCATGCGTGCCTGTGAGATGTGGGGCTTTCCCTGGAAGGATTTTACAGTTTGAGAATAAATCTCTTTGGTCTTAATAATTTGGAACAAACAAATGTGTCTTTCCATCTTCCAGGCTTCAGCCAGCTCAGCTGGAACCTCCTGAGTGTTTGCCGAAATCTCTTCGCCCCGTCTCTGGCCCTGTGACATCCCCATGTTCTGAATTCCTTGTTATAGCAGAGCTCTTCCCACTGTGAGCACAGAGACTCACATCACATTGGCAGAAGCTCTTCCAGCAGAGGGCCCAGGTGGGAGGCTGTGGGCTGGATGGGATCAGGGTTCTCACTTTGGTGATCTCCTCTCTGCATGACCCTACTGCCTGAATTGTCTCCATTGTTACACCTTAGAACTTCCAGAGTTTTAGGTCTCTTTCAAGTAGCCCTTGCAGGGAAGACCTTGAGCCTCCATCAGCCCACACAGGCCGGGAGAGGCTCCGTACAGCACCAGGGAGCCCAGTCACTCTGTGTGCCAGGTCATAGGTGCCCCATTGACTTGTGCAATGCAACAGCCCTGCCTGGGGAGGACTCAGAGTAAATGGGACGAGAGTTAAAGGGACACTTTGTGCTTCCGATGATGCGAGGGGGACTGAGAGAGATGATGACGAAACGGGCCTTGGAGAGGCAGCTTGTGCACTTCTCCTTTTGCTGTGTTGTTCCGGGCTTAGTTGCTTCCACACAGGTCGCAGGAGGAGCTTCAGATGGTCGATCACTCTCTTTGCAGGACAGCTGGCACACGGAGAGCTCCGGTGACTTTTTGTGTCCTTGCAAAGGGGACCTGAAACATGTCTCACATCGAAAACAACTTTGGGTGCTGCGGGAGGGCCCTCTTCTCCCTGGAGACTGGAACATTTGAATGTGCACCCCAGAAGTGCTTGCATCTATCATAGCGGGCTGGCAGCTTGCTCTGTTTGTCTCCTGCGGGTTGAAGGCAGGGGTTACAAGAAGAGAAAGGTGCTGATTATGCAGGAGGAAAAAGTGCCCAAGACACTTGGGGCCCAGGAACGAGGAGGGCACCATTTAAGTGGTAGGACCAGATCCAGGGTTCTAATTTATGAGGTCTAGGATTGAGCACAGGCAACGGCACATACTGCGCTTCATGCAGTCTCTCCTAGGATGGTTCTCCAACCAGGCTGGCTGACTCTACCGACGAGTGTCTGTCCTTTCAAAGCTCCACAGAAACTAGCTAGGACAGGGTGAGGAGACTTTCTGAGTTCACCTGTGAAAGGAGGTTGTTCGGGAGCCTGGGTTGGCTGCTTCCGTGTTCCTCCTGTGGCCTCCATAGCATGCTCTCCTGGACACACTGGGCCTCACCACCTACCCCAGCTGCCCCCACCCTGACAGCCCTGTCACCTCCAGGTCCCCTCCCCTCCATGCCAGCTTTCAGACCCTCCTTGCCTTCTAGCTTTCTTTCTTTCACACCCAATGCCCAACTTCAAACTCTCTTACTAGCTCCCTAATTCCAAGGCTTCTCCCAGGCGTGGGTGAGAATCCACACCCAGGTCAATCCTGGCCGTTCTCATGGTGGACGTGCCGGGAGAACTGAGTTCTGTTGGAGAAAGTAGCCTCACTTGACTGACTGGTGCCTCCACCACTGTTTTCTCACATCCTCTGGGCCTGGCTGCAGTCCATCCATTGGGGTCTTGATCCTGGTCACGTTCCTCATGGGTGCTGTGCTGAAACATCACCCCTTTCTTTGAGAACTTGCTTCATCCCTTCCTTCTGGCCCTCAGGAGGTGTGGTGCCCTCTTCTGAATAATGAAGACAGTTGTTGGGAAAAGGGCTTGTGTGGTGCCTCCATAAACTAGCCATAAAAATATGGGACAATAAGTTGTGGAAAGCCACAAGAGGCCTCTGATGAGGAAAGCCTTTTTATGGCCATTATGTTCCCATGCTCTGAGCGAGGCTTGCTCTCTTAACCATAAACACTGTGTTCAAGGAGAAAGACACTCCTTTGAAGCACTGGAATATGGCCAGACATGCAGGCTCCTAGTTAAGCCCCCTCCCACTAGCTACTCTCCAATAAGTTAAAGATACACTGCTTGAGCACAAAGGAAATTCATTTAAACCGCCACTACTATAGATTATACGTGTGACGCACTGTCTCCATTTCACGGTTTCACCCTGAACTTCTGCTTCTTAGGTCTAAGTGACTGTACTCAATAAATAGTGTGGAGACCAGAGCTCTGGGTCTTTTGCAGCTTCCATTGTGCAACTGGCCCCCTGGCTCCCACCTTTATGCACTCTTAACCTGTCTCTTCTCATTCCTTTGTCACCACCGGACTCCGGGTTCCCTACGGGAGATGTTGAGGCTGGTCCCCAACAACAGCAGTTTAAAAAAATAGCTAAAGATTGGCAGTTTCCTTGAAATGAATCTGAAGCTGGACAGGAGGGTGTGTTCTAAGGCTGGTTGGATGGCCAGTTGCCTGTACGTGTTGTGCATTTTATGGCTTGCTTGGAAAATCTTCCCTGCTCTACAATCCAGATTATATTCCATATTTTGTTGTAGAATTTTTAAAGTTTTGGTTTCACTTGTCGTTTGTTGATCCATTTGAAAATGATATTTTTCAGGATTATAATGATACTTTGGTGAGTGGTATAAGGAAGAGATCTATTGTTTTCCTTCAATATTCCCGTCACCATCATTGAATAACAGCCTATTCTATCCCCATTGATAGGAAAATGATATCTTCATGCTAAGTTTTCAGATATAGGAAGTTCTGTTTCTGGCTTTTCTCTTCTGTCCTCACATCAGTTCATCTATCCTGGTACTAATACTACAGTCTCCATGTTTCCAAATCAGCCCTGAGATCTGGCAGGACATATCTCTTCTCTTCGTTATTCTTTTAAATAGTCGTGGCTGTTCTTAAACTTTGGTTCATCTTTGCCCTTGTTACGTTCCAGGAACAACCTGCAAATTTTTAGGAAAAAAAAACTCTTTGGGATTTTGGTAGAAAGTGCATTTAATGTACAGATTAATTTCTGGAAAACTGATATCTTTGTGATATCATGTCTTCTTATTCATGAATATGGTGATACTCATTTAAATCCTCTTGTGTCTTTCAGCAAAATGTTATACTTTTCTTTGTGTAAATCTTGCACCAATTTTGCTAGATTTTTTCTTTATACTTTTATTGCTATTTTGAATAGCATGCTTTGATTTTTATAGCTTTTAATTGGTTGCTGCTTATGCATAAGAAACTGTTAATTTGTATTGGTTTTGCATTCTTAGATTTTTCTATATATAAAACCATATATGGAATCATATTACATGTGAAAAATATTTTCTTTTACAACTCTCATTTATCTTATTTATTTTTCTTGTCTTATTGGATTAGACCTACACTCAGAACATTGTTCAGTAGATGCACAGGAGGTATTTCCTTATTTTGTTCATTTAAAGATAAGAAAACATCTCCTAATTTTGAGCCACTTTTAAAACCTCAGAAAAGTGAAAGAATGAACACATACAAACGTTTTACCTAGATTAATCTATTTTTAACATTTGACTTTTTGTTCTCTCTTATTATTTTTAACCACTGAGGAATAAGTTGCAGACATTGTGATATTTCATCCTAAATATTTCAGTAATTATAGACAAGAAAAAAGGCATTTTTCTTCTATGTAAACAGGATTGAGAAATTTAACAATGATAATACTATTATTTATTATGCCATATGTATTCAAATTTTATCAACTGTCCTAACAAAATTATCTATTAGCTGTTTTTTTTTCTTGATCTAGGATCCTGTCAAGGATCACACATTGCATGTAGTTGTCATACTTCAATCTCCTTTAATTGAGAATAGTTCCCTAGACCCCACTTTCTTCTTCTTTGTTTATTTGGGATCTTTTCGAAGAATCTAGGGCAGTGATTTTTTTTTGTGGTGTGACTCTCAATTTGTATTTTTAAAGAGAACACATTATTGTGCCCCCATTAGAATATCTCTTGAAGATTTTCATTATATATCTATTAATAAACTACAAAATTACTTTCTATTCCTATGTTGTAAGAATTCTTTTCTATAGGTTTTTGGCATTCATTTAGATGAGCATATGATTTTTAAAATCTGTTTTCATGGCAAGCTGCATTACTAGATTTGCTAATATTAAGCCATCCTTGCATTCCTAGGATACATTTAACTTGGACTTATATTTATTTCCCACGCATTTTAGGATTCTATTTGCTAGTATTTTATTTAAGATTTTTGACTCTGTGCTCATAATTTTCCGTTTTTTTTTTCCTGCCTTACCTTGTTTTGTTACCAGAGGTATGCCATAGGAAAAAGGAGATAGTTTCCCTTCCTTTTCTAGTCTTTAGAACTTAATAGATCAAATAGAAGCTTCAGTAATTTAATTTTTAGGAAAATCACTTATTGTAAATACAATTTCAAATATATTAGTCCAAAAATTGTTCATTTATTTTTGTTTCTTAATCACTATTTATAAGTAATTATTTTTATTTAATTTTGAATATACTTTATTCATGTATTTTTTCTTGATAAACCAAGAAAATAAGAAGTTTGTCTTTTTTTATCAGTTCTTTGTAAAGAATCAACTTTTGATTTTTTTATTTCTCCCTATTGCTTTTTTGTTTACTATCTCAATAATTTTAACTTTTCTGCCAGCCATGGTGGCTCACACATGTAACCTTAGCACTGTGGGAGGCTGAGGTAGGAGGATCCTTTGAGCATGTGAGTTTGAGACCAGCCCGGGCAACAAAGCAAAACCCCATCTCTACAAAAAATGAAAAATAAAAATTATGCAAGTGAGGTGGTACTTGCTTATAGTCCCAGCTACTCAGGAGACTGAGGTGGGAGGATCACTTGATCCTGGGGGATTGAGGCTGCAGTGAGCTATGATCATGCCACTGCAGTTCAGTTTAAGTGACAGCAAGACCTTGTCTCAAAAAACTTTTTTGAAAAAGCTTTTCTTTTTTTTTTTTCTTTGGCTTTACACTAATTTATTTATCTAACTTTAACTTCTTAAATTGAATTTTTAGCTTATTAATTTAAAATCTTTTTGTTTTCTAATACGTGCATATATTTACTATTTTAAATTCCCCGTAATATGCCCTTCATGTACAATCCACAGCTTTTGTGCATAGTTCTTTTGTTGTCCTTCAGTTCTCAGTGCTTATAATTGCCATTACAATTTCTTCCAGACCCATGAATTATTTAACAGTATTATTTAGTTTCCAAATGTATGGGTGAATTTTAGCTGACTTTAAAATTTTATTTCTAAATTCACTGTGGGCCGCATGGTTTTGAATCTTTGGATGTTTTCAAGACGTCTTTTGTGATCCATGATGTATGTGGCCAATTAGAAAAATACTCTGTGTTTGAAACAAATATGTAGTCTGTATTTGTGGGAGCCTGGGGATATATGTATATATATATATGAAATGGTATTTTTATATTTTTTCTTCTTCCTGATATTTTGAAAGCTTAATTTGTCTGTTAGCAGGAGATGTGAGCTACAATTTCTTCCCCTGATTATGGTTATTTCAACTTCTTATAGTTGTGTCAAATTTTTCTTTGTGTGTGTTGAGGCTATACTGGGAGATGTGCGTAGGTTGAGGACTATTAATCTTCCTAGAGAGTTATTGCTTTTATCATTAAAAATGGCCTTTTTCATTCCTACCAAGACTTTTTGCCTTAAAACCTATTTTGTCTAATATTCATAAAGCCATCTAAATTTTCTTTTGCTGAGCAATTGACAATATCTTTTTCTGTCTCTTTACTTTCTTTTTTTTTTTTTTTTTTTTTTTTTTGTTGAGACGGAGTCTCGCTCTGTCGCCCAGGCTGGAGTGCAGTGGCCGGATCTCAGCTCACTGCAAGCTCCGCCTCCCGGGTTTACGCCATTCTCTCGCCTCAGCCTCCCGAGTAGCTGGGACTACAGGCGCCCGCCATCTCGCCCGGCTAATTTTTTGTATTTTTTTTAGTAGAGACGGGGTTTCACCGTGTTAGCCAGGATGGTCTCGATCTCCTGACCTCGTGATCCGCCCGTCTCGGCCTCCCAAAGTGCTGGGACTACAGGCTTGAGCCACCGCGCCCGGCCTCTGTCTCTTTACTTTCAGTCCCTCTTTCCTTGTGTTTGGGGTGTATCTCTATTCATAAAGTGTCTACAGCCGAGTGTTGTATAACTAGTATGTGGAGTGAACACAATTCACGCTGTAATTAAAGCATGACTTAATTTCTGTTCTCTGCCTCTTTAAAGTCCATTCATCGGTGGTAATATTGCTCAGTTTGGGCTTGGACAGGTCCCAGCCTCACCCCAGATTACCGCCTGACATCCTTAAACATATCTCAGTTCAGAAATCAAATAGGGTGTAGCCTGAACCATTAATCGAAACGTCTTATTTATTTACCATCTCCTTCCCACACTAGCTAAGCCTGTGGCTGGTGAGGCTACAGCCCTCAGGGAGGCTCTATCTCCAGCCTAGCTGGCTGACAAGGGCTTCTGTCCTGGTCCCGCAGGGCTGGATGTGAAGAGGAGAGAGGAATGGGTAGGTGTTTCTGCCCTGCAGGCCTAGCAGATGTTTTTAACTGACTTTCTCGTGGGCCACTTTGGAGTCTTTCAGAGTTGCTTGTGCTCTTATAGGTACCCTTGGGCTGTGCCTTGGGGGGTCCATTCCCCTGGTTACTCTGCCTCGGAGCCGGGATCTCAGGGACCTGCTCTCTGAAGGTTCTTCTACTTAGAGTCCTTAGCCCATTCAGGTGGTCCTCTGGGGCAGGACCTAAAACGTCTTTCTGTGTGTTTGTGTGTGATCTGTTTCTTGTCTGTATCTTGTCTCAGTCTCTTTTCCACCCTCTGGTTCTATCTTTTTTATGTGGCCCATATCTGGTGCAGGAAAACCTCTCTGGCTTCCTCATGCCTGACCAAAGCAATCTCTATGTAGCATTCTTTAAGGAGCATCCCTCTTTTTCCACACCTGACAAAGCAGCTAACCAACCCCTCTTTTTAGGGCAGGATGAAGTCATCAGCCTAGAGTGATACCTCACAGCATCAAATCTATATCAGACTCTTTTTTTTTTTTTGAGATGGAGTCTCACACTGTCACCTGGGCTGGAGTGCAGTGGCGTGATCTCGGCTCACTGCAACCTCCACCTCCTAGGTTCAAGCTATTCTGTTGTCTCAGCCTTCCAAGTAGCTGGGATTACAGGTGCCCGCCACCAAGCCCAGCTAATTTTTTGTATTTTTAGTAGAGACAGGGTTTCATTATATTGGCCAGGCTGGTCTTAAACTCCTGACCTTGTGATCCACCCGCCTCAGCCTCCCAAAGTGCTGGGATTACAGGTTATATCAGGCTCTTCCAGGGCTAGAGCTGAACTCATTTGCTTGAGGTAAAGGAGATCTGGCCCCTCTCACTCTTCCTTCTCTGGAGGGCTTGAGATATAAGCAACACTTTCACCAAAGACACCTCCACAATTTCATGCTCTGTCTACTCTTGTAATTCTATCTTCTTGAATGAGTGCAGGTTCAAAGGCAGGAGACAGATTCTTAACCATTTCCTTTGTAAATCTGGCACTTCGTTTAGCATTTTTACATACCTTTAAATTGGATTCAAAACTTCAATTTTAGGATCTGTGGTAGTTAAAAAAATCTGTGCCTTAATAAAGGTAAATTTAATTCATTTACATTTATTGTGATTGTTAATACATTTGAACTTACTTTTAGCATTTTTTTGTTTTTTGATCATTATTTTCCTTGTTTCTTTTTTCTTTCCTGATTTTGCTAGACTGAAAGTTTTCTTTATTTCTCTGCTCTACCATTTAAGAATTAAACATTTTTTATCTGTTCATTTAGTGTTCACCGCTAACTGTTCATGTACTCTGAATTCTTTTAATAAAGGAGATAGGAATCTACAAACACTTTAATTTCCCTCTGAACTTCCTACTCCCATGAGTTGGTTCCATTAACTGTGCCTTACTGCAATAGATTTTAGTCAAGTGTTTTATACTTTTTATTTAAAAGCTCACGTTACCTGGGAGTGCACTAAGGACCTTGAGCAAATTTGTGTGTAATTCTGTAATTAAAGAAAAAGGAAAGTTGTAAACAAACACCAGTGAAAGATGAAGGTTAATATCTAATGTCTTCATTGAGAGAATGGCTCATGCAAGTAGATAAAGAAGTGAGTCCCCAAGAAATTCAAAGGGTCACAGACAGAGCATGTATTGCAGAAAATGTTTAATAAACAACCAAATTATTTAACCTCACTGAGTCAAGAATTGCAAATTAACTTAAGACAACAAGGAATACTTTTTATACCCATTAAATTACAAAAAATGAAGCAATGATAGTATTTAATGTGGGTGAAGGTTTATGATACCAGCACTCTTACTGCTGGTGGGAGTTTAGCTTTTCAAGATAGCAATCTAACAATGTAATAATGCCAAGGACGGACTTACTGAGCACTTACTATGTGTTGAGCTAAGTACATTATTGGCATTACACATATCTATCAAGAGCCAAAAATGTTTCATCTTGGTGAATTTTATAAATGTTCAACAAAAGGAGGCTGGTTACTTAAACTAGAATACATTTTGTTTCTGAAGAGTTTTCTTGGTGGGAAATGCTCCTGAAATACAGAATTTTAAAACAAAACAAGTGGCCTCTTAATAATGACAAAATGTGTGTAGAATATCAACTGGACAGAAATTTCTGTGTGTGTCAAGAGCAATTTCTTTGATGGTAAGATTGGGGCAGATCATTTTTATGTCTTTTTGTACTTTTATGAACTTATCACATTTTCCACAATGTGACATTATGACTATAATTAATATAGAAATGTTAAGTAATGGAAGGCAGGGCTTTCAGCAGTAAATGTTCTGTGGAAAGGCAACATTTTTTGCATGCCCATGCCAGTCATCTGACCTGAGGCATAACTAGGTGCCATCCTAGCCCTTCTTCCACCTGCTGCTGGCAGCCTTGCTACCTCCGCATCAATCTGTCCTGGGTGGTTTCTGACTCTTCTCTTGCACACATCTCAGGCAACTAGTTCCATCAGGCAGCTCTGTCTGTTAGGAGGTTCTTCTTTAAACAACTTTGCAAGTGTATTTGGTGATATTGATTATTGGATTTATTGTAAAACTGTCTTTGAAGTCTTCCTGGCTCTGATGACAGCAGGTGCTGTCTGCATTCAAATCTGAAATGCACAGCCAATGTCCAACTACATGCTTACCTGTGTGGTTTTGGCTGCTAGAGGACATTTGGCAATGTCTGGAGACATTGTTGATGGTTACAGTGGAGTGTGGGGGTTGCTGTGCCTCTGGCATCCAGTGGGTGGAGGACAGGAATGCTACTAGACAACCTGCATGCACAGGACAGCCATGCACAGCAAAGAACTCATCTGGTCTCAAATGTCAGTATTGCCAATGTTGACAGACCCTGGCTTAGACACAGAAGTATTTAAAAACTCTCACTTACAAAACCCATATACTTTTGTAATTGTTTTTCATTTTTTCTGTTTATGAAAAAGTACTATCAATGCCTTTTATGCCAACACATCACTTTTAAATTGATTTCTTACAATAAATATTAAGCTTCAAAATGTTTTTGTTAAGAAAAAACAGCCTTGAAAAACTTATTAAAAGACTTGCAAATCTTTAATTATCAGAGACAGTATATCTTAAGGACAAAAGGAAAGGAATGGCATGCTTGGAAAGTCTTTGTGGATATCTACCCTACCTTCCTGAAAATGACAGTCCACAGATTCAGGAAGAAAGGCTCTGGGATCATGGTCCCCAGCAGTGCGGTCCCCCTCAGTGAGCTCCCTTTGATACCTCATTCTCTCTGTTTGGATCATTCTACAAAAGATCACTGGAGTAGATGCAAAGCATGCTCACGCAGAAGATTCTCCTGCAAGGGGCAAAGTGAAGACACATGTTCTGTCTTTGTTCAAAACAGTAACACATGAAAGTCTGCCTAATTTACGTCATTTTGTATTTCCGTTAGCAACATTCTCTGCATGAAACCATAAGCGAGTTGGAGATTCCTTGGGATTGTTCCTTTGCCCTATTCCAGGGGTCAGAGAGATGACCTGGCAGTGGGAAGGGTCCTTGCGAATCCAGAGCCTCAGGGTCAGCCACTAACAAGCAATGAGACTTTGAAAAAGTCATTTCATCTCTCTGTCTCAATTTTTTTATCTGTCAAACAAAGAGATTTTATCAGAGCATCCTCTGCTTTCTTTATGTCTCTAAAATGCTAGGATTTTAGAGCATTGTCTAAAACTGACATACATTGCCAATTAGCAGTGCAGTACATTTTATAAATTATTCTTTCACTGCTGTTTCCTCTTCAAATTTGGAGATGGATTCAATTTTCTTTCCACCGTTTTTCTTTAACAAAAGCAGTCTGACTCACTAGTAGTTAATGTGAGTTTATTGGGATGATTTTAGAAGGAAAACAAGTTCAAAGAATCGTTTGATAGGAAGCGAAACCATAAGTTAGTTGCATATGGATGTTGAAAGTAAATTTATAAGCTAAAAGGTATGACACATTTCTGTTCTACCCACCATTTCTTTAAAAAAAAAGATGCTTCAGAATGAAAGAGTTTGAGCTCTTCACATTTGGTTGCTGCATTCTCATTTAATTAATAACTGTCTTTGGCCATTTTTCATCTGGTAAAACAACTTAACCAGGAAATAATCAGGAAAACATTACTCAACATATTGCCAATAAATTATAACATGGCAGCTGAAGACATCTGAGTTTGGTTGGTCCTTGATCTTTTCATGGACCATTAGATATAATTTCCACAGGGTTCTTGCAGGTGGAGGAAAGATCTGGAAATGCTGAAAACTTGAGTCTAACCAATAAGGCAGAGCAGGGAAGTGGTTATGCTTTCATTGAACTACAGCTGCTTTCCCCCAACTAGAATCAAGGTCAAATTCACTGTTACCTGGAGATCTAGGGAACTGTCTTCCCTGACTTCTGAGGACCTTTTCAACACTAAGCACAGCTATAACCGTGTGGTGCTGTCTGTGGACCAGGCTTTAGGTTTTTTGGGGCTGCTTTGGGGCAGTGTGATAGGTGAGATCATAAGATGACCCCAAGATCCCGCCCTCGTATACACACCCTACTTAGTATGAAACCATGTGAATAATGGATTTTACCCCCACAATTAGGAGGTTACACAGCACAGTTGACTTTAAGAAGGAGAGATGACCTGACCTAGTACATGACCATTGTAATTTGGTTCTAGAGGTCAGAGACAAAGGAAGTTAGAGAATTGAGACATGGGAGAGATTACACATGAGAGAGAGTCTCTGTTGCAGTATTATTGAGGGGACCATGTAGCAGAGCATGTGGGCTGCCTCTTGTAGTGGAGGAGAGTCCCTGGCTGACACCTGCAAAGAAATAGGGACTGTGATTGCACAGCCATGAGGAACTTAGATCTGCCAACATGAATGAGCACAGATGTGGATTCTTCCCCAGTGGAACCTCCAGAGGAGAGCCCAGCCCAGCATAGGTGACACCTTGATTTCAGCCTTTGAGACCCTGTGAAGAGAACCCAGTTACATTTGCCTGGACTCCTCACCTGCAGAACTATGAGTTAAAAGTGGGAGTGTCTTGAGCTACTGAGTTTGTGGTGATTTGCTACACAGCAACTAAAACTAACACAGCAGCCATGTACATAGGATGAATGAAAACAAGTTCTAATTTCAGAGACGGTAGGAAGTGTTAAATCAAGTTTAACCTGAAGGTGCCTTCTTACATATTTTAAGTTCAGCCTAAAGGTTTCTCTGTACATAGTAAACTGTAACCTAAATGGTGATATAAACAGACTGTAATCTACTCTTGTGGCAATCACCAAGCTTTGGGCAATCAAAGGGGGCCAACTGTTCAAACCATGTTCAAATAAGGTAAATGCCAAGCTGTAACCAATTTGGCTGCTTCTGTACCTCACTTCTTTTTTTCTGTAGGTCACTTCTTCCCCCACTCTTCCCCCACATGGCTGTGCTGGAGTCTGTGAGCCTACTGTGGCTCAGGAGACTGCCCGATTCATGACTTATTCTTTGCTCAATTAAACTCTGTTAAATTAACTGTTAAATGTAATTTGGCTAAGTTTTTTTTTCTTTTCTTTTTTTTTTTTTTACAGGAGATACCATCTCCACATACTAATGTCACCCCTGTCACCCCTTACTGGACTCTTAGCATCTTTAGGATGAGCAACTCCTTACAGCATGTAGTCTATCCTCCCCAGCATTGTGAGAGTCTGCTGTGTATTGTAAAGGTGGGAGACTGCCCTGAGTTGGAAATTGGGGGACATAATTCTGTTGTTGTTAGCTTTGCAATTGCTTGATAGCATTTGATCAAGTCATTTTACTTTGGGACCATAGTTTGATTATCTGTTTATACATATTTGAATTAGATGATACCTAAAGTCTAAGAGGCTCATAGGATCTGTTATGGTTTTGTGATTTTTTATGCCCCACCTCTCCAAGTAGTTGATTAGTCCGTGCTTGAACATCTTGAACAGAAGCTAATAGAAGTTCATTCCAACTTTGGACAGCAGTGATGTTGGCCTGTTCACTCATTCATTCCACATGTGGTGACTAAGTGTCCTAACCAAAGAAGACCAATTATAACGTGGAGAAGGGAGAGAGAGAGTTAATTCAGAGCTAAGGCCATGAATCAGTGTGGGTGAGAAGATGGCTTTTTTCATAGGATACTTGGTGAATAGGGTTGGAGTGAGAAGTGAAATTTGAAAAAGACCCATGCAGGGCAGGACTCCATCCATTGGCCAAGACACTATGTGGTCTTAAAATGGAGCTCTGATGACATGATGAAAGTAGGCTAAGTGAAAGAAGCAGGATGTGAAGTAGCATGTATTGGAGAATTAGATAAAATTATTCAAATTGGGTGTGTTCATCCATTCTGCCTCAGGAAATGTCTGTTCCATAGCAGAGTAAGTGTTGGTGCCATGTGACCTGGCTGGTTCTGCAGGTGCACTTTGCATCAGAATCACCCCCAGCAGAGCAAAAGTATATCACAGATTACTTGAGTCATCTAATAGTTCTGTTATTGCCAAACATATGGATAGCTTCTTTTTCTGTTTCTTTTTTCAAGTTTTAAATTGTGGTAAAAAACACATAACATAAAACTTGCCATTTTAACCATGTTAAGTGTACAATAATATTAAGAACATCTGTGTTGTTGTGCAACCATCACCACCATCCATCTCAAGAACTTTTTCATCTTGAAAAATGGAAACTCTATCTCCATTAAACACTCACCCCCCATTCCCCTGCCCCAGCCCCTGGCAAGCACTATTCTACTTTCTGTTTCTATAAATCTGACTACTGTAGGCTCCTCATGTGAGTGGGAATCATGGTATTTGCCTTTTTTGTGACTGGCTTATATCACTTTGCATAGTGTCCTCAAGATTCACCCATGTTGTAGCGTGTGTCAGAATTTCCTTCTTTTTTAAGGCTGAATAATATTTCATTGTATGGATGGGACACATTTTGCTTATCCATTAGTCTTTAGGTGGACACATGGGTTTTTTCCTCCTTTTAGCTATTGTGAATAATGCTGATGTAGACATGAGGGTACTTCTTTTCTTTTTTAATCACCATTTTGTTACAAAGTGCATGAATTCCACGTATACAGTTGAAAGAATTCTCACAAAGCAAGCACATCCATACAACCACCATGCAGATAAGGACATAGAACATTACCAGCACCCCAGAAACCCCCTCATGCCCCTTCTATTCATCTTCCCTATGTGCTTCCTCAAAGGTAACTGCCATCCTGACTTTTAACACCATCTATTAGTTATACCCATATTTAACATTTGCATGAGTGGAGTTATACAATCCTTATGCCTGGCTTTTTCTGCTCAACATGGTATTTGTGAGATCTATCCACGTTGTTGTAGAAGACAGTGATTCAGTCATTTTCTTTACTATGTCATAAGTATTCCACTGTATAAAAATATCTCAACTTACTTATTAATTCTATGGTATGATGGATATTTGGTTTGTTTCCAGCTTGAGGCTATTTTAGATAAAACTTCTGTAGATGTTTTTATACATGTTCTTGGTGTCTATATACACTCATTTTTATTGGGAATATACCTAGGAGTGGGATTGCTAGATCATGGAATAAGGGTATAGTCAGCTTTAAAAGATACTGCAAAATAGTTTTTCAAAAGGGTTATTCCATTTGTACTTCTTTTACCAACGTACGAGAGTTCTAGTCATTCCACATCTTCACCAACACTTGGTGTTGTTTTTCTTTAATTTTAGATATTCTGGTAGTAATTTTGTGTTATCTCATTGTGACTTAAATTTTCATTTTCTGAATAACTTAAAGAGGATGAGCACCTTTTCTTATGTTTACTGGCAACTTGGATATCCTCTTGTAGTGTGTCTGTTCAAGTCTCTTGCCTAGTTTTTAAATTGTGCTGTCTTCTTCTTATTGATTTGTAGGAGTTCAAAAATATTTCCTGAATATGAGACCTTTGCAAATTATTCGAGTTTATAATTCTTTTCCCCATGTTGTGTGGTTGGATTTTAAACTATTTAAATCTTTTTTTTTTTTTTGATGAATGAAATTTGACAATTTGAATGTATTCCAATATATCAGTCTTTTCCTTTAGGATTAGTACTACTTTTGGTATCCTGCTTAAGGAATATTTGCCGACCACACATTTATAAATACACTCTCTTATGGTGTCTTCTAAAGACTTTACTGTTCTTTCATGTTTAGATCTACAAAGTGTGGAGAATTCAGTTCTTTATGTAGTATGGAATATAGGTCTAGATTCCTTTTTCTTTTTATGAATATCTAGTTAACCAGCACTATTTATTTAAAAGATAAGCCTTTTGCCACTGCTCTACAGTTTCCTTTTTCATTAATTAATGGTATGAATATGTGTCAGTGTCTTCCTGAACTTTCTGTTCTATTCCATTGGCCATTAAAAATTTTTTTTATGTCAATACAACTGTCTTCAGAATTTCTTCTTCTTCTTGTTCTTGTTCTTGTTCTTCCTCTTCCTCTTCCTCTTCCTCTTCTTCCTCTCCTTCTCCTTCTCCTTCTCCTTCTTCTTCCTCTTCCTCTTCCTCTTCTTCCTCTCCTCTTCTTCCTCTCCTTCTCCTTCTCCTTCTCCTTCTCCTTCTCCTTCTCCTTCTCCTTCTCCTTCTCCTTCTCCTTCTCCTTCTCCTTCTCCTTCTCCTTCTTCTTCTTCTTCTTCTTCTTCTTCTTCTTCTTCTTCTTCTTCTTCTTTCTTCTTTCTTCTTACTTCTTCTTTTTTTTCAAAGAGATGAGTTCTCACTGTGCTGCCCAGACTGGATTTGAACTCCTAGGTTCAAGTAATCCTCTTACCCAGCCTCCTGTTAACCACTCTTGCTTTATTTTATCCTGTAATGTAAGTCCTCCAAGTTATTCTTCTTGTATATTTTATTGACTGACTATTCATGGCCATTTGCATATTTGCATACATTTAAAAAATCAGCCCATTAAGCTTCTCACCAAAAACATGTTGAGGTTTTTGATAAGGCTTGTATTGAATCTATAGATCAAAGGACTGACATCTTTTACAATATTGGGTCTTTAAATCCATGAACGTGGTATATCTGTTCATCTGTTCCCTAATTACTTTAAATAATATAGTGTAGTGTTCTAAGTTTTTTAGAATATTAAGTGCTATTGTAATAGTGTTATTTTTATTTCAATTTATAATTGTTGCTTGTATATAGAAATGAATTGTTTTTGTTTATCTTGTACTTAGTGATTTTGCTAAATTAGCATATTAATTCTAATAGCATAGAGTTAGAATATTTTCTTTTTTTTTTTTTTTTTTTTTTGAGACGGAGTCTTGCTCTGTCGCCTGGGCTGGAGTGCAGTGGCCGGATCTCAGCTCACTGCAAGCTCCGCCTCCCGGGTTTAGGCCATTCTCCTGCCTCAGCCTCCGGAGTAGCTGGGACTACAGGCGCCCGCCACCTCGCCCGGCTAGTTTTTTGTATTTTTAGTAGAGACGAGGTTTCACCGTGTTAGCCAGGATGGTCTCAATCTCCTGACCTCGTGATCCGCCCATCTTGGCCTCCCAAGGTGCTGGGATTACAGGCTTGAGCCACCGCGCCCGGCCTAGAATATTTTCATTATGTATTGAGCCATCTGCAATGACAGGTTTCTTTCTCTGTTTATAATCTACATACCAGTTATTTCTTGCATTGTTCTCAAGGACTATATTTTTGCCTTATTTTTTGAGCTAGGACCTGGATCTGTAGCACAATATCAAATGAAAGTAGTGACAGTAAATGCCTTTATCTTTTCTCATTTTAAATCTATGAAAGTTTTAGGTATTTCACAATTAACTATAATGTTTACTATAGATTTGTGTAGATAGTATTTATCAGATTAAGGACAGTAAAATTTTTTATTATGAATTGGTATTGAATGTTCAAGTACTTTTGAAGCATTTGTGAGATAATCTTATAATTTTTTTCTTTTAATCTATGTGGTGAATTACCAACCTCGTATTCTTGGAAAGAAACCAACTTTATCATGATGTATTGTCCTTTCCACATATTGATGGATTCTATCTGCAAATAGAATTTTTATCAGATTAAACTGTTTTTAAGTAAAATGCTCCATCAGTGGTATGTATTTTCATCAAGAGGCATACAATGTTTGGTTGTGTCTCTATTTGTTATGTGAGAAACCAGTCGTGATTATTGTCTAGATCCATTATTTCAATTTTTTTCTGTGTGCAAAAAATGTGATATTCTAATTCTATTGTTTCTTCTTCAATTGTCAGTGTGAACACTTTCATGGAGAAAAGTTTTCCTTATTAATTTTTTTTACCCTGAAATACAGTCCATATAGAAAAGACGGAATATGTACTTTATTGTTTCCCTTCATTTATAAATTTTCTTTAAATATTTTTATTGGTAAATAATAATTGTACATATTTATGGGATACGTGTGATATTTTGATACATGCATATAATGTGTAATTATCAAATCAGGGTAATTGAGATATCCATCACCACAAACATTTATCATTTCTTTGTGTTGTCAACTTTTAAAATCTTCTCTTTTAGCTCTTAAAAATATACAATAAATTATTGATAACTAGTTACCCAATTGTGCTATTAAACACTAGAACTTATTCCTTTTATCTAACTGTATTTTGTACCCCTTAACCTATCTCTACCCCACTGCCTCCCACTTCCCAGCCTCTGGTAACCATGATTCTAACCTCTACCTCCATGAGGTCAATGTTTTTAGCTTCTACGTAGGAGTGAGAAAATGTGATATTTGTCTTTCTCTGCCTGGCTTATTTCACTTAACATAATACCTTCCAGTTTCATCCATGTAGCTTCAATTGACAGAATTTTCTTTTTATGGGTGCATAATATTCCATTGTGTATATGTACTACAGTTTCTTTTTTTCTTTTTTCTTTTTTTTTTGAGACAAAGTTCTGCTCTTGTCGCCCAGATTGGAGTGCAATGGCGCAATCTCAGCTCACTGCAACCTCCGCCTCCTTGGTTCAAGCAATTCTCCTGCCTCAGCCTCCTGAGTAGCTGGGATTATAGGCACCTGCCACCATGCGAACCCAATCTTTGTATTTTTAGTAGAGATGAGGTTTCACCATGTTGGCCAGGCTGGTCTCGACTCCTGACCTCAGGTGATCCAGCACCTCAGGCTCCCAAAGTGCTGGAATTACAGGCATGAGCCATCACACATGGCCACCACAGTTTCTTTATTCATCTATTGATGGACACTGAAGTTGATTCCATATCTTGGCTATTGTGAATAGTGCTGTAATGAACATGGATGTGCAGATGTCTCTTTGATAACTGACCTTTCCTCCCTCCCTCCCTTCCTTCCTTCCTTCCTTCCTTCCTTCCTTCCTTCCTTCCTTCCTCTTCCTTCCTTCCTTCCTTCCCTCCCTCCCTCTTTTCTTCTCTTCTCTTCTCTTTCTTTCTTTCTCTCTCTCTCTCTTTCTTTTTTCTTTCCTTTTCTTTCTTTCTTTCTTTCTTTCTTTCTTTCTCTCTTTCTTTCTTTCTTGTTTTTCTTCCTTTCTTTCTCTTTCCTTTCATCTTTCCTTTCTTTTTTTTTCAGAGTCTCACTCTGTCACCCAGGCTGGAGTGCAGTGGTGCAATCTCAGCTTACTGCAACCTCTACCTCCCGGGTTCAAGTGCTTCTCCTGCCTCAGCCTCCCAAGTAGCTGGGATTACAGGCATGTGCCACCATGCCTGGCTAATTTTTAGTAGAGACAAGGTTTCACCATGTTGGCCAGGCTGGTCTTGAACTCCTGACCTCAAGTGATCTGCCTGCCTTGCCTCCCAAAGTGCTAGGATTACAGGCGTGAGCCCCCACACCTGGCCAACTGATTTTCTTTCTTTTCTTGTGGATATATACCCGGCAGTGGGATTGCTGAATCATATTGTAGATGTATTTTTAGTGTTTTGAGAAATCTCCATAGTGTTTTCCATAGTGGCTGTAATAATTTACATTCCCACCAGAAGTGTCATTCCCCTTTCTCCACATCCTCGCAATCATCTTTTTTTTTCTGTCTTTTTGATGAAATCATCTCACTGTTGTTTGATTTGCATTTCCCTGGTAATTAGTGATGAGCATTTTTTCATATACCTGTTAACCCCTTGTGTATCTTGTTTTGAGAAATGTTTATTCAAATCATTTGCCCAATTAAGAATCAGATTACTATTATTTTTTTGCCATTGAGTTGTTCAAGTCCCTTACATATTATGATTAATAATTATTTGTCAGATGCGTAGTTTGCAAATATTTTCTCCCATTCTGTAGATTTTCTCTTTATTCTGTTGATTGTCATTTTTGCTGTGCAGAAGCTTTTCAGTTTTATCTAATCTCATCTGTCTATTTTTGCTTTTGTTTTCTGTGTTTTTGAGGTCTTACCCAAAAAATCTTTGCTCATCCAGTGTTTTGAAATGTTTCTCCAATGTTTTCTTCTAGTATTCTCATAGTTTCAGGTCTTATATTTAAGTTTTTAATTCCTTTTGAGTTGATGTTTGTATGTGGTGATAGATAGCAGTCTAGGTTTATTTGTCTGCATATGGATACCCAGTTTTTTCAGCACCATTTATTGAAAATTTTCCACTGAATGTTTTTGGTGTCTTTGTCAATAATCAATTGACTGTACATACATGGACTTATATCTGGGTTCTCTATTTTGTTCCATTGGTCTATGTATCTGTTTTTATGCTAGTACCATGCTGTTTTTGTTATTATAGTTTTGTAGTATGTTTTGAAGTCAGGTAGGTGATACCATCAGTTTTGTTCTTTTTGCTTAGGATTGCTTTGGCATTTAGGAAGCCTTCTGTGATTCCACATGTGGATTTTAAAACTGCTTTTTCTATTTCTTTGAAGAATGTCTTGGTATTTTGATAGCTATTGCATCAAATCTATGGATCGCTCTTGGTAGTATGGTCATTTCACAGTATTAATTTTTCCAATCCATGAGCATGGGATGTCTTTTGTGTGTGTGTGTGTGTGTGTGTGTGTGTGTGTATGTGTGGCCATTCCAATTTCTTTCATACTGTCTTAAAGTTTTCCTTGTACATATATTTCACCTCTTTAAAAAAATTATTCCTAGGTATAATTATTATTTAAATTTTTGTAGCTATCATAAATGGGATTGCTTTTTGATTTTTTTTTTTGCTAATTCATTATTGGTGTATAGAAATGCTGTGGATTTTTGTAGTTTAAAATTTCATATCCTGTAACTTTGCTAAATTTGTTTATCAGTTCTGAGAGCTTTTTGGTGAAACTTTTAGGGTTTTCTATGTGTAAAATTATGTTATCTGCAAAGAGGAATACTTTTATTTCCCTTTTTTTTTTTTCCAATTTGGATGCCCTTTATTTATTTCTCTTGCCCAATTGCTCTGGTTAGGATTTTCAGTACTATGTTGAATAAGAGTGGTGAGAGTGGGCATCCTTGTATTCTTCCAGTTCTTAGAGAAAAAGCTTTCAGCATTCCCTTTTATTATACTTAATTTTTTGAGTTTTAAAATCATGAAACAATGTTGAATTTTATCAAATGCTTTTTATGTATCTATTGAGATGATCATTTGGTTTTGTTTTTCATCCTTTTGATGTGATGTATCACGTTTATTAATTTGCATATGTTGACCCATCCTTGCATTCCTGGGATAAATCCCACTTGATCAAGGTGAATAATCTTTTTAATGTGCTGCTGGATTCAGTTTATCAGTTTTTGTTAAGGATTTTTCCATCTATGTTCACCAGGGACATTGGCCTATAGTTTTCTTTTGTTGTGTCCTTATCTGGTTTTGGTATCAGGGTAATGCCGGTCTTGTAAAACAATTTGAAGAAATTCCTCTCTTTTCAATTTTCTGGAAGATTTGATAAGAATTGGCACTAGCTCTTCTTTAAATGTTTGATAGAAATCAGCAATAAAACCATTAGGTTCTGAGCTCTTCTTTGATAAAATACTTTTATTACTGATTCAATGTCATGACTTGTAATCGACCTGTCCAGGTTTTCTATTTCTTCATGGTTCAATCTTGATAGATTGCATGTGTCCAGAAATTTACCCATTTTCATTAAGTTTTCCAATTTGTTAGTGAATAGTTATTCACATATAACTGTTGGTAATAGTCTCCAACAATCCTTTGTATTTCTGTGGTAAAAGTTGTAATGTCTCCTTTTTGTTTCTGATTGTATTTACTTGGGTCTTTTTTTTTTCTTGATCAGTCTGACTAGTAGTATGTCAATTTTGTTTATCTTTTCAAAAAAACACCTTTTTGTTTCATTGATCTTTTGTATTTTTGTAGTCTGAATTCCATTTGTTTCTGCTCTGATCTTTATTTTTTCTTTTCTTCTACTAATTTTGCATTTGGTTTGTTCTTGCCTTTCTAGTTACTTTCAAAGCATAATCCCAGAATTTTTGATATGCTCTATTTCCATTTTCATTTGCTTCAAGACATTTTTAAATTTCCTTCTTAATTTCTTTATTGACCCATTGGTCATTTACAAGCATTTTGTTTAATTTCTATGTGTTTTTACAGTTTTGAAAGTTCCTCTTGTATTCATTTCTACTTTTATTCCATTGTTATCAGAAAAGACACTTGATTTGATTTAAATTCTATTAAGTTTGTTGAGACTTGTTTTGTGACTTAAATGTGGTCTATCCTGGAGGATCTTCCATGTGCTGATAAAAATAAATATGTATTCTGCAGCTGTCACATGAGATGCTCTGTAAATGTTTGTTAGGCCTCTTTGGTCTAAAATGTGGTTTAAATTCAGTGTCTCTTTGTTGATTTTCTGTCTAAATGCTCTGTCCAATGCTGAGAGTGTGGTGTTGAGGTCCCCAACTATCATTGTATTGGAGTCTGTATTTTTTTGAGACAGAGTCTTACACCATTTTCCCAGGCTGGAGTGCAGTGGCATAATCATGGCTCACTGCAGCCTTGAACTCCAGGCTCAGGTGATTGATCCTCCCACCTCAGCCTCCTGGGTAACTGGGACTACAGGTGCACACCACCATGCATGGTTAATTTTTAAATTTTTTGTAGAGATGGTTTTTCACCACGTTGTCCAGGATGGTCTCAAACTTCTGGGCCCAAGCAATCCACCTGCTTTGGCCTTCCAAAGTGCTGCAATTGCAGGTGCAAGTCACCATGTCCAGGATATCTCTCCCTTTAGATCTAATAATAATATTTGATTAAACTAGCCGGGTGAGGTGGCGAGTGCCTGTAGTCCCAGCTACTTGGGAGGCTGAGGCAGGAGAATGGCATAAACCCTGGAGGCGGAGCTTGCAGTGAGCCGAGATCCGGCCACTGCACTCCAGCCTGGGTGACAGAGCAAGACTCCATCTCAAAAAAAAAAAAAAGAATTTGATTTATTTATATATCTGGGTGCTTCAGTGTTGGGTATGTATGTATTTACAATTGTTATATCCTTTTGCTGAATTGATTCCTTTATCATTATATAATAACATGTTTTGTCTCTTTTTACAGTTTTGACTTAAAATCTGTTTTATCTGCTATAAGTATAGCTACTCCTGCTCACTTTTGGCTTCTGTTTGCATGAAATATCTTTTATCATTCCTTCACTTTCTTCAATCTATATGTGTCTTTACAGGTGAAGTAAAGTAAGTTTTAGTGAAAGTGAGTGAGTATAGTGAGTATAGTATAGTTAGTAAAGTGAGTATAGTGAAATTCACTACAAGTGAGTTTCTTGTAGGCAACATATTGTTGGGTTTCTTTTTAAAATCCATTCAGCAAATTTATATCTTTTCAGTCAAAAATCTAATCCAATTGTACTTAAGGTTATTATTGACCAGTGAGGACTTACTCCTGTCAGTTTGTATACTGTTTTCTGGTTATTTTGTATGTCTTTCATTCCTTTCTCATTGTTTATCATTGCAGTTTTGTTGTTTTCTGTAGTGAGAAGGTTTGATTCTTTTCTCTTTCTCCTTTGGGCATCTACTCTACCAAGTGAGTTTTTAAACATACTTTTGCATGTTTTCATTATGGTAATTATAATCTTTTTTCTTCCAGAAGTAGGACTCACTTGAGCATTTCTTATAAGGCCAGGTGACAAATTCCCTCAGGTTTTGCTTGTCTGAGATATTTATACATTTTCTAAGTAGTTGTTCATAGTATTCCTCAAGGATGACAAATAACTCTTTTTAGTAGTGTAATTATGAATTCATGAGATAGAAACATGTTTGATATGTTTCAATCTATTTCAATCATTATTATTACTCATGCTCAAATTGTCCCTTCTTTGGCCAATAGAAGCTTTTTCAAGTTGAGTCCTGAGACCACTGACAGATCCTAGTACAACCTGATACCCTTCTTGCTTTTGGTATGAAAACATGTTCCTGGTGCATTCTGTTTGTTGCTGCTCCAGACTTGGACTCAGCCATTTTCCCAAGGAGCTATGGTTTCCTTTAAAAGGAGACGATATAAAGAAAACACAATTTGGGCTGTAGGGGTGCTCATTGCTACTGGGATTTTCCTCATTACCAGATGTTTCCAGTGGACAGAACTAGGAAATACACATTTTTTAAAAGACAAAATATTTCTTGAGTTAAAAATTTTACTTCCAACTCAAATTTAGTACCATTACTTTTTACTAAACTTGATTGATCCTCATGCATCTCCTTTCTCCAAAGCTCAAAATCCTGGTTCTTCATGACATCAACATAATTATTTGTCTTATCCTATAGAATAAACAAGATAACCTCAGGATAAAAGTACAGCCCAGTACAATAAGTGTTAGCAATATAAATACTGAAAACATTAACTTTTTTTGTATATGTGCATGCGATTTCCTGCGGTTTATTTTACTAGGAATGACTAGTCAAATCATTAGGTTTAGAAATCACTTCAATAGCAGCTTTCCATTTTGCTTATCAGTCACCTGATACACATTGAGGTTCTTTAGCTTCATTTTGCTTTTGATTTTTAGGAGTTGCTTCATAATTGATTTTTATGTTATAATTATTTACATAAAACAATGTTATATTCAGAGAAGTCCAGCTTCTCTCCCTGTCCCCTCTATCTTCCTACAGGTAATTTTGTGAAAATGTATGTTTTATCCTTCTGTCTCAAAATAAAAGCAAATATTTATTTTCATATTCTCCTGTTTTTTTCAACACATGGTAACATATCAACTTGAAGATACCACAGTTATCCATTTTGTTTTTTCTTTTAAGAATGTGTCCTAAATGTCACATCAAAGCAGTATATAGAAATATTCTTCATTGCTTTTTATAGTTGTATAATACTCTATTGTGTAGATATACCATAGTTTATTCAGCTAGTATTCTTTGATAGACCTTTAGGTTGCTCCTAGTCTTTTGCTATTTTAAACAATGTTACAGTGATTCATCTTATGCATATATGTTAGTGTATTTTTCCAAATGTATATTTTGGGTAGGTTTCTAGAAGTGGAATTGCTGGGTCAAGGGTTAAATGAATTTGAAGTTTTGCTAAGTATTTTGAAATTCCTCTCCAAAGGGGAAATTGCATTTTGCATTCTCATCTACGATGTATGAGAGTCACCATTTTTCCAGCCTTGCCAGAATATTTTGTCCAACTTTGTAAAACCCAACACAATTTCAAATCCAACAGTTTGATCACTGTGCTTTGAAAAACCCTGGAATGTTTGATTTAACATACCTACAAGCTTTTAATATACAAATAACTAAATAGCTTGTGACTTGAACGAACACTTGATTATAGAAATTCACAAGTTAATGAAAAGGACAGGAACTTTAAACACATAAATTCATATAAAACAACTCGAAGAATGACATACACTTTCCACCTCCATTGAAGGCGTCGTTTCTTATAGCATGCTGCCCATCTTGCAACTGTCCTTGTTGTTGGATCCAGTAGATGCCTTACTTCTGACTCTTTACAGCTTCCCCTTGCAGCTGTTTACGATTATCACCTGGGAGCCTAATCCTTTCCTTAGCAGGGTCCATAATCACTCCTTTATTTGCGAATCTGGACTTGGACCTTCTGATCTTTCCACTTGTCCAGATTTCCTTTTGTCCTGCTGTGCACAGCCCCAGGCTTTCTGCTCTACCTTCTCCCTTCTGCCATCCCTTGCTTCTTGTGCCATTCTGCCTTGAACCGTAGGGAGGGCACAGGAGACACCCAGATCCTGGGGACTCCAAGTCAAGAACATAAGTCAGAGTAGGAATATACCTTACCTCCCTCTGTGGTTCTGCCCGTGCTGATGTTAATTTCTACCTTAGCCTATTTTAGACATCTATCATTTCCACCGTCAGTGTTTTCACTTAAAACTCTGTGTTTTTCCTTTATACTTATTTCCAGTATCAATTTAAGATTACAAAATGAATTCATGGTCATTATAGAATATTTGGAAAATAAAATAAAAAATTATAGAAAAAATATATGAGTGCAATGACCAGATGTGGCATTTAATATCTTGCATGTTCTCTTCTGAGTATTTTCTATGCTTTTAAACATAATTGAGACCATCGTGCACATGCATATTTTTATTCTTCTTTTTTGTCTGTTTATTGCTGTTTCAGAGAACACATGGCTTTATTTATTAATGGCACTCTTCTCTTTCATAATTTCTTGATTTATTTTTTATTCCTTATTATTTCTTTCCTTTTGTATTTTCAAATTAGAAATATTTGTCCCCTTTTTTACTGTCTTAGTTGAATGTATAGATGATTTATTGTTATTATTTTTATTCAAAATGAAATTTCCGAACTTAATTTTCTTACCTCCAAAGTAATAGATTTTTATTGAAGTCAGAAAATACAGTAGGCCAAACCAATGATAATCCCACTCACTGAGAAACAACTGCTGGTAGTTTTCAGAGTCTATTTATGTATGCTTTCCCACTGCAAGTTTAACTTATGATTTCACCTCACTACATTTTATGAACATTTTCAATACCAATATATGCCTTGCTTCAACGTTATTTTAATGGCTACATACTATCTTATTGTGTAATTTTTTTTACTTAATTGAATTCATGTTTCTAGATGGTTGTTTCTATTCTAATACTTCCTCCTTAGAAACAGCTTTGTTATTAACATCTTTTGAGATATATTTTTTGGACATGGCTTACATTTGGAGAAAAATAATATTAAATTTCTAGAAGTAGAATGGGCCACTTCATGGGTTAAAGCAGTGGTCCTCAACCTTTTTGGGACAACGGATCAGTTTTGGGGAAGACAATTTTTCCACAGATGGGGCCAGGAGATGGTTTTGAGGTGATTCAGTTGCATTACATTTATTATTAGATTCTCTTAAGGAGCATGCAACCTAGATCCTTCACATGTGTAGTTCACAATAGGGTTTGCACTCCTATGAGAATCGAATGCCACTGCTGATCTGACAGTAGGCAGAGCTCAGTGTCGCTCGCTAGCCCAACATTCACCTCCTGCTGTGCAGCCATGTTCCTAACAGGCTGTGGACCAGTACCGGTCCATGGCCCAGGAACTGTGGACCCCTGGGGTAAAGGGCCTGTTTTTGGAGCTTCTACTGCAGGTGCGTATTGCCAGTCTTCGGTTCAGAATAATCTTCGTGTCTACCTAGTCTTCAGGATAGTACTGATTTGCCTTCTCACATTTTTCACCAATCTGGGACACTACATTTAATAGGCCTTTCCTTTATGGTAGGAAAACATGTCATTTAAAAACATTATTAGTGAGATTAAACTTTCTCCTACTTTATATAGTATGCATATTCGTGTTCTCAGCACACCCTTACTCTATGGCTTATTGAATTTTAAATGTAATCTCTACATGAAGACCATTAACAATTTGTATTTATATTGTTTCCATTTAATAATTTCCCTTTCCGTTTCATTGTTGATGTAAAGAAGTCTTACATGTTTAGGTTGACTTATCTATCAATTTTTCTCTTTATAGTTTTCGCCTTGGGGTCACTCTTAAAATTCTCCATCCCATCTATGGTCATATAAATATTTGACTATCATCTATTTTAAGAGTTTTATAATCTTTTCTTTGATATTCAATATGTTAATCACAATGGAAATAATTTTAGTTTAAGACATAGATTAATTGTAAATGTTAGCTACCTAAACTCCACTTAGTAACTAACTCATGCTTTCCCCATTGATTTGCAATGCCACCATTACTGTGCATTTACTATTACTGTGCATTTACTATCTTTTCATAGATATAGCATATGAAGCCCTTGGAAATTAAATAACAAACTTGAGTCAGAGGTGTAAGAAGTAGCTGTGAAGTTTCACCTGCCATCATCTCTGGGATTCAGGATGCATTTCCTCTGGGAAATGCAGGGCTACTCTCTGAGTGTCTGTCATACCTGGGGCAACTCTTCCTGGTCCTCAGTTCTTCCTAGTCCTCAGGGCATGGACAGTTGTTGCTCAGTTGGTCCTGGCTCCAGCCTCTTCATCTTCAAGCCATTATCAATTATCTTTCTTTTTCTTCTTCTTAGGTTTAGATTTCAAGATTTCAGATGGTGAGATTCAGTTTTTTTTTCTCCCACAACCTAACCACCCAATGCATGAATCCCCTTTCTTAGGATGGGCTCCCCCAGTAGCAGGCCCTGAGACAAGGATTTGAACACAAGTAATTATTTTGAGGGTGATTCCAGGAAGCACTGATGGGTGAATGCAGAATGAAAGAAGGGAAAAATGCAAGAAGGAGCATCACTGACTGCTGTGGGGGCTGGGGTCAATCCCACAGGGGATCTCTGGCCAATTATAGAACGTACACCAGAGGGGTAAGAAAGTTGGGGTCTTTAGCCACCAATTCTTGTCAGTCACGGTGGGGAGGGTTGTTCCCAGGGGTGCCTTTAACCCCCTGGTATTTCTGACTTGATCCTCCTTGCAGAGAAAGCCTTAAGACAGAGCTGCAAGCACCTCTAGTTGGAGGCCATGGGGGCCTATGGGCAGATCACGAACTATGACTGCTGAAGTCCACCCCTTGAAAGCATCCCTGACTGACTGTTGTTCAGGTCCCACTGAAAATGCTTTCAAGGAGGGATAATTCGAGATGGACTTTGGCATGGGTGGGCAACTCTCGTTAGAAAGTCTTTCCCTACACTGAGCCCAAAATGTTGCTCTTAAATCTTACACATGTTGTTCAAATTCTGCCCACCTGGGGGAAAAAAGTGCCAAAAAATATTTTCCAGCAATATTTGAGAAATTACTCAGAAACACCAGACTTGACCCTCTTGCACAAACTAGGGCATAGTACTAAGTTGCACAACTCTGAATGTCTGCCTCATCTTCTATGTTTGTCCATTGTTGTCATTGCTTAGAACAGCCAGGATGACGCTCGTGCGGGTGGAGGCTAAGAAAAGGCAACTAGATTCCACTTCAGTAGTGTGGGTGAGGAGAAGGTCAGCTTAGCCAATGAGCACCTTGATTATGTCAGTTGCTCCAGGGAGTTGGGGAAAAACATATACTGTCTGACTAATCCATGAGTCATATGAATGTTTATTCTCATTTTCAGATTTTTAAAAACTCACAAATGCTTCCCTCTCACAAGCAAACAGTTGCCATTTTTGTTCTAGAAGACTATAGACCACCAATTCTATCATAATTTTAATCTCTTACCACATACTAATGGAATACATGTATTTAATTTGGCCTAGAGGAAGATGGGCTCCCAAGGCAAAATCTGATTTGAATCTATCCCCTTCCTTGCTTCACAAGCAAATCCCAGGAGGGAGTTGCAAGGAGCTTAGCACTCAGAGCCACCCCTTGACAAGTTCACAAGCCAATGATGCTGGGAAGGAATTTATACTTTGCATTCGCTGGCTTTTCTTCAAATATTTGGGTGGAGCACTTGCATCTCGTATTTTAGTGACAGGGAGGGTGATAAATGAGATCATAAACTAAGTTCTGTTGTCATCACTTTACAAAAGTTGAGTAGGATTAATTACAAAGAATCTGAGCTGAGAGTATCCCTCAAGGTCAGAAGTTGAATGCAGTGGCCTTCAGTCTTGCAAGACGTTCCATGAAACCAGCAGAATCTTGTTTCTACCATTTTAGTTGGCTCACATTCGCAGATCAGCAGGGAGACCTGAGTCTGGAATTAGGAGTTAATTTCTGGCCTAGGAGTTAGAGGCCAGGCTGCACAAACCTACAACAGGAAGATCTGATTTATAAAGGCAATCCCATCCTTCGTGGTGGTGTGCACCTGCATCCTTGGCCCCTAACACATGTGTTCCCAAGGCCACCTTCTCCATGAGCCCTCGGACTCTCCATAACCCCACAGCTGGGCACTGCTGCTGGCTGGATCTCCAAGCTCACTGGACTAAACAGGGCTGGGATGGCAGTGTGGGCACTGCTCAGAAAAATTGCAGAGGTGCCCTGAACGTTCTTAAGTTCCGTTCATGAGATTGGCTGCTGGCTTTCAGAGAACTGAGAGTTTTCATTCATGTTGTCAGTCTCATTCATTATCTACTTTTTTATTAAAAAATGGAAATTTCATTAACTCAAAATGAAAATGTCCATTGCCATACATTATTGGGGACAGATGTTCAATTTCAAAGTATGCATAAATGTACTGTATTTTCCAACAGGGTGTAGGAGCCAGACACTCCTAAGAGCTCTTGCCAATCAGCAGTGCCCTCCACCCCATACCCACTACCAACACACACACTGTGGCCAGATTTGCTGTCATGGAGCCCAGAGTCCTGGGATCTAAAGGAGACCATCTGCCTGGCCTGACCTCAAATCCTACCCTGATGTTGTCCTCAAGAACGGGTGTTCTCTGAGGTTCCTTGTCTGTCTGTCTCTGCCCTGGCTGCCCTTTCTCCCTCCACATCCCCATCTATCTCCTGATGAGCACTTTCCATTACATTTGGCCATCCTCCTCAGCCTCAGCTGACAGGATGGGGTGCAAGGGAGAGGACACAGATAATAGATACAGTCTGTTATATCTCAGCTATAACAGATAAAATTTTCACAATAATGACCCTCTAAAGTGTGTGACCAGCCCCTAGGCTAAGGTGATCTTGGGCCAATGGCACTAACAGCTGGCAGGCAGTGAGATGGGCTACTTCTTGATCTGGAAACGGTGTCACTGCATGGATCTGTGATGCCTGCATGGCAGGCACATGACACCTATGCAGCCCTGGCAAACAGCAGTGTCCTCAAGGGCACTGTCTCTCTCTGGGACATCCAGGTAGGGGCACCGTGACACAACAAAGGGACTGGCACCCCATGAGAGCAAAGGATGCATGTAGGCTCAGCAAGGAAACTCACCGGTGTGACCTCAGTATTCAGACAGCAAGTGCGAAATCGGCTTCATGAGCTGCCTGAGTCGAGGTTAGCTCAGGTCTGATGGGCGCCCATGCACCAGGATGAGGTTATCTAGAACAGAAAATACAAGTGTAGCTAGAGATGACAGAAGAAATAAGAAAACACATATGGGAAGGACTGCTAAGAGGCAGGAAGAGATACAAAGGGAGCTTGGTGTGAGGAGGAAATGCAGTTTTGAAGTTAAAGACAGTCACTCCAGAATTTAAAATCCTGTCAAGGGCAAAACAAGCCCTTCTGGAAGCTCCCTCATGATGTGAAGGGCAAGCTTGGAGGCCTCCAGAATGCATAGGGATGAGGCAAAAGGGTGGATGGGATTTTAAACAACAGGAGAATAAAAGGATACTGCATATGGGGGAACGTCTGAACTATGGGTGTCCCCAAGGCAGAGCCAGACTCAACGGGATGAAAACGATATTCAGAGACACAACAGGGCAGTAAGGTGGGTCTGTTAAATCAATAGAAATAGAATACAGAAAGAAACACATCCCTCAACATATACCAATAAAACACTTGAGCTGCAAGGAAGAAGGGATACTTCAAACGATTGGGTCAAAAAACAACAGCACCACAGGGAAAAAGCTCTGAAGGCCTGAGGCTTCCCCTTGGCTGCACACAGATGCATAAGCTGCTGATCACATGAAGCAACAGGAAGACCGCCTTTGGTGTACAGGCATTAAGAGGACTGGTGGCCGCTGCTAGTCCTCGTGTCTGCTGATGAAAAGGCATAGCAGAGAAGAGATCGACCCAAGTGACCCAGGAGTGAGGCTCACAACAAAATCCCCATTTATAAGACAAGAAAAAAACCAAGCTATGACACAGAGGAGACATCATTTTCATTATCTGAGGGTGATCTGAGTTATTGTCTTTCCAGCAACAACTTAAAAATGACTAGAATGGATATGAGTTCAGGAGGTGGCTGGTTACAAAACATCCATGTCTAAGCATCTGTGATTTTTCTAGATGCTCCATGTATCAGCAAAACCAAGTTTAGATCCTCAGAGTGGAGGATCAACTCAGCTGTCTGTATGTATGCGTGTATGTGTATACTTATCTCGTATACATATATACCTGTTCACTTATTATTTTTTTCTGAAACTGGAATGTTTTCATGACCATTGCATATATTGAATATAATAGCCCCCCTTTTCTTTTCCTGAAAAGGTGACATCAAGTTAATGGTGCATTTTCTAATCAACATTGTCTTTGAATGAAGGAAATGCGACTCAGTTGAGAAAATGCATTTGGCCGGGCACGGTGGCTCGTGCCTGTGATCCCAGCACTTTGGGAGGCCCCAAGGTGGGCAGGTCTCTTGAGCCCAGGAGTTTGAGGCCACCCAGGGCAAAATGGTGAAACACCGTGTCTGCAAAAATTACAAAAAATTAGCTGGACATGGTGGTGGGCGCCTGTAGTCCCACCTACTCAGGAGGTTGAGGTGGGAGGATCACTTGAGCCCAGTAGTTTGAGTCTACAGTGAGCTGAAACTGTGTGATTGCAACACTACACCCCAGCCTGGGCAACAGAGCAAGACCCTGTCTCAAAAAAAAAAAAAAAAAAGAAGAAGAAGAAGAAGAAAGAAAAATGCATTTTATTTGCAAGAGTTACAGAATGATGAAGTGTAGAGTGTCATAAATCAGGAGGTGCGTGAGAGCAGTGGCAGAGCCCTCTTCAGCGTGAGACCTGGAAGGGATGAGGCAGCCCCTGCTCTGGGCAAGAGCTTCATGTTTAACATGGCAGGTCTCTGGGGAGGGCACGGTAATGTGCTGTGGATAGAATTCCAATTAAAATTCCAAAAGTCTACTTGGGGGGAACAAAAGCATGTTGAGTTCACGTGGTAGAATGACTGTGCAAGAACAGTACGGAGCCTGGAAAATAACCACGTGAAGTGGCGCTGGGTCTGAAATATCAACACGCCTTAGAACCAGAGTAATGAGAGGGGCACGACATTGGTGCTAACAGAAAATAGAATCAGAGCGAAGCATTGATGGTTCAGAAATGACTCAAGATACGTAAGTATTTATCACATGAAAAGGGAGAATGAAATCCGTGTGGAAAAGACGAATTGTGCAATAAATGTTACTGGCATAGGTGGTTACAGTTTTGGGGGAAAAAATCAAAGTTGGATTCTTACCTCACAGTGCAATAAATTCCAGATGGCTTAAAGAGATAAGTGTAACACAATGAAATGGTAAAGGAATTTGAGGGGAATATTGGTGAATATTTTTACACTCTAGGGGTGAAAAAGGCGTCTCTTAGCATAACACCTAAGTTAGAAAACAGAATGGAAAAGTTATATCACTCTATATAAATGTGAAACTTCCATATGTGACTTGCAAACGCAAATGAAACACTGACGTCACTATTTGCAGCAAGAAACGAAGAAACAAAGAATTTCTACCTTTAATTTACAACAACACGGCCCTTGCCCTCAGCCAGCGCTATTATCGGTGCTTTCTGTAGTTGTGGATTTAATCCTTCAGCTCACAGGGGGCGGTGAGTCCCACTGCTCAACGAAGAGCCGGAGACATGAGCACATTCAGGAACTTGCCTAAGAGCTCCCAGAAATCAATGTTAAGACAGACAGTCATTCACAGGTGAATCAGCAGCTCACAACATAAGAAGGACAAAGGAATCTAAGAAGGAAAATTATTCAAATTCATGGATAATCAAATAATTGGCATTGAGATCACAGTCAAATGTTGATGGATGGATTCAAGTGGATGGTCAAAAACATCAAGCACTGTTGAGGAATGGGGCCACTGCTCCCCTCTGCCCTTGCCACGATCCTCGGGAGGAGGCCAGTGTGGCCAGGCAGCCCAGTGATACATGGAGCAAGTCACTTACCACTCAGCCTCCTCCTCTGTAGCCTGAAGGCAATCATGGCATATTCTTCAGGCTGTTGCTGTGAAGATTATGTGATTAATCCAAGATCCTGGCTTAGAGACTATGTATTAACATGACAGCTTCCATATGCTGGAACCGGGCTCTCAGGGTCCTGACTGCTGACTTTTTCTTGGAAGTCCATGAATCAGGGAGGCAATAGGAAGGTCTCAGAGGCTGTCCTAGGAAGCAGCACAGTTCATGACAGTGTTCACATACTGACACTTAATAGACAGGTGCAGTTAATAGACACCTGGTCCAGCTATTTGGGGATTGCAAAATGGAATAAACCTCCTAACATCATCCAAAGGATTGGTTTCTTCTGCTTTCTTTGGAGATTTGAAGAAATCTCTCAACTCTTCAGAAGAGAGAAAGAAGGAAGAAAGGAAGGAGTGTAGGAAGGGAGGGAGGAGGGGAGATGGAGAGGAGTCACCAAGTCCTGCCCGAGGGGTGATGGCAAATCCAAGAGCCGATAGCACCGGGAATCCTGGGGGTGCTTAGGATTCAGGGCACCCATAGGTGGGCTCAATGGTGCTGAGCCCATGAGCCTTCCGTATTTGGGATGGACCTTCCAGAACCTTTCTGGTTCCTTAGTCATCCCTGCCTGGGGCAGTTGGCCACAGCCAAGGGGAGTGGATGAAGGGGGCAGGTGCGGACACCCCAGGGTAGTCCCTGACGGGCTCCTCCTCTATCTCCTCCCAGCGGTGCTGTCATGCCTCCAGACCTCTCTCTCTGTTGTACATTCTTGAGTCCTTGGAGGCCAAAAGAAGAATCCTCCTCTCCTGGGGGCTGTTTTCATTTCCGAGGCAGATGCTGCTAACTCTGCCATCCTGGGGCAGCAGCCCGGGCCGTCTGTGCAATGGTGGGAGCTGCCCCCTTCCCCCCACTGGCCCTTCCAGTCACTCATCCTTGCTCTTGTCTCAGGTGCCTCCTGGGCCTCATCTTCCTCCTCTGGTGAGAACAGTGGTCTCCACGCACCGTGACTTTATCTTTCAATGTCACAGTCTTAGCCTGGTCCCACTGAGGGCAGAGACTGGGAAGAGGCTCCATAAATGAATGAGGGGACTGATGAGCTGGGGCAGGACTGAGAGATGATAGGGAGGAGAGAGAGTCAGTGCAAAGACATTATTCTTGTAGGGCCTGGGGCGTCCCCGCCAGACCCCCTGAGAAGGAACATGCTGACCTCGTGAGTTGCCATCCCCCTTGGAGATGGGCGGCCCCTTTGGAATCAACCCCTGCTCCAGGCTCCAGGCAAGGTGACCCTGAAGTGTGGCTGTGTGAAGCCGACCACTGCCTGTGGGAACTGGTCACTGGTCACTGCAGCAGAGGCTGGGGTGAGGCGGGGCTGGATGTGTCACACAAGAGGCGTCTCTGCTTGCAGACCTTGTCAAATGACACCTTCCCCATGGCCTCTCTATACCTTTTGCTGACTCTGGACCTAGTAGTTTCCAGAGAGTAAGTTGTAACTGGCTGTGCCACTGCAGGCTAGGTATACACAAGCTCTCGGTGTGTACACGAAGGGTTTGTGTAGGTTCTCTGAGTGCACAGTGAATTGCAACTGCCCTGGGCTGCTGTGAAATGAAGCTGCATTAGACATGTAGCATCCACAAGGGAGGGCATAATCCAAACCTGTCCATATCCGTCAGACCCTCCCCAGAGGGCAGAGTCCCCCTCCCTTTGTGCCTTTAAAAGTGTTGGATTTTACCATCCTCTTCACTCTGCTTCTTGAGATACAAGGTCCAGAGAAGCTCGGGCTGCAGGTGAACCCCACGTTCCTGGGCGGAACCCCTCTCCTGGGTGTGGTCGCGTTTGTTAGTCTGCAGGGTGAAGGGCAATGTAGAAAGGCCTACTGGTGCCCTCCCCTTTCTCCCAGGCCGGACACGGGGGTAGCTCTTCCCTGTTGGTCTCTTACCTGGGACTCCTATCCCTGCCCCAGGTCCCTCTCACCAGAAAACACCCCCAAATCCAAAGACAGAGAAAAATTAAAGGGCTAAGTCTACAGGATCCACCTGGCCTCCGAGGGGCAAGATTTCCCCAGTTCACACTCCCAAAACCTTCCCAGGTCTCCTAGTCTGGTGAGCTAACCTCCCTCCTCCATCCCGGGCATGGCCCAGCACTTGGGATGCCAATGTTGGAGGGTTCAGAGTGGCCCTAGATACCCCAAATTCATCGTGTGGCCTATATGTATTAATCAGGCATTTCCCAGCTCTCCCCAGTGCACCCTCCCTCCTGGTCTGGAGGCCTAGCAGGCCAGGAGGAGGGCGTCAGCTGGGCTCCCATGCACCGTGCAGAGCTGGATGGGAAGAGCCTAGGGGAGAATGGGGTCTTGTGAGTGTGATGTGACATGAGGCTCAGCATCCAGACCCTTCCGTGAGGACTCTATGGGGCCAAGGCCTCAGTGCAGACCCCAGGAAGACCCTTGGGAGAGTCAGCAGTGTGGGGGTGACGACTGGCATGTGAGGAGTTTGAGTCACTGTGGAATGGACACTTGAAGGAATCCTACTAGGAGAAACTCACTCTCAGGGTGTAGCTGGTGACTGACCCATGGCCTTTAGAGTGAGTGGTTGTGTCTATAAGTTAAATTCCTTCTCTATTGAAACTCAGGCATTGGAATGGTCAACCCCAGCCACTTCATCCTAGGTCAACGACAGAGACCGTGGCTCTAAAACTCATGGGTCCTGGCCCTCCAAACCAGACAAAGGCAAGGTGGGCTCATCCAAGGTCTTAGAGAGATAATGTTGCCCGTCTCCTTGGGCGGCTGACATTTGGCATCCACGTGGGAATGGCCAGGCCTGAGTAGAAACACATGTGGAAGCTCGGGGTTTCCAGGATGATTCTGTGGAGGGAACAATTAGGGGAATTCATGGTTCTGGGATCAGTTACATTCCTTGGCTGAGGGAGCTGATGGACCCAAGGTTCTGGGGCCAATCGCCCAGGGCACCCTCAGTGCCTGCCTGATCCAGACATCCAGACAGAAGAGTGGGTGGTTAGACAAGACAAGGAGGATTTAAAACTAAACTTCATTTCTTATAAGAGTTCTAACTTTACAGAACAATTACAAAGATAGTACAGAGAGTTCCCATACACCTCACACCGATGGGGGACCTTAGTGTCCCCTTGGTCACTGTTCCAGCAGGAGACACACGTGTCCAGGGTGGCCCAGATGCTAGCCTGTTGGGGATGGACCATCTTGTGAGATTATTCTCGTGTGGTTGTTCTGTTACCATGTCCAGTGTTACATCTTCATAAGCCCAGCTGAGGGTCACGTGGCTCTCATGGGCCTGCAGTGAAGCTAAACACATCACAAGCGGACATCAGTGCGTGTCCAACTGAGAAGGGAAGGGTGACAGGGAGGGAAGCACACAGGCACATTCATGGGAGCTGAGGGGCACTCTGTCCCCAGGGACCACGGTCTATGGAGCTGAGCTCTCCCGGGCAGTTGAGCTGGGCTGGGTGGTTCCACTCCCTCTTCCAGGACAGCCATGAGCATCAGCAGAGAGCTTCCCAGGTTCTTCCACTCTTGCCGTCTGCAGCAGGTGCATGGCCCTCTCTGCCTCAATGGCTGACATTGTGAAATATTATATATATATAATAATTTATACCTTACATGGTACTTACAGTGAGGCAAGCCCTATTAATCAATGAATATTCCCAACCACCCCATGAGGTAGGGGGCATTGTAATACCCATTTTATAGATGAGGAAACAGGCACAGAGAGGGAAGTATCCCACTCCAGGTTAGAGAATCTGTCCCGAGACTCGGCAGCCACGTGGAGAAACAGAACCTCGCTGAGCTGGTTCCAGCCACTGTTGTTCCTTTTCGGTCATGACCCCATTTAAATCCCTGTGCAGAGGGCAGCAGAGCAGCCGAGGAACAGAAGAGCTCCCTGGGAGGAAGGAGGCCTGCCTGGGGTTGGGTTGTCCTTTTCCTGAGGACAGCCTCAGGAAAGCCTTTCACGCAATGAAAGATGCTTTATATAAATCACATTCCCCAATAGCCTAGCATGTTAAGATGCAGTTTGTGCTTCCAAGAGGAACCATGTCAAAGTCAGGGAGGCCTTGGGCTGTGCTGGGGAGGCCAGGGCCCTCTGGCAGGCTGGAACTCACAGTGTGGCTCCTGTAGCTGGTGGTTTGTGGTGGCAGTGTGGCAGCAGGCAGCCTGAGAAGCACTGGCACCCTTGGCTTTCTTGTGCTTGTCCTGCAAATGCACTCCACTCCTCTGTGCTTCTGGCCATCCTGGCAGATGTTACACACAATATAAACAATGGCAAATAGCAGGATGTGGTAGGGACAAAGCCCACATGACCAAATGTACCGAGAACCAGGTAGTGGCCATAGGGGATACTTGTGCCAATGGGCTCCAGCCTTTACAGCCCTGGGCTGGGGGTTGGTTTAAAGAAGCAGGCGCATGGCTGGTGTCTCCAGGATAGGTTTTCTGACTTGGGGCTGCAGCTGTGTGAGCAAGGTTCTGTCCTGGTCTCCTTTCTCACCCCCACCCCTGTACTCACTGTACCTCTGGCACAGGTAGGTGACAGGCTAGTCAAATAACGGGATATCGGGGGACCTGAAAACTCCTGAAGGAGGCCCCTCAGAACGCCTTGGGTTCTACAACTGCGTTTGAAGCCATGGGAGTCTTTGACCCTGTGAGTCACCTACAGACACGGTTCCCAAAGACCCACCTCTTGCCTGCTGCCTTCTTCTCCCACATACAGGTATAGGACTCAGTTCCCATATAGTCATTAGCACCCTCGAGAGTCGTGTTTGGGAAGCAGAGCGAGAAGGAGAGAGGAGGAAGAGGGAGAGGGAAGATAGGAAGAAAGAAACAGAGGGAAAAGAGAAACAGAAGGGGAAGACAGAGATGGAGGGACAGAAAGGAACAGACAGAGAGAAAGAGGCAGAGAGAGGGAGAGAGAGACAGAGACAGAGTCAGAGAGAGAGAGAGAATCAGAGAAAGAGAGTCAGAGAGAGATCAAGCGAGAGAAAAGTGCAAACATCAGCCTTGGAAGGTAATTCCAGTTCTGATGGCTAATGATTTTATTTTTGTTGTGTTTCCAGTTTCATCTGGGAGCACTTTGCAGTGAAGCTAATTGCGTGTCTTCCTTGTGCTGCTCAATCACGGGCCAAGGTTCTCCTGCTTTTGTTGTGGTGAGAGGAGGTTTCTTCCAAAAGCTCTCACAGCCAGCCTTTCCTGAACAAAGGAGGATGGAACACAGACACGTCTTTTTGATCAAGAGATGGGTTTTCTGTATTTCGGGCTAGAGAGACCTGGTGGAGGCTGCCCAGGGCTTGTGCCCCGTCCATCTCTCATGGAGATGGTCCTTTTCTGGCCCAGATGCTGCACAGGCTCCATTTAAAGTTCTTCAGGCACCATCTCAGGGCTCTTGTCTTTATCTCCCTTTCTCTAATTTGTATTTGTCAAAAGGTATTGGACACCTTATTATACATCTTAATCATCTCCTGACATTTCTTCCTGGTTTCCCACGATTCCACTAGATCCCGAATTTCTTGGGGGCTTCTCTTTCTATCAAAAGTGCCATCTCTGTGTTCTCTCAACCAAGCTGCGATTAGCTCCTGGGGCAGGGGAGAGAGCCCAGATGCCGCTGAGCTGCCGGCCCCATCTCCTGCACCCTCCCTGCCCTCTCCTCCCACTGCAGACACTGTTAGCATTATTTATTTGCAGTCGATTTTCATTTTGTAAGATCTTCTGGCTAAGAAATACCAATGAATACCTAAGGCCATGCCTTTGCCCAAACCCGAGGAGTTACAGCCCTGTATCAAGTATCTCAAACTCTGAAACAAAACCCGTAAGGATCACAAAGCCTCACCTATGGTCTTGTCTCAAAGAGGAGCCGCATGTGTTAGGAGCCATTTAGTAGCCAAGGAGAGAAGACCCCAAAGTGCTGTGAAAACGTCTGTAGGGCTGACCAAGAGCACTGGCCTTGAGCACACTTGCCCTGGGTGGGGCTGCAGGAAATGTTTAAGGCCCTCAACAAACGTCTTACACGAAGTCAGACCATTTATGCTTCATGGAACTCATGTATCTAGTGACTAAAGTATTTATATTTAAATGCTGGCCTGTGGCTCCAAAACATAATTCTAGGAAGAAGGACATTTTTACTTTTGGATACATATTGCACTTTCTCCACAGTCAGCTGGAACCTGAAGAGAACACATCTTGGCTCTGTTCTGCAACAAATCCTGGAGTAACGAAACTCTCATTAGTTGCCTTAGATGGCCCACACAGTATGGCACAGCCAGCTGGCAGAGAAACACTCACACCAGCAGAAATGCTTGTTGTACTGTTTGACTTAAAAAAAAAAAAAAAAGCAGAAACTGACTCACTTAAAAAAAAAAAAAAAAGCAGAAACTGACTCCTATTAAGTTAACCTGTCTGTGCAGACCACAGTGGAGCAGGCCCGGTGACTTTTTCTTTCAACTGTTACCCTCTAGGACACAAATTCCCCCACGAGGCACACTCTGGTTGGGCCTCAGTCACTGGAGGGTAAACATTTGGATCTTTGTCAAATGGCTTTTTCTTAGGTGTTCAATAAACAACAAAACATCTGACAGAGAAGGAAGGAAGCATTTTCCTCGCTCAGACAAATAAAGTCTCAAACTTTAAAGCTTATTTTAAAGCTGGAAAATAAAGATTGTGTAAGTCTCATGATAGAGGCATTTGAAATAAATTTAAAAACTTAATCCAAGCCTCTTTCCTCTGCAAGCAGAAGGAAAACATATGTCTCATCAAGCTTGCTCTAGCTGCTCCCCAGAAAGTCAAGGCTGTGTGAGAGCCCGCCCTGCTCGGGGTGCCGGGAGGCAGAGTCTCAGGCCCTTACTGCAGCCCCACAGCCCCCCACAGGCTCTGACAAAGGGCACCACAGAACCTAAGCCATTCCCAAGTCGCCAAGGGTTGTTTTCCCAAATGGAGCTGAGCGGCGGTCACTGAGCATGAATGCAATCTTGCTGCCCATAGTCAAATTGGGTGGAACAAGTAGCTTTTTCTGGTTCCAGGCTGCCCATAAGACAACCATGACTCCTGATCCAGAGAACAAAGCTCTGTGGGTGCAGCTCATTTTCTGCCAGGGCCATAGGACCTTGTGGCAAAGTGGGTAGAGGTGGAAGAGTTTCAGGAGGGAACACATCCTTCCAGGTCAGAGCCCAGGCCCTTCTCCCTCCCAGAGTCTCCGTCCTAACCCTCTGCTCAGAGCTTGCCCTAACCCTCAGCCCCCTTGAGGACGTCTCTCAGTCCAGCCCACAGGGAACCCCCAGCTCGAATATGAGTATTGTTCCACATCCTCCCCCATCCAGTACTTCATTCAGTTTCACAGCTAAGATTAATCCTAACCAGCTAATTTACACTAGTGTGTAAACAACTAATAGATCCTTACCACTCATGGAGGCCTTTGCATTGTTACATGGGATGCTTTGATAAATTAATTTCTACTTAATGAATTTGTTAACACCTTCCTTTTGAACTAATTTTTAGACTCAGAAGAAGTTGCAAAAATGACACAGAAAGGTCCATGGTCCATCTCCCAGCTTCCCTCAGTGGTGACATCTTGCATAAGTAGGGTACATTACCCAAATCAGGAATAGTTAACAGAATTGTAGGTTGGGTGACTGAGTATGGTATGAGCTTGCAGTGGTGCGAACACATTGAGGTGGTGTGAACACACTGAGGTGGTGTGAACACATTGAGGTGGTGTAAACACAGGTGCAGGGGATGCGGGAACACTTCCATGATCGGTTCTCCAACCTAGTCCTTCTCCTCTGGTTCCAGAAGTTCTCTCAAGGCTCCCAGCATGTTTGTGATCTCCTCTGCCCCCCCAACTTCTGCGACCCATGGATCTCTACCCCTTCCATTATTTGGAGTTGAGGGCTAAGCCCTGGGATCCTGGCAGGAGGGTCACCCTGCTTCCTTCCTGGGCCAACATGTGCCACTTCCACTCCAGCTAAATGAGCTCTTTGCTGGGCGGTGGGGCTGGGCATGCCTTGGAGTTCCCCCTCACCATGGGTTTCCCCACTGGAATGGTCCCAATCTGGCTATCCCAGGCTGTGGTCATCACATCCTGCTGCTCACCTGAGGCTGAACACCCCATGGCACCTCTTGTTCTGCACAGTTCCAACCTGCCTGTGTGTTCTTCTCAGGGCAGCTCCTGTGGGCTCTGCCTCAGTTGGGGCACCCCCTTCCATGCATGCACCCCCACAGTAGGTGGGCCCCACGGCCTTCTGGGTCTGCTTCCCAAACAGGACAGGCTCCCTGCACTTCCCCATCAGAGCCCTGCTGTGCTGGCCAGGGCCATGCTCATTCTTGAATAGTGCAGAATCTCGGTATTGTCATCCCAAGTGACCTCCCTGCTGAGGATGATGCTGTCATCCACCCAAAGCTGTGGGCAAGCGTATCGGTGAGTTAGAAATGTTAGGAGTTCCCATTCGGAAACCTTCCCAAGGTCTTGGCTGAACACTGTTGTGATATCAGGACATTCTCGTGGGCTTCAGTGGGTCTCCTCTTTGGAAGGTTGCAGGCCTGGGCTTGTCAGGTTAATGGCCCACAGGATAAGGGGCTGTCACAATGCCACAACGCACCACACACCTCCTCCATCATCTGGAGGAATGCAGCACTAACAGCTCCAAGTTGGCTGCGACGCTAGCAGGTTCTCCTACGGCCAGGCACCTCGTGGCGGCTGCGTTGGCCTCTTAAGCTGTCTCTGAGAGTCATGCTTCACATGCTGTTGGCTCACAGCATTTGTATCAGGAAATGCTGGCCCCATTTCCTGCCTTCCTCTTTGAACTTGACTCTGCTGCCTATTGCATTATTATCTTATTTATGTTATTTGTGTTTGACAGCACAAACCTTTACCCATCTTTTTATTTTCAATGTTTCAGGGCCATTCTGTGCTTATGGATGTTACTTTCCATCCAAAACAAAGCCTTTGTCTGTTAATGAAGGCATTTTCCTTTTTGATTTCGGCACAGCTGTTCCCATCTCTGTCCTCTTGCTTTTTGTTTTCTGTTTGAATTTGTTCTTTTGCTTTTTTGCCGTTCCTTTTCCTCTCTTTTTATATGTCCCATACTTGGCTTGCTTTTGTCCTCTGCAGTGAGACAGCAGCCTTTCTATTTTTATTCCTGCTGACGGCTACGTTTCTGGGGATAAAATGTCTGGTCGCATCTGTACTGTCATGGTCACATCCAAAGAGATGGTCTTTATGGGCCTGTGTGCATCAGGTGCCTGGCATGAGCTGGTGTGGGTGTGACACACTCCGCCTTTCAGGCCTGGAACCAGGGTGGGCTGAATGCCCCACTCTGCCCTGGACCTTGAGTCTGCAGGCCTTTCCTTGAGAGCTCTGTGGTTGGAGGCAGGGCCATCTCTGATGGACCCCCTGGCCTGATACTGGCCAGCAGGATGGGGAGGCAGTGCCACCGTCGCCGCCCATACGCACAGGGATCTGCAGCCCGACAGGTGCTGTCTCCCCTTCATCTCCATCACTGCCCTGGTCAGTGGCTGGTGCAATGTCAAAGGCACCCAGGGCCTGGTCAGAGGATGGAGGAAGCTGGAGAGCAGGCACAGCCGGGATGGTCTCTGGGCCGGTCCATCACATGGTGGCCTTTCACGTGCACTGGGGCCCTTTTGGAAGCACAGAGCAGACGGCTACATCCTCCCTCCTGCCCGCCACTGCTGACCTTCAGTCTCCTGTCCCCTTCGCACCTCGTCTCCGGGCTCCTCTGAGCTCCAGTCCCCAAGGGCAGGTCACCTCTGGGCATGGATGGGTGAGGCGCATGGACTTGCTGTCACTCTGTGACCCCGCAGTAGGTCCTCAGGGTGGGGACTCCATGTGTGCCCAGGGTCTCTGGGACAAAGCTCAGAGACCTCCTACTCAGCGGGCCCAGCCCTCCCTGGATGGTGCCAAACCTCCTGCACACTCTTCCTGGAGTGGGCGGGGTCCTGGCTGGACTTTGCCTCCCACAGGAGTCCCTGGGAGGGTAAAGAGGAGGAATGGGGACTGGCTCCTTCATGAGGCTTATGAAGCTTCCACACATGGTGAGATGAATACCCGACCTTGAGCAGCTCATGGAGAGCAAAGCTTTTCTAGGAGTTGACTCCCTCCGCCAGGTGAGTGGGTGGTGAGGGGAGAGGGTCGCAGGGGTGCTCAGAGTGCAGCTTGGTCCAAAGAAGCCCCTTTCTGAGCCCCAGTTCTTCTTATACACAGACACCTGAATGGGGCTGGCCTCCTGCTGCCACGGTGAAGATTCTGGATCTGGAGCAGGGGATCAAACAGCACCTTACAGGGTCCTGTCCCCAGGAGCCTGGCCTCTGCTGGGGACCTCAGGGCAACACCATCACGACACAGGGCACATAGGGCTCACTTCCACCCAGTGACACTTCAAAAATGTCTCCGAGTCCACATGCAGAGTCACGCACCGGGGCACGCCTGAGCAAAACTATGGCCCTCACAAAAAAACAAACTCAAAAGTACAAAAAGAACCACAGCCAGGACTTCCCTCCTGTACCAAGCAGAGTGGGGATTGGTGCTGAAATGGCTGGGCCAGCATCAAAAGGTGTGGAGGTGGGAACGCTGAGTTTACCAGACATCTCAGAGAGGTGAAGTGGCCTGGCCCTGAGCAGGGTCCCCACATAATGCATTTTATAAGGAGATTTGACTGTTTCGAGTAAATTCCTAAGCACAAGGGAACACTGAAGTACTGTGACAAAGTCTGGAAGCTCTTAAGCACACAGACCCTAGCAAGGTTGGTCTATCTGTGTTCCTGGCAAGACAGCGGCCGTTGGCTGCTTGCATCATCGACTCTGATGACTCGTCAAAACAGTTCTCTCCAGCTTATCTACACTGTGGATGCACAAACACGACAGGAACGAGCCCTGCCTGGGACTTTTAGGACCCCATTCTCGGCATGGGCGTGAAGCTGTGCAGCTCCAGGGCCACGTCTGCCCGGGGTCTTTGCGGCTCACAGTCACCCTGTCAGCCTGGTCACCCCGGTGTGGCACAGGAGAATGAGAGGGGCAAGCCTGATGAGGGTGCAGGCACCGGTGTAAATGCTGAGCAGTGGGAAGTGGAAAAGCGCTTTCCTCATCGACGCTGCCCCACTAGCTAGTGTGTCTTCTGTGCCAGCTTGATGGCTCCCCCACCCCTGCCTACTAGATTAATAAGTCCCCTCAGAATAGTGGACACAGCCCAAGAAGGAGCCAGCCAGGGCCACAAAGTGAACCTGGGAGAACTTGCTGGGGGACCCGCCCTCCCTGCACTCAAGGTCTCCTTGAGTGAATGGGACACTTGAGTGAGACAGCCTGTGACTCTGTCTCACCCACAGATACAGGCAGCATGTCCATGTACATGCACACAATGCAAGCAGCAGGGCTGTGTACATATAAGCACATGCATCATGTCTGTGTACATGCAGAATATGCGGGCAGTGTCTGTGTACGTGCAGATGACGCAGGCAGCAGAGCTGTGTATTTATGGCACATGCATCATGTCTGTGAACATGCAGAATATGCAGGCAGCATGTCCGTGTACATGTAGATGTAGATGACACAGGCAGTGCATCCGTGTGCATATAGACACATGCAGCAGATGCAGCGCCTCTGCCCAGCTCCCCAGCATCACTCTCCCTGGTCCCCAGCGTCTCTCTCTTGGCTTCTGTGGGTGTTTCCTCCACTGCAGCACCTGCTGCTCCTCAGAGAACTGCTCTTGAACTATTGAAGCCAAAGGGCCTAGGGGTTTACACTCCCAGCCGCCTGCGGGCCAAGCATCCCAGCTCCCTGGCCTCATGAGGACAAGCTCTGCCACTGAGGGTGGGATGAGAGGGTAGCTTGTGTCCCAGTGCTGCCCACAGGGTCTGGCTGAGTGGGGCCTGTGCTGGAAATCACAGCCTGGCTTGGCTTTCCCCTCCCTGACCCCTCCCCAGCCTCCCCTGGGAGCAGTTTCTCCATGGACACCTGTACGAGAATCCCGCCTCATGCCAGTGTCTGGGGTGCGTGACCTAAAGTGAAGCCCCCTGTGGGGCCACAGGTTGAACATCCACACTGCCAAGCTCCACCGGCCTCTAGCCCACACAGCAGTGGCTTCCTTCCTGCCTGCGGCCCGCCCCACCTTCTGCCAGCCCTGCCTAGGCAAGCGAGAGTGGGCAGGGCACCACGCGGCCTCCCCAGATGGGCCCAGGCTACCCTCATCCCCATTTCCCTCGAGCTCTAGATACTTCCGAGCAGATGTGTTTGAGAGGATGTTTACACGTGCATTCCAGCCTTCATGTGCGTCTTCCACTCTGTCGACAATGGGGATTGCTGTGGGTTGGAGGGCGCTGTCGTGAAAAGCAGCACAGAACTAAGGGCCAGTCACTGCTCGAGTTTTCCCCACGTGACCCCGGCTGCACATGCCTGGACTGTCTGTCTATCCAGAGGATTGGCATCCTGGGGCCCGATCTGGGAAGTCCCTTCTGGCTGTGGCCTCTCTGGCATTTTCTCATGCCTCATCCAGCCTTGTGTGAGCACTGGCACGCTGCAACACCCAGGTGGCAGGTGACACTCACACCTGGCAGAGTGTGCCCTAGGTTCAGTTCATAATAATCAGGATAATAATCAGAGTTCCTGTAATCAGTATGGACTCACAGACCCTGGAGGGAAATGGCATTGCCGGGAGGAGGAGCACTTGACAATGAGAGGTGGCTGCTGCTCCAGGCGTGCACCAACCCGTTCAAGGCCCTGGTGGTTTAACACGAACGAGGTATCCTGAGCTTTGATGTGGAGTTGGGGGTTAGGAACATCTGGGCAGCCAGAGAGGACCTGAGAGAGTTAGCATTTGGGGATGGGGAGAGGAAGGCTGAGAAGGCCTCTCGTACACTTTTTCCAAGGTCTGGCTTCAATTGGATCCTGTTCCTGTAAAAATAAAAGAAATTCATAGTAATGTAACAAAAACAAAAAATCTTCCAGTGAGTCTGCCTGAAAACAGCTCGGGGGAGAAGAAACAGCAAAGCTCCCAGGAAGGAGGCAGCTGGGCAGACGCATGTGCGCCCCAGCTGCAGCTGCAGGCCAGAGAAGACAAGGCCCGGATGTCGGGGGAGGCTGGCCCTGCTCAGGACGGAGGACAGGGACCGGGCGAGACTGACCCGCTGTGGAGTGCTGTGGCCTGTCTCCAGGCTCCTGGGCAGTCACTGGCTTCTGGAATCTGCCCTTCCTTTCGGGACAGACAGCGTACCCTGAGAGGCTCCTCCAGCCCTAATGGTTTTCCTGGGATACAGACCCACCTGCTGGGTGCTCCATCTGAGGGTCCGGGCCCTTCCTGATGCTGACACCCAGTCACGATCTTCTAGTGCGAACCTCTCTCCATCACCGAAGGTGACCCATGCCTCCTCCACCCCTGCCCTACCTCTGCTCATAGCCTGCAAAGCCCTCCACATGCATCCCAGGCAGCACTGGATGCCTGGCTCCCATCCCACTCTGCTGCCCGGGCCCTTACTTCATTGCCTCCCGGTGGGTTCCAGCCTCTGATGTCCCAGGTCTCCACCACACTCCTTCCAGAATCATTGTTCAAAGAAGCAGCTGGTAATCTCCGTACTGCCGCTGGTAATCTCCGTACTGCCGCTGGTAATCTCCGTACTGCCACTCTACCCTTGAAACTTCCCACTGTTGGTAGGACAAAGGCCACGCTTTGAGCCTGGCCTTCAAGGCCCTCATGAGCTGGTCCTCGTCTGCATCTCAGCCTTGTACACTGCAGGTGCGCTGGTATCCTTCCCCTAAACAGCCAAGCAGGACACACTGGGGGCTCAGCCGGGCATCACCTGACCACTGGGAAAATAAGGGAATGGGGCGAGGACAGGGCTGGGGAGAGGCCCACTGTGAAAATTGGCTGGTTCTGAGCCCACACATTTTGCGGGTGACCTGAAGGTCAGTCACCATGACCATGGGGGGTCAGCAAACACAGACTTGAGCTGAGATGGCCCCAGTCCTCAAGGGCACCTGGTGGGAAGGGTGTGGCTTCAGGCGTCAGGGGGCAGACACAGTAGAGTCCCACCATACCTCAAGTCTCCCCTCATTTCCAGACCCCCAGGTCCTAATGCTGTACCTTCTGGATGACTCTAGAATCTTCCTCTCTCTCTTCCCTGGCCCTGTCTCCCAGGTGTACAGGAATAGGAAGCACAGATCCTGTGGGTGGGCTGTCCCTGCTCCCGCACCTTGCTTCCCGGGACTATACTTCCTGCCCCACTCCCCAGCACCGTGCACCATGGACTGGATGTGAGTGTGGCATGTGCTGGATCCCAGAGGTTGGTGTCTGGCTCCAAGGGTGTCTTCTCCAAGCCCATCTTTCAGTCTCACCACTGCATTCCATTCTCACCCCTCATTTGCTGGAAAATGGATTTCTGGGTCTGCAGTGAGGTTATGCCAAATCCCATATGGGTAGCTTGAACTCTCCCTGAGCTCTCAAAGATTGATGTTGGCTGGGGGCTGCAGGCTTCTGCAGAACAGCCAGGGGACCCATGTTATGGCAGAGGGCGGGACAATTATAACGGGCAAGACCTTAGATGGTTCTGCTGTCCATCCACATGAATGCCAACTGTTTCTGATCCTCCTTTCTGAGAATTGGAACGGGCACACTCGCATGGTCAGAGCCTGCCTCCTCGCAACCTACAGCCACGCTGTTCTGCTCTGGCAAAGATACTATGTCTGGCCCAGCAGCTGCAGCTGGGGCTAGGGCTTGGTTGGGTCTGTGGGAGCCCACGCAGTCCTCGAGGGTGTGAGCTTCTGGAGGGACTGGACTGGTGGGTTCAGTGGGGTCTGAAGAGGTTCACACTCCTGATCTTTTAGGTATTTGGCAGTGGCAGAAATTTCTGTGTTCCCAAGATGCAGTACAATTTTTGACTTACTGTCTTGGCTGGGAAGGGGGAACATTTTGAAGGCTTCTACTCACTGTCCCTACGCTGTCACAGCTGTTATCCATTGGCCGAAGAGCGGGTACGAGGTGGTACCAGTTACCAAATATGTCCATTCCAGTCGTATGTTTGAGAAGGAGGGAGGTGACTCTCGGTGACCTGAGAACCCCCCTGTGGTCCATACCTGGGCCAGGACCTCCCTTATGATCTGGCCCCCAGGTGCTCTCACTTGAACAGATGAGCGTACTCAGGTCCCCAGGCATCAATGTCAACCCAGACACAGAGTCCCACAGCCCTCTACGTGCCCGACATTCCCCTTTCCCACATTGCTTTGAGGTCTCGGTGCCTCCACGCTGTCTCTGTTATTTCATGACTGTGTCATCCCCATTGTATCAGAGCCTCGTTCTGCAACCAACACCACCTCCTGCCGTCAGCCCCCCCTGAGCTTCTCAGTGAGCTGATGCCCCTTGATCACTGCATCCCTTGTTGCTTTGGTCAATGGGATGTCCCCAGCACCTTCCTGCCGAGTATAATCAGTGGGGACTTTCTGGCCTCGAGTAGCAGGTCCCCTCTGGCATGGCCATTTTGCTGAGTTTTTTGATCCCTTCTTCCAGCCTCTGGCACTGTGGCTCTAGATTTCCACTGCATTTGGTATGGGTCGTAGCTTTCTCCAAGCTCCCAAGAGCCAATACAGCAGAATGCTAGCACCGTCTCCTGGGGCCTCGCCAGGATGCTAAACCCTGGATCAAGGACAGTGCTCCCAGATGAATAAACTCTCCCTTGGCTGACCCGTGTTCCCCTGCTCTGGATCCAGCACCCTCGGGATCTGTCTTCCATGTCTTCTGCTGACCTTGCTGGTACCTAGGGGCTAAGTTCTGCAGCTCCTTTAGGCTAGAGTTCCTTTCTTCTCTTCGGGGATCCAGCCCAATCCTAATAGTGCAATTTTGTGACTTATCCCTACTCTGATGAACCAGGAATGAGTTAGGAGAAATATATATATATATTTAAGGCTAAAATATACCATGACTGATTGCTTCCATGTGAATTCAGGTCTATAGGGCTCTTAATCTTATTGATTTTCAATCTGTCTCTTCTTTACTTCATGTTGAAAATCCTAGTTCCCGCCAGTAGTAGGCCTTTTGTTTTATCTCACGCTACATATCAAGAGTCTCTGAAGAAGTATACCAGCACTGCGTTCAACAATGCAATGACTGAACGGACTTTAAGTCTCTGCATTTCTTTTTGTCCTTTGAACATGGATATTCAAATTGTAGTCTTCATTCTCTACATTAGCTTTCAGCATTATGAGTGGTTAAGACAAAAATCCCAGAACAATGTATTGCTCCATTTGTCCCCAATTCGACTTTGTATCTTTTAGGAGTATTTAAAGGTTTCTGTCATTTTGGACATTTTTGTTAAATTGTCCTAAATTTTATCTTTTTCGTTATTGTAATTTTCTGTATATTTATATTTTCTGATTGTTGTATGTAAGTAAATGTATTAATTTTGCCTGATATATAAATGAATCCTTTTATCATCTGTGTTTGTTTTATTGTTGATACCCTTGAGCTTTCCAGGTTTACTATTGTATCATCTGCAAATAAAGATGGTAAGTGGTACTATTAATCGTTATTTTCTAATTCTTAAGCATCTAAATACTACTGTGATCTAATTGTGTTACCTAATACTTTTCGATGCACTGCCATGCTGTTGTGAGCTAGAGGACACTCTTGCCTTTTCTCTGATTCTGGGGAAAATGCATCCAGCGTTTGTTTGTCCATTAAGTAGATTGCTGGACTTGGGGGCTGATAGTACATATTTCATTGGTGGCTATCAATGTTGTTTTTCATAAATCTGGGCCTGGTGGCTCATGCCTGTAATTCCAGCACTTTGGGAGGCTGAGGCGGGCAGATCACATGAGGTCAGGAGTTCGAGACCAGCCTGGCCAACATGGTGAAATTCAGTCTCTACTAAAAATACAGAAATTAGCTGGGCGTGGCAGCGGGCACCTGTAATCCCAGCTTCTCGGGAGGCTGAGGCAGGAGAATCTCTTGAACCTGGGAGGCGGAGGTTGCAGTGAGCTGAGATCATGCCACTGCACTCCAGCCTGGGCAATAGAGCCAGACTCTGTGTCAAAAAAAAAAATTGTATTTTATAAACATAATTTGAAAGTTGTTTTTTCTTTTTTCTGTGTCTAGAACAATTTAAGCAGCATTAGAATTATCTGGTCTTTGACAGTTTGGTGGAATTCCCTGCGAAACCATCAGGGCAGGCCTGTTGCTATTTTGTGGTTTAGTTCTTTGATAACCTGCTATATTTCATCTGTGGAATGGCCTGTTTAAACCATCTCTAATAGGATTAATTTTGATAAATCATAGTTTCATAAGAAGTTATATCAACTTTGAGGTTTTCAAATTTATTTGCATAGAGTTTTGCCAAGTAATTTCATTTTTAAAAAATTATTTTATTCTTTGGGAGGCCGAGACGGGCGGATCACGAGGTCAGGAGATCGAGACCATCCTGGCTAACACGGTGAAACCCCGTCTCTACTAAAAAATACAAAAAATTAGCCGGGCGAGGTGGTGGGCGCCTGTAGTCCCAGCTACTCGGGAGGCTGAGGCAGGAGAATGGCAGGAACCCGGGAGGCAGAGCTTGCAGTGAGCTGAGATCCGGCCACTGCACTCCAGCCTGGGCGACAGAGCGAGACTCCGTCTCAAAAAAAAAAAAAAAAAAAAAAAAAAAAATTATTTTATTTTAATGGCTGTTTCAACCTTATCATTTCTTATTTTGTGTGTTTTCCTCCTTTTTCATGATTAGGCTAGCTTGTGGTTTGCCTTTTTTTTTTCTTTTTTCAAATAACTGGTATTTAAATTTATTTATTAGTTTCTTTTAAAATTTTTTTCTTAACTAATTAATTTTGGATTTTATCTTTATTATTTCCTTCTTTCTACTTTCTTTTGAGTTGCTTTTTCTCATTCTGACTCACAGGATAGAATATTTAATCTACCTCTTTTTCACTATTTTAGTGACTTAAGCATTAAACTATGAGTTTTTTTCTGATTACTGCTTTGATTTTTTTCCTATTGATTTTACTGTGACTTTTCCATTATCATCATTTTTTAGAAATTCTCCAATTTAGGTTTGTTTTTGCTCTTGGACCCTAGCATTTTTAATTGACAGTGTTTTCTAATTGGTAGAAAGGCCTTTTTGCTATTAATTTTGAGTTTTGTTTCAATGCAAGCAGAAAATATTGTTTGTACTAATTCTATTTTCTGAAATTGACTGAGCTTTGCTGTGTAGCAAACTTACCCTTCAAGAATGGCCCTTTTTCAAGAACGTTTTGCGTTCACGTGCCTTCTCTGCTGCCGAGATTGGGATGTTTGTACATCTGATTGAGTGGACTCTTCAGGATTTCTGGATCCTTATTGATTTGCTGTTGTTCGTTTAACCTATCTTGAGCAGAGAATAGCATGTTAATGCTTTTGAGTAAAATAGAAACATGCTAATAGAAATTTTATATTTATTTGCTTCTCTGTCTTTCTCCCTGCCTCTCCTGTAGTTTCTAATTATGAGCTCTGCCACCTCGTTTGGAACATAAATATTCAATTGTAGTCTTCATTCTGAAAGGTAGCTTTCAGCATTAGGAATAATCATTTTTGTCTAATTTAAGGCTTTTTGGCCTGAATTCTGCCCTCCTCCTGTATCAAGAGCACAACCCCCACTTTCCTTCTGTTCGCATAGTCCCTTCTGTTTTCAGCTTTTTAAAATCGTGTTCTTTTAGGCATGTATTATATACAGCACAGAATGGGCCTCTGTTTTGTGAGCTAGTCTTAAAATACTTTTCCTAGAGAATTAGTGAATTAAGCCCTTTTAACGTATCGCCGTGACCAAAATGTTTGGCTCCAGCTCTGTCCTGTTATTCGATGTATATGTACCACATGAAATACATTCTATGTCCTTGAGCTCTTTTACCATGTTATCTGTTTTAATTTGTTTCTTTTGTTTCTGTTTTGTTATTCATTTAGTATCTAGGAAAGACAGTATTTTCATATAACTTTGTGGATACCTTTATAATTAAATATTTATATAATGTGTATATTTACACATTTTATACCTTCATATCATGTCTGCAGCTCTCCCCTCTTTTCTTATGTAGGCTTCTAGGAGTTGGTTTGTCAGTCTTAATTATATGTTTTGATTCCCACCTATTAACACCTATTTTTACCTGTAAGTCAGTCAATGGACTTACTCTCTTTCTTCTCCCAGTGGTTTTCTACTTTGTAGAAGTAGATATAACTTAGATACTATTTTTTTGCTTTTATTCCCACTACTTTTTGTTGTTGATAGACTTAAATCTATAGGGTATCCACTGACTTGAAAACGAAGATATATTTTGGTTTCTACAGATTAAATGTCCTTGAAAACATTGAATACATTGTCTATGCTTTCAGACTTTTTGGAGATCCTATGCAGTTAAATACAGTTAAATCCTGTATTTGCTGAAGTTCTGACAGTTTCTCTCTTTTCTTCTTCTGGGGACACATTTATATCGTAGATATGTTCACCTTGTCCTATATGCTTTTTCCTTTATTCTTCCTTTTCCTTCCCTGTGTTTCAGTTTAGAGGTTTTCTTCTGCTCTTTAAGTTCTCCAATTTTCTCTGTAGCTGTGTCTAATGTATGATTAAATCCATCCATTGTTTCCTTGTGTTGATTGTATTTGCTCATTTCTATAATTTCTATTTTTAAAAAATTTCAGGTTCTTTGCCAAAATGTTTATTTTGTCTTTCATTACTTAAGTGTATTAGTAATAATTATTTTAAATTTTATGTCTGATTGCTCCATTATCTGAATCCCCTTTGGGTCAATTTTTTTCTGTCTGTTGTTTCCCTTGGTTTCAATCACTTATTATTATTAATTTTTGTCTTCTGATAAACCTGGTTACTTTTCATTGTTTTCCAGATATGGTACATGAAAAACTGGAAAGATAATTGAGATATAGGATTACTTTTTTTTTTCAGAGAAGATTTACATACATTTCTGGAAGGTGTTAGCAATCCCAGGCTATCTTTACCCTATTAGGATTTGAGATAAAATTGGGTGTGATCCTTGCCAGAATTATTTATTTCTGGTTCACTCATACTCTATAATCTTCAGATTTCCCAAAAACTCCCTCCTTGGCAGACTGTAATTTGTCCTCTTCACAGGGGCAAATCTAAAGCCCTGCTCAGTTTCTTATCCTTTTCTTCTGGAATTTGACCCTGGAGAAAAGCTGGGCTGAGTTTCTTTCTTTTCCTGGATCTGTGCCTTACAACGTTTCTTTGCTTTGTTAGCTGTCTGATGTCTTCCAACAAGTTTTTGGGTCCAACTTTTCTACTTCTTAACTGAAGGGTTGGCAGCGGCGCTTTATTCTACCATTCCTAAAAGTGGAAATTTTAGATAATATTATACTATTTGGTATTTTCCTTTTTTTTTTTTTTAAGACACAGAGTCTCTCTTTGTCACCCAGGCTGGAGCGCAGTAGCACAATCACAACTCATTGTAACCTTGAACTCCTGGTCTCAAACGTTCCTCCTGCCCCCACCTCCCGAGTAGCTAGGACTACTGGCACACGCCACTATGTCCAGCTAATCGTTTCCCAAGTTTTTGTAGTAAACATGTACTTATCGATAATTAAAGTATTGCAAATAGTAGATAGGTGTGGAGGAATTTCTATCAGAAGATCATTGGTGAGAATCCCTAATCACCGCACTCTGTATTTCATCAAAGAAATAAAAAGTCATTGATACACTGGGGAGTCTTCCATTCTACACATCATGGGTCTCTAATTGTTCATTTCACAGGGAGAAACAGAATGACCGGAAGACTAAAAACATTACAGGAATGTATACTTGGCTTCTCTGTCAACCAGATGTCTGTACTGCTGCCCTAAAATATACTGGGAACCTAATGCCTTTCTGAAAAATCAGTCTAATGTTTGTAAACAGGGAAGTTGCAATACGGACAGTGAAGTCACCTGAATTGTTTTTTTAAATAAATATTTCGAGTATTTCTTTCCACATATCTTGATCTTTCACCTCATTTTTGCTTAACTTACTTTTTTTCTTTTTTGCTTTTGGATCCACTGAAAAGCCCGTCTAAGTTTACAGCATTAATAGCATATAGCACTGCGATATTTTGCAACTTGAAGCCAAGTTAAACATATGGACATTTTAACGTTATTTTGTTGAAAACCTCTCTTTGGAATGCCTTTTATTCACTTTTAGGCAGATCTAATTATAGATGGATTTTTAGCTTGCATGTTAAGCACATGATTTGGGATGTCTGAACATGCAAGAAGGGGCCAAATCTCTCCTGTGGGAGCAGGAAAATCCTTGGGTTGCATTGGAATTTTTAAAAAATATTAACTATTGCTCCAGTAATAATAGTCATTCTCTTGGGCCTCCAACTATCTTACTTATAGCACATTTTTATTATAATATAACTTAATCTGCAAAGTTAAATGTATAAAATTAAGCTGACAGTCTCAATTTTTATGTTTATCATCAACGTAACTTTTAAAGGAGATAGAGTTGCCTGCAGGATGCTCCAGTAACTCTTGATAGTGTCACTCTGCACCCTGCCCACCCAAGGGTCGCAGGTGACTTCTGCAACAATTCAGGCAGCAATCGTTAATTGGACACCTATTGTACGTGTGATCCAATGCTGGGGCCTCTGGAGGCTGCAACTCTTAAATAACATGCAGTCCTTGCAATCATACTAGACGGAAAGGGCCATGCAGCACTTGGCTGCTCCCCCATAGAACAGCATGGAAGGGTGAGTTTAAGGGAGACTTTATACAGGCAACCAGCCTCCCGAGCTTCGCCCATGACAGTCTCCACATCACAGAGTTGTTTTGGGAGTCAAAGAAGATAGTATATGATAATAAACTTAGTTCATTGTCTGGTTCATAGAAACCTTTGAGATATCTGTTGATGTTTTTCCTATTATTGGAAATCTTGAACTGTTTTCCTCATATGACCCAGAAAAGATGCTCGAACTCTTCGCATTTTCTTCCTGACTCCACAATATTACATACAAAATTATAAATCTAAGAAGTGCTTTCCTAGAAGAAACTTTGTTAGAGACAGAGAGCACTGTGGGGGTCTTTGATTTAACACAGGGTTGTGGTAGGTGCTGGGGTAGGTGCCTCTTACCAGTGGAGATGGTACAGAGAGCCAGACGGTGGTGGCCAGGAGTCACTGTGGAAGCCTATGAAGGTCAGTGTCAGGAGAACATATGAGATCCCAGAGAGAGAATGGAGACTGCCACACTGCAGGTAGGGCACCTGGAGGAGGACCGTGGCATTGACCAGCAGGAGACGCCTGGAGCGAATCAGAGTCAAGACCACTTGGACTCTCCCTGTGGGTAGACAGGCTGTCTTCACCAGGATGGGTTGTAACAGAATGGACAGGTATTGTTTCATTCAATAAGAATTCCATTTCCAAAATTGATTTGACTTTTATTTCTTCAATGAGAATTAATCCTATGAGTTTATCTGCTCTCCTCATTCTTATCAAAATGACAAAAAATGTGCAAATGAAAAAAAATCTAATAAGGGTGAGTGGTTTTAAGCTCCAGATATTTTCTTAGAAACTTTTGGAAGATAGGAAGAATGGTGATCACATGGCAGGACAAGCCAAGCAGTGCCAACTATCTATCATCTGTTTCAGGTTGGGAGGGAGCTATCTGTGAAGTGGGCAAATCAAATGACCCAACTGATGGGGCCAGAGAGAAGCTGGCCAGTGCCTCCACCAAAGTGGGGCTGCCATAGCAAACTGGAAGAAGATACACGGGCATCTTAGTCCGCTTGTGTTGTTGTAAAGGAAGGTCTGAAGCTGGGCAATTTATACAGAAAAGAGGTGGATTTGGCCTGTGGTTCTGCAGGCTGTGCAAGAAACACGGTGCCGGCACCTGCATCTGGTGATTCAGGCTGATTCTGGGGTTCAGGTTGCTTCCACTCACGGTGGGAGGTGAAGGGAAGCTGATACGTGCAGAGACCATATGGTGAGAATGGAAGCAAGGAGTGGGGGTAGCACCAGGCTCTTCTGCATAATCAGTTTTCATGGAACTAATAGAGTGAGAACTTGCTCCTTACCTCAAGGACTGCACCAAGATGCTCATGAGGGATCCTCGCCCATGACTCAACCAGGACGTTCATGAGGGATCCTCACCCATCACCCAAACACTCCCATCATACCTCACCTCCAACATTGGCGATGAAATTTCAACATGAGGTTTGAAGAGGACAAATGTCCAAGCTATGTCAGTGGGTGGTTGATATGTTTAGGTGCAATTTAATAAGTCTTCATTGTGCCGTGCACTGTAGGGAGTGGTATGGAAAATGGCAGAATGGTCTCCGCGTTGCCCATCCCTTCTGACAGTGCAGCTCCTGATCCACTGCAACGCCTGGGAGAAGGCGGCTCTTCACCTTTAACTGAAGTGCTTGGAGATCCAGATATGAAATAAATGATTTCAATATCTTGTTGCTATATGTAAGATGTTTACTCTTTGTTTTGAAGCTATTTTTTCTCTGTATAGAAAAATAATCCACAATCCTACAAAAATTTCAAGAAGCAAATAAAGTAAAAAAATGAAAATCCTCCTTGCGTCACAAACATCCCCTCTCCTGCCTGCAGGCACCACTGTTTTAATAACTTGGCATACAGAGACTCCTCCCGGAGGTATTCTGTATGTGAATTCATGTATCTGTAAATGGACCTGTATGTGAATGCACACACACACACACACACACCACACATACACACACCACATACACTACACACACATACACACACCACACACACACCCCCCCACACACCACACACACACATACAAACACACACACCACACACACACCTCACACACACTGCACACACATACACACACCACACACACACCAGACACACACACCAGACACACATACACACACACCACACACACACAAATACACATACACACACCACACACACATACACACACAGACACACACATCACACACACCCACACACACATACACACACACCACACACACACACATATACACACATATACATACACACCCCACGTGTAAAGCAAAAACAGAATTTATTCTTTACGTATCTTTAACTTGCTTTTAAAATTTATTATGGACATCATAAATGCCTTCCCATTTCAAGAAGTAGAAGTCAGTCTCTTTCTTACATATGCACACACCACACACACACATACACACATATCACACACACACACACACCACACACATACACACAAATACACACCACACACACATACACACACACCACACACACATACACACACCACACAAATATACACACATATGCACACACCACACACATACACAAATGAGAGTGGATGAACAGCGAGGCAGCCAGAGGTTGCATTGACCCGTTTCCGGGCTGGGGCTGCTGGAGGTGGTGCTTTGGGCACACAGCTCTGAGGCTGTGCGGTTGCCGGAAGACCTGAAGACTCCGCCCCAGCAGCAGGGGCCTTGATTGCTAAGCTCAGGGTCTGGCCTGGCCGTGAGCCAGGAAAAAGAGAGATGCATGCTCAGGTCCTGTTCCAAATCTACCAGCGAGAACTCGGGCTTCCTTCTCTGGGATTGAAGAAGGGCAGAGACATGCCAGGACTGTTACCTGAAGCAACCTCTGTCTACACAGAAACTCCAAGGAGCGAGAAAGGAAATTCCCCAACACATAGGATTCCTGAATATGAGCAAAATGTATGTGACCATTCCCTAAAGACGGACACTTGGAATTTTTCCAACCTTTGTTTTTTTCTTGAGATGGAGCCTCACTCTTTTTTCTTGAGATGGAGCCTCACTCTGTCTCCCAGGCTGGAGTGCAGTGGTGCAACCTCCACTCACTGCAACCTCTGCCTTCCAGGCAAGCGATTCTTCTGCTTCAGCCTCCGGAGTAGCTGGGACTACAGGTGTGCGCCACCACCCCCGGCTAATTTTTGTATTTTTAGTAGAGATGGGGTTTCACATGTTGGCCAGACTGTTCTTGAACTCCTAACCTCGGGTGATCTGCCCGCCTCGGCCTCCCAAAGTGCTGGGATTACAGGCGTGAGCCACCATCCCTGGCCCCTTTCCAATGTGTTTTCATTGCCACTCGTGCTGAGGTTAATATCATTATGCCTTCAACTTCATCCACTCATTTATTATTTGTGTATAGTACATTCCTAAATGTGGAACTATTGGATTAGAGTATCTCCACATTTGAAATGTTAATAGGTATTGCCAAGTTAATTTCCAACATGGTTTTATTGATCTATGATCCTACAATCCTATGTGAGAGAGCACTTGTTTCCTACTCTCCGGTCACCAGTGAATATTAGCATTATTTATACATTTTGCTAATGGTACAGGCAAATGTATAGATGTGTATGGTATGTAGCTACATATACATACACACATACACACATATGTACATGTATGTATGCATGCACATATAAAAACATAGATGTAAATACAATAGCTGTTCAAATCTGCATTTCTTTAACTAAAAATAAGGTTAATTTCTTTTCACATATTTACTGGTCATCTGTCTTTTCCTTTCTTCAATAAAATGCTTATTCATATCCTTCGCCAATGTTTTGAGTTATCCTTTTTCTTTGGATTGTTGCAGTTTTTTGTATAAATTGTAGATACTGTTTTTTTCTTTTATATATTGTGAATATTTCCACAAAAGCTGTCATTTGTCTTTTAACTTTATTTTAAAAATCTGTTAAAAAATTTTTCGTGTGTATGTAATCTGTTAAACCTTTCTTTTTTACCTTCTGGAGTTTGTGTATTTAGGAATTTTCTCTACCCCATGATTATTAATATATTTATTTACCTTTTGAGTACCTATATAGAATTTATTTATTTATTTTTAACATTTGGCTCCTTAGGTCATCTGGAATTTATTTTTGCCTACCATTATGGCAGAGAATGTAACCTTGTTTTCCTCCAAGGAGTTAGCCAATTAGCTCATCCTCTGCTCACTGATTGGATGGGGTGTCTTGTTTCAAATATCAAATCCTCATTCATGCTTGAGTCTGTTCCTCTTCTCAACATTTCTGGTGTGTGCTGTCACCCTAAACAACAAACAGAGAGAGACTCTGTAAGAGAAAATGATACTTATTTGGGAATAGAGTATTGCAGTGGGGATATGCATGCCTTAGTAAGCTATGTGCATACCCAGGGCGGTGAGGAAGGACAAAGGTTCGTAAAGGAGAAATGGAGAGGATTACAGCATTGTTTTGAGATCATCATCATTGCCTGCAAAGGTCAATAACAAGAATAACAAGCGTGGCACCGGTCTGAGGTTGGACAGGCAGTTGTCTTTTTTCTCACATGGGAAAATCATTATATCATTGCCCACTGCACAGAACTCCCCCAGTTCCTGGCAACCACCATTCTACTTCTTGTGTCTAAGAGCTTCTCTACTTTAGATGCCTCACATGATCAGAATCACGTAGAATATGTCCTGTGGCTGACCTGTTTCCCTTCGCATAATGTCTTATGTACAACGAGATGGTTCAGTCTTAAAAATGAAGAGAATCCTGTTATACGTGACAACATGGATGAACATTTTCCTCTTCATTCAAACATTTCACTAGAATAAATGCAGGTGGGGCATTCTATTCATTTTACCTGGTGCCCTGTGAATCCTTTATGACCTTTACTCAGCTTGGGAAGCCCTTTTCCCCAGCATCTGATCTCTGACCATGGGTTCCCACTCGACCGGACCCTTTGTGCACCGATGCCCGAATTCTATCCTCCTGGAATTTTATCTTGCTTATTCCATGTGCCTCCAGTCTTTCCTCTCGGCTTCTTCGTTTCTTCATTCTGTCTGAGTTCTGGGGGATTTTCCAAGCTTGTCTGATCTGATGCATTGTCCAGGTCTCCATGATGATAGGTGTCAGGTGAGTAATGAGAAGCAGTGAGGAGGAGTGGCAGGTGAGCAAACAGTACGCTGGAGTTGAGGGTCGGGGGTGGGGTGAGAGGCAGCACCAATGGAGGAGCCCCTGAAAAGAAAGAAGTGTGTCCAGGGGAGCAGCGGGGCCATGGGACCAGGAGACCTCCCCGGCAAGGCCCCGTGATCAAGGAACAGTGCTTCTTTCTGGAACACAGAGAGAGACTCTGTAAGAGAAAGGTCCTGTTCCTTTCACATTTTCTCTTCTAAGGTCCTGTTCCTTTTGCATTTTCTCTTTCTAAGGTCCTGTTCCTTTTGTATTTTCTCAGCCCTCTCCCTCCCTTCTTTTGCCTTCCTCCCCCTCCGTCCTTCCCCCAGGGGCTCCTTTACCATTTCTTTCACACCACTCTTTGCCCATCTCGGCTGGGCCCTAGATAAGGAGGGATGGGCAGAGCAGGCGTGACTCCGGCCTCCTGGAGGAAGGCCTCAGTGCTTCAGTGCGGGGATCAGCATTTCAAGCTGTGTTTTCAGTGGACGGTGACAGTGACTGGGGCAGGGACCCTCCGGGGATGGTCAGAGCAGGAGTCCTCATCAGCCCCTGGAAGGGCAAGAGGTGGCTCTGGATGGGAAGGACAGGAGGGCATGGGGAGGGACGGGAACAGGGTTCACAGCAGGAGAAGCAGCACAGGCCATGGAGCCTCTGGAGCCTCTGGAGCCCAAGAGGATGATGCTTCTTTACAGTTCTGCTGGCGGACCAGGGCAGGTGGACTCCTGAAGGTCAGGAATATTTTTCTCAAAAGGAGCCTCTAAGAACTAATTATTTTTTAAAAATTACTAGAAATATTTTTTAAAAATTATTTTTCAGGTAAACATATCACATATGATCATTTTAAAGAAAATTCAGTTAACTTTTAATATTCTTAAACCAATAAAGGGATTCCAGACCTTGAAATGTTGCACTGATGTATATTCAACATCACGTGAAAAACTCATATGTCTAAACCCCCAGCACATGCATACAAAATCTTCCCCAAGAGCCTCACAATTTCCGGAAAAGCAGTGACTTCTGAGGCAATATTGTGTGTGTGTGTTTTTTTTTTTTTTTTTTTTTTTGAGGTAGGGTCTCACTCTGTCACCCAGGCTGGAGTGCAGTGACATGGCTCACTGTAGCCTGGACATCCTAGACTCCAGCGATTCTCCTGCCTCAGCCTCCCATGTAGCAGGGACTACAAGCATGCTCCACCACACCTGGCTTATTTTTACATTTCTTGTAGAGATGGGGTGTCACTACACTGGTCTCAGGCTGATCTCAAACTCCTGGCCTCAAGCGATCCTCTTGCCTCGGCCTCCCGAAGTGCTGGGATTACAGGAGTGAGCCACCATGCCTGGCCGTAAGGCAATACTCTAATTAACAAGTTGGTTTGTACACACTCACACATGTTTTGCAGTATATAGGTTACTGTTTGAAGCTTTGAGAACTCTCCAGTTTCTGGAACTGCTGAAGAATCCAGGCCTCTACCTCTCTTGCTCAGATTCTAAACAATAGAGGTGTGTGGGTTTGGCTCAACAACGCTAAAACATTTAGTAAAACTGGACAGCAGCTAAAAGTGCCGAAAGCTTAATGTGCAAGATAGGTTGAATTTGCTAAAGGAGCAGCTTTTTGTGGCGCTGGAGAAACTGGGCATGTTTTGGTGTCTGCCTGGGCTGCACGTCCTCATCCTGTAGGGTCCCTGTGTGTCTGGGTCTGGGCAGAGGCGGAGGCTTTGGCGGGCGCCCACCGTGGGCAGACACATCCACGCGGGGGAGGGGCAGCCTGGTCCTCACACATCCGGGCGCCCCGGCCTGTCGCCTGGAGACTGCAATTACGCACAGAAGATGCCAAATTGCTGCGTATTTCCAAACATTTGGAATCCTAATCCCTTCAGGAAGGAAGTGTTTCCCTGGATGCCACACCAAACCTAAATGGCAGAAACAGTTCCTGTGATTAGGTGCAGGTTGTAATGTAACGGGAAAGAACCCTGGAAAAGTGACCTGTGTTTCGATGTGAAAATTTAAAGGCTTCAGGCAAGATGCTTTGGTGATTCGGCCTCTATCTCCTCAACACAGAATGAAAGGGATGAACCGAACAAGGCCTTTTAAGCTCGAGAGGGTCTGAGGAGAGAATACGCTCTCTGTAAGTTTCACGTCCGCTGAAACTTGGAGGAGACACCTGTGCCACCGAACAAATGTTTCTAGGGAAATGGCAAACGGAATGCTTCGGAGTAACCTGTCGGTGTGCACACTCCCCCGGCCCCGCCACCAGAGGGCGGTGTGACTAGCAAATGACGTGCAGAAGACGCATCTGCCGTGGAGGCTGCAGGGGACAGCGGCTGATGAAGCCTTCTCATGGGACAGGGTAAGCTCGAGACGCTCAGCTCCAGGTGAGGTGTTCTCTTCCCTCTGAAGTGGAGCCTCACGTTCCAATGCGTAGGAGGAGGTCGAGTCATTAATGTGGACGTGCTGCCCTATCCCAATGCTGGGTTACAAGCACAGGGTCACCAAAATGGTAGGTGAGTCACCACCCTACTAGTCCATACTTGTTGCGTCTTCTCAGCTCAACACTCAGAGGAGGGTAACGATTTCTATTGTTTCTATTGTGCAACCCAGTATTACACAGGAGAAGGGCGCTGGGAGGTGGTGTCTCCTCCAACTCAGAAGAGATGGAATCCTCAAAGCATGAGGCCAGGCAGGAGGGGCAGAGGGCCAGGGAGGAGGCATAGCATTGCATGTTCTGCATCTGTATCGGCCAAACAACAAATGAAAAACCTACAGAATGCACTGCATTCCATAGTGCTTTGGAGACCCTGTCTCCATTCTCTCCCACCTGAGTCTGCTGGAGCTAGAAGAATGCCTCTCAAGAGCTGAACAGGGCAGGGCTGAGCACTGCAACCTGTGTGCATGAAAACAACTGAAAAGCAGTTTTCAGGCGAGCAAAGGCTCAGACACTGCACCACTATTCCCCATTCCCGAGTTTCTCCAAACCTGCACTGGACCATCGGGGGCAAGTAAAAATCAATGACCCCCAAATGCAAAGTCCTGGGATAGGACTAGAAGTGGATATTGAAGTTAGTAAGCATTAGGGAGAAACCAAAAATACACCAAAGCAAAGATGAGTATAAAATGGAAGGACAAAGACGAAAATAATTTGAAAAGTGTGCTTTACATGAGAAAAATATTTAATAATAAAGAGTCTGGATATTTAAGTCTGGGTAAATTATAGAAGATGGAGAAAGAGTGGGGATCATTAGAGAAGAATGAGAAACTTGCAAAGCGACTTATTCTATATAGGGGGAATTAAAAAAGAGGGTTTTCTTTTGGTTCTTAAGTGTAGTTGTCAGCAACAATATCATTATAGACCAGTGACTTGTTCCACAGATATTTACTGAGCATCTACGATACACATAGCACTGTTCTGGCACCAACAACTTAGAAGACACAGAGTACAGAAAGCTGGAAATTAAAACAAGCAAAATGGCTAACTGGTAATTTGTCAATTAGCCGATTTGCCCAAAAGGCAAACGTCTTTTGGCAAAGGCAATTTATCCAAAGGCAAATTGGAAACTGGGCCAAATGATTTATTGTCATAATAGCATTATAGTTATAAATAGATATTTCACTCTTTCTAATCAAAATGCTGACAATCTCAGATTTGGTGAAAAAACAAACAAACAAAACAACAAAAACATCTCCAGGCAGCATGGGACACAGCAAGAGCTTTGGAACCAGATAAATTTGGGTTCGAATCTCAGTTGGCCACTGATTAGCTGTGAGTCTTTCCCCTGCTGCTTAATTACCTGAGCCAAAAAATGGAGCTCGTCGCTGTGCCTTTGAGGATCGTAAACATCAAATGAACCAAATAGTGCCAAGCAAATCGATGCTCAACACCATATCAAGAAATAATATGAGGAAGAAGAGGAGGGATTGCTTAAAAGTAACTCTTAAAATGTATTAACATGTAAAAGGAAAAATTGAAGAGTGGGGAAAAAGTTCTTCTAGTTGACACAAATAAAAAGCAAAAATTTAAGAATTAATGTTTTAAAAGTATTTGAAAAGCATCAAGTGGAAAAAAGTTCGTGTTATAATAAAAGATAAAATTCATGAATATAAAAAAGTGCTAAACTTTGTTGACTGACTACTATGTGGCTTTAAAACGGTTAGAAATATAAGGTGATGTAGAAACCCAAATAGAACAGAAGATTTCAAAATACCATGGGCTTTTGCCACACAAAGTGGATGAAAAACAATAAAAAATAACATAGTTTAATTTCAACAAAAAATAATATAGTTTAATTTCTCAGTGTCCCTCAGCAAGGACAACCGCTGAGTACACATCTATAGTTAAGCAAGTCGGATTTATCGCTCAGCGTAACAAAGGAGAATGTATGCTGCGGTGATCTGGGCTTGTGCTTGGTGATTTGGGGGAAGAGTTTAAGAAAGTGGGACTTTTCTCTGCAGAGACAGTTCTCTGATTGTGTAACCTAACAAAACTTATGTAGGGGAGGAAAGTCAGAGTGAGGCCGTGATGGGCAAGGAAGCACCTGCCGTTCCTCTTAGATGGGAGAAGGGCACTTTTTGGTATTTTCACCTGATATTGGTGTTGTCTCTGCTTAGATGAGACTCCAGAGTGGTGCTGTTTGCTGCCTCACTTTATCATGGTAATGAAAGGACTTGTCTGATGTATTAGTCCATTTTCACACTGCTGATAAAGACATACCTGAGACTGGGTAATTTATAAAGAGAAAGAGGTTTAATGGACTCACAGTTCCGCTTGGCTGGGGAGGCCTCACAATCATGGCAGGAGGCGAAAGTCACGTCTTACGTGGCAGCAGCAAGAGAGAATGAGAACCCAGCGAAAGGGGTTTCCCCTCTAAAACCATCAGATCTCATGAGACTGATTCACCACAACGAGAACAGTATGGGGGAAACCATCCCCGTGATTCAATGATCTCCCACCAGGTCCCTCTCACAGCATGTGGGAATTACGGAGCTACAGTTACAGATGAGATTTTGGTGGCAACACAGCCAAACCGTATCATTCTGATGTTATGTTCTGTAAGATTGCTCTTGCTCAACAAGGCACACCAGGGCTGGGCTGTGAGTGTCCAGCCTGCTGCCAGCGTCAGAGGCTCTTTTTTCTCTTTCTCAGACTCCTTCTCAGATTGGTAGCTTGAAATGTGCATGTTCAAAGACAGAATGCACCTTACTGGAAGCATCAGTGGACTGTCTACAAAAATGATCTTATATTTGTCATTTTAAAAATCTCATTAGTTTTTTCACATGAGTTTGTTAAGGATCTTTGCATTCATGTTCACGAAGGACGTTGGTCTGTACTTTTCCTGTCATGATTGCTTTTTGGTGTTGTTTCAGGATAATATTGACCTCATAAAATGAGTTGGGAAGTGTTCCTGTTTTTTGTTTTCTGAAATAATTTGTGTAAGAGTGGTGGTATTTGCTCCCTGAATATTTGATAGGTTTCTAGTGAAATGATTAAGGCTGCTGTTTTCTTAGAGGGAAAGTCCTTAGTTATGAGCTCAAACTGTTCAAAAAGAGAAAGGACTATTCAGACATTTTATTTCTAATAATAATTAGCTAGCAAAATACTCTGGTGTATAGTACATAGTAGTACTAAAACATATTTAGTACTAAGTTGTCAAAAGAAACCTGCTAATGAGATTATATATCTTGATGCAAAAACTATGGTGATACTAAAGGGAAGCACAGGGGGAAAAAAGAGATATGTTTAAGAATTAACAAGGCATAGCCCCAAATAAATACTGGATGTCAGGTCTACAAGAGAAGAATGTTTAGGCCGCCTGCCGAATTTCTGGCTTCTGTGAGCGTGCTCTTGGAGGTGTAGGCAGGAAGAGCAGCAGGCTCAAGGGACAGAGACGCAGCTGTTGCATGGACTCATGGGATCTGAGATGCCTTTCTGGCATTCAGGTGGATAAGTTCCATCAGTAAGGGCTCCGTGGCAGCAGCTTGGAGGAAGATGGGGCAGGAATCAGGTTAGGCATTTCCAGCAAAAAGAGGGCAGCTGGAGCCTGTGGTGTGAATGGACTCACCCAGGGGACGGACAGAGAGTTCACTCAGAAAGGACCAGAGAGGATCAGGAGCCAGGGGAGACTTAGAAGTATATGTTTTGGTGTATTATTTGCTTTTTAAGGTAGGTGTGTGTGTGAAGTGTATTCATGCACTTTGGCTTAAGGGGCTGGATAGGAAGGAGATTCAGAAGATAGAGGTGATCACTGATTAAATAGGTTTTCAATGAGAGTTTCAGTAAATCCAAGGCTCTAAGGGTGAGTTTCTCCTTAGACAAGAGGACAGACACCTTATCCTCAACGAGAAGGGAAGGAGGAGGACAGAGTAGGAAAAGGCTCCACCATGGAGCTCTTGGGCATCTCTGCACAGGTGAGTCTCAGCCACAGTTGGACGCACGTCTTGGCAGAACATTCTGTGATCCTTCCTAGGATTCAGCAAACAGGGCAGTCTCTTGAGGGTCATCTCCAGGTCATTTTCCGTCCACTTTCCTGTCCTAGAGGAGGCTCCCTGTCTTGTGAGGGGCTGCCACAAGACACTGTCTTATCCACTTCTCTGGTTCCAGTGAGAGGTGAAACTTTTCACATGCCCCTCTTAGGGCCCAGCTGCAGCTATAAAGGTGCTTGGTTGTATTTTAGAGTTAGATATCCCAAGGCGGAACCACCCACTGCTCATGTCTGTCATCTGGTTTCTCCACTTTGGTGTCATGCTAGGGATGCAGAAAGCTGATATTATGATGATGTTGCTTATGCTGTTAGTGTAAGTGGTAAACAGTCTAAAACCATCTCCATATTGACCAAATCTATATGGTCTGAGTGTAGGTTTCATGTTGAAGCATAATACCCAATGCGATGGTATTAGAAAGAAAGCCTTGGGTGGTGATTACCTGAGGAAGGCAGAACCCTCATGAATGGCATTGGCGCCCTTATAAAACAGACCCCAGAGAGCTAGCTGGTCCCATCCACCCAGTAAGGACACAGCAAGATGGTGCTCTCTGTGAGCCAGAAAGTGGGTCCTCACTAGACACTGAATGCATCTTGACTTTGGACTTCCCAGGCCCCAGAACCATGAGAAATCAATGTTTGTTGTTTATAAATACTCAGCCTGTGGTATTTTGTTATCGTAGCCTGCATGGTCTAAGGCATGTGGCCACTCAATTTTGTGATGAGGTCAGTGGTGCTGCTGGGGATAGTGTCAGGCTTGACAGGAAGTGTGGGCAAGGGGCTGGAAAAGCTGGTGCTCATTCTGTCTGAGAAGTAGGCAAGGTGTTCTGGGGCAGTGGTGAAGAGAAAGTTCAGGAGATGGTGAATGTTTTGAGTGGAAAGTTTAATATTTTTTCAAATTATTTATTTGCTTTTTTTTGAGAGTGCATCTCACGTTGTAGCCCATGCTGGAGAGCAGTGGCACCATCATAGCTCATTGTAACCTGAAACTCCTGAGCTCAAGCCATTCTCCTGCCTCAGCCTTCTGAGTAGCTGGAACCACTGGTGCATACCAGCACTTTTGGCTACTCTTTTCTTTTATTTCCTGTTCTTCTTTTCTTTTTTTCTTTTTTTGTAGAGATGGGAGTCTCACTACATTGCCCAGGCTGGTCTCAAATTCCTGGCCTCAAGTGATCCTCCTGCCTCGGCCTCCCAAAGTGCTAGGATTACAGTCATGAGCCACTATGCCTGGCCTCGAATGGAACAGAGGTTAGAACAGACCGGCATCTCTGTGTGTGCCTGTGTCCTGTAGGAAAGATGCAAACTCTCTGGAGGCCTCACTCCCAAGGAAACATGAGCCTGGCCGGCTTCTGGATGTGGGGAAGCCTCGCGCAGAGAGCAGGGCTGCCCATCGCTGTATTAACCTCTTGTCCTGAAAGAAGTAATGGTCTCATTCTGGGATACCCCATATCCCTCATGAACCCAAATTGGGCCCTGCATAGCACAGACAGAATTGAGGAGGAATGTCTCAGTCCAGAGGGACCAAACTTCACCTAGAAATGAAGCAATACCTTTCTCAGAAGCTGTTCACTGAAAAAGTAGCGTGCCTTGGCTAATGGGAAGGGTGGGGTCCCAGAGGTGAGGCCTCCAGAGGTTCTGGTGGGAGAATCATGTGGGATTTTGTGAAGCACAGTTCAAGAGCCATAGGTCTGCTGCAAACCTGCACTATGACTGTCTCGTGGAAGAGCAAACGAGGACATGGAGGCTCTGAGCAGGAAAGCAATATGCCCGGAAGCAGGCAGGCAGACGGGGGCAGGACCAATGCTGACAGCCGGTTTCCGAGCCCTGAACCAGTTCCTCCTCATCCAAATCAGGTTTGTTGGGGAAATGTCCCAAGTAGGTGGCAGGAGGGCACAGGGCCAGGTGAGACGCATGCAGAGCAAGGTGGGATGAGGAGCAGGGCCAGGTGAGATGTGTGCAGAGCAAGGTAGGATGAGGGCACAGGGCCAGGTGAGACGCATGCAGAGCAAGGTGGGATGAGGGGCAGGACCAGGTGAGATGTGTGCAGAGCAAGGTGGGATGAGGGGCAGGACCAGGTGAGATGTGTGCAGAGCAAGGTAGGATGAGGGCACAGGGCCAGGTGAGATGCATGCAGAGCAAGGTGGGATGAGGGGCAGGACCAGGAGAGACGCATGCAGAGCAAGGTGGGATGAGGAGCAGGGCCAGGTGAGATGTGTGCAGAGCAAGGTGGGATGAGGGCACAGGGCCAGGTGAGACGCATGCAGAGCAAGGTGGGATGAGGGGCAGGACCAGGAGAGACGCATGCAGAGCAAGGTGGGATGAGGGCACAGGGCCAGGTGAGACGCATGCAGAGCAAGGTGGGATGAGGGGTCCCGGAGGACAGCACTTGGGTTGAGGTGGGAGAAAAAGGGAGCCTGTGCCAAGCTTTTCTTTCCCTTAACAAATGTTTACTGAGTATCTCCTCCATGTCGGTGTGACATTAGGTGCAAGGGACAAGGCAACAGGGACTGTTTCTGCCTGCGTGGCACATCGTGTCCCGTGGAGAGAGACTCCCAGCAGGGAGTAATGCTTTTGCATATAACAAGACTTACACGTGACTATAGATTCCACTTGCACCATGCTTTTCGTGGACTCATTTGTGCAGGGATGTGGATGTAATTGACATTCCATTTTACTAAGCACATCGTGTTATTCCATTCTCATGACAACACTCGGTTTATGGATGAGATATCTGGAGGTTGCGTGGTTTACGTAACTTGCTGAGGGTGTCACAGCTGGGAAAGACAAGAACCAGGGTTCCTACCCAGCTCTGTGGGAGTCAAAAAACCCAGGCCCTTGGCACCTGCACAATGCCTCTGTGTCATTTCTCAGTGAGCTCTTGTTTTGTCTCTTCTCTACCCCTGTGCCCTCACGCACTGTCATCTCCTGCCCTCCTTTGGAAGCATGAGGCTGGGGGTCACAGAGGGAAAGTGGCCCCTCTGGAGTGGTCCAGGTCTGTTCAGTGGATGGGAGGGGATTGGGCTGCAGAGCTCAGCCCGCCCAGGGGTGCACATCTGGGAGCCTGTCAACCACAGGGTCCGCCTCTAGACCCAGCCGACAGCATCGCCACAGGAGCCAGCCTTGGTCCGGGACATTCAGTCAGAACAACTCATTTATTTGGCAAATTCCACTCCCGAGGGTCTAGTTGGAAGTCATGTTAGGATTTGCTCATGGGTGCAGGGTATTTCTGGAACATTGAGTGCAGATGAAAAATGAAATTCCTCCCTGGAGGGCACCTAGGAGAACTTTCGGGCTTATTAAAATCGCAGCAGTGGGGAGATCACTTCACTTCACAAAAGCAAACAGCAAGGTCACTTAAAAATTGTTGCCTCTTTTCTCTCATGAAAAAAAAAAAAAAAAAAAGGAATGCTTGCTTGGAGCTGGGGCTATCTTGATTTTCAGCCTGCCAGGCAAAGGGATGATCACATCATGGACAATTACCTGATTGTAATCCACGAATTCAGAGAAGTTTCTGGGTAAAATCACAGTGGGAAAATAGAGTTTTTGGATCTGTGTCTTCAGTACGATGCAGTTAGGTAGAGGGAGGCGCTCCTGGGCCTGTGCCTGCCTTGCAGCGCTGTTACTAAAGCTGGAGAGTTCAAACTCTGCCGCTCCGTGCAGATGTAAGTTTTCAATTAGGTTGCCCGGGTCCAAGATTAGTCAGAAACGCTGCAGTAAAACTTAATCCAATCATTTTGATTCTTCTCCAAACATGATTTATCTTATGATCATCAGTGCTTCGATGAAAGGGGAAAGGCCAGTTCACTTTTTTTTCCCCTTGCTGTGATTCATGTGTCCATTATCCCAGAATCTGAGTCCTGTTTCAGTTTGGCAATAGCTTCCTTTGGCATTCTATTTTTGTGTGATCATTAGCATTCCTTTTTTCCTAAGCTTTCATAACATTCAAGTCAGCCTTTTATATCCTTCCCCAGAAGGGCTCGAGATCTTGTAGGCTCCCGCTGTAAGCAGGGCCTGCCTAACCTTAAATGTGAAACATGTTTTAGTGCTGAAGTCATGCCTCAAAAAGCAACGTGAACTTGGGAGGCTGTGGCTCGCAGAATTCAAAGTGCTCCATGGAGAGGCTGCTGGGAAGGACAAAGAAATTGGGACCTGACTGAGGCCATGAATCCGGACACATGCATGAGCTCCTCTCCCGTGCCAAGGAAGCCAGTGGGACAGAAGGTGTCACCCTGTCTTTAGGGCCAATCAGTCAGGTGCAGAGCTTGGAGTTCAAGTCCTGCCTCCATTGCTAATTAGCCAGGAGGTCTTGAGCAAGCAGCCCCACCTGCAGTGCCTCAGTTTCCTCATCTCTCACACGAGTCTTCCTCATGGGTGGTTTTGAGACTCAAACGTCATAATGAGCATGAAATGCTGAATATCTGACCAGACAGGTTGGATACTTTTGAGCCCCTTAGTGAGCACCTAGTATGTGCTAGTCCTGGAGGTGCAGGGATGGAAGGTGTGGTTGCTCCCTCCTGGGAGCTCCCAGTCTAACTCAGCAGTTGCCAGTTGGAGCTATTCTGCCCCTAGGAGACATGGGACATCGTCGAGAGATATTTCTGGCTGTCATGATTTGATATCAGGGAGTTGCTGCTGGCATCTAGTGGGTAGAGACCAGGGATGCCACTAAACACCCTATAATGCACAGGCCAGCCCCGCCCCCACAGCAAAGGATTATACAGGCCCAAGTGTCAACAGTGTTGAGATTGAGAAACCCTGGTCCAGCTAAAGGGCTGCATGGGTGAACAGGCCATTGAAATTCAATATGATGAGGGTCTTAGTAACAGGATGAACTCAGAGGGCAGAGAGATCGCCCCTTGTTTACTCTGTCTTAGTCATTGGGTCAAACTTAATATGACACCCATGCGGCTCCCAGTCCCTGCCCATTTTTTCAGGAGAGCTGAGGTGGTCCAAGCCCAGTTTAGCTCACAAGAGGGTTCCTTCCAGGACCCCCATACCGCCATCTAAGAAAAATCTACCAAAATGTGTGCAAAGTATAACAGCTGCTATGTGCCAGGCACCAAGCTAGCACTGCTCCCGCCCCCGCCCCCACCCCTCCCAGTCAATAGCTGGGGCGTGGCCAGCCTGGAGCTCCTAGCCCCTGAAGCCTGAGCCTTGGCCGTGATCCCAGGCAATGTCTCCATGAAGATGCCTTAGGACCTCGCTGCCTAGGCACTTTTCTTACCCCAAGTCTTCCAGAACCGTGGATCAGGAAGAGGTACCCAGAGCCCTGAGGAAAGCTCCTGGGTTGCTGAGTTCTGGGAAACATTCCTTCCCTCCTCAGTAGGGACCTCAGACAGAAGGAGACATGGATGGTGGCTCTGTTAGCTGAGGCTTAACACAACCTGCTCCTCCCTACATCACTGCTAGGACCCAGCTTCCTGCAACACAGCGGTTTCAGAGTGGGGTTTCCCAAAGGCGGTACCAGCATCACCTGGGGACCTGTTAAATATGCAAAATCTGAGACCCTAAGACCTACTGCATCAGAAACCCTGGGAACAGGGCCCAGAAGCCTGTGCTGTGAAGAGCCCTGTGGGTGAGTCTGATGCGGGCTGGAGTGTGAGAACATGCCTGTGGAAGGCAAGCCCCCGTGGGCGGTCAGGTAAGTCCTTTCACTGCTGACAGTGTTGGGCTGAACGCAGCCGGGTTCCCTGGGAGCCCTCAGTACAGCCTCTCCCGCCTGCCTGGGAAATTCACCTTCAACTCCACGAAGCCTCAGCTTCCCTCTGCAAAAAGCACAGAATTTCTCTGAAGATAAACCATGTGGCAATCACGATCATAAAATTGTTTGGTTGTTGCAAAAACTGCGATTACTTTTGCACCAATCTAATAAATTCAGCCCACTTAATCGAATGCTCTAAGTTGAAGAAGTTTACTATAGTTCCTCTGTTTTGGTAAAAAACAACATTGAATCAATGCAGGCAGCAAGTAGGCAACATTTAAAATGGACCCAGTGAGTCAAGACCTGGAGCGCTGAAAATGCCCGGACTGCATTGGAAATGTGCATAAAACTTAAAACAACAGAGATTAGAAAGATGCATTCTATCTCCACCTGGCAAGTTAAAAAAATAAAAAACAATAACCGGAATGCTGGTCGTGGTATATCTTGAGTTTGCTGATAGTTACAGGAGTTTATTCATTTGTAAAAATTCATTGGGATGAATGAATGCACTTAAGATTATATATAAAGAATATAAATTGGCCAGGCATTGTGACTCATGCCTGTAATCTCACCACTTTGAGAGGTTGAGGCTTGAGGATGACTTGAGCTCAGGAGTTCAAGACTAGCCTGGGCAACATAACAAGGCCCTATCTCTACAAAAAATTCTAAAAAAAAATTGCTGGGCTTGGTGGCGCGTGTCTGTAATCCCAGCTACTTAAAAGGCTGAAATGAGAGAATCCCTTGAGCAGAGGAGGTCGAGGCTGCAGTGAGCCATGATTGCGCCACTGCACTCCACCCTGGGCAACAGAGCAAGACCCTTTCTCACAAAAAAGAATATGAATTATGTCTATATGTCTATAAACATTGAAAAAACTCTGTACTTTACAGTTTGTATGTTACACTTTAAAGTATTTCAAGTTGACAAAAAACAACAGATAAATGAATTTGTGATGAAAGAGCCAGGAGACTTTGAGACTTTCAGGAAGTAGCACAGGTACAATGCATGCTGGAAATGGAACGGGCGGGTGGAGAATGGCCTTAGGAAGCACCATGCAGTCTGCACCACTAGTGATGAGTTTATAAGTGTATGGTCAAGGCAGAACTAAGTATGGACTTGTGACATCCCTATTGACAGTTCCAACATAGCCCTGAATTTGAGAAAGCCAGAAGGAAGTCGTCGTGAGGACTTCTTGGGTGAAAAGGAGCACAGTAACCAGACTTCCACACTTTTATTTACAACTGGGCATTAAAGCCAACGCTTAGTCTCAGAAGGTTGTGGTGTGAATTAGAAGCCACTTGGGAGTTGAGCAAGACTGACTCAAACTCTGGTTCCAAGCCCTGGGACAATCTAATGCTGTCTTGGAAAGTCTATAACTTCCTCATAAAGTTTCTGGGTTTTTTTCCCTCCTTTTTAAAACTTCTTACAAAATGAATGGACATTATTTTTAGAACAGTTTTAGATTTACAGAAATACTGACCACAGCCTTTTCAGACTGGCTTCTTTCACTTTGCAATATGCAATTAAGGTCCCCCCCGTCTTCACAGTTCTGTGGTTTTCTTCTTGTTGCTCAATAATATTCCATTGTATTGATGTACCCATTTGCTTGTACATCCACCTATTAAAGAACATCTTGGTTTCTTCCAGTTTTTGGCAATTATGAATAAAATTGCTATAAACATTTTCATGCAGGTCTTTATATGGATATACATTTTCAATTCAATTGGGTAAGTACCTATGAGCACAGTTGCTGGATTGTAGGATAAGACTATATTCTTTGTAAGAAATGGCCAGCTGCCTTCCAAAGTGGCTGTACCATTCTGCATTCCTAACAATAATGAATGTGAATTCTTGTTGCCCTGAACCCTCATCAGCACTTGAAATTGTCAGATTTTTGAATTTTAGCTATTTTAACAGGTGAATAGTGGTGTCTCATTGTGTTAATCACAATTCCGTAGTGACAAATGGGTACGAACATCTTTTTATATGCTAATTTACCATCTGTACATCTTATTTCATGAGATATCTGTTCAGGTCTTTTGCCCATTTCTAAATGGAGTTGTTTTCTTAGATTTGAATTTTAGGAGTTCTTTCTATATTTTGTTCTTTATAAGTTATATATTTTGCAAATATTTTTCTTTCAGTTTGTGGCTTGTTTCTTCTCTCTTAATAGTATCTTTAGCATAACAAAATTTTTAAATTTTAGGGAAGCCTAAACTATTAATTTTTCTATCATAGATTGTGCTTTTGGTGTTGTATCTAAAAACTCATTGCCAAACCCAAAGTCACTTAGATTTTTCTCCTATGTGATAGTCTAGAAATTTTATAGTTTTACATTTTATATTTAGCTATATGACCATTTTGAGTTAATTTTTGTGAAAGACATAAAGTTTGTGTCTAGATTTTTTGTTTTTGCATATGGATGTCAAAATTGTTCCAGTATCATTTTTGAATAGAATATGCTTTCTCTATTGAGTTGCCTTTGCACTTTTGTCAAAGATAAGTTGACTATATTTGTGTGGGTCTATTCTATTTCATTGATCTATTTGTCTGTTCTTTCACCAATACCAATTGTCTTGATTACTATAGCTTTATAGTCAGTCTTGAAGTTGGGTAGTGTCAGTCTTCTGATTCTGTTCTTCTTCAGTATTATGTTGACTCTTCTGAGTGTTTTGAATTTTCATGTAAGCTTTAATCACTTTATTAATATCCACAAAATAACTCACCGGGAATTTGATCAGGATTGCACTGAATACATAGGTCAAGTTGATAAGAATTGAGATCTTAACAATATTAAGACTTTCAATCCATAAATATGAAATATATCTTCATTGATTTAGAACTTCTTTGATTTCTTTTATCAGATTTTTTTGTAGTTTTCCCCATATGGGTCTTGTACATATTTTGTTAGATTTGTACTTAAGTATTTAGTTTTTATACCCATATAAGTTTTTTAGTTTTAAATTTCAAATTCTAATTGTTCATTGTGGGTATATGGGAAAGCAATTGATTTTTGCATATTAACTTTATATCCTGTGACCTTGTTATAATCATTTACTAGTTCCAGGGTTTTTGTTGTTGATTCTTTGGGATGCATTATTTACATAGACAATCACATCATCTGAGAATAAAGAGTTTTACTTCTTCCTTCTCAATCTGTGTATCTTTTATTTCTGTTTCTTGTCTTATTGCATTAGCTAGGACTTTTGGTTAAAATGTTAAATATAAATAGTAGTAAGAGAAGACATCCTTGCCTCGATCGCAATTCTGGGGGAAGCATCCAGTTTCTAACCATTAAGTATCATACTAGCTGTTGGATTTCTGTAGGTGTTCTTTATCAAGTTGACAAAATTCCCTTACATTTCTAGTTTGCTAAGAGCTTTGATTGTGAATTGATGTTGGTTTTATCAATAGCTGTTTTTTTAATCAATTGATGATTATATAATCATTCTTCTTTAGCAGTTGATATGATGAATTACATTAAAACAACGTTTTTAACGTTGAACCTGCCTTGAATACGTGGAATAAATTCTGCTTGATTGTGATATGTAATTCATGTTATGCACAGTTGGATGTGATTTGCTAAAATTTTATTGAGAATTTTTGTGCCTATGCATGGGAGATATTGATCTGTAGTTTATTGTAATTCTTTATTTTTGGTATTAGGGTAATGTTGGCTTTATAGAATAAATTAGAGAGCAATTTTTTTCTCTTCTATTTTCTGGAAGAGTTTGTAGAGAATTGGCAGTAGGTCTTCCTTAAATGTTTGGTAGAATTCATCAGTGAAACCAGCTAGGTCTGGTGCTGTCTTTTCAGAAGACTGTTATTTATTCATTCATTTAAAAATATTTATACGCTTATTCAGATTATTTATTTCTTCTTGCGGGAATTTTGTTGGTTTGTGTCTTATAAAGCTGCAAAACTCTGACAAAACACATTTCATCTCAAGTATCAAATTTGTGGGCAAAGAGTTGTTCATAGTATTTCTTCATTATCCTTTAATGTGTATGAGATCAGTGGGGATCATCTTCTTTTGTTTATGATATTAATAATACGTGTCTTCTCTCTTCTTTTTCTCGGTTAGCCTGACTAGAGGTTTATCAAATTTATTGGACTTCAAAGAACCAACTTTTGGTTTTGTTGATTTTCTTTATTGATTTCCTATTTTCAATTTTATTAATTTCTGCACTAATTTTTATTATTTCTTTTCTCCTTACTTCGGAATTCATTTGTTCTTCTTTTCCTAACTTCCTAAGGGGGAAGCTTAGGCTACTTATTTTAGGTATTTCTTACTTTCTAATATGTGCATTAACTACTATCAAGTTTCTTGTGAGCACTGCTTTCCTTGCGTTCCCCACATCTTGATGAGTTATATTTTCATTTATTTCAAAATATTTCTCTTTGGACTTCTTGCTTGACTCATGTTATTTACTCATTTATTTGTTAGCTGACTTATTTATTTGTCAGCAAGGTTGTTGTCTTTATCTTCAAAGTCCTTCTAGACAATTATGGTTTGGTTTAACTGTCATCTCAGCAGTCCACTCCTGGGCTCTAAGGAAGCTTGCCTTCTTTTGGGCTACCTGCCCTTTCTTCTAGGCAAGGGATATTGTGGAATGGTTCCACCTCTTCTTTTAACTTCTTTCTTAGGCTTCTCTTAGACTGTATTTTGTCATATAGCAGTGTGAGTTTTCTTATACATCTCTTGCTGTCACGTCTGGAGTTAATGTTGTTCTTGATGTATTGAAAGGATTGTTTCTTGTAAGCATCTTGATATTCTTTGAGTAGGTAACACATATCATCTGCAATGTTCTGACCCATGAGACACATATGTTGTTTGGAGGTGTGTTGTTTGATTTCCAAATATTCTGGGATTTTCCAGCTATTTTTTTTGTTGTTGTTGTTATTGATTTCTAGTTTAACTCCCTTGTGACTGGAGAACGTACTTTGCAAGATTTCTATTTTTAAATATATGTTAAGGTGTGTTTTGGGGCCCAGACTGTGGTCTACCTGAGTAAATGTTCCATGTGAGCTTGGGAGAAATGTCTATTCTGCTGTGGTTGAATGAAGTCTTCTATAAATGTCAATTAGGGCTGGGCACTGTGGCTCAAGCCTGTAATTCCAGCACTTTGGGAGGCCGAGGTGGGCAGATCACCCGAGGTCAGGAGTTTGAGACCAGCCTGGCCAACATGGTGAAACCCCATCTCTAATAAAAATACAAAACAATTAGCCAGGCATGGTGGCTCACACAGGTAATCCCAGCTACTGAGGAGGATCAAACAGCAGAATTGCTTGAACTCAGGAGGTGGAGGTTGCAGTGGGCCAAGATTGTGCCACTGCACTCCAGCCTGGGCAACAGAGCAAGGCTATGTCTCAAAAAAAAAAAAAAAAAAAAAAGGTCTATTAGGTCCAGTTAATTAATTGTAGCTCAGTTCAACTATGTTTTTTACTGATTTTCTGTCTGCTGGATCTATCAATTACTGAAAGAGGGATGTTGAAATCTCCAGCTGTATTAGTGGATTCCTATGTTTTTCCCTACAATTCTATCAGCTTTGCCTCTTTCAGGAATGTTAGGAGAATGGATCCCTTTATCATTATGTAATGCCCTGATTTATCCATGTTAATTTTCCTTATTATGAAGTCTACTTTGTTTGAAATTATTATGGATACTATTGCTTTCTCTTCATTTATGTTAGCATGGTATACGTTTCTCCATCTATCCATTTATCTGTGTGTTTACATTTAAAGTGGCTTTCTTTCAGGCAACATATAGTTGGGTCTGGTTTCTTTTTTTTTTTTTTTTTTTTTTTTTTTTTGAGACGGAGTCTCGCTCTGTCACCCAGGCTGGAGTGCAGTGGCCGGATCTCAGCTCACTGCAAGCTCCGCCTCCCGGGTTTACGCCATTCTCCTGCCTCAGCCTCCCGAGTAGCTGGGACTACAGGCGCCCGCCATCTCGCCCGGCTAATTTTTTGTATTTTTTTAGTAGAGACGGGGTTTCACCGTGTTAGCCAGGATGGTCTCGATCTCCTGACCTCGCGATCCGCCCGTCTCGGCCTCCCAAAGTGCTGGGATTACAGGCTTGAGCCACCGCGCCCGGCCTGGGTCTGGTTTCTTAATCTACTCTGACAACCTGTCTTTTAACTGGTGTATTTAGATCACTCACATTAAGAGAGATCATTGTTGATATAGCTGGATTAATATCTACCATGTTCATAATTATTTTCTATCAATTTAGATGTTCTTTGTTTCACTTTTTATCTTGCTCTCTTTTTTGCTTTCTCTGTTTTAATTGAGCATTTTGTATAATTAAGTGTTCTTTCCTCTCTTAGCATGTCCATTATATACTTAATTTTTTTTAGTGGTTGCCATGGAGTTTGCAACATATATTTATGATGGATCTAGTCCACTTCCAAATAACACTATATAGCTTTGTGGCAGTGTAGGTGTCTTATAACAGAATATTCTCAATTTCTCCCTCTTATCCCTTATAATATATCTTTCATCTATTTCAATTCCCTATGTTATAATCACAAACTACATTATTAATTATTACTTAGAGCAAACCATTACCTATTAGATCACTTAAAAATAGGAAAGAATAGGCAGTTTTATTTTATCTTCATTTATTCTTATCTAATACTTTTTTCATGTAGATCTGAATTTTTGGCCTATATGATTTTTCTTCTCCCTGAAGAATTTCTTTTAGGATTTTGTGGAGGGCAGGTCTACAGACCTCTGTTTTTGTTTGCCTGAGAAAGCCTTTATTTCTCCTTCACATTTTAAGGATAACTTCTCTGGACATAGAATTCCAGTTTGGTGGTTTCTGTCTTCCAAAGCTTTATTCTCCTCTTCTCTTACTTACATGGTTCTGAAGAGAAGTCTGATGTAGTTCTTCTGTTTGTTTCTTTATAGGTAACATGTTTCTCTCTCTCTCTCTCTCTCTTTTTTAACCTCTGGCTTCCTTCAAGATTTTCTCCTTGTCATTGGTTTTCTGCAATTTGAGTGTGATATGCCTAGGTAGACATTTCTGGTATTTCTCCTGCTTTGTGTTCTCTGAGCTTCTTGGACGTGTGGTTTTGTGTCTTTCATTAACTTTGAAACATCCTCAACCACTATGACTTCAAATAGATCTTTTGCTTTTTCCTGTCCTCCTGGGATTCTCATTCTGTGTTTATTACACCTTTTGCAATTGCTTCACAGTTTTTGGATTGTTCTGTGCTTTTAAAAATTCCTTTTCCTCTCTGCATTTCCCTTTTGGAAGTTTCCATGGACATTTCCTCAGCCTCACTGATTTCCTTCCTAAGTGCTCAGTCTGCGGGTGAGCCCAGCAAAGGCATTCCTCACTGCTGCTATGGTGCATTTGACTCCTACCATTTCCTTTTGGTTCTTTCTTAGAGTTTTCATTTCTCCGCTTACAGGGCTGACTTGTTCCTGTGTGTTGCCTACTTTTTCCATTAGAGCCCTTACCATTTCAATCATCCTTCTGTGAGAATTCCAAAGTCTGTTGTTCTGATGCTTTATTTGTCTTTTTAGACTCTTTTTTCTTGCCTTTTAGCATACCTTGGAGTTTGTGATGATATCTCTAGTTATAGGAATTGATGCAAACAGGCCCTACTGTGAGGTAATCTCACTAAGTTGGCTAGAAGCTAACTGATGCTGAATGTTTGCTGTAGCTTTCGATGCTATGAACATATGAACATGATACATATGTACATATACAAGTGTTCATGTGCACATATGTTTTCATTTTCCTTGGGTGTATACCTAGGAGTGGAATCTGTGGTAACTCTGTGTTGAGCCATTTGAGGAACTGCCAGACTGTTTCCTACAGTAGTTGCAGCATCTTATAATCCTACCTGCAATGGATAAGGTTGATTTTACTCTTCTCCCTTTATCCAGGTCTAAAGGTAGTAGGTCTTAAGGTAATAGGTAGTAAGGTAGTAAGACTCTTTTCCATGGTCTTAAGGTTAAGTTGTTAATTCGGGGTCCGTCCCTCCTCTTTCCTGGGTTGGATTCTTAGAAGTATGAAGAGAGGAAGATGCATGCAGACAAGGGACTTGGGCAAATCAGCAGGTGGGTGGCCAGGTTCTGGCATGCCTGTTGTTCTATTACTTAGTTCTCCCATGCCACTGACAGTGTTTGCCTTTCTCCTGGGATCTCACTGACACTTTACTAGGAGGTTGGCGTGGCGCTTTCGGATGCTTTCCTCTGCCTAGGCTGAAGGCAACCCTGCAGCAACCTGAGCTGCTCTAACCGCACGTGGCCTTCCAGTGCTTGTCTTTCTCTTAACTCAAGGTGTTTTTCTTATTACACACTTTGTATTCTTTTCTTAGAGAACATGACCTGAGCTGCATGACATAAGAAGAAATAACAGGTGGGTGGGATGATCTCTGGAGTGGTGCCGACATAGTAACTAGATGCATTTAACAATGCCACAGCATTGTGGAGAGTAGGACTTCTTCCTGACTTCTTTTCTTTACCCTTGTTATCATTGGCATTGAAAAATAGGAAGGACAGCTGAGTGCTGTATGTGTCTCCCCAAACCCTCTCCTTGTCAAGGGATATTTTCACAGGGCTCTTCCGTCACAGCAGGACTTCTCAGGATGTGGATCCTGCCGGAGTAAGCATCCTAAAATGGATCTCCACCTCGACATCCATCCTGGAGACTGGGAGCCCTGGTCTGTGGGCAGCAGGGCCCACTCCTGGCCCCATCTCCCATGGAGCCAAACCTGCTCAAGTGTCACTTGGCAGTCAGGGCTAGCTGAATATCAGACCCCTTGTTTTGAAATCCCTGCTGTTTTTGTTGGAGATTAACGGAAGGTGTCAGTTTCTTGGAGATAGCAGGGGTGATGTGGAGGACAGTTCAATAATCTTGAAAGGAATCATTGTTCAAAATCTAAGTAAGCAACAAAGGCCATTTCCCCCACTGCAGATCTATCTTCTTTTGCATATACATGGTTACCTGGATTGCCCATGAAAGCGTCTAGAACAAATTAGGTGATGTTGGGCAGTGTGTGTTGTGGGAAAGTTACACTTGTAGTCTTACTAGCTGCATTAATCTGTTCTCATGCTGCTAACAAAGACATACTTAAGACTGGATAATTTATAAAAGAAAGAGGTTTAATTAACTTACACTTCAGCATGACTGGGGAGACCTTGGGCAACTTACAGTCATGACAGAAGGGAAAGTAAACATGTCCTTTTTTCACATGGTGGCAGGAAAGAGAAGTGCCAAGCAAAAGGGGGAAAAGCCCCTCATAAAACCACCAGATTGTGTGAGAACTCACTATCACGAGAACAGCAGCATGGGAGTAACCGCCCCTGGGATTCAATTATCTTCCACTAGGTCCCTCCCACGACATGTGGGGATTATGGGAACTACAATTCAAGATGAGATTTGGATGGGGACACAACCAAACAATGTCAGTAGCCAATCCCAGCTAAGTTGTAGAGTGTGTTCTAGAGACAGCGCCCTCTGGAGCCTGGGAGAAGGTGCCTGTCTTTGTGATTCCCCCCTTGTTGTTTGATTAGACCAAGCACAGTGGGGTGGGGTTGGAGCTCAGGCTCTTGTAGATGAATTTTGAGTTTGCAGATTCTGAATTTTTATTCACTTTGATTCAAAGAGTGCACTTAAAGCCCCTGGGCCAGGGCAGGAGGTGGAGGAGGGCTTGCTAAAAGGCTTCTCATGTGGACAGGAGAACTTGCTACCCTCAGACCCTCTAGAAGGGCTGCTCCAGCATGAAGTACAGAAAAAAATGGCCACCAAGGCCAGGCAGTGTCACGGCAGGCAGACTTCCCAAGGCCGGGGAGCCAGAACAGGCAGAAGGAAGCCAAAGTCACACTGAGACATTCACTTCTCTCTCCCTCTCCTAGATTTTTGTTTCCTCTAAACCAACCAAGGCTGCATGAACCTTTCCTGAAAATAAAAAAGCAGTTCTGCTTTTACCATGTGGGGGCCTGAGGCAAGTGTTCAAATAGAAACCCTCATGCCAGTCTATTAAATGAAGCTACTAAGCTAGTAAACAGAATATGTCTGGTCCTCTCACCTTCCTCTCTGCTCAATAGTATGCCTCTTAACCACCTGCAGGCTGGGTCTACTTTCTGCCTTTCTTGCCACAAGACCTTGTCTTGTGCCCAGAGGGCCTCGGGCATGTGCATGTGGACACCACATTCCCATCCACTAGAATAGCAAGCATTACAAAGACTGTTTAAAGTGTTATCAAGGATGTGAAGTAGCTGAAACCCTTAGACACTGCTGGTGGGGATGCAAATGGCACAGTCACTTTGGAAAATGGTATGGCAATTTCTAATGAGGTCCCACAAGCAGCTACCGTGTGATCCAGCAATTCCACTCCTAGGCATGTGTCCAAGAGAAATACAGACTTATGGACACAAAAACTTGTATGTGAATGTATATAGCAGCTTTCATCATAATAACTGGATACAATTAAAACTGGATACAGCCCAAATGTCCCTCACCTGAGGAACAGATGAGCACCCTGTGGTATCTCCACACAAGGCAGCACCACTCACTCAGCAATAAAAAAGAACAAACTGCTGACCCATGCAACAACACGAGTGCATCTCCAATGCTCTGTGTGAAGTGAAAGAAGCTAGATCCCAAAGCTAAACTGTATGTTGTTTCATTCCATTTATACGACATTCTGGAAATGGTGGAACTATCGGAGCAGAGAGCAGGTTAGTGGTTAGCAGCAGTAAGGGGCAGAGTAGGGAACATTTTGGGTGATAAAACTGTTCCATCTTGACTGTGGTGGTGGGTTCATGACTATGCACTTGTCAAAACACCACAAAGAATGAATTTTACTGTATGTTAATAAAACATACTAAAAAATATCAGGTTGCTCTTTGGATAAAATCCAAAATCAGCTGCTTGGCCTCCCCAGATGCTCACCAATGACTCAGCCTGCTGGCCTCACCTGCATTTCTTTCTCTTCCTCTCCAGCCACTCCAGGCCTCAGGGCCTTTGCACGTGCTGCTTGGTCTACCTGGCTGGCCTCTTGTTACTTTCCATTCTACAGTATGGGCCTACTTCCACCCATTCTATAGACACCTTGGTGTTCTCAGATCAGCAACTGCCAAGCAAGGTCAGAGCAACCTCCTGTTGCTCCCTTAGCCTCTCTGTTTCTCCTCTGTGTCCGGATTACACAGGTGAAAAACTCTTGAATGCTGGACTGCCTCTAGAGCCTAAGCGCCATGAGGACAGGGATGACATCTTTCTTTCCCACCACCAAACCTGGCTTCCAGGGTGCCTTGCACAAACTCCATGCTCAGTAGATATTTGCTGAGGGGATGAACTGATGAATCCATCACTCTATAGACAAAGGTCCTCCAAGGCCGGGTGACGGAGTCAGGATGATCCCCCTGTCTCCAGGCCTGCTTCCCATGTGCTTTTCCTCTTGCACAGCTGCCTCTCCAAGGAAGGGGCATGGAATGAGGATCCTGCCTGATCAGAAGGGGATACAGCCCTTAGGAACTAGAGGCAAAAAAGGATGGAGACTTGAACTGTCTCAAGAGCTTCCCCACACAAAGCTGAGCACCAGATTTTGGACTTCAAGAAGTTCAAACAAAGGAATTCCAGAAGTGCATAATTGCAGGCTTGGACTACACATGAAAAGGAACAGAGGCAGAGTGGAATTCAGATTCATAGGAGGGAAAATGGAGCTCCAGAGATGTTAACAGACCATTGACAGAGCTCCTGTGGGGAAACCCTGGTGTCCACATACCCAGCACTGTGGAAGTATGCAGCTGTGGGTTCACACCAATCCGCCTTCTCCAGGCTGAGCCAGGGACCCACGTGGCTCATCTGGCCCAGGAAGAGAATCCGGGTGAGACCACAGAACAAAGCAAAATTAACCAGCCTCAAAATTACATCACCAGCCCAGGGTTCTAGCAATCGAGATAAGCAAATGACCACATTCAGGCAAAACCCATACCAAATGAGTGGCAAATTCCCACCTAACAGATGGGGACACTGAGACTTAGGCAAAGGGACTTGCTCAGGGTCACACCACTGGCCAGTAGCTGAGCCAGGCTGGAACCAGGTCTCCTGGGTTCCACTTCAGCATGGCCTTGTCTACTGCGGGCACCAGGATCTGCCCGGTAGAGGCCACAGTTGCTGACTACCAGCATGGCCAACAGGCCACCCTGTGTAATAAGCCACCCCAAAACTCAGTGGCTCACAATGATAATTAGTTATTTATTGTGGTCATAAGGCTTGACAGGGCTTAGCTGGGCAGCTCTCACTTGAAGCATCTCACTGCAAATGCAGTCCAATGGGGCTACCTAAAGGCTTGACTGGGCTGGACATCCACTATGGTGCCTCCACATAGCTGCCAGTTGACTCTGGCTGTCAGCTGAGAGCGCCCCTGGGGCCATCACGTGACCTCTCCACGTGGCATATGCTTCTTACAGCATGGTAGCTGTGCACTGAGAGGAAATGCCACCAGAAGTCAGTGTTCTAAGAAGCAGGAAGTGGAAATGGCCAGGCCAGGTAAGGGCTATGCCAGGGATGGCCGGGCATCCTCTCTGCTGCGTGCGATTGGTTAAGACAGCCCCAGTACCAGCCCAGGGCCAGGTAAGAGGGAATACATTCCACCCCTTCACTGGGTGAGGGACAAAGTCAACTTTCAAAGAACCTACGTGATGAACGATGATGGACAGCAGTGTTGTGGCTGTCTCTGGGAAAACACAATCTACCACCCTAGCCATGGCAACCAGACCAGGCAATCCCTGCAACTGGACCCTTGGGAGAAAGCGTAGAGCTCCTACCAACCGCCCTAGGGGGGGCAAGCCAGGCCCAGGTGCCAGCCAGGCTGGGAGTGCTGTTGTGGTCCAGTGGAAAAGCCTGGCTCTGGGAGCAGGAGGCGCCCCCTAGAGGCCTGACCCCGCCCAACGCTTGCTCACTTGGGCCTCAGATCCTCACCTGAAACGGGGGACCAGACCACACAGTGACCCCTCTGGGGACGTCCGGTGAGTCCGCTGAGTCAATGGACTCATTGCTCATGCAGACACAGCCACCAGCCCGTCACACAGCGGGTCAGCAGTATCTTCCAAGTCACTGATTTGAGTGGATATTGAAGGAGGCCATGAAGTCCTCAACAAAACTGACATCCCAGCCAAAGGCCTGACCTCGAAGCCCAGGGCATGTGTGAGTGGAGGCTCTCCACTTCTGCTGCAGAAAGGGGGAGAAGGGGGAGGTGGGTAAGGGTTGGGGGTTCTGGGGGAGCAGATCCTAGGCTGGGCAGTTCTGGTTAACGTGCAGAGCAGGAGAGCAGTGGGGTTGCATGTGAGGTGTTAATGATTTCCTCAACCGCCGCGGGGGAAGCAGAGGGGCCGGAGCCCAGGCCTCGGCAGATAAGTGGCTTGGCGTGGTGTTAAGTCCTGTATTTAACAGCTTGATTAATGGGCCGGAGGAGAGCGACTCAGCTAATGAAATGTGCAGGTGGCTGCTGGCGGGTCAGGGGCACTCATGCAACAACGGACATGGAGACATCAAACAAGGGCATGCAGGAATGCCCTGCACAGACGGCCCGCTCCAGTGTGAAGACGACAAAGCCAGTCACTGTTTTGTTTTTGTTTTTGTATTTTATTTTTTAAAATTATTTTATTTTATTTTTCCATGAGTTATTGGAATACAGGTGGTATTTGGTTACATGAGTAAGTTCTTTAGTGGCGATTTGTGAAATTTTGGTGCACCCATCATCCGAGCAGTGTACACTGCACGGTATATGTAGTCTTTTATCCCTCGCCCCCTCCCACCCTTCCCCCGCAAGTCCCCAAAGTCCATTGTATCATTCTTATGCCTTTGTGTCCTCATAGCTTAGCTCCCACATATCAGTGAGAACATACCGTGTTTGGTGTTCCATTCTTGAGTTACTTCCCTTAGAATAATAGTCTCCAGTTTCATCCAGGTCATTGCAAATGCTGTTAATTCGTTCCTTTTTATGGCTGAGTAGTATTCTATTGTATATATATGCCACAGCTTCTTTATCCACTTGTTGATTGGTGGCATTTGGGTTGGTTCCACGATTTTGCAATTGTGAATCGTGCTGCTATCAACATGTGTGTGTAAGTATCTTTTTCAAATAATGGCTTCTTTCTTCCGGGTAGATACCTGGTAGTGGGATTGCTGGATCAAATGCTAGATCTACTTTTACTTCTTTGAGGAATCTCCACGCTGTTTTCCATAGCGGCTGTACTAGTTTATTCATTCCGGAAAGTTTTAATGAGCACTTAGGACGGCTGTGCTTCCCAGAAGATGGCTGGAGCAAGGCGTGGTGAGATGGTTCCAAATTTTTAGAAGCTCACAGACTAGTGACCATATCTCAAACTAAAAATGCTAGAAAATAACTGCTTTGTAATTAAAAGTGCTTTTCCAAAAGATGTCAAAGAATTTCAGAGACTTGCACAATCCCAGGTGCAGCGAGGAGAAGCTTCCGACCAGCCCGTCCATGGATTCACTGAAGGCATCTGACGATTGAACTAAGAGCAGAGGGAGCTTCTCCTTATCCCTATCAGGGTGGTGCTGTTCTCAGACTGATCCTCCCAGGCCTCCAGGTCCTGATCTCAGAGCCCCTGGGAGTCTGCACCACTCTCATAGCCTGATTGGTTGCCTGGACTTCAAGACTGTCTTCTGCACTATGGTCGTGTGCTTCCCCCTTTGGCCTTCTGCCACTCTCCCACTTTGGACTCCAGTCTCATCTCAACAAAGAAATAGCCCCTGTTGGCCTCCCCACTGTGGTGCTTCCCTGGGCACAGTGCTGTTCACGTCGTCCCCTGCTCTAAGGTGCCATGTGTCTCCCCGTGACTGTGGGACCTCGTAGTACCACCCTCCATCATTGCCCACACTTCCACCTTCCCACCCACCCTCGCAGCACAACCTGAAGCTTACCCAAACTCTCCTCCTTCTTTACTGCAGGGTATGCCCCACGGGGGTTCCTCACTCTGCTGCCTGCTATCCAGGCTCCTTCAGGATCCCACACCAATTCCACCTCCTTCCACCTCCTTCCTGAATCATGGCTGATGCTCCCAGTAGTGAGGAATCCTGGTTACATAAGGGACAGGAAGAAATGCCAGCAAGGCTCCCAGAACAGTCCCTTGGAGGGGAGGAGGGACTCGGAGCTGAGACGCACCAGGCTCAACCTCTGGGATCCCGCAAGCAAGTGGACTGATTTGGTTCAGGGCTCCAGATGAGGAAGGACCTGCTGCTGAGTTTTGCAGGGGTCTTTTTGAGAGAAGAGGGGAGAACACCCTGCTCTCAGCATTCCAAATGAACTGAGACGGTGACTGTGAGGAGGGCTCCCAGGTCCCAGACATGGCTCAGAGACGCTCTGTGTCTGCACCGTGATGCAGCGTCTCAATGAGAAATGGACTGGCGCTTTCCTTATTGTACAGTCGATTAGGGTAAGTAGGAAGGGGAGAAGCTTGTGCTGGCCACACCGGTGACACTCAGTGGGAACTCTGCAGCCAGACATCAAGGTCCAGGCTCATGGCCTGAGTGTGTTGAGTGACATGAAATACTCTGGATTGGGAGTTGAGGGAGCTTGGGCTCTGTTGCTGCAAGTCATGCCACGGAGGAAATCATGGAAACCAACAGCCCAGGCAGACCTGGGGTCTTATCTTCCCGTCACCCTCCAAGCTCACTGCCCAGTGCTGCTGCACCTCCCCTCCTTTCCCACACACCTGCCTCTGCCAGGGACTGTAGCTGCACCTATTCTATTGCACCAGTGTTCTCTGTGGCCTGAAGTCTGGTCCTGCCCCTCCAGCCTGTGCCCCCCACTGTGACCAAATGATCCTTCCAAATGAATAACTGGTCCTGTCCCCGCCTTCCCCCTCATGCACCTTCCCAGTGCCTCCGGGATGACAGTGAGAACTTCTGATGGCTCTGGGTCCCCTGCAGCCTCCTCTCTGACGGCTTCCCCCTGCCCTGATGCTATCTGAGCCAGGCTGAGTTCCCCACGCTCCTGAAACAGGACCCTGGCTCTTGCGCTGCCTGCTGGGTCCCTGAGCATGCAGGCCAGGCTGGTCAGCACTCGCTCCCCACCCCTCCTCCCTCTAAAGCCAGCTCTTCTCATCCCTCTGATCTCAGGTGGGCTCTTGATTCCTCTAGAAAACCTTCCCTCACCCCTGAGACTGGCTGAGGTGTCTCTGCTCATCCTCTATGGTGCCTGGCACTGCCGGGGTCACAGGATGCACGGCGGGTGTTGCTTATGGAGCTATTTGTTCCCCACTGGATAGCGAGCCTCCCAGGGCAGGGTCTCCTGCCTTGGGATAGAGTCTGCAAGCCGGGCTTGGATGCAGCTCTGGCCATGCATGGTCCAGGTGAGGGTTCCATCCGCACTCCAGGGAATCCCTGTGCTCCCTCCTGTCTGGTTTGCTGATGCACCTTCACCAGTAGTCACAGCCCCTATGCCAGGCACTGGAGCCATGCTCAGAATCACTGGCATGCAGAGTTGGCAAAGGCCTTCCCTGACTTGGGTGAGAGGAGCTGACCTGGAGAGGGCAGATGTGGTGGGAATCATGGACATGACCCACACCCTGTGAGCTCTAGCCTGCCCTCCTGGGTGTCCGCAGAGCCTCTGCTGGTATCACTGCCCACCAGAGAGCTCCTCCAAGGCCACACGCTAAGAGATACGAGAAGATCTCGGCTGGGTTCCCTGTTACTTTGGGACAGGACAGATTGTAAAGCAATGCGTGAAGTTGTTCCTCCTCCGTGAGTGCTTCTGAGTTGCAGTGGAGCAGGGCAAAGGGCGCTGAGTCAGGAGCCGAGAGGGCAGATTCTGCCTGGTCCTGCCCTGTTATGTTATGACCTTTAGCTTTGTCCCCCTGCCTCGGTCTGCAAGTTCAAGGCAGGAAGCAACAGGCTTTTCTGAAACTGAGGACTTTGCTCCTCTCAAGGGCCCAACCCCATGCTTTCCCACAGGCGTTTGCAAAGCCATTGATCTGGTCGTACAGCATGGACATCTGCTGCACCCTGTAAAGCAGCAGCACTTTCCAATCACCCAGACATCACTCTGTAAATCTACACAACCGATGGCTCGGCGAGTTGTGAGGGGACGGCAGCTTTACGAGGTGCCACCTCTGTGACTAATGGGGCCAGGAGGCTGTGCAGGTGGGAACGGGGGGTTGGAGGATGAGAGAACAAACACTGGTGTGAGTGCACACTCACACATCATATACACACATGCACACACACACACATAGATGCATGTACACACACACATATATACACATGTACAATGCATACACACACATGTACCTACACATTCACATGCACACACACATATGCATGCATACATATGCATATACTTACACATATACACATGCACACACATACACATGCTCAATGCACAGACACATATGTACCTACACATTCACAAGCACACACATACATACACACATATGCATATACACACACATATACACACATACACACATACACATACATATGCGTGTACATGCACATACTTATATATATGCATGCATACATATATACACATACACACATGCACAGACACATATACACACATACACGCTCGTGTATACATACACATACACACATACACACTCATGTATACATACACATACACGCCCATGGGATTTCAGGCCTTGCCAGATTATGCCAGGGACATTGAATGCGTTTCCTTTCAGACTTTACTTCCTGGGCTATGTCAAACCAGTGCTAGAACAGACAATTAAAAAGTGGGGAAATGTAATTGGAAATCCAGACATTTACCTTTGCATAGATGACATGCCCACTGTATATTATTTTCTCTATGTTGGAATTTTGTTTTAGGTATTTGGGCGCTAAATAGATACACTTTGAAAAAATCTATTAGACATTGCTCATAATAAGAAAGCAGAGGAAAAGGAGTGGACGTCACTTTTACTGAGCACCTACTATGTGTCAGAACCCCACCCCACCATTGTTTTACATTTGTCATGTCTTTTAATCCTCACAGCTACTCTCTGAAAGAGGCATTGTCTGCCACATCTTCCAAGTGACCAGAATGAGGTTTATAGCATTATGAGGCTTATAGCATTCTGAGAATGAGGTTTATAGCTGGCCAACTTCAGTCTGCTGGGTACCACTGACCCTTTACTGATTCATGCCCTTCATTTCACTGATGGTGACGACCAGAGTCCTTCAGGCCACATGTTGGCTTATTTCTCCATAACCTTAAACTTGACAATTGTGCACCCACTTATTTAATCACAAAATTGAGAAGAATTTATTTTATTCATTTATGGTTTTATCTTATCATTCTTTTATTAACAAACATCTGATGAGTATCTTTAGTGTGGAGCTTCGGGTTGAGGTTTGGGGAAGTCCCTAAGCGGAATCTCCCAGCTTCAATGGTATAAGCTATGAAAATTAAAGAAGTTGAATAGATACCATGAATTGACAGCACCCTCCAATTAAAATTAAATGTTGTCAAGAGAAGGATTTTAAACAGTTAACATTTTCATGATAATTCATATCCTTTGTAAATACTGATTACATTTTGAAGGAATTTGTTAAGCATGTAGCCAAGTTTTGCTGGCAGTTTAATCAACACCTGTTACAACAGTAGGATGTGCTAGACCAAGCACAGACACTGGCATCAGCAAGCAAGTTTGGCTCCAGGCCTGCCGCTGCCATCAGTATGGATTCAGCAAGAGGCAGGGACTCATCCTTTTGCAGACAGCGGACAGCCGTTCTCTTACAGCCTGGTGTTCAGGCAATACGTAGAGGTCACTATCTGCAAGAGACAAGATGCTGGCAAGAATGAGAAGGGCATCAAACAATTCCTCTGGGAACAGAAGGAAAGTAATGAGCTGAAGGACACAACCAGAAGGTGGGGGGCGTGGTTAGGAGGATTTTGAATCCATTCATGCAATGGAGCATGAGGTTGTGGAATAGCAGAGACAGAGGAAGAGTGGGGACAGGCAGACAAGGAAGAAAGACCAATACGAGTTCAACTCCAAATGTGTGTGAGGGGCAAGGAAAAGTCAAGAATGACTCCCAGATCGTGATCTTGGTTGATAAGGTGAAGGAACAGCAGACTCTTTCTTCAAAAGATGGAAAAATGAGGGAAAAGAATATGGTCACAGAAACCAGGGAAGGAGACATGCTCAGAAAGGGAAAAATGAACTACACTGCCAATATCACACCTAGAAGCAAAATTTTAGAAATACCAAAACATGGAAGCAGTGATTCTTCTATTCCTTATCATGTTTGGAGAAATTTCCACTGGAGAACACCTAAAACAATGGATACGGTATAGAAAGAAAACATCTCCTATGCATGGCTGGGCTAGTGGGGAAGTATGGGAAATTGTCTGATCCTGAAACAAGGAAGCATGAATCGGGAGAGGTGGTCCAGCAGCTGAAAACAGCCCTTTGCTGGGGACATCTACCCATCCCTGGTGGCCTAGATCATAGATTTAATAGTCCACTTGCTTAGGGACAGAGCACAAACCTGGGCACCTGAGCCAAGTAGCAAGTCAAATTGGAAAATCTCAAATTAGGCCACAATCCTTAAAATGTGATACTTCAAAAAGTACAACTTGCAGTGGGTTGGGGGGAAAACACGCCCTGCTGAAAGAGATGGTCTGGCTCTAGATTGACCTGAACAAACAAAGGGTATCTCCAAAGAATTCCTAAATCTCATACTCACAGGAGCCTGGGACTGGAATTCATACTACTTGTGTGGGGATGAAGAACTTAAAATTTAGTTGAAATAAAGCCTCAGGTGAGTCAAATCTCCAGGCAAATTTGGAAGAAATAAACTTTAAACTCAGGCTTTAACAGATAAAGTTCTATGGAACATAAGTTAACTATCAAACAGCACAATCCACACAAGGAAATAAGCCACCATGAGCAAGAGTCAGCAGAAACTACAAAACATAGAATGTGATTCAGAAAAACCAAATCAGATGCTAGAATACAAAATAAATCTCTTTTATATGTTTCAAGAAGTAAAAGAAGATTTTGAAAGTATAACGGTAAGGAATTATCAAGGAAATAAGCAGGTACAAAACAGAACCAATAAAAGTACTAAATATGAAAGATATAATGACTAAAATCAGAAACTCAATAGATGAAGTAAACAACAGATTAAATACAACTGAAGAGAGACTCATTAAATTTGAAGGCAGATCTGAAAACACACATAAAGCTAAAGAGAGACTAAGTAGATTAGAAGACAGATCTGAATAATTTAGGTAAAATATAAAATATAAAGGAGATGGAAAACATGAAAGAGATAAAGTGATGGACAGACTGTGAGAGAGGAAATATCTGAAGAGATAATTGAAGAGAATTTTCTATTATTATTGAAAGACTATAATATTCAGATTAAGAAACTAGTGAACACCAAGCAGAATAATAACAATGGTAAACACTCTACAAGCATCATAGCGCCTTGAGGGATACCAAAGATAATAGGAACATCTAAGAATGGAGAGAAAAAACAGGTTACCTAAAGGTGAACAGTTTCATAGACAACATTTCAACAATATAAAAGCCAAAAGATGGTAAAATAATATCTTCAAGATATTGTGAGAAATCATTCTTAATCTAAAATTTTATGCCCAGAATATCTATTCTCCAAGAAATAAAGACTCCTCAGACAAACAAAAATGGAATTTACAGCTGACACACTCTTTTGAAGATGTGCTTTTGACACACCTTTCTAAAAGAGTGGAGGAAGAATAGTTTCAGAAGAAAAATCTGAATTCAAGAAGAAATGATGAGCACAACAGTAATAAGCATGTGGGTAAATCTAAACATTGATTTAAAACCCAGTAATAATAATGTATCATTTGTGGGATAAAATGAAATCAGAATAGCCAGAAACTAAGAAAGCAATGGCGTGTAAACTGAGACGTGATTATCACAGTTAAAGCCTTCTAAAGTCCTTTTGTTTTTAGAAAGGTGGTGATTTTTTTTTAATTAAGTTAAAGTTTGAAAATAAAGGGATGGAAAAGGGCAAATACTCGAAGGAAAGCTGTTACAACTATATTAATATCAGATGAAATACAGCGTAAGGCACAAAGCATTCCTAGAAATAAAGAGGGTCACCGTGCATTGACAAAATGGTCAATTTACCAGGAAAATGTGACAATTTTAAAAGTCTTTTGTAACCTGCTAACATAGCTTCAAAATGTATAAAATCAAAATGGACAAGCAGGTACAAATTTAAATTTGTTGTTCCATTATAATAAATTATAAAAAACCAGTGAGAGAAATGGACAAAACACCGACCTATTGAGTATGTTAACACACCACTCCTAGTAATCAATGCATCAAGAAGATACCACCCAGCAAGCGTATGTCAGATTTAAACAACATAATTTAAAATCTGGGCCCAATAGGCATACGTGAAATACTGCACGCCAAAACTGGAGAATACTCAGTCTTTCAAGAACACGTGGGGCATTTCCAAAAAGTGGCCACCAAGAAATTGACTCAAAAATTGACTTGGCCCAGGCAACATGGTGAAACTCCATCTCTACCAAAAATACAAAATTAGCCAGATGTGGTGGTGCGCCTGTAGTCCCAGCGACTTGGGAGGCTGAGGCAGGAGAATTGCTTGAATCCAGGAGGCGGAGGTTGCAGTGAGTTGAGATCATGTCATTGCACTCCAGCCTGGGCAACAAGAGTGAAACTCCATCTCAAACAAAAACAAAAACAAAAACAAAAAAACCAACCAACCAACCAAACAAACAGAAAACAAGATTTATGGTATTGCACTAAACACAATGAAAAGTACAGGAGAACTGCAAGATATCACTTTTTACTGCAATACTCCATTTACTGGAAAGATGAACTGCTCAGGTAGAGGTAGTTAGGGTCACACTGGTTTTCTGCAAATTCAATACTTGAATTCACCAAGGTCAACAAGAGGTGGCTACAGAATCATTCCAGTAGTGGAGTATGTACTTCAGTTTGTCAGTGTTTGAGTGCATAAATTTTGATAAATTTTAACTTTTTGTAATAGGTTTGTATATATTTTATGGTAGTAAATGATAAAACAGACTAGTATTTACATATATTTTATGCATTCATGACATATGTTTTTCTTCATTTTTTCACTGTTTCTAGGCTACACAGTTCACCTCTGTTTTTTCAAATTGTGGAAAATCCCCCAAAATGTTTCCAATATATTTATTGAAAAAATCTGCATATATGTGGACCCATGCGGTTCAAACCCATGTTGTTCAAGGGTCAGCTGTGTGTCACTGATAGACTGACTCTTTTTATTTTTATTTTTGAGGCATAGTCTCGCTCTGTCACCCAGGCTGAAGTGCAATGGTGTGATCTCGGCTCACTGCAACCTCCACCTCCCAGGTTCAAGTGGTTCTCCTGCGTCAGCCTCCTGAGTAGCTGGGGTTACAGACATATGCTACCACGCCCGGCTATTTTTTTTGTATTTTTAGTAGAGAAAGGGTTTCACCATGTTGGCCAGGCTGGTCTTGAACTCTTGACCTCAGATGATCCATCCGCCTCAGCCTCCCAAAGTGCTGGGATAAGCCACTGCGCCTGGCCCCATCGACCAACTCTTTTTTTTTTTTTTTTTGAGACAGAGTCTCACCCTGTTGCCCAGGCTAGAGAGCAATCACGCGATCTCGGCTCATGGCTCACTGCAACCCCCGCCTTCTGGGTTCAAACGATTCTCCTGCCTCAGCCTCCCAAGTAGGTAGGATAACAGGTGCCCACCACCATGCCCAGCTAATTTTTGTATTTTTAGTAGAGATGAGGTTTCACCATGTTGGCCAGGTTGGTCTCAAACTCCCGACATCGTGATCCACCCGCCTCAGCCTCCCAAATTGCTGGGATTCCAGGCGTGAGCCACCATGCCTGGCCCTAGACCAACTCTTAAACCATCACTTCCATTGATGGACTAGAGGCAACCTTTGGCTCCAGTTTAGACTGGCTGTTCTGGCTGCTTGCAAACTGCTGTTCTTGAATCCTCTCTCACCGTTATCCTGCTTAGAGGGTTCTTCCCTTTGTCACACACTCAATCAACAAATACTTATCAAAATCTCTGAAATGGAAAATTCTCCCACGTTGCCTTCTGCCTTCTTGTTTTTCTATAGCTCACAGGTGGGACTCTGCACAGACTTTAATCTACCCTAGGGCCTGGGAGCCATTTGTCCCACTCCGCTGTTTCCTTTCAGGGCCCCAGGTCGGGAGGCTCAGCAGGCTGCCTTCTGGCATTCCCAGGGGCAGGTGCACCCTCTGCTCTCTAAGAGGAATTACTCACAGGCTCCCACTGCCCAACCTCTCAGAAAACTACCATATCCCATTTCTACCCCAGGCTTGGGGCAAAACAGCTCCAAGGCTTTCTGCTCTCAGCTACAGTTTATAAGCAGGTTCAGTGAAGACACACAGAGTTAATCTCTGCCTGACAGTGAAGTGCATGCCTGCGATAGCCCATGCTGCAATGTCCATTGAAACAAAAGAAAACATTCCCACACTCTATGTGTGGTTATAGACCACATCTTCTGGGTCTGTAGAAGTGAGGTATGTGTTGGCGGTGGGTGGGGTGGGTGGTGGGTGGTGGTGGCCCTAATGAGAGACCACGTATGTCCATAACACAGATTCTTATTCCATTGCATTTTGATTTATTTGCTTGTTGCTTTTCACGTTTTACAAACGTTTTTTGCAAGTTTATTCCTTCTACATTTACGGAGGGCCTGCTAACTCTGGGCTCTAGTGAGTTGAATATGGAAAAACAGGGTTTCTTGTTCTTGAGTTTAAGAAGAGCTCAAGCTCACAGACTGAAAGGCGGGAGGAGATGGATATGGGGCAAAGCAGTCAGTAGTGAGAAATGCTCCCTAGGGGCTGGTGCAAAGGGCTTTGCAAGCCCAAAGTAGGAAATGAGCAGCCTCATATGGGTGTGGTTTGTGTGCCTGCATTGACATAGACTCTGCAGAAGCAGCAACATTGTGTGGGGTCCTGGAGGGTGACTAGCAGTTTTCTGGGTGGCAAATGGGGAGGACCTGCTGCATAAAAGGCAGAACTGAGGCAAAAAATAAAAACCTGATTTCACAACCATTGCATGTTTTAATGATTTCTTCCCAGAGCAGGGTCCAGCAACTACATCATTGTTGATCAAGCTGGGGCCTACAGAAGTACTGTCTAGCTGAATTGTGCCTTTGTGTTCTGGACCAACTAGAAGGCCAACTGATCACCAACAGCGTGGTGTCATGTCAGTCCCATGTTTGCCTTAGTATTCACGGTCAGGGGGAGTCCTTATTTAATTGCCCGAGGTGAAAGAGGAAGAACAAAAGCCGACTACAAATAAGCCATGCATTTATACCAGGTGAAAACCAGAGGTGTCCGTGGCTCAACAAGGAAATAGTCATGAGAGAAACAGCCTTTCCCAAAGCACCATGGGTGTGCAGAGCTTACAGGAACAGGCAGCAAGTCACTTAGTGCCACATTCTCTTTGCAAGATACAGATGGATCTCAGCAAAATCATATGATCCTTTGCATTCAATTGATGCTGTCAACATGGGCTCATGGTTTCCATTGTATCTGTTCCTATTATGTATATTTCTTTTCATTTTGCTGCAAACGAGTTATTGTAAAAGGCCAACACTTTGGTTTATATTTATGCATATTCAAATGACATTAAAATATAATAAAAGTAACGTAAACATACGTAAAGTAATGTAAAATATAATAAAATAATGTAAGACAATGCTGGGTGTCCATAAAAATGGTTTTTCCTTCAATGGATGCATATATTCTTCAAGTTTGAGAAACGCTGATTATTGTATTTTCTTTTTAAAAATAATTACATCTATACACCGTAACACTAACATTCCATAACATTTTGCCTTTTCCTTATTTTTTCAATGTTTAAAACTCTGCTTTTCATTATCAAAAAAGGCAGGCTAGTCTATCCTCAGATCCACACTGTAAAATAAATAACATGACATTCCACTAAATTAGCCTTCATAAAATGTTGCAGTAAGTTTTTAAAAAGATGATGAAAAATGTGAAAACATCAATGACTTTTTATTAGAGAAATTTCCTTCACCTCTGAAAAAGACTGGAATTAATTTACGTAGCCCTGAAAATAGAAACGGAGGGCTGAACTGGCCACGTTCTTTTTCAAACAGCAATACTAAGCCTCTCAAAGGTGCATTTTTCTCGTAGTTCTCATGCTGACAAAAGTAACCTCGAAGATCCATCCCATCCGTTTGCATTTGGACACATCACTCAGCTGTCAGGTGAATTGCTTGTGTGGGGTGTGTTTGAACACCAGCTTGCCCTGGGTCTTGAGCAGCCTCCACTTAGAAGTCATCCCAACTTTTCAAAAGCAGATTGCCTCCCTTTGAAATTCCCTTATAGGAGAAATTCCACCTCTGCTTTTTATTATACTGTTGCATTAACTCTTATATTAGGATAAAAAGAAACACATTCTCTTCTTCAAACAATAGAAAAAGGAAATGTCACTCTCTCCAGTCTTTTCTTTTTTGAGGAATTCTAATCCTTTTATATCCTCAAAGGCATTTTCATTCTTTGGGGAAGATTTGAAGGCCAATTCTTGTTAGCCCCTTGGAAATAGTGTTAAGAGTCTTCCTTTCCATGCCTTAAAAACCACCCATGTCCTTTCATTTTTATCTTAATAAAGACACAGACGCCATTTAAGAAGCTTGAGATCCACGTGGACTGGGGCCAATGCTGTTGAGGTGGTTCTGTGCAGAGTCATCTGGAAGGAGAGACTCTGTGGCCCACGGGGACCTGCTTCACCAATGCTGCAATAGTCTAACCTAGAACTACAAGATCTTTGGCTACCATGATTCCTCCTTCACTGCCAGTGAGCACTGGGTGGTATTGTGAGCATGTGGGGAAGACAGTGAAAATGCATCATTCTGTATTGGCTGGGGGTAAAAAGTTCTTACTAAGTCAATCCTGATGTTCTTGGAGTGAGGGCTGAAGCCTTCAGCATGGGGTCTTGATTATTGTTCCAAGAATAAGCAATAACTTTTTGAATTAGAAAACATAGTTTTGAATAGGAAGCTCAGAGTATGACTGAAAAGAACAGCGAGTGATTTAATATTATTCTTTTTCTTTTTTTCTTTTTTTTTGAGACGGAGTCTCACTCTGTCGCCCAGGCTGGAGTGCAGTGGCCAGATCTCAGCTCACTGCAAGCTCCGCCTCCCAGGTTCAAGCCATTCTCCTGCCTCAGCCTCCCGAGTAGCTGGGACTACAGGCGCCCACCACCTCACCCGGCTAGTTTTTTGTATTTTTTAGTAGAGACGGGGTTTCACCATATTAGCCAGGATGGTCTCGATCTCCTGACCTCGTGATCCACCCGTCTCGGCCTCCCAAAGTGCTGGGATTACAGGCTTGAGCCACCACGCCCGGCCAATATTATTCTTAAGTTACTGTTTTACTGGCAATAACACACTCTTTACTTGATTTTCAGGAGTGGCTTTCTATATATTTTATATCTTCTAACCATGCTTTGCATTTCCATTGTAGTTTCTAGAAATATTTGTATTGAACATCCAGAGTGCAAGCTAATTATCAATGTATTCTTTTACCTAAGTATATTATTTATCATAACATATGTAAAATATCATAACTTATTTTCGATAAATTCATTTAGCATCATTATAACAAGGAGCATCAGCGTTCTAGGTCCATTCTCAGATCAGCTCCAGGGTGGGATTCCTGCACCTGATTGAAATGTATTTGATGAAAGTTGTATTGTTGCATCAACTGACCTGTGGAAATTTACCAGCCAATAACTTTCATGTGATTCATAGATTACAAACCCATTTATCAGCTTTATTACAATCCCACGAGTCAGCTAGACTTCATTATTATATTGGCCTACTTTGCACATCATAAAGCATAAAAGAGATGATATGGATATAATCTGCAAAATATAACAGTTCCATACAACAGCAGCAACAAAACATTTTGTCTTTTTATTTATCTCCACCTTCCCATTCTGCCCTTTTTTATTATTCAGTGAACAGTGGAGAGCATCTGCCCAACCAACTTGTTATGACTTGTCTCCTCTCTCACTTATGCTAATTATAACAAGGATGGGACTGGCACCAGACAAGTTATTCCTTGGCAAATCAGCCATATATTATAGTCAGGTTTTTGTTAGAGCAGTACCTAGGTTAGGTCTAATTTATAAGACAGTATATAAACAACATAACTTTAGGAACTGAAAATACAATATCTGAAATGAAAATTTCACTGGATGGGCTTAATAGCAGACTTGCATTGGCAGAATAAAGATTGGTGAACTTGAGGCTAGATAAATAGAAGAGATTCAATCTCAGGAGTAAAGGAAAAACTAGCAATTAACAGAGTTCAGTGACCTGTGGCATAATAAATCTATTAATAATCACTTCTAACATCATTCTTTTCTATTGACCACACTTAAATTCCCTTCTTTCCTTCCTTCCTTCCTTTTCTCTCTCTCTCTTGTTTTTTTTTTTTTTTTTTTTTTTTTTTTTTTTTTTTTTTTGAGACGGAGTCTTGCTGTTGTCACCCAGGCTGGAGTACAGTGGCATGATCTTGGCTCACTGCAAGCTCCACCTCCCAGGTTCCAGTAATTCTCCTGCCTTAGCCTCCCGAGTAGCTGATATTACAAGTGCCTGCCACCATGCCCAGCTAATTTTCATATTTTTAGTAGAGATGGGGTTTCACCATATTGGCCAGGCTGTTCTCAAACTCCTGGCCTCAAGTGATCCACCTGCCTTAGTCTCTCAAAGTGCTGGGATTACAGGCGTGAGCCACCGCGCCCGGCCTTTCCTCTTTTTCCTACCTGCATGAGACCTTCATAATAAGGACTGGATTCCAGCTGCTCCTTGTAGCCTCAATACCAAGCTTAGTACATATATTAAACACTAGACAAATACATAGGAAATAAACTCATGGGTATTGTTTGCAGAATCACTTATAAGTGTAAAGCAATCCAAATTCCCCAATATAGGAAAATGGTTAAGTAGATCATATACATCTAGATGATGCAACAGATACAGACATTGAAAATTTTATTTTTGAATAATATTTAATGACATGAGAAAATTTTCCTGATATGGTAATACATAAAAATAGAAAAATATATAACTTTTTTATTACTTGTTTTGAGATAGGGTCTCACTCTGTCACCAAGGCTAGAGTGCACTGGCATGAACATGGTTCACTGCAGCCTCAAACTCCTCGGCCCAAGAAATCCTCCTGCCTTAGCTTCCCAAGTAGCTGGGACCACAGGCATATGCTACTATGCTGGGCTAATTAAAAAAAAATTTTTTTTTGTAGATATGGGGTCTCACTACGTTGCCCAGGCTGGTCTTGAAGTCCTGGCCTCAAGTGATCCCAAAGTGCTGGGATTACAGGTGGATATGCAACTTTGTATACAACATGGTCTTGCTTTTCTTTACAAATTGTGTCCTTTCATTCATTCATTCACTCAACAAATGTTTATTGATGCACATTATTGCCAAGTTTCACTGTTGAAGATTCTAGGGGTGTGTGTGTGTGTGTGTATGTGTGTACACAATACAAATCTCTGTCCTCATAGAGTTTATATTATAGACAGGGTAGATAAACAGAAAACAAAATAAGTAAGTTCCATATTTTATTAGGTGACATATACTGTGGGTAAAAACAAGAAGTGTCACGTTTTTCCAAGGGGTCCTTTCCATAGGATTATGAGGAGGACCATGCAGTCATTGGGCAAAAGCTTGAAGAGTGTGAGAAGCAGGCATTTCAGAAAGAATAGGAGGCGAAGGGCTCTGAGCCCAGAGTGATGCTGGGGGGTTTGGGACCAGGAAGAAGGCCCATGTGGCTGCACCAAAGGGAATGAGTCCAGGAGTGGCAGGCGATGACCTCAGAGGGTCCTGGGGAACCAGCAGTCAGCACCTGGAAGGTCGTTGGAATGACCTTGGTTTTTACTTTTGCGTCAGGTGGTTTTTAACAGAGAAGTGACATGATCAGACTCAAGTTTTGAAAGAATCACCCGGGTTGTGCTGAGAAAAGACTGGGGCCAAAGCTGTACACTGTGAGTGAGAGTGTGTGTGGGTGTGCATGTGTGTGTGTGGGTGTGCGTGTGTGTGTGTGAGTGTGCATGTGTGTGAGTGTGCATGTGTGAGTGCGCGTGTGTGAGAGTGTGCGTGTGTGTGAGTGTGTGTGTGTGTATATGGGAGGAGTGTGAGAGTGTGTGTGTGTGCACATATGAGTGTGGGGGATGGGTGTGTATGTGGGTGTGAATGTGTGTGTATGTGTGTGTGGGTGTGCGTGTGTGTGAGTGTGCATGTGTGTGTGCGTGTGTGTGAGTGTGCATGTGTGAGTGTGCGTGTGTGCGTGTGTGTGTGTGTGAGTGTGTATATGGGAGGAGTGTGAGAGTGTGTGTGTGCACATATGAGTGTGAGGGGATGGGTGTGTATGTGTATGTGGGTGTGAATGTGTGTGTGTGTGTGTGTGTGTGTGCACCTGCCGACCACCATGTGACTCTGGGTAAGGCGTGAGGCGGCTTCATAGAGGAGGCCTCCATCTCCTCAACTGTGAAGTGACTGTTGTCGTTATAGGGTTATTCTGAGCACAGCGTGGGGAAAGGATTTGAGAAACCCTCTACCACCAGTTACAAAACAGTGTAAGTGTTTGAGGGGTCTCAGAGTATTAGTAACGTATGTGGTTGAAGGGACACTACATTGATACTTCTTGAAATACTATGAATTTTTCAGTTTTTTTTTTTTTTTTGACATGAAGACCAAGTTGTAGGAGAGAGGGCAGCGGGGATGTGGATGGAAAATCAAAGAGACCTTATTTCAGGATCCAAACCACCCTCAAATATAGGTAATGATTCAGAGAACTTGTTGGAATCTACACTTTATTCTGCATTATAGCATTTCTTGTGCTTCCTCAACAGGCTGCAGGCTGTATGTGGATAGGAATTGGGTGTTCCTCGGTATTGTATATAGTAGGCACCCAATGTATTGTTTTTTTCATAGCTGTAATCTTGTTGCCAAGGGGAACAGAATAAGGGAAAAGTCTAACCACCCCTTATATGGTTTTGACAGTTTGTTTATTTCACACTGTTTCTTAGTCTACAGCAAATTGTATTTATTATCATTCCATTGTATTAAGAATGGTAAATTATTCTTCCTCCTTTCCCTCTTTCCCTAATCAAACACTTAAGTCTATAAACATCTTCATGAAGTTCCTTCTGTGAGTTTTAACTGGAGATTAAGCCTGCAGAAGGGGATTAGAATGACCTCAGTAAGTCTTTCAGTGGAAGGTTGATTCAAACTCAGAACTTTCATTCTGTCTGCCTCCCGTCATTGTGGGTCATCGTTAATAAAATAAGAAACCTGTGCCCTAGTTAAATGTGAATGCCTCAGTGTAACAGCGAACCCCCTGCTGCTGGACAGCCCTAAACTATTTCAGCCTGTGTGTCCCTTGATTTTATGGGAGGCTCTGTGAGATACAGTCCTGCTGATGGCCAAACCACAATGACAGTCTCTCCAACAAGGTAGGCGTTGGATTTATGGTCAGAACAGTGCTCTTGGGGGTCATTAAAGTGGCAAGGTATCAGTTTTGGCTCCTCGTTTTCAAGTCAGTATAAATTATGGATGATCCCACCGATCATTTTGAGCAAGCCCACTTATTTGATTATGATTTCTAAGGGCAGGTGGACCCAAACGCCACAGAGTGGCCATATCAGGGGGATAGCGTTCCCTCTGACTACCCTTCTGCAGTGGATCAGGCGGTCCTGGCCTGCAAACTTTGTCAGCATATCTTTTCTGAAAATCCAGTTGCATGCTCAGATCTGAGTGCCCAAGTCTTGCCGCTAGAGAGTAGTGCTGAAGAGGACAGCTCCCGCGGGTCCCTCAGCAGATGGCAGTCAACACCATCAGAAGCTTGGCGCTGTCTCCCTCACAGGGTGCAGAGGGTGAGCAGCCAGCATCTGGGAGAGGAAGAGCATGCTCAGTACCAGCTCTGTTTCCCAGGAGCTGAGATGCTGGCCCCGACCTTCCCCTGTGAAACTGGTTCTCTAAAATCAACACTCTCTGCCTGGCACCTGCTTACATCACCTTACTCGGTGACATCCTCATCTCAGGCTCTGGTCCCAGATCATGCACAGATGAATGTAAAAAATGACTGCAAGTGTCAGACGAATGACATCTGAAATACAAGCAGTGAGTGCATCAGTATTTCAGGATTGATCATGGTGCAGATACTGGTTCCTAAATGCCAGCCAAAGTCATGTAAATGAAAGGAAATGTGGAAACGTAGCCATTTCAACAATGGAAAACAATTTAAAGTTTATTTCAAAATAATATCCCATGAATTGGTGTACCAATAACTTGTATAAAATGAAAGCACAAATCAACATATTTTATAAATTATTAAGAAATAATTATGTCATTAATTTGAAGGCTATGAAAATATCTAGTATTTATCTTTGCCTTTTATTTATTTATTTATTTTTCTTTTCTTTTTCTTTTTTTTTTTTGAGATGGAGTCTCGCTCTATCGCCCAGGCTGGAGTGCAGTGGCCGGATCTCAGCTCACTGCAAGCTCCGCCTCCCGGGTTTACGCCATTCTCCTGCCTCAGCCTCCTGAGTAGCTGGGACTACAGGCGCCCGCCACCTCGCCCGGCTAGTTTTTTGTATTTTTTAGTAGAGACGGGGTTTCACGCTGTTAGCCAGGATGGTCTCAATCTCCTGACCTCGTGATCCACCCGTCTCGGCCTCCCAAAGTGCTGGGATTACAGGCTTGAGCCACCGCGCCCGGCCTACCTTTGCCTTTTACATTGGCTTTAGAAATTGAGATATAAGAAGTCTTTATAATAAGAACACAAGATTAACAGTATTTTTTCAGGGTAAATGGTCTTAAGGTTTTCTTCTTGGCATTTTCATTAGTCTTAATGCCCAAATCTTCTAATATAAATTATACTCATCCACCCAAAATGTGCTAAGACATCATTGAAAACTTTGAGCTGTGTAATTACAAGAGAAATTATTTGGCAATTATTATATGGAGTCACTTAGAGTCATAATCAATTCATTAAATGACTTTGATTTAAAAAGGAGAGAGAAGGAAAAAAGAAAGCAAAGATTCAGAGGTTTGAGGGATCTCTTAAGAGCAATGAGACAAGAACTTACTTTAAGAAAAGCAACAATGTACATGAGTTAATTGGCTCTTAAGGTTGGTGAATAGAGAATAGTAGCTAGAGAAGCATGGAAGAATGTTTGGATAAGTTGAGGGAGTTTGTAATATAAGTCGTTATTTTCTTTCTTTTTTTCTTAGAGACAGGGTCTCGCTTTGTTGCCCCAGAATGGAGTGCAGTGGCATGATCATAGCTCAGTGCTGCCTTGAGCTCCTGAACTCAATGGAGCCTCCTGCCTCAGTCTCCCAAAGTGCTGGAATTACAGGCACGTGTCACAACTCCTTTTTAATCTTTTATTTCTATTTTTTTGTAGAGATGGATTCTTGCTATGTTGCCCAGGCTGGTCTCAAACTCCTGGGCTCAAGCAATCTACCCTCCTCAGTCTCCCAAAGTGCTGGGATTACAGCCGTGAGCCACTGCACCCAGCCAAGTCATTCCATGTTCTAAGTTCCCAGCTGCCTGTACCTAACGATTTTGTGAATAAATGGTTTTCAGAACAACAAAAATGGGAAGCGATATCTCTTCCTAGCTAGATATTAGCTGATCATTGTTTGTGGTCAGTGTGCATGGAGATTAAATTAGTGCTTTAAATCCTTGGTGCCAGTGTTGCTCAAAGGGGGGTTCAGTTGACTTCTTAAGGCACCATGGAAATCCATTTAAATGAAGCCATTTATCTTTGCTGTTTGGTTAAATCTTATTCCATTTCTCCTCCAAATCCCTTCATCATGCAGATCTGACCACCCACCTCCCCTGGATAAAACGGGATTAAAGAAACTTTGAAGAAACGAGATTCGGCTGCAGAACAGCAGCTGTCAGACCCTCTGTCCTCTCTTGAGTGCTCTGAGCGGTTCGTGGACCCCACATCCCTGGCAGCAGATGGTGGAGAGAAATCAGTGAGGTTTTTGGGGGGCACAATTCTGCCTCGGTGCATTTACTCCTCTTCTTCATTTTCCTTTTCCTTTCCTCTCTTGCCCTCACTTCCATAAACTCACAGTACAATATTTTTTCTTTACATTTGTATAGTTCTTTAATATTTGAAACATAATTTCACTGGTACTTTTTGATTTGCACATCCTCATAGCAGTCCTATGATAGATAATAAAACTTTATTTTACGGAAGTTGAAAAGATTGAGAAATTCAAGTTCTCATTACATTCCCAAGTCATGGTATACTTTTGGGGTTTTTGTTTGCTTGTTTTTTGAGACAGTCTCACTCTGTCACCCAGGCTGCAGCGCAGTGGTGCAATCATAGCTCACTGCAACCTTGACCTCCCTGGCTCGAGGGATCCTCCCGCTTCAGCCTCCCAAGTAACTGGGACTACAGGTGCTCGCGGCTATGCCCGGCTAATTCAAAAAAAAATTTGCAGAAATGGGGGTCTCACTGTGTTGCCCAGGCTTGTCTCAAACTCCTGGACTCACTTCAGCCTCCCAAAGTGCTGGGATTACAGGTGAGAGCCATTGCAAACAGCCTAACAGGGCATACTTTTAAATAAACTTCTGTCTGACTAGAAGTTAGTTTTACCTTCACTGTGCAGGGGACATACGCTCAGGGGCTTAGCATTTTTCTATTTCGGGGGATTTTCCTATTTTCCTGTATATTTGTGTGATATAGTGCTTGCCTACTTGACTGGGGCAGGGAGGACACACAGAGAGGGACGGATGCATGTCATGCATGTTTCTCCAACACATGCATCTGCGACTGGACCAGGTGAGGGGTGAGACAGTGGCTTTCAAGGTCAAGGGTTTCACCATTTGGCCAGGCTGGCCTCGAACTCCTGACCTCAAGTGATCCACTTGCCTCGGTATCCCACAGTGCTTGGATTACAGACGTGAGCCACCACGCCTGGCAGCCTGTGCTATTTCTGAGCTGGTTTTGATTGGTTGATTTTTCTTTCTTTTTTTTTTTTTTTTTGAGACGGAGTCTTGCTCTTTCGCCCGGGCTGGAGTGCAGTGGCCGGATCTCAGCTCACTGCAAGCTCCGCCTCCCGGGTTTTTACACCATTCTCCTGCCTCAGCCTCCGAGTAGCTGGGACTACAGGCGCCTGCCACCTCGCCCGCTAGTTTTTTGTATTTTTAGTAGAGACGGGGTTTCACCGTGTTAGCCAGGATGGTCTCGATCTCCTGACCTCGTGATCCGCCCGTCTCGGCCTCCCAAAGTGCTGGGATTACAGGCTTGAGCCACCGCGCCCGGCCTGATTTTTCTCCTTATTATGGGTCATGTTTTCCTACTTCTTTACCTGCTTGGTCATTTTTGATTGGATGCCACACATTGTACATTTTACCTTGTGTATTTCTGTAAATGTTTTTTTTTTTTTATGACATACAGGTAATTTATTTGGAAGCAGATCGCTCCATTTGGATCTGATGTTTGAGCTTTTGTAGGCAGGACCAGATCAATGTTTAGCTGGAGGCTAATTTTACCCCACTTTGGAGACATACCCTTTCTGAGGACTCCCTCTGATTCCCCATGAACTTTGACTTTTTTTCCCCCACTTTGGCTGCTGGTAATAGGAACTGTTTCTGGCTCTGTAGGAGCACCACATATTTTTGTCGTTGTTGCTGTTGTTCTCCAAACTTTTCAGATCATAGTTTCTCTAAACCTGCCCTCTCATGCATATGCTGATTAGTGAAAGACTTAATCCATTCATGCCTGAGGTTGCAATTTTTTGAATTTTTGCAATCAGATCTTGGTGATGACCTTGAAGAGTAGGATATAAATAACTCCCACATGTTTAGCATTCCAATAATGGAACACTAGGCAAAAATAGGTTTTAAGGGGGACCCAGTGCAGATCCCCAGGGCATGTGTGCTCGCTCTCTTTCAAAGCTTTCTCCTCCACAGAACCTGCCCCACACAGGCTAACACCTTGGCCTTCTCAGGCTCTCAGCCCCATCTCCTCAATTCAGAGAGACAATTCAGAGAGACCACTGGGCTCCTCCTGGGCTTCCTTCCCTGCAGCACAGCCTGCAAATTCTCTCCAGGCCATAACCTAAGGCAATTATGTGGCTTAATTCATTGATTTCCCATCTCTCAGGGGTCCCTATCCTTTGTTGCCTGATGTTAAATGCTTTGAAAGCCATTTTTTTCCCACATATTTTGTCTGATATTTTATTTCATGCAAGAGAACAAATAAAGTCCCTCTTACTTCACCTTGGCTGGAAGCAGAAATCTGTCTTATTGTTTAATTTCTATGGATTTGACCTTAAATTATTTGCTACCCAAAATCCCAAGAACCCTTGGGATTACAGATAACAACTTGAAGAAAGTTCTGAAAAACAAGCATCTCGAAATTATCCATGGAATCAAGTTTAGAAAGTGATAATATCACAGTGATTAGGATATGTTTATTGTGATCAAGATAAATCACATTTTATAGTAAATAAAACAACATATAAAAACATGGCTATAAAATTAGTTTGGGGGCAAAGAAAATTGGAAACATGTCTTACTAAAATATTAGAATTTGAACTAGTTAGGAAGAATAAAGTATAAATCAACATGTACTCCATGTTTATAAATAATTACTTTCTGCTGGGCTATTAATATTTATAAAAATTAATTTGTTAGCAATTGAATCAAAATGGGTGACATAAAGACCTCACATCTTAAAAATGTTTGCATGAATTGCTTAATTACAATATTCTAGCAGAATGATGGTATGATTGAGGTATAAATCAATAATTAAGATGATGATGAAATGGTGCAGCTGCTATGTGGCTTCTCAAAAAATTAAACACAGAATTACCAGATGGTCCAGCAACCCCACTTCTTGGTGTATACCCAAAGGAACAGAAAGCAGGGACTCAAAGGGGCATTTGTACATCCTTGTTGGCAGCAGCATTCTTCATAATCGCCAAAAGGGGGAGGCAGCCTGAGTGTTCCCTGACAGATGACTGGACAAGCAACACGTGGTTTGTCCGCACCCTGGAATAGCATCAGCCTTAAGGGAAGGATTCCCTTTAATTAAGGACAGTTCTGCTCTGCAATAACCACTGTACTGTTTTGTTAATTTAAGTTTTTTTGTCATTGTAAAGCTGAAACCCTACAACTTATCCCTATGAAATGCTCTACTTTGTGCTTAAAAGAATAAAGCAACAACTGCCCAGGGTTGTGTGTGCTCAAGGCTCAGGAGCAACACCCATCGCAGGGAGAGAATGCTCAGGGGTTGCAGCTGATTCAGGCTCCATTTGAATCCCTAATGGGAAGGTGCTGCCAAGAAAAAGCTCACGGCACCAGCAGAAGTGTGAAGTCCGGAAGGGCAGGAGAGCGACAGCTCAGTGCGCTTAGTGTCCGTTCCTCTGGCCTCACACAGAGCCTGTGCTGAGTTCCAGGTCCTCACTGTGAAAAATGAGCTGCCCACAGGGGCGTCGGAGGGGAGTGAGTATGAAAGCCTCACTGGGCAGGGGAGGTTGCAGCCATGTGGAATGTTCTGCCTGGAAACCTGAGGGTGTCGGGGGATGAGGCAGGGGCTCTGTTTAAATAGCAGAGGGGTCACAGCAACAAACGGGCTCTCAACAGAAAATTATTTTTAAATCACAAAATAAACAGAGAGGGAGGAGATCTCAGAGTAAAAATCCCTTCCACTCTCCCCCTCAGTATAACTCCCAGGGGACTGGGGGAGCAGGTACTGGGGATAATAGCAGGTCCTGTCTCAGGATGAATTCCAAATCCAGAAATGTCCCATTCCTGTGAAGCGTTCAGTGGGCAGAAAGCTGGGGTTGACACAAAGACAGCTGGGCATGGTTGCTGCCCTAAAGGTGCTCCTGTTCAGCGGAAGAACTCAGACACCTTGAAGCAGAGTTAGCAACAGGTGGGAAGGACTCAGGGAGAGAAGGACAGGGCGCTGTGATGTTCTGAGGAGGACGAGCCTCTGGTGGGGGCGCGTTGTGGGCTGGGGTGAAAGATGGTTTTGTGGGTGCTGGCAAAGACCTGGCTGGAAAGACAGGAGTTGGGGGCTTGATGGGAAGGTAGAGATGGGATGAGGATTGTGGGGGCAGGAAAGATAGACTAGGACCCCCGTTAGACCACAGAGGGCTTGAGGGATGAGATGTGCACCCTGTGGGAATTCGGGTGGCCTGGCCCCAGCCTCGGCCTTGATGAGAAAGCTGATGTGGGAGCCACACACCTCCCCTGAAAGAGGCGCCTCTCACAGGGTCTTCACAGGCATGGAGGCCCAAGACCTGTCCGTCAAGGGGACAGTGCCACTACCTGTACACCAGGCAGATCCGTGGGGTGGGAGAGTGTGTCATGGCGGCCCCGTCTCCGGCTGGCTTTTGGGCACTGTTGGCTTGTGCAGGACCCTTGGGGCACACACAATGGCCAGGGAGGACTAGAGGGTCTGAAAAGAGGGTCCGGAAAGCTGACCCCGTCAGCTCAGGAGATGAAACTTCCCTCCAGGGAGTTCGCCCCTCCGGGACCACACTGCTCCTCCTGTCTCCTGGGGATGGGAGGGACCCCAGCCAGAAGGGTTGGCCACTTCTGCCACTTCTCCTGGCCCTTCTCACACCCTGGGCAGTCCGTACCTGGCCCCATCCTCCCCGCCAGTGCAGGAAACCTGGGAGAACAGCTCTGTCTTGGACACAGAGACCACTCTCTGCAGGCGGTGGGTCAGTCCTGTGGCCACTATAAGAAAATGGCCACAGCCTGGGTTGCCAACACAGAAACGCATTGCCCTGCAGTTCTGGAGGCTGCAAGTCCAAGATCAAGCTATGTGCAGGGTGAGTCCTTCTGAGGCCATGAGGGAGAATCTGTTCAGGCCTCCCAAGCATCTGGGGCTCGTTGAGGTCTTTGGCTACTTCATCATCCTGTGGTTCCCACCTGCATGTTTCTCCATGGGGCCATCTTCTCACACGGACACCAGGCACATGGGGCCAGGGTCCACCGTCCTCCAGTGTGACCTCATCTCAACCAATGACATCTGCAAAGCCCTATTTCCAAATAAAGCCACATCCTGAGATACTGGGGTTAGGACTTTGACATATGAACTTGGTGGGGGACACAATTCAACACATGACAGGTGGTGTTTCTGGCCTGGGAACAAGTTACTGAAGCCTTTTCATCTTTCATGTTCTCCTGCCATGGAAAGCTGTATCCACACCCTTCCTTCACCTTTGCTGCCCGGTCCACTGCTCCCATTCCGAGGGAGCCGCCTGGCTCTCCCTGCGAAGCAGGTAGGGACACAGGCTGCAGGTAGCAGGCCAGGGCAGCCATGAGAGGCATTCGGTTGTTCCTGTCCTTCCCCCTCTGCCATCGATCCGGCATCAGCACCTCTTTCCCTCTGCGGAAACCAGGCTGTTTTGTGATGTTTTTGCCTGAAGTTATCCTCCTAGCATGTAATCTCTTTATAGGAAGGCCAGCAAGCAGGAGATTTTCACATGCTTTTTAAAATAGACTCATTTGCTTCATGATTTCCACAAGCTTCCTACTATCTCCTGAGAAAGTGAATATGGTGAATGACCTCGCACCTCATTCCAGGGGGGAGACTCATGCTCCTGTCACCTGCGTGCACATAGTACTTGTCACTCAACCCCTGCTGGCCGAGGCCCTGCCTCCAAGTCCGCTATTTCCTCCAGTAACATAGGCCCCATCACTTCATTAACGCTCGTTACAGAATAAGAGGAATTTCACCTCTGACCTTCAGCTCCACCCACCATGTCTATCTTGCCAAATTCTAACTTCAGTTGCAGAAACTGCTAACCAAAGGGGGTCCCCACCCCAGACTCCTTTACAGTTATGAATACTTCAAAAGATCATAAATGTTTTCAGAAGAAATCACAGCCAATCAAGAAGCCATCTGCAGAGCCCTTGGGTTAAATGCTTCACACGCAAATGCCCAGGACAGCCATGCGCCCTCCAAACTCTGTCCTGAATGTGGCGGCCTGGCCAGATGTTGCAGGGGTTCCCTGCTGTATTGGTCCTTTTTTCACACTGCTGCTAAAGATATATCCAAGACTGGGAAGAAAAAGAGGTTAACTGGACTTCAGAGTTCCACATGGCTGGGGAGGCCTCAGAATCACGGTGGGAGGCGAAAGGCACTTCTTACATGGCAGCAGCAAGAGAAAATGAGGAAGAGGCAAAAGCAGAAACCCCTGATAAACCCATCAGATCTCGTGAGACTTACTCACTATCATGAGAATAGCACAGGAAAGACCAGTCCCCATGATTCAATTACCTCCCCCTGGGTCCCTCCCACCACACATGGGAATTCTAGGAGGTACAATTCAAGTTGAGATTTTGATGGGGATACAGCCAAACCATATCACCTGCCTTCCCGAGGCCTTGCCTCTGTGTCATGGATCTCTCATGCCTGGGCCCCTTGGAGTCTGTTTCCACACGGTGTGGACTGCACACACTCAGGTGGCTCTCAAGAAATCAAGCGTCACCCTGTTTCCTCAAGACAATTTGACCACTCAATAACCAAATCGGCCACAGCCCACAAAAGGCCTGCAGGGACCTCCGCCATGGTCTCCTCTGGCCACCAGCGTCTGGAAAGCAGACATTGGATTCTCCATCTCAAGGTGCTGCATCTCCAGTAGGAGCTGGAAAGTCATGAGTTCCTGTTCCAGGGCTCAACAGAAGAGCAGGGAGAGTGACCTGAGAGCGCAAAAGAGGACCAGGGCACATCCTGGAAGACTTCCTGGAGGAGGCAATCTGTGAGAAGAATTCCAATGCACAGAAAAATATGGGAAGAGATTTGAACAAACACGAGCCAAATTGCAGGGTACTGGACATCTCCAGACTTTTCAGGAATTCATTCCTTTTGATCAGTAAGTCTTCATTAGTGCTGAGGGCAGGCAGGGCACAATGCCAGTGCTGGGACAGAGGAAACAGAACAGCCCTGACTTTGTGGAGTTCATGCCTTGTGAAAAGAGATTGTAGGCAGTTAATAAGTAACCAGTTGGAATAAGTTGTGAGGGGCCCTGAGGCCCTGGGACCTGGAACACTGGGGTGGAAGATCTTCCTGAGACAGGTGGTTGCAGGGCGGCATCTGCAGAGTAACTCACAGAGGAGACCCCAGTGTGGGAGGCGGCAGCGTGGCCCAGGGAGAGCCAGGCGCTGAGTCAGGGCTGGAGTCCAGAGGGAGTGAGCGGGAGCTGGGTCTCAAGAACTCCTGTTGGAGGAAGAGAATGCAGCCATCCTCACAGCGTGGTGGGACACCGTTGGAGGGTCTTGAACACAGGAGTGGTGCAATCCCAGTTGGGTTTTGGGGATCACCCCAGTTGCCGTGGGTGTGGAGCAAGCTCTGTAGCAGGAGGATCGGCAGCAGTCAAGTGGCCCCCCAGAGGCCAGATTGGACAGGCTGGATGGGAGCAAGTGTGCTGGGTGTGGAGAGAAGCAGTGGGACTCGAGATGTCTGGAGGGGAAATGGGCAGGACTGGGCACCGGCTGGAGGTAGACGTGAGAAGGAAGGAGCGCTCAGCTGGCTTCCCAGTTTCTGTTCTGAGCAGCTGGATGGCGTGTGGACCTGGAGCGGTGCAGTCACGGACACATCGAGAGTGAGAGGCCGTGCAAGTGGAAATGCTGACACAACAGACAGATGCAGCAGGTGACTGAAGCTGGGCAACCCGGAGTTACCTGGGGCCTCTCCAGTAAGCCCTGAGGAAGGCGGCTGCTCACGAGGAGGGGAGTGGCCAGAGAGCGGTGCAGGGAGCCTGAGTGTGGTGGGGAAGGGGAGCTGTTGGCTGACTCAAGTCACCGTTAAAGATCACAGAACCCCTTTCTGAATAGAAACGAGCCTTTCTGCAGGGTGCACACCTCTCTGCAGCCGCCCAGAGAGCCATACCTGCAGCCTACTTCTCCTCACCTGGAGGCTGGAGTCCGTTCCCAACTTTGCTCCCAATTCCTGTAAACCTGGGCAGGTTCAGGTGCTAAGAGGAACAATTCCAACTTAGAAAGAGGAAGGATGTTTGTCAGAGAAGTCACTGAGCATAGAAGTGTCTTGAAGCTCCCCTTAGGCTATGGAAAGTTCCCCCACGTCTTTGATCTCCCATGAGGCTCATGGTCCCAGAGCATGGTCTAATTCCTGAGGCCAGCAGGCCTGGGTTCTGTCCCTGTGTCTCTGGGTTCCCAGCACTAAGTTGGGGGCAGGCTTGAGAGTGAACCCCTGAATGTCCAGAGGCCCAGAGGCCCGGAGACCCCGGACATGAGGCCTGCCTTCCTGCTCACCAGCTTCGAGGTGGTCTTGGGGCGTGGTCACCCCACAGTCTCTAAGGCGGACCCCCACTGTCCCTCTGAGGCCAGGTCTCCAGGGCCCAGTCTCCCCTCGTCAGGCAAATGGGCCTGCCCAATTCCAGGGCCTGGTCTGCCACTCCTGGCTGAAGGGTGGCCAGGGCCAGTTGAAGCCTGAACCTTCCTTTAGGCAGCATGGAACATTCCAGAGACTTAATCTGTCTGCCCTTTTCTCTCTCAGGCAGAGCGAGTGTTTTCTCTTTTTGCAGTCATGTGTCAGCAGATTGCTTTCTTTTAGGAAATGGTTTGTCTCACCGCGAGTTTGTGCAGAAGAGAGCAGGTGGGAACGCGGAAAAGCGCACATAAGATCCCGCCAGGCCCTGGAGGCCCCGCATGGCTGATGAAGAACATGCCTGAGTTTCCGGTTCATGTGGCTTCCTGTCAGGACAGATGAGCCCGAGTCCCTCCACCTTCCCTGGACCCTCACGGCCGGCCCTTGGGGGACATTGAAGCAGTAGCCCCAGCCTCACCACGAGGCTGCCCAGGGAGGAAGACTGAGCCCTCCGCTGTGCAGGGACCACGCAGGGCAGCTCTGTTTGAGAACTGATGGGTGGTTTTGCTAAATGGAGCAGAATGAGGAGCTCCAGAAGCTTCCATGTGAGGGGAGGGAGCTGCAGATTGGCACAAATCCATGGGAGGGGGCTTCTCTGAAGACAGAGCATGGCTGAGCTGGCACTTCTCTACCCTCATGGCTGTGCCTGGGACCCTCTCACTTCTACATTCTGAGGAAATCTTCACATGCCTCAGATGGGTCCAGAGATGTGCGCCCGCCACCCTGGCCCCACGCACTCTTACGTCTCACAGCAGAGAACAGAAGAAGTGCCTGTGTGGTTCGGGGGCCCCACCTCTCCAGTTGGGAAGGTGGGGTGGGCTTTTCAGGGCACCCCACTAGGCCACCCAGGGGTCCAGGTTCAGCATAGTCATGGTTCTGGCATAGAACCCTGAATAAAATGGAATTCTAATTTTACATTGAGTCCAAGACCAGCTCAGAGCCAAAGCCTCACTCATTTGCAAACGCTGATGTGGCACCTGCCATGGTGCCATGAAGGGCCAGAGGTCAGGCAGGTGGGGAGATAATGCCCTTCCCCAAGGGGTATGAGGCCAGCAGGTCTCACGGTTGTAGGGCCTGAATATCAGTCCTGCCTTTCCCAAGGAATTCAACAGTTGCACCCAGGGACAGCAGGGACACCAGGGCTTAGGGTACAAGACACAGGCAGAGGCCCCTGAGCTTGGACGCCAGCCCTAGCCACGCAACTGGGTGGCCCGAGCCAGCTCCCGAACCTCAGTCGCACATCTGAAAATGAAGACTAATTGCCCACTAAGGGTTGGGACAAACTGGGTCTCTGAATTCCTGGAAATGTGGAGACTTGTCAGGAGGCCACTGCAGGCAGAAATGTCCTATACAAGAAAAAATAAGTGGAAATACACCTGGTGTGCTGGGGGTGATGGAAACCGGTTGCAGGGGGTCCCGGCAACAGGTCTTTGGTGGCTGTGTGTCAAGCCAGGAGGAGCTGGTTCCATGATCTGGATGGACAGACCTGGCATAAGGTGCTGTTCAACTCTTCTATATCATTATTGATTTTCTGTCCATATGTTCTATCAATTATTGATGATATTGGAATCTCTGTTGACAATGATAGATTTGTCTGGTTCTTCTTGGGGTTCTATCAGATTTTGCTTCTTGTATTTTGAAGCTCTGTAATAAGACGCATGAACATTTAGGATTGTTATATCCTCTTGATGAATTGATCCCTTTATCATTATGAAATGATCATTCATTTCTTTATCCCTGGTGATATTCTTTGCTTTGAAGTCGACTTTGAAGTTCACTTTGATGAGTAACCGCTCCAGATTTATGTCTGATTAGTCTTAGCATGGTGTATCTTTTTCCATCCTTTTACATTTAATATTTTTTGTCTTTCTATATAAAGTGGGTTTCTTGTAAGCATCATAGATTGCTTTTCATCAAAGCTGACATCTGCCTTTTAATTGAGGCATTTAGACAATGTAGATTTCATATGATGATTGATATGGTTCAGCTTAAACCTATCATCTATTTGTCCCATCTGTTTTTGTTCCCTTTTAGCCTTCTTTTAGATTAATTAAATAGTTCCTATGATTCCATTTTATCCACTCATATAGCTTATTAGCTATAATTCTTTCTTTTCTTTTTCTTTCTTTTTTTTTTTTTTTGAGACGGAGTCTCGCTCTGTCACCCAGACTGGAGTGCAGTGGCATTATCTCGGCTCACTGCAAGCTCCACCTCCTGAGTTCACACCATTCTCCTGCCTCAGCCTCCCGCGTAGCTGGGACTGCAGGCACCTGCCACCATGCCCGGCTAATTATTTGTATATTTAGCAGAGACGGGGTTGCACTGTGTTAGCCAAGATGGTCTCAATCTCCTGACCTCGTGATCCGCCTGCCTCAGCCTTCCGAGGTGCTGGGATTACAGGCGTGAGCCAACGTGCCCGGCCCTATAATTCTTTCTTTTGTTATTTCAGTGATCACCTGAGGGTTTATAGCATGTACCTCTAAGTTATGACGGTCTGTCTTGAAGTAATGTATGACGTTAGGTATCGTATATTATGACGGTCTGTCTTGAAGTAATGTATGACGTTAGGTATGGTATAGGAACCTTACAATAGTATCCTTTCGCTTCTTCACTCCCAGCCGTGATGCTAAGGTTACCATTCATTTTATTTATACCTATGTTAGGAACCTCGTGCTCTGCAGTTCTTTTTGTTTAAATGGTCAATTTTTTAAAAAGACATTCTGTATAATAAGAAAACTATCAATATATTTACTTACGTGGTTACTGTTTCTGGTACTCTTTATTCCTCTGGGTAGATCCGAATTTCCGTTTGGTGTCATTTTTCTTCTAATGGGACTTTCTTGAACATTTCTTGTAGCGTGTCTGCCGGTGAAAAATGCTTTCAGCTTGAGTTCTTCTGAAAAAGGAAAGACTTTGTTTGACCTTTATTTTTGGAAGATAATGGAGACAGGTGTAGAGTTTTAGGTTCACGGCGTTTTCATTTTTGTGATTTAAATAGGTTACTCCACCATCTTCTTGCCTATATTGTTTCTGATGAGAAATCTGCTCTCATCTTATCATTCTTCCCCTGTGTGCAAAATGCCATTTTTCTCTGGTCACTTTTAAGATTGTCCTGTCCTTCACTGGCTTTGAGCCATTTGATTATGACCTGCCTTTGGTGTGGTTTTCTTCATGTAGTTTCCTCATTATTAAGGCTCATTGAGCTTCTTGGGTCTATCAGTTTATAGTTTCCATCAAATTTGGAAAACTTTTTGACTATTACTGCTTCAAATATATTTTGTATCCCGCTTTCTCTCCTCTCCTTCAGGGACTTCAATTACACATATATTAGGCCACTTGAAGTTGTTCCATATCTCACTGATACACTTTTCACTTAAAGAAACATGATAAAGACACACGCACGCGTATGTTTGTTGCAGCACTATTCACAATAACAAAGATGTGGATCAACCTAAACGCCCCACAGTGGTAGGCTGGATAAAGAAAACATACACCATAGAATACTATGCAGCCATAAAAAAGGATGGAATCATGTCCTTTGCAGCAACACTCACGGAGCTGGAGGCCATGATCCTAAGCAAATTCATGCAGGAACAGAAAATCAAATACCATGTTCTCACTTAGAAGTGGCAGCGAAGCAACGAGGATACATGAACACAAAGAGGAGAACAAGAGATGCCAGGGTCTGCTTGAGGGTGGAGGGTGAGAGGAGAGAGAGGGCCATGAAATTACCTATTGGGTACTGTGCTCATTACCTGGGTGATGAAACTATCTGTACACCAAACTCGTGTGATACACAGTTTACCTGTATAACAAACCTGCACATGTACCCTGAACCTAAAATAAAAGTTAAAAGGAAGACACTTGGGCCAACTTCTTCTCAAAAAGAAAAAATGATTTTTTCCCTTCTATGTTTCATTTCGGAGAGTTTCTACTACTGTGTCTTCAAGTTCACTAACATTTTCTTCTGCAACGTGTAACCTGCTGTGAATCCATCCAGTGTGTTTTTCATTTCAGCCATTATAGTTTTCATCTTTAAAACTTTAATTTGTCATTTTTATATCTTCCACATCTTTACCCAACTTTTAAAACATATGGGATACAGTGATGGTAACTTTTATTTCTTTGTCTGCTAATTCTAACATCTGCATCGGTTCTGGGTCTGTTTTGATTGATTGATTTTTCTCCTCATTATAGGACATATTTTTCTGTTTCTTTGTCTGCCTGGTAATCTTTGATTGGATGCCAGATAGTAAGAATTTCATCTCATTGGGTGCTGGGTGTTTTTGTATTTCTGCAAATATTCTTGAGGTTTGTTCTGGGATGCAACTGAGTTTCTTGATCCTCTTGGATCTTACTTTTGAGGTTTGTTAGGTGGAACCAGAACCTCATTTACACTCAGGGTACTTATTCTCCAATGCTCAGGCAAGTACTGATACACCACCCAATGTCCTCCGAGATTTCCAGTTTGTCACGTGGGCACAGGTGCTATTTGAAGACCAATGTGAGTGCCAGGCATTATTTTCTTTCATCTTTAAGGTGATTCTTTCCTCGGTCTTGAGCAGTTTCCTCACACACACCTGCCAATCCTGAAGGTGAGCCTCTGCAGGTCTCTGGGTTCTCTCCTCTCTGGGACTCTGCCTTGCCAAGGGTAGTCGCACTGGCCTCCCCAAAATCTCTATCTTCCCAACTCAGGGAGTCTGCTGGGCTCCGCCTGAGTGGAGGAGACGCCTCCTTCTTGTTCTGTGGCCTGAAAATTCAAGGCAGTGCATTGGGCTACCACAGGGCTCACCTGTTTCCTTCCCATCCCACAGGGATCACTGTCCTTCACTGCCTCATCCCAGTGTTTGGAAAACCATTGTTTTTCATATTTGGTCTGCTTTTCGTGTGTTTCTGTTTCATGTGGAGGGTAAATTTGGTCCGCGACAACGTCTCTGTATTGTGGTTCTCTCCATCTGCACAAGGTCAGCCTTCCTCATCTTAGCGCCCCCATGCCTGATATGGCACCTGACACTCAACCGCATGCACGTAGATTACATGAACGGATGAACAAATGAACTTAACTGAGAGTAACAAAGGATGCCGAAGGCATTTGTCACCAGCTGGAGGAGTGTCACTGCTCTCTTCACACTCATCTGTATATGTGTCTTGTTTCTCACGGTGATAGTTTTGAGGCCAAGGAACCTGTTGAATTAATTCTTATCACATCCTTAAGGATCAATGACTTCATCCTGCACACTGTAGGCTTTTAATAAATGTTTGCTTAATAAATAATTCATGAGTTGTTTAGACACGTGTCTAACAAACTTGGGTTGAAGTGTGAATGTAACAAATTTGTCTCTAATCCCAGCAGCGTGGAGTCTTTCTTCTCTGCTCTAGCGCTATCAACTACCGACAAGCACCAGTTGGTAGCAGATCCCAGGACAAAATTATAGTTAAAAGATGCACAACCCATGGTGCCTTAACTTTCATATGTGATGTCTTTGTCTTTTCAAGATGTTTAGATGACCGTAGGAAAGGAAAAGCATGGGATACAGAAAGTTAAAGAAGAAATGTTGGCTGCCATTGAAAACCAATCACAAATAAAGTTACAAAGTCAATTGGAAAACAAGTGATTCTTCACAAATGCAAATCCTAAGACAGTGCCTGGCAGAGAGGATCTCCTCACTCCACCACTCCAATTCAGTAATAGTCAGTTACTATGGGCACAGCACTTTTAGGAGGAGCTCTCCCCTCTCCTACTTATGCAGAGGGGCCAAAGGATATATGACCAGGCTGTCAGCACAGGCTTCGAAGCAGCTTGCATCAGGGATGCTAAAGGAAGCAGGTGCTGAGCACGAAGGAGATCAGAATCAATGAGTGACACAGGCGTGTATTCCCAACCAGAGGCGTGGCTGTGCTATTAAGCCAGGGAAAGGTGGGCTGGGACACAGGACTCAAAGAATCCCTCTGGCTGGACCAACGCAGAGGCCGTGAAGACAGAGGAGTGGAATGCTAGGGAAAGGAGTTTTTCCATTTTTCTCTCCTTTCAGAGCCATTTTGCCTGTTTTCAAATCTAGTAACAGCATTGCTTCACCAGCACAGCATTGTAGATGCAGCCTGTGGGTCACACCAGGATGCAGTTATGCTGCTGGCAGCACAGTGAGCCAAGAGGCTCTGGATGGAGCCTGACCACCCAGCCTTCCCTCCTCAAGGCTCAGAAACTCGCCAACTTGACCCACCTGCCGGAGGCATGGCTGCAAGCCTGCAGGGTGCCACATTGGATTTTTAAGCCTGGTGTGCTTCCTTGCCTAAATTACTTTGTGATGTATCAATACCTAACCCTAAAATATTTTGTAGCCAATTTTATTATGAAATGGATTCTATTTGGTGATTACAAAATATTCTGCTTTTGAATAGTCTCAGTTCTTCAGCTGCTTCCACATGTGGGTTCAGTCTGTTGAAGAAGATGTGGGAGGCATTGAGTCCCCCAGAGAAAGACCCTGCAAGAGACTCCGGGAAAGATAAACTCTGAAGTTGAAGTTGTGAGCTCTGGCCCCCGCGTGCTGACAAAATCCATTGCATGCACCGCCCTCTTGTGGTCACGCAGCAGGTGACACCCTTCAAAGGCAAGTTACGTTGACTCTGCGCTTGGCCCCAGGGAACAGGTTCTCCGTTAGGAAAAGCATTTCTGAACATTCCTTTATTCGCATGTGCACACACACAGCCCTATGAGCAAATGAGGTCTGACATCAGGGTTATTCTCCTCCGTCACAAGGAAATAACACAAATGTTGGATTTTTTAAAAACTCAGAACTGTGGGTGAAGATTCCAAAATCACAGGATGTCCAAACTGTCAAGAATCCTGAGATGATCTTGATCAAATCCCCTCCTTTTTTTTGTTTTTTGTTTTTTTAATGTGGTGGGGGGTTTGTGAGATCTTAGACAACTCACTCCACGTCCCAGAGACATGCACTGACTTGCCTAAGATCACACAGCAAATCGCTGGTGTTGAGGTACAGGGCTCTGTCCCATGCCGGAAGTGGCTCTGGGACTCAGACCACTCCAGCTCTTCACTAGAGACGTCAGGAGACTGAGTCCAGCGAGGTCAAGAGGCCAGGGCCGCTCAGGGAGCCTGAGAGCTGAGCTCTGGTGCTGGTCCCCTGGGCAGGTGGGAGACATCTACACCTTTCCCTGTGCTTGGGCAGGGACTGTCTCTACCCCCAGCCTAGCATAGGACCTCTGTGCCCAGGACAGACAAGAGGGGCTTGTGGCAAGTATGGACGGACGAAGGAGGCACCAACCAGGACTCACGATGAGTAGAGGCCAGAGGCAGGGCCTGGGCTAACTTATGGTTCAAATGGTAAATTTTATGTTATGTATATTTTACCACAATAAAAAAAGGAAATAGCAGTTTTAAACTCAAATTTTAAAAAAAAGGAAATGAAAAAAAAATCTTAGGAACTTCTTTATGAGGCAACAGGGCAGCTACCACCAGCTTCATTTGGCAAGAAAAATGCTAGTCCCTTTTTTATTGTGGCAAAATATACATAACATAACTTGCCATTTTTACCATTTTAAGTGCACACTTCAATGGCGTTAAGCACATTCGTGGTGCTGTGCAACCGTCACCACTGTTCAGCTCCAGCACTTTCCATCTTCCCAAACTGAGACTGTGTTCCTTATGAAACACAAGCTGCCCGTTCCCTCCCCCAGCCCTGGCACCCGCCATCCTACTTTCTGTCTCTATGATTTTGACTCCTTAGCTTCCTCATGTGAGTGGAATCGTGCAGCATTCGTCTTTTTGCGGCTGGTTGTTTCACTCAGCAGAACATCCTCAGGTGACATCCATGTTCCGTTCCTTTCCAAGGCCAGGTGCTGTCCCACCCTATGGGGCAATCACCTTCTGTTTCTCCATTCATTCGTCAATGGACACTAGGTTGCTTCCACAGTCCACGTGGTTTCACCGAAGCCTGGCAGCCTGAGCTGTCCTCTCTGAGGGTCAGTGAACTCACTCTTAAGGAGGGGTCAAGTGACCATGGTCAGATGGCTCTTGCGGTGAGAGGTATGTGCCTGCTCTGAGCAAGGCATCCTGAAGGCTGAGGCCCCTCTGGAAGCTGGTAACTGTCACCCAGGCCACAGCATCTTGGGCAACCTGGATTCCTTCCTTCCCACCTGGGAAGCTTGGCTGACCTGGGGCCCAGCTCGGGCTGCAGCCAGGATCGGATGCTGTTTTAAATTTGAGATTGGATTCAGACGGATTGGGAACCTGAAAAGTCAGTGTTCTTTCAGTTGATCTGAAAACAGAAAACTTACTGGCTTTGCCAAAAAGGCAGTTCTCAAATTTGCAGCCAACGAATGCATGGAACAGAAATAGCATTAGAGGGAGCGCGGGGATCCCTTCCACGGGGATCCCTTCCACGGGGATCCCTTCCATGTTACCGTGAAGTTCTCATACTGTTGAGTGAACGTGGGAGTCAGGGTGGAGAAAGCGTGGCGTGGCCGGCGGAGCACGGCACACTGTGCCACTGTCTCCCCGCTTAGTTTTCATTCTCTTTAAAAACAAACACTGAAAAACCCTGCCCGTAACTACTTGCGCTTACGTCCCAGACACCTCTGACTCCTCACCCACGTTCTCACTGAGGAACGTGATGCCAAGGAAGGGACTTTTAAAAATCTCCATAATTAATTATTGGTTATAATGAATGCTGAGGAGGGGACATTTCAAAAGTCCTCGTCTCCACGGTTTGCTTTCTGTTGTGTGTGTCCGTGTGTTTCAGAATTTTCGCTGATGCTCAAGTGCTCTTTCCAGCAACAGCGCTCATACACGCCAGGTCACTTCCCGCAAGTCATAATTACAACATAAAGCCAAATTAAATGTTCTAACGCTGTCACTCCAACTCCTTCACATTTCCTCGCTCTTAGCAAACTCCCCTTTTTGAGTCCTGCAAAAGATTCACTGTTTTCCATTAAAGTAGACTCACTATTTCCTTCCAGAGTATTAAACGTGCAAAGAGCCACAGGTAAAGCCTTCCTTTTCTCTGGTCTTACTGCATCCTTTGTCCAAATAAAGGCAGAAGTTCCCTGTCCCCCACGCAGTCGTATGTAAGCAGAGAGCCCAGTCCCAGCTCCCAGGCGGTCGGACAGGCGCCCCGAGTCACCACTGGCCTGCCAGCACCAGCAGCTCCAGGTCCCTGAAATCCAGCAGGCATAACCTAAGAGGTTACCTAGAGTTCAGGCAACCTCCTCAAATAGCCACTACGTGAAATGAGGAAAAGTTATGTAAAGTGAAGCAAAATCCTCAACAATGAAACACGAAGCTGTTATTCTCTTTTTATGAACTCTAGTAAATTGCTTCAGAAAATGTAAGTGCCGGAAAAGAAATATTTCCATTGGGAACTAGAGATGCCCTGTGTGAAAATGGTCACATAGAAATCTGGACGACGAAGCTTTAAAGCTTTGGCTGTATTTTAAGCTACAGCCTCGGTTCATTAGAATAGGATTTTTTTTTTTTTTTAACCAACAAACTTCTACTTTTTCTGTCTACGTGTTGTTCTGCTTAAGCCTCTGAAAACTAATTTATAAAATTGAAAATGTATTCTTGTAGCAATTCCATACTTTCTAATAAACTTGATATAGACCATTTTGTAGTTAATGGAATACTTTTTTAAAATTATGTTTGAATTTTCATTTATTTGAGCTCTTAGAAAACTGTGGGTTGCTAAATTGAAGCTTAAATGAATTTGTTCATTATAGCAGTTAAGAAGGGAGCAAGCCTCACTAAGAAATTTCACAATTAATTAAAAATAAAAACTAATTTAAAATTATGCAGAAAAAGACACTACTTGAATCACACAGCTTTCTTTTTTGGTATAGCTGGGTGAGGTTTGAATATCCTAAACTCTTAAATGCAACTATTAAAATGATTAAACAGTCTGAGTATTGGCAAATTCAATATCAGCTTAGGTATAACTTCATTTTCATTATCTTGTGGTTTTTTTTCCTTTAAAAAGAATTTTAGTTTTTTTTTTTCCTTTAAAAAGAAAAAACATCAAACCTGTGGCTTTTTTGAAGGCTTTCTTTACACTTTGTATTTTGGTGGAAATATTGCTAACTCCGAGTGTGTCTTCTTGAAAAGTTTTCTGCAGAGGTAAAAGGAGATGGTTTTAAACTCTGTCTTGCGATTTTCACGGCGGCATTTCTGACACAACACGGTGAAGTTTTTGATGAAAACAGCTCTGCCAGGCCTCCAGGTTGTCCTGAATTTGTCTAGATAAAGGAGAAGGACAAAAATCTTTTCCATCTGTAATTTTTTAAAGTTATAAAACATTTTTAAAACCTGCATTCAATTAGCAATGGAAATAGTATTCTGTCTCCAAACATTTCTAGAATTGAGAATTATTTTTCTCCAATTCTAGAACACGCTTAACTTTATACAACATTTTGCCCATATTTATGCATAGATACGCAAACACAATCATTTCAATGGAGAACATTTTTCTAAAATACACGGCCACAGTGCTGCAGTGAAGGTGCTTGGCCCATCAACTTATTATATAATAAAGACTCATTTTTAAAAAATCAGGCTTGAGAATCCCGGTGGGCCTTGTGATAGAAAGTATATCTTATAATTAGAAAACAAAATAACTGGAGTGGAAAGTTTCCTGAAACTAATTTGATGTTGTATTCCACTTGACATTCACTGTTAAAGAAATTCAATGCACAAATTCAACCGCATCCAGACTCACCTTTACATTTAAGTAGCCTAAGATGTTTGGAGGAGAACTGGTGTTCCAGTGTTCAGACATGGGTGAGCCACCTCTCCCTGCCCAAGCACACGAGTGTGATTCTATCCTGCAGTTTCCTGGATGTGTCTTGTGGCAGCAGGCGACACCGTCTTTGATTTTATCAAACGAGAGTGTTTCCACTGCATTTGTGCAGTGGCTACACCTGGCTGCCTCCACACCACACACCTCTGAAAACCCCACCGTGTTGTCTCTATCTTGGAGGGAAAACAAGTGTGTGTGCTTTTTCTGGGTCCATTAGCAGAGCTGGCTGTCTGAGCTGGGCCCCGGCACTGCTCCTGCTGGTCAAGTTCTGCAGGTGTGTGGCTTGTCCTCTAGTTCAGCAGGAGAAACCGATTCCAAGGTTGCCATGTAATTAGTAGGGTCTCCTTTCCTTCGTTTAATCAGCTGCTAACACCTCCTGGCTGTTTAATATCACAGCGAGCACAGTTACAAACACTAAAGGACATGCTCTCGAAATAATTTAAAAAAATCTCTGCTCAGTAACAAACACGAAACCCATCATTATTTAATACAGAGGAATGTTGTGTTATTATAACAAAACGTTGGTCTTATTCCTGTTGCTTTATTCTGATTGTGGGAGTTTATTTTTTTTGTTTTTTTTTTTTGTTGTTGTTGTTGTTTTTTTGAGGAGGCAACTTCTCTGTATAAGGAAACATTGTATCTTTCGTTTATTTTCATCCATCTGATCTGAGACAAAATACACAACAATCTTTCACTCAAGAGCAATTAGTCCTATTCCTGTTTCAGAAAAGGGTTGAACACGTAGACTCAAAGAAGACAGAATTCCCTCCAAAATGACTATCCATTAAGTCGTAAACATGACTTGGAGGTTATTTTCCTACAGCAAATAACTGTAATTTCCTTGAAATCTAGTTCTTTATGTAATTAAAGTTATTTATTTGAGGACTTAACTCTACTTTAACATTTTACATGCCCTTAGTATCTGCGTAAAATTCACTATTTGGAGCCTGGGCCTGCATTCCCCTGCACGTATAATTGCACGGCTGCTCTGGAACGCACACTGATATGTTTGCGACAATAAATGAAAACGCTAATGTACCGAGGAAAGGGAATGGGAGACGATCTGTGAACACCAGGCCGAACTCTGTTTGCCCTGGACCCCTCCAGAGTCCCTCAGATGAGGGTCAAAGCCCGATTTCTAGTAGCAAGGCAGAGAGAGGGTCGCAGAGCACGTTTATTGATACAGAATGTTGGAGAAGGACAGACAGGCCTTTGCGTATGATCAAGCGACTTTCTGTGCAAATCTTATGGAATGTGGCATTCCTTACTTTAAAGGGAAAGGGAGATCACCATGGCAACGGCACATGGGGGCTGGAGATGGGGGGATTCCCTTGGGAGCTGAAAAGCCAGCAGAATTTTAAGCATTTGCAACTTAAAAAAGAAGAAGATGAAAACCGCACAACTCTGCCAAACACATCTACAGAAATGGAATACGGTTAGAGGGTTCTTCAGAAAGATCCAAATAAACACAGCTCAGAGCCTGCACAATAGGAGCAGGAAAAAAATCAGCCAAAACGTCCCCTACAGGACCCAGCCTTCTCCACTAAAGAGGGAGACACTATTGCTGCCACAGGGCCAACAAGGGGGAGCATTTGAGGCCAGTGGTTGCTTAGCAAGTGTCCTGGGCCAGGGATTTCCCTGCCTGTCTACTCTGGAACCCCGGGGTCCTGATCTCTCCCAGCTGGAAAGCACAGTGTGACCACAGGCAGTTGCAGGACCCAGGCCCAGTGGGGCTGGCCCAGCTCAACCACTCAGCCACACAGACTCCAGCCCGTCCGCAGTTGGCTCATGGCTCCCAACACCAACAAGGCTGCGTGTAGAAACAGCTTAGCTATCACAGAAATCTCTTAGAATTGTAGATAATAAGCTGAAGAGAATCCAGTGTAAAAGTGACTATAAGCGAATGCAGTTTGTGGTTATAGTATCCATAAGAGAAAAAAAGGACAGATTTATAAATGGAGCCAATTCAAACCCTCTAGAAACCGTCTCTTCCACCAGCTCTTTTATTTGAGAAAAAAAGGGAGCATGCTGAAAACGTGGGGGCAGCCCATGCCCAGCTGGTCAAAAGCATCGGAGCGCCTGTGTCCCTGAAGGAGCTGGGCTTCAGCCCCGGCCTCTGCAGGGGTCTGAGGTGATGCTGGGGTTGGGGGGTGGGGTGGGGGACATCAACCAACACAAAATGCAGCAAATGCTTCCCTGGAAATGGCAACATAGCAGAGAGCTATGGGCACAGACGGGCTGGCTCCCACTGCCCCCTCTCCAGCAGTGTCCACGCTCACGAGGTGGGAGGGCAGGCCGGGGATTATTTGGATCATGTAAGTCAGAACGTTGTTGCTGTTCTGGATGTGTGTGGTCAGGTCAGAGCAGACCTGATTTCTGGTGCAGTGGTGAGCCTGGCTTGTACAGGTACACACCCCAGATGTCACCACCCTGCTGTATTTCGCAGAGCCTCTGCTAGGCAGAGCCTCCAGCTGTTTAAAACAGAAATAGCCCCAGCAGGGATGATGAGCAGGGGATTTTGGTGTTCAGTGATTTCGCCTTTGCAGGAAGGCAGGGTTGTGGTGGGGGGGGGCAGGGGGGAGCCCTGGTCACCCCAGCAAAGTCTGGCCTGGTTCCAGCATCACCAGGTACTGGCCTATGGCCTTGGGTAATTCATTTTTCCTCTCAGAGTCTCTATTTTCTCCTTTGCAAGATGGGTCTAATAATATCTTTTCCACCTTTAGGGAGAAGCACTCAAGAAGACAAAGGGAGGGTCAGTGGAAGGGAGGGGAAGAGGTGGGAGGTTAGGGGACTTCATTAAGTGACCTTCTTTCCTTTTCTAATTGTAAAAGCAGCATATGGTTGTCATAAAGGCACCCAAAATGTAGAAACGTGTAAAGGAGAAAATGGCCTGTAAAAGCCAGAGAGAGCCCTTGATAACCTCTCGCCTTCCTCACTATCCCTCTCTCACTTGCGAGGAGACCCGTGACATAATTTCTTTTTTTTTTTTTTTGAGATGGAGTTTCCCTAGTCACCCAGGCTGGAGTACAGTGGTGCCACCTCAGCTCACTGCAACCTCCACTTCACAGGTTCAAGCGATTCTCCTGCATTAGCCTCCCAAGTAGCTGGGATTACAGGCGCCCACCACCGCGCCTGGCCAATTTTTGTATTTTTAGTAGAGACGGGGTTTCACCATTTTGGCCAGGTTGGTCTCAAATTCCTGACCTCATGATCCACCCACCTCGGCCTCCCAAAGTGCTGGGATTATAGGCGTGAGCCACCACGCCAGGCCAGTATTCTTTCTTTTGTGTATGGCTTATTTCCCATAGCATAAATGCCTTCAGGATTCATCCACGTCGCAGCAGGTACTAGGATTTCCTTCCTTTTTAAGGGTGAGTAATGTTCCACTGTGTGGATGGACCACATAGTCATTCATCTGTTTGTGGACACTTGGTTTGCCTTCCCTTTTTGGCTATTGTGAATAATGTTGTTCCAAATACGGGTGTGCAAGTATCCATTCCAGCCTCTGCTTTCCATTATTTGGGGTATATGCCCAGCAAGGGAATTGCTAGATCATCTAGTAATTGTATGTTTAATTTTCTGAGGTACGGCCATACCGTTCTCCACAGCAGCTGCACAATTTCACATTCCCATCAGCAATGCACAAGGCTTCCAGTTTCTCCACATCCTTGCCAACACTTGTGATTTACATGTTTTTTTGTTTTTGTTTATATATATATATAACATATATATAAAAATATGTATTTTGTTTATATATATATATAATATATATATATATATAGTCATCCTGATGAATGTGAAGTGGTATCTCCTTGTGGTTTTGATTTACATTTCCCTAATGATTAGTGATGTTGAGCATCTTTTGGTCTTCTTATTGGAATTTTTATTTCTTCTGGGAGGAATGTCTATTCAAATCCTTTTTCCATTTTTAATTTTTTTGTTGTTTCATAAACATAATTTTATAAAGAATCTTCTCACTTCCGGTATGAGAACATCCTTCCTCCTAGATAAATGAGAGTTTCCAGCCATGGTTTCCAGCCTGTCTTTCTGCCTCCCCTCCACGCCCTCCCTCCTGAAGCAGGGGACCATGTCATGGTTGAGAATGCAGACCCTGGTTCAGACTCAGGCTCCATTCTTAGCCACTGTGAATTCCTGGGCAAATGGCTTTCTGTGTACATCAGTTTTCTCACATGTAGCATGGAGACTGAGTAATGCTCACCGCATACATGGTGTGGATTAAACAAATTAATCTATGTGAAATCCTTAGCACCTGCAGGTAGCCAAGAATCCCATGAAAGAGTTGGCTCTGCTGTTACCAGTGGTGTTGTTATTTCTCATTCCAGGCAGGGGGTCTCATCTGGGTTCTGGTGGAAGGATATGGCAGAATCTCCGGGAGGAGGGGGGCTCCTGGATATACTGACAGACAAAAGCCTCTCCATCCAAGCAAATGGCTGGTAGGAGCCAGCCGATGGTGCCCTGTGCCTGGGCACTGCCCAGCCTCCTGTCTGTCAACTCCTCTCACATCTATCCTTAGGCAGACAACGTTGTCATCTCCATTTGTGGCTGAGAAAATGGAAACCTTAGAAAGATCCAGTAACTATCCAAAGCCACTGACAGGATGTGACCTGAGGCCATCTGCTGTCAGAACTGCCACCCTAACCAGCCCCACAGGGAGAGCTGGCCATGGCCTTCAATTATGCTATGCCACGGGCCAGAATTTACATCTTGACCATGGTGGTAGTCACACAACTGTGGACATTCGACAAAAGTAAAAAGGATGAATGTTACTGAATGCAAACTATGCCTTAACGAAAGACACCCTGAATTGCATAAACATTTTTTCCTTTCAGTTCAAAGGCATTTTCATGATATTTGTTGCACAGTTCGTTTGGTAATAAAGTCAAGAGGCAGCTGGAGGCTGATTTTGTCCAAGGCTCACTATGTAGGCTTTGAAATATCAGTGTTTCTTGGTCAGCATCACCTTTCCTGGAAAGAGGTGAGTCTGTGGGAGATCCCATGTGCAGATGGCAGATGCCAGGCTGGGCTCTCTGGGGTCAAATGAGCTAAGTCTGCAAGTCTGATGCAGGCGAGCAATGGCCGGGGATCTGGGAGTCTATATCTTCCTGCTCACCTCCATTCTGAGAACTGTCACCAAGCTCCTCATGCTCAGGGCTCTTTGAGCTTCAAACCACTACTCTTTTATGAGAATCGCAAAATCATCGTGGGGTTCTGGCTCAGTTTAAAACTTAACCTGAGGGGTCTCTGGTGCGCCGTTTTGTTCTGGAGGGGTTTGTACCCCTGCTTTACGGGGAGGATGTTTGCAGAGAGGACACACATGAGTGATGATACATATGTGTTGGAGAGAGAAAAAGCAAGGTGGCAATGACCTTTGTTGGGGCCCTGCCTTTCTGGCCGGGGTACCGCAGTAGGACACCCCCTGCCCAGTGCTGCCTGTGTGGCAGGAAGACAGCTGGCCACTGTGCCCACTGACCTCACAGTGCCTGCAGGTCCCCTTCGTGTCTGTGCCTGCCTCTCTGTCCCTGGACCACCCCTGCTCTGCCCGCTCCCTGCTCCTCATCAGCTTCTCACTAAGTCCCAGTTCCCTCCCATCCTCCTGCAACCTTTCCCTTCTGTGTCCTTCCCTCTGACAGTAACTCCCACTGCGCACTGCTGCTCTGGAAAAGGACTTCGTTTGCCTCAACCTGGGTGGGCATCGCAAGGACGCAGGGCTGTGCAATCCGCGCTGGCAGGCGACAGAACACTTGGGTGGCTTTTGAAGTCAATTCTGTTGAATTAGTGTTGCCGACGTTAAGCACGCAGGCGCACACACATGCACATTCTTCCTGACATTCTCACATTTTGAGCAAATCCAATGTAAATGAGACGGGAAGGTAACTGGGAGAATCTCTGTCCACAAGAACTACTTTTAAGGCCAGATTTCATTTTCAATGATGACTCTCTATGTCTTTACTTGATTGGAAGGTTCAGATACGTTAGAATTTTAGGTGGGGAAAGTGATGGAATCCTGTTATGTCTTGATTGTGTGGTGGTTACACGACAGTATACATCTATCAAGACTGAAAAGGATAAATTTTACCAAATGGAAATTACACCTTAATAAAAGATGGAAAAACAATAGGTTGCAAAATAAAGAATTCAATAGATTAAACAGGTGTTTGAACTACATGACACCAACAGCCCATTGGTTAATTTTTTGTCATTTAATTATCTGATTAAAAGGGCTGTTTGGTAAAGAACCAATATCCAATTTTAAATTTGGCCAGGTTGGGGGAGGACACTCCGTCTTTTTGTCTTTCCAGCTCTCTTCCTTTCTAAGAAGCACTCTCTCTCCTTCTGGAGAACTCGTCCTCCCCCGTAACTTGATAAAGCTCAGAAAACTAAGTTCATCCCTGATGTTGAAGTGTGTTCAGATGGGCTTTTCTATCCCCTATTCTGGATACAGCAAGAATGAAGGCTTGGGTCCACAGGAGGAAGATGGGGTGGGCAGGGTCAGATGAGTAGCCGCAGAGGGAATCGGTCCAGCGGGAGCTCACGGAGGCCACCTGGGTCAGTCTGAGGTTAAAAAATGCCTGGACAAGAAGGGCAAGGACTATGGTGCCCCATTTTCCAGCAGATTCCAGCGGTGAGGTTGCCTCATTGCCGGCTTGTTCTTTCTGGAGCTAGGGTTGCTCTCATGGTCCATCTGGACAGTGAAGGAGGCCAGGGGTGTAATGAAGAGGGGACGCTGGATCAGCAAAGAACCTGAAGCAACCATGGTGTCAAAGAAGGTGGCCTGAGAAACACAAATGGTGGTCAGAGTGTGCTTCCCTCGGAAGAGAGCAGGTATATGTGATGCAGGAAGAGGATGGAGTCCTTCCATCTCACCGGCTACCCATCTGTTTACTCCTAGCTCTGGGTCAGCACCCACCAAGGGAATGTGGAGCCTCGGGAAGGGAGGGCTGGGGAAGACCTGGGCATGACAGCTGTTGGCTGCAGTGAGGAGAGACCACAGTGAAGCCACACATTCTGCAGTCTGCCCTGGAGACAGTAAAGGCCGAGTTCACAATGCTGAAAGTTGAAATTGTGGTGAAAATAATCAAGCTTTTAAAACATCATCTTAAAATGCAGATACAAAGAATAAAAAATAAGAAAATGGATGGGAGAGAGAATGATAGAGAAGACAGAATAAAGATCCAACCTATGAAAAATAATAATTTTTTAAAAAAGGAAAAACAAAAAGCAAATCAAAGTTATATTAGAAGAAAACTTTCCTGAGTGATGTGAAAATATCATTAAGCCCTCTGTGTTCCAGGGTTTCCCATCTGCAGATTCAATCAACTGAGGATCAAAAACACTGAGAAAAACAATTAAATATAATAATATGAAAATTAAAAATAATACAAATAGGCCGGGCGCGGTGGCTCACGCCTGTAATTCCAGCACTTTGGGAGGCCAAGGTGGGCAGATCACGAGGTCAGGAGATCAAGACTATCATGACTAACACAGTGAAACCCCGCCTGTACTAAAAATACAAAAAACTAGCCGGGCGAGGTGGCGGGCGCCTGTAGTCCCAGTTACTCGGGAGGCTGAGGCAGGAGAACGGCGTGAAACCAGGAGGCGGAGCTTGCAGTGAGCTGAGATTGGGCCACTGCACTCCAGCCTGGGGGACAGGGCGAGACTCCGTCTCAAAAAAAAAAAAAAAAAATACAAATAAAATCAATACAATATAACAACTATTTATAGGGCATTTACACTGTATAAGGAATTATAAATAATCTAGAGGTGATTTAAAGCAAACGGGAGGATGTGTGTGGGTTATGTGCAAATACCATGCCATTTTATATCAGGGACTTGAGCATCCTCAAATTTTGCTCTGTTTGGGAGTCCTGGAACAAGTCTCCCTTGGATACTGAGGGATGTCTGTCCCGGAGCATCCAAGTCAATAGGATTCTTCAACATTACCCAAGTAGTTCACATTCTAGCAAACATCTGGAAGGACAAGAGGAGGAAGGGAGGGATGGAAGGAAGGAAAAGAGGAGATAACAGAAAAGTGAACAGGAAACAAAATTTATTACACCATGTTTTTAGATAAGACTAAACATTACAAACATACAAATTCCTTAATTCAAATTAAAATTCCTACAGGATTTTAACTTCACAAAATAAGGAAGGAAGGATAAGAGAAGATAAAGAGGAGTGGACAGGAAACACAATTTCTTACAGCATGTTTCCAAATAAGAAGACTAATTATTACAAACATATAAATTCCTTAATCAAATTGAAATTCCTATAGGATTTCTCTAACTTCACAAAAATAAGTGCATTTGGAAGTCATGTGAAAATAGCTTCAACAAATAAGGAAAGGAAAAGAAAGACAAGAAAGGAACAAACGGGAAGTGAAGAGAAGGCGAAGATGGAGGAGCTTCTCCCAACTGGATGTTACAACACTTTAGAATCCACAAAAATTTAGCAGATTTATAGTCATTACAAAGGATCCAACAGTCATGAGATTTGTTCAGGTCTTCTTCAAACACTTAAAACTGCTGATCTAGATTTATTTATTTTGAGATGATCTTGCTCTGTCACCCAGGAGTGGAGTGGTACCATCATAACTCACAGCAGCCTCCAATTCTGGGCTAAAGTGGTTCTCTCAACTTAGCATCCTGAGTAGCTGGGGCTACAGGTGCATGTCACCACACCCAGATAATTAATTTTTTTTTTGTAGAGATGGAGTCTTGCTGTGTTGTCCAGGCTTGTTTCAAACTCCTGGTTTCAAAGGATCCTTCTGTCTTGGCCTCCCAAAGTGCTGGGATTACAGGTGTGAGCCACTGCACCTGGTGTTTAAATTTAAAAATTGAGCTAAGACAAAAAAAGCAAGAAAGGGAAACCAGTTCCCAGAAATCAGGAGGGAGCTCTCAGCTGGGGCAGTGAACAGGAGTCCCAGTGGTGTGCTCCAAAGAGGGTATGCAGGTGGGCTGGAGTTCTCACAGTAGGAGGGGTTCAAATGACCATGAGAAGAAAGAATCCATAATTCTCTTCTTGTTTGACTCTAGGAGATGAGAGTTTGGAAGTTTCCAAGCGTGAGCAGGGAGGGAGCAGAAAAATCTGTGTTTTGGCCACAGGTCATAGCCTGGAAGCAGAAATCCTTTAAAAGGCTGTAAAGTGAGAAGCAGCTTAGCCTTTGCTGTGTGCAGGTGTGAGGCCCAAAGTCACACTTCTATGCTCAGGGTGTGGAGACAGCAAGCTGAAAACCACACTCACAGATGAGAAGTAGCTATAGCTGAGCCCAGTGTCAACAGAAATAGACCCACAGGGTCCACTGCTCTGGAGTGGGAACATTTGTGCCCCAGAAGCTAAAGTTAATGGAATAATCTCAATGAAACTCTTAAGTAAAAATACTTTAAATATTCAAAGAGCTAAAGGAGGAGAAAGAGTTCATTCCTGCTGCTGTAACAACATTCCACTTACTGGGTAATTTATAAACAATGGGAATTTATCTCTCCCAGTTCTGGAGGCCAGGAAGTCCAAGACCAAGGTGCCAGCAAGCTTGGTGTCTGGTGAGGGCTGCTCTCTGCTTCCAAGATGGCGCCTTGTTGCTGCTGTGCCATGTGGACAGGACAAACACCGTGTTCTCTCTCACTTGGCCAGGGGACCGAAGGCTGTGTCCTCACATGCCAGCAGAGTGGAAGCGGGAGGCAGTTCTCTGAAGTCTCTTTTATAAGGACATTAATTCCGTTCATGAGACTGGGGTCCTCTTGGCCTAATCACCTCCCAAGGGCCCCAACTCATCACAGCAACCCCTTGAGAGTCAAACTCCAATACATGAATTTTGGGGGGAAACATACATTCGAACTACAAAAATCCTTAAAGCAAGAATAGGCAATTATGAAATAAGAATCAGCAAACGTGAAAAATAATTAAGAAGGTTTTATAAGAGTGAACAAGAAACCTCCGAGAGTCGATGTGACGTCGCTGAAGAGGGAGGCACAGTCATGCACGGGGTGAAGATCGCATGTACGACTGCGGTCCTGGAAGAGGATAATGGAGCTGAAAACTCCTATCACCTGGTGATGTCGATGGCACCGCACATTCCTCACGTGTTTGTGGTATAAACAAACCTACTGCGTGCCAGTCGTCTAAAAGTCTAGCACATAGAATTATGTGCACCCCGTAATACCTGATAATGATAATAAATGACGACGTTACTGGTTTATGTAGTTGCTGTGCCATACTTTGGGTCATTATTTTAGATTACATTCCTTCCATTTGTTAAAGAATAGAAAAACAGTTACCTGTAAAACAGCCTCAGTGGGTCCTGCAGTACGTATCCAGAGGAAGACATTGTCATCATAGGAGGCGACAGCTCCATGCGTGTTACTGTCCTGAAGACCTTCCAGTGGGACAGGAGATGGAGTTGGAAGACAGTGATATGCATGACCCCGACCCTGTGTAAGCCTAGCTTGTGTAGTAGCTTGATTTTCAGCACAAAAGTTTAAAAAGTGAAAAATTAAAGTAAAAATGTTTTTAAGCAGAAAGAAGCTTATAGAATAAGAATATAAAGAAGGAAATTACTTTTGTAGAGATGTACAATGTGTTTCTGTTTTAAGCTAAGTGTTATTACAGAAGAGTCAAAAAGGTTAAAAAATAAGAGTTTATAAAGTTAATAAGTTACAGCAAGTTCAGGTTAATTTATTATTGAAGAAAAAAATATTTTTATAAATGTAGATAAGCCTAAGTGTGCAGTGTCTGTAAAGACTCCAGCAGCATACAATAATGTCCTAGACCTTCACATTCACCACCCCTCACTCACAGACTCACCCAGAGCAACTCCCAGTCCTGCCAGCTCCACTCACGGTATGTGCCCTAGATAACGGATGTGTCCTTTTTTATATTTTACACTGTGTTTTGTTTTGTTTTGTTTTAGATGGAGTCTTGCTCTATCGCCCAGCCGGAGTGCAGTGGCACGATCTCGACTCACTGCAACCTCTGCCTCCCAGCTTCAAGCGATTCTCCTGCCTCCTCAGCCTCCCAAGTAGCTGGGACTACAGGCGCGTGCCACCACACCTGGCTAATTTTTGTATTTTTAGTAGGGATGGGGTTTCACCATATTGGCCAGGCTGGTCTCGAACTCCTGACCTCGTGATCCACCCTCCTTGGCCTCCCAAAGTGTTGGGATTATAGGCATGAGCCACTGGGCCTGGCCAACACTTGTTTTTGCTATGCCTTTTCTGTGTTTGGATACCAAATGCTTCCCATCGTGTTACACTTGCCTACAGTATTCAGTGCAGTCACATGCTGTCCAGGTTTGTAGCCTGGGGAAGAGGCTAAACCACATAGTCTAGGGGTGTAGGAGGCCGCACCATCCAGGTCTGTGTAGGTACACGCTCTGATGTTCACACAATGACAAAATCATCTGGCAATGCATTTCTCAGAACATATTCCCATCATTAAGTGATGCTTGACTGCAGAAAACTGGGGGAAGAAACCTGAAAACTCATCAGCCTGCAACACAGTGAGATAAAGAAATGGAAACACACATGAGAAATTAAGAGACAGAGAGAACAAGATGAGGTGCTTAAATATGCACCTCATAGAAGTTCTAGAAGGAGAACAGTGAGACTCTGGAATAGGCAATATTTATAAAGATAATGCCTGAAATTTTTCCAGAATTGAAAGATATACATGGTGTGATTTTAAAATATCCTCAAGTCCTGGACAGGATAAATGGAAACCAATTCCTGTGAAGACAGAGCATAACAAACTGCAAAATACAAGGATAAGGAGAAGAAATTGAAAGCTACCTGAGATTAAAAAACACCAAAAACAATAGATACGAGATGAAGGGTAGACAGTGAGATGATGGTACACACCTCACCAGTAAGGCCGGTTGTCGGCGTGCAGGGCAATTATATCCATAATCCTCACATCGGTCTGATCCAAGGACAGACAGACTTCACAGAGCAGGAGAGATAACCTGGAAAGAGAGGAAGGAAGTGAATATTTGACACAAAAGGCATCACAAACCGGGATGACTTGGAGGATTAGACAGTAAGTGCTGCTCGTATAATTGGTTGGCTATTTAGAAAAACACATTATCTACCGTACACAACCCCAAATATTAAGATTAAAGAGTTAAATTTAAAATAATCATAGCGCACAGCTTTGCACAGTGGTAGTATCGTAACCCATGAGGTTTATCCGAGGCGCGATTATTACTGATTAAAAACTTCCCCACAATAATAATAGTGTAAAATGTGGGATGAGTAAATGAGAAATGTGCCTAACATTACTGATGGTCAGAGAAACGCAGATCAAAGCAGCGCTCTCCTAAGCAGAGGTTTTTAAAAATGTGAATGCCCAGTGCTGGGAGTCAGGTGGGGAGGGGCCGGGTAGCCTCCCAGATCCTTGGCAAGAGTGAGGCTACAAAGTGCTAGAGTGCTTTTGGAAAGCAATTTGGAAATTTATGTGTTAAAAATGATCCAATGTCCATTACCTTTGACCCAGTAATGCCGTGATGAATCATCGACTTTGAGGGAATAATAAAGAATGGAGACAATGATTCATGCCTGAAGGTGTTCCTCACCACCTCATTTATAATCATGAAATCTAAGAAAAACTACGGTGTCCAGCATCCGAGAGATGTCTTCAAATAAATAATGGAAAGCTAAGTGATGAAATATTATACTGTCAGTATAAACTGTTTGAGAGTTTTTAATAACAGGAGAAAATGAACATGGGATAATGTTAAGTAAAAAAAAAAAAAAAGGCAGGTTTTGTTACTGAATACAAAAAAATAACTGCAAGGCTCTTTTGAAATGAGCGTGACCCTGCCACAATATTGCAGCAGTTACCTTTGCGTGGTGAATGTGGAAGACTTCTGGTGTCCTCCTCTTTTCTACCACATGGATGACTGCTTTATGAGCACAGCACAGTCAGGAAGGCCTGTTTACGAAATTTGAAATAACTGCTGGAAAGAGCATCCTTTGACCTACAGTTTGCACAGTGCTTTCGAGAAAGGCAACACGCGCTGCCCTGGGATCCTGTGCTGCAGGGTGCGGTGCGAGAACGGTGTCTGGGGAGAGAGATGCCACATCTGAGCAAGGGATGTGGATGACAGGCTTTGTCCCAGGACCAGCCATTTGCTGAGAAGGTTCCAGAAAGTACATGCCCTCATCCCTTAGCTCTGTGTCCTTGAGCTGAAGCCGCCTGTCACCTTCTCTCCTTTCCACGGAGGACTCGGTCTCAGCTCAGGGGACTGTGACGATTGCACCAGTGCTGCCAAGAAGGAGGCCAATTAGTACAAAGTAAATTTTTCTCCCCCAGGGAAAATGGACAGAGGCCACCAGAGCACTTTTCTGATGGCAGAAAACATGAGTTTCCTGCATTGTAGGCCAACCAGCCACAACCAGAGATGAAAGAGACCAGAGAACGTCCCACAGCCTCCTGGGCCAGAGCCGACCAGGCAATTAGACCTCAGCATTTATTTATGGAGCTAATTTTGTGTGTATTGCTCCTATTTCCGTCTGTAGATAAAAAGCAGAGATAATCAGCTTGGCTCAGAACGTGGATACTCTGGGAGCCCCACCCGGGGACCACTTTAAAGCAGAAGGATCCCACAGGGAATGGTGCTGAATTGGGGCCGAGGCATTCCACTCCACCACAAACGACACAACCCCCCTCTTCCCGCTGTGTCTTCCTCCAGCCGATTTGTGGAGGGGATATTTATAGGATTTCCACCATTTATGGGAGGCATTTCTGAAAGGAAAAATCAGGCGGGGGCGTTTTCCTAGTAAAAGCTTATGGTTATCATCATTTGCTCTCATTAGTCCCCAATCCTCCTCGCTGCAGCGTCAAAGCCCTCCTCCATTCTTTGCCTCACCACATTTTTATTCTCTAACTCCTTCCCTAAGTTCTGCTGTCTCAGAGACCATTTGTAATTAATAACGAAAACCCCACCTCCCGAGCTGTACCGGAGAGGTGGGGATCTCACTAGCACGCATGTCTCCAGCAAATATGTGTGTCTTGGGGAGTGTTCTGAAGACTTTATCAAGCATATCCCTACACAGAACAGACAGGCTGCCAGGTCACATCTAGGGACAACTGGGAACCTGGAAATGTATCGTATTTTTTCTCATGAAGTTTTCTCACCTGTCTTTGGAGCTGCCATGATTAACATTAGGGCAAAAAAAAAAACAAACAAAAAAAAACACATGGTAAAACCAGCGGAGTAGCAGCTGATAAAACAAGTACAGTGACTAAAAAGAAAGTAATTTTGAGCTGATTGAAGAGAGAATATTTTATTCTCCCTCCCGGAAATAACTGCTGCCTCTTCAAACCTGACATTAAAATACCAGAGAGAAACAGATTACCTACTAGGTTTTGAAATTTAAAGTTAACTTTATTATTTTAAGAATTTTAGAACAGTGTTTTTTCTTCTCATAACAATCAGGTATCAGCTTCCTCTAAAAGTTTTTGAATGTCCCCTCACATTAGTTGTACTGCCTTTTTCAATTAAAAATACTTCGAGGAATGTGAAATGATTAGTCAATTCAAACATTCTCTATCAATCAGTGCTACGGTGAAGGTTTTAAATATTGACAAAAACATGCCCCGTGTAGGACAAACCAATCATCTTTCAGGCATTGGATCAGGGCCAATAACTTGAGAAATAAATGTATTGATTCTTCCACAAATCTTAAAGTCTGATCTGTGTTATCTTAGTTGCAATTATAAAAATAAAATAAAAGGGGCTTCAAATGTATAGTAGTCTTGCTATTTGAAACAGACGAGAAAAATATATAGTATTCTTGCTATTTGAAACGGAAATCTGAAAGAATGAAGAAGGATGGCACACAAGTAAAGATTTAATTTCAGTTTTCAGAGACAAATCAGTTATTCTAGGTGATTAAAAAAGACAGTCAGGCCTTGTACTGGTGCATTTTCATCCCCAAGTCAAATAAACCACGTCTACAAGAAAGGTCTTCTGTCTTTTGCTCTTGTCCAATTTACCTTCCAAAATGCCTGTGGGTGTCTAAGGCACTCTCTGTAGTAGCTGTGACTCTGAGCAGCTGATGACCATTTTGTGGTGGTGATTGTTATAAACAGAAATCTTATCTAAGAAAAGCTGAAGGAACTAGAAGACACTGCTATTTGAAAATGTGGTTGTGAACCTTTTGTAAAAGGGAGTCCTCTCCATGGAGCACAGTCCCCCTCAGGTTCTCCATTTGTCTAGGGGAGAAGGAAGAACTATCTGGAGGCACCTGCTACCTGTCCTGGAGTCGCAGGTGCTCTGGTGGGCGTGGTCATGTGTAAAACCCGCCCCTGTGGATGTGAGATGCTGCGTCCCTCCGAGTTCAGCGTTGACTCTTTGAACAGACATTCCCCAACACACACACACACACACAGATCTGTGGCCCATGGGCATTGCTGAAGTGCCCTAGCATGGCACCTCCTGAAGCAGCATTCAGGGGAGCCGCTGGGAGGTCAGCAGAGTGTCGGGGCGGGGTGGCTCCTGGGATCAACCGCATCTGACATCTTAACCTGCGGAGGGCTGCAGTCGTTCTGAAGCCCGGGCACACGGAAAGCACCACCATGACAGAAAGACCACCCCTGAAACGCCAATTTTCTTTTCTTTCTTCCTTTCTTTTTCTTTTTTCTCTTGGAGATGGAGTTTTGCTCTGTCTCCTAGGCTGGAGTGCAGTGGCTTAATCTCTGCTCACTGCAACCTCCACCTCCTGGTTTCAAGCGATTCTTCTGCCTCAGCCGTCCTAGTAACTGGGATTACAGGCACGCACCACCATGCCTGGCTAATTTTTTTGTATTTTTAGTGGAGACGGGGTTTTGCCATGTTGCTGAGATGCCAGTTTTTACAGGTTTCTACACGATGGCCGTTCTGGGGTCATCACTTTGGTGGCATGTACAACACCTCCATCCCACTGCCATGCACCAATAAAAACTCCACAAAATCACTCTGAGTCCCCTGCACTGAGATTACTGATGGAGGAGCAAGTGCCTGCTGTGTAAGGTGAGGGGTGATGCCCACTGGGGCAGGTGCCCACATGAATCTCTTGGCTAGGGTAGAGAGTTGACCCCAACTCAGAAGTCAAGTGAATGAGCAGAGGTCAGCGAGGCTGTCAATTAGCCAGAGAGTTTGGGCCATTCCCCTGAGATTTTACATCTAAATGAATGCTCCAGAGTTCACTGACACCAATAGACTTAGGGGAGGGGGATGTTGGTTGCACACGGAGATACTGTTGGGGGTGGTGGGCTGGTCATTCCCTGGCTCTTCTCTTCCTCCCACCCTCCAAACTCTAGCTGCTGACTGGAGTGGACAGGGTGGCTCCCCAAGTTACTCATGACAGGCAGAGGCAGTGCAGGGACTGGGCTCAGGGCAAAGGAGAGTGACTGGGACGCCTCACCCTGACTTCCTCTTGATTGCCTGGAACAACTTCCTCTTGATTGCCTGGAACAACTTAGCTGAGTCTTTCTTCCACAGTCCCCTTCTTCCCTACATCCTGGGGTTCCTACCTGACACCAAAGGTACTAAGCTCCCGTCACTACTCTGGAGAGCAAGGGACGAATGTGCATTCTGTGGTTGGTGGTTGTAAATAGAGAAAAGATGGTTTATGTATGGTGTAAGCCCTAATAGCTTGCCATGGGCCATGGCTCATGGCAGGCAGGGGATGAGGTGGCCTATTCTGTCATCATGTCGTGGCCTGGGTCACAAATGCAGATGGGGTGGCACCCGTGTGGAAGGTGTCATTAGTGTCATGGCCTACTTCTTACAGGGAGAGCCTCCAGTTCAGGCAGAGCAACAAGACCACACCCCACAGCAAATACAAACTGCTCATTTTCATAGTGGAAGCTGTTCCTGCATCATTTGAAACGTTTTAGTCACACATGATATACATACACGAGAGTCTACATATAAATGTGTACCAACTAAACACATCCAGGAAGCGGGGCACCAGAATTAGCAGCACCAGATAAGTCCATCCCGGGTGGACTCCTTCCAAAACCAATCACAATTCTAACTTCTAATAACATAGATTAGCCTTGCTATAGATTTGTGTTTGTACTTTAGGTAAATTGAATTGCGTCGCATATACACTTTTGTGTCTGGCTTCATTTGTTAAACATGCTATTTGTGGGATTTGTCCAAGGTTGGGCGGAGCTCTCTTTTTTGTGGCTGTACAGTGCTCTCTTTGTGGGTATAGCACAGTTTGTATGCTGGTGGATATCTGAGTACTTTGAGGATATCACTAATCATGTTCATTCAACTCAACTTTTTTGACATTTAAAAATTAAATTGCAAATTAAATTTTTATTTATAACATAAATTGCAAATTTTGATTCCCTGTGCAAGAACTGATGGATACAATGTTTACATTGGGTTGACATCACTGAAGGTGTTGTTTTATTGATGCAAAATGATGACCTATACTTAGTGTAATAATCAATTGACTTGGATCATATCTTTACTTTTAATACCTCTGTGTGTGTGTGTGTGTGTGTGTGTATTTGTGACTGACTGCAACATGTATTTGTTACCTCACAGTTACCATGGGTCAGGAATCTGGGTCCTCTTGGCCAGCTGCATGCTCATCTGGAGATTGAAGTCCTCTTCTAAGCCCATTCAAGTTCTTGGCAGAATTTAGTTCTTTGCAGTTCTATAACTGCAGCCCTCAACTCCTAGAGGCCGCCCCTCACTGTGGCAGTTGTGAACTCTGTGAGGTGGCTGCTTCTTCAGCATCAGTAGGAGAATGTCTCTAACCCCTGGTCCATCTTTATGGGGCTCATCGGATTAGCTGGTACCCAACTAGGATAATTTGCCTTTGACAGGTCCTGCCCACTCTCATACAGCTTGAATCCTAGAAGTCAGCACTCAAGAGAGCCACACTGGAGTTCTCCTGACCACATCGCTCTATCTCAGGGCAGTCTCTCCAGCAAGCCAGTTTCAGACTGACTTTACTCCTGCTTGATGACTCACGGCTGCAAAGCAGCATACAGCATATTTTATTCTTTCCACTGTCCTTCCTTCCTGATGTGCCAAGAGTCTTTTATTTTCTTTCTGTTTAACAGACTTCCCTGAGGCTTTCTTTTAGAGTAGGCTTGCTGGCAACACATTCTCTTAATTTTCCTTTATTTGAGCACATCTTTCTTTTTCTTTCTTTCTTAAAGGATATTTTTGCCAGATATGGAATTTGGGGTTGACAGCTTTTATTTCAGCACTTGGAAAATGTTGTGCCACTTCCTTCTGGCCCCCATAATTTCTGTTGAGATACCTGCTGTCATTCAAACTGCTTCTCCCACCAGGGGAAGGTATTGTTTTGCTGTCACCAATTTCAAGATTTTACTTTGTGTTTGGTTTCCTGGAATTTGATTATGCTGTGTTTTGGCATGAGATTCTTTGAGTTCAACCTGTTTAGGATTTGCTCAGCATCTCAAATCTGTAAGTTGATGTCTTTTGCCAAACTTGGGAAATTTTCAGCCATTATTTATTTGAATACTTTTTCAGGATCTTCCTCTTTATTCTCTCCTTCTAAGACTTTGAGGACAAGAGAATTAGATTTTTTGTTATTGTCCCACAAGTCCCTGAGGCTCTGTTTCTTTTTCAGTCTATTTTTTCTCTCTGTTATCCAGATTGGTTAGTTTCTGTTTTTCTCTCAAGTTCACCCATTCTTTCTTCTGTACTCTCCATTGAGTTTTTAATTTGAGTATTTCAGTTGTATTTTTAAAGCATTAATTGATCAGATCATATCCTTATTTTAAATAGACTACATGTACCTTATAAACTGCTGTATTCCTTGCCATACCCTTCTAGCCCCTATCACAAACTATACCTAATTCAGAAACACCTTTTAGTGAACACTGTGTACTTTTAAAGCTATGAAATCAGTGCCAGGCATGGTGGCTCAGGCCTGTAGTCCCAACACTTTAGGAGGCTGAGGTGGGCAGGTGGATCACTTGAGGCCAGGAGTTCAAGACTAACCTGGCCAACATGGTGAAACCCTATCTGTATTGAAAATACAAAAATTAGCCAAATGTGGTGATGCACACCTGCGATCCCAGCTACTTATGAGGCTGAGCAGGATAATCACTAAAATCACTAAAACCTGGGAGGCACAGGTTGTAGTAAACTGAGACCCCACCACTGCACTCCAGCCTAGATGACAGAGCAAGACTCCAGCCTCCAGGAATAATGTCAATTCAGAACAGGTAGGTTCTACTCTGAACAGATGAGGTCCCAGTGTTCAAACAGCTTAACCAATTTGTGACCGTCTTCCTGTGGCAGGGCTTGGCGCCTGTCTGGTGATCAGATCAGACATGAGTCCTTCTTCCCTATTTCTAAGATTATTCCTAATTTAAAGATCCTAAAAGTACTTCCTGGAGTCCTGGGAAAACCTCCTTGTGGGGCCTGGGTGCCTCCTCCCAAATAAATCATGTGTTATGAGACAAACTTTTTTTAGTTGCCACACTCCCCTACTTTAGTTAAAGCCTGAGGTCTTAAAGATAAAAATGGTCAATGCATCTTGATTTTAATGCAAGGAGCTTGAATTCAGGCTCAGTCACCTAAGTTTGAAATGTAAGAGTGTGACTGATCTTTAGCTGTGTGTCGTTAAAGGGTCTGTGGGTCATTTGTGTCTGGGACCAATCCAGAAGGCCCAGTTGCTCTGGCTAGGACACCAGACCCCAACTTTTGGGACCCTAAGTCCAGCATACCTGCCATCTGCTCTCTGGGACAGCTGAGGAGACGTCTGGACTGAGCCCCACTGATGGTGGATGTGTTGGTCCTTTCCATCCAGGTTACCAGGGCAGCTGGTCAGAAAAGTCCTCCCAACCTTGCTCCTGTTAGAAAGCCCTGGCCATCGCTCGTGATGGCAACAGGCTGCCACCCCACCCCTTCTGTCTTCCCGATCCTCCTCCCGCTGTGGGTCTTTAGAGACTAGAAGGTGACACAAGGCTTTCTTTGTTTTGTCCATCTGTGTTCTCTGTGTCAGGGCCTATATTAAGTTTCCTAGCTGCCATGACTAAGTGCCACAAACTTGGTGGCTTCAGAGAAAAGAAGTTTATTCTCTCACAGTTCTGGAGGCTGGAAGTCAAGAAGCCAGGTGTTGACAGGGTGATGCATCCTCTGAAGGTCCTGGGGGAGAATCCATCCTTGCCTCTTCCTTCTTCTGGTGGCTGCAGACGTTCCTGGGCTTGCTGGGTGTATATCTCCACCTCACTTTCACACGACCTTCTCTTCTCTCTGGGTCTCTCCTCTTCTGTCCCTTGTAAGGACACTTGACATTGGATTTAGGGCCTCTCTGAATAATCCAGGATGGTCTTATCTTGAGAGCTTTTACTTAATGACATCTGCAAAGACCCTTTTTCCAAATATGATAATTCATATTTGGGCATTAAGACGTGGACGTGTCTTTTGTGGGGGCCCTCATTCAATGCAGTGGAGGGCCCAGTTGTTCAGAAGGGCAGGAGCCTGCTTCAGTTCCACCTCTGGAACCAAAGGTCAGTTCTTAGTAAGCTCCTCTAGGACTGCCCTCTCTTCTCTGGAATTTCATGCTCATGGTTCAGCTTGTTCCAGTCCCATCTCAGAACAATCCTGAAGATCCACGTGCAGAAACAATGGCCCAGTTCGTTCTGACACCACCCCCATGCAGCAGGAAGTTTTGATCTATCCATGATTGATTTGAAACCCTCCAGTGATAAAGATATTGTTTTCTTTCAAGCCATCTGGAAGTCAGAGCAAGGAAGTTCTCCCGTTAACTTTGCCACATCTGGGTGCGAGTGATTCACGGAGAAGCAGCCTCGTTCTGGTTTTCATTTCAAGTAATGTTTACAAGGAATTTAAGCAGTCGCCTCTTGAAGGGTCTTTCATTCTATGGCCACTGCTTCTCGCAGAGCCCAATTCTCTGTCTAAAAGTAGAATAACATTTTCCACAACCCTATCTTAGGAAACGTTGGAAGGACTAACAAATTCCTATTTGCAAATCAATTTCAGATCTAGTGGTCTGCAAGCATAAGATGTTGTTATTTTATTTGCTAATTAAAACCATCTCCTTAGAATTTTGCTTTCCTCTCTCATTTGAATAACAAAGAGAAACCGAGATAGAACCACATCTGTTGAATCTTCTCAATTATTTCTGAATACGGGGCGGAGGGAAAACAGGAGACATCATGAGCATGACGCACAGACACTGAGGAAACCGTGGATGTGCTGCTGGCAGATGGTCAAAGCCCAGTGAGCAAATGTGTTTCTATTTCTGCTCTCAATTAAGTCTCAGCTCTCCAACCTCAAGTTCAGAGTTGGACCTGGTGTTCACTTTTTCTCCTTCATGACAAAATTGAACCAGTGTTATCCTGGTCTATATTTATTTTTTAATATGCCTTCTTCCTTCTAGTCATCCTCAGCTTCAATTTTCAACTCAGAAAATGCTGATTACATTAGAACATCCAGGGTCAAAGAGAAAGGGAAACAGATGGACACGTAGTGGGTTAATATTAAGCAAATATGAGGATTACTCCAAATTCTTAAATGGTCTTGACAATATAATTTTAAAAACATTTTAAATTCACACAGTGTAATTTGTGATTCCGTACTGCCAAACACGCCAATGAATGTATTTCTTCTACTTCTCATTTCTGCCCTTTGGCCTTTTAGACCCCAGGGTTCCCTTCTGACATGAACGTAGCCACACCTGTCCGAGGGAAGACAGAAAATCCCACAAATCTGACAGGGATTGCAATTTCTCTGATCTGACAGACATGTCTTATACATCTCCTGCATGAGAAATCCCCTTTCCAGAGGCCAGGGACAGCCCTGGATGGAGGATTCTGGCTCATAGCTCCTTTGTTGATTTGTTTGGGTGTGAAACTCTGAATAAGAAACCTCCAGAAGGAGACGGTTCTCTGGAGTGGCAGTGGTGGGCTTTGGATAAGATTGTCCAGTTCTCCAGGTTCTTTCCATTCTAGAAAGGGCAAGTGGGGGAAGTGGGGAGAGTCTGGCGGTGTCTGGAGATCAGGGGGCCGGGGCAGCGCAAGTCTGTGTCTGCCCCACAGATCTCGCTCCTCCAAGGGCAGCAGGAAGCCACCTTGCCCACTCGCAGCCTGTCCATAAGTGATATGGGTGGGGCTGATCCCACCTAGGTGTCCATGGCCCACCTTGGTTCCAGCAAGCCTGGTTTACATCATGCATCCCTCTCTGACTCCTTCCTCTTTCAGCCTCACAGCCAGTTTGTCAACCAGGTCCCTCTGAGGACAGGAAACAGACGTTTCTTGCATTGCCAGGAGCCAGCTGGGCTGTTACTGTCACCTTCCCGCCTTCCCACGAAGCCCTTAAGACGCCGCTGCACATGGTGACTGTCATATCCACATTGTAAAGGTGAGAAACCCAGAACTCACAGGCCGTTTGTGCTGGTGGCTGGGCAGGGGCCAGGTTTGGAGCCAGCCTTCCTGCCACTTTCCCCTTCCCCACTCACCTTTTCCTTTCCCGCCCCAGCCTCCTGCTTCCATCCAGACTCTGATGCTCTCTATCTTCCCAGGCTATCATGGCACCTTCCAGGCCGATGCCCCTATTTCCAGCATCACCTACTCTAAATCCTCCCTCCACCATTGCCAAAAGCAATTTTCCCTGGAAATCTTTAAGCCATCCACCTCCAAAGCCTTGGTTAGGCCTTCCTCTCCCTTTATTCTGACCCCTTCCTCTTCCTGGTCTCTTCCCTCCAGCTCCCTTTCTATAGAGGGAGATCATTCTCCTCATCATTCCTGGGGCAACTCCCCCACTCCTTCCGTCATGCGCCTGCCCCACTCTGGGAAACCACAGCCTGCCCCTGTTCCCAAGGACTTCGCAGTGCCTTCCCCTGCCCACACCCTGCCCACCTGGGAGCCAGGCATGACCACCTTCCACGGAGTCTTCCCTGAGTGCTTTGGACACAGGGAGCTCTCTGCATCCCTTGTCCGTACATCTAGGGACCTGGAGGCCTCGTCAGTGGTGCTCTGTCTTTCGTCTCCAACTGGACAGAGCACTCGCTGAGGTCAGGGCATGCATCCTCCTTCTCAGCTTCCCTACAGTGACTTTTTGGCTCTTCCTTGACAAATTAAACCCTTCTGTCATAACTCTACCATCAAAGCCCTTAGCAGCTTCACCCAGCCCTGCTTTTCTTCCTGGGACCTCTCTGATGTTCAGGAACCCACTGGCTGGCTCCCAGGCTCTCACCTCTCTTTCTAACTTGCTCAGTCATTCTAAACTGTGCTTCCAGAGCCTTCTGTATTTTCTGGGTTCCCCTGAGCAGGAGGAGGGACTGAAGCTGATGGGATCTGAGCCTTTACTCTCCACAACCCACCCACAGCCAGAGCAGGAAGCCTTGTCCACTCTGTAGACTGAGCAGCTGGTACATTTCTGGGTAGATTTCCTGGTTCAAATCCTGGCTCTGCCTCTTCCTCTCTGTGTGGTCCTTGGGTGACCTATGCAGCCACTCTGCTGCCTCCTTTTCCTCACCTGTGAACTGGAGAGGATATCAGCCCTCCCTTAAAGGTTGCTGTAAGGATGGGAGGTATCAGAGCAAGCACTGAAGCTTCGTGGGGTGAACGAGCCGGTGGAGGGTGGCCTCGACTTCTTCCGTTGCTCCGACCCATGGAGCTCCAGTGTCTTGGAGATTACAGCACATCTTTGGTAAGAGTTTTCAGTCAATTGCAGGCCAAGCCAGCACTATTTCCTCCTCTATGGGGCTCCGGTGGCAAGTCCTCCACCCTGTGGGAATCTCTCAGCCTCTCCGGCTAGGGCATTTAGCGGTTGGAGAAGACTAATAACAGTACAGTGAATGATGACTGAGTGCTCACTGTGTTCCCTGGGCTGTACGGAGGCAGCCATGGGCAGCCCTCACATGCCCGGGCTGTTCTGGAGCCCACACTCTCCATCTCTGACAATGCTAAGGGCCATTGACACAGCACTGGAGTAGGAGTGCTTTGCTCCTGGTGGATCTCTCTGGCCCCTGCTCAGCCCTTCTGGACCATCATCATCTCCAGATAGACACAGGCTTCCCAGCCAAGAAGGCGAACCAGAGAGCTCCCGCATGCCCTGGGCACCCGGTGAATGAGAGGGCTCCCGCATGCCCTGGGCACCGGGTGAATGAGAGGGCTCCCACATGCCGTGGGCACCAGGGCTGGCCGAGAACCTGATGACAGGAAGCTGGGATAAAGCCGGAAATATAAACATGCAATGGGGTGAGCAAAAGTACTACCCGAGAGTGGACCACATTTTGGAATTTAAATAACAAGATTCAGACTTCGGGTAAAACTCATTGGTGACATAAGCCAAGCACAGTGAGAAGGGTGATTTGATCCCATTTGGGGCTTCACTGACAAATTGCAGTATTGAAACAGTCACTTGTCAGAGAACGGCTCCCGGGGCTTGTAGTGTGGATACCAACTCAAGCAGAGGCTGCGTGGAATCAACCCTCCCATTCAGGATGAGCGAATCTAGGACCTCCGGGGTTAATCCTGTCTCCTTCCTTTGCTTATTTGTTTGTTTCTTTGACGTATTGTTCTGTTTTCTCAGAGATTTCCTTAACTTTTACCTCCCAAATATTCTGTTGAAAACTTTTATGTTAGCAATCACATGTTGCTGTTTCATAAAAAAGTAATTGTCTAAGGGCTCACTTTTATTGTCTGTTCATTTTTCCTATCATCTTATTCTTGTTTCAAAGATGAACTTATCTTCTCACTGTGAAGATAAACATTATTTGCTAGGATATTTATTCCAAAATTATTTCCATTTCTTTTCTAGTCTATTCTCAAGAGTTCACCCTCAGGCTGGCATTTGGTGCCCTTTTTTCTTCTCTACCCCTTGCCTTGATCATCTTTCAGGTTAAGAAAAAAGTCTACATTTAAAATCTGGGTATCTGTAATTTTTGTATTCCAAATATAACTGAATCTAGAAAAAAATTACTGGTTTATATCATAGTTAATTGACTTACTTCCATTATATATGTAGCCAATCTAGGCTTCAACAGTAAACCGAATTGGGTTATAGAAAGTAGGTATTAAAATGGCTAATTTGGGATTAATTTTACTGACTGCAATTAATGCTGTGACATGGTCCTGTTCATTTTAACTGGAATTTCATGGAACAGACATTATCAAAGTGTACCCATGTCCCAGCTGCCCTTGATTCACAGTGAGCCCACCTTGGTCCCTCTGGTCAGATTTGCTTGGGGCAGGGTGCCTCCCACAGAGCTTAGACAGTGCTGTGACACTGGGCACCCTGTCCTTACACTGCGGCAAGTCCACCACGTTCAAGGTATAAGAACTCTGGGTAACACGCCTTGCCAGGAGAAACTGTGACCCATAGAAAGCAGCAGAGGATATAAACTCTGCTGATATATGTTATATATATCATATATATGTATATATATATACACACGCATACACATTTCACTCAAAATTGTGGAAGAAGTTGAGTAGTGAGGATACCTTAGTGTAAGCTGATTCCAACTCTTAATGGCTACGTGAGCTTGGGAAAGTAATCTGACCTCTCCAGGCCCTTCAACAGAGGACTGTAGACCAGCTCACCTACTCTTCAATGTCATGCTGGTGAGTGTGGTTTGGGGAAGGGATGGCGTGAAGAGATTCTAGGCAGCATGCTCATCTTGGTGTCCCAACACTCTTACTTCCAGGAATCCAGTATTCCTACCAACCAAGACATCATACTAGTAATCAAGACTTCCACAAAGTAGCCTCATCAAGAACTTTAAAAAGGAAGGCAGGAAGTGACAGGAGCTCTGATTCCATCCTCATCTGCTACCCACGTCTCTCACTCGCTCTTCAAAGCACACTTTGAAGAGAACTTTTTAAAAAAATCATATTTATTTGCCCAAAGTGGAAAGAGTGATCTCATTAGATCCAGGGCTGTGATTTCACTTTAGGTTCAGTGGGAAGGATCAGTGAGCTCCTTGGTAACAAAGCCTATGAAACACACACATGTTCACTATGGGAAGTGGACGTTGGCAGGATCTCTGTCATTCAACACTAAGTAAACACTCGGCTCCACACTGCAGACTTTTAAAAAAGAATGTACACTTGACTCCATTTCAAGTTGAAGAGAGTTTAATGAGCATCCACGTGTGGTGAGCGTGTTGGCCTCTTTTCTTGGGGTGTGAAAATACATATGTGTAGCACATGTGTGCATGTGCGTGTGAGGGCATCTGCCTTCATGGAGCAGCCAATCGTGCCATGGAGACAAGACTACCTCACATCTGATCATCAGCAGTAATCTCAATGACCTGAAATAAAAACAGTAGTTCCCATTTATTGGGCACTTACTGTGTACCGCGTTCTGACCAAGGAGCATTCCAGGGCTCGCACGGTGACTGGCACAGAGGACACTCAGTCAATACGTGTTAGTTTCTGTTACATCAGATTTTACTGTGTTCAGTGTTCCCGGAAGGAGACAGCTCTGATTTGACCAGTGACTGAAAAGGCCTAAAATATCAAGGCGGGCTCCGCACTGTCCTCTCGGAAAGGTCTCATCACCATGGACGTTTCAACTCGCCAGGGTGGAAACAGCCTAGGATCGCACCAAAGTCAACGTCTGCATCCTGTTCTGTTCCTGCAAGATTCCCACTCCAGCCCGCATCTGCCAGGCTGCCTGATACCTTTGCAGCTTTACAGGTAACACGTAGCCTCTACGCCGTGATAAAGAACACATTGGCCACATGCACTTTCCTCTTCCTGGAGGCCTGCACGGGGTGAAATTCACTGTCAGTCACAGAGGCCCTTCAGATCTGGGCAAGACCAGTCTCTCTGGAACCAAGGCCCTGAGTGAGGCAGTTTTTTACGCCCAGTAGGTTTCCATTATTATTCTAATTGAATTGTCAGCTTCTCTTGAAGTTAGCAAGGTTTGTTCCTTCACGCTCCTTAATTTTACACATTGGATAGCGGCTCTAAATGTCAAAGCTAGAGCCATTCAAAGTGATTTTTTAAATGAACAGTAAGCCAGTTAGATTCCTTTGTGGCAAGCATGTCACAGCTTCCCTTACCCCAGGTCCTAAAAGCTCCTGCTAATGGTTTCCTACATTATTACACTAATGTGCCTGGGGGCTGGTCTACTGGAAATGGATCTGTAATAAATATGTCAACAGCAGTGAAGGACAAGAAGCTGGGTCCTCTGCCCCTGGGCCCAATGCGGCTGTGGCACAACACAGCTCCAGGGCATCATGTGCCAGCCCTGTTGCATCTTTTTGGGGTGGGTTTTGATGGTGAAAGAATTATTGATCTTAATGAGGCTCCCTTGCACATTCATCAAAACTGTTGTCACATTTGGTCAGAGGCCTCACATGCGACCCTGGCTAGGGTGAGCCTTAGAAGGAAAATTAAGCAATTAAGCAAATCCAATTGCCTGGAGGACCAGGGGCTCCACAGACCAGACTTCAGCCGGAAAGCAAGAGCGCTAATGGGGCTGCGAAGCCTGAACCTGTGACACCATCACTTTGGACTCACCCTGGGCGACCAGTCCAGAGGGAGCAGTGTCAGTTTCCTAGCACTGCTGTCACAAATCACCTTGAGCTTAGCGGCTTAAAACAACACAAATCTATGATCTTCTGGTTCTGGAGGAGGAAGTCTGAAATGAGTCTTATGGAGCTAAGAGGGGTGTCTGCAGGAGTGTGCTCTTCTGGAGGCAAACCCATTGCCTTGCCTCTTTCAGCTTCTGAGGTTGTCTATCTGTCTTCCTGGATGTGATCACATCCTGACACCCAACCTCTGCTTCTGCCCTGTTTCCAGTCTTTCTGACTCTGACCCTCCTGCCTCTGAATGATAAGGACCCTTGTGATGACATTGGGTCCATCTGGATAACCCAAGACAATTTCCTTGTCTCAAGACTCTTAAGCTGTAAGTCCCAGCCACAGCAATCAGGCAAGAGAAGGAAATAAAAGTCATCCAAACAGGAAATGAAGTCAAGCTATATCTCTTCACCAATGATATGACTGTATACCTAGAAAACCCTCACGACTCCACCAAAAGCCTCCTGGAACTGACAAACAACTTCAATAAAGTTCCAGGATACAAAATCAATGTTCGAAAATTAGTAACATTTCTATACATCAGTAATGTTCAAACTGACAGCCAGATCAAGAAGGCAATCCCATTTACAATACCACACACTCACAAATACCTAGGAATACATCTAACCAAGCAGGTTACAAGGAGAACTAAAAAACACTGCTGAAAGAAATCATAGATAACACAAACAAATGGAAAAACTTTCCATGCTCATGGATTGGAAGAATCAATATCATTAAAATGGTCATATTACCCAAAGAAATCTGCAGATTCAATGCTAGTCCTATCAAACTACCAACATCATTTTTCACAGAAGTAGAAAAAAAATATTCTAAAATCCATACAGAACCAAAAAAGAGCCTGAATAGCCAAAGCAATTCTAAGCAAAAGGAGCAAAGCTGGAGGCATCACATTACCCAACTTCAAATTATATTATAAGGCTGTAATAACCAAAACAGCATTGTATTGGTACAAAAACAGACACTTGGACCAATGGAAGAGAACAGAGAACCCATAAGTAAAGCCACACTTCTACAACCATCTGATCTTTGACAAAGTTAAAAAAAACAAGCAATAAGGAAAGGACTCCCTATTCAATAAATGGTGCTGGGATAACTGACTAGCCCCTTGCAGATGAATGAAACTGGACTCCTACCTTTCACCATATACAGAAATTAACACAAGGATTAAAGATTTAATTATAAGACCCCAAACTATATGAATCCTAGAAGAAAACCTAGGAAACAACACTCTGAACATCGGCCTTGGGAAAGAATTTATGACTAAGTCCTTAAAAGCAATTGCAACACTAATTGACAAGCGGGGCCTGTTCAAACTAAGGGGCGTCTGCATAGCAAAAGAAACTACCAACAGAATAAACAGAACAGCCAACAAGATTGGAGAAAATACTCTCAAACTATGCATTTTACAAAGGTTTAATATCCTGAATCTAGTAGGAACTTAAATAATTGGACAAGCAAAAACAACCCCATTAAAAAGTGATCAAAAGACACAAGCAGAGACTTCTCAAAAGAGGACATACTAGCGACCAACAGACATATGAAAAAATGCTCAACATCACTAATTATCAGAGAAATGCAAATCAAAACCACAATGAGATACCATCTCACACCAGCCAGAATGGATATTACTAAAAAGTCAAAAAATAACAGATGCAGGTGAAGCTGTAGTGAAAAGGGAAAGCTTATACACACTGTAGGTGAGAATGTGAATTAGTTCAGCCACTGTGGAAAGCAGTTTGGAGATTTCTCAAAGAACTTGAAATATGACCATCATTTGACCCAGCAATCCTATTACTGGGTATACTCCTGAAGGAAAATAAATTATCCTACCAAAAAGGTGCATGCACACCTATGTTCCTTGCGGCACTATTCACAAAAGCAAAGACATAAAGTCAACCTAGATGCCTATCACAGTGGATTGGATAAAGAAAATGTGGTACATATACACCATGGAATACTATACAGCCATAAAAAAGAATGAGAGCATGTCCTTGACAGCAATATGGATGTAGCTGGCAGCCATCATCTTAAGTGAATAATTGGAAGACAGGAGGGTCAGTGTCAGTGAGATTGGAACAGAAAACCAAATACCACATATTCTCACTTATAAGTGGGAGCTAAACGTTGGGGCTCATGGACATAAAGATGGCAACGATAGACACTAGGGACTACTAGAAGGGGGAGGGAGAGAGGAAGGAGAACAGGGGTTGAAAAACTAACTGTTGGGTACTATGCTCAGTACCTGGGTGATGGGGTCTTTAGTACCTCCAAACCTCACATCAGGCAACATACCCATATAACAAACCTGCACAGGTATCCCCTGAATCTAAAATAAAAAGTTCAAATGATTTTTTTTTTTCATGAGAAGAGTAAAAACAAAACAAAACAAAACCCTTAAGTTAATCACATCTGGAAAGTCCTTTTTGTTATGGAGGGTCACATATTCACAGGCTCTGGGGATTAGAATGTGGGCATCTTGGGGACCATTATTCTGCCTCCATAGGAACATCATCCTAAATCAGAAGACAGAAGTGCAGGAAGTGAAGCTCTGTGTGAGTCACAGGGCTCTCCCTCGGCTCTCTTGGGGAGAGGGGACGGGGACATGGAAAGCACAGCCTGTAAAACTCAAGGCAGTGTCTGCGAGAATGAGCATGAGAACCATCTCTAACGCCTGCATCAGACTTCACTCTTGTGCACTCTTTGTCTTAGTCGTTAGGGCCAGCTCACTGGATGTGTGCTATTTTTCATCCCAATTTATAAAAAAAAAAATGAGGTCAGGAAATGCTGAGTTACTCACCAAGATCACAACTCGGTACACATCTGTCAAGGTGGTGAGGTCTGCAGACAAATCAAAGCCCGAATGCCCATCTTTCCCTTTTAAGGTAAATTCAAATATTTCAGAATTTCAGAAGAGCCCCTTCCAAAGAAAGGTAGCATTTTTCATGATCACTTTCCCACACGAAAGACCTCACTGAAGGAGCCAAAGAGTTGAAACCCTCAGATGCCAGAGGAGCCCTTCTTCGAGATCTTTAAGGCATGATTCATGATGCCAACAATCTCTTGCTGACTCTTCTAAGTGTAAATCAACTTGACAATGCACATTCTCTGCCTCATGTGCTCTTCAAACCTGGCCTCTTCACAGGACGCGGCTTCGTGATGTAAGCTCTGGACAATGAGAGCTGTGGAGTGTGATTAATGCGCCACGTGTCAGCAGGAGGATCAGAGGTTGTGTGTGTGCGTGCCTTAGTGTGTTGGTGTGTCCTGCCTGAAGTTCAGGGCTCTGGGAGTCTCTTTCCTACAGAGAAAAAGGAGGGGGAAGCACAAACTCCATTGGAAAAGGAGAAAACATGGCCGGGCGCGGTGGCTCAAGCCTGTAATCCCAGCACTTTGGGAGGCCGAGACGGGCGGATCACGAGGTCAGGAGATCGAGATCATCCTGGCCAAAATGGTGAAACCCCGTCTCTACTAAAAAAAATACAAAACCTAGCCGGGCGAGGTGGCGGACGCCTGTAGTCCCAGCTACTCGGGAGGCTGAGGCGGGAGAATGGCGTGAACCCGGGAGGCGGAGCTTGCAGTGAGCTGAGATCCGGCCACTGCGCTCCAGCCTGGGCGGCAGAGCGAGACTCCGTCTCAAAAAAAAAAAAAAAAAAAAAGGAAAAGGAGAAAACATCAAAGGAGAATTTACTTAACATGAAATGTGTTCATGACCCAAAAAGACAAGGACTGTGAGGATGAAGAGAAAAGGAGTCAAGGACAAGCATGAGCTCCAGGCTAGTGGGCCCTGGTCCCCCCTCCCTCCTCACTTGGGAGGATGTGAACATGCCCTTGGCTCCTGGGTCTGTGCAGAGCTGCCCTTCATCACCCATACACGAGTCCCCAAACAAGTAGGAACTTCCAGGTAAATCTACAACGGTGTGGGCCGGCTGTCCTATTCGATGCAGACTCCAGATCTAAATACTCTGCGTCTCTGGCCTTGGGTTCCATTGTTCACACCGCTAAGCCTGCCCACATCCAGGTCCAGAAGCATCCTGGCCACACACCCAGTGCCAGGGAAGGGCCCTGGAGACTGGAGGAGCTGAGCAGGAGGCTTCCCAGAGCTGCTTCCAAGAGCAGAGTCATGCTAAGGAAAGTGAGGGTCACTGCTCAGGGACCCGAGCCATCATTGCTCCAGGGGTGAGTCTGGGGCAGGAGAACACAGAAACAGCTCAGGAGGTGAAGCACTGTGCATCAAGAAGCTCTAACAATGCTGGGCAGCTGAGCCCGTAGGCATAGGGTACCTGTTTATTTTCTAAAAAACGATACCTGAGAGTGAAAAGGGGGTGTGATTCGTACCACCCATGAGGCGCTCTCCCCATATGAGTGCTGCAGATGGAAGGGAGGGACCCAGGACCCCAATCAGGACTTATGCCAAATCCCTGCTTCTCAACTACTGCACAGACAGGGGCAGACACTGCTCTGTCCACACGGGTACTAGAGGACGGATGGTGCACTGATAGGATGCACTTTATAGTATTAGATCTTAAGTGGGGAAGAGTTCACATTCGGAAAACCCCAGAAGTCCCAACTTTGAGAATTTACAAATTAGTTCCCTTCAAGACTTAGAAGACTAGACAAATTATTGAGAGAAAAAGACTCATCAGCTGCAAGTGGCAGTGATATAAATGGTGTGAGTGATCTACAAGACAACCCAAATGCTTCTATTGACCAGAGTGCTGACCTGGTGAGGCAGCCATGCCACAGGCTTTCCAAGTGGGGGAGTTCTATTTCTGCTTGGGCTGTAGAACACTGCCAGAGAACACTGTTCCTCCTCTAACCACCAGAAGACACAACATCATCTGTAAGATCGTAAGTTTTCTTGAGAGCTAAGGGTACAAGGCAAACAGGTGAACTGGACCACAAGGAGTGACAAGCCCACAAAGGAGAGTTAAGACATGTGGATTGTTTTACATTTGGCAAAGTATAAGAAGAGTTAACATAAAAACAAGCAAAAAAGAAATAGTTGAAATCTAATGGTTTATTAAATGCTGAGTATGGATATATGGGGTTGAATGGTGGCCCCCAAAAAAGTCATGTCTATGTCCTAACCCCTAGAAGTTGTCATTTTATTTGGTAAAAGCATCTTTGCAGATGTAATTAAGGATCTTGAAATGAGAATATCATCCTGGAGTATTCAAGTGGGTCCTAAATCTTCTGTCAAGTGCACTTATAAGACATACAGAGGAGAAGAAAGTCACAGAGGAAAAGGCAGCATGAAGACAGGCAGGGATTGGAGTGATGTGGCCACAAGCCAAGGAAGCTGGCAAACCTAGAAGAGGCAAAGAATGAATTCCACACTGGAGCCTCTGTAGTAATAGGGCACTACTGACACTTTGTTTCTAGACTTCTGCCCCCCAAAACTGTATGAGAATTAAGTTCTGTTGTTTTAAGCCACTAAGTGTGTGATAATTTATAGCCCCCTTAACAAACCAATACAATGGGCTGGCGTGATAGTGTAGAATTGACATAGGAGGCAGGACTCTCTATCAGACGAGACTGAAGGCTGGTTGAAAGGGGTAAGAGGCACCGAAAGCACCTCTCCATAAGACATGCCTACCATCACCATGACAGTCTACCATGGCCATGGCAATGCCTGGAGGATACCACACCTTTCCATGGCAAGGACCTGGAAGTTACCATGCTTTTCTAGAAATGTCTGAATAATCTTCCCCTTAATTTGCATGTAATTAAAAGTGGGTATAAATGTGACTGCAGAATGGCCTGAGATGCTACTCTGGACACACTGGCTATGGGGTAGCCTCACTCCACGAGGAGCAGGGCCTCTGCTGCTGTTCTATGTTGTGGCTTCAATAAAAGTTGCTGTCCAACACCACCAGCTTGCTCTTGAATTATTTCCTGGGTGAAGCCAAGAACTCTTCCAGGTTAAGCCCCAATCTTGTGCTTGCTTGCCCTGCATCAGAATCCCTGGTAATTCTAGACATAAGGGAGCCTGCAGTCACTCACTGACTTTTTTCTATGGACCTTCACCAAGTACTTTTGTGAAGGATCAGAAAGAGGGAAGGTGACCTGAGAGAGTCTGTATCAGTAGACGTGGAAGCCTGCCTACATCATGGACCCATGTCCAATATGTAGCAAAAGCCATGCTGGGAAGAGACAGCTCCCAGAAATCAGGCAAAGATGCTCTTTCAGGAAGGGGAGGAAGCAAAAGCCATCTTCTTTACAGGAGGGGCTGGAACCTGACTCAAGCACAGCATCCTGCCCTGATGCAAAGCAGAAGTCTGATACTTATTACTAAAGGAGGATTAGAAAACTCTCACCCAACACCCTCCCAGACACTAACAAACAAGAATTTGGTTGTCATGGGGGATAGGTAGAGATGCTGCCAAAACCCCATCTTTGAGGCCCAGATGCACACCTATGACTGAGGCAGGAGCAAGAGAATTGAGAAACTTCTCCTGACCCTACCCTAAGGCTTGCACCAAGTAACAAGCATAGCAGGCAGTGGCTGGAAGAGGCTGTAACTAGAGAAAGCCCTTCTCTGTGGTGCAGATGTACAGGGCACATTGAGCGCTGAAGGTATAGCAGAAATATAGAGGGAAACCCTACAGCATTCCAGGCCTAAGTAAGCACAGGGAAACAGCAGCCCTCCAAAGAAGAAATTTGACATCTGGACCCACTAAAGTTAACTCTAAGAACAGAAATTGTACACCCAACTCAACTACTAAACAGATTGCCTCAACTCCTGTACCAAACACCTATCCTCAGAAGACACATGCTCATTTCTAGGCATAAGCACTATTTAGATTAGTCTGTACTGTTATTTTATGTATAATTTACCACATTCAATAAAAATTATGTAATACACAAAAAGGTATAAAAGATGACCCATTGTTAAGAGACAAAGCAATCAGCCAAATCAGACCCTGAGGTGATCAACATGTTGGAAATATCAGATAGGGATTTAAAATTACTGTAATTAATATAATAGAAGATCCAGGATAAGATAGACAACACGTATGAACACATGAGAAATTTCAGCAAAGAAGTAAATACTATAAAAGAATCAAACAGCCGGGCCTGGTGGGTCACACCTATAATCCCAGCACTTTGGGAGGCTGAGGTGGGCAGATCACAATGTCAAGAGATGGAGACCATCCTGGTCAACATGGTGAAACCCCGTCTCAACTAAAAATACAAAAATTAGCCGGAGTGGTGGCATGCTCCTGTAGTCCCAGCTACTTGGGAGGCTGAGGCAGGAGAATCACTTGAACCCGGGAGGCAGAGGTTACACTGAGCCGAGATCATGTCACTGCACTCTATCCTGGTGACAGAGTGAGATTCTGTCAAAAAAAAGTGGGGGGGAGTCAAATGAAAATGATACACATTAAAAAATATTAAAAATATATACCACAGCAGTGAAGAATTCCTTTGACAAGCTTATCAGAAATGTAGAACATTAGAGGAAAAAATGTTATTGAAGTTAACCAGTAGAAAGCATCCAAGCTGAAACATAAAGAAGAAAAAAGAGTAGAAAAAAATAACAAAACAGCACTCAAAAGTTGTGAGGCAATATCAAATAGTCTACATATACGCCATTGTAGTCCCAAAAAGAGAAGAGAGAGAGAGAGCAAGATAGTGGGGCAGGAATAAGATTTGTGTGACAGTAGTTAATAATTTACTAAAATTAAGGAAAAATCGCCCAAGAAACCCCTGAAGATCAAAGAAGTTCAGATATATCACATCAAGATATATTTTAGGACAAATAGAAACAAAAGATAAATATAAGATCTCTTTTAAAAAAACTGAAGAAACATACACATCACATGCAGAAGATCAAAGAAAAGAGCTAAGGCAGATTTCTTATTAGAAATGTTGGAAGCCAACAGACAATGGAGTGACATCTCTGAAGTACCGAAAGAAAACGTTCTCTCTACCCGGAATTCTATATAACATGAAAATATCATTCAGAAGTGAAAGCAAAACAGACTTTTTAAGATTAACAAATAAGGTGTGTGTTTCCTGCACACCTGCACAACAAAAAATATTAAGGAGAATTCTCCAGGCAGAAAATGTATAATATCAATGATACCAAATACCTGTCTGGGTCTGTACAAATAAATGATGAATGCTGGAACTCATAAACATGAGTAATCATAAAAGATATTATTTATTTACATTTTAATCTTTTTCAGAGATGATTGTCTAAACTAAAAGTGTAACAATGGTAAAATTCATAACATATGAAGAATCAAAATGCATGACAACAAAAGCACCAAGAATGAGCAGGAAATAGAACACTATTGTGAGGCTCACACACTGCCTGGGAAAAGGTATAACAGCATTTGAAGATAGATTGTGATAACTTAAAGATGCGTGTTGTAAACTCTAAGGCAACAACAGAGGGAGAAGGAGAGAGAAAACATTGTAGAAATAAGCCAATTATAAGGTAAAATTGAATACACAGCAGTATTTAATTAATCCAAAAGAAGACAAGAAAATCGGAAAACAGGAGCAGAGTGCGGAATGAATAAATGATAAACAAGTGGGCTGGGCAAGGTGGCTCATGCCTGTAATCCCAACACCTTGGGGGGCTGAGGCGGGTGGATCACCTGAGGTGGAGAGTTCAAGACCAGTCTGACCAACATGGAGAAACCCCGTCTCTACTAAAAATACAAAATTAGCGAGGCGTGGTGGCACATGCCTGTAGTCCCAGCTACTCAGGAGGCTGAAGCAGGAGAACTGCTTGAACCCGGGGAGGCAGAGGTTGCAGGTGAGCCGAGATCATGCCATTGCACTCCAGCCTGGGCAACAAGAGCAAAATTCTGTCTCAAAAAAAGAAATAAAAAAGATAAACAAGTTATAGATTTAAATTCAACCCTATAAGCAATTACATGCAGATGCTCTGATTAAAAGGCAGAGATTATAAAACTGGAAAGGAAAAAAGACCCACTGTATGAGTAAAAAAAAAAAAAACAAACTTCAAGTGTAAAGACTTAAAAAGGTGAAAAAAAAAGGATAGAAAAAGAAATACGATGTAGAGATCAATGAAAAGAAAAGCTGAAGTGGCTCTAATAATATCAGAAACACTAAAATGCAGCCTAAGAAGTATTACAAAGACAAAGAAACCACCAGGTCAATTCATCAAGAAGACATTGCAATCCTAATTGGGTTTGTCCCTATTCCCGAGCTTCCCAATGCGTAAAGCGAAAGCTGAGAGAACTAAAATGATAAATGGACACTTCCATAATGACAGCTGGGGAGTCCCATACTCTCTCTCAGTATTGATAGAAAAAGCATGCAAAATAATCAGGAGGGCAGTAGAAGATTAGAAAACCAGTACCAACCAACTTAACTGACATTTCTCAGAACACTCCACCGTCTTCAGAATACACATTCTTTTCAGGTGTACACAGAATATTCACTAAGATAGAACATGTTCCGAGCCATGAAACTAATCACAGCAACAGTAAAATGACTGAAATCATACAAAGTGTATTTTCTGACCACAATTTAATCAGTTCAGGAATGAACAACAGAATGATATCTGGAAGTGCCACTAACAGTTGGTAAGCAGCAAATAATTCTTAGGTGGAAGAAGAAATACAAAATAAATTATAAAATGATTTGAATTACAAAATAAAAATAAAACATATCAACATTTGTAGGATGCAGGTAAAGCAGTGCTTAGATGGAAATTCATATCATTAACTGCTTATATTACAAAACAGAAAAGGTCTGAAACCGCTAAGCTTCCACCCTAATAAACCACAAAAGGAGGAGAAAATTAAACCCATAGCAGACAGAAGGAAGAAAATGATAAAGAACAGAAGTAAAAAAGTAGAAACATAAAAACAGTAAAAATATCAACAAACCCTTATCCAGAGTGAATAAGAAGAAAGCAAGAAAATACAAAGTACCAATGTTAGAAATAAAGCAGATACTACAAAAATTAAAGGGATAATAAGAAAATGTTATGAACAATCTTATAACAATAAATTGGATAACTTAAATGAAACAGAACAATTCCTTTAAAAACACAAACTACTAAAATTCACTCATGAAGAAATAAACCACTTGAATAAATCTACATCTATTAGAGAAACTGAATTTATAGTGATTTGAATGTATTTGGATTCCACAAGGAAAAGCGCAGGTCCAGATGACTTCACAGATAGATATTGCCAAAAATTTAAAGAAGAAATAATACCAATCCCATATAATTATTTTCCAAAAAAATAGAGGTGGAAGAAATACTTCCCAAATCATTTTATGAGGCCAGGATTACCCTGATACCCAAATCAAGAAAAGGCATTACAAGAAAAAAAAAAAAGAACTGACCAAAAAAATAAATTAGACACAAAAACCCTTAACAAAATATTAGCAAATGAAATTGAGTAATGTATGAAAGTGATAATACGTCATGTTCAAGTAGGGTCTAATCTATGGAGTCAAGTTTGGTTCAACATTTGAAAATTAGTGAACATAACTTGCCATATCAACAGGCTAAAAGTGAAAAATTGATATGATCAACTTAATTGATGCAGAAAGAATATTTGGCAAAATGCAAAACCAATTCATAATTGAAAAAAAAAACTCTCAGAAAACTAAAAATAGGGGAGAACTTCTTCAACCCGATAGGGAGCATCTGTGAAAAACTTTCATCTAACATCATACTTCATGGCAAAAGACTGAATACTTTGCTGCGGTGATTGGGGAAAAGGTGAGGATTTCTGTTCTCACTATATTTTTCAACATTGTACTAGAGTCCCATCCACTGAAATAAGTCAAGAAAAAGTAACGAAAGGCACATAGATAAGAAAGAATAGAAACTCTTTATTTTAGGCAACATGATTATCTATGTAGAAAATCCCAAGAATTTACACAGATGCTCGTAGAACAATAAATGAATTTAACATGGTCACAGGATACAAAGTCAGTATACAAAAACCAGTTTAATGTCTGCATACTGTCAATGAACAGCTGAAAATGGAAACATTGAAAGTGCTGTTTAGCACTGCACCAAACCAAAAAACAAACAAACAAGTAAAAATAATTGCCTAGGTATAAATCTAATAATATATATTCAGGATCTGTTACAGTTTTGAAAACTCAATATTATTGAGAGCTCAGTTCTCCCCAAGCTGATTTGTAGATTTAAGGCAATAACAACCAAAATGCCAGCAGGTATTTTTGGTAGAAATTCAGATTCTAATATTTATATGGAAATGCAAACAACTTAGAATAGACAAAATAATTTTTAAAAAGAAGTACAAAGTTGGAGGATTCCCACTACTTTAAGACTTGCTATAAAACTACAGAAATCTAGACAGTGTTTTGTTAATATAAGAACAGATATATAGTAATGGAAAATACTAGATAGCTCAGAAATAGTCTTACATGTATATAGTCAATGGATTTTTGAAAATTTTGCAGGAAAATTCAATTGGGAAAGAATATTATTTTCAGTAAGTGGTGCTAGAATAATTGAACATCAATATGTAATAGAAATCAACCTCAACTATTAATCTTACACTGTATACAAAAATTAGCCAGAAATAAATCACATAAATAAAAGAGCTAAAGCAACGAATTTTCTAAAAGAAAAGGTATTTTTGATATCTGAGTTAAGCAAAGATTTCTTAGATATGATACAAAAATACAAACTGTGAAAGAAGAAGTGATAAACTGGACTCTATCAACATTGAAAACTTCGACTGTTTGAAAGACTGTTAAGAAAATGAAATAAGATGAAAACTACGAGAGAAAATACTTGCAAAATATACACTAAATAAAGAAATTTAGAATCATATAAAATTCTTATTCAGAATTTATATACATTTAGAATTACATTAGAATTTATATAAAATTCTTATTCAGAATTTATATACATTAGAATTACATTTAGAATTTATATAAAATTCTTATTTAGAATTTATATACATTTAGAATTACATTTAGAATTTATATAAAATTCTTATTTAGAATTTATATACATTTAGAATTACATTTAGAATTTATATAAAATTCTTACCCATTTAATAAGAAGATAATGACCAAATTAAAAATGGGCAAAATATTTGAACAGAAATTTTACCACAGATGACAGACAAATGGCAACTAAGTGTATTAAAAGATGGTCAACAAATCTTGAGACTCTTGTAATGCCAAAGAAAAAGACATGCTCAAAAATGGTAGGACATATGGGAAAGACACAGGTACAAACATGAAAATGACCCCAATGGCCAAAGCTGAGGGAATCAGAGCAACAGCATAAATGATAGTATTGGATTATACCCCACAGTATAAAATAAATATCTATTAGTCAATAGTGATATAAATAACAAATAAATAAATGGGAAAAGGGAACTGCTCTTCTTTACGGTAGAATTCTCATTAGTAAATGGAGAAGAAATAATGCAAATAGAAAATCACTATTTGGCAAGCACCACAATAAAAGCTGTTGCAGGCAAGAATCACAAATAGATGTTAAAATTATTGGGTAAAAATAGGATGAAAGCAGGATAGTCTCCTGGTCTCAAAGTATCTTCCCACAAGATTCTTACTAATTTGGAATTAGTAATTTCCACACTAAAGGAAAAGGGGAAACTTTATAATAGAGAAAACTAGCATTCACCTAACCGAGTTATCAAAGTTGCATCAGCAGTAATAATACATTCCACATACATTATATTGTTTCTGTGGTATTCTTACCCAAAATGCATAACCTCAATATGTTCATTAAAGAACATCAGATGAACTCAATTTGAGGGTCATTCTTTAAAATCACTGACCAGGACTTGTCAAAAGTGTCAAAGTCATGAAAGACAAAGAAAGACTGAGGATCTGTCACAGATTAGAGGAAATTTGACAGTTAAATTCAATGTGACATCCAGGATTAAATCCTGGACCAGAAAAAAAAAGTGTAAAAACAGGAGAATTTGATTAAGTCTATAGATTAGTTCACAGTATTAAATCCATGTTAGTTTCCTGGTTTCCACCACTGTACTATGGCTTTGTGAGATTATGGGAGACTGAATGAAGGGCATATGAGAACTCTCTGAACTATTTTTGCAACTATTGTGTGAATCTAAAATTATTTCAGAATAAAAATGACATTTGGTAGGAAAAAAGTCAACATCATTAGTCATTAGAGAAATACAAATTAAAACCAACAGGAGATAACTGTGCACCCACTAGGATGGCTAGAATTAATAAGACTGATGCTAGCAAGTACTAACGAAGATGCAGAGAAACTGAATTTGCTTTCTGTCTTTATCGTGGTAAAAAGACACATTTATTGCATTTACAATGTTGCACAACCGCTACCACTATATATGAATAGTTCCAGAGTCTTTTCATCAGCACAGATGAAAACCCTGTACCCATTAACACTCACTCCCTATTCCCCTCTGTTTTAACATATACCCATGATTTGTTTTAATCAGGGGAAATAAGACATGCAGATATGGAAATGACTGTTATGAAGGGAGGAGTTTTATACTCACAGATCCCTGGAAACAGGAGGTGCAGTACACCTGGCAGGGCCTTATGGCGAAGCACCAGGATTGATCAGGAGGCAGAAGAGGTGAGGGGGATGCGTGCGAGAGATCCTTGATCGTGGTTTTCACTGGAGAGGCAGGGCAGGGTGAGCAAGTTGAGCATGTTTAGGATTGAATAGCTGAAACAATTTCAGCAGGCTCTGGGCTATAGTGGTCCCTAGTTGTCAGTATCTGGCTCTGGGGTGATTTAGGAAAGGGTGAGTAGTGTTATGGTCTGCAGGAGCGGGATAAAATCAGGTGGATGGGGATACTAGTTGGTTTGCAAATCAAGACATGCTCTCAGACAAGTTGTTTGCTATCTCCAGGAATTAGCGAACCCTGGGAGGGGCAGTTCCTCCCTGGGTCTGCAAGGACCCAAGATGTCAAAGCACTGTAAACTACAGAAAATAAAAAACATGATTAACACATGCCCTCCTCCCAACCCCTGGCAATGACTCGTCTGCTTTCTGTCTCCTGGATTTGCCAAATGTGGACATTTCATAGAAATGGAACTGTATAATATGTCGCCCTTTGTTTTTGGCTTTTTTCATAGAACGTCTTGTTTTCAAGGTCTGTCCATGTTGCAGCATGTGTCAGGACTTCATGCCTTTACATGGCATGGCTGAATAATATTCCATTGTATGGCTGGACCACATCTTGTTACCTTTTCATCTGTGCGTGGGTGTGCAGGTGGTTTTTACATCTCAGCAATGGTGAATGATGCTGCTACAAATATTCATGTACACATTTTTTTTTGCACACCTGTTTTAATGGTTTTGGTTACATACCCGAAAGTATTATTAGGATTGCTGGATCATATAGTCATTCTGTATTTCACTTATTGAGGAACTGCCAAATGGTTATTACCAGTAGCTGTGCCATTTTACATTCCCACCAACAGTGGAGGAAGATTCCAATTTCTCCACATCCTTGCCAAAATGTGTCACTTTTCAGTTTTTGTTTTTTATGTTCTACAGCCGTCGGCAGCTGCACTTGTATACGTTGCTGGTGGGAATGCAAAATGGTCTGGCCATTCTGGAAAATAGTTTGGCAGTTTCTTCTAAAGGTAAGTGCACATCCTCACAGGACCCAGCAACCAAGCCCTAGAAAGATGAGAGATGAAATCGTCTGTGAGAGACCTGAGAGAGGTGAAACACATGTGTACAGAGGCAGCTTGAAGAAAAACCACCCTAAACTGGAAACAACCTAAATGATCATCAGCCAATGAATGGATGAGCGATTGCAGTATATACAGACCGCAGAACTCTCAGTCACAGAAAGCAGCAGGCTCAAATATGTGCAACGGCATGGATGACACTCCAGGGCACGAGTCTAAGGGTGAGAAGGTGGACGCGAAAGGCTGTTTTCTGTCTTGCTTTCACTTTTATGACAGTCTTTACAAAGCAAAACAGAAACAGAAATGAGATCAGTGGTCACCAGTGGCTGGGGAAGGGGAGGCAACTGAGTGCAGAGGGGTTCAAGAGGACTCGTCAGAGTGATGAGAATGTTCTTATGGAGATAGTTCCGCATACGAATTTTAAACTTGAAATGGATGGATTGTACTGTATGCAAACTATACCTTTTTAAAAATGGTTATTTTTTTGTAAAAGCTTGCATGCTTTAGATGGATCTGCTTTTCTGCTTTATATGTGGAGCATGAAAACCAGCTTGCAGGTGGAGGGGCTCACAGTGTCTCAAGACACACAAAAGTTGCAGGAGGATGTGCACGTGTGGGAAACTGAGTCGGTTTCTCAATGTCAGCAACAAGGACTCACAAGGCTGTTTGTTTTGTTTTTTACTAGGTGTCGACAGCACCTTCTCCTTCACCTTCTCTCTCTCTTTCTCCTCCTCCTTCCTCTTTAATGAATTGACTGTTTTCCTTAACGTGAGCATAAAGAAAATATCTTATTACTTGAAGATTTCCACAACTTGCATTGTTATTGATTATATACCAAAATCATCCTGGAAGAAAATACAATATTCCAGATTCCTTACACAAATAATTTTTAGAGAATGAAAAATTAGTGTCAATATTTTCCTCCTATTACATTTCAAACCTCTTTACTTCTGTGTGTGCATCTGCCAGCCAACCCGTGATCGCTTCTGCTGAGCTGCTCAGCCGGGAGTCAGTGGAAATCTGAGGATTTCAAATGGATTAAGACCACAGGCGACACCCCCATCGCGCAGCCTGAAAGATGGACACATTTTACACCCATCCTGTGTGGCCCAGGGAAACAAAGGCCACACTCTCATTCTTTGATACTGGCTCGTGAATTTCTCCTCAGGGGGAAAAGTAAGTATCTGTCAAATAATGCAATAAAGTCGTTTCGCTTTACTCTTGGAGTTCAGCATCTCTTCAGCCAGTAGGCATGGGGGCCTTTTTGAAGAAGGAAGGAAAAATCCATCAGGAGTAGAAGAGGAAAGAGAAACTGGAGGAAGAAGCCTGGAGGGAAAGCCCGGAGTGGGCAGACTTTGGTGCCTTGGCACAGAGGGAGGGGAAGCGGCGGCACTCCTGGCCACCATCTATCCATCTTCCCTGGTGGGAGACGAAGAAATAAAGAAGGGAAATGGAGTCAAGGGAAATCATTAAAAACATTTTAGAAACTGTACAGCCTAGAGAAGTAACATATCACTCCATATCCCTAACTATACACACACACACACCACACACACACACACACACATTCTCTCTCTCTTTCTCTCTCTCTCTTTTCTGAACAAGGACACTCCATGGCTCTTTCCTGGTCACTTGGGAGAGGCCTGTAGCCCACTCCAACTGCCCCAGAAAAGAGAAATTTACCATACACCCAGAAGCATTCCCCCCAGAAGCCTGCTTTGATGTGTTTTTATATTCCAGATATAATCAGTTTTAACACACGAGTTTAATTCCAAGTTTATTGCTTCATACATGTTAGGTCAAACCTGAGTGTTTATTTAGATAAGTATTCAGAACTTTTTAAAGTTAAATTTTCAACTCATGAGTTTAAAGTTTTCTGAAGAACATTTTGAAACATAAACATAGTTTTAATTTAAGATCTGCTAAGGCTCAAAAGTGTCATGGGGAAGGAAGGCCATAATTTCTAATTCTAAAGCATTGGGGGCGATAAATTCACATGACCTTTCCAGGAAAGTTTATGACCACGCCACCACAGGGCAAGGGCTTTATGAGGGGCCGGGGCATGTGTGGCCACCCCAGGCTCCTGCATGTTATTTAGGCAGAGTAAAGAAAATCACACTCCTCACATCCCCAGGGCCTCTCTTTCGACAGCACCGCTGAGCCACAGAGTGTGATACGTAGCTTCAGTCCCAAACAGGGATTTCCATTTCTGAAAATAGAACCAGGACACTGTCATGCTGAGGGAACCCTAGGGATCATTCACCCCAACTGGTATCCACAGAGGGGAAACTGAGGCCACAGTGGAGAAGGGGATAACCAAGGTCATCTTCTAACCAATGACAGAAAACAGAATCCAGACTCCCTGGCCCAGTTCTTTTTCTGACCTTCCCCATAGCCTGGTGCTGTGGCTAGGTTTTGCTCTTTTTTTCTTCTCCTTCTCCTTCTTCTCCTTCCCCTTCCACTTCCCCTCCCCCTCCCCCTCCCCCTCCCCCTCCCTTCCCCCTCCCTCTCCCTTTCCCTCTCCTTCTCGCTCCCCCTCATCCTCCTCCTCCTCCTCCTCTCCTCTCCTTCCCCTTCTCCTTCCCCTTCTCCTTCTTATTCTTTTTTTGACAAGGTCTTGTTCTGTCACTCAGGCTAGAGGCAGTGGTGTGATCACGGATCACTGCAGCCTCGACTTCCTGGGCTCAAATGATGCTTTTGCCTCAACATCCTGAGTAGCTGGAACTACAGGCACACACCAACATGCCTGGCTAACTTTTGTATCTTTTGTAGAGATGGGATCTTACTATATTGCCCAGGCTGGTCTTATACCCTGGGCTCAAGCGATCACCGATCTCAGTCTCTCAAAGTACTGGGATTACAGGCATGAGCGACTGCAACTGGCATTTCTTTTCTTATATGATAAAAAAATAAGAGTTTCAATTGCCTGCCTTCCCACTCTCAATTAGCATCTACATGTAGCAAGAGGTGGTGGGTCCAGGTGAACTCCCATGTTAGCCCAAGTCAGTCTCCAGACACTTCATAGTCATGGGAAGAGAGGCCAAATTCTGCGGCTCCCGCTTCTTGGCTCCCCACTCTCAACTCCTCCTCCACTGCCTCCTGTCCCCTCTCCTGCCTCCTGTCCCCTCCCTACCCATTGCAGTTCCTTGTCTGGCTGGGCACTGGGCTGGCTTCCATCTTCCAGCTGGATCACTTTTTCCCTTAGAATTCTCGTTTGTTTCCAATTGCCTCCAGAAGGAAATTCAAACTCCTAACTGGTCCCACAAGACCCTTGGGAGCCTGGTCCCCGCCTTCCTCTATGGTGCTAGAAGCACACCCAGTGGACGAGCCTTGCTTATCTGCCCAGCACCTCTTTCCACTCTCAGGGCACCAACCTGCCCTTCTTATCCCACACCATCACAGGAGCCCCAGCTGGAGTCAGGCCGGCAGAGCCCCCTAGTGTCTCTGCCAAACAAGAGAGGAAGGCTGTTTAATAGGCACTGCTGTCCTGGGAGGATGTGACTCTGGAGTATCCCACCTCCTATCAAGCACAGGAAAAAGCAAGGCCCACACACAGAGGGAGGCAGAGCTAAAGCATGGAGAGAAAGGAGAGGGATATAACATCACCGAAACTCCTGGATCCAGCTAAGCCTGAAGCCAACCCAAGCCTGAACTTCCCAAGTAGTGAGCCAATACATTTCTGGTAGGCAGGTTCAGGCTGAATGTCTGTTACCTACAACCAAGAGGGTGCTAACCACTGAGCCCCTGAGGTCTGAGCCACAGGGTGCTACCCATTTCAGGGACATGAACGCCTCTTTCATGCCTTTGGGTCTTGGCACAGCGTCATCTCTTCGCCTGAATGAGTTTTTCTCCCTCCTCTACCTGGCAGATGTTACTTACTGTATTAGTCAGGGTTCTCTAGAGGGACAGGACTATAGGAAAGATGTATCTATGAAAAGGAGTTTATGAAGGAGAATTGGCTCACATGATCACAAGCTGATGTCCCACAACAGGCCATCTGCAAGCTGAGGAGAAGGAAGTCAGTTCAAGTCCCAAAGCTTCAAAAGTACAAAAGCCAACATTGCAGCCTTCAGTCTGCGGTTGAAGGTTCGAAATCCCCCAGCAAACCCCTGGTGTAGGCCCAAGGGTCTGAAAGCTGAAGAACTTGAGTCTGATGTTCTAGGGCAGGAAGCCTCTAGCATAGGAGAAAGATGAAGGTGGGAGATTCAACTAGTCCAGTCCTTCCATATTCTTCTGCTTGCTTTATTCTAGCCTTGTTGGCAGCTGATTAGATGGTCCCCCCCAGACTGAGGGTGGCTCTGCCTGTCTTAGTCCACTGACTCAAATGTTAGTCTTTGGGGACACCCTCACAGACACACCCAGGAACAATACTTTGCACCCTTAAATCCAATCAAGTTGAAAATATTCACCATCTCACTTGCCCTTTACTGATGTCTTTCTGGGTACCCCAAACCCTGCAGATAATTCTCTTCCCAGTCTTCTCAGCTTGGATTCAAAACCCCATTACATCCCTCAGCCTGCTGTCTTATAAAGTATCTGTCATCCCGGAGAGGTGGCTCACACCTGTAATCTCAGCACTTTGGGAGGCTGAGGTGGGTGGATCACCTGAGGTCAGGAGTTCGAGACGAGCCTGGCCAAGATGGTGAAACCCTGTCTCTACTAAAAATACAAAAATTAGCTGGGTGTGGTGGCATGCACCTGTAGTCCCAGCTACTCAGGAGGCTAAGGCAGGAGAATTGTTTGAACCCAGGAGGTGGAGGTTGCAACGAGCAGAGATCACGCCATTGCATACCAGCTGGGGCGACAGAGTGAGACTACATCTCAAAAAAAAAAAAAAAGTGTCTATCTATTGGCTCCTACTCCACTTCTTAGCACAATATGAAGCACACTAAATAATGATTAATTAGAAGGTACTGTATTAATAATTTGCTGTGTTTGATTAATTTCTTCCCATAGTTGTACAATAAATAGCATAGGGGTTTTTTTTGTTTTGTTTTTTTGAGATGAATTTCAAGCGATTCTTCTGCCTCAGGCTCCTGAGTAGCTGGGATTACAAGCACCTGCCACCATGTCTGGCTAATTTTTGTATTTTTAGTAGAGACAGGATTTCACCATGTTGGCCAGGCTGGTTTAGAACTCCAGACCTCAGGTGATCTGCCCACCTCAATCTCCCAAAGTGCTAGGATTATAGGCGTGAGCCACCGTGTCCAGCCACATTTTAAAAAATTAGGGTGTATCTCCAGTGAGGAGAGATGCCACCGTGATTCCTATGATCCCTCCACACTGCCTTCATTTGAAAGTGCTATGTTTAAAAGTTAAATGAGTAGGGAGCTGAGCAGGGTGGGAAAGAGAGGGCATAGGATGTGAATGACAAATTTGAAGATTAAAAATCAGGGCAGGACAGTGAGAATGTGGTATGGTTTGGCTGTGTGCCCACCCAAATCTCATCTAGAATTGTAGCTCCCATAATTCCCATGTGTGGTGGGAGGGACCCGATGGGAGGTAATCATCATGGGGACAAACCTGGAAGTAGCTGGAAAGTTACTCTGGAAAATCTGAGCCCAAAAGGAGAACCTGGCAGTGCTGAGAGATGAGAAGGTTTGTACTGAGAAAAGGTTAAATGTGTGAAAATCCACATTCTGAACGGTGAGATCCCCTGCCTAGGTCCCTTCCCAAGTCTCCCAAGACACTGGAACCCAAGCTTCTGCCTCAGAGCAGGAGGTGGAAGAATTCCTTCCAGGAGAGAGGGGCCAGTCACAAGGAAAAATAGCAATGACTGGGGGATCTTCCCCCAAGTGTGACTGAGTCCCCAGCTGATCATCCCAAAGTAATCCTACTAGTGACAATGGTCCCTCTTCTCATATATACACATATACACATGCACACACACATGCACATACACACACAGATACACACAGAGCTGCCAATCAACTCTTTAATGCCAAACCCTTGAATCTGGGCTTGGTCTTGTGACTTAGCTCATGGAACATTGGTACATATGTCAGGAGCAAAATTTGGAAAGCATTTGCCTTGGGGCTCATGCTCTTCAGACTGTGGTTGGAGTCCTGAGACCACAGCAAGAACAAACTCAAACAAATTTAGAATTACATGGTTTCACTTACCTTTTTTTTTTTTTTTTTTTTTTGAGATGGAGTCTCACTCTGTCACCCAGGCTGGAGTGCAATGGCAAGATCTTGGCTCAGTGCAAGCTCCACCTCCTGGTTTCATGCCATTCTCCTGCCTCAGCCTCCCTAGTAGCTGGGATTACAGGTGCATGCCACCACGCCTGGCTAATTTTTTGTATTTTTACTAGAGATGGGGTTTCACTGTGTTAGTCAGGGTGGTCTCGATCTCCTGACTTTGTGATCTGCCTGCCTCGGCCTCCCAAAGTGCTGGGATTACAGGCGGGAGCCACTACACCAGACAATTTCTTTTGTTTTACATTTGTACCTCTTTTCTTTGAGGCTGGAGATCTTGATCCCCAAAGACATGAACATAATTATTGATTTGGCTTAGCTCACAATATAGTTTTAGCAATTTTGTTACAAGAAACATGAATGCTGAAAGGTTTAAGCCTTTTTTGCAGTTCTTTTTGCCTTTAGAGTGTATTTCACTAGGGATGTTAAGGCAATTATAGTGTTTTAAAGCTAGCTTAAATTATTTCTGTTTGCGTGGTTAAGACACCAATATGATACACATTTGATAAGGTACATTTGTGTGATTTTGCTTTTGAGTTTTTAGGGATTTCTATTTTTTTTTCATTTTACTTGATTTTATATATATAATTATGCGAACATTTACATGATTCCAAAGTCAAATCTATACAACAAGATTTATTAGGAGGGACTTGGCTCCCATCCCAGCCCCCTACACCCTATTCTTTCTGACTCTATTTATGCCTTGTTTGATCTTTCCAGTTTCATTTTTTAATTGAAATTTGGTATATATTCCAGGTTAAAAAAAGTCACATGAGTTTGATGCAAGAACAGCTTTGATTAGCTCTCAAAGGCATTTAAAAATGTGTGCCAGCTGGGCGCAGTGGCTCATGCCTGTAATCCCAGCACTTTGGGGGGCCGAGGCAAGTGGATTACTTGAGGTCAGGAGTTTGAGACCAGTCTGGCCAACATGGTGAAATCTCGTCTCTACTAAAAATACAAAAATTAGCGGGGCATGGTGGTGAGCTCCTGTAATCCTGGCTACTCAGGAAGCTGAAGCAGGAGAATCGCTTGAACCCAGGAGGCCAAGGTTGCAGTGAGCTGAGATTATGCCACTGCACTCTAGTCTGGGTGACAGAGTGAGACTCTACCTCAAAAAAATTTTAAAAAATCATAAAATAATAAAATAAATAAAAATAAAAACGTGTGCCAAAGGCCAGTGTTAGCTCCACTTTATGAGTGGATGTTAGTGATGTCAAGAAGTCAAAGCCAAAGGATGGGTGGAGCCCTAGCGTCCACCTTCTAAACCACAGTCCAGAAGTGTGGGTGTCCCACCAGGATTCCACTATGGAGAACAAAGAGTACATTGCATAAGCAGGAAATGACTTATTAGAGGCCATGATAGAATCGTTTGTGGAGCTGAATGAGCAGGCTCTAGGTAGAGCTGTCGAGCTTGGCTTCCGAGCCATACTGCAGAGCTGGAGTTGCTGACTCATCGCATCCAGAAACCAGTGAATCCAGAGCCACCTGGAATCAAGGAGCTACTCCTGCTGCAGCCAGCTTTGGAGCCATAGCGCTCCTGCTGTGCGCCTCTCCAGGAACTGGATGTGCAGACCACACCTCTCGACATCCAGTGCCTGGAGACCAGGCTGCCAAGAAAACCCAACACCTCCACCCTGGGCTGACCAGCAACATGCAAGCATCTTCCCATTTCCCTACATATCCCTAGAAGTTCACCTCACCAATCAGGGCTTCCAGAGCCTGAAAAAGGTCATTTTCATCTTCCCACCTGCTGCAATTTAAGAAGAAAGAAGAGAGGCTGGCTGGAAAGGAGGATGAGGACCCAAAACAGGGAGGAACGATGCCACCAGGAGATGACACTGTTCAACACTGCTGGGTTAGCAACATCAGACACTTGAGGACAGGGCCATTACACTGCAGCTGTGCCTCGGCCCCAGTCCCCCAACCCAAAGGATTTCTCAAGGGGATTATTTTTTATCTTTTTTTTTTTATGTTGATTGGAATCTGTAACATTTATCTTTTTTCTTGATATATTGGTTGGACATATTTTTGGGGTATTTTGACACCTGTACATGATGTGTAACAATCAAACCAGGATAATTGGGATGTCCATCATCTTCAACATTTGTCTTTCTTTCTGTTGGAAACATTATACAACTTAATTTCTAGCTATTTTGAAATATACAATAAATTATTGTTAACTATAATTTCCCTACAGCACTGCAGAATACTAGAACTTATTTCTTCTATATGACTGTATTTTTGTTCCCCTTGGCCAAACTCCTCTTTGTCTCCCTGTCTCCCTTCCTCTTCCTGACCTCTGGGAACCACGATCCTACTCTCCACCTCCATGAGATCTGATTTTTTAGCTCCCACATGTGAGTGCAAACACAAGATATTTGTCTTTCTGTGTCTGGCTTATTTCACTTAACACAATGACCTCGAGTTCCATTCATGGTGCTGAAAGTGACAGGAGTTCATTCTTTTCATTTCTGAATAATATTCCAGTATATATATATATCAGATTTTTGTATCCATTCATCCATGATGGACACTTAAGTTGATTCAATATCTTGATCATCGTGAAGAGTGGTGTGATAAACACGAGTGCACAGGTATCTCTTCCATATAGTGATCTTTCTTTCTTTCTTTCTTTCTTTCTTTCTTTCTTTCTCTCTCTCTTTTTCTTTCTTTCTTTCTTTCCTTCCTTTCTTGCTTTCTTCTTTCCTTCTTTCTTTCTTTCTTTTTTTTTTTTTTGAAACAGAGTCTTGCTCTGTCACCCAGGCTGGAGTGCAGTGGCTCGATCTCGACTCACTGCAACCTCTGTCTCCCGGGTTCAAGAGATTCTCCTGCCTCAGCCTCCCAAGTAGCTGGGACTACAGGTGTGCATCACCACGCCTGGCTAATTTTTGTATTTTTAGTAGAAACAGGGTTTCACCATATTGGCCAGGCTGGTCTCGAATTCCTAACCTCAGGTGATCCGCCTGCTTCAGCCTCCCAAAGCACAGGGATTACAGTCGTGAGCCACTGTGCTCAGCCAGTATTTATTCTTTTGTGTTGGCTTATTTCACATAGCATCAATGACTTCAGGATTCATTCACATTGCAGCAGTTAGCAGGATTTCCTTCCTCGTGCCTCACCCAGCAGAGTAGCTGGGATTACAGCCACACACCACCATGCCCAGCTAATTATTTGTGTTTTTGATAGAAATGAGGTTTTGCCATGTTGGCCAGGCTGGTCTTGAACTCTTGACCTCAAGTGATCTGCCCACCTTGGCCTCCCAAAGTAGCAGTGGGGATTTTTAAAGGAGAATCCTGCCTGTACAGGATATGTGCCTTGGGCTTTAGGTTCTGGTTCTTTGTAAGTAGGATTCCATCCTGCTGGTGTCATTGCTGAAATTAGGCAGAAGATTGGCTCTTGGACTTGACATCCAGAAAGTGTTCTTTCTGATGCTCATCATCAAGAATACATTGCACTTTATGACTAGATTCGAGAAGCATCTTCAACCCTGGCTTTTAGAACTGAAAAATGATTTTACAGTGACCCCCAACCCCTACCGCTGCTCTATCACACTGGGGAATGTGCTGGATGATTGAAATCTTGGGCGGTGGCAGGTGGTTGCAGGGAGGCATAAAGTATTGCCAGAATAAAGCCAACAATACATGGTACAAGGATAACTTTTTCCCAGACAGCATATTTCTAACATTCAGCAACATGATGCTGAAGACTCCTAGAATCTACACAGAAATGCCAAAACTTGGTCAGATAATTTCCAGAGTCCATCTCTGAAAATTTGTGGTTTCTTAAAATAATGGGTCATGTTCCCTGTTACTTCAGTCTAAGAGAGAATAATTCAAAAGGAAGGCATTAAGACTAGTTTGATGGAAAAGTGTCAGTGGAGCGCTGTGTTAGTGTAAGACTGCCACTGAGCTAATGCTATTTGCTTTGCAAATAAGGAAGTGCTGTTTGGCTGGGAGATGCTGTTATCAACCCCTGGATCAAAGTCATTGATTCATTAATCTGTTGGATTGATTCTGTCACACAAATATGGGCTGCTCTGTCATCTGCTCTCAGTTCACTAAATTCAAGTGGAGGGAACAACCCACTATGTCACTGGGAATGGAAATTAGACCTTTAACAATATCTTCGTTTTTGTCTCTTGGCTCCATCAAGCACTTTATAGAGTTAAACTACAAAAGGATCTGGTGAAGAGCTCAGGTGGGTTCACCTGTGCAGGCGTTTTGACAAACGGTAGCAACAATGGCATTCAAATATATACATTCATTGCTTTATATAGCTCCTGAGAGTTTACTAAATGTTTTTCACATCTGAGCAAGAACACAGTTTATTGTCCCAAGAAAGCCCAGGGGCTGTATAATTGCATCATCCTATTGTGTGTGTGTGTGTGTGTGTGTGTGTTTTGACACAGTCTTGCTCTAGCACCCAGGCTGGAGTGCAGTGGCGTGATCTCGGCTCACTGCAATCTCCACCTCCTGGGTTCAAGTGATTCTCCTGCCTCAGCCTCCCGAGTAGCTGAGATTACAGGCGTGCACCACCACGCCGGGCTAATTTTTGTATTTTTAGTACGGATGGGTTTTCACCATGTTGTCCAGGCTGGTCTCGACCTCCCAACCTCAGGTGATCCACCCGCCTCGGCCTCCCAAAATGCTGGGGGGATTACAGGCGTGCGCCACCATGCCTGGCCCCTGTTCTTGAAGACTGTCCCCAGGTGACAATCCCAGCAGTGTCATTCCACTGCAGCAAGATTAAAGCCAAACTAATAGCCGCCAAATTCGCTGTGAAAACATGGCACCTTCTCTTACTTGCTGCCCTAAGGAAAACGTGCAATAGAAGAATCTTTCAGAGCACCAGGTCATTTTTTCAAAAAACACAAAGTCACATGAAACAAAGCACACTTTTTTACATATATGAAAGGAAGCATTCACAGGATTTTCCATACTCAATAATGAATAAGTACCCCAAGACCCGTATTTACTTCTGTGAATCTTTATTGCGTGATATTTAATTCAAGTCCAAGCGAGCCTGGTGGTCCTGCAAAGAATATTCACACAGAGATACATTATAGTATTTATGCTATTAATACATTGGCTTTCTTAGCCTTATCACTGACTTAATTTTTGAAAGAAAAAAAAACTCAAACTAAATCAATAACCTGAGTATTATTTCCCAAACTGATGACATTTTCATTTGGGTTTTAATTCAGCAAATTCTCCTCCTCAAAAGAGAAGAATGCTGTCACTTCCCCAGACAACCTGCAGGTGACTTTGGAAATGCTGCTAAATGCCACCGTGCCTTATTTTCTCCTGTTTATGCAAGGGGTCACTGCCCAGGTAATGACTGTGAGGGGCTGGCAATACAGCGTAAGAAAGACACTCCAAATTCCGTTAACCAAGGTTTTCTGCAAGCACCCGTCAGTATCACAGACTCCAGTACTTTAATCATTGTTAAAATATTTTAAAATAGAAAAGACACGCCATGAAGAAAGTGCATCCAGACGATTGCACTGGGCTGCCGGTTATAACAGGACCTGGGCGCCCCGGGGGTCGCAGGTGAAATCCTCCAGGCCCGTCTCCCTAGGCAGAGAAGAGCCTGCAAACCAGCTTGCGCTCCCCTTCCAAGGCGTCCCTGGGGCCTCTGGTCCTCAGGGCTGGGCTGAGCCCTGGGCTGCTCAAGACCAAAGCTGAGCTGTTTTTCTTTCAAACTAAAGTATGAACTCTCTCTGCTGGAGAGAGACAGAAAGAAGGACAGCGAAAGAGACACACCGACAGAGCCAGAGTGACATAGGGGCAAACAGACAGGGAGACAGGGGTGGCGAAGCAGGCTACCAGGCAGCTCCGCTCCTCAGTAAAAGCCCTCCGCATCTGGGAAGTGGGAGATGTCGCTGGATCTGGGTCCTTGGGCCCACACAGGGCTGGTAAAAAAGCAGCAAATCGCTACTATTACTGCTCTGAGCAAAGAAACCAGGGAAAGGCCAGTTCGGGAAAAACAGGCCCTGTGGATTTGACGTGAAGCCCCAGGAAGGGATTCAGCCCAGCACAGGCAGGACGGCTGCGGACCTGGCTTCTCTCTCTCTCTCTCTCGTTCCTTAAATTTGTATTTGAGAATTTTGAAGAAAGGGACCCGGAAAGCTATTTTGCTGTACTAGAGGGGCCGTGGGCCTTCCCAGCGCGGAGGAAGTAGGGCGGTCAGGCCGGGTGGGGCTGGGTGCGGTGGCTCCGCAGAACCTTTAGTCATCCAACTGAAGCCGCGGGTCCCGTGCGCAGACACTGCGCAGGGCGCCGCTACCGAGTCACATGCATGCGAGGGCCGGCTCCTTGGCGTTCTGCCTTCCTTGACGGATTGTTAGTAAAACGTCCCCTAGAACGGCCGGAGCCAGGGCCCTTAGACAGGGGCGCGAAGAACCCGCTTTCTGCTGTCCTCGGGTTTCCCAACGCGGTGGTCGTGGCCCGCGGGCCCCACCTCGCGGCCCGCCTGGCCTGCCGGAGGAGCGGCGGAGGCCGAGCACTCCCCGGCCCCGGGTTCAACTTCAATAAAAGGGCCCAGCCCGCCCTTGATCACTCAGCTTGCCTGACAGCCCGGTTCAGGCCCAGGCCTAATTGAGCCCGGGTCACCTGGGAATAGGTTCAAAGGCATCCAAGCCGTAAACCACCTCCAGGCCCAGAGCCAGAGCGGCCTGGCGAACAAAGAGCCTCCGAACCACTTCAAACGCGCTCACGCTCGGCGTCCAGATGGCCCGGGGGCCGGGGTCCATGGTGTCGCTCACCGAGGCCGGGCCCCACACTCCAGCCACCCTGCACCCTCCTGCTCGGAGCTGCCCGCTGGCGCCCAGCGCAGCGGAGGCCGGGCCCGGGACAGCCTCGTGCAACTCCTGGAGCGCCCTCCGTCCTCCGCTGACCCGTGAAGCTAAGGCGGAGCGCAGAGGCTGGGGCAGGACAGGGCGGGCCGGCAGGCGCCCCAACCCGCGCCCAGCAACCCCGGGCAGAGCCAGGCAGGCGGGCACGGCGGGCACCGGGCGCTCCCGCAGAGGCTCGCTGTGGCGTTGTTTTAAAGGAGTTAGAAGAAGGTTCGGGAAAGGCATCGGGCCGGAGCTCCCCAACAAGCCCGGGTGAGAAATGGTCCCCGACATGCACGCTAGCCCGAAGGGTGGCATCTCCACGGATCTTGGCGGCATGTCCTTGGGCACGGGCGTCTCCAGGGATCACTGACTGTCCTTACACTGGCGGTCGGGGCACCGAGACCGCTGCCCGTGCAGCTCCCCAGACCCCAGGCCTAAGCTTGCGGGCCGCGGTGCAGACTAGCTGTGCGCCCGGGGACGGCCAAGACCCACACAGGTCGAGGAGGCTTCTGGCTGTGTCCTTATCTTCGGGGAGCGCATCTGGGGCTGGACTCGCCTCTCGAGCCCCTCACGCCGAGAGAGAGACCCCCCCCCAAAGCCCAGTGGGGGCCGATCTCTACGTTAAGGCGCAGACAAAGCCAGGCTTGGCCAGGCCTAGGGCTCGGGGCGGCCGGAGAGTGTCCTGCGTTCGGGGTGGGGGCGCGGGCGGCGGGCGAGGACCCGGCCCCCGGGATGCCCTCCGAGGCAGGGGCCGAAGGGGGAGGCAAAACTGAAAGTGCCGCGCCGGGGGGCGGGGGCGGCCGGCGAAGGCCCCAGAACTTGTCCTGCCCCCGGCCACCGCGGCCAATCAGCGCGCCGCCCTAGCTCCTGACAACTATTTAGCAACCCAGCCCGGCTAGAGTTTCCAAAAAAGTTAGAATAACTTCCTCTCCCGGAGACCTCGGTTTTTGCACAAGCCGGCCTTGAAATCAGAGCCTTTCCAGCAACTCCGAGAGCGTGTACTCGGCGACCGCCGGCTTGGCCAGCGGCGCGCGCTCGGCGCCCCGGCGCCCCCAGCCCCACGCGCGCCGGGCGGGCGCCATGGAGGAGGGCTCCAGCTCGCCCGTGTCCCCCGTGGACAGCCTGGGCACCAGCGAGGAGGAGCTCGAGCGGCAGCCCAAGCGCTTCGGCCGGAAGCGGCGCTACAGCAAGAAGTCGAGCGAAGATGGCAGCCCGACCCCGGGCAAGCGCGGCAAGAAGGGCAGCCCCAGTGCGCAGTCCTTCGAGGAGCTGCAGAGCCAGCGCATCCTGGCCAACGTGCGCGAGCGCCAGCGCACCCAGTCCCTCAACGAGGCCTTCGCGGCGCTGCGCAAGATCATCCCCACGCTGCCCTCTGACAAGCTGAGCAAGATCCAGACGCTCAAGCTGGCCGCCAGGTACATAGACTTCCTCTACCAGGTCCTGCAGAGCGACGAGATGGACAATAAGATGACCAGCTGCAGCTACGTGGCCCACGAGCGCCTCAGCTACGCCTTCTCCGTGTGGCGCATGGAGGGCGCGTGGTCCATGTCCGCCTCCCACTAGCGCCGCGCCACCCACCTCCGGACCGGCGCGCCAGGGTAGGTGCTGCGCGCGGGACGGGCGCCCTCCGCTGCGGGGGGCGGGCGGCAGGGGCGCAGGGGCGCTGGGACCTGCGCGTGTCTCCTCGGGAAGGCCCCGCGGGCCGCGGTGGTGTGGATGCCGTGCGCTTTTCCTCTTAGCAACGAAGGCGGGCAGGAGGGACGCTCCCAGTCCCAGGGACACCCCTGAGTGCAAACTTCCATGCGAGGGTGTCAGTTGGGAACCGGCGGACCGGTGACTTCCCCGGTGCGGTCCGAAGATACTTAGACACATGTTCGCATTTTTCATTCTCCGTGGTGTGAGGGTGTCCGTGGTTGGCGGTGGAAGGGACGGGCATCGGAGAAACCTACCGGGGACTGGGAGATGGGGACCGGCTGCCCTTTGCGTCCGCCGCAGCGCAGGCCGCCCGTGAAGCTGCCCGAGCCGGTGGTGTCGGGCTAATGGCTTCGCTCTCTTCCGGGGCATGGGTAGAGCGCGTTCGTCGGGCGGACACTCAGATCTCCCCAGCTGCTGGCGCCTGGGGTCCCCTGGCCGACCGACCGAGTAGGCATAGAGGTGCGGGCCTGCGGCTCCAGGGTTTGCCTGGGGAGGACGAGAGGAAACTGCCCTGCGCTTCGGGGCCGGAGCAGCCGCAGGGCCGGGAGTGCCCGAGAAGGGCCCTGGGCCGAGGGCGCAGAGCCTGGAGCGCTGAAGCAGGGGGGTCGGACGCAGCCGCGCGGAGCCCCAGGGCGCCCGCAGGCAGGTGGAGCCGACCTAGGAGTTGGGAGCCCTGAGTCCCAACCTTGACCCTGGAGTGCCCGGGAGGGGCCCCGCCCGCGCCGCGTCCTGGGGTCCAACCCCGCAGGGGTGGGCGAGGGGTCCAGGCTGGGAAACAGGTTTGGGGGTCAGGGAGGCGGTGCGCGCCGGGCCCTCCCTGCAGGAGGAGAAGGCTCGGGGGACACAGCTGCCAGGAGCACTCGAAGTTCTGGTTTCCTCTGGAAGAGCGATTAGGGCGTCCTGCACCGGGTCCTTTTCACCAGACACCTTTCAAGTCCCTTTAGACAGGCTCGAGCCACAGAGGCGCCGTCCTTTCCCAGAGGCTCCGTGAGCAGGCGAGCCCCTCTCTCATCCGCCATCCTGGGCCATGGAGGGGCACAGGGTTCTTTTTGCTGGGGCCGCGTTAAAAATCCTTCCTCCTTAGTATGTTTGAGTTCCTCGCACATCTTGTGATGTTTTTTATGAAAGTCTCTACTTCACACAGAAGGAATTTAGATTAATCAAGAGCACCCGGCCGCCTATTCTCCCAAACATATCTATTTCTTTTTTTATGTGGTACTATAATATCTGCGAATGTTGTTGCCGAGGCCACGAAAAGCTGATCTAGCACAGGTGGGTTTTATTTCATTTTTTCAACTTTTATTTCGATGTCACTGAAAATTCTTTCGATGAAAGAGCCTCCTGAGATAATGATAACTGTATAGTTTTTTAAGAAGAATTTTCAGCAGAAAATAACTTGTGGGAATCTTCTCCTGTCTTTGTCAAAAACATATGGAAAGTGTCTCAAATCACATATTTCTCTAGGAAAGTTTGGATTGGCTGAGTACTAAACACTACAGTGGGGTAATACATTAATTCTGGTTTTCGCTGCCTAAATAATGAGCTTCCATTAGTTGCTTCCATTTATGCTTTACCTCATTCATGGTTTATAGCACATCTGAAATAAGAACAAACAGATGAGGAATGTCATCTTTTTAAAAACACACACACTGAGCCATGTTTAAGGAAAATGTCACTGTAATTATCGTTAAGACTGCCCTCCAGAAAATTACTGGAAACAAATACCAGTAGATATGATGCTGCTAAAATTTAGTAGGAACATTTAAAATTCATTTAAAAATAATCGCATTCCTCAAAACTTAGAGAATCAGCCATAGGTAACCATTAAATATTATAGAAAAATAAAATGCAATACATGTCATAAATAAATAAAAACAGTACTAAGAGCTTATTTGGAAAAAAAAATTCCTTAAAAATATAATCGATAATTACACAGGTAGTGGGAGAGCCGATGATCTATAAGGAGCCTATTTATTTTTATTTTTATGTACTGGACTATAACTGAGTAGTTCAAACAAGCTAGTTTCTTTAAGTAGATACTCGAAAAGGAGAGAAAAGAAATATGGAAAAATTTTATCCATGAATGATTCTGGACACGCCTTGTTTTTATTTATCAGGCACGTTAGGCAAACATCTTCTCATTCTTTTTGTTTTTAACTCATTATTCCCTGTCAGATCAATACAATTATAATTCGTTTGATTCCTGAAAATGTTGCTAATCAGCATTTGTTTTTATTTGTAGCATTTCTAAGAAACATTAATGATATGCATCAGTAAAGAATCTCTAGACATTTCAGTACATTGTAAGTGATTTTAATGTTTGATGTGGGATGTTTTCACGTATGTGAAGAAATTGTGTTGAGACTAACAGCAGCACAAAGCCTAAGTTGTCCTTTGAAAGGAAGAGAAACACAAGAGATGGTGGAGTGCGGCTGGTGCTGATATCTATCCTGCCTTTCTTCTTTGGCCTGGTATTTAAAAGCACAATTAGACAATAAATCAGGTGTCTTTGGCCAGTCAGTTGGATTCATCGAATGGAAAAATCTCAAAAGGATTTTTTTAGTATTCTCATTAAATGCCTGAGCCTTTGGAGCAGGGTCCCAGCCACCTGGCTTGGAGGATGGGGGAAGGTGACCATTAGTTTATCAGAAGTTTGTCTTCTTCCCTGCTGTGTGGTTAAAGAAAACATCTTCTCTAACTTCTGCAAAGTGTGCACAGATTTGCAATAGGTTACCTTACTCAACAAACTTTTTTTTTTTTTGAGAACTTTTAGCTCCTTTGAAGAAATTGCATGGCCCCTTCACCATCTAATATACGTTAGCCTTTTCCTCCCTCCTGAAAATTTCCTTCTCAAAGGTGTTTGTTAACTGCTGTATTCGGGATGCTAGAAAATCAGTTCTTCGTGGAGAAGAACAGAAATGCAGAATCCCAACGGAGCTTTTGCTTGCTTAGAAGTAGAATGAAAGGCTGAGCTCCCTGGAATATAAGCAATGTCTGGTTACAAAATACTTATCAATGAGATCTGATGTAGGGATTTGACCTGTTCGTGTGGGTCTTGTCCCCTTAAGTATCAGCAGTCCTTGCGGCCTTGCATCAGGGCAGTCTTACTACTCATCTTGCTGGAGAGGGACTTCCTCAGACTTCAGTGTCTGAGGCCATTTGAGATAGAATACTTCACTGAGGTTTCCTGAAACTCATATTTTCAGACAGATCTTCAGCGGAACCATGTTCTTGTCATCCTTGCTTCACTCTGTTCTGGGTAGACGGCACAGATGCCGGATTCCTTTTGCCTGGCAAAAAAATAAAAATAAAGAAATAAAAAAAAAACCACACACATAAAGTAAACTCTTTCTGAGCAGAGCACTATAACTCATAACTTTAGTTTAAATCTGGGCTTTAAAAAAAAACAAATATTTTAATAAGCCAATTTTAAAGGCTGAACTTTTATGACAGTTTTTAAGCTTAGTATTTATATTAATCTATTCTCACTGGTGTCTTTAAAAACCCTGTGAATGCTGGAATGTCTGTTTATGTTTGTGTCTTTTCCTGGGAAAGGATAAATGTGCTGCAAAAAGCAAACCAAATACAGAGCTCTCGGCTAGCAGAGAGTTCACAAATGAGGCAATCACATTCAAAGAAGAGATGAATAAGTTACTGTAGCCAAGGAAAGGAAAACCATAAAGGAGAAACAGAATCTAATAGATTCTGTTTTCAAAAGTAAAGCCAAGATGAAACACTACAAACAGAAACTGATTAAAAAGATATTCCACATGGTCACCTGAGTCTACACATGATAAAATTGCACAGCACTAAACACACACACACACACACACACACACACACACACAGGAGTGCATGTAAAACTGGTGAAATCTGAATAAGGTCTGGGGATGATATTGATGCCAGTTTCCTGATTATGATAATTGTACTGTAGTTTTGCAAGATGTCATCATTGGGAGAAAGGAGTGAAGATATGAGAATCTCTGTATAATATTTCTTGCAACCTCCTGTGAATCTATAATTATCTGAAAATTAAAATTAAAAAAATTCCACAAAAATATTAAATCTATATACTTAGATAAGCAAATTATCTAAGAAATTACTACTAAGCTTTATCTCAGAGCAATAAACTAAAAATGTGACTTGAGCAAAACTCCACATTTTTTTTCTGATGCCATTTGAGAATCTCAATATATTTCCAATATATAACTCTTTCTGAGCAGAGCACTATAACTCATAACTTTAGTTTAAATCTGTGGTTCCTTATAAGTCTTAAATAAAGAGTAGTATCCCAGAAATATGATAGGTAAAATACCAATTATAATAGCAATACATTTATTCCTATACTAATAAAGAAAATATTTTATAAAACATTTTGGGAAATATCTACCTTAGACTGATACCTGTGTTATATTTGCTTTTTAAGATACTAATTTTATATTAACTTTCATTAAGTATACACATGCAATTCTAAAGCCAATGATTTATAAAAATTATTCACCAAGAAGTATAGAGATTGGAGTTTTAGTATTTGGAGGCAAACGCAGTGAAAGGCACAGGATATGCAGAGGAGTGGGGCGGGGGGGAGAGAGAGACTCAAACTCTAAGCCCTGTTATAGTTATTTTTAATCAATAATTGTTTTAGAAACCTATTTTGTGTTTTTGTTTGGTAGTAACCTGTTGAGCGAGATTGAGTGATATTAAACTACACCTTACCTGATGCCGATTTGGAAATGAGGGCGGTAGCACTAACAAGGTGAATTTTAAGCTGTTGTAAACTGAGGCACAGTGGGATTTCTCTTCAGTGATTATTAATGGTTGTCACTTCAAAAGGAGACTTGGATCTGAAATTGGAAAAGCCAGTATATAACTTGATTCCAACATGAGGGAAATTTTTTAGTGTTTAGTTAAAAATAGAGTCATTTTGAACCCAAACGGTATCTGACATGCTGCAGATATCTGGGCTATTTCATCCACAACTGTGGTGTTTAGAATAATATGATGATCCTGTGATTATGAGGATGTGAGAGCATGATGGCACGAGCTGAGTGCAGTGTCTGCTGGGGCTGTTCCTCACTGAGCAGTTTTCTATCATAATATTGTTTTCCTCTGTTATTTGGCCAGGGAAAGATTTAGATGACCCAGCTTCTCTAGAAGCCTCATGTAGAACTATAGTTTTACTTCTCAGATCCTAAGAGCAATGCCTTTAAACTTAGACATATCTCTCTTTTCTTTAGTTCAGAATTTCCCTTCACTGAAATGAAAGACAGGGTTGAACTCAAAAGAGCTTTCGGTTATCAGATTCGATTATCCTGGAAAATACTCCTGACTTTTTAGTTCACATTCTGTCTTAAAAAAATAGCCATCAGCATCTTCAGGGAGGAAATGGTAAATTGTATTATGTGGTCTGGCATTAGATTCCTATTTCTCACTGTCTAATTTGACGGGCAGTTCACCTCTGTGTTTCTGGATGTGCAGGTCTGGTGTGTGACTGACAGGAAAGATCTGGGCAAACTCCTTGATTTGCATTAACCCTTCGAGCTTGACTAAACATCAGACCCCACCCTGTGGCTGAGGTTTGTGGTGTGGTCACAGGCAGAGCCTTTCCGGAGCGCCAGGCAGAGCAGTTCCCCCCAGGAGGGGCTAGGGCAGCTTTTTAGCCTTTTGCTGTGAGAGGGGAGGGTTAGAGACCATTTTGCCATCTTCCCTGTGGAGAAAAAATGGAAACTTTCGTCGTTACTACTGTTTTTCTATTGCTTTCCAGACAAAATGCCACCCTAGCATTTCTGTTAAATCTCTGTAAGTAAATGCCCCTGCTGAAGGGCGGAGAAATTTTGGCCTGCTTCCGAGGCAGGGGCTCCATGAGGGACAGCTTGGAGCATGAACAACCTCCTAAAAGAAAGCACAGGCCAGTCATGTACAATCTCGGGCTCTGCTGCCACGGTGGCTTTCTTTGTCTGTTCTACGTTGAATTAGCATTCTGTATGTGAAAATGCAAGCAGGCAGCGTTTTCTTTTAATCACGAGATCTGGAAGTACCGTTTCCTTTCCTTCATCTCTGCTCTTTGAGTGGTTCGTGTGGCCTTTGCGCAGAGGGCTCGGAGTCGCAAGCCGGCCGCCTGCGTGGACTCCCTGGACCTGTGGCTTGTCCTTTACTTCCACAGCTCAGATTTTTAGCTTGGCGGAAGAGTGCGCAGGCGTGGCGCGAGCTGGCCTGCAGGGCTGGCAAAACCCGTACCGACTGGATCCCTTCCGGAACGTTTGTGTGAACTTTAAATCTCAGTCTCAAGGAGATTGTTTTGTCTTGATACGTAACAGAATGAGGCAGTTATCATTTCTTTGGGAGAGGCCTAAAGTACTGCAAATTGGAAGGGAAGGGAAAGGAAGGAGGAGAAGGCATACTCTTCTTCCTCCGACTGGTCATCAACACATCTCTGCTCACATCATTGACACTAATGGGCGAACAACTCTTCGTTGAGGATTAATTTTCCTGAAATCAAATAATCCCAGATTGCCTACTACATGTATACTGGTTTCTAACTATTCAAAATCTTCAGCATATGCCCAGCCGCCTGGCTTTCCTCTCTTCCACGATAATCTGCATGTGTAGATGGGAAGCTAGGAGAGAAAAATGTGATCACTTCGCATTCTTTTTTCTGTCTGGTGAACATTTGTTCTCCAGCAAGTCTTTCCTACTGCTTCCCCCAAATCAGCATATACTCTTATACATTCTTTAGTTGAAACAGCATCTTTTAAAAAATGATTAACTGAAGTCCACTTGAGGTTTCACTTTATAAAAAAGTAACAGAGGAAGAACGAGAAGCCCACCATCAGGTCCCGTGATAGCTCACACGTGGAAATACAGACTGTAAATACAGAATGACCGAGGACCCTCTGAGCCACGCGCATCTAGGGGCTCCTGAAGCCTGGTGCGGCCCATCGATGTGTGCTCAGCACCGCTGCCTCAGTGTGTGCTTGGCGACTCCTCTCCTTCGTGAGCTCACGTTACTATTTTCTAAAAGTATTGTTTCACTGATACCAGAACAGAAGTGCCCCAAACAGATATCTGTACCCTAAGAATCCCAAGATGCCCTGTTTTTGCTGATTTCTCTCATGCAGGCAGCGTTTTCTTTTAATCACGAGATCTAAAAGTACCGTTTCCTTTCCTTCATCTCTGCTCTTTGAGTGGTTCAGTGTGTGCTTCAGTGATCCCCAAACTCTGTGGGGGCCGGGCGGTGGCTGTGGCAGAGGGGGTGCATCCAGGCCTGGCGTTTTATCGCCCCCGAGGTAGGGCCAGGAGAGAGCTTATCTTGAGGTCCCGTCTTGTGTGACTGTGAAGGTGTTAATAGGCAGGGTCCGGGTGGCCCGTGCAAGCCAGCAGCATTGAAAGGGTAGAATTAACTGAAGGGCATTTTACTGGGTGTTAAATTATTGCTAATTCCAAAACTTTCTTTCGGACTATATTTTTCTGAGAGTAGGATTTTCTTCTAATTAAACCACAAGCAAAAGATGAGCACCGTTGCTCAACTCTCTGCTCGTTTCCATGTTGCTGTATGTTGTCTCCTTTCTTGTTTTACTGCAGTTCGCAAGTGAATAAGATCATGTAATTTCAGTGTGGAACAACGTAATTTCCATGTGCGTCCCCAGCAACCCTGTGTACATTAATCTATCATTTATAATTTGTAACATGGAAACTTTTTTTTTTTTCATGAAGGACAAAGTAAAAGGAAAGATTAGGTTGTGAACAGGTCAAGTGATATATAAAGAATTTCACAAGGGATCAGGGCTGCGGAAGGGACTCAGGTCCCTTGAGAACAGGTCCCATTCTGTATTTATCTCTAGGCTTGTGTCAGGGCTGTGTGCCTCTCTCTGCTGCTGACCACGGGAGACCCAGCACCTCTTCCTCAGTGTCCCTCAGAGACCTAGAAGACAGCGATTTTTTCAGAAAAACCACCCTTCCTGCCATTCTCAGAAAAACAACACTGTAAACATCCAGCAGGGTCCCTCCACACTGCCGCAATAGTGCCACAAGGGAGGCCGCCACAGACATAGTGACTTGAAAAGGCCCTCAGGTGCCTTCCCCTCCTGTTTGGTCCCAGGCATCAACACTGCCCAGCAAGGGGCATCAAAGAAGCCCCAGAGGGGGCTCTGCCTCTGAGGGGCCTGTGACAACTGCAGGTGATTCAGTTGTCGGAGAAAGCAGAGGCCCCCAGAGGAAGGTGGTCAGGGGGCCGTCTATTGTGCCTGGGATCAAGGACCGCTGGAGGGAGCTTGGGTTGGCCTGGGACTGTTTAGGGGAGGAGCGCCATGGGCATGGTGCTCCTGCATGACGGGAGGGCCGTCCCATGACAGAGGAGGGGAGCAAGAGGAAGGACGCTGCTGGCTGTTTGCAAGTAACCGTCCCACCACCCTGGCACTTCCCTGGTCCCTGAGGCTGGATGGGCCTTGGAGCCCGTCTTCGCTGAGGCCCAAGTCACCCATCAGGTCGTGTTGATGAATGTCTGAGCACGAGCCCAGCACCGCTCAGTATTTGCCAAGGTTAAGGAAAGGAAGTGGTAACTCAGCACTGATTTCCTCCCCCTGGATTTAATAGTGATAGATCTAAACCTGCAGTCAGATGCCACTTTAAAAGCCTCGGCTCCTCTAAAGACAGCTTCCAAGAGAAGATTATGCCAGGCCGCCGCTGAGGTTTGCAGATGAAGCAGAACCAGCCCTGTCTTTGCTGAGAGAAGCCAAACGACCATCTTGTCTGTCTCTTAAAGCATCCTTCTGCTTGAATGGCAGAGCTCTTTGAACAGAGATAAAATATTACATTGAGGCTGGGCAAGGTGGCTCATGTCTGTAATTTCAGCATTTTGGGAGGCCAAGGTGGGCAGATTCCCTGAGATCAGGAGTTCGAGACCAGCCTGGCCAACATAGTGAAATCCTATCTCTATTAAAAATACAAAAATTAGCCAGGTGTGGTGGCACACGGCTGTAATCCCAGCTACTCAAGAGGCTGAAGCAGGAGAATCACTTGAACCCAGAAGGCAGAGGTTGCAGTGAGTCAAGATCGCGCCACTGCACTCCAGCCTGAGCGACAAAGTGAGATTTCGTCTCAAAACAAACAAACAAACAAACAAACAAACAACAAGCAAACAAACACCATACATTGGGCACTTGACAGGCTTTATCCTCCTGGCTGGTTCCTCCACAGCCAACTGGCCTGGGCGTTCTCTGTACCAGGCTCTTGGACAATCAGCTTGTGTTGTACCATTTCCTGAAAGTTGCAAATATTGTTCAATGTTAATTACATAATTTCACTTTTTCTAACCAGAAAGAGGAAAAGGGGAAGTGGGGAGACAGAAAGTGAAGCTGGTGTGCATTTCTGGCTCCCTGGGCACACCCACTGGGCTTTCTCTTACTTGGTTCATCACAATGTGAAACCATAATTAACTAATTCTTAGAACTTTTAAATGCTTGTGACTATACATGATCGGTGTGACTCTCTACAACAGATTTTGCAATTAATTTAAGTCGCTGTTTCTGGAATAAATCATATGTGACTCTTCCCTTTAGTAAGCTTTTTTGAGGTGGTATTTTTCTAATTTGGGAAATTTTAATTAGGCTATTGACTTTGCGAGAGGCAAGCTAGCTCCTCAAGTGACTCTCTTGGGCAGAACCCATTGTCTTGTGTCTGGGGGATCCACGGTCCAGAATAAGACTTAACTGAAGTTAAGCGTGGCATGTAGAACACTTCTCTGCTCTCAGCCTTGCAATTTCTGAGGCAAGTAATGGCCTCTCTTGGCCTCAGTTTCCCCGTCTGTAAAATAATGGACTAAGTTTCTGATAACCCTCTGGCTACTAGAATTCTAAGAGCCAATACAACCCTGCAATTCAACTGCTAGGTGTATACCCCAAAACATTGAAAACAGGTATTCAAACAAAAATTTGTACATGAGTGTTCATAGCAACATTATTCACAACAGTCAAAGGATGGAAACAACAAGGTGTCCATGAACTGAGGGTCAGTAAAACGTAGCCCATCCATACAATGGAATCTAATTCAGCCATAAAAACATATGACGCTGGGCACAGTGGCTCAAGCTTGTAATCCCAGCACTTTGGGAGGCCGAGGCAGGCAGATCACCTGAGGTCAGGAGTTCGAGACCAGCCTGGCCAACACGGTGAAACCTCATCTCTACTAAAAATACAAAAATTAGCTGGGCATGGTGGTGGGCACCTATAATCCCAGGTGCTAGGGAGGCTGAGTCAGGAGAATTGCTTGAACCCGGGAGGCAGAGGTTGAAATGAGCCAAGATTGTGCCACTGCACTCCAGCCTGGGCAACAAGAGCAACACTCTGTCTCAAAAAAATAAAACAAAAAAAAAGTATAGTATGTGCTACAGCATGAATGAACCTTGAAGACATAATGCTAAGCTCAGGAAGCCAGACGACTACATATTGTGATATTTGGGGTTTCATTTATATGAAATGTCCCAAATAAGCAAATCCTTACAGGCAGAAAGGAGACTGGAGGTTTCCAGGGCTTCATGGGAGGAGATATCGGGGGTGAGTCCTGAACAGGTGTGGAGTTTCTGTGTGGAATAATACGAAATGCTCTGGAACTAGATAGTGATGATGCTTTCACAACAAGGTATATGTGCTTAATTCCACTATACTTTAAAAGCTCAAATAATAAATTTTATGTTACATGTATCTTACTACCATCACCAAAAAAAAAAAAAAAAAAAAAAAATCCTACTTCCCAGACCATGTGCATCTCTGGTAACTGAGGTGCTTAGTTGGCGGTGGAGGGGCTAAGGGGCTAAGCGTTCACCCATCCCTCACTTTTCGGAGACGTTATCCAGTTTATCCTCCTGCTTCAGCGCTTATCTAACTATTCTAGTTGTGCCTAAGAGCATTTTCCTTTCGACATCTAGTTCCTAATGCGTTTATTCACACACACACACACACACACGCACGCACATGCACGCACAGTGCGTCAAACAATTCTGAGGCACACTGTTTCTTTTGCCTGCCCTCCACTTTTTGTGGCATGTCGATTACACCTCTTGAAGCCTCTCCACAGTAGACTGAGTTCTCACACTCTGGGGGCCAGAGGTGGAGAGGGATTGACTCTGGGGGCCAGAGGTGGAGAGGGATTGACTCTGGGGGCCACAGGTGGAGAGGGATTGACTCTAAGCCTCCATGCCGCTCGCAATCAGCCCCTAGATGAGAGCCAGGAGCATTTGCCATATCTGTAGTGGGGGTGTCTGGTACCTGACAGGAAGATGCACAAGGGTGACCCGTGAGTGCGCACCACTCGCCTCCATCAGCAGGCTGTCCACAGCCCAGGGCTCGTCTGCCTGTTCGGTGGACCACTTCAGGCTGGTTCTGGGCTCAGAAGCCCTCAAGGAGTTGGTGCCACCTCCAGAGTCATGCAATTCCTGCTCTTCATGTGTGCAGGTGCTGCTCCCAGAAGACAGGGAGACACTGGGAGACACAGAGAGGGTGGCACTAAATCGTTCAGCACCAGTTGTGTGTTTTTCTTTGGTTGCTCATTTTTCTTTTCTTCCTCCCTGACCTGTGCACCCTTTATGTGGTCCTCAGCCACCTGTGTTTGAGAGGCTGTCAAAACTGCCCAGAGCTGCTCTGAGTGCTCCCTCAGCTATGACCCCATCCTGTTTCTTTTTAAGACATCATCACCTTTGTGGCATTATTCAGTCAGATTTTGAGACACTTATAGAAGCCGCAAAGATGGTGTTGGGCTCCAGGATTGTTTGAATTTTCAGAATCCAGACTGAGGGCTCAGGAGAACTTGGAGCAAATCCCAAAGGATCTCACCAAGGGTCGAGTTGCCAAAAGCAGACAAAAACTGTTCTGGGCCAGGCATGGTGGCTCACGCCTGTAATCCCAGCACTTTGAGAGGCCAAGACAGGTGGATCTCCTGAGGTCAGGAGTTCGAAACCAGCCTGGCCAACATGGCGAAACCCTGGTTCTACTAAAAATACAAAACTCAGCTGGGCGAGGTGGTGGGCACCTGTAATCCCAGCTACTCGGGAGGCTGAGGCAGGGGAATTGCTTGAACCTGAGAGGCAGAGGTTGCAGTGAGCCGAGATCGCACCACTGCACTCCAGCCTGGGCAACAGAGTGAGACTCCATCTCAAAACAAACAGGCAAAACAAACAAAAACTGTTCCGTGTGATGCTGCTGTTCCCCCATTCCCAGTCCTATTGCTGAGCAAAGAGAAAGCCACCAGGGAGGAGGCACAAAGGGAAAGAGATTCCCAAAAGCCGTGGAGAGCGAGGACTCCAGATGGAGATGTGAGGACTGGACTCTGGGGCCCTGGCCGCTTGCTTAGTTAAGTTGTGCAGTCGGCTTGATAGGAACATGGGTCATCCTCAAGCCAGACACATCTTGGTCTCATGGCCCCCATCAGTCACTGCCGCAGGGGTTCTTCCCACAGCTGCCGGGGCGCGGAGCCCAGCTGCTTTGATTCATTAGCACGTTATTCACATTTGTAGCACAGCACACTTGCTCTTCCTGGGGGAAGCTCTGCTCTTCTTTCTGGCCACTTCTGCTTCGTAGTAACTACATCGGAGGCTCGACCATGTCCAGTCCGTGCTCTGTATGCTTGGGAGGATGCTGGAGCCAGCGCCCAGTGAGTTAGGGTCACTAGAAACTGCACCTCCATCATTGATTTTCCAACTGACCTTCAGAGACACCATCTGGATGCTCTGAGCCAAGTTGTCACCCTTAGGCTTCCGGGACACAGTGTCCCTCTCTTATCCCCTCCACTCCTCCTCCCAGTCCTTCTCACTATCCCTGAAGGCCAGACCTTGGTGTCAGAGAATGCACTGAGTCAGCATCCCTTTTAGCACACCTGCCACCACCCGACTAACAGCAAAGACAGGCTTCCTGGTGAATCCCGATACAGCCGTCCCGCTTATCCATGGTTTCGCTTTTCGAAGTTTCAGTTACACACAGTCAAACACAGTACAAACTTATTAAATGGAAAATTCCAGAATAAAAATTGATAAATTTTAAATTGCACACCATTCTGATAAGTTTTAAATTGCACACCATTCTGATAAGTTTTAAATTGCACACCATTCTGAGTATCTTGATGAAATCTTGAGCTGTCCGGCTCCATCCCGCCCGCCTCTCAGTCATCAGATAGAAAAAACATATAGTATATATAGGGTTCGGTACCATCCTTGAGATCGAGCGTCCACTGGGGGTCTTGGTGTGTATCCCTGTGGATGAAGGGGCCTACTATAATTTCATCCCACTGAGGTGCCATGGCCCAAGCCAGCAGGGACAGTTGTTCACAGCTGTGGACGGAACACCACAGCCACGCTGTGGACGGAACACAGCGGGACATCAGGCCAGTGTCTTAGAGGTGGCAGCGGTGAACATCCAGTGAGCTGAAGTGGTGTTTACTAATGCAGGACCTTCCTACGATCTGCTTCCAAACGCTGACCATTCCAAGTCCAGCAATCATAAATAAAATAGCAAAAGAATAACTGACCAAATTAAAATCTAAACTTTTATATAGCAAATAACTATGACAATCAAAAATTTTTAAAGAACCAGGAAGAAAATATTTACAATCTATTTTACAATGGGTTAATGTTCTTAGTAGAAAAAAAGGCCTTTAAAAAATTTAAAAAGACAATTACCCAGTAGGAAATATGGGCAAAAAATATAAATTCGTAAAAGGAGAAATTCAGTTGGCCAATAAACACATGAAGGGTTGAATTTCAACAATAATCCAAGGAATTTGAAATAAAACAGAAGGATACTATTTTTATTAAATTGGAAAAAAATACATAATTATCATCCCCAGTATTGAGGAAGGTGGGGGAACCAGGCCATCCTATTTGCCAGAGGGAAGAAAAACTGCACAACCTTTCTAAAGGAGTTTCCATAGTAGGTAAGAAAAGATCTAGGACTGGAAATACCCTTTGCATGAACAATTCCACTTCTAGGAATGATCTTAAGTGAATAATGGCAGAGCTGCCTAGCAACAAAGAAATTCGTATCAGCTTCATTAAGATTGGTGAAAAAATTAAAATGTCCTGGGAAATAGGTGGGATAAACTCTGCCTGGTGCATATGCTGGAACACTATACAGTCAGCAAGTGTGTGTTTTAGTGGATGGTTAATAAAGTGACGGCCATGATGGCAGGATGGAGCAGTTCATACGATCTCAGGCTGGAAAATCAAAGTGTGTGTGTGCATGCATGGGTGTGTTTGTCTAGAGAGAAAGCGGCAAGAACGAACGTCTCTGGACCAAAAGTTGATGAAAGAGCTTCCTTTCCTTTGTTGTTGTTGTTGTTGTTGTTTTTTTTAATTTCTAGATTTTCCACAAATGCCCTGTATCACTTCGGCAATTTGAGAATACAAATCCAGAGGTGCCCACTGCTTAGTAAAGATAGTGTGGCAGGCACATGCCGACCGACCCTCCCTCCAAAGAAGGGCAGCTATTCCCAGTCCCATCATAAGGCGATGCAGTGAAAACACAGCTGCCGCCCACATAGGAATGTCCTCACCGGAACCCCCACTCGGTGTTATGACTTAGGTTCTTGCTAAAGTGATATAAAAGAGTGGCCTTCAAAATATATTTTTGTATCTTCTCCAGTCTACATTAAAGATGCCCGTCCATCATTTTCACAAGAGGCCTTTCACGTTAGGATAATTTGGAAGGATGCATCCGGAATGTGCCAGCGCGGCCCCCCTGTGGAGCTGGCGGCATCCTTTGGCAGTGAGGGCTGTGTGGTCTCAGCTCTTCCGGCTCGCCTTTACCCGCTGGGCAGTTCCTGAATGGTGCTTCGTGATGAGACCGGCATTCATCCCCACGCTGTTAGATGTCAGCATCCTCATTTCTTCTTTCGTTTTTTCACTCCTCTCTACGTATTTGGGGATATCTGTTGTTAGTCATAAACCACTTCAGCTTTGGGGAAACAAGTGGGAAAAAACCACAATGACCTCCTTAGCTGTTCCCCGAACTCAAGTTGAGAAGAGGTGCTTGGACCCCAACTCACTCAGTGGAGCTAGTAAAAGCCCTTTCTTAGCTACTAGAGACACTTTATTCACTTTTTACCAGGATCAAAAATGAAAACTACGCGTCCCCCTGGCCTTGTATGATGAATGACAAATGTGTGGGACTGAGGAGAGGTAAGCCGTAGAGTGGGTCTACCCCCTGCCCCCGGGGCATCCCTGTGTGCCAGCTTCTCCAGAACCTACAGGGAGGAAGCCCCAGGCCGCACCTCCCCGGAGGCTGGAGACCAACCAGGCACAGAATCTCTTGTTTCCTTTCAGATTCTTCGCCATAATCTAATTTTTGTAAGCCTGTCTTCCTTTATGCCCTGGGCTACATTTGACGCATATTTCTGGCAAATTCTGGGACCACCCTTGCCAGATGACCAAATCCTTTTCGGAGAGATGACTGAAATATTTGTAAGTTTCCATCAGCATTGGGGGAAGGGGCTGGAGGTGAGGGGGGACCTCTCGGGCTGTGCTGTGGTGTCCTCTCTTCTCCACATTACACCCCCAGCACGCGACTGTGAGCGGCGATCGGGGCCTGATCCTCAGTTCGAAGACACAGATGTTCACTGCTGTAAAGACATAAAGAAACCAAGAGGTTAACGGCCAGGGTTAGTCCCCACCGCGGGCCTCCTGCATGAATCAGAGCCGACTGGGAGCAGGAGTGACTCAGAGCCACGGCTTTTTGTCTTCTGGCTGTGCAAATAAACAGAGCAGGAAGGTTTGAATGGCCAGGCCTGGAGCAGAGAGCAGGGTTGGAGGCGGCTCCCAGTTCCAAGGCTTGCCCCACCCGGCCCCCAGGCCAGGTCAGCCTGGGGAGGGGAGAACTAAGGGCACGAGGCAGCCCACCCAACCCGGCCAAGACCAGCAAGACAGGGGCCCAGAGGCTTGTACCCCCCAAGGTGTGGGGGAAAAGGAGGTGGGAGGGTGCGGGGCCTTAGCTTGCTCTGTGGGGACACTGCCCTGGGGCCCACCCTGCCCTGGGGTCCACTTGGTATAGGCACCCACCAGGCCTGCACCCTGCCCCTTGGAAACACCCGTGGGACTGTCCCCTTCTCTGAGCATCTGTGAGGGGTTTTCCTCTCCTTAGGGCCCCCTGGAAAGTTCAGAGTGCAGGGTGTGTAGCCGGGCCAGGCCTGGAGATCCTCCAGGAGCAGAGATCTCCGGAAGGCCTGCAGGGGGTACCCGGAGGATGCGTCTGCTCCGAGGCTTGGTGACCCGGCCACCCGCGGGGCCTCTGCTCTCCCCTGCAAACGATGGCAAAGCCATGCTACGTCACTCCGCTCGTGGAAAATCCACAGCAAGCATATGACAGCACTGGGCAAGCAAAATTATTTTCATCTTCAGAATGGCCCAGTGAGCTGGGTGCTTTCACCCCCATTTCACAGGGGGGAACTGAAGGTCCTATGTCACTCCTCAGCTGAGGGCACAGACAGAGCAGTGGGCAGAGCCAGGAAGCAAACCCAGCCAGTCCAATTGTCTAAAAAATGAAATTTTTCTCTCCATGCCGAGTGTGGCCCTGTCCTACTGAGTCGGGTCATTACGTCAGGGCTCTCTGCTTCAAACGATGGTGCACGGGGACCTCCCCATGCAGCAGGGAGTGGATCCAGCCGGGCACCTGTCGGCGTTCCTACAGCCCTGCAGTCTGCTCTCAGGTGCTCCGGAGTCGGGAGCAAGGCCTGAGGCACTCGTGTCAGGTTTCCCTGTGGGAGGTCGGGTAGCTTCAGCCTGGGCACAGGAGCTTCCAGGTCCAGAAGTGAGCAGATCAAACCCCTGCCCTACACGCGTCACCCCCTGGCGTCTCCTGGCTCTGGGTGGCCCGGCCACATGCCTGCAGGTTGAGTCTGAATTTGCAGGTCCAGGGCCAGCTGTGCCATCTGCTCTTTTGAAGCTTTTTTTTTTTTTTTTGCTGTGGCATTAGACAGGCATCCCCTAACCCAGAGGACCCTCACTACCACTGCTCAAAGATCCCTTTTCATACGTGGCGTCAGTGAACACGCCAGTTTAGATGCTCTCTGTAGGTAGGGAGCGATCCCCACGGTCTGTGCCATGTCACCCTGTGTGGTGGAAATGCCATTTGCCGTGATGAACCCTTTCCAGTCACTCCACTGTGCAGTGCCTGGCCGGGGCCGGCTCGGCCCTTCTTCCTGGTCCCAACTCCTGGGTCTGCTGTCCCCTCTTCAGGCCCTTCTTTGTATGGTTAGCCTGGGGTGCCTTTCCCAGTCACTGACCTGACTCCATCTCTTAACCTGTTAATGGAATAGCGTGAACGACGCACCCCACACCGCATCTGGCATTACCCAGGCCCACTGAATGTATGTTCCTTTACCCCCATTTCACCTGCTGCCAGTGGGATGGCCAGGCCTGCCAGGCACTGCCCAGGTTCCCCATGGCATGGGCCCTGCCTGCTCTTCTGTGAGCTGCCTCTGAGTCCTGGGCACCCTCCGTGGTGAGCTCCCCAGGCCAAGAGCGTGTCTGTCCTTTTCACCCTGTACTCGGCACTTGGAGCAGTTGCCAGTAAGAACCCGGAGCAAACCCACCTGCTTGTCCTTAAAGCGTGGCGCCTTCGGCGGGGTGCGGCGGCTCACACCTGTCATCCCAGCACTGTGGGAGGCCAAGGTGGGCAGATCATGAGGTCGGGAAATCGAGACCAGCCTGGCTAACACGGTGAAAACCCGTCTCTACTAAAAATAGAAAAATTAGCTGGGAACGGTTGTGCGTGCCCGTAATCCTACCTACTTGGTAGGCTGAGGCAGGAAAATTGCTTGAACAAGGGAGGCAGAGGTTGCAGTGAGCTGAGATCACGCCACTGTACTCCAGTCTGGGTGACAGAGCAAGACCACCATTAAAAAAAAAAAAAAAAAAAAAAAGCATGGCGCCTTCATGTTCCATGCCTTCACGCTGCTCTCCTTCGGCTACAATCTCCCCTATGCCCGCCAGGACTGCCTCCAGCATCCCCTCCTTGGGGAGCCTCTAACCACCCTTCCTGGTGGCATTTGTGATGACTCCTGAGGCCTCGTGCATCCCCTAGCAGCCTGGTAACTGCGACGGTCTGTCTGCCTGTCACCCCGGGAGCACCTTCAGGACTGTGTCCTTGTCATGTGTCTAGATGCCTGGCTCAGCCCATGCCCTGCACAAGTGGGGGTCATGGAGGGAGCCTCTGTTTCCCCACCAAGTACACAAAGAAACTACACTGTGTCTGATGCAAGCGCGTGTTTTCTGTGCATCTGTGATTTACAATTCCCTGGCTACCTTCCTAGCAGAACGCACCTGGCAGCCTGGGGGTCTTGTGTTTGCCCCAAATAGAGGAGCCAGCCTCTTGTTTGGAGGGCCTTTTCCATTCTAGAAGCCAGCAGCTGGAGGGAAGGAGGCTGGCTGTAACATTGGAAGGGCCACAACCCCCGAATTAGGTAGAGGTCGAGAAAGAGAGGGAGAGGGAGGCAGGGAGGGAGAGGGAGGCCACTGTACAGCCTAGCCTGGAGGCATCTTGGGGGAAAGTGATTCATCTGATCTGGGATGGAAGATTATTTTGGGGAGTAAAATGCCCTGCCTCCAACACACACACACACACACACACACACACACACGCACGCACTCCTCAGTAAAATGCCCAGTCCTCGCCAGGCTTTCTGTAGTGGCTCTGGGGGTAGGGGCATAATAAAGAAAAGTCCCAGCCAGTTCCGGGGCGGTGTGGGCTGAGGAAGAGCCTGGGAGGAGAGAGCTGTGGCTGGGAACCCTTCAATAAACAGGAAAGAAAATGTTCCCCTCGGCACAGGCCTGGCATGGAGGAGCTGTCAGCAAGCAGGCGTCCGAAGATTGAGATCACAGAGCGGTGGCCGAGGCCGGGGAACAGGCTGGATGCAAGGTGGATGCCGCATGGAACCCTTAGGTATTGAGTGCCCTGGAACTAGAAACTGAAAAGGCAGTCACATCCTCATCAGGAAGAAATCGACGGTGAGTTAGGAGGCCAGGAGGGAAGCAGCTGTACCCAGACCTGAGGGGCGTCCCTGGATGGCAGGAGGGGGAGAAGTGGGAGGCAAAGGCTGGGGATGGCCAGGTGGCCCTGGGACCAGCAGAAGGAGCAGGCAGGCTGAAGAAGGTGTTGGAGCAGAGACTGTGGTCAGCAGAAGGCATGAGAGGGGCCACCCATCTGCGTGGAGTGAGGCTTGGGAAACATGGAATGAAAGAAAGATAGAAAAAAATGAATGCAGTATAATGGAAGTTCCAAGGAAAACTGCGGTTAGGAAGGTGACTGGCATTCCAGAATTACCTCCCTGACCAGTGCAATGACCCAAAAAGATGGCATCCCTCAGACATCAGCCCCATGCCCTGGGTTCCCTCTGGGTGCACCTGCCCAGGTGGTCAGGCTTTCTGCACGTGGCTCCCAGGGGCTCTGCTGAGAAGCCCTTAGACATCGTCTAGTACAGCCCCTGGGCCCTCTCTGGGGTGCAGATGAGCTGGTGAGCTCCAGGCCTCAAACCCGACTCCCCCACTGCCAGGAGCCCCCCGCCCTCCAACCTGCTCTGGTAAGTGTTGGGCTTCTGTCCAGATGACACAGCAAAGCAGGATTTGGAAGAACAAAAAACAAAACCCAAGCCTGCCCACTTCAGACGGGGGCAGGGTGGAGCGTCTCAGTGGGGGACAGGTGACTCGCTAAGTCAGGCAGAGTCAGGGGGCATGGCCAGGTGGATCCCGGTCTCCTCCCATTCCACATCATTCTATGGGACCACAGGAAACCAAACTGGCCCTTCTAGAGACAGAGACACAAGATGGCTGTTTCCCACAGTGGACACCAAGCAGCCCTGGCTGTGACTGTGTCTGGGACAAGCTGTGTTCCGAGGTTGGTAACTCTCTGGGATCACCCGCCACCACCATGACCAGTATCCTCTGTTGCCCACACACCCAGGCATCGCTGGCCGGGCTGAGTGTGGTGCCAGTGTGGGCTGATCCACAGGCATGGCAGGGCCGGGACACAAGCCCACGGCTCAGCAAGGCTGGAGGGACTGCTGCTTGCCAGCCGGTGCAGGGGCTTGTGTCCATTTGATTATCAGATGGCCCAGTGATGGGGGTGGCATCCACCTGCATTCTCTTGCATTTTCTAGAGGAAGGAAGTTCATCTCAGACGGGTCAGTTGGCATCAGTGGCTGGGCTGTGAGAGACAGTGTCATCCGCATCAGCATCAGGCAGCAGATGGCACGGGTAGGCGTGCAGGCAGCAAATGCTTGGCAGTTTAAGTGGTTTCCTTGCAAAGGACAAGGCTGGGGAGGATGCACTGAGAGAAAGGCATCAACTCCTGCAAAGCCCGCTTCCGAAGTGAGCAACGTGGACTTGTTTGCACAGAATGGGAAATACGTCCAAGTGCGGCGAGGAGTACTTTAAAGAAGGGATTTCACAAGCAGTGCTGGCACAGGCCACTGCAGCTTGTTTACTGCCACGGAGATGGAATTTCATACTTTCAAAAGGAACAATCTGGGATCTCTCAATAAATCTTCCAGGGCACAGGCAAGGAAAACAAAAATAGACAAATGGGACTATGTCGAACTTCAAAACTCCTGTGTATGGAAGAACACAATGGTGAAAAGACAATCTGTGGAATGGGAGAAAGTATGAGCAGATTATCTATGTGATAGGAGAGAACTATCCAGGAGAGATGCAGGACTCTTACGATTCAACAATAAAAATTAGATAGCCTGAATACAAGTAGGCAAAGACCTTAAATAGACATCTCTACAAAGATGATATACAAATGGCCAGTAAGCACATGAAAAGATGCTTGACATCGCTACCCATCAGAGAAATGCAGATCCAACCAGAAAGAGGCCCCAGCTCACACCTATGAGGTTGCCTGCTCATGCCTGCAGTCCCAGCACTCTGGGAGGCTGAGGAGGAAGGATTGCTTGAGGCCAAGAGTTTGAGGCCAGTCTGGGCAACATAGTGAGATGCTGTCTCTACAAAAATGAAAATAAAACAAATAGCAGGGTGTGGTGGCCCGTGCCTATAATCCTAGCTACTTGAGAGGCTGAGGCGGGGAGGATCACTCGAGGCCAGGAGATTGAGGTTACAGTGAGCTATGCACACCACTGCACTCCAGCCTGGGCAACACAGTGAGACTCTGTCTCAAAACAAACAAACACAGAAAATACATGTTGGTGAGGATGTGGAGAAATTGGAACCATTGAGCACTGCTGGTGGGAACGTAAACCAGTGCCATAGAACACAGTATGGAGGGCCCTCAGAAACCAAATGCAGACCAAACTGTGATGTGTACACAGACGCACCACACACCCCCACACACACCCCACACACAAATCACACACCCCACACACTCCACACACACCCCCAACACCACACACTCCACACACACCCCACACACACCCCCCACACACACCCCACACACACACCACACACCCCACACACACCCCACACACACACCCCAGACCCACCACACACACACCACAAACCCACACCACGCACCCCCCACACACACAGCACACACCCCACACACACACCCCAGACCCACCACACACACACCACACACCCACACCACACACACACCACACACCACACACACACACCACACACACACCCCACACCCACCACACCCACACCACACACACACCACACACACCCAACACACACCCCACACCCCACACACACACCACACACACCCCACACACCCCACACACACACCACACACCACAAACCACACACACCACACACCCCACACACACCACACACCCACCACACACACACATCACACACCCACACCACACACACACCACACACACCACACACCCCACACACCCCACACACAAACCACACACACCCCACACACCCCACACACACATCACACACCACACACACACATCACACACCCACACCACACACACACCACACACCCACACCACACACACACCACACACCCACACCACACATCACATACACACCATACACACACACCACGCACACACCACACAAGCACCACACACACCCAACACACACCCCACACGCCACACACAAACCACACACACTCCACACACATCACACACAAACCACACACCCCACACACACCACACCACACACACACCCCACACACACCACACTCACACCACACACCCCACACACACACCACACCCCACACATACCCCCCCACACCCCACACACACCACACACCACACACACACCCCCCATACACACACCATCACCCCCTGCCCACACACACACACACACACACACACACACACACACACGATGGAATGTCATTCGGCCTTTAAAAAGGACGGCTCTTCCGACAGGGGCCATAGCATGGATGAACCCTGAGGACATGGTGCTAACTGGAATAAGCTGGTCACAGACAAACACTGTATGAGTCCACTTCTGCCAGGAACCTCATGTAGTCAGATTCATAGAGACAGAAGGCAGGACGGTGGGTGTCAGGGGCCGAGGGGAGGAGTGGGGAGGGCGTGTTTAGTGGGGACAGAGTCTCAGTCTGAGAAGAGAAAAAGAGGTCTGGAGATGATGGTGGTGAAGGTTGCACAGCAGCGTGAATGTCCTTAATGCCACAGAACTCTACACTTCAAAACGTTAAAACGGTAAATTTTATGTCACGTGTATTTTACCACGATGAAATTATTTCCAGGAATGTTTCTGCCATACTAACTGGAAGGCAGATGACTACTGGGCCGGGGGGGTCCCACGGTGGCTCCTGCCTGCCCCCATGCTCTCTACCTGCCCAGCAGTCCCTGGCCAAGAGTCCTGGGCCACTTTATGCCCTCAGACTTGTTGCTTATGTATAACCCTTAACCCAAGGGGGTGGTGTTCCAGGGTGAGATTTGGGCTGGACACAGGCCTGGGCTGTAGTCCAGGATGAGGACCAGGCCAGTGTAAGGGGGTTGGGAAGCCAGAGGAGTGGTTTCAGGTGCACCACCCTGTGCACGTCAGGGCTTCCAGTACATTCTACTTGGAAGTGATGCTTACAGATTCTCAAGAAGGCTGAGTCCAAACCCTTGCAAAAATTGGGTCCTGTGAGTGTCTTCTTGTTTGTCTGCATTTAGATCTAGTAACATTTTGGCCAATCCTGTGCAGGGAAGGGCAATGCTCTTTCTTCTCCAAGAATTGCAGTTAATTGTCCATCAATATGATACAAATATGAGTCTTCAGGGTCATTCACACAAAAGCTTTCAGACACTTTAGAAGCTGTGAATGATTAAATACATAGCATCTACTCATGGGGGGAGGTAGGGCACAGGACTAGCCAGGGAGCAGGCACAGGTGCCATTAAACCTCTGGTACCAGGACGATTTGCTGGACAGGTGACCAGTATTGTTCCCATTCTGCAGATGGAAAGTCCGGAGGTCACGGGCATACAGCCCAGAGACACACACTCCACAGATGGTTTCGCCTAGCTGGTATCATTTGGGGTAGCTGCAGGGTCCTTCGTGTTGCCCTCACATTTACTGAGCACTGGCTGTTTGCAGTCCTTCTGCTGGGTGCTGGAGACATAAGGATGACTAGAATCTGTCTCTCCTACGGAAGAGTCACCATCCACGTCCAGCCAAGGAGACAATGGAGGACTCACCATCTACGTCCAGCCAAGGAGACAGGTGTATTGACTACCTTTCATAACACTGCATGTAGCTATTGTACAACAATGGTTAGCAAACAAAGAAGACAAGGATGCCTTCTCCTGGACACAGTAGGGAGGCCAGACCAAGGGGTGGCACTTCAGTGGATTTGTCCTTCAATCAACAAATACTTGTTGAGCACCTCTGATGTGCTGGGCTCCACTAGAGACTGGGATATGGCGGGGAAGAAGTCAAGACAGTTCCTGTCACCATGAAGCTTGCCATGGGAGGGAAAGGGAGGGCAGGCAGGAAACACAGAAGACAGCAGATGTGGGGTTGCTGACCACAGGTGCTGAGAAGGAAGCAAGAGGATGGGGAAGGACATCTGAAGAAATGATGCTTGAGCAGAGAATGAATGGAGTGAGGAGTCCTGCCTAGATTGAGGATTAGGTGCGCAGAGCCTGGGGTATGCTCTGGGGGTTGGGAGTGCACAAGGGGATGGCTATGGAGTAGAAGGGAGCTGCAGAGATGTACACACATGAGCATGCACGAGAGCTACGGGGTCCTGCCGAGTGAGACGTTCTCAGGAAGGTGTACACCGTGCACAAGGAATACACAATGGACAGGTGGATCTGAGCGCCCCTCCCTGTGCCCAATGCACGGTGCCAGGGGAGGACAGAAGCAAAGCTGGGCCGAAAGTCACGCTGGTCTTGGAACAGCTTGATGAGTGGGCCTGAGGGGACTTTCCAGAACGTCTCGATACCAGAAACAAAATAATAAAAAGCCTTTGTTTGTGTCTCACTCAGGAGAAGCTGGAGGCCTGTGATTCTTCTCCTTTGCCTTCCCCACCTCCAAATCCAGACTAGGAACGGGGACGTCATTGTGCATCAGCTTGAAACTGGGTTGGTGGCCTGCTCTAAACTTGCTAATCCATGTTCCATCAAGGAAAAGTGTCACCTGCAGCTCTGTACCTCTGAGACGGGGTTCATGTGTTAGAGGAGTTAGCAGCCTGTTTGGAAGACAAGGGGCCTGAGCTGTGTCCCAGGCAGGATGTTGACGGAGGGGATAGCGATTATCTTTGTCAATGACGAGGGATGGGATTCCATGTGCGAAGAGGACCACACCCTCCTGAGAATTTGGGGACCAGGGCTGGTGACTCAGGGAAGTGCAGCTATTACTGTTCAAGGGAAACACAACTTGGGAACACAGCTGCCCAGATGCTTTTATTCAATCCTCATGCTTTACAGAATCCTGGACATGAAAATCCAATTTGTTTAAAAACTCAGCTTTCCTGCTATGGGTATCTTAATTTCACATGTGGCATTTCTCTTTAGTTCTATGTTATTGGGTCTTAAAATGTCCAATTTAGTTACTTAAGGCTCTTCTTTTGCAAAAGAGTAGGAAAAAAAAGCTAAGGATGCAGGCCCAGGAGACGTTGTGTTATCCCAGGACTTCCACAATAAAAAAGCAAGCTTTTGAAACGATTTGTATCCTGGTTGGATGACTCTCTCCCTGGTGAATGCCGGTCTGCACCAACCTCACCTCCTGGCCACTGAAAATCTTTAATATTACATAGTGCATATATTCGTTCACTGGACATATCACATTGAAAATGGCCTAAAGGAGTTTCTCTAACGATGCAGATCTTGGTACTTTGCTTGTTTCTTGGAGAATCTACAGAGGTTCTCTGCCTTGGATGCTGACCCAGGATTCAGGTAGAAGAGTTGTCTGCTCTGGGCTCCCCACAGCACCTGGGTGTGCACCTGTGATTCAGGTAGGAGAGGGGCCTGGGCTCTCCAGGGTACCTGATTTGTCCTTTATGTGCAAGTGAGTTCTCAGGGGTGAGGTTCTATGTTTTGGTGCCTCCCTCTCTGCCTCACTGGCCCCTTCCTTGTGGAACATGTGTCCTCTTCCAGACTCTGTTGATGACTTCATATAGAGTGCACAAAGGAACAAAAACAATGAAGTTGACCAAGGAGGAAGCTGGTTGCAGAGTCTGGAAGGACAGCAGAGCAGGCACAGCTGGAAGGATTTATTTTTCTCCTGCTACCAGAAGACTCAAGACACAATGCAGAAAATATGAAATACATTCATTCATTAGCTTTCCCATCTCTTAAATGGTTTGACCCAACTGGGCAAGCCCTGGCGGAAGAGATTGGACATCTGGAGTCCATCACTGTCTGAGGCTACGGTGGACCCAGCTCCCTTCTTTTCTCTGGGGTGATACATGGTGGACACTCAGCCCTTTAAGGAGCCCTGACCACAGATGAGACAGAAGGTGCAGCTGCGGGCCTTCTCCAAGAAGAAAACGGCCTCTTCCGAGACTCCTCCAACAGTGCTGCCGCTGGGTCAGACTTGTCACTGAGCTTCCAGCAGCTTCCTCTCTGGCAGAAAATGGATTCGGCCAAAAGATCAAAGAAAAGGAAATTTAGAAGTCCATGTGACACTGGTCAAGCATCCCAATAAAGGGTGTATCCTCTGTGACTTTGTTTTTCACGTCCTGGCATTGGTTTGCTTTGTTGGGAAGCTATGCAGACTTGCACATCACCTTGTAACAGAGGTTGGCTTCCAGTGGGCTGGACGTTTACGAACAGATGGGAGCCAAGAAAGTGCTGTGAACTTCAGCTCCCTGACCGGGGTCACGGGAATGCCATAAATCAGGCCAGACAAATTCCCATGATGTCAGTCACTCGGCCGAGTTTCTGGGGGTCATGGGTCTCTTCGCATTTCTCCCCTGTCCCCAAGTTCCAAAAAGACAAATAAATAGATGGAAAGGTTACCTCACAGATCCTTGGCAAAGACCCCTGGAATAGCACAGCTCTGTCCCCAGTGAAAGTTGACTTCAGAAGATTCTGATGCAATAGAGAAAAAATAAATGGGGTGAGGAAGCCTGTGGCTCGTGGGGCTCCACTATGCAGCAGGGCTGGAGGAGGCGCCAGGGTGCAAGGAGGGCGGGGGACCCCGAGGCCCCGGCCAGGGTTCACATCCTCACCCCACTAGCGGTGGATGTGGAGGACCCTGGTAGAAAGGAGATCTGTGTCGCAGTGAGCTGTGCTTCTCAGAAATCCTCCTAGTGCACCGGTCACTGCCCTGTTGGGTGGGTGTGGGCAGAGGGCGGATGGCCACACAGCCACTCTGGAAGTTTGGGGACAGCTGAGCCCCACTAGAGTGAAATCATGTCAGGCACCCAGGCAGCCTCTGCAGTGGGCACTAAGGGACTCTCAGCAGCTCAGAACTGTCCTTACTCCTAAGGAGTTTGAAATTAGAAAGAGTAAAACCTAGGGGAAAAGAGGACTACAAAGTGTCTCCTGAACTGGACCCACAAGAGACTGCAGGCTCCAGGTGCTTCTTGTCTGGGTAAATGCCTTGTGCTTTCTAGAGCTGTCCACTCAGTTATTAAGCCCACTGCTGTGTCAGGCCGAGGGTGCAGTGATGGCAGAGACAAAGTCCTGCCTTTGGGGACAGTCCCCAACATGGCAGCAGCTAGATTAGAAAAAATAAAGATGAGGAAGCCTCCCAGAGCATCTGTGGTGGTATCTACCAAAACCTGTCAGGGATGGGAGAAGCTGCCTCTCAGTAGGAGCTTAGATTAAATTCTAGGTAAATGATATACACGAAAAGTACACTTAGCAATATGCCAACAGAATAGGACGCTGAGAAGATGGTGGGTATATTTGTGGAATATCAGGGCATTCGGATGCCTATGAAAGGTTTTTGACACACTTTGGCAGTATGTGTCAAAAGCATTCAAATTTTTCAGATTCTTGGATTCATTTATGCAATTAAGCACATCTATAGTCAAAAAAGGGAAATAAAGGGAATCGATTCAAGAGATACTAAAATGCATCTGAGAAAAATTTAACATATTTCTGTTATTAAAACCTCCCTTTCTGATGTTTAAAATCTCAATAAGCTATCATAAAGAGATTCTTCCTTACCTTCAGTGGATCACCTGAGGTCAGGAGTTCGAGACTAGCCTGGCCAACATGCTGAGACCCTATCTCTACTAAAAATACAAAAAATTAGCTGGGCACAGTGGCGCTCACCTGTGGTCCCAGCTACTCAGGAGGCTGACGCAGGAGAATTGCTTGAGCCCAGGAGGTGGAGGTTGCAGTGAGCTGAGGTGGTACCACTGCACTCCAGCCTGGGAGACAGAGCAAGACTCCATCTCAAAACAACAGCCACAAAAAGGCTGTGTAGCGCTCAAGTCTTTTGTATAAAAGTCAGCAGGACTCCCGCCAGTATACTCTTTTGTAACATTGTCTCAAACTTAAAAAAATGATTCTATCTGGATCATGAAAAAGAAAAGAAGTAGAGATAGGGCTATTGGCAAGCAGAAGATAAAAATATTAACATTTTTAGATGATACAGTTGTCTACCAGGACATCTACAAATGTTACAAATGATACAGTCTCTACCCTATATCAAAAAAAAAAAAAAGAAATCATTTGAAAATCTTTAGAACAAATGAAACAATTTAAACTGAAGGCAATTGCTAAGTGAAGATAATTTTTCACAAGCACTCTCGCACACACTAGCAATAAGCATTTCAATCATATAATGAAGCAAAAAGATGTCATTCACACAAACAAAAATATTTATGCTTATGAGATCCCTTATATACGTTTACTGAGAAATATGGAGGACTTTTATGAAGAAAAATCTCTTAGCTAGAGAGTCCAATAGAATATTTTTTGAATGAGAAGCTTTATTTATTAGGACTCTGTTTGGAAATACATATTACTGTGAACATATCATTTCTTTTACAATTTAATTTATATATTTAATGACATGTTTAATTCAACAAAATTATTCTCAGGTGCACCTGGAAGACTAAGAGAGCAAACACGCCCAAGACACTTATGAAAAAGAAAAATGAGGAGAGAGGTTTTGCACTACCAGGGACTGTAATCCAGAATTTTAATACTGAAATTACTGGGTGCACTGGGGACCAGGCAGAAAATGGAATGAAATGGAACCGTGGAGAGCTCAGAAACAACCATGATGCTTGTCCTATTCAGGTACAGGGTAAAGGAGACAATGGCCATGAAGACGGTGGATTATGCAAAGCATAATTCCAAAAAGGAATTATCTGGAGACTGGTTTTGTACAGGTCCACCCAAGAACAGCCCAGGAGGTTGTTAAAGGCTGATGTTCTCTATTAGTTGGTAAACAGCTTCCATGGTGGCCCTCTCCCCTGCTGTACCCCTCCCCGTCCACGCACCAGCAACTCAATAGTTAACCCCTGGATCTCGGTGCCACCAATGGGGGCCCAGGACATCAGCCACCCCAAGGCTCACTTATCTGGGTCTGGCTTGCAGGCAACCCACTCTTGCCTTTTAGAGTTATTGTTACACTTTACTTTTTCTTACAGTTTTCTAATCTAGAGTTAAATGGCTACCAGAGAGTGTAAACGCCAGAGCGTCATGAGAAAAAGAAGAAGTCGGCTCCTCACCCTAGCGCAGCGGGGCCTCCAGAGCTTATTAAGGCCATGGGAATCTGCAGACCTGTTCGGCATCCTGGGTCCTGGTGATTGTCAGAGGCCAGCCTGGGGGGATGCGGGTCACCTCTCACCGCTCACTGTAGGGCTCCTGCATGGTGCAGGTAGCAGCCCCTGTTGATCTTTTTCCCCCCTTGAAGTTGTGCTCCTCATGTTAACCTGGAGTTCATTCCTCCAGGAGGTGACGCAGAACACAAACCTTTCTCTGAGAACAGTAGCAATGCACAGATTTAATTCCAAAACACAGGCTCTAATAGCTGTCTGCGACCATGGGGACAAATTGAGTGAAGAGGAGAGGAGGCTGCCCCAGCAGTGGGGGGTCTGTGCTCTCAGCGGGAAACTCAGTGTGTTCTCTCTTGATAGCCCTCCACCTTCAGGAGGTGACTTTGCTCTGATATTTCTTTAAGTGTTAATGTTGGAGCCTGCGGTAAGAACTCAGACAATTAAACATACCAAGTGAGGGCATGTAATCGTGCAGAAGGCTCAGACACCCAAGGATAAAAAGTGAGACCATCGTTTTAAAACATTCTAATTGTATAATATCACGTCGCATGTATGCTTTATACAGAGAATAATCCAGCAAGCACAAAAGGCAAGCTGACTGACGTTGTCTCGGCTGTCCTGGGTGGACACACAGCCTGCCTGACTCTGCCCCTCTGAGACCGTGAGCCCCTCCTGGTGGGGCTCTGACCTTGCCTTACCTAGACTCATGTGTCTTAGAGAGGCTTGGAGTCAGTACCTTCTTGATGAGACCAATAATCAGGGCTCTGCTGGGCCCAGTGGAGGTGGGGGTAGAACATCAGAAGTGGATGACCTCTTGAAAAGGTGACAGTCCTTCCCCATCAGCCCACGACTGTTCTGGTTTCCTCTTATTCTCCAATCGTGATTATTAATAGAGCCCCTTTCACTCCCAAAGCTTCTCATTCTACTTGTTGGGTCATGTGGTCATCCTGTCCAGCAAATGCACACCTCCCTCCCGCCGGGACTACCTGGCCACTAGGCCACACTCACCACTCCTAGGGTCACTCGTGGAGTTTCCTAAAATGCCCCTTCCTTGCTCTGCTCGGCTACCCACCCCCTATTCTGACATGCCCAGCTAGGAAGGCATGTGTTGCAAATCACTCGCTCGGAAACCAGGAGTCTAGTGTCAAGTTAGTGGCTAGCAGGATCCCCTGGCCGTCCTGGGTCAAGCACCAGCTGTTGGGTTGTGGACATGGACAGCCCTGCCAGACCTTGCTCCGTGCAGGCAGTACCTGTGGGAAGTTCCCTGGACCTGCAGAAGGGCATGATTGGCTGTCCTAGTGTGATGGGGTCAGGGAGGGCTTCCTAGAGGAGGTAGCACTGACCAGCACTCAGAGGTGCAGAGAGCATTCTGCACAGAGGGAGAGGCAGAGATAGTTTATGCAGAGGACCTGCTATGATTGCCAGCTAGGGCATGGCTCAAAACCCAGGGGGAATGAATTTCCCATGGAGAGTGCTTGCCCTGCAGGCAGACAGGGGCCTCCACAGGGCTCTGGGCTGCCAACATTGTAGGGCATTATTTAGTGTGAGTGTTAGTGTTAATATTAGTGTTGGTGTTAGTTTTGATATTAGTGTTAGTATTTATTATTTGTATTCATGTTAGTATTAGTATTAGTATTAGTGTGTTAGTATTAGTATTAGTGTTAGTGTTAGTATTTATTAGTATTAGTGTTAGTATTAGTATTAGTGTTAGTATCTATTGGTATTAGTGTTAGTGTTAGTATTTATATTAGTGTTACTGTTAGTAGTAGTGTTAGTGTTAGTATTTGTTAGTATTAGTGTTAGTGTTGGTATTTATTGGTATTAGTGTTGGTGTTAGTATTTATTAGTATGAGTGTTACTGTTAGTGTTAGTGTTAGTATTTGTTAGTATTAGTGTTACTGTTAGTATTCATTGGTGTTAGTGTTAGTATTATTAGTATTAGTGTTACTGTTAGTATTAGTGTTAGTGTCAGTATTTATTAATATTAGTGTTAGTGTTGGTATTAATATTTATTAGCATTAGCGTCAGTGTTAGTGTTAGTGTTAGTATTTATTAGTATTAGTTACTATTTATTAGTGTCAGTGTTAGTGTTAGTATTTGTGTTAGTGTGTCAGTATTTATTAGTATTAGTGTTAGTGTGAGTATTAGTGTTAGTATCTATTAGTGTTAGTGTTAGTATTAATGTTGGTGTTAGTATTTGTTAGTATTAGTGTTAGTGTTGGTGATAGTATTTATTAGTATTAGTTAGTATTTATTAGCATTCGTGTTGGTATTAGTGCCAGCATTAGTTCTGGCTGGGCTGGGCTGGTGTCCTGGGTCTGAGCTGTCTGCGTCCCCATCTCGGCCCCTCTTGAGTGTCTCTCACGTCTGCAGTCCTGCACAGCCCAAGTCCCAGCGGGACTGCTGCATCTATAAATCCCTACGTAAGGAAATGTCATCCGGAGAAGCCACTTGGCCTTCAGATGGGAACACTGGACATGACGAGGGCTTTAGGGAGGAGAAGGGGCCACCTGCTGTGTGCCTGGGTTTTCCATCCATGAGAGCCCGTGGGCATCACAGCCACTCCATGAAGGGACTGCCTGGTTTTTCTCTTCCTGTCTCTCTCTCCATCTGTCTCTCTTCCTCTGTCTGTGTCTCTCTGTGTGTCTGTCTCTGTGTCCCTGTCTGTCTGCCTGACTCTGTTTCCCTCTCTCTCTCTCTCTCTCTCTCTGTGTCTCATTGTCTTGTTTAGGGGCACATGGCAAGTCAGATTTAACCCTGGGCCTCTGGCTCCCAGGTCCCTGTTCATACATCAATCCCCACTCGCCTTCTCTTCCCTGGGGCGCTCTTTTCCCTCCTCTCCCAGCAGCAGCCTAGGTCTCCTGAGCCTGAAGGTCTGCTGTCTGCACAGTGCACTGTCCTGTGCTTCCTGAGAGCGTGGGAGTCCCCGGCCTCTTTCCAGCCCATCCAGTGCCTACCTGTGTTAACTGGACCCAAAACCTCTGAGTCCGTTCAACAGGGTGGTGGCTGGAAAACAGATCAGTACTTTTTTCCACTTTTAGACTGCAGCCTGGACAGAAATGCAAACGCCTTGTGTCCCGTGCTGTGCCAGGGTGCCCTGCCTTACAAAGCAGACAGCTCTGGAGAAGCATGTGTAAATTTAATTTGGGGTAACACTGACTCATGTTAGGATCATTTCAGCCTCTTCACCTCGACTCCGATTGGCCTCCGAGGCAGCACCGACTCATACTCCAGCTTAGATTGCCTTAGTGCCCTGCCTTCCAGACCAGTAGTTAATGATCTGTAAAAACACTTAAATTCATGGGGAAAACTCCTTCTTGAAAGGAGCAAAGTTACCTGTGTTTGTAACTTACAGATTCCTTTTGTCCCATAATGAGGGAACTTCCTGGGAGCCTATCTGCTTGGAATCCTGGGAAGTGATATCTCGATTTTAAAAGTCCTCCACGATCAAAGCTTCTTTTAACAAAATCAAAGGATGCTTCTGGGTTGCTCTCCTGGAAGCTGGGGCAGTCAGAGCAGAGGGGCTGGTGGACGTGGTCCAGGTGTACCCCCAGGATGGATGCAGGTCAGGGATATGTGGTCCAGGGTGCAGATGTCTGAGCCCCTCCTGATTTGAGGGCAGCTGTTGACATCGTTCCCTCCAGTTTAGGGGACAGATGGACACGAATGTTTCTTCCATGATTCTTTCTCCTCTAGGTTCTGTTTTTCTGTGAATTCTTCTAGAAACCTGAGCAGGGCCTTTGCGTTTCTGAACCTCCATTTTCTGCTTTTTTATTTACTAGGGTAGTGCTTGAAGTTCCTTGGAGGACAGCCGCGGTGTTTACGTGACTCTTGTTTTATTACCGGGATTGGGCTGGCGACAGTTCCTCCTCCCAGGCAGTCGCCCCACGTGGACTGTTTATCCTCGTGGAGACGTGCGGGATCCATGAACACCGTGGGAGCCGGCCAGGGCCCCACAGGGCTGCAGATGGGCTCCGTTCACCAAACTGCTCATTTTGAAAATTCTCTGCTGATTTAAAATCCACTCGCGCTTGCCGCTGTAGCTGGTCGTCTCTGAGGAGCTGAGCTGGCTCGCTTGACATTAAACAGGAAAAATAAGGAGAGAAAAAAACAGAAAGTGAGGGAAGAAGGGACAGGAGACGCCAGAGCTGCAGAGTGAGATGGAGATGGCCCAAGCCCAGCCTTATCACTCCCTATCCTTTAATTCCAATAGAAGGAGAAGGATGGGGATTTTGAAGACAGATCAGGGAAAACATTTAGCATTTGAGCAGAGGAATTTTCTAGAAGCCTGGCCAGGAAGGGGCTCTGAGCACACGGAGGGAGTTGAGTAAGAAGAATTCCCAGCTCCGAGGATCCTGAGAGGACCCTGGGGAAGACCATGTTGATTCCGTGCCTTGTGGAGAGGGAGGCGGTTTTCAGGAATGAAAAGCTGACAGGGTTATGTTGTTGCTGGTTTCCCAGCTGTAAGATGCACATAACTGTGGCTTTTCTCTCCTTCTGCATCTGCAAGGCTTCAGTAATTGATGGCCGATCAGAGTCGCTGTGCGAAGCCAGAGCCGTGAGCGGCGTTGTGGTTTCCGTCCTTTGCTCTCCTCTGCATTAAATGTGATTGGCCTTTTCCCTGGGGTTAATCCAAATTCCCCTAGGGTTAATCCGAATTCTTCCAGCCTTCCTCTGTTCGGAAATCCATCCACGAAGTTCATCCCCTCCACAGAAGGCGCCGCGAGTGCCCACGCAGCTGAACATCTTCTGGGAATAACACGGCCGGCACCTACAAGCCAATTCTTTGAGACAGGGTCGTTGGCTGCTGACTGTGCCTGGGCTCAAGTGCCAGTAGGCTGCCAAGACTGCCCCAGGGGTCCCAAGGCTCCTGGGTGTGGGATCACAAGACTCTGAGTCAGCGCTCCCCACCTTTACCTGGAGAAGTGAGGGCCCAGCAAGGCCAAGACTAGGCCAAGGTCCCCAGACAGCAAGTGGCACAGGTGAGGCTGGGCCTGGCCGCTTCCCATGCGAGTGGCCTCAAGCTGTGGGCATGTTCTCAATCTGGGGCTCTTCTCCATGTAGGGCTTCTCCCCCTCCCCTGCCTGGCCATGTCACAGATGTCCAGGTTTAAGCCCCAGAACAAGATTCTAGGCATGGTCTGATTCATGGGCATGTTCAAGGGTGTGGCTGCCGCCCGCAGGCCACCAGACTGGGCAGGCGAGGTGAGAACGGCACCTTCACACCTGCTGGGGGGCTGGGGCAGGCAGCAGAGGCGAGACCCACGGAACATTGCTGTATCATGGAGAAGGGCTCAGAGGAGGGGTCCGGCTGCTGCTGTCCCACGGTCCAGCAGACCCAGCCCCCAGTGCTGGCAAAAATGTACCTCACAGGCCTCCCCCAGGTCAGGAGCACAGGGAGCCTTCCGGAAGCATGGCCAGGAAGTGCCTGCTCCCTGGGGCCGGCTCACTGCTCCAGAGGAAGATTCCAGGGCTGAGCTGCGCTCACACAGTTGACTGTTCCCAAACCCACCAGTCTGCAGGTCACTCCAGCTCCCCTGAGTGGTGTGGGCAAGGGGCAGAGGAGGCCAGGGGGCATCAGTGGAGCGTCCCCCCATGGAAGAGAATGTCCACGTGCTCGTGGAGACACGTTTCTCCTGAGAAGCCTGGAGCGGGTGGGGGTCAGCCCTGGTCCGTTAGGGGCTTCTTCACCTTCTCATACCTCTCAGCCCTCAGTGCCCTCCCAGGTTGTGCAGACGCGGGGAGGCTGCACCACTATGGACATGCAGTGCCCCCTCCCTCTCAAGGTCCCTGTGGCCGAGTCTTCCCAGCAGAACCCCGATTCCCGCCCTGCCTCGCTTGTGGGCTGGAGGGCCTGGCTCCCGTGGATGGTGGTCAGTCTTCCCTCTCTCCTCTAGTGCCACACGGTACCTGGCCAAAGCCGTCATGCTGCCTGACTCAGCTTGCTTTACTTAGTCCAGGCAAAGTGGTAGAAAAAGAAAAACTGGCCTTTTGTGGCTTTATAGTGCACATTTGACCAACGGAAGAATCAGCCCAGAAATGTACATTGATGAGTCTGCTATTTCTTGCTGGCTATCTACTGTGCTTGATGTCTATTGTATCAGCTATAGCACACAGAAGATGTCTGGTCCTAGACACTGCACCTTACCAGTGTCTTGTGGGTGTTTGGTACCTGTTAGCAGAGAGGTTCCGGGTGCTACTGAGAGTGATGGTACAAATTCACCATCAGGAGCCCCAAGAGTCCTGCAAGCCACATTATAAACACTTTGGCTAGCCCTGCAGAGATGAAGGAGTATTACTGGAAGGCTCATCGGGATCACATCTTAAAGGGAACCAATGGGTTTTATACATTTTAAAGTATATTTGTAATCTTAGCTTTAAAATCACGTTACTGGCCAGGCGTGGTGGCTCACACCTGTAATCTCAGCACTTTGAGATGTTTGAAGCCTGGAGCTCACCACCTCCAGTCTGTACCCCCCAGAGAAGGCCCAGGGGCTGTGCTGAGGCCTGGACAACATGGTGAAAACCTGTCTCTACTAAAAATACAAAAATTAGCTGGGCGTGGTGGCAGGCGCCTGTAATCCCAGCTACTTGGGGGACTAAGGCAGGAGAATCACTTGAACCTGGGAGGTGGAGGTTGCAGTGAGTCGAGATTGCGCCATTGCACTCCAACCTGGGTGACAGAGCAAGACTCCATCTCAAAAAAAAAAAAAAAATTACTGATGATTTTCTCACTAAGATATAAAATGCATCGTGAACTTTGTTCTACAAACAACAGAACAGCTCCCACGATGACTGCCTGACCCTCTACTGGGCTCTGAGTCCCAGGCTTCAGGGAAAGAACATTATCTTCTGAAGCACCAAAAACCCCTCAAAAACCCCAGGGCAGAGCTCTTCTTAGCGTTAATTACGTTTGCAACTCAGCAGTTCAAACACCTGCAACCGAGGGTGGACTATTTGGGGGAAAAGTGGCTTCTTTCTGCATCCAAAATTTTGGTTTGCTAAAAGTTTCATTTATGAAACTTCTCTGGTCCCTCGTACACAGTATGAGGGAGAATGCGACTTTCCTCTCAGAAGTTGCCATAAGGGTTGCTAGTGCCTTAAAGATGAGCACATGTGTACATGGTATTCCCTTCCCCAACGCGAGCTCACCTCACCCCAAATCTAAGGAAGTACACTTCTAGGCTGTTGTCTGGAGTCCCGGGGACATGGGAGGTTTGAGGCTCCAGGCTTCCTCTTGGTGAGTGATTGATTCTTACGAGTTGAGTGGAGCGAAGGGTGGAGAGGGAGGGCAGGTGGGAGTGCAGCGTTGGAAGGGCCTTGTGTTTGGGCAGTGGGGGCTCTGTTCACACCACAGATTTCCAGTAACAAGAGACTCTTCCCACCAGAGGAGATTCTGGATGATGGTGCCATTGCCAAACCTTCTGCTACCAAAGAGAGCGAAAAGGAAGAGGAGGCAGCGTGTGGCCAAGACAGCCCTCGAAACGTTGGCAGGAGTGAGCACATTAGTAATGGCTAAGAACACGCTTGAATCATTTGCAGCAACCCAGGACAGAGATGCCACAAGAGGACTTCGGGGAAAGGCGAATCCACTCATGCATCTTGGAGTTTTTTTTTTTTTCAAGTTCAGAAAAGGAATCTTCACCAATGTCTTGGACCATGAAGCAGAGACTCCGGTGCTGACTCTATCATTTGAGCTCCTAGGGGTACTCATGCCCAGTGGAGCCTGCACACCAGCGACACCACCAACACCATCTTGGTGTCTTTCCCTTTAGAGGAGGAACAGGACACAGAGGGGTGCCCGATAATAACCCTCCTTTCCTCTCTTCCACCCCGCCACATCATCTCAATAAACCATGAAGGTGACTGAATGAGTGTGACTCCCTCATTACCAATTGAATCCTCTGTCTCTGTTGATGTTGGGCAGTTAAGCTTTTTCATGGGCTCATTCAGTATCTCGCTCTCTCCGTCTCTTTCCACATGAGACTTACACTCCTCTGGCCAGATTCTGGTGCCCTGGGCATTTTTAGGAATCAAATCCTGGCATTTGGCTGAAATTAGTGCAATTAAGTTATCAGTTCCTCAAATGCCATCTATAAATTACTTTTTGTTTGTTTTAGACAATCCTTTGTTTTCAAACTCTTGCTTTGGCCCTGGAGGCAGACTTGGTGGTCCCCTGGAGAGGCGACTTTCTCCCTTCATGCTCCTCCGAGCCCCTGTGGTTAGGCAGGACCATAGGACTAGTTCCAGCCAATGAGCGTTGGGAGGAAGCCTCGGCAGAGCTTCCAGGCTAACGTACGGAAGAAGCTGTGTGCAGGAGGCCAGGTCTCTTCTGCTGCCCCAAGTGCCAGATGAGGCCACAGGTTCTCAAGACCGTGGAGGCTCTACCAGCCTGAGTCCCTTCTTGACTGCATGGAGCAGAGTCCCTGTCAACCTGGATGAGCAAGAAGCAAATGACTGCTGCATGAACCTCCTGAGATTCAGGGGCTTCTGTGTTGCAGCGTGAAGCCTAACTTGTTCTGCCTGGTACAGCACCGACATGAGCAGGAAAACCATCTCATAACCCGCAGCTGCTTCTCGTGTTGTCCTGAAAACCTTATGCAGGTGGACTTTGCCTGTGAAATGGGGGGGGGGGGGGCATTTAAAATTCATGTGAGAGGAGCTCAGTTCCAAAAGGCACTTTTCACTCAAGTTTTTTACAAATCACAAAATGTTCCCAAGGTGTAACTGTAGCTTCATGTGTTATTTACGAAATGTGGCTCTATATGCCAGATTTCTTTCAAGTAACTCGAATGTTAGGATGTTGAGAGATGTAACCATTTTGCACTTTACCTAAGCGCTATTTGAATTCTTACCATTGGCTCAAGGTCTACTGCCCTGTTTTCAGAGTCCTGTCTCGATTTCAGGTTTTGTTGAAGTATTCTTGCCTCTACTCACTTTCATCCTTCTTGTTTGATTGCAGGGCAGTGCTTTGTTTTAAAGCAGATTCAACCTGAATTCTTTAAAACTGCACAGAACATCTGCATCACATCTATTTATTGACAAAGCTTGATTAAAGACAACCTAGGAGTGAGGTGGATTTCTGGATCAAGGATTGAAAGTAGATGGCTGGATTCCCTTATAAACATCGACTTTGACACCACTCTGTATATTCATGGGGTCTGTGTTAGCAAAAGAAATTACCCTAGGATGTGAAGATGAAGTTTAAATGGTAATTACATGCATTAAAAATGGCCATTTAAGGGAAGGATGATTCCTGCGTAAGGAGTCATAGTCCCTGGTTTAGTCAGAAATATTGTAGCAAGCATTTGGAGACTTCAGTTCACTACTCAGCTTGCATAATAACGGCAAAGTCCTGTTCAGGCTCCCTAGATCTTAGCTCTGCTGTATTTCACCTAAAATTAGTCATTTCTGACTTTCAAGCTGAGGAATATTGTTGCAACTCATGAAGAAGCAAATGGGAATCTTTGGAAAAATACACAGCTATGCATGTCACATGTGCATGTAAGATTCCCACAAATGAATGCCCAGGCTGATTCCAGCAGAGAGGAGGAGACTGGAAATGTTCTTTGACATGCAAGTGGTTGTAAATGTTCTCTTAAAAAAATTGCAGTGTCATCCTTGGACATGTCCTAGCCACACATTCCCAGAGTGGCAGCAGGCATCACAGAGTAGGAAGTGGCCATCCCTGGAGCCCTGGATCTCACAGAGGACTCCTGGAGCCAATCTTAGAAGTCCAGCCCAAAAGAAGAGCCAGGTTTGATAGGACTGTCATTCAGTTCCCCAAATTACACTCACTTCTGAATCGTGGACTGATTAGGAACAATGTGAGTGTAAAATCTCCACCCTCAAACCATGAACTCAGTAAATCATGACTCAGGCAAACTTGGGACAAGGGTGGCCCTTCTTATAGAAGCAGTGTGTGTATATGAGTATCTGCATGTATATATGGTACATACATATACACACACATATATACATGTGTGTACCATAGATACATAGACTGTGGATGGTGGGTGTGTATAAATATGTGTACACCAGGTGTATAAATACCAAAGACCCTAAAGCCACTGCCAGCCTGCACTTCAGAGCCCACACTCTCCCCAGGCCACCCCTGTGTTTCTTGGGTCCGGAGCAGAGCTCCGTGCGCACTCTGTGCATGGTAGGTATTTGTTGCTGAGTTGTCTCATCTCAAAGAAAATTGTATTTGTATGTATTCCTTCATAGTTACCTGAGTTATCTAAGCTGCAGTGAATAGTCCTCTACAGCCCCAGTGCAGTCGTCACGTGGAATGGAATTCCACCCCTCACAGGCTGGTGGCCGCATTTGTAAATGACTGCTCTGATGCTCTGATACTCAGTGCATTCATTACAGATTTCTTACCATGAAGTAAGCACCTGCTACTGTGTTCTCCCCCTTGCAGGGCAGGTAGTACCAGCCCATTTTGTAGATGAGAAATGGATTGCCAAGGATGATATGTAAGTGTAAGAACCCACCTGTCTACGAGGGCGCCCAGCTTGCTGGAGAGAAGAGCTGCCTGGGTGGAGGCTGCCCAGCCCGGCCTGTGCTTTCACAGAGGTCCCAGGGAGTGCAAATGCGCCAAGGGGAGCCTGCTCCCAGGACTTAGTTTTCAAGGAGAGCTGCGTGGAGGATGCATTCTCAAAGACATCCCTGGAAAGCGAGATTCACCTGGGGCAGTGGAGCGTCCAGAGCAAAGTCCTGCACTGGCCTCTGCACACGGCCAGGGAGGTGACAGCACCAGGGATGCCACACAGCCAGGAGCCCATTGGGCTGGGGTCAACCAGGCCACCTGCTATGCTTGTGGCCACTCCAGGCTGTATCCCCACAGACACTGACCGCTGCTCTGCAGGACCGGCACAGCAAGAGCTCACCCCGGCCTGGGCAGGGCAGGCACCCTCCAGAGCCTGGGCGAAAGTCCGGCACCTCCCCATCAGGTATGAAGGCATCCTCAGCTTAGGAGATGGCCACTGAGAGCTCGTGATTGCACAAGGCTTGTAAAAAAGAGGGAACGCATTCTATAGCCACAATCCGGGTGAACCTTCCCCACTTAGGATTTTTGTTCCAGAAGCATGACCAGAAATGTGTGTGCACGTGTGGCTCACTCTCATTCATGTCATTTGCTAGTTCTGGAAGAAAAATTCACTGTTTAGGAAAATACAGAATATTCAAAAACATGTTGAAAATAAAAACAAATGCCATAAGACTTGTTGGAGCATGCTACAGTTTATAAACATGGGGTTTTATTGAAGGAATGTCGAATTTTTACAAATTGAGTAATCATAGGTATATTTCTGTATCTCTTTACTTGATCGTTGAGGCTGTGAGTCTTCTGGGGCAGGGGGATTAGTCTCTAAGCTCTCACATCAAAGACAGCCTGAGAAGGCTGTGGGGGACCTGTTCTCCCAGGGTCTGCCCTTCCAGGACTGAAGTTGTTCCACCCACCGTCATCACAAACAGCACTGAGACACTTGACTCCTTCAAGTTCTCAGATGCCACGGTGTGTTCTCACCTGCACCCCGGGACCTTGCCAGCTATTTGTGGGCTAATAAGAATCTGTGCACTTTCACTGCCGTTCTCGGATCCCCTGAGGTTCGGCCCAGCCCGGCTCTCAGTTCTGCAGTTCACGCCACTTTTAGGAGGACGCTGATTAGATTTGTGGATCGTGATATTCGCAGTCTGATCTCAAAAATGAAATGTCAGGAATTGCAGCCTTTTGTTAGAGTCTGATGCAAGAGATCTCCAACACGTTTTCCAGAGCCGTCCCCAGCTCCAGGTGCTCTTAGGATCAGTGAGGCCACCTTGACCCTGTCGGGAGCATTCGGACTCCTGGTAAACCTCTCTCAGTGGACAGCAGAGCTGTGCTTGTCAACGGCCTCTGGGCCCCGCGCCCTCGCTGCAGCCGGTGGAGATATCACTGGTCATGGCTGATGATTGGCCGAGCACCTGTGTGTCTCCTCAAAAGGAACCTGGGGATTGGCTGGCATGGACTCTTCCTTGTGCTGGTCTGCATTTCGTCCTGGACTTGTGTGTCTCTCTGTGCTGTCCTGAGGCCTGCGGGCTCCCAGGTGTCTGTGTTCCAGTGTAGGGGGAGCTGGAGGGTGAGAGGAGAGTCTGGCAAACATCCTTCCTCTGGCAGATCTAGGAGGCATGCGAACAGGGGAATGGCTTCCCCCAGGAGGAGGCCAAGGTCCTGAAAGGCAGGTGGGGGCCTCGAGACAAGAGAGCATGGAGGTTCGAGGGTCAGGGGTCGTCCTTGGCTGGCTGACAGCACCCTCACTCTGGGAGCTGGAAGCTGGGAAGACAGAGGCCTGCACATTTTCCAGGCTTGAGTCCAAAAACCCTGCTGTTCTCCGTGTCTCTGCTGCCTCACTGCCTTCCTCTGTTTGCCCCTAGAGACCCAAGCGCTGGGTCTGTGGAGTCCGTGGGGATGTCTTTCTGTGTGAATGAGCAGCCACTGAGTGTGGGAGGATATTGGGCTATGCAGGACAAGCTGTATTTATGCACCTGCCCAAGACGGGACCCAAGGTGGGACCACAGAAATTTAGCCCTGCAGCTCGTTCGTGGAGCCGCTGACCACTTACCCCTTCCTCTTCAGTTCGCGCTTGCTGCTGAGCCATGCGGGTTCTGTGTTCTGTTACGTGCGGGTGTGTGGACTGGAACCCGCCTGCAGCCGCCACTCCCACCTGCCCTTGTGTCCCTGACTCTACATGGGCTGAGCCAGGCAACCAGCAGAAGGGTGAGTCCTTCCCCAGGACTCAGTTGGTGAGACTCTGGTTCACCCCACGGTGGAACACAGACACCTGACAGCCCGCCCGCCTCAGGACAGAGGGAAACAGAGGTCCAGGTGGAAATGCAGAGCGGCACAAGGAGGGGGCCATGGCCCGGGTGCATGTGTGCTGCGCCACGTGTTACACGTGAGGAGAAGACACACAGGTGCTTCGCCAGTCACCAGCCAGGACCTTCCCCGGTCGCCTGTCCAGCCTGGGCTGTTCACTCACCCTGTCCTGCCTCTGAAATTTACTTTTTCCCTCTAATATGCCTTTTTGTTTGTTTGTCTGTTTTGTTTTGTGTGTATGGGTTTTTTTTTTTTTTTTTTTGGAGATGGAGTCTTGCTCTGTCACCCAGGCTGCAGTGCAGTGCAGTGGTGTGATCTCGGCTCACTACAACCTCCGCCTCCCAGATTCAAGCAATTCTCCTGCCTCAGCCCCCCGAGTAGCTAGGTCTACAGGCGCCCGCCACCTCGCCCAGCTAATTCTTTTGTATTTTAGTAGAGACAGGGTTTCACTGTGTTGCCCAGGCTGGTCTTGAACTCCTGAAATCAAGGAATCCGCCTGCCTCAGGCTCCCAAAGTGCTAGGATTACAGGGGTGAGCTGCCGCGCTCGGCCTTCTAATATGTTTTTTTCAGTCACCACTACAGGCCTCCACTAGCTGATTTTACCTTAACTGAGGCAAAGTCTTCAACACTTAGTGTGTGCTCGTTGGTTTCTTAATATGATGTGTTTCTCAACAGAGATCCGTTTTATTCATGTGGTGCAGAATCTGAAATAGGCTAAAAGTAACTGAGTCCAGAGCTTGGGAAGCAAAAGGCCTGTCCCTGTTGCAGAAAGACCTGGTTAACCGTGCTCCCAGCTGCTCTGCCAGAAACTCCAGCTCTGCAGGCCTAAAAGCACCTCTGCCACACCTTCAGCTGAAATCGGGGTTCCCAGGGATTTGTGGGACCCGGCATTGAACTATAGTAGGATTCCTGCCATTCCTTAGGATGTTGCATTCTTCTGAATATAGGTGAATAGATGCAAAAAATTTCAAAAGTAGTTTATTTTATCAGAGGCATTTAAAAAAAGACCGCTCACTGAAATAGATTTAAGTAGAATTATTCTTGTAAACAGTTTCGCATTTTAAAAACGGCCTATTTTTTCAGGATTAATTTGAAGAACTAAAAACTGGCCTTAGTTACAGACATGGCTTATGGTCAGCATTGTTTAATTATTCACAACAGTTTTATATTCCCCATTTAAAATGTGTTCAAGGGAGACAGTCCCAGAATCATTCTGCCACACTTTCCAGGCTCTGCACTCCCCAAAAGCACAGCCTGTGCCTCGCCACTCTGAAAACAGGCCCCGGAGCCTGGACACCTGGGTTTAATTCCCAGGGCTTTGTTCCTCCGCTCCCTGGGCAGAGTGGCTTCCTGCCTCTCAAAGCCTCCGTGTGCTCAAGCTCAGAACATGGAACACGGGAGCACTGATTGCGTGAGATGGTTGAGAGCCTTCAGCCGAATCCCAGATATACAGCCTGGGGCCCAGCACTCTGGAAACACCGAGCGCCTGCAGCCATTGTTCGCAGCTTCTGGCACATTCGCTGTTCCATCAAATGTGTGGAAGTGCCGACCCCCCGGCCTCTGCAGCAGCCTGCACCCGGCTGAGGCTGCCCTTCTGAAGACCTAGACCCTGGTGATCTTTCCGACGCCTGGTCCTCCTGCTAGCAGGGGGTGGCGCTCATGAGCCCTCCCTTGGCACCCTCTGGTGTCAGTTCTTCCCGGCCCTGCCTCTCCTACCAGACACCTTCTTCCCAGCCTCCCCCTCCGCTTGCCCCTAAGTATCTGCCTCCTCCAGTTCTGCCATGGATGGAGGTGTAGATCAGGAATCTGAGCCCATCTTTGGAATCCAGAGGCCTGGGTTCAAATCCTAGCAAAGCAAGTATCTCCACCTCTGTGCCGATTCCTCCTCTCTCCCAGGGGAGAATAAAGTTGGCCTCAGTCTGGAGAATTGGCCTCCGAAGCCCCCACCCTCTTCTGGGGTTCCCGGCATGTCCCTTTGCTGAATGGACGTGCCCTTCACGGTGTCCTGAGGACTCCAGCGGCTCCACGTGGCTGACACAGGTCTTGTTGCCCCCGAGATAACTCCTCCTCTCTAGAACTGAGTCTAGCTTCTGGGTCAGGATGCACCCAGCCATCCAAGCTGGACCCCTCAGCCGCCCCTCGCCACCCCCACACTCAGTGGGTCACTGTGTCTGGTGGGTGGCCCCTTGCCGCCCTGCCTGCACAGCTGCTGTCTCCGTGTGGTCCTGGCCTCCCTCTGGGCCACTGGGGGAGCCGCCCTGCCCAGGCCCCACTTTGGAGTCTGTCCCTTGCCAGCCAGAGCTATCTCTGACAGGCAGATCTGATGGTGTCTGTGGACCCCCGAACCTTTCCCAGCCTCCCTGTCACCTTGGGGAGTCCTGCCAATTCCTGCCCGCCCCCCCCCCCCCCCGCCCGAGTCAATGCTCTCTTTACTCCCAACTCCCTCTCCCCACCCTCCTGGCTGTGCCTCCCATCTCTGCCTGTGCCCACGAGGTCCTTCCATCCCTCTCAACCGGAACTGACCTCCTTGAAGACCTGGCTGCAATCCCGAATTCTGTAACGAGCTCTCCAAACCCTCAGAAACGTAACTGTCACCTTCCCTGTATGTTTATTGTGGACCTTGTAATCTCTTTATTGTAATAAAACTTTTGCAGTCATCACCTATATTTATAATATATTTATATTTTATAGCAAGACTGTTGCAGACCTGAATGTACTTTTATTATACCCTTACTAGTACAGTTTTGTGATAGTGATTTGTTCTGCTGCTTGTCTCCCCAAATGAACTGTGAGCTGGCTAAGGAAGGGGCCTCGTCCTACTCGTCTTCACATGCCTGCGTTGGGCAGAGTGCCCTTCACCGGCAGCCCTTCTGTCCACACTTTTGTTAGCTGCTGCTGCTGCTGCTGTCGCTGGGAGGGCTGTGTCTTCAGAAATCCATGTGTTCTGCGAAAAGACATTTGTAAAGTTCATGCCCCGGGTTTGGGCCAGTGTATCAGTGCTGTGGATACAAAAGGTATTTGCAGCCCAGGGCTTAGTTGACCTGCATATTCTGGGGGAGATTCTGCACCCGCTTGGTGGGTATGTCAGGCCCTTCCTCACCTTCCTGTGGCCCCAGTCTCTCTGAGTCTGAAAAGGCACTGCTTGGCCAGATGGCCTCCAGAGGGGCGTCCAGCACCACCAGCTGGAAAGGGTGACTGCAGGGCAATTTGTGTTCCACCATCTTCCACTCTTGGGTTTTATTTGGAGACTGAATTTGGTGGCATCTGGAGAAGTTAAGGGGTTCCTGGACTTGGAGGCCCCAGGTACTAGGAGAGGTGGAATGCTCTGCCATCTGGCTTCTCGTGGCCGGCCAGCCCTCGCTATCTCTGAAAGTTGGGAGGGGTCCCTTGGCAGTGCTCCCAGGACGCTCATCATGGGGAAACGGGAAGGTCTCGCAGAGAAGAAGAGGGTGGGGCGGATCTTGAGGGATGGGTCAGACCCTGCAGCCTCAGCCCCTGCAGAGCCCGCCCTGGAGAGCCTGGGGGTTGCCAGGTGGACAGGGAGCGGCTCTGCAGGGTGGCCCCTCCTACAGTGGTGCTGGGGGCCCCAAGCAGGAGGGAGCCGGCCTGGTCCGCTGCAGACAAGCTCGCCCTCTCCCCTGGTTTCCTTGGGCTGACTCCTCCTTGCCAGATAGGCCATTCCAAGCACAGTCAGCCTGAGTCCCTGAAGCCAAGCCCAAGCTGAGGGAGAGAGACAGCCTGACTTCCAGCTGGCGCGAAGTCCTTGCTCCCCTGGAGGGGCCAGGCCAGGCCAATAGCCACCGGGAGCCCCGGCGTCGTAAATACGGTCATTCCCACATTCCCAGCAGGATTTCTCCTTCTCAGGCGCAGCAGGCAAGCCGGGGTCAGAGGCATGAGTCATGAAGCGGGAAGAGAGGGGCGGGATCCGGAAGACGGGTTCGGCAGTCCTCGCCTGACTTCACCCTGCCTACTGGCCCTCCACATCCTGACGGCGAATGCCCCGTGTGTGGGGCATCTGAAAGCGTGCCTGGGGTGCCATCAAAGCAGAGAGGGATGCAGAGAGCATGGGAGATATCTATAGCATGGGGAGCAAACAGGCCCCTATCCCCAGGGCCACCAGGCTGTGCTGGAATAACAGGCACCGTGCAGGACCCCATTTCAAGCTAGTGATGCTGGAGGTCCCTCTGGAGGCCGCCTGGCTGAGCAGTGTCCTTTCAGAGATGGAGGAACCTGGGTCACAGAAACGTGGGGTGGGGTGTGACTTATCCCAAGTCACCAGCTGGTTCTCTAATATCAGGCTGCCACCTGACCGCCTCCTGAGCCACTTGTCCCAAAAATCCTCAAGGCCCCATAAGAGCTCAGAGCAGGCAGCACCTAGTCCATTTCTCTGTGACCAGCAGACACCCATTCATCCTCTGGGGGGTCCTGGGAACTTTGGGGTGTGAGTGAGGGAATCTCACCCATGCAGTCTTTCCTGGGAAGGCCTGACTCTCCAGAGGGGAATGGGGCCAGCCCCTGCCACACACACACATGCTCTGGGATTTTAGCTCTGGCCCATTTATTGGAGTACCATGGGCATGTGGTGGCCTCCCTGTCACTCACGTGGTGGCCTCCCTGTCACTCACTGGCCTGCTGAGAATCACATGGCAGAGGCTTCCACTCAGAGCCCGCAAATAGAGACCAGAGGGTCCTGCCTGTAACAGTCACTGCTTCAGTGTGGAGAAAGGTGGGCACAGCCCCAGGGGGAGGGAGGCACCTGGGTGAAGGAGTGAGGGGCACCCTGGCACAGCCATTCAGGGGAATGTTGTGAAAAACAAATTAATCTCAGAATTCCGATTGTTTCCTGATTCCCATTTGCTTCCAAGAGAGAATAGAGCCTGCTTTACATCCCTTTCCTCTTAGCCTCATCATCGTCCCATAGAAATATTCACCAAATCCTCTAATGCCCCCTTTGAAAGTCGCCGTCAGCCATGGTGTCCCTGCATCCTCCTGCCACACTTCTGCCTTGGTTGCAGACATTGATTCTTGGACGGTCCTGTGGTGGGGCTAAGGGGGGATGGCAAGCTTTTGCTGTTTCCCTTGTGATTTTCTGTCCTCTGCACAGCCCCCTGTCCCCGTGTGCCCCAAGCTTCCAGGACTTGCTCACAGCTGGAGGAGCCACAGAGGTTGGCCAGGAGGAGGGGAGCCTGACCCCCAAAGACACCTGCCTTTTTACCAAGTGGGCCCCCCTTGCCACCTTTCCCCTACAGCACCCAGCCCCAGCAAGGGTGGCAGGGCAGCTGGCTTCCTGGCATGCCAGGCCCCACCAACCCAGGCCACCCTGGTGCCTGGCTTCCTAGTGACGCGTGGCTTCTCCTACTCAGGGCCAGCCTTGTGCTCAGCTGCTCAGCCTCCGAGGTCCCCTGCCCTGCTTAGAGCTCGCTGTGCATATGTGGCCTGGAAGGAGGCGTCACACTCTCTACCATGAAAGCAGCACTCTGCATTTCCTCCCCCGCCTCTGGATAAGGCATTTGTCAAAAAGACAGTGCACTGGGGAGGAGGCTCTGGGGTGGAGGTGACCAGCTTCATGCTGGCACTGCCCATCCCAGCCCAGACTAGCAGCAAGCTGGGAGCCTCCCCGGAGCCGTTCGGCCCTCGGTGGCCAATGGTCTCTTTGAACCGTTACCCAGATGGAACAAGGAAACCCGTTCGGCAGAGCAGGAGGGACCCTCCCGAGAGTCCCCACGGGGCCTGCTGCTGTCACCCTGATGTCTGCCCATTGGGTGGGTGATCACTGAGGCATGGTCCACAGGGCTGGACTCGGCCTGGGTGCACAGCTGTGTCCACTGAGTGTCCGGCCTGCCCCAGGCCCTCCTGCCTGCCTGAGACTGTCTCAATAGGGCTGGAGGATATGTCAGGGCCCTTCAGAGGAACTGCAGCTGGTGAACGCAGTCTCGGGGCCTGGGTGCTGGGGGTGGGGCCAGCCCCGAGCAGGGAGCATCCTGCCTCTAACCAGCTGTGTGACAGTATGGCCCAGCCTCAGCTGATCCCTCTCAACAGGGCTGAATTGTCACAGGAGGTAAATGACAAGGCCGGATATGTTGAGCCTCGTCTTTCTGCCCAAAAAACATCTTAGAAGAACTGGAGATTTTGTCAAAGTGCAGATGTTGATTCTGAGGCTCCAAGGCCCGAGACTGCGTCTCTGAAAGCTCCCGGGGAATGGTGCTGTTGCTGGTCGGGGGACCAACTTCCGGGTAGCAAGAACTTAGAATGCCCGTGATGCTGTTGTAGATGCAGAGGTCGCTTGGGTCTGTTGGATTGGTACAAAAGGGAGGTTCCCGCCAGCCGCTCCTGAGACACAGCTCAGGGTGGGTGCAGTGTGGGCGAGAGCTCCTTGGGCACAGCTGCCCTGGGGGGGGGGGGCTGGCCTTGCTTTCTCCTTCCTCTCCCCTGAGGTGGGGGGGAGTGCTCTCACACTGTGGGGAGAAGACATCCATGTCGGCCCAGCCTTCCAGATCGTGCCCTTGTGCTAAGGGCTTTGAAGCTTCTGTTGGGGTGGGGGCTGGGTGGGCAAAGCCCTGGAGGGGAGGCCCAGGGAGAAGTTGGCAGAGGGTCCCGGTCCTTGTGTCTTGTGGCCTTTCTGTCTGCCCAGGCTCACTCGGCTGCAGCTTTGTTATTTGGAAGCCTGTGGTCAGGCAGCTCCAGCGCTGGCTCCTGGTGGGCCCCTTGGCACCGTGTGGTGGTTGGGCAATGTGACCGAGGACTCCTCCCCTACATAGTATGTGCCTGGGTTAGAAGGTGGGCAGAGGCTGCCATCTGTGCCCTGCTGCCCTCCGGCGTCCAACTGGCATGGCCCAGTGTTACTGGCCTCTTTGCTGTTGGTATTTACAGCCCTGGCCATCATCTATCCGGTCCTGGCCTCGGCCTGCCAAGCCATGTGCCCACTGGCCACGGGAGCCACCTGCTTGATCTGCACGGTCCCGGTATCCCTAAGGCTTCAGCTGCTGGTTTCTCTCTGGGCTCTTCATTGTAGTCCCTCTTTCAACAAATATTTAGTGAGCACCTACGAGGTGCCAGGAGCTGTTCTAGACCCAGTTGGCGAAGAAAACAGCTCCCTGCCCTCTTGGGCTCCTGTTCTTTTGGTGACACGCATGTTGACCATAGACCAGGCAAGGCCAAGCCTTTCCGGTGAAGTGGCTCATTGAGCCCTCACAGCACGGATGCAGCACGTCCTGTTGTGACCCTCCTTAGGTGTTTTGCAGAGGTGGAAACTGAGCTAGACAGGTGAAGCCACTTTCCCAAGGCTGCGCCACAGAGAGTGGTAGCTGGGCTTCAGACTGGGGCCAGGCTCTGGGGACCGTCTCAGGGACGGCTCAGGAAACCCAGCCTTGGAATTGCAGACACCCCTCTCCGTGCCCATCCCGGCATGCCCTCACCGTCCCTCCTTTCACAGATTTCCGAATGGTAAACGTTCTGTATTCCTGAAATAAACGCTTCTTGGTCATCCGGAATTGATTCTTTAAATACCTGACTTGACTTAATTTGCTAATGTCTTAGGATTTTTTGTATTTAGATTCACAGGCGGCAGCGTTCTAGCCTTTGGTTCTGATGCCATCAGGTGTCCAAACTGTGTTGTCTTTTTATGGAGGATGCTGGATGTGGGTGGGAGCAGAGGGTGTATGGGAAATCTCTGGACCATCCTCTTAATTTTGCTGTGAACCTGAAGTACTCCAAGAAAATAAAGTCTTTAAAAAGAAAGAAAGAGATATAAATAAATAATAAAATGGGAAGTGGTCCTTCATCTTTAGGTTCTGGAATAGTTTAATATAGATGGGAATTGTCTGCTTATAGAAAGTTCTATTTAATTCTCTTATAAAACAAGCAGGTTTATTATTCTTTGTGGCATAGATACAGACTTTTGGTAACCTGGTCCACGTGCCTGATGGTTACATTTGGGTTTCCTGCTTTACCTTGGGTGAGTTTGGTAACTCCGACAGCATGAGAATTAAGAGTGTGAGTTCACGAATCCAACTGCCTGGTGTCCATCTGACTCCTGCTGTCCTTATTCGTTGTGTGACTGGGCAGACGGAAGCTTGGGGTGACCAGGGACCCACAGATGTGCCCAGTGTGACCGGCAGCTCTAGGTGTTGTACACCCCCTGGACTCCTGCCTCCAGTTGACCGTGAGCCTCTCAAGATTTTCCTTACAGCCCGTTTCCTTCTCCCCAACATTCTTATTTGCATGTTTTGCACTGGGGGATTAGCCCATCTTTTGTTGTTTACTTGCAGACAGAGTAGCCCCAGGAATACCTTTCGTTTGGACGGAAGGCATTGCTAGGGGAATTTCCCAGGAGCAGCCGCTGAGCGGTGCACATTCTGCGGCTGTACTGCTTCTCTCGCTCTCCCGCATGGTCCCTGGACTCCCTGGGTATGGACTTTCCGGGCTGCCCTGCTCTTTCCACCGACACTCTGGACATCCTGGGAGTGTCACTGAGTGGGGATGGTGAGCTCGTGGGAAGCCAGCACACGTCTGCTGGTTGTCTAGGTCTGGAAGTCGTGGGAGGCTGCCCTACTCTTAGAGTCCAGAGATTTCTTGGTGATTCAGCTGGGTTGCCCCTCCTCTTGTTTTCCTTCCTGGAACTTGATGTTCCCTTTTAATCTGAAGATTATCCTGATAATCTGAAGATAATCCTCAACGCGGAGACATGTTCCTCTGCCATTTTTCCTGATCGTTTCTGCCCCGTCCGTTCTCCTTCACTTTTTTTTTTTTTTGGAGTCCCGCTCCATTGCCCAGGCTGGAGTACAGTGGCACAATCTCAGCTCACTGCAACCTCCGCCTCCCGGGTTCAAGTGTTCTCATGCCTCAGCCTCTGGAGTAGCTGGGATTACAGGTGCACGCCAACCATGCTGGCTAATGTTTGTATTTTTAGTAGAGACAGGGTTTCACCATGTTGGCCAGGCTGGTCTCAAACTCCTGACCCCGAGTGATCCACCCACCTTGGCCTCCCAAGGTGCTGGGGTTACAGGCATGAGCCACCGCGCCCGGCTTTCTTTGCCTTTTGCTCAGCATGCTGGGAGACTTCCAGGAGCAGTCTCTGATTTATTAGTTTTTTTCATTTAAAATGTTTTAAAACTTCTCCTTGTATTTGTTTTGTTGTTTCCAGCAGTCCTTGTTTTGTTTCCTAATGGTTCCTTTTTTTTTAAAGCAGACAATTCTGGTTTTATCCAGGCCCCTCCTCGGAGGGTGAACTCTGCTGCTCTGAGGCTGGCTCCCTGTTCAGAGGCCTCTGCTGGGTGTTCAGCCTGCAGGTGCCCCCGAGCGGCCCTCGGGTCCCTGAGGCGTCTCCTTGTCTGTTGTGCGCTCACGCCGATGGCAGGTCTCACTGATCACACTGAGTGGTTCCCTACCTCTGGTCGACTTGGGGTGGCTGAGGTGGGTATCTGAGGGGTCAGGAGGCTGTGTCCAGACTCGGCAGGGGACAGAGAGCCCCCACTGAAGGACTGTGCTCACCAGGCACTCAGTAGAAGAGAGGACTGGCCTTGTGGGGTGGCCAGGACCCATGGAGACCCATGGGAGTGGCTGGCAGCTGGGACTTCTCCACATCTGTGAACTCTGCTGTGATCTCTCTCACCCTGGCACGTTCCTTAGCCCTGAGCATCTGGAAGCTCAGGGTTGAGGGTGTGGTGGGGGTGAGAGCAGACTGCCAGGTGGCAGTCCCTTTCACGTGAACTGGGCGATGCCAGGATCCTGTGGAGGCAAAGTCTCCTCTGCTGTGATGCCAGGGGCTGAGGAAAGGCAGGGAAAGCTCAGGGTAGTGAATGTCCTGGACATCCGCTCCATGATGTGGACAATGGTCACAGCCATGTTTCTGTGGCCAGATTCTGACCCCTGATCCTCACTTTTGCCTCTCCAGGGTCCCCTGGTGGAACCTCGGGTGTGTAATGGTGTGTGTGTGTATGTATGTGTGAGAGAGATATGGGGTATGTGTGATGTGGAGTATGTGTGTGTGATATGGAGTGTGGTGTGGAGTTTGTGTGAATTGGGGTGTGTGTGTGTGATATGGGGCATGTGTGATATGGAGTATGTGTGTGTGATGTGTGTGTGATGTGGTGTGTGTGGTGTGGGGTTTGTGTTAATCAGGGTGTATGTGTGTGTGATATGTGTGTGATATGGGATGTAGGTGAACTGAGGTATGTATGTGTGTGGTGTGAGGTGTGTGTGTGATGTGGAGTGTGGTGTGGGGGGTGTGTGTGATGTAGGTGTGGATGTCGTGTGGGGTATGTGTGTGGTGTGTGTGTGTGTGCGCGATGTGGGGTTCATGTGTAATGTGAGTTGTGCGTGATGTAGTGTGTGTGATGTAAGGTGTGTGATGTGGGGTGTGTATGTGATGTGTGTGGTGTAGGGGTTGTGTGGTGTTGGGTTTGCTTGAATTGGAGTGTGTGTGTGATGTATGTGTGTGGTGTGGGGTTTGTGTGTGATGTGGAGTGTGTGTGGTGTGGGAGGGTGTGATGTAGGTATGGATGTAGTGTGGGGTGTGTGTGTGGTGTGTGTGTGTGTGATGTGGAGTTCATGTGTGATGTGCGGTGTGTGATGTCTGTGTGATATGGGGTGTGTGTGATGTAGAGTGTGTGATGTGGGTGTGTGATGCGGAGTATGAGCGTGATGTAGTGTGTGGGGTGTGTGTGATGGGGGTGTGTGTGATGTGAGGTGTGTGATGTGAGGTGTGTGTGTGATGTGGGGTGTGTTTGTGATGTGGGGTATGTGCGTGATGTGAGGTGTGTGATGTGTGTGTGTGATGTGGGGTGTGTGTGATGTGTGTGTGTGATGTGAGATGTGTGTGATGTGGGGTGTGTGTGATGTGTGTGTGTGATGTGTGTGTGTGATGTGAGATGTGTGTGATGTGGGGTGTGTGTGATGTGGTGTGTGTCTAATGTGAGGTGTGTGATGTGGGATGTGTGATGTAGTGTGTGTGATGTGAGGTGTGTGTGATGTGAGGTGTGTGTGATGTGGTGTGTGTCTAATGTGAGGTGTGTGATGTGGGATGTGTGATGTAGTGTGTGTGACGTGAGGTGTGTTTGAGGTAGTGTGTGATGTGAGGTGTGTGTGATGTGGTGTGTGTCTAATGTGAGGTGTGTGATGTGGGATGTGTGATGTGTGTGTGTGATGTGAGGTGTGTGATGTGGGGTGTGTGTGATGTGTTGTGTGTCTAATGTGAGGTGTGTGATGTGGGATGTGTGATGTAGTGTGTGTGACGTGAGGTGTGTTTGAGGTAGTGTGTGTGATGTGGCGTATGTGTGTGATGGGTGTATGTGCGTGTGTCTGTGTGCGTGTTCGTGTGTGTGTGTGTGACTAGAGGAGATTTCACACGTGTGCTCACCCCTCAGCCTTCTTCCCTGCCGTGCTGGTTCTGACTGTCCAACAGTGTCTGTGGCACTTTACCCTTCCCTTTCTGCTGTAGAGTCTACCTGCGCTTTAAAAACTGATCCGTGTCTTCTCTGTGTTCTAGTTGCTTACAAACATGCTTCTGCCCTGCTAGATTTATCTGATTCATCTCAGCTTTTTCAATAACTAGCAGCATTCCTGGCACATGATAGATGCTCAAATATGTTGCAGGAATGGAAGGAAGAAAGGGAGGAAAGAAAGAAGGGAGGACGGAGGAAGGAAGAAGAAGGAAGGAAGGAAGGGAAAAATGAATGAGTTGGTGAAAGGATAAATGGATAAAAAGAAGGAAGGATGGATAGATGAATGGATGGGTGGAGGGAATGAAGGATGGATGGTAGATCAGTGAATGGATCAGTGAATAAATGGATGGATGGAAAGATGGAAGGAAGGAAGGAAACGGAAAGAAAGAAAGAGAAGGAAAGAAAGAAAAAGAAAGAAAAGAAAGAAAGAGAAAGAAAGAAAGAAGAGAAAAGAAAGAAAAGAAAAAGAGAAAGAAGGAAGGAAGGAGGGAAGGAAAGAACGAAGGAAGGAAGGAAGGAAGGAAAGAAGGAAAGAAGGAAGGAAGGAAAGAAGAAGTAGGTAGCTGGGTGGCTGCATGGGTGAGCAGGTGAGGAGATGGATACATGGCCTTAGAGTAAAACTCCTCTCCCTTGGCCCACCCTGCCTCTCCTAGCTCTTTCCTTAATGCTTCTGTCCCTTTGTTAGGCCTTGGGGATATAGAGTTGAATGAGGCCTATCACCTGCTCATTAGGGCCCGGTCTGGTGTGGAAGAGACAACTGAGGCACCCTCTTGGTCCAGCCACAGCTCTGCAGCTCCACCCCGCCCCCACTTCTGGCCCAGGCAGGCAGATACAGGGAGGTAACTGCACGCAGGACGCATGCACACAGTTCCAGGTGGCTTGTGTATGCAGGAGGCACTCCCCAGCCCCAGATGTTTTACATTTGTTGCAGAGAACGCGGCCCATGTCAGCAGACATGGCTGGGGTCAGGGTGACATCAAGGGGGCCAGGCCCGGAGGCTCTCGGTCAAGAAGACTAATGAACCTGCCGCCCGTTTCTGCCTGAGCCTGGGTCCCCTCGGGCATGTGAAGCAAACCCTGAAACCCACCACTGGCCAGGGGACGGCCCCTGTCATTTTTGGCTTTTCGTGGATGATACGGTATTTCCCCTCGGAGGGCTGGTTCAGCTCATATATCAAAAGCTGTGGTAATTATTTCCTCCCACTGAGGAAGGCTTCCATTTAGCTTTCTCTACCCACCCCCCTCCCCCACTTATTAATTATCTAATTACAACCACATTCTCCAAGAGAGAGCAGCCTTTGACTTTCTGCCCAGGACCACTTAAAAAAGGCTTAAATATTTGGAGTGCTCTGAACTTTGAAAAGTAGTGTGTGTGTGTGGTTTACATATGCATGGGTTTCAGGGAAAATACGTCTTGGCCTTTTCAGACCCTTGCCTTGGTTCAGTAAAGGTTCCGGGCATTCTCTGAGGATATAGGCTACTGGGGTGAAGCCTGGTGCTTGGGGTTGGGAGAGGGCTGGGGGGCTGGGGGTGAAGGAGCAGAACCACACATCCCCCTTGCACACTGCTGTGTAGCATCAGACACCCACGCCCACAGGGACACACACGGACCCACGCACACAGATGCACACACCCACACAAAAACATGCACACTGACACTCCCACAGGAACACACACAGACCCACTCATGAGGAGGTACATGCTTACACACACACACTGACACACGGACCCACTCACGTGGATGTACACACAAACAAACATGCACATTAGCACTTCCACGGGAAAACACACTCACACGGATGCACACACACACACACACCTACACACTGACACTCCCACAGGAACACACACAGACCCACTCATGAGGATGGACATGGTCACACACACACACACACATGCACGGACCCACTCACACGGATGTACACACTCACACACATGCACACTATCACTTCCACGGGAAACACACTCGGATGCACACACACACACACATACACGCACACACTGACACTCCCACAGGGACACACAGACCTACTCATGGATGCACATGCTCACACAGACACACACACGCAACTGACACAGACCACCTTACATGATGCACACACTCATACATGCAATTTATGCAACTTGCACACGGACACACACTGACACTTCTGGACATTCTTTCCCACTCACACACTCTCACATGAGTGGGCACACTCACAGACACACACACGCAATGTCACCGAGCACCACGTCACACGTTCCTCCAGCTTCCACCTGTGGCTTCCACATCCTGTCCCCAGTGCCTGGGGCCTCCCTGGACCTCCTTCCCTGCAGCAGAATCCTCACGGTGGCCCCTCTCCTGGCGGCTGCCTCGGGGAGCCCATGCCTGCCTCTGGGCTGACACCCACCCCTCCCACCACGCTCGGCCCCTCTGCGGGAGGAGGTTCTTGTCGCGCTGGTTTGCCCCTTAGCTGAGGGGAGCTCTCTAATCATTCTCGCTGAACACATTCCCGCTGAACACTCGCCTCCCACGAGCTCTGCCGGTCAATTGGCTATTCTCATGTTTGTGCCACAGGCATGGGAGTGAGTCCTTACGTGGGCCAGGCCCTGTGGTGGGCAGCAAAGGTCCTGGGGCTCAGGGCGAGTCTTCAGAGATCCCTGCTAGAGCTCAGGACAGGAACACAGGACAGGATAGCAACACAGCTTGGGGGCTGCTGCAGGCTGGCCTGGGTGTGTGGCAGAAGCAGCCTGGGGCGCGGTGCGGGGCCTGCCTGTGTTCGCCTCACCCCCGACCAAGTGCTGATGCCAGCAGTATGTTCCCTGCCCTGTGGGCCCCACTGCGGCACCCCAAGACCTTGAGCTTATGACACCACCTCCCTGTGCACCCTGGGACTCAGACGCTGGCCCCAGCCACCTCCCAGCACCTTCTCTTTGAGCTTGGCGGGCACAGAGGGCGGTGCGGCGTCGGGGTCCCCACCCCGGCTTCCTGGAGGACCTGGACTTTCCTCCTGCCTGTGTCTCCTTCCCCTGCGGGTGGGAACAAGGCTCTGGGTAGTGCCTGAGTGGGTTCTTTCTCCAAGGCGCTTGGGACAGCAGGTTGCAGCCCGGAGCTGCACCGAGCCTGACACACCCACAGTTGGACTGGCCCACAAGTGCGCTTAGAAGTCATTTGTGTGGTAGGAGGGGACCTTGTGGGGCTGGAAGAATTGTGTGTCTTGATCACAGTGGCGGGTGCAAGAAACAACACACATGATGAAACTGCAGGAAGTACACATATGCCACTCACACGCAAACACACAATACACACACAAAAACACACACACTCCACATACCCATGTACACACATAAACACACACCATGCACCACACAAATATACCACACACTACACACACACCCCACACTGTACATACACACCACATACACACACACACCACACACAAACACACCACATCCCCCACATGCAGACACACACCACATACACCACACACAAACACACATCACGCGGCACACAAACATACCACACACTACACACACATCCCACATTGCACATATACACCACATAGACACACACATACCACACAAACACACTACACCCTCACACACACACACACACCACATACACCACACACCATACAAACATACCACACACTACATACACCACACTACACACTGTACATACACACACACAAGCACACCACAGCCCCATATACACACACAAACTCACGCCACATACACCACACACCATAAAAACATACAACACACACACACAGACATACCACATACACATACACATAGATAACATATCGTACACACTGCCCACTATATACCACATATACATATCCCACACCACACACAACCCCCCACACAAACACACACCACATACACCATGCACCACACGTATCACACACTACACACACACCTCACACTGTACATAGACACCACATACACACACAAACACCACACACACACAAACACATCACACCCCCACATACACACACAAACCACATACCCCACACACCACACAAACATACCACTTGCATACACAAGTACCATGTACATTGCACACTATATACCACACATACGTACTCCACACCACACACACCCTCAACAACACTCCACACACAAACACACACCACACACACCCACACGAGTGATATATGAATAAGTTCTTGGTGTCTACTGGTGTAAGATGCCTGGGTGTGATGTGGTGACATCATTGTATGTATGGCATACAACATGGTATATAATATACCACATGTGGTATGTCATCTGTGTGGAGATGTATGTAATATGTTTGTGCAGTGTGTGAGGTGTATGTAGTATGTGGTGTATTTGTGGTGTGTGGTGTGTGTTTGTGTGTATGTGGGGGTGTGGTGTGTTTGTGTGTGTGGTGTGTGTGTGTATGTGGTGTGTATGTACAGTATGGGGTGTGTGTGTGGTGTGCGATATGTTCGTGTGGTGTGTGGTGTATGTGATGTGTGTTTGTGTGTATGTGGGGGTGTAGTGTGTTTGTGTGTGTGTATGTGGTGTGTATATACAGTGCGGGGTGTGTGTGTAGTATGCGGCATGTTTGTGTGGTGTATGTGATGTGTGTTTATGTGCATTTGAGGGTGTGGTGTGTTTGTGTGGTGTGTGGTGTGTATAGTGTGTGTGGTGTGTGTATTGTGTATGTGTACGTGGCAGTGTGGTGTGTTTGTGTGTGTGGTATGTGTATGTGGTGTGTATGTACAGTGTGGGGTGTGTGTGTAGTATGCGGTATGTTTGTGTGGTGTGTGGTGTGTGTGGTGTGTGTTTGTGTGTATGTGGGGGTGTAGTGTGTTTGTGTGGTGTGTGGTGTGTGTATTGTGTGTGTGTACGTGGCAGTGTGGTGTGTTTGTGTGTGGTATGTGTATGTGGTGTGTATGTACAGTGTGGGGTGTATGGTAGTGTGTGGTATGTTTGCATGGTGTGTGTAGTGTGTGGTATGTTTGTATGGTGTGTGTGTGCGTATGTGGGGGTGGGGTGTGTTTGTGGGTGTGGTATGTGTGGAAACTGCATGAAAGGCACATGGGACATCTCTATGTTGTTTTTGCAACTTACTGTGAATCTATAATTGTGTCAAAAGCACAAATTTTAAAGCAAGAATCCCCCGTAGACAGCTCCCCCCAGCGGCTGACCCATTTCTCTGCGTCCTCCTCCCTGAAACAGCCCTCGGCTGCCCAAAACCCCGCAGCTCCCTCGGGCCTGTATAGGGCCAGTGTGCACATCCTGTCCCCAGGCAGCCTGTTCTGAGGGGCTCACCCACAGCCAGACAGCATTCACAGCCAGGCCGAGCACTGGCCAGGGAGAGGCCTGGCGTGGTGAGTGTGAGAGAGTGCACTCGGGGGCAGGAAAGGGCACTCGGGAGTGGGAAAGGGTGCTCTGGGCTTGGCCTGGCCCTGGGGGCAGGGGTTGCAGAAGCTTGGCCTGGCCCAGTAGCAGTCACCTGTCCCTTGTCTTTTGGGAGGAACGTGAGTAGAACAGAGCCAGCTCTCTCAAGGCCTGCCCCGTGTCCCGTCCCACCCAGCCTTGGGACAGTCTTGGGACAATCCTGCAGGACCCCGAGCGAGGCGGCCTTAGCTCACCGTCCCCCTTCCTTATCTTCCAGGCTGTCCGTCGCGTCGGCAGCGCAAGTGGAATTGGGATGCATTCGAGTCTGTAACTTCTGAAACCTGAACAACCTCAGGAGGCCCTCACCTCTGCCCTCCACCAGCGTCGAGAGAGGGGACAGCAGTGACATCGGACAGAAGACCCGGGCTCCCGTCCTCCCCCAGGAAGGTCCCCACGTGGGAAGGGCACTCCCAGCCCTCTTGCTGGTGACGTTGTCATGGTCATCTTGTCTCTGTTTGGATTTTTCTTCTGGGTCTTATGTTTTGGGGGAGGTTTATTCTTTCTGAAAATGTCTAGATTCAGGAACACATTTATGAGGATTTGGATTTTGAATTTGTATTTCCCTCTAAGTGCCTTTTTTAATGTCTATTTTTTTAATAAAACAGAAATGCATTCTTGTACAATTCTGTTGAAACTGGACCAAGGCCCTCAGAAGAGGACCCCCGAGCTCCTTCCCCTCCCCCGAGCCTCTGCCTGATTGTTTCAAGTCAGCCTGGAATTCTGATTTTCATGCCGCTATTCTTTTTCTTTCTCCATGATTTGCTCGGCTAGCCATTTTTAAAAAATATTCTCTGTTCAGTGTATATGTTGCTTGTTTGTTTTATTTATTGAGATATTTTTACAAGCTAAGTGACTGAAGTGTGGCTGTGTATCCTGCTCCCCACCCGGGAAAAATAAAGACGTCCGCGCAGCCGTGGTCTCCCCATCTCTGTTCTCATCTCTACTTCGCAGCTCAGGGCATGGCCTGAGAGAGTCAGAACAGGTTGCAGGAATCAATATTGCTTCACTTTAAAAGGCACGAGAGAGGATGTGAGACGTTTTATACTGTGCATAATTGCAGAAATTTCTAGAAACTACCAACTCTAACACGGTTGCCAGTGTGAACAGACCCGGGCCTGGGAGAGCAGAGGGGGGCCTCAGCCCTTTCCCAGTGCCTGGTCCTCTGCTGCTCCCCAGCAGCCTTAGCACAAGAGACCATTGCTGTCACACCCATGCCCCACTCTTGATACAGAAGCATGCCCATCCTGTGCACCACCCCTGCTGTCCAAAGTCAGGGCCAGCCTTCCCTGCTGCTCACCCTGGGTGGTATTCCCTGCTCTCCCAAGCATGGCATTCATTTGTGCCATCACCTGCCTGCCTGTCCGAACGAATCACTGTCTGCTCCACGTGCATCCGTGCCATGTTGACTGTGAGCTCACCAGGCAGCTGGCTAAGGATGGAACACCCGGATGTGCAGGTTAGGTTGGAATCCTGCCCAGAAATCTCACAAGGACCATGATCTGCCACCAAGGAGAGTCAGCCCAGGTCTGGTGCAGGTGGGCACCTCTGCATGAGGGCAAGGGCTCCATGCCCTGCCTGCTGCCTCCTTACCATGTCAGCACCCATGAGCACTGTGGGGGTGGGTGGTGCTTGTGGACCCCAGGGTGGAGGCTTCCAGCTCTGGGGACTGTGAGTCACCAGGTCACTACCCTGAGACACCAAAGGCATGTCTCCTGGGGGACACCTGGTACCGGGGTCTGCTGGGTGGAGCTGCTCACCAAGCAGTGGGCACACAGAGCCCACCCAGCTCCCAGACAGGGGTTCTAGAAGTAGGGTTCTCTGGCAGGATGGCGGTGGCCTGTAAGTCTCATTTCCCACTCCCACCCTGCCCCCAGGTCCACCATGGCAAGGACACGAGCTCTAGAAACACCAGCATGACCTCAGCTTCCATCTGGCTCCTGGTGGTGACCTTGGCGCGGCACTGGCTTCTGCTGGTGCTGGCATCACCATGAGGGGCCCTGAGTGCCTGTCCAGGTGACAGATCCCTGAAGCGCAAGTCCCAGAACCCACTACATGCAACAAGCACAAAGACACACACACACATGCATACATCGCACACACACACACTACACACATGCATGTACACACACAACACACAGATTCACACACTGAACATGCACACACCACACACACACGTGCATGTACACACACACCACGCACACATGCATGTACACACATGTGCACACACCACACATGCACACACACCACACACAAATGCACACACTGCACATGCACACACCACACACACATGCATGCACACACACCACACACACAAACATGCCCACCCTGCACATGCACGCACCACACACACACATGCATGTACACACATATGCACACACCACACATGCACACACTGCACATGCACACACCACACACACATGCATGCACACACACCACACACATGCCCACATTGCACATGCACACACCACACACATGCATGTACACACATGCACACATACCGCACATGCATACACACCACACACATGCATGTACACACATACCACACACACCCACACCCACACTGCACATGCACACACCACACACACATGCATGCACACACACACACCGCACATGCACACACACCACACAATGCACACACTGCACATGCACATCACACACATGCACACACTGCATATGCACACACCACACACACATGCATGTACACACACACCACACACATGCATGTACACACATACCACACACACACATGCACACACACCACACACGCACACACACTGCATGTGCACACACTTGGCACACTTCAAACAGACGCACACATACCCATGCCACATGAATGTCTGCACATACGACCAGCACACACATGCACACGTGTGCACACACGAGACTCTGGGGAGATAGAATAGCGCAGCAGTGGTCCCAGCAGCAAGAGGCCCTGCCCTCCCCCGTACTGTCTGGCATGCTCTGCAGAGGCCTGCAGGGGCCACGAAGACCACGAAGGCCACGACACCCTCCTTCCTGACGTGATTCAAATAGAAATAATCCCAAATCACGCAAGGCAAAGCTGATGCACGGTGGGGCCAGAAGGAGCCTCTTTCTTGGTTTCCAAGTTAAAAACTTCATTCTTCCTCTGCCCGGTGCCTGAGCCTGGTTTCCTGCTCAGCAACAGCCCCTTGTCACGTTTGTGGGGGACCCAGGCCTGTGAGTGTGCACACCCAAGTCCAAGGCAGAGGAGGCGAGGAATGAGAGGGCCCCTTGCAAATGAGGGAGCAACCTGACCCCACGTGGGAGGTCAGGAATGGGGTTCAGTGGGGGCCTCAGAGCAGTGACCCAGCCAAGGGGGTCATCCCAGGGCCTCCCTGTGGCGGCTGCATCTCCGGGCGTCACTGGCGGCTGCCTGTTCCCGGCCCACCCACCCCACACTCTGGTCGGCATATCAGGGTCTCCTTCTCCCCCAGCCCTGGCTTCTCCTGGGGTCTCTCCTGGGGCTTTGTCTCCAACTCTGGGTGCCCTAGGAGCCGGTCACCAACACCTTAGGCTACGTGGAAATACGTGGCCGTGAATATGGGCTCACTTCCTGTTTTCACCCCTGCACACACATTCCTGGAAGAGGTGCCGAAAGATGCTTCCAGAACACGCATGTGTGTGTCTATGGCTCCATACGCACGCTGGCATGCGTGTATTTGTGTGTGTGTGATGCATGTCTATGGACGCAGGTACATGCTGTCCTGTAACCTGCTGCTGGCTCCTCCTCCCCAGTGTCGTGGGGCCACTTCCCCACACTGGCTCCTGCTCCGGGGTCTCACAACTGCTCTGGCGTCAACCAGAGCCCTCTGCGGTCATGGCCCTGAGAACAGACCTGTGAGAGCTGGTGTGCACATACTTTCAGGGTCAGATGACGGAGTCCGCAGAACAGGAGAGCGTTCAGAGCCCCAGGGGCTCTCTAAAGGAAAACATACCAAATCCCCCTCACCTCCACCTGTGTTCAAGGGCAGCCCGACGGAGTCCCCAGCTGTCAGGCGACCAGGTCAACCTGAGGGGCCTGGGTGCAGACGTGTGGGATGAGGGAACCTGGAGGGGGCAGCAGCGCTGCTGGGACCTCTGCACCCAGTCAGGCCCTGGCATCGCAGACCATCCTTGAGGGAGGGCCATTGGCCAGGCAGGTGGGGGCCTTGAGTCTGAATTTCCCTGCAGGGCGAGACACGCTGGGGGCGGGGGTTCCTCTGCAGGTCCACAGGCTCAGATCTGAAACACAGCCTTGGGCCTGTGCAGTGGCCAAGACCAACACGTCTCGATGGAAAAGTCTCACTCTTTGCTTTTGAAAGCAACTGCAGACGGAGGTGGGACTCTAGGTTGTAGCTGATGGAACACAGGTCCAGTGGGAGCCGGGAGTCATGGGGCAGCCAAGAGGCAACGGGAACTCAGCCCGAGGTCAGCCATCTCCCTGTGGCCCCAGTGCCGTCTGCAGGGTGTTGTGTGGCTCTGAGTGCATAGTGCGAGGGGTTGCTGGCAGCCCTGAGCACCCCAGAAGAGGAGGTGGGGGCCCTCACAGGAGACCTCTGGGTAAGCCTCTGGGTAAGGCTGAGTGGGAATGGGCTGTCTGGAAGAGCGTGGCCTGGGTGGGCAGGGTGCGTCCTGGGGAGAGGCAGTATACTCCACGTGGCTACAGAGGCCAGGTGCAGCCTTGTGTTATCCTGTGCCTGCAGGGCCATGAAAATGGCGGTCAGTCATAGAAACGATGCCGTCGGAGGCTCTTCAAACACCTCCCTGTGTGTGGCATGGGTATGCCTGAGGGCCGCTACACATAGGGGCCAACCTGTAAAGAGGCAATCTGCCCCACAGATGCCTTCAACCCACAGACTAAGATGCCACGTCGTCTGGGGCCAGGGCCATCTGTACCGTCTCTGCATCCTGCTTCTCTGTGGGCGGCATCACCCACACTCTGTCTCCCGCTTAAGCCCTTTGGCTTGGGGCGAGACAAGTCTAACCCTCCATCCGTGGAGCGCCGCCTCACTGCCCACACAGGATGGGAGCCGCCTGAGCTGCAACGGCCAGGGCAAGCAAAGGCCCAGAGAGCATGGCGATGGCAGCCCTCATGGGATTGAATGTGGGCACCTCATAACCGAACGATAGGGCAAAGGTCTGTTCTGACTCCCAGCCCGTAGGAAGACTCAAAGTGTCCTTTCCCTAAAGGAAGTCAACAGCTGCCTGGGAGGGTCAGGGCTCTTTAGAAATAGCCAGGCCCTTTGCCTGCTCATGGCCACACTGGTTTACACCCCAGTGGGCTTGACTTTCCCCCTCCAAGCCCCAGTCTCCCTGAGATGAAGACCCCAATATCTACTCCTGGGCCTGCTCGCTGCCAACTGCCAGTTCTGTCCTCCTGAATAAAGACTCTCATCCCGACCTGGGCTGGGCTTAGGGCTGCCTTTTTCCTGCCACCCTATCCAAGGCTGAGTGGACTCGCCCATCCTCAGCCTTGGAGTGATGCTTCCAGCAGGTCTCATCACTCGCTGACTCAGTGATTCAGGAAACAGGCCCGACTGCTGAAAGAAAGTGGGGAGGGCATGAGTGGGAGCCAGAGGAGGGGAAAGGGATGGGAGGGGTGCAGGGGTGCGTTGGCCAGGAAGGATGACCAGGCTATGCCCGGGTTCCGGCGGTCTAGGGATGAAGCGTGGGAGGGAGCAGGGAGGGCAGGAAGCTCTCCGGCAGCTCTGCATTGCAGGACGTGTGTTTAGGTGTTTGTGTGTTTACACATGCCTGATTATCAGTGTTCCCCCCTGAAATCCTCCAGAAGAGATGTTTACATCTGCACCCCTGGAACCTGTGGATGGACCCTACTTGGAAACAGCCTTTGCAGATGTAATTAAGTTAAGGATCTGGAGATGAGACCATATGGATTTGGGGTGGCTCCTAAATCCAAGGCCAGCCTTACAAGAAAGGGCAGTGGGAGATTTCAGAGAATGCCGGGAGATGATAGAGGCAGAGATGGGAGTGACGTGTCCACAAGTGAGGAACGCTGGAGAGCAGCCTGGAGCCAGTGCTCCCTCAGAGCCTCCAGAAGGAACCAGCCCCACCACACCTCGATTCAAATGTCTGACCCCAGAACTCCGGGAGAATCCACTTCTGAAGCCATCAGTTTGTGGTTGTTTGGTGCAGCAGCCACAGGGAATGAATACAGACCCTGAAAGTGACATCAAAGAAGGAATGACCTGCGAATGCACAGCAGAGAGGGCCGGGGGCAGCCTGCAGACAGGAGACCTTGGCAGGCTCACGGAAGATGAGTGGGAAAGGGTGGGCAGCTCCTCGGCTGAGCCTCGAAAGGGGAAATGCAGCAGGGAGGCCTGAGTCTGGGAAGCTGGACCAGCAGGCTGGTCCCAGAAGGACTGGGGACTGGCAGGTGACAAAACCTCTAATTCTGAGGTACAGCATGGGGCTGAAGCCGCAGGACTGGCTGATGGTCTGCAAGAGGCATGGGAAGACCCTCTTCCCAGCTCAGAGTTGATGACCACCCTCCCCCACTCCTGCCAGCTGGAGGAGTCCAGGAAGGGTCTGAACCCCAGCACAGCTGTGTGGAGCAGGTGGGAATGGAGGATTTGGGGTAACTCTAGGAGGCTCCCCGCTTCTCCCCTGCTCAGTGCCAGCTGCTGGAAGCCCAGCCTTGCCTCTCCAGGCTGGAGGCAGGAGAACCCCTCTCAGCTGCCATTATAAATGGACACCCGGGACAGACAGGCCAGAACAAACACACAGAAGAAAGAGCACAGGGGAATGGGGAGAACCACGTCAGAAGTGCTGTCGGAGAGAAGCTCCCGTATCTCCGAGATACAGCAACAGCGAAAAAGAAAACTGAGAATTCCAGAGATCTCCTTGAATTAGGAACACCATTTTTTGAATGGAAACTTTAGTAGCAGTTTTGGAAGATGAAACGAGGGAAATCATAGGCAGCAGAGCAAAAAGACAAAGAGAAGAAGAAGAAACAAAAAAACAACAACAAAAAAAACAAGATTTGAGCAGAGCACGAATCCAGGAAGTCCAATGACGAGTCCCAGAAAGACAGAACAGAGAGGAGCAGGATTCAGAGCTTAGAGGTGCTTCCAGGTTGAAAGGGCCATGGGAATGTCCTACACCGAGAAGGAAAGAAGGAGGAGGGAGGGAAAGAAGCGCGGCCCGCAGCGGCACACACAGTGCTGACGTCGAAGCACTAGTGCTGGGATGATGGAAGGAGCTAGTAGTTACCGTCCCTCTCCCCTGCCCAGGTCTGAGCAATTTGGAAAAATAAAACAACAGAGAGGCGGGAGAGGGCTAAGTGTCACCTTTACAATCAGTGGAGGCTCAGCCAAGGTCAAGACCATCTCCGGGAACCCAGTGGGCCTGGCCTGGGGTACCCAAACCCACTGCCTTGACCACACACCCAGGCTCTGGGACTAGAAGGAAGGTGGGGTGGGCTGCAGGAACCCTGTGAGTCTTTCTGAATCTCCAGGGACATCACTGCTCCACGCTGGAACACAGAGAGCCATGGGAGACAGGCTATGGGGGACTCCATTGTGGAAACAGGAGTGGGGAGAAGCCAGGCCCCCTGGCCTCAGCAAAGCCTTGTCCATTGGAACCACATTGGACAGCCCCACAGCAGTGCTGGGACAGTGGGTTGATGGCTTCGACCACCGGCGTGGGGACCCAGGTGCCCTGTCAGTTGTGAGTGCAGAGTAAAGACATCAGCAGCAGCCCCAGGCCTCCCCACCAGGACCTTGCAGGACCCCAGGCCCGCGCCCAGATTCCGTGGTTTAAGGGAAGTTTGGCCGGAGCTATGTGTGAGGTGTGGCAGAATGTGGGGCGCTCACAGCTGGAGTGGCAGCTGGGGTGGCAGCAGGCGGTGAGCTGCCACTGGGGTGGCGCGGTCGCTGGAACTCAGGACACTCTGTGGAGGCTGCTGAGGGCTGCGCACGACTGGGAGGGACAGAGCTAGGGAAGAAACTCTGGCCTGCTTTCCTCCCGTCACTGGTCCCCTTCCACAGGCCGCCACTGACCCCCAACCAGAGGGCACAGAGCCCACAGACGCAGCAGGTGGGTACAGAGCAGGGATCTCTGGCGCAAACGGGAAAAGGTCAGCTCCCCTCCCTGCTGGCCTGGCTCAACAAGCTCCTTCTGGTTGAAAACCAGAAGATCTGGGAAGCAAAGGATCCCGCCTAGAGGACAGCAACATCCCGAGCAGGGTTCCAGGGTGGCCTCAGGCAAATCAGCCCAGTGCTGGGTGTGTCACCAAAGCAATGTCTGCAAGGAAAGCAATGGCGCTGAGAGACCCCAGGTGTTTTGTGTGTGTGTGTGTGTGTGTGTGTGTGTGTGTGTATTTTGTTTTGTTTTGTTTTTTTAGCAAAGTTTGGGGCTGAACGAGTGAAAAGTTCATAAAAAGCCACACACACACCAAAAAAAGAAAAGGGAAAACAGGAAACGAACAATGATTAACTTTAAGAAAAACAAAATTTTGAAAAGGAAAGAAGTGGGATTGCAGTGCAGTATGTGATTTCGTTTTGCGAACTGTGATTGTATCACAGTTATAACGATGGAAACAGTAAAACAGATTCAACTATTAATTAAGACTTAATTTAGAGAGGCGCACGAGGAGCAGAAACAGGTGGGAAGGTGGATGTTGAAGAGCTGAGTCCTCGGTTCCCGGTGTGGAAAGACAGAAGATCACGCCTAGAACTGAAGAATTCATAAAGAACATTCTAAGCATGCTATTATTATTATTATTATTTGAGATAATAGTATCTTGTTAATAATAATAATAGCTTGTTAGTATTTTATTATTTGGGAGTATATTATTATTATTTGAGATGGAGTCTTGCTTTGTCAACCAGGCTGGAGTGCAATGGCACAATCTGGGCTTACTGTAGCCTCCGCCTCCCGGGTTCAAGAGATTCTCCTACCTCAGCCTCCAAAGTAGCTGGGATTACAGGCACCTGCCACCACGTCTGGCTCATTTTTTGTATCTTTTAGTAGAGATGGGGTTTCGCCATGTTGGCCAGGCAGGTCTTGAACTCCTGATTTCAGGTGATCTGCCCGCCTTGGCCTCCCAAGGTGCTGGGATTGCAGGCGTGAGCCACCGCACTCCACAGCCTAAGCATGTTATTTTTAAATATGGAGATAAATACCAGAAGAAATGGATAAAAACACTGAAAGAACCCTCCCAACGCTGGGGCTCTGGGATGTGAAAGGAGGAAGACACGAGCTCTTTTCCGTTGTAAGCTTGTGAATATTTTAGGACAGATGGATAATAGGTAGACAGACGATAGGTAGGTAGATGATAGATTCATCTGAGATTAAAAGCTTAAACTTAAAAATTACACCATAGTGAACAGGGAACACTTCTACGCTGCTGGCGGGAATGTAAACTCACACAGCTGCTATGGAGAGCAGTGTGGAGACTCCTTAAAGAACTAAAAGTAGAATTACCATTTGATCCAGCAATCCCACTACCGTATCTACCCAGAGGAAAAGAAGTCATACAAAAAAGATACTTACACATGCATGTTTATAGCAGCACAATTCACAACTGCAAAATCGTGGAGTCGACACAAATGCCCATCAATCAACGAGTGGATAAAAAACTCTGATATAGAGATAGATAGATAGATGATAGATAGATAGATAAATAGATAGATATGATGGAATACTATGCAGCAATAAAAAGGAATGAACCAACAGCATTTGCAATGACCTGGATAAGACTGGAGACTATTATTCTAAGTGAAGTAACTCAGGAATGGAAAACCAAACATCGTATGTTCTCACTGATATGTGGGGGCTAAGCTTTGAGGACACCAAGGCATAAGAATGACACAATGGATTCTGGGGACTTTGGGGGAAGAGTAGGCAGTGGTGAGGGATTAGAAGACTACAAATAGGGTGCAGTGTACACTGCTCAGGTGATGGGTGCACCAAAATCTCACAAATCACCACTAAAGAACTTACTCATGTAACCAGATACCACCAGTACCCCAATAATTTATGGAAAATAATTACACCACAGCAGGAGAGATTTTAATGGTCGTTGTGTGTAATAAAGAGGTCCATGTCTGCACACACATTTCAGGCTTTATCAGTTTTCCCATGGGGCCATTCTAGGGTTCAGTCGCGTCTCCTGGGACAAGCTGCCAGCATCACGTCCCCTTGGTACTCAGTCTCAGTTGTGTCATTGGATCCACTTGTCAGGAGAGACTGACTCCTTAGGTGTGCCTGAGAAGATGGGAGGAGCCACCAGGAGTCCGGTGCAGGAACGTCTGAGTGGGGACGACGCAGTAAGCGGCCGGTCTATTGGTAACCATGTCTATGCCACAGTCACCTTTGCTTTCTCACACATTCGTTGGACAGAGAGGATTAAGCCCATGAAAACGCAAGTAACAGGGATTCTCTCCCTTATCCCCAATTCACAGAGAAGCACACAGAGGTCTGGTGAGGCGAGCTGACTTGCCTGGGAGTAAAGGGGCTGTGATTCCAGCAGGGCCTGCCTGACTTCCAAGGCTCCAGAGCTTGGAGCCTCATGTCACCTCCTCCCCCGTCTGTGGGCACAGGCATGACTTGATGTGAAAAGCCTGGAAAGTAAAATGCATCTGTCTTAAATGCACTGAGAGAGGGTCAAATTTAAAATATGTCTTCAATGCATTTTAATCAAGTATTTCTCTTGCAGTGAGAATGATCATACCCCAGTCTGACAGTTTCATATCAAATCTCTTCAAATTGTGTTATCTTAGAGTACCCACATGTGTATGCCTCCCTTGGCCAAATGAGATAGTTCCTTAATGGACATTAAAACTGTGATCTGAAAAGCTTGTTGAAAATATGGACAGAGGCACGTAACATGTAGGTCCCTGGAAGCATTTCCCAGAAGGCACAACCTACATCCCTCTGAGCCTCCAGGACCGAGGAAGCCAGAAGCCCCATTCCAGGAGGACACACGTCATAGAAAAGGCATCAAATAGCCATTGACATGGCAGGTCCCACCATTCATCTAGCAACAGCTGGGACGGCACTAGGCAGCCCATGCTCCCACAGTGGCCTCGGTCCTTAAGAAAGAAACAGGACCTGTTGGATTAACTCCTCCCAAACGGAGTGTGCCCAGCAAGCATTCTTACTGGAGGATTCTCCACCAGGAATTCCAGGGCCAAGGACTGGTATTCCAGCAGAGACACCCACCTTCCCATCTGCTTGTCTCAGCGTGTGGCAGCATGTACCTTCCACCTGCGTTTTAGGGACTCACCACTTGCACCACTCCATCTGTTTCAGTACCCCCTTTGTCGACATCATCTCCACCTTGGGGAGGACGGTGGTGCTGGAGAAGCAGGAACACTGATTCTCTCCTCCCCGATCTGAACGGGAGCTGGGAGGGCTGGGCCTGCAGTCTTGAGGGGCTCGGAGGAGTCTTGGCTCCGTAAGCTACTGGCTGGCCAAACTTCGCGAGCAATGGGGTGGAAATGCCCAGGAAATGTGCAGAAGGAAGAGTGCCCTGTGCTCTCTGCTCCCCTTCCCCACCTGAGGGTGGTGGATTCTGCCTTTGCTGGCTCAGTGCCTGGACTTGGCACGGCAAGGCCTCAGGGTTGGTGAAGAGACAAAGGTGGAGAAGTCGGGACAGGGTGAGGACTGGAAGTGGCTGGGAGTCACCTGTGGAGGAGAAGGAAGGACGGGACAGGAGCAAAGTGGGAGGCAGAAGGAAGTGTAGGAGTGCTGGGGGCTGGGGTATCTCTGGGTTCAGGGCTGAGAGTGAGGGAAGCAGTTTGGGGGGAGTCATAGCAAGCAATGCGGAGAGTGGCCAGGGAGAGAGAAATGTTAAGATTTTTGTGTACGTTCAGAGTACACCTTCCTCCCGCAAGCATCTTGGGACTTCAGTAAAGACTTGAACTACTGGGGCTGCTCTGCTTATGGAGTGGCTATTCTTTTATTCCTTTACTTTCTTAATAAACTTGTTTTCACTTAAAAAAAGACTTGAATTATTTTGGCATTAGACAGTGTGATGATTAATTTATGGTCAGCTTGGCTGGGCCACGGTGCTAAGATATTTGGTCAAACATTAATCTGGATGCTCCTGTGAAGGTGTTTCTAGATGACATTAGCATTCGAGTAAAGCAGGTGGCCCTCGTCCAAGGGGGTGGGCCTCACCCAATCAGTTGAAGGCCTGATTAGCACAAAGAGATTGACCTGCCCTGAGCAATAAGGAATTCTGCCCCCAGACTGCCTGAGGCCTGGAACTGGGACATGAGCTCCTTCCCAGGTTTCCAGCCTGCCGGCCCACCCTGCAGAGTTTGAACTTGCCAGTGTGAGCCAGTTCCTTAAAATCACTCTCTTCTGATGTGCACAACTTGAGTGGCTCTGCTCCTCCGGAGAACACGAACCAGCACAGTAGTGTCTTCATGAAGACATAAGTCCTGTATTAGAGGCCCCTGGAAGGGACAGGCAGGTGCTAAACTGAAGGCACCCACAAGGGGACACGATTGATGTCTATCCTGGGTCTTGGGAGTCACACAGGGGAGCCACAACCTGGGCTGGGACCGAGGGAAGGCGGCTTGGGGATCCATAACCCACACAGAAAACAACCAGATAAGAATAAAAGCAAGCAACAAATGACGTGCAAGAAGAAAGAGACAAAGGCTCTTATCCTAAGAAAAATGCAAACACCTAATGATAAAAATATCCACCTCCTGAGATGGGTCTCAGCTCCCGCCTGCCCTCGTCTCGGCCTCCGTCTCGATGGTGCATGAGGGCTCACAGCACCTTCCTCCAGGATGAGTTGGGGCAAGGCATGAATACGCTCTGCACGGGTCCAGCACCCAGGAAGTGCCCAGACACGGGCGCAGTTGCTGCTGGCCATGGAAGGGGTGGCCCGGCCACCTCCCCTCTCCACTTGGCTTCTTCCTCCACAAGCCGTGGGCTGGGCTGGGTGTCCTGCAGAAGCCATCAGGTCTGTAATGGGCTGAAGTGTGTCCCCCTGAAATTCACACGTTGAAGTCCTGACCACCAGTGCTTTAGGCTTTCTCTGAAGGAGGCTTCTCTGAAGGAGGCTTTCTCTGAAGGAGGCTTTCTCTGGAGAGAGGGTCTCCACAGAGGTCACGGAATTAAAATGAGGTCATTAGAGAGGGCACTGATCCAATAGGGCCAATGTCCTCATAAAGAGATGTGGGGACAGAGGCAGACACAAGTAGAGGGAAGGGGAGGTGAAGGACACAAGCGGAGCTAGCACCTGCATGCCCAGGAGAGAGGCCTGGGACAGAGCCCCCCTGAACAGCCTGGGAAGGACCCAGCCCCGCCCACACTGTGATCTAGGGCTTCAGCCTCCACCGCCCGGACAGGATGCGTTTCTGAGGCCTGAGCCCGCTGCCCTCGGTGCCTCGTTGCGGCAGCTCCAGGACACTGATACAAAGCTGTCACACTCCCTGGCCACGACTGCTCTGAGAGTCACATGAACAGTACAGAAAACGGTACAGAGATGTGCGACCAGAGGTGCAAGGCACCGTGGGCCTATTGATGTCCCAAGATTGCAAACCCCTAAGGCAGAGTGATGGTTCCTCTCGCCTGTGTCTGGAACAGACCTCCCTGGCTGGAGGGAGGACGGGAAGGTGCCAGCAAGGAAGACAGTGGTGATGCCATGAGGCCAATGATGGTGATCATTTGATACCAGACAGAAATGTTTCCCACCGTCCATTCTGGCACTCAGCATAGAGTGAAATCACACACAGGCACAGAGAGGGCCAGCCCCAGACAGCCACTTCCTCCTGCCACCTGCTTCCCTCCCCACCTGCCTGCAGGAGAAGCGGGGGGCAAGGCTACACACCCTCACTTTGAGCACGTCCTCTGTGGAGACTTGGAGCTGGAGAGACAAGAGGGTCCTTGGCCAATGGCAGATGACACCCTAGAGAGGGGCCGTCTTCCAGGGATGCCATGTCCAGCCCAGGCCACTGTCTGATTGGTGATGTCCCTCCAAAAAGCATAAGGTGACTGGGCGAGGTGACACACATCTGTAATCCCAGCACTTTGGGAAGCCAAGGAGAGCAGATGGCTTGAGCTCAGGAGTTCGAGACCAGCCTGGGCAACAGGGCAAAATCCCATTTCTACACACACACACACACACACACACACACATCAGCCAAGTGTGGTGGTGCATGCCTGTAGTCCCAGCTACCCAGGAGGCTGAGGTGGGAGGATTGCTCAAGTCTGGGAGGTCGAGGCTGCAGTGAGCTGAGGTGGTGCCATTGCACTCCAGCCTGGGTGACAGAGCAAGACCCTGTCTCAAAAATAGGAACAAATATTTTAAGTTGAGCTTCAACTTCAAAACGCTGTCTTAGGGGTAGAATGCCATCACCCCCACCCACCTGCAGACTCCCAACTTCACAAGTCTTCTGAGAAGTTCTCTGCTGTTTGGGAATTTTCAGGGCTGGGGGGCAGATGAAATTAGCAATTTGACCCCCTCCCGCTGTATCTAATGCAGCTCTGAAGGACCTCCAGCCTTTCTGAGTGACTCCCTGGGCCCGTCAGCTCATCTACATATACTAAGCTCAGGGCTTCAAAATCAAGGCTAAATTTCAGAGAGCAAAAGGTCTGATTGCAGGGCCATGGAAACTCACTGATCCCCGACATGCTGTGCTCAATGCAATCGGGGGAGAGGACAGAAGGGTCCCTACTTTAATTTTGAGTCTGCTACCTCCAGGCCCAATATGTCTTCAGGTATTTTTACTCTCAAAAATGTTTCCAGTTGGAATGCAGTAAATTAGGTCCATCTCCTTGAGCAAAATTGAGATCGAAAGGCATTTAGGAATCATTTTCAACATTCCAAGATCTGAGGAGGAAGAAGGAGTTGAGACCTTAAAAGTTGAAATCCCAGCCGTTCCAGAAGCGTGTGCTGGGCAAAGCAGGCCTCTGACGTCGCCCCTGCCCTTCCTCGAGCGTGAGCTGCACGTGTGGACGCTGATTCTTCTCTGCCAGCAGCAGCTCCAGGGATGCCCTGGCGCCTTCCAAGTTTGCTGGGAAGGAGATGAAGTGTTGGCGTCCCCAGCCCTCTCTTTGAACTGGGTGCTGGACGTATCTTGCTTCCTATTTCATGGTCTTAGTCCTATTCTGGCGTCCTGGTCCTGTTCTGGGGTCCTGGTCCTGTTCTGGGGTCCTGGTCCTGTTCTGTGGTCCTGGTCTTCTACCTAAAACATTCTATGCTAAAAGCTTTCCAGGCGTAGATCCATATAACTTGAGGCTCACAACAGCATCCCAGATGGGCCTGGGCCAAGACACTCTTTCAGAGAGGGTTTTTGGCTGTCTAACCCATCAATAAGTAAAAAAGGACAACAAGGAGAGAAGTAGATATTTAGGAGAAGGGGGTGGGGCTTAGCACGCAGCATCACCCCCACTGTTTCAGCCGCCTCCCCTTGAAGGGCTCAGTTCCAAAAGGCAATTTTACTGCAGGGGAAACAACCTGGGAAGAGTGTATGGACTTGACCTCGGTCACACTGCAAGATAACAGCAGAAACCAGCAAAGATCCAGGGCCTTCCAAAGCCAGGTCCCCGCTCCAAGGGAGGAACCAAGGAGAACCAGAGCCTGCGTAAGATGGGAGGCCCAGGAAATCACAGCCCTTTGCAAATCCCCAGTGCCTGCTATTCAAACACACCTTCTGGCCTCTCCATCATACCCGACCTGGGACAAGAGAATCGGCTCATCCCAGAAGGATACTTGGCACAGCCATGCACCCCTGCCCTGCCTCTGCGACAGCAGCCTCTGCAAGCATGGACAGGAACCAATTCAGTAGTGAATCACTGCCTCTAGGTACCTGGAGTGTCGCACATGGTTGGCAAAGTGTCGCAGTCAGCTGCCTTTCCCTTGCTTCCTGCAATTTTGGCATCGGCAGCCGTTCACGTGCTTTGTCCGGGTGTTTGGTCTTTTCCCAGCATCACTGTGGAGACTACAGAATCCACTGGCACAGGCTGCAGGTGGGACCCAGAGAGTGAGAGGCAGGTGGCCTCTGCGTTGCCGCCCAGGGAGAGGTAGATGGGGAACTCCATGCAGAGCCTGAGCCTGGGTTCCTGCTCTCAGGGCAGCAGGACCAGCCGACCCGTGGAGAGGGGAGCTCTCCTTGCTTCCATCTGGGCCATGACAGCCAAGGCCAGGAAGGTGTCCCCGCCTGGGACCTGAGAGCCTCGGGGGGTTTGGCCCTTGGGGTTCACATTCCAGGGCTTAGAGCGAGGAGCCAGGGAGCTGAGGTCCAAACCCAACCAGGTGAGGAGGGGCATGGAGGGGAGGCGAGGCGAGCTCTCATGCTGACTCCAAAGCAAAGCCTTCCCTTTGAGCGCAGCAGAAACATTTGCTGCATTCCAAGCTGTGGAGCAGTAGGGGCTGAGAGAAACAGGGGCGGTGTGGGTTCTGTTTTTGCTGAGTGTTGTCTCTCCTTCGGTTGTCCCACAGCCGAGGTTCACAGCACGTGTCATGCTGCGTTCCTGGAAGAAGCAGAAAGCCACTGTTGGAAACGGAATTTGGGTCTTGGTTTCCTCAGCTATAAAATAGGGATTAGAAACCTCCATTCTACCTTTCTTGTGGGTTTTTGTGACAATGAATAAGATCATCTACATGAGAACATTTTGCACAGGATCTGATTATTGATTTTGAGCCAAATAATCAGATTATGTGCAGCAGGCTTTGCCATAGACTCTTACGCCTCTACTTCCCAGGCCCTTCAGTGGCGCCCACCTTTGCTGTAGCCTGGTGTGCGAGGGAACGGCCCAGCAAATCTCCGCAGAGCCTTCTGGGGCCTGAGTGTCAGCTGAGACTAGGACCTGTGTAGGACGGGGCCCTCCACATAGAAGAAAGTCTGAAGGAGGAAGGGAAATGGCCCCACGCTGCTCCGAGGTAGGCAGAAGACGCTTTGCAGAGCTGAACGTGCAGTGAGTAAAATAACCAATGAATTCCAGTCCATGAGCAAAATACTCTACACAAACCTTATTTGCGCAATGCACATAAGGCACCATCTGCCTGTCCTCACCATGTACTTCACTCAGCCTCAGAGTGACAGCTTGGAATGAACAGATGACATCACACCGCTGCCCTGGTAACACAACGCTGAGGGCTTTTTGTATGTTTGTTTTCAGCCATTCGATTAATTGTGAGGCGTCGGAACTAGTGCGTATAGGATGAGCCTGGGCCCACCCTCCTCAGGAGCAGGGCCAAACAGCCCTCCCCAACGTCTCCCAAGGACCTGACCACTGTACCCTGAACTTTTCCCCTTCACACATACCTATTCCCACCCATTCAGTAAAGACATTCAAGGAAAATGTTTTCTCTGCACATACCCCAACTCCCAAATGTTCTTTCATGGCTGTTTCCAAACAGCGAGCATGCTGTTAGCAGAAGCTTAGCTGAGCCACTGCACTCCATCCTCAGGTCTCCAGTGAGGGAAAGTCAGGATCCAGGTGGGGAAGAGAAAGGTCACACACAGTCTTCCCTGCCTCCCACGCCCTCAGCAGTCCCCAGCTTCCTGTGGCCCCTTGTTTGGGGAACAGCCCAGCAAACCTTTGCAGAGCCTTCTGGGAGTCAGGTGAGGCTGAGGCAGGGACTCTCAGAAGACAAGGCCCTCCACGCAGATGAAAGCCTGAACCAGGAGTGAGAATGGCAGAGTGCTCCTTGAAGATACTCAGACAGGGCTTTGCATAGAGGAATGTGTCTCTCAGGCTTTCCAGGAGCGGGGTCCAGCTAAGCTCAAGGCCAAGGAACTTCATAGAACAAAACTGCCCCCAACCTGCACTCAAGAAGGATCAAGGCTTTGTGCCAGGGGGCCACAGTGTGGGGCGTCTCGGCTCTGGCTGGACTTGGGGGAGGTGACAGGGGCTGTGAAAGGACAGCCACATGTCCTGTCGTTTCCCAGGCTCTGCATGGCTGGGCATGGAGGGTGGCCGGAGGCTGCTGCCTGTCATAGGTAGCAGCCAGGGGCGGGGCACAGAGGAGGGTGCCCTTGAGGTGGGAAATGGGGGTCTCTAGTGGGGGTCTGCAGGCCCAAGGGGCTGGAAGCAACAGGGTACCCAGTTGTGCTGCTAAGCCCCCACTCGGGAATGTCTGAGCAGAACGATCTCCACGCCACAGAGCGGCACTGCTAGCTGCACACGTGCCTCCTCCTGGGGTCCCATGGCATTTAGGGTCTCGGGTTTCCAAAGGAGTCCTGCAGCAAGTGCTTCATGGCCAGTGCATAGAGGCGTCCAATGCAGTCTCCATGGCCCCCATCACCTGGGAAGGCCTTCAGGGGAGGTGAGCAGAGCTCTGGGTTGGAGAAGAAACAAGAAGGTGGCTCAGCCAGCGTGAACCCCGGGACTCTAGCTGGGGCCGGCTGCCTTTCTTTAGGGTGGCCTTCTGCAGAGCTGCCAGGCCAGCATGGGGAGCCCCTGGGGATGTGGAGGGAGCAGGGCACTCGGTCCCCACTGCATCACTGAGCGGCTGGATCAGACTTCTCCTGAAGGTCCCTGAACCTTTGGCGTCTCCACCGAGGTGAGTGCACTGTCCTTACTGCTTACCTCCATTTGGGCTGGAACTCCTGTCTGTTTACAACACAAAAAGTTCCAACTGACAGGGTGCTCAAAACTGCCACCAAAAATAGAAATTACATCACTGTTGCTAAAAACAGTTGTCTGTGCAGAATTTCAGGAGGGAGAATAAGGAAATCTTTCTTGATACATTGACATCCCAACAACCCACATCCAAAGAGTAGTTTCCAATGACACCGAAGAAAACAGGAACTGCTGCCAGGTGTGCCATCCTGGGAGTCCCAGCGAAGGTGCCATCCTAGGAGTCCCAGCGAACATGGTGACCTAGGGCTCATCTTGACCCCTGCCAGGTGTGGGCGGCTTCTGCACAGTCCATTCCCACCGCTGGAAATAGAGCAAATGGAGAGTTTTCTGATTTGACAAAACACAGCATAACAAAACAACAGAAACAACAGCAAATAGCCCGAGTTTTCCTCCATGTCTCCATCTGCAAGGAAGCAACTGTGGAAACCAAATAGAACCAGCAGCGCCACTGGGGAAAGGAATGGGCCGATAAATGAGCAGAAAGGACCACCCAGGTGTTCGCTGTCATGCCAGGGGGGTTGTGTGGGTGCTCCATGTTTTCGATGTCCAGAGATGAGAAGTTCCGGAAAGGTACTGGAAGCTGAGCTCAGTCCCCGCTCCTCAAGCTGGAGTGTCTCGGCCTGCTTCCTGCAGGTCAGGGTGCCTGGACTGGCAGGTGGGAGGATGCTCACTTCTGACGGACACACCAGAGACAAGGCCCTCGAGACCTCTGCCCATGCCCTTCTTGTTCCGTGGGTGCCATTACCACCACAATGCCCTCAACAGAGCCCTAAACAAGGCGCGCCCAAGGAGCAGCGTGCGGAAGCCCCAGAGGAGGTCCTGGTCCGGAACCCGGATCCCCAAACACTCACATCAGAGCAGAGTGATCCAGCGTCCCACAAGGGTGGGGGAAGTCTTTATTCAGCACGCAGCAGCTCCAGCGTCCCACGAGGGTGGGGGAAGTCTTTATTCAGCAGAGTGTTTTTGCTCATCTGTGTTTTTTTCTTTGGAAACAGACTTTTCACACAGGATGTGACTTCTTTACTTCTTAGTCTTGCCTCTGTAAAACTTGTTACTTCTTTAGTTCTGTTCGGATTTTGAAAACACATCACTTTGATGCCAAGATTAACAAATGTGGCTCTTTATCGTGTTGGAATTGACCCAACAATTCACAGATTAAAAAAAAAAAAAAAGACAAAACGAATCATGTTGGAAAACGTTGCACATTCTTTTTGTCAGATGGTCCTGCTGACCCCACAGGCCCAGTTCCTCCCACTGCCCATTCTTGGGAGTCGTAAGATTTAATAAAAAACAAAACCAAAGCTCCCTGCCTTCATTTTTATGTCCTTTGTGCTGACAGTGTCTTCCTGCCACAGCCCTTCTGTGTAAACAGCCAAATCTCTGTCCCTCCCCATTGGCTGATTGGAGCAGGGTGAACACTGGACCAGATGGTAGCCAACCACTAAGCTGCCAAGGGCCGTGGCATGGGTGGCCTGGATCAAAAAGATGAGTCGGCCAAGTGGAGTCCTCCTGGGAATTGGGAAACACAGAGGCTGAGCTCACTGGCTGCAAGAGCGGAGACCAGGAGGATACCTATCTGGATTCAGCAGCAGGGGCCGTGGAGGCTGCAGTGTGTGAGCCTTGAGCAAGCTGGGGAGATGAGGGACCAGGACCTGTGAGGACGGAGAGGGAGCAGGCTGGCAGAGGAGCCACGGGGGAAGCAAAGATGACCACACTGCCCTTGGAGCAGGTGGAGCAGGGAGTCTCCAAGATGCCTGATTGCCTCTCTCCTTCCAGCCCTTTCGTTTTACAGTACATAGCCTTGTCCAGACATCTTTTAGGGCCTCTCTCGCATCCTCTTGACCTGCCTGTGTCCTGATGGTGCTTCACTAGGATGTCAGGTGCTTCTTGTCTTCTGCCCAGGGCTTCCTGGATGCCTGTCGTGGGACAGAACTCATCTCTTCTGGGGCCCAAAGTGGCAGCACAGGGGAGTTCACAGACCCGGGAGCAACTCTCCATCCATGGGACAGAAGCTGGAAGATAAATATCCCTCTTCCACGTTGTAGAGAAGGGGACTATTCTGACCCCATTGTCCATGACTGCTCAGAAGGTCCTCTGCATAACTGAGCCCCTGTTGCCAGCAGTGGCAAGTAGCTCGGTGACACAGCCTTGGGCCAGCTTTCCCTCCTCCCTCTTTCATTTGCCCAGTCCCCCTAGTCCCTTTTCCCCTGGGAAATTAAAAAGAAAGTGATCTGTATAAAAACTTGGCCTCAGAGTCTTCTCTGAGGGGGAAGACAAGCAATGGCACCCTGTTGTTGAGGCAACTTCAGTGAATCGCTCTTATTTTGGACTTGCAACCAAAATAACTCAATCTAGAGGGTCTTTTAAAAAGCATTTGCAACTTCTACTTCCAGGAACATAGCAAACTAGGTTACTCAAATAAAATTCCTGCTGAAAACAAATTAAAATGCTGGAAAAATGTTTCTAATTCTTAAAAGCAAAGAGGAGCAAACAAGATAGTAAGAAATAAACAAGCTAAACTATTTTTTTAAAAGTGGAGTCCACATAAAAATGAAGAATGTAAGCTGATAGTACTACAAGGACATTTGAAGATCGAGGCAAAATTGGACTGCAGTAGTTTTGCTAGTCTACATGGTGCAGAGACCTCTCAAGATGGGGAGTCTAATGAGAGACCCTCTTCACATTGATCTGAGATCTCCCCCAACGGGACCACCACATTCACCATACAACACCCAGGAGACTTGAAGGAGAGGTACCTTCAAGGCACTGAGCAGAATACAGAGGGAAACCTACTTGTGACATGTATTTGCACCCTATATTTAGATCCCTTTGGTGATCAAAACAAAAATGGAATTCTAAAAAATGTTAAGGTAACCCTCAGAAAGATAGAAAAAATGAAACAGAATCAACAACAACAAAAAATTAAATGACAGACTTAAGTTTTAATGCATCAATAATTACATCAAATGAAAGTGGTCTAAAAGCACCAATAAACAATAGAAATTGACAGGTTGGATTTAAAACATTTCTCAGCTACACACTGTCTACAAGAGACTCATTTCAAATATAATGATATAAGCAGATTGAAAGTAAAAAGATTTTTAAAAGATACTTTATGCAAACATTCATCAAAAGAAAGTAGAAGTGGCTATGTTGATATCTGATAAAGTAGACTGCAGAGCAAGTAAGATGACCAGAATTGGAGAGGAGACATTATATAGTGATAATGACCAATCCAACAAAAATACATAGCAATCCTAAATGTGTATGCAGCAAACAACAGAACTGCAAAATATGGGAAGCAAAAATTAATAGAACTGAAAGGGGAAATAGACAAATTCATAATTATAGTTGAAGACTTCAAACCCCTTTATCAACCATTGATAGGACTAGACAAAAGATCATCAAGGATATAGAAAACACCATCAACCAATACAACCAATAGTATCTGATCAATATTATAACAGTCCACCCAAGAACATCAGAATACATTTTTTTGAACATATATTAAAACAGACCACATCCTGGGCCATAAGACAAATCTCAAAAAATTCAAAAGAATGAAAATCATGCAGAATGTGTGCTCCAGCCATAGTGCGATCAAACAGAAATCAATAATAGAAAAACTCCAAAAACCTGGAAACCAAAAAAACCTCACAAAATCCCAAAACCACACATGGGTCAAAGAGAAAATCTCAGGGAAATTTTTAAAAATACATTGAACTGAAGGAAAATGAATATACAACATCTTAAAATTTGTAGGACATAGCTAAAGCAGTGCTAAGAGGGAAATTTATAACATTAAATGCATATACTAAAAAATGAAAAGTCTCAAATCAACAATTTTTTTTTTTTTTTGAGACGGAGTCTCGCTCTGTCGCCCAGGCTGGAGTGCAGTGGCGCGATCTCGGCTCACTGCAAGCTCCGCCTCCCGGGTTCATGCCATTCTCCTGCCTCAGCCTCCCGAGTAGCTGGGACTATAGGCGCCCGCCACCTCGCCCGGCTAGTTTTTTTGTATTTTTTAGTAGAGACGGGGTTTCACCGTGTCAGCCAGGATGGTCTCGATCTCCTGACCTCGTGATCCGCCCGTCTCGGCCTCCCAAAGAACAATTTTTTTTTAATGGAGTCTTGCTCTGTCACCCAAACTGGAGTGTGGTTGTGCGATCTCGGCTCACTGTACCAACTTCCACCTCCCAGGCTCAAGCGATTCTTCTGCCTCAGCCTTCCGAGTAGCTGGGATTACAGGTGTGTGCCACCACACCTGGATAATTTTTGTATTTTTAGTAGAGACAAGGTTTCACCATGCTGGCCAGGCTGGTCTCGAACTCCTGACCTAAGGTGACCTGCCCACCTTAGCCTCCCAAAGTGCTGGGATTGTAGGTGTGAGCCAACAAAAGGAAGAAAAAAATAAAGATAAGAGAGAAAATCACTGAAATTGAAAACAGAAAAGCAGTAGGAAAAATTAGTGAAACAAAGGGAGTGGCACTTTGAAAAGGCAATAAAATTGACAGACCTCTAGCAATACTGACAAAGAAAATGAAAGAAGGCAAAAATTACCAATATCAGTAATGAAACAGGTGGTATTGCCACAAGCTCTGCAGATATCAAAAGGATAGAGGGGAATACTATGAACAACTCAACATAAATTTTTCATCTAAGACGAAATGAGGCAATTTCTTAATTTAAAATAAACACAGACCCACAATTTACCCAATATGAAACAGATCATTTGAATAGCCTATATATATTACAAAAATTAAATTCATAGTTTTAAGACAAAAAAATCTTTATGCCCAGATAATTTCACTGAGAATTCGACTAAACACTTAAATGGGAATTAACATTAATTCTACACAATCTTTTCTGGAAAAAAAGAATAAAAGATAACAATTTATTTTCTGAGGCTAACATTACCCTTATACCAAAACCAGACAGAGACAGTACATAAAAGAGTATACTGTAGACCAATGTATGTCATAAATATCAGTGCAAAAATTCTTAACAAAATATTGGCAAATTAAATTCACCAATATATGGAAATAATTATATACTAAGACCAAGTAGGATCTATTCCAGAGATGCCAGGCTTTTGCATTTTTTGAAAATTTTAAATATGATTCATTATATTAAAAGGCTAAATAAGAAATCAATTAATTTATTAATTGCACAAAATGTATTTTAAAATAGGCAATACCCATTCATGACAAAAAATAAGATTCTTAGAAAAATATGAACAGAGGGGGACTTACTCAACTTGATAAAAAGTGTATGCAAAAAACCTTAGCTACACACTACTTGATGGGAAAAGACTGAATGCTTTCCCTCTAAGACTGGGAATTTGGAAAGGATGCGGACTTTCACCACTCTTACCTAATATATTGCTGGATGTGCAGAAAGAAAAGGAAACAAATAAAATGCATATAAAATGGAAAGGAAACAATGGAACTCCCTATTTGCAAATGGCATGGTTGTCTACATGGAAAATCCCAGGGAGCCTATTAAAAAAAAAATTATAGAACTAGTGAGTTCAGCAAGTTCACAGGTATAAGATAAACATACAAAAATCAATCGTATTTATATAAACTACTAACAAACATGTGTACACTGAAATTAAAAATACAATGCTATTTACAATTGCTCCAAAAACTGGAAATTCCTAGGTTCTAATAAATCATGTACAGGACTTGTATGCTAAAACCACACAGTGCAGATGACAGAAAACAAAGGAGATTGATATAAACGGAGGGACATACCACGTTCATGGATTAGAAGACTCAGCATAGTAAACATGTAGATTCTCCTGAAACTGATATGCAGGTTTAACAAAACTTTGGTCAAAACCTCAGCAAGATTTTTTTGTAGAAATAGACAAGATTATTCTTGTCTATTTATCTGAAAAGGCAAAGAAATTAATAGCTAAAACAATTTGCAAAAGAATAAAGTGGAAGGAATCAGTCCATCCAATTTCAAGACTTATTGTGTAGCCAAAGTAATCAAGAGTGTATGACGTTAGCAAAGGGAGAGACACATAGATCAATGGAACAGAACAGAGGACCTGGAAGTAGACCCACACCAATAGGCCCTACTGATTTTTTAAAGAGGTGAAAAAGGATGGGAGCCGCGGTGGCTCAGGCTGGTTGCCTTGGCACTCGGGGAGGCGAGGCTACATGTTCAAGGCCAACCTGGTCAACATTGATTGAAAGAGGTGAAAAAGGCAATTCTAGGAAGGAAAGATAGCCTTGCACTATATGGTGCTGGAGCAATTGGACATCAAAAGGCTAAAACATGAACCACAGCCTAAGTCTCACTCCTTAGGAAATATTAACTCAAAATGGATCATGGACTTAAATGTAAAACCCAAAACTATAAACTTTTAGTGGGAAGTTGGGGGACCTGAAGAGAAAATCTTTGAGTCTAGGGCTAGGCAAAGCCTTCTTAGACTTGACACCAAAAATCCAAGCTATAAAAGGAAAAATTAATAAACTGGACCTCATCAAAATTTTAATACTTTTTCTCTGTGAAAGATCCTGTTAAGAGGATGAGTGAACAAATTACATACCTGGGGAAAATATTTGCAAACCACATATTTGACAGAAGACAAGTATGAAGACTATGTAAAGAACTCACCACTTGATAGTAAAAAAAAAAAATCAAGCAATTCAAATAGAAAATGGGCAAAGAAGGAGCACAGATATTTTATAGAAAAGAATGTACAGATTGCAAATAAGTATATGAAAATATAGTCAACATTATTAGCCACTGGGGAAATACAAATTGAAGCCACAATGAGATATCATTTCACACATACCAGAATGGCTAAGTAAAAATAGTGACAACCCTAAATGCTAATGGGAATATGGAGAAACTGGATCATTTGTACATGTCTGGGGATTACAAAATGATGCAGCCACTCTGGAAAACAGTTTGGAAGTTTGTTAAAATACTAAACATTCTGAGGTGGGCAGATCTCTTGAGGTCAGGAATTTAAGACCAGCCTGACCAACATGGTGAAACCCCATCTCTACTAAGATACAAAAAACATGGGCCAGACGTGGTGGTGCACACCTATAGTCCCAGCTATATGGGAGGCTGAGGCAGGAGAATCGCTTGAACCTGGGAGGCAGATGTTTCAGAGAGCACAGATTGCACCACTGCACTCCAGTCTGGGCAACAGAACTAGACTCCCATCTCAAAAATAAACAAACAAACAAAAAATTAAACATTCAATACTATATGATCCAGTGATTTTATTCTTGGGCAGCATTTATCTGAGAGAAATGAGAACTTATATTCACACAAAAACTTGTACATAAATGTTCCTAGCAGTTTTTTTCATAGTGGCCAAAAATTGGAAACAACAGAGATTTTCTTCAAATGGTGAATGGTGAGATGAGGTGTGTGTGCTGCATCCATGCCACGGACTACTATGTGGCAATGAAAAGAAGCATGTATTGAACACGCAGAAACCAGGGCAAACCTCCAGAGAACTGTGGTGAGTGAAAATAGATCCAAAAGAGTGCATACCACACCATTCCATTTACGTAACGTTCTTGAGATGGCAGAATTATAGACATAGAGAACAGATGAGCAGTTGCAAAGAAGGGTGGGGAGGGAGGCCGGGTGTGGTGGCTCACGCCTGTAATCCTAGCACTTTAGGAGGCCCAGGCTAGAGGATCACCTGAGGTCGGGATTTTGAGACCAGCCTGACCAACATGGAGAAACCCCGTCTCTACTAAAAAATATATATATATATAAAAATCAGCCGGGTGTGGTGGCACATGCCTGAAATCCCAGCTACTCGGGAGGCTGAGGCAGGAGAACTGCTTGAACCTGGGAGGCAGAGGTTGCAGTAAGCCAAGATTGTGCCATTGCACTCTAGCCTGGGTGACAGAGTGAAACTCCATCTCAAAAAAAAAAAAAAAAAAGAAGAAGAATTAGAGTGGAGGATGGAAAGTGGGTATGGCTATAAGAAGACAATGTGAGGGACCCCCATGATAAGGGACAGCTGAAGAATGGAATGGTGCTGTATTCTGACCATGTCAATGTCAGTTTGGCTGTGAGGCTGCACTGTCATTTTCTAAGATGTTACTATTGGTAGGAACCGAGTGAAGCGCGTGCGGATCTCCCTGTCTGATTTCCTAGGGCTGCATGAGAATCTACAATTATCACAAGATAAAAAGGTTGATTAAAAACAAGCAAAAGTACATAAAAATAAAATTGTATAAAGACGATACTCTTGTATGTGAAGAAGTTACCTCTGCTTGTTACTGTGTGAGAGCAGGGACCTACCAGGGTCAGCGTGGGGTCCTACGTTTAGTGGCAGCTACAACCTTTAGCTGGACACTACCCTTCGCTTGGTCCTCGGCATCCCCCTTCTACGTGAGAAATGAAAGCTCTCCAGACTTGAAGAGGAGCCCCCGGAACCCTCTCGGCTTTCTTCTTCCATGTTGCAGGCACGGTCTGGGTGCCTGACTTGTTAAAGTCATAGCCATGCCTCCTCACTATGCTCTTCATGAGACACCAAAATACAAGGGTGCAAAGCTGGAATTTGCCTTCCTGCCTGTGTGTCTCTACCCACTGCAACTCAAGCCCTGTGAGGGTCTGGTCACTGTCTCTTTTGTTCCCTGCTGGACCCTGGTTCCTGGTGTGGCGCTTAGCATGTTGCATCTGCCCAATCAGGTGCTGAATCCATAGACCCACAGCAAGTCCGTCTTGGTCCAGTGTAGTAGCGAGTGCTGCCGTTCCCTAAGCCAGGGCTCAAGCGCTGATGGGGCCTCCCTGTATGTTTGCAGCACGGGTGTGCATTTGGTACATGTTTCCAGCACACACAGCTTGTTCTACCATATCAGGCCCACCATCAATTGGTAGACCACAGTAATGTCACTGTGCCACGAGATCCATCCACTTCTCCCAGCACACAAGCGTTCTGTGAACGCAAAGTGCGCATGCACAGGTGAGCGCAGTGAGTCCCGGAGGCACACAGAAGTACATGTCACACTCTGTGCCTCAGAGTCCCCCTGCTCCCTGTAATTTGAGGGTCAACCCTTCCCGCTCCCTTCCCATCAAGTTACCTTCCCTCTTCTGAGATAAAGTCCTGTATTTCCCACAGTATTTCCTTACATGTTAGGGGTCTAAGATGTCTCTGTGACTGCGTCGGTGCGTGGTCATGCCTACCATTCCCAGGTCAGTGCCTTGGTGATGGCATTTGGGACATGCCACGCTGTGGGCTCTTTGTGCCCTCTGCAGGGTAAAACTTGCAGCCCTCAGAAGTCACGCCACTGCCCACCAAATCCATCCTGAAAAAGTGCTGTGGAAGGATGACTGGGTGTTTGCTGCGCGCTATGCCTTGTTGAGTGCCTTGTTCTGTGTTAACTCCGTAGTCCTCTGTGCTGGTGCTGTCATCATCCGCATTGTCTGTGGGTAGAAGACCTGGGGCCCACACAGGCTGCTCCCTGGCCTAGAGTTGTATGACTGGCAGAAGCAAGACTCGGAGAGTCCTTGTTCTTGATCTCTATGTTCCTGCCTTGGTTTTTCCCTGGCTCGTTGCACTTTCACCTCCCCCAGCTTTGAAAGATTCAGCTTCCATTTGGTCGTTCACAGGTTTGGAAGAGAATGCTACTTCTTCCTGAACAGCATGCTGACTCTGTGTGCTCAAACCATTCCACGGGGAACCTGGGTGAAGACAAGCTGCCTTGTGCAAGGCTAATACATCTTCTGTTGCCCAAACGGAGGGCTGAGGGTCCCTGTGCACACCCACAAGCTTCCTCTGTGGAGCTTAGCTGGAACGCCTGCACGTGGGACATGCATTGCAACGAAATGCACTGTGCTTCCTTCTAACTGTAAATGGAGAACAATGGATGCTCCACCCCCAAATCCCGACTCCCCTAGGAGCCTCAAGCTCTGGGTCCTTGTGGCCCCAGCCAGGTGGCAGTCGGCTCTGCGGTCACAGTGTCCAGACATGGCAGGAGGACCCAAAGCCACTCTGCATGGGGAGAGAAAATGTATGTCTGGGTGTCTTCCCATCCTCGTACGCCATTTCTAGGTCAGGATGCAAATGGTTTCTGCTTTGTCCACTTTCCCCAATGCGTTACGGAAGTGAATGATCCTCTGTGCTCCTTCTCTACCACCCAAGCTCTCAAGCAGAACTGGGCCAGCCAAAACGGCCTTGCGTGGTCGGGGCCAGCTGGAAGAGGTGACTTCCCACCCGGGTGGTGGCTGAGCTGGGGAGCCCAACAGCTCCCTCTGCTCAGGCTTCCGCTGTTTTCCTGGGAATCTAAACCCTGCAGGGCCCAGCGGCTCTGTCAGCCTCCAGTGGGGTGACCCCATGAAGAAGCCTGCCTGCCAGATGTCCCTGCCAGCTCTTCCTGGGAACACACACCCAGAGCCTGTGCAGGAGTGTCCACACACACGCATGCACACACCCATTAATCAGGGCTCGCCTCTATCATCCCCCTGACCTCCCGCCAAGGCTGCCTTGGTCGAGGCGATTCCCATTGCATGAGGACCGGGATGCTTTCTGAGGGCTGGGAGGGTTTTCGTCAGTTGGGTTCCATCCAGCATGAGTCACTGTCCGCCTCTTCTCATTAATTAGTGTTCTGGGAGTTGCTGGTGTAACTCTGGTGAAGTCTAGAGAAATTAATCAAAGTATATCTTACACTTGAAACACAGTGAGAATCACCATCCGGCCAAATCCCCCAGCACTGGCGCATGGACAATTCGAGACTTTCCTCCTCTTCTTTTTTACTTTTTTTTTTTTTTAATTAATTTGCAATTTCCCACATGCTTAACACTTGCCTTCCTCCCTGGATCTGGCACTATCATCTTTAGTATTGTTTTTCTGGCAGTTTTTATGCTTGTTTTTCCAACTATGGCAATTTCTCAATCCACTACATACCATCCCTCTCAATAAAACAGTTCTCATGGAACGCAGCGGCCCAGAAGGACTTGGCCAAAGGCCTCTCCTGGGACACAGCCCTGTCTGTCTGCACACGCCCCACACCACCTGGGTCATGGTCACCCCAGATACAGAGCAGAGGCTACCATCCACCACTCACTGAGACCCCCGCCCTCTGCTGATCTTGAGCTCGTGTTCCAGCCTCGACGGGGGCTACTCGGGGAGGTGTTTCTAGTGTGATGATCATCACATCCCAAATAGCCCCCATTTCATTTAAGAGGCTGAATGAACAAATGAACAATGACCAGGCCATACTGAGAACAGAACCCCGAGCCATGACTTGCAGCAACAAGCCTGAGAAGCCCGCCCATCACTCCCAGTCACCAGCCTGGGAAGCCCACGTGTCACTCATGGTCACTAGCCTGGGAAGCCCACCTGTCACTCATGGTCACCAGCCTGGGAAGCCTACCCAACATCTACATTCACTAGCCTGGGAAGCCCACCCATCATCTACAACCACCAGCCCAGAAGCCCACCCACCACCCACCGTCACCAGCCCGGAAGCCCACCCACCACCTACAGTCACCAGCCCGGAAGCCCACCCGTCACTCATGGTCACCAACCTGGGAAGCCCACCCCACCACCCACAGTCACCAGCCTGAGGCCAGCCTGCTTGTTCTACAGCTAATCTGGAAAGCTAAGCAGTCACTCTGTAACAATGGGCACCAGATGGCCAGGACCTGATTAATAACTGATCACTTCCCTAATTTCTGTCTCAACTTCCAACTTCGGACCAATCAGAGGAAGTCGAATACGCCCCTAACCAATCACATAGGATCCCTGCTTCTAGTGAGCTGCCTCCAGCTCCCCCAGCCAACAGCCTCCAGGCAGGGCACACCTGAGCCTCCTTTTTTCCCCTGTGAAGCTTGCCCTCTCCACTGCCTGCCTCCCAGTCTCCGCCACACACAAAGAACGGTGGCAGGTTCTGAGTAAACGGTTGTGGTTCTCACCTGGGTCGTCTGTTTATTTGCATACACTTTGCACCACACAAGTCCTGCTTTTTCTGAGATGCAGCATGCCTGGCACTCCTTGGGGACACAGGAGGCTCTCCTTTCTTCTCCTCGATGCTCATCAAAAGCTCTGAACCCCCTCCCCTGAGGCCCCCACCAGTCCCTGTAGACGTTCCTATGCAGCATGGGCTGGCTCCATCCCCGGCTCTAACTGTTTTGAGGGGCATTGACGGCTTTGTAGAAGGCCTTACATGGAGGCGTGAGGCCAGAAAGTGGGCAGCAAGGGCCTCCTGTGGCTTGTGTCAGCCATGGCCTCAGACAGTGCACTTGACCATCGGTGGCCGGGCCTCCAGCCTCACTCCAGCTCTCCTGCGTTAGATGCGCTCCAGACACCTTGATTTTACCGTGCCTGTGCTCAGCCCAGCCCCAGTGACTGGAATGACTTTCCTGCTTCCCCCATGTGGTCACTTTTTATACCTTCCAAGACTCCTCTTCCAGGAAGCCCTCCTTGAGCTCAGGCAGGTCTCTGTGGGCTCTCATTTGTCCACAGCCCACGTGTGTACTACTCATCTATACATGGACCCCGTTATGGGATGCTTTTCTCCCACTGGACTGAAGCCCTTCCAGGTATGGACTGCATTGGCCATCCCTGCATCCTCAGCCCCAGCAGGCCCCAGAAGACAGGGATATACCGGGTGGACCCGTCCAGCCAGGAAAAATGCTGCAACCATGATGCCAACTGCTCTGCAAAGATCACTGGACAAAGGAAGCGGAGGGTATGGAGCACTGGAAGGCAGAAAGGCATTCGGACAGAGGTCCAGGTGGGTCCCAGGGGCCGGGGCAGAACGGAGGAAGGCTGAGAGTGCCGAGTCATCAAGAAAGGACCCGCCCCTGCCATGAAGTCTCCTTAGGAAGGCAGAGTCCATGAGGCCCTAGGATTTCCACCCACAATCGTCAACTGTCTGTATGGTTTAGTGCTTACAAGGATTTAGATTTCCAGGTGTCTTGAGAGGGATTCCCCAGCACACTAGCACCCAGGTGCATGCACTGTTTGCAGGGTGAGCACAGAGGTTTTGTCCAACCTGGGTCACCTCTGTAAATGAAAGGATATTAACAATGATGCAGGGACAATGGGCCTGGGCTGAAAGCATGTCCCCTACCTTTTGGTCACCCTGAGTAAATAGATGATCTGCTCACTGTGGAGTTAGAGTAACTCTGCGGACCGTTGAGAATACAAACTTTACTTTGAAAAGTGAGACCAAATCCCTGGCATTGGCTTGAGCAGTTGCACAGAAGTGGGCAAGGGTGGACGTGTTATGTCCTGGAAGGGCTCTGTTATAGGCACAACACAGGCTGGGTCCCCAGAGCAAAATGCAGAAAGCAGAAGCTTGTGGCTGAGCTCCTGTTGCTGGGTAAAGGAGCCCTTCTTCCCTAGCGGACGTTCATGGGCCAGGAAGCCCAGGAGCTTGTAGCAACTCAAGCTGGACAAGGAACAGGATCCCCTAGAACACGGCCCAGCTCTGATCCGGAGGCCTGGGGATTTGCAGGCCAGGAGGCAGCTCCTGGGACACAGGCATGGATACTCTCCTTAGCACAGCATCAGCAGAGCAACCGGGAGGCCCTTCTGACTACTGGGAAGGAGGTGAACATAGCAAACGGGCCAGAGCAGAAGACAAGCAAGGTGGAGGGCAGCGCCCAGGGCGCCTGTATGGACGGGCTGTACTGTGGCCCGGGAGCCTCCCCTCGGCAATGCCTGGAGGGAGCCGGCTCCTCCCGCAAAGCCAGGTGAAGCAGAGAAGCTTCGAGTGGCCCAGCACTGGTGACCCTGGTGGTGCCCACGAGCTGCTCATTTCTGACCATAGTTGCGTGACATTTTTATGTCCTTCTCCTCCAAAATGTAATCATTCTAGAAGGTGCTGTGTGATCAGAGTTTCTATTGTCATTACCCAACAACAAGATACTCCTCCTCCTGGGTACCTCTTTCCAAGCCCTGCTTAAGGAAGCCACGTTTCCCGCTGGTCTCTGCTCTTCCTCTATCCCCTGCTCACTGCCAAACCCCCAGAAAAATAATTTTGCATCTTAAATCTTTTTCAAGTTTTCTAATCACATGACATGTATCTCAAAGAATGCTTAGAAACAAATTATATGCCATAAAAATGACTTGTTCCTTAAAAGGATAAGATCAGTCAGATAACCTACCAGACACAATGGGTTTCCTGATCATTTTTTTAAATTTGAGGGTGGTCATTCCCGACCAGGAATGACTTTTTTTTCCTTTGGGATATTTGGCAGTCTGGAGACATTTTTGGTTGTCACGACTTGGGGGGAAACAACGTATCTGGCTTCTGGTGGGTAGGAGCCAGGGCAGGCGTGGAGCACCCCACAGTGCGCAGGGCGGCCCCCAGCACAAAATGTGAGCCTGCTAGAAACATCACAGTGTGTGGTCAAGACACCTTGCTCTGGGTTAATTCTAAATACCCCTCTAATTTGTTTTGTTTGGACAAGCTCTTTGTTTTAGTGACTCATTTAAGTTTTCCTCATATGTAAATCCATCTAGTTCTACTTGTTATGCTTTCCTCCAATTTTCTTAGATTTTCTTATGATCTTAAGATCATAGATTGCAGACTCAGTTTGATCCTTTTCTTTTCTCATTTTCTTTTTTTTTTGAGACGGAGTTTCGCTCTGTCGCCCAGGCTGGAGTGCAGTGGCCAGATCTCAGCTCACTGCAAGCTCCGCCTCCCAGGTTCACGCCATTCTCCTGCCTCAGCCTCCTGAGTAGCTGGGATTACAGGCGCCCGCCACCACGCCCGGCTAGTTTTTTGTATTTTTTTAGTAGAGACGGGGTTTCACCGTGTTAGCCAGGATGGTCTTGATCTCCTGACCTCGTGATCCGCCTGTCTCGGCCTCCCAAAGTGCTGGGATTATAGACTTGAGCTACCGCACCCAGCCTCTTTTCTTATTTTGATAAATAAGATATTCAAAGCCCTGGAAATCTTTTTAAGTGCTGTTGTGACCCTAATCATTCCAATTTGATTTTAAGTGTGATTGTTCCCTGGTCTTCCTTTCCTCCTTGATCTGTTTGTTTCCTAGGAAGGTCTCTCTCAAGACCTGTGGTTGGGGCACAGTGCTGGCAAGTTTGTCACTAATGTGCATATTACTGCCTTGTGTGCCTCTGTGTGTCTGTCAGTGTCTCAGGGTTCTTGTACACAGTCAGAGAACTCTGTTTCATTTTCCCTACCCGTCTATTAACTCTACCGCAGCAGTGATTCTCATTTAGATTTTATGAGACTTTATGGAATGGGGCACAAAGGAGAGGACTCTGCCCCTCTCCCTCTGCCCTCCCCGGTTCACTCAGCCACCTCTAATCAGGCCTTGCTACGTCTGGGTCCCACCACAGATCTTGCTCCCGACTGGGCTGTCTGATTGGGCTCAGGCCCAGGCCATCCTACCAGTCTTCACCAAAGTCAAGGCCCAACTGGAACAGAGGACTGGGATGCTGAGATATGGACTAGCAGTAGCCAAGTCCATGCAAGTGAAAATGTGGGAACGCTAGATGCCCTGACCCACTGGAGCTGTGGACATGCCCCCTCCTCCCTGGCTAAAACCTAGGGCTCTGCCCTTGCTGGGGAAAGACACAGAAGCCTCTGCCTCACAAACAGCACACACACACACACACACACACACACACACACACACAAAGGATTAATCCCCACCTCCCCTCCTGGTCACCAGAGAAGTGGACTTGAGGGGCAACATCACCCGACCAAGGCCTGCAGGGCTGCAGGGGGAGGAAGGGGCCACACGCCGAGCTGTGGAGTCATAGGAATGTGCCAGTGAGTGGATGCCAGTGTCCCTGAGAAGCTCCGTGGGGTGCATCCTCTGTAGGCCAGGGAAGGTTGGAGGGATGCTATTGCAGAAGTGGGCTCCCAGGCAGAAGTGAAGATGACAGGATCCTGGAATGTTAGAACCTAGCTATGGCACTTCTCCATCAGCCGCAAGGTAGGCACAAGCATGGCAATGAGTGACAAGTTGGAGGGGAGCCAGGAAGGCCTGTTCCCTGAGAACTATGAGGTAGTTGACAGATACGGCACATCTAGGGCAAAACAGACAGGCAGCCAATGGGTGTTCCCAATAAAAGTCATGATCTTGGCCGGGAGCAGTGGCTCATGCCTATAATCCCAGCACTTTGGGAGGCTGAGGCAGAAGAACGGCTTGAAGTCAGGAATTCAAGACCAGCCTGGACAACAGAGTGAGACCCTGTCTCTACAGAATTGTAAAATAAAAATAAAATAAAATAAGTCATGATCTCTTGCCCATCATATGTGATGTAGAGGAAACACATTGTACTAGAAAAAGCTTTGGATTGAGATTCAGAGAATTCAAAGGTGAGAGATGGCAGATCCCTGACGACCTGGCTTTGAAATCTGGCTCTGCCACCTCATGGCTGGGCTATCTTGGGGCCAACACCGAGCCTCAGTTTCTTCCTTAGAATGCTGAGTGTCTTAGTCTGTTTTCTGTTGTTTATAATAGAACACCTGAAACTGAGTAGTTTATAAAGAAAAGGAATTTTTTTTCAGTAGTGGAAGCTGAGAAGTCCAAGGTTGATGGGCTGCATCTGGTGAGGGCCTTCTTGCTGGTGGGGACTCTTTGCAGAGTCCTGAGGGGTACAGGGCATCCCATGGCAAAGGGGCTGAGCGTGCTTATGTGCTAGCTCAGGTGTGCCTTATAAAGTCACCAGTCCTACTCCTATAACCAACTGATCCATTAATCCTTGGATGGATTAATCCATTTATTAGGGGAAGGCCCTCATGACTCAATCACCTCTTAGATGTCCCACATCTCAACACTGGCACATTGGGGATTAAATTTTGACAGAATTTTGAAAGGAAGAAATATCCAAACCATGGCACTGAGATAATGTTAACAGCCACTACCCCACCCTTCTTACATGGTGGTTGTGAGAAGCACATCTGGTCATCCATGAGACCACATCATGGACACTCCAGGACAAGGACAGACCCAGACCTGTCTTCCGACCCCACCAGTTGCTGCCGGCCTAATGCCTGCCAGAATCTAGGTTCCAAATGTTACACGGCCTAGACAGTTCAAGGACTCACCTTCCCAGAGGCCAAAAGCCCCTTCCACCTTTTTTACTTTTAAGCAAGGGCTACTGGTTGACAGGATCTGATCTCCCAGCACCATGGCCACAGCCCCACCCTGGCTGCAAGCTCTCAAGTTTTTTCTAAGTGAGCTGGGCTGACATCCTGGTTATTGGTTTTCTTTCCATGCAAATTCAGTTCTTGCCTCCCTCTATCCTTGAGGTACGTCTCAGAGAATTCTCCAGGGAAGAACACTTTTCTGCCAAGCACTAGTGCAAAATCTGGATTTCACCTAAGGTTTTATAGGGAAGGGCAGAGGACAGGACTCGCGCAGCCTACCCAGAGGATGCCCTCCAGCCTGCCTTGCTCTCTGGTGTCACCAGCAGGCGGGCCTCACTCTGCACTTCCCTCCTTGCCATGGTTCACTGCTTGTCCCTGTAACAGGGCTGTAGCCTCAGCCCTGCAAAACCCAAGCAGCAACACACCAGCCTTGGAGAAAACCCTGCTGGCCTCTGCTAAACCAGCAGCTTATTATTGCCAGTTACTTACTGGTGCTGAGTGTGTCCCCAAAGGTCTCATCGCCCACCCAATCCGGTTATCCTGCTCCCACCAGCTTCATAAATGATGTTCCTTAAGAAAAGATTGAGTAAATACCATTTTCTTCATCTTGGTCTGTTATGGGATCTTTAGGGCGTCACTTTTCCGGCCAGAAACCTCTGTGGCCAGTGGTACGTTTGCCTGAGTTCTTGTCCTGTGTCCAGGAAGAATGAGGTCTACAGACAAGTGGAAGGTAAACAAGATGAAGAGGAGTTTTATTAAGTGTTAGAACAGCTCAGAGGAGACCCACAGTGGGTAGCTCCTCTCTGTAGGCAGGTCGTCCTGTTGAGTGTTCAGCTCTCAGCAGAGAGGAGGCCTTGGAGTGGGCGGTTCCTCTCTGCAGCTGATCATCCTGTCATCTCCTGCTAACAGCAGAGAGGGAGCGCCTCTTTGCAGCTAGTCATCCATCCTTTCTGTCATCTCTCTGTTCTCTGTCCTGCTCTGGCTGAGCCTGGGGCTTTTCTGGGCCTCAGAGTGGGGAAGTGCATGCCAATTGGTCCATAGGCAGCCATGGATGGGCCCAGGAGAAAGCACCATGATTTCCCCCTCTGGTCCTCAGAACTTGCAGCCCAGCCCCCAGGCTTTGTGCCTGCCTTGGCCCGAAGATGGGGCTTCACTGGAGACCCTCCCCCTTCTGCCCAGGAGCCTGTCTGCCTCTCGTGGCCATTCATGGCCCCCAGGTTGCTGGCACCAAGGGGCACCTGCAGGCCGGTCCCCAGCTGCCCTCAACTCCCCTTCAACTTCTCCTCCGATGCTCCTCGGTGCCCAAAGTCCAAAAGGGGCTAAAGTGGCGGGGGCTGGCATGTCAGCACTGTCCCAAGTGTGTGCACACCTAGTTGGGCTGTGACAGTGCCTAGGCTCGGCCCCACCTCTGCTCTGAGATCAAAGTGGGTGCCAGGAGTGGGGAGAGGCCAGGCAGCAGGACCAGGAACCACTGAGCCTACAAGGACAAGGGTACCTTCCCAGGCCCCCTCAAGAGTGCAGAGATGCCTAGGTCCGCAGCCCCTGTTAGGGTGGCTACAGCGTGCCTGGCGCAGGGGCGGGGTTGCTGCTCTGCGGAGAAGGAGGTCCAGATCTGCAGCCACAGTTTGGGTGGCTGCAGCCCCATCTCAGGAGGGCAGGGCCCCTGCCTGCTCAGTGAAGCAGGAGGCCCAGGTCTGCAGCTGTGCTTTGGACAGAGTCTGCAGCAGCACCTGGGGAGCTCCCACTCCAGCTTGGAAGGGGTGGGGCTCTCGCTTGTCCCCAGCTCCCGCTGCTTCCATGGAGTGTGCAACTCCAGCTCACTTCCCCGCTGCAGCTGGTGTGATGGCAGCGGCAGGCCGTCTGGCGCAGCCACTGCCATCAGTACTAATATAGGTAAAATGGATATGCAGCAAACTGGATACTTACCGCAGTAGGTTGAAGAGTACCCTGCCCTGCAAATTCATGTCCACCCAGATGTCAGGAGGCAACTTTATTTAGGAATAAGGTCTTTACAGGTGTAATTAAGGAAATAATCTTGAGATCAGATTATCTGAATGCAGAGTGGGCCCCAAATCTCATCACTGTTGTCCTTATGAGAGAAGAGGACACAGACACAGAGGGAAGGCCATGTGAAGACACAGCACAAGGCAGAGAATAGAGTGCTGTAGCCACCAGCCAAAAAGGGGCTGGGGCCACCCAAAGCTGGGAGAGGCAGGAAGGAGCCTCCCCACGCCTTCCAAGGGAGCACGGCCCAGCCCACAGCTGAGCTTCGGACTTCTGGTCTCCAGAGCTGTGAGACAGTGAGTTTCTGTCATTTTATGCCATCCAGCTTGTGGTTACAGTGGTCCTAAGAAATTAATACCCATGCACACACAACCAAATCCACAAACAGAATGGACAAGGCCCACCCAGACATTGGCGAAAGCTCCGTTTTGGCCCTGACTGGTTTCCCTTCCTCTTCCCTGGTGTGGTTAACCTCACTGACTGGTCCTGGCTTCACGTCCAGGTGTTGGTGACACTCGCTGACCCACACTGTTTCCCAATGGACTGAGGATTTCTAGACTCTTTTCCATGGCTGTGAACATTTTCAGAGTTTGCAGTTCCTTGTCAGCTAAATGCAGATTGAACTCTGAGTCCCGGATCACACCTGGCAGGTGCTCTCTGCAGTCACCCACTCTCCGAGTGCCACCCAGGAAGCGTTGGTCTCCAGAATGCTCTGCCTCTCTGCAAGATGAAAAGAATTTGAAAGACCTTCACGACATGAGTCAGAGATAGAAGGATGTCCAAGCATCGTCACTCTTGAGTCCTCCCAGTTACTCAGCACCAGTCACACCATGACCACATCCTGTGTTGCTGGACCCAGCTTCCCCTCCCCTCCTATGGCCATCCCACTCCCTCCTCCACTCCTGTCCCCACCTCTCCATCCCTTACCCCAGCAGCCTGGAGCCAGATTTGCTGTGAAACTGTTTCTTTCTGTATGTGGCCACTAAAAGCACTTAAAAATTTTGTTGATTTTTAAAAATTGGGTGATTTTTCATTGTAAGTTACATGCAGTATTCCATTTCTCATCCTTGAGGAGGGATTAGAATGTCCGGACTGAACACTTGCATGACATTAGACTAGCTCATCATTGGTGCTGTGGATGAGGCTAGCTCACCCTCAGTGTATGGAAAAGGCTAGCTTCCTTTTGGAGCTGTGGATGAAGCTAGTCACTGTTGGAGCCACTGATGAGGCTAGCTCACTGTTGGTGCTGGTGCTGTGGATGAGGCTAGCTCACCATCAATGTGTAAATGAGGTTAGCCCACTGTTGGAGCTACAGATGAGGCTAGCTCACTGTAGAAGCTATGGATGAGGCTAGTTCACCATTGTGTGTGGATGAGGCTAGCTCACCCCTGGAGGGCAGGTCAAGGGTGAGGGCAGGTCATCATTGTGTGCGGAGAAAGCTAGTTCACTGTGGAAGCTGTGGATGAGGCTAGGCTGCCATTGTGTGTGGGTGAGGCTAGCTCAGCCCTGGAGCTTTGGTTGAGGGCAGGTCATCATTGTGTGTGGAGAAAGCTAGTTCACTGTGGAAGCTGTGGATGAGGCTAGGCTGCCATTGTGTGTGGATGAGGCTAGCTCACCCCTGGAGCTTTGGTTGAGGGCAGGTCATCATTGTGTATGAATAAAGCTAGTTCACTGTAGAAGCTGTGGATGAGGCTAGGCTGCCATTGTGTGTGGATGAGGCTAGCTCACCCCTGGAGCTTTGGTTGAGGGCAGGTCATCATTGTGTGTGGAGAAAGCTAGTTCACTGTGGAAGATGTGGATGAGGCTAGGCTGCCATTGTGTGTGGATGAGGCTAGCTCACCCCTGCACCCGTGCCTGAGGCTGGTCACTGTTGGTGCTATGCAGGATTCCATCCTCATGCCGTTCTGAAGGGGGCAGATTCTCCCCCTGGAAACCACCTGCAGGGGAGGGAACACTATCTCCCGGGTGGTTTCCTGGCAGGGATGGCACTGCTCTGCATCCAGCCTGGCTCTGCACCAGCATGGCTCACTGCCTTTCTTTCCTCTGAGGTCACCCCCACAGCTGAAAACCTGTGGCTACTTTTCCTGCCATGGAAGACAGTGCTGTTTAGGACAGACTTGCATTCTTTTGTTCCCAGCTGACTCGGTGTTCAAACAATACAATAAAAAATGTATCTTCCTTAAAAAGAAAAAATTCAAACTCAAAACCCAGCCCTAAATTCTCACCACGGAAACTATACTGGATTCTTTGGCTCCTGAAGATCCCAAAGACCCACCCTAAGCATGGCATCCCTTCCTGGCATGTCCAGGCCTCTGGTGTCTGCAGGCATCACCTGGGCCCCTGGAGGGTTCGCTGGAAGTGGTGGCCTTTGGGATGCAGTTGAATTGCCTGGGTTGTGAAGATCTCTTTACTGGAGCTACTGGGGTGCCCTGTCTGTCTGGGGGTGCTGCAAGATGGGATCTTAATAGCCCCATGCTGTAGGCTACCAACTGTCCTTCCAGCCTGTGTCTGAGGCCAGCATTTCAGAATCTGCCTTGGTCCCTGGGCCCCAAATGCCCACTGCCTGGAAGAGTAGAGGGGACTCCTTTCCTCAGGCATTGCAGGCTTGGTGCACCCTTGGTCCCTGAGGCCACCATGTAAGCAGACACCCTCACTGACACCCCCTGGACTCTGGAAGGAGGCCTCCGATAAACCCCTATGGGGCTGTCTTTGAACTTCAGGGCAGCTGGAGCAAAATGACTTCCTGGGAAGCCCGCTGGCCTCGGACGCAGAAATCTGGAGTCTGAGTGGGCTTTCTCTGGCTTTGGAAAAGTTCATTAACCTCTCTGGCCCTCAGTTAGTCCATCTGAGATGGGGCAAGGCCCAGGGTTAACCTTCAGGAGAGCCTACAGCTCCAGATTGAGCTGTCCCCTGCTTACAGTTAAAAAACATTGATGAAAATTTACCAAAACACAAAAACCGGCCAACTACACTAAAACTTGGTAGAAGGCCAATTGCTAAAGTATGGGACAGATACTGACTCTTCCATCAACAGAATGTGCTGAGCCGTCATCCTGAGCTGCGCACACTGCAGGCGGCATACTGAGCTGGAGCACAGAGGAGCAGCTCCCACTCACCCCACTGGCTACTCACTCTGGGAGGCTCCCAGCTGCCCAGTGCAGACCTTCTATCCTCCCCCAGTCCATCAAGGGACCACCAAAGCCTGGACCCTCCTGGATTGAGCAAAGGAGCGGGGCTTTTCCCTCCTGGGGCATCACATGACTTTAGGAAGGGCTGTGAGGCGGGCGCCTGGAGGGACAGCTTCCTTTGCAGAAGAATCTCAGCCTCTCCATGACCCCTGGGGAGAGACCAAAGGCCCCAGCTTGGAAGCGGGCAAGGTCTCACCTCCTGGACACCAGACCAGGGCTCTGCCGCCAGCCCTTGCTCTGGTCTATACCGTGGAGCTTCACACAGTGGGACCCGCCCCAGCAGAACGAAGGCAGCCTCAGAAAGAAAGGGCGAGGGCACCATTTAAATTCCTCCCTGGACAACAAAGATCACAAACAAAGTTGTGTGAACTGGGCAGGGCAGAGAGGCTCCATCAGTGTTTGCTGAGTGAATGAATGCAGGAAAAGAAACTTAAATCCTGAGAGGGAAGAACAAACCTGAGAAACTGTCTCAGATGAGCAAGAGAACAGAGATTAAAATGACAAGAAAACCGTTTGCTCAAATAACAGGAAATAAAGATCCAAATTAAAAATAAGAATCGATAAATAAGACACCAGACTCAATGAAACTTCTTAAACATCATTGGAGACTACTTTCATAATTCCCAAGGCTTTGTTAATTTCTTTCTTGATTGTTCCTTTATTGCTAATTTTTTCTTTTAATGAGTTTTGGTGAAATATGTTGCTATAAAATCTATTTTTTGGACTTGATTAAAGCTTCTTTTCCCGTGGTATGGGAATTTTTTTGGTAAGCATTCTATGAATGCTTAAAAAATTTAGGGCACGGAGTTGTTTTTTTTTTTTTTTTTTTTTTTTTTTTTTTTTTTTTTTTTTGAGACGGAGTCTGGCTCTGTCGCCCAGGCTGGAGTGCAGTGGCCGGATCTCAGCTCACTGCAAACTCCGCCTCCCAGGTTCACGCCATTCTCCTGCCTCAGCCTCCCGAGTAGCTGGGATTACAGGCGCCCGCCACCTCGCCCGGCTAGTTTTTTGTATTTTTTAGTAGAGACGGGGTTTCACCGTGTTAGCCAGGATGGTCTCGATCTCCTGACCTCGTGATCCACCTGTCTCGGCCTCCCAAAGTGCTGGGATTATAGGCTTGAGCCACCGCGCCCAGCCATGGCACGGAGTTAAATATCTGTTAATCAAGCATAATGCTGAGTATAATTTATTGAGAGTTTATTTGGTGCCAGGAAGATGATGTTCACACCCATTTGTCCAACACACATTTGAGCACCTGCGTTGTACCAGGCATACAGCAGTGAATCAGAAGGCTGAGATTCTATGCCTTTCTGAAGCTGCTATTCAATAGGACTCTTCTTACGAATCTTCTCAGTTAACTCCATGAACTTAACACCTGTGGGACAGAGACTTAGGTTAAGAAACTTGTCCAGTGACACACCAAATCAGGGCAAATGTGGATTTAAAACCACGCCTTCTGTCTGGTTTTAAATGCCCATGTGCTGAACCACTGCTTCATACGGCTTTCCTCAACCCGAACAACGTACCTCTGGAAATAAGTGCACCCTTTCTTACTCCTGATCTGCCCGCGCGGTCAGAAGATCTGTGTTAAAGTTTGTCATAAAAATTGAGTTTCTATTTGCTCTCGCATTTCTAAGTGTGTTTGATTTATACAAGGCTCATACAAAAAAGTGTGTAACAGGTAGTGTTTCCATTAAAGCTTCTTATTACCAATATAGGTTTCCCTTGGACCCATCTAATGATTTTTAACTGTGACTTTCATTTAATTTTCTATAGTTTTCCAAATTCATGTTTCCTTGTTTTGTCTGATATGTCTTAGTCCTTCCTTGATGTATTTTTAATCCATTTTATTGAGTTATAATTTGCATGCAATGAATTTAACCGATTTTAGGGATACAATTAAAGAAGTATAGCCTTGGGCATAATCAAGATACAGAACAATTTCATGATTCCAGAAAGTTCCTTCATCCTCCTTTGCAGCAAATCCTGTTCCACTCAGCCCTGGCAGCAATCGATCTCCCTGGTGCTGTAGTTTTGCCTCTTCTAGAGTTTTAAGAATGAAATCATGCACTGTTTCCTCTCTTGCATCAGATGCCTCTATTCACTTTATGCTTGTGAGATTCATGCACGATGTTCCGCGTAGCCATAATTGTTTCTTTCTTGTTTCTGAATAGCATTCTATTGTACGAATACAGTACCATTTGTTAATCTGTTCCTATGTCAGTGGACATTTTGGTTGCTTCCAACTCTCGGCTGTTAGAAATAAAGCTGCTGTAAACATTCACATAAATATCTTTTTGTGCATAAAAGTGAAGTTGCCAGATCATTTGGAAAATAAGCAACTGCCAAGCTGTGGTTCCAAGTGGGTTGTAGCACTCTGCGTTTCCACCAGCAACACAGGAGGGGAGAGTTGCTCCACTGTCTCACCCACGCTCGGTATTGTCTGTCTGCTTAATTCCAGTCTCTCTAGTGAGTATACTGCGGAATTCCACTGTGGTTTTAGTTTGCATTTCGCTAATGACTGATGATGTTGGGAGCCTTTTCATGTGCTTATTAACTATTCATATACCTTCTTAAGTAAAATGCGCATTAAATCTTTTCCCCATTTATTTAATTAAAATGTTTGTCTTCTTATGATATTGACTTGTAAGAGTCCCATATAGTTTGGATGTAAGTCCTGAATCAGATAGATGTGAAAATATTTTCTTGAAGAATGCATCATCCATCTTAAAGTTATAAACAGTGCCTTTCAAGGAACAAAACTTTTTAGTTTTCATAAAGTCTAATCTATCAATTTTTTCTGGCCTACTTTATTTATGTCCTAAATAAGAAATTTTTGCCTAATCATCTGTTTCTCCTACGTTTTCTTATAGGAAATGTTGGGGTTTTAGCTCTCATATTTAGGTTTACAGTTCAAGTTAATTTTTGTATGTGGTGTGAGGTAAGGGTAGAGGTTCTTTTCTTTTACACAGATATACCTATGGTTCCAGCACTATTGCTGAAAGGCTGTCCTTCCTTTCAGTGAATTATCTTGGTACCTCTGTTAAAATCTAGTGACTATATATGCTTGAGTGTTTTTCTGGGCTCTGTTCTGTTCAATATATCTACACAGCTATCCTTATGCCAATGCTGCAAAGCCTTGATATCTGTAGTTTTATACAAAGCCTTGAAATCAGGTAGCATATGTCTTCCAACTTTGTTCTTTTTACCTAAAAAATAAATGTTTAAACTATTGCCAGTCCTTTGCATTTCTCGATAAATACAAAATCAGCTTGCTGAATTATACAAAACAGAAAGCTGCTAGAATTTTTCTTAGGATTGCATTAAATATGGATCAGTTTGAGGATAATTGACATCTTTTTTTTTCAACTATTATGACAAAACCCATGATAGCCACTTTTTTTTTATTTTTTATTTTTTTATTTTTATTTTTTTATTATACTTTAAGTTCTAGGGTACATGTGCATAATGTGCAGGTTTGTTACATATGTATACTTGTGCCATGTTGGTGTGCTGCACCCACCAACTCGTCAGCACCCATCAATTCGTCATTTATATCAGGTATAACTCCCAATGCAATCCCTTCCCCCTCCCCCCTCCCCATGATAGGCCCCAATGTGTGATGTTCCCCTTCCCGAGTCCAAGTGATGTCATTGTTCAGTTCCCACCTATGAGTGAGAACATGCGGTGTTTGGTTTTCTGTTCTTGTGATAGTTTGCTAAGGATGATGGTTTCCAGCTGCATCCATGTCCCTACAAAGGATGCAAACTCATCCTTTTTTATGGCTGCATAATATTCCATGGTGTATATGTGCCACATTTTCTTAATCCAGTCTGTCACAGATGGACATTTGGGTTGATTCCAAGTCTTTGCTATTGTGAATACTGCCACAATAAACATACGTGTGCATGTGTCTTTATAGCAGCATGATTTATAATACTTTGGGCATATACCCAGTAGTGGGATGGCTGGGTCATATGGTACATCTAGTTCTAGATCCTTGAGGAATCACCATACTGTTTTCCATAATGGTTGAACTAGTTTACAATCCCACCAACAGTGTAAAAGTGTTCCTATTTCTCCACATCCTCTCCAGCACCTGTTGTTTCCTGACTTTTGAATGATTGCCATTCTAACTGGTGTGAGATGGTATCTCATTGTGGTTTTGATTTGCATTTCTCTGACGGCCAGTGATGATGAGCATTTTTTCATGTGTCTGTTGGCTATATGAATGTCTTCTTTTGAGAAATGTCTGTTCATATCCTTTGCCCACTTTTTGATGGGGTTTTTTTTTTTTTTCTTGTAAATTTGTTTGAGTTCTTTGTAGATTCTGGATATCAGCCCTTTGTCAGATGAGCATATTGCAAAAATTTTCTCCCATTCTGTAGGTTGCCTGTTCACTCTGATGGTAGTTTCTTTTGCTGTGCAGAAGCTCTTTAGTTTAATTAGATCCCATTTGTCAATTTTGGCTTTTGCTGCCGTTGCTTTTGGTGTTTTAGACATGAAGTCCTTGCCCATGCCGATGTCCTGAATGGTACTACCTAGGTTTTCTTCTAGGGTTTTTATGGTATTAGGTCTAACATTTAAGTCTCTAATCCATCTTGAATTATTTTCGTATAAGGAGTAAGGAAAGGATCCAGTTTCAGCTTTCTACTTATGGCTAGCCAATTTTCCCAGCACCATTTATTAAATAGGGAATCCTTTCCCCATTTCTTGTTTCTCTCAGGTTTGTCAAAGATCAGATGGCTATAGATGTGTGGTATTATTTCTGAGGACTCTGTTCTGTTCCATTGGTCTATATCTTTGTTTTGGTACCAGTACCATGCTGTTTTGGTTACTGTAGCCTTGTAGTATAGTTTGAAGTCAGGTAGCGTGATGCCTCCAGCTTTGTTCTTTTGACTTAGGATTGTCTTGGCAATGCGGGCTCTTTTTTGGTTCCATATGAACTTTAAAGCAGTTTTTTCCAATTCTGTGAAGAAAGTCATTGGTAGCTTGATGGGGATGGCATTGAATCTATAAATAACCTTGGGCAGTATGGCCATTTTCACGATATTGATTCTTCCTATCCACGAGCATGGTATGTTCTTCCATTTGTTTGTGTCCTCTTTGATTTCACTGAGCAGTGGTTTGTAGTTCTCCTTGAAGAGGTCCTTTACATCCCTTGTAAGTTGGATTCCTAGGTATTTTATTCTCTTTGAAGCAATTGTGAATGGAAGTTCATTCCTGATTTGGCTCTCTGCTTGTCTGTTACTGGTGTATAAGAATGCTTGTGATTTTTGCACATTAATTTTGTATCCTGAGACTTTGCTGAAGTTGCTTATCAGCTTAAGGAGATTTTGGGCTGAGACAATGGGGTTTTCTAAATATACAATCATGTCATCTGCAAACAGGGACAATTTGACTTCTTCTTTTCCTAACTGGATACCCTTGATTTCTTTCTCTTGCCTGATTGCCCTAGCCAGAACTTCCAACACTATGTTGAATAGGAGTGGTGAGAGAGGGCATCCCTGTCTTGTGCCAGTTTTCAAAGGGAATTTTTCCAGTTTTTGCCCATTCAGTATGATATTGGCTGTGGGTTTGTCATAAATAGCTCTTATTATTTTGAGGTACATTCCATCAATACCGAATTTATTGAGCGTTTTTAGCATGAAGGGCTGTTGAATTTTGTCAAAAGCCTTTTCTGCATCTATTGAGATAATCATGTGGTTCTTGTCTTTGGTTCTGTTTATATGCTGGATTACGTTTATTGATTTGGAATGTTGAACCAGCCTTGCATCCCAGGGATGAAGCCCACTTGATCATGGTGGATAAGCTTTTTGATGTGCTGCTGAATCCGGTTTGCCAGTATTTTATTGAGGATTTTTGCATCGATGTTCATCAGGGATATTGGTCTAAAATTCTCTTTTTTTGTTGTGTCTCTGCCAGGCTTTGGTATCAGGATGATGTTGGCCTCCTAAAATGAGTTAGGGAGGATTCCCTCTTTTTCAATTGATTGGAATAGTTTCAGAAGGAATGGTACCAGCTCCTCCTTGTACCTCTGGTAGAATTCAGCTGTGAATCCATCTGGTCCCGGACTTTTTTTGGTTGGTAGGCTATTAATTATTGCCTCAATTTCAGAGCCTGCTATTGGTCTATTCAGGGATTCAACTTCTTCCTGGTTTAGTCTTGGAAGAGCGTAAGTGTCCAGGAAATTATCCATTTCTTCTAGATTTTCTAGTTTATTTGCGTAGAGGTGTTTATAGTATTCTCTGATGGTAGTTTGTATTTCTTTGGGGTCTGTGGTGATATCCCCTTTATCATTTTTGATTGCGTCTATTTGATTCTTCTCTCTTTTCTTCTTTATTAGTCTTGCTAGCAGTCTGTCAATTTTGTTGATTTTTTCAAAAAACCAACTCCTGGATTCATTGATTTTTTGGAGGGTTTTTTGTGTCTCTATCTCCTTCATTTCTGCTCTGATCTTAGTTATTTCTTGCCTTTTGCTAGCTTTTGAATGTGTTTGCTCTTGCTTCTCCAGTTCTTTTAGTTGTGATGTTAGAGTGTCCATTTTAGATCTTTCCAGCTCTCTCTTGTGGGCACTTAGTGCTATAAATTTCCCTCTACACACTGCTTTAAACGTGTCCCAGAGATTCTGGTATGTTGTATCTTTCTTTCATTGGTTTCAAAGAACATCTTTATTTCTGCCTTCATTTTGTTATGTACCCAGTAGTCATTCAGGAGCAGGTTGTTCAGTTTCCATGTAGTTGAGTGGTTTTGATTGAGTTTCTTAGTCCTGAATTCTAGTTTGATTGCACTGTGGTCTGAGAGACAGTTTGTTATAATTTCTGTTCTTTTACATTTGCTAAGGAGTGCTTTACTTCCAATTATGTGGTCAATTTTGGAATAAGTGCAATGTGGTGCTGAGAAGAATGTATATTCTGTTGATTTGGGGTGGAGAGTTCTATAGATGTCTATTAGGTCCACTTGGTGCAGAGATGAGTTCAATTCCTGGATATCCTTGTTAACTTTCTGTCTCGTTGATCTGTCTAATGTTGACAGTGGAGTGTTGAAGTCTCCCATTATTATTGTATGGGAGTCTAAGTCTCTTTGTAAGTCTCTAAGGACTTGCTTTATGAATTTGGGTGCTCCTGTATTGGGTGCATATATATTTAGGATAGTTAGCTCTTCCTGTTGAATTGATCCCTTTACCATTATGTAATGGCCTTCTTTGTCTCTTTTGATCTTTGATGGTTTAAAGTCTATTTTATCAGAGACTAGGATTGCAGCCCCTGCTTTTCTTTTTTGTTCTCATTTGCTTGGTAGATCTTCCTCCATCCCTTTATTTTGAGCCTATGTATGTCTCTGCATGTGAGATGGGTCTCCTGAATACAGCAGACTGGTGGGTCTTGACTCTTTATCCAGTTTGCCAGTCTGTGTCTTTTAATTGGAGCATTTAGTCTATTAACATTTAAGGTTAATATTGTTATGTGTGAACTTGATCCTGCCATTATGATATTAACTGGTTATTTTGCTCGTTAGTTGATGCAGTTTCTTCCTAGCCTCGATGGTCTTTACATTTTGGCATGTTTTTGCAATGGCTGGTACCAGTTGTTCCTTTCCATGTTTAGGGCTTCCTTCAGGGTCTCTTGTAAGGCAGGCCTGGTGGTGACAAAATCTTTAAGCATTTGCTTATCTGTAAAGGATTTTATTTCTCCTTCACTTATGAAACTTAGTTTGGCTGGATATGAAATTCTGGTTTAAAATTCTTTTCTTTAAGAATGTTGAATATTGGCCCCCACTCTCTTCTGGCTTGTAGAGTTTCTGCCGAGAGGTCTGCTGTTAGTCTGATGGGCTTCCCTTTGTGGGTAACCCGACCTTTCTCTCTGGCTGCCCTTCAGATTTTTACTTCATTTCAACTTTGGTGAATCTGGCAATTATGTGTCTTGGAGTTGCTCTTCTCGAGGAGTATCTTTGTGGTGTTCTCTGTATTTCCTGAATTTGAATGTTGGCCTGCCCTACTAGGTTGGGGAAGTTCTCCTGGATGATATCCTGAAGAGTGTTTTCCAACTTGGTTCCATTTTCCCCCTCACTTTCAGGCACCCCAATCAGACGTAGATTTGGTCTTTTTACATAATCCCATACTTCTTGCAGGCTTTGTTCATTTCTTTTTCTTCTTTTTTCTTTTGGTTTCTCTTCTCGCTTCATTTCATTCATTTGATCCTCAATCGCTGATACTCTTTCTTCCAGTTGATCGAGTCGTTACTGAAGCTTGTGGATTTGTCACATATTTCTCGTGTCATGGTTTTCATCTCTGTCATTTCGTTTATGACCTTCTCTGCATTAATTATTCTAGCTATCAATTCTTCCACTCTTTTTTCAAGATTTTTAGTTTCTTTGCGCTGGGTACGTAATTCCTCCTTTAGCTCTGAGAAGTTTGATGGACTGAAGCCTTCTTCTCTCATCTCGTCAAAGTCATTCTCTGACCAGCTTTGATCCATTGCTGGCAATGAGCTGCGCTCCTTTGCAGGGGGAGATGCGCTCTTATTTTTGAATTTCCAGCTTTTCTGCCCTGCTTCTTCCCCATCTTTGTGGTTTTATCTGTCTCTGGTCTTTGATGATGGTGACGTACTGATGGGGTTTTGGTATAGGTGTCCTTCCTGTTTTATAGTTTTCCTTCTGACAGTCAGGACCCTCAGCTATAGGTCTGTTGGAGATTGCTTGAGGTCCACTCCAGACCCTGTTTGCCTGGGTATCAGCAGCAGAGGTTGCAGAAGATAGAATATTGCTGAACAGCGAGTGTACCTGTCTGATTCTTACTTTGGAAGCTTCCTCTCAGGGGTGTACTCCACCCTGTGAGGTGTGGGGTGTCAGACTGCCCCTAGTGGGGGATGTCTCCCAGTTAGGCTACTCAGAGGTCAGGGACCCACTTGAGCAGGCAGTCTGTCCATTCTCAGATCTCAACCTCCGTGTTGGGAGATCCACTGCTCTCTTCAAAGCTGTCAGACAGAGTCGTTCGCGTCTGCACAGGCCTCTGCTGCTTCCCTTGTTGTTATTTAGCTGTGCCCTGTCCCCAGAGGTGGAGTCTACAGAGACAGGCAGGTTTCCTTGAGCTGCTGTGAGCTCCACCCAGTTCGAGCTTCCCAGCGGCTTTGTTTACCTACTTAAGCCTCAGCAATGGCGGGCGCCCCTCCCCAGCCTCGCTGCTGCCTTGCAGTTAGATCGCAGACTGCTGTGCTAGCAATGAGGGAGGCTCCGTGGGCGTGGGACCCTCCCGGCCAGGTGTGGGTATAATCTCCTGGTGTGCCCGTTTGCTTAAACGCAGTATTGGGGTGGGAATTACCTGATTTTCCAGGTGTTGTGTGTCTCAGTTCCCCTGGCTAGGAAAAGGGATTCCCTTCCCCCTTGCGCTTCCCAGGTGAGGCAATGCCTCGCCCTGCTTCAGCTCTCACTGGTCGGGCTGCAGCAGCTGACCAGCACCGATTGTCTGGCGCTCCCCAGTGAGATGACCCCAGTACCTCAGTTGAAAATGCAGAAATCACCGGTCTTCTGTGTCGCTCGCGCCGGGAGTTGGAGACTGGAGCTGTTCCTATTAATTGACATCTTAATGGTATTGACTTCTGATTCATGAACATGACATATTGTTCTATTGTGATAAATCTTTAATTTCTGCGTATTTTTCTTCCTTTTCAGTGCACTAGTCTTGTAGTTTTTTTGTTATGCTAATTTTACAGTACTTTGTATTTTTATGTTCTTATAAATGATAGCTTTTGAAAAAATTCAATTACAGTTTACTTCTTGTTAGTGTATAGAAATACAATCAAGTTTTGAACCTTGAACTGCTCTTCTTCAACCTTGCCAAACTTACTTATTTCCTCTCATAGCTTATTACTAGATCTTTTCAGATTTTCTCTATAGATGATCTTGTCGCCTGTGAATTAAGACAGTTGTATTTCCTCCTTTTCAACCTGTATTAATTCCATTTCTTTCCCTTGCCCCATTGCCCTGGCCAGTGCCTCCAGCAGAATGTCCAACAGAAGCAGTGAGAGCAGACACCCTGGCCTCGTTTCTGATCATAGAGAGAATGCATTCTGCTTCCTTAACATAAATTATATAAGCAGTAGATTTTTAGTAGATGTAATTTGTCGAGTTGAAAAATCCTTTGTTTCTCCTGGTTTCTGGGAGTTTTTTTTTTTTTTTTTTAACCTTTTTCCTGTTTTCACCAAGAATACTCACTGGCAGCGCTTGCAGCCACAGTGTTTACCCTGAGACAAGTTTGCCACTAAATATCTCGTGTTTATGATTATTTTCACATTGCTCTAGGATATCAACTTTGGGAACAAAAGACATTATTCTATTTATAAGATTCTGTTTTTAATAGTGGTATTTCCATTTACAATGTAGAGTACTTCTCGATCACTGAAAATGTCAAATCCTAGGAAATGTAAGATTTCTACCCATGATGCTAACATCATTCTCGAACAATTTTTGGCCAAAGACTCATTGGATGAATCCAATTTTTCCAAAATAGATGATTCTGATGATTCAGACAATTCTGATGTTAGTTTCACGATGAGTTTTTATACTTTATTTTCACATTGAAATTCACTCAGATTTGCTTCAGCCTCAAAGAGCATGTTTATGTAAAATTAAATGAGTACTGGCAATGAGCTGAATTTTTTTTTCCTAAACAGGAAAGGGTTAAAAAATCATACATCATTACTGAATTTGGCCAGTTGCTTTCTCTGCAGCGATTGAAATGTGGCTCTTCTGTGTCCTGTCACCTGCCTTTCCTGCCCTGGTAAACCTCATCTCCCAACTCTGGCACAGCACCCTCCCCTCCCTAATGTGGTCAGGATGGTCCGTGTGATGTGAGCCAATTGTCTCACCTATTGAAGCTGAACCTAGAAAAGGGCCCCAGTTTTCTAGCAGGCAGGCATCTGCAGGAAAGACAGTCAGGGCCCAGGGCCCAGGCTGCAGAGGCCAGCGAGGCCTCCGGCTAACCGCAGACTGGAAGGAAATGGCCAGGAGCTGGCAAGGGCTCGGACAGGAGCTGACCTGTCCTCTCCTCCAGGCAGCAGGAGGCAGGCATGGTCCCTCTCCCTAGAGCCTGGCTCACAACCACGACAGACCTTACTCCCCCATGAGGACAGAAGGACTTAGAGCAGAGGCCTTCAGACTAAAAGGCATTTGCCTGCAGCGAGCCGAGCCTGACAGCCATTTTCCCACTTTACAAATAAAAACAGAGGTTCACTCATCCCAGCCGGGACGATGTCCAGGCCTCCCTCCCGAAGGAAGCCTGCTTTAATAATCAATCAAGGAGCCATAAACCCCTCAGGCACCAAGTATTTCCCAGCTGGACACATACTTGTGTGAAGGGTGCGGTGTGGATAGAAATGCGTAATTGGGGGTGTTATGAATGGGGTGGCAGGGATAATGATGGCTTTGGTTTACTGACCTTGCTCCTCTCATCCCTCAATCACTATCAAATAATGTGTTGTAATTGAGAAAGAATCTGGGCAAAGCAAGAGAACTCACTAAGAATCTTGGGTGCTAAAACTAGCTTTCTCATATATTTAGGCAACAACAGTTAGCTAGTGTATGCCATTCGTGGGAAGGAACTGCACCTTTGAACAGGGAAGGAAGTGTAGATTAGCCATGCTGATTCTTTTAAATGTAACTGAAATGATTCCCAAGATGACCAAGCTGTTAAGACAGGTTTGCAGCAGATGACATTGTTGTTTGGAATGACTCAACCCTGCTTCCTTATAGGCAGACCCCACTGACTTGGGTCATCACCACGTAACTGGCTCTGATCAGTGGGGTGGGGTGGGCATGACCTATCCTACACTCCACAAACTTACATGGGCTCTTGTGTTCCTGGGCCCCGAGAGAGGAGTCCCACCTCTAAGAAAGTCAATTGCATGGGACGCTGGAGAGAGGGGGACAAGAGGCTCCCAGGAGCTCTGGAGGCAGAGGTCTTGGTGCCATCTTGGAACCTCCTATCCACCCAGGGCTGCACCCCTCTGTTTAGGCTTCTACCCTTCCTGTGCCATCAGCTTCTGCCTCACCTCAAGGCTGTATGCCTTTTCTTTCCTTCAAAGCTTTTGCAGACTCTTATGATTGTCTCACTCTTCATGGCAGCCACATGAGGTCATGGGAGTTCAGGCTGAAGGCAGAGGTCTCGTGCAGGCTGAGGGGGCTTGCCATCCAAACCCAGAAATGTATCTCCAGTGGAATGGGAGGCAGAGCCTGTAGGGGGAGAGGCACAAGGCAGGGGTGGCCACCGGGGATGCTGAGAATGTCTGTGGACTTCTTCCTTCTCCCTCTCAGTAAACTATGCCCTCTCCAAGGGCTCCAGGCCAGGGTGGACTTCAAGCAGGACGTGAAGCTTAGGAATGGGCTAAAGGATTCGCCTGCTGGGGCCATCTCTCCGGCACTGACAGGCATGCTTTAGACCAGTGGTCCTCAAACTTTTCTCTGAAAGAATTTGGAAAAATTCTCTACTCCTCATGTATTTTAAGTTTACATCTAAAAATGTTAATCATGTGTGTTAGAAAGCTGCAAAGTCTGTAATTCCCAGGATATAATAAATAACAGATTTAAAAGTAAAACTATTGCCTTTCTAGAGTATCCATTCGCCTAACCAGGCAACCCTAGGGCAGGTTTGCTTCTTCCCTATAGCCTCTGCAGCTGACGTGCTCTCAAAAGCGCCACCTCCTGAATGGAGGCCAACCAGCACAAAACCAGTGTACCAGACAAAAATACAAACCAAGGACCCTCACAGGGTCCTCTTCACTCCCCTGCTTCCTCCACCACAGCAGGTGCTGGTAGCCACAGCTCCACAGCTGAAAGACTTGAAGATCAATCACATCACAGGACTCTTTGCAGACACCCCCAGAACCAGCCCGGAGCCCAGTGGTTCCGCAGGGTGGCTAGACCCAGAAGAGCAAAAACAATCATTGCAGTTCAGCTCTCAGGAAGCCCCATCCCTAGGGGAAGGGGGAGAACACACATCAAGGGAGCACCCCGTGGAGCAATAGAACCTGAACAGCAGCACTCGAGTCCCAGATCTTCCCTCTGACATAGTCTATCCAGATGAGAAGGCACCAGAAAAACCATTCTGGTAATATGACAAAATAGGGTTCTTTACCACCTCCAAAAGATCACACCAGCTTACCAGCAATGGATCCAAACCAAGATGAAATCTCTGAATTGCCAGAAAAGAATTCAGAAGGTCGATTATTAAGCTAATCCAGGAGGCACAAGAGAAAGGTGAAGTCCAACTTAAAAAAAAAAAAAAACATGATACAGGATATGAAGGGAAAATTCTTCAATGAGATAGCATAAATTAAAAAAAAAAAAAACTTCTGGAAATCAAGGACACACTTAGAGAAATAGAGAATGCACTGGAAAGTCTCAACAATAGAACTGAACAAGTAGAAGAAAGAATATCAGAGCTTGAAGACAAGGCTTTCGACTTAATCCAATCCATCAAAGACAAAGAAAAAAGAATTTAAAAAAAAACGAACAAAGCCTCCAAGAAGTTTGGGACCATGTTAAATGTCCAAACTTAAGAATAATTGGTGTTCCTGAGGAAGAAGAAAAATCTAAAAGTTTGGAAAACATATTTGAGGGAATAATTGAGGAAAACTCCCCTAGCCTTGCTAGAGATCTAGACATCCAAATACCACAAGCTCAAAGAACATCTGGGAAATTCATCACAAAAAGATCATCACCTAGACACACTGTCATTAGGTTATCTAAAGTCAAGATGAAGGCAAGGATCTTAAGAGCTGGGAGTCAAAGGCATCAGGTAACCAATTAAGGAAAACCTGTTAGAGTAACAGCAGATTTCTCAGCAGAAACCCTACAAGTTAGAAGGGATTGGGGTTCTACCCTCCTTAAACAAAGCAATTATCAGCCAAGAATTTTGTATTCAGTGAAACTAAGCTTCATAAAGAAAGGAAAGATACAGTCTTTTCAGACAAACAAATGTGAGGAAATTTGCCACTACCAAACCAGCACTACAAGAACTGCTAAAAGGAGCTCTAAATCTTGAAAGAAATCCTCAAAATACACCAAAATAGAACCTCCTTAAAGCATAAATCTCACAGGACCTATATAACAATAACACAATGGGAAAAAAAGGTATTCAGGCAACAAATAACATGATGAATAGAATTGTACCTCACATCTCACTACTAACAATAAATGTAAATGACCTAAATGCTCCATGTGAAAGATACAGAATGGCAAAATGGATAAGAATTCACCAATCAAGTTTCTACTGTCTTCAGGAGATTCACCTAACACATAAGGACTCACAAAAACTTAAGGTAAAGGGGAGGAAAAAGATAGTCCATGGACACCAAAAGCAAGCAGGGGAAGCTATTCTTATATCAGACAAAAGAAACTTTAAAGCAACAATAGTTTAAAAAGACAAAGAAGGACATTATATAATGATAAAAGGACTAGTCCAACAGGAAAATATCACAATCTTAAATATATATGCACCTAACATTGGAGCTCCCAAATTTATAAAACAATTACTACTAGACCTAAGAAATGAGATCGATGGCAACACAGTAGTGAGGGACTTTAATACTCTACTGACAGTACTAGAAAGATCGTTAAGACAGAAAGTCAGCAAAGAAACCATGGACTTAAACTATACCCTACAACAAATGGACTTAACAGATATTTACAGAACATCCTGCCCAACAACTGCAGAATATACAATCTATTTATCAGCACATGGAACATTCTCTAAGATAGACCATATCATAGGCCACAAAACAAGTCTCAGTAAATTTAAGAAAATAAAAATTATATCAAGTACTCTCTCAGACCACAGTGGAATAAAATTGGACATCAACTCTAAAAGGAACCCTCAAAACCATGCAAATACATGGAAGTTAAATAACCTGTTCCTGAACAACCATTGGGTCAACAATGAAATCAAGATGGAAATTTAAAAATTATTTGAACTGAATGACAATAGTGACATGACCTATTGAAACCTCTGGGATACAGCAAAAGCAATGCTAAGAGAAACGTTCACAGCATTAAGTGCCTACATCAAAATGTCTGAAAGAGCACAAATAGACAATCTAAGGTCACACCTCATGGAACTGGAGAAACAAGAACAATCCAAACCCAGACCCAGAAGAAGAAAATAAAGAATGAAGATCAGAGCAGAACTAAATGAAGCAAACAAACAAAAAAAAAAAAGGATAAATAAAACGAAAAGCTGGCTCTTTGAAAAGACTAATAAAATTGATAGCCCATTAGCGAGATTAACCAAGAAAATAAGAGATAAGATCCAAATAAGCTCAATTAGAAATGAAATGGGAGGTATTACTACTGATACCACAGAAATGCAAAAGATTATTTAATGAATAATGAACATCGTTATGTGCATAAACTAGAAAACCTAGAGGACGCGGATAAGTTCTTCTAGATTAAACAAAGAAGATATAGAAACTCTGAACAGACAAATAACAAGCAGCAGGGTTGAAATGGTAATTAAAAAAAAAAATGCTGGCCAGGCACAGTGGCTCATGCCTGTAATCCCAGCACTTTGGGAGGCCGAGGTAGACAGATCACTTGAGTTCAGGAGTTTGAGACCAGCCTGGAAAACATGGTTAAACCCTGTCTCTACTAAAAATACAAAAATCAGCTGGACATTGTGGCAGGCACCTATAATCCCAGCTACTTGGGAGGCTGAGGCAAGAGAATCACTTGAACCTGGGAGGTGGAGGATGCAGGGAGCCAAGATCACGCCACTGCACTCCAGCCAGGGCAACAACAGCAAAACACCATCAAAAAAAAAAATGCCAACCAAAAAAAAAAGTCCAGGACAGACGGGTTGACAGCTGAATTATATCAGACATTTAAAGAAGAGTTGGTACCAATCTTATTGACCTATTCCACAGGATACAGAAAGAGGGAATCCTCCCTAAATCATTCTATGAAGCTATTATCACCCTAATACCAAAACCAGAGAAGGACATAACAAAAAAAGAAAACTACAGACCAATATCCTTGATGAATATAGATGCAAAAATCCTCAACAAAATACTAGCTAACCGAATCCAACAGCACATCAAAAAGATAATCCAACATGATCAAGTAGGTTTCATATCAGAGATGCAGGGATGGTTTAACACATGCAAGTCAATAGATACACCACATAAACGGAATTAAAAACAAAAATCACGTGATTATCTTAATAGATGCAGAAAAAGCATTTGACAAAATCCAGCATTGTCAAATCGGCAGAGAAGAAACACCTTAAGGTAATAAAAGGCATCTATGACAAACCCACAGCCAACATTATGCTGAATGGGGAAAGGTTGAAAGCATTTCCCCTGAAAACTGGAGCAAGACAAGGATGCCCACTTTCACCACTTCTATTCAACATAGTACCAGAAGTACTAGCCAGAGCAATCAGACAAGAGAAAGAAATCAAGGACATCCAAATTCGTAAAGAGGAAGTCAAACTATCACTGTTTGCTGATGATATGATCATATACCTAGAAAACCCTAAAGACTCATTCAAAAAGCTCCTAGAATTGATAAATGAATTCAGCAAAGTTTCAGGATACAAAATTAATGTACACAAATCAGTAGTTCTGCTATATACCAACAGCGATCAAGCTGAGAATCCAATCAAGAACTCAACCCCTTTTACAATAGCTGCAAAAAAATACCTAACCAATGAAGTGAATATATAGGAATATACCTAACCAATGAAGTGAAATAACTCTACAAGGAAAACTATAAAACACTGCTGAAAGAAATCATAGACAACATAAACAAATGGAAACACATCCCATGTTAATGGATGGGTAGAATCAATATTGTGAAAATTACCATACTGCCAAAAGTAATCTACAAATTCAATGCAATTCCCATCAAAATACCACCATCATTCTTCACAAACTAGAAAAAAAATCCTACATTTTATATCAAACCAAGAAAAAAGAGCCCATATAGCCAAAGCAAGACTAAGCAAAAAGAACAAATCTGGAGGCATCAATTACCCGACTTCAAACTATACTATAAGATCATAGTCACCATAACAGCATGGTACTAGTATAAAAATAGGCACATACCAATGGAACAGAATAGAGAACCCAGAAATAAAGCAAAACTGGTCTTTGACAACTAATCTTCAACAAAGCAAACAAAACATAAAGCGGGAAAGGACACCCTATTCAACAAATGGTGCTGGGATAATTGGCAAGCCACATGTAGAAGAATGAAACTGGATCCTCATCTCTTACCCTATATAAAAATCAACTCAAGATGGATCAAAGACTTAAATCTAAGACCTGAAACAATAAAAATTCTAGAAGATAATATCAGAAAAACTCTTCTAGATATTGGTTTAGGTAAAGGCTTCATGACCAAGAACACCAAAGCAAATGCAGCAAAAACAAAGATAAATAGATGGGACTTCATTGAACGAAAAAGCTTCTACACAGCAAAATAAATAATCAGCAGAGTTAACAGACAACTCACAGAGTGGGAAAAAATCTTCATAGTGTATACATCTGAAAAAGGACTAATATCCAGAATCTACAAATAACTCAAACAAATCAGCAAGAAAAAACAATCCCATCAAAAAGTGGGCAAAGGACATGAATAGACAATTCTCAAAAGAAGATATACAAATGGTCAACAAGCATACGGAATAATGCTCAATGGTCATCGCTAATGACCAGGGAAATGCAAACTATAACCACAATGCAATACCACCTCACTCCTGCAAGAATGGCTATAATCAAAAAATCAGAAAATAGTAGATATTGGCATGGATGTGATGAAAAGGGAACACTTTTGCACTGTTGGTAGGAATGTAAACTAATACAACCACTATGGAAAACATTGTGGAGAGTCTTTGAAGAACTAAAAGTAGATGTACCATTTGATTCATCAATGCCAACACTAGGTATATATACAGAGGAAGACAAGTCACCATACAAAAAAGATACTTGCGCACGCATGTTTATAGCAGCACAGTTTGCAACTGCAAAAATATGGAACCAGCCCAAATGCCCATCAATCAGCAAGTGGATAAAGAAATATATATCTCTCACACTTTCTTTATCATCTATCTATCTATCTATCTATCTATCTATCTATCTATCTATGCAATGGAATACTACTCAGCCGTAAAAAGGAATAAAATAATGACATTCACAGCAACCTGGATGGAATTGGAGATCATTATTCTCAAGTAACTCAGGAATGGAAAACCAAACATCATATGCTGTCACTCATAAGTGAGAGTTAAATTATGAGGATGAAAAGGCAAAAGAATGACACAATGGACTTTGGGGACTCAGGCGGAAGGGTGGGAGGGCGGTGAGGGATAAAGGACTAACATTGGGTACAGTGTACACTGCTTGGGTGATGGGTGCACCAAAATCTCAGAAATCACCACTAAAGAACTTATTCATGTAACCAAACACCACCTGCTCCCCAAAAACCTATTGAAATAAAAAATAAATTTAAAAAAATCACTCTTGAGGAAAGTTCTGATCATGCTGATCCTTAAAATTCTTGACACAGTGACCGGCATGTAAATAATAATAATAATAGTAACCATTGTTCAGTGCTTACCAGACAGCATGTTAAGACTTTTATATGCATTATCTTGTTTTATCTTCAAAACAACCCTAAGAAGTCAGCTTTCTTTTAGTCCTATTTCATAGATGAACTGCCCAAGATGTTACTGCTAGTAAATGGGAAAGTCGGGATTCAGGCCCAGGTACAGTCTAGTGCCTAATACTATCCGCCCTGAGCTTTTACTGAATCAGCAGATGAGATTATGGGTCCCTACCTGGCACTGGATGTTCCAATGAAAAATGCAATTTTATCATCCCGATCATTTCACTGACTCCTTCCCCATGAGAAACGGAAAGGACATAATCCAGTCACATTCTAAAAAGGGCTTGATAGAAGAGGGTGCAATTACAGACCTTCATTCTCCTGGTCCCCAGCTTCACGTAAGATGAATGAAAGTCTTAATTCTCAGTGCGGCTTAGCGACCTGCAACCCTCTGCTTCTCTGTCTCTTAATGTTTTCTTTTCTTGCCCCTAGGATGTAAATCTGCAGCTTTCCCAGGAAAGGCCACGTGCCAGACATTCTTTCAGGCCCTGGGCCTCACCAGCAGCCTCCTGACCTCACTTTCTGCTGAGAACTTGCCTGGAACCAGGGATGGGACTCAGAATCTTTTCACCATTTCAGCCTCAGGATGCCCTGGTGTCTGAGAAAGGAAATGAAAACTCTTCCATGACCAATCCCTCCTCCCCTACCTCACCAGGAGAGGCAGGGAAGCGCCCGCCCCCCCCCAGGGTGGTCTTGGAGTCCAAGTCAGACCAGGGTGGGGAAGCGCTGTGGATAGTCAGCCGAGCTGCACTTGGGATGTGAGAATTCTGAAATAGTGAGTGGACCTCAGACCTCAGGGCAGTGCCTCCTCCGGGCTCTTAACCCCAGATGCGTCCTCCATACTCCTTCCTGGCTGTCCAGCAGAAGCAGACTTGACCACACCACTCCCCAGCTTAAAGCCCACCCCGGACTCCAGGGTGGGTGCAGCCCCAATCTTGCCAGGCTGGCTTCCCCAGATCAGCCCTGCCCACCCTCCAGCCCCACAGCCGGCCACCCCGCCTGGACACTATGCCCATCCAGCTGTGGGCGGGTCCTCCATGACCCTACAGTCCTCGACCTTCAACTCCTTACTAGTCAGTGGTCTCCAAAGAAACAGAACCAGCAGGATCCTGCTTTTCTCCTGGCTCTGAGCCATCTCCATGGCTAGCACTGTGGAGATGGAGCTGCTTCCCCTGCTGGCCTGCCATTGTCCATCCTATGTTGTAACTGCAGGACCCACACGTGGTAAGTCTTGTTTGGAGTTTATTGAGTGCATGAAGCCTTGGGGTCCTCTGAAAACAAGAGGTGAGCTCACAGCCCCCTCCACTGCCTGACTGCACTCGTCCCGGCTAAGAAGAACCCGCAGCAGGCCTCACACCCAGGACCAGCCAACTACGGGCTCCAAAAGGCACCTTGTACCAATTTGGACTTGAACCTTTGGGGGTCTCCTCTGAGGACCTGGGATTCCCATGCTTCTGATCCAGTAAGAAGCAAACTCAACCAAATCACTCCCCATCCTAACACCAATTTTACCAGAAATCCCATATTCTGGCCTCACTGCACCTCGAACCAGGACACAGTTTACCACTCCTGTCTCCAAAGATCCTGCCCTGGGGGCTGCTGTATGTTGAATGGTGGCCCCAGAAAGATGTGTCCAAGTCCTAAGCCCTGGTACCTGTGAATGTGATCATACTGGGGAAAGATCTCTGCAGCTGTAATTAAGTCAAGAATCTTGAGATGAGATCTCCTAGATTAGCTGGATGGGCCCTAAATGCATGGACAAGCATCCTCACAAGGAGAGAGGACACGGAGGAGAAACGCAGAGAGGAAGGCCTGGGAGAGTGGAGACGGAGACCGGAGAAAAGCATCAAGGAAGGTAGAATGCTGCCGGCAGCCCAGGAGCCGGAGAGCAACCAGGAGCCTCTCTCAGAGTCTGCGGGGTCCTGGCCCTGCTGACACTTGAATTTCGGACCTCTGGCCCCCAGAACTGTGAGAAAATATGTTTCTGTTGTTTTAAGCCTCCTGGTTGGTGGTCATTTGTCACTGCAGCCCCAGGAGTCTCTGTGGTCTTGCCCTACCTCCCCACCCCATCTCAACTCCTCCCTCACCAGCTCCGGCTGCGCTCGCCTCCTTCCACCCTCCTCCCTCCCCATCCTTCTTCCTTCCTCTTTCCTCCTCCTCCCTGCCTCCTCCTCCTCCCTCCTGCTTCCCCCTCCTCCCTCCTTTTTCTCACCTTCTGCCTCTTGCCTCCTGCCTGCTCCCTCCTTCTTCCTCCCTCCTCCATCCTCTCTCCTCCTTCTTCCCTTTTGCCTCACTTCTCTTTCCTCCTCCCGCCCTCCTCCTCCCACCTTCTTCCTCCCTCCTGCTTTCTCCTTCCTCCTCCCTCCTGCTTTCTCCTTCCTTCCTCTTTCCTCCTCCCTCCTCCCTCCCTCTCCTCCCTCCTGTTTATTCCCTCCTCCCTCTGCCTCCTACCTCCTCCCTCTTTCCTCCTTCCTTGTCCGTCCTCCCTCCTCCCTCCTCCCTCCTGCCTCCACCATGCCCAGCCAACGTCTCCTCTCATGCATGCTTCTCACCAGCTGGTTCTGCAGCCCCACCGGCCTCCTTCCTCCCTGCCGATCTCATTCACAAGTTGCTTCCCTCCATGGCCTATGCTGCCCACCGCCCAACATGCAGCCCCTCTGCCTCCTGCTCCCTGCTCCTGTCTTTGTCTTGAGCCCTCAGCACTGTTCAGCTGCCTCCCTTCCTGCCTGAACACGAACCCCACCAGGGAAAGGTCTTAGTGTATTTTGGTTTTTTCTCTCATTGTCCCAAGACCTTACAGTAAAGCACAGCTCAAGTGCACCGTGGGAAAGACTTGGTGCGTGAACAGATGAGAGGTTCAAGGGCAAAGAGCCAGCTGTCATGGGCGGGTACGCGAGGGAAGGAGGGCAGCTCAGCGATCGGGGCTGATGGTGCGGGCCAGCTGGGTGGGGAGAGGTCTCGTTGCACTGGCTTCTGGGGTGGCTGATGGTCTTTCCCTGGTTGGCACCGGAGCTCCTGGCTCTCCAGCCCCTGTGGGGAGGAGGAGGCAGCCTTAGCCCCGTGAGATCCCTGTAGGCACAGACACTGGGTCAGATGCTCCTGGTGTGTGAGGAAAGCCTACCCTGTCGCCAAATACACCCTTGCTTTTGTATGGATCAGGGTCAAGTATTAAGTGTAACAGCAGATGAGGAGCCATGGTATTTTCTCAGTAAATAACGGGGAGGCTGGGATTGACGTCCGTGCCCGCTGACCTCAAGTGCAGCGGCCCCCAGGGCTTCTTATTGGCAGGATCCTGACTTGTAAATCGTTGGTGTTCACAGCGGGTAGGGACCTGGTTCACACAGCTCCTCTCTCTGTCCTGTTAATTACCTCCGTGGAGGAAGCGAGGTCAGGACTCCCACCCAGATGACTTCGTCGCAGGGTTGTTCTGCTGTGATTCCGGAAGGTGCTTTTCTTACCCACCACCGCATTACCACCTGAAGCCAAGAAATGCTTTTAAAGGGAATGGCAGGGGGAGAAAAGGAGGAAGCCACAGGCCCTGTGCCAACTGCTGGGCCTGCAACCTCGCTTCTCCTCACTGGCGTTTGAGCTGGAGACGTGATGACCCCCATGTGAAATGAGGGGACAGGGGTTCACAGAGACCAGGGCTCCACCCCAGTGGTGAGTGGTCAGCCAGGACGTGGCTCCCCATCCCTCCGGTGACCAGGTGGGCGCTGGCTCCTATTGTTCCAAGCCCCGGTCAACCCCTGCCACCCCTAAACTAGTGACTTCCGCTTGCGTTCTGCCCCAGGGTCTTCGGGACACCCCACAGGCGAGAGCACCTGCGAGGACCCTAACACATGAGGCTGTGCTGAGTCCTGCGACAGGCAGGAACTTGTCCTCCGCCCCGGCGACCGGGGCCATTTGCGGGTCTTCCTCTTGGTTTAACGAAGGCTCTGGCCTGGTTCCGAAGCTCACCAAGATGCTTATGCCATCCGTTCTTGGCTCGCGTTTCTAGAGCCACCCATGTAGTTGAGAGACAATGAGAAAGTTCGCCCGAGTTGCAATCCTGATCGTGCCTCTGTCTAGGGGCGACTGTGGCTTGTGGTTAAGCCACTGTCTTTACCTGTAGCGGGAGGTGTCTGCTCGTCACCCACAGGCGCGGCCCACGTGTGTCTGTCACGGTGTTTCGTGCATGTGCCCTGGCCCTGTGCTTCTCAGTGGCAGTGACTGAGTTCTCTAGTTGACCCATGCCTGGTCTGTGGCCTCCGCCAGTGTCCGCCACTCGCAGCCCCCCGCAGTGCTCCCAGGAGCCCCCCACTCTCCTCTTCCCATCGTCTCACCAACGGCTGTTTTCCTTCTCTGAGCGTCCTGAGTCGACACCCCGTTATTCCTGGACATGAGCTGTTTGTGGGGGCGGGGTGTGCTGGGCCTTTGACCTTCCCATCAGTACATTAATTCTGCAAGATTTCCTCTTTGGCCCATCTCCCATCCCCCACCAGGACAACTAAAATTGCTAGATGGCGGCGCTTTTATTAACCAGAGAGGATTTTATAATCGTCAACTCAGAGCAGCCAATTAGTCCCTCTCCTCACACACTCGCACAAACACGTGTCCAGGGCTGTGTTGTTCTAAACCCGCTGACCCGTGTTCTCCTATCAGGAGCCCTCCAAACGGAAAATGGCTCCAGCAGCAACACCGCCAACAAAAACACAGCTTCGCAGGGCGGCTGCCCCTGCACTGCGCTCAGCCCAGGCCCGCCCACCTGCCTAGCACCGCCCACCTGCCTAGCACCGCCCACTCGCCTAGCACCGCCCACTCGCCTAGCACCGCCCACTCGCCTAGCACCGCCCATGCACCCTTCAAGGCCCAACTCCTGGGGCACCTCCTCTATGAAGTCCTCCTGAGCTTCACCAGCCAGGCCAACTCCCTCAGCCTCCTGTCTCTGGCCACAAAGTCTTTAGCACCCAGCCCTGCCCGGCACCCGCTCAAGGGTGTTCATCTCCACAGAGAGGTGGTGAATATAATCTCTCATACAGAAGAAGTGTGGGATGGGGCTGCCCGGGTGGCAGAGGTTATTGTCAGAGTCACAGGGCCTGGAAACCCTCCTGCCTCCCCCTCCTGGGTTGGAAATCCTGGAGCTGACTTTCAAGGCAACTTTCAAGACCAAGTACAGACGCCAAGGTCAAATGCAAACAAGCATAAGCTCGGCTGAGCGTTGGGGCTCGCAGGACTTCAGGGGAGGAGCCTAGACTCTGGTTTTGAGGCTGGGAGACATTTCCAAACCCTCTTCTTGTCACATTGGACAAAGGACATCATCACTCCGAGCTGTGGCCATCTCCCTGCCTCGAGGATAAAATTGGTGAAGCCTGAGGGCTGCTCAAGGGTTTTAATGACCTACATGAAACCGTGGCTTAATGGGGCCCATTATGCTAAAGAGATTCTTGTAAAATAGACGTGGGGGCAGCTTCAGGCTCCTGTGTGTCCAATGGCCTTGGGCAGCCTCCCAGCTCCATGAAACCTCAGTCTTTTCATCTGTGTTAAGGGGACACTCACTTCTGTCCCACTTCATCCGTGGAGTGATAGCCACGTAAGCTAAAGTGTAGAGAACGCCCGGAAAATGGGCAAGTTCCTGCAAGTATGAAGCTTCATCTGCAGATCTCAGAGAAAAGAACGACGGGTGGCTTTGGAGCCCTAAATTGCCTACTTCCGTGTGTTTGCACACTTAGAGGACAGTGAGGACGGCTTTGATTCCCCAGAGTGAACCACAGTCATCGTTTCTTTACCCAGTGTGGTCAGCCCTGAGACTTGGACTGAGGCTCAAACACCATCCTGGGGGCTAGCCCTGCTAGAGCTCCTGCAACCCTGGAGGGAGTAGCCCTGTGGCCTGGGGGCCCCTCCGTCTCTGCAGTCTGACATCGTACAACCCCCAGCTCTCAGCCATGCTGCCATTTGACCCCCAGTTCCTTCTCAAAATATCCCTGACAGTTTCCTGGATGAAAATTCAGTGGCACTCAATGAAAATTTATGTTTCAGGCCCCAGAGGAAAGAGTCAGGGCCCTGATGGGTTTGTTTAAGCCCCGCCCACCACCTCTGCTGACCCCAGCCCTAATGACAGGGTGAGTACCCAACTCCATCAGGAGGTCGCAGTTGGGGGGCACAGCATAAGGCTCGGGTTACCGGCAGCCTGAAGCCTGCCAGGAGGAATAAGCAGGGGTGGGCACCAGTCCTCAGACCTCAGGCCACTTGGGGTCCTCTAGGGAGCTGCCTCCTGCACCCCTCCCTGCACCCCTGCACCATCCTGACGCTGGCTGCGGTCTGGCCTTTCCTTCCCAGACCTTCCCCTCATCAAAGCGAGTCCTTCTCAGGTGCCTGGCCTGCCCAGGTGGCCCTGCATCCAAGGCCCAAGATCTGCCCAGTGGAAGGAGAAGAGAAGGAGCTTCCTCGTTTGGGGTGTTGAGGACCCTGATGGTGTTGTGCCCCTTATCTTATCACCCATTATTTTGCAGGACCCAAAAGTGCCTCCCAGCAATCCCATACAGATGTGATCACCTAAGTGACATGGTGACCTGCAGAAGAAGAGAAAGAGAGGGAGAGAGGAAAGGAGTGTGATGTGCAATATCGGGATCTGTCCTCTGCGTCTGCGACCTGCCCAAGCCACCCAGTGGGACACTTGACCTTGCCACACAGTGCTGTGGTCCAATGTATGACTCCACTGCAAGATGAGCCTGAGGAAGGGAGGCGCTTATCCGGGTAGGATTCGTGCACTACATGTGCCACATTTCTTGGATAAAAAATTAAAATGGTTAATAACCTCCTAGAATAATGTGGAAAATCGGAAAGGATTCTGCAGGACGCAAGCGGCCAGAGGACATGCGCATACAGCATCGAGCCCCAGACGGGGGTCCTACCTCGCTCCTCTTCCTCCCTCTTTCTCTTCCCTTTGATTTTGTGGACTCAGGGGTGCTTCTCCACCCCTTCCTCTGCCTCCGTGCCATGTGAGAGGAGGGAGAAGGCTGATCCCTGCCAGCATCGTTCAACAGTACCCAGCCCCAGTCAGCCAGGACCCAGAATTGATCAGATGCCAACAGAACCCACTGAGGGTGCCTCAGGTAGAGGGCCTCTGTGATCTGCAGTGTGGCATGGGGAGAGTAGGCATTTGGGGGTGTCAGGTGGGGGGTTGGGGGTTCCCCCAAAAGGCTGGCAGGGAGGAGGTGGTAGGGCAGGTCTCAGACCTTGTGGGTGGACACCTAGGCAGGACTTTCCTGCCCCTGCAACGCCAGAGTTGGCAGGCTGAGGTTCACATGGGCTCTTTCCCCAACAGCACCATGCTGGGTTGGGTCTCCGAATCTCTGCATCGGTTCCTCACAGAGTTCCCAGTTCCCTGGAATCTCTGGAACCCTGGCCCCTGGATTTTCCAGTTCCTGGAATTCCCGCCCCCACGTCTCTGCTTAGCCAGCCCTTAGCCATCCTTCAAGGCTGGCCACACCACCCTCACATGTGGCAGGCAGACCCCAGCCCCATGCAGCCCATATGCCCACTGTAGACCATCGGTGGAGGCTTTCCCTCCTGTCTCTGAATCACCTGCCTGAGGAGACCCAAGGCCAGGTGTGGCCAGCCAGGCTGACCTAAGGCCCCGAGGCTGTGCTGAGCTCTCCTCTGCCACCTGGTGGCTGATCCCTGAAACTGCTGCAGGCTTTGCACTTCTGACTCGGGCTGACCATGTGGCCCCTTCCAGATCCCTGAATGCTCTTAGGGGCTCCTCTCGTTACCCTCCACACGGACAGCATTGCTGACCTCAGTAGCTGCCCACAGAGGCTGCTGCCCACAGAGGCTGTGCTGCTTTTCTGCAGCCGGGGTTGAGCCCTGGATTCAGATGGGGGATGAGGGCTCCCTGTCCTCGGCTTCAAGCAGTCCAATCTGTTTGCTCTTGCCACCCTCTGCTTGGTCTCTAGCATGCCACCTTCTACCCAGCCCTGGCTGAGTGTCAGGGCGGCCCGCTGAACAACTTGGAGGCAAGTTCCTGGGGCTGGGCTGGAGTCTTGGGTGCCTCTGCCTCACGCACATCCCAGAGTCACGGCCTCCTATAATTACCCACAATGGTCCATTGGACACTTGTGCCTCTTGGAACCCCATCGTCCCAGGAAGGACCCAGAAAGGCAGAGAGTGACCTTCATTTCATCTTTACTCAAAAATCTTAGTCTCAATTAGCAACCCGAGGTGACATCCCCCCAGTTGTAGAAGGTCCTCCAAGTCCTCTTGGGAACAGAATCCCTGCTGCCTCCAAGTCCTTGAAAGCCTGTGGCCCTTGCTGCGCAGCCACATGCTTCTTATCTGACTGGGGTTGGCAGCTCACTGCTCATTCCTGGAGGGGCCACAGAGCCTGGCACGGCACTTGGTGTGTGGGGGCAGGTGGATGTGCAGCCAACCATGGCCAGCCATGCCCACTGCAGGACTGCTTATGCTGGCCTCTGCCTCCCTGGTAGGGCCTGATCTCCAGCTCCAGCAGCCTCCCCCAGAACAGCTGGTGTCCCTGGCCACTTGCCAGGGCTGGGTTCCACGGGGGTCATGGCAGATGCAGATCTTCCCACAGCTGGGAGGCTGCCAGGGCCAGAGGCAGGTGGAAAGAAGCCCCATCACCTGGGCAGAGACCCCCAGGGCAGATCCTGGTGCTCACCCGTAGCCCCCTGGCTCCTGTCCCCACAGGCTAGACAGGGATGCTCAAAGCCCCCAGAATCTGCTTCCTCGCTGGAACCATGAGTCTTGTGTGAGGTTGTTAGTAGACTCTTAATGTCCAGCAACCCCCATGTCTCTCAGCCTGGAGTCAAGCCAAGGAGCATGCAAGCGCCAGCCTGAGAAGCTTCCAGGCACTTTTAGGCCCCCATCAGACAGGGGGAGATATCAGGGTCGGGAGGAGTCCAGAGGTTGCTCAGTAATGGCCACCCGAGGGGGGCCTGAAGTCCCTGTAACTTGCATGGCTAGACTGCCTGTCCAGAGAAGGTTCCCCTCACCCCAGCCTTGCTCCCAGATGCTGTGACACACTGGGATTCTGCCATCCCCACACCTCTGGTGTGTGCACCAGCTGCTGCAGGAACAGACCAAAGGGGAGCAAACATGCATTGTGCTGGTGCCACACAAGGCTCCATGTGTCCTTCCATGGATGGACAGGGTGGGAATGTCAAGAACACACAGCCAGTCGGGTGGCCCCAGAGCCTGTGCCCGTGCCTCACTGCTCCACTCTGGGGCCCCCACAGTGATGGTGTGGGGCATGCCACCTGCCTGGGGCCAGGGAGCTGCGTGTGTCTCAGTAGGGATGCCCCAGTGCACCAGCTGCAGAATGATGAGCATTTGAAAACTGCCCCTCCCAGCCCGGCCCCCCCCGGGAAACGGATCTGCCTGCTGTCACCAGGAAGATGTCCTTTCCCTGTGTTGAATGGGTTGGACTGAGAAGGGGTGGTCAGGACACATCCCTGGGCTGTACACGCCTGGAAACACACCCCTTCCAGCACCCAGCTCTGCAAAAGTGAACCTCAGGACTTCCTCCACCCCTCTAATAGCACCTTGGAGAGAACCATGTCCACCACTTGGCAGGTTTCAACTATTTGAGAGTAGCATCTTGATCCACTTCTTCCAGAGACTGTCTGGGTATCCTGAGCAGCACAGCCTACTTAGCTTCATCAAACTTCACATTTCTTAGATTGATTAATTTTAGAAAAATAGAGAATTTAAGCTCCAATACACCAATGACACCCTGCTTTGAATATGTGTGAGCATAGAACAGATTAGCATGCAGAGGCTCTGACCAGGCCTGTAGCAAATATATCTGACTTGATTTAATCTAGTTTTTGCCAACCATTTTCACGTAATACCTATTAGCATCCTACCAAATAGAGACTCATGGGACTGAAGTGACCAGCTCATCCCAGGAATTTCATGGGACTTTCCTGGTTTTAGCAGTGGAAGTTCCACACCCCTGGAAACCCCTCAGTCCCAGGCAAACCAGGACAGTCGGTCATCCTACACGAAACCCGCTCTGGGAAAGCTGCTCTGATAAATGATTTCCAAAACACGCTCCACTTAACTCTCCCTTCCCTTCCTCAGACGCTTACGAGGAAGAAATTAAAATGTTTTAAAAAGCAGGATAAGAGCTGCGGGATGATGCAGTGAAACTAAAACCCCAAGTCCAGGGGGAGGGAGTGGCATGGGAGGAGGGGTGGAAGGGGTGGCCCCGTCATTATCATCAGGAAGGTGGTACCCACCCCTCCCCAGGGGAGATGGGGCATCCATCAAGAGCCTTTATGACCCTGTCCAGACACTGAAAGATTCCTGGATCCCAAAAACGCCAAGATAATTCATGAGGCTTATATTTCATTTGAGACTTCACAATTATTTATTGGAAAAACATCTTCTCCAGGAGGAGGGGAAGGGGAGAGAGCCTTTCTCCTCCTCCTCTTCCTCCTCCTCCCTGTCTCCAGGCAGCTTGGCAAAAAGCTGCATTCCATCCCCGTCCCAATCCCTAGGGTCCATCTTGCTGAAAAGGCAGAGCTCTGTGCCCAGGTCATACCACAGAGGAAGCCCCCGGGCTATTAAAGCCCCTGCCATAGGATGCCTCAGACCAGTGCCAAGTCCAGCACATAGGGGATACGGGGAAGTATTTCTTTCTTTTAGACATGTTGCCTATTTTTTTTAACTTTCAATTTAGTGCACTCATAGCATAACAATAAGGTGGGGGAAAATCTAATTTATAAACACCCACAATTCTCTCCACCCTCACAAATTGTGTTCACTTTTCTCTCTTCCTTTCTGGCTATTGTACATGCATATATGTAATTGTTCCAGAGGCATAACCATGGTGCAAGTAGAAGTTTGCATTTTGCTTTTTTCAATAAACACATCCTAAAAAAAAATTCTCCTTATTACTGTTTGGTCTTCATAATTATTTCAGAGAATGGGTGCAACCATTCCAGTGAGAAAATGCACAGTATTTACCTACACCTTACCCTGTTTGAATTTTGAGATTAATTCTAATTTTTCCTTGTATGGTTAATGTTGTAATGGGCATCTATGTATTAGGTTGGTGCACAAGTAATTACAGTTTTTGCCATTACTTTCAATGACGAAAACCGTAATGACTTTTCGACCTAATACATAAACCTTTTCTTCTGTCTGGATTAGTTATTTACATATATATTGAATAATGAAATTTGGATCAGCTTTCCTGTGATGACTCAGACTCAATATGAGAATGACTGTAAACGTTCCAAAAACAGAAAGTCACAGTTGATTATTGCAGCTGGGCACAAAGGACACAGTGCTGATTTTGCTTTTTTATTCTTTTTTATAAATACAGATGAGTACATAAACCATATATAAAATGAAGAATAATTGCTGAGTAATGTCAGTGGAAATGCAGAGGACGTGCCTTTGAAAATCATTTTTATATAAGCAGGGCAAACACTGACCAAAAAAAAAAAATTATCAAAATAAACTTTTCCAGAACTCTGGAAATTAACCAAAGGCTTGCAACAATTCAGGGAGCATTTATTCAGGAAAAGTGGCTGGATCGCCATAAGAACTGTGAGATTCGTGGCACTGTAACTTGCCCTAGCCCAACCCCTCTCTCCAGCTCTGCAGTAACCACAGAAGTCAATGGTCCTGCAATCACAGTGAAAACCAGCAGCCCAGCAGACAAGCTAGGGGGCGGAATTCAGTCGGAGCTCCTCCAAAGCCCCGTTTCCAGAGAGCTGCCATTCCTCAGTCGTTCATTCCACTTCTCCGGCAATTGTTTATTATGATAGCAGCTTGAGGTGATGAAACAATAGAGGTAAGCAAGATGATGGAAAAAACCTAAAAGGAAAAGTTTGGGAAAGAAATATCCAGAAGGAGGCTTTGAGAAACTCCAACACTTTTGTGGGACTCCAGAAGGCCACATACATGACCAGGAAAGACCTGATGGGGCCTGAGGTGTCACCACTGGCTGTACTCAAGGTGCTGTGAAAGCAGGAAGTGAAGATCGTGCCCAGTTGGAAGCTGCTTGCCTGTGACTTGAAGCATTGCCCCACACAGAGGCAGGGCCCCTCAGCAAAGGCTGTGAAACTTACTGGTTCTAGGCAGTCAAGGAAATTATCCAGTCACGATCTGCCAGCTATGCTGAGTACAGACCTCAGTGGCCACACAGGACAAAGAACACAGAAATCGCTTGGGAAAGCCACTCAACAAGCAAATAGCAGCAACAACAACAACAAACCCTGAGGAGAAGGAGAATCTGATTTCCAGAGTTGGCATATTATATTATTTTACATGTTCAGTTTTCAACAAAAAATTAGGAGGTGAGCAAAGAAACATGCAAGTATGGTCTGTCACGGGAATTAGAGCAAAAGCATGGGTGTTGGATTTATTAAACAAGGAATTTAAGTCAGCTACTTTAAATATGTTTAAAGAAATAAGGAAACTATGTCTAAAGAACTGAAGGAAAATATGTGAACTGTGTCTCATGAAATAGAGATTAATAAGGAGATAGAAATTGGTTTTTCTTTAAAAAACACATAGAAATTCTAGAGTGGAAAAGCATAGTAACTGAAATGAAAACTTCACTAGAGGCAGTCAATGGCACATTTGAGCTGGCAGCAGAAAGAATAAACAAGCTTGAAGAGAGGTCCATGGAGTTTTTTCAGTCTGAGAAAACAAAAATAAAAAGAATGAGGAAAAATAAACAAAGCCTCAGAGATCTGTGGGCCTACCAGCAAATGCATAATGGGACTCCTTGAAAGGGAGGAGAAAGAAAAGGGAGCAGAAATAACATTTAAAAAACAATGACCAAAACTTCCACACGTGACGAAAAATCTTAATCTACACATCTAAGAAGCTTAATAAGTTCCAAGTAGAATAAATGGAAAGAGATTCACAAGTGGACACCTCATAATCAATTGCCAAAAGCCAAAAACCAAGAGGAATCTTGAAAGCATCCAGAATCAACTCATCACATACATGTATCCTCAGTAGGATTAACAGTGAATTTCTCACCAGAACATATAGATGCCAGAAGGCAGTAGGAAAACATTCCTGACATGCTGTAAAGACTGTCAATCACAAATTTAATATTTAGCAAAACTATCACTCAAAGAGAAAGAGAAATTGAGACATTTCCAGATTAAAAGAAAAACCTGAGAGAATTTGTCACTAGCAGTCCTGCACTACAAGAAGCATACACCTACTATGTACCTACACAAATTTAAAATTAAAAAAATTTTAATAAAAAAAGGAAACACTAAAGGAAGTATTTCAGGCTAAAATGACAAGAAGTACACAGTAACTTGAGTTCACATGGAAAAATCAGAGCATCTGTAAAGGTAAGTACACAGGTAAATATAAAAGATGGTATACAGGTATCATTGTTTGAAACTCATTTTTCTCTACCTGATTTTAAAAAACAACTGCAAAAAGCAGCAATTATAAATCTGTGTTGGTTTTTCACTGCATAAATATGTAATTTGCATGACAATAATAGCAGAAAGGAAAGGAGAAAGTAATGGTAGTACATAAGGGTGAAGTTTTTATATACTATTAAAATTAAATGTGTAGTCATCTCACCTAGACTGCTATACATTAGGATGTAATTGTAATTTCCAGGGCCACCACTAATAAAATATCTCAAAAATATATAGTAAAAGACATAACAAGGAAATTAAAATGGTACACTAGAAAATATCTTTTCAACACCAAAAGGTCAAAAATAGAGAAACAAAAAAGACGTAAGAGATACAGAAAAAGTGCCAAGATAATTCAATGGGAAAGGAATAGTTGTTTCAATGAATGGTGCTGAGGCAATTGGATAGCCACATGTGAAAAATGAAGTGTTACCCTATCTCATACCATATACAAAAATTAATTAAAAAGAGTAACCTAAATGTAAGAGCTAAAACTATAAAATATTTAGAGAAAATAGGTGTAAATCTTCATGAGTTTGAGTTGGGCAATGGTTTCTGACATATGAAACCAAAAGTATAAGCAACCAAAAAAAATAGACAAACTGGACTTCATAAAAATTAAAAACTTATACAACTTAAAGCACATTATCAAAAAAGTAAAAACAAAGCAAACCACATAATGGGAGAAAATATTAGCAAATCATAAATTTGATAAAGGACTAGTGTCTAGAATACATAAGGAATACTTATAACTCAACAATAGAATGACAAATAATCCAACTTTTAAAATGGGCAAAGGATTTGAATAGATATTTCTCCAAAGAAGATACACAAATGGCCAGTACACACATAAAAAGATGTTCAACATCATAAACCATTAGGAAACCTCATCTACTAAGATGGCCATGTCAAAAAGATGGACAATAGCAAGTGTTGACAGGGATATAAAGCAAGTGGAAACTTTTTACATTGCTGGTGGAAATGCAAAATGGTGCAGGCACTTTAGAAAGCAGTTTTGAAGTTCTTCAAAAAATTAAACATAGTATCACCATATGATCCATTCTACTCACAGATACATATCTATGATAAATGAAAATATATGTACATGCAAAAACTTCGTACGTATATGTTTATACATTATTCATAATAGCCAAAGAACCCAACTGTCCATCAGCTGATGAATAGATAAATTGTGATATATCCATGCAATGGAATATTATTCAATCATAAAAGGATGAAGTCCTAATATATGCTTCAATATGCATGAACCTTGAAAACATACTAAATGAAATAAGCCAGACACAAAAGGCCACATATTGTATGATTCCCATTTGTATAAAATATCCAGAATGGGAAAATTCATGGAGACAAAAATTAGATTAGTGGTTGCCAGGGCCTGGGGGGAAGGGGAGAGGAACGTGAGATATAAGGTTTTGTGATAAAGTTGTTCTGGAATTAGATGCTGGTGATGGTTGTACAGCATTGTGAATATACTCAAAATCACAGAATTGTATACTTTAATGGGTAAAATCATTATATACAGTATGATGTCACTTTGGTAGAAAATGCATTTACGTATTATATATATTTAGAAAAAGATCTGGAAGGATATAAGCTATTAACAAGTGGTAATTTTTAGGTGATGCAAATATAATGTTGCTATCATTTTTGTGTTCTGATTTTCTAAAATGGAAATACACTGCTTTTGTTTAAAAACAAGATTATTTCTAATTTAAACAAAACAACACATGATTAACTGTGAAGCCAATTCCTATGTAGCTAAAAAATAGCACATCAGCCTCTGGGAGAGTTTCCTAGTTAGAACCGCCTCTTACCTACCCACCCCTAAGGGTGGCCACTGTTCAATTTGTATAATGATCACTCCTTGCTTTTCTTCTCTCAAATGCACCCTTGCAGTGATTGTATTTATCCCCAAACATATACAGGCTAACCTAGTTTTGAACTTTTCTGAATAGTGGAATTGCGCCATGGGTGCTTTTTGGATCTTGCATCTTTAGCATGTCACACACGTGAATTCACCCTATATTGTTGCATGTGAGGACAGTTCTTAAGTTTCTATTTTGACTAGCATCCCGTTGAATAAATACACCACGATCTATCTATCCATGGTACATTGAAGGACACTTGGGATGATTACAAGGAGTGCTACTGGGAGGATTATGGAACATTGCCCTGGGACCCATGGGCACAAGTCTCCCTAGGGCACACGGAGAGTGAAATTCCATTCACAGGAATGCACATCTTCAAATATACTAGAAAATGTCACTGTTTTCCAAAGGAGTTGAAACAGTTCATACTCCCACAGCGGTATATGAGTTCCTATTGGGCCACACCCTTAGCAACATTCTGCATTGTCATGGCTTTTTATTTATCAATCTGGTGGGTGTGTGATGATATCTCACTATGGTTTGATTTGCATTTATCGCTGATGAGTTGGAGCACATTTTCATTTGTTTATTGGCCTTTTTGGATATCTGTTTTTATGAAGTGCTGCTTACATCTCTTGCCCATTTTTGTCTATTGGGTTCTCTGTTTTTTATTATTACTTTGTGGGAATTCAAATTCTTTTTTTTTTTTTTAGACAGAGTCTCGCTCTGTGTGTGATCTTGGCTTACTGCATCCTCTGCCTCCTGGGTTCAAGCGATTCTCTCGCCTCAGCCTCCCAGGTAGTTAGGGTTACAGGTGCCCACCACTACACCTGGCTAATTTGTGTATTTTTGGTAGAGACAGGCTTTCACCATGTTGGCCAGGCTAGTCTCGAACTTCTGATCTCAAGTGATCTGTCCGCATTGGCTTCCCAAAGTGCTGGGATTATAGGAGTGAGCCACTGCGCCTGGCCAGGAATTCTTTATATATTCTATAACATGAGTTCTTAGAGGACATGCATGTGGCAAATGTCATCTCTCACTCTGTGGCTTGTCTTTCCCTTCACAATGATATCTTTCAATGATCTAGAGGGGGCTACGTTTATTGTAGACTAGTACGACTATCTTTTCCTTAATGGTTAATTCTTTCTGTGTCTCATTTACGAAATTCCTTTCTATGCCATGGTTATGAAGATAAATTCCTACAATATCTTATGAAAGCTTTATAGTTTGACTTTTGTTTTCAGTTTTTGTTTTGACTTACCTGAAATAGAGTTTTGTGTGTGATGTGAGGTAGGGGTCTGCTCAGTTATTAGAGTTATGTAACAAATTAGTCCAAAACTTTGCTGTATAAAACAACCATGTAGTTTACTCGCAGATTTTGTGGGTGAGGAATTCAGAAAGGGCCCAAAAATGAAGTTTTTGTTTGTTTATTGTTTGAAGTCCACAATGACTGGGTTCTGAGAAACTTTTGAAGGCCAGAACCATCTCATGCACTCACATATCTGTCACTTGATGCTACCAGTCAGCTGGGGAGCTGTTTCTCTGCACATTGGGTGGCGGTTTCTCCATATGGTCTGGTTTTGGCTTCCTCTCAGTGTAGCGGCTGGGTTTCAAGGACAAGCATTAAGAGAGGCAGGAAAGACAGAGAGAGAGCCAGGTGGAAGCTTTATTGCTCTTTTTGACTTAGCCTCAGCAGTCACTTCTGTGCATGCTGTTGGTCAAGGTATTTGTAAAGGTCTGCCCTGGCACAAGGGGAGAGAACACAGACCCAGGTCTCAATGGAGAAGTGTCAATGTCACCTTGAAAGGTCTGTGAGATGGGATGTATACAGGTGGTGTCATTTTTGAAAAATATAATCCACCATGGCATCGAATTTCATTTTTCCACATGGATATCCAATTTACCCAGGACCACTTATGGAAATGTTCATCCTTTTCTAACTGGCCTGAAATGCCACTGCTTACACATATCGAGATCCTGGATATGGGAGCTTCTGTTTCAAGATGTTGTTTTCTGTTCCGTTGTTCTACGAGTCCATCCTTAGGCCAGTGTCACACTTGCTCAGGTATTACAGCATTATAATAAGTATAGATGTCTCATAGGTCAAGTACATACTGTGATATGGTGTGATTATTTTTCCTTTTTTTTTTTTTTTTTTTTAGTTGCAAGATTTAATAGAGTGAAAACAGAGCTCCCATAAAATGGGAGGGGACCCAAAGTGGGTTGCCGTTGCTGGCTCGAATGCCTGGGTTTATGTCCCAGTCATTGTCCCTCCCCCTGTGCTCTCAGGCGATTGATGATTGGCTATTTCTTTACCTCCTGTTTTTGCCTAATTAGCATTTTAGTGAGCTGTCTTTACTACCTGATTGGTCGGGTGTGAGCTAAGTTGCAAGCCCTGTGTTTAAAGGTGGAAGCGGTCACCTTCCCAGCTAGGCTTAGGGATTCTTAGTCGGTCTAGGAAATCCAGCTAGTCCTGTCTCTCAGTCCCCCCTCTCAAAAGGAAAACCCAAGTGCTGTTGGGGAGGTTGGCCAACAACAGCTCTAACTGCTTCCTGCTGAATTGGGGTGTAGTAGGGGTCATGCAGTTGAGATTTCCTCAGGAGAGGTGCTTTTGATGTCATTAACATTGGAGCAGGGGCTAAAAGGCAGGTCCAGGGGTCCGTGGTAGATCTTAGTCATGGACTGCATCTGGGACTGCATTTGAAGAATGATTTGTGGTTTTATAGTTTTGATTCTGGAAGAGACAAACTTAACAAGCAGGCTAAAGATACAGGGATTGAAATGTATGGCCTGAAGTGCAGAAGATTATTTCTTTGGCACACTTCACAGGCCCTGACTATCTGCTCGATAGTATTGAAAAGGCCTGGTCCAGTAAAGGCCTGGTCCAATAATAATTTGGCCATCTGATGGGTGCTATCAATGGGTAAGTGAAAGGTTTGGTGAAGGGTTTTAAGTAATTTCTATTGGTTAGTTGCAGGCAAAAGTATCTTTCCTTCTTTGGTGGCTAGCCATGCTGAGGAGAGGAAACTATTTCCTCGTGAGGTTCCCCATTCTATTTCTTTTGCTGAGCACTGGGGCTTGGTTTCCCGGAGGGGATGACCTCATACTGGGGGTCCTCCTAGAAGCATTTCTAACGGAGGGTCCTGCCTTGCGGCTCTTTTGGCTTCAATATCGTCTTGGCGGTTCCCTTCTATTTCCCTTTCCTTTCCTTTCTGACAATCCAGCAGCGTGAGACTGCCACCTCTGTAGGTTTCTGTACAGCCAAGAATAATCTCCTAATGGCTTCCTCATATTTGATAGGTGTTTCCTCAGAAGTTAGGAATTCCCTTTCTCTCCATATTGCTGTGTGGGCATGGAGGACTGGGTAAGCACACTTAGAGTCTGTATATATATATATATATATGTTTACCCTTTTTCCTTTTCCTAATTCTAGTGCCTGAGTGAGGGCTATTAGTTCTGTCAGCTGAGCGCTAGTTCCTGGAATGAGGGGATTACTTTTTTTTTTTGAGACGGAGTCTCGCTCTGTCGCCCAGGCTGGAGTGCAGTGGCTGGATGTCCGCTCACTGCAAGCTCCGCCCCCCCGGCTCATGCCATTCTCCTGCCTCAGCCTCCCGCCACCAAGCCTGGCTAATTTTTTTTTGTATTTTTAGTAGAGACAGGGCTTCACCGTGTTTGTCAGGATGGTCTCAATCTCCTGACCTTGTGATCCACCAGCCTCAGCCTCCCAAAGTGCTGGGATTACAGGCATGAACCACAGCGCCTGGCCGAGGGGATTCCTTTTAAGTATTCCATTATCACTGACCACTGCATATGCCGTTTTTTGAAGTCTTTTTTCTACAAAGGAACTTCCATCAGTATACAAGTTGAGGTTGGGATCAGTCAAGGGAACCTCTAGAAGGTCCCCTTGAGCGGTGTAGGTTTGAGCAATCACCTGTTGACCGTTATGTTTTATCTTTTCTTCATTGTCTGGAAGAAATGTGGCTGGACTAAGAGTTCCACAAGTGTGCAGTCACAGCACTGACCCTTCAAGTAATAGAGCCTGATATTTAAGCAAACGGTTGTCTGACAGCCACAAGTTTCTTTAGCAGTGAGTATGTCATTTACATCATGAGATGTCCACAAGTAAGATCTCTTCCCTGTATTATTTTAACTGCTTCAGATACTAAGACTCCTACTGCCGCCACTACCCGTAAACAATAAGGCCAAGCTTTGTGATTATTTTTCAAAAATGGCTTGATTCTTCTTGGCCCTTTGTGTTTTCATATACATTTTAGTGTCATTTGGTGTCAAATTCCACCCTACCTCTTGCCTTCCCCCCGGAAAAAAAAAAAAAAAACTATGGACATTTTGTTTTTTGGGGTTTTTTTAAACTTCTATTTTAAGTACGGGGTGCATGTGTAGGCTTGCTACATAGGTAAGCTTGTGTCATAGGGTTTGTTGTACAGATATGTTATCACCCAAGTATTAAGCTTAGTACTCATTAATTATTTTTCCTGATCCTCTCCCTCCTTCCACCCTCCACCCTCCGATGGACCCCAATGTGTGTTGTTCCCCTCTATGTGTCCATGTGTTCTCATCGTTTAGCTCCCACTTATAAGTAAGAACTTGTGGTATTGTTTTTTTGTTCCTGTGTTAGTTTGCTAATGATAATGGCCTCCAGCTCTCTTTGTGTTGCTGCAAAGGACATGATCTCGTTCTTTTTTTATAACTACATTATTCCATGGTGTATATGTATCATATTTTCTTTATCCAGTCTATCATTGATGGGCATTTAGGTTGATTCCATGTCTTTGCTATTGTGAATAGTGTTGCAATGAACATACACATGCATGTGTCTTTATAATAGAATGATTTCTATTCCTTTGAGTATATACCTGTGGGATTGCTGGGTGGAATGGTATCTCTGTCTTCAGGTCTTTGAGGAATTACCATGCTGTCTTCTACAACTGTTGAACTAATTTATACTCCCACCAACAATGTATAAGCATTAAAAACTATGGACATTTTGACTGGGATTGCATGAAATCTACATACCTATTTGGGAAGAATTTACATCTTCATATATTAGCTGTTTCTCATCCATGAACTTAATGTATTCTTCCATTTGGGAGGCTGAGGCAGAAGAATCGCTTGAACCTAGGAGGTGGAGGTTGCAGTGAGCTGAGATCATGCCGCTGCACTCCAGCCTAAGGGACAGGGCAAGACCGTCTCAAAAAATAAATAAATAAATAGATAAATAAATAAAATAAATAAATAATATATTTATTAAAAGTTCTCTTTTTCCATCATAGAATTCGTATGCATTTTGTTCAAGCTTATTTCCAGGGACTTCATTTTTTAAAAAATGATTTGTTTTTCTGGTGTTTTTTCCTAGTTGTTTCTGGAATTTAAAATGTAATTGATCTTTGTATATTGATTTTGTACCCAGCAACTGTGTTACATTCTTATTAATTCTAATAAATTTAACTTAGATTCTTCATGTACTTTTAGGCACACAATCATAGTATCTGTGAATAGTCAGGGAGCTGAACACAGCTCACTAAAAGCGGGATACCCATGTGGGTGGTTACAGGTGTATTTGGCTTTCTCTAGTTGGTCCTATGTTAGAAACAGGGACATAAATTAGGGAAGATGTCAGCTGTTCATTGAATCCTGGCCACTTGGGGTCAGTTGTTACAAAGGCTCTTGTTTGGCTTCCTGGACAGGTTGCTGGAGATGGTGGCCTGCCTTCCTCCATATCTGGCTTATCAACAGCAAGCTGGTCTCGGGGCTGGCCACTGTAGGAAAGGGATGGGTTTCCGGGGCTGGTTGCCATAGGTTGCAGGCCAGAGCTCTGTTTTTGTTTATTTGTTTGTTTGTTTGTTTTGAGATGAAGTCTCGCTTTTGTCACCCAGGCTGGAGTGCAATGGTGCAATCTCGGCTCCCTGCAAGCTCTGCTTCCTGGGTTCAAGCAATTCTCCTGCCTCAGCCTCCCCAGTAGATGGGATTACAGGTGCCTGCCACCACGCCTGTCTACTTCTTTTGTATTTTTAGTAGAGATGAGGTTTCACCATGTTGGCCAGGCTGGTCTCGAACTCCTGACCTCAGGAGATCCGCCTGCCTCGGTCTTCCAAAGCGCTGGGATTACAGGTGTGAGCCACCACACTCGGCCGCTCTGTTTCTATACACGGCCTGACCACTGTCTGTTTGTGTAGTCAGCTTCTCACTCTGCAGCAGGTAACTAAAGGAAGCATGGAGATCACTCTGCTTCCAATCTGGCTTCTCTGTTCTCAGTTGTAAGACTAAGTCAGGATCCACCATCTAACTCTGCTTGAGCAGGGTCAATATTAAATGATTCTGTTCAATGTTTCACCTGATTTCCAAGAAAGGGTCTGAACGATTTGAAGAGTAAATATTTCTGTTTAGAAATAAGTTATTGTTAAATAATATATGTCAAAATTTGAGAAAAAAAAAAGCATTCAAGTTCTCTGACTTGATTGAAGGAAGCTTCAACATGTGCATCTGTATCGCGACACAGTCATTTTTGTCGTTGGTGGGGAGATGCTTTTCCTACAGAAGTACAGGAACCACGCATGACGCTGGCAGAACCCAGGTAAATGAGCATGTGCTCAACCATAATTTTAAAAAATACATATTTTGATTTGTACCAAAGAGCTTTCATCTTCTCTTTTGTAAACATCACACAGCTTTTGAGTCCGTTTGTGTTGGCTTTCACTGAACTGTCCTGGGTTTTATCAGCCCAGAGACGTTCCCTCCAGGACTCCTCCGGGTGCCACCTCCAGAGCGGTAATCAGGGCTAAGTTTAATTAGAGAGAAAAACTTCCAGAAAGGGCAACTCCATCCCTTTTTAGGGTAAAATAAACACACTTCCAGAAGGGGCCTTTCCTTTAATTAAATTCTCTGCAATGTGGCAGCTGCTTGGGAGGTATTTTTGCATATTTGAGTTTAAGAAGATGTGTGTACAGAGAGGTGATGTCACATTTGGAATGGTGAGTGTTTATAAGACCAAGTTTATAAGTTTACTAATTCGCAAGCCAGCTATCTTCATACCAGAAAGAGACAAAGCCAGCATCCACGCATGGGCCTTCCCACATCCAGTCATCTCCTAAAAACAGGCGAGGTGGGCCTCGGGAGAGGCACAAATGTCAGGGGCGCAACACACAAACTGAACAGGAATGTGGGGATGGGGGCTGCTGGCCCCTGGGGCTCAGCGGGAGGCCCCACCATAGAGCTGGGGCCCGGGGAGTTTGAGTATTTACCCCAGAGGTTACCCAGGATGGACGTGTTCAGTCTGAGCACGCAATCAAAGGCCACGCGGGCCCCTCAGGGAGGGTCTTTCCCCTCCTGCTGGGAGGCAGGGTCCCCAGCGCCCCCTGACCTCGGCCAGGCTACACCCTGGCTGGCAGAGCCCGATGCTTGTTGCGGTGCAGCCGTAGGCCTGTGGAGGGAAGGCTGCACTCCAGCCCATCGGGGCAGCTGGACAGCTCTCCTGGGATGCTTCGGGCCCGCGCACCGTCACAGCCTGGCACACTGGGGCCCTTGCTACCCTCTCCATTGCCCTCTAACCTTCCTTCAGCTCCCAGCCAGCCCCTTCCCAGTGGGAACAAAGGCACTAGCGATGTCCTCGCTGCCCCTCCTTCCTCCAAGCCAAGTCCCGTCCCTGCGGTCCGGCCCCCCTGCCTCTCCACGCGGGCTGCCTCTTTCTGCTCCCTGTGCCAGCGCGTCCTCTCAGATCCACAGCAAGGAGGGAATATGCGAGGGAGGGGTCGGCTGGCTAAAACCCAGGCTCGCACACAGAATGGTGGGACCCCTGGGGCAGGTGATGGGAGAGGTGTGCAGGGCCCCAGCCCCGGGGTAGGCGCCTCAGCCTCTGCGCGGGGCCGCCCTGCTCTTCCCTGGCTCGCTGGGATCCAGGCCCTGGTCTAAGCCCCTGGCCGCACCTGGCCTGCGCAACCAACGGCCCCAAGGTCCAAATGCAGGTACCGGGACCCTCTCGGTGACCCAGGACTCTCTCGGTGACCCAGGACCCTCCGGTGACCCAGGACGTGTTCAAGTTACCTTTTTCCTGGCTGACATACACACACACACACACACCCACACACACCCGACACCTAAATTCAACACTATCCCCAACCATTGGGGGAGCAAGTCTCGCTCGCCCCCGGGGCTGTCTCCTTGCGCGGAGGGCTCCAAGCTCGGGGCAGGTCGGGTCAGGCAGGGTCTGGGGGCGCGGCGGGGCTCGGGACCAGGCAGGCCCGGGGGTCAGGCGCACGGGGCGACCGCAGAGCTCCAGGACACACAGTCCGGGTCAGTGTTCCCTAGAGACCCCTCCAAGAGCCCCTCCTGGACACCTGTGCCACCGCGCAGCTACATTTGTCCTCTTCAGGTGGAAACAGGGCCAGTCTGACACTTTCTAATCCGCGCCCTGCACACTCCCAGACCCTCCACCAGTGGAGGCGGACGCCGCCCTGAGAAACCCTCTCTTCTTCCTGGGGCAGCATCACCTGCCGTCTGCATTGGCACCTGCCGCCGTTCTCTAAGCCCACCTGGGGACGCTCACTTGTGGTCTCAGGAGAAGGAGCTGGAGGACCAGGAAGACCGAGGCAGGGCCATTTTCTGACGCATCAGAGGCCCGTGCCTCTTGCGTTAGCCCCCAGTAGAGACAGCCCTGGATTTTAGATCCGGTAAGGCCTTGGGTCACTGTGGAAGGCTCTGTCCGACTCCTGAGGAGACCCTCCCTCTTCCGCCTGGTTCAGGCTTGGAGATCAGAGGGCAGGCAAGGACCAGAGCATCTGACTCCCGGGAAGCCTCACAACCCCGAGACAGGAGCATAATGTGGCCTAACAAGAATGCCCTTCTCACCCGCTAGCATCCTCCCTCCCGCAAGCATCCCTGGTGAGGGCACAAGCAGGGCACACTATTGAAACATAATTTGAGAACACAAAAAAACAATATGAGGCTGATTTCTTAGCATGTTGAATGGAGAGAGGGTCAAAACAAAACAAAACAAAAAGCAAACTAAATAGATTTTGCAACTGGAAAAGGAAGGAGCTTTGTAAGAGCCCAAGGAGAATCTAATTAGAGACTTCAACTAGAGTTTTGCAAATGAATTATTTACAATTCTTCAGAGGGAAATGATTATAATAATAACCTTTACAATGCTGAAATTAAGCTTATTATGCTCTTTTCCTCTGCCCCAGAAATTCTCTGAGGTCTGTCATCAGGCAGGATGCAAGGCGTGAGCTCTACCTCCTGCTCTGGGCAGCGCCTGGGGCCAGCCTGGGGCCCTGGCTCAGCCCAGAGCATCGAAGATGTGGCGAGCCAGGCATTTAAAAGAGAAAGCTAGCAAGTGTCTTCTGTGTCTTTCCGTCGTTTGTTTCTCTCTTGTGACTTGGGGATGCTCTAAGTCAGGCTTGAGGAGTTGTAGGGGTTCAAAGAAGTCACAGCATCTACTCCTGGGGCCGGGCAGTCCCCGGAACCACCAAATTTAAAGTAAACTATGTAAACCGGATGAGAAGAGGGGTAGAGGTGTTATGAAAAAGTAACTCAAAACAGGAGATTCCTTATGGCCTCCTTGGCACGTGCTGCTTGGATTGGGAACTGAGTGTCAATCTGTTTAGAAGTCAGTGCATCCCAGGGGCTAAGCAGCTGATGCTGGTCTTCACAGATCCCCCAACAGGGGGGCAAAGGGGGTAAATGCTACACCTCACCATCCCTCTTCAGGCCCTGCACGGCTGTCCTTCGATTTTACTAACTTTCTCCTTGACATAGGCCAGGCATCCTCCCAGCCCTTCCTTGCCTCAGGTCCCCCAGGGCACGGCTGCAGCTGGGGCTGACTCTACAGGTTGTCAGGCACTGCAGTGGGCGCGTCTAGTCACTGTACCCAAGTCCCCATCCCGACTCCACACGACGCCTGTAGTGGGTTGAATGGTGACCTCCACAAAAGATAGGCCCGTGTCCCAGAACCTGTGACTGTTTCCTTATTTGGAACAAGGACCTTTACAGATGTGATTAAATTAAGGATCTCCAGACCAGATGACCCTGGGTGATCTGGGTAGATCCTAAGTAGCCAATGACAGATGTCCTCCTAAGAGACAGAGGAGAAGACACAGGGAGAGGAAAGGGCTGTGACCATGCGGAGATGGAGGCAAAGATGGAGGAGAGGTTGGAGCCCCCAGAAGGTGGCAAAGACGAGAGTATTCTCCACAATACCCTTTGGGGAAGCACAGACCTGACACACCCTGATTTTAGACTTCTGGCCCCCAGAGCTGGGACAGAGTAAGTCCCTGTTGTTGAAGGCACCCAGGTCATGGTCCTTTGTGGCAGCCCCAGTGCCATCGGCCTTCCCCAGTGATTCTATCTGTCTCTGCCACTGCCCTCCCTCCCTGAGAAGGCAGTGGTGGGCAGTCGTGCCCTGTCTCATCTGCTCCCTCACACAGGCCTCATTCTTGGCCCATCTGTAAACAGGCACCTGCTTGGGCAAGACCCTGGTGGCAAGTGCTGGAGTCCAAGTGCACTCAGTGTCAGCCAGAGCAGCCTCATAGGATCACGGGCCCACCAAGGGCAGGGAGGCCCCTAGCTGGAGATGCAGGGCCATCTCACCAGTGGCAGCCAGAAAATGCAGGAGGGTCTGTGATGAGCCCTACCCAGGTCAGGCGTGCAGCCACATCTCATCCCTGGGGCAGTCCCTGGGATGATACGGATGGCTCAGTCTTGGACCAGTTTGTGCAGACAGCTTTGGGCTGCCAGCAGGAGGGAGTAGCAAAGACATGGAGGTTGGCTGTACTAGTGAGGGCTCTCCAGAGGGACAGAACCAATAGAATAAATATAAGGGAGTTTAATTGGGAGAATTGGCTCATACGATTATAAGGCAAGCCGCACAATAGGCTGTCTGCAAGCTGGGAAACAAGAGAAGCGAGTGGTGTGCTCAGTCTAAGCCCAAAAGCCTCAAAGCCATGGAAGCTGACAGTGCAGCCCTCAGTCTGCAGTCAAAGGCCCGAGAGCCCCTGAGAGGCTGCTAGTGCAAGCCCCAGAGTCCAAAGGCTGGAGAACCTGGAGTCTGATGTCCAAAGGCAGGAGGAGAAGATGCAAGCATCAGGCATGGGAAGAGACTCAGATGCAGAGACTCAGCAAGCTGCTTATCCCCATTCTTCTGCCTGCTTTGTACCAGCTGCACTGGCAGCCAATTGGATGGTGCTCACCCACACTGAGGGTGGGCCTTCCTCTCCCAGTCTGCCGACTAGAATGTCAGTTCCGGCTGGCAACACCCTCACAGATACACCAGGAACAATGCTTCCCTCACCTCTAGGCATCCCTCAATCCAGTCAAGTTGACACTGAATATTAACCATCATGTTGATGAAAAAAATCCAAATCTTGTAAAATATTTGAAGAGATTTATTCTGAGCCACATGTGAGGACCATGACCCATAACACAGCCACAGGAGGTCCTGAGAACCTGTGTCCAAGGTGGTCTGTTTACAACTTAGTTTTATATGTTTTAGGGAGATGTAAGACATCAACCCATGTATGTGAGGTATGCACTGGTTCAGTCCAGAAAGGCAGAACAACTTGGAGTAAAGTGGAGGCTTACAAATCATAGGTGGAGTCAAAGATTTTCTGATCAGCAATTGGTTAAAAGGGTTAAGTTATTATCTAGAGACCTGGAATCAATAGAAAGGAATGTCTAAGTTAAGATAAAGGGGTGTGGAATCCAAGATTTTTATTATATAGATGAAGTCTCTTCGGTGGCTACCCTTAGAGGAAATAGAGACTTTTAGAAGGTGTTAGACTATCAGTTCATCTCTTCAGGAGCAGAAAAAAGACCTGAAAAGGGAAGAGAATTCTCCATACAATACAAATTTCCATCACAAGAGATAGCTTTGCAGGGCCATTTCAAAATGTGTCACAAAAATACATTTTGGGATAATATACTTTGATATTTCTTCAGGGCCTACTATGTGACATGTGATGCTATGGTAGAGTCATGCTGGAATTTGATATCTTATTGCTACCAAGAGTTTGCTTTTTTTTTTCTTTTTCTTTTCTTTTTTTTTTTTTTTTGAGACAAAGTCTTGTTCTGTCACCCAGGCTGGAGTTCAGTAGCGCAATCTCAGCTCACTGCAACCTCTGCCTCCTGGGCTCAAGCAATTCTCCTACCTCAACCTCCTGAATAACTGGGACTACAGGCAAGCACCACCACACCCAGTGAATTTTTTGTATTTTTAGTAGAGACGGGGTTTCACCACACTGGCCAGGTGGGTCTCAAACTCCTGACCTCAGGTGATCTGCCCACCTCAGCCTCCCAAAGTGCTGGGATTACAGGCATGAACCACCACACCTGGCCAAGAGTCTGCTTTGTCAGTCTTCAGATTTCTGTCTTAATGCTAATGCTGGTCAGCTGTGCCTGAACTCCAAGGGACAAAGGCATGAGTCATGTCTGACCCCTTCTTGGCCATTGTGGCCTGAATTAATTTTTAGGTTTCTTTAGAATCTCCTTAACTGAGAAGGGGGTTCATTCATTCAGCTGCAGAGCTTAGGATTTTATTTTTGGTTTACCATCACACAGGGAACCTGCAAGCCAATGGCTCCTTGATGTGTGTCCACCTCCAGACAGACGCCTCAGGCCAGTCCTCCTCCCCTCTTCCTTGCTCTTTTCCTGTCTCTCCCTGTAGAGTTGACACCACACAGCAAACTCCTCCAAGACCCCAGCTGTCAACCCTCCACTGACCTCACATCCTTGGGCTTCCCCGACTCCATTCACCTGGATGGGACCCAGGGTTAACCTTGTTTGGATCAAACTAAACCATTTCTCTCTCCTCCTCCTCCACACTTGGATCTTCCTCTTCAGCAAAAGTGTCGGACACTCTGACTTTTGGGGGTTGAGTTTATCTGGCCCCCACCATTCCACCTCTCTTCCCTGGATTGCCCCACTGCCTGAGAGGGAAGGATATACCCACCTCATCTTCCCCCATCGTCTCCTTGACCTGCTCTTGCTAGACTGCAATCTCTTTCCATTTCTCTTTGCAACCATGTTCCCTTGTGGGGCTGGATTGCAGCCCACGTGTTAAAGAAACCTGGCTGGAAATGTAGGTTGCCCTGCCCAGAAGCCATGAGAGTAACGGGGCGGTGATAGATGTGAAGGATGGAAGACCCCGTAGCAATTTGGACCGAGACTGTATGATGCTGCCCAGAGAGATGATGTTCCCTACCAAGTGGTATTTATTTATAGGATGGCCATGACTACGTAAAGGTTATGAACCCATGTGGATTGGTAGAAAACAGGAAAACCCTGAAGGGAGGGCTTTCCATTTTTAATGCCTATTATTGTTACAATGCTCTTTGCACAAAAAGAAATACAAGGTTTAGCTCATTTGCCACTTGGCTGTCATTCCGTGGCTGGGGGCGTCGTTCTCCCACACAGCAGCACTGAGCAGCTTGGCACTGGTGGGTTGTTTTGTGTTTTTTGTTTTGTAAATACAAACCTCAGGCTTGTCAGAGAATAACCCAGAAAACTGGCACTAATGCCAAAAACCATAGAGGCTGGAAGAGTGTGGAATCTGCAGCTACAACTGGTCCCGTGTCTGCAGGGAAGAAGCACGGGACGCCTCAGTTACTATGAAGTCCTCTGCATGGAGATGAGCTCCAAGCAGCCGAGCAACCACCACTTTCAGCATCAAACCTTCAAAGCATTTCTGTAGAAGTCTTTTTTTTGGGGGAGGGAGGGGGTTAACCACTTCTCCAACCTCTTAAGAGAACCACACTAACCAGTATTCTTTTCTCTACAAACTCAAGGTCATTGACATGAACAGAGACCTCTCTTGAACTGAGATGGGCCACAGTGAGGATCCCAGGACTCGACGGGTGGGGGTTTGCAGGAGACCTCAGAGACTATGCCTCTAAATGAGAGCTTTGTAAATTCTTTTATTTCTGAAACAGTGCAGCCAAGTGCTAATGTTCGTTGAAGCTGGGTAATAGGTACACAGAGGTTTCTGGTAATCTCTACTTTTATGTAAGTAGAGGATGGAAATTATATGTGCAAATTACTACCATAAAATCTTGAAAATTGTTTCCCCCGCTTTGTACAGTTTTTCCTGTCTTCCAAGAAAAATCTTGGTTTCAGGCTGGACAGATGTCATTCCCTGCTATTTCCAGCATGCCCACCTCTAACCTGCTGCTGCTCATCAACTAGGATCCCACAATCTAGAAACTCCTAACTCCTGTTAGCACTTCAGGTACAGCACAGGTCCCCAGGCTTTGCCTGAAGGAATTTTTTTCCTAGGAATTTACTCCAAAGATATACCCCACTATACAAAAATACCTGTATATAAAGTTATCCAGTTGGGTGCCGTGGCTCACGCCTGCAATCTCAGCACTTTGGGAGGCTGAGGGGGGTGGATCACTTGAGGTCAGGAGTTCGAGACCAGCTGGCCAACATGGTGAAACCCTGTCTCTACTAAAAAAATATAAAAATTAGCTGGGCGTGGTGGCAGGTGCCTATAATCCCAGCTACTTGGGAGGCTGAGGCAGGGAGAATTGCTTGAACCCGGAAAGTAAAGGTTGCAGTGAGCGGATATCATGCTGCTGCACTCCTGCCTGGGTGACAGAGCAAGACTCCGTCTTAGTAAAATAAATAAATAAATAAAGGTATCCAATATAGCAGAGATTTTTTATAATTAAAAAATATTGAATGCCCACACACAGGAAATGTGTTGAATTAATGGTGGCACAGAGTGGGGCACTATGCAGCTGTGGAAAGAAAGACTGCTACGAACTCACGTGGCATGTCAAGACACCGTATTAAGTGACACAAGCAAGTGCACACACGTATATATACAGTGTTAACTTTTGTTTAAGGAAGGAAAGGAAATAAGTACATACACTTATTCTCAGAAAAAGAAACTAAAATAAACCAGACACGAAATAGGTTTGGAGGAATTAGTAGGAATGGTATGGATGGGATAGGAAAGGATTGGTACTTCTCTGAGTACACCATATCTCTTTTGTATAGTTTTGGATTCCTGGAACCAAGTTAATATTTTACATATCCAAAAAAATTGAGTCAACAAGGAAGGAAGGGAAAAACATAAAGCTATATACACACAGAAACAAACGAACCCAGCTGCATCTCACAGGGCTGACATAACTGCTGTAATTCCCAAAGACAACTGTGCCCACAGCCCCCACCCCACTAACTCTTCTGCAACGTGACCTTGGTATACCCCCATGGAAAAGGGCACCTTTTTCTTCTTTCCCTCAACTTGAGGAAGTCCCTGTGCCTCGTTGGATGAAAGGAATATGGTGGAAATAAATAATTTGGGGCCAGCTTCAGGAACACGCCTTCACTGGCCCAGCAGCCTTCACTGCCTCTCTTGAAGCCTTGAGTTTCTGTACAAGAATTTCAGGCTCCTCTGCTGGAAAGGGAGTCGTGGAGGGGGCGCTGAGGCCCCACATGAGTGATGAAGCCATCTCGGACATCCATCCAGGCTGAGTCCTCGCCTGACTTCACACTATCTGCTACACCCACATGAGACGTCCCAAATAAGAACCAATCAGCTGAACACAGTCAACCACAAAATTGTGAGGATAATGAAATGTTTTTACACCTCTAAGTGTTGGGCAGTGTGTTATAAGGCAACAGATGACCAGAACAGTAACCATATAGAAGGGGAAAAAACATATTAAAGTAACATTTGAGGATAACCTCAGTCTAGAGAGAAAAAGATCCTTTTGCTGGGTATAAATCTTGAACTGTACTCAGTATGGTTATTTTTGAAACTATTTTGTGTGTGTGCTATGATTGTGTAAATGAGTAATTATAAAGATGTAAGAAAAGGAGAAACAAATGTGGAATAGTGGAAGGCAAGTTAGGACTTTGCAGCATTAGGCTAACCTGAGAACAGTTTTGATGAACTCATAGCCAAGATACCTATATAAATATGAATACCACACAAAAAACTTGAAAATGTTTGTGCATGTGGTATTCATATTTATGTAGGTATCCTGGCTCTGTCCATGGGAAGAGCTCTGAAACAGTGACACCCATCAACAGTGAGCACACTAGTGGCCAGACTTGGTCCCTAAATCCCATTCTTCACTAAGAGAGAGCAGAGTTCTTTGGAGAAGTGGTTGAGTCCAGGACTGAAGTAAGTGAGAGAAACCTAGAATGTCTTGTTTCTGCCACAAAGTTAAAAAAAAAAAATGCGGCCGGGCACAGTGGCTCACGCCTGTAATCCCAGCACTTTGGGAGGCTGAAGCAGGCAGATCAAGAGGTCAGGAGATTGAGACCATCCTGGCAAACATGGTAAAACCTCATCTCTACTAAAAATACAAAAGAAAAATTAGCCAGGCGAGGTGGCAGGCATCAACTAATAAATGTGGAAGGAATGATAAGACTTAGAAAATAATAATTTTGCAACCAATACAGTAATAAATGATTCATGCAAGAATCATCAACAGATGCTAAAACCAATGAGTCAAAGTATATTAGGAAACAGCTTGTTTCTACAGTTTCAAAGTTTCAAAAAAATGTGTATTGACAGTGAAGGATTCTGCAACATCTCCTTAACCAAGCGATCAAAGTAACATCTCTAACCATGGGACAAAGGTTCTTTGTGTGCCTCCTGATATGGTACACTGAGAAGGACACAACATCAGTTGTTTTGTGTCCTTGCCAAAAATGCAACCATAAATTAAATCATAAGGCAACCATGAGACAAATCCAAATTGAGGGGCATTGTACCAAACAAGTGGGCTGTACTCTTCAAAAATGTCCTAAAACACAAAAGACACATAATGTTCATAGCGGCATTATTCACAGCAGTCAAAAGGCTGAAGCAACACAAGTGTCCATTGACAGGTAAATGGATAAAATCTGGTATACACCAACAATGCTGTATTATTCAACCTTAAAAAGGAAAGAACTCTGACACATGCTACAACATGGATGAACACTGAGGACATTATTTGAGTGAAATAAGCCAATCACAAAAGATTATATTATTCCATTTTAATGAGGCACCTAGAGTTGTCAAAGTCCTAGAGACAGAAAGTAGAATGGTGGTTGCCAGAGGCTGGGGAGAGGAGGAATGGAGAGTTAGTGTCTGATAAGTACAGAGGTTCAGTCTGGGAAGATGAAAAAGTTCTGGAGATGAATGGAGGTGATGGTTGCACGGCAATGTGAATCAACATGACTAACACTACTGGAATGTACATGGTTAAGATGGCAAATGTTAAATTATGTGTTTTTTACCACAATTAAAGAAGCTTTGTTAACAAGACAAAAGGAAGCTTAAGAATATTAATAGACATGACAAACAAAAGCATTGTGTAATGCTGGATTGGGATTTGGGGGTGGAGATGCTACTAAGCACATTATTAGGACAATGGGCAAGATGTGGTTGCAAACTGCATTTTTCGATAATAGTATTATGTCAATGTTACATTTTCTGAATTTGATAACTTTATCATGCCATGCTAGAGAATGTATTATTATTTTTATTATGTATTCTTTTTAGGAAGTGGGCACTGAACTTTTTGAGCTTAAAGGTGATGATGTCTGTGACTTAGTTTTGTATGTTCCAGGCAACCCAGGCCCTGGATCTGCTTGGTCTTGCCCAGCTTTTTAGGCACTCAGAGGCTAGGCAGCTGAGTTGGGAGAGGGGCATCCACCAGCCTCAGAGCCATCACGTGGCTCTCAGCTCCTTCCATCCCTGATGAGCACAGGTGCCTCCATCTGGAACTTCACGTCCTTGAACTCCAGGACTCCTCAGCCACCTGGAAGGACCGGGAGCTCTGAGGCTGGTTTCCGCGGGAGTTGGCCCAAGCTGGAGACATCTGACCAGTGGTGATGGAGCCGGCTCCGCTCCCTCCATCCCACCAGGCCAGGCAAGGTAGAGCCAGAGAGGGCATCTGAGAGGAAGGCAGGGCCCCTTCATAGTGTGGCCCTTGGTTCCCCTGTCCCTGGGGGTTAGGAGAGTCTGGGGGCAGCCAGGAGCAGAGCCCAGGGCTGCAGGAGGAGCAACTTCAGCTGCCCTTTCCTTGGGGCTGTGGCCAAACGCCAGCCTTTGCAAGAGACCTGATCCAGCTTTGCCCAGGTTGCCTGCGGAGGGTGGGCTGCTCAGACCCGTGCGTCCCCACAGAGGGGCCGGACTCCCACGTCCAAGGGGGCAGGGAGTGCCCCGTGCATCCTTTTCCCTAGAACGCCTCACCTCTGGGACAGCTGTCACTGGCTTTGAGCCAGCTGACCGCCTGGAACCGTGTCCCGTTCACCATGTTGGCAGGCTCAGCGTGGGCTCGGCCGTGCCGTGGGAAAAGGTAAGCCCATGGGCTCCTGGCTGCCCTGGCTTCTGCCTCGGCCCGCCTTCACACAGGGCCCAGCAAGAGCTTGTTCTGGGCACTAGGCTGAATTCCTTTAAAAGGGGGAAAAGAGAAAAATGTAATCTAAAAATGTAATATGACAAAGTGCTGGCCTCCAGCTTGTGTGGGCCACTGGTGAAAACTGTGCCAGCTTCCTGGCTGGCTCAGGAGGGCAGGGAGATGTGGGTTCCCACAGCTCACAGTAAAGTGTTGTGAACCCACGAAGGACCACTCCAGGCCTGCATTCCAGCACCAGCCACCGCCGTCCACCCCACACAACAGAGGTTTCATCACATTCTTAGTGCTTTGGAAAGGCCTGCTTGACCTTTCTATGACCTAAAATTAACGCTCAGAAAGCTCAAAAGCTCCTTAAAATATTACCTTTCTCCTCCCTCCTGAAAATCTTAAGTTTGTCTCTCTGCCAAGGACTGGGGGTTAGATCTGGAGCAAACCAAGGGCCGGCTTTCCTGGCGAGGCCCTGGGGGCCAGAGTGGCCTCGGTGCTGGACCTCTTGTCCCTCTTGGCGAAAAAGGGCGATGGGAAAGCATGACCCTTGACCCCGTTCAGTGCCCTTCATGCTCCCTGGTAACACCACAAAGATGAAAACTTTGAATCCCACCCTGGACCAGAAGTGTTGCTCTTGGCTCCAGAACAACAAAGTAAGAGTAATTAATAGACAGCCAGAGACTTAGGAAAACAGCAACTGATTTCATGAGGCTACGAGGACCCTTTATGAGATGCTGTGGCACCCCACCCTGCTCGCTCCCTGGCAGAACGGCTGCAGCTCCCGAGAACGGACAGCAAAGGGATGCACCTTCATGCCAGAGACGCACGGCATTCCCTAAACGCCCGTCATTCAACAGCAAAGCCTCCCATGAAGGCAGGACGGGAAAGAACCGCAGCTCCATGAGTTACGGGAGGAGGTGATGTGAACCACCCTCCCTCGGCATGATGCAGGGGACCGGCAGGTGCCTGGGTCACCTTCCTGTCTTAATTGTACTGGGTCTAGACCCATCTATTGGAAGGAGAGGTAGACCCAGCAGTCCTGGGGGGTCTCTTCCCCAAAGAAAGACCAGTCTCGGTATGCATCTGCAGATTCCCCAGCAAAGGCAGCAAAACATACCCCCAAATCCCCCTGGGGACCCACCCTGAATATTTCCTACCCATAGGAAATATTCAGATTTACGTTTTTAACTAGATATTTCAAAATTATAGATGATTTAGATTTAAATAGTATACCCTTCCTTCCTTCCTTATTTCCTTCCTTTCTTCCTTTTTCCTTCCTTCTTTCTTTCCCTCTCTCCTTCCTTCCTTCCTTCCTCCCTCCCTCCCTCCCTTTCTCTTTCTCTCTTTCTTTCTTTCTTTCTTTGTTTTTCTTTCTTTCCTTCCTTCCTTCTTTCTTTCTTTCTTTCTTTCTTTCTTTCTTTCTTTCTTTCTTTCTTTCTTTCTTTCTTTCTTTCTCTCTCTCTCTCTCCTCTCTCTCTCTCTCTCCTTCCTTCCTTCCTTCCTTCCTTCCTTCCTTCCTTCCTTCCTTTCCTTTCTTTCTTAATCTCACCCTGTCACCCAGGCTGGAGCACAGTGGCATGGTCCCAGTTCACTACAGCCTGGACCTCCCAGGCTCAAGTGATCCTCCCGCCTCAGCCTCCTGAGCAGCTGGGACTACACGCACATGCCACCATACCTGGCTGTTTTTTTGTAGCATTGGAGTCTTGTTATGCTGCCCAGGCTGGACTCAAACCCCTGGGTTCAAGTGATCCTCTTGCCTTGGCCTCCCAAAGCACTGGGATTACAGGTGTGAACGACCATGCCTGGCTATACACCTTCTAAATGTTGTTTCTGCTCACATCTGGTGGGGAAGAAGCCTCTGTCTGAGGTTTGCAGCTGTTTTCTGAGAAGCACATGGGGTGTGGAAGGAGGAGCCCGGGGAGAAAGAACGTCAGCATTTGACAGCCACGCACAGGAAAGGTGGGTGAACCTAGGCACATCTCTGGAACCATCTCAGCTTCCCAATTAAAAAGTCAGCCCCACAGGACTGGCGTCTGCTTAGTGCGTGCACACATATGAACTCATCAAGTAGGCAGGGAAGATATTCGCATTCCAAGAAGAAAATAAAGCCCAGAGAGTGTAAATCTCATTCAAGGTCACAGGCTAAACACTGACTGAGCCAGGAATAAAAATCAAGTCCTCCACCTCCAAGCCCTGGGCTCTTTCTGCTGCAGCACTTGGGCTTCCAGAAATCTTAAGTATCTCAAATACAGCCATGAAATGGAGAATAAATTTTAAAGTCCCTCTGAGCGGCAGTAAAAATATCTAGCGGAGAGGCGGCCCCACCCCGAGAGCCCAAGGGTTGTGTTAAATCTAATATTAAGATTATGAGTGCGACAGACTTGTCAGATCGGTCCTATTCTAAGGAACAGAGATGTACTCAAGTTGCTGGGGTTAACGAGGTGAGGGCTGGAGAGACGCAGGAAGCTGGGAGAAACGTTGCCAGCTCAGAGCAGGCCTTTTGGAGGGTGGGAATGTTACCCAGGACACGTTTGTTTGTCACTGCTCAGCCACGAAGTCCATCACTGACTCTCAGGTACTCCACTTCCAGGCCCCGGCCAGGCCAGCTGGCCCTTTTCCCTTCTCTCCAGTCTCAGCACGTGGTTTTCCTCCTGCTCCTCCTGGCTTCTGCCTCGCATCCCCACGCTGGACTCACCAGACCCGATCACTCTGTCCTGAGCTGCTTTAGAGTGGGCTTCTGGAGCAGAGCTTTCCTGCCAGGCCAGGCCAAGGCCACTGGGCAGTCTGCCAAAAGCGACCTGGGGTCAGTTTCCTGCCCCGGTCCATCTAGTTGGCTGTGGCCAGCATGACCCCATTACAGAGGCAGCCTCCTCAGAAGGCAGAGTGGGGCTGTGGTAGGAACAGAGACAAAAGCAATGGATGCCAAGTTCCCCCAATAGTCTCTCTCTTTTTTTTTTTTTAATTGAGACAGGGCCTCACTCTGCCACCCAGGCTGGAGTACAGTAGTACAATCAAGACACACTGCAGCCTGGACCTCCCAGGCCTAAGCAATTCTCCTGCCTCAGTCTTCTAAGGAGCTGGGACCACAGGCATCACAAATAAAAATATGTTTATTTGTATAGAGATGGGGGTCTCACCATGTTGCCCAGGCTGGTCTGGAACTCCTGAGTTCAAGCAATCCTCCTGCCTCTGCCTTCCAAAGTGCTGGGATTACAGGCTTGAGCTACTGAGCCCTGCCACCCCTGATACTTTTTGATGAGTCCCCATCTTGTCCCAAATGACCCTCAGTGTCAGCAGAAGAAACAGGTGTCAGTCTGTTCAGGCTGCTGTAACAAAATGCCATGAACTGGGCGGTTCCTAGACAGTAAGATCTGTCTCTCACAGCTGTGGAGACTGGGAAGTCCAAGAGCCAGGCAGATGCAGTGTCTGGTGAGGGCTACTTCCTGGTTCACAGACAGTGCCTTCTTGCTGCGCCCTCACACAGTGGAAGGGGTGAGGGAGTCCTCTGGGGCCTCTTTTTTAAGGGCACTGATCCCATTTATGAGGACTCCGCCCCCATGACCTCATCACTTCCTAAAGGCCCCGCCTCCTAATACCATCAACCTGGAGGTGAGGATTTTAACCTGTCAATTTTGGAGGGACACAAATGTTCAGCCCACAGCAAATAGAAATTGTAGACAACCTCCCGAGGTGCTGTGTCCACACTGGCGAAAAAGCTTACTTGTACATAAAATGTTTGTTTGTTTCTTTTTTTTTTTTTTTTTTGAGACGGAGTCTCGCTCTGTCGCCCAGGCTCGAGTACAGTGGCCGGATCTCAGCTCACTGCAAGCTCCGCCTCCCGGGTTCACGCCATTCTCCTGCCTCAGCCTCCCCAGTAGCTGGGACTACAGGCGCCCACCACCTCACCCGGCTAGATTTTTTTTGTATTTTTTAGTAGAGACGGGGTTTCACCGTGTTAGCCAGGATGGTCTCGATCTCCTGACCTCGTGATCCGCCCGTCTCGGCCTCCCAAAGTGCTGGGATTACAGGCTTGAGCCACCGCGCCCGGCCAAATGTTTGTTTCTTACATGCACGCAAGCTTACGGCGATGGCCTGGCCTGTTTGTCATGGCGTGGCATTTCTGCGCAGCACAGGGCAGGCTGTCGCTGTTTGCCCTGATTTGCATTCCCCTCCCCATAGTGAGAAGATCCAGTCCTCACCACTGAGCTCGGGAGGGTTTCTCGGCCAGGGAAGTGTGGGCCAAGTGATGTGGGACACTTCCCACCAGAAGCACTGAGAGCCAGCCTGTGGTTCTGGAAGTCTCCCTGCCCTCTCTGCATGAGCCCAGCAATGTCCCAGGTGGAGCCGCTCCTGGCCAGGACGTTAGGGAGCAGAGCCACGGCCCATGGGCGGCGGAGTGAGAAGTCGCCCTGTAGCTGTAAGCCCTGAGAATCGGATCGTTCCTGCCGCATGACTTAACCCAGTCAGTCCTTAGAGCCTGTGAAGGTTTTTGCAATAAATCTAACTAGTTTCTTCTTGATACACCCTCTTCCTTTTATCTGTATTTGCTGCATGTTCCTGTTTTTCATCCTTTAAAAAAAAAAAAGAAAAAAAAGCAATTGGCAGGACGAGGTGGCTCATGCCATTAATTCCAGCACTTTGGGAAGCTGAGGTGGGCAGATCACCTGAGGTCAGGAGTTCGAGACCAGCCTGGCCAACAAGGTGAAACCCCATTTCTACTAAAAATACAAAAATTAGCCGGGTGTAATGGCGCATGCCTGTAATCCCAGCTACTCAGGAGGCTGAGGTAGGAGAATCACTTGAGCCCTGGAGGCAGAGATTGTAGTGAGCCAAGATCGTGCCACTGGACTCCAACCTGGGTGACAGGGCGAGACCCTCTCAGAAAAACAAAACAAAACAAAAACAAAGTCTCTGCCTTGTTTTATGTGTATATTTATGAGCAGCATCTAGCTGAACTGGGGGATGTTGGTTTAATCCTGTAGTCTCCAGATTTTGTACATGAGTTTAATCCCTTTACAGTTATGGTTAATACTAAAGTAATTAAATTATTTCTATTATTTTATATGATATTTCATTTACCATGATTTTCCTTTATCTTTTCTGCCTTTTCTAAGTATGATAACATTTTTGGATTTTTCTTTCCCCCCGAGATGATTTGGCGGCTGTAGATTTTTGTTTCTGTTCTTGGCCGTGACTATCCTTCATTTTTAATCTATATTCAGAACTCTGGGTTTTTTCTAATGAAGTCTAAAGTATCTACATCCTTTTTCAGAACAAGGAACGTTATTTCCTGTATCTTGTCCTATCTTTGTTATTGTTATTTATAAATGCACAAAGGTGAATAGTGTTTTTACAGCGAGTGGGTACTTTATGGACGCATTTGACCAGCAGCATGCAGAGATGGGGTTTACGTTTGGTTGACTTGCTCACAGTGGCTTCCGGCCCGAGGGTTGTGTCTTTCCTGGGCTTGGGACCCTTCTTGGCATTGTCTGTTCAATCTCATTCCCCCGCCTGCTGCTCCTCTTTCCCAGACCTCCTCCAAGACGAGCCAGAGTTGCCCAGGCGACTCTGCCGGTCTCTTGCCTGCTCCTTTGGGGCGATTTTCTTTCTAAATCTCAGTTGCTGTGTGATGCGTTCTTGGAGAATTCCTTATGTCCATCTTCCAATTCACTCATTTGTTGAGGATTTGATTGCATTTGCTGGTTTCTTTTTTATTTCAAGGAGCATCTTTTTAATTTTCAGGTTTACTAATTAGATATTTTCCATTTCCATCAGTTCTGATCTTTTTCATTTCTGCCAAGTTTTGTGTATAGCTAATTACTCTTTTTAGGCTATTTCTTGTCTTTCCTCTTTAAGATGCTAAAAAACTTACTTTAAGGTCATTTTTCTATTGCTCTGGTTCTCTCCCGTGTCCCTCTCCACCCTCCTTCTCTCCCTGTCCACACACCTCACACACACTCAACCCTGTCTGCCCTGAGGGTTTGCATCAGTCTTTGCCCAGCCTCCAGGGATGCCCTCTGGGAACCAGGTTTCATGTCCCACAGAGCATCGGCTAAATCACAAATAGAGTAATGGCATTGGTGGTGCCTTACCTGGGTCCTGGACAGGAGGCTGCTTCCTCCCACCTCCTGGTCCTCGAATCTTTGGAAGCTGAAGCCCAGGAAGCACTCAGCTGGAATTTTCTTTCCGTCCCCTCTCCAGGGTGGGGGTCTCTCTATGCAGTCAGCTGGCCTCTGCTCCCAACCCTGCTTGCTGCACCAGGTGCCAGCGCTTCCCCCACATTGGTTCCGGACCGGAAGCCCCATCTCAGACCCCACCCACGGGTTTTGTTCTGTCTGTTTTTGGTGTCTGTGATGCTTGGCTCGTTTTGTTGAAATATGTTTTCTCTAATGCTGCTGCGTATTCGGAGCAGAGAAGAGGCCTCAGAGCATGAACTTGTAGGGCCGTGCTGTCCAGAAATCCAGAAGGTTCATTTCTTTGTTTACTTAATTCAGCTTAAACCCAACTTGGAGCCCCACCCTGTGGGGCTGGCAGAAAATGCAACTCTCTCCCATCCTAGAGTCCCTCCAGGATCCAGAAGCTTCCATGGTGCCCAGAAGAGCTGCAGGGCTGGGAGCTGGGAGCTGTCACCACCGCCTCAGCAGCCACTCTCACCCACGTCCTGCTGCCCTCAGGCTGGCAGCTGTTCCTGCGTCCTGCCCGGTGCCTGGGGATCCTTGCCAGGGATGAGAGTCTCAGGGCACAACATGGGCAGCCGAGTGTGCTCCACCCTCCCAGGCTGTGCCTTGGAGCTGTGCTCAGACCTTAGGCCCTTAGGGACACCAGCCTCCTCCTCTTCCCAGCCTCAGTGAGTCTTGCCCTCTCCCTCCCACTCGCCTCCTGGGTTTGGGTTTTTATGAAATGGGTTTAGGTTTTTACAAAAGACAGAAAGAGCCTTTGGCTTTGAGCTGCTTTGGCTTTCTGCCTGGAAAAAAAAAATCCCCGAGGCAAAAAAATTACAAAGAGCCGGGTGATCTGCTTGAAATGGGATGAGGGGGAGAAATAAGAAAAGCAAAACAAAGATTAATATCTCCACCCACCCCCTCAAAGTGTATTCCGTCACACATCCCATTAAGGGCTAGCGAATGAATGGGCTGCCATTCTGAGAAGGGCCAATTCTTGGGGGAAACAGCTGGCAGGCACCGCGTCCAGAAGCCAGCGATGTGGGGGCATCTGAGGCAGGGGCCACGGTCCAGCCAGTCAAGCAGAACTGGAAGGATCACAGCCCAGCCCCGGCTCGGAATGGCCCCTCGGCAACCACCCTGAGTTACCAACAAAATGCCGATGGACTTTTTCAAACTTGTATTCTCTTAAGCACATTGGGAAAGTATGTTTCTATGGTTTAGGACGCTTACCATCAAAAGAGCATTTTAAACATAATTTTGTCCTCAAAGAGGTAAGCTTCAATTACTGGAGAACTTCCTGGAAGCCTCGCGTTTTGCAGCAATGCTGGGTCAGTGCGTGCCGCCGTCTGTCCTGTGTCTCTGTGTTCTCCATGTGAGAGGGTGGGGAGGGCAGACCTGGGGTGTTAAGGCTCGGGTTCCTCACGGACTCTGCAGGGGCTCCTGGGCACGCCACTCCCCTCTTGTCCCCCATGGCATTTATATGTAAAGTAAGAGTTCTGCTGGGTTAAATGGTGCCACCTCCTTCCAACAGGAACATCAGAGTGTGCCCCTAGTTGGCCCAAGGGCCTTTGTGCATGGAATTAAGATAAGAATCTCGAAATAAGATCATTCTGGTTTAGGGTAAGCCCTAAATACAATGCCAAGAGTCCTTAGAAGAGAAGAGAAGGGGAGAAGACACAGAGCCACGGGGAAGGAGCCCACGTGGAGACAGAGGCAGAGGTTGGAGTGATGCATCCAGCAGCCAGGCTTCCCCACACCTGCCAGAAGCTGCAGAGAGCCCCGGAGAGACTCCCACTCACAGCCGCAGAAGAAACCAGCCCTGCCACCATGATGGAGGACTTCTGGCCTCCAGAATTGTGGGAGGACATATTTCTGTTGTTTGAAGCCACACAGTTTGGGGTCATTTGTTATAACACCCCTAGGAAACTAACTCAGGAGGTTAAACTACATCGTTTCAAAACCTCTTCAGATATCTCCAGGCTACAGCTAGGAAGTGGGGCCTGGATGTGGAATCCCTCCGAAGAACGGAGCACATGTATTCCCGTCTCCATTGTCTCCCTTCTTTCTGGATTCCGGGCCAGCCGAGAGGAGGCTGCCCTTCCCAGGCTGCTGCACCAGGGGACGGGGGTCCTGCCAGTGAAGCTTGCAAGATAAATGGCTGTGGGATGCGAGGATAGTTAGCCCAGGAAAGAGGAGATGTCCAGGGTTGTAGTAAGTGGCCCCACATAGTTGAAAGCTTCTCATTTGGAAAAGAGATTAATCTTCTTTTCGGTAGTTCCAGAGGCAGCACTGCAAGAGGAGTCAGATCTCCTTTCTTATTTATTTGTTTATTTAGAGATAGGTCTTGCTCTGTCGCCTAGGCTGGAGTACAGTGGCATGATCTTGACTCACTGCAACCTCTGCCTCCCAGGATCAAGTGATTCTCCTGCCTCAGCCCACTGAGTAGCTGGGATGACCGGTGCCCACCACGATGCTCGGCTACTTTTTGTATTTTTAGTAAAGACAGGGTTTCACCATGTTGGCCAGGCTGGTCTCGAACTCCTGACCTTAAGTGATCCGCCTGCCTCAGCCTCCGAAAGTGCTGGGATTCCAGGTGTGAGCTGCCACTCCCGGCACAGATTTCCTTTCAATACAATTCCCTACAGGGAGAAGACTGCAGCCCTGGAATGGCAGAACCTGCCTCTGCTGGCAGCTGTGCAGGCAGGTAAAGGTGAGAGGGGGTCACAGCCCTGTGGGTGTTTGGGCCGGACCACCTGAAACCCCTTTTAAATCTGAGTTTTTGAAAGTTCATTATTCCTTGGGCTTTTTAGATCTCATCAATACAATTTAATTCCACAAAATCAGAAATCTCCAATGAGCAGGGCCCAGGAATCTGCATTCATGCAAAGAGCCGTTGTGTCCCAGGCAGTCTGGAGACTCAGGCTAGTGACTGAGTGTTCCCTGAGCCGGATGTAACCCGATGGCAGCCAGCTATAGCCCCAGGGCTTGACCCCCTGAGGACAACCCAGGCCCACCTGCCCAGGTGTGGGAGGAGCTCCCTTCCCTGCTGCGGGGTTGGGTCCTTGCCCTGTACAAATGCCCTTGTCAGCTGCAGATGGATCAGCCTCTCTCTTCCCGTTTCTGAATTTTGGCCAAGATTAATAATAGGAGACAGTTTCTTACAATGCCCTTTACTCCTCTTTCTGCCTTTCCCTAAAACCCGCCTCCTTCAGAAGCCCTTTCTAGCTGCTATTTGCTGTCTGTCTCCATTATTCTCTAACTTAGCAAGCCAACCATTCCCTTAGTTTATTGAATTTATCAGCTTGGGTGAATGTGTTCATTAGCTTACTTTTTTTTTTTTTTTTTTTGAGACAGAGTCTCACTCTGTCACCCGGGCTGTAGTGCAGTGGCCGGATCTCAGCTCACTGCAAGCTCCGCCTCCCGGGTTCACGCCATTCACCTGCCTCAGCCTCCCGAGTAGCTGGGACTACAGGCGCCCGCCACCTCACCCGGCTAGTTTTTTGTATTTTTTTAGTAGAGACGGGGTTTCACCATGTTAGCCAGGATGGTCTCCATCTCCTGACGTCGTGATCCGCCTGTCTCGGCCTCCCAAAGTGCTGGGATTACAGGCGTGAGCCACTGCGCCCGGCCATTAGCTTACTTTTTTAAAAAAATTTTGTTTTGAATTGACACATAACAATTGTACATGTTTCTGGGGTTCACCATGATGTTTCCATGCATGCACACGTGGCATAATAATCAAATTAGGGTAGTTAGCATGTCAGCCTCCTCAGACCTTTATCATTTCTGTATTGTGATAACACTGAGATCCTCCTTGCCAGCTTTCTTGAAATATACAATACATTCTTATTAACCCACTGTGTCATAGCACACCAGACCTGTCCTTCCCGTCTCACTGGAACTTTGAACCCGTTGACCAAGCTCCTACCCGCACTCCTCCAGCCTCTGAGAACCACTGTGCCACTCTCTATTTCTATGAGATCAAAGTTTTGGATTCTACATGTGGGTGAGATCATGCAAAATGTGTCTTTCAGTGCCTGGTTTATTTCAGGTGACATGATGTCTTTGATCTGTCTCTCTCTCTCTCGACTCTAAGCTCCCTGGGAGCAGGGATTGTCTTTCTCTTATCCACTCTCGAAGTCCCAGTCCTCAGCACAGGGTCCTGAAGCACAGTAGGCGCTTATATCCACCAGGAGTAGGTTCAGCAGCAAAGAACAGAGACCCTGAATTACCATTGACCCAATCACACAAGATTTTGTTCCCTCAAGCAGAAACTGCGAAGGTGGACAGTGCAAGTGGTGTGGGCAGCTCAGCTCCACACAGCCAGCAGGGATCCAGGCCCCTTCCACTCTCTGCTCCACTGTATCCCGGTGTTCTCGTAGTCTGAGATGGCTGCTTAGCTCTAACCTGTATATCCATATGTCAGACAACAGGAAGGAGGAGGGTTGATTCGGGCACAGCTACTTCCCTTTAGGGAAGTAGCACACAACACTTCCAGTTACATCCCACAAAACGGATGCTAGTTATGTGGCCAAACACAGATACAGGAGAGTCTGGGAGGTGTAGCTTTATTCCAGACAGTCATACACGCTGCTAGAAAGAGTTCCATTTCTAGGAAATAAGGGTGTGGCCAGCAGCCTCTGCAGTGGAGCTCAGTAATTATAACTTGAATAAATAGGTGACTTGGAGCCCAGCCTGAACCGGTAGAATCTTAGGTCACCTTTATTTGACAGGGAGGATGCACTGCTATTTATGGGCATTGATCTTTCTGCCCATAAAAATGCTGCTGGCATTGCTTCAGCAACTCAGGGACATCAGACGAGCACCCAGGTGGATGACAAACCTCTGGAGAACAGAGACGTCCTCCCTTTCTCTTCTGTCATGTTCTTTTGTCCCTCATTCCTTTTTCTGTCCTTGCAGCACCGGGTCCTCTGCCTTGCACACCGTGGGTTGCAGCAAATGTTTGTTGCTGGTGATGATGGTGGAGGGAAGGGTGGTGCTCTCCACAGGGTTTGTGAGGGGCACTCATCTGCCTTGACTGGTTTCCAGATGGGCTTTCACAGTTCTCTGAAGTCCAGTATAAATACGGCAGGGAAATGGGGCAGGGCTGTTACCATCTTCCAGTCAGGAAAGGACTTCCACCTCGTGGCAAAGGTGCTCCATTCATCACCAAATCAACACGCAGATGCCCAGGGTGCAGACAGAATCATCACCCTTCTTACTTATTTTTGGTTAGTAAGGAAAACATGGGCCCCTGGGCCCTAGACAGACCCTCTTGAGTTACAGAATAATTAATCTTTCATGGCTGTGCCTTCATCTTCATCACAGTCACTACTTCCTGCTTTGGATGAATCAAATCCTGTTTTCAACCAGACTTATCAACGTGCCCTTAAGAGGATTGGAAACCCTGTTTCTACAAAAAAAAAAAAAAAAAATTAGCTGGGCGTGGTGGCGGGCACCTGTAATCCCAGCTACTCAGGAGGCTGAGACAGGAGGAACTGCTTGAACCCAGGTGGAGGTTGCAGTGAACCTGGATTGCACCATTGCACTCCAACCTGGGTGGCAGAGTGAGGAAAAAAAAAGACAATTACTTATGTGCACCAAACACACACTCACTGTCTCTCTCTTTTTTTTTTTTTTTTTTTTTGAGACGGAGTCTCGCTCTGTCACCCAGGCTGGAGTGCAGTGGCGCGATCTCGGCTCACTGCAAGCTCCGCCTCCCGGGTTTACGCCATTCTCCTGCCTCAGCCTCCCGAGTAGCTGGGACTACAGGCGCCCGCCATCTCGCCCGGCTAATTTTTTGTATTTTTTTAGTAGAGACGGGGTTTCACCGTGTTAGCCAGGATGGTCTCGATCTCCTGACCTCGTGATCCACCCGTCTCGGCCTCCCAAAGTGCTGGGATTACAGGCTTGAGCCACCGCGCCCGGCCTCACTGTCTCTCTCATCCCATCACCCACTGCAGCCAGGTTCTCACTCACACCGTGGCCTCAGTTTCTCTTATGCCTCTGCCATCCCCTGTGGAGACCAGACCCAGCCACCCTGCAGGGTTTGCGCCGCTCCACTGCTCCCAAACGCTGAGCCCCTCAGGATGCCTCCGAGCAGATGATCCTTCCTAATGCCACTGCGTCTTTCTTCTCCATCCTCCTTCATGCGGAGGTCTCTGCTATGTCGTTGCTGGGTTTGTCATTTCATTAGAACTGTTTCTCTGGTGTTTTCCTAGATGAGGCACTTAGGTGATAAACTCACTGCGTTTTTAATGTATCTTCAAACACCTTCTGCTCCTAACGCTTCAACGATCTATTGGGAACAGGGGCTCCTGGGTTGCAGTCTTTGCTCTTGCACTGTTTTTGGCTTGCAGTGTTGTAGATGAGAAGCCTGAGACCATTCCGATTGTTTTGCTTTTTTAGGTAACATATTCCTTTTGATTGAAAAATGATTGGCTTTCTTTTTCTCAGCGCAGAAAGTACAGCACTTATAATTTTCCATTCAAAGTTATTTAGTAAAATTTGCATATAATAAAGTGGATCCATTTTAAAAAGTACATGTTTTGACATGTTTATACATCTATGTATTCATTAAAATTCCCATCACTGTCCCAGTCAACTTGGTGGCCCCTGACAATGACTGGTCTGATTTCCATCACTGTGGATGCAATGTGTTGTTTCTAGAGTTTCATATAAAGGGAAGAATACCGTGTGTATGCAGAGTTCGGAAGCTGTTACCATGACATAGCGCAGAGTACATCTTTTCTCATCAGCTGAACCTGGAACTCCGTGAGCCCCTCCGTGGTACCCTGCCGGCGTCCCCCAACTCAGGGGAGAGTTCCAATATTTAATGACTGCCCTTCCCCCAGCTGTGATTTTCCGCGCTCCTGTAACTTGTTACTCTCAGATCAGATCTCGTGGGCCCGACCCCCAAGCCTCCTGCTTTCCGTCCGCGTCTGCCTAGCTGTTTCTCACCATTTTCCTTCCTCGGGTCAGGGTCTGCACCAGGATCGCGTCTTTAATTGTCTGCTGGGTGTTTTCATGATGCGGGCGCGTTTGGAAGCTCCTGGAGTTCCTTTGCGCGCTGGAATTGGATCTTCTCACGTGCCCTGTGGGTTTTGATCTCAGGTGTTCCTGGGCCTCCTCCCACGCTCCGTTTCGCTGGCCACGTGGGTGCTCCCTCTGACATTCCTCACCTGACATACCTAGGCGCTCCCTCCACCCTGTTCTGTCCCCACCCAGCCAGATGGGACGTTCTTTGCTTCCCACCTTTGTCAGTAATTTGGCGCACAGGTCTATTGCTGCAATGTCCTTAATGCCCAACAGGTTAAAAACAACAATAACAACAAAGGAATCCGCCCCCACCCCCTTAAAGGTTCTCCAGCCCCTCCCAGGCCCCTAAGGAACTCTCCTTGCCCTCCTCCCCTCAAGGATGGAGACACTGGATCGCCCACACGCCTCCATCTGGGAGGTCATGTGGCCCTCACATCCCCTTCCTCAGACCAGCTTCCCACTCAGGGTTGGAGGCAGTGGCCCCTGAACCATCCAACCACAGGGCTGGAGGTCTGCTGTCCACTCAGCCAGTGGCAGCAGCAGTAACATGGCTCTGCAGAGAAGCTGGAGAGGAGATGGGAACTCTCCAGTTTCAGGTGTGTCCTGGACACCCTCCCAGTCTTCCTCTCCACCACTGGGAGGACGTGGCACTCTCTTCCCTTACAATATACACATGGTTTCTGTTTGCAGACTTTTCCAAGTGACCGGTGACTGACAGTCTATGTTATTTGCAGATATTTTATGGAAAAATAAACACAGTCTGCTCCTCAAGGTAAAGTTGGCATTTTAATAAAGAATGAGAAAATGGGCGGGGGGGGGGGGTGTTAAATAAAACAATTCAATGGAGATTGCACAGAATTTTTTTCAGTCTGTTTGAAAATCTTCCAAATAAAGGATCCTAGTGAGTTTTAAATATGCTTGTTAAAAACCTTTAAATACAACTCCTCCCAATTAATTTGCAAGAGCAAATTATTAACATCAGGGAAGATGGGCACTGACTAGACAAAATTTGAACAAAATCTTTTGCGTAATTGGTGGATGGAAGTGAAAAGGTAAAGCATATTTAATAAGCACAGCCTTCTTTCATTTGGATCTACATGACTTTGTAAGCAGTTCCTTTCCAGCAATTATTGTCATTAAAACCAAGTTACAAAATAAAATGAACTTAGAAACAGACCTTTGGATGTTGGGTTTTTTTTGTTTTTTTTTTTAATCATTTATTTTGAGATGGGATCTTGCTCTGTTGCCCAGGCTGTAGTGCAGTGGTGTGATCACAGCTCACTGCAGCCTCAACTTTCTGGGCTCAAACAATGCTCCCACCTCAGCCTCCAAGTAGCTAGGACCACAGGCGTGTGCCACCATGCTCATCTAATTTTTAAATTTTTTGTAGAGACGGGGTTTCACCGTGTTACCCAGTCTAGTCTTGAACTCCTGGGCTCAAGCGATCCTCCCACCTCTGCCTCCCAAAGTGCTGGGATTACAGGCGTGAGCCACCGTGCCCAGCCAGAAAGAAACCTGTGCACCACTATGTCACAAAGAATCAAAGCAGCCAAAATTAACAACACTGCTCACACTAATGGTACGTTTCTCTGGTTCGTGTTTTTGTTTGTTTGATTTTTGGTGTTTTTTGTTGTTTTGTTTTTTAAGATGGAGTCTTGCTCTCACTCAGGCTGGAGTGCAGTGACGTAGGCTCGACTCACAGCAACCTCCATCTCCCAGGTTCAAGCAATGGTCCTGCCTCAGCTTCCCAAGTAGCTGGGACCACAGGTGCAAAAATTAACCACCACACCTGGCTAATTTTTGTATTTTTAGTAGAGATGGAGTTTCTCCATGTTGGCCAGGCTAGTCTTGAACTCCTGACCTCAAATGATCTGCCTGTCTCTGCCTCTCAAACTGCTGGGACTACAGGCATGAGCCACGGCACCTGGCCCTTGGGTTTGTGTTTTTCTAAGGTGCATCAGTACAGCAGTGCAGTAGCATACATATATCATAAACAAACGCTGTGTGCTGGTATCACTTTATCACCATTCAGCTCCAACTCTGCCCACCTTGGACCTTCCCTGTGATGCGGGAGCTGGGCTGTGAACGTGGCTCCTTTGCAGGCTGGCAGCACCAGGCTTCATCCATAGAGGGTACTGGGGGTACCACCAGGCATGGCAGAGGAAGGGGCCTATCTCCAGGTTCCATGTCCCTCCCAGCTTGTTCCTACAGCATGGCAGCCGTCAAGGCATGGGACGCCCAGGACGCTCACCCCAGCGGGCATCACGGGCACTGCCATGTGGGCAGCTCCCCAGCAAGTTCCACTGGCCCCCACAGGACAGCTTCCAGCGGGTTCCATTGGCACCCAGAGGATATCTTCCACAGGGATTCCAGCAGCCCCACTCCTGTGAGCTCTGCAGTCACCCTGGTCCTGCTGCTGACCTGGCAAGCCGCTTCCCAGCGGAATTTCGAGGTGCCCTAGTAGGCAGGTGCTCAGCTTCTGCCTGAGAGGTTGTAGCTGCTGCCCGTATCTCAGATTCCTGTGCTCTCTAGGATCCCGTATAACCAGATACGAGTTCCTTAGGGCAAACTTCCGCCTTTCAAACGACTCTGAGGCTCCTGTTGGAGCAGCTGCTTTGGAGAGACATGGATTTGTCTGATTGCTTACTGGCGGGTTTCCTTAAGAAGGGTTTCTTTTTTGTGCAATGTGTGATTTTTGTGTCAGAAAGTGGCTGGCCTCTTGCAGCAGTTTTGCCTTTAAATTGACATTCGTTATTATACCTTCAGCTCAGGAAAATGATTCTCAGTCATTTCTAAGTATTCCTTGGGCCCAGCTGCTGCTCGCACTTCCCCACGATTCCCCTTTCAGTGCTGCTTTAGCAGGAGGCGTGTGAGAGAGGGGCAGGCACAGGTGCAGGGGATGGAGCCACGGACCGACTAGCCCGTGGGCTCTTCCAGGGTCCAGGTGGACTGACCTGGACAGCCGCAGGGGAGTCGGGTTGAGGAGGGGTGGATGGGGCCCAAGCAGCAAAGTCTCAGGGAAGACAACGCTGCAGACCTGCCCCGGGGCAGCCAAAATCCAGGACCAACTCGGGAGACAGCTACTCACCAGCCCCCACCCAACAGCCATGGGCACCAGGCCTCCCACACCCAAGCACAGGTTCCTCCAGGGCTTGAGAAGCAGCCAGAATGGAGGGGGCCACAAAGAAAGCGGCAACCCCCTCCAAAGACCACGCCAGGAACACCAGGAACCACTGTGGACCTAGTGCCCAGCCTGGTCCAGGGCCATCCTCCCTCCCAACTGTAGAGAAAAACAGGAAGACATAGACCAGCCACTCCTGGCAGACTAAGCAAGGGTGAGTCAGATGCTGCTGGGTGCTGGTGGGTGCTGCTGGGTACTGCTCCATGCTGCTGGATACTGATGAGTGCTGCTGGGTACTATCATGTGCTGATGAATACTGTTGGTGCTGCTGGGTACTGCTGAGTGCTAATGGGTTCTGCTGGGTACTGCTGGGTATTACTGGATACTATTGGGTACTGATGAGTACTGATGGGTGCTACTGGCTACTGACGGGTACTGCCAGGTGCTGCTGGAGTCTGATGGGTACTGATGAGGATTGCTGGGTACTGCCAGCTGCTGCTGGGTACTGATGGGTACTGGTGAGTACTGCTAGGTACTCCCAGGTGCTGCTGGGTACTGATGGGTATGGCTGGGTGCAGCCAAGTACTGTCAGCTGTCATTTTCTTTTGGTCTACAAGGTGATTTAAAAAGTAACACACCTGCAGGGTGTTAAGCTTGGCCCCAATAAAAGCAGCTCCGTTCTGTTGGCTGGGACCTGTCCTCTGCAGGCATCTGGGTTGTCAGGCCCTGCATGCAGTGTCTTCTCAAGGTGGCACATCTGAGACATTAGCAAGTGCACTGCAGACAATTCTCTCCTAGGCCAGGACCCATGGCATGCTGCTCTGGGAGGTGCTGGCGGATGTTGCCCCAAAAGTGCGGAGGGTGGTAGGGAAGGCCAGAGCCTTGGCCAAAAAAGTTTGGGAGACCCCTCAAGCTATGTCCCTGGGGACTCACCCAGGCTGAGCCCAGCACACCAAATGTTCAGAGAAGCCTGCCTTGCTGCAGAGCCTGGGCTCAACTTCCGGAGCCATGCTCAGCCACAGTCAGATCCAGGAATACAGAGTGATCCATAGAGGCCTCTCCCAGGGAGACAAGCTTGTGTTGGGCACCCCTGGGTGAACTGGAGGCCAGGACAGAAATTCTGTGTGCTATCCACCAGGCCACCCTGCCTGCCCTGGGGACGAGATGGCTCAGTTGCAGACACAGTTCTGAGACAGCCCCTTATGCACCACCCCCTCCTAGGAGCACTCGTCCCAGCCAACACGCATCGTTAATCTCAAGTCATTGTAAGCTGCTCAGTGAAAGGTTTCCACCTTTGGGATTCGGATGATTCATAAAAGTGACAGGACTCTCCCTTCCTAAGGAGAGCGGCGCATTAAGAACTTGACTTATGGAAGCAAATCCAAACGTACATAATTTTTCTGCTAAAATTGGGATGGGGGAGGATTAGATGTGACCTCAAAGTTGCTTCATTTTATTCCTCAAAAACAGACATTTATATGACTGATTTTAAAGCCCCTTTTAAAAAATAATGGGAAACTTAGATGTATATGAAGTTCCAATGAAAAGCTAAAAGAAAAAAAAGGAAACTATAAACAATCTGAATTTTTATTGCTGCAGGGATAGTAATACAAATTGTGGGATGTTTGTGCAAAAAAAAAAGCTAGGCAGTCCTTAAAAATAATAAATATATTTACTAGACCCAGGTAAAAAGCACTGTGAATGTGTTAAACACAAACATGAGATACACAGCACCAATATCTCACATTTGCTGGGGAGTCAGGAGCTCCAGCCACAAAGGCAGGCAGCCCAGTGCGGATTCAGGCTCAGGCACCTTCCACCTTGTTATCTTGGGATGCTGTTTAGATGGTGAGATTCTGAGTGAAACCTGCTTTAATTTATTTTTATGATGTCTTAAATTCGATTTAATACCAAATGAGTGAATGAAGTAGGGTTTTTTTTGTTTTGTTTTGAAGAAATGGGAGATCAATTGCTATCAAATCTGTAATCAAAGTTGCTTCTGACTCTGCAGTAAAACGGGTTCTTCTAAGTAGTTTTCCCCAAGGTCCACCCATGGGGGAGCTCCTGGAGGGATCCAGCTGTGCCCATTCCTCCCCAGGGAAGCCTGTGCCAGCTTTGTTAGGTGACCCCCAGCTCCCATTCCAATGGGTGCACCCTGCAGGGCCCTGGGAGGGGAGCAATGGGATTCACAGCCTTTTCCAGCCCAACCAAGGGAGCTGCTCACTTGCTCCACCCTCACAGCCCGGTGGTTTTAGTTCATGTTCCATGGGCCCTTACCCAGCCCATGCCTACCTCAGGGAGGACAATCCTAGTGGGGCAGGGGCGAGGCAAGGGCCTGTGGCTGCCAGTCCCCCATCCCCCTTAGCAGCCCGTGCCCATCATGCTTTGTTCAAAGACTCCTTTTTACGGAATGGTTCCACCACTGGGAGGAAATCATTTTTGAGATCTGTTGGTGTGGCTGGAAAGGCACTGAGCTTGGAGTCCAGGGACCCAGGTACAGTGTGGCAGGACTACATGTGGCAGTGTGGCCAGGGCCTTGGCCCCTGCTGCTGGGAGCTTGTGTTCTTCAGGAGGCAGGAGGAGGGGTTGTTGAGTGCTATGAGCACAGGCTCAAGTGTGTGGGGGCACTTGGCTAGAATTTACATGAGGCACTCGGTGTGGGGGCAGCTTGGAGAAGTGGAGATGGGATGAGCATCTTTAAACAGGAGTGGCAGATCCCTGGGAGGGAAAACTCTTGCTGTGTGGGGCGCGAAGGGACAACGCTGGTGGACAGTACCAGAGAGGGACCTTGTTTCATATTAAACCGGGACCTCCGGCAACTGAGAGGTACCTTGGGGAGCTGCAAGGCCCCCGCCAACAGGCATTGGAATCAGGGGTTTGCATTAGGAAGGCAGAGGGGACCTGCGGGACTTGCCTCCTCCTGTGATGGGGGCACACTCCAAAGCCCCGTCACTCTGCCTGTGTCACTGTGACAACCATGGACGCAAATGGAGGAAAGATCTCCGATGATTTGGGGCTGTGCCGGGTGCCTGCCACATACTGAGCAGACATCAAGGATGCTCTGTTGCTTCTTCAAAGGAAAATAGAGCTGGGGGCGTGGTGCCCCAAGGAGGGATGCAGCTCATACGCACAAGAGGCCCCGGCGGGGAGCACCATCCCCCTTGCCTTCTGGCTCATGGCCCTGCAGGGCCTGGCTGGGAAGCCATGCTGGCCACCCTGTGTGGGGCCAGTGCATGGCCCCTCTCCCTGGCATGCAGCTGCAGCACACTCCCAAGTTGATGAGGATTTGTTAAAGTCACACTAAATTTCTTTCCACCCACTTTCTTCCCATGGACCTCCCTCTCCTCCTCAAAGTGAAAGAGCCCAGGGCCAGCGGGCTGAGCCCCTGCAGCCTTCTACACAGCTGCCTCCAAGAGCCCCACGTACACACCACATTGGTTCCGCCACATATGGCCTCCCGTGCCTTCCCTCGCCTCTCCCCCATCCTCTCTCTCCTAGGAGGAAATTTGGCCGTTGTCTTGATTGTCGCTTTTTCTCAAGGATGTCAGAAATCTGGCTGGAAATCCCGGCAGCCTCCCCCATCCCCTGTCCCTGCCTACGCCAGCATTCCATTGCACCCCTGCATCTGGCTTTATCTCCGATGCTGAGCCCTACGATCTCGTGTTCTGGGCACCAGTGTCTGCTGGACCTAACAGCCCACAAAGGAGGATCCTGGCCATGGATATGTGACTTGACCCTGAGCTTTGGCCACAGGAGGCATCCTGGCTCCCAACACCCACCTCCTCCCATCTATCCACAGCCGTGCAAGATTCCTATCTAATCAGATACTGCCCTTTATCCCTCCAGAGCAATTACACAGGATGGGATGCTGGAATCTGTTCTTGCTGTGGCGTCATTGCTTGGTCAGCAGCCTTGGAGCCTGAAAATTGCTGGTATTGATCCTGTAAACACTTCAGGACATCACAAAGGGTTGAGGGAAGACCTTTGTAAATAGGTCAAGCGGTCCCTCTGCAGGAGGACCACCTCTGCAGGGCAGCTCCTGGAGGACAGGGTACAGCAGTGAGGGCCCTGCCACGGGCCCCAAAGGAGGCTGAGCCTGCTTGGGTGCCCGCCACTCTCAAGACAGGCCCCTGAGCCTTTCAGAAGAGCCCTCAGATGGCTCCTACAAGCCCTGCAGGGCCCAAGTCCTGGCCTTCTGTAGCCCATGATGAGCTATCTGCCCCTGGCCCTACCAGTCCCACCTGCAGAACCTTTGCACAACCCAAAGGTCACCTTTGGTCACACTTCAGCTCATTGTCTCCACCTGCCCAGTTGCCTCAGGATGTCCCCAGTTGCCCTGTTCCCATGGGGCAGGGTCTTTATTCAGCTCTTTGCTGTGCGCTCTGCTACCCTGACATCAAGATCGGTTGCAGGAGCCACCAAGGATTTGAATGAGTCCCATTGACTTTAAAGAAGAACCAGAGATCCCACTGCCCCCGCATCACTTAGCCTGGCCATTCCTTTGTATGATCTTTGGGCTAATTTTCTTATATCACTGAGTGAGGAAGAACTTGGCCCAGGATGGGTCCATTTGCATTCAGGGAGGTAAAAGAAATGGATTGGACTTTCCAGGAAAGCAAACAGAACAGTTTTGGAGGCATGGGGAAAGTTCTAATTCCAGATCTGCAGGTATTCATTTATAAGTTTGTTGTTCTGATCACTTAAGATCCCAGCCCTTTAGAGCATCTTTGACTGAAATACAAGGGATCCCTGTGTGTGTGCCTGTGTGTGCAAGCGTGTGTGTGTATGAGCATGTGAGCATGCACGTGTATTTCTGTGAGCAGGTGGGTTTGTCTGTGTATGAGCGTGTGAGCACGCACGTGTATTTGTGTGAGCACGTGGATTTGTGTGTGTGTGTGTGTATGTGTGTATGAGCATGTGAGCATGCAAGTGTATTTGTGTGAGCAGGTGGGTTTGTGTGTGTGTGTGTATGAGCATGTGAGCATGCACATGCATTTGTGTGAGCAGGTGGGTTTGTGTGTATGTATGAGCATGTGAGCACATGTGTATTTGAGCAGATGGGTGTGTGTGTATGAGCATGTGAGCACATGTGCATTTGTGTGAGCAGGTGGGTTTGTGTGTGTGTATGAGCACGTGAGCATGTACATGTATTTGAGGTGGGTTTGTGTGTGTATGCATGTATAAGCAAGTGAGCACACGTGTATTTGAGCAGGTGGGTTTGTGTGTATGAGCACGTGAGCACGCACATGTATGTGAGCAAGTGGGTTTGTGTGTATGCATGTATGAGCATGTGAGCACACATGTATTTGAGCAGGTGGGTTTGTGTGTGTGAGCATGTGAGCACACATGTGTATTTGTGAGCAGGTGGGTTTGTGTGTGTGTATTTATGTATGAGCATGTGAGCATGCATGTGTATTTGAGCAGGTGGGTTTGTTTGTGTGTACGAGCATGTGAGCACATACGTGTATTTATGTGAGCAGGTGGGTTTGTGTGTGAGCATGTGAGTGCGCACGTGTATTTGAGCAGGTGGGTTTGTGTGTGTATGAGCATGTGAGCACATACGTGTATTTATGTGAGCAGGTGGGTTTGTGTGTATGTATGAGCATGTGAGCACATGTGTATTTGAGCAGATGGGTGTGTGTGTATGAGCATGTGAGCACATGTGCATTTGTGTGAGCAGGTGGTTTGTGTGTGTGTGTGTATGAGCACGTGAGCATGTACATGTATTTGAGGTGGGTTTGTGTGTGTATGCATGTATAAGCATGTGAGCACACGTGTATTTGAGCAGGTGGTTTGTGTGTGTGTATGAGCACGTGAGCACGCACATGTATGTGAGCAAGTGGGTTTGTGTGTATGCATGTATGAGCATGTGAGCACACATGTATTTGAGCAGGTGGGTTTGTGTGTGAGCATGTGAGCACACATGTGTATTTGTGAGCAGGTGGGTTTGTGTGTGTGTATTTATGTATGAGCATGTGAGCATGCATGTGTATTTGAGCAGGTGGGTTTGTTTGTGTGTACGAGCATGTGAGCACATACGTGTATTTATGTGAGCAGGTGGGTTTGTGTGTGAGCATGTGAGTGCGCACGTGTATTTGAGCAGGTGGGTTTGTGTGTGTGTACGAGCATGTGAGCACATACGTGTATTTATGTGAGCAGGTGGGTTTGTGTGTGAGCATGTGAGTGCACACGTGTATTTGAGCAGGTGGGTTTGTGTGTGTATGAGCATGTGAGCACGCACATGTATTTGAGCAGGTGTGTGTGTGTGTATGAGCATGTGAGCATGCACGTGTATTTGAGCAGATGGGTTTGTGTGTACGAGCATGTGGGCACATACGTGTATTTATGTGAGTAGGTGGGTTTGTGTATGGACATGTGAGTGTGCACGTGTATTTGAGCAGGTGGGTTTGTGTGTGTGAGCATGTGAGCACACACGTGTATTTGTGTGAGCAGGTGGGTTTGTGTGTATTTGTGTATGAGCATGTGAGCATACATGTGTATTTGTGTGAGCAGGTGAGTTTGTATGAGCATGTGAGCATGCATGTGTATTTGTGTGAGCAGGTGGGTTTGTGTGTGTGAGCAGGTGGGTTTGTGTGTATGAGCATGTGAGCACACACGTGCATTTGAGCAGGTGGGTTTGTGTGTGTGTGTGAGCATGTGAGCACACGTATATTTGAGCAGCTGGGTTTGTGTATGAGCATGTGAGCATGTATGTGTATTTGTGTGAGCAGGTGGGTTTGTGTGTGTGAGCATGTGAGCACACACGTGTATTTGTGTGAGCAGGTGGGTTTGTGTGTATGTGTGTATGAGCATGTGAGCATGTACATGTATTTGTGTGAGATGGGTGTGTGTGTATGAGCATGTGAGCACATGTGTGTATTTGTGTGAGCAGGTGGGTTTGTGTGTGTATGAGCTTGTGAGTGTGCACGTGTATTTGAGCAGGTGGGTTTGTGTGTGTGAACATGTGAGCACACACGTGTATTTGAGCAGGTGGGTTTGTGTGTATGTGTGTATGAGCATGTGAGCATGCATGTGTATTTGAGCAGGTGGGTTTGTGTGTGAGCATGTGAGCACACGTGTGTTTGAGCACTTGGGTTTGTGTGTGTATGAGCATGTGAGCACACGTCTATTTGTATGAGAACTTGGGTTTGTGTGTATATGAGCATTGAGCACACACATGTATCTCTGTGAGCAGGTGAGTTTGTGTCTGTGTATGAGCATGTAAGCATGTGCATGTGTGTATTTCTGTGAGCAGGTGTGTGTGAAATAGAGCAGGTGGACATGTGTATGTGTAAGCATGTGGGGGTGTATGTGTGTGAGCATGTGAACATGCATGTGAGTGTATGTGTGTCTGAGCATGTGGGTGCACATGTATGACTGCATTCTCTCCTCTATCATCAGGGAGCAAATTCCTTGGGCCCCTGTCTAGGGCTCCTGGCTGCAGGTGTGAGGCCCCATGCGGTGCCCATCAAGGGTAACCCAGGCTACTCTTGAGCACAGGTCTGCAGCACCCACACCCACAGCCTAGGGGAGCTGAGCTGCCTTTTGGGGATGTCCCCACTCTCCCAGCTGCAAGAGCCTTGAGGCAAACCTACCTCTCCTGCAGGCAAGTGAAAGAAGTCACAACTGCATGCACACATACAAGTGCACACCTGAACATATGCACACATGCACTTACACACGTGCAGACACACTTATGCACATGTGCACATAAGCATACATACGCATACGTGCACATCCATATCCTCACACACACACTGTTCAGAACACCAGCATTCCCAGACAGTAAAGCTTTTTAAGTCAAAGCCCCCACGCCCACTCTGCCCTCCCCACCTGCTGCCTCCTTCCCACGCTGATTTACCGCCCCCAAGACATCCCGCAGAGAGTGAAGAATCCCAGACTCCCCGAATTTCCTCGCAGATCTTACTTCCTTGCCAGAAAAGTTCAAGGTTGGGTCAGATCTTCCCCTTTCCACCACGGGCTGTGCTTTCCCAGCTCCTTGCCAAGCCACATATGGGGGGGTCCTCTTGGGGAAGGAGGCCTCATGAGCAGAGGGTCCCAAGGAGCTGAGGGTGGCTCTGCACACACGTAGCAAGGGGACTCCAGGACCATGGGCACCATGACCTGCCACATTCCCCTGCACACACCCTCAATGAGCCGTGTCCCCTTCCTATGCATGCCGCACCTGGGCAGGCACCCATGTGGGGGCAGGAAGGGGCAGGGGCCTGTTGGCATGTGAGCTGGCAAACCTGGCCAGAACCCCTTCTGCTCAGCCTGGATGCTGGGCCTGGAGATCAACGTGGCCCTGACCTCTTCAGGCATCTGGTCTCCATCTGGGAGTGCCCTTGGCCCCTGCCTACTCATCTCCCACAGGGTGGCCACCCTAAACTTTGCTCCAGGTTGGGCCCTCCTGTCTGTCCCTCACTGGACTGGAAGCATCCTGCAGGCAGGCACTGCCTCTGTCCCTTCATAGCTGTTGCTGAGCACCCAGCACTCAAAAGCACCATCATCTGGTGGGAAACTTTCTGGGAAACGTCCCTAGGGTTTCTCCCCAAAGCCACTTGGAGACGTAGATGCTCAGCCTTGGTCATGCGCTGCTGTGGATTTTGCACATGCACTTGGTCTAGCCTCGGCTCTGCCATCACCTTGTCTTAACATGGGTTGTTATATTTAAATTAATAACCTTTTTTCTTTTCTTTTCTTTTTTTTTTTTTTTTTTTTTTTTTTGAGGTGGAGTCTTGCTCTGTCGCCCAGGCTGGAGTGCAGTGGCCGGATCTCAGCTCACTGCAAGCTCCGCCTCCCGGATTTAGGCCATTCTCCTGCCTCAGCCTCCCGAGTAGCTGGGACTACAGGCGCCCGCCACGTCGCCCAGCTAGTTTTTGTATTTTTAGTCCTTTTTTCTTATTAAAAAACAATATGCATTTTTTTGTTGAAAACTTAAGAAGCACAATTTTAAATAAGCAAAAATGAAAATATTTAAGTATAATTTTCATCTCACCACACAGAGATAAGTGCTGATAACATTTTGCTGATTAAACTTTCAGACGTAGTCAATACACAAATCACTAACTTTTTAGTCCCGCCTGGTCGAGACATTCTTATTGTATAAACTGACCTTTTTGGAGAGCATTTAACCTGCCTCCATTCTTTAACTATTAGAAACACAGAGTCCATCAATATCCTTGTGAGGCATTGTGCACCTCGTTAGTGATCTCCAACACCTTTCTAAGTGTAGAAATTGCCACGCCCTCCATCTTCCTTCCAGAAAAGTTCTAGGCTTGGACCACTTTCTCCAGTCCTTCTGCCTCAAAAAAAAAAAAAAAAAAAACTGTCCTATTCATGAGCTGAGATTGGAACACCTTAATAGGGTAGGAAGTTTGGGTTTCTTTCTTGCTTTCTTAAAGAGTTAGGAGTCTTGTATTTTCACTGTACAGCCTCAGGGTGAAGGCCCTGCTGAGGGGGAATCTCAGGAAGACAGCACCCTTTGAGCCCTCATGGGTAAAAACAGGGACATCCCTTCACAATGTTAGCCAAGTTTATGTCCTTCCTCCCCGAGCCCCAGTGAAATGACAGAAGAAGAAGAAACATAAGAACCAGTCCCTGACTGTGCTGGAAAACAGACCAGGCTCTCCCCATCTCAAGGACGATGAGGAATTTCTAGAAACAAGAGTGGAAGTGATCAGCTTGGCAGCATCCCATCATGGTTGACCAGCTATGGGTGCAAGGAGGGCAGCCTCCACATGAGACGGAAGAGCCCCGGGAGACCCAAGCTCCGAGGCCACGCTGAGGGTGGGAGGTGGCGGTCACTGGTCGGCAACCCGCACAGACTAGAACAAGGCTCTAAGGCAGGGTGCATCAGGGAGGCCAGTTCGTGCCCGAGGAAGGGACTGAAGCTAAGGGTGAAGGGGAGTGGAGCCCCAGGGACCACCAAACAAAAGGAAAATCTGGGCCCCTAGAGCAGCCTCCTGGAGACCGTCCTCCTCCTGCCTCCCTCTGGGGCAGCCTGTTCCTGGCCTCAGACAGCTGCATCAGTCAGACGTGCATTTTCTATCCAGTCTGCGGAGCTGCTTGTGAAAACAAAGAGGTGCAGAAAACCATTGGGCAGTGACGGTGACCAGCAGGTGTTGGGAGCCTGCTCTGCCCCTCACTGACCAAGCAACTCACCCATGCTGGCTCTGACCACATGCCAGGCCTCTGCATCACAGAAGTGACAGTTCCTGCTCATGGTGGGCCTCTGGGATTGTCTAGGAGGGATGATACTCCCAAGGCGGAACCCGCAGCACCCAGGTTTTTCCTCTATGAAGGCTTCTAGGGAACTGGGGCAAAAATATTTGTTGTTATCTTAAGATCAAGCTGGTTTCCCTCTTTGCTCTGACTGCTAGGAAGCTCAGAGCCTAATTTGCAACCCACCCCTAGCAACTGCACAGGATCACTTGGTGTGCATTTGGGGTTCTCTTTTGATTCTTGGCTTCATCTTGATTTCTTTTCCTCTTATTTTTTTTCTTCACCTTAATTTCACTCATAGTGTCCATCTTGTTGGCCAGTAGTGCCATAAAGTCTGAGGCTGGGGATGGGGAGATTGCTCAGGCTCCAGGGACTGCCTTGGCTTCCGTCTCCCGCCACAAGCCTCTCTGGTGCTGAGTTCAATTCAAGGACTGGGGATGCTCAGTGTTTGTAAACATCCCCTCAGATGGAAACCGAAATGGTGAAACTGGCTGCATGCAGAGGTCTTTCCTCAGGCCCAGAGCCCTGGAGGGTATTCCTGCTGTCCCTTTGTTCTCTCTCCCTGGAGAATATTCTCAATGCAAATGTTTCTGCCTTTGTGTATGTGTATCACAAAGGTGAAAAGCAGTCAAACTTGGGAAGAAAAAATGGCTGAAATGCTGCCATTTATGGCTTGAGCCATGCTTCCTCGCTGACACTGGCCGATGCGTGGTCAGAGTTGGTGCCACCTGCTCGATTTCACCTATTGTGGCCAATGACATCACCACAAAATGACCCAAGTGTCAGGAAGCTTGGTGTGTCCAGGCATCCACCAGCAGGAAGGGTCGGTGAAGACTCAACAGCCACATCCACTTCTGAGCAGTGACCCTGTGGCCTTCAGTGGCTGGGAGGGGAGTGAGGAGGATGGTCCGCCAGGCACAAGCCCCACTGCAGCTCGTCTGGGTCAAGAACACTGCACCCAAGCACTGCAGGCCATGGCTGGTGGAACTACCCCTTGAGTCTGGGCAGAAACTGAGAGCAAGCATGTAGATACTTTGCTGTCCTTTGGTGTGGCCAGGGCATTTTTGCTTGAATTTTATGAAAGTATCAGTCTACAGTGGATTGGACATTTTAAAAAGCTGGTTCTTCATCACAGAGAGTTTGAGAAGCTCATATCTGAAATACTGGAAGAAACACCAATGTCAAATCCAATAGTAATCATATTCACTGCCCTCACCCTGCTTGTCCTCCCACAGGACAGCTCTCTTGGATGAGTGTCACTGCAAAAGTCTTGTCCAGATCATCTCTCACTGATCCAGCCTGTAGGAGACTTAGACCTGTGGGCACTGATTCAAATTATACAACGCCTTTCTCTTAGTTTTTGCCATCATTATTTATAAAGACACACTGGAAACTTGGATTAAAAATGTGAATATTTCAGGGACTCAGAAGATGACAAGTCAATGGCTATTGTACCCCACTGTGCACCAGGCTGTGCTGTGCTTCCTGGAGGTGTGAGCCCAGGATCGTCCCTTCCAGGGGGTAGATCCTCACAGCTCTCACCGCTTCCCTAAACCTTATGGCAAAACAGCTGTGACAAGCTGTCAGAGGGGCCTATCATGTCTGACAGTCTGGAGTAACTTGGCCATTGGTGATTGAGTCAATCATCAAATTGGCTGTTGGCAAATGGACTCAGGATGAAGCAACCCGGAACATGTGCCTGGCACTGGCCACCAGGAACTCGCCTCAGGCAGACTCTGTCCCGGCAAGATCAGTTCCTAGTGGAGGGGGATAAACAGAACAAGCAAACAGCCAGAAAAATACATGGGGGGAGCTTGGGGAAGGGGGATTTGAGCTGAGGCCTGGGTGGAAAAAGGCCAGAGCCACTCGCTGTTTGTGGGTAGTGAGGTCCCCGTTGGGGATGTAACTCCTGGGGCTGGAGAAGGGTCGGAGGGCAGCAGACATGGGGCCGGTGGGGAGTCCGTACAGACACACACACAGCCGATGGGTGATGCTGGCCCTGATGAGGTGTGATGGAGGAGATGGAGAGAAGAGATTTACTTCCAGAAATACCGTGAATCACTCCCTGTTTGTGCAACACAGTGCCGTGACTCTGTGGGATACAAAATTATTATAAAATGCTGTCCTTTCCCAGCCTGTTAGCTTGTTTTAAAGTTAAGTAATTTCTCCCCTCCCTGTCCCTTATTTTAAACCCCAAACCTTAAAACAATGAGCTAAAACCCCGAGGCTTCCACAGGTTGTTTTGGAGGCTTCTAGGGAACTGGGGCAAAAATATTTGTTGTTATATTAAGGTCAGGCTGGTTTCCCTCTTTGCTCTGACTGCTAGGAAGCTCAGAGCCTAATTTGCAACCCACCCCTAGCAACTGTACAGCATCACTTGGTGTACATTTGGAGTTCTTTTTTGATTCTTGGCTTCATCTTGATTTCCTCTTTTTTTCTTCACCCCAATTTCACTCATGGTGTCTATCTCATTGATGCATAGTGCCAGAAAGTCTGAGGCTGGGGCTGGGGCTGGGGGTGGGGGTGGGGGGATTGCTCAGGACCCAGGGGCTGCCTTGGTTTCCCTCCCCCACTGCACGAGGATGGGGCCCTTATGGAGCCGAGTTTAATTCAAGGACGGAGGATGCTCAGTGTTTGTAAACGTCCCCACAGACAGAAACCCAAAGGGTGATGCTGGCTGCATGCAGAGGGCAGTGGTGAGGCAGGAACTCCACCCTTTCCTCCACTCCAACAGCTCTTGCCACAGCAGCCATGGGCCCTACGGGCAGCCCGGGTCCTCCATGTGCTCCCTGTCCTCCCTAGAAGAATCGAAACTTTAGAACAGGAGCCGGACCATGCCCTCTTCCCCCAAGCCCCATGCCCTGCAGGGGGGCTGTGGGAAGTCTGGAAGCCACCTCCGCTGTTCTGTGGACGGTGACCCTTAGCTCTCCTCTCTCAGCTGACTTGGAGCAGGGTCCCCAGGTGAGCCTCTGCATGAGTTCATTCTCACGCTGCTATAAAGAACTACCTGAGACCCGGTAATTTCTAAAGGAAAGAGGTTTAATTGACTCACAGTTCCACAGGGCTGGGGAAGCCTCAGGAAACTTACTGTCATGGCTGAAGGGGAGGCAGATGCATCCTACTTCATGCGGCGGCGGGAAGTAGAATGAGTGCCCAGTGAAGGAGGGGGAAGCCCCTCCTAAAACCATCAGCTCCCGTGAGAACTCGTTCACTTTCATGAGAACAGGATGGGGGAAACCACCCCTATGATTCGATCACCTCCACCTGGTCCCTCCCATGACACCTGGGGATCTCAAGAGGAGATTTGGGTGGGGACACAGCCAACCCATACCAGCCCCACATTCCAGGTGAGGCAGCCTCCCTCGCTAACGCGGTTCACGACTCCGCCATCCCCGGAAAGTTGACCAGGTCACACTGAAGGGCACGGAGGCCACAGGAGGGTGTGCAGACACTCACTGCCCTAGGTGGCCATGATTAGGGTGTCAGCTGCTCTCCTGGTCTGACTCCCTCTCGTTCTTCATGCTTCCAGCTGCTTTCTGGTGACTGGGGAGCTCAGGATGCCCAGGGTTTCCATAAAGTTGTCCTGCAGAGTGAGAACTCCAGGCTTCCCACATCCCTGTGAACAAACAGGCCTGTCCCTGGCCCAGAGTGGCCAGGGCCTTCCTACTGCTTGGCCCCACTTGTGCTGGCCACAGAGCATAGTGGCAGCCTCAGCTACGTGGAGCCACTATTGTTTGTCACGAGATCTGAGCTAAGAATACGCTGTGGGCCACCGTGGGGTGTATTTGTATAGTAAAGCCTCAGAATATTTGCTTTTTCATGTGTTGTTTGGAAACCAAAGCTTTTGAACTGTCCATGAATTCCTTGGGATCCTCCTGCAGTGGGGGGTCTGCATGCTCAGTGGTCCTTTCTCCCTTGCTGCTGATACTCACCTTGCAGTCATCAGTCTCCAGGCCCACAGGGTACACTGTCAAAGAAGAAATGTGTCCTTAACTTGGGTACAAATCTGTAATCCATAGAGTGGAAGGAAACGCGTATCTCTGATCATCCCCGGTCATAAAATCTCATCCTAACCTTCTCTGGACCTGAGAATCACGGTCGGGACCCACACTCAGGGCCTCCCCAGGTTCACTGTGAGTAAGTGGGATGTTTGCACTGAGAAATTTTGTGATTGTCCCCTCCATGGTAGACAGTGAGTCATGTGGTGAAAACCAAGTCAGGAGGAATTTTGCTGAATCAAGACTTTCCTCAGATAGCATTAATCTTGAGACAGACCTGCTAACACTTTCGGGCGTTCCCAAGACAGAAACTCACAGGCAAGTGGGAAAGGCAGCCAGGAAACTCAGCCTCCTGCATCCAGACTCCTCCATGGTCGCATTCTGCAGGGTTTGCTGGTCCCCTCTGCCAACCTTGTGGCTCAGCCACCCCCAGCAGCAGAGCCAAGTGTGTGTCTGCTCCAGGGAGGCGCTGGCCTGGAGGTGCTGTCTAGGGCAGGAGACATTGGCCTGGGTGCTGTCTCGCAGGGAGACTCAGCTCTGCCCGCCTGGCTCCCTCTGTGTCTGGTCCTGCCCAAGACATGGTCCCTGCCACACCCATGGTCCTGGTGTGGCAGGAATCCAGGGGGTGGGGACCACATCCACGCTTCTGCTGTTCCGCCAGGACCAGGGCCCCTCACGTTCTCCCCGCTGGCATGGCTTCACCTTCACTGTGGCAGGGTTGGGGAGAGGAAGGGTCCACAGCAGCCCCACTCAGGCCACCTGCCACTCCCACCCCAACCCCCTCCCCCAACCCCACCCAGGCCAGGTCGCCCTGGAGGCTCTGCACCAAGTGGGTTCTGGAAGTTTCTGAGTGCATCTGGGGGGATCGGGAGCTGCTCGGCACCTCTATGCTGCTTCCTGCACTTTTCAGAAGAAAAAAATCATCTCCATCCCCATCTGTTTTCTTTTTGAGATAAAATCTATTTTAGGACAGAAGTATGCTCCCCACTTTGCCCATGCTCGCCTCCCCCACAGCTGGGACGTGGCTGCCTCTGTGGGTGGCTGCAGCTGCGCCCCGGCCGTCCCTCCAGCACAGAGCCGGGCAGGGGGTCAGACCCTAGGAGTGCCTCTCACTCTAGCAGCCCCAGGAAAACTCATAAATAACAGTGTGTAAGCCCCCACAGGTGGCCCACCCTGTCCAGGGCCCCGTCTCCCTCAGGCTCCAGGCCGCCAGGGAGGCCCTGGCCTGAGGAGTCACCTTGCAGAGATCTCCCGGGGCAGCGTGTGGACCCCTGGGACTCAGAGTGGACATTCAGAGATCCTCCCACCTGCACAGGCGTTTTTCTCTCTTCATTGTAGAGAGGGGTTAGGGTCCCATTGACATGGAGAGGGGACCATGGTCACAGCTACACAGAGAGGGGGTCGGGTCCAGGTGACGCTGAGAGGGTACTCGGGTCCCAGCTACATAGGAGGGGATTAGGTCCCAGTGATGCAAAGAGGACGCTCGGGTCCCAGTGATAGGCTCAGATCCTAGTGGCACAGAAGCTGTTTTAGCTGAAATAACTTGGCCTTAAAGCTTCCCGGGGAGATGATGGATGTCCTTGTAGTGCCAAGCATGAGTTCTTCTGGTCCTTTTTAGAACGCGTTTCTCAGAAACAGGCCAGGTGAGAGGTGAGGCAGCACCGGGACCGTGTCTGCCTACAGTGGAGCCACCACCACATTCTAGGGGCAGAGAGGGATGAGATCTGTGTCTATGCAACCAGAGCGTCTGCGTCATCCGTCCACACAGGATGCTCTTCCCCGAGCGCGTCTTCCCCACCACAGCCCGGGAGCACCCGCAGCACAGCCAGCTGCATTCAGTACGCTAGCGCCACCTCAGCCAGTGCAGCCCTGTAGGTCGCATGGCCTAATCCTCAGCCTCCCTGAGTGGAACGGTCCAGAGCGAGCGTTACTAGACGTGCGTTACAGGAAGAGTGAGTGGATAGCTCAACAGATGATGAGAAAAGATTCCTCGCAGCCCACACTTAGCATGTTTCCCCCATCAGCACACTCAGTGCATTCCTGGGGGTTGTTCCTGGAAGTTGTCAGCAACAGGAACGTGGCACTGGAGGCAGGAAGGGCCCAGATTCCAAAGAACCAAGGCAGGAGAATGTCATGCGTGGAGAGCCCCAGACGCAGCCCACCCTGGGCCAGCACTCCCAGCTGGTTTTATTGTCCCCAGGACACAGCTGAGCTTGACAGGAGCTGCGGGGCGAGTTTGGATCTGATTCAAGGTGATTTCTAAAATATTGGCAGGGTTTTTAGGACACTGAGAAAAGTAGGAAAAAATAAAAGCAACAGAGGGTTTAGACAACAAATAATGGAAAAATAAAGAACTGGTCTGAGCCACCCAGGATCGCTGTCCCTCCCTCGCTGTCCCTCCCTGGTGCTGCGTGAGGACTGGATGCCACAGCCTGCAGAGCCCCTGACGATCCTGGCCTCGTCTGCCCAAGTACCCAGGGCGAGCATGGCGCCGGGGAATGCTCGGGTTGAGAAGAGGACGTTCTCCCCACAGCTAATGAAACTGAAGGAGTAATGGACCCGCCTCCAGGCCTGCGTGTCTATGCCATGTGTCAGCCCTGCCATCCGTCATGTCAGCACCATTTCAGCTCCGGGCCTCGGGTACGAATCTGGCATTTCTCAGTTTCTCAGCAAATCTCCCACAGGGCCCCCAGCAGTGGCCGCTGCACTCCAGGAGGTCCTGCCAAGCAAGTGGCCGGGATGAGGGGTCCCTGTAGGTGGCCTTCAGCAGCTCCTGAGGGCCGGCACGCCTATGGAGGGGACGCCGGAACTCCAGGCCACCAAGCCCTTCCCCTCACTGCCCCAGAAGAGTTTTCATCTGTAGGACGACACAATCAGAACCAGATGTTCCCCCAAACAGGGCCAGGCCAAGGCGTGTCCTATACACAGCACCACCGAGCCAACCGAGCTGCATCTTTTGTCTGGCGCAGTGGCCCACACTGCCCGCATAGCCAGGCCCCAGCTGCCGATGCCTTGTTCTCCCCCGGGCATGTTGACCGCAAGGCACAGAGCCACGCTCAGTGGGCCCAGGCGCAGCATGGGGCTTGAATCCTGCTGGGCGGGCCAGGGGACCGGCGGCTCCATCCTCAGGATTCTTCTCCTGGCTTCTGGGCTCTGTCCCTCCTCTCGCCCTGCCCCCACTCCCTGTCCCGCGCCCTGCCCAGTGGCCACGGGAGCCTCCCAACCCCAAACTGGCCTCATGATTTTCATCTCAGCTTTCCCAGGGACTGACTCAGCCCTTGGTCTGCCACTGTCAAATTCCCAACCCAGGTTGTCTCTGGGAGCCAGGCCCTGAGGGTCAGAGGGTCAGGGTTGCTGGCCAGCCCATCAGAAGGCTGTCCTTGGGGTATGGGCCCACCTGGGACACAGGTGCCACAGAAGGGGCAGTCCATGGTAAAAAAAAAAAAAAAAAAAATCCACAGCGGAGGTTCCCTGGGGTGGCAGCAGGCTGTGCTGACAGAGCAAGTGCGTCCTCCCCATCCCAGCTGCCCCCGTTTCCTCATCAAATCCCAACGTCATCCTTCTCTCCCGCTCCAGTTGCTACCGGCTGCCACAGAGCCCTCTCACCCACGTCGGCAACTTTTTTTTTTTTTAGACGGAGTTTCACTCTTGTTGCCCAGGCTGGAGTGCAGTGGCGTGATCTTGGCTCACTGCAACCTCCGCCTCCTGGGTTCAAGTGATCCTCCTGCCTGAGCCTCCTGAGGAGCTGGGACTACAGGCAACTGCCATCACGCCCAGTGAATTTCTGTATTTTTAGTAGAGACAGGGTTTCACCATGTTGGCCAGGCTGGTCTCGAACTTCTGACCTCAAGTGATCCATTTGCCTCGGCCTCCCAAAGTGATTACAGGCGTGAGCCACCGCACCCAGCCTGACGTTGGCAACTTTCAAGGCCCTGCCCTCCTCCGTGCGAGGGCCCTTGAGTCATCCCTTCCTTTGGGAATCGGTGACAAGTACCTGCTCCAAACCCACCAAGGTAAGACACACTCGCCTCAGAAGTCACTTCTCAAAGGGAAGTGGACAAGGAACTGCAGCGGACTCATGGTTGCTGCTGTGAGCCCGTGTGCGAGGTGCCAGGCGTCTTCTGTGGTGGTGCATGTGTCCTGTCTCTGAGCTGTGTGCTCCGGCAGCCACGAGCCACACTGGCTATCAAACCCTCGAGATGTGGCTGGGGGACTAAGGGACCGGACTTCTCATTGAATTTCACTTTAATGAATTTGAGTCTAATCTGAATAGCCACCTGCAGCCAGCAGGACTGTGTGGGACAAAGCCAGCCCTAGAGGACCCAGGGGAGCCTTGTACTTGGGATGCCAGAAATGGCATGAGAAGGTCAGGGCCAAGACATCTTTGAATATGGAGCTAAAAAATGTGAACACCTGGTAAATCTCTGAAAATGAAGTTGATATCTTACTGGAGAATGTCAGTAGCACCAGTGCCCTGTCCACACAGTATGACAGCGTCAATAACCAGCCAGGCGTAGCCCCGCGCCAGGGAAACAGGCCCTGAGAGGCGAGTGATACATACAAGTGAACGTTTGACCCAAACAGACAATGTTCCGGTCGGCCAGTAGTTAAAACCTTGAACACAATACAATACTAGGGAAGCACTGACTGGACATACCTTCTCAAAGTCCACATTTGAAAACCTAAACACAGACATGAAGCCCCAGCATTACGAGGGGCGTGCAGCGAGGCCCTCTTCATGGACATCTCGGAGAACAGACTGAGTAAATGTTGCTCACACCTTCCCTGGCTGCTCCATTCTAGAAGGTGCCAAAGGGATTTGGGGGTGCAGGGGTGGCGGTGCACAGAGACCATTTCTTTCCACAGAAAAGCAAGTATTTAATGAGTAAATGAATACTCTGTTGATGTTTCCAGGAATTAATTTTTCCCAAATAAAATGACTTTATCCATAAACTCTCATCACCATTCCCCGATTCCTGAGTGAGGTCCCACAGCACAGAGACTAAGGGTGATGCTGCGGCAGCCACCGTGGGCTCAGGAGGGGCCACCAGGTACCGGTGTCACTCCAGGGCTGTCTCCGAGGCGAGCGTGAGGTCCAGCTGGGCACCTGTGACTTCAGCCCTTTCAACAGTGACAAGCATCTGATTCCAAGCACTGACATTCTTCTTCAAAATATCTTGAGTAATTTTGGTTTCTCGCCCTCAACTGTGACAGACTTGGTAAAGCGTAATCCCACGGAGCCATGAACAATAAAATCAGATGTGCTAATGAACCCATTTGAGTGTTCACTCAGACTATGACAGAGCCTAGAAAAGCTCAGGCAGTGATTTTTGTTTGAATGCTGATCTTATAGAGAAGATTTATTTCTAACATAATTTATTCTTATTGAGGTCCATTTAGGTACCGTGCAATCCACCTGTTGTGACAATTCAATGATTTTTTAGTAATTTTCTAGCATTGTGCAACTGTCACCACAGTTTTATTTTCACGTTTCAAGCCTTCCATCACCCCAAACCAAAAAGTTCCCTTGTGCCCATTTGCAGTTAATCCCTGCTCCCATACCCAGCCCTATCAGGCACCTGCAGAAATGCCTTCTGTCTCCACAGATTTGCCTTTTCTGAGCATTTCAAATCACTGGAATCTCATAATGTGAAGTCTTTTGCATTTGACTTCTTTCATTAAGCATGATGTTCTTCACACACATCCGTGTTGTAACATGTATCCGTGCTTTGTAATTGATGAGTCATGTTCTACTGTAGAGGTAGAGCACAGTTTGTTATCCATTCACCAGCCGAGGGCATTTGTGTCGGCTGTCTGTTGTGAATCATGCCATTGTGAGCATTCTCATACAATTCCTTGGATATGTTTCATTTCTCTTGGGTATGCACCCAGGCATGGGATGCTGGCTAACAAGATAACTCTATGTTTATTTTCCAAAGTGGCTGCACCATGTCAAATTCCTACCAGCAGTGAACGAGGGTTCTGATTGCTTCATGTCCTCACCAACACTTGTGATTGTCTCTTTCATGACAGCCATTTCAGTGGGGTGAGGTGTTGTCTCTGATTTGCATTAACCCTAAGACTAATGAAATCAGGCATCTTTTTGGCGTATTAGCCATTTGTACGTCTTTGGTGAAATAGCTGTTTATATTTTTATCCATTTTTAATTAGGCTGTTGATCTTGTTATTGAATGATGAAAGTTCTTTATATATCCTGGATTCAAATATTTCACCAGATATATAATTTGTAAAACATTTTCCCCTGTATGAAGCTTGTCTTTCATTGTCTTAATCATGTCTTATGATGTATATATAAAAGCTTTCAATCTCAATGAAGTCCAATTTATCATTTTTATGGATTATGTTTTTAGTATCAAATCTAAGAACTCGTTTCCTAACCCCAGGTCCCAAAGATTGTCCCCTGTGTTTTTTTCTCAGAGTTTTATAGCTTTAAGTTAGGTCTATGAGTCACTTTGAGTGAATTTTTGTGTATTACATGCAGTAAAGGTCTAATTCATCTTTTTTTTTTTTTTTTTTTTTTGAGACAGAGTCTCGCTCTGTCGCCCAGGCTGGAGTGCAGTGGCCGGATCTCAGCTCACTGCAAGCTCCGCCTCCCGGGTTCCCACCATTCTCCTGCCTCAGCCTCCGGAGTAGCTGGGACTACAGGCGCCCGCCACCGCGCCCGGCTAGTTTTTTGTATTTTTTTAGTAGAGACGGGGTTTCACCGTGTTAGCCAGGATGGTCTCGATCTCCTGACCTCGTGATCCGCCCGTCTCGGCCTCCCAAAGTGCTGGGATTACAGGCTTGAGCCACCGCACCCGGCCCTAATTCATGTTTTTGCCTGGGTATCTAACTGCTCCAGTACCATTTGTTGAAAGGACCATCTTTTCTTTACTGACTGTCTTGGCAGCTTTGTTGAAAATCAGGAGACCATAGATGTGTTTATTTCTGAACTCTCAATCATCTCCCATTGACCTGTGTGCCATGATTACCACAGCTTTACAGAATGTTTTAAAATCTGGTGGTGGAAGTGCTCTCGTTTTGTTCTCTTTTTCAAAATTGTTTTGGCTATTTGGATTTCTGTGCATTTCTAAGCAAATGTTATGGTCAGTTTGCCTATTTCTACCACAAAAATCCTGTTGGATTTTAGTAAGATTTCATTGACTGTATACATCAATTTTGGAAGAACTACAATCTTGACAACATTAAGCCTTTCAATCCATAAACACAGAATGTCCCCTCAGTTATCTAGATCTCTAATTTCTCTCAGCAGCGTTTTCTAGCTTTTAATTTAAAAGTCTTGCACTTCCTTTGTTGCTTTCATTCCTAAGTATTTTTATTCTTTATTAATACTATTGCAAATGGAAGTGTTTTCTTAATTCCATTTTTTGATCACTCATTGCTAGTATATAGAAGTACACTTGATTTTTATATGTTGATTTTGATCTTGTATCCAGTAATCTTGCTAAACTCATTTACTAAATTTATTAGTTTTGTGGGTTCTTTAGGGTTTTCTATTATATCTGTCAATAAAGAGGGTTTTACTCCTTTTTCAGTCTACATGCCTTAGTTTTTCCTTGCCTTATTTCATTAGCTAGCATCTCCAGTAAATGTTAAATGAATGTGAAGAGAGTGGACCTCCTTGCCTTTTTCCCAATCCTAAGTGGAAGGCATTCAGTCTCTTACCATTAAGTATAATGTTAGCTGCAGGATTTTTATAGATTTTTTAATAGAAATGAAGACATTCCAGTTGATTTCTAGTTTGGTGAAAATTCTTTTCATGAATGGGTGTTGGATTTTGTTAAGTGTTTTTTTTTTTTTTTTTCCCTGTGTCTGTCAAGATGATCACGTGAGATTTTACCTCTATTCTATCAACATGATGTATTAAATTAATTGATATTAAAATGTTAAACCAACCTTGCATTCCTGGGATAAACCCCACTTGGTCGTGGTGTATCATTCTCCTTATATGTTGCTGGATTCAGTGTGCTAATATTTGATAAGGGTCTTGGGGTCTAAGTTCGTGCATGATATTGGTCTGTAGTTTTCTTGTTGTAACTTATTTTTTGTATTGGAGTAATACTGGCCTCAGAGAATAAATGTTGCCTCTTTATTTCCTGTGTTTGTGAAGAATTGGTACCGTTTTGTTAAATATTTGATAGAATTCACCAGTGAATATTCTGAGCCTGGGCTTTTTTGTGGCAAGATCTTCAATTACTAATTCATTTTTTGTACTTGTTATTGGTCTATTTCTATAATGAGTCAATTTTAACTTTCTTGGTAATTTCCTTTAATGTTATAATATTGGTGGTATAAAGTAGGTTTTTAAAATAAATTCTAAGTCTATAGTAAGTAAATGAATATAACAAACACTCTTTCTCACCACTAAGAATATTCAGCTGTCAACATTTATTCACGTTTGTTGCCAATATTTTCTCAAAATACTTTATTGTATTTACAAAAATAATATCCAGGGCCAGGCATGGTGGCTCATGCATGTAATCCCAGCACTTTGGGAGGCCGAGGCTGGCAGATCACCTGAGGTCAGGAGCTCGAGACCAGCCCTGCCAACATGATGAAACCCCATCTCTACTAAAAATACAAAAATTAGCTGGGTATGGTGGCACACACCTGTGGTCCCAGCTACTCAGGAGGCTGAGGCAGGAGAATTGCTTGAACCCGGGAGGCGGAGGTTGCAGTGAGCCAAGTTCACATCACAGCACTGCAGCCTGGGTGACAGAGTGAGAGTCCTGAGCTTACCATCTACAGAGACACATTCACAAGTTCTAGAGAATAGAACACGGACCTATCTTTTTGGGGGGTGCCCCTCAACTTACTACAGGGAGTTTAGACAATAGAACCTGTGGTTGCAGAAGAACACGTGGACATGCCCAGAACAGTAAATACCTGTTGGTATGTTTCTGCCCCAGGCTCTTCAATGCCACACATTTGAGTCCCTATTTGGGAGGCACTAGTGACCTAAAGTTCTATGATTCCATTTGAAGTCCTTACTAATAATCCATGTGAAAATGTCCTGAGCATTTTTCAGGTCTTCTAGCTTGAAAGAAGGTGCTAATGAGGTGCAAATATGCAAACAGGAATATGGCTGGGGCTGGAGGCCACCTGGCGGGTACCTACCTGGGGCTTTGGAATCAGGAGGCAAGCCTGGCACCAATGGTGGCACTTATACTGAAAACCAGTTGCTGAAACTTGGTCAAGTTTCTGGGCCTCTATGAGCCTTGGTTTATTCTTCCATAAAGAGTGACGCCTACTTCTCAAGGCAGGCTGTTGTCAGTTTGAATGGAGTAAATATCTAAATACGTAGCATAGTTCCGGGAAATCATAAAGCCTCAATAAACAGCAGGTCTTACTACAATCATGAGGGTGAAATAGACACAAAGTTCTGACCAGTGAGGCCTGCCCATTGCTCTAGGGGAACCATATCCTGATGGTTGTATCCTGTTCCCAGTGTTGTGCTTATGGTGGAACACCAGGTCGGCAGGTGCCCAGGTGTACCAGGAGGGCGTGTGTGCAGCACGGAGGAGCTGGGGTGTTAGGGGATGCATGCTCATGGTGCTCGATCTCCCAGCTCCATGCAACAGCTGTTCCTCGGTCAATGGATGGCGCCTTCCCCTCCGCTGATGCCTTGATCGCTGGAGCCCCATACTCTGTGGGTTTCCCTAGCCTTACACACTGCTCACCCTGCCCGGCCTCCTCTGCTGGTTCCTCTTCTCTCCAGCCTCTTTTTTTCTGGGACTCGGTTTTTCCTCTCTTCTGTGTTATTGTGCTCTCTCGTTATTTGCTCCATGTTGTGGCCATAAATGCCACCTAACTGCGGACAGGCTCAGGTTTCTGTTTCCAGCTAAGCTTCTTTCTCTCAATCTCAAGGCTTAACTATCCAAGGGTCTAAATAAACTAACAGAGAACTTGGCTCATCCTGTCCAAAGCTGAGGCCCTCCTGCCCTGCTCCACACCCCCCAGCCTCCTGCCTCCTCTGCACCATCTGGCCTGTCCCTAGCAGCCCTTCCCTGCATTCCCTGGGCCACCCACCTGTCACCTCCTGCCCTGCCCCGCTGCTCTGTCTCCCCCAACCTCCCTGTCCTACCTTCCTAGTTGGTGCATCTCCCAGCACCCTGATGTATGGCATTGTATGTCTGCTCTCTGTCCCACCATGAAAGCCCCTGGAGAAGCTGGCAGTGCCTGGCAGCCCATGTAGACAGTGAGGAGTGAAGCGGGTGTTTAGGGCCACGTGGGAGCTGCGAGTGCAGGGCAGCCATGCCAGCCCAGTACGAGGCAGGACATCCCAGGTCCTCACTGCCCAGAAAGCAACGGGCTGCTCCATGGGGCGATGGGCTGTGCCCTGGGGTCTTCTGGCAGAGGAGACCGAGAGGAGGTCCACCAAAGTGCCCTGTGCCTCCCATCGGGGTGGGGGGAAGTCTCACTTTGTCAGTTTTATGTCTCCACAGAATATTGGGGAACGGTTTGCGGCGCCTGGCTTCTGCAGGCCGCACCACTGTCACCTCCATCATTGGCAGGGGTCAGGGTTTGGGACCAGGGCTGGCAGGCACCGGGTGGGGTGGGGCCTCCGGATGAGGCCGCGGTTCCGGGCAGTACCACCAGGTGGCGATGGAGTCCACAGGCCTCCCCAGCGGGGCCAGGGCGTGGGAGCGGCCTGGTGGGGTGTGGCGGGGCAGGGCAGGTGGGGGTCCTCGCCCGGCACGCCCACCCCCCAGCCTAGCAGCCCCGCTCCCCTGCGGGCTCCCCCGTGGGCCAAGTCTACACTGGGCCAGCCTGGCGTCCGGCGCGTGCGGCCCTGGCTGCGGCCCCGTGCCCTTCTTCCTCCTTGTGGCAGGGTCTGGAGGGCGTTCCACGCGTGGGCACCGCGGCCTTGGGAGGCCTCCAGAGTCGGCCTCAGTGGGCGCGTCCTCCTGCCTGGTGGAGGGGACTGGACACCGTTAATGACAGTGAAAATCGTCTGGTAGTTGATGACATTAGTCTCCACCAGGCCTGATGAGCAACTCAGTTCCCCACACCAGCTCTGGGAGGGGCCTTGGGTGGGGGCAGAGATGAGCAGAGGCGCTCGGTGCCAGTGATGCCGAAACCCAGGGGAGGCAGCCAGGGGTTAGGGTCAGGGGTCGGGGAGGTGGGGTCCCCAGGGGAGAGGCAGCCAGGGGTCAGGGGCTCCTAGTCAATCAGTTGTGAAACGCGCGGTGTGTGCCACGCTGAGTCTTAGCTCCTTTGTCAAGGGGCCCAAACATTTTAGAGGTGCAAGAGGGCAGAGTGCCACTTCCTGATTGCCCCTGCCTGGCCAGGCGTCACCGTCCCTGTGGTGATGGGTGAGATGCAGCTGGCTTTTGGCCAGAAAGAATCTCTGGACAGGGTCAGGCAGGCATCCTTGGTGAATGGGCAGTCCCAGCTCTGCCTGGCGCCCCCGCGGGCTGGGGGAAGAGGGTTTTCCTGCTGCGACCCACAGCAGAGGCTCACAGGCACCACAGTGGGGATGGGGGATAACAGCGCAGCCACAGGAAGGATCCAGGGACTCAGGCCAGGCTGCTCAGGAGTCCCCAACCTACTCTTGCCCTGCCCTGCTCTGCCCCGCCCCCCTCCTGCTTCCTGCCTGGTTGCATCTGGCACGCAGGCCCGGGGAGGGTGCCCAGCCCTCCTCTGGGGGGCTTTCTCCTTGGCTTCCCTCTTGCCTTTGCGCTCCAAGGCCGACAGGAGGACCCTGCCTCCTCCACCCATCAGTCTCCCAGGCTGGGCTGCTGGGCACAGTCCCAACTGTGCAGGTTTGGCACAGGGCAGAGCATCGTCCCTGAAGCAGCAGCACAGGGCCTTCCCAGGCCAGGTGGGGTCAGATCCTGCACTTGTTCTTCTGTGTTGACCTTGGTAACTTGGCCCTGACCTTGGGAGTACCCCAACACTCCATGAGCACCTCCTACCGCCCCAGGTAACAAGACCTGTCCCTGAACCCAGGTGCCCTGCAGGGGAGAGGGGAAAACCAACTGAGTGGCGGCAGCCGCAACAGCCAGCCCCACCGAGGGCAGAGCAGGGGGCTCAGGACATCGAGGATGGGCTGGGGCTTCAGAATCATCCTGAGATGCAGGGATCTGACCTCCTTGGGATCAGACAAAGCCCCCATGCCCTCCCCTTAGAGAACTTTGCACACAGAGTTCAGGGGGTCCCAGAGCTCCGAAGCCCCCACAGACTGTCGGGGCACCCCAGATGCAGAGCCGCTGGTGTGATGGGCCACCTGCTGGCAGGTGGAAGGTGCCCTCTGGATTCTCTGTCTTTCCTGTTCGCTGCATTTGTGCTGCCCTGGCATCCGGGGTCTCTGACCGGAGGAACTGCCTCTCCAGGGCTGGCCGATTCCTAGGGATAAAAACTGATTTCCTCAGAGCACGTGCGTAGTATGTGTGCAAGCCATCCAGACCCCCAGCCGCCTCCTCTCTCCGACCCTCCCTTTGGGCCCTCATCACCCCCTGCCCTAATCAGCCTGGGCCAGGCTCTGACAGTGTAGAACAGCCCCAGCCCCCGGAACCTGCTAATCCTGCCTGTCCTGTGTGGACCAGGAGAATGGCTCTTCCCACACCTCCCACTCACTCCTTCAGCCTCTGACCGCCCAGGGTTCCCCGGTCCTGTGCGCGTGCCACGCCTCCTCCTGGGAACGGTGGGCCGCGGACTGTCTTCTCAAGGCCAGTGTTCTGCCCCGTCAGCCTCACCACACCTGAATAGCAACAAGACACCGCACCAAGGCTGCCTGGCTCACGGGCACCCAGGACCACGCACTGGGGGATGCAAACCGCAAGTCTGTTCTCTCACAGTTCCAGAAGCCAGACGGCCGCGGTCCAAGTGCACGGGGGGCCATGACCCCTACAGAGGCTCTAGGGGGGCCCTTCCTGCCTCCCCCAGCGTCTGTGGCCCCAAGCACTCCGTGGCACATGGCGGCATCCCCGCCAGGCCCCTCTGTCTCCCAAGAACCCCTTCCCTTCTCCCTGCGTCTCCTCTTCTGTCTCCAGTAAGGACCCTCGCGTTGGATTCAGGGTCACCCTGGAAAACCCAGGCTGAGGCCATCCGGAGAGCCCTTTACCTGGAACTACCTCTGCACAGGTGCTTTCCCGGATCAGTTCACTTACCGGGTTCCCACAGTAGGATGTGAGCACAGCTTTTGGACAGAGGCTGCCATTCAGCCGACTACTGCCCATCTCAGTGAGAAGGGGCTGGATGGTGGGAAGGAGAGGGGGCTTCGGACACACGGTGGCAGTGCCCACCCCCTGCTCAGCCCAGGAAGAGGCCTTGGCAGGACAAGGATGTTGCTAACTTCAGGGAACCTCAGGCCTCAAAGCACCTGCCCATCCATCACCCTCCCAGTTACTCCCTTACAGACTCGGAGCACCGGGAGCCATCTCTGGTCATCGGGGGAACAGAGCCTCCTGGACCCATAGCTGATCTCCCCCTGCTGAGAAGTGAACCGGCCATGAGGCCTCATGAACGTCCATACTCAAGTCTACCCTGAGAGAGGCCAGCACGCAGCTTGCAGAGGAAAACGGAGGGTGGGACTTGGGCTGGAGGTCACTGTCTGGAGGAGGCACATGCCACACAGACTCTGCAGACAGGCCAGGCCTCCCTGGCTACCTCTGTATCTCTTGAGGCTGAGAAAGCCTTTCCTCCTCCTCCCCATATGCTGCTGATGAGAGTGTCTGGGGGAGGGAGGCTTGGAAGGGAGGCCCCATGGACCTTCAGGCTCACAGGATGAAGGGGAGGTCACCAGGTGGGGAAGGACATTCCAGGCGGGGGAACAGCCTGTGCAAAGGCCTGGAGGCAGGAACTGGTTTGTGCGTTCAAGGAGCCCAGCAGGCAGGACGGAGCTGGCTTTCCCACGCTGGGGGTCAGCATGACGCCGGTCTCTAAGACAGCCACGGGTCCACTTGTGGGAAGCACGTGTTCTGTGTCTGCATGGGCCGAGAGCTGAACAGATGTCAGTCGGATTCTCTTTTGAGGGCAGAAGGCACGAGGCAGGACTCGCAGTTCGGTGGCAGTGGGCATGTGGGCAAGGGAGACAGTTTCTGCCAGGCTCTGAGGGGAACACAGGAGCCCGGGGCAGAGGAGTGGGAGGGCTGGCAGAGGCAGGGGGAGCCGGGCGAGGGGCAGCCTGGAGTGACCACAGGATGCCTGGTCTTCCAGCGCCCCGTCCTCCTTGGCCTCCGCCATAGGGGGTTTCTGTCCTTGCAAATGAAGAGGCTTGACTGAGCTGAGAACTCATAATTCTGCTCTTCTGTCCACCATGTGAACTTTTCTTGTTTTCACCTTTCTAAAATTTATCTTAGAATTTGTGGCACCGAAAGGACAGGGGTATCCTCTGCTCCCCCCTCTCATGGTGCAGTTTAGGTCTTCCAGCAGGCGGCTCTGAAACCCCGGGTTCACTGGGGGTATTGGTGAGCCCCTCCCATGTGAAGGAAGGGAGGTGGCAGGGCCGGGCAGAGGTGCTGAGCTTTGACACAGTCTCAACAGAGGCCTCAGCCAACCCCGTGGACTCAGCCCTACCCTCTGTAATCCCACGTGGACTGCTCCTAAAATGTGGGCTACCCTGAAGGCACCCCTCTCTCTCAGGCTGAGGGCGGTTTCTGGAAAGGGCTAGAGGCTGAGTCTGAGGCTGAGCAGGGAAGTAGAAAGTGGCCTTAGTCCAGCAGGGGCGCTGGGGGTGCATCTCAGCGGCCCCCGGGGGCTCCCCCAAGAGCTACTGTTAACTATCTTGCAAACAAGGACTTTGTGGAACAAAGCAGACATTGTGGTGTCCATAACAACATTGATAATAGCCATTTGTGGCCAGAAATTGAGCTAAGTGCCTTTATACGCATTGCCTGATGCCATTCTCAGGACAGTCCCATCTGGAAGAGTGGCAGGTCAAGTGACATGGTCCCACCTGCGTCACCCTCATGCCTGGGGCCTGGCATTCTTACTGTGGATGACCGGAAGCTCCCAGTGGCTTTACTGACTCTCTGGTGGCAAGGGCTGCCCTGGCCCAAGTGGCTTTACTGACTCTGTGGTGGTAAGGGCTGCCCTGGTCGGCCTGGCCTGGCCAGACAGACACACCCCCCAGGGAGAGAGACGCTTTGCCCACCTGACTGAGGCCAAGGCCTCCTCTGGGCGTGATCTGCACATGGGGGAATGGGGACCGGATGTCCTTTGGGATTGGGGGTGAGAGAGCTCAGAGGAATGTGCTAGAAAATACTGTCCCTGCATTTTACCTTTTTTCATTGGGGCAGCTATTAATTCCTTGAGGAAACCGTGTTCTGTGGCCGAGGCAGGAAGGGCAGCTTTAAAGCCGATTCTCACGAATGTAAACACCATGAATTAAGGGTGGTGTGTACTCCTGACATCAGAAAAGGGGAAACTTAGGGATCCACGGTCTAGAACTTGAAGAGGATACTGCAAAAATTTCAGCCCCCGTCCCCGCAGCCTCCTCGGACGGCATGGATGGGTTTTTGGTTGCTTTTCCCTCACACTGTCTTAAGACAGGCAGGGTCCGTGGGCGGCCGGCCCTCCGTGAGTCTTGCCTCACAGGGCAGCCTTGGTCAGTCACCCGCTGCAGATGCTGCCCACTCACCGAGCACCTAAGCACCACCCAGTTCCCAGCTGTTAAATATTCCCAGGTGTTTCCAGTTGTTCATTAAATAATGCTGAAATGAGCATCTTTGGACATGAGGTTTTCTGTAATGTTTATGTCCTGGGCACAGATGCCCAGAAGTGTCATCAGGTCAGGGCACAGTCGTTTGTGAGGCTCTGAAGGGCTCTGCAGCCTCTCATGGTGATGGTCCCCGGGCTGTGGCCCTGAGGGCCATTCATGTCCACACCCCCTTCCCAGCATTTAACAGGATAGATTGTTGCAATATACACAGGCCCCAAATCGTCTTTCTCTTTTACCTCTGCTTGTACATTTTATTTTATTTATTTTTTGTGACAGGGTCTCACTCTGTTGCCCAGGCTGCAGTGCAGTGCTGTGATCACAGCTCATTGCAGCCTTGACTTTCTAGGCTCAAGCAATCCTCCCACCTCAGTCTCCCGAGTAGCTGGGACCACAGGTGTGCACCACCATGCCTGGCTCATTGTTTTTTTCAAGTTTTTTTGTAAGACAGAGTCTCACCATGTTGCCCAGGCTGGTCTTGAACTCCTGGACTAAAGCAATCCTCCTGGTTTGGCCTCCCAAAGTGCTGAGATTATAGGCGTGAGCCACCGCACCCGGCTACTTGTAATTTTAAAAACTACAGACGACTTGTTAGTTTTCTGTATGTTTATCGCACAGTTGTGTCTCATCTTTTGGGATTTGTCCATGGTTTTTAAAACATTTCTACGAGCTTCGCACAGATTGTCAACATTGGCCCTGGCTGTCTTGCCTCCTGGTTGCTGTGGTAAGTTCCATTCATCGAGACTGGGGTTATCAAATCGCCTTAGAAGTTTTCACATTTCTACTTAGTGACATTTATCAACGTTCTTCTTTTGTAATTTTTTATTTATTTATTTATTTATTTTTATTATACTTTAAGTTCTAGGGTACATGTGCATAACGTGCAGGTTTGTTACATATGTATATTTGTGCCATGTTGGTGTGCTGCACCCATCAACTCGTCAGCACCCATCAATTCATCATTTATGTCATGTATAACTCCCCCATGCAATCCCTTCCCCCTCCCCCCTCCCCATGATAGGCCCCAGTATGTGATGTTCCCCTTCCCGAGTCCAAGTGATCTCATTGTTCAGTTCCCACCTATGAGTGAGAACATGCGGTGTTTGGTTTCTCTTCTTGTGATAGTTTGCTAAGAATGATGGTTTCCAGCTGCATCCATGTCCCTACAAAGGATGCAAACTCATCCTTTTTTATGGCTGCATAGTATTCCATGGTGTATATGTGCCACATTTTCTTAATCCAGTCTGTCACAGATGGACATTTGGGTTGATTCCAAGTCTTTGCTATTGTGAATAGTGCTGCAATAAACATACGTGTGCATGTGTCTTTGTAGTAGAATAATTTATAATCCTTTGGGTATATACCCAGTAGTGGGATGGCTGGGTCATAAGGTACATCTAGTTCTAGATCCTTGAGGAATTGCCATACTGTTTTCCATAATGGTTGAACTAGATTACAATCCCACCAACAGTGTAAAACTGTTCCTATTTCTCCACATCCTCTCCAACACCTGTTGTTTCCTGATTTTTTAATGGTTGCCGTTCTAACTGGTGTGAGATGGTATCTCATTGTGGTTTTGATTTGCATTTCTCTGATGGCCAGTGATGATAGCATTTTTTCATGTGTCTGTTGGCTATATGAATGTCTTCTTTTGAGAAATGTCTGTTCATATCCTTTGCCCACTTTTGATGGGGTGGTTTGTTTTTTTCTTGTAATTTGTTTGAGTTCTTTGTAGATTCTGGATATCAGCCCTTTGTCAGATGAGTATATTGCAAAAATTTTCTCCCATTCTGTAGGTTGCCTGTTCACTCTGATGGTAGTTTCTTTTGCTGTGCAGAAGCTCTTTAGTTTAATTAGATCCCATTTGTCAATTTTGGCTTTTGCTGCCGTTGCTTTTGGTGTTTTAGACATGAAGTCCTTGCCCATGCCTATGTCCTGAATGGTACTACCTAGGTTTTCTTCTAGGGTTTTTATGGTATTAGGTCTAACATTTAAGTCTCTAATCCATCTTGAATTATTTTCGTATAAGGAGTAAGGAAAGGATCCAGTTTCAGCTTTCTACTTATGGCTAGCCAATTTTCCCAGCACCATTTATTAAATAGGGAATCCTTTCCCCATTTCTTGTTTCTCTCAGGTTTGTCAAAGATCAGATGGCTGTAGATGTGTGGTATTATTTCTGAGGACTCTGTTCTGTTCCATTGGTCTATATCTCTGTTTTGGTACCAGTACCATGCTGTTTTGGTTACTGTAGCCTTGTAGTAAAGTTTGAAGTCAGGTAGTGTGACGCCTCCAGCTTTGTCCTTTTGACTTAGGATTGTCTTGGCAATGCGGGCTCTTTTTTGGTTCCATATGAACTTTAAAGCAGTTTTTTCCAATTCTGTGAAGAAACTCATTGGTAGCTTGATAGGGATGGCATTGAATCTATAAATAACCTTGGGCAGTATGGCCATTTTCACGATATTGATTCTTCCTATCCATGAGCATGGTATGTTCTTCCATTTGTTTGTGTCCTCTTTGATTTCACTGAGCAGTGGTTTGTAGTTCTCCTTGAAGAGGTCCTTTACATCCCTTGTAAGTTGGATTCCTAGGTATTTTATTCTCTTTGAAGCAATTGTGAATGGAAGTTCATTCCTGATTTGGCTCTCTGCTTGTCTGTTACTGGTGTATAAGAATGCTTGTGATTTTTGCACATTAATTTTGTATCCTGAGACTTTGCTGAAGTTGCTTATCAGCTTAAGGAGATTTTGGGCTGAGACGATGGGGTTTTCTAAATATACAATCATGTCATCTGCAAACAGGGACAATTTGACTTCTTCTTTTCCTAACTGAATACCCTTGATTTCTTTCTCTTGCCTGATTGCCCTAGCCAGAACTTCCAACACTATGTTGAATAGGAGTGGTGAGAGAGGGCATCCCTGTCTTGTGCCAGTTTTCAAAGGGAATTTTTCCAGTTTTTGCCCATTCAGTATGATATTAGTTGTGGTTTGTCATAAATAGCTCTTATTATTTTGAGATACATTCCATCAATACCGAATTTATTGAGAGTTTTTAGCATGAAGGGCTATTGAATATTGTCAAAGGCCTTTTCTGCATCTATTGAGATAATCATGTGGTTCTTGACTTTGGTTCTGTTTATATGCTGGATTACGTTTATTGATTTGGGAATGTTGAACCAGCCTTGCATCCCAGGGATGAAGCCCACTTGATCATGGTGGATAAGCTTTTTGATGTGCTGCTGAATCCGGTTTGCCAGTATTTTATTGAGGATTTTTGCATCGATGTTCATCAGGGATATTGGTCTAAAATTCTCTTTTTTTGTTGTGTCTCTGCCAGGCTTTGGTATCAGGATGATGTTGGCCTCATAAAATGAGTTAGGGAGAATTCCCTCTTTTTCTATTGATTGGAATAGTTTCAGAAGGAATGGTACCAGCTCCTCCTTGTACCTCTGGTAGAATTCAGCTGTGAATCCATCTGGTCCTGGACTTTTTTTGGTGGGTAGGCTATTAATTGTTGCCTCAATTTCACAGCCTGCTATTGGTCTCTTCAGGGATTCAACTTCTTCCTGGTTTAGTCTTGGGAGAGTGTAAGTGTCCAGGAAATTATCCATTTCTTCTAGATTTTCTAGTTTATTTGCATAGAGGTGTTTATAGTATTCTCTGATGGTAGTTTGTATTTCTGTGGGGTCGGTGGTGATATCCCCTTTATCATTTTTTATTGCATCTATTTGATTCCTCTCTCTTTTCTTCTTTATTAGTCTTGCTAGCGGTCTGTCAATTTTGTTGATCTTTTCAAAAAACCAACTCCTGGATTCATTGATTTTTTGGAGGGTTTTTGTGTCTCTATCTCCTTCAGTTCTGCTCTGATCTTAGTTATTTCTTGCCTTCTGCTAGCTTTTGAATGTGTTTGCTCTTGCCTCTCTAGTTCTTTTAATTGTGATGTTAAAGTGTCAATTTTAGATCTTTCCTGCTTTCTCTTGTGGGCATTTAGTGCTATAAATTTCCCTCTACGCACTGCTTTAAACGTGTCCCAGAGATTCTGGTATGTTGTATCTTTGTTCTCATTGGTTTCAAAGAACATCTTTATTTCTGCTTTCATTTCGTTATGTACCCAGTAGTCATTCAGGAGCAGGTTGTTCAGTTTCCATGTAGTTGAGTGGTTTTGATTGGGTTTCTTAGTCCTGAGTTCTAGTTTGATTGCACTGTGGTCTGAGAGACAGTTTGTTATAATTTCTGTTCTTTGACATTTGCTGAGGAGTGCTTTATTTCCAATTATGTGGTCAATTTTGGAATAAGTGCGATGTGCTGAGAAGAATGTATATTCTGTTGATTTGGGGTGGAGAGTTCTATAGATGTCTATTAGGTCCGCTTGGTGCAGAGATGAGTTCAATTCCTGGATATCCTTGTTAACTTTCTGTCTCGTTGATCTGTCTAATGTTGACAGTGGAGTGTTGAAGTCTCCCATTATTATTGTATGGGAGTCTAAGTCTCTTTGTAAGTCTCTAAGGACTTGCTTTATGAATCTGGGTGCTCCTGTGTTGGGTGCATATATATTTAGGATAGTTAGCTCTTCCTGTTGAATTGATCCCTTTACCATTATGTAATGGCCTTCTTTGTCTCTTTTGATCTTTGATGGTTTAAAGTCTGTTTTATCAGAGACTAGGATTGCAACCCCTGCTTTTTTTTTGTTCTCCATTTGCTTGGTAGATCTTCCTCCATCCCTTTATTTTGAGTCTGTGTATGTCTCTGCATGTGAGATGGGTCTCCTGAATACAGCAGACTGATGGGTCTTGACTCTTTATCCAGTTTGCCAGTCTGTGTCTTTTAATTGGAGCATTTAGTCCATTTACATTTAAGGTTAATATTGTTATGTGTGAACTTGATCCTGTCATTATGATATTAGCTGGTTATTTTGCTCGTTAGTTGATGCAGTTTCTTCCTGGCATTGATGATCTTTACATTTTGGCATGTTTTTGCAATGGCTGGTACCGGTTGTTCCTTTCCATGTTTAGGGCTTCCTTCAGGGTCTCTTGTAAGGCAGGCCTGGTGGTGACAAAATCTCTAAGCATTTGCTTATCTGTAAAGGATTTTATTTCTCCTTCACTTATGAAACTTAGTTTGGCTGGATATGAAATTCTGGGTTTAAAATTCTTTTCTTTAAGAATGTTGAATATTGGCCCCCACTCTCTTCTGGCTTGTAGAGTTTCTGTCGAGAGATCTGCTGTTAGTCTGATGGGCTTCCCTTTGTGGGTAACCCGACCTTTCTCTCTGGCTGCCCTTCAGATTTTTTACTTCATTTCAACTTTGGTGAATCTGGCAATTATGTGTCTTGGAGTTGCTCTTCTCGGGGAGTATCTTTGTGGCGTTCTCTGTATTTCCTGAATTTGAATGTTGGCTTGCCCTGCTAGGTTGGGGAAGTTCTCCTGGATGATATCCTGAAGAGTGTTTTCCAACTTGGTTCCATTTTCCCCCTCACTTTCAGGCACCCCAATCAGATGTAGATTTGGTCTTTTTACATAATCCCATACTTCTTGCAGGCTTTGTTCATTTCTTTTTCTTCTTTTTTCTTTTGGTTTCTCTTCTCGCTTCATTTCATTCATTTGAATCTCAATCGCTGATACTCTTTCTTCCAGTTGATCGAGTCGGTTACTGAAGCTTGTGGATTTGTCTCATATTTCTCGTGTCATGGTTTTCATCTCTGTCATTTCGTTTATGACCTTCTCTGCATTAATTAGTCTAGCTGTCAATTCTTCCACTCTTTTTTCAAGATTTTTAGTTTCTTTGCGCTGGGTACATAATTCCTCCTTTAGCTCTGAGAGGTTTGATGGACTGAAGCCTTCTTCTCTCATCTCGTCAAAGTCATTCTCTGACCAGCTTTGATCCGTTGCTGGCGATGGGCTGCGCTCCTTTGCAGGGGGAGATGCGCTCTTATTTTTTGAATTTCCAGCTTTTCTGCCCTGCTTCTTCCTCATCTTTGTGGTTTTATCTGTCTCTGGTCTTTGATGATGGTGACGTACTGATGGGGTTTTGGTATAGGTGTCCTTCCTGTTTCATAGTTTTCCTTCTGACAGTCAGGACCCTCAGCTATAGGTCTGTTGGAGATTGCTTGAGGTCCACTCCAGACCCTGTTTGCCTGGGTATCAGCAGCAGAGGTTGCAGAAGATAGAATATTGCTGAACAGCGAGTGTACCTGTCTGATTCTTGCTTTGGAAGCTTCCTCTCAGGAGTGTACTCCACCCTGTGAGGTGTGGGGTGTCAGACTGCCCCTAGTGGGGGATGTCTCCCAGTTAGGCTACTCAGGGGTCAGTGACCCACCTGAGCAGGCAGTCTGTCCGTTCTCAGATCTCAACCTCCGTGTTGGGAGATCCACTGCTCTCTTCAAACCTGTCAGACAGAGTCGTTCGCGTCTGCTCAGGCCTCTGCTGCTTCCCCTGTTGTTTTTTTTTAGCTGTGCCCTGCCCCCAGAGGTGGAGTCTATAGAGACAGGCAGGTTTCCTTGAGCTGCTGTGAGCTCCACCCAGTTCGAGCTTCCCAGCGGCTTTGTTTACCTACTTAAGCCTCAGCAATGGCGGGCGCCCCTCCCCCAGCCTCGCTGCTGCCTTGCGGTTAGATCGCCGCAGACTGCTGTGTTAGCAATGAAGGAGGCTCCGTGGCCGTGGGACCCTCCCGGCCAGGTGAGGGATATATTCTTCTGGTGTGCCCGTTTGCTTAAAGCGCGGTATTGGGGTGGGGGTTACCCGATTTTCCAGGTGATGTGTGTCTCAGTTCCCCTGGCTAGGAAAACGGATTCCCTTCCCCCTTGCGCTTCCCAGGTGAGGCGATGCCTCGCCCTGCTTCAGCTCTCGCTGGTCAGGCTGCAGCAGCTGACCAGCACCGATTGTCCGGCACTCCCTAGTGAGATGACCCCAGTACCTCAGTTGAAAATGCAGAAATCACCGGTCTTCTGTGTCGCTCGCGCTGGGAGTTGGAGACTGGAGCTGTTCCTATTCGGCCATCTTGCTCCGCCGCCGCTGTGATTTCTTATTTCTGTTGCTTCTTTTTAACTTTTCATTATGGAAAATCTCGAACATACCCAGAAGGAGACAGAATCCTGTGATAAAGTCAACCGCCTTCCCCACCTCCACCAGCCTCAGGGCACCCACTCCCACCAGTGTCACGTCAACCTGGGAAGCTTTACCTTTGAGTCACGTCGACGCCAGGCCCCACACGTGAGCACTCACCGAAGGTAGTGGTAAGACGGCCCCTGTCACCATACGGGCCCTGTGTTGGGCCTGTCACTAGCCTCATCTCCAGGTGTAGTGATTCTGGAGGGTGCTCTCTGCTAGAATCTCAATTTAATCACTCCATTAACCTTGATTTTAAACTTTTTCATGAAAGCTGCCTGGGTGGGACAGTGGAAGCCAACAGGCTCGTGAGGACATTCTCACTCAAATGGGCCACAGGTGTAGCGGCTCAAAGCTGTCTACAAAGTCGACTTCCGTGTGTGCTTTGAAGAGAATCAAATGGGCCCCTCATTTTCCTTGGAAATACACTTTTCATGGCAAAAGAATGCCCTTGGCCTTGTTCCTTTTCAAAATCAGTGTGCCGGGCTGTTTGGATGTGAGGAGTTCGTTAGCACCAAATCAGATGTTCCTTCTTCATGATCGTTGCTGGAAAGCGGGAGCCACCCTCCAGTACCTGCAGAGCTTACACTTTGAATGAAAACGCATCTTCCTAAAACAGACGATATAACAAACCTGTTTTCCTGTCACAGTTTTTTTGATTTGCACGGTTTTTGGAACTACTGGAACAAACTTCCTAGTATCATGGGAACCTCCTCCACCTGCCCACCAAACTTGGCTTTGACTAGAACTCGGTTTTGTGATGGTAAGACAGAGAGGAAGTCTAGATTTAGAATGAATTTCCTGGTAACTGGTTTGTGAATAGAATACGGTTTGCATCTGTGCCCTACCAAATCTCATGTGGAATTGTCTTCTCCAGGGTTGGAGCTGGGACCTGGTGGGAGGTGACCAGATCGCAGGGGCGGAGCTCCATGAATGGCTTAGCTCCGCCCCCACTAGGTACTGTGGAGTGAATGAGTGAGCTCTCATGGACCTGGTTGTTTAAAAGTGTGTGGCCCCTTCCCCCTCTCTTGCTCCTGCTCCATTTATGGAAGACATACCTGCTTCCCCTTCCGCCATGACTGGACGTTTCCTGAGGCCTCCCCTGAGGCTGAACAGACGCCAGCCTCATACTTCCTGTACAGCCTGGGGAACGTGAGCCAATTAAACCTGTTTTCTTTATCAATTGCTGAGTCTCAGGTATTTCTTTATAGCAGTGTGAGAACGGACTCGTACGGAATCTCTGTAATTTCTCCTTGCCTTTCTAATGAGGCATGAGGGCCTCTGGGTTTGCCTGGCCGAAACTCTCCGGTTTCATGCGGCGCACCTGGTGCCTCCTGCCACGTTGCTGCCAGCTGGGACCAAGTTAGAGAGGCGCCGCCTAGACAGCTGCCCACTGTGATGCTTCATCCGTTCTCTCTTCAGCGCCCTTCCCACCTGGAGCTTGCAGGAGAATCTGCGATGTTCATCCTTGAGATTATTTTTTATTTCTGCTGTATGCTCCTGTATGCACCTGGCCTAACATCTCTTGGAAATGTCTTTTTGTATTTCTAGTAATTGCTTGAACAGCATCTCATCAGCTTCGCGGCTGTGCACCCAGCCATTACTTGTAGAATTGTCCTGGTACCGGTGCAAATTTTATCCTTAGTCCCCCAGTAATTCACTAGCCAGACAGCACAGTGGCAGTTCCTGTTCTGATACCATTTGATGACTTCCTTCTGGTCATGACACTCACCTCGGACCTGTGTGTACCACCTTCGTCTCTGGAGAAGACTTGCACGATTGGTTCTGGGAAAGAAGAGAGCCTCCGATTGGCTGGAATGTGGTTGTAAGGGCTGGCCACCCTCGCTGGTATCATTAGTTGGCTGTGCCCACCTGGAGAGTCCAGGCGGCATCATCCCTGACCTTCTGCCTTCCCACTGGCACAGATGTCTTTTGGGTAGAGTGTGGACCTCCTAGGAAGGCCCTGGGGTTGTGGGGTGCTGGGTGCAGGGGCTCCTCGTGTGTTGGTGAGGTTCGCAGGTGTTCTTGGTTCTGTGGCAGAGACTCTGGTGTCTCTCAGTACCCACCCTCCCTTTCTTTTCTAACAATAGAGCTGCCGTTCCCACCTGGACACATGGGTACCTGTGGAGGACTGCACACCCCGGCCTTGCTTGCAGCTGCTGTGGCCATGAGCCCCAGGGGCTCTTAGGCAGAAATGCTGTGTGCAGCATCTGGGGAGAACCCTTAAGGAGCCATTCTGAGTTCTGGTGCCAGGTGAGAAGGCCCGAGAAGCAGCTAGGCAGGGGGTGGACTGTGGTCCCCCCAGCAGGAGTAGGAAGAGGGAGGCGGTGGCAGAGGCTACCAAGGGCCCCTGGGAGGCTGAGAGCCGCAGCTCCAGCCTGGCCTCCTGCGTCTTTAGGGAGGTGGATTTGTCAAGGTGGCGAGGAGCCCATATTTCTGTATAACACTTTTGGAGCTTGATCTGTGTCTATGTACTTGGGCATATGGTTGTCTCCACTTGAACCCTTGCCCCAGGCCCTGCGAATATCTGTGGTGGGCTCGGTAGATGTGTGTCACCCACGCAGACATTAGCTTTGCCATCATCTGTCATTTTGTCATATATTTAACTGCCCATTACTGGGAGTTGTTTACTTTCCAAAGGGGCTTTATTAATAACTTCAACATTATAACACATTAGTCTGAGGCCCCAAGTACCCATTAGGTATTCAGTGTGACTTCAAAGAGCAACTGAATCCAGATTGAAATTAAGAGTATGTCAGGGACATACAACTCCCTAAAACTGCACCCAAAAAGTTTAAGTGGAACCACTTCCTGGGTCCTCCTAAGCTGCATTATGACCTGCGCTTCCTGAGAGTCTGATATAAAAGACAATATATGTTGAAATTATAGCACAATTCAGTTGCAAACCTGAGTTTCCATTTTTTGTACACTCAGATATCAGACAAAAACTTTTAAGCAGCATAAGAAACTGAGAACACTGCAGCATTTTAGTTTTTGTGCATAAATCCCAAGACTTGCATGAATTACAATTGCCACACTTCTTTTTTCCCACATTTTCATATGAATTTATTTTCCATCACTATCAGAGAAATAAAATGTTATTGCATTTGAAATCAAATCAACAAAACAGTTTAATTGGCCAGGGAGTTCCTTTTAAATAGAAATTTTAAGTGCATTTAAAAAGAAAACTTCAAGTCTCATATATTATTCAAGTCTCATATATATAGTATAAGTATATATATATATGTTAAAGTCTCATATATATAGTACCATATAATATTACCATCCTCGGCTGGGTGCAGTGGTTCATGCCTGTAATCCCAGCACTTTGGGGGGCCAAGACAGGCAGATCACCTGAGGTAAGGAGTTTGAGACCAGCCTTGCCAACATGGTGGAATACCGTCTCTACTAAAAATACAAAAAAGCCGGGCATAGTGGCGGGCACCTGTAATCCCAGCTACTTGCGAGGCTGAGGCAGGAGAATCACTTGAACCTAGGAGGCGGAGGTCGCAGTGAGCCGAGACTGTGCCATTGCACTCCAGCCTGGGTGGCGACAGGGTGAGACTCTGTCTAAAATAATAATAATAACAATAATAATAATAATAATAATAATATACCATCCACAAATTATTGACTAAAAGATCTCAAATCAATGGGACACTGAGTGGAAACTCTTTTCAATTTGTAATTGTAACCTTTACGTGTTTACTTCTTTCTAAACAAAGGGGTTGGGCCTAGAGACTTGATATGACAGTTGCTTGGTTGTTGTGAATGCGAACGCATTTAAGTATCTCATTTGTGAAAATGGAATGGCAAGAAAGCATCACCGCCTTCAAACCCCCAATGAAATAATGGGCCCAGTGGCCACGTCAAAGAAGGGTGGGCCCCACCTCTGAGGGGCTTCTGCTAGGGGTGTGAGCCTGAATTGGCCAGTGCTCTAGGCCCACCTGCCTCCTATACTTGTCAGAGGAAAGGGCTGGGGCACAGTGGATGTACAAATGCATAAATGGCTGGATTTCTTCTGCAAATACATTGTAAGAAAACAAAACAGTAACAACAACAACAATGAAAAAAAACCCAAGACAATCTGAAACAATGGGGAAATCTCAACATTGGCTGAATATGATCATGATATGAAACTGCGCACTTTGGCAGCGCGATAAGATACTGTGTTGTCTAAGAAAACAGTCTTGATCTTTGAGAGAAATCTACTGAGATATTTACAGATGAAATGATAAGGTGCCTGGGGTTTGCTTCTGCCTCCTAACAGTCCTGTTTGGGGTGAGGAGGGGGCAGACTAAACACATTTGGAAGGTGTTTACAGCTGTTGAGGCAGGTTGATGAGCACACAGGGCCTCAACTAGTCCCCCACTTCTGTATGTGTCTGACTTTTTCAGAGACAGAGAGAGGAGAATCTAAAGATCAGAAGATACTATAAATTTAGGATGGATAAAGGATTAGCATCCCAAAATAGATAAAGCTTTCTAGTTCACAGCCCCAGTAATGAAACTAATGGGCCGAGAAGACAACCCTGGAACCCTTCATTCCACCTGTTTATTGGGGAGCGATGATGTCTTCATCTCTTGGGCTAGAGGAGTGGACCAGTTTCCAAATCTCTACTCTAGCATGTGAGACGGACGAACCCAGGGAAGGGCAGCGGGATCTGAGTCTGAGGGTCCTTGGGCCTTGAGCAGAGAAAGCCTCACCCATGAGTGTGGGCTGGCCTCCTGGACTGGTTTCTATGCCCACGGAGATGAGGCTATTTAAAAGACTGGCTGTGTCTCCTGGTGCGTCCTCCACTTGCTCCTAGATCACGTGCCATGGGGGACGCCGATGGCCAGGCCTCAAGGCGGCCCTGTGGAGAGGCCCATCAGGCAGGGAAGGTGGCCACCCACAGCCACAGGGATGTGCCTGGAGGCCAACCCCCAGTCTGGTCCCCCTGCAGCTGGGCCCCCAGAGGAACCCTGGCTGAGCATTTGACTAGACCCCCAGGGAAGGTGAGACAGGGACCCTGCTGAGATGTACCCAGACTCAGACCTTCAGAAACTCCAAGGTAATAAATGTCTGCTATTTGAAGCTGTTAAATTTCGAGGGAATCTATTGCAAGCAATAGATAACTAATATACTATAACCAGTAAACATGCCAATTGAATCAGTAACAATAACAAAACCACTCCAGCCTCAGTGGCTTCAGGCTCCAAGTACCTCTTCTTATATTGGGGCCGACTGAGCCCCACTTGCCACACGGCTGTGCCTGGGGACCAGCAGGGCCCTCTGTTCCAGAGGCCTCTTTCGGGGGCTCAGGGGCAACCTGGGTGCCTGGGCTGGGTTTCTGGGAAGCAGACTGGGTGGGCTTCGGTGTGCAAGGTGGTTAAGGTGTCCTTGGATTGGCAGCTGTGACAGGGGAGGAGGGAAGGCAATCAGCCTAGGGAGGGGCTCAGGTACCTTCTGGGAAGCCAGCAGGTCTTGAGTTGACATAAGTTGGGCCAAGGTGGCCTGGTGCTTACACTGCTCCGCACCCAACTGATTAGTCACTGGATGCGGGAGCCTGGGAAGGGGCGCTGCTGAGGGTCAGGAGCTGTGGCTAGTGTTTGGACTCCAGTCTCAGAAGTGTGTTTGCCCGGCTGTGGGCAGGTGGCTAAGTGTGGGTCCTGGGCCCCTCTCTTTGGCCTTGTTCTCTCCAAGATTATTTCCAGCTCACCATGGCTTGGTAAGTGTTTTGGGGGAGAAGATAATGTAAAGATTTAAATTACTGGACATTTAAAATGAAGGCACTCCTATGGGACCTGATTATATAGGCAGAGGGGGTCGGGTCTGCCAGTGGTCTGGTCCTAGGGGCCGTCCCCATGGGGTCCAGTGATTCCCATGCAACCATCTGGATGGGACCCAGGGCACTGGCCATTCGGCCCGCAGGGCCCCAGACATGCAAGAGCCAATGAGGAAGAGAGTGCACGGGCAGAAACCAGAGCTGGGAGGGCAAGTAACGCAGTCTTTATTTACACCACAAGAGTAACACATTGCGTGATGTGGTACAGAATACTGGACTCCAGTGAAGTGGAAAGAAGTTGACCGTCAGAAGAGGATATCATTGGTCAGTGAAAATCCACCCACACAAAACAAGACAAGAATGAGAAAACCAAACACAAAACCTCCAACTCCACTGAGCAAAAGAAAGAACCGTCGGGCACGTCCAGACAATCCAAGAGAAACGGATTAAATTACAGAGGCGAATGGTGGCCACGGCCAGGGCGGAGCTCACGCCGGGCGCGAACAGGCATCAAGTAGGTTACAGTGTCGTTACAACTTGGTTTTCTACCACATTCCGTAAGAAGCTCTTGGGTGAGTAAGGTTCAAGCCCCCTTTATAGATAGATAGATAGATAGATAGATAGATAGATTATATATGTTTGTCATTCTCATCAATTGGAAAATAGCGCCTCCACTATGGAGCACACACAGCAAAAAAACCAAACAAACAAAAACTGTTCGCTTTCTTTTTCTTTCAATAGGAGACTTTTAATCAATGCCAGAGACAAAGTGAGGCCGAGCTAAGAACAAGCTCGGCTTCGTTACAATGAAGAAATGGTTTCCTTTCGATGCAAAGTATAATTTTAAACCACAGTGCTCACACAGTTCACGACTGCTTAAAGTGAAATCTTAGCCATAAATCACCTAAAAGTAATTAAAAAGTCAACACAGCTGTGCGGAAAAGGGGACTCCTCCGAGTCCGCCCAGTTCTCAATCAGAATAAACCGTCACAAGGCCAGTGAGGGCGGGCGGTGCTCGCCTGGCCCGTGGAAGGAGATAAAAAGAGACAAACAAAACAAAACAGAACAAAATTCCTCCAAATCAACTCAAGAGAGAGACAGGCAGTCCACTCTGAATTCTGAGTAGTTTCCCTAAAACACTGTTTCCACATAAATACAATAAACTCTATTATTGGTATGTCACAAGTGTTAGATAAACTTTTTTTCTTAATATGACAAATGTTTAAGTAGTCCTTTTTATTTTTCTTACAATAAAAAGTACAATTTCTTAAGAATAAGTTCAATAAGACGCAAACTTCCCCCCCATCTCCTTCAAGGTTTTGTTTTACAGAAAAATTTCCATCTTTTGTATCTGCAAATGTCATGAGAGGGGAACAAAAAGGCATTTTTCTTCTTCCCCAAAGCTGCCGAGTTTGGCGTGCAAAATCTGTATACAATATAAAGACATGCCGGTCGTACAGTCCATGCAACCTCCAGGTGTAGGAAACTTAAAAAAATATATTCATATATATTTATATCTATATATTTATATATGTATCAATGCCCATAAAACATGTGGGCCCAAAGTCTACAAAAAGAAGAATGGAATGAGCACATGGCTGTGACCAGTAAAGAAGGAATGTTCTGATCAAAAAGAAAAACAACAAAGTCCATTGCTAGTGCTGCAAAAATCAAACTTGCTTTGTGTCAGACCATTACGAAATGGTCCTTCCCCTTGCAAACAGATTTTCAAAAGAAGTAAAGAAAAACTGAAACACCTTGACAAAGTGGCCCTCCAGAACCGGAGCCCTGGGACACTGGGGAGGGGCGGCCAGTCCCAGCGGGCCACGGCCTCCGGGACAGCCGCCTGCTGGTGGGGCATGGGCACGCTGCAGCACGGCAGGAAGCCGCGAGGGCAGGGCAGACGCCAAGAGGCCCAGTGGCGTCACTGGGGTTTCCCTCAAAGGGATATAAAGTGCTCGCTTGCTGACTCCCAGCCAGTGCCCCCAAGGCCTTTGCAAAGGAAGAAAAAGGCTAAAGGTCCAAGGACCCACAGGGAGAGCACATGAAAAATCCCTCCCTGATGTGGTCCTGCCCGCAGATGCCGAGGCAGATCCTCCGCCATCTGCCCGGACACTTGCTGTGGAGAAGGGCCAAGTGCGTCTTCAAAGAAAAGGCTACACAGTAATGCTCTCAGCACATTTGTGAAGCTGGAGTGAGCTGACAGATGAAACGTGCCTCCCCCTGCCAGGTCTTTGCACAGAGGATGTCTCCATTTAAATGAGATTAGAATTTAGTCCCCCCAATGATAACCTGGCCACTAAGCAGTCCATGTTATCCCATCATCTGCTTAAAAAAAAAAAAGTGAGATGATGCATTCCTCCCCGTAAGTCATGGCGGGGTGAGAGGGCAGGTGGTAGGATCCCCAGAGGGCTGTGCAGAGAATGAGGCCAAGGAGGCCAGAAGAGCCGGCTAGCTGGGCCCTGCCACTGCTCTGTGCCATGAATGGGGAATGGACCAGCTCCTCTTGCCAATCTGGGCTTCAGAGCAAAGAGTGGCCACTAGGGAGGGGAAAGTCAAACAAGTCCCAAGACCGTTCTGCCTGCTCTCAAACCACTGTCTCAGAGCTGACGGTCAGCAGCCCAATGACCAAGTGAATCCAAGAATCTGCACTCATTTGGTCAAAAGTTTGAGTTAATTTCAGAAGCTACCCTGTAAACTTTACCAAACTCCGAAACTCGGCTCTGGGTCCCTCCTGAGCACGGCGTGTCTGAACTTCTGCCCACAAGTCTGAACCTGATACACTTTGGAATGAAACTGGTGGCTTCATGTGCTGGAAAATAAGTTACCAGTAAAACGTGACTGTCAGTTACTGTTGAAGAGAAAAAGAGTAAAGACTGGCTGTCCTGGCCAGGAAGTCACACCCTCCCTGCAGGTTCACCAGGCAACAAGGGTCCCTGGGTTCCTTCCAGCCACAGGCTCCCAAATCCAGGGCTGGCCATGTGGCTGCAGTGGAAAAACCCAAATGGGTAAAGAGCCCCACGTGTGCCCCATGCATTGCTGACATGCTTAAAAGGTCTTTGGAAAACTGAAGTTAGAATTCTATCACGACGATGTGGTCAGAGAAGTTGAAACATGAGTTTCATTAATGCTGACTGCCCCCGGCATCTGGCAAGCCTCCCAGGGTGGCCGGGCATCCTAAGCGACCCTCCCTGCCCTTGCCACAGAGGGGAAAAATACACCACCCCTCGTACTACTACTAGTGTTGAAGGTGAAAAAGAGCCCCTGGGCTTCTTTATACAGCTCCTAGGACAGACGAGGAAAGACACAATCGTTGGTGTCACTCCAAAAAGACCTACGGTCCCTCCTCTCACTTTCTGAAAATAAACTCTGACGGCAACAATTCCATATGCTGCAGAAAACTCATTGTACAAAAATAAAAACAAAAATAATTAAAAACCTTTGAAAGTTAAAAAAAGTACAAGCAAGAATTCAGAAAGGAAAAAGATTTAGACATTATTACCATTCAGAAAATTGCTAAATGGTGAGGAAAAATGTAAAATTCATAAAACAATGCTTATTCAGGATCTTTTTGTGAAAAATTCATACAAAAATCAACAGCAAATTTATACTCTTTGCTATAAAAACTCATTAGGTACATATGTGCATGAAGGCTTGGAGACGGGAGGGGTTCTGTTAGAAAATAATTAAAATGAAAGTATAAACTTGTAGGGTAGTTGCCCAGTGGCGAATGTGTTGGCGATCTGAAATCGAGCCAATCTGGAGCTTGAAAATACATGAATTTCAATCAGGATCCCTTTCCATAAGCACCTTGAGAGCAAATTCACAAGCCATCCATTTGCAGGGACCTCGGCAATCTGCATTCATTTTATATATATATATATACTTTTTCTATAAATGCATTATAAATATTTTATCAAGATTTCATAAGAATCAAGTTTCTTAGCTTGGAATACATTGGAATATATATTATACATATATATATTTATTTATACCTAAAATTTAAGCAATACTTCATGCTACTTGCTTTTAATAAAAAGCATTCCGATCGTAACACTGCAAGTGTGCCTACCACATGCTTCACGACCAGATGGAGATGTTCAATCGTTATGTGACGTGTGAGAAGAGAACACTTTGGATTCGTTTAAAATTTGTTGGACTTCAAAACCTCCAACGGGATTTGCCACTTTTTTGGAACTACCTCCATTTTTCTTAAACAGCAATAAAGCAAAACAGGGACCGCCGGGCTGCAGTCCCTGGCCCCGGAGACGGCGGCTGGTGCCCGTGCTTGGGGCGTCAGGCCAGCTCGCGGTGCCAGCACTGCCAGACTCGGCTGGCCACAGGAAACTGTCCCACCAATTCCTGCTGTTTGTTTTTTCTTAAGGCATTGTTCCTCAGACTTCAGAAAACCCAGCCACAAAAATCCACCAGAGCAATAAAAAAAAGGCACAAACTCGCATCTTCCGATGGCTTTGAGAAACTCAAGCCAGCTCCCCCAGGCTCACATTCCTGTTTCTGTCCAGTTTTGTTTTCTTTAAAGGTCACTCCATCCCCCACCCGGGTGCAGATCCCCCACCGCACACCGCTATGGTTCACAGAGGCAGGCCACAGCCGTAGAAAACGTCCTCTTTAAAAAAAAATAAGCTACAAGATGAGTCGAGTGGTTTACACAGAGACTGTGGAGTTGTGGGTAATAATCAAACTTTAAGCACCAGTTTTAATCAAGTTTGTTTTGTATTATTAGATCTTTGATGTTCGTTTTCTGTGCCTCGTGTCAACTGAATTCGGCAGCTCGGCCGCCTGTCGCCACAGGCTTCCTTCCTCCACGGCGCCTCGCGGGCCCCACCAGAGTGTGCTTGGCTTGCGCGTGTCCGTGTGTCTGCGCGTCGCCGGCGTCTGTCCCGTGTTCCCTGTGAGGCTGCCACGCCCAGGTGTGCATGTGCGTCTTGAGACCTGTGGGCCTGGGTGGCAGAAAGGCTTCCCGTGGCTGTTGTATGCCGGGTGTCCCTGGATGCTCCAAGAGAGCCCCATGGTGGGACGCAGGCGTGACACGGGAAAGTTTCTTGGCTGAGCTTCAAGACAGAGACAGACAGACAAGAGAACAGCAGCTTCGAGGGAGTGCTACAGGGGCGGCTCCTCTTCCATGGGCTCCTCGTCTGGTCTGTGGATCCCACAAGAGAAAGAGACAGGGGCGTGGGGCAGTGGACCACAGAGAGGAGAGAACAGAACGTGGGTTAAAGGCTGTGCGCTGCCCTACCCACCAGCCTACCCAGACACAGGGCACCGGGTCCATCTGTTCAGTATCTAACGCTCCTCATGCGTCTCTAAGGGGCTTTGGCACTAGAAGGAGGGGGCCACGCTGGCCTGTCTCTAGTCTGTGGCATGGCACGTGCCATAAAGGTGCTGACCCTGAACAGAGCGTCCCTGGACATAGTGGGGCTGGGTGAGCCTGTAGGTGGGCAGCAGGGCAGGTGGGCGGCAAGGCAGGTGCTCACCTCTTTTCGGCAGGCTTCACGCCCACGGACAGCGAGGCCATGGCGGTGACCGTCTCGGCTTCTTCGTTCTCGCAAGTCTGAGCCTCGATCAGAGAACGCCCTGCTGTGGAGGTTGCACGCTGCAGGCAGCGCCAGTACTTGCCTGGGGTGGGGTGAGGAAGGTCACTCAGTAACTAAGCAGGATGCACTGTGGCCCGGGAGGGTCCTGCGGGACCCTGAGCCTCAAACAAGATTGATCCCTTATGATTTTAAAAGCGCCCGTCTTTGAAGAGACACGAAGCAGAAGACTGTATGGCTACAAACTCGTGAAGACCGAGAATCTCTGGAAATGTTTCCCCATTGTGAGTGGCTCGAGTCCCTCCAGGAGCAGGCCTGCCTAGGACAGCAGACAGAGGCTCCTGTGGGCCTGGCTTTCCACGCTCCTTTCTGCCCTGGGTGGTCAGGAGTAGGGGCTGCCAGCCTGCTGGGTTTAGCCTTCCTATCTCTGGGAGAAGATGAGCTGGTGGATTGTTGCTGGGGCTGAGGGGTCGTCTGCCTGGGCCCTCACAGAGGCTGGGGGTGGAGGGGTCCTGCATCAGGTACAAGCGGGTGTATGTAGAGGGCTGGGCCTGGTCCAGGGTCAGCTTCAGGGCTCTGAGGCCAGGACTCCCCCACATAGGGAAATGGAGAGTCAAGCTCTGGACTACACCTGCTTGTGTAGACAGTCAACCATCTGAGTCATCTCAAAGGCAAGACAAGCTGGGCTTGCGACAATGACAGGGTGTGGGAGGTGCCTCTGAGACAGGCTGTGTGCCACGCCCTTGCACCCAGGACCCACTCCTTGAGGTTCGGTGCCAGAAGGCGGAGGGCCTACATCCTGCCTCTTTGCAGGGCCAAGGGTTCTTTGATCTAAGGACGTGGGCTTCTCTGGTCCAGGGAAGAGGCCGGAGTCCCCGGGGTACAGGTTCATAGCCATGGCTCCCACTGCTAGCTGGGGACCTAGAGCAAGTGGCTTCACACTGAGACTGTCTGGGCCTTGATTCTCTAGACCTACAAAATGGGCTGATGGAACCATCACAGCAGGCCAGGGAAAATCCAGTGGGAGTTAAATGTGAATCTCTACCAGCTCAAGAAATGTAGCTGAAAGCAAGGCCTCCTGCTGCAGCCCTGGGGAAGCAGCTGGCGGTGGGATGGAGAGGAGCTGGGGGTATAGGGGGACAGGGATGCGGGGCAGTGGGGTCCCGCTCCCAGGAGCGTGTCCCCTGTGAGCACCCGGCCAGGCAACTTACTGTGGATTTCCATGACTTTCTCCATGGAGCGGACAGCGTTTGCATTGGGTCTTTGCTGTAAAATCTTTTCTGGGAGAGGATCAAGCTGGAATAAAATACATAAGAATATAAAGACTGCCAATATAATCCACATGTGCATTAGATGGGGTGTACCGAGACTGCAACTGTTTCCTGAGCACAGAGTCCCTTGTGGGCTACATTTGCCCACAGAGTAGAAAAAAATAACTTTAAAAAGTCAAATGTGCTGTGGTATTTATTATATAACTTTTTTGTAAAAGTGGATTTATGTAGGTATTTTTTTAGGGCACTATAAGGTATATTTGTGGGTTCCTACAAGTAGCAGGAAGAAAGATGGTCCCCAGGAGTGGGCTGGCACCGGCACGTGAGCTTGGTATCCGCCATCGATGCCACGGGGTTACGTTAGGGGGAGGGATGCTTGCTTCATCACTTTCCTTTTCCTTGTCTTTTATTAATAAATAAAAATGTTTGAATATCCCCTGATCTTGGTTTTCTTTCAGGGCAGTGGAAGGTGGGGTTGGGGAAATGGAAGAAGAAGTCAGATCTCTCAGAGGGAATCCTTCACACCAAGTTTTTCCCTAAGTACTGGCAGCAGATAAAAGCAGGGAAGAAGTTTATAGGTAAATGACAGGGCAACAGGGCACAGCATTTGCAATACAACAATTAAAAATAGTTGACTGGCCAGGCGTGGTGGCTCATGCCTGTAATCCCAGTACTTTGGGAGGCCAAGGCAGGTGGATCACTTGAGGTCAGGAGTTCCAGATCAGCCTGGGCAACGTGGTGAAACTCCGTCTGTACTAAAAATACAAAACTTAGCCAGGTGTGGTGGTGTGCGCCTGTAGTCCCAACTACTCGGGAGGCTGAGGCATGAGAATCCCTTGAATCTGGGAGGCAGAGGCTGCAGTGAGCCGAGATTGTGCCACAGCACTCTTGTCTGGGCAACAGAGTGAGACCCTGTCTCAAAATAAAAATTTAAAAAAAGGTTGATTGAAATAGATTATAAAAATATAGAAATACAACAGTTCAAGAGCCTTTAAATAACTGGAAAAGCCCACAAAACCAGGGAAAACCTGCTGGGTCTGGAACAAAGCTGGACCTGATCCAGGAAGCCAGAGCACCCATGTCCCCAGGGACATGCAGGGCCAGTCTGAAAGGTGTCCCAGGGCCAGAGCAGGAACCAGCTGAGCAGCAAAGTAAACACCTCGGTATTGAAGCATGACCCAAAGTGTAAGACAGATACCCGGGAGTTCACCGGGATAAGAACAAATAACTAAATAAATACACAGGGAGCAGAGACAAGTCCTTGGGCATTTCAAATAACGCACGTACCTACTCCCCTCTCCAGGAGATGGAGCTTAAGGCCTCCCCAACTCTGTCCCCGAGTGTGCGCTGTGCTGAGTGTGACTTTCTCCCAAAGAATACATTTGGAAAGGCAGTAAAAGTGTAACCCAATGGTGGAAGGACCCGGCAAACATCACTCTCAGCAAATGATCAAGGTCAGTGAGCCGTGTTGGCAGCACATCCGACAGGCAAACGGCATTTTGATTCTGTGATCTTCCTCCCCAAAGCACAGAACCAGGATAAAAAACTCAAGCACAAACTGAGGGACAGTGTGCAAAATCCCTGGCCAGTGCTCCTTGAAAAACCATGGAAGACGGAGACAAAAGACACGATACGATTAAATGTGATGTGTGATCCCGGACAGGACCCTAGAATAGAAAAGGGGCAGTTGCGGTCAGGCTGGTGACATCGAATACTCTGGAGTTAACAGTCATGGACCAGCGTTGGTTTCTAAGTTGTGACGAATGACTCGTATCGAGGTAAGATGTTCGCAGTAGAAGACGTTTCCTGAGGGGGATATGAGGAACTTGTACATGATCTCTACAATGTTTCTGTAAATCTTAAACTATCTAAAAATTAAGTTTATTAAGAATGTTGATTAGATCCTTAAAGATTGCAGTTATTGAAATTATCAGTTATAAATTATAAAAAGTAAATATGCTGAGTATGTATTAAAAATAAATGACATTTCTGTATGATGAAACAACCAGAAATTTATGAACCTAACGTGGAAGATCTGAGACCTAAGCAGGGGGAAAAAAATAAAAACCAGAAGTGCACACCTAGTCATATCAGAGTAAAACTGCAGAACATCAAAAGCAAGAAGAAAATTATAAAAGCTGCTAGAGAAAACAGAATCTTCAAAGGGGTAGCCATTAGCCACACACCAACTCCCTAACAGCAATGGAGACAAGCAGACAGTGGCTGAAGATCTTCAATGTGTCAAGAGCAAATCCTTGTCAACCCAGAATTGTTTATCCAGTGAAACTATCATCCAAGAACAAGGGTGAGATAAAGAACTTCCTCCTCACAAGCATGAGCTGGGGAAGTTGACCACATGAGTGTTTTCCCAAGGGACACGCTAGTGGCTGTATTACACTTAAGGCTGTATGAAAATAATCCTCGAAGACAGTGTGAGAAATGAGAAGGAACGATGAGCCAAGAAAATGATGTAACTGCAGGAGAGGGAGCCTGGATGAAGAGGATGACACAGAGCAATAATAATGGTGTCTTATCAGTGAAATCAAACAAAAGCAGGAAATGAAATACCATCAGTGATATAACCTGGGATGGGCCACTGGAGCTAGGGCTGCCGGATTTAGTAAAACAAAAACAAACAAAACCACTCACGGCCCTGGTTCAATTTCGATGTCTGATAAACAAGTAGTTTTGCAGTGGAAGGAGATCCACCTGGGTGCTCTGTGTCTACTGTGGCACCGTGGCACCCTAGCACCCTAATCGGGGCTGGCCCAGTCCCGGCTTTGGTTTGCACAGAGGCGGGACTCAGGATGCTGACTGTGTTGAGAATACATGCTCCAATTGTTGAAAATGATGAATGAAAAACAAGAAAATAGGTTGCATATCTTTGGACTCAGTAGAGGAAAAAACGGAATGCAGGAAACCCTCAATTACCCCAAGAGAAGGTGAGAAAAGAGAAAAAGGAAAGAGCTCCAGGAAATGGGGACAAACAAAGAGTAAAGTAAGATGGTACAAAGGCATCTGAAAAAAGGGATCAAACTAATGGCAAATGACCCACGTTTCCACTTAAAGCACGGACCACTGGACAGGACATGAAAATAACATACTGCCCAGGCTTTTGCTGTTTATAGGAGACACATCTGAAACGTCAGGGGAAGGCTGAAAGTCACACAGGAAAACTGATGCTAGGCAGGCAAACCTGACCGAAAGGCAGCTGGGGTCACAGCTCCAATATCTGGCACAAAAGATGTAAGGGAAAGGCCATTACTGGATATACAGAAGGTTACTGTGATAAAACTTAAATTCACCACAAAAGGGCAAAATGATGTTAAATGTCTGTATTTAGTAAAGCAGCTTTAAAACGTCTAAAAAGGGTGCAATGGAAAGAAGACAAGGGAGACTTCGTCATGGCTTTCTCAGATCCAGCAGACAATCGTCAGTCAGGAAAACCAAAACGCGAACAATACAATTAGCAAGCTCTGTTTAATGAACACAAACAGAACTCTGTGAAACAGACGGAGAAGACACATTATCCCAAACACATGTGGAATGTCTCCGTAGGCTGACCACGCACTGGCCCGTAAAGCAAGTCTCCACAAAAAAGCAAATGCCAACCACACTTCCTTTTCTTACCACAGTGCAATTTGTTAGACATTGATAGCAAAAAGAGAACCATGAGTCCTTATGTTTGGAAATTAGAAAACACCAACTCATGGCTCAAAGAAGAACTCATAATAGAAATCAGGAAATGCTGAGAACTAAAAAATAATGAAAAGCGCTACCTATCATGACGTGAGAAGTGGCTGAATGCCATGCTGGAGCCATTTACAGCCCTAACTGCACATATCAGGAAAGACTGAGACTAAATATTCAGTGTAAGAAGTTAGCAAGAGAACACAGTGGTCCTAAAACAAGAAGTAAAGAAAATAGACGGCAAAGCAGACAAATAAATTCTGAGAAGAAAAAAGGATGCTGCAGCTGAAAATGGATTCGCGGAAGTGCCTGACTGAACTGACAAGCTCTGTCTCCGGCAGGACTGACGGGGGAAACCCAAGTTCGGGAGCACAGAGGGACGACCCCAGGGATGAAAGGGGGCCCCGGCTGCAGGCACAGCAGAGATGTAAAAGGCAGGAAACTGGGGACACTTAACTCTTGCCAAGAAATCTGAAGAAATTTTGATTGAAATGGAGACATTTCTGGTAAAATGTAATTTCTCAAAATTAAGAAGGAATAGGAAACTTCCATGGACCTATTAAAGTCACTGCATCTGTCATTTAAAATTTTCACCCAAAGTAAACCTGTGGCCTAGGAGAGGCTTCCCAGTCAAGGAACAGATTACTCTGATCCTACCTCCACTCCTCCAGAGGACAGGGAGGAGAACACTCGTACAGACCCAGCTATCACCCACCTGTCTGCAGGACAGTTCTCCAGGGGGCCTTGGACCCACCCACCAGCCTGCAGGACAGTTCTCCAGGGGGCCTTGGACCCACCCACCAGCCTGCAGGACAGTTCTCCGGGAGGCCTTGGACCCACCCGCCAGCCTGCAGGACAGTTCTCCAGGGGGCCCTGGACTCAACCACCAGCCTGCAGGACAGTTCTCCAGGGGGCCTTGGACCCACCCACCAGCCTGCAGGACAGTTCTCCGGGAGGCCTTGGACCCACCACCAGCCTGCAGGACAGTTCTCCAGGGGGCCCTGGACTCAACCACCAGCCTGCAGGACAGTTCTCCAGGGGGCCTTGGACCCACCCACCAGCCTGCAGGACAGTTCTCCGGGAGGCCTTGGACCCACCCACCAGCCTGCAGGACAGCTCTCCAGAGGGCCTTGGACCCACCCAGGTCCCTCACACTCATAGTTCTCGAGAGTGACTGTAGACTGTGCTGGGGAACACAGCCTGAGATGCGGGGGACAAGGGCCGGCCAGCCTGGCTCTGTCTCAGTCCTCCACCAGTGGAAACAGGCCACCCTTCAGTGCTTCAGCTCAGTGTGTCACACGGCACTCGGGGTACAAAATTCACGACAGGCTGTTTCCTAGAGGAGCGTGCAGACAGGACTCCATCCACTGGGGCATTTTCCGAGCCTTGGGGGACTGGCTCACGGTGCCCTGGGCTTCTGCCATCCTCTGCTGCCTGTCTGTAAGCAGTAAATCCGCTGCACAGAACGTGTGTGTGGGTGTTCTGTCCCCCTAGACTCAGAAAAGCTGGTCACCAATGTGCGGAGAACCTGCTTCACACCACCGCTCCCTCCCTCCCTCTCTCCTTCCCTCTCTCTGTCCCTCTGTCTAATTCACCCCACTAGGAACAAATAGGGAAAAAATCCAATAGAAAAACAGGCAAAAGACATGAACTTCACAAGAAGGGAAAGCCCAAGTGGCCAATAGGCAGATGCCGGGCTGCCCAGCTGTGGTGGTCAGGAGGGACCCTGGAGCCCTGCAGGGGGGCCCGTTTTACCTCCGTCCAGCTGGCAAAGGTCAAGGGCAACAATGCCAAGTGCTGCTGAGGTCTGGTCACGCCACTGCTGAAGGCAGTTTCAACCCTTAAAAAGCCTCTTCATGTGATCTCCTAAAGGTGAACCAACACATCCCGGCCCCGCCACGTCCCCTCCTGGACATTTACCGGAGACACGGTCACTTAAGTGTCCTGGGGACTTGCCCGGAAGCTCAGCACAACTCTGTCTATCATAAGCAAAGCCGGAGCAGCGCACACCTGCCCCGGTCCGGGCCGTGCGGCATGCACGCAGGCTCCTTTACAGAGGGGGCCCCAAGGAAGGAGGAGCGTTGAGATGTCCCTCATATCCCAACACCCAGGTAATGGGGCCCAGAGGGACGGCCCCGCTGCATGTGGCCACAGCTCCTTCAACTCTGAAGGCCACAAGGCTGGGCTCCGCCTTGCTGAAAGTTGGCCAGGAAGGCTTAGGCAGCCCAGATGGAAAGAGGAGCAAGCCGGACACACGATGTGGATCCTGTGTGTGCCACACGTGGCTGCGCGCAGATAAAACGTTTGCTGTTGGCATGGGGGGAGTGTGAGAGTGTGTGTGTGAGCATGTGTATGAATGTGCGTGTGTGGCAGCCTGTGGGGAGTGCACGTGTGTGGTGTGAGACTGCATGTAGTTCCTGTGTGTGCACGCGTGAGACTGTTGTGTGCATTTATGAGGGTATGAGTGTGCAGATATGTGAGACTGTGGTGCTTGGGTGTGCCTATGTGTGGTTTGTGCATGTACAAGAGGGCATGCGTGTGTGGTGCATGTGGTGTGAGACTGGTGCCTGTGTGTGCATGTGTCGGGTGTGTGCATGCACAAGAGGGTGTGTATGTCGTGTGTGTGCACGTGTGACTGTGGTGCTTGTGTGGGTGTGCATGTGTGGTGTGCATGTGTGCAAAGATGTGCGTGTGGTGTGTGCACGTGAGACTGTGTGGTACCTGTGTGTGTGCACATGTGAGACTGGCATCTGTGTGGGTATGCATGTGTGTGTATGTGTGCATGAGAGGGTGTGCGTGTGTGGTGTGTGCACATGAGACTGTGTGGTGCCTGTGGGTGTGCATATGTGCGGTGTGTGTGTGCACAAGAGGGAGTGCGTGTGGTGTGTGCATGTGTGACTGTGGTGCTTGTGTGGTGTGCGTGTGTGAGGATGTGCGTGTGGTGCGTGAGACTGTGGTACATGTGTGTGCGCATGTGTGGTGTGTGTGTACAAGAGGGTGCCCATGTGGGGTGTGAGTGTGATGAGGAGGAGTGGCTGGAGGCAGCAGGCAGATCTCAGGTGGATCCAACTCAGTCCCTCACACACACTGGGTTTTTGTTACTGTTCGAGCTGCTTCAGGTCCACACCTTTCACAAAGCGTCAGGACATAACTAATGAGCTAACCTCTGGGGGAAAACCTTTTCCACACAACACCCCCTCCTGCTCCACGAACGTCCTCCACGAATCCTGGAGTGGGTTAAATGAGATGGTGGCATTTTAACCCTGAAATCCCCATGACTAAAGTAGAAAATTGGCCCAAGCAAAAACCTGCCTGGGGCATGGTCTCAGACAGGAGAGATGGTCCTTCCCCAACCTCCCGGGGGCACGGGCCTGGGCCACACAGATCCCCGTGGCCGTCGGGTGCAGGGTCTTTGATGGAAGTTGGCTGGAGGCCCGACTCGGTGCTGCGCCCACACGACTCCATGGCCCGTCTACACTGCAACATGCGACACTCGTAGGGACTTTTCACTGTCCGTGGTCACTGGCGGTTGCAGAAAACTGGACATGGAAACTATTAAATAAAATGGTTGCTGGGAGCAGCACCGGCCTCCAGATGTGCGCGCTGAAGACAGAGGGGTCACTCTGATAGGGAGCAGGGACACCGAGGCCCCCTGCGCTTCCTGTCCTGCACACCCTATAACTCAGCCACTTCTGCTGCAGCAGCATCCCTGCAGGCCACTGCCGTCACAGCTGGCGGTCCCGCCTGTGCGTGCCAGATTGCCCGGCACACTGTATATCAACCTTCATCAAAGGCCGCCGGGCAGAGGAGCGGGGCCCGGGCCAACTCTTGTGCATTAAAGAGACTTTTAAAGAGACCTTGATAAAATGAGTGCTTCCTGCTTTCTGATGTGTTTAAGTAAAAGAATATTTTCTTGTTAGAAGACCAAACGCACATCAGGAAGCAAGAACAGGCCGTGGCTGAAAGCGAAGTTCCCTATTGTTATTTAAAATAACTAGCCAGAAGCACCATAAGGCTTCAGGATGGTAGAATATACACGCCAGTTGCCTTTTAACTGGAGCAAAAAGGGGGAAAAGACTGTTTAATGTGAAGAAAGCATCTGTCAAGTGCTTTGGACGCTTTAAACAGCAGCCTGGTATTTTATCCAGCCTGTCGCTGGCCAGCTTGCCCGCTGCAGGGATGCCACCTGGATCTTTGATCTACTTGTGATTTATGTTAACATGAAGACCATCCCTGACCAGCAAAGGTGGCCAGGAGAAGGAAGGGCATGGCCTGGTACCTGCAGCCACTGCCCATGTCCCCTCTCGGCACCCCTCTGGCTGGCACTCTGATGGCCTAGACTGCAGGTCCCATGGGGTTCCCTTTGGCTATGCAAGGTCCTGATCCTCCCCCTCAAGGCCCTGCCCTTGGCCATCGCCTGCTGTCGCTCCCCTGGCTAAGTCTTGTGCACTTGGGGTTTGGCATCCAGGGGGTCTCACATACGCCAGGTCTGCTGTGCCCGGGGTCACGCACCCAGGGATCTTGCTCTGTAGTGGGTCATGGCACCGTTCCCACCCTCCCAGGCCAGGCCGTGGTCCTGCAGTCTTTAAGGCAGCACTGTCAGCTGTCGGTGGAGCTGTGCAAGGGGACATATGTGCCCACCCCTCAGAAGATCCAGGGGTTCCAGTGGGGCCCAAGAGACCACCTCAGGCCCGGACCCTCTGCCTCGTGCTCTTGGTTTGGCCAGTCCAGCCTCCCCCACGCCCTCTGTGAGAGCCCAGCTGTCCTCCCGTGAGGTGCCTGAACCTCTGGGCTCTCACTGACTCCCAAGGTCACCCTGCCCTTGACGTCCTCTACTTCCTCAAGCCACCGAACCTTCCTCCTGTCTGGGAGACTGCTGGCCAGTGCTCACTTCCCTGACCACCAGCTTCCTGGCTTCCCAAGTCTGGGTCCAGGCCCCGTGGCAGCCTTTGGGGGAGCCAAGGCTCAGCGCTGCCAGTCCTGGCCCTCCCTCGGCGGCTTCATATGGTCACTGGGGCAAGGCACTGAGCCTCGCCAATAATCTGCAGGCCTCACCCACGGCCCTTAGATCAGGAGTCACTGCAGAGAGACAGCGCTTTGCAGGTTCTAAGGACGCTGCCCCTCTCTCTCGGATGGACCCTCTAAGGCAAGGGCTGGAGGAACACACAGCTGACGCGCACCGCCCTGGCTTCCCCAGTCCGGAAAGGCCCCCTTGCTGGGCCGGGCAGTTTCTGTCACCTGGAGATATTTCTGGTGTGCTTGGCCTTTAGGCCTGTGACTGAATGAGACCTTTCCCGGAAAATAAAGCAGGTTTGTCTCAGAGCGAATCTTTCAAAATTTAGGATTACAAAACTGGCCTTTCTGGGAAAGCCATGGCTGCAGGCCTGCTGAGGGGGGCGGGAGGGGCCCGGAGGATGCCCTGTGCTGCTCCCGCTTCTGATGCAGGGGGAGACCCCTGACTGGGGAGGCCCTGGCTGGAGGTATGACTTGCAGCCCCAGGTCCCCTCTCTGCTGTCTCTGATGCTGCCCCTCACAGTGGCCCCGACAGAAGGGGAGGGAGGAAGGTTCTGGTGCTGCGGCGGCCTGGGGCCCTAGGAAGGCGGGGGTCTTGACTGCTCACAGTAAGACCCTGCTCTCACGAGCAGACCCAGGTCAGAAACGCGCGGCTTCCTCTGCTAAAGCGGCCCCCAGTTAGCAGCAAGCTACCAGTCGTTGGGAAAGCAACCTGCTTCCCAGGGACAGAGGGCAGAGGTTGTGGAGGTGGGAACTGGCTGTGACCAGGGGGTTCCTCTCATAATGGGGTTTGCACTGGGGAAGAAGACCCCTTTTTGTTCTAACGCTCACGAGAATGCCAGCACCCACACCCACGTGTATGAGGCGTCCTCTGCAACGTGCCCTGTGTGCTGGCCACCTCGAGGCGCAGTGCACACGCTGAGGCCACCCACAGACAGCGGGCCAGAGAGCAGACCCTGCCTCTGCATTTTCCAGAACAAGGCAAACGATGCCTGCACACCAGACCCCGCGAGAGCTGTGCTTAACGACAGGGGACGGTGGCCACCTGTGCGACCTGACATTTCCCCACCGCTTGTGACCTTGAGTGCCCCTGGGTGCTGCCCCTAGCTGCACGGCACCTGGATCGTCCTGGAGTAGGGCCAGCTTTCCATCGGGGAGGCTTGCACAGAGTGTCCTGGGAAGGCTGCAGTCCCTGCCGTCCCTCTGTCCCCCCCCACCCCACAATGCCAGGCCAGAGCACCTGTCAGTAGGAGCCATCAGACACCAGAGCCCAGGGTGCAGGGGACCTGTGACTGTGTGACCGCCCATCTGATGAACAGAGGGCCTGGGACCAGCACCTCAGTCTGGAGCACCCACGGGCAGGCAAAAGCCAGCACTGATCCGAGGGCGTCTGAGCTGCTGCCGCCCCACTGGTTCCCCAAACAGAAGGGGCAGGGGAGATCTTTTTATAAAGACAGGTGAGGTCGGAGGGCAGCGTGCTGCCTTTTCCTTGAGCTGAAAATGAGGATGCTGCTTCCAGAGAAGCCCCCCAGAGTGGGGGCTGAGCATCCAATGGGGGTGAAAACCACTGAGCACCAGGATACGCCCACTAAGTGCCCTGTCACCCCGACTCTTCTGAGACTGTCCTCAGGACTGCCGGGCTGGGGACAGCAGTCCCAGAGGGCACGGGAGGCAGACTCCCACCAGGCCCCCCAGCAAGGCCTCTGCATCTGGTGTGCTGGAGCCTCCGCACTGCCCTGCTCTCCACTTCCTGTGGTCAAGTGACGTGGACACATGGCCCCCGAGTCCCCCACACTTCGGGCGGCTGTTCTCAGGACCTGCACTGGAGCGGGGAGGCCCAGGCCCCAACATCACGTGGGAATGGAACGCCGCAGGCGATGCTCTCACCCCGAGCCCCTGAGCAGGGAGGCCCGGGCCCCAACATCACGCGGGAGTGAAACGCTGCAGGCGGTGCTCTCACCCCGAGCTCCTGGAATGTTCTTTGTCTCTGCCCAGGCCTCGGAGGCCCGGCTGTACAGACCACAGCGTCTCTGCCTCCCTCCAGCAGTGTTGGTAAGGACACAGCAGGGAGCCATGTTCTGGGGGCTCAGAGCAGCAGATAGGCCTGCTGGGCAGAAGAGCCCCAGCCCGCCTCGGGGCCACTGATCGAAACCCACATGAGGATTCCCTAGAGAAGCTGACTGTCCACAGAGGACATGAAGAGAGAAACAGAAAACCTCTGGTCACAACGTGCTCCATGTCAAGGACAGAGGGACCCTGAACTGGACGGGTGCAGCTGCACTGCAGAGGACCCTGAGCCATCTTCTCACAACAAAAGGGCTCCTTCCAGTCCTGCCCCACCCACCTCGTCCAGCCATCATCACAGTTCTGCCACATTTAGAGCTACGCAGGGGTGGGGGCAGGTGCAAGGCGGAGCGGCGGCACCCACGTGCTCAGAGACCCACTGGCTCTCACACTCTGGGGCTGTCGGGCAGCCAGGCCACAACCCCAAGCCTGTCAGTGTGGAGTGTCCCATGGGGTCTCTGGGGTCTTCGTACCTCATTTCCCAGCAAGGCAGAAACGCATGCTTCGGAGGCGTCGCAAATGGCGGTCAGGTCGTGGCCTCCCTCGAGGGCCAGGACAATCCGGCCGCCAGCCAGGCCCATCAGCTGCTTCGTCAGGTACCCAAAGCCTGCAGCGGGAAACGGGAGACTGCGGTGTGAACAGGGGAGGGCCGCGGCCAGTGCAGCCCAGAAACGCATCTCACGGCATTGTAAGAAGACTGGGGGCGGGGGTGGCGAGATACACGGCCGGGCCGGGTTTGGTTTAATAAATTTGCTGAGGAGTTTCGGCTTTGGATTTCCTCTTTGATCTGTTTGAGAATAGGAATTACGGCTTCAATGCTTTGATTTGTCATCAGCAAATCATCTGCTCTAGGGGACGAGGGCAGCCAGCCCCACCCAGAGGCCGCAGGCCACCTGCCCTTTGGCCCCCTCAGAGGGGCTATGGCCATGCTCTTGTGGCCACGGCCCAGCGGGCTCTGGTTATCTGACATGCTCTGAACATGTATGTGTACACATGTGCACAGGCTGCATGTCCTCCTGGAGGGTTTTCCCACGTCCAGGTCTGAGCGTCTGGCTTTGATCAGGAGCCACAGTCCCGCCACTGCACCCACATCACTCACCCCGGGAGGGAATGCCTGCTGGATGAGGGTAATCACCACCCTCAGCCAGGCCAGGCTGGTGCTGATTAGAGAGCCGGGAACCACGCGCCACTGATTAGTGGCCCGGATCATGGGCTGGCGAGGCTGTAACTTCCCAAAGCCTCGGTTCATCCCATCTGATGGGAACAGTGACAGGGGCTTCAAGGCAGCTGTGCGGACCGAGGAGGAAGCTGAGGATGTGGTGGCCGCGGTGCTCTGGGCCGGGTGCTGTGGGGCGTTGGGCACAGTGGAAGAAGCTCTTTGCCCTCCATCTGGTCACTTTGCTGGCCGCTAGGCTGCACAGCCTGGGGGCAGGTGGATTGTGCCAGGCCCCACAGAGGCCTGGCCACCAAGGGCCGCCTCCGGTCTCCTGGGGGAGCCACACCCTCCCCATGCAAGGACCTGAGAGATGGGCCCCTCCTTGGCCGCCTGTGCCAATAGGAGTGGGGAGGGCCGCACACTATGGACGCCGGGGCCTTGAGGGCGTCACCAGGGCTAGGACCAAGGCTCCAGGAAGCTTGGGCCTCAGGAGGCTCTCCAGGCTCCTCAGGGACTCCAGGGTGGGGGAGGTGGCCAGTCCTTTGTATGTGCCAAGCGCTGATGCCAGGAGGTTTTCATTTCCTTGTGAGTTACTGAGGCACAGTGGGAGCACCGCTGGGCAGCCCCTCCTCCCGTCCTGACAGCATGCCCCCTAACGCTGATCCCGAGAGGACCCCCACATCCTAGGTTTCCTCATCCAACTCTGAACTTGGCTGTGCTCCCAGGAACTTCCCTTTACGGTTCCAAGGAGCGCTGCCTGCCAGAGAAGCAGCACAGGGCGCATCTCAGCTCTCGGTGGGACCAGGACCTGCCCCTGGAGATGGCCTGCAGGTTCCTGGGCACCCGCATCCCAGAGAGGGAGCCTCGTGTGCCCTAGGCCCCTCCTGGGCAAAGAATGCCTGAGGTGATGGGTCTGAGCTCCCGCTGCCCACTCTGAGTTCTCTGGAGCCTTCCAAATGGACTGGTTCCCAGTATGGTCAGGACCTCGGTCATTAGTAAAAAGTTGCCTTTCCTTATCTCGTTATTGAAAAGGAGACCCGACATGTGGAACACAGCGGATCGTGGACATGAGCAGAGCCGGCTCCTCGGTCATGCGCAGAACCACTTACATCTGGCAGAGAGGTTGTAGCCTCCAAGGGGTGTGGGGTGGCCCTCCACAGCGTCGAAGCCCGATGACACCAACACCACGTCCGGGGCAAACTCGCTGGCGATCGGCATGACCACCGTTCTGCAAAGGGCAGGAGAAGGCATTACTGGGTCAGCTGAGAGAAGGATGGGACAGTCACAAAACCCCAAGGTTCCCTCTGGCACTGATCATGCCTGCCCCGCACCCCCTCGGCCATTGGCAGCCCAAGGGCTCCACACAGCAGGCTGGAATCTGGCGACCCACGCTTAATTAGAAGGGAATCAACCTGCGTGTGATCCAGGCTCATTTCACACACATCTCACAATGCAAGCCAACAAGCCCCACTATACTTGCTCAGTGAGAGTGAGAGCATCGCTGTTTCTTGATATGCTGTTTTCTGCATATTTCTGTAACCCCCATGGCACAAGCTGCATTAACCTGGGGGAGTGAAGCCAGCTCCCTGTCCTACCAACACCCCTCCCTGGTCCTGCCCCGTCCTCCCTGCCCAGTCCTCCCAGGCCAGGTCCCCCCTGCCCATCCTCTCTTCTGAGACAGGGTTAGCTCCACTCGCCCCATCAGGCTGCCCTTGCTGCTACAATGCACTTTCCACAGCTCCCACTGAAGAAATGTGCAGTCACCCACTGCCCCCAGTGCTGGGACTGTGTGTGGCCAAAAGGGCCGAGAGCCCTTGCCAGCCCTGCTTGGGGAGCCCACGTGTTCCTTAGTCACCCTAGAACACCAACACACACAGGTGTAAGGGGAGTTACAACGCAATTAAGATGCTTAAGAATCTTTAAAGGGAAAACGGATGACAAATGTAAGAGAACTCACTGGAAAAGACAGAACCACTGAGAAATTCTTTAAGTTATATTAGGGAAATAAGGAAAATATTCTATTTGGAAAGGGGAAAAAGCACTCCTTACCACAAAAGAACTTATCAGTCCATCGTCTACTGATCTTATCAGCTTTTGCTATGAATCCATGCATGTGCCATGAATGCATGCGTATGCCATGAATGCATGCGTGTGCCACGAAAGCGTGCGTGTGCCACGAAAGCGCGCGTGCCACGAATGCGCGCATGTGCCACGAATCCATGCGTGTGCCACGAATGCATGCGTGTGCCACGAATCCATGCGTGTGCCATGAATGCATGCGTGTGCCATGAATGCATGTGTGTGCTATGAATCTGTGTGTGCTATGAATGCATGCATGTGCTATGAATGCGTGCATGTGCTACGAGTGTGTGTGTGTGCTATGGATCCATGTGTGTGCTATGAATGCATGCGTGTGCTATCAGTGTGTGGGGAAGTTCAGCAATTTCATGTCTCATTTGGGCTGCCGCCTTCGATTCTGAGTTAATAATCACTGCTGACTTTCAGAGTCTCCTGCACTCCCTCTGTGGGTGAGGGGAGCAGAAATATGGCCTCCCTTTCGGGGGACAGCAAGGACCCCATGAGAAAGGTGGTCTGGTGTCTTCCTGCAATGGTCCAGGTGCAAGGGGCCTGTGCAGGTGAGGACAGTGGAACAGAAGTGGAGCCTTTAAAAAGGGGACTTCAAAGTGTGTGGAAAAATTGAATTAAAAGACAAAAAATATAACTTTATTTCTCAACTTAAGCTCCATCATAGTCCAAGACACTTTTGTAATGGTGACAGCAGCCATTTAGTTCCTCCCGAAAGGACTGAGGGTCCTGGGAATCTGGGAATTTAACCATGTCAATGCAGTCTTTTTTTTTTTTTTTTTTTACATTAAATGAAGAAAAATAAGTGCCCTTTACAGACTTTTCTAAGATTAGGAAACAAGAAGCCAGAAGGAGCCAATTCAGGACTGGAAGGTGGATGCCTAACAGTTTCTCTTCAAAGCTCTTGCAAAGGTTTCCTAGTTTAATGAGGAGTGAGCAGAAGCACTGTTGTGGAGAAGGACTCTTGGTGGCAGGGGAGGGTGGGGTGCTGGGCATGGTGGCTCACGCCAGTAATCCCAGCACTTTGGGAGGCTGAGATGGGTGGATCATCTGAGGTCAGGAGTTTGGAGACCAGTTTGGCCAACATGGTGAAACCCCATCTCTACTAAAAATACAAAAATTAGCCGAGTGTGGTGGTGTGCGCCATAGTCCCAGCTACTCAGGAGGCTGAGGCGAGAGAATCGCTTGAACCCCGGAGGCAGAGGTTGCAGTGAGTTGAGATCATGCCATTATACTCCAGCCTGGGTGATAAGAGCGAAACTCTACCTCAGGATAAAAAAAAAAAAAAAAAAAAAAAAAAAAAAAAAAAAAAAAAGGCCTGTCAGGGGAAGCTCTCCCAGTGATTTTCTGCGAAACTGCTGAGGAACTTTCTCAAAACACTCTCAGGATAAGCAGACGTTCTCATTCTTTGGTCCTCCAGAACAGGCACAATGCCTTGGGCATTCCCCAAACCTGCTGTAGTGACCCTTACTCCTGCTTGACCAGCCTGCTTCTACTGTGACTGGGCCACCTCTGGCTCTCGGCAGCCAGTACTACGGTTGTGCCTTGTCTTCAGGATGGTCCTGGGAAAGCCGTGCTCCATCTCCTGTTATGACTCTCAGGACTCTGAGTCCACTTGTTGAACATTTCCACCGAAAGCTCTGCTTCTGTCGGCAGCTGATCTGGACGTGATGGTTTTGGCGCCCACTGAGTGGAAAGGCTGCTCAACTTCAATTTTCCAGGCGGAGCTGCGTAAGCGGAGCCGGTTGAGACGCCCATGGTGTCAATTGTTGCTCCTGCTGTTAACTGTGGGTCCTCTACAATTAGGGCACGAACAGGATGAATTTTTTCCTCACTAATTGATGTGGATGGTCTGCAGCTGTGGGCTTCGTCTTCCACACCGTTGCATTCCTTTTTAAAATGAGTCGTCCATTTGTAAACCGCTGATTTCTTTAGGGCATTGTCCCCATAAACTTTTCATAAAGTATCAATGATTTCACCATTCTTCCACCCAAGCTTCACTGTAAACCTGCTGTTTGTTCTGGCTTCCATTTTAGCAGAATTCAAGTTGCTTTTTTCAACAGAAGGGCTCTTTTCAAGAGAAGGGCTCTGTTCAAACTGATGTTTTATCCTTAGTGCCTCAAACTAGATCCTGTCCAGATATAATAAGTTAGTGCGAATTTATTTTGGTGCAAAAACATTTTGAAACCCATGCATAGTTTTTTTCAAAATACGCATTTTCTATGAATTTTTACAAGTCTCCTGGTATTTTCACCACGAAGCCTAGTTTGCACGATTCCCACGTGTGCCGTGAACTCTGGGGGACCCCTCACCATGCCCTTGCCGGAGAAGGTCCATGTTTTTAGGGGTTCACCAACGCCTACTTTCTGGAGCTGCTCAGCCCAGCCTGTCCTGCACCAAAGCACACTTCTGTGTCCCTACGGCCTCCCCAGCACACGTGTGTGGGCCAAGTGCATCACCCGATAGGCGCCTCCCTTTGTATGGATTTTCAGAGGCCCCTCCCTGGGGGCAGCCAAAAATGCGCTCACCGGGCCCAGGGTCCCTTCCCACCACCAAGGACCTTCCAGAAACATCATGGCAGAGGGCAGCAGGGCTGGCCCTAAAACCTTTTCATTCAGCTTTTATTACAAAATGAAATCCCCCACTCATGTCAGTGAAAGGATCAACTTTGACCGGAAGAAACAAATGTTACTGAAAAGTTCCTCTGATTTCTGGTGGAGGTGACACAGCCCCCAGGGCTTCAACACCAGGTGACGATCCCGCGGGTCACTCTCTAGAGGGCCAGGGGTCACGAGTACCGTCAGGGACACTACGGCAGCGGGAGGGCCCATCTCAATGCCAGGGGCACGAGGTGCCTGATCCTGGTGCCCCGCGTCCCACGACCGAGCTCAGACGGGAGAAGAGTGACGCGCGGGACTGTGTGGCTTCAGCCTGCTCAAGTCAGTGCTGACACACTCTGCCCTCCAAACATGCATCAAATCCACACCTAGGCACCTTGCCCACCAAGCAACTCACTTCTGGAGCTCAGATGGGAGTCACAGGAGACCCTGGGTGGCTTCTGAGCAGTCTACTTCTGTTCTTTCTTCTGCAGAGACCCAGTCCACACAATTTCCCCTAGAACTGCCTCTGCAGCAGCTGTAGAAAGTGCTTTCCGAGGACACAGGAACTGTGCCCCGAGAGCCATCGTCAGGGGCCGAAGAAACAATGTGAACCTAGCCTGGGGGCAGCAAGCTTCCTGCCCCCGGTCAGACAGGAGGCACCTGACCTCAGTCGGCCGTTCGGTCTCCGTCGGGACCACGTGACGTGGCCCTTGTGGTGTCCAAGACACAACAGACAGTGCGTCGCTGGGTCCTGACAACATCGTGCCAAGAGCACAGGCGGCAGGACTAGGCCCACCAGCTGGAGCTGCCCGAACCTCTGCTCTGGTCCTGTCCATACAACCTCCGTAACATTCTTCTATGCGTGATTCCATTCCTAGACTGAGAGGTTTCTTCTCACTGACCCAGACCTCACCACACAGCACGGCGATTTCGCAAACACGGTGTACGACACAGGAAACATGGCGCTGGCCTCAGAGTGGGCGTGGAGTTGGTGTCTGGCACTCCCGCCGCAGGGCTGGGACGGGAGAAATGAGTCTAGTCAGTGGTGGGATGCAGAGAATGCCTTGGAATCCAGGAGTCCTGTGGCTCTTGCCGGACCCAGGGCCCTGCCCTGGACGCTGGAAGGCACTGGCCCCACAGTCCTTTCTGACCGACATTCCGAGGCTTCCTCCACGGCTCTGACCAACCTGACCAACAGGCAGCAGGACTCAGGGGGGCCGCCCTCTGCTTTCAACTGTCCACATCATCCCAAGGAGACTGGCTTCTAATTATTTTAATAAAGTTCTTGTCATAAAACCTTTTTCTTTGGACAGAAAAACACATTTCCAGCCATGCTTTTGGTGTGGATTTTAAAGCCAAGACGTTTTTCAATGAAAACCACAGATGTTTTGTGCAGACGCCACATCCTTCGCGAAGTACTCTGGCTGCTGCTTTGCAGCAAGCGCACGTGGAGGGCTTTACTTCCCCGCTTTTAAGTGCTGCTGAGCCATTTCACTTCTAATCCCTCTCCAAAAAGAAGTCCTGTGAAAATCACCGTTAAATGAAGTTCAGACCAAGAGTGTCTCTGGGGTCTAGGCTTGGTGTGTGGCGTTGCCTCAAAGCCAATCAAAACAAAATGTGAAAGATGAACCCAGGCTCACAGACAGGCACTGGCACGTCGGCCATGCGTGAGGCTGCGTGGGGCACAGTCGGATGCACATGCCCAAGCTTATTTTTGTTTCCCTGGGCTTAGCACCCTCTAGGCTGTGATCCCAAGCACTCGCTAGACATAAGAAGGTCAGCATGTGAGGTGCATGAGCGCAGCTTCAGCACCTGTTTGTGGAAAGACTAAGAAACATCCCTTCTCCTCCATGGGACATGACTTCTTTGCCTGTAAAAAGGAAGATGAGCACGGCACTCCCTGTGTCTTCGGGGCTGTGCTGCACCCTCCATGACCCTCCTACAGGAGGAAGCTGAAGGAATGTCCCTGTTTAATAGATGCTGCAAAAAATGGGAAACTGGACTCCCATTTTATTCCCAGAATAAAACTTTATTTAATAAACAACTCAGTCTTGGCTGGGTGCGGTGGCTCACGCCTGTAGTCCTAGCACTTTGGGAGGCTGAGGCAGGTGGATCACGAGGTCAAGAGATCGAGACCATCCTGGCTAACATGGTGACACCCTGTCTCTAGTAAAAATACAAAAAATTAGCCAGGGGTGGTGGTGGGCGCCTGTAGTCCCAGTTACTCAGGAGGCTGAGGCAGGAGAATGGCGTGAACCCGGGAGGCGGAGCTTGCAGTGAGCCCAGATCATACCACTGCAATGCAGCCTGGGAGACAGAGCGAGACTCCATCTCAAAAAAAAAAAAAAAAAAAAAAAAAGAACTCAGTCTCTAAAACAATAACACTGAGGTATCTGCCGCTGGCCTCTCAGGCTATCACTTTAAGGAGCGTATTTCCATTTCCATGAGGTCACTCCTGGCCTCAGGGGCAACCTGAGGGCAGAGAGGGGCGGGCTTGAAGCTTCCCGAGGCAGCAGGCCCACTGACCGCTGGCTCCAGAGGCAGGAGAAATGGGTGGAAAGAGGGGATCGTTCGAGAAGGTTGGCAAATGCCTGTAAGGTGCAGCCCCGGGGCCGGCAAGCCCGGGGAAGCCACGACTGTGGTGCCCAGAGGATGCCTATGCCCATGAGGCACGTACAGAGGGGAGCGTGGTGCTAAGGGGAGAGGGCGGCTTCTCTGTGTGGTGGCCTCTGCATTTAGGGAGATTCCGTGTGAAGCCATGGGGTGCTACACATCCCCTTCCCACGGCCTCAGTGTGGCTTCTCTGGCGCCTTCGTTACCGACACAGCACTGCACCTTTCGCTCAGTCATCAGCCAACCTGCACCTGCAGGCTGAAGGCGACGTCTCCCCTTGGCTTCCCGGGGAACAGAGCTGGGTCGGGACAGCAGTAGCAGGCGGTGCCGGCCACTCTCCTCGGCTTCCCAAGTGGACAGAGCTGGGTCATGACAGCAGGCGGGTGCCAGCCACTCCCCTTGGCTTCCTGGGAAACAGAGTTGGGCTGGGATAGCAGTAGTAGGCAGGTGTGGCCACTCTCCTCGGATTCCCAGTGGGACAGAGCTGGGTTGGGACAGCAGGCAGATGCGGCTACTCTCCTTGGCTTCTCAGGGGGACACAGCTGGGTTGGGACAGCAGGCAGGTGTTGGCCACTCCCCTCAGCTTCCCAGGGGAACAGAGCTGGATTGGGACAGCAGGTGGGGTGCTGGCCATTCTCCTCGGCTTCCCAGGGGAACACAGCTGGGCTGGGAAGGCAGGCGGGGTGCCAGCCACTCTCCTCAGCTTCCCGAGGAACAGAGCTGGATTGGGACAGCAGGCGGGGTGCCGGCCACTCTCCTCAGCTTCCCGAGGAACAGAGCTGGGCTGGGGCAGCAGGCGGGTGTCGGCCACTCCCCTTGGCTTCCCAGGGGAACAGAGCTGGATTGGGACAGCAGGTGGGGTGCTGGCCATTCTCCTCGGCTTCCCGGGGGAACACAGCTGGGCTGGGAAGGCAGGCGGGGTGCCGGCCACTCTCCTCAGCTTCCCGAGGAACAGAGCTCGGCTGGGGCAGCAGGCGGGGTGCTGGCCACTCTGCTTCCTTGCAGGGCCATCGTTCGTGCAGCCTCCCAGCTGCGCTCTGTGCAAGGGGCTATGTCACGGGGCATGTCTAGCTCTAAACCACCGCATACCATCAAATTATGGCCTGTACATACCATCCTCAAAAGCCACAACTGCATCTAAATGCAACAATTCACTTAACAGCTGGGTTTCAACATCTGGAAAGAAATGACCTTCCAGTTCATTCCCCCACTAGGACCCTAAACAACACGCACCATGCCCTCTGTCAACATAAGCCTCAGAGCAAACCGAGCTATGGGGCCAACAGGCTGCAGCCCTGCGGCCACCCACAGCCAGCAAGCCTCTGGGGACTCTGTGGGAACTGGGCTCAGGGCTGGCACACCATGCTTGAGTCTCTGGCTGCCTTTCTGCCCCAATAAATGCCCTGAGGCATCGTCCATACAAACTGGCCCCTCGCTGGCTCTCCCTACGAAGAGGCCTCCAGGGGGAGACGCTCCCAGCCACCCACTGGGATGGACACTTTCTCACCTCTTCCTGAAAATCGACTGAAGCAAAAGCAACCCCACTCAACCCTCATCCACCCCCACCCAAACCTTCTCCTGCTGGGTCTCTGCCCAGCACCCTTCAGCCTCCTCCAAGACAGCACCTTGAGACCTTGCCACATGCCCTCTCTGCCAGAATTAGCTCTTCCTCTCCTCGATCCCATCTCACTTCATTCTCTTTGAGATGGCCCTACCTCTCCAGCCTGTGGCCCTGTCATGATCTCTGTTGCTGTTTTCTGGGCTTGTCCACTGGCCCCCAGCTCCTACCCTGGACTGTTGTTTGCCAGGTCCAAGTCTGTCACTTAAGCTGCCACAAGATGGGCCTGTCCAACACGCAGAGCTGGCCGTGATACTGCATTCCAGTCAGAGGCCCTGACAGAGCCCCTGCCATCAGGACCGAGGCCTGGCTCTGTGGATGTAGCCCAGGTAAGCGGGTTTGCACCATCGGGCTCTGTTCCCTCAGGAAGGCCCTTCTCCCATAATGTCCTGTGCCAGGCTCATTCCTCCAGGACTCAGCCGGGGGCTTGCCTCCTCCAGAAACTTCCTTGGCCCCCCAGGTGGGCAGGTCCCCTGAGGTCTTACTGGGCCTGCCTAGAGCTTATCTTCCCGGTCCCCTGCTACTCTCCAGGGCAGGCACTGTGCTGACTCCACTGTTCAATCTCACACGGCCGGCCCTGCAGGCACAGCGAAGGCTGGGTCAGGACGAGCTCTCTCAGCTCCGAGGCTGTAGCTTGTATGCTTTTGCTTCTTTGTGCTTCTCAGATCAATTTCTACATAGGAAAAGACTTGGATGCATTTAAGACACACAATTGCTTTTAGAAAAGAACGTGGCGCGTCTGTATGAAACCTCTTCATACCCTTGACTTCCTCAGGCAAGGGGCCCAGGGACCAGTGTGGTGAGTGCAGCAGGTGCCACTTGGCAACGGTGAAAACAGCAGTCGCTAGGTGCTGTGACTCCTAAAACACACCTGTCTACAAAAGGCAGCAACAGCAGCAACACAGCTTATGGAAGGAACAAACATTAAGAGCCTCAGCCTTCCCGTCTTACATGAAAAGTTGGGGAAAGTGAAACGGCTTTGCCCAGTTGCTCAATTTCAAGACTACTGCCAGTCTGTTAAGATATTACAGTAACTGCTTGAGAAGATCCAGTTTCAGAGACATCTTTGATAAACATCGTAATATCACAGTGGAACTAAGCTACGAAGCACGAGCATCTGGATGTGGCGGTCATCCCTGACGGAAGAGTCCCCATGTCCCCGTGCACAGGTGAGGGAGGGGATACGGAGCTCCATCACCATCATCATCCTCTCCCTCCACGCCCCTCCCCTGGCGGTTCCGACTTTACTCAGCAACTTCAAAGCCGCGTCTGGCACTGGGACTGGTTTGAATTAAGATTCTGTTTTCTTCTGTGAGTCTCTGGGCCTGAGGAGAAAGTGCCGGCTGCTTCTGGATTTCATTAGGGGCAATTTTCTTATCTTTTCTTTGTCTTAGGCTTGATCCCCTGAAAACGCAACGTGGCAGGCAATGGGTCTGAATAACAAGGTGCTGCCTGGAAGGCATGCATTGTCCCCGGGGGCCCCGGCGGGGGAGAGGAGCAGAAGAAAGGGGAGAACCAATCTCTGACCCTTCTTCCCCATCATCGGATGCCCGGGGAACCATAAATTGTAAACTTCAAAGTGCTATTTTACATTAAAATCAATAAAAAAAAAACCCTGAAACAATTTTCCTTTTCAAAGACGCCATTTAAGCTTTAAAAAGTTCACTTGATAAGGTATTATCATGTACACACTTGGCAGGAGATTAAAGCACATGTCAAGAGCAACTCAGAAAGGCACGTTCATCCTAAAGGCTGGCCAGGCCGGCCAGGGCCTGGGGAGGGGAGTGGCCCTGAGGGCAGATGCCCATTGCTGCTTTGGGCCTGGGCTTGCCCACCAGCAGGGGTGCCATGGGGTAAGAGTTTCACCCCAGGATTCAAGAGCTGAAGGCACCACTGAGAAATGCCTACGGGGTGAGGGTGGTCCATCAAAACCTGGCCTGGGACCACTGACCGAAAAGAGGGCACCACCTCCTTTCTCTCCGCAAACCAGGAAAGCCCTGCCTTCTCTCTCCGCATGGGAATTTGGCCACAGTGGGCCCTGGGTTCCCTGGGCGGCGCCAGTGTTCACTCAGGCAGGAAGTCGACCAGGCAACATCTACACCTCTCATGGTGGCCAGAGACTTTACTTTCATAGAAGCCTCCAAGGGGGGCCAGTTCTCTGGGGCGACAACCACGTGAGGGGCAGCGGGAGCGCATGCCATGAGCAGACGGCGACACGCCCACGCCAGGGGTCCGATTTCACATGAGCTCATTTTCAGATGTGGTACACATTGGGGGAAGTCCTTCTCTTTTAAATTAGGCAGGGCAACTGTCAGCATGACATTAAATCCTGATCAAGAGTAAGAAGAAACATCAAAATCCAACCGATGAGATCGGGAAAAAGTGGTTCAGGTACAGATCAGAGCAGGTCCGCTGAGGAGCTCACGGACTCCCTCCTGCACAGCCCGGGCTCACCGCTGGAGCAGCCGAGCAGCCTGGGCGCCGTCAGACGGGGTCTGTTCCTTCTAGGAGCCACTGAGTGCCTGGGGAGGGGGCCCACACGTCCTGGGCCAGGCCTTTATGTCATCAGATCGCAACAACCTTTCCAAGGGGGGCAATGGACCCCAGTTAGAGAGGAATAGCAGACACTGAGAGAGGTCTTGTGACTTATTCACCATCCCCAGAGAGCACGTGGCAGAGTCCACACAAAACGTTTACAGATGCATCCTTGTGCAGGGCCTCACCTGCCAGAGACGTGCACACACAGGTGCACACAAAGACATGGGCATGCAAAGACACACAAGCACACGTGTATACTCATACACAGACGTGCACACACAGATATACACACAAAAAGACGTGCATGCGAAGACACACAGACACACGTGTGTATACTCATACCAGATGTGCACACAGAGATATACACACAGATACATGCATGCAAAGACACACACGGGTGTGTACTCAGAGATGTGCACACACACATGCATACCTGCATGCACACAGACATGCATCCACACCCACACAGACGTGTGTAATGTACATAGACCTGGACACACACCTGAAGACATGTGCATGGCTATAGATGCCCGCACAAGCACGGAGAAACATGCACACAGATGAACACCCACCCACACACACACACACACATACACACGCAGGTGGACATGCACATATGCAGACACACACTCACATCCATCCATACACAGACACACGCACACACGTCACAAAGACACATCTGCACACGTGGTTTATATGTACGCAAATCAGGACAAAACCACAGAGTTAGAGAAAGAAAAAATGCTGAAGACTGTATGGGGCTTTGATACCACAGGGACAGTGTTTTCTAACAGAGACACGATCTGTCAGGTTCAGCCACGCTAATAAAACCCTTCTCCCCACGTGGCTCTGGGAAGCAATGCGGGCCGTGGGCTGCTCCCCCGGAGCCCGTCACTGCACCGCGGCAGGCGAAGCCGCCATTTTAAAACGATGACAAGAAAACCTGTGCTGCTCAGCAGCTCATTCTGGGTCACAGGAATGACTCCAATCTGGCCTAGATCGAAGGAGGAGGAACTACTTGATGACCAAAGCAAACACTGCGCCTTTAAACAGCTCCCTGAGGCTAAATTCTGAAGGCTCAGAGTCCCACGAAGGAAGTGGGAGGAAGGGCGACAACTGCCTCTTGATTTTTAGGAATAAAGAAGAAATACTTATTTCCATTAGACATTGCATCACAAGAGGTCTGCGGAAGAAGAACAAGGAGATCATGAGACCCTGCAGATCTTCGCCTTCGTTTCTCATGAACACACTCCACTCTGCACAAAAGTCCCTGCCTCTGTCTGCATCACCCTCTCACCATCGGGACCCAGAGTGGGCTCCTGGTTTTATTTCATGCACAGAAGGGAGCACTCAGAGCCGATGGTAAGAAGACAGTCTCCAAGATTTCACGCTTGGCACTGAAGAATGAACTGAGACAGCTCCAACGGCCCCCGCAGCCCCGTTCAGCCAAAGACCAGTTTCAGAAACGCTCATCTCCAACAAGTGCTTCCTGGAGTGTGTGCACAGAGGAAAAGCTGCTACTTCAGGTGTCACGTGAAGCTGGGAGACTCACCTGAAGGCTGCCAAGTACTCAGCGTCTCCCATGGGAGGGTCCAGGCCGCCGGTGAAAGCCATGTTGACATTGAAACCCACGCCGGGCCCTGTGCCCACCTGTTGCCACAAGGAGAGAAACACACGTCACACACCCCAAGCAGGACCTGTCTGACAGAAACGCCTGACACAGGTGGCACCGGGATGGGCTCAGCCTTGGTGGGCCTCTGGGCAGAGCCCACGTGTCCCGATCTCCTGGTGCATAGTCATTAAAACGTGCGCGAGGCAGTCCCCCACTGACACCAGTGCACTGGCATCAACAAGGGGCCCTTTTCCTGGCTGCTGCGGCTCCCGCCGACCCTGCCCTCGGCATACCAAGATCCCACACTGGCATGTCTGCGGACCCGCTGCCCTGTGTCGTGTGCCGTATGTGACATGGGGAATCAGACCTGGGTCTCTCTGGGCAGAACGTGTCTCCAATGAGCCTGTCATTTTCTATTTCCCCTAAAAAAGTAAGATCCAGAGGCAGATGGAGCGTCTTGTGTGGATGAAAGCCCTGCTGCTGGGGCCTCTGTTCAGAGGGGGCGGCTCTGAAGGGGGACCTGGAGCATTGTCAAGGAGCTGCTGGGCCTGCCGTTCCTGGGGCCACAGTTCCTGGGGACAGTCCTGCGCTGGGCAAAGGACAGGGGACAGAGCCCCTTGCCGGAGGGTGTCCTGTGGAAGACAGTGGCCCGGACCCTGCCTGGAGGAAAACGGGCACCACACACCTCCTCCTTCACAAACACCTCGGTCTGCCTGGATGGGAACCAGAAACGATATCCAGCCTCTCATTTGTACTTTAGACAAAACACAGGCCACCTGTGCACACGCGACGCGATGCACGCTGACGTCTGACTGAAGTTACTGTCTGGGCTTAAGCGAGCATGAAGGCTTCACTCGCTGCTGCCAGGCAGCTGTGGACCGTCTGCCCCGTGCCCCTACGGCGGCTCCCCGCAGCCCCCCTTACACACCCCACCTACCTCGTCAGGAGCCCCGCTGCCCGGGAAGAAGTTCCCATCGTCGTAGCGGTGGAGGGACACGTACAGGACACTGGGATCGCTGTAGAAAGCCTGCTGGGTCCCGTTTCCATGGTGCACGTCCTGCAAGAGCAGGAACAGCCAACTCAGGGCTGAGCCGGGTCCTGGAGGGCGGCCTCCCCTCAGGGCCGTCTCCCACCCCAGCTGTGCTTAGTGAACAACGGCTCCTGCTCAGGAATGACACTACCCTCCAGCCGGGCCGCACCCAGCGGACGCGAGTCTGGGGCTGTGTGGGTTAGGGCTATGTGGTGCAGGGTTGCAGGGGTTCTAAGGCCCAGTGTTCGCATCTGCAGCACTGTTTCCCTCGCCCTTAGAGCCCTGGCACAATCCTGACTCCAGCAGCGGAGGGGCTGGAGTTCAGCCGGGCCTGGAGGCCACCATTTCCCAAACGCAGCCATCTGATCAATTTCCTGCATCTGCCGTGTCTCTGACAAGTGAGCAATTTCCTCAGCCTCTGTCGGGAAGGAGGTCATTGGCTGTGGCCTGCCCACTTGCAGGCACACGGGAGGTGCCAATCCCATGCCAGGCAGGGGGTTTGGCAGGAGACAAATCCCAGGTGTCTGTGAGTGACAGGCACACACAGTAGGGGGTCCAGGTGCCCAAACAGCAAGCACCGTTTCTTAATCACAAAACCCACAGGTCAAATGCCCCAGAGGGCAACACGAGAGGCAGCCTGGGACTTACCGACCATGGCTGTACGAGAGGCAGCCTGGGGCTTACTGACCATGGCTGTACGAGAGGCAGCCTGGGGCTTACTGACCATGGCTGTAGGAGAGGCAGCCTGGGGCTTACTGACCATGGCTGTACGAGAGGCAGCCTGGGGCTCTACTGACCATGGCTGTACGAGAGGCAGCCTGGGGCTCTACTGACCATGGCTGTATGAGAGGCAGCCTGGGGCTCTACTGACCATGGCTGTTCTGCCCCGGGCCACATGGTAGGTGGTCACCAGGATGGGCGGGCGAGGGGGTGGCCCTGCCGAGAACAGCTGTGTGCCTGAGAAGAGAGCAGGCAGCCCTGATGTCCCCAGCATGAGAATTTGCTGCTCCGTTATCTGTGCTCATCACAGTAAAGGTGGAAGGGCAGCCACAGGTGAGGAGTGATGGAACAGGTGCCTTTGATCCCACAGAGTACGTAATCACCATGAAGATGCACACGGAGGCTTTCCCGACACACAGCTTCCCACTGAGATGCCCCTGTCCGCGTGGTGTGTACATGGGCAACATCATAGCTCAGCGTGCAGGGAGCACGCCACACGGGGTCTACGCAGCCTGTCTGTGTGCGCTAGTGCTTCACTCTGTGACGGGGACAGGACCCCAGTCTTTAGCCGTCAGTAGCCTCACATTGCTCTCTTCTTGGGCACTCCTACCTACTCCCTTAGGAGGAGCTGAGGGAGGGCTCCCGGCTCGCAGGTCCTTGGGTGTGGAGGACCCGCTGCTCTGCCACATCCCCTGACCTGCCTCTCTGAAAGAGCACGGCCGCCTGGGCGCTGTCTGGCCGTCCTGGCTGCGCCACATTGTTTCTTTACCCAAACTCAGAAGGACTTTTCCAATTCAAATCATAACCCTACCTGACAGGGCCTGCTTTTCCCCTTAAAATTATGAAATAAATCATAAATACCAAAGAGAACATTAAATATGTATATATCTGGCTTTAAAAAGAGTAGTAAGATGAACATCTTGAATATTAATTTCCGGTATAAGAATGAGTATACCTATTCGTGGAATGCAGATTCAGACCATATAGCATTATTTAAAAAGAGATGACTCTTTTGGGGTAGTGGTACCCCCCATTCCAGCAGGAGCAGGTGCCCACATAGCAGCAGGAAGGCACGGGTTTCACTGTAGTGACTGAGAGGAGAGTGCCACCTTCGGCCAGGGTGAGGGCCCTCCCAGGCTCCCAGGCCACACACAAAGTCGATGTGGACACAGCCTCCTCCCCAACGCCTGCCTTCCAAGAAGATCTGGCCAAGGGTGGCCCTGGCTGCTGCCCTCACCCACAGGCACATTTCTGGACACGCCAGGACCCCATTCGCCAGGGTCGGCTGATGGAAGCTATAGAATGACTTGTAGCAGGTTTGGGGCTTTAATTCTCCGCATCTTTGAGACCGTTTCCAGAAACCTAAGCTTCCCAAATCCAAGAGCCCACCTCCTCTCTCCACATGCTGCTGTCTGCTCGGGGAGGACACAGGTGCAACCTGAGCCGTGCTTGAGGAGGCGGCTCTGCTTACCCAGTCCACGATGAGGATCTTGCTCACGCTCAACCTCTGCTGCAGAAGCTTGGCTGCCACAGCCACGGAGTTAAAGTAGCAAAAGCCCCTGCAGGAGAGAACTGATGCTGGAGACAAAGCACAGGTGGGCGGTGGCCAGTTTTTCCACAACCCGCCAGAGAGCCACACGGGGTCCACGCAGACCTAAGAGGTCTCTGTGAGTGCACAGCTCCTGAATATGCCACAGGGAACCTTCAGTGATGCTGGAGAATCGGCTAACAGAGAGACACATACACATCCCACACACACACACACACGGCTCCCGAACAAGCCACTGGGGAATCTCAGCTGATGCCATAGGGTAGATTAACAAACATGGACATGCACACACCCCACACAGACACACACCCCACAGACAGACACACACATATCATACAACATGCCCTACACACATATATGCCCCACAGATACGCCCATACACCACACACACCCCACACACACACTCCACAAAAACACATACCCCACACGGACACACACCCCACACAGACACACACCCCAGATAGAGACACACACCATGCAACACGTCCTACACACATACATGCCCCACAGATACGCCCCTATACCACAGACACACACCCCACAAAAACACCCCACAAAAACACACACCCCACACAGACACACACCCCACACAGACACACACCCCACACAGGCACACATGCAGATACACATGAACACCCCACACAGAAACACTCACACAGACACACACCACAGATATATACAAGCACACACATACATATACACATAAGCATACACATATCACACATATCCACAGTTCCATACAGAGACAGACAGACACACAGACACACACACACACTCACACACACTCTCCCGCTTGGAGGTCCCCCATGCTCCTCTGGTAGGGAAGCCTATTTCGCATGTGACCAGCATTTCCCTCATCTTTGCCTGGAACCCTTCCTCTCGGGAGCTGCCGCCATGGCACACGAGACACGGCAGCCGTTCATCTCAGTTGCTTACTGCTGACCTTTCTATATTCCAATACACAAATTACCTTTAATTTTAGAGAGTCTTACTCAAGAGACCAAGAAAACAAGCTATGGAAGTGATTCAAACAACAATGAAAACCTTCTCAATCTCCATTTCCCTTTGTCTGAACGGCCACGGAAACGGAGAAACACTAGCAGTTTTGTTTTCAGAATCTGGGCTGGCACGGGGAAGCGCACACACCCGGAACACCCTAGACGCCGAGCCCTGCAGCGGCTCACAGGGAGTGCAGCGAAGAGTTGCAACCAAAGACAACTCGTTTGTCTCTTCTGAGGTTCATTATTCGGAATATCCAACAACTCAGGTTCAAATGAGAAAAGAAACTTCAGAGAAGTGAAACCAACAGGAAGCCTGGTGCCCAAGTGACATGTTCTGGGACATGGAGCAACCACGTGGTTGTCAGGTAAAGCCACACAGATTCCAACAAGCGTCCCTCCCTGGCGGTTACAATCTCCTCTCTGTACATGAAGGAGACTCTGCTCTAACATGCGGATCTGACTATCTCACCTCCTGATGTGAAACAGGGCACTGCTGGCCCCTCTGCTGACGCCCGGCTTCCCGGGGTGGCAAGGAGGCCCTTTCCTGGGCTCCTGGGTTCCGTCTCGCTCTGACAGCTTCCTGGCCACACCCTGATAATGAACTTGTATCTGCACTTGTTCTTGGGTTGCCCCTCTGACAAACGGCTGCTCAAATTCTCCAAGGCAGAGCCCCACGCCACCTTCTCCTCACCAAAGCTGGCAAGATCAGGCACCCCTTCTCCATCTCCAGAGCATGGGAGCCGCTCTTTCTAGCACCAACCCTCCTCACTAGAGTGGCTACAGTCCCACGAGATAGCACACTCTTTGACGGGAGAGCTCACTCATTTACCACCCACGCTGCAAGGCACTCCACACACAGCTGCCGGTCTGCCCTGCCACTGGCTCTGCACACACAGGGATGGGTCCAGGAAGACCCACATCCCACACTCACCACTCTGCCCAGATCCTCAGCTGTGTGGGACTGTCAGCAGTCTCTGAAAGACCCGAAACAGCATCTGGATAGCTGCCTGCGTGGACGTGGCTCTGAGACTTGTTGCATCAGTACCAGGCGGTCAGCAGGCAGTTAAAGGCCATGTGCAAAATGATCTGAGTCCTCTAGACAACCAAGGGCTGCAGTGACTCACTTGAGGGCGAGTGGTGTTTCCTCTCCCAACTGTTGACAACTACTCAACAACCAGAGGCTTCTCTGGACTAACCTCCACACACCCTTTCCCATCCTTTGATCTGTCTCCGTCATGACCGAGCAGTGACGCTCGCAGACCTCGGCATCTGCACTCGACACCCAGGAGCTGGAGCCAAGCTGGCATGCAGCATATCTCGGGTGGTCAGCAAACGGCAGCCCAGCTCCCCGAGATCACTCAGGCACCCACCCAGCCCTAAGGGAGGGAAGGGAGACCCAGGTTCCCCTGCGGTGCAGGGGTGCGGTGTGTACTCACATGGGTGTGCTCTCCTCTGCGTGGTGTCCAGGGGGTCGGACCACAGCAAAGCCATTCTGCAGGTGACACCAGACAGCCGGGAGAGAGTGACACAAGACACGCTTTGTAGCCACGGGAAAATGGTGGCACACTCAACTTTTAGCAGAGTTGGGCTACATGGGAGGACAGTTTCTCACTGCACCCTGGCCACAATGATGGGGAGGGGATGCAGAGCCAGTCATGAGCCTTTCCGAGAAGCCTGGGCCCTTTTGCTAAAGAGGTCTGGGGGCTACTAATTGTTCCCCTGAAATGCAGTCACTGGGATAACAGGTGGGTGCCCTGCCCCACTCTCAGCTCTGTCGGTAAGCTGTGGTGCCCTCGGCTCAGGGGTCGGGGTGCTGTGGAAGGGGTGTGCTCGCTCCCCATTGGCTCGGGACCAGGACCTGCTAGGTGGCCACTGGAGGAAGATGAAGCAGAAGGGGCCCCACTCAGGGACTTGGTCATGGGGCAGAGGCTTTGTGCCCCAGCTTGGCCTTCACGTGACTGCCTCTGTCCTTACTGTGGTTCAGCTCCCAGGACGGCGGGCAAGTGGGCAGCCTACAAAACAGCTCCTCACACGCTGGGCAGAAATGCTGTCCTCTGCCCCCTCACTTCTGTGTCAAAAATCCATCTGCAAACCACTCTGTAGCTGCTGCCATAAAAATGGATTACAGTCCTCTCTTGGTCTCAGCAGCAACAGGACATTGTGTGGTCAAGGTCTGTAATGGAGCCTCAAAAGTGCCGGCCAATCATGAGTGACCAGGCTGTGGGCGGGGTGAGCCGGACACTGCGGGGACCAGGCCCAGGAAGGTGCGAGGGCAGCCAGTGAGGTGGAGGCAAAAACGCTCTCAAGAGGCCCTGGCCTCCCTGCGTTTCTGCACTCAGTGCTTCCAAGTGCAGGCTGCAGACTCCTGCGGTCCTGACCCCTGCTGAGGGTCTGTAGTCCGCAGAGTCCCGAGGCTCTATGTACTCTTTTCACTGCCCTGACACCTGTGCAGATGGTGCTGAAGCACCGGAGGGTCGGCGGCGGGCCGGGAACAGCACAAGGGCGTGTGTGTGTGTGAGCAGCTTCCCTTAACAATGTGCTCGATGAAGCAGTATTCAGACATTTTATTAGATCTCCGCCCTCAAACACGTCCTTTTAACATCCCGAGTAAAGAGATGGGAAGGAAGCGTGAGAAAATTTGAGCTTTCAAGTGAAAATTACAAGTTTGGAACGCACGGCTCTGCCTCTGTAAGCCTGCTGGCTCTCCCACTACTTACTTACAAGACTTCTGGTGAGATGGGAGTGATATTAATGGTTCAAAAATTAATGACTTTTTTGATACTGCGTGGGCCAGAATATGGAAGATCCATGGAGCTCTGTGAAGCTAAATTTCCAAATGACCAATGCACGGTGGTACCAATCACCCATGAACGAGGGATTGATTTGACCTCCAAGGCCTAATGGTTCGGTTAAACAAGACGGAGGCGGCGGCGGCCATGATTTGAGTTCAGATCCACACTGCAGCTAATTTTCAAGACAACACCACTTGTTGAATTTTTGGTATACTGTCCAAGAATACCCATCATTAGAATACTTCTGAAAAGTCTATTAAAATCCTTCTCCCATTTCCAATTATGTATCTGTGTGGGGCCCGGATTCCTTCATGTACTTCAACATGTTCCAAGAATGATGGCAGGCAGGTGTGAGAACCCGGCTGCTGTCCACAGGGCCAGACATTAGTGCTATTTTTATTTTTTTATTATTTTTTAATTAAAAAAAATTTTTTTTGAGACAGAGTCTCACTCTGTCACCCAGGCTGGAGTGCAATGGCATGACTTGGCTCACCGCAACCTCCACCTCCCAGATTCAAGCGATTCGCTGGCCTCAGCCTCCCAAGAAGCTGAGATTACAGGCACCCGACACCATGCCCAGCTAATTTTTGTATTTTCAGTAGAGACGGAGTTTTGCCATGTTGGCCAGGCTGCTCTTGAACTCCTGACCTCAGGTGATTCCCCCGCCTCGGCCTCCCGAACTGTTGGGATTACAGGCGTGAGCCGCCGTGCCCGGTCGCTATTTTTAAATTAATAAACATTTTGAAAATTTCTCAGTTGTAATCTCTAATGTAGTCAATATTGCAGATATAAGCTCTTTGGAGCTTCTATTTATTTATTTTATTTTATTTTTTTGAGACGGAGTCTTGCTCTGTCGCCCAGGCTGGAGTGCGGTGGCGCGATCTCCGCTCACTGCAAGCTCTGCCTCCAGGTTCATGCCATTCTCCTGCCTCAGCTTCCTGAGTAGCTGGGACCACAGGTGCCCGCCACCATGCACGGCGAATTTTTTTGTATTTTTAGTAGAGATGGGGTTTCACTGTGTTAGCCAGGATGGTCTTGATCTCCTGACCTCGTGATCTGCCCGCCTCGGCCTCCCAAAGTGCTGGGATTACAGGTGTGAGCCACCGTGCCCGGTCATATATATAGTTTTTTAAGAGTATAAATTTTTAAGAGTATAAAGGGTTCTTACGACCCAAATCATTGAGAACCTCTGCACTATGCACACACCGTCATGAATGTGGGCTATGTCTCTTTGATTCAACAGCGAGGCTGTGCTGACAGAGTGGGGTCCGCACCTCCCCATCACAGCTGCCTCCCGGCCTGGTGAGAGGGAGATGTGGAGAGCGACCCTTCCCCATACCGGGAATCTGTGGCAGGCCTCCTGGAGGGCCACCGCTGCCCAGGCCCCGACTGACCTTCAGCTCCCCCGTGGCCACCTTGAAGACCAGCTCCACCACACAGCCCACGGCCAGGCGGGCCGCCCCCGCCGAGTGCACCTCGTTCCAGATGGTGTCGCTGTCCACCTGTGGAAACAGCACCCCACAGTGAGGTCGCCCTCCCTGGTCACCGCCATCACCAGCCCTGGCTGGGCAGAGCAGCTCAGGCTCCGTGGGCTCTGCTTCTAAAACCCCAGGGCCTACTAGAGCCAGGGCAGCCTCAGCCCACGTTCAGGCTTCAATCTTTTTAAGATATGCCAAAAAATTTAAACAGGAAAATACAAGAGAATTTACCAGAAATGAGATGCATGTGTCCTGACCTGTTCAGAGGCATCCTCTGTTCCCTCAATTGCTCCAATATACTTGGATCTAAAAGTGATGATGCCAAGGTGATCTAGTTCCTTTTTTTTTTTTTTTTTTAAACTGGAACTGTAGTTAAGAGAGTTATTCAGGTTGAGTATCTCTGATCTGAGAATCTGAACTCCGAAACGCTACAAAAGCATTTTGTAGGCTGAGGTCGGAAGATCACTGGAGCTCAGGAGGTCGAGGCTGCAGTGCACCATGAATGTACCACTGCGCTCCAGTCTGGGTAACAGAGTGAGGCTCTGTCTCCAAAAACGAAAAAATAATTTTTGAGTGCCTATGTGATGCTCAAAGAAAATGCACTCTGGAGCATTTTAGATTTCAGATTTTTGGATTAGGGATACTGAACTGGTAAGTATAATGCAAATATTCCAAAATCTGAAAAACATCAAACTCTGAAATACTTCTGGCCCCAAGCATTTTGGATAAGGGATAGTCAACCTGTCTAACAATTAGCAGCAACATGAAATGTCAGGGGAATCAGGACCAGTCTCTTCCAACTGTGACCTTCTCCTGTGCCGAGTTTAACTGGAAGCTCCACATGTTGACCAGTGTAGTTAAGCAGGACTGGGAGTGCCGGCGAGTGAGGAGGGCTGCCCTGCTCTGCCCTGCTGATGGCACACGGCTCTGCCCAGGCACCAGCAAGTCAGCCCACTGGCCTTTCCCACTTCAGACAGAAAACGTGTTTCCCGCAAACACGTCAGCAACCCCCGATTGCGTGTTGGCTCATTTATTTATTTCGGCACACTAAACAGCCCTGGCCCACTTCGGGAGGAACGTCGACAGAGACCTGGACAGCCAGTGCTGCACACAGCAGTCTCCTATGGGAGTCTGGCCAGGGGAGGGAGGCATTAAGATGAAATACACAGCCCTTGGGCTGGCCCCAGGGCACCCGAGCGGCCGTCCCCAAGTGTGTCCCTTGCCTGCAAGACGCTGCGGGGTAACACACCGGGGACTTGGGTGTGCCCAGCCCTGTGGAGGTCTTAGAAGCTGCCTCATCAGAGGTGCTCAGCTTCAATACGGTGTGGACCAGGTCGACTGCAGGTCCATGACAGGGCGCCTCCTTCTCAAACTGAGCCCCTCTGAGCGCCGAGTGCTGTGGGGATCCTAAGCAGGAGCCAGGCATGTCCACCCCGCCTCTCCCTTCCCCAGACCAGGCCCTCGAGGGCTCCTGTCCACCACCAGGCAGACTTGCCACTTGACAGACACTGCTCACTACGTGGGGAGGGGGGATTTCCTTCCAGGCGGTCTTAAAGCTTCGTCATCAAAGCAAGGTGAGTTAAAATGCGTTTTCAAGGGGCTGAAGACATTTCCTGAAGCATATTCAGTGATGGTTTTCTTTTCAAGACCAAACTTCTACATTCTTTAAATGGTTTCCTCATGTCAAAATAACTCCACTTCACCGACCCTCCACAGTGTTAATCTTTAACCTGCAATGAATGGCTTCTCCTCTAAGTGATGCTATATTGTTATTCATGGAAGCAGCCACATAAATAGGACTATTCTGGGTTGATGACTTCAGCTGGAGAATCAATTCATTAAAGTTAAAGGTGGCAGGGGTGGGGCAGCTCATGTCTATAATACCAACACTTTGGGAGGCCGAGGTGGGAGGATCACTTGAGGCCAGGAGTTAGAGACCAGCCTGGGCAACATAGTGAGACCCCATCTCTGCAAAAAATAAAAAAATAAAAAATTAGCCAGATGTGGTGGCCTGGGCCTGTAGTCCCCACCACTCAGGACGCTGAGGCGGGAAGATCACTTGAGCCCAGGATGTCGAGGCTGCAGTTAGCCATGAACTGCACTCCAGTCTGGGTAACAGACTGAAGCTCTGTCTGCAAAGAGAAAAAAAAAAAAAAATCCAAGGTGACATCCCAGGAGTGAGAGCTGGGCAGGGCAAGATTCTGCCAGCGGCTCTGTGTCAGCCAGGGGAGGCAGGGTCCCAGGCAGGACAGGCCCTGAGGCTGCCCCTGTGGGGACAGCACCCAGAGACGGTTTCTCTCCAACATACAACGAACTGGGCTTTAGGATTAGGCCAACACTGCAGGGAGCAGAGGGTGGACTACTCCCATGTTCTGAAGGGTCTTCGGGGGATTCTGCACACCTGGGGTGCGAAGGAGCTGCTCGGTCTACCAGGTGCCTGTGTCTGTGCCTCCTCCCATGGGACCCTGGGGTTCACAAGCTTCTGGAATGTCCTGCAGAGTGAAGGACAGAGCCCCAGCCAAACTGCAGGACCCCAGTGCCCAGAGATCTCAAGAGACCCTCCTTCGTCTGCTTCAGGACCACGGCTCCAGCTCCCAGGGACCAGCCTGGAGTTCCAGGAGCTCCAGGGCTCTTGCAGGGAGCCTGGCTCAGGCGTGCAGTGCCACCAGTGAGCAACAGCCTGGCTCAGGGCAGGCGGCCGCAACTACTAATGCAGGAAGGAGCAAATGGCTCACTCTGTATTTCGTTTAGTTTCTTTTTTTCTTTTCTTTCCTCCTCTCTCTTGCTTTCTTTTTTCTTCTCTCCTCCCCTCCTCTCCCCTCCCCTCCCCTCCCTTCCTCTCCTCTCTCTTCTCTTTTCTTTTCTCTCTTTCTTTCTCTTTCACAATAAAGACAGGAAAATGGCGGGGGGAAACATGGAGAAAGGTTCCCATGGAGAATCCCATGGAGTCTAAAACGGACACACCGAGCGCTGGCAGGGCTGGGAGGCCTCTGGGAAGCTCAGAGGAGCTGTGGGGAGCCGGGCGCACAAGAGGAGGCCGGGACTCTGCTGGGCGAGGCCGAGCAGGGGCACCAGCTCCTCACCTAGTTGAAACTTGTGGTCACTGGAGAGGAACAATGCAGGAGCTGATCTGGTTTGAAAAAGAGGTCAAAGCACTCCACAGTCCACATTTCCCAGTGTTGAGGAAGGGTGAGTTTTCGGTGTTCCAAGCCCCGCTGCTCCGTCTCCAGCAGAGTTTGCAGCTGCTTTTGGGAAAGGTGGCTGGCTCTGCTCACCCGCTCTGCCCTCCCTGACAAGAGCACCTCCTGTGCGCTCACACTGTGGCTCCTGAGGTCTACTGTGCTCCTCCTGACACCCCAAGAGGCTGGCCCCTCACAGATCTGGAGATATGAGGCTCAGGAGAGCTGCATCTGTGCCAGCGACAGCAAGTGCACCCCACAGCCAGGGCAGGGGCCTGCACAGGCCTCCTGTCTCTCTTCTTCCTTTCAGAAAACAATGGGAAGAAAACACATCCTGCCAATGGCTGCACCTGAGGACGCCCCACGGCCCGCATTGTTCCCTGCCCATGCCAACAGGCTACCCTCTCTGCCCTCCCTGCCCAGGTCCACGTGGAGAGCTTTTCCATCAGCATCTGCGCACGAGTACCTGCCTGTGCCCAGATGTGAGGGTGCAGCTCTCATCTGCTGTGCCTCAGATCTGGATTTAACACTTGGGAGGGGCTGCTGGGCTCGCCCCCTCAGCTCTGAGTCTGCACTTAGCTTTCATTTGCAAATGATAAATTCTGCCTTGCACAGGCGTTCTGGCTGCAGGGCAGTGCAAATTCAATTCTTTTCAAGTCTGGCCAAAAACTTGCCCCAAATTAAGAGATTGCAGCCTATTTACAATACAAAATAAAATAACTCTAGGAGGGCTTGCTGGTGGTATGAATAAATGCCATTTATTCTCTTTCTGACGGGATAATTTTCAAAGCAGTGATTTTTATAAAAACTCAGGAAGAAAACAATTTTGTTTCATTTCCATAACAGAATCCAGACCTCGAGCTTCACCCTGTGATCTGTGATTACACACACACTGCACTGTGTCGGCTGCAGCGGCTCCTGCTGTCCACTAGCTCCCATCCTCCCTGCCTGTAACCATCTGTGGTGACTCGTGGCGCTGCAGGACCATGATGGCCCAGATCTGCTCCGAGGCTCTGCCTCAGCTTCTCATGGCTGCCCTTGCTGTTGCCACCCCTGCCCAGGCTGCATCAAGGAGGTCAGGGGCCAGGGGAGAACCTTTTTGTTATTGAGAAATTTGATTGCAAGACCTGACCCTTCCTATGTGAATGGATGGGCAGATGCCCAGACTAGAAAGTCCTTGTGAACCCATGCACCGAGGCCAGGTCCATATCATTAGCTCGTAGAAGCCAGCATAGCCCAGTGATTCATATGCCCAGGCCAGGTCCATATCATCAGCTCGCAGAAGCCGGCACAGCTCAGCAAGCAGCCCCACAGACTCCACTTGGCCTGTAAGTATCACGGTCACTGCACTGGGAGCCCTGCCTGTAGCTTCAGGTGGAAACTGGGCACAGAATAAAGCAGCATGCGTTCTATCCACACCAAACTCGTGGCCTGACGTGAGCAGATTACTGCCGCAGACTTAGAAGGGGATGAGACACTGGCTGCACACAGGATTCTGTTTCTTAAAGCGAGAGCCACTGCACCCCAGAGCCCCAGCCGCAAGCGCCAGACGACCTTCCCCAGAGAAAGGTGCCTGAGTCGGCGATCAAAACGCTCTCGGCTCACATGGCCTTTGAAGCCGCACATGGGCAGCCCCTGCCCGCCAGACCCTGTGTGTGGAAAACACCTGGCAGCAATTATTCACTTTGAGGGAAGCAAGGCTGCGATTTCTGTGACCACTGGGACTCGAGAAGAAACAGGACATTATTTACACATTAAAGGAACACTTACCCCAACACCACCGCAGGGGAGTCGGACGAACACGGAGGCGAGCGAGCCTGTAGGGGGGAGGGAGACAGTCAGAGCGGCCAAGGGCACGAGGCCGAGGCCCTGGGAGCACTCCGGGGTCTTCAGTGGTGCTTGGGCATTTGTGGGACACCGAGGGGCCACTGCTCCCCCATGTGACACCCTGTGGCCCTGCTGCGGGGCCAGCGTCTGGCCCTTAGAGGTGCCTTGGCTCCTGTGAGGGCTGAGCTGGGTCACAGATCCTGGTGGGGACACACCAAATTGTTGTGGCATCAGCCTGTCAGGGGCCCAGGAGAGGCATTAAGCCACTGGGGAGCATGACGTATCCCTGGCGGGCGTCTGCCTGCAGTCCGTGCCCCTGCCCGGCTGTATCTAACAGCAACTCCTGCTCCAGGACCCCGAGCCTGGCTCCTCAGTGAGCTCCTAGGGCTTGTCTAGCAGCCCCTTCCCACGGCAAACAGGATAGGTCCCGGATTAAACATGGGTGCTGAGGACTCTTAGACCCTGAGATCCTTGGGAATGTATGCAGCGACAGCCCCTCCCTGTGACACAGGCGGAAAACGTACAGCTGACTGAGGGCTCCAAGGACATCGCAGCTGCACGCTAGGCCTCCTCCCATGGAAATCGGGGCCCTGGAAACCCCCACCCCACTGCTCTGGCGCCCACGCCTGCTCCAGCAGCGAAAGTGCTCCCAGGACACGGGTGCTGTCTTTTTCCTGTCTGACCCCAGCGCTGGCTGAAAGCATGTCACCAGCTTAAAACCCATCTGTGGAGGACGAGAGACCCCCACTAACCAGGGGCGGGGCCTGCCATTCCTAGCGGCTGCCTGGGCCCCAACCCCTTGCTCTCCGCAGCCCCAGGCCCCTCCCTGGGCTGGAGCTCGGGTGGCATTTCACATGCTCCAGGGAGACTGGCTGGATGTAACAGGCTCTCCTTTATCCAGCGTGGGACCCCGCTTTCTGGCCTCAGCTGGGCTGTGCCCCCCACTGTGGGGCTCCTCTCCCATTCTCAGCCTACTCCAGCACAGCAGCCCCACTCTGCGTGCTCCGGTTCACGCTTCTAAGGTCGGCTGCCAGGGGCCATAGGAAGGAGTTGGCCGTGGGTCCATCAGGGCCTGCCTGCCTCTTGCCTGGAGGGCTTGCCGGCCCGGTGAGCTGGGTGTGCATGAGAGGAACCCTTCCTCAGGGCACAGCATGCCTGGCTGGGAGGAGCAACTGCGACGGCCCCAAGCCGCAGGGGAGTGGCTGGCACAGACGAGAAGCTCAACAGAGGCCTGCTGGCCTTAGCCCACGGACACCCGCACCCCCTACGATGCCCGGACCCCCCCCAGATGCCCGCGTGCCCCCACAGACGCCCGCACTCCCCCCACAGACGCCTGTACCCCCATCACATCACCACAGATGACTGCACCCTCCTCATGGATGCCCCCCCTTCCTGCCCCCATGGACACCCACACTCCCCACGGACACCCGCACCCCCCACCGATGCCCACACCCCCCACCGACGCCCACATGTCCCACAGACGGCCACAGCCAGGCCCTAGTGTGAGGCCCGACACGCAGAGCTGACCCAGGCTCTCCCCCATCTGGGGAGGTGGCAGATCTGCATCAAAGCCAGAGGCTTGTAGAATGGACATGTCCACGTCCCGGGGCTGGGAGGCTGCCACGCCAACAGGGAGCAGGGCAGGAGGCAAGGGGCAGCAGCTGCAGCTGCTTTCAGAAGGGGCTCAGGGGCTCCCGAGCCCCCCAGGCAAAGGAAGGAAAGGCCCGGCCCCCGCCTGCTAGGAAGGCCCCGCCAGCTGAGGGGCGCAGGCGCCATGCAGATGCTGTGACGTTTTCCAGACAAAGCCCTTCGTGCTGGGAGGGGCCAGTCTGTGTCAGAGGAAGCCCGTGCTCCTCTCCACCTGGCCTGGCTCTGAGGGCAGGGTCTATGCCCACCTCGTCCCTCCTCCCTGCCTGGGCCGTACAAGGCACTGAGCCAGCAGGGGCTTTGGTCAGCCCTGGCTCTCCCTGCAGCGCTCAGCAGGCACACCTCAGCCTCTGGGTCCTGGCCCTCATGCCCACTGCGGGCAGCAGCACCAGCATGCCTCCCCTTCCTGGGCGTTGTCCTGGGCCTACTTCCTCCGCGTCCATGGCTCACGGACCCGCCGCTGCCTGGACTCGTGGCTCCTGACCCTGGTTCCCGAGTCCACATGTTAGTGTGGGACATAGGACATCAGCTAACACTTCTCACCTGAGCCTCATGATAGCCAGCCCTCATCCCCACAGGCATGTTGGCCCTGTTCTCCTCTGTGCCTAGGTGGCAGCAAGTAGTGGACGTGAGGCTGACCATGTGGGGAAGTGGCCTGCATGCCTGACCCCTTTGAGAAGCAATGGGGCTGGGCAGGAGCTGGCGGGATGTGGCGGGCGAGAGAGCTGGTGGGCAGGTGGAATGAGACTGAAAAAGGAGGAGGGCATGGGTGCCAGGGTGCCAAGCCACCTGCTGCCCTGCTCGCTGCACATCATCTGTAGTGGAGTCACCTAATGCCAACCTCACCACAGTGGGCGGGTGCTGCCTCGGCAGGGCGGTCATGGCCTTGGTGAGTGGCTGAGTAGCTGGGGCTGGTAGTGGCTCCGGGGGCCACCTCCTTCCAACACTGACTACTCCAACGCATGGGAAAGACACTGCCAGAAACTAGGGAGCTCATTTTCCAAATAATGCACGTGCTCAGCTCTATGAAGTCACAGTAGACAGACATGTCCAGGTATCTGCAAGAGACTGAATCTCTTTGAAATCATAGCCAACCATGCCTACATTAAAACCACAAGTCATCCAACTGTTTTGAGTTTGCTCATTATCCAGCAAAGACCAAAACAACAAAGAAAAAGCACACGATCATGCATCCAAATGCACGTGGATAGGAATGGAGCAGAGTTTTGGTGACAGTTGTGAGGAGCCCAGCAACCTCTTGTGGTTTGAAGTCACAATCACCAAGCCCAGGCCACGAAATGTTCCAGCCTGGTGACAGGGCCCGAAGCTCTGCAAATGACCAAGCTTACTACTTGTCTGTTTACCGCAGGCTGGCAGACAGGTGTTCTGTGCCTGGGGTAGGGAAGGGAAGGTTCCAGCCGTCCTCTCGCTGCTACTCCTGCTCCCTGGCTGGGAGGAGGCCCTCGCTGTGCCAAGTCATTTTCCTGCCGCACCCTGCCCTGAGCATCACCGGTGACCACTCACTAGGGGCCCAGCTCTGCCTGGATGCAGCGTCCTGCCAGCTGACATGAGCTGATGAGCCACATGCCTTTCAGTGACATGTAAGGCAGCGGCCAGCCTGCCTCAGGCTCATGATCCAATTCAGCCAAGCCTGAGGTGTGGCGTCTCACCACATCAAAAAGGACATGTGAAGGCCCTTGCACACGGCTTAGCGGCTTGTGGATTCCATTAAAAGAGGAAAGAAAAAAATCACACAGTAGTGTTTATACACCTCATTAGGGCTATGTTAGCAAAACTCAAGATAATCATCGGCTATTACCATGTCTGAAATACTTAGACTGATGATAATGAAGTTTCTGGGTTAGGACAATTGTCGGAAATTCAAACATCGATCTCGAGTTGTATGAAGGTAATGGGTGAGGTATCCTCATAGGCATGTGAACAGATTTTAAAGCACAAAGCTTTGCAGGAAAGAACAGGAAATAGAATGATCAACCTTCCTGTAAACAAAAGAAGCTGGCTAGAAGGGTTACCTTCAGAGGACAGGAACGGGGCAAAGGGATGCTGCAGATACTTCAATAAAGAAACCAGCAACAAGAAAGGGGTCTTCAAGGGCCTAATGCGGGCTGTGAACTGAGGACCAGGGGCCCATTGGGTAACCAGCAATCGCAGGAAAGAGAGCTTTAAGCTCCCTCCGTCCATGACTTTCTCACCAAGGATGCCACACATCCAACTTTCTGCTTTCCTTTTTGATCATCTCTCTTAAACTTTGTTTGAAACTAGCTTAGAAACCTAAGCAAGGTGGTGGAGCTAAGCCTGCCTTCATCCTCCTGCTGGTGGAGCTGGTCCTGCCTCCATCCTCTGCCCACTGAATTCCACAGGTTTGGAAGACTGAAGGTGGCAGGGGATGGACCGACAGCTGGTCCTTTGAAAACGGACGAAGGTGTCAGGGGCAGCCGCCATTCTGAAAGACGTGGAGGTGGGTGCACGGAGCTGCGTGTGTGCAGGACATGGCCTGATGAGCGGATGCTCTGAGGCTGCCCAGCAACTCCCATACCTACTGAAAGCCCCTGCTGGGGCAGCCCTGGCAACATCGAGGCAAAGATCTTGTTCCCTCATGGGGCCCACAGGCAGTCTCTCCCATGCTGGAGAAGCTGAGGTGCCACATGGGGAGGCAGTGACGTTGTCTGTTAAGGACTGGAGAATCCTGAGGGACAGCACACTACAGCCTCAGTGCCTCAATTCCCAGCCTTTGCCCACCAAGCTCCCGGACACAAGGCTGCCTGCCCTCTCCAACGTCCACACCGCCCTCACCCTTTAGGGCTCCCTTCCCCGGCACCAGCGGTGCTCCCTGCATCTGCTAGGTACTCCACCATCCATGCCCCATCTTCTCCCCAAGGAGCACGTGCCCCCTTCCTCGGGAGTAGCTGCATCAGCTTCACTCTCTGCAGGGCGATCTCAGACTTCCTGGCCACCACCCTCTCACAGACCATCCAGTACAGGCCGGCCTCCATGATGGGCCTCCCCGTGTTCTTTTGCCCTAGGACAGCATATCCTCTGGTGGCTTCCTGAGAAAGAAGAGCTGGAAGGTGAAAGCTCTGGCCCTTGCATGCCTGGAATGCCTCTGGGCCACCTTCCTACTCACCCGGCAGTTTGGCAGGACACGGATTTCAGGAGGGCAATGATGCGCCCTTAGAACTGGCATGGCCACAGGCCCTATGGAGTCCGCAGGTGCCCTGACCGTCTCTAGCACCCTGGCTCTCACCTCTGTCCCTGCATTTTGAGGCTCTGCTGGTTCTCCCTAAGAGGGTCTTTCTTACCCCTGGTGGGTCCTTGCAGCCCAGCCTTTGGCCTTGGGCCTTCTGAATTCCACAGACACCTCCTCCTGGCCTCTGCCTTCCCTGGGAACTCCTGCTGTTTGGACCCTGCACAGTGGAGTGAGCTTTGGCCTTCTTCTCCATCATCTCACTCCCCAGTTTCCCAGCGCTGTCACGGCTTTCTCTGCTTTCTGGGAGATGACATCACCATATCTTCCGATCTGAGGATTTTCTTTTCCTGCAGTCAGGTGTTTAATTTTTGTCTTCTCTGAATGTCCTGTGCTTTCCCCTTTTCCACTGAACTTGTCCACGTCATGTGGACACAGCATCTTCTCTCTGAGGGCGCTAATGGCAGCTGGGTTAGCGCCCTGCACCGTCTGCCCCCAGCCACCTTCCCCTGCATGGCCCCGGCTCCAGGTTCCTACCGAGCCGTTCTTCGGGCCCTGGGTCCTCCTTGGTTGTCCTCTCCTAAGGGGGAAGTGCCAACAGCTAGGTGGAAGCTCTGGGCACACACAGGGTGATTGGCCATGGGCACCAATATAAGGGATCTTGGGGTTATTTGTTGGGAAACCTTGATGTCAGCTTTTTTGGGGCAGGTCAAATCCACAGAGGGGTCTCCTGTCTTCTGCTTGAAGGGTTAAGGTCAGCTTGCTGGCAGCCCCGTGGGGAGGGGTGGGGGCTTGGCACCCATGCCCTCATCTAGAGCAGCTGTCCCCAGTCCAGGAAGCCCCTGTTGTACCCCTTCCAGAGCAGCAGCAGGTGAAGCAGCTATGTAGGGAGGAGGGGCCCAGAGGCCTTTCCACCAGCTCTGGCCCAGGCCCTTGACTGAGTGCCTCCCTGAGTCCACGGTCTCTGCAGTTGCTGGCCCTGAGCTGTCGGGGTCTACGGGGTGGGTTGGTGGCCCTTGTCCCCGGCACTAGCTCAGGACCCACCTCATGAATCTGCTCAGCCACACCCCGGCCCACCTGCTTCCTACTGCTGTTCACTCCCCTCCCACTTTCCCTAAACTTAAGGCTTCTGTCCTTTTAGAAGCCTCCATACCACAGGGCAGGGGGGACTCTGGAAGCAGCATGACTGCCACCCCAGGCCAGAGCCCATGCGTGTCCTCACGGCCCTACTGGCTCCATGGTCTGTGACCCCGTCGGTACCTACAGGGCATCCAGTACGGAAGGAAGGTGCCCTCGGCGAGCCGGTGGAGGTGTGAGCGAGCGAATGAGAGAACACATGAAGGACTACGCGTGCAGGTCTCTGTGAGGCTGAGTCTGTTGGGCACAGGCTTGGCATGGAGGACACCTCCCGTGATGTGTGCCCCACCAAACGCAGTCAAAGAGCCAGGCACAGCCCACCCTCTCCTTGCCCCTGCAACCCCTGCGTTCATGGTTCCTAGTTCTCCCTCTCTGCCTTCCTAGGGTCCTGCTCAGGGAAGAGTATATGGGCAAAGGCACAAAAGATGGGGAAGAAAACCAGTGGGCAGTGACTGGGTGGCTGGGAGGCAGGGAAGGACGTTATTGAGGAACAAAGACAGCCCAGAGAGCCCCCATCCCCGGGTCTGAGTTCTGTGCCCTGGGAGCCCCTGGCCCCGGGTCTGGGTTCTGTGCCCTGGGAGCCCCTGGTTCCGGGTCTGGGTTCTGTGTCCTGGGAGTCCCCGGCTCTGGGTCCATGTTCTGTGCCCTGGAAGCTCTCGGCCCCAGTTCTGTGTTCTATATCCTGGAAGCTCCTGGCCCCAGGTCTGGGTTCTGTGTCCTGGAATCCCCCAGCCCTGGGTCTGGGTTCTGTGTCCTGGGAGCCCCCGGCCTCGGGTCTGGGTTCTGTGTCCTGGAAGCCGCCGGCCCCGGGTCTGGGTTCTGTGCCCTGGGAACTCTGGGAGCCCCATGGAGCTGGCTGGGAGTTCACCTGCCTCTGCTGAAGATCCCTGTAGAAAGCCTCTCACCAGTTTCCTGGGCAGAGGATGCCCATTAGAAAGTTCTCTCCATGAGGCCAAAATTCCCCTCCACCACACTTGCAGGTGTTTTCAGCCAGAGCCAAGACACCAGCAGCCTTTCACACCTAAGTGGTAGACACTCCCTGCGTCTCCTCTTGGTCTTGCCCTGATGGGCCTTAAAGTGGAGTGCAGGGCAGGGCAGGCAGCGCGCTGAGAGTGTTCCTAATAAGCCTCTCGAACCTAAACCCTGTGATTCAAGATGCTTCTAAAACAGCAGTTCTCAGCCCAGTTTTTACACAAACACACCTGCTACCTGGCGCATTCATCAACAACGAGTGGCTTGTGAAGAGAGGGTGAAAGGTTCCCTTCCAGGCCCTTTACCTTATAACCTGGCAGGCGACACCCACAGGCGCCCTAGACACAAGGGGATGAGAGCTGGAAACATAACCTCACGGGACTTCAAACCCAATATGGGAGGAAAGGAAGGTCCTGAAATACCTAGAAGTTTCTTACTGTCCAGTTTCTGCCGGTTGAGGGGGTTTGTGCCATACAGGAGGGTGTGGGCTTCCGAGTGCACCGTCTGCAGCTCCTCCAGGGTGGCCTTGCGTCCGCGGATGCACTGTGGGGACAGGTGAGAGGACACTCACACATTCTGCAGAGGCTGCTGCCTCAGCTCCACAGACAGAGACTCCAGCTGAAACCACTGCCCACAAGGAAACTTAATTTGATACACAAACAAGCACGTTATTTGGTTATTGCAAAATAAGAAGCAACATCACCCAACATGATATTTTAAAATATTTAAGAAATATTTTAGAGGGCTTACACTTAATTATAGCTTTGAAAAAGCATTTTAAAAGATAATTCCAGCCTTCAACGCATTACCCTTCACTGTCGCACAAATGACTTGGCATCAAATTATTACTTTGCTTTCCAACTGCCAGGGTCTGGTCTTAAAATAGAGGTGAGCAGCTGCGCTTCCCTCACGTTCAAGGGAAACCCCAGCCGTGCCCCCGGAGTCTCTGAGCCCCGGGATGAAGTAGCCTTCCTTGGACCGCCTGGGGCCACAGCCGCCAGGGTCTGGCATCTGCCCTGGATGGCTAGCTGGCGTCTGGCTGCGTCTCTCTGTGGTTTGGAAATTCCTCAGATCGAGATCCCTGGGCTAATTCAGATTTTCTCCAGAAATTCACAGGAAAAGGAGAGTTCTTCAGTTGAGCTACATTCATTTAGCCTTTTAAAGGGGACGATGGCTTCGGACATGAGATTCGAGTTAACATTTCACGTGGAAATAGCTCTCAGAGGGTTAGGCCACCACAGGATGAGTCAGATGCCACACAGGTGGCCCCGGTTGTGGCCATCACCTGCTTCCCCCAGGCCGGAGCAGGATCTGCTCTCTCCCTCCTGACCTCAGCCCTGCCTCGGCATCCACTGAGCTCCTGCAGGCCTTGGTGTCCACCCTGTGTGTGGGACTTGTGGCGGGCAAAGCTCGGGGGCTCTCTATGCCAGCCCAGCACCTGGGGCTCCTCTCAGACCACCAGGAGCCATAGCACACAGCCTTCCTGCAGGACGCATTGCACCTGGAGGTCCTGTCCATGCAGGGCGGAGAAGGAAGGAGTGGAGCCAGGAGAGCTCAGCCCCTGCCCACAGGGGAAGGACCTCCAGAGGGCAGGTGCCCTGGGCAGGGGAGGCTGCTCTGGGGGTTCGCTCTTCATGAACAACAATTCCACAAAACCGGGCTTTCTCTATGAAGGTCCCTGGTTTAACAAAGAAAACATGTGACATGGTTTCCAATGGTAAAAAACGACTCTATGGTCCCAACACAACCTGGTGCTGCTTCTACTCTGGGGACATAAGCTGAATGTCCCTGGAAAGCCAGGCAGGAGGGACGCACTCCCTGGACAGGGGTCAGGGTGCAACTGGGGCCCCGGGCAGCTGCGGGGGCTTCTAATTTATTTTATTTTTTTTGAGACAGAGTTCGCTCTTGTTGCCCAGGCTGGAGTGCAGTGGTGCAATCTTGACTCACTACAACCTCCATCTCCCGGGTTCAAGCGATTCTCCTGCCTCAGCCTCCTGAGTAGATGGGATTACAGGTGCCCGCCACCATGCCTGGCTAATTTTTGTATTTTTAGCAGACATGGAGTTTCGCCATGTTGACCAGGCTGGTCTTGAACTCCTGACCTCAGGTGATCTGCCCGCCATGGCCTCCCAAAGTGCTGGTATTACAGGAGTGAGCCACCACGCTCCGGCTGGGGCTTCTCATTTCTAATGATTTCTGGAAGCCTCCATGTGTGTACAGGCATAGGCAGCTGTGGCCAAGGCCAAGTTCCCTCTGGACAGACAGGCCTGGGCATCCCACGCTTGGGAAGGCCCCTGTAGGGGACCAGCGTTGTGCCCTGTGGTGCTAAGAGGCAGGTCATGCAGTGTGGACTTCAGGTGAAGGAACGGCAGGGCCCCGGCAGCCATGCGTGTCCTCACTCAAAAGCCACCCACTGGATAAGAGCCTGAATTGCAGCAAGAGAGACTTGACGTCAGACCACAAATTAAATTCACAAATTAAAGTTGATGTTAGAATAAGGCAAAGAAGAAAAGTAGAAGAGCCCGCTCCTTACAAACACATGAAATGGAGACAGAAAGGACACAGGATCAAAGCCCCAAAAGCTCTGTGACACCGCGGTGGCTCAGGCTGCAGGCCCACGACATTGAGATGGCTCAGCCTGCGTGGGAGCACTTGAGAGGCTTTTCCAGAGCCAGTCTCGGAGCGATGGTGATGGTGGCCCCTTCCCGCTTTCTTGGGAGGCCGACCTCATCATTTCCGTCTCCCTTTAATTCCTAGGACGAGACAGGAGGAGTCTTTGCTCCTTACGGAAAACAGGCTTGGGGCAGGGTGCAAACCCCCGTGGTGACCCTGGTCTCTGCGGCATCTGACTTCCAGCCCACCCGCTTCTCCTCTCCTTCCCAGACGCCGCGCCTGCAGGCAGGACAAACCAAGCTGCGCCCGCGAACTGGCCAGGAGCTGCTCTAGCTCCAGGAAGCCTCTGCAGGAGGGCGGGGCCCGCACACACACGCGGCTGTACTCAGAGGACCCCCGGCTGCTCCGAATGTGCGAGGCGGCTTCCCGAGGCCTGCTCAGCTGCTCTGGAGTGAGGCAGGGAGCGAGACAGCTGGACCGGGAGCCACGTCTTGCTGGGCCGGCTTGCCAGCATCCACATGGTCCCAAGCTCACAGAGATCTCCTAGCCCACTCCCATCCCTCCTCACCACACGAAGCAGAGTGAGGGGAGGGCCTCACTCCCCAGGCCTCCAGGCAGTCATCTACCCACAGCAGAGATGCCAACCGCGAGGCCCCGCCCGGCAAGGCCCTGCCCTCCGGCCTGGGCTTCAGTCTTGCTGTGGCCTCCACGTGGTCCCTGGACTGGGGAAGTCACAGCCCATCCACCCCATCTTCTCCTATCAGGTACCCACTTAGCGACCCATGCCCCATACCCATGGCCCCTCTGCTCAGCCGTCTCAGGAGGCCAGTGACCCCTGGCAGGCTGGCACTGAAAGTCTGGTGGGTGACGTCACGTCCCCCTACGCTGAGTTAGCACATCGCTCGCTCTGAACCTGGGGGGCACCCGCACTGGAGAGCTCTCCAAGTGTGGGAACCAGGCACCACCGTCCAGGGAGCATGGCCTCCTCGGCCTCTGTGGCTGTCCCCCAGCCACCTGTCTTCCCCCAGCTCTCCTCTCCCTGAGATCCTGCCAGGCTCAGGTCTTGTCCCACAGCCCCAACACCTGAGGACCCTCTGCCAGCCCTTGGCCCAGTTGTGGCTGGCACCTTCACCCACGGTGCCGAGGGCAGGCAGAGGAGCCAAGGGCAGGAAGAGGAACCAAGGGCGGGCAGAGGAGCCGACGGCGGGCAGAGGAGTGGGCTGTTTCTTCCAGAGTCTTTGCTTTCTCACTCCTCCCTTGCTTGCATTTGCTTTGCTTTTCTGGCTGAGAGACCCTCTCCCAATCCCCTGGCCTCAGGGGACCCCCCGAGGGGGGGGGGGCACACGTAGGGGAGGGACAGGGAAGCAGATCATGGAGCTCTGGAAGCCTCAGGAGGCCTTGGGCAGTCCCCGGAAGGGGCAGCAGGACAACTGTCTGGTCCTGTGGAGGGAACGGACGTGGGGAAGGAGGAGTTTCCCGAAGCCAGTGTCCGCTGGGCAATGCTGCCCTCCAGTGGCACAGCCATCCCGACCGGATCCCTGAAGCAGGTGCCAAGAGCCTCTACGGTGGCTCCTCCCCGACTCCCTCCTCCCTGAAGGCACTGCAGGAGAGGGTCCTGGGCCTGACTTTTGGAGAATTCCCCCGAGAATTATGTATCACCAATAAAACTGGTAAAGGAAACGGGGGTAAGATGAAGCACAGATTGGCTTAAGTTCCCAGATATCCCAGCTTCTAAAGGAGGGGCAGGTGAACCTGCAGAGCGGAATCCTGCAGAAACTAAGCCAGGAGACTGGAGGCTCTCCGTGCCCACGTAGAAAGGCCACGCCATGCCAGCTGCATGTGCTCACTCATCTCTGCCACGGCCACTCGGGCCCTGGGCTGTTGGGTGTCCAGGGCTGTTGGAGGGGTGGGTGTGGAGGTTCCTGTCCACCCTGTGAGCTATTGTAGGGTGGTGGGAATCCTGGTGTGGGGAGGGGACACAGCAGGTCCCTACTGGTGGGTCCTGGCATGGGTGGCACCTTGTGTGATCCTGCAGTGTTGCCAGCCCCTCTCTACAGACAAAGAAATGGAAATTTGTCCAAGGTCACCAGTTCCCAGACGGGAGTCCCTTCTCTTCCTGCCTGCACTATCAGCAGGGCCTGACCACACCCTCCTCCCCGTCGAAGAGCTGGAGATCCCCTGTGACAGCTGGGACAGATCCAGGGTAAAGCGCACCAGCTGGGACAGCCTCACCGTCCTGTCCTCCAGCATTAATTGGCTGATCCTTCCCACCTCCTTGGGCCTGGGAGTCCACTGCAGCCAGGTTTGGGGCAGGGCTCTGGTTCCTATCAATCAGGAGGCGGGGGTAGGCCCTGCTGGTATGAGAACAAGTGAGGCCGCTGCCATCGCCTGGTGGCCAGGGAAACTGAGGCCCAGCCAGAGCTGCAGCGTCCCTGAAGCCTCCTCATGTGACTCAGCTGTGTAAGGGAGCTGAATTCAAACCAGGCCAGGGCCCAGCCTGCAGCTTCATTCCCTTCACGACCCACTGCCTCGCCAGCACCTTAACTCTGAGGAGGGGCCCAAGGGCCTGAGGTCTCCCTATGTTCTCAAAGAAGCTTTCAAAATCTTAAAAAAAGAGAAAATTACTTTAACAAAAAGCCAACAGGCTTGATCTGAGATATAATCGGATCTCCCCATGGCTCCTTCCTGGCCACCCAGGGGGAGCGTGGTGGGAACTGGCTTCCTCGGGGAAGTGACCCGGAGGCAGGGAGCGGCAGCCCTGGGCCTGGGGAGGAGCCTGCTGGTGAGAGGTGGGAGTGAAACGTCAGAGAAGGGCACAGACAGAGGCAGCGGCTTCCTGCCCGGGACTCCACGGAGACAGCCCCAGGCTTCTCAGCAGATGGCTGCCCGCGCAAGAGGCAGACAGTGAAGATGCTCATGGCCCTTCCCCTGGGTCTGTAAGCCAAAGAACCACCTGCAAAGCCAATGCCCTGAATCAAGCAGGCCCATGAGGGTCCCTCTAGTGCTGTCCAAAGCCGCAGCTGCCCAGCTGCCCTGGCTGGCGTTACCTCGCATTTGCCCCGGAGGCCTGTCTCCTGCAGGCGGGACCAGATGCTCTGGATCCTCCCGGCATGCTCGGGGTGGCTGCTGCTGCTCCCGCAGGTGCACTGGTGCTTCAGCATCAGCGTGTCATACACGAGGCCTGGGGCGGGGCAGAGGGGCCAAGATCAGCACACATCCAGGGGCAAGCCAGCCAGCCACTGGCAGGCTGCCCTGGGCGGTGGCAGGACCACACTTCCCTGGGAGGAGACGGAGGCTGGGATGGTCCTTTAGAAAAATACCATGTTCGCCAAGACCCCTTGACTGGCCAGGCCTAGTGGACGAATGCAGAGGCCAGGCAGGCAGGAAGGCCTGCCTGTCACTCATGCTCACAGTAGCGCCCCACGACCCAGGCAGGGACGCACGCAGCTGCCCTGCTGCAGCAGGTTGAGGGGAGAACAGTGATGAGAAGGCCCGCGCTGGGCGGCTGGACCTTGCAGGGGTGAGCTCTATGTGGGACTCACGCTGGGGAGGATGGTGCTGACTTCTAGAAGGACTCTAGCTCCCTACCCTCAAAGTCTACCTGGTCCTGGACCAACCTCTCACTCCAGTTCTGCTGGGCAGAGAACTGTCCAAGGTACTTGAGATTCCAAAGAAACACCAGATTCAGGCCCTGCTTTTAGAAACTTCCAGAGTGACTGGAACACGTGTGCTAGAAAACACACGCAAAACCTGTGTACACAGGTCTACTTAACCTCTGACTGTGAACAGAGGCCAGCCATGTGCTCACCACAGCACTGAGCTCAGCACAGACGGGCCCCCAGGGTGCAGCAGCCACAGAAGAGGCTCCTGGTGGGAGCCCCAGAACCAACTGGGCCGGCAGCCTGGGGCTCTGCAGTAGGAAAGGCGACGTGCCTGAACCTGTGTTGGACGCCACCCTGTCTCAGTACACGTGGGACTGCTGTGAAGGGCAGAGTACCTGGCCTGTCTGCAGAGGCTAGAAATGGGAGGGAAGGCCAGGTGGCTCTCCGGGCACAGCTCTGCCACGGCCCCTTTTCACAAGGCCTAGTGACATCTGGCAGGAGGGCTGCCCTGAGGCCCTGCCGGGACATGTCTGTGCCTCACACACCTGGTCTTCCAGGACTTAACAAAGGGAAGGCCAGGCTGGGTGAATGGATGCCTTCAGCACGCAGGTCACACTACCCAGGGGCACCTATGCTAATGTGGGTTCACCCAGGTGGATAAGGGTGGGGCACACGGTGAAGAGCCTGGGCAAGCTGCCCAGACGGACCCACTCTAGCACTTCAGTGTGCTGGCCCAGGATGCAGTCCTCCCCACATATGTTCCCGTTACTGGGAACAGAGGCAGCATCCGCAGCCAAGGGGAGCTGAGATTCAAGGTGGTCCAGTGTTTGCAGAGTCCAGCTACAGGATACTCTTGGTGCATATTAGTTCCCATACTTCCTGGCTCAGCCTCTTGTGAGTCAGACTAACAGGAGTTAGTCTCCTGCACTTGAAGAATTCTGGGAGTACTTGCAAAACAGTGCTGGGGGACGGGGCTTCTGGTAAAAAAAAAAAAAAAAGCAACAGGGTAGGTGCAGGCTTACAGGAGTCAACGAATCTAGGACTCACAATCAGTACACCGTGTGTGGGCATGGTTGTGCTCGGGGAGTTTGTAATGGCAACATAGACACATAGGCAATGACGGACACTGCGCCACGAAATACACAAGTGTGTGCGCAGAAACAACCAGTTGTTTATGGATACGAGGAATGGGGACGACCCCTTCAGTGGAATCATCATGATAAGGTCACATGTGCTAATATTTACTAAGCACACAGCTGGAACCTATGAGGCAGGCACCCGCTTTACTGCTTTACAGACAGAAAAGCTGGAGCCCAGAGAGATGGAGAAGCGGCAAAACCCACACAGCTGAGGGTGGCAGAGCCAGCCAGGAGACCACGTGGCTAAAGGAACGTGCTGCGTCGCTGTGCACGGACACAGGAAGATGGCTGAGAGTGTGAGGTACTAACAGAAAGCATCAGACACAACAGAGTCCCGTCTCTGTGAAACAAATTATGTTTGTGTCTATCTGTCCATCTGGCTATGCACAGAAATAGATCTGGAAGATTTAAACCAAATACTAACAACCTGCCACCACTGGGGAGTGGGATTATGGGCAAATGGTATTTCCTGTGGGTTTCTATCATGTTTGTTTCTTTACAATGATCACGTGCTGTTTTATAAATTTGCTTAAAAAGTAATTAAGACAAACTAAGAAAGGACAACAACGAAGTGGGACTCCCTGGAATTCTCCTGGGACCAGTCATGGTGGGACAGCTTAGTGGGCAAATTCCCGCCTTGGTGGCAGTGACTGGGGTCTCACTTGTCTGAGCTGCATTCTTTCAAGAACACACTTATTGCAGTCACCTGCCGAGGACTTGTGGAGTGGGTCATCTGGCTGCTTCTGTGACCTTCCACAGTTTTCTTTCTGCTTTTCTTTCTGAGAAGCAGCATTTTACTTGCTGGATTACTACTATGGAAATTTTTCTCTGAATATGAATAGCATCCTTCTAAGACCTGAGAGTGAGAACTTTGCAGACTGCAGAACACTAAGCCATGTGATGAGAATTATCTGAAGAATGAAGCCATGCTGTACTTACAAAACTTTTTCTTAGTGTGTCATTAACAATAAATATTAGATCAAAACAATATGAAGAGCTCTCCTGCCTCCGTGCTTGTCTCAGAGGCAAGTCCTGCCAGAAGCCAGCCCTCCTTCCCGCCTCTCCCCTGCAGGGGTGGCTGGACGGTGGGGTGGCCCAGGACAGCAGTCTCCTCCCTGGCTCCGGGCAGCTCCAGGCAGACGAGTCCAGGGCCCAGCCCCGCCTGCCTCCTCAGCCATGGTGGACTCCTCGCTTGCTTCCTGACTTCTGGTGAGGTACCGTGCAGGGAAAACCAAGGACCCCTGCTGGCAGGTCGCCTCCCCGGGGTGAGGATGGGATGAGGGTTGGCACAGACAGAAGATGCGTGGCTCCCGCAGCATGTCCCAGGGGTCCCGGGCTCTACTCTTGTGTAATCATGGCCCCCCACCAGCCATTCACAGTCCTGCCACTGGAGCCTCAGAGTCAACGTTGTGGACGTGGGCAAAGTGTGAGGGAGTAAGTGGAGAAGTGTGGGCTCGTGATTCCTAAGCCGGACCAGAAGCTGTAGGCTCTCATGGCCCTACGGGCATGGGCTGTGGACTATTCTTGGAGGAGACCATGGGTCTCTGGGACAGGAAAGGTGGGCAAGTGAGCCCATGACAGGCCCCCAGAATAACAGAACTGAGGGTGTGGGGTATGGGGTGTGGGGCGGGGAGAGGGCCTCCATAAGAGGCCTGTGTGGTTCCTGCCCTCGTGCCCGCCCAGCCCCTCAGCCTCTGCAGAGCTGGGCCCGGAGTACTCCCCGCCCCGATCTGTGCCCACTGTGGCCCGCGTCACATCCTCAGGCTGCACAAAGGCCATCTGTTACCTGTCGTGAACCTCGGCTTGGTGGGGGGCTCCTGCACAGACACGGGAAAGGTGGCAGATGCCGGTGAGGACTGCGCCCGGGACAAAGGCCTGTGGCTGCCGAAGGACACGGGGATGCCGGCAGCCTCCATGGACGCCTGGTAGTTCCTCAGCTGGTGGATCCGCTGCTGCTCCAGCAGGAGGGCTTGCTGTGGGGAAGAAACGGCCATGTTGGCGGCTGCAGGCATCTCCCATCCCTGGGCTGCAGGGCTAGGGGTTGCCTTCTCTTGCAAGTCTCCCGTCCATGCACAGGCCATACACAGGCCACAAGGATGCTGGGAGGCCAGCTGCGCGGAGAGGCCTTCCCTGTGAGTGCCCTGAAGCCCGAGTGGGCCCAGAGCTGAGAATGAGGCCAACACGGGCTCTGTCTCCCAGGATGTGGCTCTTTCTAGGGAAGGCAGGTTGTCCACACGGGATCCTGCCATGGGCTTCATCAACAAGATAACACGCTGAGTCAGGGAGTCCCAGGGAGGCCTGGCCAGTACGGGGTATCAAGGAGGGCTTCTCTGAGGAGGTACTGAGCCAGGAGCAGCCTGGACCAGGTGCAGGGGAGTGGGGCCTGGCAGGTGTGGAGAGAGGCTCTTGCTGGGGCGGCAGCTTGGCCCTCACTGGTTTCACTGGGAGATATGCGAAGGCCACACAGATGTGGGGACCAGAGCGCCCACTCGGCCACACCACACACGGGGACCAGAGTGCCCGCTCGGCCACACCACACACGTACAGTGAGTGGGCAGGAAGCCTCGCCCCCTTGCTGGGTTTGTGGGTCTTAGTTTTGACCGACAGCCCTGAACCTGCACACCAAACTTGGGCGAGAAAGCACCCTCGACTCTCAGACTTGGAAGTGCTAGCTCGGCTTCATTTGCAGCCGCTCCCCTCCCTGGTCTCACATTCCACACATTCTCATGCAGGCTAAAAGCAGAAACAGTCCATCAGCTTCCAGGCACCCAGGACCCTTGGGAGCCTGGAGCAGGCCTGCTGGTGGGGATGTGCCTCTCTGATGAGATGGGGCTGGGCTGGGCTCTGTGTAGGGGCGGCCACTCAGTCAGGGGCCTGGGACACCCCAAGGGATTCTGGGAACAGGCTGAGGTACACACCCCCATATGAGGCAGAGTGGAGTGGAGGGAGCAGGGCAGAGATGAGGCCACAGCTGCCCAGCCTCTCCCCAGACAGCAGCTGAGGGAGAGCACAATGACCTGCTGCCCAGGCCGAGGCACAAAGAAAGCCGGGCGCCTCCTTGCTGGGAGCTCTGCGCCAATCCTGTCTTAGTTTTGATGAACAAATCCTGTGAACGTGGAAAACCAGGTACCTACATCTCAGCTCCTGTATGAGGCAGAGCCCAGCCCTGTGCCGCCAGCACTGGGGGAAGCCAGAGCTGCCTGGCCAGGCTCTGATCTGTCCTGTCTTTAGGAATCAGGCCGGGTGGCTCACGCCTGTAATCCCAGCACTTTGGGAGGCCGAGGCGGGTAGATCACCTGAGGTAAGGAGTTCGAGACCAGCCTGGCCAAAATGGTGAAACCTTGTCTTTACCAAAAAAAAAAAAAAAAAAAAAAAAATAGCCAGGCATGATGGCAGGTGCCTGTAGTCCCAGCTACTTGGGAGGCTGATGGGGAAGAATTGCTTGAACCCAGGAGGTGGAGGCTGCAGTGAGCCGAGATGGCACCACTGCACTCTAGCCTGGGCAACAGAGTGAGACTACGTCTCAAAAAAAGAAAAAAAGAGGAATCAGAGCCAGGAGGGAGCAGAGAAGAGTGGAGCCCCGAGACAGGGGGATGATCTGGAGCAGAGGCTGGAGTAGGAGCGAGCATCCACAGGCCCCCAGTCTGTGGCTAACCAAATTCAGCTGGGATTGCTGTGGGCCCCACGCAGTTAAGCGGTTAATAAGCAATCCTCCTGGACACTGGCTGGAAGGTGCCCTGCCTTAGGTTTACCTTGGCAAATTGCTCCATGTACTACCAAGTTTCCCTGATAAGGAGTTCTGCCTATTACTCCCCGGAGAGAACAGAAATTAAGTGTTTCTAATCATCGTCTCATGCTTGGAATATAACAAGCCTCTTTTTTCAAAGTAAACGCTGATCTATGAGAAACTAGTCCTAAAAATTATTAATGTAAATAGTTTCCCACTTCTTCTCCGCATAATAATAGCACACACTGAATTTCAGACCTTCATCAACTTTCAAGGCCCGACCACAGGAAGAGGCCCCCACCCCAGGCCTGTCAGACAGGACCTGTGGACGAGTGTTTGCCACGAAGCACCGTGTGTGCGCCAGGGAGGCCTGGGGCTTTCTCTCTCTGTCTTTGCCAGGCTGCTGGGCTGTGTAGTGTTTAGTGCCCGGGGTGCTAATTAAGAAGGCCCAGAAAGTAGAGAGAGGCCGCCCTCTGAACAAAAAGGAGAAATAGCACCCAATGCCAGCCGCCGGGGGAAGCTTGGTGGAGAAGGACTCCTGGTCCAGAAGCCTCTGGAGACCACTGAGACCTGATCCCCCGTGCGCAGGCTTGGGTCTAGGTGCTCCAGGTACAAGGCCCCACACGGATTCATGCGGTGCCAAGATCTGCAGCTGAGAATTAAAGGGAACAGTTTACTGCAGGGCATCCTGCTCCTGGCTTCCAAGGTGCTGCTCGGGGTAGAGATGCCGCGTCTGGCCGCACAGCTGGCAGTCAGGAAGCTGGGGAGGTACTCAGTGGCACAGCCAGCATGGAGTCCAGAGAGAAGGGAGGGAACGATCCAGCGGCTCCTGCAGCCGAGGCAGCAGCTCTGCTGCTGGAGGATAGAATCAACTCCTACAGCTGTGGTTCCTCAGGCTCGCTTCCTGCCTATAGGGAGGAAGCCACCTTTCTGAGGACACTCTGGCTAAAGATACGGGGCTCCAGCTGGCTGCCCAAATGCCTTAGGTATTTCTGTTGACTCAGAAGTTTTATGTTTCACTGGAAATTAACCAATCATTCACTGGCCTTCTTCATCAGTCTCCTGTGCATTTGGTTACTGGGTGTCAGTGCCCTGAAGCCTTACTGGCTCTGGGTACCACAATCGTACCCGTCTTGTCTGGATCTGCAGGACTGCTCATTAGCACCACTGGGCCACAAAAGGTCTTGACTTCTGATCAGACCCTGCCTGTCTTTTTGATCAATTAATACCTCTATTTCCTTCAATTCTTTATTTATTTATTTATTTATTTTTGAGACGGAGTCTCGCTCTGTCACCCAGGCTGGAGTGCAGTGGCCGGATCTCAGCTCACTGCAAGCTCCGCCTTCCGGGTTTACGCCATTCTCCTGCCTCAGCCTCCCGAGTAGCTGGGACTACAGGCGCTCGCCACCTCGCCCGGCTAGTTTTTGTATTTTTAGTAGAGACGGGGTTTCACCGTGTTAGCCGTGATCCGCCCGTCTCGGCCTCCCAAAGTGCTGGGATTACAGGCTTGAGCCACCGCGCCTGGCTATTTCCTTCAATTCTTTAAAAGCATGCTGTATCTCACTAACACGTGGATTCTGTGATCATTTACAGCCTACAAACAGGAAAGGAACCCGTTCTCTGGGGCCCGTGCATGGCTGGAAAGCAGTTACGTAATCACCCGCAGTGGGCAAACATCTCGAATCCCTAGGAACAGCCGGGACCAAACAGAAGCCATATCAGCCTCCCTCACTGGCCAGGACAAGACGGGTGAGACACGGGACAGCGACAGCGCAAGGATGCCCTGCAGCTCCCGTGATCACCACACAGAAGATGCCACCCGGGAACTGAGGGTGGCTGTGCGTGCCAGCCTGCTGGTGCCCTCCCTGCCTGCAGTCACCTGTCTGAAGAGCAGCTCCTGCTCACTGGGCTGGCGCTGGCCTGGGTCCACCTCCCGCGGGGGCTCCGCCTCTTCGTCATCGCTCTCAATGGGCTCCTGCTTCACCTGCACGCCAGCCGGTGCGTGCGCCTCCTTCTGCGCCGGCAGCCGGTCCAGGTAGGGCTCGTCCAGCAGAGCCTGGTGCTCACGGAGCTCCTCCTCCGTCTCCTCTGGGTGACTCTCTGGCTGCCGGGCCGGCTCGCTTGGTTTCGGGATGATCTGCAAGGCAGAGGAAATACATGAAGCACAGAAAGCCGGGGCCTCTGAGCTCATCAGACAGGAGGAGGGATGCTGCAAACCACCCCGCTCTGGGGCAGACAATCAGGGACTCAAGGCACCTTATCGCCCTGCCACAGGTCAGCAGGCGCCTTCATCTTCCCACACAACAGGCACTTGGGCGCCATCCACGGTGCTGAGAAAATAATGCCCATCAGGACCCCAGACCGGGGTCAAGGTGACCTGGCCCAGGGAAGGAGGCTGACTAACATCTGGGGTTTACTAAGCACCTCTTCTGCGTCAGGCACCGAGAAACAGAAAAGAAGCTGCAGGTGTCAACCGAGTCTGCAGAGGGGAGCTTGGGTGTGAAGGGGAGAGGCCAATGCTGACCTCACAGCCACAACTGCTGAGAGAAACAGCCACCAACCACCCAGCGGAAGACATCCACGTCCACAATGCTCACTGCCTGAGCCCACTGACACGCCACGGCCTCCCCTCCTGCAGGATCCCACCGATGTGCCACAACCTCCCTCCTGCCGGATCCTGGGAACACTCCAGGACCTCCCTTCCTGCTGAATCCTAGGGATGTCATGGCCTCCCTCCTGGGATACCACGGACGCTCCGTGACCTCTCTTCTTATGGGATCCCATTGATGTGCCATGACCTACTCTTCTGCTGAATCCCCGGGATGCCATGGCCTTCTCTCCTGCTGAATCCCAGGGATGCCAAGGCCTCCCTCCTGGGATACCATGGACGCTCCATGACCTTGCTTCCTGTGGGATCCCATTGATGTGCCATGAGCTCCCCTCCTGCTGAATCCCAGGGATGCCATGGCCTCCCCTTCTGCAGGATCTCAGGGACACCACGACCTCCCTTCTTACAGGATTCCACGGGTCCTGCATGACCTGCCCCGCTATGGGGCCCCAAGAACCGCAGCATCCTCCCTCCTGTGGGACTCCCTAGATGCTCCCTGACCTCTTTTCCTGTTGGATCTCACAGGCCAGCACAGCAGGCCCAATGCCGAACGCAGAGAGCTTCTTCCAAGCCTCTCCCTTCTCTAGGACCCATTCTTGGCTATTGGAACCTCTCTCGGGCCAGCTGTTCAGTCACACCCCGAACTCCCACTTCCGTCCGCCAAGCACTGCCTGTGCACTGCTCATGAGAAATGCCTCTGGACGGTGCTGCTTCTCTCTAGCCTCGACCTCCTGCCTTTCCTGCTTTGGTCCCACCTGGCCTCTCCTGCCTGGATGACAGCATGGCCTCCGGGAGGCCCCCACCTCCAGCATCCACTCTCTGCAATCTTCTTCATGTAGCAGTGAGGGTGCGCTTTCACTCGGGCCAGTGGACCTGGTCACTCCCCTGCTGAACGTCCCCCAAGTGCTCTTCCGCCATCCTGCCTCTGCTGAAGAGCCCTTCCATCATCTGACCACGTTGCCCCTGCAGCCTTCCTCTCTCTCTCCCTGCCACCCTGCTCCCCACCGCACTGCCGGCTCTGCGTCCCTTGTGCCACACTCGCCTCCAGCCCGCTGCCTCCCTTCCTTCCTCAGCCTCCGGCCACTGCGAGAGGCTCTGTGGGCCTCCTGTGCATGCCACCTTTTCCAGGAAGGGTCAGTGATCTTCCTGATAGTGCAATGTGCCCTCCTCTAGCCCTCCGCAGTCCTCTGGCTTTCCTGTGGTTGCCATTCATGTATCCATCTTTCCTGCAGTCTGCAGTTCCCAGGAGGGTAGGGGCCACTTCTGACTCATCCATGTGGCACAGGCATTACTCATTGCACATTCACTAAAAGGACGGGGCGAATCCAGGTAGTGAGTGGGGCAAAGTGGAACGGGGTGTAAGGCTGACTTCAGTGCTCTCTGGGAGCTGTGAGGAGTCAGCAGGGCTGCAGCGTGGAAGGCCAGAGAACAGGGACGCAGGGTGCCGGAGACGAGGTGGGGCTGTGGGAAGGGCACTCTGGGCTGAAGACAAGCAGGTACATGTTCTAGACGTATGCCCTGCGGCAGGCAGGCCGGCCAGAGGTTGAAAGGGTGAGGCCGGTTCCCCGTCTGGCTAAGGCATGGGAGAAAGGACAGGTTTCCATGACACCAAAAAGGAAGCAGCTCTAGGCCCAGGGACAGACTGCATATGGAGAGGGAAGAGAGGGTGGACAACTCCTTGGTTTTGGTCAATGGAGCTGCCCCGTCACATCTGGGAGCCAGAAGAGGGATGAATGTGAGCAGAGCAAAGGCTGGAGTTGAGAGCAAGAGGGCAGACAGGGATGTGGGAATTGGCAAAAAAGGCTTAGGAGAGGAGGTGGGGGTCTGGAGTTAGACTAGGAAGGGCGCAGTTTCTCAGAAGAAGGCACTGACTGAGCTGCGTTCCTTTGCAGACTGTGAAGAACGTCCCACAATCCCAAAGCCCCAAATTGTGGGGTGTCTCCGGATGCGCAATTCACCTGTCCCCGCGGGGAATGGGCTGAAGGACAGATTTGAGGGACGGTGGGACAAGCCGAGTTCCCGGCAGAGAGAGGAGCTGCAGCGCATGGAGGATGGATCTTAGCACCACATCTGACTGTTTCCAGAAGGAAACTGAGCTGTGCAAGGAAGCCTGACACCTGAAATCCCCCGAGCCCTTGTATTTAAACACCCTCAGAACACCGCATGCTGCCCCACACTCACGCGAGGCGGCCTCTCCGGCTGCCTGAACTACGGGGGACGGATCGGTGGGCACTCAGTGTCCGCTTGCTTCCAGGGGTCAGCCGTGTCAGACGACACCGGTCCCCACACAGCAGGGCTGAGACGCAGACACATACACACAACATGGTGAGTTTTCAGCCTCCACAGCCCCTGCTGTGCCTCACTGTGGAACATCAGAGCCTTTAGATTGGGTGGTGGGTTTGTTTTATGTGATTATCCCTTAACTTTCTTTATAAGAGCAGTTCAAAGTACGGCAGTAAGAGCCAAGTGAAGAAAACACGGATCCATTGTTTATCTCTAAACCGAAGGCAGCTTGTCTTCAGAAGAGGTTTCGACCTGGCACAGGGAAAGGGAGCCAGGTCCAGCCAGGGTGCAGGCAGCACGGTGTCAGGGAGGGCCGGCCATCGGCAGTGCGGGAACTGGTGGGCGGCGTGGCACGTAAGGAACTCAGTTTCAGAAAGCCAAACCCGCAGGGGCGAGCGTGGAACGGTGGGTGGCCGCGCGTCGGGAATAGGAATGTGCTGTCCACGGGTGCGGGTGCCGTTGGGAGAGGAATAAGTTCCGGGGCCTGATGCCCAGCTTGGTGGCCCTGATACTCACGGGCCTCATCACAGACACAATGAGAGCCCCGTGAGGGCACGGGGGCATGAATGAGGTCCCGTGTGGCAATCATTTCACAACGCACACAAGAGTCAAATCATGCCGTATGCTATAAATACAGGCGATTGTCTTCAGTCAGCTTCATAAAGCTGGGGAGAAACAAGTTCAAGTAAGGAATCTGCCAACATTGTCCCCATTTGCTCTGACAGGTTTCTCAGTGGTTTGCAAAAAAGCCTGTGCTTCAACACTCGTTTCACTTGATGATTTTGAGGTCTGGGATTGCTTGTGATTTCTCAGTCCCATCTTCTTCCTGCACACTGAGAGCCTGAGAGGCCCTGTGGGGGCAGGGCGAACGGGGAGCCTGGTGGGACCGCAGTCATTGTGAGCAGGGGCACCAGGTGTGCTGGGTGAAGCTGCGCGTTTCACAGGAGGCCTCGAAGACGGCATCCAAGTCTTGGCTTTCAGGACACTCATCAAGAGGTCACCCATGCGCTCAGTTCCCGCAGCTCCCCCAGGGCCCAGCGCAGTCTGACGGGTAACAGGATGTAACTGACTGAGTGGTGTGTGGGAGGTTTCTTGAGAGTGGGGCCCTTATTACTCCATGCACTGGAGGGACAGCAAAGAACAAAGAATCTGAAAGTAGAACAATTCCCTAAGAAGGTGGCACAGAGCACTGAGGACAATGCCCTGGATGAAGAGCAGGAGGGATTAGGGAGGATGGAGAGCAGTAGCCAGGACAGATACACAGATACACAAATACACATAGGCACAGACATACACAGACAAGGAGACCAGACGACCAGCAGAAGAGTGGGTGCCATGCCAGGAAAGGGCAAAGGGAGGAGGAGGAAGGGTGGAGGAGGAAAATGGGGGGATGGTGGGGGAGGGAAATGGGGGGTTGCGGAAGGGAAATAGGGGGAGGGGTGGGGGAGGAAGGCTAGGACCTTAGAGGGGACCCTGTGGGGTTACCCCATCCCAGCAATGACTGGAAATGGCGTGCCTGCCTTTCTTTAGCTGCCTAGGAGCCATTCTAAAGTGGGTAAAAGTGATGGGGGGCAACCCCGTGGGGGACACAGAGGCAGGCCTCTTCTCTAGGGTGGGGTAGGGGATAAGGCAGCTGAGGGTGGAGGGGAGGGGTTCCTGCAGCAAATGGCCACTCCCAGGAAGCCAGGCTGATAGAGGAAAAGGGTTTGCCTGTTTGCTTTTTAAAGGAGGTGGCCCAGGGAGGACTCAGTGGACAGAGAAGCTCCAGGACTTCTGATGCTTTCCTTTAAATTTCGTTTTTTTTTGAGACAGGGTCTTGCTCTGTTGCTCAGGCTGGAGTGCGGTCATGCAATCTGGGCTCACTGCAGCCTCCGTCACCGGCTTAGGCAATCCTCCCACCCCAGCCTCCTGAGTAGCTGGGACTACAAGCACGCACCACCTTGCCTGGCTAATTTTTGTAGAGACGGGATTTCACCACGTTGCCCAGGCTGGTCTTGAACTCTTGAGTCAAAGCGATCCACCCACCTTGGCCTCCCAAAGTGCTGGGATTACAGGTGTGAGCCACCACGCCCAGCTTTAAATTCCAAACCTAAAGAAAAACTTCAAGAACTTTGTAAGAAAATCTCAAACGTCCTTCTCTTATGCACAGATAAATGGTGGTGGAGGTAGCGGGGGTCAGCCTCTTCTCCTGGGGGGCTGTTTCAGGGCCCCTGGGGCCACGGCAACCTACTCGCCGGAGGCTTTTGGCAGCCGCATCTCCCGTGCTGTGTATCACCAGCTCCCCACTGTCCAAGGGCTCCTGGACGGCCCTTCTCCGTGCTGGCTGCAGATGGCATGTGCTGCCAGGGGCCGCAACTCTTTAGTGTCCTTTAGTGACAACATTCCCAGGTCTTTTTCCTCCCTTTCACGAGGATGAAGCCTCTGAAATGTCCACCACTGCAGAACGCCCCTCGGCTTGGAGGAGGGATCATCTTCACACCGTGGGGCTCGGGCTCCGGCTCTCAGGCGGGGCATGAGGAGGACACTTTGGCAGTGGCGCCACGTCACAGCCCTCTGTGACGCAGGCCAGGCCCCGTGCCTCGGCACTGACGCAGGTGCCTGTGGGTCACCTCCCTGGGCCACGGCTGCAAACAAAGCCTGCTTCTCTCTCTCCCTCTCCTTTGACATTCAGTTCCGAGTCTCACTGGCTGGGCTGTGGGCTGGGGCCGCACTGCTGAGCTGCCTTTGGGAGGCGAGCTGGATGCAGGCAAATACCTGAAGCAGCTCTGTGCAGCCCGAAGGCCTTGGGGACACTGAGAGCCCCCTTTCATCAATTCAGGAAGAACAAATGCACCTTCATATTTGGAATTACATTTTTAAAAAGTCAGGCGGGAGTTCAGGGTCAAAACCGAACTGGTCAACTGCCAGTATTTTAAAACGATTGGACACATTCGTAATTAGACCACCCAAAATATGAGCCCTGGTTTTCATATTCAAAACTGAGGATGTCAAGTTAAAGGGAGACACCCCTGAGCCCTCCACTCTGCAGGAGCCAGGTTCTTGTGCGGAGTCCAGAAACCACTGGAAGAACCACCTTCAGCAGTAAGGCTTCCTGCTCTAGGGGTGGAGGACGCCTTCCAATGTCCTCTTTTAATGGAAAGAGGTACTTCACCTGGACACACATCACCCACTGCTCGCAAACCACACATAACTGAGGCCAGGTTCAAACACGGTCAGCGAACAAGGAGGGCCAGTTTCACCTGCAGTTTCCAGTTCCACTCGCCCTCTGATGGCGTGCGTTCTCCAGAAAGTTCCTTTATGCAGCAAACCATTATTGAACACCACTGTGTACAAGGCATGGGCAATAGAAGCTGACACAGTTGGAAATCACCTGCCACCATCCCGACCACAGGCCAGGGAGAGGAGAGCAGAGCCAGCTCAGGGTCGATCCTGTCCACCTGGCGGAGTTTTCTCAGGCAAAATGGGCAGCTCTGCAGGTTGCGGGCCTCGGGAAAACTAGAGTGGCTGCATATGGCTGCGGGGAACACCACGGCTAGGCGCGGGCTGCCTCTCTTTCTCTCTTTGTTTTTTTATTCAGAGTGATGTTTCCAAAGCAACTGCTCTCTAAGGTACAGGCTGAAAGAGGGGCAGACCAACCCGGCCCCAGTTGTAACCCCGATGTAGGCTGGAGCAGCGCCATGGGACAGGAGGGCTCACAGCTGCCAGAGCTGAGCAGATGCCCTCAGGGAACAAGCCCCTGGGGACATCATCCTCCAAGAGGAAGGGTGGGGACGTCAGTGTTAGGCAGGCCTGGGTAAGATCCTTGTCTTCCTGGGCGTCCCAGGAAAACACTGTCTAAATGTTTCAATCAACTGTCATTCACTCCCATAAATCAATCACAGAACAAACTCCAGTGAGAGCACCCGGTTTCTACATCCTTCAAGAGTATAAGGCATGTCAATAGGTGCTTCCTGTCTTCCTCAAACCTCCTACCCCATCACTCAGATAATGACATAATAAAATTAACAAACCTAAGTTGGCATTAGGAAGACGGATGTGAAAGTGATTTTGACACCTGGGAGTAAAGATGCCTGGCAGGCGCCCAGACGCCCACAGCCTGTGCCTTTCCCGTCCCAGTGAGGGGATTTGCTGGGCGTCCCACCCGTTTCTGATGTGTTCCCTGCTGTCCAGTGATGAGGGCTCGGCAGGGTAGGGGCATGTAGCGTGGGGGTGGTGAGCCTATTTTGTGATGCCCAGTGGGCAGCAGGGGCCAGGCTATGGCCTGTGCCGGGCATCTGGTCTGATGCGGCTGCCACCTGGGAGCAAGGCCCCAAGGGGCCCGTCTCCTCAATCCTGAGCCTGCAGCCCCATGATGGCTCACACACTAGGATGGATTTGGGCCACAGCCAGCTGCCATCTCCCAGAGGCCTTCCCCGCGTCAGCCCCACTGGACTGGACACCACGCAATCAAAGCCTTCGACCACTGCCAGGGCTGAGCTGACTATTCTTCTAGGCTGGAACCGTGGGGCTTGAGAGAAGGAAATTGGGACGAGGCAGGTGGGAGGGGCTAATGATATCAGGAGGTCAGGGCTGCTGGAAGAGGCAGCAGTGTTGGCGGTGGAGGGCTCTCTCCCCACGGCTTTGCCTCTGCACTTGCTGGGGATCCTGGTACTTCACCTTCCAACTCCTGTCTACCTGTGCTAGGAAAGTCTGTCTCCTCCCCAATCCTAACCCCAATCTTTCACCCTCAGGGAAACCACAGAAGACCCTGAGCCTCTGGACAGGCGGACAACCCAGGACTGGTCCTGAAATTCAGGGAAGCAACAGGGGCCCTTTCACAGGAGAGACAACAGAGAAACGATTCCGTCTCTCACATCTGCCACAGGTTTCTCAACATTTCCTTCTGAAAATCACCCCAGACGTTCCCCTCGCGTCAACTCATCCTCTTTCTTCCTCGTAACAGCTTTATTGGGATATAATTCACATACCATCCAATTCACGCTTTTCAATGGTATCACTTGTTGTTTTTAGTATATTTACAGAATTGCACCATAGTCCAATTTTGGAATATTTTCAACATCCCTAAAAAAGAGATGCTGTTCTCCTGGCAATGCTCCCCATCTGCCCGCAGCTTCCCAGGCCCGGCACCTACAAATCTGCATCCTGTCTCTGTGGGTCTGTCTGCTGTGGATGTTTTATGTGCATGAAATCATACCACACACGGCCTCTTGTGCCTGGCATCCTGCTTCCTCATAGCACACGCGGCCTCTTGTGCCTGCATCCTGCTTCCAAGGCTTTTCCGTGCTGCAGCATGTCAGTGTCATTCCGCTTTATGGCTGACACTCCGGTGTGCCAGCGTGTGGCCGCTGATCACAGGATGGACACCTGGGCTATTCCCATGTCATGTGGCTATCGCGACTGATAGTTATTACAGCTGATACGGTTTGGATCTGTGTCCCTGCCCACATCTCCTGCTGAATCGTAGCCCCCAGTACTGGAGGTGGGACTTGGCGGGAGGTGGCTGGATCACGTGGGTGGATTTGGCATGAACGGTTGAACACCGTCCGCTGGTGCTGTCCTCACTGTTGAGTGGGTTCCGGTGAGGTCTGGTCGGTTAGAAGTGTGTGGCCCCTCTCCCCACCCCTTGCTCCTGCTCTTGCCAAGTGATGCGCCCGCTCCCCCTTTGCCTACCGCTACGACTGAGGCCTCCCCAGAAACAGACGCCAGCACCATGCTTCCTCTACAGCCTGCAGAACCAGGAGCCAATCAGACCTCTTTTCTTACGAATCACACAGTCTGAGGTGTTTCTCTACAGCAGTGCGGGAACGGCCTGACACAGGGACTCAGGCTGCTGTGAATGCCTGAGTGAGTTTACGTGTAGATGTGTGCTTTCATCTCTGGCAGCAGAGCTGTGGGGCCATGCGGTGGCTGTGTCCAACCTTTTGAGGAACTGCTGGACTATGTCCACAGCAGCTCATCTCATCTCTTATCTTAAAGATGCTCTATTTCAAATGCCAGCATTTGATCAATACATTTTCAGCACGTTCGTTTTTCTCTTGACCAGCATCGCAACACTAGCCTTGCCTACTAACTCCTCCTGAACATGGACTTATCTCAGTGACTTTCAAGATGTCTGCAGGTTACGTAAACCTCTGTGGGCTGGCCCGGGCCCAGAACCAGCTCTTACAGTGTCCCTTCAACTTCCTGCTGGAGTTCTGCACCTGTACAGCTCCACCTGCGCCCCCGGCCCTGTACACTGTGCTTATGCACTCAGGCAGTCTGCAAGGGCTGGATGGCCTCGAAGATGGGCACTGTGGGTTGCCGGTTTATTTAAAGATATGTTTAGTAAACGGCCTTAGGAAACCCAAGAAAAAAGTGTTGCCCAAGTAGACTATTCCATTCGCTGGCACGGATGCGCCACCACAGGCAGGACGTGGTCCAACTGAACTCATGTGGGCTGCTGGGAGAGGGCACCGGCCCTGCACATCCCGCTGCAGGTGATCTGTTCCTGAGCCCAAGCTCCCAGCAGCATCCCTTCTGCCCCTGCCCAGCTCTGTGCCGTGGGCCAGAGCATGTGCCTCCCCGGTTCCCTCTTTCTGCCTCCTGGCCCCCCTCAAGGTCAGAAAGGGGCCAGTGCTGAAGACTGAGGCTGAAGCGTGCAGCACACAGCCACCCTGGGGCCCGGGAGCACTTAGCCGGCAAACCCACCTTGTTCATGTGCAGTTGCTGCTGCTGGAACTGCTGCTTGTGTTTCTCCAGAAACTGCTGATGCTGCTGCTGGATGACTAGGTGCTGCAGAGCCTGGGCGTTCTGGGGCAGCGGGGCCGACTGGGTTCGCCCCAGCGGGCGGTGCTGCCGCAGCTTGTGGATGGAAGGGGACACCCGGTCCGCACCGACCAAGGACTGTGCGTGGAGGGGCAGTGCTCCCAGGCCTGAAAGATACCAGTCTGAAGATAATTGGAGGAAGAAACAGCAGAGGGGAAGAGGAAGAAGAGAGGAGGGAGAGAGGGCTATTGAGTAAGTGATGGAGACAACTGCACCCTGTGCCCGCCAGCCCAGGCACTCTGCCCTGGTCAGGCCCCAGAGCTGGGCCTGGGCTAACTGGGCCCCTTTCAGCTGAGGCTGGGGCCGTGAGCCGGTGCTGTGGAACTCCAGGAATTGTAATTTGGAGGCCATTTGCTATGGAAAATCAGGTCGACACAGGAAACGTCAGGAGTCCTGTGTGGCAGGTTTCAGAGAGGAAGCCCTTCCCAAGAGTGGCCACCACACAATTGTTCCTGGGGCCACGGCCCTAGAAAGGTGGGGTTTGGCCTGAACAGCACAGTGGGAGGGGAGACAGGGCCACCCGTGTGCTGAGGAAGGCTGCCACGGTTCTGGAGCCTCCAGGTATTTCCAAAGACAGCCTGAGTTGTGAGAAAAATAATTGTCCTTAGGGTTGACATCATTTTAAGGTCCCTTTGAACACTGATTTTATACACAAAGATGGCATGAACACTTTGAAAAGTCCTGACGCATACTGTCAAAACCCCTTTCTGAAAAGATCTGGCTAATCCCTGCCAGCTGAGTGGAGGACACCCACTTCACCACACCGTCACCAACCCTGTATTTTTTTGATTAAAAGAATCCATTTTGATAGGAGATGATCTTGCTTTAATTGGCATCTGTATCTTGATTTAAAACGCGACCTAGTCAAGTCCACTTTTTCCTTCTGCATTCTTTTCATCGAGAGAGAGATATATGTATATATTGCAAATTGTTGGTTTAGGTTGTTTAAATTTTTCCATGGTTTTGTGGGCAAAAGGATCTAACGAACCCTCTGCCCTGCTCTGTGAAAGGTTCCCCTGGTGACCTGAGGGGAGTAAATACTAAGCAATGCTGCTCAGGGTAAAAATGACCCTGACCCACTCAAGGGCACATGACCGGGTGAAATGACAAAGGAAGTGACCAAACCAGCTCTTGGAGGCCCTGGTGGGGGACTCTTTGGAACTCGGCATCTGCCTGAGGCAGCCTGCTGTTCCTGCCCCCAGGTGGGGCTACATGCCGGCTGCAAGGGCTACGGGATCTCCAGGGATACCAAGGTAGCCTGCCAGCAAGTGGCAGCTCCTGTCATGTCCCTCCCCCAGGACACTGATGTCGGCGCTCGCCGGGCAGCTGGGTGTGTCATCAGGTTTAGTGGAGCCCAGGCCTCCCAGTGAGAGCCATGAATGTAGCTTAGTGCTTCTCAAGTCCCTTTGCAGGGGCTTTCTAAATTTAAGAAATACTATGTGATATGCAAACGCAAAGGATACATCCAGACTAAACCCAGCCAGACCCCCAGCAAGACACCAGCAAGACACCAGCAAGACCCCCAGCAAGACCCCCAGCATGACCCCCAGCAAGACCCCCAGCAAGACACCAGCAAGACACCAGCCAGACCCCCAGCAAGACCTCCAGCAAGACCCCCAGCATGACCCCCAGCAAGACACCAGCCAGACCCCCAGCAAGACCCCCAGCAAGACACCAGCAAGACACCAGCCAGACCCCCAGCAAGACCCCCAGCATGACCCCCAGCAAGACACCAGCAAGACACCAGCCAGACCCCCAGCAAGACCCCCAGCATGACCCCCAGCAAGACCCCCAGCATGACCCCCAGCAAGACACCAGCAAGACACCAGCCAGACCCCCAGCAAGACCTCCAGCAAGACACCAGCAAGACCCCCAGCATGACCCCCAGCAAGACTGCTCTTCGCTACCTTTTCAAAAGTTATTCACCAGTGTTCTCTAAACCACCATCCCTTTTCACCCAACCCCACAACTTTCCGGAAAGATACATTATCTTAAATTTTATTATCAATGCTTGGCTACTAAATTAAAGTGAATGACTAAAAATCCATTCAGAATCATTCCCTGAAAACGTTAAAAAAAAAAAAAAGTAAACCATCCTAAAGAAGGTATTTCAGAATTATCAGTTGTTGACGTGGGTATTATGTCAGAACCATTCCCTGAAAAGGTTAAAAAAAGAAAAAAGTAAAGCATCATAAAGAGGGCATTTCAGGCTGGGCGCGGTGGCTGTAATCCTAGCACTTCGGGAGGCCGAGGTGGGTGGATCACCTGAGGTCAGCCTGGCCAACATGGTGAAACCCCGTCTCTACTAAAAATACAAAAATTAGCTGCTCATGGTGGCACACGCCTGTAATTCCAGCTACTCAGGAGGCTGAGGCAGGAGAATCGCTTGAACCTGGAAGGCAAGGTTGCAGTGAGCCCAGATCATGCCAATGCACTACAGCCTGGGTGACAGAACGAGACTCGGTCTTAAAAAAGAAAAAAGAAGAAAGAAAAAAAAAGGCATTTCAGAATTTATCAATTGTTGCTGTGGGTATTACGTGGGCTTGAACTAGTTCATGGAAGAAATAAGGAAGTCAGTCACACGAAGCTGCCTTCAGGGGATGCAAAGGCTGCGTAGTTGCTGAAAAGGTCTCGTCTCAGAAAGCAATAGGAAGCTGAAAGACTTTTTCCTTAGCAGAGCTTTCCCCCAAAGCCTTAGTGTGCATACCATTCAGGGGTGGAGGCGGTGATGAGCTACACAGTCCCCTGCGCAGGCCTGGCCCTCTGCAGAGGAGGAGAAGGACATGCCAATTTCATAGGACTCAGCTTTCCGGTGTGACACATGATAAGGAACAAGTGACTCGAGCCAGCAGTGTGAGTGGGGGCTGCACAGTGCCCCCCAGCCCCTTTTCGTCCAGGTCTCTGCCTCCCGCCACCCTCCGCATGGGCCCAGGGATTTCCCAGGCCACCAGCTTCACTCTGGGACACAGGCCTGTGCCCCATGGGAACAGGGCTTCACTTTCAGAACTGGCGTGAGCAGAGACCCCTGTGCAGACTGGCCCTGTTCCTTTTCCAGTTGCACTCCCCAGGGGCCAGCCCCTCACTCTCTCTCAGCCTATCTCGCCCACTCAGAATTTCACTCCACTGCCTCTAGGGTGCAAACCCCAGGGCCGCCACACACGGGGACACCTTACCCGTGGGTATCCTGAAAAGCGGTGCCCTGGCCTCTGCAGACCAATGTGATTTGCTGGCTGGGTGGTTTCCAGTTTGGATCCCTGAGATCATTAACAAGAGCTTCTGATGACAGACCATGATGTGGTCTTCAGAATACACTGTCAGGGACTTTCGAGCATAAAATCCTAGTCCATCAGGATACAATTCTGTGGTCGGTGACCCAACTGCAGGGGTTGGCTGTGTGGTGCTGGGTGGGGTGTGGGGCAGAGCCTGGTTCTTGTGGTCCCAGTGGCCCCTTGCTCTGGGCTCCTCCACTGGGCACCTTAGCCAGGGTTTTCCCAGCTTCTGCTCCTTCTGCCCAGAGCACTGGCAGAAGCCCCTCCGTGTGTCCAGTGCAGGAGCAACAGCTGACACTGGTTCTTGGCGCTGGACGGCTATGTCCCTATGGCTGCTGGCTCCTGCTCCTCCTGGAGGGACTTGGCGCTGAGCCTGAACTGTGCTGGGGGGCCAGCTTCCCTGGAAGTCCACACTCTAACACGCAATCACAATAACTGCAATGACAGTTCCTGAGGGCGCACCCTGGAATGCACCCAGTCAACCAGGGTCTAAGTTTTAGCACACACTGCTCAGCAATACCCAAACTAATTAGTGAGTTTGCAAACGCATCACTTAGACACACCCCACCAGGTATGGGGATTTAAGAAAAAAGAAGGCGAAAGACTGGGTTGCTCTCAAGTTCCAAACCCAGATTTGAAGAGTTGGTCTTCGCACACTGGGAATCTGTTTAAGCGATGAATTCACATGAGATGAACAATTCAGGGTGCCTGAGTCCTTAAAAGTCCATCTGGTGTATTTCCATTGCTTTTTTTCTGTGAAATTCTTTAAAATCCTTCCATTGAGAAGTAAATCAGGCAACAGTTACATCTGACTCACCGTTTGTAATCCTGGCCGCCCAAGGAACAATCTGCATGCTCTGGACCCACTTGGACCAATCAGTGTCTGTCTGAGCTTCTGGGGATGGAGCTGAGGCCAGGCCAGGGCTGAGGACCACAGCCTCGTATACCAGTTATGGGACATGAACCACGGCCAGCTGTGCTCAAGCCCTTCCTGGGACTCGCTGTTTTTGGGTGAAATCAGGCCTAAATGGTAGCACGCAATTGCTAACACAGAAGCCAGGGACACCCTCCACTCAGCGTGTGACTGCAGGACAGTGGATCTCCACTGCCAGTTCAGGAAGGCAGTAGCCTTAAGACGCTGGTGGCAGGCTCTGTGTGGCCAGGATACTAGAAAGATCTGTGACAAGGTCACCTCCAGCAGGCACACACATCTCCCTCTACCTGGGCCCTTCCCTCTCCGCCTGCAGGCTCCTACTGAGATCTCAGCTCTGATGCCACTTCTCCGAGAAGCCTTCCTTAGGCCCACCTGCGGCACAGCCCTGGTCTCCAGCATTCTCCTCCACAAGCTGCACTACCAAGATCCTCCTGGGTCTTGGGGGCCCTGTCTCTCGGGTCCTGACAGCAGGTTACACGGTTCTCAAAGTCCTGCTTCTCAGCCACACGGGCACCACAGAGGACTTAGCTGGGCTGCCCAGGCAATGATCATGCCTACAGTTTTGTGTCCAAGTAAAGCAGCAGCACAGGGCTCTGCACACTCTCCTTCTCAGCCAGGAATGGGCTCCTGAGCTCCACTCCCTGCCTCAGCTGGTTATGCAGAGACTAACCTCCGAGAATGTACCAGCCACTCTGCAAAGATCTGAGTCCATAGTGACCACGGGAGCAGCACATAAACAGGGATATAGAAGAGGCACGCCAAGCCTGTGACTGGCGAGCAGCTGCCCAGAGCGGTGTGGAAAGGGGCTGACTGGAGGTATGTGGCATGTAGGAGGCAGCTCCGGGAGACCCTGGACCACGGCTCACCCCTCTGGTCTCCGCTGGTGACCTCACCCACAGAGGCCTTTGTTTCAAAGCATTTGTGACTGGAGGCTGTTCCAGCTTTGATATCCTATTCACCTATGCACCATGACTGCCCGCGAGAAGGTGGGTCTGTCTGTGGGCCAGGAAAACACAGGCACTGCTGTCCAGAGACCAACTCAAGCAGGAGTTCATCAAAAACTGCAGGAAAGGGCAGAACACGGAAACGAAGACGCAGCGTGGTCCAGGGACGGAGCAACAAGGCAGGGCTGGGGCAGGGCTGGAGGCCTGGGATGAGGGGGCAGATGAACCATGCCTGATGGGGAAAAGGGCCCTGGGAAAGAGCCTTGGCTCTGGGGGCCGGCTGCGGCCTGGTCCAGCATTGAGCTGGCTGGCCTGGCTGCTGTGCTGGACTAGGGAAGAGAAACGAGACTTGTAGAACAAGGCTGGAGTTCCTGCTCACAAGCTGGGACTTCACTCCAGGCCAGTGCCGCCCTGCCAGGACCTTCTGTGACAATGAGAACATTCGCGGGCACTGCGGCCGTGCACTGGATGTGGTGCACATGTGACTAGAAACTGAATTCTAATTCTTTTTTTTTTTTTTTTTTTTGAGATGGAGTCTCGCTCTGTCACCCAGGCTGGAGTGCAGTGGCGTGATCTTGGCTCACTGCAACCTCCGCCTCCTGGGTTCAGGCCATTTTCCTACCTCAGCCTCTGGAGTAGCTGCGACTTAAGGCACCTGCCACCATGCCCGGGTATTTTTTTTTTTTTTTTTTTTAATTTTTAGTAGAGACAAGGTTTCACCATGTTAGCCAGGATGGTCTTGATCTCCTGACCTTGTGATCCGCCCACCTCAGCCTCCCAAAGTGCTGGGATTATAGGCATGAGCCACCGCGCCTGGCAAACCGAATTCTAACTCTGACTTTCTATTGGCCACTGAATTCTAATTCTGACTTTCTATTGGCAGCTCCCCGTGGCTGGTGGCTCCTGACCTGTCTAGTACTGCTCTAGACAGCGTGGGGGCCTCCAGGCCTTCAAGGAGGGTCCGGTGGCTGCAGAAGGACAGACTGGAGGGGCAGGAACCTGTGCAGGAGGCTTCTTCCCACAAGAGGATGGGGCAATCCCAGCGGGTTCCAAATGAGGGCCTTACTCATGGCGGGGCTGGGGGAGGGTCCTGAGGCACTGAGGCCAGACGGGGCCGGCTGGGGCAGTGAGAGAGTGTGGGAGGTGGCAGGTGAAGAAGAACAAGGCAACGCTGCCAACACCCGCAGGGGCATATGAGTGCACAGCCCACTTAACCCTCATCAGGCGCACGGGGGCAGACCGCGTAGCGTCCCCGCTTCCCAGATGGGAAAACAAGGCGCACAGAGCACGAGTGGCTTCCCAGGGTCACGGAGCAGGAGAAAGCTGGGACTACGCTGTACACGTGACACTGGCTCTGAGGCTCCCAGCCAGGGGGTTGGCAGGATGAGCCGCTGGCAACCTGGGGAGGCCATGCAGGAGGAAGGGGCTTGCAGAGTTTTGGAGGTGGTGGCACGGGACTGGAGAGGCTTGCTGGGCACAGGTGTAAAGCAAAGCCAGAGCCAGCTGGACAGCCATGCATGGGCCCCCTGGCACTACAGGGCCTGGGGAGGGCACCGTGGGCAGGTCCCCATGCCAATGAGCAAGTTGCACCTGGGAGGAAAAGAGGACTGACTATACACAGGGAAGAAGCAATGCCAGGTTCAGCACGTTTCTCAGAGAGGTGAGATCCATGCAAACTCGATATTCAGGTTCTATCAAAAAGGCTGTTTTCCAAACACCTGATATACAAGATTACGCATATTACTTAATTACGCATCATAAACTGACTTAGAGAAGGAAAGAAGATGAGTGACAAACAGAAACGTCTCTGACGAAGTGAATCCCAGGAATCCTGAAGGATCAGGCATATTTTACGTTTTTAAAAGATACGAGAGAGAAACTCAGGTGCGGTTCACTACCCACCCTCATGCTAGCTGCTCTACAGCATCTAAGAGACTCAGACGCAATCTCAGATACATTCCTCCAGAGAGATCCCCGTGCCTGCCACCGTGGCTGGAGCTCAGAGAGGCACTGTGAGGGTTGCCCCTCCCTCGTCACACCACGGGCTCCTTTGCTCTAGACAGGCAGGGACACGAATTCAAGCTTCTGGAGAGACAAACAGAAAGGGGCTCAGACACCAAACAAAGATCGCCCCATGTGGCTTCTGGGCAAAGAAGGAATAAGAAAGAATCCTCTCTGTCTAAACAGAGACACATGGGCAGCACAAAACAAGAAAACACCAAAATCCACCAGACTAGTCAAGCCAGAGGCCCAAGCCCACCCAAGCCAGCCCTCAGTCCCACGCACCCTGCAGCACAGCCCCCTACAACATGCCGAGCCCGAGTTTCCACCAAGTTCACTGCCAGAGTTTCACAGGGCAGCTCTGAGGGTATTTCAGCTTTGCATTGGCAACAACAGATTTCCAGGAAGCCAAACCCAAAGCTGTGAAGATGTATAATCATGACCCGCATGGCAAGGAGGTAGGTAGAGGCTCCCTCACTTACTTATTTATTTATTTTTGAGATAGAGTCTCACTCTGTCGCCCAGGCTGGAGTGCAGTAGCACCATCTTGGCTCACTGCAACCTCTGCCTTCCGGTTTCAAGCGATTCTCCTGCCTCAGCCTCCCGAGTAGCTGGGGTTACAGGTGTGCACCACCATGCCCAGCTAATTTTTGTATTTTTAGTAGAGACAGGGTTTCACCATGTTAGTCAGGCTGGTCTTGAACTCCTGACCTCAGGTGATCCGCCTGCCTCGGCATCCCAAACTGCTGGGGTTACAGGTGTGAGTCACCATGCCTGGCCGGTGCTCCCTCATTTCTGAAGTGACACTTTCATATTGCTGTTGCTATGTAATTTCATAAGGAAGTTCCCATTTTTCTCTAAATTGTATTTTTCTAAATGTAACCACACCCCCAGACAGTGCACATTTGTAAAAGTTCTGCTAACACCAACTGACCACAAGAGTCAGTTCTGGGCTTCCAGTGCTGGCTCAGCTTGGTCCAGACAGAAACCCAAACTGCAAGAGCCAGTGGCCTCTCCCAAAAGGTGAGAAAGGGGAGGTGACTTCCGCTTCCACTCCATCTACCTGACTCTGGGAGTGAGGCGTGGATCTTCACTGCAGTCACAGCAGCTACATTACGTGACGGGGATGTGTGTTTGGGAACTGTGGGGGTGGGACAGGTGTGCCTTCGTCTCCTCCAAAGGCAGGCGAGGGCCGGGGGCCATCCAGAGCACGGGTAGCCTCGGAGCCTGGCTGCACCCAGGCCCATCTGTGCTCACCTGTGACGAGTGGCGCTTGTGCCGGCGGCTGCTCCAGTAAGACCATGTGCTGCAGAAGAGGGCTGTGCGCTGCCCCTCCGTCCCGCTCCAAGGGCGAGGTGCTCAGGTAGGGAGTGAGGTGGGTGCCAGGGAAAAGGGAGAGCCGCTGCTGGAGGGCGGGAAGGGCGAGTCTCTCCGCATCCCGCTGGCCCGCCGTGCCCTGGAAAGCACAGCCAGGGATGCTGGGGTGGAAGGGCCCATCACTGCCACCCCACGCCACATGGACCCACAGGGGCTGACTTACAGCAGCAGGGCCGGTGGCAGGCAGGCCCAGCGTGATGTTGGGCAGGGACGGCGACGTGTAGAGGGGAAGTGGAGCGGCTGAGCCTTCTCGCGTCACAAGTCTGTGTGCCAAACTCGTCTGGGGACAGAACACACGATGACTGTCACGGTCTGTTACGGCCAAACATCAGCAATATACACCAAGAAAAACCACGATGAAAACACCTGTGGCAGCCTGCACTGAATTCTGATATATGAGTGCAAACATACGTGTAGCAAATGATACAGCAACGAGAGCATGAGATTTCAACACGCACCACAACATGAAAGCCCAATTCACGGCTCCAGTTTCCTCCCCGCGATACGAGTTCTTCTGTCACCTTGTCCAGCATCATCGTGTTGATTTCTATTCAGTTTGATTATTTACCACAGAATAGTCAGAAGGAAATCTAGGATAATATAGTTTCCAATGCCGTTTTGCAGTTTCTAGGATAATATACTTTACAATGCCTTTTTGTAGTTGGCCATGTCTTTCCAGACAACAAGAAAAGCAGAAACCAAAAAGGAAATAAAATTTAATTGTACATTTAAAAATAACTATAAGGGTATGACTGGATTGTTACACAAAGGATAAATGCTTGAGAGGATGGGCACCCCACACTTTGCATGACGTGACAATTACGCATTGCAGGCCTGTATCAAAACATCTCACGTACCCCATAAATATGTACATTATGTACCCACACAAATTAAAAATAAAATCATAAAACAACTGCTTCTATGAAAGGCAGGCAATGATGACAACAATACCGACCACGTATGAGGCAGATGAGGGTCAGCACAGAGAGCTTGCAAATCAAATGACTAACAGTGAGAAAAGCACGCGGTGAAGACCAGTGACGGCAGAGCTCAGGAAGCGGAAGACGTTCAGGAAAACACATTATGGTCATCCGGAAACGTCTTTTGAAACTCAAAAATTTGGCAAACATTTTGGAAAAATGATAATACTACCTTGGCCTAGAGGAGCCGCCAGCGCTGTTGGGTGGACTACAGAGCAGTTAGCGGCATCCTTTCTGCGGGACAATTTGGCAGTCTATGGCAAAGGCCTTCAGAATCAGTCTAACCTTTGATCCTAGAGCTCCACTCTTGGGGTGCAACGTTAAGAAATTAGGAGAAGGCCTGATGCCCATGAAGCCTTGGCCGTGGGGCTGAGCACCCAGCAGGCAGGGCAGAGCAATGTGGCTTCCCCAGCACCTCGGTGTTCACAGAACGGAGGGCGTCGCACATCCCGACACTCTGGGGGTTAGGAACAATCTTGGGTGATTACTTGGACACTTGTTTGTGATACATTAAGTTAGAAAAACAGGTTATAGATCATGTAACTTTTAAAGAATGGGCTTGGGTAAAGCAAACATAAGCCAGGAGTAAGGATTAGAAGGCCACACACGAAGGGTCAGCAGCAACAGTCTCCAAGGACTTGAACTGCTGTGATATTTAACATCTTGTAGAATGAATGTGTTTTGCTAAAAAGGACATTAGTTTATCACCACTATATCCCCTACACAATAGCTACTCAAGGAATGTCTGCTGAATGAATGGGCAAACAGATAATGAATAAATGTTGATGTAATCATGCTAGTTAGTGGGGTTTGGCAGATAAAAATCTCCTTGCCAGAAACTAACATTAACAACGAATAAACAGATTCCATTATACTGTCTATCTCCACAACAGCAACTTTTTTAGCTCCCCCAGATGAACGAGAAAATGCGATGTTTGTCTTTCTGTCCCTGGCTTAGCTCACTTAACGTGAAGGTCTCTAGTTCCATCTGTGTTGCTGCAAATGTCAGGATTCCATCCTTTCTGATGGCTGCATAGTACTCCACTGTGTACAGCACCACATTTTCTCTGACTATTCATCCACTGAAGGACACTGGGGTTGATTCTGCCTCTTGCCTATTGTGGAAGATTTATGACTAAGACCTCAAAAGCACAGGCAACAAAAACGAAAACAGACAACTGGGACTCTGCTCAGCTAAAAAGCTTCTGCACAGCAAAGGAAAAAAATCACCAGAGTGAAGAGATGACCTGCGGAAAGGGGAAATGTGCAAGTTATTCATCCGACAAGGGAAGAGTATCCAGAATATGCGGGGAACTCCAGCAACTCACCAGCAAAACCCAAAGCAGCCCATATAAAAGTGGGCAAAGGATCTGAAGAGACATTTCCCAAAAGACATATGAGTGGCCCATGGGGACATGAAGAAATGCTTTGCCTGACAAACACTTACACTCAGGTTGTTCCTACAGAACAGAAAGTCCAGCCTTCTCACTTAGGAGCAAATTCACAGCGCACTTCGCCCCAGAGGAAACCCTGCAACTCACTTTAGATTTGCTCACATATTACACTGTGTAAGTAATGATTAAAGGGCTACTGAGAAAAACATGTTTCCTAGACAATTTTTTTTTGTCAAAAGTTAAAGAATTACCAGTAAGTTATGCTGTAGAGAAAATGCTTGTGATTTCCAGGAAAGCACAAGTGTGCTTGTGTTATCATTTGGGAACAAAATAAGGAGATGTTCTAATGTTTGCAAAGTTTCTATTTCCTTTGTAAGCAAGGTTTCTTTTGTTTGTTTGGTTTTTTTGGTTTTTTTAAGCCCATTTCTGGAACTAAAGGAGCCTTCTGAGAATTTGTTCCTTGGAGAGGCTGACTGGTCCACTTGAGAAATCGCAGGGCGCTCTGCCATCTGCCGTCTCGGGGCTGAGCCCTGCGGGAGGCTGGAGCCCCCCGGACCTCACCCTAGGATGTGTTCAGAGGCAAAGTCCGCGGGCCTGAAGTCAGAGCATCGAGGCACGCATGTAAATAACAGGAGCAACGGCCACAGAGGAGCTGTCCCTTTAAGTGCCTGGATGACACACTGGGCTTCCCTGGCCCTGTAGAGGAGGAGGTGCCCGGCACACTGGGCTTCTCTGGCTCTAGAAAGGAGGAGGTGCCTGGCACACTGGGTTTCCCTGGGTCCGGGGGGCCTTCAAGGTATAGTAGTGTTTCTGGGGGCCCCAGGGTGAACAGAAAAGGCAGTGCTGAGAGCCAGGCTGGCAGGCCCCTGCTCCCGCCATGCCCCCCATCCACTCAAGATGCCCGTTCTGATGGGCAGGCTCACTAGCCTCTGCACCACGTGGGAACGGAGAACCAGGCGCTGGCTGTGAAGCACGGGCGTTCTCAGAGACCTGTCCAACTCTAGCGATACTGAAACCCAGAAAGGGTGCCTGGGTGTGATCCAACACGCAAAGGCTGCCCCTGCCCACTCTAATGAACGTCTGATGTGGGACATGAACAATGGCACCTCTCGGTATTTCCTGCAACTCCTTCTACACGTTCTATTAATTTCCAGTAGCTTCATTTACATATCACGATTTGTAAAAATTAACACAGAACTGGAATGACGGAGACCCACCCAAACAAGGTACTGTTCCAGTATTAACTACCATGTACACAAGTGCCCTATTTTAAATAAAAACATGTATCTAGGACCACAATCAACAAGATGCAACCAGTGTTAACCTCACAGGGCAGGAAGTAATTTCTAGGTTGCATTATAAGGCTTATTACTGGTAGACCTCAGCTATGACCACAGCCATACAGAGGACTGTTAAAACTTCTAATCATCTAAATAAGTACTGAAGCTGGCAGGCTGAAGACAGGTAATAAAAGAAATCGATGTATGAAGTAAAAAGAATAAGAGAAAATGGGGATTAAGCAGCCTGGAGGCAAAGTGCAAAATTCATTCCTAGCAGTAATTCTAGTCTCTAAAAATGTTTATACATAAACGGTCTTGAAATTTGAAATGAAAATGCTAAACACTCATGCCTCTGTATCCCAGCTAAGATTTGCCAATCCTCTGGAAGGGCAGGATTCATTTCTAAATATTTAAGAAGGAAAGTCAATAACTATATTTAATAAATTATAGCCTTCTGTAAGTTGGAGAGAATTCGGAAGGAACCTCCCACTCAGTAGAACTGTGCCCCGCGAAGCCAGACAGCATTTCCAGCTCAACTCATCAGAAAACTCACTGCCAAAGCCTCCCCCTCCCACCCTGCCCCACGGTCAGGCTGACCCAGGCCCAGGGCACCACTCAGCCCATGGGACTGCCTCTCTCTGCCTCTCTCCTCTTCCCCGTGCTCTGGAGGTGGCCTCTCCTCCTCAGTGGGGCATTGTGGGGAGTGGGGGGCGGGTCCTTGCTGTCTGCCTGGCTCCGTCCCTGGGCCTGGCTCCGTCCCTGGGCCTGGCACAAGGTGCTCGAGACACGTGTGGGATAAAGACAGAGGGCGCGAAGGAGCTCAAGATACAGAGTGAGGTCCTGGGACCTGCTGCCCTGGAAAACCTCTGGGTGTGGTCAGGGCGTGACTCTGTCAGCCTGGGCACCACTCCTCCCTGCCTTGCCGCTCGGCTCCTGCGTCTCCGACATCTTTCCCACCCAGGGACTCCAGGCGTCCCCTGACTCCTCTTTAGTTTGCCAACGTGCTTCCCAGCCTGTGGCACCACTTGGGGTCTGATGAAGGCAGGGGACCAGGGGTGCTGAGCTCTGTGGTCTGAGATGCCTGGAAAAGCTCCCCGCTCTGTGGCTTTGGCCGGCCCTGCCGTGCTGACCACAGGTGACGCTCCAGTCGGCCCTGACACATGGTTTGTTGGCCAACATTGCGTTGTGTATTTCTCAATACGAAATAAAAAATTTTAAGTCTCACTTAACAACTATGCCCACGTGCCCATGGCTTCTCAGCCACCCTCAGACACTGGCGACCACAGTGAGCCGGGCAGCAGGGTCCTGTTTACCTAGAGCAACTGCCACGTGTGGGCTTGTGCTGTGACACCATCTAGGGACATCTGCTCTGGAAGAGGTCAGGAGAAAGGACCAGGCTCAGGGCTGTCCCCGACGTGCCTGGAACGAGTGTGTTCAAAATACAAGGAGATGTCTGTGATGAGAGGAAGGCAGGAGGGTTAAGCAACCTCCAACTGCGTCCTTTTCAGGAAGGTTCACAGGCCATTTTCCCTCACCCCAAACTGGAAGGTGAAGAGTGAAGGGCAAGTGCAAAGTGGGGTCATTTCGAGCCCATCTGTCCCAAGTCCGACTCTCGCCATGGGACACAGGACAAACGCCTGGCACTGACCTCCGCCGGGATGCTGGGGACGGCGGGCGCGATGCCGTTCTCTGCGCTGACGCTCCCGGAGCTGTTGTTAGGTGAGCTGGGTCCGGAGCCTGGGGCGCTGCTGCACGCGGAGTCTGCAGAGGCAGAAATATCGCGGTGAGTGTTACTCCACGCGGAGAGAGGGCCATGTGGAGGGAGGGCCATGTGGAGGGAGGGCCGCGCTGACCTGTGGCCCGAATGCCCGGTGCCTTCCATGGACCTGCTTGTTAGCTTGCGACAGGCAGAGGTCCCAACGAAAAGAACATGGCCATGGTTTCAAAAAAGAAAGTATGATGCTGATTTCTGATTTTCTAGTTTGGCCACTGACTTCACTTTTTCTAGGACATGCACGTTACCAATTTTATACCTCATTTGATTTTCAAGACCATTTTACACACCAAAAAGATAAATCCTTAAACACTTATTAGTAACCTAACAGAAGACCAGGAAATGCAGAAGCTAAGTGACTTTGAAAAGCAAAAGGTCAGCTTTCCTGTGCTCACTATAAAAAGCTTCGTTCAAAATAAAGCAACCTACCATTAGTGTTGACTCTGGGCTGAATCCTCTCATTTTCCCTACATAGCAGCAAGCAGCCAGGGGAAAATATAGCCAGTGTCTCCTGAGATCTATCAGTGCTACTGAAAAACACGCGCTCGGACAGTCTTAGAGGATCTTTAACCATCTGCGTGGCTTGACCCTGGTTAATGAGACCAGATTCCGCTCTGACTGAATGTGACTTCCAAAATGAGCCACATCCAATCCAAAGATCCCTTCACCTCTGAAGGGCCTGCTGTTATTTCGGGCACACACATCCACCGTGGGAGGCCACTGCGGCTCTTGATATTCATGCAAGGATTTGTTTGGCTTGTCATATGATGTTTAGTTTAATGGCATTTTAACAATGGCATCATCTGGTTAAAGCTTTCCAAAGAAAACATAACGTGACCTATTTGCCTCGAGAACTCCAGGCGTCTGCTGTTCAGCAATGACTCCGGGTGCTCAGAATCTCGCCCCAACCCATACGCACAGCACATACAGGTCAGAAGGAAGGGGCATGGTGGGGGTCATGGAGGGGAGGGTAAGGGACATTTTCCCCAAGTAGCCCCTCAAAGGAACCGTCCCCAGTAAAGCCTCCTCCATGGTCTGCTTGCTGCCCGGGTCCTCCTGGAACCCACGAGGATGCAGGCGCCCACTCATGCTGACTCACATGGTATCCACGCCTGCTGGAGGTGGTGACTCTGCAAATATAGCCCTGAGCCACAGTGAGGAGGATGAGGAGGGTGGGGGGACAGGAAAAGACACCCACAGCTCCCCCAACCTGGCAGATCTGATTCCAAACATCGCCTTTATTAGCTCATCCATCTCTCAGTCACTGTTTGAGGAAGGTGCCATTACGACCCTGTTTCACAGAAGAGGAGATCGAGGCACGGAGCAGCAACATCACTCATCCCAGGCCACAAGGCTTGAGGGAGCCATCAAGGGTGTCTGCATACCAGAGTTAACCCAGCTGGACGGTGAAGGCGCGCCTCCTCTGTCGACCACGCTGCCCACCCAGGAACACGCTGGGTACATCTTGCCCTTGACAGCAGGGCAGTCTAAACCTCTCAAGGGCAAACCACTTTGTCCACCCAGAAGCCCTACACCAGCTGCTCCTCATGGCTCTTGGAGCTCAAATGAGTGTGGGGTCAGCTCACTGTCCTGGGCACTGAGCACGAATACAGGACCGGGTCCCGACCCTGTCCCCTCCTCTTTCTCTCCCTGGTCCTCTCACCCTCTCACTTCCACCAGACACTAACACCAGAGGTAGGCTTCTCCAGCTGCCGAGGCCATGTTATTTGCACTGTGAGTGGGCATTCTGAGAATGCCACCTGGGCTGAGCCAGTGTTTGCATTTCACTCAAGAAAGCAGGACCCGCCTTCTCCAGTCCCCTCCAACTCTCCCACCTCTGCCCCACCTGAAGCCCACCGTGGCCCACCCTAGACCCCTGCTTTCTGATGCCAACCTGTCTCCAGCTACACACCAAGATCCAGCAGACCTTCCTTGAAACGGGCGCCTCCCAGCTGTGTCATCAGATAAACACCCTCACGCATGTGCCTAGGGAGTCCAGACAACTTTTGGGGACGGTAAAAATTACACGTGTAACTTTCCACCCACTTTTAACTCAATGAGGTTAATTTTTTTTTTTTTTTGCATTCTACTTCCTGAATAGGTCTCAGAAAATTCATATAAATGCATAATCTTCATAGTATTATTTAGATCAGCAAAACGGGAACACCACTGGAGGTGCACAAAATACGTGTGGCTGAAATTGAGTGGAGGATGAAGGATGGGGCAGGAAGATGGTGAGAACTCAGCGGTGAGGAAGGCGCAGAACACGGGCTGCGGGAAGGCGTGCAAAGTGAGAGAACTCAGCTCTGAGGATGGCGCAGAACACGGGCTGCAGGAAGGCTTGCAGGGTGAGCAGGATTCACTCTGGACAGAGTGCATATGGGAACGCATTTTCTTCTTTGTGCTCTACAGTAGATATCCATTTAATTAGTGACTGAGAAAAAGCAGAGTATCCACCTGGCTCTCTATCTCCAAGAACCGCAATTGCCTCCACCGCTCCGTGTGGGACCACCCTGCCGAATACTTGTCTTCTGAAAATCGGCTCCACTCAGAGCAGCCTCCCCACGGTGGCAGCTCCCTGGTGCCAGTGCTGGCCAGGAAATGCACAACCCTCTGCCTCTCTGCCCCAGCCCCACTCACCTGCCAAGTCCCAGTGCAAATGCCACCTTCTGCAGAGCTCTGCTGGCTCAGCGTGGCTTGTGCTGATCTCCCAGTCCCTACGTCCCTCCGCATGGGCTCTCTCTATGCCACAGCTCAGCAATGATCACGCCCTGCCACGCATGGCTCCTGGGTGAGCTCAGCACTGAACACGCCCTGTCACTCATGACTCCTGGGTGAGCTCAGTACTGAACACGCCCTGCCACACATGGCTCCTGGGTGAGCTCAGCACTGAACATGCCCTGTCACTCATGACTCCTGGGTGAGCTCAGTACTGAACACGCCCTGTCACACATGACTCCTGGGTGAGGTCAGCACTGATCACGCCCTGTCATGCATGACTCCTGGGTGAGGTCAGCACTGATCACGCTCTGTCACACATGACTCCTGGGTGAGTTTAGCACTGATCACGCTCTGTCACACATGACTCCTGGGTGAGTTTCGCACTGATCACGCCCTGTCATGCATGACTCCTGGGTGAGCTCAGCACTGAACACGCCCTGTCACACATGACTCCTGGGTGAGTTTCGCACTGATCACGCCCTGTCATGCATGACTCCTGGGTGAGGTCAGCACTGATCACGCTCTGTCACACATGACTCCTGGGTGAGCTCAGCACTGATCAGGCTCTGTCACACATGACTCCTGGGTGAGCTCAGCACTGATCAGGCTCTGTCACACATGACTCCTGGGTGAGCTCAGCACTGATCAGGCCCTGTCACACATGACTCCTGGGTGAGCTCAGCACTGATCACACCCTGTCACACATGACTCCTGGGTGAGGTCAGCACTGATCACGCTCTGTCACACATGACTCCTGGGTGAGCTCAGCACTGATCACACCCTGTCACACATGACTCCTGGGTGAGCTCAGCACAGATCAGGCCCTGTCACGCATGACTCCTGGACGGTCTCACGTGTGATGTGCTGCTTGCTCAAATTAGATCACAAGCTCTGTCTCACTATTTTTGTGCCAAGCCCAGTGCTGACTCAAAAACAGTTCTCGGTAGTCACTGGGTGACAACAGGAACACCAGCTTTAACACTCAGAAGAAGCTTGCTGAAGACTGTCTCATCCACTGCAAACTTAAAAAAAAACAAAATGCAACGGTTCACGGGTCCATTAGAGCTGGCCAAGCAAGGCACTGCTCGTAGAAAAAAGGCTGCATTGGAGTTTGCAAGCTTGTAACTTACATGATTCCTCATTTGAACTGAATCTTCCCCAGTCAGTTAGACTTAGTGAAACTTTTAGATTATAACATTTCTTGATGTCTGTAGACAAGGTCTGTGTGTACTACAACGGCCAGAGGAAAGAAACCTGTACCAGAAATGACAAATATGGAGTTCCCCCGGGCATGAAGGTGTCAGATACTTTTTAATAGAAATCCACAAATATCCAGACCCAGACCCTTAGACTGGGGCTAAGAGCTCCTGAAGTAGACAGGGGACAGGGCACGAGAAACAGGCAGGGCCCCGTGTTTAGCAGGGAGGTCTGGCTCTCACCTCACTGCAGAAGCAGAGTCCATGATGCCAACGCTCACACGCACAGGGCATGGCACCAGGAGCCCCCTCCCAGGCTTCCCTAGGCCAACAGCCTACTCAATGGAACTATGCTTTTCACAGACCAGCTACCATGAGCCTTGGCCTTCAAATCGAACGCTTTCTGTTGTGCAAACATGTCCACTGCCTCCCCTCTATCCAGGCTGTCCCCAGGCAGCCCCTTTATCCTGGTGCTGTGATTTCAGGAGCAGTGGGTGAGGGGGTGTACCCTAGTGGTGGTTGGGGGTGGGTGGTGCTCTGGATGGGGCTATGCCCTCAAGAGGGACGGCTGAGCCTTCAGGAGGGCGCTCTGCCCAGTCTTGTCCTTCCGTGTGTCCACCACTAGATGGCGCCAACCGTGACCCGTCATTAGGGCCAAGCTGAAGCAGCTTCACTCCTCGCTTCCCCTCCTGCTCAGTGGATGGGTGCCCTGGTGTGGGAAGACGTTAAAATGTCCTGGTGGTTCAGACACTGCTCAGGGACAGCGGAAAGCAGGGCAGGGAACACGGTTCAGCACTACCAGGACGGCATTGGTTAAGATCCACCTTCAGAGAAGCCTCAACTCAAGCTCCTGAATGGATCTCCCGCAGTGCCAAGCTGGGGGACCCTCGTGTACCTGAGTCACTAACGCCGAGAACGGGGCCTGGCTTAGACACGCTAGAGTCATCAAGCCTGGTCCCCGAGGCCTGGCACTTCCAGCATCATGGGAACAGGACCACACTGGGGGTTGATAGCATCAGGCAGACACGTGGGTTTTCAGAGGCTCCCGAGAGAAACCGCCTAGGGTAGGAAGGCCTGGCAGAGAGGGCAGTGGGGCAGGTGTACCTGCTCAGCTGACATACCTGTGACATCCAATGGACGCTTTTTTAGAGCAGTGACCACTGGCCCGTCTTTCCTGCGTAGCAGAGGGCTGCTCCGTCTTTCGGCCACTTTCTGCTTTAGCCTGGACCGTAATTTCAGATTCGGTTCAGAAGCTGCATGGAAAGGAGATGTCATTACAGCCAGGCAGATACCACTGGGCTCAAGGTTATCCTGTTGGTGGTTTTTTAAAAATATGCACTCTGGGGAATACATATTCGCTCAACACTGCCATGTTGCTGCAGGGGAGAGCGACGGGAACGCACAAAGCAGGGGATTCTAACTCCCATTCATCAGTCCCAAATAATGAACAAAATGTATCTGGTGCTTTGGATAAATTTCTGTGACCACAGCATTATGCAAGCGCTGGCAGTATCTTCACAGAATCTGGCCACGACTGCGGTTTCCAGCAGATGGGAACCAGGACTGACAAGCTGATTCTCTGGGCGTGGCAGGAGGTTGCTGAGGTGTGAAGTCACTTAATGGCGATGTCTCATAACTAATGCTCTTCTAGATAATACACCCCTATCTTTATAGCTGTGTTGCTCTAAAACCAGACACAGACTGACAAACAGGGATGTGACACCGGGCTCAGGGATGAGGATGGTGTCCACGCTGCACACTTTTTGCTCACCTGTGCATCGCCCCAGCTATGCCAGTCAGTGAGGCCTCCAGAGCTGAGGCTGCTATCCCCACTCCCCCCTGGTGAGGCTCAGCAAAGCCCATCCCAACACCTGTGCCAGCTTCACCTTTCATCTGACCACAGGGTGAAGGTACTGGGCGTGGGTCGGTCTCTGTGAACAGCTCTGACTGTGCGGACAGAGCCATTTGCGAATCTGCATCTTCCAGCCCGTGGTGGTTCCCAACCGTCTGCATCTGGAACCCAAACCTCCACGGCAGGGCCTGCCTTGGGAAGCACCAGGGATGTAAAGGCAGCAACCGGAGGCAAAGAAATCCCCAAACCCAGCTGGGAGAGGTTATTGGCTTTCAGAGTCCAGAACAGCGCCAAGAGACATGTGTCACCCAAGCCTTTGAGTTCTGAGGTTTCACTTGGCTCCTTTCAAGGTTCTACCACTTGTAGATTTGCAAATTGGGAGATTTTACCTCTTTATAAGAATTAGCACTCCTGCCGTTCTTAATCTTTCCGGAACAGGAAGTGCACTGCTTCCAGAGCAACAAGGAAGGAGATGGAGTTTCTCTTGGAAGCAGGACTGACGTGGCTGGGCGACGGGGACCAGGCCCCATGTGACTTCACTCTTTGGGACACGCGGGCAGCCCAGGACCTTCCCACTCTGGAAAAGGCTTTCAGTCAGGGACAGTTTTTCTGCAGGTCTTAGAAGGATGTGGGAGAAGCAAGCTCCCTAAAACAGGCTTCCCAGAGAAACCAGAGGTGCTGTGAGCAGGTGCCAGACTCTGAGCCTCCGCCTGCTCTGCAGCGCGCGAGGCCTCTGTGCTGTGGCTCGGAGGACCTAGATGACGACAGATGATGGGTTCAGCCACAAGCCGGCCTCTCCATGGGTTACTGACCAGGGCACGCTTCTGTGCCTAACACAACCGACGAGGCAAACGTAGATTCACATGCTCCACTTCTATTTCCACGCTGGGTTTCTTGCCATTATTCGAAAAACAAAACACAACAAAAAAAGCCAAGCCAAAAAACCCAGCTGATGACCAGGCAAGAAAACAGCACCTCTTCTCCCACCACCACATCTCCACTGAAACCCACGTGGGCTCCGCAGGGACTCCTCGGGCCTGGGACAGCTGATGACCAGGCAAGAAAACAGCACCTCTTCTCCCACCACCACATCTCCACTGAAACCCATGTGGGCTCCGCAGGGACTCCCCGGGCCTGGGACAGGAGCCACTTCTGAGAGGCAGGGGCTGTGTGTGCCCACAGAAGAGCACAGGGTCCCCGGCCCTGTGTCAAAGGCCTTCCTCGGTGGCTGCCCTGCCGCATGGAGTGGGACATGTGACATTGGGAGGCAGGCATGACGTGGTCACTCCAGGTCACCATGGACTGGCTGTGCTACTGCAGCCCAGTGCACGACCTCCCCCAGGCCCTGTGGGGGTCACCACACTGCCCCCAGGTCATCAGTCGGGCAGCAGATCCTCCGCAGCCCTGCCAGGCACTCCAGACTCCTTGTGCAAGAGACCAGGCACTCCAGACTCCTTGTGCAAGAGACTCTCGCGGAGAGCCCCATGGCGGCTGCCTCACCCCACCGCTCCCCTCCCCTCCCCCCCTTCCTCAGGCCTCTGCTCCACACCCCTCCCAAGGTTGCCCTGATCCCCCACAGCCCCACTGCCCCCATCACAGCCCCACTGCCCTGTTTTCCGCACAGCTGCCTTCTCAGCATCTGGAATTCTTCTGTCCCTCACCTGTTTATCCTCTGCCTCCCCAGCCTGCACACCTGCCTGGCCTCCCTGATTCTAGCTGACTGCACGTCCCTGGTTGGCTCTGCCTCCAGGGTGGCTGCCGCTGACCAGGAGGCTCCAGGACACCATGCCAGCACTGCCAAGGACAGCATGGCGTGAGGCTGGCCCTTCACTCGCCCCTGCCCCGTGAGCTAATCGGCACTCTGGCTTGCCCCCAGAACCTATCAGACAAGCAGGGCTCTGGATGCAGGGCTGGGGGAGGGGACTGAGCAGCAGCACGTGGACCAGGAGAGAAGGGGGACGCTGGAGCCTCCCCAGGGCACATGAAGTGGCCTTTCTGGGGAGAACAGAGAAGGCCTAGGGGGCGGAAGGCAGCTGGGGGAGCCGCACACCACAAGGACCAGCTCACTGCCTGCTTTCAGGTGGCCAGCCTTCCTGCTTCCTGCCCTCCCTCATTACTGCCAGGCTGGGCGTCTCATAGATTCACTTAAGACACAGTGACCTACATTTTCAGTCCTTCAAATGCATGTGTCTTAAAGCTTGCACAATGCCTGTAACTCCAATAATTCTGCCAAAGGCAGCCAAAGTGGAAGATGCAGGTAAGCCGGCACCTGGTGATGGTGAGGGTGGAGGCTGCAAGTGCACCGGCTCAGTGCAGCAGCCCCTTCACCACCCTTGTGGGTCTTCCACTCATTCCAGGCACGACGTGGCCAGGCAGAGGAACTGCAGGAACTGGATCCCACCCCTAAGAGGGCTGCAGGTACACTGACAGAACCAAAGTATCAGGCCAGAGGCCTCATGGAAAAGTCGCTCCCACCAAGTATGGGTGAGGGCAGGAAGGGTGCCAACTGCACTTCCAAATGCAGTGTCTGCTCCTTAGGGAACAGGGAGCAGGTGAGATCGTTTCTCCTGAAGCCAATCAAGTAAATGACTAATTAAGGCGACACAACATTCTAATCACAACCTTAAAATTCAACACAGTGCCCACTGCCTAGCAGGTGCCTTCATCCTTCTGCCAAAAGCAATTCTGATGGAGACAGGCTCGCTCCTCCCAACTTAAACATCCTGAGAGTCAGCTGCAGGTGAAGTGGCTCTCAGAGCCAGAATGCTTTAACTGTTTAGCGGCTGGGTTTACAGAGGGGAAATGCGTGCACGTGGCACGAGTGTGGAGGGTGGTATCTTTGTGGGCCTGATGCAATGTCCAGCAGCCAGCGAGGACGGAACCCATTGATTTAGAAGCAGAGATGCAACATCGCTGTGGGACAGGGTGTGCAGGCAGAGCTGCAGAGAGGAGGTAACTGCTTCCAGCTGCTCTGCCTTGAAATCCTAAAGTGACACCAAAGGAAGTATTAAAGAGGATAAAGACAAGAGGACAAAAACGCAAGTGCAGAAGGAAGGGGCTGGAGAAAAACTTGAGAATTGTCAGAAGGGGGAATAAAAGGATAAAAAGATGAAAAATGGGAGTGCAAAGATCCTACAACAAATTGCTGAAAATGCCAGGAGAGGAGAGAATCAGCTGGGTGGAGAAAATCATGAGCAGAAACTCCAGACCTACTTCTCCAGCTGAAGAGGAGCTGGACACGGAGGCCAAGTATCCCCCACCTGCGAGATCCCAAACTGCTTCAGAGCTCTGGGGACAAAGGCTCGGCCTTGAGAACAGTTTTGTACTCGGCAACAGCCACATTGAGGGCAAGATGATGACCTGAAAAGCGTGCAGGAAATGACTTCCGTCCCCAACCAACTGATCAACCAAGGGTGTAACAGGATAACGATATTTACCAGTAACGAGGACTCCAAAAACTCATGCTCCATGCACGACTTCTCCAAGAGCCACTGGAAGACATGCATGACCAAGATGGCAGAGGAAAGCAAGCACAAAGGAGGCCGCAGAAAGGAGGCCACGGAGCCCGGGAGAGGAGGCGGGGGCCAGGCCGGGACAGCAGACCATTCAGACACACCGGGCAGTGAGGCCAGACGCACCAGGAGGCCTGCTGTGCGGAGGAAAGTCTCCTAAGTATGCTGAAATGTGGGCCTGAATAACAGGCAGGTGTGAAACTAAGCAAATGAAAAAAAAAAGATCAACTTCCGGAAAAATTTCTACAAGGTGAATGCAGCCCAGGTGGACTCTGGTTCTGCTGTGAACGTGACACAAGCTGTAATAATGCAGGCTGGACAGGCAGTCAGGGATGGCCGTTCTCCCGTCATGAACATCGTGGGGGTCTATGTGAATGTACATTTATTTGCTTTGGTAAAAATAAAAAGATAATTCTAGCCAGGCATGGTGGCTCACACCTGTAATCCCAGCACTTTGGAAGGCTGAGGCGGGCAGAGGTCAGGAGTTCGAGATCAGCCTGACCAACATGGTGAAACCCTATCTCTACTAAAAATACAAAACTTAGCCAGGTGTGGTGGTGGCACCTGTAGTCCCAGCTACTTGGGAGGCTGAAGCGGGAGAAACGCTTGAACCCAGGAGGCAGAGGTTGTCCAGCCTGGGCAACAGAGCGATGTTCTGTTTCAAAAAAAATAAAATAAAATAAATAAAAAGATAATTCTAAGAAGACAAATGACAGACTGGAATCTAACTTCTATCATACATGAAAACACAGGATTGAAAACAACATATAAACAGTAGCTACAAAGGAACAAGAAAAGACAACACCTGATAGAAGAACAGGTAAACGAACTGCCGCTAAACAACATCCATTTAGCATGGAGGGAGCCACCTCGTGTGCCCTGCATGGTTCCATATGCTGAGCACCAAGTGGCTCTGAAGACAGGGCCTGCTCAGGGCGGCCCCGGCGCCCACCTCCGGGGCACCAGCCACCCTCGATCTTGAAGCACGTTGCTCATGTGATCCTGGGGAGGGGGACGCACACAGGCGTGCCTGCCCTTGACTGATGGTGACGGCACTGCTCACTCAAACACCGACAGGCTCGCCATCTTTGTCACCGGCCAAATCGGTAGAATGAACTGCAGCACCATCCCGTCCTGCTCGTGGAGAGGGTGGGGACAATGGACTCTCAGGCTGCTGGGGAGGGGGTATCATTTGCTCAGTGTTTTAGAATATACATACTCTCTGAACCAGCAGTTCCATTTTCAGAACGTTCTCTACAGAAATACTAGCACAGTGAGGAAAGGTGCTCAAAGTTGCTGGCAAAATGGTAACTAGAAAACAGTCCTCCTTACAACTATATCTTAGACTACTTGAGAGAAAGGCATTGAGCTTCATACGTAGAAATGAAATAATGGCCACAATATAATATTAATTAAAAATAAAGGTAGAGGAGAAGATGCAAAATGGGTATTTTTGTTAACAAGACAACTCAGATACACACAGAAACAAAGATACACAGACACACAGAAACACAGACACACAGACATACAGATACACACAGACATACAGATACACACAGACATACAGATACACACAGACATACAGATACACACAGAAACAGATACACACAGACATACAGATACACACAGAAACAGATACACACAGACATACAGATACACACAGACATACAGATACACACAGACATACAGATACACACAGAAACAAATACACACAGACATACAGATACACACAGAAACAGATACACACAGACATACAGATACACACAGAAACAGATACACACAGACATACAGATACACACAGAAACAGATACACACAGACATACAGATACACACAGACATACAGATACACACAGACATACAGATACACACAGAAACAGATACACACAGACATACAGATACACACAGAAACAGATACACACAGACATACAGATACACACAGAAACAGATACACACAGACATACAGATACACACAGACACACAGACATACAGATACACACAGACATACAGATACACACAGAAACAGATACACACAGACATACAGATACACACAGACATACAGATACACACAGAAACAGATACACACAGACATACAGATACACACAGAAACAGATACACACAGAAACAGATACACACAGAAACAGATACACACAGACATACAGATACACACAGAAACAGATACACACAGACATACAGATACACACAGACATACAGATACACACAGAACAGATACACACAGACACAGATACACACAGACATACAGATACACACAGACATACAGATACACACAGACATACAGATACACACAGAAACAGATACACACAGACATACAGATACACACAGACATACAGATACACACAGAAACAGATACACACAGACATACAGATACACACAGACATACAGATACACACAGAAACAGATACACACAGACATACAGATACACACAGACATACAGATACACACAGAAACAGATACACACAGACATACAGATACACACAGACATACAGATACACACAGAAACAGATACACACACACAGGTACACACACAGATATATACACAGATATATAGAAACACAGATACACACACAGAGACACAGAAACACAGAAACACACACACACAGATATACAGAAACACAGATACACACAGAAACACATACACACAGATATACAGAAACACAGATACACACACCTCACGCAGAAACAGAGACACACACACAGATACACACACAGATATACACACAGATACACAGAAACACAGATACACACAGAAACACAGATACACACACACACAGATATATACACACACCTCACGCAGAAACAGAGACACACACACAGATACATACACACACACACAGATACACACACCTCACGCAGAAACAGAGACACACACACAGATACATACACAGATATACACACAGATACACAGAAACACAGATACACACAGAAACACAGAAACACACACACAGATATACAGAAACACAGATACACACAGAAACACAGATACACACACACACAGATACACAGAAACACAGATACACACACCTCACGCAGAAACAGAGACACACACACACAGATACACACACAGATATACACACAGATACACAGAAACACAGATACACACAGATACACACACACACAGATATACAGAAACACAGATACACACACCTCACGCAGAAACAGAGACACACACAGATACACACACAGATACACACACAGATACACAGAAACACAGATACACACAGAAACACACACACACAGATATACAGAAACACAGATACACACACCTCACGCAGAAACAGAGACACACACACAGACACACACACACACAGATACACAGAAACACAGATACACACACGGATGCACACAGAGAAACAGACACACAGACACACAGAAACAGAGATACAGAAACACAGACACACAGAAACAGATACACAGAAACACCGATATACACACACACAGATACACACACACAGATACACGCACAGAAACACAGATACACATACACAGAAACCTACACAGAAACACAGATACACACCCCACACAAACACAGACACACCCTGAAACACAGATACACAAACATACACACCCTGCACATGGGCAGAGAAAGATATCTGGACAGATACATATCAAACGAATAACAGCAGCTACCTCTGGGAAGTCTGATTCAGGGTGTGTGGACTGAGTTTGTTTTAATTTATCACAGGCATGCATTACTTCTGTGGTTCTTTTAAAGAAGGTACCGTGTGTGATGCGTGCAGGTGGCGTGCTTTCCTCCACACTCTTTCTTCCTCAGTCCTCTCAATGAAAATATTTCATTTGCTGCCAATCTCAGTGTAGTTTTACCATTGAACAGTGGAAAAAAATATGTATTTGAAAACGATTAGTTCAAGAGTTCCTGGAGTACATTCCACATTAGGAAGAGTTCAGGCTTGACGGATGTCAAAGTTGGAAGGATGGGGCACAGAGCGCTGGGTGGCCCACTCTCCTGACACAGAAACTGCCTAATATGTAACCAAACTCACCATTCCTCTAACTTTTTTTGGAAAGGCACACAAAGCCTATTTCAGAACTTTCAGAATACACTCACGCTCACTTTTTAAGAACATGAAATTGATGGAGGACCCAGCCCGGCACAAGAGCCCCTGAATCTCTGTGGGAGGCTGCCTACCTGGTAGCAGGAAGCTTGGCTGAGTTGGCTCTGGTGGGCATTACAGACATGAATCCTCTTCCTGTCTCCTCAAAGGCAGCTTGAGGAACAAGAGATTCCACCAGCCACTGCCTGAGCGGCAGCTGAAGGGATACTCACCACGCCGTGCCTCCTGAGGTATATACCACACCTTTACACACAGCAGCACAGAGTCTCACCACGCCGCACCTCCTGAGGTATATACCACACCTTTACAAACAGCAGCACAGAGTCTCACCACGCCGCGCCTCCTGAGGTATATACCACACCTTTACACACAGCAGCAGGGAGTTTCACCACGCTGTGCCTCCTGAGGTATATACCACACCTTTACACACAGCAGCACAGAGTCTCACCACGCCGCGCCTCCTGAGGTATATACCACACCTTTACACACAGCAGCAGGGAGTCTCACCACACCGCACCCCGAGGTATACACCACACCTTTACACACAGCAGCAGGGAGTCTCACCACGCCGCACCCCGGGGCATATACCACACCTTTACACACAGCAGCACAGAGTCTCACCACGCCGCACCTCCTAAAGTACATACCACACCTTTACACACAGCAGCAGAAAGTCTCACCATGCTGCGCCCCCTAAGGTATATACCACACCTTTACACACAGCAGCAGGGAGTTTCACCACACTGTGCCTCCTGAAGCATATACCACACCTTTACACACAGCAGCAGAGAGTCTCACCACACTGTGCCTCCTGAAGTACATACCACACCTTTACACACAGCAGCAGGGAGTCTCACCATGCTTCGCCCCCTAAGGTGTATACCACACCTTTACACACAGCAGCAGGGACGCTCACCACGCCACGCCCCCTGAGGTATATACCACACTTTACACACAGCAGCAGGGAGTCTCACCACGCCGCACCCCGGGGCATATACCACACCTTTACACACAGCAGCACAGAGTCTCACCACGCCGCACCTCCTAAAGTACATACCACACCTTTACACACAGCAGCAGAAAGTCTCACCATGCTGCGCCCCCTAAGGTATATACCACACCTTTACACACAGCAGCAGGGAGTTTCACCACACTGTGCCTCCTGAAGCATATACCACACCTTTACACACAGCAGCAGAGAGTCTCACCACACTGTGCCTCCTGAAGTACATACCACACCTTTACACACAGCAGCAGGGAGTCTCACCATGCTTCGCCCCCTAAGGTGTATACCACACCTTTACACACAGCAGCAGGGACGCTCACCACGCCACGCCCCCTGAGGTATATACCACACCTTTACACACAGCAGCAGGGAATCTTACCACACTGCACCTCCTGAAGCATATACCACACTTTTACATACAGCAGCAGGAAGTGTGGGCACTGCCCATTTCTGCCTGGTCCCACCCCTCTCTCCAGCAGTTTCTGCAAACTGCATGAGAACAAGAGATGACAAGCAATGGTCAGGGGTTCTGCATGAAACAGAGAGCCCCTTCCCAAACTGAGGGATGTTTGTCAGGGTGGAAAACACACTCTGGTCCTATTTCACAGTACCCTGAGCCTACTCTACACATGGATAAGAACAAAGTACCTGTAACTTTATTCAGGTCACTAGTATACAGGAGAAAGCCATGAGCCAGCCTATTGACACGCTGTAGGGCTTGACTGATGAAACAGCCATGAAGTCATGAAGGGGACGCCCACTGCCCCACCTTGCAGACCGGTGGACACAACAGTAGGTTGTCTCATCTGCCCAGGACACAGCGTCGTGGGCGCCAGCCTGGCCACAGACCCTGTGCTCTTCCTCACCAAGCAGGACAGCTTCCCCCCAAAATGGAGGAAAATGCACCCTTCTCTGCACATGTAAGCAATGGATGGATGTTTTCCATGGGCGGCCATGACCCTGAGCGACTGGTTTCCGAAGGCCCCGGGTGAGGGGGGCAGACTCTTCAAGGCTGACCATGGAGGCAAGTGCAGGGGGAGCCCAGGACCTTTGGCTGACTGCCCAGATCCATGATCCATACAGGGGTCATCAGAACTCCATCCCTAGGACCAGCCCAGCCCCCTCCCAAGTCACACCCAACTGCGGGGACCCAGCCCCACCAGGCAGGCTAGAGAATGCCTTCACAAGGCTGAGGGGTCACCAGCGTCTCACCGAACATGAGCTCTGGCGTTTTGCTTCCTTAAAAGAGCCAGGATAATCCATGGCAGTGCCACAGCCCAGGCCAGCAGGCGGGTCCTGGCACGTGCTAGGGAGAGTGTTTGCTGCTAGGACCGGGTGCCCAGGGACACATGAGGATGCTGGACAAGGAGTTCTGTGGAGAGCAAGGTTTCCAGTGCTCAGGTCCAAGAAGCTGCTGGCAATGGGCAGAACTGTGCTGGCTGGACAACAGTTAGTTGTTTTGGCCTCGTTTCATCCATCAGAAGTCACATGAGGGGAAAACTGAAGAGTCATTATAAAAAATACATGATGACTAATATCTTTAAGACGATGAAGATGTTACTGGGGAAAAATAAGATCCTTCAATATCATCAAAATGACAAAACGCTGCTTGCTTTTAAAAGTGGAAAAGCTTCCATTCCTCAGTGCGAACATGGACTCGAAGGCTCTGCTTAAATGCAGTTTCTGGTGAAGCCATCTAACACCCACACAGTGCAGGAAAGATCCAGCATCCTATGTCCGTGATAGTGATCCACACAGTTCTGTCTATTATGACTATATTTAAAAATACACATTTGGCAGCTTCACGAGTCTGCAAAAACCCAAAGTCAGGGTGACCCTTGAGGCTGCACAGACATGGGAAGGGACCAGGCACCACCTCACCCTGGGCCGAAATCTGGCAGGAGGTGAAGACCTCTGAAGTGGAGACACCCCTGCCGCCAATCTTCCAGGAAAGGGGCGGGGCCTCTGGCAGGAAGAGCTGGACCTGAGGCCCTGGGTAGAGGAGTCTGACTCTCGAGCCCAGCCTAGTTCTGAGCTCCTGGGAGATGGCACTCAGGTGAAGGCAAGCCAGGAACGAGGAGATGAGCCCTGAAAAGCCAACAGAGCAAGACGGGCGCTTCTGGCCAGATTGTTGGTATAAATCTTGGTGTTCACATCCTTGTGGTCCTGCTCTAAGTGGAGGCCAGTGGCTCCTGCTGGTTTCTACCTGAACTTGGGTATGGAGGGAAGGAGGTGGGGGGATGCCGGGTCCGGCAGTTACCAGTCATTGGATGGAGAAAAAAATCAAAATCACCCTAACAGCGTAGAGAAGCAAGAGCATAAACCACCCTGATCTGTTCCTACTCGAAGGACTTTGCAAATATTAATTCATTCACGTCTCATGACAGCCCCAGGAGAGAAGCAAATTAAAGATACATTTCACAGATGATGAAACTGAGGCACAGAGAGGTTCAAGAGCTCCTCCAAGTCCCAAGGTGGCGAGTGAAGGAGCTGGGCAGAAACTCAGGCACCTGGTCCTGCCCACAGGCACAGGCGACGTGAATGCCCGGAATATGCCCAAGCTGAGAATAGGAGTCACTGCATTGCTTTCACCAGGGAGGTTAGACATTTGAGCTGGTACAGATGTGACCTATCAGCAGAGCCAGCAAAGGACACGCAAAAAATGCATGGGGTGATGACAAAATTCACAAGACAGGGGCAAAGCTTTTCACATGCTCACAGGTCATACAATAGCCCTTTAGAGATGGAGAAGTGGGCAAACTGTGTGCCAGGTCAGTATAAGGTAATGTAAAGTCAAAATCATGTAATTATTTAAGTGTACATTACAATTATTAAAGATTATCATTTCAGTTCATTCAAGGAACTTCGTAACTAAAATGTAATGACGTGTTTCATATTACCAATTACTGCAGAAAAGCACAGATATAAATTACTTAGAATGAGTGACGTCACGTGTTTGAAAGTAGACAGATATGTCAAGGGTAATACAGGGTGTGTAACTACACACTATTCTCTTAAGTGGTTTAAACATTTTCTCTGAAATCTTTATGTTATTAATATTATGAATGTGGTAGTGATGTCTTTTTAAAAAAACTGATAATGCAATCAAATCTTAATTAAGTTCTTCTGGAGCACTACGTATTCTAAATAACATTTCCCGAAGTGTGAGAAGAGAATTTTCTCTTCCGTTCTCAAGGAAGCGGGGAGTTGGAGGGTGGTGCTATCACAAGGTTAGAAGCACAGTAGACGGTGTGGGAGACTTTGCTTCCAATCATCCTCAGAGAAACACAAGGCAGCACAGGAAGCCAACGGCCATGGAAACTGTGAGAGATGGCGGGGGCCCTGCCTATGGGAGAAAGGCCTCTGCTGGCGAACAGCAGGGCAGGGCCATGACAGGGTGGCATCTCCCACGCTGCTAGCCTTCCTTGCTACGAAGTTTTCATGCCGGGTTCTGTTTCTTAGAACAGGAGGCTGGTCCCCAGGTAGTGCTGATGTTTGGGATGGGGGAGGAGCCAGTGCAAACAGCTCCGAGGGCTCCCCTATCCCTGCTGTTCTACTACGAGCTGGGGTGTGGAGATGCTGGGGAACTGCTCTGGGGTCCTTGGTGGGAAGGCACGTCCCCACGTGAGGCCGACTTGCTCTGCTTGGCGGCCAAGCTCTCGCTGGACGCTCCCACCCGGGTCTGTGGCTCTGGAGTCAGTGCCACAGCCATCACTCCCAGGACAAGAAGAGACACTGGGACTAGGTGCATACCACAGCCGCGAGGATGTGCGTGTGAGCAGACCCACTGTGCTGAGGAGGAAACGGAGGCCAGAGGAACGGAGGGCATTTGCTTCTGGGCACACAGAACCATTATGTGAGTGAGCACAGATCCAACCCACAGCGCCTGATGGCAGCACCTCCGGGTTCCCACCCTCCGCCCTCGGTGTCACTCCAGTTCCTGGCGCAGGGTTCTTCCAGGTAGGCATGTTCCTCGCTTCCCCATTCCCCGGGTCTCTCTCCCAGCACAGGGCCCACCACTCACTGTGGACTTTGGTTTTGTTGATGGAATGTGATTAATAATAGCATCGGTCCCCAGAAAGGGAACCTGCAGGGCAATCTGCAAGAGTCGACCCACAGATTCTCTCCTGATATTACTGGGCACATCTTTCTGGAAAAAATACGGATCTCTAAATCGGTTCTTTCTGTCGAGCTTTAGGGCGCTCTCCAGGTGAAATCCAGGACCATTGTCAGTAGAAGCATCAGTAAGAACCACAGGCTCACACCCATGAAACTCAAAGCAGCAGCAGCTCTAGGTTCACTTTTCCCAATAAAGGCTTATGGCCCAAATGGAAATGCACCCATGTTTGCAGGATTCTTGTGCCTCTGACTTGGAGAGGACATGGCCATCCTGATATGGCCCTCTTCAGCAGGGTCTCCACCATCCCAATACAGCCCCTCCTCTGAGGTCATGGCTGGCCTATTATGACCCACTCCTCCAGGGACATGGCCAGCCCAATATGACCCACTCCACCCGGATCATGGCCGGCCTGATATGACCCACTCCACCTGGGACATAGCTGGCCTGATACAGCCCACTGCTCCAGGGACACCACCGTCTAAATACACCCTAACAGAGCCCACTCCACCGGGAACATGGCTGGCCCGATACGGCCCACTGCTCCAGGGACACCACTGTCTATACACCCTAACAGGGCCCACTCCACTGGGAACATGGCTAGCCCGATACGGCCCACTCCACCGGGAACATGGCTAGCCCGATACGGCCCACTCCACCGGGAACATGGCCAGCCTGATATAACTCACTCCTCTAGGGTCACAGCTGGCCCAATAGAGCCCACTGCACCTGGGACGTGGCTGGCCCAATATGGCCTACTCCCCTAGGGTCACAGCTGGCCTGATACGACCCACTGCTCCAGGGACGTGGCTGGCCTGATATGGCCCCCAGCAGCCCCTTGCAAAGCCTCACTGCTCCAGTGAAGAAGCCCTCGTGTGACTGAGTGCGTTGTTTCCACCCAGAATTGGCCGAAACCTTTGGATAACACAGAATCTGTTTAGCAAGAAAAAGTGGTGCCCCTAGGATTTCATCTCCAAGAGCCGCCCCCTAGGGAGGATGCCTTGGGATTTCCTACACTGTCTTGCAGTTTGTGGGATCCACTGGCCGTACCTGGGATGAGGCACTGCCCGCCCTCAGCGCCTGCTGCGGCTCCTGCCCTCACCACTTCTCTGGGCAGAGCCTCTGGAAGGCACTCCCTGGCCTCTGTTCTTGCTACCCCAGCGCATTGCCCACAGCCACCTTAATCATTATCTAAAGACACTGCCTGCTTCCTCCGCGGCCCCTGAGAAAGTTCCAGAGGTTCCGTCCTGACTTATCAGACACTGCTGCAGCCGCCTCTCCCTGCTTCGAAGATGGTCCAGGCACCTGCTTGTGCCTAAATGTCCTTCTCCCTCTGGCTTAGGACAGAAGAGTGGCACGTAACTCTGAGCCCAGCTGGGATATCCCCTGCAGGACAGAGTGAATTTCTTTCTCAGGAAGATTTCCTTCCCACTCTGGGGTCCTGGAAGGCCCTGCTGCCCGGGCACTGCCCACAGCCATCCCTGAAGGCCGCAGGCTCACCTGCTTTCAGACGGCACGTGGCCCACCAGCGGGAACCGCTTCACCCGTGACCACTGTGGGATGCCCTCAGTGTGGCAAAGCCTAACACACCACCGAAACAAGACTAAACTGAGTGTGCTTTCAAAGTGAGTTGGAGTCTTCAGTAGTGGTGTACATGCGTGAGGTTCGTTTCTTTTGGAATAAATAATAAGGAAATGCTTAAGGACATCTTTTCAAAATGATGCTCTAATGAAAGGAGCAAATATTTAAAAATCTGCAGGTGATTCCTTCTCTAAGTGGAAGACAGCAGTGGGCCCTGCGTGGCTTGTGGCGTGGAAGGTGCCTGTGCAGGAGGCCTCCCGGCCCACAGCATGCCTGGGACACTGACCTGTTTTCCTAAGAGGGAAGTCATCTTTGGCGTCGTACATTCCCAGGACTGGGTGGTTATAGGAGGTTGACACTCCGCTCTGGGGTGGAGAACTCTGGTCAAGGGAACTGTGCTGCGTTTTCCTGGAGAGAAGGCAAAGACAGACGGTTTAGTTTGCCCAGGGCACTGCCCCAGGCATGCTGCAGCCGAGAAGCCACACACAGGATGATCTTTCCCTTGAAACCTCAGCCCCACCTCAACAGACGCACCTCTTCCCTAGGGTCAAGCTGAAGTTAAAAGGAAACAAACAGGATGCTAAACAAGCAAGTAAACATCCAATGCCCACATCCTCCTCTGTGGGACCGGCAGTGCTCAGGGCTGGGATGGGCAGCACCTCTGGCGGTTTTCCTGGTGGCCGTTCTCCACCTGGCCCTGCCCTCTTAGATGGCTCCAGCCCGGTCTGTTCTCTACCAGGGCCACCACTGGCCACTCAGAGAGCCTGTCCCTGGTGGGGAGGGGCAGAGGAAGACAGTAGGCTATGGCGTAAGGAATCAAAGGTGAGGTCATAGGCAGCCGAGACGGGCCAAAAAACGGTCTAAGAACAAATGCTATGATGTCTGGGGCTGTCTCTGCCACCTGGAGAGAAGGAGCCCATGGGGCCGCCTCTCAGCAGAAGGCACCCATCGTCATCCGCGCCTTCACCAGAGTCACCTCCCTCTCTGGGGTAGGAACAGGATGGCAGCTACTGATACCCTGTGCCCAGGGAGCTGACCTACGAAAGGGACTTCCTGTATGAACAGCCGGGTACAACTCCACACCCTCCAGGCGGCAAGACAGGAGTAGTCTGCCAGGAGGATGGCCAGAGGAGGGACATGGGAGGAGGTGGGCCCTGGGCCAGGGCGGGGATGCAGGCTGCCACCCAGATGACCATCAGCAAGGCCTTTTTTGATGGCACTGACAGCTCAGTCTTGCTCAAAACACTGTGCTGAGTGGAATAAATTCTGAGTCTTTAAACTGTGTAATCTGCTTAATGACTAGAAACAAATTTGCCAACTTACTTATTTGGAATTTGTTAGACTATTTGAACACATAGTACATACACCACAGCAATGCACCTGGAGTTATTTGAATTAAGAATGGGAGCTTGTAAATGGGTACAGGTGTATACTTAAATATCTGAGAGCACACCAGTGCAAAGAATGTGCAGGACACTCGCAGACAAAATCGAGGAGGCGAGCCCAGGCGCCTGGGCCGTGGGGTGCTGGGCTGTGGGGTGCTGGAATGTGGGGTGCTGGGCCGTGCGGTGTTGGGCCATGGGGTGCTGGAACATTGGGTGCTGCGCTGTGGGGTGCTGGAACGTGGGGTGCTGGAACGTGGGGTGCTGGGCTGTGGGGTGCTGGAACGTGGGGTGCTGGGCCGTGGGGTTCTAGGCCATGCAGTGCTGGGCCGTGCATCACCTGAGGAGTCGGGGAGCTCCGGAAAACCGCACAGTTTCAGGCCATGTCCCAACCCCGCCCACTGCTCAGGGCACACCTCCAACCCCAAGCAGCTTTTGGCTATTTCCCGGGGAATTCCACCATGCAGTCAGGCTGGGACACACTTATCTGCACCTGTGCAGGGCCTGTGGCCTCCAAGTGGGACCACGGCCTTGTGCTAGCCTCCCTTCTCTTCCCTGTAGTTCTGCCCATCCTCTCAGAATCTCATGAAAAGGTCTGGGGGCAACACTCTTTCTCTACCAAAGAGTATTTTCAGATTGTGTCCTATGGGGAATGTGATCTTGGCTGATTCCAAACTTCTTCAACACCAAGTGACAGTCTGGGACTAGGTCTGCATTCACTTTTTCCTTCATAGGAAACACGGAGTGACTTGCACATGCATCCCATGAGTTAAAAAGATCAGTATTCACATAATAATAAACCATATAAATACACAGGATAAAATTATTATTATATTTCAATGGTAGGGTTTGCTTACAGTGAAGCAGGAGTTGCAAAAGTTACACTGGTTTAAGATCTAACAGACCTTCTCTTACTGTTCTGATCTTTTGAGGAGCTTTCAGTGTTAAAACCCCCATTTTCTTGTCAAATCTTAAAACGAGCAGAGCAGCAGGTGCAGGAGGGGCTCAGCCCTGACCCCAAATGCCAGCGCCGCCCCGCTGGACCACCTGGATGGATCCAGAGACCCCACAGGAGCGACCTCACCTCCTGCACAGCCCAGTTCACTGCCAGGGCCCACCCCACGGTGCGTCTGCCCTTCAGACACCAGGAGAGGGTGGCCCCCACCATCAGGGCTGGTCACACCTGCCCAGCCCTGGTCACATGGCCCCAGGCCAGACCGCACATGCGTGCCCTCCGTGAAGAAGCATCCAGCAGGGCGAGCAGAAGTGAAGCTCTATCCCTGCTGCAATCACACCCGCACCGCACACAATTACTCTCACTCACATCTGCACACCACACAACTAGTAACACCCACTCACATCCACACATCACACAACTACTCATACCCATGCCTCACACTACTCACACCCACACATACCTGCACCTCACACTATTCACACCCACACACACCTCACCCATATCCGTAACTGCATCTCACACGACTCACCTCCACACGTCACACACTCATACCCACGCTTCACAATACACCCACTCACATCCGCAGCTCACCAACTCACACCTGCATCTCACTATTACCCGCCCCCACACTTCACACTACTCACACCCACCCACACTGCACACTACTCACACCCACACTGCACACTACTCACACCCACATTCCACACCCCACACCCCCTCACAACCTAAACCCATCCACACCTCCTCACCTTACGCAAACTCATGCCTACATCCCACTTACACCCCACATCTACCTCACACCCACTTACACACATATCCCACCCACACCCCACACACCCACACTTCATGCCTCACACCCACCCACACCCCACGCCCACCTCCCACACACCCCCGCATCTCACACACCTGTCACCTTTCCCACACCTCACACTCATGCCCCACACTCACCCACTCCACACACCCACATCCCACATTCACACCCTACACTAAGCTCACCGGAATCTCACACCCACACTCACACACACAGTCACACTGGCCACTCCGTAGAGCCCCGAGGGCAGAACCTGCAGAGCTGCTCCCTCTACCTCACCCTGACCAGAAATTATCTTCCAGTTTTTCAACCTTTCATTTCTCGCGGCCCGGGGATGGGACACAGATGCCAGGCCAGGAGCCAAGGCACAGCCCCCAGGGGGCCCTGGGGCCAACCCGGTGCCGCACCTAAAGGCAATCCTTGTCTTCCGGAGGAAGATGGAAAAGCAAATAATGTTTTCTTCTAAACACTGGCTTGACTGTAGAATAAAGCTTCACACAGACCCAACCATTTCAATTCCAAACCATTCCCCTTTCATCAGATTCGTACCAGTGATTTCCAAGAAATAAAACGATGAACCACACGCGCCAGGACACGCCAGCAGAGTGAACATGATGGGAGCCGTATCTGAAATTTATAATTTCCTAGTAGCCACATTAACGTGGCTTAAAAATAAATGAACGGAATTTTAGTATTCGATTAAACCATTATAAAGGCCATCCTTTCAACTTACAATCAATAGAAACATATTGACAAGACACCGTGGGTCCTTCCTTCAGACCGAGTGTCCAAAATCCCGCACTCTGCATTGACGGCATGTCCTGGCAGACCCAGCCATGTTTCAAGTGCTTGGGAGCCACTTGTGGCTTGTGGCAGCTACACGGGAAAGTGCCATCTCGTCACAACAGTCTTAAAGCTGGATGCATTGACGCACATAAACACCCTCGGAGTTGGCGCCCTGATGCACCACCCATCTCTGCAGCCTCCCAGCCCTGGTCTGCTTTCTCTCACAGCTGATTCGCTTTGCTGACTCTGAATTTCTCATCAGTGGAACCACGGGGGTGGCCTCTTTGTCTAGGCACCATGCCTCTGGGGCTCCCCCAAGCTGCTGCAGGCTCCGGTGGTCCGTTCCTTGTCACTGCGGAGCAGCATTCCAGTGCATGCAGGGGCCCCAGTTTGCACGGCCATTCCCCTGTTGATGGGAGCTTTGTTGTTTCCATTCTTTGGTGACCGTGACTGTAAGAAGGCGACTTGTCGTGTTGCTTGCTTTCATATGTCTTGGGAAAATATGGAGAAGGAGCATTGGTGGGTCACAGGGTTGGTGGGTATGTGTCTTTGTAGGATACTGCCTGCCTGTTTCCCCAGGTGTGATTCGGATTCCAACAGGCAGCACGCCAAGGTCCAGGGACACCGCATCTGCTCCAGCACCCGGCCTGTGTAACTCCGGCCATCCCCACAGGGATGAAGGGGCTGCTTGCCGTGGTTTTGATTTGCATTTACCTGATGCCCAGTGATGTTGAGCATTTTTTCCACACTTACTGGCCATCCCCATGCCTTTTTTTGTGAGGAACTTGTTCAAACCTTTTGCCCATATTTTTAAGTGGGCGGCTTGTCTTTTTACTATTGAGTTATAGGATCGAGCTCTACATTTTGGATACAAGCGGTGTGTCAAGATATATGCATTGTGAATATTTCCTTCCATTCCGTAGCTTGCCTTTTAATTTTCTTAATGGTGCCTTTCAAAGAGCAGAAGTGTTTCGGTTTGCGGAAATACCACGTTTTGGGTTTTTGGTATCCAGTCGATGATTTTGGCAACCTAAGGAATCTTGCCTCCCACTCCCCATCAAGGTTGGGAAAGTTTCTACTAGGTCTCCTTTCGGAAGTTTGATCCGTTTCGCGTCTATGCTCAGGTCTATGACATCTGAACTAATCATGCGTGGTGTGAAGCTGGGGTCAGGGTTTCAGTTCTTTCTCCACAAAGAGCCGGTTTTCTGACAAAGTTTCTGCCACCACTCCATGATGTTTAAGTTCAGGGTTCAAATATGGCAAAACAAGAAAACTATCAGACTCCATGAAAACAAACCTGTCCTCTGGCTGACTTGAGATCAAGTCCTTCCCCCTCCAACCTGAATGTCCCCAGAGCCCTCTGCGAAGAGGTACCCCTGCCCCCTGCCATTAAAGCCAGGGCAAGCGGGCCTTGTCCAGGCCAAGACGCTCACCTTGAGCACCCAGCTCACCCAGGGAGTTCCATGAAAAGTGAGTCCTCCCAGCCCCAGCCAGTCTGTCACCCCTCCTCCCCGGAAGCCCCCTATCTCCAGTCTCTCAGCACGTCCCTCAGCGCCCTGAGGCTGCCCCAGGCCACCCCTTCTCCCGTGGCCTCCCTGACTGCAGGTGCAGCCTTTCCCTGGGCCTGCTGCTCCATCCTCCCCTCAGGTCCAGGTCCAAGTCACTGCCTGGCTTCTATTCCTGCCGGCCTTGCCCCTTGTCCCTTCTCCACTCACTCCTGGGCGAGGAGGCGCCGGCTTCCCACCTTCCTCCATGCTGCCGTGGCCACCCTCCGGGGGCTGCCCTGTGCTCACCGTGACCCCTGCTTCCCAGCGGCCCCACTGCTCTGGTCCTGCATCTTCCCGCTGCAGCCTCCCAGACTCTGTCCTCTTCTTCAGAAAGGGCTGCCTGTGCTTGCCCCACTCCCATCACTGTCTTCTCAAAGCTCCCTTGCTCGGCTGCCTCACAGCCTCCCTGTACACAGGGACCTAAGGCAGCTCCGCCCCAGCCCAGCAGGCTCTGCACTCCAGCTCTCCATCCTCTGCCAGGCCCCACGTCCACCCTGCCCCTGGCTCCTCATCCTGCCCTTTCCAGCTTGGGCCCCAGGGGCACCATCTGAACCGCGATCCACACTCCTGTCCCTTGCTCCTTCTGCCCTGCAACCCCACACCCCAGCCCAGCCAATGGGATAATGGAGTTTCTCCACAACCAGTCCAGGCAATGGACTGGCTCTGGGGGCACAGATCAGGGTCCCTCCGCCAAAGGGGCTCCCAGGTGCCGATCGCCAGCGATTCTCAGGAAGCCTCCTCCTCTCTCAGGTCCCCATGGCTCACTGCTGTCACGTGCTGCCTCCCACAGACACTGGTCTCACTCCTCCCTGTGAGTTTTTGTGTCCCTGGTTGAGTTACCCAAATCCGGGCGGTGTGTCTGCCGTGAGTGCAGCTTATGTGCCCCTGGCAAGCACAGCGGCTGCCGGAGTGGAGGGTGTGGGTCACCTGTGCTGGAAACATCTTTTGGGATGTCAGGGTAGCTGGCGGCCTCCACGGAAACAAGGGGGATCACGGCCGAGCTGGGGGAGGTTTCACTACACATAGCTGTCCGTTTTGAGGCTTGAGAATAGCTATTTTTTTTCCAATGAAATTACTGATATTTCGATTTACAACAACTCCCTTATGGGATTTTTTTTCTAGAAATGAAATGAACCTTGAGAGCAGCAGAAAACTACATTTCAAAGCGATCCTCTGTTGCCCTTGCTCACTGTTGAAAGCCGCATCGCCTCGCCACTCGCTCGCACCGGGCTCTGTGAACTCGCCTCCGAAGGCCGTCTTTTGCAGGGCATGCCGGCTCTCTTCAGTCCTCAGACGAACAAGTCTTTTGTGGTCCCTGTCAATTGCATGGGCTCTGGCAGGGTGTCTTAGCATAGAATAATAGAAGTACCACAGAGGCTTCCGGACTAGCCTGAGAATCATTGAAACGTCAGATGGGAGCGCTGTAGGAGCACAGAGGATTCAGACAAGAGTTCCAGTTTAAGTGGCTCTTATTGTGGCTGAAAAATGGCACAACATTACCAAGAGTAACGACAGGCGCCAGCCCCCGGAGGACTGTTCGGTCCCTCTGGAGGGGGGCCCACCCCGTGAGGATGGCCGCCGCGCCAAGTATACCCCCAGACCACATCACTCTTGAGGGGCATCCTCAGGCCGCCGCGCCAAGTATACCCTCAGACCACGTCACTCTTGAGGGGCGTCCACCCCGTGAGGATGGCCGCCGTGCGAGTGTACCCCCAGACCATGTCACTCTGGAGGACGGCCCACCCCGTGAGGATGGCCGCTGTGCAAGTGTACCCCCAGACCACGTCACCCACATCCGAGCACCACTGTGCTTGGGGTTTCAATCCCTCACCCTCCCTCCCTGCCTCAGAAGGTGAACAGCTGGGTCCATGCAAATCTACCAATGTTCAGATGGTCCTCTGGGCCCCCAGAGAGGAGGCCAGGGTGCTCCCCACACCCACACTTACCCGTACCAGTAGCGGGGGTCGCTGGAAATGCAGTGGTTCAGATTCCGATGGGCCAGCGCCTTCTTTTTATTGAGGACAAATTCTTGTAACTTCATCTTCACTTCTGTGCTGGCCACGGCACCTGGTGTGGGAGAAAGCACAGCGGCGGGTGAAGTGTAGCTCTGCCCTACAGCAGCAATGCAGGGCAGCGGAGCCACAGAGGGAGGGAAGGGCTGGGGATGGCTATGCACCTTCAGGACACTGTGGTCCCCTGAGCGCTTCCTCAAAGAACCAAGGCCGGGAGGGGTTTTAATAAGAGGTCTTCTTCCCATCAAGATTTTACATAATTGCATTCTATTTAAAATGCAGATTTAATCATCCCAAAGACTTATTGTTAGCTAACACAAACACTTCTGAAGGAAGTTTTAATATTCTTATATAAAAGAACACTCTGAATTAGGCAGTGGTAGTGTGGTGGTTGCATTCTTGCTACCGCAAAGCAGCATCTAAGAGAGAAGGCTTTGTGCAAATGGAAGCATCACGCAGGGACAAAGCCAGTCACACAGGAAGGCGTGCTTCCACACCTGTGCCGACATGACGGCCAGCTCTGCTTCCAACAGCATCAAAGGGCAGCGCCTGTCCTCTCCAGCCTGGCAGCCCAGACTCAGGCAGAGTGACTGCACCAAGTGGGACTGAAGTCGAAACTGTGGTTTTCTTTGTGCCGGTGATTCTTTTTCAAAGCCTCATTAAAGGGAACTGGCAAAAAAAGCCAGTCTCACCCTGGACACAAGGCCTGTTAGCACGGAGCCTGCTCCCCTCAGATCTCCAATCTAACCACACAGTACTTCTATCCTTCTTACAGCACCTTAAGTATCTTCCTAGTATTGCATAATATTCAGATAGCATTTATAATGGTCAAAAACACACTGTGAGGTGAGTGAAGTATGTTTATAAAACCACTTCCTGACTGGGAGGCAGTTTTGGTTGTTAGAAACCACGCTGTAGTGAACATTTATGAGTGGGTAACACTGACCACCTTTAGAATTACTTGCTTAGGTCAGACTGGCAAAGTGACTACATCTGACAGACTTACTATTCTAACCCTTGGCACATCTTGCTAAATTGCTGTCCAAAATATCCCTACACATAAGCCAGGCCCGAAGGCTCACACCTGGAATCCCAGCACTTTGGGAGGCTGAGGAGGGGAGATTGCTTGACCACAGGGGTTCGAGACCAGCCTGGACAACATGGCAATACCCTGTCTCTACTAAAAATACAAAAATTAGCCAAGTGTGGTAGCATGTGCCTGTAGTTCCAGCTACTTGGGAGGCTGAGGTGGGAGAATCACCTGAGCCCGGGAAGTCCAGGCTACAGTGAGCCAAGACGGTGCCACTGCACTGCACCCGGGGCAATGAGAGTGAGACCCTGTCTCAAAAGAAAAAAAACAAAACAAAAACGAAACGTTGCTACACACTGACCCCCTGAACCACCCATCCAACTGAAGTGGGGGCAGCTGCTCCTCCTGCTGGTCCTCCAATCACCACGTGCCCAAAGCTACAAAGCCAGCAGGCATCACTGTGAGGCCTCCCTGGGCACCACTGCACACGCACTGATTTCCTTTCTTGTGAGATAATTCATGTCCTTGGCTTACGTGTTCTTAGGAATCTTTCTGTGATGTGCACGGCGCTGTTGTGGGTCTGTGTGTGTGTGTGTGTCACAGTTGTATCCACTGGAGTCGCGTGGGTTTCTTATGATAATGGCTGTATTGAGAGCCTAGTATATGCCAGCCCTGGCCTGGTTCAGCCCCACATGAGACCTATAAATAGGTATTCTCATGCCCCAGCTGTGGAGGGAGAACACAAAGGTGGCCAGGTGCGCCTCAGGTGAGGTCGGCTCAGTTACCAAGTCTCACAGACGCCCTGGTTCGCGGCGCTCAGCTGCTCCGTGTGTGTGTGCACACATTTGCCCTGCCTCTTGTTTCCTCTTACAATTGGGGTAAAGTGTTAAAACGCTTGTTTTTATAAAGTCTATTTTAGTTTTTCCTTTGTGAGTTTTCCCTTTCCTTAAAACTTCGCAATTGTTCTTCCTTTCAAGGGTTTAATAGGCAATCATTTTAATTTTATCCTTGGTTCTGGTGTTGAGTTTTCATTCATTTGGTTATTTGATAAATTTTTTTCATGACTCACTCTGATGGCTCAGAAATGGATTTTGGCATATACGGCTCTATGGATATTTTGACCAACTGCTAAGAAATTATTAATATCATTAGAAAGATGTCTTTTCCTTGCCACCTTCATTACATACCAAAAGTCTTTGCTGCCACTCACAAATGGAGTTTTTGTTAGTTAGGCGCATTCTGAGTTCCCGACGGCAGAACCCCACTCCCGTTACATCAAGGTGGAACTTCAATGGCTGGTCGAGGGTCAGTCAGCAACGAGACCCCTGGAAACAGGGTCTACCCAGGCTGTGGTGGGGCCTGCACTAGCCTAGCCAGGGACACACAAAGACGTTAACTACACGGCCACCAGCATGGGTCTGGGAAGGCCCCACCATGATGCATGAGGCTTCAGGCTTGGTGCTCTCTCACGGTCTGAGAAAATAATGCCATCGCCCGAGTCGAGCTGTGCCCGTGACGTCCCCCAGCTCATGCTGCTGAAGATGGTCTCATCACCTAAGTCGTGACTGCGGTGAGCGCTGCCACAGGTGGGGGGGGGGGGGGCGGGAGGGATGCTTCTGCTTCTTCAGGGCGCCCACCGTTAGACTTGAACGTCACAGATGAGCACTTTTAGCAGAACCGTCTTTCTGTAAGGGGACTTGTCAGAAGATCATACGCTTATGGGAACCATTCGCTTCTACCATTCCCAGGCATATGATCACTGGAATTCCTAAAAGATTATCAGCAACAGGCTGCGAACGTTGGAAAAACAGACCCAGGCATAAACCAGAGTTAACCCCGTAAATATACAAACCGCCTCCACAACCAGGAATAAAAGGAAAGGCCGGGTGGTGGGGAAGATAAGTGAGCAGAGAACACAGAAGACCAATTTCAAAAGGAGAAGGCAAATTTGCCAATGAGTATGTTAAATCAGCTTAACTTTACTGATAAAAGAAATAAAAAGTGAAATGGGTAACTTCAAGTTTTTGCCTTTACACTGATAACATTTTTTGGGGGGTATTACCCATGCTGCTGAGGGTGCAGGGAAGTAGTAAAACCGCACAATGATGCTGGTGATAGCGACAGTGAGGATGAGGACCCAGATGGCCAGTTGGAGGGGATGGCCCTGCAGGTCCCTCTATACGGCCGTCTTTGAGTGGAAGCAGCAGAGCAGGACAAGAAGCAGGTTCTCAGTGTGCAGGATGAGGACGCCCTCAACACTTTCCAGCAGACCCAAACTCAGTGTAGTCAGCCTTACCTCCTCAAAACACCGGTTGCCAGGGACAGCTGTTACTGTGGATTCACTGGCCCTCCACGGGGCAGGGCGTGCACTCCCGGAACAGGGCCAGCAGACCCCACTTTATCACCCACACTCTCTCCCTGCTTCTGCAAACACCACTCAGTGGCAAAGGGTGACTTGGCCACAAGCCTGGATCCTGCCTGGCTTCCTCTATGCAGGGCTGGGTGGTGGGCATGACTGGGGTTCATGCCGCATGCAAGGGGGGGTGGGCATGACTGGGGTTCATGCCGCATGCAGGGGGGTGGGCATGACTGGGGTTCATGCCCCACCCACACCCAGCACAGGCCTGGCCAGCAGGAAACATGAGGAACATAAGTCATCGATTCATGACCTTTCTAACCACCAAGGAATCTTCTTTTGATCTTTCGGACTTTACTAGGAGAGTATTCAAAATGAAGGGCTGATTCTGACCCCCTACCCTGTTTCTGCACTTCTGGTTATACACACGCTCATCTGTCAATAGGTTTCTCACTTAAAGTTCTAGAATGAAAAAAACCCGTTCAATAAATGGAGAGTAAATCTCCCTAATTTTTCCTTTTACTTTTTTTTTTTCTCCTTAATTCACATTGAGTATCACTCATCCCCTGGACGGAGGTTTCCACAGAGGCTCTATGAGACGCCAGCCGTTCTGGCCCGCGGAGATGAAGTGGTGGATAAAAGAGGCCAAGTTCTTCCCATACCAGGTGGCAGAGAGTGCGCCCCACACCTAAGGAGTAAGCGAGCGAGTGACAGCTGAGTGGCGCAGAAGAGGAGGACAGCAGCTCCGGGTGGGGTGGGGCGGGGCAGGTGGGGGGGACGGCTGTGCTCGCGGAGGGCCAGGGCCTGGACCTGGTGAGTCCAGACGACGGAGCTGTGGCAGGTTTCGCTTGGCTTCTGCCTGAAAGGGCTCCTTTTTCTCCCCACCCCCTTGCCTCCGAAAAAGGCACAACCTCCAGAACGGACACCTAATGACTTTCAGGAGCAGCCTTTCACGTCATTTTTACACAAAGCAGAGGACTTGCTCAGTGACCTCGCTCCATTCCCCGCGGGGCTGTGCGTGTGAACGGCAGTGAGAGAAAGCGGGGCTGTGTTCGCTCCGCACTGCCCGGGCAGAGTCCACTCTGCTCCTGCTCCTTCCCCAAGCTGATGTGAAGGGTGTGTGTCTCAGATCCCCAAGTGCCGTTAATCTAAACCAAAACCTAGCTGGTTCAAGACAGTGTGTTCTTGCACAAGGTGATGAAAACTGCCACCAGTCTGTCAAATGAATCGCATTACTTGGCATCAATGAATAAAAGTGAAGAATTATTTAAAATTAAAAGTAATGTAAATATTTACAAGTGTAATGATATTTATTAAATACTCAATAAGAAATTCACTTAAAAAAAAAAACCCAGGAGAATAAACAGATGCTGCACACCGTGTTTTCAAATGCTGAGACGCTGCAGATGCTTCATGTCCTCTGCGCCAGCCGCCACTGCCCCTCCAGCCTGCACAAACAAGGACCTCCTTCATGGGGGAAGACGCCGGCCCCCGGGCCCCGCTTACATAAGAGCCCCCGAGTGGCGTCCACCACAGCGGCCTGCAGCCCTGTGTCCTCACCACAAGACCACACTCTGAGGGCTGCAGAGTCGACACAAGCTTGCCAAGTACCCAACTGTACACAGTTTATTATTAATAATAAAACCTGACCACCCAAATCCACAGTGAAATCCACCGGGACTGCCGCCTGTGACGGGGCTAGAGCGGAGCAGGAACATTCCAGAGCTCCAGTGAAGGGTGGACGGCGCTTTGGATGCAGTGCAGGGATTGTTTTGGGCTGGTAAACGGATCCAAAATGTTTTCTGAAGTGAAGTCTTTCATATTCTGTGAGCCTCAAGATGGTATTTTTATTGGAAGAGTCTGGTAAACTCTGAGGAAGTAATTTAGATCAAGCTGCTTTTTAGCAATCTGAAAAACTTATTTGTTGGTTAGTTGTGGCACAAATCAACGAGCTGATATTTAAATTTTAAACTTCAATTCTCTGATAAGCAACTATTTTCCCTACTCCAAAGAAAAATACATAGGATCCACACTGGGCTCCTGGTGAACCACAGAAGCGTGGAGAGGAAGCCAGACCCCAGGCGGAGGCCCCAGTGCTTCGGGCTGTGGCACACGCCCCTGCGATGTGGGTCCAATGCACGCCTTCTGCACTGCAGTGTCACCAGCACAGGCCAGACACGTCAAAACCCCACGCACAGGGCTCCCAGGGGGACCACGCGCTGTTGTCTACGGAAGGCAGCTTTCTCAAGTGGAAAGCAACCCCACAGGGCGGGCCCTGCCTGGCAGGCCATGGAGCCTCTACTCAGATTCCTCACACGTGAAGCCAGAGGATTCAGCTGGACTCCTGGCCCTTAACCCAGGCAACACACTAGGGTCACTCCAGCAGTTTCAGAAGCGAGAACACTGCCAGCCGGGTTCCACTCGGGATCAGTTCAGCAGAACACCCTGGAGTGAAGAGAGACCCACAGCACCGCTACCGAGAGGGCCTGGATCTGCATGCAAAGACCAAGCATGCGTGCAGCCCCGTCTGCAGGGTCCTTCTCCTCAGGGCCTCTGCAGCCATGTCTGGAAGCTTCTCCCCTGTGGGCAATCCCTGGCGAATAAGTCACCATCTTATCGAATCAGTGTGACAGGAGCCAGGGCCATCATGCAGATTTAGTACTCACTTTCAAATCCCAATGCAAAAATTAGACCTCAAATGGAATAGAAACCCTCCTCAGAGGCCTCTTCTACCTTGAAATTCTACCAGTTAAAGTGAAAAAACATTGAAAGTACATTTATTATCTCAAGAGTAAAATGCTGTGATAATTGATAAAAGTGTTAGTTTTATGGACAAAAACAATTACTAAGAACTTGGAAATAACTAAATAGAGAAATAAACTAAAAACTCAGAGTGCATTAGCTATGTACTCTTAGGAAAAACATATCTAGTTTGAAATAGCAAATATTTATAAAAATGTACCAAGTAATATAGGCATAATAATACAGTTTAGATCATATCCCAATTCTAATTTAACATTAGTTTGTTATAATAACATTCATTACATTAAAAATAAACTTACAAACTGAATTTACTGAATAGTTATTTAATTCGTTTTAGAACACAAGGATTTCAAATACAAACAAATGAACAAAAATGTCCTATTTGGAAAAACTTCAAATTTAGTGCAGATTAATTAAAAGCAAAATGCCAATTTCACAATCTAAAAATTATATAAAGGCGAACCACCAAACCAAATATTAACATATCCTTTCACTCCAGACAACAGTATAAAGAAGAACAGCTTAGGAAACCTGGAGCACTCCAAGCACATTGTGTTTTCAATAATGTAACTTCAAGAATTTGTATACAGGTAATTCAATTAAACCTACGGGAAACGGTCAGGAGGTCTGGACAAAGCACCCGAGTCTTCTGTCTGAAGGCACACAGAGCAACTAGGGCAGCGAGGAACGCCAGGGCCGAGGTCAGAGACTGGGGCTGCGGGAAGTGGGACCCCACCCTCGGGCAGCCCGTTGTCTAGAGTCAGCAGTGGGTTTCCGAACGGGCCCTTGATAGGGCCATGAAAACTGAGGAAAATCAAAGGACCCCAGTAAACCTCACGGGCTTGTGGGTAGGACCTCAAAGGGCTATGCCTTATGAGTAACGATGGCCAGAAATCCACCAGCCCTTGGGAGGCCTGAAACCCAACTCAGAATCAGCTCCAGACCTGACTACATTCAGATGCTTAAGAAGCGTGGCCACTTCTGGTCAACTACAAGAAGGAAAACAAAGTCCACTCGAAAAGAATGTGTCACCCTCCCAGGTCTCCCATCATCACAACAGCACAAAGTCAGACATGCAACCTAAAACATCCAAGTGTAGAAAGAAACACAATCTGACGAGAGAGAGAGAGAGAGAAACAACAGGCAGGAAGCCTTGCCACAGGGCCAGAGAGTGTTATCAGTCAGACTCCAAAAAACTGCACTACGTGCAGAAAAAAAATAAGATCAAGAAAGTCTATGGAAAACTATGAAAAAGGGCCAAATGAAAATCCTAGAACTGAAAACCAAATAAAGGTAAAATCCAATGGATGAGTTTAGCAGCAGATTACTGTGCAGGTAAAGCACAAATTAGGGAAGCAGATGATAAATTGGAAGAAAATACCCACACTGAAGAAAAGAAAAGGGAAACACAGACACAAAAATAACTTCAGAAACTTAGGGGATACTGAAAGCTAATCCAACACAGGTATATAACTACAGTCCCAGATAGACTAAATGGAGAGACGGGGGCAAAGTCATTACTTACTGTGGTGAAGTCTGAGAATAATCAGGTCTAATAATTCACAACAGTATAAAACAACAGATTTAGGAACTACAAATCCCAAACAGAAGAAATTAAAATGAAAGAAACTACAGTTAAGCACATTAAAAAAGAACTTCAAAAAAATCAAAGACAAAATCGTAAAAATAGCCTGGGAAAAAAGAGTATTTCCAAAGAAGGAACAATAGGATGGACAGCTGATTTCTGGAGATTAACAATAGATGGCAGAAGAGAATGGAATGGCATTCTTAAAGTGCTGAAAGAAAATAATGACAAACCTAGAATTCTATGCTCAGCAAAAATAACCTTCAAAGATTAACCTGAAATCACATTTTGAACAGAAAGAAAATTCATCGCCATTAGACCTGCATTAAGGTAAATAAAGAATATCACAGATGAAAGATCAGACATGAAGAAACGAATAAAAGTGGAAAGGATAAATTTATTAGTAAATCTTGACTATATAAAATAATAACAACAATGTCTTGTGATGTTAAAGGTAAGTTGAGAGTTAAATACAGGTCAAAATAGTATATAAGTTAAGAGTGAAAGTATTCCAGACCCTTACTTTGTCAGAATTGGCAAAAGTATTAATTTAGATAAGGTTATCGATAATCAGTAAAGAAACAGCAAAATAGTGACTACCAAGCTGGTGAAAAAAAAAAAATATATATATATATATATACACACATATATATATTACTAAAAACATACATTAAAAGCAAGAAAAGCGAATTAGAATAGTTGAGATAATTAGAATTCATATTGTACAATGATAGATTTAAGCATAAATGCATCAATAATTATATTAAATGTAAATGGGCCAAACTAATGGAAAGACAAAGATTGTCAAACTACAAATCAAAACTTGTGGGATGCAGATAAAGTTGCATTTAGAGGAAAATGTATAGCTATATAAGCACACATTAGAAGAGAGGGCTGAAATCAATGCTCTATGTAACTACATCAAAAAGCTACAAAAGCCACCATACAACCTAAGAAAATAGAACATAGAAAAATAATAAAAATAGTAGAAATTAATCAAACTGATATTCAACAAACAACATCCATAAAGTCAAAAGCCGGTCTTTGAAAAGAATAACTGACAACCTTCTGGAGAGAATGACCAAGGAAAACAAAAGCAAAACAAAACAGCAGCAATAAAGAGAAAACGCACAAACAACCAACATCTGGAGTGTAACAGAGGACATCACTGAAGGTCTGACAGACGTCAAAAACACCAGAAAAGGATATGACACCGAAAACCACTAAGCCAGAAATTCAAAAATGTATAACAAAGGCATATATTTCTTTAAAAAAAAAATACAACTTAGCTAAAGTGATCCAGGGGGAAAAAATGTCCCATTAACTATTTTAAAAACTGAATAAGTAATCAAAAACCTTTGCACAAAGAAAACCTTAGGGTCAGATGGCTTTAACAGTAAGTTTCACAAGATATTTAAGGAAAAAAATAATATCCATGTTAAATAAACTTTGCCAGAGAATATAAAAGGAGAGAGGAATGATGCTTAACTCATTCTGAGGCCAGCATAGTCATGACACCAAAACGTGACAAGGACATTATGAGAAACGAAACTGCTTGGCAATCTCCCTCATGAACACAGTTGCAATCATACAAAATAAAATATTAGCAAATCCAAGTTTTCACTACATAAAAGATAATGTATTACAATCAAGTTGACTGGGGTTATTTTAAAAATGCCAGTTAGAATTTATATTCAAATAAATCCATATGCTTTACTTCATTAACCAAATAAAGCCAAAAAATCATACAAACATCTCAAAAGATGCTGAAACAGCACCTGATAAAAATCAATATCCATTCGTACTGAAACCCTATGCAAACAAGGAATGGAAAGGAAACTTCCATAATCTGATAAATAGCACCTACCAAAAACAAGCAGACAAATGAGTAAAACATACAAACAAAGCCCCTACAGAAAACATGGCACTTAACAGGAAACTGGGAACCAGACAAGTGTGCCTGCCTTGATATCATGACCATTGTGGCTGGTAGGAGTGTAAAGTGGTATACCACTTTGAAAACTTTTAGGCATCACATATGAATACTGACAACATGCATGCCCCAATCTCAGTCCATTCTACACAATAAGCAAGTAAAAGATATAAAGGGTATTCCAATCAGAAAGGAGGCAATCTTGTCATTATTTATAGATGACAGGATTCTAAATGTTGAATATTCAAAACAATCTATTAATGATTAGGATATATGAATTTAACAGGGTTGCTGGACACAAAGTCAACAGTCAAAAATTGACTGCTTTTCAAAATTATAAAAACCAAGCCATTCACAATAGCAACCAAAGCCATCAAATGGCTTGAAATATATTTAATCAAATACATGCATGCCTCCTTAACATAGAACTATTAAGAAAATATTAAGAAAAATTAAAGAAGGTAAATAATCAATGTTGTAAAAATATCAAGTCTTCCTAATTTGAACCACAGAGTCAATGCAGTCACAAACAAAACCCCACTGGTATCAATTCCAGGTAGAATCAGCTCCTAAGAGATCATTAAAGAGGATGTACCCAAGATTTTGAAGAAGGGAAAGATTTCTCGAGGCACAAAATCATCTAAAGGAAAAGACTGAAACTGTATTAGAAGGGAGAATTTCTGTGCCTGAAAGGTAACATTAAGAGAGTGAACAGGCAAAGTACAGAGCAGAAGAGGAGATTTACGGCATGTACAACTGGCCAAGGGCTTGATTCCATAATATAGAAAGAACAACTCCAAATCAAGAAAAAGGGAGACTCCCCCATCAGAAAAATGGGCAAGAGATTTGAACAAGCACTTCACAGAAAGAGGAATATTCATTTGGCCAAAAAACTTATGAAAATAAACTGTATCTTACTGGTAATCACAGAAATGCAGCTGAGGGCAGGAGGAGGAGCTGAAATTAAAGTGACTGACAGCAGCAAGTGTTGACGAGGACATGGAGCCACAGGAACCCTGGTATGTGGCTGGTAGGAGTGTAAAGTGGTATACCACTTTGAAAACTTTTAGGCATCACATATGAATACTGACAACATGCATGCCCCAAAGTTCAACAACTCCACTTCACATTTGCCCACATGTACCAAGAAACACATCCGAGAATGCACAAAGCACCACTGCTTTTAATAGCTCTGGTTAGGAAACAAGCCAAGTATCTAACAACTTTAGAAGAAATGACTACATTGGTGCATCTATAAATGGGACGCCACACAGCAATATATAATAGATAATGAATGACTTCTTGCTAAATGCAAAATGGGGATGAATTTCACAAGCGTAACATCCAGAGAAAGAAGCAAAACACAAAAATCCTACATATTAAGGGTTCCATTTACATACGTTTCAAAAGCAGGCAAATTAATCTTCCATGTTAAATGTCAGGAGAGGAGTTATTTTTGGGGAAGGGGGAAGTGCATAAAGACTTCTCTTCCTACCTATGGGCCAGCCCTACAAGAGTAAATCGCTCTACTCTCCTTACCTGGAATTCTGTTACCTGAGGAAAATGTATACCTCGGCTCATTTTCAGTATTACCAGAAACAGACAAGTTCAACTAAGCATGGAAGTCCTGGGCAGAAACTCTGAGTGTCTGTGAAAGTTCCCTCACTCTGGTGATTCGATTCTGACTGTCTGTGTCACTTAAAACAACAAGTTGTCCATAGAAAGGATACAAACACACAGTGAGCCAAGGGCTCTTTTAAGTGAAGATCTGAGAGGATGCTCAGGGCAGACTCAGCCCCACAGTGGACCCTGCACCCCGGGGACACGTCAGGGCTCAGACACGCTGGTGACATTAGGCACTGTCCTCGTGCAGAGGAGCCCACGGGTCCTTGGCCCAGCAGCCCACAGTCAGCAGGGACGACACTGTGACCTTTTCCTCAGTAGATGCGTCCCTCTAATTTTCCAAAGCGGGAAACAGCAAATAGAATGTTCTCCTGGATAGTATCAAGTGTGGGCTCTCCTTAGAAGAAAACAGACCACACTGGTCTCCAGATGTACAAACACAGCCCCCACAGAAGGCAAAATTCACAGTGGAAGGAGCAGATGGGAAAAGTACGCTGCTGACCCTCACTGGGTCACTCTACAACCTAACACCCGCCCCTCACTGGGCCGTGAGTTGATCTACAACCTAACACCTGCTTTCAAGGCACTTACAAAATGCTCCCGAAAGAAAAGTACTTTGAAAAATGCAGGGCAGAACTCACAGATGAAATTCACTGTGCATCTGGCATGCTTTATGGCTTTTAATATTTTTAAGTCTATTAGGAATCCTGCCAAATAGTCTTTAAAATGTTTAAATCAAACCAAAAGTCGGGCTGAATGCCCCTTGCTTTGATGTTAATATTGAATCCTGCAGCCCTGGATGAAGATAAATCCATGGACTCTGGTTCACTGGGGGAGCTAACCAAGGGTGGGCTGACACACACGCTACACTCACTGTCCCTGTCAGGGGGTGGGAGTCCCATTCCTGGCCTGCTTCTTAGAAACCCAGCACAGGCGAAGTGGCAAGAGTCACCACGGTGAGGCTCAGCTGCCCCTAGATCTTTCCCTACTCCCCATGTGCTGCCCCAGTGCCCTCCTGCACTCACTCCCTCTGCCCCCCACCTTCCGGAGTCCATGCCCCCACTCCCTCTCTCTGCCCAGCCTTCTGCACTCGCACTCAGCCTCCTTCCCTCTGCCCGGCCTCCCTCTGCCCGGCCTTCCATGCCCGCACTCACTCTCTTTGCCCTTCTCCTTGTTCTTGAGCTGCTGCAGCTTCTGCTCCCGGTGCTGCTTCTCCAGCTCCTGCTCCTGGCGGTGCCTCTCCAGCTTCCGCTGGTGTTCCAGCAGCTCCTGCTGGTGCTTCATGGCCAGCATCTCCTGCTGCTGCTGCAAGCAGAAGGAGCAGACAGATGGTCAGAGCCCAGGCTCCACACACAGAGACCCGATGAAGACCCAAGAAACCAGCCCAGGCCCCATGTGTTTGCCCTGGTGTGGCCTTGGGCACTGCCCTGCCCTGCAGTGCTGCTATTTCAGTCCAAAAAAGAAGTCAGGGCCATTCCAGGCTCTGGGCATTGTCTTACCTTTTAAGTGGAAAATATTAAAAACAAAAGCCATTGGCTTGCTAGAAGAAAATATGCAAGCAGAGTTATGTTATCTTGCAAGTTGGAAATGCTATTTTGAGAACGACATAAAGATAGTGAAGAGAGCGTGAAAGGGTACAACCACTTCAGAAAACTGCTGGGCACTTTCTTATAAAGTTAAACACACATCTGCCCTGAGACCCAGCAACCCCTTTCCTAGCTATTTATCCGAAACATGGAAGCACACCCACAGAAAGCCTGTACAAGAACGTGCACGGGAGTTTTGGTCAGACCAGCCTCGATGCCACCCATACATTCCCTCGAAGGTGGACACTTGGACAAATGACGTGTGTTCATTAAAGAGAACATCACCTAACCATAAAAAAGAATAACCTATGTGTACACAAGGAAACACAGGTGAACTGCTAAAGAGCAGGTGTTGGCAGAGGGTGAAAGAGCAGAGAGAAGAGGCGAGACTGGAAGACCCTCCACGGGGCTTCTGCACTCGCAGCTCCAGTTCCGCACATTCCACCACGGCCTGGCATGGAAATACGGGTGATTGGTCCTGGTGTCTCCAGGCTCTGATCCTCCACAGGCTCAATGAGTGGAGGTGAAACCCAAAAGTACGGAGGGCTGACTATATCCACATGAAGTTCTAAAACAGAAAGAATGCACAAGGATAAGCATCAGAAGGCTGCCTCTGCGGAGGTGAGGGAGGGTGGCAGGGGCCGAGGCCGGAGGAAACGCCCCAGTGGATGGAGTGTCCGACCTGTCCAGTGTCCATAGGGGAGGGCACAGTCACCCAACAGCACCCTTAAGGGCTGGCATTCTACTGAGTATAAATTATATCTCATATTTCAAAAACTGATAGACATAAAAATGTTTGTCTTAATAACAATTAAAAGGCAGAAGGTAAAATAAAAACTGCGGTATTTATGACACACAGATAAATTTTACATAAATGGTTGTTATACATTAATGAGAATATGACAGGCAGCCCACTAAAAAGTTGGGCAAAAAAGAACAGGAGATGCACAGAACTGTTTAAAGATAAATGGGGATCAATGTTCAAGCTTGTTAGTGAACATTTCCCATTTCACTCACGGTATTAGAAAAGGTGAAAAGGAATAATTTGGCCTGGCGCTGATGAGTGTGGGAAGGTGCAACTGACCAGACACCCTGAGAGGGACTCCTGCAACCCCAGAGTACCTCTGCCCTGGGACCCAGCCCACGCTCCAGGGCTCCCGCACACCCTCCCGCTCCTCCAAGACGGCTCTGTTCTTGTTCGCACACTCCAGGGTTCTGTCTGCACACAGTTTCCTCAGTTTCCACACAAGCCCCTCGGCCAGCCCAGGGGAAGTGCCAGGCCTCCACAGGTGTGAGGAGCTCTGCCACCTGCCTGCCGGGGAGAGCTTCTCTGCCACCCTCTGTGGCCCGCATGTGTCCCCCTCATGGTCTGTCTGCTGTCCCCAGTACCTGCTCAGTTACCAGCTGTCTCTTGTCCCATTGTCTTTTTTTATTTTAGACACAGGGTCTCATTCTGTTGCCCAGGCTGGAGTGCAGTGGCACAATCATAGCTCACTGTAACCTTGACCTCCTGGGCTCAAGTGACCCTTCTACCTCAGACTCCCAAACAGATGGCAGTTAATTAAAAAAAAATTGTAGCAAACGGGTCCTGCTGTGTTGCCCAGGCTGGTCTCGAACTCCTGGGCTCAAGCCATTCTCCCACCTCAGCCTCCTGAGTAGCTGGGCCTACAGGTGCACACCACTGCACCCAGACATGTTTTTTTCTTTTTTGACAAAACAAGGTATTGCTCTGTTGCAGGGACTGGTCTCAAACTCCTGGGCTCAAGTGATCCTCCCGCCTTAGCTTCCCGAAGCTCTGGGATGAGGGGTGTGAGCTGCCTCACCCGGCCACTGTTGGGATGCTTTTTGTTGGTCTTGCTCCACTTACGGAGGGAGAGGGGATGGTGAGAGGGTTTGGGGTGAGCAGGCATCCTGGCAACCAGAGTGGCCCAAGGAACTTTCTGTGAAGGAACTTAGTGAATCAGGGACTCTGGGCTGGCTCCAGAGTGGGGCTTCTACCAGCTGGTGGTTCTGCCTGGAGGATGAGGCTCAGGCCAGGGAAAGGATGAGCAAGGCATAGAGCAGGGTGTGTGTCGAGGCAGCCACTAGACGCCTGTGCTCCATGAGTGACCGTGCTGGCATAGGACTGGCGCCCACAGGATGCCACCCGCGCCACACTGTCATCCCTGTGTATTCTTCAATCCCTCTACGGCAGGTGTCCCCACCTCCAGTCGTGGATGGGTGGCAATCCCTGGCCTGTTAGGAAGTGGGTCACAAAGCAGGAGGTAAGCGGCAGCCTAGGGAGCATTCCCACCGGAGCTCGAGCTCCTGCCGGATCAGTGGCGGCATTAGATTCTCACAGGAGTGTGACCCTGTTGTGAACTACGTGTAGGGGTTCCAGGATGCACGCTCCTTATGAGACTCTAAAGCCTGATGATCTGAGGTGGTGGAAGTTTCATCCCAAAACCATCCTCTTGCACCGCCCACCCCTGTCCATGGAAAAAACCACCTTGCATGAAACCAGAGTCCCTGGTGCCAAAAAGGTTGGGATCGATTGCTGCCCTACAACAGATGTACGTCACTTCAGAGCAACAGGTGATAACAAAGGAAAATGACAGTGGCTGAGGGGTAGGAAAGCAGGTGAAAAGGATTACAAAGACGGGCAGAGGCAACCCTGACAGAGTCAGGCCAGCAGGGGCAGGGGCCTGGGTCCCCGAGACGCCACAGCCTGAGAACCCCACGCAGTGTGCTCAGGGTGGGAGGCGGCACGAGCCTTCAGCTACAGGGCCTGCTTCTCCAGGACAACAGGGCCGCCCGCACGGAGAGACGTGCACATCCACGTGCTTGTGCACCCAAGTGTGTGTTCTGAACGTGCGTGTGCGTGCAAGGGAGTGAGCACGTGTGCTCCAGGCGCCTGTGAGTGTGCAAGGACACTGCCCTTCTCCGTGGGCGCTGCAGCTCAGTGGCATCGGCAAGGTGATGGGGGCGGGCAGTGTGTGTCCGGGAACATCTCTGGCATCTTGCTGGGTCCTTCTTCACATGAGAGGCCTGAGCCGACTGGCGAGCTCCACACCCTTGCTGCCCCTGCAGAGCCAGCTCCCAGGTGGCTGCCACACCTTGTCCTGCGAGAGCCTGGAGGTCCAGCTCAGCCCCCAGGCACCCAGCACACACACCTTTCAGACCCCTAGGCTTCTGGGAAGGTCCAGGCTGCAGAAACAGCCTGGCTGAAGCCCTTTCGTGGTCACAGGCGGTGCGGGGGAGGAGGCATGGCCCCACCAGGGACAGCAACCCCTTCCTGGGCCTCGCTTCCCACTGCTGAGGACTCAGCCAGTTCCCACGACCACCCAGAGCCACTTGTCAATGGGGAAGAAAGGATTTCGGCCTGTCACAACCTCTTCCTACTCAAGATGAGACGTGCCAGTCACCCCGCGTGTCTGTGACTTGTGTGAAACTCGAATCACATCATGTCCACAATGTTAAATGTAACATCAACTGTACAATTTTGTAAGGCAAAACTCCTCATTCTTCCATTCTGTAAGTAAAGCCCCCAGCCCAGACAAGGGACAGAGACATGCACTGGCCAACCAAATGGCATTCAGCAACCTCAAACCTGCGGTGACAGTGAACCAGCAAAATGAGCATGACGGCCTCTCAGGAGTGCTCCATGTGGATGGAAGGGTGTCCTAGGCTGCTGCCCCCATGGCCCACCCTGAGGAAGGGTCCCCAGGCAGAAACCACCTGCCCCATTGCAGTGCCCTCAGCAGACAGCTCTGGAGTGAGGCCGCCCCAGCCTCCAGGATAGAGACCACAGTGCTGGTCTTTCCCGGCCCACTTGGGCTGGGCCATTGCAGCCTGCAGCCCACAGCCAACCTCCCTCCCCACTGCCCCATGGTGGCAGAAGTGGCCTGGATGGCAGAGCCCCACAGGAATCGCATTGAGTCCAGGGCAGTGGGACCTTGGGCTTTAGGTAGGGCTGTCCAGTCACACTTGTGGTCACACACAGTGAGAATTTACAGCAGCAGAGAGAGCAGGTCAGCATCCAGACATTGGGGACAGGACCTGCCTGCCCTCCCCACAGACAAAAAACCCTGTCCACAAACACACCCACCCACCTACAGTCCTCAAACTCAATTCCAGCCAGGAGCACGGGGATAGAAGAGCCGGAGAGGTGGCGGGAGGTAGGCCCACACCCAGGGAAAGAGGGAGAAGGGGAGGGGCTGAGGTATGACCCTACCCAGGCAGGTGCACCTGCAGGCTGCCTTCCAGCATGAGTGCTGCTCCTGGCAGATGTGTGGGCACAGGCAAGGCAGGAGGCCTGGGTGGGCTGAGGGAGAGGGGGCTCCCACCATGCCTGGCAGCAGCGCGTGCAGGAGGGGCAGGGAGGGCCGTCGGGGCTGGGCCGCACACACCAAGCATCTCACCTGTATCTTTCCCATGGCAAAAACTTAATTCCGAACAACCAACTTAAATGGACTTCTGGGGGGTGGTGGGATAAACATAAGCAAGCTCTTGCCATGTCCTTCATCTGGGCAGCGCTGGCCTCCAAAGACTCACAGGTGGTCTGCAGCATGCTGGCTGGAGGGCAGGCTGCCTGGCCAAGAAACCCTGCTCTGCCCGTCTGCTCACTGCCAGCACACTTCCACCTAAATATTTAAGCTCTCCGTGCTGGGTTAAACGTGGGACCTGCGCCAAGGGTTCCTGTGAGGACTGGAAGAGGTGGCATGGGGAGAACTCTCAGAAGAGCTGGCCTGGGTTTGCCTCTGTGCGGCCTGGTCATCATCAAACCGTCACTTTCAAAAGATGTTGCCTAGAGAGGCCGACTTCCTGCAGACACTAGATGTTATCCTAAGGTAAAATCAGGCCCCCTCAAGACTAGGGAGATACTGCCCGGAGCACACCTTCCTGACACAGTGTTCCTCGCTGCCACACACAAGCAAAGTCCCTCTACCAGGACAAACACTTGGGCACGTACAGATTCAGGACTCGGCCTTGGGGTGCCAGAGCTGTGTACACAGGTAAAGGTGCCCTGAGGGCGTCCCTGGGCCACTGTCTGCAGACTGGGAAGGCCACCGGGAGGTTAACCTATAAACGTACAACCCACAGGGCTTCGGGGCGCTTCTCAGCTCAGAAAACACAATTCTTTGTTGAACTGATCTCCTCGTTATGGCAAGTCCCTCCCCTCTGGCTGTCACCTGCACAGGGCCCCTTGGCTCCCTCCCTCCTGCTGCTCAGAGCTCACTCAGGGCAGAAACACAGAGCGGACAGATGCAGCCTAATGTAGTCCCAGAGTATCCACCTGTCAGCCAGAACCCAGAAGGAAAGTGAGCTCTTTCCACCATCATTTCAAAAAGAATGAAAACAACAACCATGGCTGCTGGGGATTAAAATTCACAGGAAGGCAAAACTCCCAGAGGCACGACTATGGTGGAGTTTTAATGAAACCAGCAGTCACAAACGGTGACTGATTCCCTAACTGCCCCCGGCAACGCCGTGTGATCTCACGCTTCGCTTGTGTAGGGAGGCATTCCACCTTATTAGATTTATAACAGATTATCTGCAGAGCAAAGTCTGCAAAGTGAAAGCTGTCAGGACAAACTGGATTTCAACACTCCTTGTTTACAGCACAACCTTAGATGTCAGGCCTGTTTCTTGATCTTCTGACACAGGGACCCTCTGCCTTTGGCACTCTTGGAAAATGCTGACAAACCGCAAGGGAAGATGGCCATTTCACTCTTCTTCACTCCCGCCCCACACCCTGGCATCGTGAATAGGTACTTATTCTTCGTGGGGCACCCTCAGTGGGCTTCCGGAGGGCAGGTGCGTCACTGGAGTACCGAATTCAGGCTTCGAAAAACAGGACTTCGAGATGCGCTTATTTTTAAGTGAGCTAAAACTGTCTGCAACTAATCCCCCACTAACATTTCACATTAGACTGCTCCATGGAGGAAGGGCTGTTGGGAAGCAATTTTGTGCAGACTGAAACTATAATGAGCAATTTAAAATAACATGACTACGACCTCGTTCTTCTTTTTTTTTTTTTTTTTTGAGACGGAGTCTTGCTCTGTCGCCCGGGCTGGAGTGCAGTGGCCGGATCTCAGCTCACTGCAAGCTCCGCCTCCCGGGTTCCCGCCATTCTCCTGCCTCAGCCTCCCGAGTAGCTGGGACTACAGGCGCCCGCCACCTCGCCCGGCTAGTTTTTTTGTATTTTTTAGTAGAGACGGGGTTTCACCGTGTTAGCCAGGATGGTCTCAAACTCCTGACCTCGTGATCCGCCCGTCTCGGCCTCCCAAAGTGCTGGGATTACAGGCGTGAGCCACCGCGCCCGGCCGACCTCGTTCTTCTAAGAAAAGCAAAAATAAAACCAATCATAGCTGATCCTATTACTCTAACCAGACTTTAAGTTTACTTGAAGCATACACTGAACTCTGAACCAAATATAGGAGCCCCAGAATTTAGCTGCTTTGACTCTGACTTCAGAATTTAATATACAAATATTCAAGTGGTAACCCAACAAGATTTTCACTTTAAAAAGTAAACTTCTGAATTCTTTGTGTCTCTTTTTCAACTTGCCAGGGGAACAGCCCCAGAGTGCGGAGATGCTGCACCCACATACAGCGGCAGAGGCCAGGAGGAAAGGGCAGAAGAGTGGACGCCACGGATGGTAATGGTAAGCTGCCACCCATGGATGGGAACACCAGAGGCAGACCAGCTGGGGTCGGGCCGCGGCACCCATGGCTCTCCAGGCCCATGTACTCCATGTGTCGCCAGACCCCACTGCCAAGTGCGTGTGCCTCTGCTTAGCTTGGGAGGCAGCTCATGCTAAGCAAAGGTGCGCACGAAGTCTTCCCGTCTATTCTTAACCCTCACCCAGAGGCACCACAGAGGGACTCGCTCTAAACCAAGGGTGAGCTCCCGCCCCCCGCCTCCCCACTGCACCCTGTCCTGGCATGGAGCCCTGGATCAGGTATTCAGCACAGCCCAGGTGAGCTCTGAGGCTCACTGACAGCTGCCTCAGGTGACCGGAAAGCTGGGCCTGGGCAACATCTCTTCAGCTTCCTCAGCCAGATATTAAAGAGAGTAAGGATCACGACCCACGCTCCCAGTGCCAGAAAACTAGGTTCCTTTCCATGTTAGTCCCTCCCTGAAATGAAGAGTCACATTATCAACTAAACAGCTCTGAAAACGCTCTCCTACCCACTGAGCTCTCCACAGCACAAGTCACACGGACACACACACACACCACACACACACACGTGACACATGGACACACACACACCACACACACACACACACGTGACACACGGACACACACACCACACACACGCACACGCACACGTGACACACGGACACACACACACCACACACTGACACACACACACCACACACACACACGCACACGTGACACGGACACACACCACACACACGTGACACACGGACACACACACCACACACACGCACACGTGACACACGGACACACACACCACACACACACACGTGACACACGGACACACACCACACACACACGCACACGCACACGTGACACACGGACACACACAACACACACACGTGACACACGGACACACACGTGACACACACACACCACACACACGTGACACACGGACACACACACACCACACACGCACACGTGACACACGGACACACACACCACACACGTGACACACAGACACACACACACCACACACACACACGTGACACACGGACACACACACACCACACGCACGCACACGCACACGTCGCACACGACACACGCACACACACACCACACAGGCACACACACACGCACACGTGACACACGGACACACACACCACACACACACACACGTGACACACGGACACACACACACCACACACGCACACGTGACACACGGACACACACCACACACACGTGACACACACACACCACACACCACACACACGCACACGTGACACACGGACACACACACACACGCACACGTGACACACGGACACACACACACCACACACACGCACACGTGACACACGGACACACACGTGACACACACACCACACACACACGTGACACACGGACACACACACCACACACACGCACACGTGACACACGGACACACACACCACACACACACACGTGACACACGGACACACACCACACACACACGCACACGCACACGTGACACACGGACACACACACCACACACACGCACACGTGACACACGGACACACACACACCACACACACGTGACACACGGACACACACACACCACACACACGCACACGTGACACACGGACACACACACCACACACGTGACACACAGACACACACACACCACACACACACGTGACACACGGACACACACACACCACACGCACGCACACGCACACGTTGCACACGACACACGCACACACACACCACACAGGCACACACACACGCACACGTGACACACGGACACACACACCACACACACACACACGTGACACACGGACACACACACACCACACATGCACACGTGACACACGGACACACACCACACACACGTGACACACACACACCACACACCACACACACGCACACGTGACACACGGACACACACACACACGCACACGTGACACACGGACACACACACGCACACGCACACGTGACACACGGACACACACCACACACACGCACACGTGACACACGGACACACCACATACACACACACACCACACACACACGCACACGCACACGTGACACACGGACACACACACACCACACACACGCACACACGCACACGTGACACACGGACACACACCACACACACACGTGACACACGGACACACACACCACACACACGCACACGCACACACCACACACACGCACCTACCCACTGAGCTCTCCACAGCACAAGTCACACGGACACACACACACCCACCCCACACACACACGTGACACATGGACACACACACACCCCACACACACGCACACACGACACACGGACACACACCACACACACACGCACACGGACACACACACACCACACACACACACGTGACACACACACACACCACACACACGCACACGTGACACACGGACACACACACCACACACACGTGACACACGGACACACACCACACACACGCACACGTGACACACGGACACACACACCACACACACGCACACGTGACACACGGACACACACACCACACATACACGCACAGGTGACACATGGACACACACACCACACATACACGCACACGTGACACACGGACACACACACCACACATACACGCACACGTGACACACGGACACACACACACTACACACGCACACGTGACACACGGACACATACACCACACACACGTGACACACGGACACACACCACACACACGCACACGTGACACACCACACACACACCACACACACGCACACGTGACACACCACACACACGCACACGTGACACACGGACACACACACCACACACACACGCACACACGTGACACACGGACACACACACACAGCACACACACACGCACACGTGACACACACCACACACACACGCACACGTGACACACGGACACACACACCACACACACACGCACACGTGACACACGGACACACACACCACACACACACGCACATGTGACACATGGACACACGCACACGTGACACACGGACACACACCACACACACACGCGAAAAAGAGGCCAGCCTTGCTAGTTAAAAAAAAAAAAAAAGACATGCACACTAAAATAGTGTGTAAATGATTTTTATTTTTCATGCATTCAACTGGGAATACTCTGAAGTTAGGGAAGAAAAGGCACGCCTTACAGCACTGCAGGGAGAAAGGGTAAGCCTTGCAGGAGGGCGATGTGCAACCTACATACAAAAGGTGCCCTGTACATGCCCTGGAGGCTGTGCCCTATGGGGGGGTCCCTCCGTGTCTATCCTGGAAGCTGTGCCCTATAAGAGGGAAGCCGTAGTGCCTTCTGGGGAGAGGTGCACCCCATGGGGGGTGCCCTGTATCTCCTAGGGAGAGGTGTGCCCTACAGGGGTGCCCCAGTGTTTTCTGGGGAGAGGTCTGCCCAATGAAGGGTGCCCTGTGTCTCCGGGGGAGACGTGTGGCCTGCAGGGGGTGCCCCATGCCTCCTGGGGAGAGGTGTACCCTAACTCCTGGGGAGAGGTGTGCCCTCTGGGGGTGCCACGTGCCTCCTGGGGAGAGATGCGCCCTGCAGGGGGTGCCCCATGTTTCCTGGGGAGAGGTGCACCCTGCAGGGGGTAATGGGGCCCAGGCTTGTGCTTGGGGTCTCCCACATGCCCCTGCTGTTACTCACTGGCCTGGGGCATGCTCTAGCCATAGCATCGTGGCCTGTCCTTGGACCCTCTCTGGGTACCTATGTTTGTCTTCTCCCTCTCTATACACTTCTGGGAGGCATTGATCAGAAATGCAAGAGACAGGCCGGGTGCGGTGGCTCACGCCTGTAAACCCAGCACTTTGGGAGGCCGAGGCAGGCAAATCACTTGAGGTCAGGAGTTTGAGCCCAGCCTGGCCAACATGGGAAAACCCTGTCTCTACCAAAAATACAAAAATTAGCAGCCAGGTGTGGTGGTGCATGCCAGTAATCCCAGCCACTTAGGAGGCTGAGGCATGAGAATCGCTTGAACCTGGGAGGCGGAGCTTGCAGTGAGCGGAGATGGCACCACTGCACTCCAGCCTGGGTGACAGCTGAGCGAGACTGCCTCGAAAAACAAACAAACAAACCAAAACACAGAGGTACAAGAGAAACTTCCACGCTCATCTGGGATCCGCTTCTAGGTGGAAAAGTGCTGTCCGAGAAAGAGAGGCGAGGCTGGGTCTAAACCACCACAAAGAGCCAGGAAACAGGAAAGTCCATGGGGACCACGAGCATTAAAACTCTCCTAAAAGATCCTATTTACCCAACATTAATAATTTAAGTTATATTTTTAAAATGATTCCCTTTTCAATTATAAAACTCTATTCAAATTCACTGATGATTTAATGACACTAATTAGATTTTGTGTTCAAGAAATCTGTCTGACAAACACCATTGCCAAATGTCACTAACAATATGATGGCTTATAAAGAGTTTAAATCATCCAAACAAAAGCCTCCTAAAGTAATGAAACCACTATGTAGTTCAAATGGCTTTTATAACCTCTATTTTAATGAATAAATAAATGATTAAAATGCAAAGAGAAAGGCAACCTTGAACTTCTTTCTGTGCTTTTGAGACCCTGGCCCAGAGACTGGCTCCAGAGCCACGGTTCTGGGGTCTCCAACCATCTTTCAGAGGGTCTGCCATGGGGGGTGGTGGGGTGGGCTCTCCCAGGGACCCCTCCAGGAATGAGGAGCATGGCCTGAAGGCCCGGCCTGTAGGAGCGACGTGAGGACTGGGGTCCGGGTGCTTTCTTCCAAGCAGTGAAGCCAGCTCCTGGAGCACCAGGAGAGGAGAGGCAGAGGGGGGTTCTGGAGGTGGGACCTGGCCTCGCCCTGAGGTGGCAGCACTGACCCCAACTCAAGTGTCTTCTTTATTTCTTCTGGCCTCCTAGGACTACCGTGAGGAGCCCCAGTCAAACACACAGGGCTTAGGCTTACTTCTCAGCTTCTCATCTATGTCTTCTTCTTGTAAAAGCTACACATGCAACCAGCATGGAATGAGACATCAACAATCCCATCTCCTTAACTTCGCTCTGCACCGACACCCATGGCAGCTTTGGGGTGGTCTCCTAATCACGCGCTGTGAATGCTGCAGCTGGATCAACGGCGAGGACTGCAGGGCTCACCAGGGCGCAGTGACCACAGGAAAAATGGAATTCAGCAGGAGCCCCCGAGGCCATCCTCAGCCAGGAACTGGGCTGCAGGAATGCAGGGAAGCTGGAGTGAGCAAGTGGTCCTCATGTCCCCCAGGCAGGCGGGACCAGCGGCTGACGGGGGACTTCTGAGAGGTACAGGGCAGTGCCTGGGTCAAGACTGCTGTTGGGGAGTCCTCAGGCTTGACATGGGGTCGCCAACATGCAGAATACAAAGGAGCCACGATACTCATTTTTAAAAATTACTTCTAGGAGTCACAGAATGTGAGCCTATGGCGCAAAAACAAAATAATACGAGTGGCCTCTTGAGGGCTGCTCTTGGCCGGTCACGGAAAGGCCGGTGAGCTGAAGCCCTGGGTGGGCTGCAGAGATTGCCTGCAGTGACTCCCCCTGACCCGCGCCTTCTGCCTGGCACGCACCTGTTTCCTGCAGCCAGCTTGAAAACTCTTCTCCCAGGCTTGAAAAACAGCAGCCAGTTGCAGTTGCCCATGGTCAGGGCCGTGAGGAAGGCAAGCCTGGCCTGTCCACAGCACAGAGCGGCGCCATCAGTAAAGTGAAGACTGAGTCCTCTCTCTTGTGTCCCGCCTGCCAGGAATGTCGGGATCACAGGGATCCCAAAGGGTATGGTGCTTGTGGAGCTCTCAACTGCCCCACCCTAAACTCGAGTGGGCTTGTTAGAGTGGACAGGGTCCCAATGGAGGCTGGGGGGCCAATCTCCACAGGGACAAGTGACCTGTTTGTTACACATGGCTGCTAGGTTCCTCTGAATTCTGAAGGCAAAAACGATAAAGCATGGACCAAAAGAGCTCAGGAAAGTGTCCTCTCCTTGGTTTGTCAAACACTGACATTAGCAGGCCAGTGCATCGGAAAAAAGCAGCAGCAACAACTCCCAAGCCAACAAATGCCAAGGCAATGGTGCAAAGTCCAAAGACCCAGAGCCCCCAAGTAGCCCCTCAAGGTTCAGCCAGAAACCTCCCATCCCCTCTTCCCTCAAGGCCAGAGGGGGCTGAGGACAGGGCTCTCAGGGCTCACCTTTGAAGCACAGGCACTCACAGAATGGTTTGGCACCCATGAGAGGGGACACGGAGCTGTCCCTGAGCCCTTCCTCCAGGGCCAGCCCAGCTTTGGGATGCAGCCTCCCCTGCAATCTGCCACTAAGTCTACAGACAACTGATACTACTTTACTTCCATTTCTCAACAGTGATTATGAAATAAAGACACTGAACAAAGTGTGTTACATATAAAGGAAGGGAAACTGGGGTCCTGTGGTCAAGAGAACTACCAGCTAGGGCAGAAACAGAAGAATGCACCTCTAAGCTTCTCTGCATACTAGATGGACACAGTAATATCTGCATGTGGGCTAACGCCAGGTAGCCAAGACCTCAGCTGACAACTTCTACCCATGCACCACGTGAGCATCTCAGAAGCACCAGGTAGCATATGGTCATAGGCTTCTGATGCTCTACATCTGTGCTGTGCGACAGTTGCCATGAACCACGTGTGGCTCAAAACGCAGCTGGCCCAAATGGAGACATGCTCTGTGTCTAGGCCCCAGTGACTTGCCAAGACTTAGCAAGAACAACAACAGCAGCAGTGCTGGTGGCGGCCTGCCACTTCCCAGATCAGGCCATGAGAGACCCTGTGGCTTCCATGTTGGCCATGCTTCCTCTCGGGTTGCTCCCTCTGGGAAGTCGGCTGCTATGCTGTGAGCAGCCCTGTGGACGAGCACCTCAGGCCTCTTGCCTGCGGCCATGTGAGCGAGCCTGAATGGAGCTCCTCCCGCCTCAGTCCAGTCAGCCCTGCAGATGAGACCATAGCCCTGTCTGACACCTTAAAAGCAACATAATGGGAAACCCCATCAGCTAAGCTGCTCTAGGATTCCTGACCCACAGAGCAAGATAATGCAAGCTTGCTATTTTAAACTGTTAAGTGTTGGGGTAATTTTATTACACAGATATACATGACTTAATCTGGTTTTGTGACCACTTTGTTTAATGTGACCACTAGAATATTTAAAATTACTGGTGGAATTTTAATATACTCATGTATATTTCTATTAGACAGTGTTGCTCTAAATGGTTTTAAATGCAGTGACAGCATATTATAATCACAGATATCATAACTGGCCTGCCAACTACATAATATAACTTTGCTACATATCACTAGTACATATTTCCAATTGATTTAATTTAATTTAATTTAATTTAATTTTATTTTTTTTTTGAGGCGGAGTCTCGCTCTGTCGCCCAGGCTGGAGTGCAGTGGCCGGATCTCAGCTCACTGCAAGCTCCGCCTCCCGGGTTCACGCCATTCTCCTGCCTCAGCCTCCCGAGTAGCTGGGACTACAGGCGCCGCCACGTCGCCCGGCTAGTTTTTTGTATTTTTTAGTAGAGACGGGGTTTCACCGTGTTAGCCAGGATGGTCTCGATCTCCTGACCTCGTGATCCACCCGTCTCGGCCTCCCAAAGTGCTGGGATTACAGGCTTGAGCCACCGCGCCCGGCCTGATTTAATTTTAAAATATGGTATCAGATTAAATATTTGTAGAGAGTAAGTACCAAAAAAGTCTTTGTTTTTTCCTTACCGCATTTAAATTAAAATAAAATATTATCTTTTTCTAGTTATAAAAGGTTAGTAGAGAAAACAGAAAATATAGAAAAGTCGTAAGAAAAAGAAAACACACAGATTTGTCAATACAGCTCCCAGCAACGATCATTAAGGTTCTGGTGCTTCTTCCCTTTGGTAGGTTTTCTATTTCTGAGCACGTTTCAGATGAAATTAGGTGATAAGCATCTTTCCTATTTGGAATATGCTTCCACACAATGACTCGAGACCGCTTTCCCACTCAGCACCACATCCTGCGTAATACACGGAAGTGCTGCCCGTGGTGTGTCGCCTCCTGCAGGAACCTCGCGTCATGCCTGGGGCCCCGGCACACTCCGCAGAGGCAGAGGCCTGGAGTCACGGCAGTTCAGGGTGCCGGAGGCCTGGCCCACCCGCACCCACGCGTGCTGCGCCTCACCTTGATGTGCTCGTGGAGCTGCGCCTCGTGCTGCCGGGAGAGCTGCTCGTGCTGCCTCTGGAACTCGGCGATGAGGATCTGCCTCTGGATCTGCTGCTTCTGCTTCAGTGCCAGGAGCTCCTGCTGTAGCTGCTGCTCCCGCAGGGCGGGCTCTGCCACAGGCAGCGAGAACTGGTGGTCCAGGCGCAGGTCCATGGGCACTGCCGAGGGGGCCACTTGTAGAGGCAGCGCCGTGGCCACATCCACTGTGAGAAGAACAAGCAGGAGAGCCGGTCACTGCCACCCTCGGCCGTCCCCGGACCCCAGAGCCCCTGACCAACACACCAGCCACCTTCATGGGCGGGCCTGTGGACATTTAAGGATTGGATACCCCTCTACCCCGTTCCCCCTCTGGCCCAACAAACTCAAAATGCAAGACTCAGAGGCCTCTGGGGCCCATTCCTCAAGGACAAAAACCACAAAAGCCTCTGGAAGGTCAGACCAGGACACACTCTACAATCCCTGTTCCTTCTTCCACCCTCCCCAGGAGGCCGGCTCTCAGAGGACCCCGCTACAGGCCCAGAGGCCTTGCTGACATCATTTCTAGAAGTCAGTAACGAGAAAAATAAAGAAAAAGGTTCTGGCTGGCCAAAGAAAAGAGCAGGCGCCAGCCCTCAGCTAGGAAGACTGCCTGTTCTGCTCCTCTTCCTCCTCTCCTATCGAAGCCACTGTGCTGCTCTGTGAGAGCCACAAGAACAGTGTGTGCCCCAGAAGTGGTCCAGACAGATGCTCGAGACCTGGAGCCCGTTTCCATGGCGAGACAAGTGCCCCCCTTGGAAAACACGTTTACCAGACACAGCCAACGAGACGTGCTCCTGGCTCTTGGCACAAGTGCGTTCCTCTGGGCATGCGTTTCTGCACCTCGCAAAGAAATGGATTTTCTGCCCTGTACTAATGTGCTATTGAGAAAAGGCTACAAGTAATTCTGATGAGGAACAGAAGCTGAATCAATTTCATCACTTACAAATCAATACCAAATGAAGGTGAGAAAAGTAACGCAGGAAGAAGGGTAGGTTTAAATTACAATGATCACAAACAGCCCTACGTGCGTACCCCTTTTACGGCAGGTCCCTATTCTGAAAGCATGCAATGCATGCAGGCACTCACTCTGAGCCAGCACTGCTCCTGGCACAGCCCAGGGACATCCCAGTGTCACTTCGCAGACACGTGGCTCTGCCGAAAACCTCACTGGGAGTTAAGTGAGAGCCCAGCCTGCCTGCTCCCCTCCCATAGGCCCACCCCTCAGAAAGCTCCCCATAACCAATATTCATATGACCTGGGCCAAGTGGAAAGTTGGGGCCTTGCCCTCTAGGAAGGTCTCAAGCTCAGAGGGGCGTCTGAGCCAACAAGAGGTCTGCTGAGAAAATAGCTCCTCGCCCCTCAGGGTCAGCACCTTTGGGCATGACCTTGTCCGGGTGCCTCCCTGACAGCAGCCCACCCACACTCACCCTGACACTCAGCCTGTCTCTGGACTGGCCTAAGACCAGGCCTTGTCTGTAACTCGGTTCCTAGGAAAACCTGCACTCCACAGTCTCAAAGCTACCGATGTGGGTGAAACAGCCCACAGGTGGCAGCTGCCCCTCAGTGCAAAGCATTTCCACAGTCACTGCCCAGGCAGCAGGGCCCACACTGTCTTTGTCTCCACACCACTGGAGGTCTTGGTCCCAGGACTCAGCCTTCTCCAGAGAAAAGGGTGGGAAATGCTTTGGGGGAGGCCTGGGCACTGGCCGGAGCTTGGGGTTCTGATCCCCTGGGCTGCCGCTTAGCCATGGAAGCTGCAGTCACCTGAGCTCCTGGTTAAGCTCCCGGTGCCCAGGGTGAGGGGTGCTCTCAGGTTCCCTGGCTGACTTCACCGTCTCCTCACCCCTCCCCTGCCCCACCGCAGTCAGTCCTGCTCCTAACCTGGCCCTGCTGGATGCCCTGGCTGGATCGGCTTGAACCTGAGGAGTGCCCAGGTCTCAGGCCACGAAGACCAGCTCAGGCCACTTTCCTGGACAGTGAAAAGACATAAAGCAACCCAGAAGGTGACAGAAGCTTCCATCTGATCACATTCCACAGCACAGCACAGCGGTTGCCTCGTTGTTGTTGTTTTTTAAATGAAATCCTCCTCTCTGTTTCTCTTCTGTTTCTTTTCCCAAATCAGTGAAGTGCAACCCCCAACTTTTAAAATGCATGTATTTAGTTTTTAATTGGATGTCAACTTTGACACAGTAAAAGGTTTTCATTTGCTATTATGTGAGCAGAATCTACACACATAAACTGTGTGTTCTATGTGCAGCAGGGAGCAGGGGTCCACCCCCCCACCCCACACGTGGACGAGGACTGTTCTATGTACAGCAGGGAGCGGGGGTCCAACCCCCCCACCCCACACGTGGACGAGGACTGTTCTATGTGCAGCAGGGAGCGGGGGTCCACCCCCCAACCCCACACGTGGACGAAGACTGTTCTATGTGCAGGAGCAGGGAGCAGGGGTCCACCGCCCCCAACCCCACACGTGGGTGAGGACTGTTCTATGTGCAGGAGCAGGGAGCAGGGGTCTACCCCCCAACCCCACACACGGGTGAGGACTGGACGCTATTCATTTCCTTTCTTCCCTTTTCTAATCATTTTTATGACAAAATACAGCCAAAAGGAAAAACTGTGCAAGCAATGCCAGTTTTATGAAACACCAGTGTTCACCTACATTTGCTTCAGACTTTCTTTTAAGGAATAAAATCTATGAAAGGCAGGGAGGAGAGCTAAGTCAGCAAACTTGCAAACTCAGAGAAAAGAGAATGGGGCCTGGCTTCTTGAAGAAGACTCAGCTGGCGGGCTCCCTGCTGCGGGCACTGGGGGCTACGGGTCCGACTCTCACAAGCATGGCGGTGCTAAACACTTTCCTGAAAACACAGTCTCGTGAATGACTGTCAGGTTCCGGTTCCCGCTTCCGCATTCATGGCTGTGATTGGCACGTGGTTCTCCTGGGACCAATGCCCTGCAGTGACTTCCCAGAGTGCCTCAGGTGAGCTGGCCTGTGCTTTCCAGGGATAAACATAACTTTGTTCTTCTAAGTTACATAGTCAACATCCACGGTGAATTCATCAGTGAATGCATACACTTGTATAATTTAGAAGAACAAAGTTGCATTTATCTCTAGGAAGGGATAAAGTCAGAAAAACAAAATAACATGAACAACGACCATGTTATTTAGAATGCTGGTGTCTATATTTGCAGGTGAAACTGGTCTCTCTCATCTTCTTTTTGTTTGGTTAAACAGAGACGTTTTAGCTTGAACAAATAAGCACAGGGAATAAGTAACTGCACGGCGTTGTATCCTAGAAGCTGGGTTATTGCCACACCTCGCCTCAGCTGGCCGTGTGGGGGGCCTGGGTGGGACCCCTGCTTATAAGATGTGCCACTGTGACCCAAGGTCCCACGTAGAAACAGGGTCCCACCACAGGCGCTGGGCATAAGCCTGACCCGCTGCTGGCTTTAGTGTATCTCCCCTCCATTTCTAATTTCTCACAGACGGAGGGAGGGGGCAGCATTGCAATGTCTGTTGTTAATCTCTTTAAAAACCGAACATAAAACAACTTTTAAGGGACTGTTTTTATTAACTTCAAAAACAGGACATGCCTGTGTATCTACTCCTCATTCAGTTCCCGAAAGAACATTAATGGCTCCTGCTCTGTGCCCGGTGCTGTGGGTACGGGCCCAGGGCAGCTGCTGGGGCTCCGAGGAACAGAGGAGCTGATGGCAAGCCTAGGGAAGGGCCCACAGTGGGCTGCATCTCACTGAGGGCAGGGACTGCCTGAGCAAGGACCCAGAGGTCCGGGTGCAGGTAGAGGGTCATGGGGATGGGGGAGCCCAGAGACCAGCCCGCCATCTGCAATCTTAGAGTGTCACTCAGGCTTGGGGCCGGGAGAGCAGCCGAGGGCACGAGAGGAAGCAGCAGCAACTCTGGTGCCGGGGAAGACCCAGCTTCTCAGGACAAAGTGGGGAAGGCAGGGCAGGCTCTGCACACCCACGGTTTGCTGGCCGAGTGGAATTTTCTTTCTTTAAACTTTTCTCAGATTCTCCTGAATCTGGAATCACAGGACATCTTCAAAGGAAACCCAAGTTCATGTTTGCTCCCAAGCATCTAACAGAGATGACACTAACATGATCTTGATGCAAATGCCACTGAAGCTATTTCATCAGGGTCAGAGGCAAAATTCAATGTACTGAAATTCCCATGACAACGCAGGCACCTAGCCAGATCCAAACCCTGTGGGTCAATGCTGATGTGGGCCAAGGGCCCCCACCACCTGGGAGTTTTCAGAAATGGAAAATGATCACAAGGTTCTTCACAGGGATGCTGGCCAGCATTCACCATTGAGCGTGGAGATGCGCTCACTTGGATGCCAAGGAGGACAGGCAGCGCCCTCTGAAGGTGAGAACCGCTCCCTGGATGTCGCCTCATCTGGAAAACCTACACTGTACTGGTGGGATGGAGGGGGCTGCTCGTTTTGTGTGTGTGTGTGTGTGTTTTTGTACAACTCATCTTTGCATCCGGTCTACTCAAGACCTATTAATGCTTTAATTCCTAAGGCATTCATTCTTTAATCTGTTCTTTAAGCTGTTTTCTTGGAGATGTGTACAAGTTCTGCAAATTGATTCAAATTTCATCTTAAAAGGAATCTGTCAACTGGACTGAGAGACAATAAAACAGCCAGACATGGAACACGCTGAACGCCACGCTGCTGCCGGGGAATTCTCTTCTGAGGCTTGGGTGACGCTCCTGCCCTCCTCACAGGCACACAGCTGAACCTCCTGTGCATACATCACCTGACAGGTCACAGCTCAGCCCAGGTCTGCTCTTAAATTCTGCCACCTGTGAAACAGCCAGTGAGCAGCCTAGCCCAGTACTCCACACTCCCAAAAGACAGGACCCTATGGGGGATGAAACTGCTGCCCAAATCTTCTGAATGTCACTTAACAAACTCCTTTTTCTGCGAAAACCCTCCATTCTGTGAGAGCACAGAGAGGATGATGCAGCCTTCAGCTGGGAAGCTGCTTCTTATTCCTCCAGGCCCCTGCTGGGTCACCCTCGAGCTGCCAAGGCCAGCAACTGAGGAGGAGGAGGGCAGGCAGGCAGGGCTCCTTCCAGCCACTCCGGCTTCTCCAGCAGTTTAGCGCATGCTGGAAGCTGCTGGCGCTGATCCGCCCCTGGCAGTGCTGGTGAGAGGCGAGTCACTCCTCGCAGATCTGTGTCTCCAGCTCGATGTGTCTCCATATGGACACCGAAGAGTGCGGGTCCGCTGAGAAGCAGGGAGGCGAGGGGCCCTGCAGAACAGCCGCCTTCTGCTGAGAAGGAGCCTGGACTCGCTGGCACGGTACAGCCAGAGGGGGCTTCCATGGGTGCCGAGGCTGGGTGGTCGGGCGCACCATTGAGCAGAATGCCGTCGCTGTTCTCACCACCGCACTTCCTGCATTTGCACTCAGTGTGGGGAAGGGACGTTCACACTGCCTTGGTTTACCAGACTGCCACATGAAACTCCACTCTCTGCTAAAGTAAGCTAAGAGCAGAGCAGAGAAAATCAACAGCAGCATGTTGCCTGCATCCCATACGGCACCTCCAGCCACGGCTATCGCTCACCTCTGAAGACAATCCTGTGTTTATGTTGGATTCAGAAACACAAATTCAATGTTCACAGGGCAAGGAGACCTACCCCAGGGCTCCTGAGGGCTTCCCTTTCCTGATGAGGACCCTGGGAGCCGGGTGGGTGGGGATGGGGCCCAAGCCGTCCCAGGCCTGGCCCCACACACCAGCTGCGGAGATGAGAAACACAATCCCATTCACGCATTCGTGCGCCGGCGGCTGTCTTAGACGTGATTTGTGCTATTTCTGTATCAAAAACCATTCAAAATGCCACGAGTTCCCAACAGAAGCTGCTGGTGCTTTTGACCCAAAGCACCCTGAAGAAAACAATAAAACCTTCTCTACTTAAAGAATGCAGCATCAAAACAAAAAAGTCTGTATTCTCATGAATATTCTATGGTAGAACAGAAAATGGCTTTTATAGGTTGTGCCTTCAGAAACATATGAAGACAATCAGACTCCTGACGTCAGTGAAGGCACAAAGGCCGCATTCAGAGTACAATGGGAGATGGTCAGTGTGCTGTGAATGAATTCTCAATCACAAACAGAAAAATCTGTTAGTCTCTCTCTCTTTTAAAATAAATGTTCATAAAGAAGCACACTAGTTTTCCATGACATGCTTAGGTCCTCTTCTCAGGATGCGATTTCATGCCCTCATACAGATAGGGAAGAAAAAGAGGCACTATTCTTTAGGAAACACAGTCGACGTTTAGGGTCTCTTCAAGTAAAGAATGACTCATTCAAATCAAGGGAAAAATAATAGATATTTCAACTATGTAACCACGATTTCCTCTTACACTGACATTTTGCCTGTGTGTGGGGGTGGGGGGAAGAGAGAGGATGGGACAGAAGAGGAGGGAGACAGCACATTAGAAATGCATGACTTAGCTACAGTGTCCTTCACCCTTTGTTTATTGTGCAGTGTGCCGTCCGTGCTGAAGAACAAGTATGTTTAGTAAAAGAACAGTAACGAAACCAACATCGGTACATCCTCCACTTCGACGAGGCCCAAACGTCACCCTCTGCGTCCCTTCAAACCACACGCACCCCCCACCGTGAGCAACATCCTGCCTTTGTTAAGTGTCCTCTTGCTTTGCTACGATAATGACATCTTTCTGAAGACTGAAGGCAGCAGCCCCAGTGCAGTGGAAGGAGGGATTGATGATGGTTCCCGGGACAGGACAGTCTCGAGTCCGAGTCTGCCGTCAGCTTCTGGGACGGGGGCAAGAGCACCTTCTGGGGTGAAACCATGGGTGACCCCCAGGAAACCAAGTGCACCCCGCCTAACATCTGGAAGGGCAGGCATGTGGACCAGAACCAGGTGCCAGAAGGTGTGGTCTGGGGGGTGAGCGGCCCTCCACAGTGGCCACCTCCAGCCCTCAGGTGTGAGCTGGGCAGAAGACCCCCCTGGAGAAATGAGTGACCTTGGGGAATCGAGGCAGTGGGGCAAGGAGGAGACAGTGGGGCCACGTGGTCAAGAGAGGTCTGGCATAGACTAGGGGCCGGGTGTTGCGTCCTCAGATTTAGGCAGCGAGGCAGGCAGTCTGGCGAGGCTGGTCCAGACACCGCCTGTGTGCACTGCTGCTGGCCTGGATGGGCCGGACTCCTCCAGGGGATTCCCTCTGTCTCTGCCCTACCTTAAGTCTTCCATTTTCTTTGTCCCAGTCATCTTCTTCCTTGGTTTATTTTCTCATTCTGCAGAACTCAGGCTCCAGCTGTGTCTTAAAAATGGAGGCATAAGAGTAAGTTTTGCATGTCTGAAAACGTATCGATTCTCCCCTTCATGCATCCCGACTTTTGGCTGGGTATAGAATTCCAGCTTGAAGACCATCCTTCGCCTTTGGGATTCTGAATGCACAGCTCTGTTGTCTTCCTGTCTCAGTACTGTCAGGAACATGGGTGCCACACGATGCTGGATCTTGTGTGTGACTCGATGTCTCTCTCCGGGTGTCTAGAAGGTCTTCTCCAGGTCCCCAGCGTTCCGAAATTTTGGAGCTGGGTGGTTTGGTGAGACCTTTCGCACCCACTTCTGGGCGCCTGGCTGGTCCTTTGGAGACGGCAGCTCCCATCCTCCCGTCGGGGGGCCTCCCTGAAGGACTTCACTGAGGGTTCCCTTTTCCCATGCGCTCCTTCTGGAACTTCTATCCCCCGAGTTGGAGATCTCCCGGAACAACATGCGGTCCTGTCCGTGCTCCCTGTTTTCCTTGTCTTTGTCTTACGTGCTTCTTCATATGTTATTTCCTTAAATGTATATTCTTTTTTTTTTTTTTTTTTTTTGAGGCGGAGTCTCGCTCTGTCGCCCAGGCTGGAGTGCAGTGGCGTAATCTCGGCTCACTGCAAGCTCCGCCTCCCGGGTTCACGCCGTTCTCCCGCCTCAGCCTCCCGAGTAGCTGGGACTACAGGCGCCCGCCACCTCGCCCGGCTAGTTTTTTGTATTTTTAGTAGAGACGGGGTTTCACCATGTTAGCCAGGATGGTCTCGATCTCCTGACCTCGTGATCCGCCCATCTCGGCCTCCCAAAGTGCTGGGATTACAGGCTCTTAAATGTATATTCTAACCTTTTAATTGAGGTTTCATGATCTTTGCTATTGTGTTTCCGACAAATGAAACAGCCATTTTCAGACGACAATGGACCCTGGATATTCTTTTTTTAATGTCATCCTGTTCGTATTTCCTGGGTAAAATATCTTATCTAGTCTCTGAAGATAGTAGTGATACCTTACTAAAAGTTTTCTTGTGTGTGTGTATGTGTGTGTGTGTGTGTGTGAGTGTCATCCAGGCTAGAGTGCAGTGGTGTGATCTTGGCTCAATACAACCTCCAACCCCCGGGTTCAAACGATTCTCATGCCTTGCCTCCTGAGTAGCTGGGATTACAGGTGTGCGCCACCATGCCCAGCTAATTTCTCTTCCTCCCTCTCTTCCCTCCCTGTTGGCCTGGCTGGTCTCAAACTCCTGACCTCAGGTGATCCTCCGGCTGTGGCCTCCCAAAGTGCTGGGAAGGTCTGAGCCACCAAGCCTGGTGACAAGTTTTCTTTTCCCTGCAGAGTCTCTGTTTGCTCTCCACTGTCCCTGCAAAAGCCTCCCCTCAGGTGCCTGGTTGCCCCTGGTTATGTGCTGCTGAGTGTGAGTGGAGGCACAAAAACCACCTGTCAGCTGTGGGCACAGTGTGGTTCTCAATGCCAGGCTTCACAGAGGGTGACTGAAAGTGGCATCATCAGGACCCCCCTGGCTTAGTGCCTAGAGAATCTTCCCCTAGGGCTGGCCTACTGCCCACCAGAGGTGCCTTTCCATCCTGGGACTGGAGGACGAGGGCTGGGCTTTCAGTGTACCAAGGGAGGGACCCCCTACTCAGTGTCTGCTGCGGACACAGTGACTAGCCCCGCTGTTCTTGCTACAGTACCCACATCCTCAGCTTGCTCATGTCCCCACGCAGGGGCCCTCAGGATCACAGTTGCTGGAGAGCACCCCTTTGTGGCAGTGCAGCTTCCATCTGGTGAGTTCTCAGTGCTCCTCGTGGTTGGCTGAGATCTGTTTTATGGGTCTGCTGAATCACTGTGACTCTGTCACCTGCTGTCAGTTGCTGGACTCTCATTCATATCGCCTCCCTGCTGTTCTCCCCATCTTTGTGAGCTTATGACCCTTCTCTGGAATATATATTTTTATCTTTCATAAGAAATTCCGAAAATACACAAAAGCATGAAGAATAGTGTAATCAAGTCGATCTCAGGTCCTCTGCTCACCCACCACTTCCCCACCTTCTAGATTACAGGGAAGCAGGCTCCAGTCATCACAGCACCTTATCCAGGAAGACTTCCGAATCAAATGCCATCAACATATCCAAATAAACTGACAATTCGATAATATTATGAAGTAGCCAGGAAGTGTTCCCATAGTTTCATAAACATTTTAAAATATTTTGTTCAAATCAAGATCCAAATACATTGTAATTAGCTAATGTATCTTTTAAGACCCCTTCCCCCAACCTCCTGCTTCCCGCCGCCCCACCCCCCCCCGATAATTTATTAGCTGAAGACACTGGGTCATCTGCACTTTGCTGATTACACCCTGGTGTGGATGAGCAAGGCTCTGTCCCCCGCTCTTCTGAAAGCTGGGCGCTCACTGGGAGGCCTGGTCAGAGGCAGCTTAGATTTCCCAGCAAGACCTAAGGCGAGTCCCTGGTCTCTGGGTGGCTTTTTTGTGTTGCGAAGGCTTGAAATGATCACTGCCTGGATTCTCTAATCAGGGTTAAAAACAGAGCTCTTCGAGTCCCATCAACCCCTCTCCATGTGTTAGCAGGACCATTTCTAAAACGGGAAGGAATCCAAAATCAACTATCTTGTTACTCTCATAAACAGGGCTTATGAGACCCTGTCTCTACTAAAAAAATACAAAAAACTAGCCGGGCGTGGTGGCGGCGCCTGTAGTCCCAGCTACTCGCGAGGCTGAGGCAGGAGAATGGCGTAAACCCGGGAGGTGGAGCTTGCAGTGAGCTGAGATCCGGCCACTGCACTCCAGCCTGGGCGACAGAGCGAGACTCCGTCTCAAAAACAAAAACAAAAACAAAAACAAAACAAAAAAAACAGGGCTTATGAGAAAGGCAGGGTCATGCTTGATTCTCTTCCTCAATTTGCCCATGTCCAAAAATCGTGAGTGGGTCTCACGGCGTCCTCCAAACGCGAGCAGTGAGGAAGCTGTGTTTTTCCAGTCACTGTTTGTGAATGCTCACGGTCCTGTCTGTGATGAGCAGGAGCCCCGTGGTTGGCCCGGGCGGTCCTCCAGACTCCGTGAGTGCTCTCCGAGAGCAGCGCCTGGCTCTGCTTTGAGATGCTTTGGGCTCTTTCTGTACATTTCTTCTTCTTCTTCTTCTTCTTTTTTTTTTTTGAGAGACAGTCTTGCTCTGTCCCCCAGGCTGGAGTGCAGTGGCGCGGTCTCGGCTCACTGCAAGCTCCGCCTCGAGGGTTCACGCCATTCTCCTGCCTCAGCCTCCTGAGTAGCCGGGACTACAGGTGCCCACCACCACGCCCGGCTAATTTTTTTTGTAGTTTTTTTAGTAAAGATGAGGTTTCACCGTGTTGGCCAGGATGGTCTCGATCTCCTGACCTCATGATCCGCCCACCTTGGCCTCCCAAAGTGTTGGGATTACAGGCTTGAGCCACCTTGCCCAGTCCTCTTCCTGTACATTTCTTGACCCCTGTGCAGGTCCCTTTTGTGGGAAACAGTCTTAGAGACCACAGTCTGGAGATCGGGGTAAGCGCTGTTATTGGATTGGGACTTACCAACCATGGATCTTCACTGGCGTTTTTGTGAATTTCCTGAGGGATGGACACGTGTGTTTGACCTGCCATCCCTCCTTGGAGCTATGGAGAGCACCTCACGCTGAAACTGATATTCAAAGGCCCGAACCGTCATAATCGAGGCCCATTCCAAACACTGACTTACAGGCCATGTCATTTTCCCCCACAGTGTTCTTAACTGAGTTACTATTGTTCTATTTACCATGGTGGGGAGGGGCACGCACGCAAAGTAGAGATGAGGTAGAGAAGGTAGAGTTTTCTTTCAGGCAAAGATTTAAAATATTCTGCAGATAACATAGATAACTTAAGTTACCTTGGAGCTTCATATGTAGGTGAGTTTTTATATGCCACTTCTGTTTATCTCATTTAGGTGTATCTATGCAATGCCAAAGACAAAAGCTTATGTTAACAATTCACTATAAATTAAATTATGCTTGAAAAATAAAAATAAAAAATATTATGGTGCAAGAAGAGGGTGTTTTGTATTGCTTTCCATTGAAATCAAAATGTAAAGAAGTAAATACAGACAGAAGACACAGTGGTATTTCTGGATGTGCATAGAGGAGCCTTTCTCAGTGCGGAGCTGGGCGGGAAAGAGATGCGTCACGGGCAGATTGCGTTCTACCCCGTACTCGGAGCTGCGTTCCCGGTGCCGAGTTCTAGAATGAAGGCAGCTGCAGCACATGGCCAGGCCTGCATGGCGCCGCGCTTTAGTCTTCTAGAAAAGAAGGGAGGTGAAGTTCTTCAGGCTCTCTGAGAACTGCAGCAGAGGACACTGCTCACTCGAGCAGGAGGCGGGGGAGGGCCCACGCAGGAAACTTCCCCTGCTTCCTTGTCCTCTTCACTACCAGGGAATCACAGGGCCCGGGGTGAACTCCGGTCCACGGCCTTCAGTGCTGATGTATTAATTCATTTAAGGGACACCCCGTTTCACAGGTGTGGGAAGCTGATGTACAGACAGTTTAAGTGACTTGCCCAGGGCCACACATCAGTGAACAGCAAACCAGAACCCTGGCATCCTAACTTGAGGCTGAGCAGTGAGAGGAGGCTGGTCTTGCAGGAAACATCAGGGGCTGAAGGAGTGTTGTGTGGAGCTCACAGGTCACCCAGGGGGGTTTCTCAGGCTGGGTGTGGTCAGCAACACCCAGGAGCAATGAGAGGACCTGGGTCCTATCCTGCTATAGAGACCCAGGCACCCCGAGGCCTGCGAACTTCTGCTCTGGAGTTGATGGTCTTCCAAAGCCAGCACCAGGGCGCCTGCCCGACCCCTCGCCCTTTCTGTGTGGCTTGGGCTTTGGTTTCATTCCTGATCAAAGGCCAGGCCTCCCCGTAATTACTACTCACTGAGAGCCTACAGCTGAAAGCTCTCCGTGAATAAAGTCACTTCTTCCTAAAAAGCTCCTGCGGCTGTGGCAGCAACCTAGGATCTGCCCCTGCAAAGCTGCACAAGGCTGAGACAACAGCCCCAGGGGCACGGCCAGGCCCCACCTCCCTTCCCAACAGCACCAGGAAAACAGGTGACGAGAGGGGAAGCCCAGCCAAGCCCAGCCTGCTGAGCACAGAGACGGAAACAGCACATTCCTGAAACAGTATTTTCACTGCTAAAAATAAAAAGCTACAATTAATACCAGGTGTGCATTTTACTCCACTGTCTCTTTTTTGTTTTTACGTAAATCGGCTTTCACTTCTACCAAACTCAAAGCACCTTCCCAATCTACGTTTTCAAACTGCTTTCTTACTGGCAGAAAAAGTCTAAGTAAATGCATGCATAATAAGGTATGAACTCAGCCCAAATCTGTGCCACCGAGAAGGGTGGTCCCTGCAGTTGGCAGGATCTTCCCCCAGCCTCCACCCCCCTGCAGGCATCTCTGGCATCCCAGGGCTTCTCCAGGTCTGCTGGACCCGAGAACATTCTGATGGAGAAGGCGAGCAGGGTGCTGCTGGAGGGCCGGCTGTCCCCATGCCTTCACCTCATCCACCAACCTTGGAACCAGCCTGAGGGGACACTGGCGTAAGACGGGGACTACTACATCGGGAAGCTCTGCAGTCTCCAACACCAGAGAGTAGGATGATATTTGCAAGGAAAGCCTCATCACAGTGATCTCCACCCAGAATCTCCTTTTAGGTTGTCTCACAGGACACTCAGATAGAAAGACCTGGTCGCTCCAAATTTCCAGGGTGGACTTCAGACACGAGGAGAAGATACAGGTAACACCTGGAGACAGGCAGAGCGGGGCAGGGGACGGGGCGTAGACTTGGGTGGGGTGTGAGTTCAGACCCAGCAGGGTGACTCTCGGGAAGGTACCGTGGTCTCCATCTGTTGGGGTGACGGCAGGATGCCTGCTTGTTGCAGGGCAACAGGAGCTCTGGGAGAAGGGCTGGCATGGGTGCGGCTTGGCCTTCATCAGGGGAGCAGGACGCACCATCAGCGTGGGAGTGGCGGTGACAGGGCCATGCAACATGGAGAATCACTGTCCAGGAGAGACAGGGCAAGGCTTCCTCGGTGGAGCTGTATCCCCTGGCCTCATGAGCTCCACACACTTCTGGGACAAAACAGCAGACCCAGAAAAAGCTTTCCATCACCCAGGATGATAAACCCAGTGATCAGGATGCCCACGAGTGTGTCCAGGAGGGTGCAGGGCTGCAGGTTTTGGCATGTCCTATTAGTTGAGCACCAGGAAGGCAAAGAGCATTGACAAGAAAGGAAGGGCCCACCCACGCCGCCCGAGCTGGAGCAGACTGATTGCTGTACCCGGATGTAGGCTATGGGGCGCAGCACAGCCCAGGCAGCAAGCCCAGACTCCTGGATGCTGGCAGCTCTGAGTGGAGCCTCAGCCCTACAGGCACACAGCCCTGCAGGGCTCCTGTGCCACAGGGTGGCAGGCAGAAGCTACCACATGAAGGCCAAGGGCCTGACCTGTCCACTGTTCCAGTGAGAGCGGGAACACCAAAGGGAAGAGCTCAGCAAGTCCAGTGTGGATGCCCAGCCCTGGAGATTCCAAACCCCCAGCAAGTGGGCGCCCTCCCAGCACAGACAAGGTGGACGAATCCTCCCTGTCCCCTTTTAATAACAGAATTATTCTAGCAAAATCAATGTCAGTTTCACACACGAGTCAAGGATAAAAACACATTTGACCATGCTCAGATTTAGAAAATTCCATTTTTTACTCTAACTAGAAGCCAAGAAAGCTCATTGGAAAACACAAAAATTACACTTTGAGGATATAAGAAAGAAACCAAAGGACCTGCCTTTCCTCCCTCCACGGTCACTAACCAGCGCAAGTCCTGCGGTCTCGAAGTGAACCGCTTTCACTGAAGCAGACTTGGGTTCTACAAACATGCATGAGCTGAACGTCCGCGGACTGACTGACTTCTGTAAAAGGAGGGTGTGGTGACTGCCAAGGCGACCACAGACAGTTGCCCATCCCTGCCCCATAGTCCAGTAGGGAAAGACTTCACTGCAGCCCCCATCCCTCACCCCCAGCCCTGGCCAGGGCTTCCTCATTCTGCAAAACCTGTATGCAAAGCAGTAGAGATGAGGGACTGTGAGGTACTAACACAGACATGACACTAAAATGGAATTATCAGCTTCAAGGGATTCGAATAGGACTCAGAAACACTCCAGCTTCATAAAGCACCAAGGAAATGGGAGCTGATTTGTTCTCCAGTGCAGAGAGAGAAAGAAACACTGGCTTTCATTTCCTCAGGGCCCTTCCCACAGCTCCTGGTTAGGAGTTCGGGTCCTATGCACCCATCGAGCGCTCTCTCTTCCAAAGGAAATAAAAAGCTCTTCATAGTGTAGGAGAATGAAGGGAAGAGAATTCGAAAAACAAAGCAGATTTAGGTAAACTTCATATTCCTGTGTCAAGCAGGAGTCCTCATTTCTAAGCATCTATCCCGGTGGCTTCTGTGAAGCTGCGAGCTCCTCTCTGCGTGGGGCACCCTGTTGGCAGCCTGTGTCCCGCGTCCCCATGCTGGGCAGGTGTAGTGACTGCAGATAGACAGCTGACCACAATGCTGACCACAATGCAGTGGCCCCTGTGCCTGGGCCATGGCCCCCACAGGTCAGGCAGCAGTGACGTGGCCTGGGCTTTATTAGAAAAGGCAGCCTGAATACACCGGGCTCCATGGGGAAGGTGTCTATACTGCAGAGGGTTCTGGAACACAGACACGATTTCCCAGGCAGAATGTCAGGAACAGCAGGTACCTGGCAGGCAGGCTGCGATGGACTCCAGGGAAATGAGCAGAGGGCTCTGATGCGGATCACGTCCAATGAAACCGGTCCTTACAGTCTGCCATCTGCACTGCCAACCCCCACGCGGACCCAAGAACCCCTGCTTTCAGGAAAGAGAGGGCCCATGGAGGGTTGCCCCACTGATGTGTGCTCAGGAAGGGCTTAGGGATGGACCAGGCGTCCCGGGCCTGGCATGGAGAGTCTGCCGTTTCTCACCCTTCCACAGCCAGACCGTGGGAATGGGTTAGCTTTCAACCCTGCATCCAACCCTCCAGGACAGAGGGCACCCCAAGTCTGTCCTCTAGAGCTCCTGTCAGGGCAGGTGCTGAGACCACACATGGGCCTCTGAAGCCACCTTCCATTTTCAGACACCAAAGCCTCTTAGGGTCACCACTGCCCCCAACAGAGCTAACCCCTGCTACCTGGGCCAAAGAGCTAACTCAATGTCACAGGGATGGTGCCCGTGCTCCTCCCTACCTCACCTGTCATCAAAGCTGACTGCTAGGGCCTTCCCCGACCTTCCCCTGTTCCCCAGCCGCCTCTGCCCCTCAGCACTGAATTCCTACAGGCACTCATCCTTCCTGCCTGGTCTCCCTACCCCACATTGCTGGCAGGTGGCAAGTCCTGCAATTTAGGCCAGAGACTCAGGTTCCAGAGTGGGTGCTCTGAGCTGCAAACCTCTACGTACTGTCAGAACTCCGGAAAGGCAATATTTGAAGATAGATGGCTGAGAATTTTCCAGAACTGGTGGGAGACATGCATCTACAGACACAGAAAGCACAACCATGCATGAAAAAGCAAAATGGAATCAAGACAACTTCAAAGTGAAATGGCAGACTGACGAGCCAGAGTTCAGAAGACCCTGCAATATGGGCAACATTATCCAACAAAGGAAATGCAGTCACAGAAGCCAGGACCAGTGAGCCTCTGAGAACTAAGAGAAAGCCACCGTCAAGCTAGTATCATGTTCAAAGGGAAGCTATTCCGCAAGAAAGCACAGGATATAGACATATACCAGACTGAAAACTAAGAAAGCTTAAAAAACTCACCAGGAAGCCTTCAGGGGAGGATCAACAACATGGAGGTGGGCAGAAAAAAGGGGAGAAGAAAAGGTGAGCAAGGAACTGGGGACTACGGAAAGAAATCTAAACAGACTTCACTGAACAACACAGGAAGAAGAAGAAAGAAGAGGAGGGGGAGAAGAGGTGAGGACTAGGAGGGAGGGAGAAGAAAGAAAGAAGAAGGAAGAAGATCATCTAACTTGTGGGGTTGAAGCAAAGGACAATTTAAATAGTGGAGAACAGCAAGAGGTGAGTGGGGAAGGGGCGCTCAGTGTTAAAGTGTCTGTAACCCACATATTGTACACGTCAGGGACATAAAATGGGAACTTTAGACCTTTTAAGCTCATACAGTAACGTTTCACCTTAACTGCCAGGAATAAAGCGCATCACCTCCAAAGCAGCAGTCAGATTGGGGCGGGATCCATCCGAAAGAATTTTAAGGAGAAGAAAGAAAGAATTTGTTGGATAACTAATATGGCTGTTGGTCATACCCAGTGGCTCATGCCTGCAATCCCACACTTTGGGAGGCTGAAGCAGGTGGATCATTTGAGCCCAGGAGTTTGAGACCAGCCTGTGAGGCATATATAATTATTATATATTGTATATATAATTATATATTATATAATATTATATTAATATATAAAATTTATATATAATTTACAAAAATTTTATATACAATTTTATATAAAATTTATATATAACATATAATTACACAAAAGTTAATAATTATATTATATATTATAGTATATAATATATAATGTATTATATATGACACATATATTATGTAATATATAATTATAATTATATAATATGTGTTATATATTATAATTATATATATTACATAAATATATTATTATATATTTTATATATAAAGTCACAAAAATCTCAAGTAAACTACAAGCAAGCTTAATCTAATAGTCTATACAAAAGACAGCAGACCAATACACGTGGTATTTTAACAAAAGAAAAGCAAGAAAACATAAGAAAAGCAACCTATGTACAAACCACCTATAAATCCAACTTACTGTTAATTATGATCATCTTCACAATGAAAATAAGTATAAGATAAAATCCAACTATTCATTATAAAAGCTGTTAGCAAACTAGAAATAAAAGAGCACTTCTTTAACCAAAACAGAGTATCCATTAAAACGCCCCAGCAAACACTGCATTTAATGGTGAATCTTGAAAAAGCTGATGTAATGATACAGGCACAAAGGAAGGGAATGCAACTCCTGATCCAGACTCCAAGACTGCTGATACAGAGCTCCTCCCACCCCCACCACCTGCAAAGAGAATGACAGGGAAGTTAACAGAGCTAATGAGGAAATGTAATACCGTGTTAGATAAGATCAACATAAAAATCCAATTCCACTTCAATATACCGCAACAAGCAGAAAACCTAATATTAAAAAAGAAAAAAAATGCAAGGCACCTAGAAGTAAATCTAACAAAAAACGAGAAAGATCTTTATGGATAAAAGTTATAAAATACATTGAAAGACTTTTTTTCTTTGTTTGAGACAGGTTCTCACTCTGTCACCCAGGCTGGAGTGCAGTGGCTCGATCATGGCTCATCGCAGTCTCCACCTCCTGCACCATCCTCCCACTTTAGCCCCTCAAGTAGCTGGGACTACGGAGGCGCACCACCACGCATGGCTAGTTTGCGTTTGTTTGTTTGTTTGTTTCTTTATTTATTTTGAGACGGAGTCTCGCTCTGTCACCCAGGCTGGAGTGCAGTGGCACAATCTCGGCTCACTGCAAGCTCTGCCTCCTGGGTCCACGCCACGCCATTCTCCTGCCTCAGCCTCCTGAGTAGCTGGGACTACAGGTGCCCACAACCACGCCCGGCTAATTTTTTGTATTTTTAGTAGAGACGGGGTTTCACCGTGGTCTCGATCTCCTTAACCTCGTGATCTGCCCGCCTTGGCCTCCCAAAGTGCTGGGATTACAGGCATGAGCCACCGCACCTGGCCCCTATTATTTTTAAAGATGGGGTTTTGCCACATTGCTCAGGCTGGTCTTGAACTCCTGAGCTCAAGCAACTCACTCGTCCCAGCCTCCCAAAGGGCTAGGATTAGAGGTGTGAGCCGCTGTGCCTGGCCCTGAAAGACATTTTTAAATGGTCTAAATAAATGGCAAGATAGCTCGTACTCAAAGACAGGAAGACTTACTATTCTGAAGATACTGATTCTCTCCAAACTGAGCTACAGGTCCAATGCAAGGTAGTTCATGATCTTAAAAGCTGATTATAAAACTACATGGAAGAAGAACTGAGAAGCAGCTGAGGTGGTCCCAAAGAGGGTAGATGCAGGTCCTTTGCAGATTACTGTGGAAAAACAGGGTGTTCCGCAAATGCAGCTGGGACAAACGCTTATCCTACTATTCTACGGGGAAAAAAAAGATGGGATTCGTCCCTATTCACACCACAGGCCACAACGGATTCCACGTGGATTAAGACTCAAATGTGATAAGCAGAATCTTGAAACTTTTAGTAGACACTATTGGAAACTATCCTTGGAATAGAAAACTCAAGATGTGAAAAGTGCATCTTATGACCAAATATGACGTTGTTACCTCTGACTACATTTAGATTAAAATTTTCTGCTCATTAGACAGCCTTAAAAAGTGAAAGACTGAATCTCAGAGGAGCTGCTTTAACACATCAACTGACAAAGGACCCGTATCCGTAACATGTAAGTAACTCCTATGAAGCCGCCAGAAGGAGAGGATTCCAAAGAACAGCAGAAGGTATGAATGGGCTTTTCACAGAAGACTCTGGCGGCACGGGAAACAAAGGATCAAATGCTGGACCATGTTAGTGAGCCCGGAAAGGCAAACCAGACCCCCGGAGACCCCACTTTACACCCACCAACCCAACTGCGGTTGGAGAGGCAGGGAGCGGGGGCGTGGGAGCAGCGGCAGCATGAATGAGAGGAGCCTTCTAGAACAGTGGACTTTCTCATAGACAGCCGAATCTCGCTTTCATGACCCAGCAACAGGCCCTCTCCTTGGTACAGCCACCCTTGAAAAATTCCAGCATGTCTACACAAGGAGAATGGTACAAGGATATTCATTATAGCAGCGTTAACTACAAACGGCCCAAGTATCAACAGAGCAACAGATAAACGGTGGAATATTGAGAGTGTGGAATTGTATCCGGCAGTGAAAGTGAACAAATCCCAGCCATGTGGAATGACATAAATGAATCTTAGAAACAACGTTGAGTTATAAAAAAAAAAAAAAGAAGTAAACTGCAGAAAACCATGTCAGTGTGATTTTGATTTTTAAAAGCTCGGAAAAGCAAATCCAAACTGTGTGCTGATTGAGGAAGCATATTCACACGGCAAAACTAGTTTTTTAAAGAAAGTAACTCAGTGATAAACCCTATTCTCAATGTTACATTTTGAGGAGTGGTGAATGGCTTTACTACAAACATGTGCATTTATTCCCTGGCCTGTGAGCACAAGGGCTTGGGGCTCCCTTGGAGGAGCCTGGCCCTGCTTAAACCAGCACAGGGAAATGTCCTGCCCCTCTTACACCAAAAGTGATTTGTTTGTGATACAAGGTCCCTTTATATTATCATAACAAAGGAGGAAACACCAGGTTAGGGGACAGAGTGACAGCACAAAATACTACCATCCAGAATTCCTGGTGACAGAGGACACTCAACAGGTGGGATAAGAACATTTATACAATGACCCACTTGGGGTGTACGCTTGGAACGCGAATGAGACCAGAACCCTCTCCAGTGAAAACCAACCAGCTCCTGCGGCACCTTCCAGGGACAAGCACGGAAAGGCACTGTTCCTTCGCCGGCCTGCTCTTAAAGAGGATGTGTGGCATGAACCTGATCACAGAAAACACATTCCACCAACACCGAGGGTCCTTCGCACACGCCATCCTAAAAGAAGGTGGACGTTGGCCTGTCCTGCTTTGTTGGACAGTATTTGAAAGCTGGACGAAGCAATCTTCAATGTTACAGTACCTGCAAATCAGGACCGTGACTGTGTGGTCAAATCACCCAGCTTTTATGCATCTAAAACCACTTTCTCACAGAAAGATTCACTTACATTCCATTTTAAATGGACCTAGTCAAAATTTAAACAAAAATGTCTGAGAGAAGAAATATATCATTTCTTTCATCCTGTTTTTTAAACAGTATAAACAGAATTGTTGCCCTCACAATACAAAATCACCAAGCAGTATAAAAGTCAGCTTCCAGAATGCTGGAAAGAATTAGGCTTTGCCCTTCCTAAGAGTCCTGCCCCATGCTTCTCCTGGGGGCTGAAAGTCCTGGTTGCTAATGGTGATGGTCCTCAGGCTGGTCCAGGCCCCCGCACACAACTTGACTCGGTTTAGTCATATGAGGATGAAGAAATCCACAGCACTGAGTTTTATCTTGAGATAAAAGAAACATCAAAGGAATCTGCATTTGAAATTCCCATTCCATCCGTTTCTCACCTCACTTGGCTTAACGTGAATGATATGGTTGCCAGCCAACACCAGACTCCAATTCTTGGGACTTTGTCTGAAGCAAGGGCTGTGGTTTCTAAGCCCAATGATTCAAAAGCTGAAGCTGCAGGTATAGCTTTCAATCCCAGGCAGTGACTTTTCCACTTTGCTTTCACTGAGCTGTCAGACATTCTTCAGCCATGTAACATATTCCCCAGAATCCAGCATCTTAAAATGTCTTCAAGGACTGCTATCACTGATCATGCCTTTGCTTTCAAAAATAAGCCCCCAAAAAACCAAAAACAAACAAATCAGAGGCAGTGGCACACCGCGCCACCGAGGGGCTTCCCCGAGAGCAGAACGGGGCAGTGGCACGCCGCGCCACCGAGGGGCTTCCCCGAGAGCAGAACAGGGGCAGTGGCACGCCGCGCCACCGAGGGGCTTCCCCGAGAGCAGTCTCACGCTCTGCAGATGCGGAAGTGAGCCTTCAGCGTGAAGGTGCAAAGGGTCCCATTCTCCTTAGCCATCTCATCAAAAGCACAGGGTCACTTTTTAGAAAATATCCCTAAAGTATGAAAAATGCTCTTAAAGACTTTGCTTTAACATGACTGATGGGAAGGTTGGGAAAATGATGCTTCGTCTCACTAAAATTTTAATCTGCAAACCCAATGATAAGTATTTTTACACAGAAACGGATAAAAGTGATGTGAATGGGGATGCTTTAGATTTCTAGAGTATTCTTAGGAGCCAAAATCATCTCTAACCTTAATTGTGAGACTCGGTTGAAAGGGTCTTTCTACCCACGGCCTCCTGGCTGAGCTGGGCGGGTGGGGGGCTTTTCCCTCTTGACATTTAAAGAACTGCTTCCTGTAAAGAACACAGGCTAGGGCACTGACCCTACTCCCTCAACCCCATTCTAAAAGCAGTCAAAAAAAAAAAAGGAAAAAAGATATAAATCTCTCCAAAAACACAGATCCGACAAGCAGACAGCAGCCATAGAATTCTGGAAGCCAGTTGGGGGCTGGCTGACAAGACTGCTGAAGCCAGGCTGCTGTGAAGGCCAGAACAGCCTGGGGAAGGCTGATCTGCAAAGAGCATGTGACCCCTCATCCCTTCAGCACCCCATGGAGGGACCAATCCCATTCCCCCAGAATTCCCAGGCTTGGTGCCATCAGGCTGAGGGCAGGAGTGCCAGCATGGGCAGTAAACAGGGGCAGTGAGAGCTGACATGCCAAGGGGCGAGGCTGTGGGAGCCAGGCCTGGACTCCAGGAAGGAGCTGAGAGGGTCCTCTCTGGGCTAAGAGAACAGGACAACAGGCAGTGGCATCCAAGACCACCAGGAAGTGATCAGGTCCCTGCCTGCCACCTGGCCAGTAAGATAAGCAGTCAATATGTCCCGCCCAGCTTGTTAGAGACTCACTCTTAGACGATGGCCAGCCAGGATCACCAAACATTTGGGAAAGACTCTAATGTGAAAAACAGAAAAGCAGACTGAAACAAAGGCCCCCTCTAGCCTCTGTACCCACTTGGGTTCCAGCCCGTTGACTTGTTCACTTCTTTACTGTCTGCCCCTCCCTGCAATCGCCCAGGAACACGTAAAGGTGGAGGAGGTATGGCGTCTGGGTTGCTCTCTCTGGTCCCTCCAGTACCAGGAGCTGTCCCCAGATTATGAGACAGCGACGACACTGGAGGGAGAACAAGAGTTAGGAGGAGGAGGGCTTAGCACAGCTCGCCAGTCCCATAACAGCAAAGTAGGGGCCAGGGAGGGGCCACAGCCACAAGGGTAGATGCTGGGTAGCCAGCGGGAATGCTGAAGAGTCAGCTGTGGCGGATGCTGAAAGAGAACGCACTCAGCAACGGCCCTCAGGTTTCCTTAAACCCAACAGCACAACTCAGCGGTGCCGGCGCCCCTCATTCCCTGCTCGCTGAAGACTGCTACTCCAGTTCAACCACTCACTGGAGGATCGAGCTCTCCAGAAGAAACTTCTGGACCCTACACATTCACAGACAAGCCTGCTACTGTTGCTACTGCATCTGGAATTCACTCGGGTTCCGGAGGTCCATCTATTGTCTATCCCCAAAAGCCTGTAGCTGCAGCTATGTGTTTTTCCAGTTCACAGAGTGGCCTGAGCCATTACCCAACTCCAGCAACAACACTCCTGATGTGCTTACGCTGGAAAACCCAGCATCAGGGTTCCCAGGAGAAAAACCAAGGGGAGAGGCAAAGGACAGCCCACATCCAGCACACACTGAAATAAAAGCATGGAACACACACTGCCTGACAGGGACAGAGCGAGCCTTCATCTCCAGCTCCCTGGAGCGCTTGCAGTGCACGGGGCAGGGCCTGCCCTCCATGAGTGCACAGCTGGATGAGGGGGACCCACAAGAAAGCAGAATGCTATGCAAAGCATGTGCCTAACCATCTGCTAGTCCCCACTTCACAGATGTGGAAAACTGAGGCATGGAGGTAGAGAAACCCGCCTAAGTCACGTGGATGGGAGTGACAAGCTGGGTCTGGCTGACGTAAAGTTGACAGGCTCACTCTGGGTGTTAGCTTCTTGTGTTTGATGCATGTGACACACTAGTATAAACTCAGTGGCTTGAAACAACATGTGTCTATTATCTTACGGTTCCGGAGGCCAGAGTCTGACATGGGGTTTACGGAGCTAAAGTCAGAAAGCCGGCAGGACTGTGCTTCTTCTGCAGGCTCCAGGGCAGAATCTGCTCCTGGAGGCTGCCATATCCCCTGGCTCCTGGTCCCTTCTCTCCTCAATGCCAGCACCTGCGTGGCCCTGTCTCTGCTCTGTCTGCATGCCTCCTCTGACTCCAATCCTCTTGATTTCTTCTTTAAAGAACCCTTGTGAAGACAAAGGGCCCACCCTGATCATCCAGGATAACCTCCTCATCTCCAGGTTCATAACAACCCCATCTGCAGAGCTCCTTTGGCTGCATAAGGTTACCCAGTCACAGCGGCTGAGGATTAGCTGAGGGACATTACGGGGATTCCATTATTCTGTCAACCACACTCTGGCTCCTTGGCCGAGATCAGACTAGAGGGGCAAGGGCAGAATCGGGGCCAGGTGAGGAGGCACCTGCGACAGCCACGTGGGTGACACCTGTGGCTTGCTACGTGTGGCAATGCTGGAGCTGTGAGCAGTGGCCAGGCTCAGCACACATGTTGATAGCTTTAAGGAGGTATACTTTACACTCCACCCTTCTCAAATGTACAATCCAACAAACTGTTAGATTTATCAAGTTTTTAGAACATTTTCAAACTTGACTGGGACCCTTCCCTCTGCACACACTTTAATGGGCAGCTGCCAGTGCTGGCTGCCAGGCCACGCGTGGGGCTGGAGAGAAAGAGGAGTCAAGGGGACTCTCAGGATCCTGAGCCTGGTGGTCGCCCTGAGTAGGGGAGGACGCGGGAGAAGCAAGTTTGCAAGGGAAGATCAGGAGCCTGCTTTCAGACTTGCTGAGTCTGAGAACGCCCAGCTGGGGATCGAGAGCAAGCAGGCTCTAGCACCTGGAAGGCAGGTGAGACCCAGGCTGGAGCCACACATTCGAGCGACAGAATCAAGATGGTGTTGTGATCTATGATTTGATGGGATGAGGCCAGGAGATCACCAAGGGAATGACTCAGTGGAAACAAGGAGTGGGCCAGAGATGAGCCCTGGGGCACTCGGATGTGAAGATGCTGCAGAGATAAGAAAAACCCACCCAGGCGCCCGAGGACTGGTGGCCAGGGCAGGAGAAGGTACCAGGAGCACGTGGTGCGGTGACGAGGTGCTTCCACCAAGTCACCACTGGTGAGAGGCCGTGGGCTGAGGCCGGGCACGGAAGCTGGCAACAGGGAGTCACTGGTGACATGAAACCAGGGGCTAGCTGCTGGGAGCCCAGAGAAGCAGGGTCCACGCCCCAGAAACCCGGGCTCCCTGCAGGCCAGAGTCCCTCATCTCACCTGAAATCAGCAGGGAGGGCACCAAAGACCATCGCCAACCTCCTCGCATCTGGAGTGGGCAAGGGCTGAGGATGGGGGCGGCTAAAGGCTCAGGGAGCTCGAGTTCTACCACCTGGAGTCCATCTCTCTTCTCTGGTCAACAGGAACGGCGGCAACACTAGGAAACACCCCCGCAGGAAATGCCAGACCTCTCTCTAATCTCCAGGCAGCAGACACCCCTTCCCCACTAACCAAAACAGAAAGAAGACACAAAAACTTCAAAGCAAGAAAGTGTGGACTGGCAAAGCTGTTTGCGCCAGCACCTCTGCACCGGGCTCCCTGGAGGAGGTGGTTATCAGCTCCGCACAGGCACTGGGGGTCTGCGAATCTTGGTTCATAAAAAATCACCCTGAATAAATAATGAGTGGTGCAACCTCTCTGGCAGGCAATTTGATAATGCGCGTTAAAGTCCCCAGGTAAATATTTATGCCTTTGACTCGACTCATAAAAGTTATGATATATTCATAGAATGCACCCAAACTCATTTTAAAATAATATGTACTTTTAACGCATGAAACCCTAATTTGTTTAAAAAATCAAATAAACTCTTCAGCATACATATGTACATGTGCTTACATTGTATATGGCTTTTACATTTTAATTAGGACCATAGTATGCATGCTTTCCCCTAGTAATCACTGTGAACACTTTCCACATCAATGAATATGAAAACGCACATGTTTATATATATACACACACGCACACAGATATTCATGCATACTCACATATGTACATATATATGTAGTATTTATGCAGAAGATTCCATTCAAGAACAAAAATGAAATGTTCTCACACATCTTTCCAGAGAAAAAAAATATAAAAGAAAAAGTCTCCAAAAAACCTTGGCACTAAGAGCTGATCTTTTCATGTTCCGACCTTAAAGACAACTGGGGATGAAGAGGAGGATGAGGAGGGTGCCCTACCAGCCCTGACCTTGCTCTCTCAGGACACCTGGGGACATAGGTGCTCAATGTCCACACCTGCTGTGCTGCAGACCACTAACAACCAAAACCTTCTGAAGAAGAGAAGGCTTTGTTTAACTGAGTTTTAAATTTTATGTGATGCTGAAGATTTACAGTATGAACATCTGAGCCTTTCCTCTTGAACTGAATGTCCTTCCAGGAACACAGCCTCCTTCCCTGGGTGAAGCTCCACCTGCCAGACCCTCCGCCTTCACTCTACCCCACTGCATGCCTTCCCCCCGTGGGCTGCTTGGGCCCCTGGGAACAGGACTGACCAGGAACGGTGTGTGTCCTTCCCTTCCCCGGGCCAGGATGGGAGTCTGGAGAGAAGTGGGCGCGCTGGGCTTCCACCCGCCATACTCGCCTGTCTTTCTTGGCAAGTCAGAATGTGCACAGGAAGGAAGCTCTGACTAAGCCACCTCGAACTATTCTCAACAATTTCTAAATGACACAGTCCCTGGTTTGTCAGAAGAGACGTAAGTAGCAAAAGACAGGTGACTGCATTCACGCCACCTTCCCTTCCCCCAGTGTAACCCCAAACCCCGAATCCCCTTATAGCTCTTCCATGGAAAGGGAGGCTCCTTGGCAGACAGAGGACTCTCTTGCACACATTCTCACACTCTGGGCCACAGCAGGCTGCGGGCATCGGGCCTCAGGGTGGGCACAGGAGGACATGCCTCTGCAGGGCTCCAAAGGGTCCGCTGGTGGCAGAGCCTGAACACAGCACAGGCGGGAACAGGGTCTCCAGGAGCCGGCAGCATCGCTCCCAGAAGCTCTTGGAAAGCAAGAGGCCCTTCTACTCCCCTTCATGGTGGATAATCAAGCGACCAGACCTTCAAACCCGACTTTCCAAAACCTAGTGGTTCACCTAAAATTCCTCACATTTTAAATGGAAATGGTAATGAAACTAAAATTTGGGGGAAGAAACTTAATGTATCTGTTTTCTCATTTTTCTCAGTGACAGATTCAGTAACCATTTTAAGGCTAATAACCTGATAAATGTCAGTCTAAATATATTATTTATATGTTATAAAGAGAATCACCAAAACTAAAAATAACACTGCAAGTAACAAAATAAAAGGATGGCGGAAAGTGTCTGTGCCGATGGGCTACTCTCTCACAGGGTCATCAGCACATCGTCCAAAGGTGTTGGAACAGGAAAGCACAGTTCAGGGAAAGCATATGAGCTTATAAGAGTTCACACAATAAGAACTAAAAAGAGAGCACGGCCTTCTACATCGCCAGAAGGAAAAGAAACCACACACGGCAGACCAAATAGAAGGTAAGAAAGCCCATATCCAAGAAGTCAAATAGAAAACAAAACAAGAATCCTTCACAACAGAAAACAGGGTTGGGCACAGGAGCTCACGCCTATAATCACAGTCCTTTGGGAGGCTAAGGTGGGAGGAGGATCGTTCGAGGTCAGGAGTTTGAGACCAGCCTGGACAACATCATAAGACCCCATCTCTACAAAAAAATTAAAAAGTCAGCCAGTAGTGGTGACACGTGCCTGTAGTTCCAGCTACTTGGAAGGCTGAGGCAGGAGGATTGCTTGAGCCTGGGAGATAGAGGCTACAGTGAGCCATGATCATGCCACTGTACTCCAGCCTGGGTGACAGAGTGAGGCCCCGTCTCAAAAAACAAAAACAGAAAACAGAACATAAAATTGGATGAAAATTGTAGGAGAAATATGTCCATTTTATCAACATTCATAAATAACACAGTTACATGAAAACTATCAGATTGGACAAAAAACAGAACTGACCAATCATTATATTAAAAACAAATCCAGCGTAAGGCTCAGATTCAATGGGTAAAAAGCCCCAAAGGCAAATAGAAACAAATTGAAATGTGCAATCAAGATATCAGTATCACAAAGATTAAATCCAACACGAAATACCAAACAGATCTGCCCATTTCCTAAGTATAAAGCATGCAATCTACAAAGAGGATGGAAATGTCTAAGGCACGCACAATGTGTACCTTCAAGTGAAAACACAGAACACACAGAATGCAGACACACGTGCTCAGCACTAGACAGGAACTTGCCCTTGCACACTCACGGCAGAGCAAACACACAGGAGGTGTGCGTACAGAGGATGGGAATAGTACAATTCCTACTTCAGCCAACACACAGGGTTCGAACCGCTGACCACTAAGCCATATATGCCTTTTGTTGCAAGCCCTCATGAAACATTTACAAAAACCAATGCCACGTCAAGAACACCATTTCCAAATACACACCGTGTAGACTCAACACTTCAACACACAGCAACACAACTAGAAGTAAAACCAGGAAACAAAAATCTGACCATAGGAAAAATGAGTCTCTTTCTCTTAAACACTTCAAATTCTAGTGAAAGTGATACAAATTTATAAAGTAATGAACACATCACACATCGAAAACTGGAGGAATTGCCTAAAATTGAGGTCAGAGAACAATGAATAGCTACCTACATTTAAGTAACTACAAAAGGAACCCAAACAAATAAAAACATTGGACTCAGAAAGTTAGAAAAATAACTAGAAAATTAAAGCATACATTGTGCAATGAAAAAGAGGAAGAAGATAATAAAGATGAAAGAAACCCGCCAGATTGCTGATCTAGGCAGAAGGGGCAAAGCCTGCACGGGGACAGTTTGTGCTTCTTAGGGCAAGACAGTGACCTCGGAGAAGATGGCGCCAGAAGACTCTCAGGAACCGGTCAGCAGCCTTTCCTTACGAAAATCTTCAATGACACACAAAGTTAGCGAGAGGAATATAATAAACACCCAAGTATCCAGCTGCCACAATGATCGACCTTAGCCACTCAGCTTCATCTACGAACACCCATCATATTTTCTTTATTTCTAATCCCATGGAATGACATATCTCAACTTTAAATGGGTAACAGATGGGAAATGAGTCATATATTTTATTACAGGTTTTTCACACTAATATTGTGAATTTAAAAAATAATTATAGATTCACAGGAAGTTCCAAAGAAAGTCCAGAGAGGTTCCAGGTACCCTTCTACCAGGTTTCCCCCACTGGTTCCACCTTCTGTAGCCAAAAAAGCCGGGGACCGACCTTGGTGCCACGCTGTCATCATGACCAAGGTGGAGTACTCTCTCCCCACAAAGACGCCCTCCCGCCGGCCCTTGGGCTTAGCTCATGCTGCGGGCAGTTATGTGTGACCCGCTGAGTGAGGCACAGAGGCCTCCCCGCCCTGTCTCTCTCTACCTTCCCTGTTCACAGTCGCCTTAAATGATGCCTCCACGTGAAGGAGAACCCTGTCAGACGGTATCAGCGTGCTTGTGAACACCATTTAGAAAAAGAAAAGAGAAGTGAAGCGGATGGAGCGGACATTGGCCCGTTCCCTGACATGAACTGCCGAGGAAAGCCAAGGTCTATGCACCAGGGTGCCACCTGGCACCACGTCAGGGGAGGAGCTGGGAGCACTCTGGGAAACCCTCTAGAAAAAACTCACAGCTCCAACCAACAAAGCCAGGAGCATCTGGTCACCCCACAGGGGCTACTGAAACGCAAAGCGGAACAAAAAGGGCAGGGGTGTGACAGGAGCTTCGGAGACCTTGTCCCCCCCGCCTAGGGGTTAAGAGTGGCCACCTGGGAAGGACGGCCCGTGCCCATCTTTGTGTCCTCAGCACTCACCGCAAGGCCTGGACTCAACTGTGTCACGAGTCACCTGGAGTTGCGCCTCAAAGTGCGCTGAGAGTGGGACACGCACACACACACGCACACACGTGCACACACACACGCACACATGTGCACACACACACGTGCACACACACATGCACACGCGTGCACACACACACATGTGCACACACACGCACGCACACACGCACACGCGTGCACACACACACGCACGCACACACGTGCACACACACATGCACACGCGTGCACACACACGCACGCACACACGTGCACACACACATGCACACGCGCACACACACAGCCTTCAACTGAAGAACGGCGACTTCCACATCTGTCCACATTCTTAGAGGCCCCCTGAATGTAGGATAAACTCAGAACTCTCATTTTCCAGCCAGTCCTCGTGGATGGGAGCCATGTTCACAGCTCACACAGCTGGATGGGATTCTTTTCTGGTGAGTATTTCTTTCAGAGGGTTCTATTAAATGACAAGCTGAAACTATTGAAGCTATTATGAACTTGGAGGAAATAAAACTTTCCTTAACAGGTCACTTAAATGGCTCTTTTCTTCTGAGTAATAAGCTGTATCAACAAGCTTTACTCAAAAACATATTCCAAATTTGATTCTAACAGAAAATAAAGTCCTTCCTTGCCAGCATCAAATCCAAATATGGCTGCAAGTTCGCCACCATAAGGGGCTCCAAAGACCCTTCCCACCCAAGGGCTGACACCCTGTGCCACAGTGAGGCCAGAAACATACCAGAAACGCCTCGCTTCGCATCCCCGGCTTTTACGGCAGCCCATGATGTTATTCTCGTGGAATTCTGCATGCAGAGTCCCTGGGTGCTGGCCGTACCAGCCAGGGCTCTATCTGGAGGGAGCAAGACCATCTGTGTGCTTTTGCTCCGCGATTTAATGGAAACGCAAGTGTTAGATTTTTTCCCTGCTCCCTATTTCAGAACTATCCTTAAAGCTCTTTAGAAAATCCTTTTAATGTTTCTAATTTGTTCTATATCCCCAGGAAGAAAAAAAAAACATCTTTTGGAAATATTTGCAAGCTCAAATTGAGCAAGAGCTGAAAATAAAAACCTGGCATGCAGTTGGTAAGCTGTGGCTTTCAAGAAGTGCACAAATGTACTTCCTGGAAACTATAAATAGAACCAGGCCTTACCCCACACCAAAAAAAAAAAAAAAAAAAAAAGGCGAAATGTGCTTTAAGTTCTCACACAGAAGCGCAGCCACTAAAGACAAGCATGACCTCCAGAAATAACAGACAGAGCCACCGTCTGAGATGCTGCTACAATCACGTGATGGACAAAGCATTCCTGGAAAATCGTTCTAAGACTCTACAATTCCAGTGCAAAAGCAATCGAAGAGAAACAATAACAAAAGACGAATGTTTCAGGACTGAGCACGAATTTAAAGTGTTTTTGCTTTGTGATCTTTCGTCCTCACAGCCCCCTGAAGCAGGTCCCGGCGGGGACCCGGGTATCACAGATGGCAGATGCAGCCAGTAAGCATTGTCACCTGGATTCAAAACTGGCCACACCTCCTGGAACACCATCACCTCCCTGAAACCACTGCAGCCCGTCTCTCTAGCCTGCTCACACCAGCACAAGTTACACGTTACTCCTGAAAGCTATCCAAATACCCTAAACCCAATGGATAAAAATATATTGTCTGAAAATTAAAAATAGTTTCAGCGGTCTAGGAAGTCTACAAACCCCACTGCAGTTGTTCTTGCCTTCTCAGTTACGTAAGGTCAAGTTTACATAAGAACACATTTCAGAATTTCCTTCTTAGCAACCTCCAAACATTTGGTTATATGTTTCACCTAACAGCTGGGCCAAAGTAGGAACCACTATTACTTAACAGTAACAGTTGAAATATTTAAAAATAGAAAACATTTCTTGTACTTGGCATTGGAGAAGATGAGAGGGCACCAAGGAAGAGGCCTGAAGGAGGTAGCCCCTCTCCTCTGGGGTGAGCCAGCCTCTTCCAGGCAGCAACGTGCGTTCCGCCTGGGCTTTCTGGAGACCGGCCTGGGCTACTGCATCTTTCAAGGGCACTGTGGGTGGAATAATCCAGCAGGCAGGTGGAAATGCAGAAGGTAGGGGGCTGGTTCAGACTTCTGTCCAGAAAAATCACCTGGGAAGCTTGTTAAAAAGTGACTTACACCTCCCAGCCTCAGTTCCTGAACCAGTAACTACTGTGTGATGTCCCCAGGGGCATTAAATGCCAATGAACACACAGTACTTAGCTGAGTGACGGACGGGTGGCCTTGGTAAGGGGACCTGTGACCATCAGTGTCCTCATCATTGCTGTAACTAGCACGAACCGCAGGTCCCACTTTGAGCAGGACCTTGCTGTTGGCTGTGGAGGCTGTGTGCTCACACTCTCCGCCCAACAAAGATCCAGGAGCCGGTAACTCTCTTGCCAGCAGTAACACTTTACAAAGTAGGATTTGGTAGAAGATGCATGCTAGCACTAAGCAAACATTGTTTAAAGAAAAAAAAAAAAAAGGAAAAGAAACAAAGTCTACTTTGTGAAGCTTGCACGGAGGAGATCCACTGCCTGGGAGAGTTCATGTCCATGTATCTTTCTGCTGTGAACACCCAGCGCAGGCCCCTCCCAAGTTCAGCTCAGGCTCGCAAACGCCCACCACTCAGCGTCTCCAACTGGGTGCCTCTGAAAGCACTGCACAGATCCATACTAATCCTCATCCCAGCGCAGGGTCCGCTCCACCCACATTCCCCAGGAATTCATGCAACTCCATCAGCAGTGCTTAAAGCCAAAAATCCTGAGGTCACCCTCAACTCTTCTGTTTCCTGCACAGCCCATCTGCAACCTAAGGAAATCCCCTCTATGTCAAATATCTCCAGAGCTGGCAGCATTTTCTACACTCCCACTCCATCTAGCCGGACCGAGCCCATCCATTGCCTGGCTGCTCGCAGACCCTGGTGGGTCTCCCTGCTCCTCCGATGCCTGCCCCACGTGGCCACTGCATCCGCGATGGCATAGGTTACATGGTGTCGCCTCTCTGCTCAGAATCTCCAGGAGCCTCCACGTCACTCAAAGCCATGCCTTTAAGTCTCCTGTGCTGTCCACTCCCTCTTCTCCTGACCAGGTCTTTGGCCTGCAGATGTCTGCTCACCTTCTAAGGAGGCCTGCCCTCACCAGCGGGTGTAAAATCACAGCCCCTCCACTCTGAGACCCGCTCTGCCTTCCCTGCTCTACTGTTTACTCATTGCCTTTACCAGTTTCCTCTCTTCCTCTCAGGGTAACACGAGCACCATGAAATCGGGGTCTCTGTGTCCATCATAAATACATGAATCCCACATGCCAAGGACAGGGGCTGGCATTAGAAGACCCAATCAGTATGAATGGGTGAATGAATGAACGAATGAGTTTAATGCAGAAATCTACCCTCCTGAATCCCCTCTGTCCTGGACTGCTCACCCTCCTTCACAGCAATTCTCGCCTCTCACATGTTCTATATTGTAGATAATTTACAATCAATAAGCTTGACTTAATGAGCATATTTAGAATCCAGCACCCAACAACTAGAGAATTCAAACTCTTCTCACACATGTATTAAACATTCATAAACATTGACCACAAAGCAAGTCTCAATAAAATTCAAAGACTGGGTAATTTCTAACCATAATGGAGTAAATTGGAAATCAATAACAAAAAGCATGACTTGGAAAATTCAGACTTTCAGAAATCAAAAAACACTTCTAAATATTTCATTTTTTCAAAAAAAAAAAAAAGGAACCATAAGACAAATTTCAAAATAACTTTCTTGAGAAACAGCAAGACTTTACGAAGTGCTAAGGTAATATGTTACACAAATTAAATACTACAAATCAGAACTTAACCGAAGCATCCCCATTTGAACCCTGAGGGAAGCACCGCACAGAATCCTGACTGCTTCCATCCGAAAGGAAGAAGGGCTAAAAATTAACAAGTGAAATGTTCAACCTGAAAGTCAGAACAAGCATATCCGAATAAACGCAGAGAAAGGAGAACAGCGATAAAAACAGGAATTAATAAAATAGAAAACACACTCACAAGAGCAGATCCACGAAGGCAGAAGTCGGTCTGTGGGAGGGTAAAACACAGCTGGACTCCCACCGCCTGCAGGGCTGCCCCCACCCCGGGGGGAATGAGAAACACCTGGACTCCCACCGCCTGCAGAGCTGCCCCCACCCCGGGGGGAATGAGGAACACCTGGACTCCCACCACCTGCAGGGCTGCCCCCACCCCGGGGGGGGGAATGAGGAACACCTGGACTCCCACCGCCTGCAGGGCTGCCCCCACCCCGGGGGGAATGAGAAACACCTGGACTCCCACCGCCTGCAGGGCTGCCCCCACCCCGGGGGGAATGACAAAACACCTGGACGGAGGGGTGGAGCCTGGCTGGGCTCAGGAGCAGGAGAGGGAAGTCGGGAAAGCGGGGGAAGGCAGGCCCGCCCGGGAAGGCCCACGCGGGGCTGGGTGCTCAGCAGACTGCTGGAGAACTGAAGGAAGTGCCAGCCCCTTCTTCAGGCGCCTGACTGAACCGCCTTCAATTTCTTCCCCTCACCCGTGGCCACATACCTGCTACCCAAGGGACACCTCCAGTCCTCCCTCACCCGGTCAGACACCTGGCTCTGACGGCCCCTTGCAGCCCCTGGTTGGAAACACAGAGGGCCTGAGTTTGGTTCCGCATCACGCAGGACAGTGTGTGCGTCGTGCTGGGAGGTCCAGAAATGGAAACCTTGCTCGAAAGATGGGCAGGCTCCTCTGGTAGGGGACGTGGTGTTGGCACGGCGAAAACACAACATTAGGGTCAAATGCGGCCACTGAGAAGGAACACACCTTTTCAGCTGGACTGCAACCACCTCACATAGACAAGGGTCGGCGAAGGGCCATGTCCCTCATCCTGGTGGCACAGGCTTTGAGATGCCACTGAGGGCTGCGCAGGCTCTCTAGATACATTTTACAATCCACAGCCTTAAAGCACACAAAGCTGGTAATGAAAGAAAAAAGATAAAAAGTCCTTTAACCACAAATGATGTCATGATGCAAAAATTCATTCCTGGATAATACTTCTGGCCACCAATGACCCTCCGAATACACAAACCAAACCAAATTCGCAGTGGAAAAAAAAATCCTTTCTTCCAACCAATCATCGCTTAGAACTGTGGAATCTTCCCCCAGAGACACTCAGTGAGATTTCTCTGCATTCTGTATCAACACAAACCTTAGGGTCACTGCTGGGACTGCCACACAGCTTTCTTTCTCCCTCTAAAGTAGAGAAACAAGCAGTGACCAGCTCCACCCCATCGGGTTTGGTGTGGATGTGTGCACGGTTTCAGAAGCACTCAGAGGATGTTTCTCAGACGGCATCCCCAATTCTCCACGACGCCCCAACCAATAACCGTCTGCTTTCTTACCACCTGTGTTCCTTGCTACAGGCATCGAGTAAGCTCTTCAGAACTCTGGGTCTACAGCAACAACAACAATATAAAATATAACGGGGCAGAACCCTTGTGATCAATGTAAATAACCCAAACACTCTAATGTCCACCTAGGACTGAGAAGCTTTCTATCTTTCTGCCTCAGGTGCCGGGGACAGGGACAGAACCCGCTGGAAAGTGAGGCTGGCTCGCGGGCGGGGCTGGCAGGGAGCAGTGTCCTCAGCGGCGTGGGGAGGCACAGGTCCCACCCGCCAGCCCCGGGGTGGCATTTCAGAGCCACAGGGACATTTCTGGTAAAAAATAACGGAGTGAACACCATCAAGCTGTCCTGCTCCAAGATCCTGCTAAAACAGTGTGTGGATTGTTGAGAAAGACACACCAGCACAGAACACATACAGGAGACGAGAGAGCAGCCCCAAAATGCTGGGAGTCAGAACGCATCCGGGTGAATAAGGTATCAGAGACAGCAGAGCTGACCCATCAGCCAGGGTGGGCCAAGGGAGGGGCAGACCAGTCTCGGTCACACAGCCCTCCGGGGCACAGGGACTGGTGGCACCAGGACTGGAGGTGAAGGAGAATGAAATAGCTGCTTAGGGAATGCAGGACCCCAATCACCACTTACCCCGCGTGGCTGGCAGCCCAGGGACTACTCCCCTCTGGAGAGGGAGATGGAACAGTACTGAAAACTGCGACCCAGTGGAAGTTGGCCAGCTACACGTGAGGTGTCCTGGTCTTCCTGCCCCAGAATGGGGGCAGGCAGCATTTGGCCCTCCCAGTGAGGTCACAGGGGTCAAGCAGCCTGCTGGACACGACTGCCAAGCGGAACCGGGCAGCCCCCAGTGGTCAGCACCATGCATGCACCTGCAGGTCCCGCCAGCCTCAGTGCCCTCTGCTACAGATGGCAGATAGCCGTGCTCACTTAGGCCAGGAAGACTGTCATCACAGAAGGCAGAGCCTGGACAGACAGACAAACAAGCACCTTGGGGAAATACAGACAGACAGAGAAACGGAGAGAAGGGAAGACAGGCCCTCCAAAGACAGTCGCCAGGAGCGGGAGGCAGCCCTGGAGCTCCAGGACAGGAGGGCATGCCTTGGGTGCTGAGGAACTCAGTCTCCACCCAGTCAAAGGAGCAACCAAGCCTCAGAGGGGCTAACACCATTAAAAGCCAGAAGAGCCCTCTGAAGGCAAACACGACAACTCAGCAGCTTCACGAGAGTCACCGCCCCGTAGATCAGGTCCCACGGGCTGCAGGTCCAGCTGCTGCCACTGCAGGGTGGCCCGGGCCCTCTGCTAGGTCTCCCAGCCGCTTCCATCCACCAGGAATCTTCTCAAGACACATTTTCAATGCAATTCAAGCCCTCCTGTTGTTATGCTTCCTAGCGTCAGCTGGGCTGGGTTTCACTTGGGACAGTCGCTCCTAGGGACATTGCCACAGAGGGATGGGAAGGTGGAAGGGACGGTGGTTGAGCTACAGGAAGGGCAGAGCCACGAACCTGGGTCCAGGCAGACCAGAGGGCACCAGGAAGCAAGAGTACAAGAGAACACAGACCCCTCTTGTGTGCCGGATGCTGCACCAGACACTTGCCCTCGCTGCCTGTGCCCTGGCCCAGGACCAAGCAGCCCCGGGACGCTGGATGAGGAGCAGGCTGCTGGAGGCCACGTGGCCGACAGGAGACAGGAAGACTGTGCTGCCCCGATGTCTACTGGCTCCCAGGCCTTAGAGCAACTCAGCTGGGCTCAGGACCTGATCCTTCACTAGCCTCTGTCAATACTGAGCCCGAAGCAGGATGGCAGGAGGGAGCTGTCACTGTGAGAGTTAGGAGGAAAGTGAATGTGGTGGAAACAGAGGCTCTGTACACCACCTGAAAGGTGCTGTTCTTGGCCCCACAGCGTTTCCCGAGAAGCCTGATGTTACTGCTCATAGAAGTTCACAGATCTGAGGGGAAGGAGAGAGCAGAAATCAGAAGTGACTGTCTCCAGGTGGCAAAAAGCAAACAGCATCGGAGAAAAACAGGACTATCTGAAAGTTTAGGGGAGGATAGGGATGAGACATTGGGAAGGACTGGAGAAGGAGGCATCGAGATGAACAAGCCCCGAAAAATAACACCTTTTGAAATTCTTAAGAGGTACTATGCCTTCAGCCATCGAAGGGGAATTGGAACTTGAGGATTACTCGACATCACGTCTAGTGAACAAGGTAGTTACCAAGCAGGAGGGCGCAGCTTCTGGTCCAAAATTGTTCTCAACTATAAATAACAAGGGCTGGGCACAGTGGCTCACACCTGTAATCCCAGAACTTTGGGAGGCTGAGGCAGGCAGATCACTTGAGGTCAGGAGTTCAAGACCGGCCAATGTGGTGAAACTTCATCTCTACTAAAAATACAAAAACTAGCCGGGCGTGGTGACGCGCACCTGGACTCCCAGCGATTCAGGAGGCTGAGGCAGAAGAATTTGCTTGAACCCAGGAGGCGGAGGTTGCACTGAGCCGAGATCCTACCACTGCACTCCAGCCTGCACTCCAGTCGATACAGTGAGACTCTATGTCTCAAAAAAAAAAAAAAGAAAGAAAGAAAAAGAAAAAGAATACATAATGGGGCCAATTCGCCTAATTGCCAAAAGTGACTCTTAAAGTGTTTATAAATTGCTCATAATTGTACACGACACGCGTGTGGCCTCCAGGAATGACGCTATATCGCAGTCAGCTTTTAAAGCTATGTGGGGGACAGACTCCTGCGTCTGGCCTTTGAGTCATGGCTATTCATACAGGCCCTCAGGTGAACATGACAGAGGGTAGCCGACAAACTCTCAACGTCGGTTTGAACTAAGAGAATCAAATCATGGGAATTCTTTTCAGATGTTTCAAATGTTGACGAAAAAGCCCAACTCTGTAAAAGAGCTGAAGAAGTTTATTTTAAGCCAAATATGAGTGACCATGGCCCAGGACGCAGCCTCAGGAAGTCTGTGCCTGAGGCGGTCCCATTACAGGTTGGCTTTATGTGTTTTAGGGAGACAGAAGTTACACAGGCAACACATGTAAGGCATATATTGGTTTGGCCCAGAACATCTTGAAGAAGTAGGGTGAGGGTCTCACAGATCCTAGGCAGACTGAAAGGTTTTCTGACTAAAGAATCGATGTCAGCATAAAAAAAGTTTGAGTTAAGATAAGGGGGGGTTCTTGTTACATGAACGAAGCCTCCAGGAAGCAGGATTCAGAGAGAATAGATGGTAAATGTCTCTTATGGGAACTTAAAAGGTGACTTGTAGTTAAATCTCTCCTGGATCAGGAAAATGAGACCTGGGGATGGAATTCTCTCCAGAGTGCAAATTTCCCCGCAAGAGGCCGTTTTCTACAGCCACTCAAAATAGGTGGAAGGAATATATCCTGGAGTAAAACACTTTTACTTCCTGCAGGGCCTGCTCTCTGTCACCTGCTGCTGTCCCCAGAGTCAGGGTGGAACCAGGAATCGTACTGCTGTGTCTGTTTTATCAGTCGTAAGATCGCTGTTTTAATGCTAATGCTGGTCAGCTGGGCCTGAACGCCAAAAGGAGGAGGATCTAAGGAGGCCTGTCCAAACCCCTATTCCCATCATGGCCTGAACTCATTTTTCAAATTTCTTTGGGATCCCTTGGCCAAGAAGGGGGTCCATTCATTGGGTTGGGGAACTTAGAATTTTATTTTTGGTTTACACAAACAATTTTATTTTGACGTCTTTACATTCTACACTTCATTATACCTCCAAAAATTAAAACCAAGCAAGCAAAAGAAAAAAAAAAAAGCACAGCAGGCAACATGTTCAGCGGTGGACATGACAGTCCTGGCCAATCCTCAACCATGGCTGGCGAGCAGCAGAGTCTGCGGGTCGGACAGAGCTGATCCCTCAAATCTACTTCCCCTGATCTGAGGAAAACAACCCAGGCAGTCACGGCAGGCGTCACCAGGAGGAGGCCACCACGGGCTCTCTTCTTCCTGCCACTCCTGCCCGGTCCTTCCATGGGGGCCACTCAAGGAACCACCAGAGGTGGCCATGGGTCCTTCACTGGACCCTATCCAAACCCCAGAAATGCCAACTTTATGATAAAAACTCACAAAGGGGCACCACACAGGAATATTACAACCAAGGCCTTTGTTACCACGGGCTCCGTGTATGAAGGCAATTAACAGCTTCTGGTGCCAATAAAGGGAGACTTTCGAAGCTTCCCCTGAGGTCACATGTGCTTGCAGATTTGTACCAGATTCCACTTTCTTCTCACCAAACAAAACAACACAACAACCACCACAAAACACAGCCAGGAGGCAGCGTGAGCTCCAGGCACCAGCCAACCTCAAATACTTCCTGTTCCAAAATGTAAGAGCAGTGTCTGGAAACACGGCCCCCTTTGGCAATGTGGTGGTCAAACACCCCCTTAGATCTGGGAATCCAACGCTGAAGCCAAATGTGAAGTCTGCGTTATTTTGGAGAGTTTCTCTATAGTTTCTAGTTAACCCCCTTTAAGGTTCCAGAGTTTTCTTTTTAAAATGGTACTTTTGAAATACAACGTGAAAAAGAGCCTCCCTAACTCTGACAGATACATGTTTCCCAGGACACAGGTACAGAGGGTGATGTAAGCGCCAGCCTATGCCTCGGGAAACTGTGGAAATGCTTCTCTTTAGTCCAGCATTCCTGTCTTATCATCGGCCTCTACTTCCCCTTCTGGCCGATGGAGGGGCATGGCATTTTCTGAGGCTGTCTTTCTCCCCAGCAGCACAGCCCTCAGGGCAGACATGTATCCTGCCCTACAATGTATATGCTGAGCGACCCTGGGACAGTGGCCATGGGATCCGAGGCTCTGGCTTTCCTTCTGTAGCAGCAGGAGAGGGTACAGGAACCGAAGCACTCGGTCCCAGTGGAGAGCAGCGCCGTGAGGGCTGTAAGCCCTCAGCATGCCGTCTGGGTAACAGTAAGTCCTTCATCCACACTTCCTGTTGTTATGACGTTTGTTTGCCTCCAGTTTGCTCCTGGATGCCTGAGGTAGGTATCCTCCCCGAAGCACCCGTCTCCTCCATCGAGGTTGCTGAGCAGCTGCAAGGCCTGGCTGGGAGCCAGCTCAACCTCCAGCCCTGGCTCCTTTAGTGCAAGTGACTGTTTTTCTACAATAAACACGCATTGCTTGTATAATCAGGAAGGTGCGGGGGGGAGTTTTAATTACAATGATTCTGAAAGGAATGACTGAGTGGTAATAGTTTTCAAGTTCCCCATAATTCAGCCCTTGGGAACAGTTGGGTTTGTAATCCTGCATGACATTTTGCTGGTCTCTCCTGGTTGACTAATTCCATACCTTCTCCTCTGTCCTCAAACTGCAACATCTCCCCAGCCTAACTCTGAGTCAATGACTCTGCTTGCTCTCTCCACGGGAAAACACAAAGTTCTGGCAGAGAACCGGGGGTCACGAGCTCCCCCGCCCCCACCCGACCCTGCCACCATGTCTCCACCTGGGATCTGCCTCTGTGTCAAGTCTCCTCCAAGGGTGGCCGTTCCCCTCACCAAACGGACAACAACTGTCAGGAAGGGGGAAGAGCAAAGCCATGGCCACAACTGTGACAGTCCACTTACTTAAAACGCAAAGAAATAGGAGGCAAAGGTGGAATAATACTAACAACATGTCTGTTACATCTGAGAGGCAGGCAAATGGTTATGTGTTTTCTTTTATGATAGAGCTACTTTACAATTAAAAATTTTAAAACTTTTAAAAAAGAAAGAGCAAAGTCTACAGATAAAAAGTTATGAGGGAAGTTGAAGAAATCAAAGCTGATCTAAGACAAACGGCATTTTGGCTTTTTCCTCCTCCAATACAGGTGACAATATCCCAGACCGAAAAACCAAAATCCAAAATGCCTCCAAATCCAAAACCTTTTCTCGGTGACACTCAAAGGCAATGCTCACTGGAGCATTTCTGATTTTGAATTTTTAGACTTAGGATGCTCAACCAGTAAGTATAATGCAAATGTTCCAAAATCCAAAAAAAAAAAAAAAAAAACCCCAAATCCAAGACACTTCCAAGTTTTTTAGTATTGTTTCAGCATTGTTTCCAATGCTTCCAAGCATTTCAGATAAGAGATACTCAACTGGTATAGGCTTTCCCAAAGCACGTGACACGCTCACCTGACGTTTCTGAAATCTCAAGCTGGCACACGAACACATGGTATGAATAATGCTTTTCTGTTTGAAGTGGGGATTTACGAGGACTAAGTGTATTGAAAAAGAACCATAATCAGAAAAAGACTGTGTTGGGCATAACAGCATCCACACGAGGGAATGGTCAGGACACGGGACAGATCAACAGTGGGGAGGGCTGCCGGACGGCCTTCCTGCTCCGAGTACACGCTCATCTGTTCAAAGAGAACGAGCGCTCACGGTGAATGCTGGCGTCATTCCTGATGTGTGTGTGTGTGTATCAGTCTGTTTCCACACCGTCAAATGTCAAAATGTCAAAAGAATAGTTAAGATTAAATTCAATCATTAGGAAATGTATAACAGCAATTGGGGATTGACATAAAAATACACCTAAAAATGTTTACACTCCCATATCATAAAAATGTGGCTTTAAAAGACATTTTCCTATCAATTTTCAAGTTCTCACCTAACCTGAGATGAATATTTCTTTGTAGTATTTTTCAGTGGGTTGAAATGACCAAAACACAGTTTGAAAGAACACGCTTCACATGAGAGGCTTCTAAGGCACAGGCCACCATGCAGGCTCAGTGACGGAGGTCACACAGGACTGCTGCACATGCATGCATCCTTTCTCTGCCCACTGTTCCTGGGCATCGCTGCTACGTTATTTAAAACACTCCCACCATGCCCACCAACCCATGCACGAATATGCAATAAATGCCAGGAGACACGGCACTCTCTTTGACTCAGACCAATGGGAACCTGGTTGCGAGGGAGGTAAATGGCCAGCGTCAGTTTCACGGGGCAGCCTTCCCAACACGCCACCTCTCAAGTCCGGCGGTTCCCCCCAAAGGAAGAGAATGAGGGTGACAGGCTGCAGGAGAGGTCCAGGCCTTGAACAGGGATGTGAAGGCTACATCACACACATTCCTCAGTACTAGTCAACGGGACACTGAGATGACATTTATTGAGGAACTACTAAAAAGCTGACACATATGTTTCATCTTTATGAGAACTCTGTAGAGAGGCATTGTCATCCCTGGCTAAGAAATGAGAAAACAAAACTGAGCTATTCAGCAACTCGCCTAAGCTCCCACGCAAACGGGCGGCAGAGGCGGGCCCCGGGTGCCCTCTGTGGGAGGTTGAAGCCCCGGCCAGTCCTCACACCAGGCTGGGATCCCACAGCAGGTCTCAGCAGGCAATGTGCGCTTCCCAAGCCAGAAAATTAATTTGAAGTCCACTGTTTTTGGTTCACTTGGAAACTATGCATGTTTACCACCTTTTCCCAGCCCATCAAGCTATCAGAAAATCCTCTTAACCTCATGCCATGCCTGGTTAAGCACAAGCAAGTTGTCTCAAAAATGCCCCAGCCACAGGATTCAGTGTTTACACGAAAACAATACTGGCAAAGTGAACCTGAGAGAAAGTGAAAGCCAGAAATGTTGACATAAGCCAAAAGTTTAAAACTGTGCATCTTCATCTGGTATTTAAAACTCCCTACCGCTCCCCCAGGCTCCAGTGTGAGGGGGTAAAAAATAAGCTGCTCGATCAGTAACAATGTAGAGTAAAATCAAGGTGTAAAAAACAGAAAAGAGTGCCCCGAGGACCCCCCAAGAGGCCAGGGCACTGTACCCCACAGACACTGAGAGCCTTCTCGGAGCAGGGCCAAGACACCTCCAGAACTCCGGGTTTGGAAAATGACAGAAAACCTGGCCGACCTGGGAGAATTGCAAGGCAAAGAAGGAAATGTCTTCTTAGAAATGTTTGGCCTGGCTTCAAGCTGGCTTCAACTTCCTTTCAGGGGCGATGAGTGGGTCTAACTGGGGCACCAGAGGGCACAGGTGGCAGCAAAGGCTGACTGTCAAGAAAGGCGCAGCTGAGCCAAGACCAGAGACCCAGGCCTTAGGACGCAGTCCCTGCAAGGCCCGGCCACGCTGCCCTGCAGGACGCATGTGGAAGGGAGCGCTGGTTCCCTCAGGCCCATGCCTTCAGGAAGTTCGGGTTTTATTCTCGGAGAGGCCGCATGCCTGGGAAGAATGGTAACCTCACAAGGAGTTTAAACCCTGGAGGATTCTACATGGAAATAGGGGTCTTACAGACAAAGAAAAGCGGGAAAAGTCTGTTTCCATGGCCTACAGACTTGGAGTACTTTAAAATGTTACCTACGAGGTCAGGCGCAGTGGCTCACGCCTGTAACTCCAGCACTTTGGGAGGCCGAGGCAGGCAGATCACTTGAGGTCAGGAGTTCAAGACCAGCCTCACCACCATGGTGAAACCCCATCTCTACTAAAAATACAAAATTAGCCAGGTGTGGTGGCACATGCCTGTAATCCCAGCTACTTGGGAGACTGAGGCAGGAGAATCGCCTGAACCCAGGAGGTGAAGGCTACAGTCAGCCAAGATTACGCTGGGGCGACAGAGTGAGACTCCATCTCCAAATAAACAAATCCATAAATAAATAAATAAATAAACATTACCTATGGAATGAAATATTTCTGATCACTACCAATTTTTTTTTTGTTAAAGAGCTGAGAGGTGCTTGGAAGACAGAGGATGCCACTGACTCACTTAACCAACAAAAGCTGGTGGCAATGGACAAGGTGTGGCCTGTCCATGGTCGCATGGCCAGTGGGACCCAGCCCCGCCCACTGCCAGCTCAGAGGTCTTTCCTACAGGTCCTCACAGGGATCAGGGCCAGGGCTTACACCTAGACCAAGCAGTTGGTGCCTTTGGGAAGAACACATCCTTTAGCACCAGAGAGGGAAAAAAAACCAAAAAACACAAAACACAAAAAATCAGCGTTTCTCTACCATTCACATGTCATGGAGCCATTTCATTTCCAAAAAGGATGGCCTCGTTTACCATCAGGAAGAGCACCCAAATTCAGTGAGCCTGATAACCCACACCTCCCCCGTCGCCTGCTCCGGACTCCTCCAGTAAGGCAGAGCCTTTGAACACCTCTGGTTCAGGGACTCCTCCAGTAAGGCAGAGGCTTTGAACACCTCTGGTTCAGCGCAGGGCCAGCCGGACAGGACAAGGGTGGGCAGACTTACCCGTGCTGGGCATGTGGTTCACGCGGGCAGGATTCAGCAGCTCCACTGGCTGGTCTCGGCCAGAAAGTCCATCTGAAGAAGAGAGAAGGCATTGGCTTCAGAAACTGCGTGCATTTCAGCCAACATACTTTACGCTGGGAGTCTGCAGGAAGTAACTCCCCAAACAATGAAATGCATGTGTCCTTCCTACTTTTAAAGGGGGACACTTTCAGCTTCGTCATAGATTATTTGTATTTGCCGAAGAAAATCACAGATCCTTTGTAGAATAATCAAAATAGCCTCCTACTGAGATACGGCAAACGCCTGTTTCTGGCCTAAGAGCCCCTGGCTTAGCAATTTGGGTTTACTTCTGTTCAGCAACCACATTATACCCACTCGTGCTGATCAGAAGTCGGCTTTTCTGCAGACCACAAGCATTAAGATAATGAAAAGAGAAGAGCAGCTCTTCTTCCCAGATAGTGACACATGGTCTGGACACTCACAGAAACACGGCACAGGGAGCACTCCAAACCCGCCGGGTGTGCGGACAGGGAAGGAGGCGAGCTGAGGCCACTCCGGCCTCAAACGGGCATGGAGAACCCTTCACCAGGTGTTCTCAAGGTACAGAGTCCTTTCTTTTAAATCCACTTTTAAACTGTATTCAGGAGCTGTTTCTATCTATTCAGACTCACTGCAAAGACGAGACTGGAGCCCACCCACCACCTAAACCTGGCGCAGGCTGGATTTAGACTGCCTGGGATTTTTCTATATTCTCCCAAGCAGAAAGGAAAGAAAACTCTGGCAAGATTTCCAGGAATCACACTTTTCTTTTAAAATTAGCTTCTGACAAGTGGTGTAAAATGCCCTGCAATAATGTGCATATCATTACAGACTTGCACGCAGAGGTCATTTTTCTTACTAAGCGAAGGAGGACAGCACCAGTTTCGCAGGGCAGCCATGGAACTCTGTGGATACAAGTTTTAAAACAGGACAAAAACGACTAACATAGGGTCAAATGACTGCAAAAAAAAAAAAAAAAAAAAACCCACTTTTTATCCAAAATAGATAATTCCTAGCATCGCCAATCCCTGCGTGTCCTTGGAGATGTTCGGTATCCAAGAACGGAAGCAAGGGTCCTAGGAGATCGGAGGGCACACTCTTGGGATCTGAAGCCCACCCTAAGGTAGAGCTGGGAAAGTGTGAGGCCAGCACGCACCTGCAGGAGCTCAGCAGGCGAGGCTGCTCTTGGGTAATGCAGAGATCAAACGTGGGTGCCAGAAATAAAAATTAAACTTAAGACAACAACAAAAAACCATGGGTACCTCTCCAACCAACCAGCAGCTCCTCCCAAGTCTCAGCAACTCTTAAGGTTTCAAAACAGAAGGCAGGCACTGGGCATATTTGGGGGCAAAACAGTTCTGCTTCCCTGGGTCAAGAGAAAGACCGGCACGTCACAGTTACACCTTAGAAGCAGCCAGCAGACCTAAGGAATCGCCCCAAGTCTTCACACATTCCAGGGCTTTCTCAAAGAACACGGCCACCTAGGAGATGGCCTGGATGCTGAATTGTAAACATGATGCCATGTCTCATGAGAACCTTCACTGCAACTCAGAAGGGGACCCCAGATAGTGGTGGAAAGTACTTTTAAAGCCTTTTCTTCCTAAAAATAAATAAATGCTCACTGTAGAAAAAAATAAATTCAAAAAGGTGCCTGTACGTATGTATGTGTGTATATGTGTATGTGTATGTATTTAACCCAAATCCCACTATAAATACTTTCAGAAACAGCAGAAGGCTCTTTTGAAGATCTCAATGTAGCTGCAGTTTTCCAATGGGAAGGGGTCAAGAGGAGGGTGCTTGGGTGGACCACCCTGGTCAGGGCTCCGCACCAGTTCCTAGGAACCAATGCCTGTCCCCAGAACTGCTTCTCCTGTAGTCAGCCCAATGCCCACCCTTAGCTTCCAGCTCAGCAAACGCCCTGGAACCAGAAAGTCTGGAAACCTTGAAGCCCCCTGTGGTGAGCAGCAGCGGTGGGGCCAGAGTCCCAGCTCACATGAAGCTCCTTCTTGAGTTTGGAAGTGAACTGCTTATGCCTGGGCCCAAAAGGCGAATCCCTCCAGCACCAAGTTCATAAATAAGGCCTAATTACAAGTTACTTTTACTACGCTGAAGCAGGAAGACACATCAGATCTCAGTGCAACTGATTCGACTTGTAGGTCACGATATGTGGTGTTCCTGTATCCACAAGCATCACTCGTGTGTATCAGATCAAGGTGCAGCTTAGTGGGTCTTGGCTCACCTACATTTCTGGGCACTGGGCTGGTCCGGGTCCCACCTACCCTTCAAGAAGACATTGATCGTGCGCTTGCACTAGCTGGCACACCAAGGAGAATGCCGTTCGATAACAGCACATGGATTCCCTGCGGAAACCAGACCTTGAACTTAACATGTCCAGTCCTGTACACTGACGGGTGGGGTGGTTTCTGACACTAGCCAACTGGTACCAACTGGGTGTCCAATGATCCAGTTCCACTCTGACAATAACTGCCCAGAGGTAGCACATACGCCACAGCTTAGGGGCTCAGGTCGACAAGGCTGCCCCCATTTCAGACACAAGTCCTGGGCCTCCTGGACTTCTAAAGATCAGCTATAAATCAGGAGTTCCCACAAGCCCCTCTCAGGTTCTGGAATTTGCTAGAAGGGCTCACAAAACTCAGAAAAACACTTCACCATGTTGACGGGTTTATTGTAAAAGATGCAAATAAACAGCAACATGAAGGCAGGGTCTGGAGGGGCGCTGTGTGCAGGAGCCTCTGTCTCGGTATCACTGGGGTCAGCAGGTGTAACTGAACATTCTGCCCCTCCTGTCTCTGGGTCCTGATGACCAGCCCCATCCTGAGGCTACCCAGGGGTCCTGTCCTAAGTCACTTCATTAGCATAAACTCACAAGCCCATAAGAAGCTCCTCCAAATAACGAAAGGCTCGCCTGATACTCAGGAACCTCCGGGATCCTAAGAGCTCCCTGCCGGGAATGAGGACAAAGACCAGAGAGGCTTTTTCTTCCACCACACAGAGATGCTGCTTGTTCTCACTGTGCGCCACTGGGCCTGGCTGGCCTCATAACAACCTGTAAATTCAAACCCCCAACACTGCCATGTTCACATCTTCGTAGAATGACATGGAAATGCTTGAGGGGAAAGCTGTTCTGATGCGGCACTGGGTTAACAGGAAGCGCCTGCCTCTCGCGGAAAGGGGCAGCCATGTGGAACTATCAGAAAACAGCAGGAGTGTCTCAAGCACACAGGGGCCTTGGAGGAGGCGGCACAGACATGGCTCTCAGTGCCGGACGCTAACCCCACAGGTGGAGGCCCCATGAGCCCCAGCCAGCTGGAAAAATGGCTGCAATCTCTTTAAGACAAGATCCTGGCCTGAGCCGTCCTTGGTCGTCCACCTGGACAGCATGACAGATGCTGCATCCCTCATTATGAGAGGCGGGGGCTCAGGGCAGCAGCCATGATCAAGAAGTCAAACACTAAAGGCAAACGTTTTGCCAGAGGTGGCTGGTGGAACGCGATCCTGGGGGCAGAGCAGTGGCGGTGAGAGTGCACTTTGAAGGTGCAGGGGCCACCAGGCCTGGGAAAGACAGCTTTGGAACAGACCTAAACAAAGCGCGACCAATGGTGCAAAGGACATCCATCACTAGGGTGAAACAGACAAGCTACGGGACACAGTCAGCTGGAAGGCGGGATGGCATCCGTGAACGTGCACAGAATAGATTCTTAATGCTGTGTTTTTTCAGATGTCATATTCCAGAGTGAGTTAAAATGAAATTAGTGATGAGAGGTGGAATTTCCATATTTATCTGCCTCTGGGCTGAAATTTCTCAGGCTAAGGAGAAAGTGGTGCTAAGAACCTAACATTGACAAGCTGGAAAATAATTAAGATGGGAATCAAAGAACCCCTTCCTCATCACACACCTGCAGCAAGCAGGTTCCCTCTATCTGTCTCCGCTTGAGAATCTATTTTTGGAAACCCTGCTGGATGGGGACGATAGTACTGATAGTACTGAGTGTCCTCAAACGGCATTTAATCGGCGCTGGGGCTGCAGACCAGATGCACACTGAGAGGGAGGCTGAGGAGCGCAGGTACCTCCGTGTCCTCACCAGCAGGTGATGTGCCCCAGCGCGCTCCACGCGCCCACGGTCGACTGCAGTGACCACATCAGTCTTGCAAGGAGTCCCTTTCGTGCTGACTGGACCCAGTGCGAACTGAGCATTGTTTGAGACTCAGGGTCCGCCCATGGGAGGAGTAGGGCTAAGACAGGGCTTTTGCTTTTCAGAACCCGCCTCACGTCAGGCAGGTAGGTGTGTCTAACCAGAAACCTGGCCTTCCGGAGCCAAAGGAACCTCACTTTCACCCGGAGGCCCCAGGCCCCCCACTTCACACGTGGGGAAATGGCCTCAAGGGTTGTGCAGTTTCCCAGGATCATGGAGTGGGCACCAGCCGGAACGCAGTTCATCTCAACCAAACCAGCGGCGTGTCTGAAGCTGGACCTTGAGCAAACAGGTGCCCACCAAGACCAGTGCCCTCCTCACAATACTACCACACAAGAAAGGAGGTGTCTTGAGCCAATAGACAGTCTGTGAAAGCCCCACGCACAGGCTCCTGAACTGGGAGGAGAAGGGAGTGGGGGGGAAGTGTGGTTTCCCCCTTGGGAACTGCCTGGGACCACCTGGTCCTGCCCAGGTTGGGGTGAAAGGCGTCTCCTGAAGGTCTCCCTTGCCTTTTCCGGAGGCCCAGCGGCACTAGCCACCTTCTTACACGTCTATTGCCTTTTCCGGAGGCCCAGCGGCACTAACCACCTTCTTCCACGTCTACTGCCTTTTCCGGAGGCCCAGCGGCACTAGCCACCTTCTTACATGTCTATTGGCTTTTCCGGAGGCCCAGCGGCACTAGCCACCTTCTTCCACGTCTATTGGCTTTTCCGGAGGCCCAGCGGCACTAGCCACCTTCTTACACGTCTGTTGGCTTTTTCATTGGTGATTCTGGATTCATGTCTTTTTGACCCGTTTTTTCCCCCGGTGGGTTGTCTTTTTCTCACTGATTCAGAGGAATTCTTTACAAATTCTGAACATTAGTCCTCTGTCAATTAAATGCTGCAGATACCTTCTCAGAGGTCCTATTTCTCAATCGTTCAACGCTTCTGCTTTTATGTCAGGTTCAAGAAACTCTTCCCTTCCTGGAGGCTGCAGAGATATTTTAACAGATTTTTACCCTGAAACTTTGCACTGTTCCCTTTTATATGTAAGTCTCTCATCTACTGGCACTGATGTTTGTATATGCTATGGGACAGGGGTTTGGGTTATGGTTTCCTATGAGAACAGCCAAATGTCCCCTCAGTGGTACTAAGAGATCTTATCTTTCACCACAGATCGGCAACATTAGTTCCCTTATAAGCCAAATCTCAATCCTATTGGCCAACTTGTTTATGGTTTTGCCAATAATCATACTGTCTTAACCACCATAACTGTACAATAATTCTTAATATTGGCAAGGCAAAAAACCCTACTTTTTTCTTTCAGATCATCTGGGGCAAAACTGGCCCTTTACTCTGCCACATAAATTTTAAAATTAACTTGTCAAGTTCCACAGAAAGAAAGAAAGACAAGACAAGAAAGAAGGCAAGGGAGGGGAAGGAAGGGGAAGGAGGAGAAGGGAGGGGGAGGGAAGGGAGGGGAGGGAAGGGAGGGAAGGGAGGGGAAGGGAGGGGAAGGGAGGGGAAGGGAGGGGAAGGGAGGGGAGGGGGGAGGGGACGGGATGGGGGGAAGGGATGGGATGGGGGGAGGGAAGGGAAAGGGAAAAGGAAAGGGAAAGGGAAATGGGGAGGGAAAGGGAAGGGAGGGAAAGGGAAGAGAGGGAAAGGGAAGGGGAAGGGAAGGGAGAGAAAGAGGGAAAGGGAGAGAAAGAGAGAGGAAGAGAGAAGAAGGGGGAAGGGAGGGAGGCAGGCAGATGAACAGTGCCTAGGATTGCACTGCATCTATCATTTGGGGAGAAGATAATCTTTATAGTATTGCATCTTCCCATCCATGAACATGGGCTATTACCTCATTTCATTTCTCTCTGAAATGTTTCAGAATTGTCAGTGTTGCAGTCTTGAACATCTTTAGATTTATTACTAGGTATTTGATATTTGGTTTCCATTTCAATTCCTGCTTGCTCGCATATGGAAATACAATTAATTTTTACATATTGGTTCTGTATTGTAGACTATTCATTCCAATTATTTTTCTGTAGTTATTGTGTATTTTCTACATACAGAATCATGTCACGTATAAATAACGACAATTGATTCCACCTTCCAGACCTCATGCCTTTTCTTCTTCTTTGTTCCGCTGGCTCAGTCCTACAGTAGAGTAACTGAAGAGAAATGGTGATAAAAAGACAGCTTGGTCTTGTTTCTGATCTCAGGAAGGATGTTTCCAATGTTTTGCTGGAAAGTGTATGCTTGCTGCAGGTGTCCACAGGTAACTATCAGATTAAGGAAGTTCCCATCTACTCCTAGATTGCCAAGACATATTTTTAAATCATATATGTTTGCTTAACTGTATTAAACTTTTTTGCATCAATTCAGCTTATTAAACAATTTCCCCATCCATCTGATAACATGGTGAAATTCTTTTTCTCACGTCAAACTAACTTTGCATTCCTGTGACAAACTAGCGTGGTCAGGCCCAGGGAGTTTTTGGGAAAAGGAAAGCAGCAAGAGCTCCACACACGTGGGGACCTGAGGTATACCTAAACTCTTTTCCATGCTTGATTCTGAAGACTCAGAGACCTCAGTCCTACATTTCAGCCTTAGCACCTCACTTCAATATTTTGTTATGCGCATAAAAGGAGAATTGGATAAACTGACATTCTAAAGTGTGTTTGGTGGGGGGTTGCTGACATAGATGAAAACACTGAAACTGCTGTGACCCAGGAGTAGTATAGGTCACACCTCACTGTGCGCACCTCACTGTGCTAACAGAGCTGCTTTTCAGACACGGGGGAATGGAAGCTTAGGGCTACTGGGAAACAGTAACGACTCAGTCTTCATTAGAGCCAATCTCCCCATCCTTTCATAGTTTTCAAACAAAGGTTTTGTTTTAGAACAGCTATGAGCTTATAGAAAAATTAAAGTTACTAGAGACTTATCCTTTACTCTGCACCCTCCAAGCCCTATCACTAACATCTTCCATCAGGATGCTGTGCTTAGGTGTCATTAAAGGAAAAGCCCGAACTTGATTCAGATTTCCTCTGTTTTTCCTGGTATCCATTCTCTGTCCCAGCACCCATCCAGGGTCCTGCCTCTCTTGGCTGCGACAGTATCTCAGACCTTCCTTGCTTCTGACGACCTTGACAGCTTTGAGCAATCCTGCTTGGGTATTTTACAGAATGTGCCTCAACTGGGGTTTGTCCCAGGGCCTCACTGGGACTCCAGGGACTGAGCTGCGTGAACACCTAGCAAGGGCTGACGTCAGACCTGAGAAGCCCCGATACCTTCAAACCGAACTTCAAGGGGAACAGCAGAGTTTCCACGGTTTAAGGAAAGAGCTTAGCCTTAAAGCAAAGACAAAAGAAACCACTTGGTTCTCGTGTCTGGGGCAAAAGGACTTGTCTTTTGCCCGAATAAAGAAGGACGGAAAACTCCTTCTGCTGGGAGGACTGGCCATGAGGAAAACAGCCTCTCGGCCTGCACCGAACTGGCAGGTGTGTGTGAGAAAGCCCTGCTCATGGGCGCACGTGGCCCACCAAGACCTGCACCTCCTGGAGGGCGTGGTGCGGCGCACACTCACATACAAACCTCCCCTCCACACAGCGGATCAGTCAGTGTGGAATGAAGTGGATATCTATTTGGGCTTGGGGCCATAATGCCATCCCCTCAGGCCTCTAACCTGTGTGACCAGTGGTAGTATTTTACTGGCACTTTGATGCCTTTATTCAATTAAATTATAAAACGGAGTTCAGTGGGCTGAAATGTCATGGCTTGGAGACAAAATGATCTACAAGGTCAGCCAAATACTCAAATTCCCCCTAGGTCCTTCTCCTAACCCGAACCCCCAGAGGGATCTCCATCTGCCACCCCAAGCAGGACCTGCACCTGCGCTAGCCTCCTCCCGGCTCAGCCTCCTGCTTTGCTGAGTGACCCCAGCAGCCCCCAGCCCTGCCATCAGCCCATCCTCCCTCCACTGTGTGGCCCACACCCTGGCACTACCCCTGGACCTGGCGGATACTAGGCATAGGCTTGGTGCTCCATAAACTCATGCCCGCCCAACCAGCCCTCCCTGGGAGCCCTGCTCATAGCCTCGAGCATCCCAGGCCACTAGATTCTGCTTTTCCCCACTGTGCAGGTTACTGAAAATTACCAAAGTTCCATAACAGTGCTTGCATCTGCCCATTAATAGAAATTAAACTTTAATGAGTAAGTGTTGTGAATTCCTCAGGCATGTCCAACATAGTTTATGTATATTTATTAGATAAAATGAAAATGGAAAAAGATTCTTTCCCTAAGCAGTATTTTTCCTTCAGGGTAATCAGGCAGTCTTTTAAAATGTCAAGGATAACCTAAGAAGTATTCTTGTTGTCTCTCCACTAAGAATCAAAACGAGCTGTAGCTGCCGGCTTACAGGAAATGTGGGTTTGGCAGAACCTGCTAAAGGACCCTGGATTGGCTATGATCAGTCAAGTATTGAAACAGAAAATCCCAGGACAAAGGACTCAGTGAGGCGGACAGGGGGTGGGGGAAGATTTCAGATATGCCCACCAGTCCCGATGTTTTGGTCTGGATTTGAGCAACTGGCTGTAAAAAGACAGTTTTTAAGACAACCAATAAAAATTAAACATCGCTTGGGTATAAGATGATATTTAGGAATCATGATTCATTCTGTTGAGTGTGATAATGGGGTTGGATCTGTTAGAAATACACATTCAAGTATATAAGGGATGGTGCTATGGCCTCCGAGATTGGTTTTAAATTCTCCAGAAAATAACGGTATGGGAGATGAAAGGGTCACGACGCACAGCCTCAGGGATTTCCTAGGGGGAGGTGGCTGTGGGCATTCACTCTATGCACTAGTCTCTTTCCTTCCATATGTGTTTGAAACTTTTCGTAACAATTTTTCAAGAGATGCCAGGAATAAAGACAAGCCTGCCCCCACCTTCTATTCAACACAGTTGGTCTTTGCTGAGCATCTGCTAGGTGATCTGCCTAACTTGTTCCTTCATCAATATCCCAACAGTCTTCAGTTCATCCCCAGTCCCTGTGTTCAAGCAGGCACACATGTCTGGTTCACAGCTCAGCGAGCAGGCCCTGAGCATCTGGGAACATGAGAGTGAGCAACGCAGAGGCCTGGCCCCAGCCCAGCAGAACCGGGGACCCACACCGGCTGCCTGCATCCAGTCCCGCTATGGGGTCTGCCTGGTGCCAGCACCTGCCCAGACACGGGCCAGAGGAGACTGCAGGGGGCGCCCAGCTGCTCTCACGTGCCAGGCAAGGCTTGCTAACACTTGCAGCTTAGTCGGGTGATGGGGACAAAAGGTGCAAACTCAGCCCGCTGGACACGCAGACTCAGCAGGCAGACGGAGCCCGGTGGGAGGCGAACGCGGGCAGGAGTGAGCCACGGAGGAAAGGGAACAGCAGGTTACTCGGGGATTTTCCCAGGGAAAATGTGGCAGTGGAAAAACGCCGCCTTGCCACCCGCTGCTGTTTGAGAAACAATCCACGTACCCAGGAGGCATGGCAGCCGGAGAAGCGCGGGGGCGTCGTGGGCTACAGGGCGCAAGGAGTGGTGTCAGGAATCAGTGTGGAAAAGGGGCTGCCCAGGGGCTGAATGGGGCTGTCCTGTCCCTGCAGGTCCTGGGACCGAGCACAGAACCAGGTGTGTGGGCAGGGTCTGGCCAGCGCTGGCTGAGCAGGTGATGGCCACGGCGCCGGGAGGAGTGAAAACAAGCTTCTGCTGCTGCTCCGCAAGGCCCTGCTCTGTGCTCTACGGGCCAGAGAACAGCGTTTCCTGGAGGGAGGGTCTCAGGGCGTCTCCTAGACAGTTCTGCAGGGCCTGGCGTTGCCATGCTGCTTCCTCCCTAAGTAAGACAACACGGAAAGACAGCTCTCAGCTCTCCCTACCTACCAAGTAGCACTGGCCAGCTTGAGTGTTCATAAGCGATTTAGCATATCAGGAGAAAATGTCCTTGCCCGCCTCAGAAAACAGCACACCGTCTCTGCTCCTGAGAGGATGCCCACTGCCCAGTGGTGAGGGCACACGTGGGCGAGTCACTGAACAGCTGCTCTGTACAGCGCTGGGAGCCTGCGAGGAGGATCACCTGGCATGCACCCTGTGCAGGTTCCCCAGAGCCGCCTGGCACCTGCTATGTGATCCAGAGCCAGTGGGAGGAGCCACACACAACAGACGTTAAATAGGAACACTGCAAAACACACAAACGACATCTCTACGGCTAATGTAGGATCGTTTTCTGGACAGGTTCCCTTCAATTAAGCTAAGATGAAAGGTGATGCAGCTATCGGCAACGGCTAGAGACTAGCTCTGTGGTCTGCCCGTGGATAACCCTGCTCCCTCGCGGCTGGGCCACTCGCACGGCCGGGCAAACCGAAATGCCCACTTTCTCATGCTGTACCCACTGCTTCTGTTTCCCCGCAGGCATCCTACTTTCTAAACTAACAACTCTTCATTCCCAAGAAGTCTAACAAATATCATACAATTCCTACCTGAATCTACCCTCCACCTGGACGTAGACCCCGTGTGGGAGGCGGTCCTGCAGGGTTTGGGGTGGAATATCTCCCGTCAAGTGGAGACAAGGCTGACACGAGGAGTGAATAAATGAATACAGATAAAGAAGGAGGCACACAGTGCGTGCGTGGTGAGAGACTCCCTTTGCTCCTCCCGCTTCACCTTCGCTTCAGTGCCGCAGCCGGGGCCCAGGCCCTCCACGCCACGGCATCTGAGCCGAACAAGCTGCTCACCAAATGTGACCCAGCAACAAAAACCAGTTACAGACGCACCATTCTCCCAGAATATTTTCCACACTGCTGAACATCACCAACTGGCTAAAGGTGCTTGTGGTTAGGTGGCAGGAAGCTGGAAAATAGGTGCATGTTAATAAGTAGCTCATGAAAAATGAGTCACTAATTCAGAACAATAAACCCAAAGTGGCCATTTGCGGAAAGTCTAGGCAGGCACATTAACGGCGCGGCTGGGAGCATCAAAGCAGGGATCCGTCCCTGGAGCAAGGCGGAAAACGGAGGGCGTGGACCACACCCTCTCCTCCACTCCACCAAACCAGACTTGCAAGCACTGCTCATTCTCTGTGCAGAAAATGGATCCTGTGACGCCAACGTTAAAGCAGCATTTTGAAAGTGACCAGTCTGTGGTCAATGGCCAGTGAGATGGGGAGAGAGTGAGGCTGGGGCTCCCCCAGCGCCCACAAGACTCGGTGATGTTCTGTGCAAGTCAGGCTGACCCCACCAGCAGCTGCCCAAGTGACAGGCCGGTGGCCTCACCCAGCAAAAGTCTATTCCAAGGGCTCTTCAGCCAGCAGACCCCTTGGGTTGAAAGACTTACTCCTCTAGCACTTTTTTTTTTTTTTTTTTTTAGACGGAATTCTTGTTCTTTCGCCCAGGCTGGAGCGCAGTGGCACAATCTCGGCTCACTGCAACCTCCACCTCCCGGGTTCAAGCAATTCTCCTGCCTCAGCCTCCCGAGTAGCTGGGACTATAGGCACCTGCCACCACGCCTGGCTAATTTTTTTTTATTTTTAGCAAAGACAGGGTTTCACCATGTTAGCCAGGATGGTCTCAATCTCCTGACCTCGTGATCCACCCGCCTCAGCCTCCCAAAGTGCTGGGATTACAGGCGTGAGCCACTGCGCCCGGCCACCTCTAGCACATTTTTAGGACAATATTTGCCTCAATTCACTGAAAATGTATTTCATTTTCTAAACTATTGTTTTTGCTGTATCTTGCTAGAACTAAACATAACATCCTGCTTTCATTCTAAATGAGAAACAATAACAGCTAAATAACTCCTTGTGGGAGCTGATGATGGTCAGGCACTTGTCTCCGGGTTTCATTCACAGAAGTGGTACTCATGGTTCTCACCAGGGAAATAACTGGCACAGATACTAGTATGGTCCCCATTTTAAAGAAGCCAGGGAGATAATAAAGGCCATCCTGATCAAGGTTGGGACCAACTTTCAAAAGCAAACTGACCCCCACTCTGCTGTTCTGCCTCTCCACACAGACTCATTCAACCTCAAGGTCAACATCCGATCACTGGCTCATTCATTCAAGTTTTCCTGAACTAGCTATTAAGTGGCCGTCGCAATTTTGGGGACATAGCGTTGTAAGTCCCTGCACCCCAGGCTTCCACTAGCGAAGAGAGGATGACACGTAAGTCAACAGACCGTGTGGGATCACGTGCTGGAAAAGAGGGCCCGGCAAGGTGGTGGCGTTTGAGCAGACACCTGAAGGACGTGTGGGGTCAACGATCCCAAGGATGTGCACATGAGGTGGAGCAAACAGCAAAGGCAAGGCCTGGGAGGGGAACAAGCCTGGGGGGTTCCCATGGGGCAGGCAGAGGAGACACAGCCTCAGGTCCAAAGGCTACAGTGAGGACCTTCCATTCCGACTCCAGCCACCCTGCAGAGTGTCACCCAGGGCGGGGAGGGGCTGCGGAAGGCCGGGGAGGCGGAGAGAGAGCTGGGAGAGCTGGGGAATGGGATCCATCAGGACTCTGCGATGGATTTGGCATGGGTGTGCCGCACTCACCCAGGTGGGAAAGACAGAGAGGCTTGCGTGGGGGGAAGCGAGCTGGAAATCCAAAATGTAGATTTGATGGAACCTGCTGATTTTGAGAGAGCCACTCACCATTTTGAAGAGCAAACAGTACATCTAAACCCCCTTTGAGTCATTACTTTGTGACTTTCTCAGGAAAAAAAAAAAGATCCAAAATGTCCAGATTTTGTGTCGATGGTTCAAAATTCAAGTTCTCCATATTCTACATGTATTTCAGCAGCATCCTTTACTCTGCCCAAAATCTCACTATCCAAACACCACCCCATCCTGGGAGGAGCTCTAGACTTCTAAAATATTTATTCATTCCTTTAGCTGCGCTACTAAAGAAAAAAAAATAAGGAGCTGAATATTAAGTGACACACACTGCACTCAAAACTCTTGTGTCAGGAAAGAATGTGCACAAAATATACATAAGCAGTGAAGACTCGTTTCATGTGTCAGCTGGCTGCTCCACACTGGTTCTGCCGTCTCTCACCCTGCGACAGCTGTGCTCCTTCCTGCTGCAACGCGTCATCCACAGGGAAGCTCTGCCTCAGGGCCTCCCGCCTCTGGAAGGAGGCCGCGCACTGCTGCCCAGTGGAGCATCTTCCGTGACGGCCACCGCAGCCTCTCCCGTTGGAAGTGCAGGGAATACCCTGCTCCATGTCTCCTATGATGATGCACGGATGCCCTCTGGTTCAATAAAGCACCTGCTTTTATTCCATGTCTCTGACAAGCACTAAAAGGAGACAGGTGTGGTCCAGACATCACCTTAGGTGCTGAGAACCCAGGTGATGAAGACACAGAGTCGGCCCCCAGGGGACCGAGAGGAGCGGTCCAGGTGATAATATCATTGTGTCTTCAGTACCCGGTCTCCAACCCTGCAGGTGGCTCCCCAGAGACCCTGGGGCCACCTCGCCAGAACCAGTGGGGAAGAACAAGGAATTGCAGGCTGGGAAAATGTGACACGAGACTCGGATAGTCCAGGGCCCTGCATGGCCCAGCTCCAGGCAGTTGGCTCCACATGCCTTCCTGCCACTGGGGCTGCCACTGGCTCGAGCCTCCAGCAGCTCGTCTTGGAGCAGACACAGCAGGTACAAAAAATCAAGCACTGGCTCATACTGCAGGCCACTCTCTGGAAGCATCCAGAAGCTGCTATGGGTTCAGCGTGCACTGGCAGTGGTGACACAGACATCTGGCCTCCTTTAAAGGAATGTCTTGGCCTCTCCAAGGAGAAGGGGCCAGAAGAGGCACTGCCTCCCTAGGACCTGAACAGAAAGGATGATTTTCAGTGGCCTGACTGTGGACGGCCGTGTTCCAGCAGAAGCCCACTGCCAGAGGCCACGGCAAAGGGAGACGACAGTGGACTGGCTCATGGACCTCCCCAGCAGAAGAGCTGCTGGAGACGGGACTTGGGGTGGGTTTCCCTCACCCTCGGTGGGATCCTCCCCTCTGCAGACACGGAGAACCTGCCCACGTGTGTTCACATGCCCTCGCCACGCACCTAGTTCACCTCGAGACCTGCATCAACTTACAGGTGCAGCCAGCACATCTGGAAAGAGACTCGTCAGCTGGCACCCAGCCCTGTGGGCGCCGTCAGCTCCCTTAGACAATGACGTGGGGTGGAAAGGGCCTTTCCACATGAGTGGTTTCCATGTCCTCAATTTTAAAAGATTTCAAGAACTTTTATTCTCCTTAATTTTGGTACTACCTAATAATATGCAGCACATAGTTTTATTTTAATATCTATTTCCTAAATGTTTTCAAACACAATTTTATTTCTGAAAAGCGAAGGTGGAGGAGACACACAAATGCCTCAGCACTAGCGTTACAGGTGATATGGGTAAAGATTCCATTCCCAGCCAGGTGCAGTGGCTCACGCCTGTAATCCTAACACTTTGGGAAGAATGAGGCGGGAATATTGCTTGAGGTCAGGATTCAAGACCAGCCTCGGTAACGTAATGAGAACCTGTCCCTACCAATAATACAAGAAAATCAGCCGGGTATGGTGGCGCGACTGTAGCCCCCCAGCTATTCGGGGGGCTGAGGAACGAGGATCTCTTGAGCAAGATCACACCACTGCACTACAGCCTGGGTGACAGAGCAAGACCTGCCTCCAAAAATAAAAATAAAAAATAAAAATAAAAAGATTTCCATTCTCCAGGCACTGACCCCGTTTGTAACCACACAATACCTGCAGTCCTAGCTCCTGCTTGAGATGCTCCAATCTACTTTGGTGTATTCTAGGACATGCTCTCCCACTGCGCAAGGCTCATTATTGAACGGTATCAATGTACATTCAAGATAATCACATCATTATTGTTTAATTCAATAGTACTCCAGCACACCCCTCCCTCCAACAAAACCAGCTTTTCTGGATCCTCTAAGAAGCAGGTGCACCATCTGCAGAAATCACTATACATTTCTGTTATGCCCAGCATGAACACACTCTACCCATCACAACTTCCCCATACCAAGACTGACTTAATCTTAGCATTCTGTTTTACACAACAGAAACTTCAGTTTCTAAATATACAGTGATTTCTTTGTATTGCCTTCTATTTTAATCTTCTAAAAATAGAGCTACCACCAGGAGAAGCAACTTGCTGTTGGATGTTCACTATGCTAATGTCACTGACAGGATGTGGATTTCTGCCCCTTCCAGACTTTCCAGCTTGTGGTTTCCACATGACGTTTGTCATGGTGGCTCCAGGATTCTGGCCAGGAGTGTGGGAGCAGGATTGCCTGGCATCAAAGCCGGGATCCACTCCCAGGAGCCTGTGATGCCACATGAGCCAGCCGATCAGTGTGGGCCTCACTGTCTACAGCCATCAAATGGGTGACAGGATGCTCTCCACACTGCAGGACTGAGAGGACTGGACTAAGCACCCATAAGTGCACCCACAAGCCGCAGTGCCACAGACACAGCCTATGCCACAGACACGGCCCACCCTGCCATGGACACAGCCCACATCGCCACGAACACAGCCCACGTTGTGGGAGCAAGTCCTCTGACTTTCCCCTCCATCAGCAGGTTGGCCAAGAGGATTTCTCAGGTTTTAGCAGAAAGTTAAAGAGAAAAATCAAAAGGCACAAGGGAAAGAGCAGGGCAAAAAGGAAGCCGTTGCCTCCAAGCGCTCTCATGTCCCACAGAAGTTCCTTCTTGAGGATGGGAAGATGGGTCTGTGCCCGCCACCTCCTCCCCTTGCTTCTCCGCCAAAAGACAAACACTGCACCAAACCAGAGGGCAGTCGACTTACCAGTCAGTAGGTTAAAATGTTTTCTTAAACCATTTTCCAAGTTTTCAAATGCTTCGTAGTTCTAAGAACAGAGCTATCCAAAATTTTAAAACATAATCTCTTATCTTCTGTTTAATAAAGTTATTTTTGAATTTTGAAGAAGTAGAAATCCGATCATTCCTCTCCTCCCTCCCTGACACACACAGCCTTAGGACCCAGATTCTGTGCCAGGAACACGCCGCCTGTGCTTTGCCGGCCACCGGTTTTGCCATGGAGAGCCCGCTGGCCGTGGCCGCCTGCACCGCACACTTCCCAGCAAGCTTCCTGTGCAGCTGGCACTGTGCCCGGCAGAGCAGAGGCACAACACACATTCCCATCACACTTCATACGCGACATATTTTCATCTTCTCCTGAGATATTAGAGTCCCGGAAACAAATTCACTTCCTATCACTCAACGTGCAACTCACATGATAAATCTTGTACCACTAGGTTAGTGTGGTAAAAATCAGAATTATACGGCAAAGAAAACACAGAAATTATATCAAAACAAAACAAAGATGCAGCTTTCTTAATCTAAAGCAAATTTCTTTGGTTTTATACCCATAAAGTCCCACACTTGGGCATGAAGGCAATCTTGAATTAAAATGAACACGGCTGTATACTATTATGACTGATGTCATGTTTAATATTCAGACAACTGGAAAGAAGGGTATGCCTTTTAACTCAATTACACAAAAAGAGGAACTGGAGAACAGTGGTGGCTGAATGTGCATGCCTTGCTTTGACACTCTGAATTAACACACGCCTGTAGTAAAAGTCAGTTTTACACTTCGAAAAACACAGAGGCTCCTCACGTCCACAACACAGAGCTACAGAACACAGCACGTTAACCAGAACTTTAGGTTCCCAAACCTTACTGCACTGACTCGATAAGGATCCCTCACTTCCCACTGTAAGAATAGAGATACAGTTACGAAGATAGAATAAAATCTCGCCCTAATATTATAGGCAGAGTTGAGCTCAAGAGAAGACCCCAATTACCAGAAAGGAAAGAAAGCAAAAGGCACTCCGAGCAGGTGCACTAAGGCCAGCTGCCTGTTCCTGGGGCCCAAGAGTCATTAGAACTGGAGACAGGCACCAGGGACCTGGTGGGGGGCTGCATACCCGGGTGGGCAGGAGAGGTGGCCATGAGCCTGGCTCGGACAAAGAACTGGAAATGAGACCCTGTGTCCGGACAGAACTCTTGGACGGCTGTCTGGTCTATGAAAAGAGAACTGGAAAACTCCACCCACCAGGCCAGGGAAGCAATAGAGGGTTGCTGAGAAGAGGCTTCGGTGAGAATCTAAAACCCTAAACCTGGGTCCCTGTGGATGTGGCCTCCAGATTCATATTCTTTGAGTAGTTCTGGAATCTCAAGTCTAGAAATAAGGGCAAAACTAGTCTAGAACCTGGGAAACCCTGTCGCCCCAGGAAGACAAAGAAAAAGAGCTCCTTAGGGCTACCCCCACAATCCACAGCACACAAAACACACAAAGAAGGATGCGAGGGAGGGAGGCCAGTACCCTGCTGGAGAGTTCACCAGGCAAACTGAACATCAGGAATGATAGAAACAACCCACCATGTGGGAATCAGCAAGAACAACAAAACCGAGAAACGGCTCCAAAATGTCCACAAATATTTAAACAATGCAGAAAAGACAACAAGCTGCACGACAAAAAAAAAAAAAAAGTTAAATGAAGAAAAGAAACTGATGAAGGAAAAAACCTGGAAATGGGAGATGAGAAGTTTTTAAAAAGAATAAAATGAATTTTCTATAATTGAGAAGAACAGATTAGATCTAAAGAAAAATAGCAAATTAGATATAAAGAAAAAACTAGATCTAGATAACTCACCAGAATGCAGCACAAAGAGAGGAACAGATACAGGAGGGAGGCAAGGATAAAAGAATAAGATGGTCCAACACAGACCTAGTATGAGTTCCTAAAGAACGGAAGAAACGTGCAAATGCAGTATTAAAACAGATACTAAATGAGAACATTCCAGAATTCAGACATCAGAGTCCTTAGATTTAAAAAGCATGCGAAGTCTCGATTAGGATAAATAAGTGTGAATCGGCATCTAGACACAGTGCAATAAAACATTTAAACACTAAACATGGAAAAAGATCTTAAAAGCACCAAGGTTGGGAAGTTAGATGATCTAAGAACATTGGATTGAGAGTTAATGTTTCAACAGCAACAAAAATAGCCAAAAGATAATGAAATGTCTTCAAACTGCTGAAAGATACAGCAACCTGCAATTCTACACCCATCTAAACTATCATTCGGGTAAAAGGGAAAACAAAAACATTTTCAGATAAACAAAACGTGAGTACTTACCATTCAGAAACCATTGCTGAACTAACAAGGGATTATTTCAGAAGGAAGAAAATCATGTCCCAAGTGAAAGACTAAGATGACAGAAGCAATGTTAAGGCACCAAAAACACTACTATGTAAGTACACATTAATAACTACTGAATATTCAATTAATACAAAGTTTCATATAGATACCAAGACTATGCGTAATCTTGTTTTCTCACCCTGTGTGTGTGTGTGTGTGTGTGTGTGTGTGTGTGTGCTTCAAAGTCACTGTTTAAAACACACCTGGTTGGTTTCCTCTTAAGAACAACATAAACCTTAAAATTAAAGGGCTTCCTTTTTTACTCTGACAGCTAGGAAACTCAGAGCCAATTATGCAGGGTTTATGACATGCATTTCTGAGCTCTACTTCTCTTTGAGAGACCGTCATTTTTTCTTTTCTCTGATTCCTTTGTCTTTATTCTTACACAGCCTTCATTAACGAAATAAGAATTGAGTACAGCCGTTCCTGAAATTGTACCCACAGGCACCAAAGCACTCGACATACCAACATGCCATGGCCTTGGCTTCTTCTCGTTATAAGGAGGAAGAGGAGGCCACTGAAATATGGCCTAGTGTGAGTAACTCTGCACAACTCTGTTGAAACAAAGTTCAGTACCACTAAAAGCAGGGTACGAGCTCAGCAATCCTACTCTGAAACACAAAAAGCTCCCAAGGGAAGACTGACAGCAATCACTGCCACGCACATGGGCTATTCTTCCTGTGCTGCACTCAACATCACATTTGCATGGCGGAGAGCCGGTCTTTGGAAACAGCTACACACTTGGGCAAAAGCAACTCTGTGAGAAATAATCAGCAAAAGATTGCTTATCCTTTCTACACTCAGAGAGTAGTTAGGAGTAACCAGGCTCTCGGAAAAGGATAAACCACTCTATGCAAATACTCCTGCAAAGGTTCTCGATTAATGCAAATATTATGTTTGTCTTTTATTTTAATGCAAACAGCATCTGTTCTGCACAGTCCATGCCATCACTTTGTAGTCTGTGTGGAACATCTCAAGTGTGTTCCAGCTGCGTTTCAGAGTTTGAAACAGATTCTCAGAGAGGCAGAGCCACAGAAAGCAGTTCACTGAAGAAAACAGAAAGCAAACAAGTTCAGTGGGGCTCCTTCTAGAAGGCTTCTTTCTCTTTAAAGCAGGAGAGAAACAAATCCAAGAATGAATTCCCAAATTTACTTCTGCAGAGGTTTGGCTTTATTTGTGGGATTTTTCTTTTTTAATAGTTTTGACTAAGGAGAAAATTAGGATTGCTTTTTCTATGAATTCTGTTGCAGGAGAAAGAGACTCAGAACAACACATGTGGGGAAGGACTGGCTGGTTGGGGCCAGGCTGCCACCCAGAGCACTGACCCAGCACCAAGGCGGGTTCCAGCCCCTCCCAGAAAGCCAGGACTTCACCCCAGCTGCATCCTCCTCCTTTCATAGAAGATGTTGGCCATCTAGAAAGCTAACTGCCAACACTGGCTTCCTCAGATCGTTCCACTGATACCGTTCTGTGTCTGCCACCAGATGAAGAGGTCCAAAGAGAGGCAGAACTTTGTCAGGTTCTGTGTCCATGACCCTGAAGCAATGACTAGTTCAGCAGCAGTAGAGACTGGATGGGTGGATGACTGGATGAATAAATCAAGCTACCTATGGGAAAACAGATAATGTGGAGAAACACTGACCTGTCACTCTTCAGATTTCAAATATAGTCAACTTCCAAATCTCTACCCAAGAAAGAGTACCTGGAAACAGTTTGACCTCAACATGCTAATAATACTAATTTTACCATTCAATTTGTGTGGACTGCAGATATACTGCCAATCGGATCCACTAGACCAAGAATCCGTGTGGGATAGCCTACGAAGATAGAAGAATCTGGGTATTTTCAGATGTCCCTCAACAGAAGCAACTACTCTCACATAAACTTGCTGTTAAAACTCTAAAATATCCATGTAGACAATTAACTCTGGGTAAATAACAGAATAAGCACTCATATAATCCCTTTAATAATTAACTTAGTTATTAATTTCATTTCAGATTGCCTAATCTTTCATATATACTGTTAATCAGCTTATAGAAGAATTTTGGTTTTGACAAAAATCTCTGAATATCAATATTTAATAAACGTGACTGCTTCAAAAAACACAAGTGCAAAAAGAAGAAAAAAGGTGAGATAGGCCATGTGGTCCAATCTTAGCAGAGAGAAGAACCACAAAATCTGGACAAATATAAATACATCTTCTTGATGACACTACTAAGATAAAAAAAAAAAAAAAACAGTGAAGAATTATAGGACCAGACAAAGGCCAGGGGGCGAGGATGGCATTTGGGACTGATTCTCCCCTGTTGATATTTGCAGAGCCCACAGCCATCTAAGAATCTTCAGTACTTTTGATACCACCTCTTGCAGACATTAGGTTTAGGAGTAGAACTCGCAGGACTGAAGGGCAGCAGAGACAGAGGGAAACGTGGGTTGGGATCTGGAAGCAACCCCTAGGGAAAGAAGAGACTCCACAATAAATGGACCCTCAACAACTGCAGCTCTGCTTCTAATGACTCTGCAATCCTTGAAACAGAACTGAAGTGATGACTCATTGCTAGGGGGCCCGAGCACCAGGTAGAAACAAACTTCAGTCTACTAAGGAGGAAGATGGCATCATCCTAGGCCTCAAATAGTCTCAACAGATTTTGCAAATAATATCTCCAATACACACACTCACACATTCACATATCGGGTAGAGGAAAAGACAACCCAACAAGAAAAAAACCAACAGAAACAACGAACAATAGAAAAAAGACCCTCAGGTGCTCCAGATAATAGAATTAAAGAGAAAGAGACTTTGTTACTTATTTGCTGTATACCATGACCCATAAACAATAGCTTCGAAGGAGGAATCACAATAGTGTTCTAGTGACGATAAAAGAAGTGAATGCAATTTAAGATCCTGTGGCAGTTTTAGAAATATATTTTAAAGAAATGATGATTTCTATATTTAAGAAGATGAATTGGAAACTTGAAAAGAGAATTTCTAGAGCTGAAAAATGCAAAAAGTGAAATAAAGGAATCCATTATCTAACAGACTAGACACAGTTACAGTGAATTCCTGAGTAGGAAAGTGGGCCAGAATGAAATTTCCAGAATGATCTCAAAAGTCAAGGGCAGGAAGCTAGAGAAACAGAAGGCACCGAGACAGAATGTGCAGGCAGACACAGGAAAGGCGACACTGAACGGGTCAAAAGCACATCTGAAAGGACCCTGGCCAAGAACTACCCCAAATGGCTAAAAGACTCTAGGTAAAATTGCTGAAAACAAAAACAGCTGTGGATGGGGAGCGGAGATCACCTACAAAAAAGGGCGGTGAGGATGATTGGTGATTTCTCAATGGAAACATGTAAACCAGAAAACAAGAATATCTTTCACTGTGCAGAAGGACTGCTTAAAAGTACTAGAAGATGGTCACTGTCCAACTAGAATCCTCTAACCAGCACGGGCATTCTTCAAAGAGTCATTTTCCAACAAAAACTGATCATCTGACACCAGAAAACATTCTCACAACTGATCTCAGAGGGAAGATGAAAATGAACACCCATATAAAGAACAATGGGCCGGGCGCGGTGGCTCAAGCCTGTAATCCCAGCACTTTGGGAGGCCGAGACGGGCGGATCACGAGGTCAGGAGATCGAGACCATCCTGGCTAACACAGTGAAACCCCGTCTCTACTAAAAATACAAAAACTAGCCGGGCGAGGTGGCGGGCGCCTGTAGTCCCAGCTACTCGGGAGGCTGAGGCAGGAGAATGGCGTAAACCCGGGAGGCGGAGCTTGCAGTGAGCTGAGATCCGGCCACTGCACTCCAGCCCGGGCGATAGAGAGAGACTCCGCCTCAAAAAAAAAAAAAAAAAAGAACAATGAAAAGGGTTTACACGTGTGGATATATGGAAATGAACATTGACAAATAATATAGTATGCAAAACAACGCCACAGAAGAGACAGGACAAAGGAGGAAAGGCACAGTGAAATGGCAGATGGGTACACCAACATTCTAGGCAATCACGTCCTACGTAAACAAACTGAAGGCTCTACTCCGAAGCAAAGACGGCCAGAATGCATAGAAGAATATAAACTAAAAAAATTCCCAAACACGTGCTTATTCACAAGGAAATATCTAAAACATACAGCTATGCAAAGTATGAAAATAAAACATTCGGAAAAATACGGACCTTGCAAATAACAACCAAAGGAAAGTTGGCATAGCAATATTAATGTCAGACAAAGTAGACTTTAATAAAGGTACTGATTCTTGACTTTGACAGCATATCACCTCATTTTTTGAATATAATGCAACTAAACTAAAAATCAATAACAAAAAAGAACTAGGAAAACCTTAAAATACACTTGGCCAGGCACAGTGGCTCACGCCTGTAACCCCCAACACTTTGGGAAGCTGACGGGGGCAGATCACTTGAGCTCAGGAGTTGAAGACCAGCCTGGGCAACAAGGTGAAACCCTGTCTCTACCAAGAATACAAAAAATTAGCCGGGCGTGGTGGAACTGTGGTCACAGCTACTCAGGTGGCTGAGGTGGGAGGACTGCCTGAGCCTGAAAGGCGGAGGCTGCAGTGAGCTGAGATCATACCACTGCACTCCAGCCTGAGTGACAGAGCAAGACCCCGTCTCAAAAACAAAACAACAAGAAAACAACAACCACCAAAAAAAACTTATAAATTACCCCTATATGCCAAAGGGCAATTGGGTGATAGCACACATTAAATTTTCTGCGAAGCAGCAAAAGCCATGAATAGAGGAAAATGGCTTTAAAATCCTCATATTTGGGTTCCATGTCAAAGGCTTAGAAATGAACAGAAATTAAACTCCTAAAAGTGAAAGGAAGTAATAAAGAACAGAACTTACTGAAACAGAAAAGAGATACAGACAGAAGTGACAAAACCAAAACCTGGTTGTTTAAAAAGACTAATGAAGAGGAAAGATCTCTGCTGACAATGTTAAAGAAAAAAGGAATTTCTCCTCAGCCCAGAGGCTGTGGGATGGCGTGAGCCCCGGTCCCTACATCACAGCCTGCAAGTGGGCAATACGGCCTCGTCGGGGCAGGAGAGGAAGAGAGAAGTGACACAGTGAGCCGTCCTTTGTCCGAGCCACTCAGAGGGCATCTGACAGCCAGCTAAGGAGAACTGGATCTAAGGGTGAAGCTCATGTCAGAGCCCAGGAAGGAAGGCTGAAGACTCAAGAAGCCAAATGGCGCCACTCCCTCGCCTTCCACCCCCAGCGCTCTGACTGATGTCCTAACTCCATGCCAGGCCGCCACCTCTGGAAACTGAGCAATTCATTTTGGTGAACTTCAGCTGAAAGACAGAGGTTGGGGTTCCCATCCAACGGAAGCCCCTCTGCGGACCGTGTGTCCAGACTGTCTGCGGGTGCCCTGTGACGGCTCTCTTGCACACGTGCACACGCACACGCTCATGCAGCAGCATCGCATGGTGGGTAAGACCGTGGACTCTGACGCCAGACGTGCAATTCAAACCAGACTCCTTCACTCACTAGTTGTCAGATCTTAGGCAAGTTTTATATGTCCCAGTTTCTTCATCATAAAATGGGGAGGACAACACTTGGATCTCAGGGTGCTGATATGAGTATTAACCAAGAGGTACAAATAATGGGTCTGCAGCAGGGTCTGCTTGTTGTCCAATAAACATGCTCAGTTTCTATCATCCTTCGTTGTGGTACAGAATGCCCTAAACCGGCCTGTTGGCCTCATCTCTCTTCCCTCCAGTAATCCCAACACTGTGGCCCCAAGTGTCTCTATCAAATGCCTATCAGGCTGCTCACTCCTGGGAGGACCACTTCTCCATGGCTCTGCTGTGTGGCCTGTGTCCAGCTCTGCTCCTGCAGCCTGCAAGGTTGCATGTGAGATCCTCCTGCCATAGTGTTCTCATGCCTAGCCTCCTCCAGGGCACGCCTTCCACCTGGGGCCTGAGCACTGCCTCCCTTTCCCATGGAGGGCAGGAAGGCGGTTCACACTGCGTTGTGCAAATGGCTCTGTCTTTGCTGGGATGGTGACTCACACCTTGAGCCTGACAAGGAAGCATGGAAGCCTATCCTGTCAGCAGCCACCAAGAAAGCCCAGCTTCCTACGTGGAAGATGACGAGGCCAGGGCACTGGGGTTGAGACAGAAGCCAGCCTGGGAGCGGCTGGAGCGGCAGTCTCTGCTCCCTGCAGATACACACACCTAAATTCAATGCGGCACTAAGGTTTCAGGTGGACATTCTGGATGTTTTGTTTGTTTTTGTAGAGACAGGATCTTGCTACATTGCCCGGGCTGGGTTGAAGTCTCACCCTCCTGAGGCAGGGGTGGTCGGGGTGGTGCTAAAGATAAGACTGAGCCCAGCTGGCCCACTCTGTAAAGGCAAACAGAAAAGCAAGAAACGTGCAGGTGAGACAGGTACTGCCGAGGCCTAAATGCACTTTAGGAACTAAATCCAGCAGAGTGTACACGAACCCAGGTAACATGCTAGAAACGAGACTAACGAGGGCCTACAGAAGGTGCCAAGTCCAGAACCCCACCCCAGCAGCTGCTGTGTGCTGAGATGGAGTGTGGCCACAGCCAGCCGGGCTCTGTACAGACGGAAGCAAACCGTGGCAGGCCTGGGCTCTGGGAGGCGGGCAGGCCCGGGGGACCCTGTTAGGTGCGTCCATGGGGCATCCTAGGACATGATGAAACATGTTTCAACTGTTGCCAAGAACAGGCACCTTACTAGCCTGCTAGCCAGCATGCAGACTTCCCACGCTGGGAGACTCAGGGCCACAGAGCAGGAGTCTTCTGGTTCCTCCACAACCCACGGACTAGACATAGGCTGGGCAAGGGGTCTCCCTGCTGAAGAAAAGCAGAAGTCAGCATCCTAAGAGGGCCTGGTGAGACGGTGGCCCAGGCCCACAGGGAGGAAGGTGCAGCAGTAGGCTGGTCCACTCTTAGAAGGCAAGGTTTCCAACTGCAACCACACCAGAATCCTCCCTCGCTCCTTAACAGTGGCAGAAGCCCCAGCAGGGACACCCTCCACCCAGCCCGGCCAGCAGGTTCTGCTGCCACTGCCCAGGGTGACTGAGGAGTCTGGAAAAGCCTATGTCGGAGGGTCCTCGGGTTGCCTGGCGCCATGAAAGCCCTGCCTTTGTGAGCCCTGGCCCCGACCAGTTGGCCTCTTCCCCAGAAGGCCCCAGACACAGAAGCCCTGGGTAGGAGTTGGGGAGTCAGCAGGGTGGCATCTGCCCCCTTGTCACTCCAGGGAAAGCCCTGAGGGACCCTCCCAACCACGCCTGCAGTGAGGCCAGGCCGCACTCACCCCGAAGCCCAAGGAGGAGCCATGGTCCACTGAGACCCACGACAGGGTATCCACGTGGCTTTTTAGAAGCTAGTATTTCCTCCTGTGGTGTCTCCTTGGGGGAATCCTAAATTTCTGTGATGTGAGATAAAATTTTAGTGGGATTACAGAAACCCTGGCTTAGTATCAGAGACCACAATAACACACTTTAGAAACAGAGTAGCAATTTGGTTCTCTGCGGAATTGTAAGTGGAAGGGATGTATTTTCCTTGAGATTTTAAAAATAATTAGGAGGAAGAGATAAAAGAGAAGCTTTTGTGAAAGCAGAGAGAGAAATTTAATTAGAAACAGATGAGGATCTTCTCAAATCACTTGTTTGCCCAGGTCCGAGATAAGGTAATGCCATCAGGCAAGATCGATCTCTACTCTGAGGGGGCCAGAGCCTGGCTCTGACACTTTTGGCCAAATGTCCCCATCCTCGGCCTGGCCTCATTTCCTGTGCCTGGCCTCATTTTCTGGGCAAGAGTGTGGCCAGTGAGACCTGGGCCAGCGCAGGGGTGGGCAGGCACCACAAGCAGGACACCCCCAAGGGTGCACACGGCTGAAGGTGCCATGGGCAGAGGGCGCTCTGTGGGCCACACTCACAGCCCAAGAACACGGACGAGGAGGCCTGTGCTCAGGCACTAAGGACACGGAGGGATGGTTCTGGAATCCACCCAGCAGTCCTTGGAGAAGCTGGTGCCCTAGTGAGCAGGACAGCGTGAAGATCTAAGGAGTGGATCCCTCACTGGAAAGTCAGGGCACCACTGAGACAGCCTGGAAGCTTCTGTGCTTCACGAAAGATCTACGCGTGAAACCGGGGAAGCCGAGCCCCAGGGAGGGCACACTACGCTGATGAAGACGGGAGAGAATGAAGGATGGGACCCTGCCCCAAACACTCGGGGCCAAGAGAAGATCCCCGCACCTGCTACGGCGGTGACACAGGCACACACCTGCCACTGCAATCACTGCTAGAAGACATGAAAATGCTACCCTCCTTCATGTCTGCTGTGTCGCACCCTAGCCTCTGCCCCAGAGGTCAGACCCAGTCCAAGGGCACGGGCCACTGCAACTGCACATCAGCCGCCCCGAAGCCCGTCCTGAGGACCCCCATCCAGCCCAGCCCCTTTCGGGTCAGCCGCCCCAAAGCCCACCCTGAGGACCTCCGCCCAGCCCAGCCCAGCCCCTTGCGGGTCAGCTGCCCCAATGCCCGCCCTGAGGGCCCCCGCCCAGCCCAGCCCCTTGCTGTGTCAGCCGCCCCGAAGCCCGCCCTGAGGACCCCTGCCCAGTTCCCTGCCTGGTGAGCGCCCCTTCTCTTCACATCAGGCAGCAGGTGAACAGCTTCCCCCTCGGAGCCGCCCCATGGGCCTCCGTGCACAGGTGTGGAGGCGTCCACCTCTGCACCACCAGGAGCCCCAGCCAGGGCAGCTCTTGGCACTGACGCCCAAGGGGTATTGCTAGGCCCACAGAGAGCTGCTGTCAAGGACAGGGGCAAGGGCAGGGAGGTGAGGCTCTACACACGGCAGCATCTTCATGTCTTGCCTGAGAGTATGTTCTAGAAGGACGTGGGAGAGGAGAATAAACAGGGCCAGGACAGTCAGGCAAGGCCTCCAAGTTGGAGGTGTTAACCACATCTGAAGGGGTTCCTGAGAGACACAGGGGCACCAGTCGGGGGACAGAGCCCAATGCTGCTGTCCTGGCATGCAGAGCAAGCCCCCGGCCTGGTCCCAGCTGTCTGACTCAGCTGAGCTTACCTCCTGCTGCTCGATCTAAGCTGGCTGCCCAGTGACACCACTCTGCCCCTTCTCTGCAGAGGGGAAGCTCTGTGAGGGCAGAGCCCCGTCTGGTCACTGCTCCCCTCAGATCTGAAAGGGAGGTTACGTGGGCACCTCCAAGAGCCAGCGGCTTACTCGGGGCACACAGGACCTTTGGGGTGGGGGCCGTCCCCGAGCGGGGGCTCAATGACTGAAAACAAAAGGGCTTTGAAAGAAGCAGCCCTGGAAAGGAGGGGGCTGACTTCCCCAGGCCAGACGGGGAGCTTGCAGGGAGACGGGCTCTGGCCTCAGCCTAAGGTCACACCCCAAAGGCCATCCCAGACACCGGGGTTACTGCTGCTCGGGGACTCCCAGCAGGCACAGGGTTCACCTCTTTCCACTCGGGCCGCCCCAGCCTCCATGGCGGGAGAGCAGATGCGCCTGCCAGGTTCCATTCAGCTTTGGTTTGCAAATGGAAGCACAGGCATTTCCAAATGCAGCTCACATTTGTGAGTGTGGCAAAAGAGCGAGAGAGCGTGGGGGCAGGAAACTGGATTTTGTTTGGTTGGTTTTTAAATGTCTGTTAAGAATGTGCTAATGTAAGACTACGCATGAAGGTCGCTGGGCAGATGCAGCGGTTTATCTTGGAAAAAGAAGTGTGGCTGCCCACGGCTCTGACAGGACGGCCAACCACATGCGACCAGAGGGAGATGGCCCGGGTGAGCCGAGGCCCTTCTGATCCTAAGTGGCCAACAGGGCGCTCTGAGTGATGCTCCCTAGGGCTCGTACCCTGAAACCTGCAGAGGGTGAGGAAGCTGATGCAACAGTCAGAGAACAGATCAGCCTTCCTGGGTGGAAGCCAAGGTCTCTGGAAGCCTAGTGTTTCTTGGGGGAGGCTCTCCTGAAAGCCATGCCTTGAGGCAGGTCCCAGGGTGTAAACACTGTGCAGGGACACCCAGCCCCATTGCTGCCCCATCCGAGGATCCTGCCCTTTCCTTCCTCCTCAGTGTTCCAGGGACCTGAATGTCCCCATATGCTGCTGGAGGTGTGGCAATGGGCTTTCTTTTTACCACGAGCTGGAAGCTGCCTCTCAGAACTGTCCAGCTCAGAGAACCCCGAAGATGGACTCTCCTGCCCCTCCCCCTGCACAGCAGGACAGGCCCAATGCCGGCTGAAGCGGGCAGGGCCTGACAGGGGCTGGAGAGCGGCGGATGGGGGGCAAAGAGCCAGGGGCCAGCCCTGAGGCTCTCCCACCTCCCTTGAGCCACTCTGAACCCACCCCAGGGGAGGATTTGCTGCTCCAGGTCACCCTAACCCCCAGGTGACAAGCAGGGCTCCCACATGTGTGCCGACCCCAGGATGGGTCCGGCACACTCAGGAAAAATCACAGCCTCTGACAGTGCTCCAGAGGCATCACAGATGAAGTCATAAAACCCTTCCCTTCAAACGTGTGATTTCTCAGCAAACACCGCCGCAGACTTTCATATCAGGAAGTCAATCTTAGCCCAGCAACGGGTGTGGTTTCAAAACAAATCACTCCTCCAGCGAAGCCAAGGCCTCCCACTCAGAAACAGCACTTCCAAAATCAAAGAAAAACCCCATGCTGGTGGCCTCCCAGTGCCACCCCTCGGTGCTTTCCGAACACTGCCTGTGGGGCAGGTGAAGAGCTCTCCCGGGGGGAGGTGAGGTGGCGCGGGGACCCAGGCCCTCCCTTTGCCCAGACTCTCCTGCTCCATAGAGCCTTGGGGCACAAAGGGCAGAGCAGGTATGCAAGGTGATGCCAACGCCCACTAGGCCACAGCGCTGGCACCAACACAGGCACCCCACAAAGACACAGTCACCAGGCTGGGCGCAGGCTCAAGGTCAGCCAGCTCTGCAGGATCCCAAACAAGTGTCCGAGACAACGGGCTTCTTGGAACTTCCAAAGACCATTTCAAAGTTATGCATGTGCTCAAGCATTTTGCTAGGTCCTGGGGGTGAACGGGCATGTGGGAACCATGCCATGGGTTGGCTGCCACTGAGTGCACAGTGCCCTGATCAGGCCTGTGTACTGACCTCCTGGGCCTGGTGGGATGAGGTGAGGCCAGAGCGAGCTGCCTGTCCACCCTCATACACCAACCGTATGGCAGGAGTGTGGCCTGCCTTGCCCAGCTCCCCCTCCAAGGACAGGGAGAGGGACACAGGGCCCCTACGCCTGCACAGAGGCTGTTAAGGCATCCAGAGGGGCTGCCAGCCAGTAGAGACTGCTGAGACCAGAGGTGAACCATAAGGCCAAGGGGCCAGGCCAGCCGGAGCCCACTACACTGCCATAGCCCCCCGCTGGCATCCCAGCACAGTGCCCAGGGCAGGGAGCCCACACTCCAGGCAGGCCTACCTCCTATAGCAGAGCCGCTAGGTAGGAAACGTGCCCCGACTCTCCATAGGCCCGGACCCTAGTCCCAGGAGCCCACACTGAGATTCTGACCATCCTCACTGCCCCACACTGCAAGCCACTGGTTTGGCCCACCCAGCCCTCCATGACCTCCGCACGGCCATCCTACCTACAGCATAGATTCACAGTGTACCTGTCCAGGGGCACCTGGCCCTGTGCTGGCCATGCTACCCAACCTGTTCCAGAGACGCCGCCAGGGCTGCTGAGGACAGAGGAGGCTAACGATTATAGACCACCTGTCCCGAGGCAAGAGGCCACGATTTCATGACACACAGCTTTGCTCCCTCTGGGAAATTATAAGCCACTGGCCAAGAAATCATCATGGCTTCCACACACCCAAAGGCAAGTGTTGCAGCTCACAGCTCACATCCCACCCTCTTTCCCTCTGTCTTCTCATTCCACATCTGCCCCCTGGGGCCCTCCCAGTGTCACCATTTCCAGGTAGCCCAAAGGGGACTGTGAGCTTGTAAAGTAGAAGAGGCTCTTCCTTCACTTAGCCAGCGCTGACGGTGCCTACAAGGCACCCCCTTGGCCTCTACAGCTCCTGGGACTCCTGCTCCACCCCACACCCAGGTGCTGTGGCCTCCCCCAGGGGACACCAGGTCATTAGGTTCGTCTCCCCCAGCCCTAACCATTGGAGGTTCCCTAAGCCACAGGGGACAAGGCAGGGTTACTGGTAATCTTTCAGGACACCACCCTGGGCATCCTGGGCATAGTGGCTGTGCACGGCTGGTGCTCACAGATGTGCAGAGGGAGAGTAAGTGCCCACATGGTCTCCGTGGCAGCTGTACACTGCATGGGGGGTGCCAATTGACCACCTACCACTCCTGTGGCACTGGACACATTACTTGACCTCTGGGGTTGCCATCTATCACCTGGGAGACAGTGGGACCTACCACCGTCCAGGGTCCAGGGCAGTGCCTAGCCCACAGAAAGTTCCCATCCACTGCACCTATAATAATGACACTAATCCATGACCATGGACAAGCATACCACACCCGCCCATATCACACCAGACAGACGGCCTCTGATACAGACCCTCGAGAGGAAGCCGATGGAGTCTGAAGAGCACCAGTGACCAACAGTTCCCAGCGGAGCACCAAGGCCCATGGCACCACTCAGCAGCTGCCCAGGGTCCCCAGACACAACGGTGGACAGAAAGGACTCCCTGAACCCTTGAGGACGTGCTGAAGGCAGTAAAAATCTACAACTGCTCCCGGAAGGGCTCGGCACAGCTATAGAGAGTTGTACACACAAGAAACTAGCCACAAACCGGAAACGTCAAACCACAGCTCCATGACATTTCCTCACGAGGAGGCGGAGCCCTGAGCCAAGGCGGACCTGGAGGGCTCCGCAGAAGAGGCCTGTGCCAGGGGCCCTGTGCCCTTCTACACGGCAAGGGAGACTAAAATCAAGAAGAGCTCTGCCCTGGGGCAGGCCCTCTGCATCCCCTCGCGGGCTTCTCCACCCGCAAGGACAGAGACTGCTCCAGCCAGCTGGTCAGTTTCCACACACAGAGCTAGCCGCTTGCCATTGCTCCCAGCTTCTGAGTTCTTACCCAGTAATTCCGCACATTCCAAACACCGTCTTTCAAATACCATCTCGTCTAAGAATGAGTGCACTTTCCTAAAAAGACAAATATCAAGCACTTAAAACACACACACCAAGCTACAGGCTATACTTGAATTCCAGGCATAAATCAGAATTTCTCTAACTGTTGTCCACATTAAGTCAAAGAGTTATCAAAATAATCAGAAAATGTTTTGAGAGGGGTTTAAATTCACTTGGTTGTAATTTATTTGCTCAGTTCATCCCATTCTTGCTGCTGAGCCTTCTCCTTAGGAAGCAGGAATGAGTGCTGGAGGAAGTGAGCTTGGTCCTCAGCACAATGGGAATGCCAACAGCGCTGGCCGCTCCCAGCCTCGGGCTGGTGGCCAGGACGGTGGCCCTGGGGGGTCAGGCCCCACCGACAGCCCTAGGCAGGCCCGTCCTGGAAGGAGCAGGGCCCACTCTGCACTGCAAAAAGTGAGCCAAGAGATCAGAGATTAGACTTGCATCTAGATTTTCTCAGGATAAAGTGTGATTTTGAAAAGACGCTGAGTAAATAAGCCACATGTCAAGGATAAAGACAGTCATCATGAAAGTAAACAGATTTCTCCCTGAGTTCTGACGTACCACAAAAAGGAATCAACATACTTCCTCGGTACTGGCTTTTACCAAACTTTCCACAGTATAATCAGTTTGGTGCTCATGACCGCCTGGAGGGACAGGAGAACCTGCCCTGTGACTAGAAGGCCTGCAGGCCAAGGAAGATAGGGTGATCCCAGGTGACCACCCATTTCCGGTCAGGGACACAGCCCCTTACGAGGGATTGACAGAGAAAATGGAAGAGGACTCCCCAGGAAACTGCAGAGACCCAGGTGTGAGAACCGAGCTTCTCTTAGCCTTTTCGTCAGTCGTTAACCAAGAACAGGGTCACACGGGCAAGCTTTTGTGTGGAAGCCTACCAGGAGACCTTAGGGCACCAGGTGGATGGTGCCAGGCTCCCTACCCCCACAAAATGGAAAGAAACAAGGAAACAGCTACATAGAAGAATGGAATTGAGCCGGCTTTTCAAGAAAGGCTCATCGCACTGGCAAGAAATCTCAAGGACCCAGCACTTCCATAGCTGAGCTTCCAGCGGCTTGATTCTAGGCAGCTACCACTGGAAACGCTCAATGAGAAGATGCTTTTAATGCGCACACTAAGACTTAATTTACCAGCAGATGGAAGCCGTCCAAGCACCCCCATCATTCATACGTACATACAATCACACGTCTACATACATGTGATGCACACACGCACCTAGCAAATATTGTACTTTGTCTATGTGCCCGAGGAAGGGTGGGGTCTGACTTCCTGGCACTGGCCAGGTAACTCCTGCAGGCATCACCTCAACACCTTTTAGCTCAGTGCCAAACTCCATTCCAGTTTGCAGGAATTATCTGCAAGCTCCATTCTTCAGAACCTCAGTTTTCCCCACTGAATGAGAAGCATGACACCCTGCTGGTCTCCTGGAGGAGGAGGGTCCTTACACTCGCCCCAGTGGGCTGGCCACTGCGAGCCCCTGTGCACTTTCCTAAAAAGACAAATATCAAGCACTGGTCACCCCGTGGCCAGGACTGCCGGCTCACCACGCGTTCAGAGGCTGTTTCTACACAGAAGGCTTCTAAAGGAGGATGACTCAAGTAATTTCAACTTCAAGACACAGCAAATCTTCCAAGTTGCTCGAAAGGGGAAAAGTACAAACTGTCCACACACAACAGTGTAATTACAAGGCCAGCGATGATGGGTTTGGTTCTTACGACCCAAGGCTGGCTCAGATCTCATCCCAGCACTTTGTTAATTGCACATTATCATGTGTCAGGGCTTCGTAGACAGGAGCGGTGAGTGGACCTGACTTACCTGCCCCCCTCAAATGATGTCCTCACACAAAACACAACAGGCAACTCTGGGAGAGAGTCAACTGCACACACGTGGCCCTTGAGGTCTCAGAGCCTACTCCCTGGATGAGCTCAGGATGTCACCAGCCTTTCAGCAGCCTGACTACTCTCAAGGAAGCAGGTGAGGACCCAGAGTCCTGGAGGTTGCCCCATCACCTCTGTCTCAGGCTGCACTGCAGCAGCTGTGTGGACCCTGCGGCCTGTCCACAACTGTATGTGTAAAAATGAATGGATGATGGAAATAGAGAAGCACTGTTGGTGACACCGTGGACAGGGAAATCCTGAGCAAGCCCAAGGAACCTGCCGTGGCCTCAATGGGACGCTCATTAGCTGTCCCCCAATGTATTCAACTGGAAAGGAGAAAGGGCAGAGCCGGCGACATGCAGAAAAACAGGAAATCTCGCGGTGAGACACAGTGAAGCAGGTGATAGAGAAAAAGAGGCCTTTAAAAATGAGAATCCAGAATAAGCTGAAATAGTCCGGGGGCTAAAAATCCTAGATATTTATAACCTAATCGGGAATATTACAATGCTTTCCAGTCTCCTGGGAACCGGGTCACTCTCTTGTTCCAAACAGAGATGTGCTATTTGCATTCAACATTTGTATAATTTCTTACGTGCACTAATGGGCAACTATCTGACATTTCTGAAATCATTAAACCATCTACTTAATGGAAAGGAGTAAGATGACCTATTGACGGATGCAACAGATGTGTTACTGTGAGCGGCACGTGTAGACTTAAGTGGCTCTTAGTTCAAACCAATACATGCACAGACCTCCAAAAAACTCCAAACACAGAGTAAACTATACACTGATAGGCTAGCTTTTGGCAAGGAAAATACAGTGTCCGTTCCTCATTCAGAAACATGGCAAATATGTGCACTAATATTAAATATATCCTAATGAGTTACAAATCTCCCAAAATACTTACAACTCAAAGGACTGGATTTATCTGACAGACACACAACCTTCACTTTCCTCATTAATTTGGAGCTGAAGGAAATGCAAGATTCAGAATGTAAAACCAGTAAAAAGGTTGGGGCTTAGTGTGTTTTTCGGTGTTTGTTTTGAGATGGGGTCTCACTCCGGTTGCCCAGGCTGGAATGCAGTGGTGCAATAAGGGTTCACTGCAGCCTTGACTTCCTGGGCTCAGATGATCCTCCCATCTCAGAATCCCGAGTAGTTGGCATCACTGGTGCACGCCACCAGGCCCGGCTAATTTGTATACTTTTAGTAGAGAAGGGGTTTGAGAAGGGGTTTTGTCGTGTTGCCCAGACTTGAACTTCCGAGCTCAAGCAATCCGTTCACTGTGGCCTCCCAAAGTGTTGGGATTACAGGTGTGAGCCACCATGCTCGGTCTGCTTAGTGTGTTTTTTGTTTACACATTCTAAGTTTTCAGTGCTGCTGTGTTTGGAATAGCGAGGAATACTCAGTTCACATGAAGTCAACAGTTCCTCCTGGTGATTGTGTTCAGGACTGTGAGAGGCAATTCTGCCGGCATCCTCCCTAGAGCTCTCCATCCCCCAGCGTAGCTCTCCAGATTCTCGGGTAGGCGCTGTCGTCATCCCCATTTTACCGACACAAAGCCTGGGTGGCTGAGGCCGGCACAGCTGCTGAGGGAGAGTTCAGTTCTGGACCCCGAAGACAGGCTGCCCTTCATCCTTCCAAGACGCAGCCTCTCCCCTCAGGGTGTGTGTCCCACATTCAGAGTCCCTGACAGCTCCATGTCCCAGAATTAACCTCTCAATAGGGAAGATGTCCACCTGGAAGTTACACAGAGCCTCGAAATTTCCTGGAACTTGTGTTTAGAGTGGGGGAAAAGCCACTATCATGCTGCCATACTCAACAAGACCAACACAAATCTCAGCGGACATTCACAACCTGGCGCCAGATTCCAACAAACTCTGCACAATAATGACAAAAAAGCACAGTTTCCAAAAAAATCAACAAAGAAACCCAGCTCTCTCTGTGAAACCTTCCATTTACTTGGCCACTTTCCCATGGACATTCAATTAAAAACAACTGTGGGAAAAGCAAATCCAGCCATTAGACGCTGCAGAAGCTGGCTGGGCAATCAAATCTGTCTCTCCGAACAGCCCAGAGAAGGCTTTTAGCATTTACAGCCAATGGAAGCCAAAAGCCAGGAGCCCCAAGAGGGGGCCCACATCACCATGCCAATCCAATCCGAGTTCAATAAATGTCTCTGATAGGTTACCAAAACACAGGCAGCAAAAGGAAAAAACAGCTAAACCGGACACCATCAAAATAAAAATCTTCTGAGCTTCAAAGGACACCATCCAGAAAGGCAACCCACAGAATGGAAAAGAATATTTGCAAACCATATATCTGATCAAGAAGCTGCATCTAGAATATAAAGGGCCTCGACAACTCAACAATAAAAAGGCAACCAAATTTTAAAATGAGCAAAGGATTTGAACAGACACTTCTCCAAAGATGTACAATGGCCCATGAGCATGTGAAAAGATGCTTGCCATCATTAGTTGTTAACCTCAGGAAAATGTAAATCAAAATCACAACGAGATGTCACTTTCTATCCACAAGGATGGCCAGAATCAAAAAGATAACAAGACCACCCTGACCGTCAAACCCAGCACTGGAACCTCTCGCAGCCAGCCATCCGCACTCACCCCCAAGGCACCCCTGCCCTGCTGCTGTGGGCACCCCAGGTGATGCCCTCTGACCCTGGCAGAGCAGGGCAGGCAGCTGCAGAGGACAAGAGCAGCAGAGGGGCTCACCTCTGTGCCTCCCTAGACCCTTAGATGGACATCTACCCTGGCCCTCTCATCCCAAGCTGTCCCTGCATTCCTGCAACGGTTTCTTCCCTCCCTAGCGATCTGGCCAGAGAGTTGCCTACCATGAGCGGCAGAGTCAGAGACCAGACCTGCAGGTCTGAGGGTTGAGCACAGGAAAGATAAATGGTACTCCGCACAGGGCCTACATCCTCATTCCCGGAACCTAGAAACACATCACCTCAGAGGCTCCAACGGACTTTACACATGTGTTTAAGGATACTGAGATGAGGGATTATCAGATAAATTCCGGGGACAGGAATTATACAAGGTGACAAGGTGTCTTGTCACAGCAGAGCAAGGAAGCAATCAAAGACGGCAAGGGTTATGCCCAAAAGACTCAAGGGCCAACTCCACAGGGCCTTGTGCATCAAGGAGAACAAGGTGAGCATCAGTGAGAATAACAACAGCAAAGGCCTAAAAGACATGGAATGCACTTAAATCCACGAGCTCACAATTACACACAAAAATAATTCAACAAAACTCGCTAGATACCTTCAGATGATGTAAAGCAACGAGCTCATTCCTCTGAAAGATGGTAAATGAAGAAAATGTTTCCTCTGTGAGCCAAAGAGCTGATGAGGGCACTTCCTCTCCGCAGAAATCTTTTACCTGAGTCAAGAATAAGCCTCTCAGATTATCACTCTGCAGCCCCCAGGAAGGAGGGAATGAAGCTAGACCGCGACCTTCAGGACCTGCTCATCACCCAGCAGAACGCCTACACTCCCATGCCACAGTCTTGCCGACTAGCCCCAGTCCATCACAGGCTCCAGCTGCGACCACCAGGTCGCAGAAAGAAAGAGAGTGGGGAGGAACCTGCTCAACACGCCACATGGACACGGGCAGTGAGAGTTCCGCTGTGGCCACGTAACAGGACAACAAGCCGAGCTCACCAACAAATTGGAGGGCAAGAGGCAGGGAACAGCTGTGTCCATCACAAGTGACAGTGGCCCATCGGAACCCACGAACCTTACTTAACACTTATTTGAACAACAGCCACATACAAAAAGAAAAGAGAATGAAAACTGGTTGAGACAATGGGGATTTTAAATGACTGATTATCTGATGGTATTAATGGATTAACGTGTTAAAGCTGTGATAATGGGATTACGGTTGCCTGTTCAGAAGACACTTGCATGACAGTAGCTTTGAAACAAAACAGTGAGACAGGCCTGGCCCTGCTCAGTCATCGCTGAAGGTGGGGGCAGCCGCCTGGTCCGCTCCTTATTGTCTTTTCACTTTCCTAAATGTTTGACATTTTCTGTAATAAAAAATGAAAGATAGCCAGTGAAGGTGCTAGATTTGGACAGGGGTGTCACGCTATTCTGTTTTGCTGTTTATTATTTGTTGCAAACATAAACCTGGGCTCACACTTATGGCAGGTTACACTCTCCCAGCCCGTTCAGCGAGCAATTTCAGAGCCAGAGGACCCCATGGCCACTAAGTTTCCACGATTCCCTGGATCAGGCACATCTAAACACACTTCTGATCATTACCAGAAGGCAGCACAAACCCCACTTCTGATCGTTACCAAAAGGCAGCACAAACCCCACTTCTGATCATTTTACCAAAAGGCAGCACAAACCCAGTGCACCCTGGCATCCCCTCCCAGTTTTCAGGGCAAATCATGTATGGACCCCACCAAGAGACGGGAATGAGCCAGGGCGCTGCTGGTCTCTAAGGCACGCGCCACAGCCATGACTAACCAGGAAACTAGGACAACAGCTACCATTCAACAGCTAATTCAACAACAATAAAAGTAACCTTTACAGTAAAAACGAGAACCTAATTTGCTTACCTCGAAAATAACCAAAGCAAAGCAAGCCACTGAAGGAGGGGTCCCCTGGGAGCCCTAGTTTCCCAGCTGGCCCTCCACGGCAAGGCTCTCTCAGCCCAGCACAGTGCAGAGCTGTCACAGTGACTCAACGGGGGGCAAGGCTCATCCCCAAAGCTGCTCCAGAAAAGAAAAGGCTCAGAAGGCCCAGGTGGATGGACCTTCCCTAGGCCTGGCCTGGTGCCCACGCTCCTCCCGGCTGTCCTTCCGATCCTGGGCCACTCCCCTCCTGCTGCCCCTCTTGGTTTGAAGGAGGGGAGGGGCACGGTGACATCCCTTTTTAATTAAGCCTTTCTTACAAGGAATCTTTGCAAGGAGCCCTGTCCTGGAGTGATTTTGTGTGACAGGGAAGAACAGATCAGCGGATGAGCTTCCAACCGTAAACATTCCCAGAGCTGCGAATATGTGCCCCTGGCCACAGGATTACACGTAGGAAGCCAGCACACACCAGGCTATCATTACCATCTCACCCATCTCCCGAGGCTGACGGGGATCGGGGGAAGAATGGGCGGGGGCTGGCCGGAAGCCCCTCGGGCTGAGGCCACCCCAGGCCCGCAGCCCAGACCACCAGGCCGCGCAGGCTGGCCTCCTGAGGCTGTCCCTGGCAAGCCACCCCGCGCTGGAGCCAGGCTGCCGGCAGAGCGCTGCTCACTGCCGCTTTCTTCACATGTGGTTTGATTGACGCAAATCAAGAGGCAAGCAAATGATTCATAACTGTCCAAGCACAGGGCTCACCCAGAAACGGCAGGAGCCCAGACTTGCTGATTCACCAAGAAACAGCCTTGTGTACCGGAGGCGCTGCTGGTCCGGACGCTCCCATGGATGCCCACGGAGCTCCGCGAATGTCATGGTAGTGGCGATGTCATGGCCCAAGGAGCGACAGCAGACCCTAACCCTACCACAGGCAGCACCACAGGGCTGCCACGAGGGGCACATGCGTGGAAGAACAGCGGCCACTGCCCCTGTCTGCACGGCCTGGGTGTGTGCCAGTGGCATGCCTGGGTTCGGCACTGCCGCCCTGTGACTCCAGCTCCAGCCTCAGATCTAGGCTGGGGGCCTCTGCAGTGCCTGGTCCCACTCCCCGCCCCTCAGGCTGCCAGGCACATCCATGACGCGAGGAGGCAAGATGGACCCCTGCCTTCCAGGAGCTCACGGCGGGGGGAAACACCCAGAGGAGCCCCAGACAGCTCCTCACGGTGCCAAGTGCCACCCTGAGGGTATGGTGGCGGGGAAGACGCAGCTTCTCCATCGCCTGCCTTGTCTGGGAAAGCTTCCCAGAGGAGGAGAGGCCTTAAAAGGACGGGCGGGAAGGCACCAGGCGGTGGTGGACAGGCTCCGCCCAAGCAGATGGCTGGCATGCTCCGAGCCAGCGCAGGCCGGGGACAGAGGCTGGGACCGCCCTGGGGCCATGCAAAGAACCAGTGTTCCTCCACTGCCAGGGAGGACTGTGCAGGGACCTGACTCACGGCAGACACCGACCCCAACAACAGCAAGGTCACTCTGGTGGCAACGCAGAGAACCTGCAGATGGCAGACCAGTTAGAGCGGCTGCACCAGCCTCCCAGAGGCAGGGAGAGGCCCCTGAACCACAGAACGGGTGCGGACCCTTGGCAAGTACGCCTTGGAGGTGTCGAGGGGAGAAGGTGTCAAGTCGTGGTCCCGTCAACAGAGAGATCTGTCTAGCCAGCTCAGCAGCCCCTCTGCCTCCAGCTCCATGTGTCTGGACCCTGGGCCACAGGACAGGGGCAGGAGTGGGACAGACACCCGGGTTCTGCATGTATGGTCTGTGCTGCCTTCACAGCAGCCCTGATGGACCTCCCAAGTACGCCAGAGAGTGCTCCATGTGGTCATCAGTGCTGTTCCTGAAATGGCTTCACAAGTCATGGGGACCTAAGTCCCTCCAGCTGGAGCTGAGACACCAGTACGCCCCAGACACCATCTGCTCTCCAGACACAGGCCGCTGCCTGGACACTGCCCGTCCCCCAGACACTGCCCACTGCCTGGATGGACACTGCCTGCTGCCCGGACACTGCTCGCTGCCCGGACACTGCCCGTTGCCCAGATATTGTCCAATTCCTGGACACTGCCTGGTACCTGGACAATGCCCAATGCCTGGACACTGCCCGTTCCTCAGACACTGCCTGCTGCCTGAACACTGCCCGCTGCCTGGACACTGCCCCCTGCCTGGATACTGCCCGCTGTCTGGACACTGCCTGCGGCCTGGACACCACTTGCTGCCTGGATGGACATTACTCACTGCCCGGACACTGCCCACTGCCTGGATACTGCCCGCTGCCTGGATGGACACTGCCCGCTCCTCAGATACTGCCTGCTGCCCAGATAATGCCCACTGCCTGGACACTGCCCACTGCCTGGATACTGTTCACTGCCTAGATGGACACTCCTCGCTGCCTGGACACTCCACGCTACCCAGATACTGTCCGCTGCCTGGATACTGCCCGCTGCCTGGATGGACACTGCCTACTGCCTGGATACTGCCCGCTGTCTGGATGCTGCCTGGATGGACACTGCTCGTTGCCCAGACACTGCCTACTGCCTGGATACTGCCCGCTGCCTGGATGGACACTGCCCGCTCCTCAGATACTGCCTGCTGCCCAGATAATGCCCACTGCCTGGACACTGCCCACTGCCTGGATACTGTTCACTGCCTAGATGGACACTCCTCACTGCCTGGACACTGCACGCTACCCAGATACTGTCCGCTGCCTGGATACTGCCCGCTGCCTGGATGGACACTGCCTACTGCCTGGATACTGCCGCTGTCTGGACACTGCCTGCGGCCTGGACACCACTTGCTGCCTGGATGGACATTACTCACTGCCCGGACACTGCCCACTGCCTGGATACTGCCCGCTGCCTGGATGGACACTGCCCGCTCCTCAGATACTGCCTGCTGCCCAGATAATGCCCACTGCCTGGACACTGCCCACTGCCTGGATACTGTTCACTGCCTAGATGGACACTCCTCGCTGCCTGGACACTCCACGCTACCCAGATACTGTCCGCTGCCTGGATACTGCCCGCTGCCTGGATGGACACTGCCTACTGCCTGGATACTGCCCGCTGTCTGGATGCTGCCTGGATGGACACTGCTCGTTGCCCAGACACTGCCTACTGCCTGGATACTGCCGCTGTCTGGACACTGCTGCCTGGACACTGCCCGCTCCTCAGATACTGCCTGCTGCCCAGATAATGCCCACTGCCTGGACACTGCCCACTGCCTGGATACTGTTCACTGCCTAGATGGACACTCCTCACTGCCTGGACACTGCACGCTACCCAGATACTGTCCGCTGCCTGGATACTGCCCGCTGCCTGGATGGACACTGCCTACTGCCTGGATACTGCCCGCTGTCTGGATGCTGCCTGGATGGACACTGCTCGCTGCCCAGACACTGCCTACTGCCTGGATACTGCCCACTGCCTGAACACTGCCCACTGCCTGGACACTGCCCACTGCCTGAACACTGCCCGCTGCCTGGACACTGCCCGCTGTCTGGACACTGCTGCCTGGACACTGCCCGCTGCCTGGACACTGCCTGCTGTCTGGACACTGCTGCCTGAACACTGCCCGCTACCTGGACACTGCCCACTGCCTGGACACTGATTGTTGCCCAGGCACAGGCCACCCCCTAGACACTGCCCACTGGCTGGACACTGCCTACTGCCTAAACACTGCCTGCTGCCTGGATGGACACTGACTGCTGCCCGGACACAGGCCACTCCCTGGACACTGCCTACTATCTGGACACTGCCTGCTGCTTGGACACTGCCCGCTCCCTGGACACTGCTCACTGCCTGGATACCAGCCACTCCACAGACACTGCTCACTCCCCGGACACTGCCACTGCCTGGACACAGGCCACTCCCAGACACTGCCCACTGCCCAAAGGCCGGCTGCAGAGACCGGCAGAGCAGCAGAGCCAGGGGAGGCCGGAGGGCAGAGAGAGGCCAGGGGGCCTGACAACACGTTCTAGGGTGAAGCCACCAAGTGATCAGGTCTGTGTACCAGTTCATTCTTTTTGCAACACTGTCTGTCACCGTGCCACAAAATTCCCCAACCCTGAGCCCCTAACACATACGCCTCCAGCCCTTGGGGAACACCATTCGCGAGTCAGCTGTGGAGCCTCCCCTGCTCTGTGTAGCCCCTCTTCCACCACCGCGCCCTCCCGGGCCTGCATTTGCCCCTGCTGGTGGCACCTGGGACTCTGCATGGCACTCATATTTTGCAATTCTCTTAACCATTCTTGAAAGCAGGGACTGGGTCGCGCTCACCTTGGCGTACCCAGCACCTGGTATAGTGGGGTCTCAAGCTTAGCAGAAGGATCAGTAAAAGAAGAAAACACATATTCGGAGGACAACCACGCTTCCAGAGCCGAGTCCAGCGAGCTCAGCTTCTGACGCCCCCCGAAACAGCAGATTCCCTCTTGTCCCCGGTCTGTCTAGTAAGGCCTTTCCGAAGGCACAGGGGTGAGAGGTAGGGAGAGAAGGAGGAGCACCAAGCTCAGTACTGGAGGGGAAGCTGGAGAAAGGACAGGGAAGCCCAGAAGTGCAGACCGACCCAGGTGGACAGGCCCTGGGCCACCACCCTGGGAGGATGGGCTGCCAGCAGGAAGGAATATGTGTATGGTCCCTGTGCCGCTGGTGCGAGTCACACCGCTGCGGCCCGTCACTGATCATCACACGTTCTGTACTCCCGAGCGCGGACCTGGGTCTTGGGGCACTTCTGCAAGCTCACCGGCCATGTGCCCACTCGCACTGTATGCACCCCCGGAACCACTGAGGCCGGTTCTAGCTGCCTAACAGAGCAACACAGCCACCCAGCCTGGTGCAGCCACCAGGGCCCTGGCTTGATAATGTCTGCTTTGGAAAGATACTTCCAGAGCTCCCAACAGCACTTAGCAACTCACACAGAAAACACCTGCATTCTACAGCAACTCCATCCGGCCAGCAGGACCCAGGCCTAAAGCAGTTCCTACTACTCAGGTTCTCAGATCTGCCGCAAACAAACAACTGAGAATACTCTCGGCTCAGCAGGCCCCAGCCACACGCCCCAGCCACACACTCTAGCCACACACTCGGCTCTCCGTCTCTGCTAAGCAGGCCCCAGCCACACACTCCAACCACACACCGCAGCCACACACTCCAGCCGCACACTCGGCTCCCTGCTGGTGGATACCACCTGGAGGCCCAGGGAGTCTGAGAAGTGAACAGGTGCTCACCATTGGCTGGAGGGTTGAGTTTTCAAATTACCCTACCACAGACATTAGAGAAAAAAAAGAAAGAAAAACAGACTGGCAACAGAGCATCAAGCCGGGGTGGGGGTGACTTCACTCTGAGGACCCACTGGAGTCTTCCAAGAAGAGATGCCCGCCAACCAGTATTTTCTACAAGGCCACAGAAAGCATTTGCTCTGGTTTAAAAAAAAAAAAAAAAAAAAAAATTGACAATTCTAATTTGTAAAGAAAAGGAAAATTTTTAAATATAAAAACATATTTTGGGCCAGGACAGTGGCTCACACCTATAATCTCAGCATTCTGGGAGGCCGAGGCAGGCAGACTGCTTGAGCCCAAGAGTTCGAGACCAGCTTGGCCAACATGGCAAGACCACCTCCACTAAAAGACAAAAATTAGCTGGGCATGGTGATGAACAACTGTAGTCCCAGCTCCTCAGGAGGCTGCAGCGGAAGGATCGCTTGAGCTCAGGAGACAGAGGCAGCAGTGAGCCGAGATCATGCCACCGCACTCCAGCCTGGGTGACAGAGGGAGACTGTCTCAATAAAAACAAAAAACATGTTTTGTACCACATATCAGTCAAAATAAGTGGCCGGAGGCTGTGGTTTGCTTTAATTCACCTTCTAAGGCAGCTCTGGACCTTCCCTCAAGAAACGGCTTTCCTGCCCATCAGTGCAGCTCTCTTCCTCTTTAAACACGAGGACCATTGGGGCCAGGAAGACCACACTCCAGAAGCCGGGCGCAGTGGTGTGGACCTGCAGTCCAGCTACTCAGGAGGACGCCTGGAGCCCAAGAGCTCAAGGCCAGCCTGGGCAATAGCGTCAGACCCCATCTCTTCCAAACAAACAAACAAACAAACAAACAAAAAAGCTATGCTGCCGGGAGGACTGAAAAACCAGAAAGAAACAAAAGTGGAGCTGCTGTGGGGCCACGCCCGGCCCCCGGAGGGGAAAGGGGCTGGAGGTAATGGGGCAGCAATGCCCGCAGGGCATCTGCAAACTCAAATTTCATAATAGCTTTTGCTTGCAAAAGCAAAGTCCCTGATTTGCTGTTTCTCCCAGGAGACTCTGGGCTGCTAGAAGGCAAAGCCTGAGGTCTGTGCCTGACCAGGAGATGCTCACGTTTCTAAGCCAAAAACAGTGACTGAATAAATGACTCATTAGAGGGATCCATGAACAAACTGGCACCAAGCAGTAAATTCACACTTGATCTGCTCAGCCTTATAATAAACTCATGAGGTAGTTCTACTACGTCTAGCTTACAGATGAGAAAATCAAGGTTGGAAGAAACTAAGTAATGCTCCCAATATCTAGGCAGAAAAGCTGGGGTTCGGACCTGTCTCGCTGCCCCTGAGTCTGTCCTCTCTCCACTGTCCCGGCAGAAAACCTCTCCCTAGAGAGGACGCTGTGGGGGTGGGGAGCAGAAGGGCAGGGGTCAGAGCAGCCCAGGGTGGAGCGAGCTGGGATAGCTCCAGCAGCAGCAGAAGCCGGAAATCTCCCGCAGCCCCCACCGTGCCTCCCATAAATGAAGGCCTCCCGAGAGGAGGGGACCCGGGGACGAGAACCAGCCACACCACGCCAGGCCCGCAGGAGGCATGAGATGGAGGCGACTGAGTGAGGAGTGTCCCCTACCCTCACCACGAGGTCTGGGTGGAAATCGCGCCCTCAGGATGAACGGCCGACTCTCGCTGGGCTTCTCCACGCCTTCCCCAGGGCCCTTCCCCAGTGCTGCCAACAAGGCCACAAACCGTGAGCGGCCCGTCTGATGTTTCCCTCTCGGAATTCTAGGATCAGTAACTGGTCCCCAGGAAGTGCGGATCCCACCTCTCGGGAGCATCTCATGCCCTCCACTTCCGCGGAAGAGGATGCCGCCCCCCAACCCCAAAGTGCCTGAGTTTCCTAGCGCCCTGGGACTCCAGGTCATCAGCTAAGAACCTGGCCATGCTGCCAAAATATGCCACTTGAGACACGAGCTGGTTCTTGTGGCATCAACCCTGAAAACATGTTGGTCAAAGAGAAAAAAAAAAAGGGCATCTGGAAATTTCTACCTTATATTCTCTTGTTTGTAATGATGCCAGCAACCCGAAAGTGGGGGCAAAGCTGAGGTGCGAGCACCTCGTACTCCCGAGACATTCTGGGAAGCCAGAATGTATGAAACATTCTGAGTCGGCATGACTCAGCCATGCCCACTGCTCCCTCTGATGGGCCAGCCAGGGGCACAGAAGGCAGGCAGGTGACCCGGGCATTGCGTGCCTCCACCTGGTCCCAAATGATGAAGCCTTCAAGCAACTTAAAAAGGTGAGGAAAACAAGGCCCCAGGGAGCAGGTGCCTTGTGGCCTCTGCCAGGAGGCTCAGGGGCCTCTCTCCTGCATGAGGAAGACACCAGGCACAACAAAGACGTGATGCAACATCCTGGAACTGTCCACTGTTAACAGGTGATGGCAAAAGTCGTCCAAGTCTTGTCCCTATGCACACACGTGTATACACCATGTACACCACTCTACAATGTACACACCACTCTACAAACAAAACGTGATGTTCTAGGATTCGCTCACCCACAGTCAGCCACGCGTGCAGGTGCAGTGCTGAGGCCGAGGGCACAGAGGGAGCTCGACAGTCAGTGGAAGCGTGCGCCTCTACAAGAGGGCACCGCTGGTCTGGCCCGCAGAGGACCATGAGGGCAGGCGCTGGCGAGTCGCGCTGGCTGGAAAGGCCTCTCTGAGGAACTGAGGCTGAAGCTAGAAAACTCTGAATGATGTTGGGCCCCTGAGATCCGGAGGAAGGGTCTCCAGGCAACGGAAGTGGCCGGGGTGTGGGCCTGAGGCACAGGAGCTGTGGGGCTCCTCAAAGAGTAGAAAGCCTGGTTTCATGGCTACCACCCCCCATGAGCAGGATCAGTGCCGACCAGGCTGCAGCGAGTGTCAGGCTGGCCACTGCGAGAGGCCTGGGACATCACTGCCGGCAGAGGCTGGAAGGGGCCTCACCACACCTGAGCGTTTCCATCATAAGAACACAAAAGCCCTGCTAGCCAATAAGAGAGCCCTGCAGTAAAGAAATCAGGAAGGCACAGTTGTAAGCACTGATTACATTTGTTTTAATGTGACTTATTCAGTTTTAAGTTTAGCTCATTTCATTTTCATAATGGCTGTGTTTGGCAACCCACTTCCGCGAGCGGTAGCAGCAGTGCTGGCCACCACAGGCGGTCTTGGAGTTGGTAGAGGATCAGGCGGCCTCGACGGCATTTTGGAGGAAGCACTGTCACAAAGGGATGATGGGCAGGCTGCCGGGAGTTAGGAAGAGAAAAGCAGAATACATTTGCTAGCTTCTGGCTTGAATGCCTGGGCTGACCAGAGGGGCCATGCAGTGCTGGGGAGAAGCAGGGAGCAGTTCCAACCATGCTGGGGCAGTAGTGCTGCCTCTGGATCTGCGGCACTGGAGCAGGGGCCCCCAGCCAGTCACAGTTCCTGCGTCTGCATCCCAGGGCCTTTGAAAACTGTGAAGTCCATGCCGCGGCCTCCATGTAACACTACTCACCTGCTGCCCGTCACAGGCCACAGACACACTGAGAGGAACCCAAGAGGTGTCTGAAGCAGGACTGCCCACCAGGAGAGTGCGGGTCCTGAGCCCAGCTTCAGAGAGCTGAGCACGGAGGAGCCGAGGACACCAACAGCAAGACTGGCTGTGCTTCTGACAAATGTGGTCTGGGCCACTGGGTGAGGGACAGAGGGAGCAGGCCAGGGAATGGGCACAGTGAGCCAACGCACAGGGGCAGTGCCAAGCCACCATGCTGACCCAGTGATGGCCAACAGCATGTTCCATCACAGGGACCCCCCGCAGGGTCTTGGGGAGCATCGCAGAGCTGCCTCCCTGAGGAACGGGTGCAGGGACGCCTCCACTGGCCCCTGGCCCTCGTGGTCAGGGGTGATCCTGGGAGCAGCTTCCACACATGCTAGGTGACATGCATGAAAGCCCATCAGGTGCCCCTGGGCATCCGGTGCCAAGAGAGGCAGAGGCAGGTGAAAGGCAAGATGCCCCTGCATGAAGATGGTCCCAGCACACACAGAGCAGGCCACCACAGTAGGGACTGGGTGGGAGTCGGGGCCTTGAGGATCTGCAGGGGGCAAAAGCACCGGATGGCGAGTGCCCACGCCCCAGAGCCAGAGGCCCTTCCACTCTCCAGTGTCCTGGAGACCTGTGTCCTGGTTCAAAAATAAACACACAAGCAGCTCTCCCACAGGAAGCTGAGGAGAGCCTGGGCTGCAGACTGGGGAGACCCAAGATCGGGAAAGTTTTGTTTAATTGTGTTTCTTAATGTAAGTAACTAGAGTATATTTAGAGGCTCAGGAAGGAAGTCAGAGACATCAGGAAAATGAGAGGATATTCAGGATGAAGGAGAGATGGGATCAAAAGCATGAAGGAAGCCCAGGGATGATTTGTCTAAATGCATCCATCAGTCTACCAAGCCATCAAGTAAAACACATCCCACCCCCACACCTAGACAAGCTACCTTCACGGCAACCTGGAAGGCCAGGTTCAAAGTTCAAAGTTCAAATACTGCAGATGGTACAGAGACAGCGTTACACAGCAAGAAAGCAGGCAGCTGGATAAGCACAGAGCCACACTGGAGGGGGACAGAGCCACGCTGGGGGTGTGAGGGGATGGAGCCCCATAGAGGGAGGCAGAGCTACGCTAGAAGGGGACAGAGCCACGCTGGAGGGGGACAGAGTCACACTGGGGGTGTGAGGGGACGGACCCCACAGAGGGAGGCAGAGCTACGCTGGAGGGGGACAGAGCCACGCTGGAGGGGGACGGAGCCATGCTAAGGAGGAACACAGCCACGCTGGGGTGTCAGGGGACGGAGCCCGGCTGGCAGTGGAGAACACGTGGCCGGGCTCCATGTTCACAGCTGTGCGGTGCAGCCAGAACCCTGAGCTGGTGCTCTTCCCTGCATCCTGCACTTCCTGGGTAAGGAAGGAGAAGCCTGGCAGCAAGGGGTTCCACCGAGGCTGGGACTTCGCTAGGTGCTCGTGGAGGTAGAGAAGCAGCGCCGGCTGCCAGCAAGTGTCTCTACTGTGGAACCTGTCATTCCAGCTGGCAGGGGAGGAAACGAAGCAGGGTAGAAGGGGCTGAGATAAAGTTGCCTAAAGATTGGGCTTTTGAAGTACTAGACACTTCCGCTTCTGGGGAGGTGGCAGACAAGTCATCTTACAGGCTCTTGTGCTGTGGAAACCCCAGGTTCTGCATAAAATACACCTTCTGTCACACTGCTGGGCTCACCGGCAGTAAGGAAGCCCTCCAACAAGCCAGAAATATATAATTAAGAGAAATGAAAGCAACTCAAGTTATGCTGACAGCAGAGTTGAGGGCAGCAGGTGGAGGACTGCACAGGGGTCAGGGCCAAGGCGAGCCCAGAGCCGCAGGGTTCAGGATGCTGGGGCTGGAGTCCAGGGCAGCTCCCAGGAAAGGCACGCGGCATGCCCATCGGAAGAAAGGCCTCCTCACTCCAATCCCTCTGTTTCCAAACAGTAAGAGCGGAGAGACATACGCTCCCAAGCAAACACAAGCCAACACAGAAAGAAGTGAAAAAAGGCAGCAAACACATCAAAAGACAGTCAAGTTCTTCAGTTACTCGTATCATTAGACGATTACCGTTTCTGAAACTTTTGAAGAAAAGAATCTATTAATGTTTTATCCACTATCATTTTCCCATGTGTGTTTTGATTAAATACAAAGTTTACGAAAATACTTGAAACATTTTAAGTAATGAAAAAGAGGAAGCAACAGAATTGTCAAAATTAATGATTTTAGGAAAAGAACAAAGTAGACTTTCAAAAATAAAAAGTATAATTGATGCAGTTAAAAAAAGAAAACCCTCAATGAATGACTTAAGCGATAAACGCCATGCAAAACTGAAAAGGAGATTAGGTGAATGAGAAGATCCTGACGAAGAAATCAGCTGAGCAGAGGGAATCAAAATACAAACATGAAGGAGAGCCCAAATCCTGTATTTTGTATTCTCAAAGTAAAAGTCCAAGGATAGCTGAAAACCCAGAAGAGCCACCTGAGGAGGTGTGACAGCTGCCTCTGCAGGACTGGGAAGGAAGGGAAGGCAGGAAGGAACACAATGGAGACACATTTAAAGGGGCGCTGCTGTGGATTTCCAGAACTGATAAAAGACACAAACTCACAGACAAGGTTCCAAAACTGATAAAAGACACAAACTCACAGACCAGGAGGCAAAGAAATACCAAGAGAGCGGGTGCTCCACACCCAATCACACCCAATCACACCCAATCACACCCAAACACACCCAATCACACCCAATCACAACCAAACACACCCAATCACACCCAAACACACCCAAACACACCCAAACACACCCAAACACACCCAATCACACCCAAACACACCCAATCAACACACCCAATCACACCCAATCACACCCAAACACACCCAAACACACCCAATCACACCCAATCACACGCTGACAAAACTGGAGGCAAAGAAATACCAAGAGAACAGGGTGCTCCACACCCAAACACACCCAATCACACGCTGACAAACTGGAGGCAAAGAAATACCAAGAGAGCAGGGTGCTCCACACCCAAACACACGCTGACAAAACTGGAAGCACCAAGGACAAAAGAAAAATGTGACGAGCAGCCAGGGAGACACAGACAGACAAGGAAGGAGTGGCTGCTATGCTGAGGTAGGCCGTCAAGGATGAGAAGAGTACAGTAAACGTGATGAAAGGAGGAAAAGAAAACTCGCCTCCAAGTTTTGCCTAACAGTCACTCAGGCATGCTGGTCAAAGAGAGACATTTTCAGATCAGACAAACATACACGCGCACGGACTGTACCACCAAGAGGTCTACTAAAGCTACTCCTAAGGGGTATGTGTTCATCAGGAAAAGGGAAAGTGACCCCAGCAGGAGGGAGTCTGATGCAAGCAGGAAGCACAAGTGCACAGGGAGCTGGACACTGGCCAGGGCAGGGAATGTCCTGGGGACCTCTTGGACAATACGAGGCTTTTGGTCACATCTATAGCACGACGGGGCAAGTGTGACACTTCACGAGCCAATAGTGATCCATCAGCATGAACTGCGGCCGTGCTGGATTTCCTGTTTTCCCTGTGGTCCTCCTGTTCCGGGGCCCCACCCAGGACCCCACAGTCCCTCCTTTATCTTCATGATTCCTGAGGTTCCTTTGGCTGCGGCAGTTTCTCAGACTTGCCTTGTTTTTAATGACCTTGACAGTTTCAAGAACTTGATTGAGTGTTCACTAGAATGTCCCTTAATTAGAATTTGTTTGATGTGGTCATGACTAGATGGGGTTGTATGTTTTTGGGAGAAAGGTCACAGAGACTAAGTGGCACCTCCTTACATCATCCCAAAGCTGTACTGTTGACATGACCTTTTAAAAACTTAGGATGGAAATGAAAATGCTAAGTGTCAAAACCTGTTGTATGCACCCAACGCCTACTTCAAGGGAAGTGTGTAGCTTATAACAGAAGGAAGGTTAAGAACTAATGTGGGCCGGGCGCGGTGGCTCAAGCATGTAATCCCAGCACTTTGGGAGGCCGAGACGGGCGGATCACGAGGTTAGGAGATCGAGACCATCCTGGCGAACACGGTGAAACCCCGTCTCTACTAAAAAAATACAAAAAAAACTAGCCGGGCGAGGTGGCGGGCGTATGTAGTCCCAGCTACTCGGGAGGCTGAGGCAGGAGAATGGCGTGAACCCGGGAGGCGGAGCTTGCAGTGAGCTGAGATCCGGCCACTGCACTCCAGCCCCGGCGACAGAGCAAGACTCCGTCTCAAAAAAAAAAAAAAAAAGAACTAATGTGAGCTGCACATCCAACCTTGGGAGAAAGAGAACACCGGGTGCAGCCAGCCACAGAAAGTACCAGGAAGATAAGAGAAGGCATTTAAAACACTGAAAGCTGACTTAAACTAAGGGAATCCACAAAGCCAGAGTGACTCAAAACAGTGAATACAGATTAATCAAGAAGAAGGCTGAGTCATGTTGGAAATGAAAAAGGGTACACAGAGACAAACCCAGCAAAGATTTAAACACCAGAAGCAAATCCATGACAATAAAATTGAAAACTTAGATTAAGTAGAACTAAAAACTTTCTTTTCAATCTGTATGACAGGAATTAAAAGGTCAGGTTATTAGTAACCATTAAAGATGTTAAATCAGTAGTTAAAACATCAAACCACCAAGGAAATATGAACCCCAAATAGTCTGAAGTTAATTTTTACAAACTCTCAAGGAATAATTAATTCTAATCTTAAATAAACTATCCCTGAAAGTAAAAAAAAAAAAAAAAAAAGACATTAAAAAAGGAAAATTATTGTCCCCTCCAAATCAAGAACAGAGATGAAGAATCCTGAAGCACTAGCAAACTATGAAAATGACAAGATTTATCACAAACAAGTTGAATCCATGGGAAGAGATCAGGGAAGTTTAAAGAAAATTCGCACCATACAATCATCACAACAGACGGAGTAAAAGCCTTTGGCTAATGGAACACAGCTATCCACGAACTTAACTCGAAAAACGGAATCTAAAATAACCTATGTCAAACATCACGCTTAAACTGGGAAAATGTTAAAAACCTTCTCTTTAATGTCAAGGACGACGGAAGGAAGCCCAGTATTTCTGCTCTTATTCAAAACTGAACTGGAATTCCTAGCTAGCACAGTAAGACAAGGAAAATAAACACAGGAATTAGAGGGAAAGACACTAAGCTAGCATCATTACATTGACAGTCTTTGTTTCAGAAACCCTGAAGAATCTACAGAAAAAAATTTTAGAATGTATAAGATTTTAATAAGATGACTGGATATAAAAATAAAATACAAAAATCAACTGCATTTCCAAAAACTAGCAAGGGAAAACTTAATTAAGGAAAAAAAAATATTGTCTGCAGCAGAAAAACAAAATAACTACAATCTACCAAAGAATAAAGAATAAATCTAACTGGACACGTGCAAGACTTTTAAGGAGAAAATTATAAAAATCTATTGGAAAAAACACGGTAAAGAAGACCTAATCGAGGGAAAGAGAAGCCACACACACAAATACACTATCAAGACGCCAACCCTCCCTTCAAATTCATCCACAGAGTCAATGCAATTCTCATCAAGTTTCAGGCTTGGCTTTTTACAGGAACTTGTCTCCAGATAAGTCACAGCTTAGGAGGAGCTGGGAAAGTCTCAGGGAGGGGGCTGAGACATGGGACTGAGGCTGCAGAGCCTCTCAAGGAGACAGTGCCCTGCTGGCCCCAGGATAGGCTCTGGAGCAGCCCAAACAGGGAGGGTCCAAAACAGACTGCACTTGGAGGACGAGCTGGCCACACAGCTATCCCAGAGAAAGGGTGGAAAGTGTCAAACATTATGGTTCTCAAAATGAGAAAAGAAAATGAAACTGATCCCTACCCTGCACCCCACACGAAAACCGAAGGCTTCTGTATGAAAGACAAAATGTCAAAGGCCTTAAGAGAAAATACACAAGATTATCTTGTTGGCCTTGAGATAGGGAAGGTTTTCTTGGGGTTGTTTTGTTTTTAAATAAAATACAAAAAAACACTAACCACAAAAGAAAAGGTCTGCTTTTTGGCTTAGTCAAGGTGTCATTTAAGAACTGTTTTTGCATATAACTTTTCTTGTGTTATAATACGTACGTGTTTCCAGATCAAGGAAGTTGAGTAAAACACTTCTAAATAACATTTTTTCCTTCTTCACTCACCAAGCCTTTACTGAATTCCAACTAAGTGCCCAGCACCATGCCAATAAAGAATAAAAAGACAGGAGGAGCAGAGGTCTTCTCTTCCAGACCCTGGAAATCCAGGCTTGGGAGAGAGCACACGTCACGGGGCAGGAGCAGCAGCCCCTCGGCCACTGTGCTGAGCACGCAGGCCTCCTCCCAGCCACCTGGCTCATCTAATGTGGGAGCCCACGGGGAGCGGACAGTACCCCCCAAAGTCCCCGCCTGACGGGGCACCAGGGGTCTGCCCACTGCCTGATCCTGCCCAAACTCTGAGAATGCCCTGTTTATAACCCTCAGTTTCCCTACTGTAAACACTGGTGCACAAATCTGCATAAACCCTCACTGCGTAATCATCCTTCAAATTACAGCTAACCTTATCCTCTTGATGGCTCACCACTTCCTAAATTTTAAAAAAGCATCGTGATCTTCACTCACCCTTTTTGAGTTAGGGAAAACAAATGAGAGAATAAAATAAACAAGGTTCTATCGACTATAGAAAATGTATCTTATTTTCTAATTCAATTATTGCAAATAAAAAAGTCATCAAGAGTTAATATAAATGTACACTCCATTGAAATGGCTTAATCAAAAGACACAACATTAACCAGCAAAAATTCACTCAAGTCTTGTCATTCAAACTTAAAATATATCAACATTTTTACTACATTTAATTTTTTTTTCAAATGTGCACTAACATTTTCCATGTTATCAGACTTTACCCTTACCTAGTTCCCTGTCAGCCGAGCTAATTCCTTAACTATGAAGAAATAGAGCACTCTAAGGCCAGGCTGTGAGGACACCCAGAACCAACATGTGACCTGAAGCACCAGCGACATGGGGACGTCCAGCACCAATGAGTGGCCCGTTTTATGTGGCTGAAGGACACCTCCTGTGTGGATGAGGGAGAATGTGGTAAAACGGGGGACCCTAGAAGCCTTCCATATCAGCCAGAGAGAGTTTTGGAGGAAAAGAGGATTTGGAGTGTCAATCTTTAGAAAAATCAAACAGGCAGGGCAAGCTCCTGAAATGGGAGCAGGCACACACACACACACACACGCACTCATGTATGCACACACGTGCATGCATGCACTCAGTACACACGCACATGCGCACACATGCACGTACGCACACACGCACATGCGCACACACGCACGCACGTACGCACACACGCACATGCACGCACGTACGCACACACGCACGTACGCACACACGCACATGCACACGCACGTACTCACGTATGCACACACGCACGTGCACACACGCACATGCACACGCACGCACTCACGTACGCACACACGCACATGCGCACACACGCACGTACACACGCACATGCACACGCACGCACTCACGTACGCACACACGCACGTACGCACACACGCACATGCACACACACGCACGTACGCACACACGCACATGCACGCACTCACGTACGCACACACGCACGTACGCACACACGCACATGCACATGCACGCACGCACGCACACGCACGTACGCACACACGCACATGCACACGCACGCACTCACGTACGCACACACGCACGTACGCACACACGCACATGCACACACATGCACTCACGTACGCACACACGCACGTACGCACACACGCACATGCACACGCACGCACTCACGTACGCACGTACGCACACACGCACGTACGCACACACGCACATGCAGACACACGCACTCACGTACGCACACACGCACGTACGCACACACGCACATGCACACACGCACGTACGCACACACGCACATGCACACGTACGCACACACGCACATGCACACACACGCACTCACGTACGCACACACGCACGTGCACACACACACAACCCCCCATGTTCAGTGTGTTTCGAGGGCACTGTGGGGAGGGTCAGGGTTCTATAAAGGGCCTGGCCCACCTGAAAATCCACGTGAAAGGCAGCCTCCAGGGCTCCTATAAAGTGGGTGGCTTCACTCATTCACTCAGGAATTGTTCATGGCACAGTAAGGCAAGGGGTGGGGATTTTTCTTTAAAAGCTTTATCTAATCATGACTAATGGAATAAGTGAGCCAGGCCTCGAGAAAACCAAGGACAAAAGGAAAGAGCCGTTCAGAAGGCAGCGCCTGCCTCCACCTGCTGGTGTGCGCCTGGGACAGGGAAGACGGCAGGTTTTACCAAGCACTTTCAAACAGAAATCCAAGTTCCCAACAAAGGAAACGCCAAATACAATAGTCTCTGGGGTACTTGTTCAGCCCCCTTTTAACTGTGACGCCTCTGTCGAGTGCCAGGGGGCGTTATGAGAAAACGGAAAAGCATGGCGGGTAAGAACGTTCCAAGGCATCGCTTGCCTGCCAGGGCTGGCCCAGGCTGGCCAGGGCCAAGCGCACACTGGGGATGGGCCTTGCCAGCCACTGTGCACAAGCCAGGCCAGCTGTGACACCAAGGGCTTGCTGAAAATAGCCAGTGTTTGTTGATGTGGCCTGGGCTGACAGCCTGATCGCCCTCAAAGAGGGGTCCCCTGGGTAGCAGGGGGACTCAAGGCACACAGAAAAAGCTGCAGTGGGATTTTCAAAGAAACGTCATCATCTAGAGACCCTGGTGCTCTGGAAAGCAGGCAGGCCACTAGATCGCCCTCTGGAACTTTGGTTTTCCTGGGTGTCAATGCAGCAGCCCATGGTAGGGCCCGAAGCCAGCCTGCTGCTCAGGCCTGGAAAATGACAACAGCTTTAAAAGACAACCTACAATTAACACAGGAACAATTATCTTCCTAATTTAGGTTAATTTCTACTTACAGCCCTAGCTGGCAGGTCGGGGGAAGGGCGATATCTATGTGAGAGCTTTTTATTTGGTTCTTCAAAGTCCACACATATTAGATATCATAAAGAAGATTTCAAATGTCCACCATCGCCAAGAGGTACTTGGCAATAGCTGGGCCTTCTCCCTGGGAGCTGCCGATTACATTTGCATGAAAATAGAGCCTTTGTTCGCAAGAGTTCCCGCTCCAGTGGATCCCTCCTTTGTCTGTAGCACAGCAACTGATGGGGCAGGATGCTGGTGTGTGCACACAGCCCAGCTCAGGACGGCCACGCCAGGGGCTGCACGCACAGCCCAGCTCAGCCCAGCTCAGGACGGCCACGCCAGGAACTGTGCACACAGCCCGGCTCAGGATAGCCATGTCAGGGGCTGCACATACAGTCCAGCTCAGGACAGCCACGCCAGGGGCTGCACGCACAGCCCAGCTCAGCCCAGCTCAGGACGGCCACACCAGGGACTGTGCACACAGCCCAGCTCAGGACGGCCACGCCAGGGGCTGCACACACAGCCCAACTCAGCCCAGCTCAGGACGGCCACACCAGGAGCTGCACGCACAGCCCAGCTCAAAACAGCCACGCCAGGGGCTGTGATTGCCCACCGTGGCAGGGCAGACGGGGGACGGCCAGGATGGTGGGTGGGGCCCCGGGTGTTCCGGTGTTTTGTCAGAGTGTGGCAGGCACAGGCCACAGGGACTCCCAGCCGGACAGGTGCTGCAACGCCCTGGCTCCCAGAGCACCTGCAGAAGCAGTCCCAGGGGACCCTGAGGTCATCTCCACCTGGTACGGCAGAAGACCAGATGCCCTCGCTCACTGTTCTCTGCGTTAGAGCATAAACCCCTTTCCAGCACTGGCTGTTTGTTAGATGTGTGACAAAAAGACCTTGGAGAGCTTCTGCGCTGAAATGGGCAGTGGAGGCTGAGCCCTGCTGTCCATCTGGAGTCCACAGCCAAGCAAATCTGACAGGCTGGCAGTGACCCCACCACTCCAGCAAGAAACCAGTACCCCTGTGGGCATACTTGGCAGGGCCCAGAAAATACAGACCCACCAACCCGCATCTAAAATGCATCTCTTTAATTCCAGAAAATCAAGTCAAAGTATCCTGTCCGGGAACTCAAGCCAAGTAGTGGGTTAGGTCAAATAAGGCATAATCTACACTCATGAACTAGCAGACTAAGGCGGGGGGAGGCTGGGTCGAGAGGATCCTGTTTCTTTTTTGTTTCTTTATTTGGAAGGGGGGTGATGGAAGTTCATTACCAGAAGCCAAGGAGGCTCTCTTTCACTGGGTCTCTCACATGGACCTAGACCGTGCTTTTAACAGCCAAACAGAAATGACAAGGGACTAAAAGCTGGGGGGAAGCAGGTACCCAACAACACTGAAAGCAAAACCTTGCTCAGGCCTTTCAGTGGGAAAAAGAACATTTCCGATTAGAGGTTATCACTCAAAAATAGCAAGCTTCATTAGATACCGTTTCACTTAAAAAAATACAGCTGAATGTCCCTATAGACATGAAATGAGACCACCCACCTGGCCTTCAGGTTCAGGTGTGAGGCCAGCGGCCAGCTCCCCGTACCCAGAATCCCTTGGAAATGACTTTCCTTCCCAGGTACCTGCTCCAGCTGGGTCAGTCCTCAGAAGGCTTTCCCCAAAGGGCATCCCGTGAGGGGCCAGGAGGTCCATGGGACACGAATTCCCCTGACATAATAAACTGGAAAAGGCTCTTCTCGGCAGGGCCCCGCTGGCTTCTCTACTTGGGAGCTTCCCAGAGCTTGAACGTAGCAATTGCCTTAATTTCTCTGAGCTTCCCCCAAAGAGGTTTGAACAGGGCCTGTCCCCCTGCCCTCAGTTTTTATGGTGAAAAACTTTAAACACCTTGAAAAACTGCAGGGTCCCAGAAAACCCTATTTGAGAAGGGCCCTGCCCTCTACAATCAAAGGGGGATAAAATCTACCCCAGCAGGGGCAGAACATGAACAAGGGCGGAGAGCAGGGAAGGAGCATGGGAGAAAGGTCAAATTCTTGCTACCAAGAGGTGGTAAGGGGTCAAGAGCCAGGCAGAAGCTGTGAGCTGGAGCCTGAGGCCCACCTGTTTGCGGACACAGGGATCCCCAGACCAACACACAGGGCACCTCCAGGCTTTCTGGAGCATAGCAGCGGCTACGCACAAGGCATCTCTGGGCTCCCTCCAGCCGCTGTGCCTCCAGCTGCTGTGCCTGGCCATGGGGTTTTCCTGTGTTTTGGGTCCATCGCACCCTATACTGGGAAGCTAACCTGTATCACCTGGACATACAGTTTAGGTGCTCCCAAAACACCTGCACTCAGCGGATGGCATAAAAACCCTGAGAGCGAGAACACCAGCCTCCTTCCTCCTTAGAAAACCTTTCTAGTGGGAAAACACTTAACAAGTATTTGCTAAGCACCTGCCAGGCCCCTAGAATTCTAAAAGTAGCAGAAGGACTTTAAATCATCCACTTGCAATTTACTAACTGCCACTTGTTAATCTGACAGAGACATTTCTAGAGAGAACTGGGCCACGCAAATACCCACCCGTCGTCTCCCAGCCCACCCTCTGCTGCCTATAGGAGGAAGAGCAGCTCATTCTCACAAGTCAGGCAGAAAGCTCGTGGATGCCCCGTGCAGCGCAGGGTCACTGAGATGTCACATTTATGCTAAAATAGCAGTGCCCCATGATCTACCTCTATCGCCTCACAGTGACTCAGACAAGGACTGCAATCACCAGGCCGGGGTAGCCCCTTCTGAACCTGGGCACAGAGCACTCAGGGAGGCTGTCCCTTCGCTATGGGGACGTGGACACTGGCAGCTCCTGATGGGCCTTGGCAGAGGCCTGACTGATCAGATCTGCACTTTGGAAAGGTTCTGAAAGCTGTGGATAGGCTGACAGGGAGTCTGGAGGCTACTCGGCTCCCAGGGCAGAGATGGAACAAAAAGAGAGAGTAATGAGACTGCAAGGAGGTTGTGCCACTGTGTTTCGGAAATTGAGTCCACAATGAAGGTGGAAAGGAGGGAAGAGCTCTGTCGGTCCCAGGCTTCTGAGTGGGTGGGGCTCTCTCTTTCTGGGAAGGGACAACAGCAGTGGGAACAGCTGGGGCACACAGAGAGGTATTTGTGGGCACCCCAGAATTCCTCATGGCTGAGGCTCAGGATAGCAAGCAGAGCTGGCACCAGAACAGGGAGCTGGAAGGAAGGGGAGCAGGTGGGCCTGCCTCGGAGGCCTCGGAGGCAGCACAACCCACCCAGGCCAGGAGCTCAGTGTCTCAGCTTCTTCATCTGTAAAATGGGGCCATGCCAGTCCTCCCTCAGGTCACGTGAGCGTCATCCAGGTCAGGACTGTGTGCTCTCAGGACAGGACAAAGGGCCACAGAAGCTACGCCTCTGCTGTGACTCAGGGGGCAGGTGTGTGGAGGCCGGTGAGGCCCAGGAAAGACTGTCCAACGGCTTCAGGACAACGCCCGTCTGATAAGACTTTTACTGCTAGGGAACAGCTGCGAAGGGCTTTTTAATAATGTGAAAAGATGACTATAGTAAACTGTCAAGGGTGAAAAGCAAAAGAGCAGATTGTTATTCATCCAAAAGCTAGTGACATACAAATCAACGAGAACGAGACAAGACGGGAGCCTGAAGGAAACATATGAAAATGTTGACAGTCGAACCCAGGGTGACAGGACTAGGAGGAGTCAGAGAGATTCTCCCCTTCATATGCCTCTGTCCTTTCTGAAACTTCCCAGAGCAAACAGGACCTCCCTTATCATTAGAAAGGAGAACAATGCACCCTGGTTTGTTAAAGGAGAAAGCTCTGGGCATTCTCACTTTGTAATTTGCTGTTTCCTTTCATGCTCAGCCTCTGGAAGCCTCTTCATTCTGTTTTGTGTCTCGTTTACATTCCCGTTCAACTTCATTTTATTTCTTAAATGGACATCCTCACCAAAACCACCACCACCAACAAAATCACTACCAATGACTTCAGCACAAACAGACCAGAGAAGCGGGCCACCTGTGTGAGTTCTAGGGCAGCTGTCTCTCCAAACCACATCACAAGTGCCCCAGAGCCCTTCACTATCTTCCTCAGCCTCTTCACTGCTCTGTCACCAACTCACACTTCATTTGCAACAGCTTCTTACAGGGCGCTGAAGGAAGAGCCAGTCATCAGAGCTACCAGGCAATGCGTGTATCTACAGAGGGACTCTTCATCTTCACAGAAGCAGGACAGAGCTGAGGATGCTGTCAACCCCATTTTACACACGAGGACACTGAGGCACAGAGAGGCTCAGGGACGGTCCAAAGTTAATCCAGCAAGAAAAGGGTGGCACCAAACTGGAGCCTGCGCAGGCTGACCTGGAGCCATGTCCTTGACCACTCTGCTTGTTCAGTCAGAAAGCCACCACTGTCAAAGCACACGCACAGGCACATATGCAGGTGTGCACACATGCACGCACGCAGAGGATGTGCTCGGCCGTATGTGTGCCCTGGGCTTGGACACCAGCACTCTGCCCAGGAGGCCAATACCCGCCTGGACCAGGGACTCTGCAGACAGTGGCACAGGGTGGTCATAGCCAGTCCTGCAGCGCCCTGGCCCAGCTGGTTTTCCGGTTTTTTCCCCATTTCACTGGCTACAATGTCTCCTTTTTCAGATGCAGGCAGCCAGCTGAGTGCTGACACTCTAATTCTAAAGGTCACCCCATGACATTTCCTGCGGCCTCAACTACCTTGCAAGGCCTCGGCAGATCAGGGTCACGATGCTGGCTGGCATTTAAGAGAAACAGCAGTTTTCTTTTTTAGGACTTTGCATTTATCTAATCATTTCTGGCTCTTTTTCCTTGAAAATAAGTCACTCAACAACAAACCGAGGCAGCACTGCTTACATGTGTCCCCGGACAGGGATGAAACGGGGTGCATGTCCACTGCCAGGCCCCGGCGCTGAGCTTCAGTCAGGTCACGGGGGCATGGGAACCAGGACTTCCACCTCTGCCCGGGAGATTCTTCGGGGCAGATAAATTTAGAAAGTGTGGATTAATGATTAATGATCAAACTCACTCACCAGGTCTGTCACAAACAGACAATCCTGGAGGCATCTGCCCCACTTTCCCTCAACCTTCAGTATTTGACCGTCCCCATCAAAGAAATGATCAGTTCTCTAGCTGGCTCCAAAAGATGTTCGCGGGGCTGCAGGGAACAAATAAAACTCTCATCTCTGTTTGTTTTTATGTTTCAAAAAAAAAAGGAATTAAGTCTTACGCCGCTTACTACAAGGGCTGGCCTGCGTATCCTCGGGTCAGGGGCATGGGTGGCGCCCCAGAAGCCTCTGGACCCCACGTGCTGCTCTGCGTAAGTTCTGACAGAAGTGGGGACTGAGGACAAGGCAATCACGAAGGTGCCTGAGCCCCCAACCTTCCCACAAGCAGCCAGCGCTCGCTCAAACCTTGGCCAGGGGACAAGGCAGGCCCACAGCTCCGTCAGACACCGACCAGGGCCTCCAGAGCAGACGCCACTCCAGAAAGGGTCCGACGCTGCCCCAGAGAGCAGCGCTCCGTGCCACCAACCTGTGGGCAAGCCACAAAGCTCCCCACTAGAAGATGGGACCCAGAGCTTTGCACTGCCATTTAACTCAGACACTGGTGTGACAGCACAGGGTTGAGATGGGGGTGCACAGGTCAAGTTCAGACTCTGCAGCTCCCTGGCTGCCTGGCCGTGAGCGGCTGTGGAGCCACGCTGTGCTGCGGTTTCCTTAACGGAGGGAAGCTGAAGCAGGGCGTGAGAATGCCTACGCATCACCTGGGGTCACTGCTGGCTCACGAGGCCTGGGGATGCCAGGCCCCACTGGCAGCGCCCATCACAGCACCAATGTCCTGTCTCAGGAGCATGCCACGCTGTCACCGTGAGCCCCATCCCCTCAGCACCCTCTGGGCTCAGCCCCACCTGACACAGGGCTGCGCCACATCAAAGGCCACAAATGCAAAAAAAACTTAGAAAAACTGTGTTTATCACTTTAGAACTTTTGAGAAAACTGAGGCCTTGAAAGTGAACTTTCAAAACGAAAAGGTAAATAGCGTTCTTGGAACTCAAGCAGCAACGTGTGCCTCTTCCACAGATCTCTCAAGTCACATCATTATTCCCGGTGCCGCTGCTGCTAAGTGCCTCTATCCCCACACGGCCACCACTACGGATGCTGAGATAAGAAGACACCAAAAAGAGGCAGGAATTAGCACAATATGGAAGAGATACCTGTGTGTCATGGGTCTTTAGGTTTGCTAAAATAAAACATTTCACATGAATAAAAAATTAATGGACAAAAACATAAACAAGAAATTCCAAACCAAGTAATTCTCATCACCAAACATTTGCTGACAGCAAGCTCAGGGAACAGCAGAGGCCCGTCTGGGCATTCCGGAAGCAACCAGACCTAGGATCAAATCCAGGCTTGACAACAGCTTGTCCTGCTGGCGCCCTGGACAAGCAGTAGCTTCTAGAGGCTGGGGGAGCCCCTGGGCATCACGGGGAGATGAGAGAAGATGTTTCCAGAACCTGACACACGTGTAGGGATCCAGAATCGCCAGCGCTCTTGCACCTGAGAGGGAAAGAGGGAATCCTGAAGTTCACGTGCATGCACACCGCGGATACTCCAGGGTCCCAGCGAGCCCAGCTGTTACAATCACACCATCACTGGGTGAATGCTGTGCACTCTGCAGGGGCCTCCTGGTTTAGTCATCATAGCCACTGGGGAGGCAGGTGCCCCTGCAGCCTCATTCCACCCACATCTGGTGCACAGCGCACACAGGATCAGCAGCGATAGGAGCAGCCGGCCACTCTTCACAGAGCCGTGAGACTGTGGCTAAATCATTTATCCAGGACCCAACAACGTGGAAATCATGGCACCCCACCTACAGAGGCTAGGTTAGAAAGGCATTTAATCAAACATTTAGAATGATCTTCATTTAATTATCTCTCGGAGACTTCACTGTGTCATATGATGAACACTATTTCCTCCAAAATGTACTGAGGCTGGAAGCATCCCTTCATCGCCACAGAGCACCCTTTTTTTTTTTTTTTTTTGAGATGGAGTCTCACTCTGTCACCCAGGCTGGAGTGCAGTGGTGCAATCTTGGCTCACTGCAAGCTCCACCTCCCAGGTTCACGCCATTCTCCTGCCTCAGCCTCCTGAGTAGCTGGGACTACAGGCGCCCGCCACCGTGCCCAGCTAATTTTTTGTATTTTCAGTAGAGACGGGGTTTCACCGTGTTAGCCAGCATGGTCTCGATCTCCTGACCTCATGATTCGCCTGCCTCGGCCTCCCAAAGTGCTGGGATTCCAGGCGTGAGCCACCACGCCCGGCCCGTCATAGCCTACCTTATTCCAAATATCCAAAACCTGGGACTGGGGACAGCCTGCCACCATGAATATCCTTTCAGCGTCAACACATCCACTGCCAACGTCAGAGTGAAAATGCCTCATTACTGGTTCATCCTATACAATAGGTTTATTCGTTTTGTTTTAAATGCAGAAAGGCGACTACCAAGTAGAGGTATTTCAGTAGAGGGACAGAGCGTGGTGCAATGACCAGGATGGAGGTGCCTAACCCCAATAAAATGCTGACATGGTCTAATCTCAAGCAGATGTTCTGATCCCTTTGCACAACCATGGCACTGGGGTGCCGACACCAGAAGAGACAGGCACACGAGGCAGGGCAAGTGGTGTTTATCACAGCTGCACAACGGGAGGGCAGCAGCACGTGCTTATTTGTATTAATGTTTAATAGGCTAAGGGCCAACATTTGCTTACTGGCTAAGTGATTTTCAATAGTATGCATGGAAACAAAAGCAAATTCCTTGAGTGAGAAGCGTCATGGGCAGAATCATGAAGCAAGGTCCCGCCCACCTGCACTGGTGGCCTCCCAGCAGCTCTCATAGACCCTGGACCTAGCACAGCCCAGCTGCGGCCCAGGGACTGGCACAGCTACTCCGCTCTGCTCCCAGCATGTCACAGGGGAGGCACACACCAGACAAGTCAAACCAGCAACAGAGCAGAGAGCCTGTGGGGATGCAGCTGGGGACCAAGCAGATGGAAGACAGGGAGTCCTGGGGCTTGGGAGGCAGGGGAGAGGGGAGAAGGAAGAGAGGTCCCATCAGAGGACTCCCTGCAGCGCTCCAGGAATTTCTCCTGAATTCCGTCCATAAGTGCCTTTCAATCCATGCCACCGAGGGAATTTCTGCTCCTTGCGACTAAGTGAACTCCCCCAGCACAGTCAGCGCATCCCTCTCTCTAACACAGAACTTCTCTTGCGGTCTCCCGAACAACCTTGGGAAGGAGCATAAATTCAGCAACACACTGAAGCTGGCCCAGGCCGTGCGCTGCGAATCTACTCCCATTCCAGTACAAGCATTCCCTCTTTTTACCCCAACTGGGAAATTCAAACAGATTAAGCCTCATCCATTCAAATCACTGATAAAGGATGATCCTCAAACCCTCCGTCTAGAGCCTTCCTGAGAGTGTGGTGTAGGTAGCTACTGGTCCCATGTGGTTCCTTAAATTGAAATTTAATTTAATTTAATTTGAAATCCAGGTCCTCGGTCACACCATCCACGTGTTGATGTGGCCACTGATGAGCTCAACAGCCAGGCATGACCAGTGGCTGCCCCGACAGGCATTGCTGCTATGGACCATTTCCACCATCGCAGAAAGTCCTGGCAGGAGGACCAAGGAGACCTCTTCTTTATAAAGCCCTCTTTGCATCCCAGTGTCTTTTCCTTTTTTTCCAAATGAGCAGGAAAAAAAAATCCCAACTGAACCTGACTCTGCTCCATCCATGTGGACGAAGCCAGGCTGGGCTTTCCTGCAGAATAGGAATGAAGACACAGAAGTGGACAGAGCACACCTTCGTTCCCCGGAGAACCCCAGGAGCTGTAAAAACACCCGATCCTCCCCTCTCCAGTTCTTACGGAATTTTTCCAACTGCTCTTTCCTTCTTTATCCTCTTCCATAATTGCATGCTGCGTGATGGGAGGGAGAAGTGAGAGAGAAGGGAAAGAAGAAGCTCATTTTCCTCATTCCGTCCATCATGTCCACGCTGTGTCAGGAAGGGTTGCAGAGAGAAGCGTCTTCGGGGTCCATGTGGGACCCTTCCCTGGGGCAAGGGCCCTTGGCTCTGGGCTTCTCTTTTCCTGGGGCTGCCCATCCAGAAGGACAAGCCCTGCCCCCTCCTCTGGGCTCCAAGAGCACTGCCCATTCCTCCTGCTGCTGCTGCTCAGCTGGGTCCCTCAGCCCCATCGGGGAGCAAGGCCTTCCTGCAGGAACCCCTTCAGGCCAAGCACAGCCAGCACTCCTCATGCCCTTCATTGAGCCGGCCGGGCGCCACCCCCTTACTCAGCAGCAGGAGGCCCCTTCTGGAAGGGGGTATCTCCCTCTGCCCAGGCTCTGCTTCTAAAGTCTGTCTCCCATCCCAGCCATGATGAGGGGCGATGGTGGGGCTGTGGTGTGCGTGTGCAGCACGAGGACTGCCACTGCCATGAACATTCCTCCTGCCTGCTAAGTCCTTGATCTGCTCTCAAAGTAACAGCTCCAGGGTGAGAGCAGCAGCCTGAGGCCAGTGATGCCAGGTGAGGCTCCCACACTGGCCCACATTTCTAAATTCTGCTGGCGTTTTTTTTTTCTCTCTTGAAACAGGGTCTCCCTCTGTCACCCAGGCTAGAGTGCAGCAGCATGACATGGCTCACTGCAGCCTCAACCTCCCAGCTCAAAGGATCCTCCCACCTCAGCCTCCTGAACAGCTGGGACTACAGATGCATACTACCATGCCCAGTTAATGTTTTTAATTTTTTTCGTAGAGAAAAGGTGTCCCTATGTTGTCCAGATTGGTCTCAAACTTCTGGCCTCAAGCAATCCTCCTGCCTCAGCCTCCCAAAGTGCTGGAATTACAGGTGAGTCACCGTAGGCCTATTTGTTTCTTTATGAAAAAAAGTAAAGAGTAAATTGTGATGAAATACCTCAATGCTACTGTGGTATGATTCCTGAATGGGAAAAACCTCACCACGCTTTGTTTCTCCATCAGATGCCTTGCCCATCACTACTGCCAAGGAGATTACGCCTAAGACTGATGCTACAAGTCTTCTTTTAAAACAAACAACAACAATAAAAACAAACAACAACAACAACAACAACAACAAAAAAAACAGGCAGAGGATGGGGGCTTCAGAGTCCTTTACTGTGAGGTCAAGAATAATTTCTAGTCACGGAAAATAATCTCTAATGACGTTATAAACAGCGCACCAAATCAATCAGAAAACATTCTTAGTATCATTCTCAGGCTGTCAAGAACAGAAAACCTAACTCCTACAGGCTTTATTGTGAAACGCTTAGAACTCCATCCTGATTGGAGAACATGGTCCTTTGTGACGGACAGGCAGGCGGCGGCCAAAGCCCAGAACCCAGCATCAGCCAAAGGAGGCATCAAGCTGAAGTCTCGGGTGAGTTCATTTCCAAGTCAAGGGCAAGGCCACCCTGGCAGCAAATTCTTCTGGCTACTCAAATTCAAATATTGCAGAACTAGCACTAGAGTTGCCAAGCTAGAAAATAGGAGCAGAGAGAGGAGGCCTTTCCACAGGAATCCAGATTAGCAAAACCCTTTGCTCTCTTCATCAAAACTCAGACAGGTTAGCTGAAAATCCGGGGACGGAACAGCTTCTACCAGGAAGGAGAATCCACGTGGGGCCATGACCAAGCACTGCAAACACCACAGCAGGCACTGCCCCTCTTCCAGCAACACAGCGGAAGCAGCCCAGCCACCAGTGACTTTCTGGTGGACATGCTCCAGCCCCCAACCCTTGAGCCAGGACCCAGCCCAAGAGCATAGCACCCTCCACTCTCCCTGGGCCTGAGCGAGGCAGCAATGTGCTTCGGGCAGAGCATTTCATGGGCGCACCCCTGCAGGACGCACCATCGCTGCTCAAGGTAGTCATCTAAGAACTGCTCACTCTTGAGAAGGGCAGGTCATCTTACTCCTCCCCAAAATAGTCTCTCGAGTCAAGCTCTCACCCACAGAAGGGACTTGCGGGGTGTGCGAGGAATGGCATTGTGGTGACAGCCCCAAGCAAGGGGCTATGCGGGCTCAGGCCCAGAACACCTTGGCAGGGAGAGGAAAGGGGTGGGCACTGCCTGGGCACTCTGCATGCTGGGCTGGGCATCACCACTGCCACCTCAGGAGTCCTCAAATGCCCCCGGGTGGGAGAGGTCATCACCTCCGCGTACTGAACAGGAGACCAGCTCAGAGTTCAGGGTGGGCCCCTGTGGCCACAGAGCCTGACTCCAGCCTCAGGGCACGAAGCACCTGGCCCTGGCTGCTCCCACCCCACACCTGGCTTCTGAGGCCTGGGGACAGGAGGGTACAGGGACAGGCCTAGAGGACAAGGTCCCTGGAAGCCCCAGCAGCTTGACAATGTGAGATAAGTTTCTCTTCCTTTTTATTGACGTGCCCAGATTGACTTGTCCTCCTCTGATGCCTGGTTCCTCTGCCATCAAGATCCGCCGTCTGGTGTGAAGGGGAACATACCTCACCCTTCTGCAGTTGCCACCGAGCACCCAAGGCGTGGTCCGCAGGGCGTCCTGTGCGAGCATCACAAGCACCCCACGAACAAGACACAGCGGCGCGTTTCCTCTGTCTCCCTGCTCCTTTCTCAGGACAGCCTGTGGCTTGCTCTCCCTTAAAAATCTTCTCATCAGTGTTACATTGTCAGCTTTCTCTTTTTGTTTTTCCTTTTTTTTTTTTAACTCACAATTGCGGAAACGAACTGGTTGAGCTGTTGCCTCAAGTAAAAAATTCAAGTCAGCCCTGACGCTGTCCATGTTTTCTGTAAAAACTGCTCACTTGTCAACATCGGGCAGCAACTGGAGGCCTCAACCCTCACTCTTCAAAAGCGGCTACAACAGCTGCATCCCCTGCGCTCAACTGCAGGGCGCGGCGCTCGCCTATACTCTTGTGAAGCCCCGTGACAAGGGCTTCTTGGGGACCCCAGACACCCACCAGACCCCACAGGCCTGCCCCATGTCCCTGGGAACACTCGGCCCCAAGGTCCCACTTCCTGCCTCAAGCGCCTGCCTCCCAGGCCTCACCAGTCTTCATCTCAGACCGCCAGGTCCTCTCGAGCCCCCGGAGCGCCCTCTGAGCCACAGCTTATAAAGCATGTAGGACCAGCTCTGCATCAGACCCCTGGGTGTGGGCCCAGCACCAGCTGCTTAACCTCTCTGAGTCAGCTTCCTTACCTATAAATGAGGATAAAAGCAGGATATTCACAAAGCCCAGAGCTAGGAAGGCCTCAATCAGTGTGAGCTTGGGGTAGGAGTCCACACAGGAGCAGTACCTGTTGCAAGTATTTTTATTACATGCTGGGAGGATTAAATGAGATAAGCCATGTAAACACCAGGCACATAGAAAGCATGAAATGATACCAGGTGGTGGCATGGTGTTACTTTCATTATTAATAATTTGAAAAAGCAGATTAACAGCTCAGGCGCTGCTGAACTCGGAGCCCCCATGAGGACAGAGGCTATAAACGTAACAGACATGAAACGTCCTAAAAGCTCCATGCGCAAAGTAAGTTGTTTATGCCTGCGTAACTTCTTGTTCTTCAAAAGATATGCTGCTTTTAAAAGGGACTGACTGGCGAAAAAACCTCACACACAAGGCAGTGCCCCTTTGCCAGGCCCTACCATGTCCGGCCCTCGGCTCCTGGGGTCAGGAGCTGTCAACGAAGCTGTGACCCTTGTGCCCAGCGTGCAGGCTCCGGGGGTAACTGGTTGCTTCTGAATCTCCTCATGGGGCTTAGGAATGATATGCTGTGGATGCTGTCAGGCAGAAACAAGGCCTCTTTGGAGGCTTTCTAAAGTTAGTAAGTACGTGTATATATAATATATATACACACCCACGGGAGAAGGTGAATACCGGGCACCCAGAGTCTCTGTAGGGAGCCACACGGCCCAGCAGAGAACACACAGTGAGCGTCACAGTCCAGCCGTCCCCTCCCCACATCAACAGGACAGTCCCACACTTTCTTCCAGCCGGCCTGGGGCATGTCAGGAGGCAGGGCCTGTACTGCAGGCTCTGTGTTCTTAGCCTTTGTGGGGGGCAGAGGTGCCCACTGCCACGTGGGCACACACAGGAGGCTCACCACATTCCTTCAAATGCAGATGATAAAGCAGCTTGAGCAACATGAATATTGTCACACTCATCTGAGGATTGCTGCTGTGTTTTCTAACTGCATGGCCATGACCAAGCAGTCAGTTTTGATCTAGGTTGGTAGTCAGGTTTCTGAAAGTGATGGCAGGCGCCTCGGGGCTGACACGGGGAGTCTGCTTGGCACACCTTCACCCTCATTACATTTTCTGGACAATGGTAGGGAACATTCCTTACTCCTCTGGCCCGTCAGCTTGGCTGAGCCTGGTGTGAGTGGCTCGCTGTGGGTCTGCAGCTTCATTACTGGGGAGTCTGGGTCATCTGTGAGGCCAACAACGTCCTGCAGGCACTGACGGCCCCGGCTTCTGCCCCTTTCTTTGTGGAAGCCACTCTGTCAGGTCTGGGACAGAGGGGCAAGAGGCTTTCAAACTTTTCCTTATTTTTGTATATTTGTATATTTAAAAAAAAAAAAAAATATATATATATATATATATTTCTTTTAATGCTGAAATAAGTTCTAGACGTTTCCAGACTTGTAGGTAAATGAATAAGAACTGAGTTTGTTTTCCAATCATGTTCACATTATTTGTGATGGTGTGGCTTAGTTTCATTTAGTGACTAAATTCTAGCCGTCCCTAGACTCATGGCCATGAAACTTGTCTTTCAAGTTGAAATACATTTATTTAACACACATGCACACACAATTCCATGTGCACACAGGAAGCTTTAGCAAGTACTCTCTGACCCCATTCCCTAAATACGACTGGGAACGAGGCTGCTGCTGCCCACACAGGCCCTTAATTTGACAGCGTTCAAGGAGACCGCGCAGGAACAGCAATAAAGAGCTGTGTAGCCACCAGCATTTCAGATGAATGCAGTGCCGTGGGCAAGTGCAATGTCTGCGTCTCCCCAACGCTGAAATGATTCCTAGCGCCCTAGACTGCCTGGCTTTACATGAGAAACACTGTACCTAAGTAACTACTTCATCACTCAAGGTCTCAAAGAATGCTGCCGACCTCGGTCTGCCTTGCTTCTAGAAACCAAAGGTTCTGGGTTTGGAGGGACTCCAGCTCTTCCCTGGGAAGTCATTTTCCTGAATAGATCTGACTTCCACTTATTTTCCCATCATTTCCCATCTTTTCATACATTTAGAAGGCAAAAGAAGTTCATCTCTCTAGTGATTCCAGAAGCTACCTGGCCCATCCATGGTGGGTGAACCCCCACCTAGGTCCAGCAAGTCAGTGACTGCAACAGAGGACCTCAGAGGCCACCTGGCCAGGCCCCATCCACGGATGTGTCCCTGCCCAGGTGCCAGCAAGGACTGACTAATACCTGACGTGGGGCCAAGCTATCATGTGTCCATGCTCGGCCCATAGAGCCATCAAATCATCCAGGCCCCAACTCACTCACTCGCTTCGTACCTTTCCCAGTCATGATGCAAAACGTACGTTGGAAATGGTGCTCTTCACCTAAACAAGGTCAAACACAGGGGCTACGACAGGCGCCCCACGTGCCCCCTATGTGCCCCCCACCCTGCCCAGGTGATGGCAGAGCAGCCAGGGCCCAGGGCCCACAGGGTTTTACATGGTGATAAGGGGTAGGGGGTGAATGCTAAGGGGCGAAGGCAGGACCCTACCCCAGCCAACAACCAGGAGACCTTGGCCTGGTTTCCCACACACCCCCAGGGAGCCAGAGAGGAGGGAGAGAACCTTCTGGGAGGAGCTGCAGGGATGCACAGGGGCATTCAGGAGTGTCCAAGGAGGGCCTGAGCCTCCAGTGTGCACCTCCCCAAGGGGGCCCTGCACCCTGGGCCCAGGGTGACCCGGAAGCAGCAGGAGCCGCAGGACCACAGGGGCCACCGGCAGGGTGGGTGATGCCATCCTTTCCACACTCGCCCTCCGGACTTCAGTACTCTGGTGAGCCTGGAGGCCCGAGTCATTCGGATGGCCCATCTCAGGCCACACCCTCCGGCTCTGTGCCTGCCTTCCACCCTGGGTGACCACGAAGGGTCTAGAAACCCTGACAGGGAAGGAGAAGAGAGCCCTGGGCACAAAGCCCAGGGCCTGGGGTAGGGTCCATGCCCCAGTGGTCATCCTCAGATGAGTGGGGGCTGTGCCCAGGACCCTCGGGGACCATGGGCTACTTTTAGAAACAAGAGGGTGTTCCATTTAGAAGCAGAGCACTGAGGAGCTGGAGACCCTGACCACAAGAGTGGCTCCCCGTGATGCCCAGAGGCGGCCACTGGGCCCCAGGAGAGAGAGGTTTGAAGGGTGGGTACGCCAAGTCGTCAAAGGACCAAGTGGCCACAAAAGGGAATTCCCCTCCCACTGCCAGTCAGGGACCTGCCAGAGATACGAGGGTCCAGTGGTCACTAAGGCCTGTCTCTGTAGCTCCATCCTCTCGCCTAGAAAAAGCGGGTGTCCCTGCCTCCTGGACCTTGCAGACTCACTAGGGACCCTAAACATGGTTTTCCAAATAGCCAAACGACAACTCCTGCTCAAGAAAACACATGTGAGAGAAGCCCTCCTCACTCAGACAATGTTCTCATGACCGCTCTCGGTCTAAGCAAACGCTGCTGGGATGATTTTCTTCACGTTCTCTTTTAGAACAAGCATAACGCAATGAGGATGTTGGAGTGTTTCACGCTTTCTTTCCAGAGGCATTTCTACCAGCCTGAAATGCCACCCCACAGCCACTGTGGATTTGGGGACTGTCACACACATCTCCACACACCCCGAGCCACATCACACTTAGCCACTATCTCGGAATTCCTGATCCCCACCTGAAAACGGAACACAAGGCCCAGCAGCAACACCCAGCAAAGTGTCCCCCTCCCCCCAAAGTGAGTGGCCACACAGCAACGAGCTGCTGCAAAGCAACGAGCCGCAAGGAGCCAAGGATGGTCCGTCCCACCCCCAGTGGTGAGAGCCGGGCCCATCCCGCCCCCAACGGTGAGAGCCGGGCCCATCACACGCCCTCCCTGGGCCTTGTCACTCGTCCTTCCCGCACCTCATCACTCACCCTCCCTGGGTCCCAGCGTCCTCATCTGTGAGATGCGGGTGGTCAGCATGCAGGAAGCCCTCTATGACCATGAGCTGTCAGCTTAGGGACAAGAGAGCTAGAGACCGGGGGGAGTCCACTGCCTTGGGGATGCAAGGGAGCCACGCTCACCTTCTCCCTGATCAAGCTGGCCCCCTAGTGACACAGGACGAGAGGATAACCTGCCTGGCAGTCAGCAACAGTCTTTCCTAACAAGAATTCCACACTTCCATGAGGTTATAATCAACTCGGGAGTGAGAAGTTACTTAGCTCCCTGTTTCCAGAGGGTCTTAGCAAAGTGAGGAATCTGCAGATCTCTCTGAAAGATCAGCTACCAAAGGAAAATAACAATAATGAAGATACTGTTGGTGGAATACATAACCTCCATCCACAGCCAGATACTGCTTCCGGAACTACACTTCGCATCTAGGTGAGCTCGTTTTCTGTATTTCAAAAGCACAAAGATCTATCTATGTTCATGGTGTAATCTAGGCACAGTGTGGTTAACAGGCCCCCGGGTGTCCCCACTTCCAGCCCAGTGCAGGGGTTCAGCCGCTGCAGAAACTCTGACTCTGCTAACGCAAAGTGCCAAGACTGCTGTCCGCCAGCGCCTTCACTCCCCCGGGGCCTGTACCTGTAGCAGGGCACTCACATTCCAAGTCCTCATTGCTTCCGAACCCAAGGGCAAGGCTGTCGCAGGCGAAAGGTGATTTCCCTTTCCTCTACACCCAAGCCCTCGGAAGCATGCTGCAGGCACCTGGAGGTGGCACAATGCTCCCAGCTCCCCCAGAGGCTGAGTTCAAACATTCTAAGTGGATTCTTGATAACAAGCTGCCAGCTCACTGGAAGACACTGAGCAGTTACATAACATCACGGAAAATCCCTTACAAGTTTCTTAAAAAAGAGTTAATCGTACTGACTTGGTACTTTACCTTCAGCCTAGACTTTCGCTTAATCCCAGAAACTGCTCCAAAGGCGTTTTTCTGAGGGCGTTCGGCGCCGTAACTCAGGAGAAACCCAAGTCCTGCTCTCCCGGCGGTGCTCGCTGAGGAAGAATTCAGCCGCTCCACCCTGACATCTGGTTTCTATTTCATATCCATGTTGTCACATTACATAACAAGCAGATGATACGAGAGATCACCACAGTGTTTCGGCTCAAGAGTCGCAAAGAACGCCCAGAACACTGTTTATATTCAGGGCCGTGAACGTTCACCAAACCAAATTTAGTGCAGAGGCTGCATCATTCCAGGCTGAAACCCAGCACTTAGAACAAATGCCCGAGGAAGCAAGAAGCAGGACCCCGCCTTCTCAGCCACCTCTCACTAACACTCAGCTCCACTCCTGCTTCCTTCCTGTCACTCCACATCCAAGTTAGAGGGAAGCACAATTTATCTCTGGCCTGTATTTACTCCTGCACCTGGAAGGAGGCTTTGGCCTTGTAGACGGGCAGGAGCTCCTGGCCGGCAAGGGCCAGTGTGGGGCCCAGGGAGAAGATGGAAGTCAAGTCATATGGCCCCCACCGCGGGCAGAGCTGCGCCAGCAAGCATCCTGGGAGCTGGGGGGCCTCAAGGGAGGCAATCCCCCCACACACCATCCCCTTCTCCTTTGCTCATCTGGGGAAGCTGTGAGGACTGGTGTTGATAAAACATTCCAATCGCACACTCAGGCCATGGATGTGGCCATGCCAGCACGGAGGCCAGGAGCCTCTAGCAGAAGTGTGTTCTGGAAGCTGCCCCCTCCCATGCTGCCACCTGGTCCCATGGGGCATGCAGGGAGGGTGGCCAGGGCAGCCCAAACCAGCATCAGGCACAAGGCCCAAGGAGTTTCTCCAGAGCAGCCCATCCTCTTCAGTCCAGAAAAAGTCAGACTCCACAGCAGGGTCAGCCGTCCAGTTAGGGAACCCACTAAGGGGCTGTGCGCGTGAAGGTGCCCAGAATCAAACCACCGAACCCCAGGGCGCCCTGCTGGGGAACGGTCCACGGCAGTCATTCCGCCTTGGGGTGAGCCGCTCTGCCCAAGTGCCGGTGAGAGCACAATACTTCTTATTAGCACACAGAACGGCCAAAGCCAACGTGATTAGTAGAAAAACCGATATCTCAGTGACTTGGGGCTCAGGTTTGCCCCGGCTGTGGGTGGAAGCCCCAGGTACCCCTCAAGGCTGGTCCAGGGCTCCGCAGACAGCAGACACACCAACTCTGAGTGACAGCATTGGTGTTCAGCGGATTCTGGATTTCGCTCTCTCCCCTGAACCAAGGATAGAGAATGTTTCCCAGAGTAGGTTCAACAGAAAATGGTCACAGTGTGTCTGTGACAGTGTGATGTTCCGGGAGGACGGCTGGGGCCGAGGGAAGGCCCCTCCCATGAGCCCTACCTCCATGAGACTGCATAGGGCAGGACTGCCCAGCAGAAAGAGCACAGCACAGGCACAAGGGCGGCCCCAGGTTGGCAGGGCTGAATGGCTTCAGGACCTCCCTCCTTTCCCCCCTGGGGAGTAAAGGCAATGATGCAAATATGATAAGCAAACATAGGCCCCAAAACACAGACAGGGCCAGGACCCTGATGCCAACCAAGCAGACCCAAAACTGGGCCCGGGGGCACAGGGCAGGGTCGCTGAGTGCAGAGGGGCCTCACGCACTGTCCAACACTTCCCTCCAAAACAGACGCGCCAGTGACAGGCTTCAACCTTTTCACCGGCCTGACACCTGGATCTCTGCTGCCCTGTGCCAGGTTAGCCACGACCGACACCACCACAGCCACTGGCCATTTAAGAAAAAGAACCCTGACGTTAACCCGCTTGAGCCCTAATATTAAGCCAGAGCAGCACCACAATTCCAAAACCACATGCAAAGAGTGCCTTTTAAACATTCTGCTGAGATCTGCGCGGTCACAGTCTGAGAGGCAGGTCTTCTTGGCTACCTGTGGTTTCATTCCAGCGTTACCAGGCACCTTAAAGGCCTGTGAGCTTTTGCGGGGTCAAGCAGCATCAGCTCCACTTTACAACCCCGCAGAGTGAGGTGCCCGCTCTGCAGCCCCAGGGCAGAGCCTTGCAGCCTTAGAGCCAGGGGGACGGCCTGGCCCCTTCTGAGCTCTCAGCAGCCTGAACCCCGCATGTCCCCTGCTGTGTCACCGGCACTGGTCTTGCCTGGCATTGAGATATGTGGCACAAGCAGGCACCAAGCCCAGAGACACCCGACCTGGACCGTTAGACTGGGTAGCACTTGTCAAGTGCCGTGCAAACAGTGGATGAAGTGTCCTCAGCCGGCGTCAGCTGTCCTGATCCGCAGAACACATAACTCCTGGCACTTCTTTCCGAGCATCCGGGAAATGTAGAATCCGAGCATTACACCATCCAGTTGAAGATGACAGATTTACGATATAAAACAGCACCCGCGACTGAGGACTTTGTAGGAATGGAGGCCACTGTCATTATTTCATAGGTGAGGGGGAGGGGGACACTGTGATCCATGAAAGGAAACGACAGCTCAGCCCCTCCAAAACCACACACGGGGGACTCCGTTTCTTATAGAACTTCAAGTTTCTGTTCTAAGCAAACGTTACAATACATGTTAAACTACATTCTGACACGAAGCTCCCATGCTTTTCAACGGCAGGTGTTACAATGACCACGGAATAGTGATGGGGCGGTGCCTCCTCACAGGGACACGGCAGGGAGAAGTGTGGACTGGAGCCAGCAGGGTCCTTGACCTAAGAGGCCTTGGGCAGCCCACAGGGTGGCTCCTGAGCGCCTCCCTGGGAAAGGAAGAGCTCAGAAAGGGTTCCTCTAAAGGCTCCTCCCAGAGCACCGGCTCTGCGGTTCCCTGGAGCCCTAGACTAACATGAGGACACGGAGACAGAGAAGAATGCCCACTAAAAGCTTTACCCAAAAATTGAAAGCCGAGAAAAATCACACCAGATCATCTCAGTTTAGACTTGAGGAACCTCGGCGCTGACATCACTGTCACCATCACAAAGCACTGGACACCAAGCTGCCACCTACCACACCGCAACCTGGAAGGAGGGGTGGGCGGGGGCACCCCTGGGCAGGGCATGACACCAGGCCAGCCAGCCACCTGTGCTGCAGAGGAAATGCAGCCCCTCCCAACTGAGAGGCCCCCGGTACCATCACCACAGCCTTGGTGCCAGGGCTCCTAGCGCCTGACAGGGAAGATGAGAAGGGCACTAGCCGCTGCCAAGAGGCCTGCTGCCCACCCCCAACTGCATGGCAGTGGTGCTGCCAGCACCACCATCCACGGTGGCCCAGGAGCCCACACGCAGGACACGCACGCACATAGTTCCACATTAGGACCTTAATTCCTCAATTGTTGGAAAGGAGGACAAATGGTGAAATTCATGAGGAAAATGTCCCTCACTGTCCTCCATTCTAAAGCAAACACTAAGAATGGGCTGCTGGGCTACAGAGAAGTCATCACCTTTCCTCTGTGCGTCCAACGAAATGAAAACATCCATGCTTGCCTTCACAAAAACGGAAAACTGCATCCAGAACAAGGTCCGTGGCATTTCTGACAGTGTGTCCCATGGATACGAAGTTGGTCTTCCTGTGGGTCCTCCAAGGCATGCCCTTCGACGGCGCCACAGCTCTGAGGGCAGAATGTGGTGGTGGCCCAGCTGCCATGGCACCAGCAGACTAGCCTGGTACACGGAGAGGGGAGCCTACTGACTGTGGACAGGCCACGTTCCCCCAGTGTCTTCATCTGCAGAGGGAGACCCGGAGCCTCTGAAGACCGCCCCAGCTCAGCACTGTGGGGAAGGCCAGCCAGGAGGCAGGCAACACGTCAGGCCCCACGCTCCTCTCACTGGCTGCCGACAGGAGGCAGATGAGGTGTGGGGTGCAGCCTGCAGAGCAAGGAGTCAAGGTGGCCAGCCTGGCGCAGGGGGTGCCCCCAGCCAGGGAGCTTCACTCAGGCTTGGGCTCTGTCCCGTGCCTCCCTGGGGGCGTTCCGAGGTGGCAGAGGAGGAAGCTGCGGCCTGTTATCCACTGCCCAGTCTCTGCCTCTCACCAGCACACAGATGTTTTCAGCGGCACAGACTGGCTTCTGCCTGAATTCATTTCATATTTTTAAATATGCTCTTAATGGAAAGCAACAAAAGTACTTGAGAAAATGCGCTGATGTAAATGTCCCTGCAGCAGCCAGGGACTAATTTTAGAAGGGGCTTTGAGGAGAAACCCAAGGGATGCTCACTTGCTGGAAACAGCCTCCTCCCCAAAGAGTGTGAAGATCTGGATTAGAACCAAGTATCCCCACGCTGCCCACAAGCCTGCTCCTCCAATCGGGGGCTGGCCATCCCACTGAGCACTGATATCGAAGGCTGACTCTTCCTAACCTTACGAGAGGTTAGGATGACAGGAATCATCCCAGTTTTCCATGCCACTTCGCAAACACAGCTGGTCGGGCCCTTAGCACTTCCGGACCCCCAGATATCCCAGATTCTTTGCTGGAAGTTACGGACACAGAAAGTTTCTTATGAAAATAACGGCCTCAAAAGAAAGCCAATGTACAGCACTGGTGACAGAAAGGAAGATTCAGAAAAGCCTTCACGCCTGGCAATATGGCACACGCACTTTTAGAGACGTCTAATTATACTCAGGGCTGAGTTGGCTGAAGAGTGAGGAATATACTCCAACGACAGGAATTCAAGGCAGGGCGAATCGAACACGAAAGGCAGCCCGGAGCCCAGGGCCTGTCCTGGGGACAGCCACCTGCACTGCCACTTCCCTGTGAGTGTGTGTGTGGAGCGGCCCAGGGGAAGCCAGAAGACAGGCCTGCAAGGGACATGTCCGGGCCTGGGCTTGATGTTGGCGAGAAGGGGTCAAATCGAGAGAGGATGCCCCTCAAAACTCATCATCAAAGACCCCTCGGTTTGGGGAGAATTCAGACAACCCATGAGGCCTGACGAGCAACCCTGGCACCTGCAAACACAGGCATGTCCCAGGCAGCACCTCCCAGCACCAGGCAGAAACCGGCAGAAACCTTCTCTAACGAAACACGCTATGAACCTCAAAATAACATCCACAAGAAGGATGGACATGAAGTCACAGTGAAGGACCATGGGCAGCGGGAGTAAGTCCCGGAAAGACCTCAATTGTAGGAAAATCAGGTACTGACCCAAAACACACGTGAAGGACACTTGAAGAAACAAGAGAGGTCATCCAGGGTCAGGCTGGAGCTAGTGGCCACCAGGTCCTGTCACTTAGTGACTGTACAACCCTGGTGGCTTCCTCAACCTCCCTGTGCCTTAGCTTCCCATCTGCCAAAGAGGCATTAGAAAAGCCCGCACTCTCCCTGGAACAAGGGTAAGGAAGAAAGGAGACAGATGTCTCAGCTGTTATTATTAATAATTATCAGAAGTGTCACATGGATCTGAATGATCCAAATGGAACTTGAAGAAACAAAACTGTCATCATTAAAATTTAAAACTAAATGAGTGAGTTAACTAATCAAGTATTAACAGATAGAGCTGAAGAGAGAATTAGTGAGCAGTAAAACAGCACTGAAGAAATAACCCAGGATGCAGCACAAAAAGGTAAAGAGATAAAAAGCAGGAGAGGTTAGGGGACTGGAAGGACAGCGGAAGACACGCTCACACACATCTGTAAACCAAAACTAAAATTCTAAGCTCCCGACCATCTGAATGGACCCCTCCTCTCAGCCAAGGGCATTCCAATGTTAACCTGAAAACCTAGTTCAGGTTGTGACGGGGAGGGGGAGCCAGATATGCCTCATGATACCCTCTTCCCTTTTGGAACTGCTGATAGAACAGACTCTTTTAAGTCTGATGAGAAACATTTCAGTCTATTCTCTCTGACGCCTGCTGCCCGGAGGCTTCGTCTGCATGGAAAATCCTTGGTCTCCACAATCCCTTATCCTAATCCAGACATTCCTTTGTGTGGATAATAACTAACTCTTTCAACCAACTGCCAATCAGAACATTTTAAAATCTACCTATCATCTGAAAGCCTCACACTTCGAGTTGTCCTGCCTTTCTGGGCTGGACCAATGTTCATCTTCCACATACTGATCGACGTCTCATGTCTCCTGTCTCCCTAAAAGGTATAAAACCAAGCTATTCCCCGACCACCTTGGGCACATGTTGTCAGGACCTCCTGTGGCTGTGTCACAGGCACGTCCTTCAGCTTGGCTAAACAAACTTTTAAAACTGAGTGAGACCTGTCTCGGATACTTTTGGTTTACACACCTACTCAGAGTCCCAGAAAGAAAGAAGAGAGATGATGGGACAGCGACGGGCAACGCCGATGCACGAGCGCTAGAGAAACATTCAAAATGAAACCCAGCATGCCCAACCACACGCGAAAACATGCCTCAAAGCCCCTACACTTCAGAGAGCACGAAGGCACCATCAACCTGGCAGACCAGGTGACAGTGAGAAAGTCCAGAAACAGACGAAGTACAGGCGAAACTCCAGGGCAGGATAAAGGTGCCATCTCAACCACTGGGACCAACAGGGATGTTTTAATAAATGGTGCTGGGACAACTGGGCCACCGTCTGGGAAAAGCTAACAGTGAATCCAAACCTAACGCCATACACAAGGGTAAACTCCCAACGAATCGGGGATGCAAATGTGAAAAACGAAACCGTACAAGCACTGGAAGAAAACATCTTCTGGAATTCAGGGAAGGCTTTCTAACCAGGACTGAAAATCCAGACGCAGTTTAAAAAAAACAATAAGGTTGATACGTGGAGGAAAAACCTTTTACGGGCAAAAGCAGCATGAGAAAGAATGTCAAAATACATTGGACCAACCGCGAGCAGTTACTTGCAACACACATGAAAGATAAAGGCCAAAATCCCCGACATCAGTAGAACTCTCACAGACTGTGAGAGCAGAGACCAAAAGCCTAACGGAAAAGCCAAAGGCAAAGACAGAAAAAGGGCTCCTACAAACTGAAATATCCTTTATGTACCAAATGAGCAAATAAGTAATACACTCCACTCCAAAGCCCTGTGGGAACAGGCTCGCTCAGACACCACTGGCGGAAATGCAAATGGATGTAAGTTTCTACAGGAAATTTTGAGAAAAAAGCTAACAAAATGATGTATCTGCTTATCTTTTGACAGAAATCACTCCAAAGGCCAACTGTGAAGATACAACTCAGATGGCAGGCCCAGTGACTCACACCTGTAAATCCCAGCAATTTGGGGGGCCAAGGTGGGAAGACCACCTGAGCCCAGGAGTGTGAGACCAGCCTGAGCAACACAGCAAGACCCCATCTCTACAAAAAATTAAAGATAAAAAATTACCTAGGCACGGTGGCACGGGCCTGTAGTCCCAGCTACTTGGGAGGCTGAGGCGGGAGAACTGCTTGAACCCACGAGGTGGAGGCTGTAGTGAGCCGTGATCGTACCACTGCCCTGTACAGTATACCAATTGTCCCTATGTAAGAGACTGGCTGGACGAAGTCCCGAGTGTACGGGGCTGTCCTCAGGAATGAGCAGGAGCCTGTGGACAGACATGGTGTGGTTTCCAGGACATGCTGCTAGGGAAGAGGAGCTCCCTATAGGACATTCTTTCTGTGCAAGAAAGGGGAAAAATTAAAGCACACAAGGCCACCCAGGAAAGAAAGGTAGCTCGTGGGGACAGGGTGGAAAGGACAGGGGAACAGCAGGGGTAGGGGACCCGCTTCTCTGGGTCTGGCTCCTATACAGTTCTGGCTTTTGAAACTGCAATTGGGTTTCACATAATCAAAAAGTGAAAATTAATACAATCAAAAAGTCCAAAGAGGGGAGAAAATTCTAAAATGAAATACAAACAGAAACAAATAACCAAACCCCATTTCAAAGGAGTAACATAACCATGCTGGGGCAGGGCGGGGTGTGCATAAGAACTTGCCAAAGTGGCTTTTAGACCCGGTATCTGGACCATACGCCTTCAGTGACTGCTGGACTCTAGCTGGGGGTTTCCTTTTCGCAGAGGCACAGTTTAATAATCTCTGAATATTCTGGGATTGAGACTGAACAAATAAGGAAGTACATTATTGATTCTGAGAGCTCCGTGTCTCGTTGTCAGAGGAGGGAGTAACAAATGTGAAAGGAGAAGGGCGGTCGATGGCCTTTGTGAGGCTGGGCTGGAGCTGAAGTGCCATGTGTGCGGGTGGGGCCGGTGTGTGTGAGTGCAGGGGAGGATCTACACACATCTATTCACAGCTCCAGCTGCCGAGAGCTGGTTTCTAAATAGCATTCCCCGAGAAAGGAACCAGGCCGCCTTGAGAAACAGCTGATTCCAGGCCAGGGCAGGGAAAGTACAGGAGAGATTAGGACATTCTGCGTATCCAAGAGGGTAAAGAAAGGCCCCAAAATGGGGGGACCTGCCAGAAACGCCAGCATAAAGGGGCTCTCATTGGCCAAACTGGAACAATGTGGGCAGCAGAGCAGATACTGATAATCAAAGGTTATAACCCAGTTAATAAGTTAGGAATCTACAAGATCAAACTAATGTAAGTAAACAATAAGAAACATAAATGCTCTTTACAGTAGAAAGTTAACGACGTGAGTCCACATTTCACGTCGTCCATAGGTTCTTGGAAACTGCAACTTGAAGACAACAACAGACGGTCTTCAAACAATGCCAGTCCTTCAACAGTCATTTGATTGTAACACTGCTGAGAAAAAAAAAAACCTTGGTTTTCTTCTGTATTATTTCACTTAAAAGTCAGTTTCCAAGAACCTCTTGAGGTTCATGAGGGCTTCCCGTACTGAACATAGTAAGAATGGTGGCACTAGATGACCAGTAGCTGCCACCAGGACAATAACAGACTCAGGCAAGAACCATGGAAGAGGCTGAGACTTGCGGGTCAGTGCTCAGGGAGTAGCAGGCTGTCTGCACAGTCCCAGATTATCTCCCTACCAGATACCTGCTAATTAGGCAGGAAACAATGTAACTTCACAGTGGAAACACCCGCCAGCACCACCTTCACTGACAGGTTCCAGGCAGCATCAGCAGCAACCAAATATCAGTATCACTGAGTGTCACTGCGGTGGCCGGCCTCCAAGTCCAGTGGCATCGCTGGAATCCAATCACAAGGAAACTGCCGAAATCCCAAGCTGAGAAGCATTTTACAAAACAGCCGCCCCTGTGCTTCTAAAATGTGAATGTCATGAAACATAAAGATGATGAGGAGACTGTCCCAGAGCAAAGGAGATTTGGGAGGACATCAGAATTGAATGCTCTGCAGGGCCTGTCATCTCCTGTTGATAACAAGACATCATTAGACCATCAGCAAAACATAAATAAGGCCTACAGATGAGAGAACAACGCCGGATCGCTGTTATTTTCCAACTCTATTCACTGTATGTAGTTGAAGAGCGACCACGCTTATCTGAGGCAACATGGCCTGGATCAGTTGGGGGAAGGCATCACATCTACCACTAACTTTCAAATGATTCTGACAAAAACAAAGGATGCATATAAATAAACAGTAATTCTTTGGATTATTTTTTGCTGATTTTCTGTAAGTTTGAAATTACAGCAAAATTAAAAGTTAAAAAGAAAAAAGTTAAGGAACAAAATCCCCCATTATTACTGGAAGACACTAATCTTCAGATTGAGGAAGTCCAAAAAAATATCAACAGGGGTGAGTGAGAACTCTTACTACAAATGTAGAACACCAGGACCACAAGACACCCAGAGAGACACAACAGATTCCTACCAAGGAAGTGAACAGCCACAGTGGAACTGAGTGAACCAATCACATCCTCAGAGCCCTGGGGAAGAGCAGCTGCCTCCCCAGCACTGTCTTCTGTGAGGGATCATTCAACAATGAAGGGGAAAGGAGGCAACTTTCATACGACCAAACAACGGAACTTCTGCAGGAATTTCTAAAGGATGTTACTTCCAGAAGGAAAGTTAAAGCAAAAAAAAAAAAAAAAACAGAATATCTGATATTCAACAAGAAACAGCAAACAAGTAATATCCACATACAGGAAAGTTTAAGGAGCAGTGGCCATAGGAAGCTGTGATAATGAAGGCAGCGCACGGCCAGTCGCAGCCTCCCGTTAGCTGCTGGAAGGAAGCCACACACACCCAGATATATCAATTCTGCAAATGATTAAGAAAACAAAACCAACAACAAACAGAAAAACGGGTGCCCCGTGTCAGAAGACACTGACAGCTGGCACAGCAGGCTGGTGGTCAGGTACAGGTCAGGCGAGGGTCACCTCCCAGGACCGAGTAGCAAGGCGCCCTGGTCAGTCTGAGGACACTGGCACTATGTGTAAGACGGTGTGGCCGTGCTGCAGGCCACACAGATTTAAAGTGGCTTACCTGTGACCCGGCACCCTCATTCCCGGGCAGGGACCTGGCAAAGGCCCAAGTCTGCATGTGCCAGAAAACACACAAAAGAATGTCCACGACATCATGTTTGAGAGCAGCCACATCTGAACATGAGTCAAAGTTGTGAAAATTCACAAAATTGAATGCAAGACACTAACGAACACCAGTTCCCTAGAGCTACATGCAGAAACATGGTTCTCGAAACCAGTCCTGCCTGAAAAAGAACCCACGAAATAGAAAACATATAGTATAATTCTAATTACATGAAGTTCAGAAACATAAAACTAAAATCGTACTGTTTAGGAACATGTGCATGTATGATAAAACTTTTTTTGGAAAAACAACACAATGAAAAGCAAACATGTAAATGTCCTTGTAATGGTCTCTGTCTCACAGAGCACACGGTCACTGCTGTTGTTTTTCTTTAAATGATGCAGATAAGGTCTATGTATTTTTTAATTCTTTAATCAGAGATTTATAATTAAAATTTAAAATAAATGTGTGTGCAGAGGATAAAAAGAAAATGACTAAGGGAGCTGAGAAAGTGATAAATCACCTGGAATTCCAGCACTTTGGGAGGCCAAGGCAGGCGGATCACCTGAGGTCAGAAGTTCGAGACCAGCCTGACCAACATGGTGAAACCCCGTCTCTACTTATAATACAAAAATTAGCCGGGCGTGGTGGGAGGCGCCTGTAATCCCAGCTACTCGGGAGGCTGAGGCAGGAGAATTGCTTGAATCTGGGAGCCAGAGGTTGCAGTGAGCCGAGATAGCACCATTGTACTCCAGCCTGGGGAACAAGAGCGAGACTTCGTCTCAAAAAAAAATAAAAGTGATAAATCAAACGAAAAAAATAAATTTGGAAGGAATTACAGAGAATGGAACGCTGAACTCCACCAGCCTGTGACAAATGACATAGGTAAATATAAATTTGCCAAACACAGAAATAAGGAAATTCGTAGGACTCTTTTGTTATGTAAAAATCGTATTTTAATCAAAACTATTTTGCTGTTGAACTTTTCTAGCTATTAATTATTGGCAAATACAAAATACGCTGATTCTAGTGGGTTCCTGATAATCTATAAAATTTTCTGAATCTTTTTGAGTCTTTTTATGTGAATTTATTTTGGTTCTTCCCATCTTAATGAAACTGCTGATATCTCAAGCCATACTGAACACACGTGCTACCTACCGTCAGGTCAACCTCAGAACACAGCTTTTAAGACAAGGCCTCTAGAGTTTTCCAGCCATGAAAAAGATTCATTTTTGCTTTCAAATGATCCCCAACTTGTAAGAACTACATATTCTCTCCAACTTAGGTATTTTAAAATCAGTTATGAAAACTGAAATATTTTATCTTTATTTTTCAAAACATTCTCTCATATTTACATGATTTATACCGCTTTCCTTGTATAACAAACTGTCCTGTAATAAAACCTTTGATAATGAATAACTATATAATGTACTGTTATTTTCTTTTCCTCAATATTCTATTTAGGGTTTTAAACCTATGTTTACAAACAAAATATGCTTAGAACGTTTGCTTTATTATTGTCTCTTACAGATTCTAAAATCAAGATACTCTGAGCTTCATAAGATTAGCTTGCATTTTTCTGTGTTTTGAGGCAATTCTTAAATAAGGTGAACGTGTATAAATGTTGGAAAAATATTACATTATCCCTGAAGGAGCAGCTGCTTTCAAGAATTACCTAACTGGGTCCTTTGCAGAGTTCTCAGAAGTTCTTCCTCTTAGTGACAACTTCCTCTTAGTGACATGCGTCTTCTTGTCAGAGTACGCGACACTTTTCTTCTAAGTTCTGACATTTTCTAGTTACTTGCTCTGGCCCGGTCAAAGCCCTCCAAAGCCTTGCCATAGAGCACAGAACATCACAGCTTCCGCCCACACCAGGACTTCCCCTAGACGCTGGCTTCATCATTCTCAGGGCAGCATCTATCCCTGACAGCACATGCGGTTGTTACGGGGGAGGGTCTTCACTACGAGTCGTCCAGGTTCTTGACATGTTAAAGAATTGGACAAAACACACAAAGCAATGAAAGAATGAAGCAATGAAAACACACATTTGTTTAAGCGAAAATACACTCCACAGAGCAGCAGCAGGCACTACAGCAAGCAGCTCAGGAGCCCCAGTTGCAAAATCTTCTGGGGTTTAAGAACCCTTTAGAGGTTTCCTATTGGTTACACCCTATGTAAATGAAGACTTGGCTTGTGACCAATCAGAGGCCAAAGTGAAGTTACACCTTATGCGAATGAAGACTTGGCCTACAACCAATCAGCGGCTGAAGTGAAGGCTCAGCCTTCAACCAATCAGATGCTGAAGTGAAGGATCCCTGTCTCCAGATCCTATTCTCCTGCCTTGCAATGACAAGTTTAGGGCAGTAAAGCCTTACACTTCAGAGCTCACTGGTTAAGAGTCAATTGCTTGGCACAGCTCCTTGGGCCAGTGATTTCCTTTCTCAACGCCTCTGTTTTCTCATCTGTGAAATATGGATGACGTAAGGTTAGCAGGACCCATCCCTAGGCTGTTATAAGGATTACAGCTGTAAATATGTAACAACACTTCGGAAAGTGCCTCTGCAGAGCAGACTCCATCACTGCCAGCCACACTTACCATTATGTAGTTGTTTATTTACCCATCTACTGTCTGACTTTCCCACCGGCACTGGGTGTGGCAATGGGTGGGGGCTTTTGCTGTGTGGCTCACCAGTAGACCCCAGTGCTTAGAGCAGCCTTGCATGTAGGAGATGCTCACAAGAGGTGTCTTGACTGGCTGGGTGCTGGTGTGTGGACTGGAACCAGCCTAAGGAAAGCACTCTTCAGACTCTTCATCCTGCCCAACTGTGGGTAACCTGGGTCTGTCACTCATCCCCACACCCAGGGCCCCACTCCTGGCTTCGGTAAGTGATGTCACCAATGCCTGCCCCAGCACCTGGGCAGACTCTTGTGGCCCTTCCTTCTCAGGAAGCCCAGAAAGAACTGCAGTCACTGAGGCAAAACCCAGCACTGCTGCAGGGTGTGTGGAGGCATCTTGCCATAGCGGGGGGTGCACGTGCCACAAACGGCTCACTCTTGATGATGAGGGTGACTCATGCATGCCCCTTGTCCCCACAGTTCTGTTTCTGGGACTTTATCCTAACAAAACAATAATGATAAGAACAATCAGTCCCAAACATAAAGACACGTGTGCAACAATGCTCACTGAGGTGTCACTTACTATACAAAAATTTTAAGTCCCATTAATAGAGGATTTTTAAGTACTGAAATATTATGGAGCTACAAAAAAATCCCATTGCTGTTCTATCATGTATGTAATAAGTACGGGTATGGACATGGGGAGACAGAGAGGGAAAGAGAGAAAAAGAAAGAGAGCTCCTGCTTGAGTATCTGCAAAAAGTCACCTACGAATTTCTCTGAATTATGTGCCTCCTGGCTAACTGTGGTCTGGCGGGGTAAAGAGGGCATTTTCCTTTCTTTCATCTTTCAGCATTGTTGGATGTTAAGTAAAGATAAGACTACATCTTAACTTTTGAAACTGGGGAAGGGGAGTATTTTCCCATTTATTTAATAAACTGCTTTCATCCAACAAAATCAAAGCAGTAAGTGGGGTAGATCCTTGGCGAGCCTGTGTGTGGAAGACACTGTGCAGTGCTAGGCGAGAGAGGAGGCATCTGGGAGCTCAGGCCACGCCCTCCAAGAACCCGCGGCCAACGACTTAGGCGTGTGTGCCTGGAAAGTGCTTCTTCATGCATGGACATGGGAGAGGTAATGCTGAATTCATGTCTCTGGCCAACCTGGATTTGTGGAGGAATACGCCAGTGAGAGCTCAGAAAGCATCCCGTCACAGGGCCCCGGGGCAGCCGGTCACACACACCTGGAGGCCTGCACAGGGAAAAAACACCGCCACTCGACCAGGCAGAAGTGCCACAAAAACATTCATTTTTATGTTTTCTAAAAAAAGACAAGAGCATCCATTGCTGTTGAAATATTTAACTTAAAAAAGAAACAGTGCAAATTTCAGAATGAAAGATATCCTCTATCCTCCCCCTCGAATCCAGGGCACGGAAAGCGCATCTGAATGGGGACACATGCGCTATGGTGCGCACTGATGAGACACTGACACAGGCTGGGGCAACTTTTAAAATGCAAAGGATTAGCACAATTGAAGGTGTAGAAGGCAGCTGAAAAAATTAAAAAGTAGTTACCGCACAGAAATAAGAAATTTGGGGTCTCTGGAAAATATTTTCAAACACAAAGTACTTAGATAATCCTGAATTTGAAACCCAAATTGGACATGCAAAGGCAAAAATGTAGCCACAATCAGCTGAAAGAAACACAGCCCTGAGCCATCCTATGAGAAAACCAATCCTGCCACAACTCAGCAACGTGAACTTAACATGGAGAAAGAGGTCCTCAGTATCCCGGACAGAAGGGCTGGTGAGAGTGAAAATTAAAAGCAAGAGAATAATAGCAATTTTTAAACTCCTTCAGATAAAATAAATCAATCCTAATCCCTGTAAAGCCTATTGTCATTATGTGTTTGCTCTCCAGGGCCCAAGCAAGGCCAAAGTGCCTGCGTGTCACACTGTGGCTTCCTGCTCAGCAGCCCACCTGCTTCAGTGCAGCAGCCAGCGCACTCAGGACCCCCGGGCAGATACCACGCGGACTCTGATGCAAGTGGTGACAGGGTGGTCGGGAGAGCCCCACTCACGAGGCACCACAGCTCATAGTCAGCACAACTGGGAACCCATGCTGCAGACAGCCTGTTCTCTGTCTCCTGTGGAAAACCTGGTCAGTTGTTCTTAGGCTCGCCATCCTTTGGAGAGGAGGCCATAACAGAAGGGGGCGTGGGCGAGGTGCTGCTGTAGGGACGCAGCAGGAGGGATGGAAGCCAGTGAACGAGAGACTGTGAATATGGCTGCAGCACCCTGGCTTAGGAAGAGCAGAATCTACACCGACCTTGGAAGGAACAACAACTGCAGCTCAGACACTTCCAAAGCACAACTTTAGAAATGAGCAAGATCTTTCCTCTAAGACACATGCTCTCTCACAGCAGCTAAAGGCAAGCAACATCCTCTTCAACAAATGGTGCTGAACCATCAAATCGCTACAGGCAAAGGAATGAAGTTGAATCCCTACCTCATACCATATGCAAAACTTAAGGCAGAATAGATCAATGATCTAAATTTAAGAACTAAAACCATAAAACTCATAGAAGAAAACACGGGGGAAATCTTCATGACCTTGGATTTGGCAGTGGCTTCTTGGATATGACATCAAAGGCCAAGCAACAAAAAACAGATTAACTGCACTTCATCAAAATGAAAAACTTCTGTGCACCACAGGACACCGTCAAGAGAATGAAATGACAACCTACAGAATAGAAGGAGATATTTGCAAATTATATATCCATAACATATGAAGTACCCCTACAACACAACAACAAAAAACAACCCAATTCAAATATGGGCAAAAGGCGTGAATAGACATTTATCCAAAGAAAATATGCCAGCAGCCAGTAAGTACATGAAAAGATGTTCAACATCACTAATTATTAGGCAAATGCAAATCAAAACCACAATAAGATACCATTCACACTCACTAGGATGACTATTATTTCAAAATCGGAAAATAAAAAAATATTGGTGAGGATGTGAAGAAATTGGAACCCTCATACATGGTGGGCGGGAACATAAAATGGTGCAGCATTGTGGAAAACACTTTGGTGGTTTCTAAAAACTTAAACACAGGGCTGGGCACAGTGGCTCACGCCTGTAATCCCAGCACTTTGGGAGGCCGAGGCGGGTGGATCACCTGTGGTCAGGAGTTCGAGACCAGCCTGGTCAACATGGCACAATCCCATCTCTACTAAAAATACAAAGATTAACTGGGCGTGGTGGCGGGCACCTGTAGTCCCAGCTACTCGGGAGGCTAAAGCACAAGAATCACTTGAACCCTGGGGGCAGAGGTTGCAGTGAGCTGAGATTGCACCACTGTACTCCAGCCTGGGCGACAAGGTGGGACTCCATCTTAAGGAAAAAAATAGTAACAATAAATTAAACACAAAATTATCATAGGATGCAACACTTCTGCTCCAAGGTATATTCCCAAAAGATGTCAAAGCAGGGACTGAGAGACACGTGTACACATGTGTTCACAGCAGCGTTAGTCACAACAGCCAAAAAGTTAAGACGGTCCAAAGGTCCATCAAGAGATGAATAAACAAAATGTGGTGTACGCACACAACGGATTACTCATCCTTAAAAGTTTCAGGAACCCAATTCTGACCATGCCACAACACGAGTGAATCCTGACACATGATGCCAAGTGAAAGAAGCCACACACAAAAGGACAGAAAGGACAAATACGATACAATTCCATTCGCAGCAGGGCCCTAGAGGAGTCAGATTCGCAGAGAAAGCAGAATGGTGGGTGCCGCAGCTAGTGGGAGGGAAATAGGGGATTGTTTACTAGGTATGGAGTTTCTGTTTGGGAAGATGAAAAAGTTCTGGGAATGGATGGTGGTGATGGTTGCCCAACAATGGGAAAATATTTACTGTTACTGAACTGTGTGCTTAAAAATGCTTAGAACTGTAAATTTTATGTTATGTATATTTTACCACTATAAAAAAGCATGATGAACAAAGAAACTAATATACATGTTGGTAGACAGACTGAAACAACACCCAAGTGTTATTTCAAGAATTAAAAAGAAATACATTATTTATTAAAGGAATCAGGGATTGCTTTATTAACTGATATGAAATAATCTTCAAGGCATAATAAATGGCAAAGCAAGGAGTTGAAAGAAAACAACAGATGGCAGTATGTTCTAAACTCTCTATGATTTGCTAGCGAGTTCTGGGGCCATGGGCATCCCAGCGAGCCAGCAGCTGGCTTCTTCTCTGGTCCGAGACCCCCACATCCACTGCACCTGAGGCCTCTCTGAAGGCTGGCAGAAGCCCGTGGGGCAGTTCACATGCTGCCCCCAAGCACACAGAAGTCACCCGTCATACTGCTAAAGAGAAGTGCAAAACGGGCCCAGGGGTGTGACCTTCCCAGGACATGCGCGTGGCACAAGAGCCACAGCCTGAGCGAGACCACATCACTCACTGGCGGTGCACCTGTTTCTGGAAAAAAAACCCTGACTAGGATGATTCACCAACTGCCTTCACTGAACAAATGTTTCAGAATCTGAGGAGCAGAGCCCTAAGGAAGCTGCAAGAGCCCGGGGTCAGAAGGCAGCGGCCTCGCCCGGCTCCACTGCAGCTGGGTTTCCTGGGGCACCCGGCTTCGCCCTGGGAGCCTGGCTGTACCCATCTGTGAGGGAGGGTGTGCCTTTCCCACGGAGTGGCCCAGGGTTCAGCTGAGCCAATGGCATGAATGAGGCAAGCCCAGGCCCGATGAACATTCCTCCCCTTCCCCAGGGGATGGGGGCACCCCCATGCAGCTCAGAAACTGCTCTGCAGAGCCCAGGTGTCCAAGGAGTGAAACTCAGTTGTTCTGCCTCTCAGCTACAACAGGGGAAGTCTTTTCTCAATTTTACACACAAAGTTAGTATCGTAGACAGCCTGGACATTTTTTCATTCATGAAACTCCCTTAAATTTAGTTCATACCACAGTTTATGTGCATAGGCAAAAAACAAGTCAAAATTGAAATCTCGAAATCAGATGCTAGCCCCCAGCCAGCCAGCCCAGACTTGGCCTGGGACTGCCCTTCTGCCCACAGGGCTTTCCGAGAGAGACTGCCTGGCTCACAGGATGGGACTCAGAACCAGGGCCTGACACCCTCCCCAAAGCATGCCTGTGCCCTGCAGGCCCTCGGAAACCCACAGCAAGCCTAGAGACACTCTGGCCAAGTTCATGGGCATGGCCAAGCCCTGCCTGGTTCCTGGCCTACACTGCTCCCTGCAAGCTAACATCCAGCAGAGGCCCCCGGACAGTCTCTGGATAGTCTTCCTTCCCATGCTGTCCCCACATGCACACCATCCAGGGGCCTGGGGTAGCTGCCATTTCTTCTGAATGTCTGCACAGGCCCATGCCAGGCCCCATCCACAAGGCCCCTCACTCACATCCCTCTACATCTGCCAGGGGCTGGTCCCCACCCTGAGCAATGGAAGCTGGATGACACCCCGAGAGCCACACGTTTGCACCATCTACCTACAGCAGGGGCTCAATCCATACCTGGCAAACGCCTGAATCAGTCCTGAAAACGCTGGAGGCCCAAGTTCTTTCTTCCAGTCACCCTGGAGGAGCCCTGGCGCTGGCCCAAGTGTGCTCCCCAGTCACCCAGGACTGTGGGGAGCCCAGCTCCCAGGCTTCTGGCCTCTTCAAGGGTATCCCAGATGAAAAGTGTTCTACAAAAACTAGGGCAGGACGAATGCAGTCCAGGGACCTCCTGAGGATCTCACACGCTGCTGAAAAGGCCTTACGACGGGGTTTGCTGCGGGCAACAGGAAGCACTCTGTAAGGCATTCTGTCCTTGAGATCTGGACAGTGAGGCACTGGCTGTCCAGCCCGAGTCTCCCAGACCTGAATGTAACACTGTGCAAGCCTCACACACAGGGATCTTTCTTAACCCTGCAGAATGCCCACTGGAACGAGGCAAACACTCCCGGCGAGGAAAACATCCTATCCATGAGAGTGGGGAGCTCGTGGGGGAGGAACAAGAAACACCAAACATTTGGGGAAATGAATCACATCTGTGCCCAGCATCCTCCCGCAGCGAGCACAGCACACATCCCATCCGCCAGGCTCGGCACCTCTGAGAAAAGGACTTTGTCAGGCGCAGCCACATGCCTGACCTCTCGGGCGCCCGCTGGCCCTCTTTATCTCCAGCAGCCGAGCCCGGAGCTCAGAGGGCAGGCCAGCCCTGGCCGAGAGTCAGGAGCGGTGGAGCTGGGCTTGGTGTTTATGTCTGATCCAGACAACTGGGGGTTTATGACGATTTACTGACGCAAGAGCTCCCCGAAGCCGCATGCCAGAAATTAATCAAGGGAGGAGGAATTCTTTTTAAGAAACCACTTGGCTGCTGCGGACCTGCCTGAAAGGCTGGGAGTGTAAGCTGAGCTCCTTCCTCCAGGCCCAGGCCACCAGGCAGCGGCAGCACACCCAGGACCCACAGGCAGAGCCCAGGGCCAACTCCTGGCCCCAGATGGAGGCAGGCGGCATGGAAGGTCCTGCAATGCCAACCCCCTACATCCCCCCCCAGTGCAGCTACCTCCCCACCAGCCAATCCTGGGCCGGTCCACTCCCAGAAGGACTCAGAAGGGGCCCATGGGGACCCCACCAGCTATGCAGAACCCAAAGGCAGGTCCTCCTATTGGAATGACAGGAACCCTCTGTTACCTGCTAGTAAAATTCCTTTCTCAGGAGTTGAGTTTTATGGTTTACAATCACTCATCACCAAAAGAGAAAAAAAAGGAAAGCATACAAGTTTGATTCTGCCCTGTCATCTCAGTGAGACGGCGCAGCCTCTGTAGCAGCGGCTTGGGTTGGGAGGGCAGGGGCCAGGGAGGGCCAGCAGCTCCTCTCCAGCTTTCTGCCCACCCCTCCTCCCACCGGGGCACTGCTCCTCCTCACCCCCCCACTCCTGCTCCGCCTGTGCCCTGGGCAGCAGCATCAAGTGGGGGTGCTGCCAGACTGCCAGGTGCTGCTGGCTGGGGGAGGGAAGCTGGCATCACACAGACACCCGGGCTCCATTTGTTTTGTGATCTGATGTCCAAGTTATTCTGAAATTTCAAACACTGAAGGACACAGGTTATTTATATTTATCAAAAAGGGCATGAGTCTGACAAGGTTGACTAAACTAAACCTTGCCAGACACTCAGGGCCTGGCCTGGGCTACAGAGCATTCTGGATCCCAAGAGAGGACAGCAGCTGACATCCCTGGGTAGGAGCAGGCGCAGGCTCCACGCCTGCCTCACTTGATTCTCACGACAACCCTATAAGGTCAAGTCTCTTAGGAGCCCCATTTCTCAGAGAAGGGAGCAGAAGCCTAGTGGGAGGCTACCACGGTCACACAGAGGGGCCTGGATCAGCGGCCATAGGAGCTGATGGCTGAAGGCAGCACGCAGGCCGGGTGCAGCTGCCGGGAGAGCCACGGGAGAGCCAGAGGGACACTGGGAGTGGTGCCAAGTGGCCCAACTGTCAGCTTTCCATAGGAGCACCGGAAAGGGGAGGTCCAACCAGGCCCTAGGGGGACCCTGTGCCAAAGGAAGAGATGCCTCGCAGGAGACCCCACGAGGGAGTGGCAGCTGCTCACCCTGCCTGGTTCCAAAGGCCTAAGCAAGCGCCCCTGGGGACTGCAGCCGGCAACCTGGCAATCAGGACTGCAAGAGGGTGACAGGAAGGAGTGTGGCTCACCAGGGACACCCGAACTCCAGCCCCACCAAACACTGGTCTGGGTTTCCGCTCCAAGAAGCTCTTCTCTACCAGCACTGAACAGGCTGTCAGTGACCCGGCACAGTGGCTGAAGGCAGCCACGTGGCAGAAGTGGCACAGGTCAGCCAACCTTCACACTCTGTTTTCTCATCTCGGAGGAGGATGCTGATTCTGACAAACAAAATAACTGCTTCTCCATAATGCTGATACCCTGGTCACGAAGCCTGGCCTTCTACAGGAAGAAAAATCGCTGGCTTCCTTACTAGGCTATCTGTAATTCAATGTGTCAATACAAGTATATTTATCTTTAAATGTTTTAAGTGAGCAATTATAATGAATAAAATATACTTTTAAATGTCGTACACTAAACGTGGTATTTGTAACCCAATCACTTTGGTTTAATGTGGCACAGAGATCTCGCCCTCAGCCTTCTCCATCCGAAAAGGCCACTGAAGAAGACAGGCTGTGCTGCCATCCCAGCCCCACATGCCACGCTCCTGACATATTGACCTGCTGCCCTGAGCGTGCGCATTCCCAACCTGCCTGGCCTTGGCTGCCCGAAATGCGGGGTGGGGAGGAAGGCAGATATCCCTGAATACAGCCCAGAGGACATAGTGAGACCCAGAGAGGCTAAGTGAAGCTCTCAGCCTGCCCAGGAGGCACGCGGGGCTGACGGGTCATTGGAGCAAAGCGCGGCCAGCACCACCGTGACATTAATGGTACGAAACGCAACGTCCTGCACATGATTCCTCAAGCTAAATCCGGAATGAATTCTTCCTTCATGTTCGAGGGGAAAACGGTAAAAGCCATGAGATGGAGGCCGGGTGGGGGAGGGAAGACAAGCAGGAAGGGGCGCGGTGGTCCTGCCCACTGCATTTCTGGTCAGGGAGATTTTAGAGCATTTATAAGGTGCGACATAAATCACCTCATAAAATATCTGAATAAAAGTGCTATAAGAGCTGCTCAAGGCTGCAGATATATTTCAGTCCACTTTAAAATATGCCCAGCAGTTATTTTACGGCAACATAAAGATGAATGCAAGCCTGGAAAGCAAGCTGGGACTCATGAACTAAGCCGCCCAGATAGTGAGTTCTACGGGGGAAACCTTCAGGAAGCACACACAGGGGCCAGGTGAGTGAACTGCAATGACCCGTCACCACGGCTGCACTGGACCCACCATGCGGGGACTGACAAGTAAACCTCAGCTTCCACTCTGGGCTACAGCAGGCCAGGTTCTCCCATACTAACCCACCAGCCAGGAACATGGAGGACAGGATGCAATCTAAAACATGGGGATGCATGAGGAGCCCAGGACTGGGAGAGAAGGGAGGTGGAAAGAGGGCACACTCAGCCTGTGTTTCCTCTCGAGGCTGAGGAGCGGAGCAGCACCGGGCGGTTCGGACCTTGGGAAACGAATGTCAGACCGACCATGGGGATGAAGAGGGCCCTGTGCCAGGAGCAAGGGCAACACGGACCCGACCAGTCCTCACAGGATCCGCAGTCAGACGTGAGCGTAAGAAGGGATACAAGAAGGAAGGGTGGACATTTCACACTAGCAAAAAGGCAGTTATTCCAACAAGAATGCATAAAATTCTAAATCTGCCTAGGCTTAAAACAGCTTCAAAATAAATAAAAGCTAAACCTGACAGAGCTAAAAAGAGAAAAAATGCCAATCCAAGATTACATCAGGGGATTTTGATGTTCCATTCCCACTATCTGAGAGAAAAGCAGACAATAAAATTAGTAAAGATAACAGGAGATCTGAGCACAATGATTAATTTGATTAAATGGACATGTAGAACCGGCAAATCTCCATGGCTAACTTCTTATCTTCAAGTATACACAAAATGTTGACAAAATTGACCATATAATCAATAAAGCAAAATTCAAAGAATTTCTAAAAACTGAAATTACATAAGTGACCACAGTGAAATTAAACTAGAAATCAGTAACAAAATGAAAGCAAAATACTAGCAAATCCATAAAGCATTGTAATTAAGAAATATATTGCTAATTAACACGAGTCAAAAAAAGAAACGGGATTATATTCTAAACCAAATTATAATTAAAATGACATTAGAAAGCTCACATAATCTAGCAAAAGCCATACATAGGTGGAAATTTATAGTTTTAAGCACGTGTATTACAGAAGAAAGTCTGAAAAAAAAATCAGTGATCTAAATATTTACCTTAATCAGTAAAAACAACAACCCCAGCAAACTGAATCCCAAAAACAAAATTAAATAGCAATAAGAGCAGAAATTTATTTAATTCAATTTTAAAAATTCAAGAACACCAAACATGGTTCTTTATTAATATAATAAATCAGCTCTTAGCAAGTCCAATGAAGGAAAAATGAGAGAATAAACAATATCAGGAATTTAAAAGGGGATGATGCTACAAATCCTACAGTCATTACAAAGATAATGAGAAGGTATTTAAACAACTTTATTTCAATACATCTGAAGATGCAGACGGAATGTAAAAAATTCTAAGAAAAACTAAACACAAAAAAACTGACACAAGAAAATCTTAAAAATCTAAATAGTCCTATATGAGTTGCGGGTATAATTTACAAATCTTTCCACAAAGAAAACTCCAAGATAGGTTCATAAGCAAATCCATCCCAACTTAAGAAAGAAATAGCATCCTTCCTACATAAACTCTTCAAGAGAATCAAACAGGAGTCAGCAAACTATGGCCCACGAGCCAAGTACAATCTGTGGCTTGATTTTATACAACCTGAAAAATAAGATGGGATTTTACATTAAGTGGTGAAAGAAAGAAAAAAGAAAGGAAGGAAGGAAGGAAGGAAAAAAAAAACATGCAATAGAGACCATATGTGGTCCACAAAGCATGAATTATTTACTGATTCTCTACAGAAAAAATTTGGCAATCCTAGGAATAGAAAAGAAAGCAACTTCACATTTTAAGAGGTTAGTATAACTTTAATACTAAAATGTGACAAAGCATTTAAAAAAAAAGCACATGTAAATCTCATTAAACTGACTATAAGCAATGTAAATTCAACATTATATAAAAAGAATAAAACATTATAATAATTATTAAAGAAGTGTAAGGTTGACTGAACATTTAAGTCAATCAGAAAATTCATCACAATAAAATAAAGAAAAAAACATATTATTAACAGATGCAGAAAAAGTATAATATATTAAGTTGAACCAAATGAAAATACCATTTTTGTAGACTGAAAATGATCAAATATGTGCAATTTCACATGACTCCATCAAATATTTTAACACCTGCTTATGAGAAAAACTCAGCAAACTAAGAACAAAAGTAAACTGCATTAACCTCATAGACTGCACAGAACTTATAGCAAATTTTATATATAATGATGAAATACCAAAAGTTTTTCTCTTGATATTGGAATAAGACATAGATGCCTACTATTACCAATGATTGACAGATGCCTACTATTACTATTTGATTGAAGGTCCTAGGCAGTGCAGCAAAGCAAGAAAGACATAAAAGGTTTAAAAATTAGCAAAGAAGAAATGAAACATTCACCATCCATAGACAATATGCACTAAAAACCCAAAAGAATATACAGATAACTAGTATAATAATAAACACTGTGCAAGGTATCTGGAGACATGAAAAATATACAAAAATTAATTGTGCTTCTAAACATCATTACAAAAATAAAATTTTATAAACAAAACAGCATAACCCCCCAACTCACCAAAAACTTAGAAGTAAATCTAACAAAGGAAATAAAAGACCTCTAGGCCAGGCACAGTGGCTCATGCCTGTAATCCCAGCACTTTGGGAGGCTGAGGCAGACACATTGCTTGAGGTCAGGAGTTCAAGACCAGCCTGATCAACATGGTGAAGCCCCATCTCTACAAAAAATAGAAAAAACTAGCCAGGCATCATGGCATGTGCCTGTAATCCCAGGTACTGAGGAGGCTGAGGCAGAAGAACTGCTTGAGTCTGGGAGGCGGAGGTTGCAGTGAGTTGAGATTGTGCGACTGCACTCCAGTCTGGGCAATAGAGCAAGACTCCATCTCAAAACAAACAAACAAAAAGACAAAAATAAACAAAAAAACTAAGACCTCTATACTGAAAATTACAAAATATGAATGAAAGAAATTACAGATGCTCAAAATAAACAGAAAGATGTAGCATATTCATAGATTAGAAGACTCCTAATAAACTGATTTCATATGCAAATCAATGGATCCTAATTGAGACCACAGCAGGTATTCTGTTGAAATTGAAAAGCTGATTTTAAAATTCATATGGAAATGCAAAGGGCTAAAAAGAACCAAGACAAGCTTTGAAAAGTTTTAAAAAGTGGAAAGACCCACATTATTAGATACTAAGGGTAACTGTAAATCTATTAGTTAGTTAAGACAGTGATGTATTGGTACACAGATATGCAAATAGACCAATAAACTAGAATAAAGTACAAAAACAGATCCATTTACATAATTTATTTGACTTATGACAAAGTTGCATTGGATAGCAGAGAAGAAAGGATTACTCTTTTAAATAAATACCGTTAGGCCAACTGAATTTCCAAATGGAAAAAGTAACTCTCAATCCCTACCTCACATCGTATTTTAAAAAAAAGAGAAATTCCCAGGGGATCATAGATCTAAATGAGTGATAGAACAATGATGTTTCTCAAAAATAATATATCTTCATGATCTTCAAATAGGCATAGATAAAACTATTAAATTGTACTATTAAAATTAAGAACATCTGTTCAGCCAAAACAAAACAAAACAAAAACACCATTAAGAAAGGGAAAAGGCTGCACGCAGACTTATAGAAAATAGCAACAAACAACAAAAAGCTCACTCATATCTAGTCTATAGAAATAGCTCCTACAACTCAGTAAGAAAAATAAAGACAAACCGATTTCTTAAATGAATAGAAAACTTATCTACCAAAGAGGACCTCTAGTTGGTCAATACACATATGAAAAGGTACTCAACATTTTTAGTAATTTGGGAAATACAAATGAAACTATAATAGTCAAAATGCAAAAGAATTATAATACCATGTATTGGCATGGACAGAGCAACATTCTATAGGTCAGAGTGTAAATTGGTACAATCAATTTTAAGATTGTTTGGCACACATACACCTTATCAAAAGAAATGCATACTTATATGAACCAATTGATATATACAAGAATGTTACAGTAGCATTATATGTAATTCCAAACTGGAAAGTACCAAAATGTCATCAGCAATTGAACCAATAAGTAATTTGTGATATGTTCATACAATGAAATATTACATATCCATTAAATGAAGAAACTACTACTATAAGCCACAGTACCAATAAATCTAACATATTGTCAAGTGAAATAATCCAGACAATAAAAATAAGTATTATATGATCTATATGATATTCAAAACCAGGGGAAACTCATGTTAGAAGCTAGAGAAGTGGTGAGAGTGAGGGTACAGTAACTGAGAGAGGACGCATACGGGCTTCTGGGTGCTAGGATGTCCCATTTCACGATCTGGGTAGCAGTTACAGGCATCTTCCTTTTGGGAGAGTTCATCAAGCTAAGCAGTCATGAATCCTGCACTTTCCTGGATGCCTATGATATTTCAGTTAAAAAGTCCACTTACACATGGGCGCTCTTCAAGGCCATATGTTTATAATAACAACAATGGAAAGGCTGAAAAACTCCCTGTCCACCAACAATGACTTCTTAAGTTAATGTAACACATCCATGCACAACCATAAAAAAAGAATCCCCAAAGGAAAAACTGTAAAAGCTAGGTGCTAAAGTAACTAACTACAGTATACAACCATTCATGAGCAAACATTAAGCAAAAGAGAGTATCTATAAATGTACTTCATTTTGTGAACTCAAAATTCTTGACAAATTTTATTAAAACTTGAGTAGACAGTAGAGAGAGCTGCCATATACCCTACCGATACCACCCGCACAGTCCCCGCTATTATTAGCATCCACCCGGAACCGATACTGACATTACTGTCATTAACTAAACTTCTAGAGTTTAGGATTTCTTGAAGTTTCCCACTAATGTCTTTTACTCCATTCCAGGATCCATCCAGGATCCCATGCAGGAATTCCACATCACACTTAGGTGTCACATTTCCCGAGACCCCTTCTGGTGGACAGTTTCTCAGAAGATGCCTGTTTCCGATGACCCTGGCATATCAAATGGGCCTGGCAAGAGTAGACTGTAGGATGCGTGTCTACTGGAATTTGTCTGATGTTTCTCTCATGGTTGGACCGGAGCTATGGGTTACTGAGAGGAAGACCACGGGGTAAAGTGCCACTCTCATCATATGAATTTATTTTTAAACACACAGACTAGAATTAACACACACCCACTCCACTAAACTGGTTTTACTGAACAGCAGGGTGTCACACAAACCGCTCCAAGGGAGGGAGTGGAGGAAATGGCAAAGCTCGGAGACACTGCTGTCAGGTGCATGTGAGACTCAGCTGTACTCACCGGTAAAATAAACGCTTTGGCTCCAGGAAGGCGGAAAATGTCCACTTTGAGAGAAACTTACACCCTGCATAAGCCACGAACTGGCAGGGGACTCCCACACCACCCATCTCACCAATACAAGCTCCATTCACAGAAAACTCCACTGCAAGCTGGTTATCGCTGCAAACTTCCTCTCTCTAACAGGAAGAAATCAGGACTCAAAGGAGTAAACAAAAGGAGGCCTAAATCTGGCAAAAGCGAGGAAATCAAACACTTCCATCTTAATCATATATTGCAGCGATGAGCGACCGAGTCAGATGGCCACTGCTGGGTTTGACATTTTGTGGCTCTTCCTTTCCTCTGAGCTCCCAATTTGCTTCCAAGAATGAGGATAAATTAACAGCACATCCACATATCTGACCAGAGCCAACTTCTGCTCCCAAACATACGGCGATGGGGGAGACAGGATGCACCCAAAGCGGCCCCTTGCTGTGCGTGACAAAGCTTTCCAGGAACAGAGTGAGCCAGGCAGGACAACCGGCTTCGGCTGAGATCTGCAGACTGGGCCCTGGCAGAATAAATGAGCGGACTGGACCCAGTCCAGGCTCGGGACAGGTTACAAATAGCAAGAGAACAAGAAATGCTGGCTTGTTTTTGTACACTGCTATCTCTTGGGGGATAGAGAGACACAGAAAAAGGGGAGAAAGAGGTGGATCTGGTCTGGAAATCTCAGGAAAGCCAGGCCATGCAGAAGACATCTCCCAGCACACCTAAAGCCAGAGAATCTGCAGCCTTGGAGGTGAGGCTCAGCCCCGCCCACCAGCCAGGTGCAGAGGCTGCTCAGAGAGCACAGGCAGGTACTCCAGACAAGCACAGAGAGACAACTCCACTCCCGGCTGGTTTGGTCCATGCCACCAGCTGGACGTGTTTTATCTCAGTCCCAAAATGCATGGTTTCTAAACCTCCCATGGCACCTCTCTCACCACTCAAAGCCAGTGCAGTGCGTTCCTGGAGGCCCGCGCAGCTTCCTCTCCACCTCTCTCACCACCCTCTAATACAACTGGGGCAACGGCAGCCTCTACTTGTTATCCTCTTCTCCCGCTCCCCTTCATTCCATCAGTGCCCCAAAATCCCTATTACAGGAGGCCTTGTCTGACCCCTGCAGCAGCCCGGTTATCCCTGAGATTCTCACACTGACCTTCGTCCAAACCCCCTGGTGCACACATCAAATGACATCTAATAAAACTGACACACTGAAAAACAGCTGCATCTGAGCTCAAAGTTTATTCATGCTGAGCTTTTAAAATCCAAAACTACCATTTGATGTTCAAAATTTAAATATCCACTATGTAAAAGAGGAAAAAATAAATTCCTATTATTTTTCTAAGGGAGTTCTCCAAATCCTCAGCAGCTGCCATGAGATTCCTATGGATTTTTATGTACAAAGTTTAGACTGACAGGACCACACTATTCAACGAGATTCTGAGCTCAGTCCATCCAGAAGATTCCATAAGCATCCAAGGCAGAAGTGAGATTCAGCCACTAACCACATTTCAAAAGCCACTGGTGGAAGATTCTGGAGCAGGTGTCACACGGGGTCCAGGGCCTCCAGGCTCCCACCCAAGGCTGAGGTTCTATCAAAAGCGTAGGTTCGGTTCCCCAGTGGCTGAGTTTTGTTTCCAGAGAGCATGTGTGTAAAACTGACTTGAAAGGTATCCAAACAAACTGTGAAAGCAGAGGTCATCTGTATTTAAGAAAACTATATATTTAGTTTACATAAAAGCAGAAAATACAGAATCTGGCTTTGAAGAAAACAATGGTAAAGATGTTATACTGACAAGCAATTTTAACCAATGTCTCTGAATGAATATAGCAACTCAGATGCATCGGCTACCTGCTGTTCCCGTCCACGTGAAGGCCGGCTGCCCTGCCCTACCCTTCCATCACAAGAGGGTCTGGGTTTTGCCTGGAAACACAGGGCTACCCCATTGCTCACTGTCCCAGTGAAGTCCTCTGCTCTGCCAATTTCTATCAGCTGCAGGGCCAGGTGCCGCCAGAAGGCAAACGCCAAAGCCAAGTATCTTTCTAAAGAAACAGGGCCTGATAAAAGGAAGCAACCCTAGCCCCAGGAGGCAATGGGCCCAGTCCGGGTCACCCCTGGGCACAGAGCCACCCCTGGGCAGTGATCTCCAAGCTCCTGCCCCTGCCCACTCCCCAGGTGAAGCCTAAATGCTCTGATCTAGACACAGGTGAGGAGCACTGAAGCCATGCTCTCTTGGGTGACGTGAGCAACTCAACGGAGACCTACATTGTTCTTTTTTTTCTTGAAGACAGTCCTGAAGTCTGAAATAACATCCCTCAGCAGAGCTTCAGAGCAGAATCATCCCAGAGAACCACACACGTGGCCCAGGGCACCCTGCAATCTCCTGGCTAAGGCATTAAAAACACCATCTCCTTAGAAAATGCAGTCCTTGAGGCCACACCCATGCAAATCAGTCCACCAAATCCACTCATAACAGCATCCATGTAACTTCCAAAGAAACGGAAACACTGATAAACACAAGAAACACCCTTCCCACATGTGATTCTCATGCATCAGGTCTTACAGACACGGAGAGTTCAAGGAAACCGCAGCCAAGAACCAAGAAAGCCACATCCACGCTCAGGCCAGGGCCACCGGGCCTTGTGACTGCTTCCCTCAGCAGAAGTGCTGGCAGCTAAGTAGGGAGACAACAAGACGTCCTAACAAAAAGAGGCTGGGGGCCTGACCACAAAGCGAGAAGAATGGGATGTGTCCCCACCCCAGATACGCTCCTAGTTTCTAACACATTCGGGCCAGGATGGTCCCTACAGTGGTTGGGGCATGGGGTCCTGCTGGTGCTGCTGCTCCCTCACCCCAGGACACCCCAGCTCTTCCCTGAACCTCGGCTACAGCAAGCCAGTCACAGAGCAGTGAGCTCAGCTGTTCACACTAGGCTGTGCAAGCATGGACATAGCCCCACCCTTGCCTTCCTGAACCATCAAGAAATTACGTTTTACCAAATCTTACTGAGGACTGGAGAAGAACAACATGAACCAAATCACAGACAGATGTAAAAGCAGAGAGACAATTCAACTGTTCTCAGAAGCTACAGAGGGGCCCCAGTGGGGACAGCCCCACTGAGCTCCAGCCTGCCACCCAAATGCCTGATGGTGCATCTCCTGAAGGCTGGGCTGCATGGGACAGAGGAGGACCATGGCGGGGTGTCAGCACTTCCAGGCTGGGTCCTCCACTGGCGCTGCTGCTTAGAGATGCCTCTGCACCCTTCCAGCTGTCAGACGGCCTCTGCGTCTTATCGTCCCGTTACAACAGGCTGGACGTGGAGACAGACACCATCTCTCAAAAGCAGCCTTTGGGGATGCTCACGTGTATGTTTGTATTCAGAAAAGAACCGCCTGCCTTGAATGAAGCATCTGCCTCCAAGCCACAGGGCTCCCCGTGCTGACCGCCACGGTGAGAGGACACCTGTGCCCTGCAGTCCTCGGCCCAAGCCCACCCCTCCAGGCCAGGCACCCTGGCCCCGTCCTGATGCTGCAAGACCAAGGATGAGAAGCCCACCAGAGATAAAGGGCACTGAAGATCTGACTCCCCCTTCGGCAGTCACACCCTAGTCCCTGTCACTCAGAAAACTGGGCTCACTGCAGCACCCACTAAACATCTCTAACAGGATCCTAACCTCCCATCTCCACCATCATCAGAGCCACCGTTACCATCAAGGACTCAGCTTTCAACATGTACAATGCATCAGGCACTACAAAAACTAAAACTCCTCATCTCTCTGGTTTACCAGTGAAAACCTCTGCTTTCCATGTCTCCAGTTTCCCCTAGGACCTCTTCAAATGTTCTAAAACTCTTTTTATCCACTGGTACATCAGAAAGAAAAAATTAACCTTGCCTTCCTCCCCGATCCTTTCACGAAAACAAGGCAGTGCTGTGGAAGCACATGAGAGAGAGATGTGGGGCGAAGGCCGCCTTTGCTCCTGCACAGCCACGTGGAGACTGCAGGTGTTCCGGCAAAGACAGGGCCAGGCAGCACCTCGGCAAGCCTGCGGCAGGACGGTGTGTGCTGTGCGGTGTCAGACCAGGATGACAAGACAGGGCTGGAAGAATCAGCCCCAACTGATTTGGATTCAGTCCATGTGAAAACGAAGAGCATCAAGAATTCTGCATCACACTACCTAATAGGGAGGAAGGAATTCCCATCAATACGGCCTTCCCCTAGATGTGAAGAGGTGAGAAAGGCTTCAGGACAACACACGGAAACCCTAAGTGTACTCAGAACAGACTCCACAGCCTTGCCTGACACTCTGACAGCATTTCACAAACCCTACTGAAACAAGTCACTGAGAAACACAGTGCTAATAAACATCCAATTTCTACATATTTCCTAGGCTAACTCATAGATATTTAAAAAGGAATATACTTGGCTATGAATGCAAACTAATTGAAAGAAAACCGTTAGCTCTTATAATGAAACGTATTCTCTTGGCTTTAGTTAGCAGCTGCTGTGGTCTGACTGCTGGTGTCCCCCCCAAAATTCATGTACTAAAATCTAATACCCAATGTGATAGTATTAAGAGGTGGGGCCTCTGGGGAGCAATTAAGTTATGGACTCTCAGGAACAGGATTAGTGCTCTTATTAAAGAGGTTCAAGTGAGACCCCTCACCCTTTCCAACAGGTGAGGACACAGCAAGAAGGCATCATCTATGAAGCAGAGAGCAGCCCTCACCAGACACCAAGTCCGCTAGCACCTTGATCTTGGACTTCCCAGCCCCTAGAACTGTGAGCAAGAAAATTCTGTTATTTACATATCATCTACCCTAAAGTATTTTATGATAGCAGGCTGAACGAATGCAGACATCACCTAAACAACCAGATTATGGATGCAATCTTCTAAGAAAATGGTCTAAACATTTAAAATTTAAAATTTTTTTAAAAACTGGCCCCAATCACAAAACTTCTTTTAGGGAAAAGCTCTGAAGACAACGGCTTCACAATAACAAACCCTGACATCTCAAGTGGATACAAACTCAAAGAGTTCATTTGAACCTTGGAGAATGTAGTTATACACAGAAAACAAACTCCCCCAGTTAATGACCATCACTAAATGAACATTAAGACACGCAGACCAACTTTACCTCATTCTTTATAAATGCTATTTCAAATGGAACAAAAATAAGTACATTTAGGTCATTAATGTATTTTGTAAAAAACAAATAAGCTACAGTAAGTTTTACTACTCCTTTTGAACGTCCAGAGTCTTGGTGAAAGCTAGGAAGTGATAGTCATCTTGAACACTGCGTTTCAAGGTAAAATCCCAGGAGCTCTACAGCTGCATGTCAGCGCGGAACCACACTGGGTCCTGAGTCCGGGTTGTAGCACGGAAGGAAAGGCAGCAAGGGGACGAGGGCAGAGATGGAGGACAGTACAGTGAGGGCTGAGGGAGACGAGGGAGCCTGGGGTCCAGTGCGAACAAAGCCACCAAGAGCCAGCCAGGCTCAGGACCCTCACAGACAACCAAGAGCCCGCAGGCCCAGCATCGTCTTGAAGGGAAACAGCCGCCTACGCTCTCCAGGGCACTCCCAAAGGCCTGGCCTATGCGCCTCGGTCTCCGAATCAGCTGTGCTCCCTGAGAGGCAGAATTTGTCTTTTCTATTTGTATTTGTTTTCCTAAAAAGGGGGACGGAGAGAGAAGCAAACATGAAAATAACGCCCCAAGGCCTCCGTCCCCACCACTGCGTATCACTCCTAAAGGGCCAGCACTCCCAGTGTCTTATTGATTAGGTGGCTGAAAGCAAACCAGTTTAAAAACTCAAGGTCAGATATAACTCAAAAAAGTTTAGGTATATGCCTCAGTTGATTTTTGTCTTAATTTTAATTTCTTAAAATTAACTGTAATTTTCATTATAATTTTCCCCAAAGTGCCCATTTTTTGCGATGTTCTCATGAAATAAACAAAGGGAAGGATGCCAAGTGACCACAACATGAAAGCTTCAGCCCAAATCTCAGAGTTCGCTTGGTTATGCAAATCACCCAGTCACTCCTTCAGTCCCAACATTCTAAGGACTGGCAAAGAGAGCTCAGAGAAAGTTCACAAAAAGACAGAGGACGGACAGATAAAGTTCCCTGATGGCAAAACCCACGCTCATCGAAACCAACTGTGATACAAAGCCTGTGTTGCAGGACAGGGCCCCAGACGGCAGGGCAGGACCGGCACGAGGCCCACCAACCCTCCTCGCAGGGCTGTTTCAGCCTCAGCAACTTTCTGGGGGACAGCCTCCCTTGGCCTCCACATCCCTCAGGGGGCTTCCATGCCCAGCCCAGCCCTCTCACGGCATGAACCACACTGGACCAGGATGCCTGCTGCCCCGCCTGCCCTGGCCAGGGAGCTCACACAAGCAGAGAGGCTCGATGCCTCCCAGGTCCCAGGCGCACAGTGTTCTGCCGCAGGGAGGTGCGTGCTCCTTGAGGGCAGGTGACCAATTCTAGCGGTGCCAGATCGGCCTCTGATGTGCTGCCCAGCCTCAGCCTACCTAAGCACTCAATAGCAGTAACACTGGTTTCCTCATCTACAAAACAGAAATAACGTGTCCAGCTCATGTCACAGGCTATATGCAAGCACAAATGAAGTAGCAGCAAAGCAAACCTCAGAACAAACCTGCTGTTCATTGCGTTCTCTTAAACGCGCAGAGGGGTTGACTTGGAGCAAGCAAGTCATCAAGGTTGATGTATTATTATGATGAGTTTTGAACACCTATGGTCAAGGAGAGCCAGACCTTTGACGGCAGTAGCTCCTGCCTCACACAGCCTGGCACCCAGAGGCAGCCACGCACCTGCACACCTGTCCACGTGCGACCTGCCCCCACCACCGGGTGCCTCAATCACAGCCTTTCTGTTCCCCGCCAAGCTGTGCTCAATGGTTTCTAATGATTCTCACACCGAGTTTTCTATGTCAAATACATACTGGGAGTTCATTCTTAAATTTCAATATCATTAATCATCCAACATTCAGCATCTCAGAACTCAGAAATTTGCATTTCTACAATAGTGGCTTTGAAAAAGGGACACAAATGCAAATGTTCCACAAACTGTGTAAGAATTTCCAGAGAATTGCCAAAACAAACCATCAATGCTCCATTGACAGTGAATTTTCTGAGCTCTTCAGAATGACTGAGTACTCGTGATTTTTAAAAGACAAAACACAATTTGAGGATCAAAAAAAAAAAGTAGGTTGAAAAATAAGTCCTTGACTACATGATTTCCAGAACAAACCTTGACTGATTAAGATCCCAGATAATGATGGCATGGAGAATCCAGGCTAGTGACAATCTGAGAGCTGCAGACGCCCCGTGCCGGGTGGCTGGGAGGATGCACATTCAGACAGGCGGTGCTGTGCGTCAGAAAACGTACACAAGTATTTTTGAAACCTTTCCTTTAGAAAGTGGAAGCAAGCGGTACATGAGGATCAAAAGCATTTCTCACCCCAACATCAGCCTGAACCATTAAGGCATTTCCATTGTCCTTCTCTAAAACCTCCAGCGGATGCAGGGCTGGTCTACTCTCCCATGTTCTCAGGGCTCAATCTCACTCCCTCCTACCCAGAACCCTCAGGGCTGCCCATTGCAGGGGCCATGAAGACGCTCTTCTCCAGCTGGCACCAGGCGTGCTCTCAGGCCCTGTCTCCGTGTCCGAGCTCCCCTGGACTCCTGCCAGCTGGCTTGCACCTGCTGCCTGCACACCCCCTCCTCCTGGGGGCCCTCTTGGGCCTCCCACAAAGCCACTCTCAGCTCCCAGGCTTTCTCATTACCTCCCGCCACCCTGTTTCTGAGCAAGGGTCATGCTCAGAATCTGCAACCCACCTGCGACCAGAAGCTCAGAATCAATGTCTTGGGTTAACTGCAGGTCTTCAAAATTCCTTTTCTGCCTCTTAAAACTTTGTAGTATTGCTGGCCGGGTACAATGGCTCATACCTGTAATCCAGCACTTTGGGAGGCCGAGGGGGCAGGATTGCTTGAGTCCAGGAGTTGGAGACCAGCCTGGACAACATGGTGAGACCCAGTCTCTACAAAAAATTTTAAAAGTTAGCTGGGTGTGGTGGCATGCACCTGTGATCCCAGCTACTAGGGAGCCTGAGGTAGGAGGATCGCTGAAGCCCAGGAAGCTGAGGCTGCAGTGCATACCACCACACTCCAGCCTGGGCGACAGCAAGACCCTAACACACACACACACATTCAAAGCACACCCTGTGTAAAACACAACACTCTCAACCCTGTCTAAAAAACACACACTCCCTGTCTAAAACACACACACTCTGTCTAAAACACACACATGTCCTAACACATACACACACACCTTAACACACACATCCTGTCTAACACACACACACACACACACACAACACACACACACACCGTCTCAAACACACATCCGTCTCATGCACTCACCCAACACACACACACATACACACCCTGTCTAAAACACACACACTCTGTCTAAAACACACATACACACACACCTTAACACACACATCCTGTCTAACACACACACCCATACTTTAACATACAGTCTAAAACACACACACACCCTAACACATACACCACACCCTAAAACACACAAATACACCCTAACACACACACACGCACAGACCATAACACACACACCCCTGTCTAAAACACACATACACACACACCTTAAAACACACATATCCTGCCTAAATACCCATACCTTAACATACAGTCTAAAACACACACACACCCTAACACACACACATGCATACACACACACACACCATAACATACACTCGTCTAAAACACACACACCCTAACACATACATACCCTAACACACACACACTCTAAAACACACACATACCCTGACACACACACCGTCTAAACACATAGCCTAACACACACACAAACAGCCTGTCTAAAACCATCACACACCCTAAAACACACACATGTCCTAACACATACACACACACCCTAACACACACACATCCTGTCTAAAACACACACACATCCTAACACACTCTCTCACACCCTAACACACACACCCTATGTAAAACACACACACCCTAACACACACACATCCTATCTCATACACACCCTGTCTAAAACACACACATAACCTGTGCAAAACACACACCCACCCTAACACATACACATTGTGTCTAAAACACAAAAACACCCTCACACACACACACACACACACACACATTCTTTGTGGTATTCCTGAAACAGTCAACCATTGCAGAGCATTAAATGCCATAAAAATGCATCTTTATGAGATCATTTCTATATTAAAATTGTTATTATGTTATATATATTAAAATTATTATATTAAAATAGAATAATCTTGGCAGCCACAATGGTTAAAATAAACAAATTCAAGATCACATAAAGTTAGGGCAGAACGTGAGGACTGGAAGCACCCCCAGAGCGAGAGCCTTCTCCCTGGGACTCACAGGATTAACACTTAACAGTGGTTTGAAGCAATCGGGTTACCATGAACTCACTAATTACCAAGTTATTGTTGACAGAGACTTTTTAGCTGCTTTTGTGTGGATGGGGTAGTTCAGACTGAACAGGATATTAAGAAATCATAGAATGGCCCAAATTAAAACACTGATCTTAAATTACACAAGTTTCCCACAAAATCCTTTTTTTTATTATTTTTTATTTTTTACTTTTTATGAGACAGAGTCTTGCTCTGTCAGCCAGGCTCCAGTGCAGTGGCACAATGTCGGCTCACTGCAACCTTGCCTCCCTGCAATCTTACCTCCCGGATTCAAGCGATTCTCCTGCCTCAGCCTCCCAAGTAGCTGAGACGACAGGTGCGCTGACCACCATGCCTGGCTAATTGTTGCATTTTTAGCAGAGACGGGATTTCACCATGTGAACCAGGCTGGTCGCGAACTCCTGACCTCAAATGATCTGCCCACCTTGGCCTCCCAAAGTACCAGGATTACAGGTTTGAGCCACCACGCCTGGCCACTTATTTTGTCTTGAACTCAACATTATATTACCCGTACCTCGCATCCAGATTCCAGAAGCGAGAGGATGCTCCAATTACCCGCCACTGCCTGCTCGACCAGCTTCCTATTGAGAGCATCATCCGGGTGACACAGACACGTCCCGGCAAATCCACTGCGGGGCTCCTTGACACTGAGAACATTTCTGGGCAAGACTTTCTCTAGGCACAAACGTTCCAGAAGGGAAAGTAAATGACACTGGAGGGACAGGTAGTGTTAAGTGGGTGGCCAAGTAACAACGTCTGCCTTTGCTGCTGGCCAGTCAAGTCGCCAGTATCCTAAGCCTTTAACCATAAGAAAAGACAAGGACAGTGACTTGGGGAACTGGCCTTGGAGGAAAACAAGCGAATGGGAGGAAAAAGGAGCCTTGGCTTGTCCTGCCAGCAGGCCCCTGTAGGCTTCCCGTCCACGCTCCTGGTTTCATGCCGGGGACTTGGCTTCAGGGCAGAGGCTCTGTGCCCTGCATGGCGCATCCCCACAGGGAGGGTGTGGAGGGCTGGCCGGGCAAGGGGCGTAAGGCTCCAGGGCCGCCTTTCAAAGGAGAGCTCTTCCAGGCTAAGTCAATCCAGTTCTTTCCTCAGGGCGCTCACATCATTAGAAATCGTTATTTAGAGCAATAAAATCCCAGCAGTTAAGCAGCTTTGACGTCAGAGAACCAGGGCCTGGCTCTGGCAAAGTTCAGTGGGAACGGCAATAAAACCGTAACACAAAACTCACCAGCAGCAGACGACTTTCCCAGAACACAGGGCGAGGAGAGCCATGCACGCTGCACTAGAAGGGCACTTCATCATCAGGGCAAAGCCAAGTCATACTACAAATGTGAGAGGGGGCCCACGGGCGGCTGGACTCCCCCAGCCCGGCCTGCCCAGGGAGTGAGCGGCAGCATGGTCACCCACACCAGGCCACACAGGAGCAGAGTCCCATGCCAGGGATGGGCAAGGGTGAGCCAAGCAGGCAAGAGTGAGCCGGGTAGGCAGGGCGAAGGACAGGGCCAGCCAGCAGAGGACGGCACAAGAGACGCATGGAGGGAGGGGAGGTACGGCCAGGCAGGCCCCGAGCACCGCGTTGCCCGGTGATGGCAAGGCAGCCCAGGACCCGGCTCCTTGGCTCAAGGAAAAGGAACAGTGGTTCCATGGCTGTGCTCTGACACACCTAGAAATTTCCCGCTCAAGACAGCAGACTGAATCCTTCAGTATTAATGATTTCTCTTCTTCCCAAAACCCACTAAAGTGATGAAAGACAAGATTGGAAAGCACTTCCAGCAATGCCTGGCAGTGGACGAACAGGTGCATCAGCTGACAAGAAACACAGAGGAACTTCCCGAAACTAGAGTTCTCTGGGGATGGAGCTGCTGGGGAAGCCACACCAGCAAGTGGGCCTCGCATGGGAGGGAGGGCACAGATCAGGGCAAGCCCCATCCCCGGCCTGAGACATGGACACAGGCCGCTGGGCCACCAGCCAGTGTGTGCGTGTGGTGGCACGTGCGTGTTTTGGCACAAGGGGTCTTGCCGCCCAGGGTCCTCTGGGAGGAAGGGCAGACACGTCAGGGAAAGATGATAGTGGACAGGGCATAGGAGGCAGCCAGCGGACTTCAGGCCCCAGGCAAACCACCCCAGCTGCACCCTCCCCACAGATGGAGAGCAGAGAACGGGCTGGGCCGAGGGGTAGCCCTGCCCTCGCCAGCGCGGCCTGTCTTCAGCCTCCGACCCACTGAGACAGAGAATGGAGAGGCCGTGGGTGGTAACGAGGCGCACACAACCCAACTCCCAGGGGCAGGACAGGCCCGGGCAGGCCGGTGATCAAACTGAACTGCAGCGGCTGAAATTCCCACAGAAAAGGCCAAACCCAGCACCCTGCGGTTTCCAGAGCTGAGCCTCAACAGCCTGAAAAGGTTAGAGACAAGTGGATGGAGAAATATTTGTTAGCCAAAAGAAACCAAGGGTAGAAATACCTCATGAAACACTGTAAGCTGTTGGTCAAAGAAACATTAAACAAAGAGAAATATATTGTATTTTGATAAGAGAGCTGATCTACCAAAAGAACAGTCATTAATTTTTAAGCATTGAAGAAAACATTGAACTATATACAGCAAAAAATGGTTATTAATGTAAAAAGAATATTACAAAACTATAATCACAGTAGAAAAACACACTTTTCCAAGAAATCAAGCAGACAGAAAAAAATAAGCTATACTGATTTAAATAACGAGTTAATACATAAATAAAATAACATATAAAGCATACATATCCTCCTATATATAAATAAAATATATATAAATGAGAGAACTTTTTTTTTTTGAGACGGAGTCTCGCTCTGTCTCCAGGCTGGAGTGCAGTGGTACCATCTTGGCTCGCTGCAACCTCTGCATCCCGGGTTCAAGCGATTCTCCCGCCTCAGCCTCCTGGGTAGCTGGGACTACAGGCCTGCGCCACCACACCCAGCTAATTTTTGTATTTTTAGTAGAGATGGGGTTTTACCATGTTAGCCGGGATGGTCTCGATCTCTTGACCTCGTGATCCTCCCACCTTGACCTCCCAAAGTGCTGAGATTACAGGTGTGAGCCACCGTGCCCGGCCAAGAACTTTAAATACAATATTGATATATACATATAGATGTCTTTAGGCTAAAACAAAATCATAAGAGCATACTTTCTCTTCAAATGCCTGCGGAGTATGTACAAATTATGATTATGTGTACACCAAGTCATACAAAAATATGCACCCCCATTAAAATAATCAAGTGAGCTCAAACAATAATTTTCCCCAGCACACTGACAAAAATGAAAGAGACTGAACCTGCCCAGTGCTGCTACAGCACAAAGGAAAAATATGCATCCTCTTACACTGGAATTAGGAAGATCAGCTGGAACGAGGCTTCTGGAGCAATCTGACAGTAAACCCAATGCTGTTTTTAAGTGCATGGGCCCGCTGACCCAGCTTCCACTTCCTGGAACTTGTCTAGTAGTGATACTTAGAAGTTTACAAAATATATGTATAATAATTGTTTGATGCCAATTTGGGATTGGTACAAACACGGCTACAATCACATAAATATCCATTCGCAAGGGATCAAAAAGAGCAAGTTATAGTTACACACATACTGATACCAAAAGATGCTTATAACACATTAAAATGGACAGAATGTAAAACATAGGGCCCTGCATATAGAATTATACTCTATGAAAATGCTCACACACACAACACTATGTTTAGACACAGAAAAAAGATACGCTCTCACCCAATAGCCGCCTGGTGCAGGAGGGAGACAGCCAGCTCCACTCGATGTCTGCTTAGACGCTTTGATCCACAGCGCTTAATTTTGTCTTGGAATCATCATAAACCATTTCTTTACATCAGTCAATACATAAACAATTTAACTCAATAAAACTTCCATGTCTAAAAAAACCTGGAATCCTGCCCTCTGGAATTTTCAGACAAAGCCGATTCCACCCAGGGAAAGATGTGTGTAAGCGTTCCAGGCAATCTCAAAGAGAGTGACCCAGACCCTGAGCCTCTGCCTCTGCTCTAAGGAGCTGAACCCACAGCCAAGGCTAACAGAGCCAAGCATCTGTCCAGTGGCCACCGTCTTCTCTCTCAGGTGGACGCAAGACAGAAGTCGATGGCTAAGTGCCCTTGAAGGCCACGGTGCGCTGGAAGTGGCAGGAGGCTAGGCAGCACAGGAGTAGCTGTGCAGGAGCCCCACACTCAGGCAGGTCGGTCGTGGGCCTCAAGGTCTCATTACGGCGCAGGGTGACTTTCCGAGGACAGACAGTGTGAAGTCGTAAATGGACGGGCCCATGACATGCTTCGGTGACTTTCCGAGGACGGACAGTGTGAAGTCGTAAATGGACGGGTCCATGACATGCTTCTGAAGCTCAGAGCAGGACAGGCTTGCTCCCCAATCCCGTGGGCCCCCGACCTGCCTGCTCTGTGACCTCAGGTAAGTTCCTTCTTCCCTCCAGGCCTGAGATGATCTGGGGCTGTACTAAATGCATATAGAATTATACGTAAAATGCTGAGCGCAGCCTCTCACAGAGGCACTCAAACACCAGGAGCAACCATGGCCACCAACTGAATGGGAACATGAGCTTCTTCCCAGGTAGCCCAGACGCGCGGTCGGAGGAGCACTCCCACCCCTCACACAACCCCTCATAAAATAACAAAGACACTGGGCAAGAAACCAGCTCTCCACATCACAACCTAACCTTTAAACATCACCCTCGTCAAAAAGCACTTCTCTCCTGGCAGCGACAAAACCTGTATGCCACTCAAGTCAGCCTGCAAACCAGGGCCGCAGACTTGACTCCAGATCCTCCCAGGTTTTATCATTCTTCTTTCACCAAGAGGAAGAAGAAACCATCCATTCTGCACTGTGTGCTGTCAAAAACCAACGGTGACCACTATCAAGAAAAACAAAAGTCTCGAATTCAGAAAGCAAGCTGCAGCCACAAGAAATTCTACTTTGGGAAAAGAAAGCCCCACTGTGTGCCCAGAGAAGAAAAGACCAGGCCTTACCTGGATGGCTTTGGGAGCTCATTGCTGGCAACGTCCACTCCTTTAAGTGATTCGAAATGGCTCAAAATTTCCACAGAAACGATAGCTCCAGTGAGCTCCGAACTCCCACCAACACATACAAGTACCGGGACAGTCAGGGCTGGGTCACAGACGTTCAAACGCAGAGCCTCACCGGCAAGGTCTCATGAGCCAGGTAACCCACAAGGAGAGCAGAGGCGTCTGCTGGCTTCTGCAGATGAACCTGCAAGGTTAGAAGAAAAGAGACTGGAGTTACAACACGGAAGTTCCGATCTGGAAAACAACATCCAACTAGGGAAATGATGACTTCCTTTTTTTTTTTTTGAGACAGAGTCTTGCTCTGTCTCCCAGGCGGCAGCATAGTGGCACAATCTGGGCTCACTGCAACCTCCACCACCCCCACAATCCTGGGTTCAAGCAATTCTCCTGCCCCAGCCTCCCAAGTAGCTGAGATCACAGGTGCCCGCCACCAGGCATGGCTAATTTTTGTATTTTTAGTAGTTGATACGGGGTTTCACCATGTTGGCCAGGCTGGTCTCGAACTCCTGACCTCAAGTGATCCACCCACCTCAGCCTCCCAAAGTGCTGGGATGACAGGCGTGAGCCACCATGCCCCACCAACTTCCTTCTTTATCCTTGTTCTGACCAAGGACTGATAGAACAGTTCATATGGAATCATTTCTACAAATACGAGCAGCTGGGATTTTTGTTAGTAAATCACAGGCATGTAAAAATGCCTCTGGAGAGCTGGGTTTCTCGGCCTCAGCACCACTGGGACTTTGGTCTGTGTATTCAGTTGTTGGGGTAGGGCTGCCATACACATTATAAAACATTCAGTAGGATCCTGGGCCTCCACACACCAGATGCCAGTAGCATCTTCCAAGTCATGACAACCAAAAATGTCTCCAGGGAGTGCCAAAGGTCCTCTTGGGGACAGTATCATCCCCTGGTTCAAAATCTCTGATCTAGAGACAGCTTCCTTACTCATTCCAGAAGTTTCCCCAACATTAGGCTTTTGAGAGGAACCAGAGTATCTTCCAATTAATATAAATGTATTCTAAGTTATATTAGCTTATGAAATAAATATGAAATAAAATGTTTTAAAAGAAAAATCACTTTCAGCACATTCCCACTACAGAATGTCATTACTGCACACTTGCGTCAGCCTCGATCCATAGACATTCATATTCACAATGTCTGCGTAATCACAGAATTCTAAAGTCCGCATTCCTCACGTAACATGATAACCTAAAATAGTTCCCTCATGTTTCTGTCTTCGTAATGACAGTTTTTTTTTTTTTCATTTTCTGCTTATAAAAACAATACATGCTCATCACAGGCAAGTATTTAAAAAGTCATCCATGATGCCATCACACAGAGACAAGCCCTCGGTAACATTCTGACATGCTTCCTTGCCATTGTTTTTCTTTGCCTTTTGCCCATACGAACCTCTAATGATACAGTTGTCTGCCATGTTCTCTGGGCTGATATTAAAGCCAGGCATTTTCCAATGGCATTAACAATACCTGGTAAGCTTCGTTTTGAAGGGCTGCTTCCTATCCCATGTGTGATAGACAGCTGCCCCGCCCCACTTCAGGAGCTTCGGATGAGCCTGATGCTCCCAAGGAAGTGTCAGGCCAAAGACTGGCATGTGACACCAGCTGAGCTCGTCCAGTTCTCTTTCCAAGGCCTACTTCTTCAATAGATCAGTCACTAGATGAACCCAAAAGAGACAAGTCTCAGAACTCCTACCACTGAGAGTCCCTGGCTGATCCCAGCTCAAGTGCTTCTGTGTTCATCTTTCTTTAAAACTGTGACAAATTCCTTTTCTTAATTAGTCTAGAATTTTTTTTTTGCCAATGAATTGCTTATAACCAAAGAACTCGAACCAATTCATCACGTAAAGAATCAGCCCAGCCCCCAAGGCTGTCTATCTAGATGCTTTCCAATTTTATGTTCATTGTATCTACAACTCTGATTAATATCTTCATGACTGTTGTTCTGTATCTGGTTATCTCCTTAGGAACAACAATGACTTATTTGTCTTCAGGGTCAGAATGTTTATTCATCTCTTGGTTAGAAAGAGACATTTTCTTGAAGGGAATGTAGATGGCACATTTTGCAAACCCTCACAAATCTCAGATGACAGTATCCTTCACACAAAAAAACATCTTGGCTGGGTATAAAAATCTTGGATCAGAAATACGCCCCCCTCAAATCTTTGGATGTCATTCCCCCCTCAACATTGTAGAGAAGTTTAAGTCCAGCTCAACCACAGCTTCTTTCCAGGTAAAACTTTGGGGGCTGAGTCTTAATGTTGTGATTGTTGCCATTTCCTTCCGCCTGGAATCTACTAGCATTTTTTTTCTTGAATCTTAAAATTCAAAAATGTTGTCAGAAGATACATAAGAGTCTTTTATTTTGTTCAAAATATGACTCTTTCAACAAATTTAAGTCTTCTTTCTGCTCAGGAAAATGCTCTTCAATTACGTCATTGATTATTATTTTTGTTAAACTTGTTCTGGCTTCTTCAGAGTTCCTATGCTGTTTGGCTGAAGTCTCCCCATCAGATCTGGCCTGTTTCACCGGTGACACATCTGTTGTTTATTCTGCATTCCCAGGCAGCCTCTCAAGTATGTCCTTCACTTCACTGCTGCTATTTTCCACAATATCCACTTTACTCCTTATGGTTTCAAATACAGATTTTAACTAAGCCATGAACTCTTTGTTCTCAACCACTTCCCTTTAAACTCATCCCATCATCTTCTCCCTCGGCCTAGTCCCTCCTCATGCATCACCTTCTGTCTCTCTTTGTTGAGTCAGGTCTTTTAGCCAAAGTCTTTTGAAAATATTTTTTCCTGATTTAATTTCATTTTCAGAGGCATATTCTTCTGCACTTTAGCATATTTCCCTCTTCCACACATTCTGGGATACCTTTTTTTTTTTTTGGACAGGTCCAAAGGTGAGGTTTGTTTCTGTTTATTTATCCTCAAATAAGAATAAGCTCTAGTCCAGACCTGAGGATTGCCAAGAGGCTATGTGTGCTCACTTATACCCTGTTCTGTGTTCACTTTAACACTGGTCAGTTATGCTCCTCAAAGCTACTGTTCTGGCAAGCTGACATGCACAGTTCCCAGCCAAATGTCCAGTGTCTAGCAAGGTTTCACCTAACATCGCACTGACAGCTAGAGACGGATTCTTCTCCCAACTGCGGATTCAACAGAACACAGGCGTTTCCACTATAATAGAAATGTTTTGGAAGAACCTCATGCTCTTGCAAAACTGTATACGAAAAACACAAGGGCTTATCTAAAAAAACAGAAAAGTTGCAGTAGACTATTCAAAACTATGCTATTTCATCACCAAGGTATTACAAAAATTAATAACTCAAGAAAAACATGACACAGTTTAAAAATCTATCTATCTATCTATCTAATAGTCCTAATAAACATCCAGTAAACTTAGAAATTTACCTTTTAAAAAGGTGAAAACAGTTTGATGGAACAGTAAAAGGAAGAATTAAAGCATTAAGTCATAGAATCAGGGACAGATAAACCCAACTATATCAGTGAGCATATCAAACTGTCTGAACACCCCATTTAAAGGGCAGGGGTTGTCAGACTGGATAACAAAGCAAGACCCCACTTTCCCAGAGTATAAAGAGGAATCTTGTGAGGAAGACTAAAAAGCATTTGGAGAGAGGAGGCTATGTGTTTTATAAGGTACAATCCATCTTCCCCAAGCACTATACACCCAACTATGTGCTGCTTACAAGGAATCTATCTTAAGTTATGTTCAAAATACACAAACAGATTAAAAGATGGACAAATGAATATCACATAACTCATCAAAAGGAAGCGGCAATGGTTATATTTATATTGAAGTACATTTTAAACAAAGAGCATTACCAGCAATACAGAAGACCACTTCATAATGATAGCGGGGTTGGTTCACCAAGTGGACACATAGTGCTAAACATTTATGCACCTGCTAGCAGAGCTTCACACTTGATGCAAGCAGTGTGCGCAGGTATTCACTCACACCTCGGTATTTCCACACAAGTTTACATTTCAACAATCATGAGTCTATACTGAGACCTCAGATCCCAACATCACAAGGTATAAAATAAAATCATAATAAAATATAAAATAATAAAAGCCTAAGAAGAAATGGACAAATCTACAATTATAACTAGGAATTTTCACACCCTGCCCCTAGTAACTGTTAGAACAAGTAGACAGAAAATAAGTAAGAACAGAGAAGACTCGACCACTACCACCCAACTTGACCAAAATGACATTCATGGAACACTCCATAAACAACAGCTGAATACACGTTATTCACATTCTTTTTTGAAAACATGCACAGAACATTTACCAAGATAGAACATCTTCTGGGCCATAAAACCAGTCTCAAATTTAAAAGGACACAAGTCAAGTCATACAAAGTATGTTCTCTGACAAAACTGAAATTAAACTAGAAATCAATAACAAAGATATCTGAAAATCCTAAGTATTTGCAAACTAACACATCATGGGTCAAAGAAAAAATTTAAAAGAAATTAGAAAGCACTTTGAAATTAATAAAAATGAAAATACAACATATAAAAATCTGCAGTGCTGAGGAGGAAACGTAAGCACCAAATGCCTGTGTTAGAAAAGAAGGCCTCGATTCAGTGACCTTAGATTTCACTTTAAAAAATTAGAAAAAGAACAAATTAAACTCAAAATAAGAGGAAAAAAAAAAAAAAACAGTAACAGAAGAAATCAATGTAACAGAAAAGAGAAAAATCAATGAAACTCAAAGCTGATTCTTTGGGACTATAAAATTGATAAACCTCTAGCCAAGCTGATAAAGAGAAAAGACAAAGATTAACAACATCGAGAATGAGAGAGGGGGCCAGGTGTGGTGGCTCACACCTGTAATCGTAGAATTTTGGGAGGCCAAGGTGGGTGTCTTGCTTGAGCTCAGGAGTTCGAGACCAGCCTGGGCAACATTGTGAAACCTTGTCTCTACAAAAAATTAAAAAAATAAGCCGGGCGTGGTGGCACATGCCTGCAGTTCCAGCTACTCGGGAGGCTGAGGTGGGAGGATCGCTTGAACCCAGGAGGTCAAGGTTGCAGTGAGCCAAGATCACGCCACTGTACCCAGCCTGGGTGACAGAGCAAGACTCTGTGCCAAAAAAAAAAAAAAGAACAAGAGTGGGAATTGACTATAGATTGCACAAATATTAAAAGGACAATGGGGAATATTATGAAAAACTTTATGCCAATGAATTTGACAACTTAGATGAAATTAACAAATGCCTTGAAAAACCCAAGCTACCAAAGCTCATTCGAGAGAGAGACACGACAGCAACACATCTTCGTGGGCCTGGATCCACCAGGGCAGCCGGCCTGTGACACTCACTGTCATGATGTTTGCCTGGTGGTGACATCCAAATCGCCTCCTTTTTTCTGCACTTATTACTTAGAATTCCAATGCAAGGATGAGCTTTCACTGCTCCATCTTTCCAGTGACTCAGTAATCTACTTCCACTCGTATGGACTCACAGTTACGTTATCCTCTGTGTTATTAGTCCAATACTGTCCCCATTTGTGTTGCTGCTAAAGCGCCCGCCATTGGGAGCTCCTGCAAGCCAGCTCATATGTTTTTCTGGCAAGCCTCCACTCCAGTCTTTTTTTTTTTTTTTTTTGCAGCATTTCTTACTTTCTGATTTTACAAGATGTCCCTGTCACAACCCCGGAATCAATGGCTTCTCCAGGGAACCCTGGTTCCTTGTTTGGGAGGACTGTGTTCAGACCCAATCTAGTGCTAGATGTGCTCATTGCTGCTGGGCGACAGAGCGCGCAGGGCCCTCTTAGCAGGCGGTGTGTGTAGGTAACTCACTCCCACCTCAGTATTTCTGTACGAGTTTCCACTGTACAATCACGAGTCTATACCGAGACCTCAGACGCCAGCATTACAAGGTGGAGTTTAGTCTTCCCCTTTCCTTGTTTTTATTAACTATCTTTCTAACAGTGGGAAACCTGGTTCCTATTAGCTACAGTATCTTTTCTCATTTGTTCAATTCTGGTCCACACATCAAGTCGTCTCAGAATTGCTAACCTCTACACATGAGAAACACATTCACGAGACCACCATTTATAGACGATTCTCCTTGTTCTCAGCCTTACCGTATCCAGGTAAGGCACTGGTTTCCAGAGTTATCAGGTGAGTACATTTGCAAGAGAGTTAAATTCCTTGGTTAGTATATGTATTTCATTTTGGGTTCCCCACATACTGGTTGGTTTTAGTCATTTGTTTATTTTTTGGATATGTAAAAAGTACAAATACTTTAAGTAAAAAAAAGTGTTCATATTGATATTTGCAATTTAAGATTTCACAGGTTTTAACATGAATTTCCCTTTAAAAACAAAAAAAAAGCTTTTATATTATGAAAACTTCAAACATACACGAAGTAAAGAGAACCGTGTTAAGAGAACCGTGTTACAGCCCACAGCCCTTAGCTTCGACGCCGGCCAACACCTTGGCATTCATGCTCCATCGGTACCCCCTTCCACCTACAATGACATGTCCAAAAGTCAACCGCACCATTTTGAAAACGGGTATACCCGTGCAATCCTATTACTAGGTGAGTTTTTCCTTACGTTTAAATGCATAGCCACGCTAATGAGAAATACGTTTGACAGCATGATGTGTCCAGAATCCGGCTGTGTCATCAACAAGAGCGCTTCTTGGAATCGTGTGTCCTCTGCGCTGAGGGAAGCAGAAGCCACTGCAAGCTTCTGAGCAGGACAGAGGATCTGGGGCTGGGCTGAGATGACAGAAGCAGCTTGGGCGGGGACCCTTCCCAGAGCTGGCAGGTGGGGGCTCTAGCCACTGGGGAGTGCTTGGGAAACATTCCCCTCCATTCGGTCACATACTCAGCCTCCGGGTCTCCTTTTCAGTCAGAAATGGTCGTTCCCTGGTGGCTCTGGTGAAGGCTCACTGAGAGCCGGGTCACCAGGGCCCACCCACAGCCTCCTGGGAGGAAGCCAGTGGGAGCTGCGATTTAGAGAGGAAGCAGAAGACAGGGGACTCTGCAGACGAGTGCATCTGACATGAGGAGGCTAAGAAGCCAGCTCCAAAACCTGCTGGGCAGAACATCAATGCCCACAGTCTGTGAACCCTTCCTTCTGGAAATCAGTGAGAACGCAGAGCACTTGAGCCAAAGGAAGTGAGAATTCAGGTTTTACAGAGCAGGCATGCTGCACCGAAGGGACACCTGTTAGAAGTTCACGGTTGCAAGCAATAGAAATGGACTTTGGATAATCTAGGCAAACAGAGGAAGCTCCTGGGAGGGAACGGGGTAGCTGGCAAAACAGGTGGAGGGACCCAGAGGCAGGAATTAACAGAGAATCCCTTCAGAACACTGTCCAGCCACACTTGATGGCCTGCGATGAGCCACACCCCTTGACTGGGGAGGCCAGGACACCCTTACAGATAGCGCCACCAAGGTGAGTCCAATGGGAACAAGGGTCATTCCTCGAAAGAAAGCTAAAGTGTCATTACCAGAGGGGGAAATAGGACCAGGCAGACAGATGCCAGATAGTCGCAAGGGGACCTGGAGACCCCGGCTCCCGTGTTACAGCTGGGGAGACTGAGTCAGCAGCCATGATGCTCAGTTGGGCTAAAAAAGTAGCTCCAACAGCCACAGACAGGACTGTCAGGGTCTGACCAGGCGTCCCACCTTCCTGCAGCAGCACTCCAAGGTGTTCTGGCTCTGGCTGGGTCTGTTGTGACCCATGTGCTGGCTTATCTGATGAGCACCTGCCCCGTGCCTGGCTGCAAGTTCTGCTGAGAGCAAACGAGGACATGTGTTTCTTCGCATCCCCGGATCCTGGCTTGGAAAAGAGTACTAGACAGGAAGCGGGGGCACCCGAGCTCCACCTGGCTCCTCAGGACAGGGCACTGGACAGGGAGCGGGGGCGCCCGAGCTCCACCTGGCCCCGGCACTACCCCAGAGGGCTCTCGCACCCTGGACCAGTGCCTTGTCACCCCTGAGCCTGCTTCTCTTCTCCCCACCTAAGTACTGGGTTGGAGTTCATCGGCATCCCTGGTGTGCTGCAGGAAAAAGGCTCTGGGGCCAATGCTGTCTGGGAAACGGAAGCTCTCCAGATGGCGTAGAGGCTACAGGTGAGCACAGGAAAGGCCCCTCTCTCTCCACCTCCACACCCACATGTCCCACCTCCCAGAAGCTGCTCCTGACCACCCCGCCCCAGACGCTCACTCCTGTCACCCTACTTCCTTGCCCTTGCAAGTTCTTTCCTTTTTCTGATATTTCATTCTACGTTGACATTAAGTAGTTGTTTATTTTCTCATTATCTGTCGGCCCCTCTGCCTGTCCCTGGCTGGAATGTGACCTCCTGCTGATGCCCTGACACAAGGCACACAGTAGGCACACAACAGAACTGTGAACGGGATGAACGCTTTTAAGGTCTTCCTGGATTCCCCTCAGAAACTACCTCACAGGGGGCTGAAGTTGAAAGCAAATTGCAAACGAAACCGTTTTCTGCCTTCTGGCGGCTACAGTTAAGTTTTAAGGATCTGATATCAAAGATTCCAGGAATTCGCAAGTTTGTGGTACTTTTAAGCCTCAGGACTCCCAAGCCTCTGACAGCCTGCAGAGGGCTGCCATGAGAAAACCAGAGTCACATACAATGCAGGGAACTGCTGTTGGCCCTCAGAATCTGGGTTAAAAGGAAAACTTCACATGCATCTTCATGAAGATCACGGGCAGAGAGGAGAAAAATTAAGGAGTTAAGAACAAACAATTCTACAGCTGAAAACTAAATGAAACCCCTCATAAAGAAAGCAGTGCTATCTCGAGCCCACGAGGAAAGCAGAGTCTTTTCCATTGGATCTGGGATGAGAACCTGTCAGTCAGCTGTCTGCCTGGCTTAGTCATACCTCTCCTCTTCCTGCCTGTTCCGTCACTTTCCCCTTAGGTGGTGTGTCTTTGAACAACCCAATGCAACAGTCACAACATAAAAACGTACTATAAATTAAATGCTTTAATAAGACTTAAGCATGATCTAGTTCTTTTTATCTCGATGTATGTGTCTAATGATAACTTCACTAACCAGATTAGACACCTACAATGATCACTTTTCTAAGAAAACACATGGAAAGCACATGCTACTAAGATCTCAAGAATCCATTTGTTTCTGAAAGGCGTTTGAAATGTATATCTGCATATCCCTAACTAAAATACATTCTAATAAATAATAGATGAATGTAGACATACTACAACTTTCAAACACAATGGCTTTTATGACTGTATTTTCCCCTAACTTACCAGATGCACTAAAGTCCACATTGAGCCTCAGAGCCTGTGATATTAATTTACAAGCACCTTTAGCAAGACGGGAATGGTCACTCTGCCAAGTGAGCAGTTTCTGACACTGGGCATCTATTTATATAAAGACATCTCTTTATTTTCATTTCTGCTCTACACAGAATAAATGAAAGCAAATGCATCACTAACGCTTAAGTGTGGGTGTATTTGCTTCACCAAACACTTGGAGTCTAAGGTTACCTATGGTTCCTCCCTCCTGCAGCTTGGAAATTTTGAAATTTTAGTTGACTTAGTTTCATGGAATAAGCCATAAACTTTCCAAAGAGCAAAAGTCTTAGCAGCTATAAATCCATCAGAGAACATTCTTCTAAAAAATCTTACCAAGCTACCACAAAGAAACGTGACAGCGTGGGGAGGGCCAGTCTGACCCCTTACCACAGACCCTCCCCGCCCCATTTCACAGGCAGTGACTGTGGTTCAGAGCGCTCACCATGGCCTCAGCCTGCCATGCTGGTGAAGGAACGGTAAGCGCTAGAGAACCAAAAGGAGAACCCAGAGGCACACAAAGGAGAGCAGCCTGCAGAACCCAGTCCAGAACAGCAAATACAGACCATCTCCTGGGCAACAGAGAGCCTTCCCCAAACAGGGAGAGAGGCCAGGATACCCACTCTCATCACTTCCGCTCAACACCCTGGCAGAGAGCCTAGCCGGGGCAGTAAGGCAAGAAAAGAAAAGAAAGCAAAAAGATTAGAGAAGAAAATGTCACTCTTCACAGACAGTGTATACACAGAAAACTCAAAACCATCTACCAATAACTTCTAAAATAACCAAGTGAATTTTATAGGATTGCTGAGTAAAAGGTTAATGATGTACCAAAATTAAAAGCTATTGTATTTCTATATAGTGGCAATAAGCAAATACAAAATAAGCTTTGAAAACAAGATAACATGCATAATAGCATACAACACTGGCAAATATCCAGGACTAAATCTATCAAGAGACGTGTAAGAATTTTATATGGAAAACTACAAAACGTAAGTGAAATTAGAGATCTCAATACATGGAGGAATGTACCACGTGCATGGACTGGAAAACCCAGTGAGATTCAGATGTCAATGTTTTGCAAAGTAATCGGCAGTCAATGCAATCGCAATCAAAATCCCAGCAGAATTTTTTTGAAAACTGACAATTTTATATTTTAAATGGAAGCACAAAGAACCTGAAATAGCAATCTGGAAGAGGAACAAGCTTGGGGGACGCACACTACCAAATATCAAGACTTCTTCTAAACCTGTGTAATTAAAGTAAACCAAGGAGAATATGCCAGGATGAGGCCAACACAGAGTCATCTGATTACAGTGAAGATTCCACCCCAAATCCATAGGGAAAACAGGATCTTTTCAAGATGCAGTGCTTGTGTCAACTGCTCTTTTATGCTAAATGAACCGCAGCCCATACAGCCCGCCATGCTGGAAATCAGTATGAGCTGGATTGCCGACCTAAATGTTAAAGGCAAGCAATGAGGCCCAGTCTAAAAGACAACAACAAAAAATATCTTCAGATGGGCAAAGATAGACAGATATTAAAAAAGTACTGACCATAAAGGAAAGAAAATGATAAATTGTGCTGCACTCAAATTAAGAACATTGGTTTATCAAAAGATGCAGAAGACAGAAAAGGCGAGCTACAAAAAGAATGTATGCCACACATACACCCAGCAAGGGACGGATATTCACAATATATAAATAATTCCTACAAATCACAAAAGAAAAAAAGGCAGACAACCTGAATGAAAAATAAGGAAACACATCAACAGGTACTTTACAAGACAGGATTCCAACTGGTCAATCAACACATACAAGGTCCTTCGCATCTGTGACAGCAGGGAAATGCAATAAAGCCACGGTGGAACACTCCATACCCTCCAAAACGACTAAACTCTATCAACGAAAAGACACTATGTGTTGGTAAGGGTGTGGCTGGCCGGCACTTGCACACGGGGCCACAAAACAGTGAACGGTACACACCCTGTGGGAAATCCTCAGCGGCAGGTACTACAGCCCAACATACAAGTGCCGTGCCCCAGCAATGCCACCCCTCGGCATCCACCCAACAGAAAGACATCTACAAAGACACGGCGGCATTATCTGTAATAGTTAAAAACTAGAAACCTCCCAAACGTGCCAACAGCTGCATGAATAAATACGGTGTGATATCATCATACCACAGAACACCATACAGCAGTAAAAATAAACAAACTACACCTATATGCAGTGATACAGATAAATCACACAAACATCATGTTGAGAAAAAGCAGACACACGCTGCAGCACCTACTGTACGGCTCCATGTGCATAAAATGTGAAAACAGGCAACACTAATCCGTGATGGGAGACGTCTAGACAGGTTCCCCTGGGGGGGTGGGGATGGCCACTGAAGGAAGAACAAGGGAGCGGTGGGGGTCTGGAATGCCTGCTCCTTGATCCCTGGAAGAGAAGCCAGAGCCTTCACCTGTGGAAAGTCAGCACCCGCATACTCTTCCTGGCTTGTGTACTTTTCTCACATATTTTATAATTTTATAATTCATGTATTTTATAATTCAATAAAAAAACTGGTGCAGACCAATGACTCAAAGCCATCTTGCACCAAGAAAGATGCAAATAATAACACCCATCTGACTGGTCCATTCAGCTTGCACGATCTTACCTGGACTTTCTGGACAGTGAGGAAGTATTTTATAGTTCTTGCCACCATTTTCTTACAATCAGCACATGTAGGAGAAATAGTCGCCATACTACTCCTCTTAAAAGAAACCTCACAGAAACAGAAAAGAATTATTTCAGAATCCACGAGGGTGCAAACACAGAGTGCAGATTTTAAACGCAGAAAAAACAGGGAATTCCCAAAGAAGTACTAAGTCAGCTTTATCAGACAAAATATATATGAAATCATTTTAATTTGTGTAATTAAATGATTAATTTAATTTGAATTTAGTGTAAGTAAAACTGGAATAAATTTTAAGCTTTAGAAAGCGAACTGTTGCTATATGACATTTCTGACTCCTGACTGTGCAGTGAGTTTAATAAGCACTGTTTTCCTGAGTGAAATGTGGAGTGCAAGGTCTGGCTACTGGGTTTTATAAGAGTGTCATTTTATGATACACGGCCACATGGCACAAGACTTCAGCTATTTTTCCCCCATAATTTGTTGGGACAGATTTATACTTTAGTTTCATAATGGACTCTACACTTGAAAGTAATAAAATCCCATTTCACCGTGTTGTAACAGGAATAAAATAGGAAGCATTTCACACAATCCACAGGCTTATGCTGAACAATGCCAAAACAGGCTCTGCTGAGCTGAGGCCACCATTCCATCTGAGGCTCTGACTCTCTCCACCCAACCTGGAACATTCAGAAGATCGGAGGCCAAGAGGAAAAAGAGGAGGGCCATGGGAGCCAGCAAGGCTAGGTCTTCAGAGCCATGTGCATGGCACCGGGGGACACACACAGACACGCATGCACAGGCCAGGGTCATCAGGGTCATGCGCGTGGCAGCGGGGGACACACACGGACACGCACGCACAGGCCAGGGTCTTCAGAGCCATGTGCATGGCACCGGGGGACACACACAGACACGCATGCACAGGCCAGGGTCATCAGGGTCATGAGCGTGGCAGCGGGGGACACACACGGACACGCACGCACAGGCAGGGTCTTCAGAGCCATGTGCATGGCACCGGGGGACACACACAGACACGCATGCACAGGCCAGGGTCATCAGGGTCATGCGCGTGGCACCGAGGGACACAGACGGACACGCACGCACAGGCCAGGGTCGTCAGGGTCATGAGCGTGGCAGCGGGGGACACGCACGCACAGGCCAGGGTCATCAGGGTCATGCGCGTGGCAGCGGGGGACACGCACGCACAGGCCAGGGTCGTCGGGGTCATGCACGTGGCAGCGGGGGACACGCACGCACAGGCCAGGGTCATCAGGGTCATGCGCGTGGCAGCGGGGGACACGCACGCACAGGCCAGGGTCGTCGGGGTCATGCACGTGGCACTGGCAGACACAGACACACAGATGAACACACAAGAACAATTGTCCATTAGCAGCAACAGAGCATCAACTTTCTCCATGGAGGAAAACAGACGTCAGCACTGAACTTTCTCCATGGAGGAAAAGAGATGTCAGCACTGAGGCCCTTTTGCAAATGCCCAGGTGTGTTTACTGCCAGCCTGCATAAGCGTAAGAGCGGATAAAGATCCACATTCTGGCCTACGATCTCTACCATGTACAAACTTATTGGTAAAACAAACTCTGGAGATGAAGAGTCCAAATGGAGAAGGCATCCAGCTAAAACAAGACTTGTTTCCGTTCGCTGTAAAATAAAAGAATTTCAGAGAAAAAGATTCAGACACACACAGGAGGCCCAGGGATTTGACTTACAGTATGAAACACTGGGTTCAATGGATCATTAAACATCAATCGCCACGAGCCCCCCGAGAGAGCAAAAGGCCAGCGGGGTCCCAGGCAGATGGCTGCAACCCCACGAAGGAAACATGACTTATGCCCTACACAGGGCATCCCCGGGGCAGGTGACAAACAGCCCCAGAACCTTATGTCAATACCAGACTCAGTAAGGAAAGATCTCTTCCACCATAACCAGCATTAACCCAAGCACACACAGCTTCACCAACAACGTGCCTGAAAGCCTCCATCACTGACAGGCACTTGAGGATGGAAAATAGCCCTTCGACAAAAGAGTCTATCAGTCAAATGAGTGATCAGCCCCCAGGCCTCAGCCACACAGAAACCCTTTTCTAAAACAGTGGTCCTCATAATGCGATTGGGGTCCCAGAGGGTCCCCGAGACCCTTACAAGGGGTGTATGAAGTCCAATCTTTGTTCATAATAGAAAAATGTCATGTGCCCTTCTCTCATGGCAGTACAGTGGAGTTTTCCAGAGGCCACGTGAAATGGAACGAATGAGAGCCGGTGTGAGAAGCAGAAATACTGGGGCTGTTAAGTCATGCCTTCCAGAGACTGGCAAAGGGTAAAATGATGCCTCTCTTCTCATGACACTTTGTGTTTTACCAAATGGTTATTTTTCATTTAAAATGTTACCTATCTATTTAACATGTAATGGGTTTAGTTTTAAATGAGTAAGAACATTTTTTAGATGTGAGTTAGTTTCCAATACAATAAATACCAATACAGGTTGAGTATCCCTAATCTAAGAATCCACAAACCAAAATGATCCAAAATCTGAAATTTTCTGAGCACCAACACGAAGCCCCAGGTGGAAAATTCCATTCCTGACCTCATGCGGTGGGTCACAGTCAAAACTGTTTTGCAAACAAAATTATTAAAAATACTATATGAAATTACCTTCACATTATGTGTATAAGGTGAACTGAAAAACAAATTCCATGTTTAGGCTGGGTGTGGTGGCTCACGCCTGTAACCCCAGCACTTTGGGAGGCTGAGGCCGGTGGATCACCTGTGGTAAGCCTGGTCAACATGGTGAAACCCCATCTCTACTAAAAATACAAAAATTAGCCAGTCATGGTGGTATATGCCTGTAATTCCAGCTACTCAGGAGGGAGGCTGAGGCAGGAGAATCACTTGAACCTGGGAGGCGGAGGTGGCAATGAGCTGAGATCACGCCACCGCACTCGAGCCTGGGCAATAGAGTAAGACTCTGTCTCTAAGTAAATAAATTTATTTATTTATTTATTTCTTGTTTAGACTCGGGTCCCATCCCCAAAATATCTCATTATGTATATGCAAATACTTCAAAATCCACAAACTCTAAAAGCCTAAACACTTCTGGTTCCAAACACGTCAGAAGGACAGTCAGCCTGTGCATCTAAGTCATTTAAGCAAAAGCTCTTTGGAGTCCAGGCTAATTTGCAGGAGTATGAAGGGCTCCTGAGTCTGAGAACTGTGGCTCTGCAGGTGTGTTCCAACCCTCTTCCTTCGGAGACACAGGAGGGCCCTGAATGTCAGATGCGAGGGATGTGAGGCCCGCAGAGACACAGGAACTTGGCTGTGAGGGATTCGGGGACTAGCAAAGGGGGCAATCAGAAGACCCTGGAATGCACCGGTCCAAAGCACAGCACCATCTGGCGCGGCCAGCGCTGCTGCACTTCACCTTTCCTCACGTGGAGCAGGTCTCATCAACGCAACAGAACAGCTTCTTGAAACAAACTCAAGATTGACAGGTGCCAAGAAAAACTAGAAACTGCCACGTCCCAGCCACCCACCCACTTCCTTCTCCATTGGGGGGTCATCAGGGGGAAAGTGAAGGGCCTCCTTCCAGAGAGGGACACAGGCTGTTTCCTCCAGACACAGACACTCCCTGGCAGTCAGGACCATCCTCTCCATGCCAGTCTCAAGCTGCAGGTGCCTCTCCTGCTCAGGTGAGGTGGGAGACCCGGGCAGGCAGCCCTCCCTGTTCCACAGGTGAGGTGCTTATCACTGCTGGAGTGGACCCTCCTAAGTACCGAGTTCTTTGGGATCAAAGCAGTAAATGTGCTTTGGTTCCAGGTGATAGCCCAAGTTCCTCCCCAACTGTACTCAAAACCATCAGGGTTGGCATCAGCAGCTGAGGCTGCCCTGCAGATGGCAACCGCAGACAATCACGGTACCGCTGCTCTGGTTACTCACGGACGTCAGAGAGCCCTCACCTGGGGAGAGGTGAATGCCAACCCCACGGGCGGCACACCACTCCCCTGGTGACCCCAGGGAAGCTGCTGGAAGGTGACAAAGCACCTGCACACACAGGCAGTGGACGGGCTCGCTGGCGCGCAGGAATCCTCTCTGTTTGACAAGACACAGACAGGCCCTCTCTGGTGACAGTCTCCAAGAAAGGAGGGAAGGCTTGGACAGATGCCAACAAGCGGGAAGGAAGACATCAGCACAGCCCCTCCCTCGACAGTCCCCTTTCATCTTTCCGGGTCTGAATTGCCCATAGTTCTGAGCTTTTGGTCCCAATAAATGGACGTCTGGAGCAACAGCATGTCTATGGTCACAGCTCACACCTGCTGATGGCAGCAAGCAGACTGCCTGGTGGGGTGGGCAGCCCGGGAGCCACAGGGCTCCCCAGAGACAGCAGCGTGGGCTGCAATGACTCCAAGCTACAGTCCCACTGCTAACCCGGTTGGTTTCCCAGGCGTGGGAGCGAAACTCAGAGGTTCCTTACACTCCTACTTTCTAAGTTTCTTTATTGTTGCAATTGTTTACAAAAAGGGTTTTTATTTTAATGTAAAAAGCAAAGCTATTTATATTGTAAAATAAATGAAAACTGCTGCAGATAATGAAGAGACGGGTCAAGGCCTGCTCTCATTTCAGCGTACACGGTGTAGCCGGGCATGAAGTACTTCATATAAACTCATGAAGTCACGATGTGTTCAACACAGCGCCTTGGAAGCCAGGTTGCTGGATGGCACGGCCATGACGTCTCAGCAGGCCTAGGCCACCTTCTCTCCAGCAGGACTCACAGAATCGCAGCCGCCTTTCACAGAAAACAACAGAAACGAAAAGCTCAAAGGCGCTGAGGACCGCGCAGGGTGCGTGCAAGGAAGTGGCACAGATGACGCCCGAAGGCTTGCACTGAAAGTGGTGTTATGTCCCCACGGGAACTTCCCGTTCCTCCCCGGTGGGTGGAGAGAATCACAGGACCGCCTCATCCTGGCATCTCCACTTTTCTTTCTCTGAAAGAACAGACAATTGCAGTGTGACTGGCTACACACTTCATGAGGCAGAGAAAAGCACGCCCGGACGCACGGGGCGCTGTATGGGAAGGCAGGCCATCTGCCCTGTGTCCCCGGGACTGGAAGGTCAGTGAGGTTGGCATCCCAACCTTTCCCAAGCGGCTCTGCGGGGTCAAACAGAGTTTAAAAATGCAAAGACAACCATGCAACCCTCAGCCACGGGCCACCAACAACCATCAGAGAGTGGTGCTGGAGGTTGAAAACGCTGTGCTGAGGGAGGCACCCCACAGTTCTGGAATGTTCCAGCTCCCTCGATCCCACTGGAAGACATGGCTCGGGGCTCTCCTGTTAAAGGGTAGAGTAAGAGCAGGTATGGTCCTCGCAGGCAAGAGACAGGTGACACACCAACCAAGATGCAATTTTAAAAGACCGCCACTTAGCAGACTTGTAAAACTGGATTCGCCCAGAGACAGACCAAACCCAGTTAGCACTGGCACTCTGGACTCCCCGCAGCTCCCACCTGAATCCGGGCCTCCCTGCCACCTGCCTCACCAGCCCTGGGGCCTGTGAAGTGTGTCTGGTGTTTTTCACGAGGTCATGCACTGTGCGATTAACGGCAACAGACAGTGCAGAGCTGATCCTGCACAGCGGCCTCCAGGAGAGCAGGACTCCTGTGCCGGCCAGGCGCCTGGTGGAAAGGCTGGTGCACCTGCAGCCTTGCAGCGCCTGGAGGAGCCGAGCAGAGGAGCTGGTTGAGCACCCGTTGGACCTGGGCTTCAAATCCTCTCTTCACAGCTAATCCCTGCATCATGCTGGCTCTTTATAAAATGCTTCCGATTACTTTAAGAATGTTCCTGGGATGAATTACAGACAGTGAGATAAGTCATAAAGGTGAAGGGCCAACATGCCCCTCATCTCCTAGTTTGATGGTGGATGACAGCTGCCATCTAAGACAATTGCTCTAATCCTCTGCCCTTTGGAGCCACCAATAAAGTGACATGCAGCTGCTGTCCACACCACAGGGCTTCCCACAGCCTGTGGCCCCCAGAGTCAGTCACCCTCAGCTCCTGGCAGCCACAGGGCAGGCCCCAGCTGGGACAGGGAATCACCTAGGACAGAGCTCCACCTTCACCCAGGCAGGAACCCTGCGCCTCAGGCCACCTTGTGCAGACACCTGCTCTGGCCTGCACCACAGCCCCGTGCTCTTAGGCCAGGCCCTGACAAGGAGTCCAACATATAAACACAAACTCACTCACACATGACCTCAGACTCACACACTCAATCATATACACACACCCTTATACGCCCACACACTCACATAACCACAAACTCACAATCACAAACACAAACATGCACACTCAAACCCATGCACTCATATACTAACACACTTATACACTAATACAAACACAAGCATGCACTTACACACACAACCTCAAACTCAATCACACTTGCACACTCACACCCATGCACTCACTTATACGCTAACACAAACACACAAACACGCACTCATGCTCACACACCACCTTACACAATCACATTCACGCAAACACACACTCATGCTCACTCACAGTTTAACACATCCACACACAAACACAGTCACACTCACAAATACACTCATATAACCTCAAACACACAGACTTACTCTTACACACACGTGTGTGGCAACAGCACAGGGGACCTGGCTCAGGAATGGCCGCACAAGCAGGAAGGAGACCGGAGCCTCTGGTCTCGGTGTGGCCCGCGCCTTTACCTGTGGTTCCTCAAAGCTTTTGCACAAAGATGAGGATCTAGGCCTGTGTGTCTGGCCCTGCCTCATTCACCTGTCTCGTTAAATCGGAATCGAGTGACAGCACGGGCATGGACACAAAACAGTGAAGAGTCCGTGGAGGGGCAGGGGCAGCATCCATCAGAGATTTCAACAATGCCCCACGAACGTCCAGCAGCTGGCAGACAGGAGTAGCTGCACCCACAGAGTTGCAAAGCAGACCAGGGCAGGGAGCAGGGGTGGCTGCTGGACCAGAGGCATCCCCAAGGCCCCAGGCTGCTGGGGGCCTCTCCAACGAGGGTAGTAGGGTGAAGCAAGAACACGTAGGAACATGATGCATGATGAGGAGCCTCCCCGAGGGTCTCTGTCTCAGGAACTCCTGGACAGGGGGCCCCAGGACTCTCCTCTGCAGAACCAGAACAGAACCCACTGCTTGAGGCAGCAGGCGGGGAGTTTATGTCCCAGAGGAAAGGCCCTCAAGCTGGCACTGGAAGGGCCCACCTACTCACCCCACCGCTCCCCATCCCCGGGCCCTCCTCCTTACTCCTGCCTTTAAGAAGCAATGTCTTAGCCACGCATTTCCACTTACAAAGGTACTTGTTACCACAAGTGTAACACACCACACAAAGACACACACAGGTGATCTCTGTCCCTGGCTCCCCTGCCCAAGCCACCAGGGTCCTCCCTCGGGCTGAGCTCCCGCGCGTGCACGCGCACACACACAGAGATGGGCTTCGCTTCTGTGGGTGCCCAGAGACTCACACCCCACACGCTGCTCTGCAGCTCCCACTCCTACATCCCGGCCTCCCAGTGCACCAGGAGCTCGGATCCCCCCTCTACAGAGTGTATGCGGCAACGCGAACAAGCAAACAGTTTACACGCAGGGACAGAACAGACACACTGCTTCATGTTCGGAGCAATAGCTTCTTTCTCTCTTTCCTGCTCTCTCCAGCATCAAAAACCCAACAGAAACCTTTGCATGGTTGCTGTCCACACTTCATTCCATACACACGCACGCACACACACGCTGACAATGCACACATGTGCACATATGTATACACGCACCCACCAGGTGGTCACTGCCTCCAAAAATGAAACTGTATCCTATAGACTTCTCAGCATCTTCCTTTTCTCATTCAATGCCACCTCTCGGAGGAGTCTGTCACGTGGCTGTGCCAACATTTAGCCAAGCATTCTCCTACTCATGGGCACAGACTTTCCTCCAAGCGTTTGACTCTCACCGCAACACTGCAAGAGACTGCCGGGTGCAAACAGCCTCATGTCCTGGGGTCTGTGCCCCTGGGGAGCACAGCCCTGAGAGTGGGGGGTGAGTGAAGTGTCTGCGTATTTCTCACGTCAGGATGTGTGAGCAGAATGACTTCTAAAGAGGCTGCAGCCATGCGCACCTCCTCCAGCCATGCCCAATGTTGCTGCGGCCTCTACATCCTCCCTTGCAATAGACACCATCTCTCTTTCCATCTTCTGCCAAGCCGGGTAAAAAGCACGATCTCTACGGACTTTTCTGGGTATCTCCCTGGGCGCTGGGGAGTTTGAGCATGTCTGCGACAACCCCTCTTCCCTGGGCTGCCCGGTCACACTAAGCATTCATTTTCTAATATTGGTCTTTCTCTCCAGTTTGTAAGAGAATTCTCCATAGTCAATGGGTTTTTTTGTTTGTTTGTTTGTTGAGACAGAGTCTCACTCTGTTGCCCAGGCTGGAGTGCAGTGGTGCGATCTCGGTTCAACCTCCACCTCCCAGGTTCAAGCCATTCTCTCACCTCAGCCTCCCAAGTAGCTGGGATTACAGGTGTGCACCACCACGCCTGGCTAATTTTTGTATTTTTGGTAGAGATGGGGTTTCACCATGCAGGCCAGGCTGATCTTGAACTCCTGACCTCAGGTGATCTGCCAGCCTTAGGTTTGTCAAATGTTACACATATTTTTCCAAAACTCTCTTTATGGACTTTGTTGCTAATATATTAATATATCCACTCAAAAGTTGCCATTTTTATTCTGTCAATTGCATCTTTTTCCGCTTCTAGAGATCCTGGGTCAATGAGGACGGGTCCCTGATGCCCCAACTGTCTTTGGAGATTTCTCTTGCTTTTTACTTTTTACCGTTAAGGCTTGAATCCATCTGAAATAGATCTTCCCCTCATACTTAGATATGAACAATTTACAGCCACTTAAAAAGCTGAAGCAAGAAAAAGAATGACCAAGATACACAGGAAAAACTGAGCCCGGAAGACAAAGAGGTAATTCAAGCCCCTTTAAGGAGTGACAGAGGGAACAGTGATGCTATGGCGTCCACAGAACAGGCACCAACGGATGCAAAGCAGGAGCCACTGGCAGCAGGAAAGAGCCCCTGGAACATCAGCTGGTGAACAGCAGAACAAAACTGCACAGAGGACCTGGGAGATCACACGGAGTAAATATCAGAGAAATAAACCAGTAGCCAAAACGGCCTTCACAGGAATCGCACCAAAGGACAACGCGGGCCAGAGGTGCTGCAGGGAAATGACACGGGCGCTGACGAGGGTGACGAGGGTGACCAGGAGATGAGGAACCCTCCCCAGATGAACAGAAAACAAGGCTTTAAAAATTAAGTTAACTCGTGTGCTAACTGGGACAAATTTTAAATTTCACAGTATCAAAGAGAAGCAGAAGATGTCAAATTTCAGATAAAATGAAAATAAGACACCTAAAACTGAGCAAGAGCCAAGCTGTCCTCAGTTCCCTGTCAGCAGCACAGGCCCACGCTGGCGGTACATGAAGGGCGGCGTGCAAATTGGGCACCCTGCATAAATCAGAGCCCCGATCTAGGGAGAGGGACGGTCCCTGAGGCTCATGGCCTGAAGACCCAGGTGAGGGGAGACGTCGCCAGGGCACCTGGAGGGGTGGGTGCCAGCTAGACAAACTCAGGAGTTGTCTGCTGCGGGCAGGAAGGGCAGCTGCAGGGCTCTGATGGGTCAGCTGGGAGAACACGCAGAGCCAGGCAGGGTTCACAGAGCCATGAAGAACACTGACATTGGGAACCAGGCAGCAGGAACACCCAGAGGTGCCTGGGGTAAGGCAGCCAGATAGGAAGAAGTCAGCAGAGCCGGGTCTGGGAACCAGAGGAGCGAAGGGTGCCCCAGGAGATGCCAGAGCCAGCTTGGTCTCTCTGCTCTCCTGCAGGCCCGGGGACTCTGCTCACCCACCCTCCCATCCACGCATGTCCCTAAACGTTCCCTGAACACCTGCTCCGAGTCTGGTGCCAGACTATGGACCGTCCACTCGCTTGTTCTCACAGGGCCAGCGAGGACGCCTGTTGGCCCACGGCCAGCCCGACCCCACCGTGAGGATGTGTGAAGTGAAGCCCCCGCCTCAGGCCTGAGCATCCTCCATGCAGATTCAGCCCCACCAGGGCAACACCACTGACCTCAGCAAGCAGTGACGCCTCACAGCGTCCACAGGATGGCACTCACGCCTACCTGGCACACAGACACCACGGACGCTACAGGCCATCGCAGCCTCCCAGGATGACCGCAGGGGAAGGTCCTGCCGACTCTGTCAAGCACAGGCTCCAGTGGCGGAGTGGAAGGGCAGTCTGGGGTGGAAGTCGCATAGGGACACCGCTTGCCATGGAGCACCCACCGCCAGGTGCTCTGCACGGCCGTTTCCTCCGTGGCCCCCAGGAGGTCTGAGGAGTCTGGGCTCCCTCAACCAGCGAGTGCCCACCTGACTGCAGATGACGTTGCCCAGCCCAGGTCTCTTGCCGGCCCTCACAGGGGAGGGTGATGGAGAAGAGCGGGGTGCCTGGAAGTCACCCTGCCCGACTGCGAGTGTCACCTGGACCACGTCATGTCCTGTCCACAGCCTGCTGGATGCCGTGGGGCCAGCCTTGTCTGACTCTACTTCAGTGTGTCCTTCGATGGTACCTAAAGCAGGGCTGGCAGGTTCCGGGCAACGATGTTCCACCATCCAAAAACCAGGGAAGGTGCTGGGTGCTCAGAACCCTCCTGACGGTGCCCCAGATGTCACCATCACGCCATCAGAGGTGGGAAACAGACTCTGTCAACCCCCCTGGCCCGAGGGCATGTGTCTACTACCATCAGTAACACAGCCTCCTGGCCACACCACACACACCACCTGCCAGGAGTACAACACCTACCCCAGGGGGAGGTGACAAGCGCCATCCAGTCACAGACTGCCTGGGACCCCTAGTTCTTTCTTGTGAGTTCAGACCGTGTGTTCCTGAATACAGCCTGAGTGGCCACACTTAAGGAACGATTAAAGAGCCACAGTGTTCAACAGAACACACCACTGCTATGACAAATCCTCATAATGCAGGCATACGGCTGGGTGGCAGGGTCTCAGCGGAACCTGACTCCATGAGTAAGCGCAGCACAAAATGTTTCTGACACACTGATGACAACTACGGCACAAAATGGGGTTGCACGATGATAGCAAGCTTCAATAATAAGTGGCTTTGAGTGCAGGTCCTTACTGGAAAGGGAGCTATTCCACGCCTATCCCTCCTGGACATAGACCACTTCCTTACTCACACCCCTGCCCTGCCAGACACGGTCATTTGAAACCAACACCTGACCTGTGAGCATGCTCCAGAGACATCCCCAGCCTGCGGGGCCTCTGCCCTCAGTGCCCAGATGCTGTGCTCCCAAGGCCGAGATAGGCTGCGCGCCTCGATGGCAGCACAAAGGCTACCTCTGCTCACTCTGACTCTGAACTTGAAACCAAAAGCAGTGCCCCAGGCATCGGGCTGCCCCTGCCCAGGAGGCGTCGCCACCGCAGGTTACGAAGCCGTCCATTAACCGAAGCCACTGCCAGCGCTGTCCACACAGGTGCTGGCTCACAGGCCCTGTGTGCCTCTGGAGGTCCCAAGATGTCCAGGGCCCCTGACTCCATGAGTCCGTATGTTGCCAACATGAGAGGTCTGCTCCAGGCTGCAACACAGCACCTGTCCCGAGGGCTGCCCCAACGCCGGCGCCCTCCGCGCCACCAGTGGGTCTCTCTGGACCCTGCTGGAGGCCCTGTCTTCTATGGAGATCTCCATATCTCTCAGTGTGTCACCACAAGGGAGGGAGCACGAGACTCTCCTCCCCGAAACGGACCTACGATGCATCCTGCCTTACTTCGCCCAGACCACAAACCTGGAGCAGCCGAGGCACGGGCAGGAGGCCCCAAGGCCACAGTCTCACCACTGGCTTCTCACAAGGGGGCAGGGCTGACAGCTAGTCCCGGCTGGACCCAGTATTCTGTGCAGAGACCCAACGGGGTGAAGAGACCCCCAGGACCCTAGAGCACCCACCAGGGCCCAGGGCGGGCATCTCAGACACCAATGGGCACGGCCAGGCAGACAAGCCCAGGCCCAAGACTGATTGCCGCACGGAGCTCGGCCGCCGCCACTTTCTGCCGGGATTGTCTCCAAATGCCACGGGGGAGCACCCCACCTGCTTGGCTTTACACCCACCTCAAGGACCTCTAATTTTCCCTGAAACAGGAGTCCTATGGACATCTAAATGCCTGGTTTTCAAAAAGAATAAGGAGGCCATGGTCCCCTGGGGGAGACGTTGCATCCTGAGGCAGCCCCTCTGTCCAGCAACACGCAGTGCCCCTCCACTCAGCCAACATCCGGGGAATGCCAGCAGCAGGTGGGTGCCCTTCTCAGCCTGAGGACATGCCCTGTGCACATGGATCTGGCCCGGGAGACGCCCCTTGGACCCTGAGGCGTCTGCGGAAGAGCAGCCCAGCGGGCATCCATGACAGCTTGGGGACGTCCTTCCTTCCTGGGGGAGATGAGCATCCAGGCACATAACATCCAGGGGTGATGAAGGCGGGGAGGGCACTAAAGCAGAGTCCTGGATGGAGACAGAGTTGGCAGTTGGGGTCCACCCGATGATGGACTGGAAGAGGGAAGGCGTGGGCCCTGGGGAACGAATAGCTGAGTCACATGCTCAACGTGACCACAGCTGTCCTGACACGCGCCCAGGCTGGCACCCACACTGAACGTGCACCACCCAGATGGCAGCATCACAAGGACCATCGTACTGATGAGGACCACATCCAGAGGTCCCTGTCCTCACCTCCCACTCTCCTTTACAGGCCTCCATGGGCTCCCCTGGCTCTCAGGAACCGGAGGGGCCTGAAACGAGGACCCCGGGAACAAACGACCCCGGGAACCAATGACCCAGGCATGTCCTGGGCTCTTCCCTTGTTCACTTGAGGGATCCACGGATCTCCTACTCTCCTTCCTGCCTTGGCAGAGTCGGACAATTTGGCCTGAGGTAAAACAGTCTTTGAAACAAAGACGACACAAGCAGGCCTCCGTGCAGACCGCCAAGCTCTGTCTCGCTCCCCAGCAGACCGCCAAGCTCTGTCTCGCTCCCCAGCAGACCGCCAAGCTCTGTCTCGCTCCCCAGCAGACCGCCAAGCTCTGTCTCGCTCCCCAGCAGACCGCCAAGCTCTGTCTCGCTCCCCAGCAGACCGCCAAGCTCTGTCTCGCTCCCCAGCAGACCGCCAAGCTCTGTCTCACTCCCCAGCAGACCGCCAAGCTCTGTCTCGCTCCCCAGCAGACCGCCAAGCTCTGTCTCGCTCCCCAGGAAGCAGCCCTCTTTCCCCTCATTTCCAAGGAAAAGTGCCCCATGCTGGGCCCGCGGGCTCACTGGCACACAGCAGAATCTTCAGTGTCAGCCGCAGGGGCAGGACAGGAAGGTAAAGAGGAAGTGCTGTAGGGAAGGAGACACAAAGGGAAGAAACACGCCTCGCGCCAAGTGATTTAGAAGTGACAGGGAGCCCAGGGGCAAGTCACTCCGAGAAGGCAGGAGCTGCGGGCAGAGGCCAAGAAAAGCTGCTCCTCTGAGGACAGAGGGAGAGTCCAGCCAGAGGCCAGTGGGCGCTGGGGGTGGGAAGGCAGCAAGCCAGGTGACCAACCCAGGAAGGTGGGCCTCTGCAAGTGCTGGCTCCCGTGCAGGTGAGCGGGCTCCAGGGAGATGTGCCAGGCCGGTGCCAGGAGAAAGCAGAGCGTGTGATGACACTGGGCATGCCGGCAATCACTGACAAACACCAAGACTCACCCCATCCACCTGTTGTGGAGCCACTGCCCGCTTCTGCCTGTCACCCTCCAGTCCCTCAAGCACAGTCCAGCCCAGCCCTGTCAAGGTCTGCTCCTTCTTACCCAAGGAGGTCCAAGCTCCCAGGAGGGGTCTGGCAGGTCCCCTCGGCCTGAGCTAGCCCAGCACCCACCCTGCTCTCAGGGCACCAACTCCTGGCAGGACCTCTCTGGTGCTCCCCAGAGCCCCTACCTTGGTGGCCCAGTCATCTTAACCTAACTTTAGACCCAGGCTGGGCACCATACCCCTGGCAGCCCCGAGGAGCCCCAGGCTGGGGTAAGCGCCCTTTCTCCAAGTCCCCCTCGGCTGCCGGGGCCCCCTGCTCATCCTCTCCACTGGGAAGGCCAGACAGCAGCCCCTGCCTCACCACGGGGTCACAGGAAACAAAGGAGACAAGAACACCCAGCAAGGCTCAGCACCTGCACCCAGACACCAACAATGGGATAAGGAGACAGTGGAACTCTCGGGACCTGGCTGCAGGGGGACTCCGGGAGAAGAGGACGCAAACTGCAGGCTCCATCTGGCCGCTGGTGGGGCGTGGCCAGCCTGCTGTCCAGCCAGAGGCACCAAGACTCCACTGGGCTGGGATGGGGTGCACAAAAGAGGGGATGGGACCTGGGGTCGGGGACGCGGCATGGGCCCATGGGTTCAGAGCCAAGAGGGCCCTCATGAGGCTTGATTCATTCAGAGAAAGAAAACAGCACAGTAGGTTCTGGAGATCTGGACCAGGGTAGTAAGAAGAAATACCACTGAGGAATGCACGAGCTCTGCAGTGACCTGCGTGTGTGGGTAAATCAAGGATGTGCATATGCACACACACATCTATGCACACATTTAACTTATTATATAATTAATGTATATTTAATATGCATTTATATTAAATTTTACATGTGTTATAAATATGCATTTACTATGTATTCTATATCGTAATATACATACATATTTTATATATGTGTATCTCTAGTTATTGTATGTATAAACATTTGTTTTTTCCCATCTTTCCCTCTATAGTCAGCAAACATTTGAGTTCACCACGGGACTGACAGTAACCTTGTGTTTTGGAAGAACCACCTGCCTTTAAAAACTCTAATTGAATAGCTATTTGATGGGTATAGATTAATGGTTTCAGTTTTGCAAGATGAAAAAACTCTAGAAATTGGGTGCACAACCATGTGAATATAATTAACACTACTGAACTGTACACTAACAAAGGGTTAAGATGGTAAATTTTGTTAGGTGTTTCTTACCACAACTGAATTTTTTTTTAATATTTAAAAGCTGGAAACACACACACACCATCAAATAAATGGCCCAAACTGCTTGCTCACATGGATTCTTTCCTGCTTTGTCCCCAACTTCAGAGGCATTGCTGCCTACCGAGCTCCAGTCGGCCTTCGCGTCCCATCTCAGAACACGAGGGACGCCTGGTTTAAACGTCCCCGTACACGGCGCACACTTCCTGCGGATCGAGGTCACCCCTCGGCAGCGCCTCCCGGATGCGAGGAGCCAACACGGGTTCACGTCCTGGTAGCTGAGAAAATGACTGGCAGTGACTGAAACAACAGCATCCCACACACAACACACACATCAGGATGTTTAAAGTGTATTTATGGTGACTGAGCTGTCACCTGAACACGTGACGTACACGCGATGCTCTGAGGAAGGAAACCGTCTAAGAAGCAAGAGTCACGGAGCTGCCTCCCGCGACCGCCTTCCTCAATCACTACAATGAAAACACGCAGCGAGCTGAGCTGCAGTGAAGACAAACGACTCTCAGTGCTTCGTTTTAGCATATTCTAAAAATGCAATTTACAATTCAGCAATATCCTTTCTTTTTATGTAGTCACTACAACACAAACATGCCTCTTTGTTATCTCGAACTACATCTGCATGCAAAACACGCTCCGGCTAGGAAAATGGAAGTTCTGGGGAATCGAAACCCATTTTTCAAATCTGAAAGAGATGGAGAAATGAAAAGAAAGGAAAAGGAGAGGATAAAGGTACATGTTATTCACATGCAAAAAAAATGTAAATGAAAGCTGGTTTCATTTCCTCACCCCCAAGCTGGTCAATGATGTATGTAACTTGTCCCAAGAGTTTTCAAAATTACTATTTAAGTTCTATGACTGTACAGTGGAACAAAATCCATACTGGGCAAATGCAGTGTCATTTACTCCTCATGCTAAATAAATGCTCATCTTCTGGACTTGATGACAAGAGGGCTTCTCACCCTAGGTACCAATGACATCTTGGGACGTAAAATTCATTGTCCCATATGCTGTAGAATGTTCAGTGGCAACCCTGGCTTCAAACTACTACAGGCCAGTAGTACCACGCCCCCAGATGTGACAACCAAAACTGTCTCCAGACATTGCCAAATGTCCCCTGGGGGAGGAGGGTGCAAAACCTCCTAGGCAAGGGATCCCCTAAAATAGACTCAAGCCAGAGCGACTTAAGTCACCACCCCCCAGTTCCACGTCACACACACACACTCCATCAGCTGAGACTGCTCACTGGGCTTTGGGGGCCAGGGCAACACAGTCCCAGTTGCTCAGGCCCCCAAAGTCAACAGAGTGACGCAGATCACACACAGCTCCCTAGGGCCAAGGGCTCTGCTTTCGCTGAGGGCTGGGATCTCCATATTCCTCAGGGCAGTCAACGACAGCACAGACTCACGCCAGCAGGAGCTGCCTTCCCAAGTTAGTCAGGGCCTGCACCCACGTAACAGATTAAAATTAGGCACCCTAATTATTAAACTGTCACTGCAGAAGCTGGGAATACCATTTTTTTAAATGAATAGAATTAATGGATTCTTTATTTGCTTGCATTGGTGATACTCAGTCTGTCTTTTATTATCAAAGCAATCATAAAACGTTGCTTCTGCCACATATGCAAATTAAATCATTAGTATTTTTCCCAATTACAGTAACTGCTTATTTGTAATGCTGATCTATTCTACCAATTTAGTTCCTCTAATATTAATGATACTGGAAATGCTTTAATAAAACTCTCAGGCAATACAAGATACGCATTTGCTACTTTGTGCCTTTCTGATCATGTAATGGGTAGGACCACCCAGAGTGACGCAGATAGGCCACGTCACAGAGGCTGAATCCCGGAGCCACAGCGCTCTGCCTTCTACATGGGCCTCCACACAGGGCCTCCCTGACTCCTCCCCACAAAGGGGAGAAACAGCCCAGGGCTCCCGTGGGTGGGGCCAGGTCAGGAAAAGCCAGCCCACCGGGATGGGAGCTTTCTTTAACAGTTTACGCTTTTTCTTTTTTTTTTTTTTTAAGACGCAGTTTGGTTCTTGTTGCCCAGGCTGGAGTGCAATGGTGCAGTCTGGGCTCACTGCAACCTCCGCCTTCCAGGTTCAAGCAATTCTCCTGCCTCAGACTCCTGAGTAGCTGGGATTACAGGCATGAGCCACCACGACTGGCTAACTTTTTCGTTTTTTTTTAGTAGAGATGGGGTTTCACCATGTTGACCAAGCTGGTCGTGAACTCCTGACCTCACGGGATCCACCCGCCTCGGCCTCCCAAAGTACTGGGATTACAGGCGTGAGCAACAGTTTACACTTTCTAAAAACTCAAGTGTTCATTTCACTATGTAACTATCCACGTTACAGGCATGGTTGGCTTAATACTCAGCGTTCTCCATCGTGGTCTCACAGTCCAGTTCACGGATCTCGCCGCATTCACCCAAGGCTCCCATCGTCCAGGAAGATGCGCTTGTTTCCTGTGGCCACCCCGACTCTGGCTCCAGCCCGCAGGGGGAATCCTCCACCATGATGCCCCTCGCAAGCAGGAAGCCTTGGCACTGCTCTGAGCCCTGCGTCTTCCCGTAAAGTGCACAACCACTGAGCAGACCCTTGCTTGGAGGTTGGACAAACGTCAGCGTCTGTGAGTTCAGAATCTGAAAGAAGGATAAAGCTACCTCTCAGGAGATGGAGCAGGGTTTGGAAACAGATCTGATGACACGTAGGCAGGCAGGGGCAGGGGTGGCAGAGGTCAACTTCTTAAGCACACAGCCAGAACAGGTGCCTCCTCACCTGGCTCCTCTGAGTGCCACAGAGAAACCCACAGCAAGTGCAGTCTGGGCCACAATGAAGCAACAAGGAAGAGTTAGTTTTCCAAACCCAATACGCTCAAAGAGTGTCCAATCAATTACCATGTATTCCCTCTCTGTTCCCGGTAGGAGAGAGTGTGGCAAGGACACTACCTTGGCAGCTCTCACTCGAAGGCATGGGGTGAGGGGTAGAGCAGTGCCTCAGGCCAGCTGACCGCCCCTCCCTCAACGACGGCCGGGGCAGGAATGGACAACAGAGACTGGAAAGTGAGAAAAATGATACAAAGTGGAAACAGGACGCAAGCAGGAAGAAGCTCACCCACACAGTCCCATAGAGCGTCCCAGACAGCCTCAGCTCTGCCAACAAGGCCAGACGAGAACAGACGTGAGAGCCACCGGAGGGCAAGATGGCTGGAAGAGCTGCCACTGCTGGCACCTGGGCACCGTGCGAGAGGCCCACAAACATAACAGAGTGCAGTCCACTCTCGTCTCTAATGGGAAGCCAGCAACAGCCCGGACACAGACAGGGAAGCAGCTTGCGGGCAACCCTCCACTGTGCTCTGCAAAGGCAGAAAACCCAGGGGGATCTGGCTGCACACCACGGCGACGGGAAAGATGCCCAGGCTAATATTAGGGGCTGCCTGTATCCCAGGTCCTCTGTATCAGGTGTTTGTAATCTGGGATACCTGCGTGGGCTGAAAAGATCCATGAACTCCCTAAAGCCACATTCAAAATGACATATTTTAGCACCTCTCTCTATCATACGGAAATGTTTAATGAAAAAGAAAACTGAGGCTAGGCATGGTGGCTCCCACCTGTAATCCCAGCACTTTGGGTGGCCTGATCCCTTGAAGCCAGGAGCTCAAGACCAGCCTGGACAATATAGCGAGACCTGTCTCTACAAAAAAAAAAAGCCAGATGTGCTGGTGCACGCCTGTAGTCCTAGCTACTCAGGAGGCTGAGGTGGGCAGAAGGCTAGAGCCCAGGAGGTCAAGAAGGCAGTGAGCCATGACTGTCCCACTGCACTCCAGCCTGGGCAACACAGCAAGGCTTTACCTCAGAAAAAGGCAAAGGAAACGGAATACAGAGAAAGGCAAATGGCCCTGCATCCGAAGGAATGGGTCCTAGGTGGTATCGATGAGTCTGGTTTGTTTCAGTGGACACGGCCCCAGCACCACATACCCCCACGGCTCTCTCCCCTGCTTCTGACCCCTAAAATGCCGATGTGTATTCAAACACAAAGATGACATTTTAACAGTACAACAGCTTCAACAAAACTTCCAAATGCATCCGCCCTCAACCAAGCACCAAGAAGATGTGACACACACAGGCCCTGAGGAGAGGCTCAGGGCTCCTCTCTGCACCCCCCAGGTCCAGAAACTGATGGGGAGGCGCACACCCAAGGGCTCCAGCGAGCCAGGATGCAGGAGAACAGAACTGTGGACATTCTGTGCACAGGGACAGGGACAAGGCTTCCATGGAAGAACCCTTCCCATCCCTTCCCTTCCATCTTGACTCTCTCTCCCGAGCAGGGCACCTTGCTTCCCGGCTGCCTCCACAGGACTGGCACGATGGGAGGCCCACAGCCCTGACTGCTTTGAGTGGAGGTCCTCTCCCCAGCACCTCAGGTAAATGGTCTCCCCCAAGCCTCAAGAAGAAGCCTCGCCCTCAGCTTCCCTTAGCCAGAGGCGACACTCTTGGAGCTCAGTACCTGGGGGTACACAGCGGGCTGGCTGTCCTCAGCAGGAGGAAGCACTGGCTGGCAGTGGCAGGAGGTTCCGGGGGCCTCCGGGCCACCTCTGAGGACGGAAGAACATGAGGCTCCTGGCCCACAACTCTGCCCAGCTCAGCAGCAGGGAAGCTCTGCCTGCACCCGGCTCCCTGTTGGTGGCCAGAGCCGGAAGCAGAGCTAGAGCATGGAAAAGAGTGGCCACAGGTCCCCTGTTCCCTCGGAAGTCTCAACCTCAAGCCTCCCGCCTGCCTGTGCCAGAAGCCCTCGCAGCTCCAGGTACGCAGCACAACACGCGCATGCCTGTCCCTGACTCTACAGACGCCACCCTGGGAGCCCCAACAGGACACAGGGAGCCTGACTGCAGCCTCATCCACTACTCACTAAAACTCACCAAGGGGACAGGAGGCCAGGGAAAGCAGTGAGTGCCGCGGAAGCCCAGAGTCTATGATGACCCTTCTTGCTGCTACAGAATCAAAGAGAGGCCAGCTGGCCCTGAAAGCAGAGAGTCTAAGACAGTCTCCTACAGCTCTGCCCTGGGAGCCCCAAACAAGCCCTGGAGACAAGGTAAACACAGGCCCAGGGACAGGAAAGCTCAGGGGCGCCCTAAACAAGGTCTAAGCAATGAGGCCAGACCCAAAGATGCGGAGAAGGAATCTGGGTCGGGGTGGCTGGGTCAAACCCTGCAAGACCCTGCAGGCACAGCAGAGGGGCCTGCGTTTTACTCTAGACAATGGTGAACCGCAGGATGCCAGGACGAGGGCAGAGGAGGAAGGCTGACCGTCGGAGCACAGGGAAGAGAGGCGGGGGCCTGTGTCTCGGAGGTTCAGAGCGACAATCAGGTCCCAGCCCTGACTGCGCTGCTGGGGCTGGGGCAGCCACACAGTGGGAGTCAAGGTCACAGACGCTGAGACTCAAATGCTCAGACAGGGAATCAGAGCCATCCTCACGTTCTGTATGAAAATGGGTGGCACCAGAGGGACGAGGGAAGACCAAAGAGAGACGGGTCACACCAGAGGCAGATGACAGTGTGTCCCGGCCACAGGAGGAACCACATGACACAGGTTCAAAACCACCTTCCCAAGAGGAGCGTCAGCTGAGGGTGCAGGTCCTGGGGGCAACCTGGGGTGGCCGGCCAGCGAGGGTGTGAGGCCTCTGGAGCCCAGATGACTCCTGCAGGCCCACAGGCTGGAGCCCACAGATGTTGGCAGGTGAGGTGTCCGTGCAGATCCATGCTTGGAGCACCACTGTGTGTTCTAGACAAGCCGCCAGACTATGTCTGGGCCTGGAATTTAACAACGTAATGCTAGGAAACGAAGGCTACTAACACCGTACAGAAATCCCATGAGCACCGGCTTTAGGTGTAACAGCTTGACTTTCATAAACAACGTAGTCACCACCTAGAGGAGCAACAGCCATGTCCCAGGGCCTGGGAAGGATGGTCGCATGCGTCCTGGCTTCTGACCCCCCAGACCCTCCGTGGAGACAACACCGAGAACTTCCGCTGGGAACAAGGCTGGCCCTCGTCCAGAGAGAGCCCAACGCTAACAGTTAAAACACAGGGGTCTCCCTGGAGAGAAGAGAAGCAAGGTGAGAGCCGCGCATGAGGGAGGATTTTGCCACCCTCGCCACCATCAGATGTACCCATTTTATAGAAACTCTACCCTTCCTCATTAGGTGGCAGCGATCAGAGGTGAGTGGCTGTTCTCGGTTCACCAGGAATCACACCAGAGGAGCCAGATTGCACACGACTCCAGTGTAGGACCACGTGTGCACGTGTGTCCATGCGTGTATCTGCATGTGCGTGTGTGCGTGTCCAGGGTACACGAGTGTGTGGGTGGGAATGCTTGCTGTGTGCGGCATGTGCACAAACATGCATGTACATGTGTGTTAAGGAGGAAGAACACTCACCAGGCTGTAGTCCTAGAACTTCAGTGGGAGCTGAAGACAGAGAGAAGAGGGGACTGCCCACAAGTGGCCTGGATGGGGTCACCCACTGAAGCAGCCACGGGCCCACAAGCACCAGTATTGCTGCAGCAGGGGCTGGAGAGTGGCCAGAAGATCCCCCTGTGCGCCCAGGACAGGAGGCCACTTCCAGCCTCAGTCCCGCCGCTGCGTGCCCGGCCAGGACGACAGGGCCGGCCGCCACCAATGCGATGCCCAGGAGATACTCCCACCTCTTACTTTACAAAAGCGCCCCACCTTTACCCGGAAGAAACCCCCTCTGTAGAGGTGTGCGGATTGGATGTTACCTGCCTCTCCCTCCCGCCTGGAGACAGGACGAGGCACAGCACTCTGTGAGCAGAGACAGTTCCAGCCTGTCTTCAGGCAGCATCTGTGCCAGCCTTGTGCCCCAGCTGACAGGGACAATATGCTTTATACCCAAACAACTCAGCCAGGGCAGGGATACTGCGATTCTGATTGTGTGGAGAAGAAAACCGAGGCTTAGAGTGGTTGGGTCAATGGCACCAGAGCAGCTGGAACGCGGCTCCACCGGGATGCACCTGGGCCCTAAAAAGCCTACAAAGCCGAGCCCCTCCTCACTCTACTTTCCAACAAGAGTGCAGCCCTGAAGGAGCCGCGCCTCCCGCCTAGGGCAGATGGCTCCACGGCGCATTGCAGTGGGCACTAAGGAGAGCAGAAGGCGTGGGCTCAGGAGCAGTGGCCAGGTCAGATCCACACACCCACCCCACCGCTCTCGCTTGGGGCCGCAGCGGCCACAAGCATCAGACAGGAGGAAGGGCATCCTCGCCACAGGTGTGCAGGGACTAACGGATCACATGTCGTAACACTGGGCCCAGCACGCAGAAGATGCCCACTGCAGAAACATGGCAGGAGGTGGCCGAGCAGGTCCTCCTTAAAGGTGAGGGAGGCCGCGAGTTCATTCACCTCGTGCCACCTAGCTGTGGCTGGGGAAAGGCTGGGCCATTGACCTCCTGTGTTGCTTATCCTAACAACAATCCTCCAAGGAGGAAACCCTGACGTCCGCTTTGCAGATGGGTGGACCTGGATGAGGCAGGCTGCAAACTGACCACTGTGGCTCTCCGCTCGCTGGAGGGCCACAAGCTTGGACTTGGAAGCTCATCTGCCTGATCCCAAAGCACATTCCTTCTAACATATCCCTCACCCGCAGGGAGGCAGATGAGGTCAGTGGGGCTTCCAGAACTATCTGGGCCTGGGCCACGTTTGCATCTGCCTTCTCAGGCACCTGCCCACCCCTGCACGGGGCAGATGAGCCAGCATGGCTCAACCCCTCTCCGGAGCATCCTCAGATGACCAGCAGAGCCTTGGTCCTCTGCATGACCTGGGTGCCTGGCCCCAGAGGGCAGCTGAACCGGGCAGCCGGAAGGACCACCCTCTGGTCCCCACTTTGGTAGCCGTGACCCTGATCTGTCCTCCACCATCCTGTGGGTTGGAGCCCCCGCCCTGCCCCTCGGGGTCACTGGGCTGCAGCTGCAGGGACTCTGCCACACAGCCTCCTCCCTTCCCGACCCCCACTCCCCACTCTAAGGGCCCCAGGCTTCTTTGCATCCAGTCAGTCATCAGTGGAGGGAGTGCGCGGAGGAATCTCCCTGCTGAGCTACCATTACTTCTACCCACCTTTCGCATTGGCCATTTTGGCACACTTGGGCTCTGACTTCCAGGACCCCAGGTTTTCCCAGGAAGCAGCAGATACACAGGGAGGCCACTGTGTGTCAGTCTCCACTGCCAGAGAACCCTGCCGAGGCCTTCTCCCACAGGCCCTGGGAGCCCCCATCCGCCTCTGGGATTGAGAGGTGAAGCCAGCTGGACTTCTGGGTCAGGTGGGGACTTGGAGAACTGTTCTGTCTAGCTAGAGGATTGTAAACACACCAATCAGTGCTCTGTGGCTAGCTAAAGGATTGTAAATGCACCAATCAGCACTCTGTAAAAATGCACCAATCAGTGCTCTGTGTCTAGCTAAACGATTGTAAATGCACCAATCAGCACTCTGTAAAATCGCACCAATCAGCGCTCTGTGTCTAGCTAAAGGATTATAAATACACCAATCAGCACTCTATTAAAACACACCAGTCAGCACTCTGTGTCTAGCTAAGGATTGTAAATGCACCTATCAGCACTCTGTAAAATGGACCAATCAGCAGGACGTGGGCGGGGACAAACAACGGAATAAAAGCTGGCCACGACAGCAGCAACCCACTCTGGTCCCCTTCCATGCTGTGGAAGATTTGTTTTTCGCGCTTCACAATAAATCCTGCTGCTGCCCACTCTTGGGTCCGCACCAGCTTTAAGGGCCCTAACACTTGTCACGAAGGTCCGCGGCTTCATTCTTGAAGTCAGCAAGACCATGAACCCACTGGAAAGAAGAAACTCCAGACACATTTGAACGAACAAACTTCGGACACATCATCTTCAGAGCTGTAACACTCACCATGAAGGTCCGCATCTTCATTCTTGAAGTCAGCGAGACCAAGAACCCACTGGGAGGAACCAACTCCGGACACAGGATGGGGCCCACCCTTCCCTCCTAAAGGCCTGCTACAGGATTCTGAGGCAAGGTCTGCAGAACATTCAGTGTGGTGCCCATGCACGCTGAGCCCACACCAAGGCTGTTCTGGAACTGCTGCTGGAATTCATGAGGCACGAGGAGCTAAATTCACTGAGGACGCTACCGGCAGCTTCCCTCCTCAGCATCTGTCCACTTCCCCTTTCCTTCCTGACATCAGTGAATTCCATACCCCAGCCAGCTTCCGGAAGGGGCACTCTGCACCCCGGTCACAGTGACTGGTTTAGAGTTCAACACGTGACTGGAGCCAGACCAAAGGAGAGTGAATCCAAGACTTGCTAACACAAAGCTGCTGTCCTTCCTGATGGGTGTGGACCAGCCAGTGTATAACCCTGGGAGCAGCAGGCAGGGCCCATGTATCCCATGAAGCTGACTCTCCCAAGGTAGGGCAAAGAAGCCCCAGATGACACTGTGGAGGAGGTGGATCAAACCGTGCCTGAATACTTTCTTCTCCAGCACTTTCTGGGAAAACAAGTCAATCAATTCTCTAAGGCCACAGTACCTGTACCTTCCATAGAGAGATCCTACCTGATGGGGAGCTACCAGAAATACCTCCCTACTCAATGCTGGAAGCCAGCCAGGCAGTGCCTCATGCCTGTAATCCCAGCACTTTGGGAGGCCGAGGTGGGCAGACTGTTTGAGCCCAGGAGTTTGAGACCAGCCATGGGCAACATGGTGACACCTCATCTCTACAAATATACAAAAAATTAGCCAGCCATGGTGGCATGCGTCTTTGGTCCCAGCTAATCAGGGGGCTGAGACGAGAGAATTGCTTAAGTTGGGAAATCGAGGTTGCAGTGAGCGGAAATTGTACTGTAATGAGTGGTGATTGTACCAGTACACTCCAGCCTGGGCAACAAAGCAAGACTCTGTCTCAAAAATACATATATACATATTGGAAGCCACCCCCCCAAAATCCCCTTAGAATGCCTCTCCCACCCTCCACCTGGGGAGGAGCCGTGCCCACAGTGGCATCACACGGCCACAGCCCCAGCCCTGACCTCTCCCATCTCGCAGACGTCCTTCACTGCCCTTCACAGCGGCACCACCCCTCACTTTGCTACCAGGAGCTGCCACATGCCTGGTGCCCAGAGCCTGGACCCGAGCACCCAGCCATGCAGCCTCCCTTGAGACATTGCAGCCATACCCAGTAGCCTTCTGACGAAAGCAGCGGGCAAAATGCACACTGTCCTTCAGGTTCGCTGCTAATGCAAATCAGAAGCAGTGAAGATGGGACAGAAAGAATCAAGGGGAGGGAAAGCGGGGCAGACTGGATTTACACACAGCCACAGTCTCAGGGCAGCTCCCTCTCCCAGCACACTGGGAAGCATGATGGACAGCAAAGCCGTGGCATAGAGTGTCCATCAGACTGGCTTGGCACCACTGGTCTCGATACGAATCACACTGTGGCCAAGGCACAATCTGGACATGCCACAGCAGCTCAGCCACCATCACGAGCCGGGCTCCGCATACTGGGTAGGACACTGGCCCTTCAGATCCCTGACAAGCGCAGCATGCCCTGGGGGCTGACCGTGTCCGTGGGAAGCATCATGGTGCTTCTGAGCTTTCAAGAGTCTAATCCCTGTAAACTACGACACAGCCCCTGCAAGGACAAAGGCAGATAAGAGCTTGTTCTCAAACGGTAGTAAGTTCCTTCGGGGAGACGTCCACCACACCACGACCTCCAGCATGCTGAAGAGATGCCCTGAGCGGGCGCGGGGGCCTCAGAAAGTACTACAGGTGCATCCAAGGTCCGGTCGGCAGCAGGCCCCTGGCAGGGGACATACCCTACTCCTCACTCCTCCCAAGACGTGCCAGCAGAGAGGGCTGCGTGTCCTCAGAGCCACCGGGGGAGAAGGAAGAGGTAAGCTGAGCCTCGGCAGGAGAGACACTCACTCAGCAGACGACAAAGGACTCACTGAGGTGACGGGGTCATGACAGTGAAGCTGGGACCTCAGTCCATGCCCACTCAACACCCCAGAGCCATGGAACACAGAACATCACTGCCAATCACTCTTGTCCACTGCAGGCACATCGGCAGTGTGGCGAGCAGAAGTGAGCACATCCACCAATCAGACCCTCACCCCACACCCACGAGAGCACCGAGGAACCAGGAGAAGAACATGTGAAACAGAAGAGGAGGCCCTCTGCAGCCCCCACATTCCTCAGCTCTGGCCTCTGCTTAACCAGGAGAATTCTGAAAACAGAACTTTGCCAGAACACAGCCCGCGTGTGCTGAAGCCGGCACGCTGACACGGAAAGACGCCCTTCCTCAGGGAGGGGCCGAGAGAAGCATCGCACATGCTTGGTTGTAAACTCCAAAGCCCAAAAGGTCAACGTCCCCACCAGCTTGGGAGGTGAGCTGGATGCTCCCACACCAGGCCCCATCCTGCCCGGGGCCACCATGGCAGGCAGGGGTGGGACGGCCCAGCCCGGCTGCTACCCTCCATGGCAGCGGGCATGCGCGAAAGGGCTCTGCAGGTCAGCTGCGGCCCCAGCCGGCGACCGAGCTACGCTGGGCTGCGCTGCACACTCAGGGGCAAAGGAAAGCAAGCTGCTTCAGGGCAGGCACTTGAAAGGAGGCAAAAGGAAGGACAGAGGCACCCCAGTGACATATCCTTTGATGGTCCTTCTGACCTGGAGAGCCAAGGGGCAGATTCCAACACAGAGCCCTTGAGCTGGCAAACAAGTGTTCTCCAAAGAATGGGGACTGTGACCACCTCTGAGGAGCTCTTCAGGGCAAAATCTGATGTCAATTTCAGAGCGGAGGGGGTTTAACATGCCAGAACCTCCCAGTGGTTTAACTTTTGGCTTCCTTTAAAGGTCCAAAGGGTCAGGGGGCCACCCACATCCTGTGAGCAAAGACGCACAGTTAGCATCACTAATGAAGACACGCCTCACTTGTGTGGACCCACAGGCCATCTTCCCCTCCTTGTCCACAGCCCCCAGAGGCGGAATGGGGGTCAGCATCCTTAGCACACTCTAACCCCTGAGCTTACGGGGCTCGGACATGAGTCCTGGGGGTGGACAAGTCCTCAACAGTCAGCTGGGATGAGCCCCAGGCCACAAGGAGGACTGGGGCTCAGGGGCCCTTGGCCATGCTCTGCTGACCTGCTGGGGCCCCACTTTCTGCCACTCGACTTAAATGGCACAGTGCCAGCCAGCAAGGTCCCTGCAGATGGGCCAGGCTGAGCTCAGCCTCATAGTCGGAATTCTGGTGTGTAAACCAGTGGCACTGGGGTGCCAGCTCGGGTCCTCCAGCAGGTCCCCTCCAGCATGGTTTCTACACGGACTCCCGGCAGGCTTCAGTCCTGACAGCTACTCTACAGAACCCTAGACCTAGGCACAGAGGAAGCTCTCACCAGCACCGCTGGAAGGAAGGAAGGAACTCCCCTCTTCTGGATGCGGCCCCCGTCTCAGAGCCACTGGGCTGGGACCCCCGGCAGACTCCAAAATGTTTATGTATGCAAACATAATAAGGTATCATATTAAAATTATGATGCCCCTGTTTTGAGAGCTGCCCTTGCTTTTCATGCAGAGGCCCCCACAATAGCACCACCAACAAGCAGGTGCCCCAGGGAAGGCCTAGCCACGCCATGGGCCACCTGGAGGCCTCCTGGGGATGCATCCGAATGGGCCTGCCTTGACCAAGTTAGAACAAGAGAGATCAGGTCCATCACCCAGCTGGAGCCAGGCACCAATGCACAAAACAGAAAGAACAGAAGCAAACCCTCCATTAAATGCAAGAAGACTACACATACATGAAAAAGCAAGGAAGTCCTTTGTGGAGACCACACCTCTGCCCCACCCAGGCAGCCTGCCAGTTGGCCCGGGTCATTGCTGGCTCACGCACTCTGGCCTCAGAGACCTCAGTGGCCACAATGCTCTTTTCACCCTACTGTGGCCCCGAAACCCTGGCTCTGGCTAAAAAGGACCACACCCCATTCCCACCCACCCACCCTCCTCTCCCTCCTCCTCATCTGGGCCTGGCTCCTGCACCACAGCTCTCCCCACCAAGCAAGCCCTCCAGCCACAGCCCTGGTGCTCAGGATGGTGACCTGTGTGCACCTGCCTGTTTAGCTCCTTCTTCTCCTCTGTCCCTACCAACACCAAAGCCTCTTGTGGGCAGAGGCCAGTTTTCCTGACCAAGCCTGGGGTCACGGGGCCGGCCACTGCATCTGGCACAGAGAATGTGTTCAACTGAGTCTCATCTCATGTAAAACCTAGTACTTGGGCTGGGGTGTAGAATGAGAATTTGCAAAATAATAACTAATCAATTAGAAATACTTAGGGAACATGGCCCCCAGGCACCACCACCCCTCCACCCCCAACCCCACCACCAGGGAGGCCAGTGGAAATACCACAAAAACTTCTCTTCCTCAGTTTAAAAAAGAACCGCTCCAGCAAATAGCAACACATAAACCAGATGACGGGCCGTTCCCAAGGGAAAATGCAATCCCATCACTGCCTGAACAACACTCCCGCTTGGAACGCTGGTTCAGACTTTCAGGTCGTAAGAACTGACTTATTGTTTCAAGCTTAAACATCAATCCAGCAAAAGCACTTGGCTCACACAGACGGAGTACTTCATAAACAACAGTAAACTAACAAAGCCCAACACTCACGTTTTTAAACAGAGCAGACTCCAAAATGTTTATGTACGCAAACATATGAAGGTATCACATTAAAATTATGATGCTAAATAACAAGTGATTAAATAATGTCATTAATTCTAATTTAAAACAAGCAGAGAAAAACTCCTTCATAAAAGCACCACTCGCCTCCTCGCGCGCTGGGACCCTGGGCGAAGTGGCTGGAGAACAAGCCGCACACACCTGCCTTGACCTTGGCACAACAGTCGCATTTGCCACTTGACAGCTGTGTCGAAGGCCCTTCTCCCTCCCATTCCTTTCTGCATCACAGAGTCCCCTCCACTTGCACTTATGACATCTCCTTAGGAGCATATAATCTCCAAAATCAGGACCAAGAAGTTCCCAGATGGGGGCAGGGGGTGTCAGGAAACAACTCCAGAGCACTGGCAAGAACCCCGCAGAGGAGCCAGGCCAGAGGTGGGGGGCCTCACCCCAGCTCTCCCACCCAAGGCCCACACTGTGCCATTCACTTGGCTACTTATTCATTCATTCATTCATTCACTCATTCATTTTCTTTCATTCTACGAGCACCTAAACTGCCAAGCACAGGGTACAGAGCAGGGATGAGGCCCTCAGGGCCCCTCAACCCTACAGAGCCCCAGCTAGTAGAAGAGGTGGCATTAAACAACTAAGGTCACAATGTACTCTTGAAATTGCACAACGGGATGCTGTTAGAAAGGAGGAAAGAAGCTGTTAGGCTAAGTTTAACAGGCGGCCAAAGGATGAGAGGATGAGCATGAATTGAGGGGCCGAAGATGAGGGAGGTAAAGGGAGGCCGTTCCAAGGAAGGGGGAACAGTGTGTGCAAAGGCCCTGGGGTCAAAGGGGACTTAGAAAGAGCTAGGAAGCAAAGCAGGTGGCAGCTGAAACTCCACAAACAGAGCAAGTGCTATCAGATGACGCTGGTAAAACAGAGGTCAGGATCAGGAAGGCCTTCCAGGGCCCCGAGACCTTAGGATCCTAAGAATATGGGAAAGTCATGCCAGGGTTTCAAGCAAGGGAATGAGAAGTACAAACCTGCTGCTGGTGGAAACCCAGGAGACTGTTTGCAGGACGGGCTGTACCAGAGTCCGCCCAGACCCGGAGGGTCAGTCCCCACCTTGAAGAGCTTACATGTGAGTCAGAAGAACAAATGCCCCTAAATTTTTCTATTGCAAAGCATATTTATCAACTTGCCAAGGACTTAGAGTACTTTTCTTTCCAATGGAGATATCTACATTTTTTCAAATTACTACTGTAAAAAAGTAATACACGCTTACCAAAAACATCTCTACAATACCACTAAGCATAAAAGAAAAGTGAACCCCGTTTCCTCACCTCTGATGGTTACCTTAGAGACTCAAGTACTTAAAACCAGAAGGAGTGGCCTGGGGACTGCTCCAGACCCCGCCTTTCCCTCTTAAACTGCACACTTCTGCCTGTCTACATATGGAGGATGCCACAGTGCAGAAATGCCAGCGGGTTTAACAAGTACTGCTTTTATAAATAATGCAGCCCCGACCTCCACACACATCTGGATAGCCACACACTTATATTCTTTCCTTAGAATGGATTTCGAAATGTAGAACTGGGGGGACAAGGGGAATGGTATTTAAGATTTTGACACCTAAGACTTTTCTAGAGAGCAATTCAGTAATTACTATTTTATATTTATACATCATATATATAAATTTGGGGGGACAGCACAGGTCTCGCTATGTCACTCAGGCTGAAGTGCAGTGGCACAATCACACCTCACTACAACCTTGACTTTCCAGGCTCACCTGATTCTCCTGCCTCAGTCTCCCAAGTAATGGGGACTGCAGGCACACGCCACGGGTGCCTGCTTTTTTTTTTAATTTTTTGTAGAGATGGGGTCTCACCATGTTGCCCAGGCTGGTCTTGAACTCCTGGGATCAAGTGATCCTCTCACCTTGGCCTCCCAAAGTGCTGGGATTACAGGCATGAGCCACCTTGCCCAGCCCTACTATATTTTATATAATAATACATATCGGTCCCTCCAGAGAGCAAATGATAATAAATAAGAGCCAGCATTTATGTCATGCTTACTCCATGCCAGGCCCTATTCAAGGCAATTTCCATACATTAACTTAAACTCTGCAAAAACCTTACAAAACCGGAATTATTATTATCACCAGCAACAAGTATCACCAAACTCGCCAATATGATAGGCATACAGGAAATCTCCTTTACACCGAATTGATTAGTAATGCTAGCGCTTCCTCGCTCGCCGCCAGGACTCAGTATTCATACGCTCCGCTCACCTTGAATGGTGATCTCATGCTCTCCTTATTGGTCTGTCACGCTCTTTATATATTGACTATTAAGCTCACACAGGCATAACGTGTTATATATTTTTTCTCTTGTTGTCTCTTAACCCGGCTTATGGGTCTTTGCCAAAGAGATTTTTTAAAAACTCTTATCCTATTAAATCTGTCAAGATTTTCTTTAAGGTTTCTGGGTTGGTATTGTAAGAGTAGATTAACTTGGTCCTCAAATGCTTTCTTCCAATAACATCTTCCAAGGTAATCAACAGACTGAACAGCAAACACTAAAAGCTGCTCTGGCTGAAGTGGACTTGGAGCACCGGCTCCCTTCCATCACCCCCACCTGCCTTCAGGCGTCCTGGGGACTTTGCAAGAGAAGAACACGATGTCTTCCAGTTCTGCAGCATCACACGTGACATAAGACAGCAAGAGAAAGCCAGAACTACTTCCCAGACCCTGTGAAACACGCCTGTAACAGCTCCAAGGACAGTCGACACAGCACTAGAAAGTCTAACGACACTGAACTAGAAAGGTACTCCAAACTGTCCTCTTCTCTAAGAGGCTGTGTTGGCCCCAGCACCTCGACAAGCTGAACTTCAGCTTCAAGGTCACCACCGGCCCAGAAGCAGAGGCACGGAGAGGAACTGGCCTCTGGGACTGGAGATGCGGGGGAGGCAGATGGTCCATTTCATTCTACCCCCAGTTCCTCCAGAGGTAGAGCCCACCTGCAGGGCTGTGCTGACACCTACACGGTGAGTGCGTGAAACAGCACGAGCCCCAAGCAGGTGCCCATCTGGCATCAGCTATGGGAGCATGTGACAGCTGCTCGTGGCATCATCTCCTTGCTCTGGGAGACATCCTCATCCCGACAGTGATACTGGGAGTCACAGTGCAGGCAATCTATATAGAACCCCGACCTTCCTTCGAGGAAGTGAGTAGGAGGTGTGTCAGCGAGGCCGCAGCAAGGGGACATGTAGGACCCTGACCTTCCTTCTAGGAAGTGAGTAGGAGGCATGTCAGCGAGGCCGCAGCAAGGGGACATGGCCATTTAAGGCTGCAGGCACCACAGCCCTCATGCCACCCCAAAACAGGTCCCACTCTTCCCACTGACAAAAGCCCAAGAGAAGAAAACTGACCGTATAAAGAGAACTTAATCACCTCAGTGACACTTGTTCCCACAGAAACGCTTATGAGTGAGTTAAGGTCTGTTCAAAGGTAGCATCACTTTCGACATGGCACCCATCATCTGACATGAACCAGAAGGTGCGGTACCCACCTCTAATGTCAAGGCCAAAACCCAGAACCCACCACACGGCAGGGCATGTGCTGACCATCTGAGATCAAAACAAACACTCCCTCCAAATCCATCCTTTCCAACTCCTTATTCCAGGACACACTGGGGGCTGCAAACAACGGGGCAGGGGCTCAGTCCCGGTTCCACAGCCACAAGTTTAGGTGGACACTGGGCCCCTTCACCCTTCATGTCCCCCATCCCTGGCTACAGTCATCAATTCTGAGCCTCGGAGGGAAAGCCCGGCCACAGCCTGTCGCCCCGCTGCCTCTCAGCAGCGGCAGTTCTCTCGGCCTCTGCGGCTCCTTCGCGCCCTACATCAGGTATTAATATATTACTCATGGCAGCTTCTGAGCTATGAAAGCCCAGCCGTTTTCAATAGAGAACGGTATGGACGAATTCTACAGGAGTGATGAAATGTTTCTTCTGCTCCGGCAATTAAGACAGCATAAAGTCGCCTTTCCTTTGGTGCCACCCCCAACATCAAAGGATTGGAATTCAAAGCCATTCACGCTGCATTGAAACCTCACAATGAAGCTGGAGAATGGAAGTCGATTACTGGGCATAAATATGCAGTAGTAGTTAAAAGGAAAGAGTTATAACGAAATTAAATGCAGCAACCCCACAATGTGTGGAAACTTCCAGCACTAGAGCCCTCCTGGTAAACATCCATAGGGCATCCTTCTCAACCAGGTCTCTGGCCACAGAGAGTCCAGATGGGCTGCCTGAGCCGCACGTGGCCAGTGTCCCAGGTTGTTCTGTCCATCTTGCTACAGCAACAGCCCCCAAGGCCTCCGAGAACATGGCATTTGGGGATTTTTATTTTGCATGGCTAGGAAGCTGCTGAACACAGAACATTCTCTCTGGTTCAGGGCTCCGAGGCCACATCTGTCCTTCGTCCCTAGGCCTTCCAGGCCTATGTGCAGTCCAGTCATCTTCCCTCTGCCCCGCCCCTTAGCCCAGGGCTCCCCGGGGGGCACGCCTGCTGCCAGCTCCCCTTGCAGGAGAAAGAACCCTAAAGAGGGCAGCGTTGCATCTGCCTGCTGAGTACAGCCGGCTTCTTTTCTAATTGATCACTGCTCTCTTTAGGATGGGATTTGATCTCTAAAATAAAAGCCCAGAACCCAGAAAGCTATAGAAGTCTTACAATGTGTTGGGGTGTGTGTTTTTAAGGCATGAAAATACTTCCCTCCCACACAAATGTGAGTTCTTCTGGGGAAAGATGCCACAGATCCCAGAGAGTAGAATATCTGGGAAGGCTCGATCAGTCTTAAAAATAGGTAATTGAACACAAATTTCAGAATTCACAGGAGCTACCTGAAAAAAAAATTAAATTTCACATATTTTTGATATCCAAAACTCCGTTCTGATGAAACTTCTAACTGGGTGGCATTCTGCATTTCCAATTATAATAGAGTAATTGTGTTGCCATAGTTACTGCAAAATTCTGCAATAACTTTTGTTGCTTTGTAACTGCTGTAGTGTATATTTGTGTACAAGCAGCTGAGTTTTCTTAATTCGATCTCCCTCCCTTCCACCCTCCGTTTCCCCAGTCACCACTACCACCTTTCCTGGCTGGGTCCTGAAACCACCACACCAGCCTTCTTTGGACAGTCCCGAAAATAATGCACAGAATTATCAGAAGCAATTAAAACTCCAGGCAACCACGATCATATTACAAAAGAAAAAGTGAAACCAGGTCAAGGTGCAAACCTGCCAGTATCCCCCAGTCCTGCTGGGCTGGCGCTGGGCCAGGGCTGTTTACAGGTTTACTCCCAGGCCTTAACTGCTTCAGTGATTTGTGGGAATAAACAGAAAAGCCTGAATAGAGAAAAACCGGGCGGCAAAGTGACTACATAGGCCCTTTCCTCCCTCACGGAGAGCAAGCAGAACTGCTCTCAGCAAGCAATTAGGTAGGTCTCTACAGTCATGCAATTAGGATTTAGTTAAGAAAGTCATTAGTTTTAAAATAACTTAAGTTTAATTTCTGCAACGCTTTATTTGAAAATTGTGTCACAGCAGGTCAATTTACAACATGCAATAAAGAAAACACTCATATCAGCTGCCTCAAGTTATTACAAATTTTTGATGTGCATTAAATGAGTACACTTGGGTTCCACCCCCGGCCTTTCCAACTGATACGCACGGTCTCCTGCTATAACAGTGTCAAATAATTCAACGCTCAATGTAAATACGAGATAATTTGCTTATGATTCCGTGGGGTGTTTTCGCAACGCGGGGAAACGCGGATCCCACCCCCGAGCTGGACCGGGCCCCGTCTCGGCCTGAGGGCGCCCTGGCGGGCTGAGCCGAGGGGGTCCCGGGCAGCCCCCCCGCCCTCCCGCGACCCCCCAGGCGCTCGCAGCCGCGACGACACGCGAGGGGCCGCGGACCCCGGCAGGGACGTTTTTTTGCAAACTCACAGCATTTGACAAAGTTACATAAACGGCGCCCGCCCGGCCCCGGCGCCCGCCCGCCCCCGCCCTCACTCCCGGCGGCCCGGAGCCCACCTGCTCGGGGGGCGCGGGCCCCGCACCGGGCGACGGCGCCGCTGCCTGCCGTGCCCACCCCCGCGCCCCCGCCCCGGCGGGCGAGGCCGCCTCGCGGCGCGGCTGGAAAGGTCCAGAAGGGGCCGGGCGGCCCTGGGGACCGGCGGGTCCCACGGCGCGCGGCCCGCGCTGGCCCCCGCCTCCCACGGCCGCGCGCGGGGCGGGTGTGGACCGGCGGCGTCCACCTGCCGCGGGCTCCGAGGCCTGCAGGCTGCGCGGGGCGCGGGGCGGACGGCGGACAATGGCCCGCGGGCGCCGGGCCGGGGCTGCGCTTACCGCGGCGGGCGGCGGCGGCCGGCTCTAGCCCTGCTCGGGCGCTCCGCGCCGCATCTCCTCAGCCTGCGCCGCCACCCGCCGGCGCGCGGGCTCGGGCTCGGGCGGCGACAGCCGGGACGCGGCCGCGGCGCCGCCGGGGGCCCAGGCTGGGAGGCTGCTCGGGCGGCGGCGGCGGCGGCGGCGGCGGCGGCGCGTGCGGGCGCGCGGGTTCGGGCTCGGGCTCGGGCGGCGGCGGGGACGGTGCTCCGCGGCGGCGGCCCCACAACCTCCCCTCCTCATTCACAAAAAATTGACCCACGTTGAACCATGATGCTTCTCCCCCCTCCAGCGTCGAGCCGGGCGGCGATAGGCCACCCTCCACGCCCGTCAGCCGACCCGGCCCCGCCCCGCCCGCCGGCGGCTCGGCAACCATTGGCTGCGGCAGCCTTGCGTCACCTCCCCATGTGGGCCCCGCCCTCCCGCCTGGTTTCTAATGAAGAGCTCGTCAATTACGGCTCGGCCCCGCCTCCCGCCCGCCCGCCCCGGGCGCCTGGCCGGCTTTCCATTGGTCCGCTGAAACCTGCGCACGGCCCGTCTGCTCCCACCCCTCGCCCAGCGGCTGCCCAACCGCGGGGCCGGACGCCCCGTGAGCGGCAGAGAGGGTCCACCCCTGCCCGCCTCCCCGCACGCATCCTGGACCTCATTGGCTCCTGGAGCTGCCAATTCTAGGGGGCGGGGCGTACCAAGAGACGCTCCGGGCGCCAGCCGCTGGGTGCTTCGCGGTTGAGGAGGCGCAGAGACCCGGAGCCAGTAGTGACCGTAAACACGGGCCCCAGCCGTGTCTAGTCCCACTCGGTAGCCCGCATGGCTACCTAGAGGTCAGCACCGCGTGTCTGTGAGCCTAATTCGCGCTTAGAGGGCACACAATGGGGTGCAGGCTGTGGCGGGGAGCTGGCCAGGCCTCGCCGTTGCCTCCATCTTGGGTACTGGCAGTGGGTCACGTGGTACTGCGTGCGCACGGAGGCGCAGGGCGGCCCGGTCACCGAGTGCGCAGGCGCCGCTGGCCTCGCCCTACCCCGCGGCGGGAACGCGGCCGTCTGGGTGTCCATAGGGTGCAGGTCGGCCAGGCCTGCAGTTGTTTCTGAGGGTCGTGGGATGCGCTCGCCGGGTCCCTGCTTAGGCGGAGGGAGCCCGGCCCGCCGCCAGGGTCTCGAGTCACGGGCCAGGCAGGCGTGGAGGTGGCGCGAACTCCGCACCGGCCGGGCTGGTGTTTTAAGGCCGCAGAGCTTGGGGGGCTTGTGTTGAGTTAAAAGGTCGGCCCCTAGATTCCCGCAAGCGCCTTTGGTTGCCAGCTGGAGTGGGCGGGAGTCTTCAGTGGCCGCCTTCCTGGTGGTGATGTTTCCATATCTTTCCAACAAGAGTGTGACAACTTTTAAACTTGGGTGCACACACTGTCCCCGGAATCCCGCGTTCCAGGGAGGAAGCGCCTTTGACAGCGCGCGCTGGTGCGTGGGGCCTGACGGCGTGGGCCCGGGGATGCGGACCTGGCGGAAATGACCGTTGGCTTCGATTGTAGGCCATTCCTCTTAGATGAGCAAGGATCCGTTTTGACAGCATTCTCGACCTTTGATTCTTGGGGTGGAAACCTGTAGTTGTGTGGGTAAAAATACAGTTAGCAAAATAAAAATGCCAATTTTGCATTTCTTTAAATATCTCAACGAATAATTAGAAAACTTTGGTCATTGTAATAAGTGCTTACTCTGATATGGCTGAACTTTGAAGGAGGATTTTAAAACGATACAGCTGAAGAAAAGGAGAGCAATTACGGGGTTTTGGCGACTTGGCTGCTGATGGAAACGGTGCACTATCAAATTGTCAAAGAATGAAACGGTGTATAGCTAGCTAACATCTCTATGAGATTCAGTACCATTCGACAGGATTATCAAAAACATACAATCACAAGAAAATATTAAAACCTGCCTATAAGTCTACCAAAGTTAGTTTTTCACGTACAAAGAGAAGTACCTGAGCAAAAAGTCACGTGAGCGAGTCTGGGATCTACTGCTTGGCAGAGGTAATTTTCAAAGGTAGATTTCTATTAGAAGGAATGAGTAGCCCCATTGCCGCGTACCATTTAGACCTCACATGAGTCCTGAGAGGCAGTCCAGCAGCGTCAGGCACCACGCAGACGTTGGGTGGATGGTGCAAGAACCTCACTCACCATGTTTGGAAAAGAGAAACTTGGCGTGGGTGGCTGTGTCCGGCATTATGTGTAAGAGGGGCAGTCTGAAGGAGACCGGTGCACAGCCAATGCAGAGGAATTCAGTACGATAGTGTGCAGCGAAAGCAAACACGCTATACTGTGAGCTGTGTATAAGGAGAAAGGGGGAGTGACAACCCGAATGCCTGGGAGCATCCGCTTGGGACTTCACATACAGGCATTTGACAGAGTCCCAAACTCAAAGGAATCCCAGTGTTCTCACAATTGAAAGAAACCAGCACCAAAGATTCAAATTTTAAAAGCTAGGATTGGTAGATCCAATAGATTGGTAGAACTAGACTGGTTACAATCGGCAAGCTGGCCAATTATAAAATATACAAATAACAGTAACTTTCAGATTAGTAACATTCAATCAGTAATTAAGTAATTGTTGCATATTGAGTATGTGGTGAGCGTTGTGCTAAGCACTTTATATGTGTTAGAAAATAGGAAAAAATTCTCAATTAGCAAAAGAACATTTTAAGTACCTAAATGTAACGCTAAGTTCCAACAGAACTTCCTGGGAATTGTGAAAATCGTTAAATAGTTCATCTTGTAGAATAAAGATTTAAGAGCAGTCAAAAAGAAGAGAAATGAGGGAGGAACTGTGCTCCCAGAAAATAAAAACATGTCGTCTGGGCTCTGAAATGGAAACAACGTGATATTGGCCCAGATCAATACAAAATAATAGAAAGTAAAGAAATTGCCCCAAGCAAATGTACTGACTCCAGGCTGATACCCAGCCAGTATGTGCATGATCAGTGTGCTCCGGCTGCTCTTAATGGGCAGTTGTGCAGGCTGGTCAGTGTCTGTGCCTTACCAACTATCGACGAGTTTTAATACCACCCCTGCAGGGATTTAAAATACAATGAAAGTGGCTTTTCAAATCAGTGAGAGAGCAATATGGTAGTGTACCTGCTAATCATTTGAAGAGAAGAGATTAAAGTTGAAATCTTTACTCATCAAATGGAGTAAAGATTTAAGTTTAAAAAAAAGTACTAAGGAAAAACTCTGGACATCTCTATAGGATTGTGGAATATAAAGAATATCATCAACAGTCATAAAGGGAAATAATTGAGAATTTAGCTATGTTGTTATTAAAATTTAGTGTGCAATCAGTGGGAAAATGGATAAACCCCAATTGCAAAATACAAGGGAATACTCCTCATCTATAAAAAAGAATGAACTGTTATAGATGGTTGAACGTCAAGAACATCATAAAAGATGTCAGATACAAAAGGGTTTACACTGTATGACTCTGTTAATACGAAATTCAGCCAAATATGGGGTAGAGATCAGAATAGTTCTCTGCAGATTGGGGGCCTACAGAGGGTGGATTGGGAAGGACACGAGAACCTTCCTGGTCAATGGAGATAATACACTTTCTCTCTGGGATGTAGATCGCATAGGGGTAAATACTGACCAAAACTCATTGAATTTAAGAGTTGTGCCTTTCTCAGGAAGATTTTAATTCAGAAGAAAAAAAATACTAAAGGCAGTGGCTGCCCCAGTTTGGAGGGGAAGGGGGGACTTTTGGTGCTTCAGAACACAATAAAATTAAGACAGGTGAGTGGGGAAAGCATTTGCGTGGGATTCGTAGGGGCTGATCTTCACAGGCAGGAGGGCTTTCAGAACAGAGCAGCCTGTAAGTAAAGCAGGCAGGGACGAGGACAGGCAAATACAAAAGAAGAAACGCCCATAAATGTGACAGGATGTTCTCTAATAAGAGAAGTACAACGCTTTGTTTGATAAAAGCAAATGTGTGGAAATAAACACTATTATACAGCAACTGAGTAGAAACTTTCAGACAGCTGCTTCACCATACTCATAAATAAAACCCTCAACATTTGCACCTCCTTTCACGAGTGATTTCAATTTTAGAACCTCATTCAAAGAGACAAACACGGATGCTGGTAAACATTTAGCTCAAAAGTCCACAGAAACAGTGGTTGTTTGGGATGAGTGTGTGTGCATAAATCACCAAAAATAAGGGGTTTTATATCATGGAAAGAAATTCACTTTATAGTTTCAAGGGAAAAGAAAGACAAGAAGACCTCATTACAATGTGATGTAATATTTACAAATGAAAACATTTGTAGACACAAAAACAATGAGGAAAAATATGTATCCTAAGTGGAAAGTGAGAGCGTCTTGTTTTGCTCATCTGTTTTCTTAATTCTTCAGTGAACATGTTTTACTTTTGTAAAGATAATTCTTTAAAAAAATTCAAGAAGGACATGAAGTTCACTAAGGACATTGCAAGGTCTGAGAGCCTCTGTCAAGCGGGCAGGACCCGGGGGGCTGCAGGACGGATGCAGGAGGTGCAGCCTGGGCTGCAGTGGAGGGAGCAGGGGTGGGGTAGTTCAGGGCTCGTCTCGTAGCCCCAAGACTTTTTGTTTCCTTTTATATATATATATATATATATGCTTTAAGTTCAAAGGTACACGTGCACAACGTGCAGGTTTGTTACATATGTATACATGTGCCATGTTGGTGTGCTGCACCCGTTAACTCGTCATTTACATTAGGTGTATCTCCTGAGGCTATCCCTCCCCCTTCCCCCTACCCCACTACAGGCCCTGGTGTGTGATGTTCCCCACCCTGCGTCCAAGTGTTCTCATTGTTCAGTTCTCACCTATGAGTGATGTGGCACTATTCACAATGGCAAAGACTTGGAACTAAACCAAATGTCCATCAATGATAGACTGGATTAAGAAAATGTGGCACATATACACCATGGAATACTATGCAGCCGTAAAAAAGGATGAGTTCATGTCCTTTGTAGGGACATGGATGAAACTGGAAAACATCATTCTCAGCAAACTATCGCAAGGACAGAAAATCACAGTCCTAAGACTTTCAACTCTTCCAGCTTCATCCACATCTTTCAGTGGACCCTCTGCCCTCCAACACTTTATCCCAAGACCCACTCCAGATACGGATGATTCAACCAGGTCATTGAAATAAGTAGCGAGAGACCAACAAAATAGCTGCTAACAGACGCTCCCCTGGCTCCCCTTGCCCGGCTTTCAGTCTTGGGTGACTGATTCAGTGGAAGTGACCTTGACCGAGCACACACATTTAGAAGCTACCAACGTTGGCTTGAGATTTTTGCTTTAGTTTATGTTTTTTGAGATAAAATCTTGGGGTCATTAGCACGTAAGGAGGAGCTGAAGTCACTAGAGGGGGTGAGGCCAGGTAGGGAGCGGCTAGAAATGGCAGGAGCAGTGGAGTCCAGGAAGAGAAGAGAGAAGAGGCCGAGAGCTGAGAGACTGGAGGCTGGGGGACTGGGAAAAAGTCCTCCGGACAAGGCCTTTGCTGTTCAGGGAAGTAAGTTTGCACATGATTGCTATTTGAGGAATTTAAGTGCCAACTGTCTTAGCTCAGGTCGAAAAGCAGAACCTGAAACAAGGATATAGATGCAGCAGGGATTTGGGAGGAGGCCCCAGGAGGCAGGAGTGACAGACCTGGGGGCTGGAGATGGGACAGGAAAGGAAGGACAGCCAGTCTTGGGCTGTGATGTGCAGTTGGCCAGACTATTCATCTTTGGGAAGGAGGGGGAAGCTCGACAGAAAGATACCCTGGAGAGGCCGGATAGCCTCCTTCGACAGCATGAGTCCTGGAGCAGGAGGCCAGGTCAGGGCCCTCATGCTCAGGTCTCAGACAGGCTCTAAAAACCCCAAGCAGGAAAATCCTCAAACAGGAGGGGGCCTCTGAAGGAAAGGGGAGGTGGTGAGAATGAACAGAGATGAGTCTACAGGTGGGGGCAGGAGGCTGAAGATGGCAGCCTTATGTTTATAATAGATATAGTCCCGAACTGAGACCCAGGAATAGAGATAGGATGATGACAACAATAATCAACATGTGATGCGCTTGCTATGAGCCAGGCACTGCTGGAGTGGCATTGGCAGGGTATTGAAGAGAGAACTGAGCAGGCAGTGGCTCATGCCTGTAATCTCAGCACTTTGGGAGGCCGAGGTGGGTGGATCACGAGGTCAGGAGATCGAGACCATCCTGGCTAACACAGTGAAACCCCATCTCTACTGAAAATACAAAAAATTAGCCGGGTGTGGTGGCGGGCACCTGTAGCCCCAGCTACTCGGGAGGCTGAGGCAGGAGAATGGCGTGAACCCAGGAGGCGGAGCTTGCAGTGAGCTGAGATCACACCAATGCGCTCCAGCCTGGGTGACAGAGCGAGACTTGGTCTCAAAAAAAAAAAAAAAAAGCATTGCTGAGTGGTGCTGAGGGCCCACCCAGTCAAATGCAGTGTTAGTAATGGCACCAGGGTCATTTATCTTTTCTGGTAGCACTGAGAAGGCCAGCTGCAAAAATCTTGCATTGTTGGATAGATGCAAGGTTGGTGGTAGGGCTGAAAGAAAATGGAGCAAAGCCCTAGGGGTGCTAGCTATGGTGGTGGGCCTGATTCGCTGTGGGATCCAGGCCGCAGAGGATGGGAAGGGCAAAAGGGCAGAGTTGGATGGGAAAAGGGCAGGGGTGAGGACATGGAGGTTCCAGTGAGCTCAGTGCCCGGGCTGAGTAGGTAGAGCCCAGAGACTTGTGGAAAGACATTATTATTTTCAGCTTAAGATTTCAGCGGTAGGGGAGAGGGCAAAGCTCAGGATCCTGGCAAGGGGGCCGACTTGCTTACCTGAAAGCATTCTCATTACAAAGGACCTAGGAGTGCTGCCTAAAAGTCTGCGTTTTGAAGAACACATGGCTGAGTATATACAAGCGAGTAAGGGAACTCTGTCAAGACAAGAAATCTCCTAAACTGATGCGTTAGTGAAAAGCCCTTCCTGATACCACTAACTCAGGGGCTAAGGTTTGAATTCTATATCCTTAGTGAAAGGACAGACTAGAAAAAATCTGCCGAGTAGAACACAGAGACAACGAGGAAGAGCGTCTGTTTCCACCTTGGTTCTGGGTGGGGAAAAGGCTTCTTGCAAGTTTGTAGCAGGGCCTACCCTCACTTGGGCTTGATACATGCTACCTGCACAATCCAGGAACTCTCAGGCCCCAAAAATAACATGAAAAGTAGTCCAGTTGTGGGATACTCTTAGAACTTCTGGCAGAAGCAAACAGTGGCAATGAGGGAAACACCGTCAACCTAGGTTACACAGGATTCCCAGGAATAGAGCCTCACAGGAAATGAGCTCACAACCGAAGATGACAGGACATAAAGATTTTATAGAAACATATAAAATATTATATAAGTTTATAAAACCCAAAGGAAGCAATTTACCATGAGCAAGAGTCAGCAGATGAAGAACAGGATGATGCCTCCAGCCAAGGCACTGAGATTATAAGAGAGCTTAAATATAAATGTTAGAAATTGCCAAAGGCATCAAGGAAGTTACATTGACTATGAACCAAAGAAGAAGACACTAGGAAAAAGGAGAGTGGAATTTTTCAAGGAACCAAGTAAAATACCTGCACATGAAAAATGTAGTCATTAAAATTAAAAATTTGGTGGATAAAATAAAAAGCATCTTAGAAAACCTTATTAGCAACTTGGAAAATGAGACCAAGGAATTTATCCAAATGCAGACCACAGGATAAAAGACATGGAAGCACCTCTTTTTTACTAGGAGAGTGGTGGCCATGTGGGTGCTTGGGACAGATCTCCATTACCTGGAGGTGTGGTCTGTGAATGGCTTACAGCTGTATGTCTTTTTCCAGAGAGCTGTTGTTGGTCAAAGGGGAGTCACCTCACCTGGAAATGCTTGGGAGTTACATCTCTCCACTCCGGGATGGCCCATGTCTGACCCCTAGGGATAGGAAGCCCAGCTCCCCGTGCAGCAAGTCATGCTCCTGAGCTTCCCATGGGCTCAGGCTGAGCCTTGGCTGGCTTGAGCCTAAATCAGGACCTTTCCTAACTTCCCGCCACCCTGCTGTGCATAGTCCTTCCTCTGGCCCTACTCCCTGCCCTGCCATCCTCCCCTCACTTCCTGGCAGGGTCCTCCTGCGAGTAATCCTCAAGAAAGCATTTGTGCAGGAGCCCTCACCTTATGCTCAACCTCTTGGGTATCTGATCTAGAACAAGGTGTTCCAGGAGGAGAGACTGGAGGAGGAGTGAGATAATGACTGAGAAGTTCTTAGCATTACTGAAGGAGGGAGATCCTCAGGCTCAGGAAGTCCTGCAAGCCCTGAGGATGATAAGTAACATGATACACTGGACCTATTGTAGCGACACTGCCCAATGCCAATGCAAAGAAAGTTTTCCTAAAAGCAGCCACAAAGAAATGGCGGGTGGCCACCTGAGGAATGATCACTGGACTGATAGCAGACTATTTGCTTTTGGGTTTTTTTTTGTTTTGTTTTGTTTTTGTGTTTGTTTTTGTTTTGAGACATAATCTCACTGTGACACCAAGGCTGAAGTACAATGGCCCAGTCATGGCTCACTGCAGCCTTGAACTCTTGGGCTCAAGTGATCCTCCCACCTCATCACCCTCCCAAATAGCTGGGACTACAGGCACACACCACCATGCTTGGCTAATTTTTTAATTCTTATTTTTAGTAGCTTCTGCAGTTAGAGAGCAAACTGTGCTGAAAATTAGGCCCAAGATTACAAAGTGATAGAGGCTGAGTTCATACTCCATTGAGCTTCTAGTATTAAGGTCAAGTGTAGGGTCTTTGATGGGGAAAGAGTGGGATCCTAGATGTAGGAGAGGAACATTTCAGAGGATGCGTGTGAGGTCCTGGAACCTCCAGACTCTCCTACGGGCCCCGGGTCAGCACAAGTGACCTTCCCCATGCCAGAGCGGAAACTCACTCAGCACCTATAGGGTCTGCAAAGCCTTGGCTCAGACAGTGCCTCCCAAGGTGAGGAGCTACCTTCCCTCATTGTTTCTAGGGCGACTGTCAGCTCCTCTGGATCAGGCAGGAGGCTTACAGCCCCAGTTACAGGAAGAAAGGGATCATTCAACAGAACCTTGGGAGCTGACAGATATAACACGGGCAGGAACAGAAGTATAGATCCTGATGGTGCCGATGGGAGCAGCACAAACCCAGGAGAGAGAAGACGTAGTCACGCAGGTCCCTCTCTGTGACTCAGGATTTCACACCCAGGTGAGGACACAAGGAACCAGAACTGGTGGGTTGCCAGAATGTTCCTTGAAGCATAGAGACAATGGCCAACAGTGGTGGAGGGGAGCCGCCAGGCCTGCCTTGGGGGTCAGTAAGGAAGGGGTCAGGAAGTCCAAGGGGTGAACGCACTGAGAGAGATGGATCACATGAAGTTCCCATAAGGAACACAGGACTCTCCCTGCATTCAGGTGGCAAGAAAAGAAATTTTAGGAGAGGCATGAGCATCATTGAGAAAGCTGGAGGTGTCTGTCGTCAGTAGGACAGGGCGGAAAAAGGGGGGGCCTTGATGAAAATGAGTCCTCGCGTGTTCTTGCGGGTGGCAGGATCCTGAACCACAGGGGCAGTGGCAGTTCACCATCTGGGGCAAGGTGCGTGTAATTTCCATGACGGGCAGCAAACCGGGACAGCAGACAAGGTGCTCAATTCACAGGTGGTGGTGGTGATGCCAACAGACCAGGGAGGTCCTGGGGGGCCTAGAGACAGCAGCCAATGGGGGCACTACTTTCTAATATAGAATCAATAAAGGCTGGTGGTGGGCGGACAGAGGCTGGTGTCAGCTGCCACAAGGAAAATCACAACCCCTCACCCGATGTTCGGACCTGAGCCAGTTGTCAATCACCAGTCCAGCTATGAAGGTCCTGAGGTGCCACAGCCAGCTGATAGACTAGCTCTTTTCCCCATGCTTCCTCACAGGACCTCCAGCCATTCAGAGTAACTGTCCCCTGGGGAGCAGGAAAGACCCGGGCCTGGGGAGAACTGCTACATACAGGATTGAGCTGACACTGAAATCAGAGGTGCCCCTACAATTCTTGTTCAAGAAGGGCACACACAGTGCAGGTGGTATCTGGGTCTTGCTGTGTGAGTTATCTATGGCTGCATAACAAACTCAACAGCTTAAAATAACCCTCATGAATGATCTCTTTTGTGTCTGTGGGCCAGGAGTCTGGGTCCTCTGTGCAGTCTCACCAGGCTGAAATCAAGGCGTCGGCCAGGACTGAGTTCTCATCTGAGACTTGGGGTCCTCTTCCAAGTTCACTCGTGATAGTAGCATTTGATTCCTTGTGGTTGCAGGACTGAAGTTCCTGCTTTCTTGCTGGCTGTCAGCCAGGGCCTGTTCTGAGCTCCTACAGGCCACTTGCCATTCTTTGCCACCTGTCCCCTCCACAACAAAGCAGTCCGCTTCTGCCTGGCCAGGAGGAGGCTCCCTCCAGCTCAGCATCCCTCTGATGTCTTTTGAGTTCACTCGATTAGTTCAGTGTCACCCAGGACAATCTCCCTTTGACTGTCTCAAAGTCCACTGCTTAGGGATGTTAATGACACCTGCAGTATCCTTTCTGACATACAAGATAATGAAGGGTTGCAGACTGTGCCACCCCAAAATATGTCACTTTGGTAAAGGATCATTTCGAGCTAAAGGCACCTGAAAAACAGCAGACACAGGAAGGATGCTCTGACCTCTCCACTGACTCCTGAAAATAGGAGATAAAATCTGTGTGAAAGATGCCCTCCGTTGTCCCAGCAGCAGAAGAAATGTTCTTCAGTGGAAGTCGGAGCTGAGAAAGTGCTGTACAAATGGATCTTGTTAAAATAATTCTTATCTTCCCTTGGCATCCCACATAATTTAGTTACTTTCCTGCAATTGCCTCTCTTTGCTCAAGAAAGTATAGAAACATTTTGGTTTTGCTGGTTCTTTCTGTTCATTTCCTAATGAGGTTTCCTGTGTTACCTAAAATTTAGATTAAATAAATCGGTATGCTTTTCTCCTGTTAATCTGTCTTATGCCAAGTGAATTCTCAGGCCTACCTGGGAACCCTAAGAGGTAGAAGTAAAGGGTTGCCTCTCCTACGGTTGCATAATTGTGGGACGGATAGCCCATCATATTCGCAAATCCTGCCACCTGTCACTACGAGCAAGAATCTTGGTGCCCTCGAAGAATTCTCCTTCCCACACCACGTCTGTCCCAGTGGGTCTAAAGGATTTGCAGACCTCCCTGTGCCCACTTCTCTAGCCCTTGACTATATGTGGTACTGATTCACTGGTACAGGTTAATCATTTTTTTGTGACCTAATGTATGGTCATGATCAGTGTTTATCAATGTTTCATGTATGCCTGAAAAGAATGTGTTTCCTAATTTAGGAGTGCAAAATTATGATTATGATTATGATTATGATTTTCGAGATGGAGTCTCGCTCTGTCACCCAGGCTGGAGTGCAGTGGCACAATCTCTGCTCACTGCAACCTCCGCTTCCCGGGTTTGAGAGATTCTCCTGACTCAGCCTTCCAAGTAGCTGGGACTACAGGCACACAGCACCATGCACAGCTAAATTTTGTAATTTTTAGTAGAGATAAGGTTTCACCATGTTGGCCAGGCTGTCCTGACCTCACATGATCCTCCCGCCTCGGCCTCCCAAAGTGCTGGGATTACAGGCATGAGCCACCACACCCGGCCAAAATTATTTTGATATATAAACATCAGTTTAAGTTTAGGACGGATGTACTTAGTAGATTGCAGAGCCTTCACCTGTTGGGCAACAGGGGTCATGGTAGGAATGGCCCAGGGTAAGTCTTTGACATGGCCTCCCTGCTCTCTGGACCCCTGCCCTGGACAAGACAGTAAATCAGTTGCAAGAAAATGGAGTGCAAAGAGATAGTGTGAATAAATCTAAGCAGGCGTGAGCTATAGCACACATGATATAACACAAGGTGATGGGTGGTGTCTGGCATATAATAATATAGCTTATGAGGCATGAAGGGATGCCGGAGTTGAAGCTCTCTACATTCCTAGTATTGGTGGGAAGTATACTTTTATATTTTGTTAAGCAAAAAATGTTTGTTCAAATTTTTAAAGAAAATACTAAACCACTTGAAATAAAATATATAACTTCCAAAGCGGCAGAGGGGACAGAAAAAAAGAAGGGAGAAAAAGAAGTGGGAAGATCAATCCAAATGGGGAAGAACAAAAGAGGCATAGAAAGAGTAGGGTAAAACCAAAAGTGAAATCGGAAAATACATCCACGTATATCAATATTCACGATGGATGTAAATGGACTAAATTTGCCAGTTAAAGACAGATTGCCAGGTTGGGCTTAAAAATAAAAGCCATCTCCCTATTTTTTTTTAATAAGTGATAGCATGAAATATGAAAATTCTGCAAAGCTAATAGTCTGGGGGGGGGGCAAAAAATAATGTTTTTAGCCAACACTAATCACAAGAAGTATCTGTTGTTATAATATCAGTCAAAATTGACCCAAAGGAAAGAAAACATTTTTGGAGATAAAGGTGACCACTGCATAATGGTAAGAGGGACAATTTACCAGGAAGATAAATCAATTTAAACTTTTTGCATTTAGTGATTTAGCCCCAAAATAATATAAAGCAAAAAATTTACAAGTTCTAAGGAGAAATTTATAAATCCGTAATATTGGAGAATACTACTCATTTGGTAACTGATATACACAAGATTTGAATTAATTAACGTGATTATACTAATGTCCCCATATCAAAAAGAATCCTACACTCCTAAATGAGGAAGCACATTTTTTTTCAGGCATTCATGGAACATATAAACACTGGCCAAGGCTACACACTAGGCCACAAAGCAAATCTCAACACGTTTCAAAGAATCGATATCGTACAGAATATCTTCTTTTACCAAACTGTGATAGGGCTAGAAAGCAATGGCAAAAAAGATGACATCGAGAGAATCTATAGGCAAACGATTTGAACTGACAAGGAAGCTCAGGAACTTTTCCAGACGTAAGATCCATACATCAAAATTCATCGTATTTCTATACACAGAAACACTCAGAATTCTAAAGACGCCATTTACAACACAAAAACTTCATGATGCATAGGGATAGATCTAACAAAACTTGTAAAAGATATTTGTGGAAACAGTTGTGAAACTTCTTGAAATATATTTTAAATGGAACCAAATAACTGATGGTATACACCGAATTTCATCAATTCCGAAACATGCATTTTTTTCACATTTTTAACATCTCAGAAATCAAATATGTCTTAAAATTAACTGTGTCATAGTTTCGTGTCATAGATCAATTGGCAACACTTTCTGTCTCCTCATAGCACATAAAATAATGGTACATCTTTTACTTGATAGCACCTTGGATTCAATTAAATGAATACCATATCCATGGATGGAAAAACTGAAAACTGTAAAAATGACAATTCTCTTTGATGCATTTTAAAACCTCAATGCAATTTCTGGCAAGTCACTTCTGAAAATCATTAAATAGCAAAGAGCTGAGAATAGGCAAGGCAATTTTGATAAATAACATGGTGGTGGAGGGGAGGTGTTTTAACCAAATGTCAAGATCTATTCTAAGCTTTAGGAATTGTGCCACATGGCCTTGGCACGGGAATAGACAGAGTGGCATAACAGAACAGGGTCCAGGCAGCAGCACATGTATGTATGGAAACTTGATCTATGACAGAGATTGCATTACGGAGCAGAGGAGAAAGACAACTAAATCATGGATACTTGGACAACGGGTTCTCCATATTAAACAAAAGAAAAATAAAATTACTATTTCACATCAAACACATACACCTGGCAGAAAAATAATCTATATACGAAAAAGTAAAACTGCAGAGTCTTAGAAGGAAATGGGGTAGGAATAGTTTTATGTCCTGTGAAAGGATTTCTTTTCTAGCACACAGAAGCCATAAGCCATAAAGGAAAATATTAACAAATTCGACATCACTGTTCGATGTCATTAGCCATTGGGGAAACGCAAATTCAAACCACAACGTGCTGCCACTTCACACCTATCTGCTTGGCTGAAAGAAAACACGGTGGAGACGATGATGCTGATGGGGACGCAGAACAGCTGCAGCTCTCACACCTGGCTGATGGGAACGCGAGGTGGTGCAGCCAATCCAAAAAAAAGGCATCTTATTGTGTTGCAGTTTTTTCCCATTGGTCAACACCCACCTACCATATATATGACCCAGTGATGTGGTTTGGCTGTGTCCCCACCCAAATCTCACCTTGAATTGTAGCACCCACTGTTTCCACATGCTGTGGGAGGTAGCTGAATCACGAGGGTGGGTCTTTCCCATGCTGTTCTTGTGATAGTGAGTAAGTGTCATGAGATCTGATGGCTTTTTGGTTTTTGGTGTTTTTCTGTGTATGTGTGTGTGACAGAGTTTTGCTCTTGTTGCCCAGGCTGGAGTGCAATGACATGATCTCGGCTCACCACCACTTCTGCCTCCCAGGTTCAAGTGATTCCCCTGCCTCCTGAGTAGATTACAGGTGCCCGCCACCACACCCAGGTAATTTTGCATTTTTAGTAGAGATGGGTTTCTCCGTGTTGGTCAGGCTGGTCTCCAACTCCCGACCTCAGGTGATCTGCCTACCTCAGCCTCCCAAAGTGCTGGGATTACAGGCTTGAGCCACCACGCCTGGCCGACCTGATGGTTTTATAAAGGGGAGTTTCCCTGCACAAGCTGTCTTTTCTTGTCTGCCACCATGTGAGACGTGCCTTTCACCTTCCGAGATGATTGTGAGGCCTCCCCAGCCACATGCAACTATAAGTCCATTAAACTCTTTTTCCTTATAGATCACCCAGGCTTGAAGATGACTAATACACCCAGCAATCCTGTTCCTCTGTATTTACCCTAGAGAAATGAGACCATGTGCTCCACAAAAATCTACATGCAGCTGTTTTATTCCTAATAGCCACAAACTGGAAACAACTCTAAGGTCTTTCAGTGACTGAGTGGATAAACAGAGTGGTCCATCCATGCAATGGAACACTACACAACAAAGAGGAATAAAGGATTACGGACACATATGATAACAAGCATGGACACGTGGTCATTAACTCTTCTACTTCTCTCTAAGCTTGGAATATTTAACATTGGTATCCAAAATAAGACACACACATACATACAAAATAAATGTGGAGGACAGTTCAAAGATCAGAATCTTTCTCTTTCAAGATTTTGTTAGTATTCAAACAGCCAGTGGTTTTTTACCCAGTGCCCACCTTCCACAGTGGCCAAGCAACTCTGGCGCCTCCTCTCTTGTCCATTGATGAACTTTCTCACCTCACACAGTTCACTACCCTCAAAAAATTTCTATTTCCTTCCTTCTTTCCTTCCTTCCTTCCTTCCCTCCCTCCCTCCCTCCTCTCTCTCTCTCTCTCTTTCTTTCTTTCTTTCTTTCTTCTTTCTTTCTTTCTTTCTCTGTCTCTCTATTTCTTTCTTTCTTTCCTGACACAGAGCCTCACTCTGTCACCCAGTCTGGAGTGCAGGGGTGCGATCTCGGTTCACTGCAAACGCCGCCCCCCAGGTTCAAGTGATTCGTCTGTCTCAGCCTCCCAAGTAGCTGGAATTACAGGCGTGCACCACTACACTTGGTTAATTTTTGTATTTTTGGTAAAGACAGGATTTCACCATGTTGGCCAGGCTGGTCTTGACCTCCTGACCTCACATGATCTACACACCTTGGCCTCCAAAAGTGCTGGGATTACAGGCATGAGCCACAGCACCTGGCCAAATTCTATGTTATTTCTTTTTTTTTTTTTTTTTTGAGACGGAGTCTGGCTCTGTCACCCAGGCTGGAGTGCTGTGGCCGGATCTCAGCTCACTGCAAGCTCCGCCTCCCAAGTTCCCGCCATTCTCCTGCCTCAGCCTCCCGAGTAGCTGGGACTACAGGTGCCGCCACGTCGCCCGGCTAGTTTTTTGTAGTTTTTAGTAGAGACAGGGTTTCACCGTGTTAGCCAGGATGGTCTCGATCTCCTGACCTCATGATCCGCCCGTCTCGGCCTCCCAAAGTGCTGGGATTACAGGCTTGAGCCACCACGCCCGGCCCAAATTCTATGTTATTTCTTAATCCTGTTTAGAAGCATTGCCAGTTGCACAACTGAAACTCATAAAATTTCATCGGGTATCAGTCTTAAGAATTAAATTCTGTGGAGACTATTGAAGTAAATTATTTTTATATGAAAATCAAATTACATTTTTCACTAACAAGTAGTTTCTAAGACACAAAAGAAATTCCAAAATGTCATAATGAAAATTCAAATAAATGTGTGTGAGTGTGGGCAAATAGTTAACACTACTTTTCAAGTTCCCTGTGATGCTTTGAATTCATTTTGTTGAGAAAGAAGGCACTTAATATGAGAAATCATGTTTCATCAGGATTTTACTTTTAAGTGGAAATATTCTTTGTTATTTCTTGACGTTTTTTAGCATTAGATGATTAAAAGCCCCACACGATCATAATTTAAACATCTGAGCAGTGACTGTGTGTACAGACACTGAGGCAAGCCCATGGCAACCCTTGCAGCCCCCTGAGAGACAGGTGCTCCTGGCATCACATCGTACAAACACAAGAAGACTTGGGGAAATAAGAAAGAACCTGTGTCTGTCTTCTATTCCCTACGGAAGCCCTTGCACTTAGCATGCTGCCCAGCAAGTAGTGGGCATTTAGTGAGTAGCTGCTGGGTGAATTATTCCAGGAACATCTATGAAGGGCAGAGCTAGAGAGTCTGGACCCAGGTCTAACTGAACCATAAGTGTGTGCTTTTAATCAGTACCATAAATTTTGTTATTCCTTTCTTTAGTTCCAACCCCCATTGGACATCTCCTTTCTAAAATGGATTAGTAGGATAGGACTAATTAAATAATTACTGGATAGGACTAATTTAATAACTCCTTTATTAAAATGAAAACCACTCTCTGCTCTGTAACACCAAAGGTGAGAATCCTTTAGAAACAGTTTCCACACCTTGCTGTACAAGCCTTTGAATCTGTCCTTGGGAGAGTCACGTGGAGTGTTTAGCACTGGAGGTATTTCATTATACAAGGCATCCTCTACCCCAAAACCCCAGGGCTTAGTTCCCAAAACCAGTGCTGAACTCGCCCAACTACACAGAGTACCTCAAAGCAACCCATGCAATTACTATATAAACACAATAATAGGGCATCTGTTTTTTAATTTTAATTTTATTTTTTCCCACTAAAATATTCAAGCAAGAAACATTTGGAGATTTATATTCAGGGCACAAGACCAAATGGCATCTGAAGCATTTCTTTGTTAAATATAATTAATTTTTCTTGGCTTTTTTCCCCCATCATGACAAAGCTGGATCTGTACCATTCATTCTGTTTATAGGTGCCTCTTTTCCTTCCCCAAAGATTCTCTGCAATCACCACAGAGATGCTGGAGGGGAGACGGTAATTCTGTTTCCTTTCTTGTCCTCCTATGGCCAAATAGGAACCAGGCACTTTGAGTTACTTTAATTTTTACAAACAAGCAAACAAACAACCCTCAACTGGGCTTTCATTTTGTGTAAAGAAAGTAGCTGAGCTCATTCTCTTTCACTTAGATGGGCATCCCAGCCGCTGAGGAAAGGGTGGGTGGTCGATATGTGTGTGTAGGGGAGACAAAGGAAAGATTACGTCTTTCTTTTCCTTGTTTTTTTCCTAGAAAAAGAAAGACTTATTTGTTTTATATGTGTGTGTGTGCGCGTGTATATATTTATATATACACAGGCACACACACACACACACACGCACACACCCCTCAATTAGAATCTAAAAAACTGAAGAAAGGGAGACTACATAGCAAATGTTATTTTTCCAATAAAAGATATATGTGGTCTGGCCCCTGGGTGTTGGTTTTAAGTGGAGACATTGACTTCTGGCTGACTGATGAGTGGAACATCCTTCTCCTGAAATATTGATAGTAGATTACACGAAACCACAAACTATCTCCATAAAGCACATCATTTCGAATCCTAATGGTGTTTTCTTGCCTCAGGATGACTGCTACTTTCATGATATGATGGCTTTATTCTATCTTGGGGAAAAACTTTTTACCATACTGCTAAATTAACTTGTCAAAAGGCTTCAAACTTCGGAAGCTTTTACAGCTCAATTCAGTGCTATTATTCCAGATTGAATGGGAAGGCCATGGACTGTAAAAGCTTGCAAAAAATAAATTTCACAGGCTTTCATAGATGGAGTGAAATACTTACCTTTTGTTCAGGTTGTATATCTTTATTGAAGACTCTGAGAATAGCTGCATATAAATCCGCGCTCTTACCCTGAAACACTGTGTTTTTGTCCATTGCTCTTGAAGGTCCTACCCAGTGTGCCCTCTTGATAACAACTTGTTCCTACAGAGCACAGTCAGGACGAGAGCACTCTCCAAAACACGAGGGCAGAGGAGAAGACAAAGACTCCTGCTCCTAGAAGGAAACTTGGTGTTTTTGAATTCTTTTATTCTCGAAACAGATTCACAAAGGATTTGATGGCTAATTACTGCTTACAAATGCAAGCCAACTGTCATGGCGCTTTACAAGGTTCTATCTGTAGATCTGAGAGGAAGGAAAACAAAGAAGTGGCTGGATCAATGTCAGCGCTCGAACTGCGAATGGACCATTTGGAACATCAGGGAGGTGCAAATGTCCAACATGAAGTCAAGTCTCAGCATCCACCTCCTGAGAATGCCGGGACAACGAGGGGTTGGGTCAGTGACACACATGTGAGTTGATTCGTTGGGAGGAAATGCTGCGTTGATGAGAGGGGAACTGGTGGCCCCGTGCAGATGCAGCCCAAGGCTCTCACCAGGCAAAGCCCCCACCTGTGCACCTGGCACTGGAAGAATCCAGCACTGGTCTGGGAAGACATTTGATATGATTTGCCTCTCCCTTCTGTAGGTAATTTCTGTTTTTGCAGAATTATTTCATAAGTAAATGTCCTTGGTAGATGCTGGTGTTTCTTAGCCTTCTGAGGAGGTTAGTCATGCTGGCTAGGCTGCCCTGTGGTCTTGTGGGTGGAGGTTTTGAAGATCTCTCCTCAATCAATAAGAACTTATTTCAGGCCAGGCACAGAGGCTCACACCAGTAATCTCAGCACTTCGGGAGGCGCAGGCGGGAGGATGGCTTTAGCCCAGGAGTTCGAGACCAGCCTGAGCAAGATGGTGTCTATAAAAAGTAAAAACACTAGCCAAGTGCAGTGGCACTTGCCTGTGGTCTCACAGCTACTCAGGAGGCTGAGGTAGGAGGACCGCTTGAGCCCAGGAGGCAGAGGCTGCAGTGAGACATGTTTGTGCCACTGAACTCCAGCCCAGCTTGAGTGATGTTGCAAGATCCTGTCTAAAAAAAAAGAGAGAGAGAGAGAGAGAGAAAAGAAAAGAAAAGAAAAAAGAAAAAAACAGGCTGGGCTTGGTGATTCACACCTGTAATCCCAGCACTTTGGGAGGCCAAGGTGGGTGGATCACCTGAGATCAGGAGTTCGAGACCAGCCTGACGAATATGGTGAAACCCTGTCTGTACTAAAAATACAAAAATTAGCCAGGCTAGGTGGCTGTTGTCTGTAGTCCCAGCTACTCAGGAGACTGAGGCAGGAGAATCGCTTGGACCCAGGAGGTGGAGGTTGCAGTGAGCCAAGATCATGCCATCGCACTCCAGCCTGGGCAACAGAGGGAGATTCCATCTCAAACAAACAAACAAACAAAAACTTATTTCAGCATTTTCCAAACTCAAAATGCTCAAGATAATAAAAAACACTTAGATTTTGTGTGTCCGTGCCCCACAGAGTTGACAAGATTATTGGGAAGGCAAGGTGTGTAAGTATACCACCCATCTCTATGCTCCTCATGTGTATAGGCAGGTTTAAAAGCCTTGATTCTCACAAAGCCTTCTGTATTCCCCAACCCTAAGAAATCTTGTCTCTTGAACTTCTTTGGGAACACAGCCTTCTTCTCTCGCAACATCTCACAGCTCCTGTCTCATGGAAGGGGTAGTTGCAAGTATGTGCTATTTCCCCTCAGATTGAAAACGTCTGTGGGTTGGATGATGTCTTAGTCTCTCTCCCCAACACCCGTCCCAGTAGTTCACACACATAATAAACCTCTGGGGGTGGGACCCAGAATGAGTATTTTTAAAAGCCTCTTGAGGTGCCTAATGGACGGTGAGGATTGCAAACAGCTGTGCTGGGTGACCAGGAAATCAGGAACTCCCTCTGGGTTTCTATGACTTGCCAGGGGAGGCTCACCAAGGGATGAAGGTTGGAGCTAGGTTATAGGGGGCAGGTGTGGCTGAAACACCGGCCCAGGCAGCAGTGCATTCAAGGTCTGGGAGGACATGGGAAGTACAGGGCTGGTACAGAGGCTGGTGTCTGGGCGCGTGACCAAGGCTGCATCCCTTGCAAACAGAACTGGAATCTTGCTCCAAGGAGGGTGTTGGGCCACCCTGCAGCCAGGGTCACCTGGAAGCTGAGTGGTCTTGAGCAATTCAGATCTTCAGGATTCCGGCCTGGGCAGTACTTCTGATTCACTGTGCCCCTCATGGCCACTCCACAGGGCACCTGCTCCCACTTAGATGGAGTTCTGGGGCGGGGGCTTCTGATCTGCTCTCCTGCTTTATCTCTTAATGCCATCCTAAATTGGATGGACCAGTTAAGAGAGAGGGTGGGGAGAAGATTGCTGAATTTTTCAAGGAGGACGGTCACCCCGAAATGGATAAGCTGGAAAACCTTCTCACGGATGCTCTATTATTGCCTCCTTAAGATTCTCATCTTTTGCTCTGAGCGGCTTAAGGGAAGTAGGAGGAGCAAGAAGGGGATTTACATTCACAGGAGCATCTACTATTTGCCAGGCTCCATGCTTGGCATTTTACATATGGCTCATATGGATTCTTTGCCACAACCCTAGGTATCTATCTACCTGATTTTCCAAGAGGAAAATCGACTGCTCAGAGAGTCTGGGCAGCTCCCAAAACTCACATGATCAGGAGGTGGCAGGTCAGGGGGATCTTCTATCTGTCCACCTGGGGCTTTCCCTATACACCAAGCCACCTTCTGTAGTTGCCAGGGATGGAAAACGTGGCCCTGGGGGTGTAAGGCTGAATCTGACCAGGCAGACTCTGCACCCAGCCCAAAAAGCAGAGGAAAATGCGAACTCTTAACAAAGTCAGAGATTCATTGTTTGTATTAACAATGGATTTTGTTGGCCAGGTACGTGGCTCACGCCTGTAATCCCAGCACTTTGGGAGGACGAGGTGGGCGGATCACCAGGTCAGAAGATCGAGACCATCCTGGCTAACATGGTTAAACCCCATCCCTACTAAAAATAGAAAAAAATTAGCCAGGCGTGGTGATGGGCACCTGTAGTCCCAGCTACTCTGGTGGTTGAGGCAGGAGAATGGGGTAAATCTGGGAGGCGGAGCTTACAGGGAGCCAAGATCACGCCACTGCACTGCAGCCTGGGTGACTGAGCGAGACTCCATCTCAAAAAAAAAAAAAAGAAAGAAAGAAAGAAAAAAACAATGGATTTTGTTTGCCAGAGACACTTTTCAATATTGAAGTTTTTTTTCCAGTAGATGTTTTCTGGTGGACTCAAAATATAATTGGGAAGTTAGAAATGTGATTTTTGCCAAGCTATCTTTACCGCACACACAAATAGATGAACTCGATGGACAACTTGAGTTTTATCCACGGTGACTGCATCTGTTGCATTGGCCTTCATGCTGTCAGTCTCAGGCAGCAAGAACATGAGCAATACAGGAACCAAAGCAAAGCAGAAAAGAAAAGTCATCCACGAAAAATGCTCCTAGGAGTTTGAGAAGCGTGTCGCTCTTGAAAATAGCAAACACAGAATGTAAGTCAAGAAAAAGGAGAGAGGAAAATATCCTGAAACAGGTAGAGAGGGTCAGTATGAGTGTGTCTAGAGATGTCTACACAGATGACACCTATGTTATACAAATGTGCAATGGACCGAGTCTTTGCGTCCCTCCAGCATGTGTATGTTGAAATCCTAACCCCCAGGATAATGGTCTTAGGAGGTGGGGTCGCTGGGGATCAGGCCACGAGGATGGAGCTGTCGAGAATGGGACTAGCACCCTTATGGAAGGGACCCCAGTGAGCTCTCTTGCCCCATGAGGGTGCCGTCTGTGGACTGGGAAGCAGCCCTCACCAGGCACTGCATGTGCCAGCCCCTCAATCTTGGACTTTCCAGCCCCCAGAACTATGACACACAAATGTGTGTTGCTTAAGCTCCCCAGTCTGTGGTGCCTTACCATGGCAGTCTGTGCAGACTAAGACAGCCTGGGTGTATGCCATGGAAAAGATGGAAGCTGGGTTCTAAGTTTAATTGGTACCTGGTACCTGTCTGCTTCCTTCATTCCCTTGCTAAACCCAGGCCCCTGGGCTGGTAAGAGGAGCTCTCCACATGAGGGTGGGGCGGCCCTGACAGTCTTGGCCTGCCTGGATCCTCAGCATCCCTGAGGGCTTGGCCGCACTGCCAGCTCCCCCAGAGGCCCTCCCTGGCCCTTGCGTTTCTCTGTGACAGCCCCTGATGGTTTCCACCTGAGGACTCACCAAAGCACCTTGGCTGCAGCCACCTGTGCTTCCACTATGGTCTGGCTCCTGCTGCGAGGGAGCTCCAGAGAGCAAGCGTCTTCCCTGAACCTCCAGGGGAGGCCTCCTGAGGGCATGGAATCAGAACTAGAGCAGCTCATAGGCTCAGCACCCCTCCGAGGTGGGCCAGAGGGCTCCACACCTGGGGTTCATCTAGGGCCCAGGTGAGGGCAGCTTTATTGTCCCATCAGTCTCACACCCCCAACCTCAACCTTTCTGCCTGGACACCAAGGGCTCCCAGTGCAGACTGTGTGTCCAGGGAGCCCACTGCATGCACTGTGAGAGGGATCCACAGCTTCCAAGTGCCCCATGCACTGGACCAGGGAGAGGGCTGTGGAGGAACCCAAGGGCGGTAAGGGCTGAGGACTAAACCAAGGGCATGGGGTGAGCCAGATCACAAATGACTTTTTCTAGGTGTTTAAATAAAAAAAAAAGAATGGCACCAAGAAACATTGTCTGTGAGAGTTAGGTTCAGAGAGAGAAAATATGTATATGAAACACGTAATTTTAGGGAATGGACAGAGAAAAATGGCTTTGAGAACACAGATTTACATGTTAATTAACATGAGAATTTTATAGAATATCCACTGCATATATGTGTGTGTATGTTTGTGTGTTTGTGTGTACACCCATACACACCCTCATTCTCCCTCATCGCATGGGGATTCATGCGAGACTGAAGTTTCCTTTACCGAAAAATATCCAGAAACAAAAGAGCTCAGAAGACTTTGAAGGACACTGAGAGGAAGAAGGAAGAAAAAGAAGTAAGCAATTGTACTTTTTACGGGGTGGGGGAGGAGGGAGACAGACAGAGAAAGAAAGAAAGGAGAGGAGGAGGGAGAGAGAAGCAACCGTCATTGCCCACGGCCCTGCAGTGGCGTGTCCAGGACAGCCTGTTTCGGCATCAGAGAAAGATTGACTGGCAGCCAAAATGTTGAAAAGATTGTAGCTTGCTCTCATTCCTCCTGGTCTCTTGTGTTTGGCTGTTTTTCCTGTGAGTAGCCAGCCACTGTGCTAGCATCATGTCCCCAAAACATGGCATCCAAAGGAAGAAACACAGTGTTCTCTGGACATTTACTCGGGGATGTCCTGAGTAATCACTGGAGGTTTGAAGGGAGGCGTGCGGAATAGCAAGTGTATGAGTCTTTCTGCCAAGCGTTGGGAAGCTCCTGCTGGCCCGAGTGGGAGTCATCCTTTTCTGAGACTCGGAAGCCTGGGGTCAGGGTGTGGAAGCTGTAGTCCTCACAGATGACCGCTACTGGGCACGGCCGATGCCACGGGGTCACCCACACCAAGCCAACGCTCCCCCGGCCTGCCCTTCAGCTGCCCCTGCACTGGGCGGCGGGGGAGGTGGGGTCCCTGCTTCCTGGGGTGCTGACTCAGAGCTTTGGATCATGGCCTGTCCTGGACCCCAGGCAGTACTGACGTCTTTTCACTTTGGAGTCCAAAGGACTTGGTGAGTAAAGAATTACGGGCTCAAAGTTTATGGTACCAGAAACACCTTTTAGAAATAAGTTGCACAGCCCTGAGTGAAGTACGAGGCCCAGACCTTTGCAAATTCCACTCCCATTTACGTTGGCCAAGCCCAGCTCCTCCGGGGCCAGCTACATTCTTGTCCCACCTCCCGTCATCCCAGCCATCCTTTAGCCCAACTCTTTTGTCCAACGGCCTTGGCCACATCCTTCTATCCTTTGCCTTGACCAAGCTGGGCCTAGCTCAGAGGTCAGCCGAGGGCCCTGTCCTTCATGGAACTGGCCAAACCTGATGGAAACTCTTAATCCCAGAGCCATGCAGACGGTTGCTGACAGTGTTATCACTGGCCTTCCTCCCCTTCTACCAGGTCGGGAGAGAATCACCGCACCGCCTGTTCCTTCAGCAGTTTCTGCTCAGGGGTGTTGTTTGCTGAATGTCTCTAGGGAAAGCACAGAGAGTGGGTGGGAGAGGCCCTGGCCGTCCAGGAGAGGCTGTCCCACCCCCCTGCTGACCTCTCCACTCCTGGGAGTGCAGAGCACAGGGGCCTGGGCTCAGGATGGGCACCTGTAGCCGAAAGGCCTCTGAAAAGCCCAGTAGCCTCCTGAGCTTCAAGTTCCCTTTGTTGAGGGGGGAAGCCCCAGCGCTGCAGGGCTGTCCTGAGGATTAAAGGAGTTAGTGCAGGAAGAGGGCCTGGGACTCCCTCCACAGCAAACCATCCTTCTAGCCTTCCATCACCCTTCCTCTGGCTCCAGGAGCTCCACGCACTCACATCCCGGTCTCACTTTCCATCCTAAGCCCTCTTCCTACAGATCAGTTCCCTTCTTCAGACGCATTCAGCTAGTATGATTTTTCTACCTTTCTGTAAAGTTAAGTAAGTTTTCATACCATTGATAATGTGTTAGAGTCCTTCCCCTCCCTTTTGAACACCTTTGTCGAGTTATTTTAATAGAACAAAAACCTTCGGGTGGCTAAGGAGAAAACAGAGGTAGAGGCTGTTGTCCCCTCGTCCCCCACACCTGCCCCCGCCCCATCATCCCCCCAATACCCACTTCTCTATTCTTCTCCTTTCTTTGTTAACAGCATGCCCGTTTGTCCAGATCTGGGCCGCAGTCTCTAGCTCTCAGGCACAGTTAATTCTGATCTCAGCCTCAGGTTTTAAGTCCTGATTGATCTAACCCATTGCTGGTAGTTCATCCCTAGGTTAGTAATTGGTCTAAGGGCAGCCAGCAGTCCTAATCTGACAATGAGATGTAAATGGAAGTCGGTAGGCTGGTTACCAGGGCTGACTTTGTTTTCTGGATAAAAAAGGATAGGCTTGAGGCCAGGCATGGTGGCTTACGCCTATAATCCCAGCATCTTGGGATGCTGAGGTGGGTGGATCACCTGAGGTCAGGAGTTTGAGACCAGCCTGGCCAACATGCCGAATCCCTATCTCTACTAAAACTACAAAAGTTAGCCAGGCCTGGTGGCATGTACCTGTAATCCCAGCTGCTCGGGAGGCTGAGGCAGGAGAATTGCTTGCACCTAGGAGGTGGAGGTTGCAGTGAGCTGAGATCATGCCACTGCACTCCAGCCTGGACAGAGCCAGACTCGATCTCTCACGCACACATATGAAAGATGCACTTAGATGCCCTGCCCTGTTTTCCTTTTGCTCTTCCCTGTGTTTTTTTTTTTTTTTTTTTTCAACTGGAGCATGGACGTGATGATGGAGGTACAACAGCCTGCTGTAGGCAGGAGGCAGTAAGCATGAAGATGAGAGTTAACTTGCTAAGGATATGGGAGCAGCAAATTGGGAGACCCCTAGGTTTCTGGACAGTGTGAATGAGGAGCTATGGCAGCCTTGAGCTGTCCACTTCCAAACTTTTTGTATGTGAGAAAAATAAACCCCAATGTGTTTAAGCTGCTGAGACTCAGCAATCTGTTACTTGTAGCCTAAAGCATTCCTAACTGACAGAATGTATAACTTGAAGTTAAAAAAAATACTTATAACAATCATGAGGGCATTACTTAGCTCTCTGCAATCTTGGGAAGTCCTACAGAGCTCAGCCACATTTTCATCTAGTATAACAAACCCTGAGTCTAAACGCTGGTCAACGAATGCCAGTATCTCCAATGGAGACAGATGCAGATCGCACCCGGAGGACCAAGGATCATAATTTCCCATATATGAGGCCCTGTGCTCTGAAGAGTATGCTTTTATGAAACTAATCTTAACACTTAAGTATGTCTGTTAACAATTCTGTAACACCTTCAGAAGATAGCCGTGTCCGGTAGGAAATCCAACAGCCTGGGAACTAAATTTGTTCTTAGTTATTTAAGAGTAAAAACCGCCATTATTTTTGCACTAACCTAATACTTAGTACCGTCTTCGGTTTGCATCCAGTCTGTTTGGTCTTGTAATCTGAGCACTGCTTCCAGCCTTCCCTCTTCCAGCAAAATCAGATCACTATCTGGAAGTAAATAATTCCTGGGAAGTCCCTACACAATCTCTCTGCCTTAGTCTCTTCTACTGGTTCTATTTTCCTCTTCTTTGATGCATTTCATGTTACAGGGAATGAAAAGCAAACACAAATCACTTTTTCTTTTTTCTGGGTCATTACCGCAGAGAACCATTGTACACTGAGATCCCCTATATATTGGAAACAGATATTTTAATACAACTTGTTTTTATAAGTAGTCCCTTCTTTGTGGAGTGGTTTCAATTACAATAAAAGGGGAAACTGTCAGAAACTGTAATTCATTATCTTAGATTGGGACACAAATGCCAGCATTTCAAATTTATTTGTTTTCAGCATTTTTCCTTGAATAACAACTTTCAGTACCTGAAGGCGTCCTAACATTCTAAAAAAGGTCATGGAACGAAGTAAAGTGTTGTGAATTCTTAGAATATGCATCTTTTCGTATATGTTTGAGGAAAACATAAGTCCTTTATGACTTCTTTTGCTTTTATTTTCCTCTATTGATTTTTAGTTAGGGATGACTTTAGGTACATACAAATATGAAATTTATTTATCCTAATTCAAGTAAAATGTATTTCTACATATGTGATTAGTGAGGTTTAATAATTTAAATAAGTTCATTGTGATGGAAACTATAGTATTAATCATTACATGAAATTCTATTATTTGGTTTGCTATTGATTTTGGTTCTCCTAGGAGAGAGGATTTTGACTTTCATTTTCACTGCTGGGTGCTCAGCACTGAGTAGAATGCCTGGGACTGAGTATGCACTCAATAAATATTTGTATATATTGATTACTGTATGATCAACATGGCTTCTCTAGCACTGCATTGAATTCCACATGCACTGTTTTTTAAAAAGTGTTTGGTTTTTGCCTGAACTGTAACATATCACAAAATTTCATAATTCCTAGATTCCAGCAGGATTCGTTCATAAAAGATGTCTGTTCTTCGTGTACTGTCAGGATGAAAGCACAAGATGACTTATTTTGCTGTTGACCCTGGTGACTGTGAACCGTGGCCTCCCTGGGCTGGTTCCATTCGCTTGTTCACTTGGCCATGCTAACTACAGCTGCCCGTGTGTTTATTTTGGTCATGTATTTCAAAGGACCATTTCTGCCCTAAAGTAAACAAACATAATGGAACAGCTGTGACTGATAAAAACTCCCAGGCATAATCATCACCCTCTTGTACATATCCTGCGGTTTCAGATTTAATTTTAAAAATTTTCCCTTAACTCTTGATTCACGATTGGTACTGTGGAGTCCATGGAAAATGACTACAAAATTGTTCTGTCCTCTAAGGGGACACAGACAAGGGAGAACAATAGAAGCCGTCCTCCTTCCTGCCTGGGCAATGGGGATGCTGGCTGCAGGCTGTGGGCTGCAGGGCTGTGCCCCCCTGGTGTGAAGGTTGCTGGACCAGTGCTTGGGTGGGTGAGGCAGACTGCAATGTTCCTAGGTTGCAAGTCTCATGTGGGGAATAGGCTGTGGGTGGATGCTGGGACCAGGCATAGGTCTGGACAAGGACCCTCGTGGGAGATACCCCCACATAGCTAGGGCAAGCTCTGAGACCACTAGGATCCTCAGGTCCCAGGGAGGACCACAGTGGCTTTTGGCTGGACAGAGCCTAGAAACCGTCCCTCCACAGCCTGGTGCTGGACGAAGGCCGCATCCCTTTATCATCCTGTCCACACAGCAAGTGCAGCCATTAGCCTCATAAGTTGTAAAAGATCTCTATTATGATGAAAGCTGTGAAATCCCAAGCATTTTGTTTTATGAATGCTAGATTGCACCTTATTTATATCTGAAAAAAACACTCCTTTCCCAAATCATTCATGAGCTTTGGAATTCCTTATAAACCACAAACCACGGATACTTTTGGTAGAACTTACACATTGTGGTGAATCAACAATGCATTTAAAAATTGAGACATTCCTCAAAACATTCAATGTATGATCCATATGTTACCATATGGTAACATACACTGCCACGTGAATCGTCAATCCCACTTCCGGGTATAGACCCAAAATAATTGAAAGAGGAGACTTGAGAAGATATTTGGATGCCCATATTCACAGAACGTTATTCAGAAAAGCCAATGTTTCCAGGGGTGAGAACAATCCAAATGACAATCAGCAACTGAGTGTATAAAAAAAAAATAGTGGTCTGTCGACACATGGAATATTATTTAGCCTTTAGGACGCAGGAAATTCTGATACATGCTACAATATGGGTGAACCCTGAAAACCTTATACTAAGTGAAATAAGCCAGTCATAAAAGGAAAAATATTCCACTTATATGAGGATCCTAGCGTAGTCAAATGCGTAGAGGTGGGAAGGTAGGTACCAGACACTGGAGAAGGGAGAATGAATGGGAAGTTAGTGTTGAATGCGGACCGATGAAGTTTGGGAGTTTGGGATGGTGTAAAAGTTCTGGAAATTGACAGTAGTGATAGTTGCATAATAACGTGAATGTACTTAATGCCACTGAAACACAGCTAAAGTGGTAATTTTGTAAGTGTATTTTCCTACCAAAAAAACAAAAACAAAAACAAAAAACATGAAAAAGCTGAAACAAAATAAATATTTCAAAAGAAATTCCAGAAAATTCTTCTGATGATGAATAAAGGTCAGGTGATCATTAATCAAGTCTCTGTCTCATGAGGTTGCATAGCTTACACTCCTTTGAATAGTGGATACATGTGCATGTAATCCTTGCATTGGCTGGGAGCCCCCTGCCGCTTGCTTTATGAGAGAAGTTTCTTCAAAGGATCCCACTTTCCTACCTCCAGTTCCATGCTCTGCTGACATCCCAAGTCCTCTACAGGATTTTTGGGCATGCCTGTGGACTTGAGTCACAGGGTCCCCTGCAGCTCCTGTCCATGACTCAGCCTGTGGTGTCTTGTCCACTCCCACACCCACCTGGGAGCAGAAGTTGGCACTTTCACGGATTTCCTCGGGACATAGAATCAGGACTGACACAGGGCTCAAGACAAGACACTCTCACACCCACATGGGATTCGACCCTGGTGGATTCTACCCTCCTTCACTTATGACAGCTTTGCCATGTATCCTGAGGGCTGGCTGGCAAGTGTGTCCCACTGCTCTTTTTCCAGAACATCCTAATGATTCACTAGCTTTCTGCTTAATTGTGAATATGAGGAACAGTTTGTTGGTGTTCATGTGAAATCTTGTTGAGATTTTGATTAGAATTTCACTGAATTCATAGATTAATTTAGGGTACAGTTGATGTCTGTGGAGTGTTCTCATCAATAATGTGTTTTTTTTTTCTCTATTACCTTAAGATCTGAGTTTTAAAGATCCTTCATTGAAGTCTTAACATTCAGACAGGCAGAACACACTTCCTGTTGCATTTGTTCTTAGGTGTTTTTCATAGATTTTTGCTGATAGTGTGAAGGAGGCTCTTTTTCTGTGCCATTTTCTAGTTGGTTCTTGGCACTATAGAAGAAAGCCACTGAATGCAGTGTATGTGGATCTGAGGTCTTAGTCCCTCAGGGCTGGTACAACAAAAACACCATCAACTGGGTGGCTTGTAAACAACAGACATTTATTTCTCACAGTCCGGAGGCTGGAAAGTCCAAGGCCAAGGTGTCAACAGATTCAGTTCCTGGCGAGGGCTGACTTCCCTGTTCACTGTGTCTTCACATGGTGGAACAAGCAAGGGGGCTCTGGGATCCCTTTTATAAGAGTGCTAATCCCAATCACAAGAGCTCTCACTTCATGACCTAATAACCCCCAAAAGTGCCACCTCCAAATACCAACACCTTGGGGATTAGGCTTCAATGCATGAGTTTAAGAAGGACACAAACATTTGGTCTATGGAGATCTGCTATCCTGTCTCCTTGATGCATTCTTTTTTTTTTTTTAAAGACAGACTCTCACTCTGTCACCAGGCTGGAGTATGGTGGCTCTATCTTGGCTCACTGCAACCTCTGCCTCCCGGGTTCAAGTGATTCTCCTGCCTCAGTCTCCCGAGTAGCTGGGATGACAGGCGCCTGCCACCATGCCCGACTAATTTTTGTGATTTTTTTTTTTAGTAGAGATGGGATTTCGCTATGTTGGCCAGGTTGGTCTCAAACTCCCGACCTCAAGTGATCCACCCGCCTCGGCCTCCCAAAGTGCTGGGGTTATAGACATGAGCCATCATGCCCGGCACATGCATTCTTATTCATTCTAAATGTTTACTAATTGGCCAAGGCCCCTGTGCGACACAACTCCAGGGAGCACCACACACATGAATTCTGTATAAATGGCAGCTGTGAGGGGCGAGTGTCTAGGCAGCACTGCTTGAATCTCTTAGGTTTTCTATGTAGCTAATTCTATATCTGCAAAGAATGTCTTTTTTCCTTCTGTTTGAATTGTATTTCTTGTATTCTTTTTTCTTACCATTGTACTGGCTGAAACTTCTGGTAAAAGTGCTGCATGATAGAATAATGAGCACATTTGATTTTTTTTTTCTGACTTTAATGAAAATGCTTGTGCTACTTCACCATTCAGAGTGGTCAATGCTATAGATTTCTTTTTTATCAAGTAAATGCTCTTTATTATGTGCTTTTTGATTCTTAGTTTCTAATGACTTTTGTTTTCAATCATGCATGTGTGTTCTTAATTCATCAAAGCCCTTTCATTTGGCAAATATTGAGATTCTTTGCTCCATAAACCTATTACTGGAGAGAATTACACTGATAGATTTTTAAAATACTGACTCACCTCTGGATTACTGGGATAAAGACTGCTTGGACATGATGTATTATTTTTAACTTTTTTCCTATGAAATATAAAGACAAAATGCATAAAACATAGATGTACAGTTTAATGAATTACTATGCATTGAATACCAGAGTCACCACCATTCAAGATGAGAGACAGAACCTCTCTCTGAATGCCCCTTCCCAGTCACAGCACCTTCTCACTCCTTCAACCAGTCACAATCTCAACTTTTATTGTACCTACTTTCTCATTTTCTTTATGCTTTTCAGCCTAAATATGCATCTCCAAACACTATAATTTTATTTTGCCATTTCTGACCTTTATATAAATGGAATCAATCCTACAGTTTGTTTTGCCTGTCTGGTTTCTTTCCTGGCCTTTCTACTCTCTAGGTACCTCTACTGGTTTATTTTGTCTGTTGTTTATATTGGTTCTCATTTATGTGGTCTTGTTTACTTATCTGTCTGGTTGTCTTTACTTGTGTAGTGAAGAGTGTATTGTTGTTGTTGTTTTTTATTTTTCAGGAAAAAAATGAGAACAGTTGTATATTTTCTTCTTTCAGAGGAGTTTAATTTATGTGTGAATCACCTGTGAGTTCACTATGAGTCACTGGCAATCTAGGATCCCTTTAATCTAATTTCAGGGTTTGAGAGATTATCTGCATCGTTCTGCAGATTCAGAGCTGGACTGTAAGAACTGGCTTCCTCCTGTTCACCCTGACTTCTAGGAAGTGGTGTGCTGAAGCCATGAGACCCAACTGCACACTCTTTTTCTCAGCTCTGTGTCCAGCGATGTCATACTGGCAGCATGAAATTGGCCTTGGTAGGAGTATTTACACCATGGCAGTTAGCAAGTGTTGCAAACAAGGGCTTAGTATCTTGGAGAGCCAGTTGTTAAGAATTATTACCACATGACTGCTACTAGGGGTCAGCTCTTTGAGATTTCTACCTAAAATTGTGGGTTGTTTTCTAGGCTTCCTGCTCTGGGCAGGCCTCAGACTTTGGTTTTTTCCCCTAAGCCTGGCAAGGCTGAAACGTACAACCCAGCCTCTCAACCCCCTCTTCCACATCAGCGAAAGACCGTCTTGGCAGAAGCAATCTTAAAAACTGGTCTCACCTGGGTGATTTCCATTTTGGCAATTATGAATAGAGCCAACATAAACCTTTATGTATAGGTTTTTGTACAAACATACATCTTAATTTCCCCAAGATAAACACGGTGGGATTGCTGGGTCATCTGGTAAGTGTCGATTCAAATATGTAAGGCCCTCCAAGCAGTTTTCCAGCATGGCGGCACCATTTTTCATTCCCACTAGCAGTAGATGGGAGATCCGGTAGCTCCGCATCCTTATCAGTACCTGGCACTGTCAGATTTATTATTTATTACTTAGTTACTTACTGATATATGCATATATGTACTTATTTTCTCTTTTATTTTAGCAATTATAATAGATGTGTAGTGGTGTATCATAAGGGTTTTAATTGGCATTTCCCTAATGCCTAGTGATACTGAGGATCTTTTTGTGGGCTTCTTTTCCATTGATATGTCCTCTTTGGTGAAGTGTCTGTTTAGGTCATTTGCTCATTTTTAAATTAGATTATTGATTGGGCATGGTGGCTCATGCCTGGAATCCCAGCACTTTGGGAGGCTGAGTCGGGGTGGATCACTTGAGGTCAGGAGTTCGAGACCAGCTTGGCCAACATGGTGAAACCCCGTCTCTACTAAAAATACAACAACAAAAAATTAGCCGGGCTTGGTGGCACACACCTGTGATCCCAGTACTCGGGAGACTGAGGCAGAAGAATCACTTGAACCTGGGAGACGGAAGTTGCAGTGAGCTGAGATCATGCCACTGTACTCCAGTTTGGGCAACAGAACAAGACTCTGTCTCAAAAATAAATAAATAAATAAATAAATAAATGGGATTATTTGTTCTCTCACTGTTGGATTTTGAGTGTTTTTTATATATTCTGAACATACATCCTTTGTTGGATATGTGATTTGCAAATATTTGTTTTCTCACACTTTTATTTTATTTAATTTCTTTTTATTTCTTCCATTGGCTTAGACAAGTCGATAAATGGAACAGAAAAGAGAACTCAGAAGAAAAAAACCCGTGCATGCAGGAATTTCTCTGCTGGTACCTCGGGAAGAACTGAATGGTTTCCCATGACGCCCATCATTATGAGTATCTTTGGGAAGTTGAGGTTGACTGGGGGCAATGGTCAAGGTGACTGTAGTTTTTTCTGTAATGCTTGACATTTTTACGAAGAGAAAGTTTTTTGATGTATTTATGAAGAAACACATTAATGGGTGAATACAATCTACTATCTACTATCACCAATATGTCCCTAAATGAAAGATCTTTAAAATCAATAAAGCAAAAGAGATATTTTAAAAAGAACATCTTAAAAATTAAAATTAATATATTTAACTTTATGAGAAGTCTCTTGTGTGCACACACACACATCCCCCAAAGAACATGTGACTAAAAATGGTTCAGCTGCAAATGGTAATATGTTAGATTAACACCAGTCTCAGCAGACGGAGGGAGTCAGACATGCTTCACACACCTCTCTGAGTCCCTCTGGCATGGCGGCCCATGGGCCCTCAGACTTTTGTTCTGCCATCAGGACCCACTACTCACTTGCCCTGAGAGAGCCAGGCATCCCCTCTGATAGTGGCTGTGCATTCAAAGTGACCAGCTGTGCAGCTGGAGTTCCTGACTTCCCTTACCCCTCACACCACCTTGCAGGGCATGTGATCGGGCATCCTGAACAACTGCCCAGGAGATCTGAGGATGACAGCTGGAGTCCAGTGAGTTCACACCTTGTGGGGCAAATCTCTAACTAATCAGAAACAAGAGATGAGAGAGAGTTGGGAAGGTAGATGCTTTTCCCTCCTTCTTGTTCACAGACCATTTTAAGATGTTGATCTCTACAGCCTGGCCAGAGGCATCCCATATGTCCAGCTGGCACATCTGCCAAACACCCTCAGTGTCCATTTGTGAGACAGTGGGTGATGTGGCAATATGTCACCCTGTCTTCCTTCTCATCCTAACGTGACCCTTTGTCAGGATTCTTTACTCTTGCAAACTGAGCACCAGCACTTAATCCTTGTCTCAGGCTCAGACCAAGATATGAAATAACACTTACTTTTCTCATTTAGCAAGAAATCTGGAGGTAAACAGACTAGGGATAGTGAAGTGTCTTTAAGGACCCACCCTCTTTCTACCTTTCTGTTCTGCCAGTTCTTCATATGTGGCTTTTGTCCTCACCATCACAATAGGGCTGCTGTACCTCCAGACCTTTCATCCACACTCCAGGAAGGAAGAAAAGGGAATGCAAAGGGGATAAACAGCTGTGTTCTAGTAAGATTTTATCTTTTTATTCAGGACAGCAGGCACTGTTCAGGTGTCGCATAGCAACTACTACCTTCAGGAATAGTTCAGAAATTTTCTTATTAATTCTTACTTTTCATAGTAGGGGCAGATTAGTAAGAAAGAGGTTTAGAATGGGAGTTGAGTGCCAACCTATAGGATTTGTTGAAAGTGGGAATGGAAACCAAGGACAGGAACTTACTTTGCACAACTCTCATCACATGATCTATTTCACTCGCTCTGTCTTCCTGCTCTCAACCCAGGAGAAAACAAATTCTTCTTTTTGCTTCCTGCAGGATAAGTTTTCTCTCTTTCTTCAAAACTGAAAATTGGGGTTCTATAGTAGAAATTTAAAAAATCATTTATTTTTTAAAACAATGTTAAGTAAACATTTAAAAAGTGAGAGATTTCACACAAGCACCCATTTCCTTGAAAAAATTTGGAAGAACTGGCCAAGTTCCTCTCAAAATTGACTAGCGCTGAAGGGTGACTCCCCTCTATAAGATGGTGCGGGTCAGCATCCACATCTCTCTATGGCTTGTTCCAGGCCTTACCTGCCCACTGGCTTCTGAGGGGTTCTGTGTTCCCATGGGATCTTGGATGCAGCCGAACCTCTTCTGTAATGACTTGCCTTCTGCAAGAAAGTTTGCACTTAAAGAGGGTTCTGCCCTAAAAACAGCTCTGATTCCAGCTGCTAAGAAAATTGTGTCTCCTCTTTCCTTGTTACACATGCTTGAAACCTGGCGCCATAAACCCTTAAAGTGATGTTAAGGAATCTGATACAATAAAAAACCTCCTGGAATCAGCTCTTGAAGAAGAAGGTCGTAGTATACAAAGGAAGCAATGAGTCACCATCAGGACCAGGTTATTCCTTTTTAAAAACTCAACATATTTATTCACAGGCATTAAAGATTCACAATTGGTCACCCGTGTTCATGTGTGTAGGAGATCACTCATTGCTTTTCTTATTTTTTTCCTATTTATTTTCATTTATTTCTAACGGGTACACCTCACAGAGGGAGCACATGGATAGACTTTGTAACACTGATGAACCCATAAAGCTGACAATAGAGGATTTTTGACAGGTACAATTATAATCAAAGAAAGTGTTGTTTCATGACCTTTTATTTTTGTCTTGCATTAATTTAGAAAGATGCAGAATTGTATATGAAAACACAATATTTTCAGCTTTCCTCCATTTCCCTTTTTTTTGCTTTTGAAATATTAGAAAGAATACATCTCTTACTGTATAGTGAGAGGTAAGATGGTATTTTACAATGTATTTGACATATCAATGTTTGACAAATGCCTGATGAAAATTATTTCTAAACTGCACTGAGGTGTTTTTCTTGGTTTTAAAGTTCATAGTCAATTTTACCATATGCTAAGTGGAAAATAAAAATATATTTTATGTAAAAATATATTTATGTAAAAAATAATTTTAAGTAAAATGTATTTTACATAAACCAACACCAATATAAGGATAGAATATAGAATATTATTATGTAGTGTCTGATTAGGTTTATGTGACTAAGCATTATGGAAAAAATTATCCTGGTTACAGTGAACATCCTCTTTCTGTATGACAAAGGCTATTCTTTCTGAAGAATCCTGAATATGAAGAATCAGCGGAAGCATTCCTGTATCATATCACATCATGATGTCATACAAATATGCAATAAAAACTCCAAATATTGCAACCTAACTAAAGTATGGTGATCTTGGACTCTCCAAATATACATACACATTTAAATTTTCTTTTCTTGTGGGATGACAAAGAATGTTACATATTGAACCAGCAATAATTGTAAATGCTGTTTTGATCTGAGATGCGGCAGGGGTTTGTGACTTCAGAAATTAATGAAGTTATGTAAGAAGGTGAATTTTAGAAGGTAATTAGTCATGAGATAGGGCCACATTTATCTTAAAACAATGTCTAAGTGTCTTCTATGACCCAACTTGAATAGAGGGGTCTAAGACACCAACAGAGTCCCACGTCTGAACAGGTCAGGCCTTCCCCGCCTGGGACCTGGCTTTGGCTACCCACACACTGGGGGTGCTGGTAGTCTTACTGTTTCTCATTCATAAAAATTTCATAAGTGAGAGTAGCTTTGGGCAGATTGAGAGCAGGCAGAGAGACTATATCAGCTACTCATTTCATTCTGAATAATTTCCCCAGCAAGTTTCCGGTGTTTCTGTAAATGTGGAACTAACTGGCTTAATTCAACATTTTCTGGGGAATTGAGTATGGAGAGTCAGAAGTTCTGTGATATGTTCGCATAGCGTTCTGTGTTTCATTTCCTTAGGGATCTTCTTTAATGACTATGTTTTTTAAAAAGTGAGAAAAAGCCAAGTGAAAAGGAACAAGGGAAAGAAAGGAAAAATCCTCTTGCCGAAATCACAGGCAATCTTGGAGACATTTTAGTGAAGACGCATTTCTGAAGCTTTTAATCTGCAGCTGCACGAGGCGGGATGCTGAGCCACCGCAATCCAAACCCTTTAGAAGACGAAGCTGCGTGTGCACAAAATTGCCTCCTTATTACATCGCTGGATGTGTGGAGAATTCTCGGGAGGATGGCGTGGGCGTGGACTTCGGGCGCTGTGTGGTGGGGAGGCCTGAGGGCGTGTCCGCCTGTCTGCCGTACACTCCGGGAGCTGCTCACCGGGCAGGCTTGAGGGTGAGGTTCGAGTGCCACATGGCTCTGTACCCCATTGAACACCTCCAGCAGGCTGGGCACTGTGGCCCCTTGGCCTCCGGGACTCTGGGAGGGAACATGCTGGCCTGAGTTTGCTGGTCCTGGTGGGGAAGAGTCAGGGATCCCTGAGAGAGCCTGTCAGGAGGAGAGACGGGACACTGGGGTGAAAGGGAGGATGGAGGTGGCAGAAGAGGCCTCGAGGGTGTCGTGGGACTGTAGGTGCAGGAGGCAACTGGAGCCTGTGGCATTGGGGTGAGGCGGGCCTCGAGGACTTCACTGCCACCCTTGCCGAGGAGGGTCCCCTGAGGTAGGTGCACCCCTCTGTGCAGTCAGGGATGTAGGGGAGAGGCTCAGGGAAGTCCGGGGACCTCCCAAGCCACAGATCTGGGCCCTGTTTCCTCTTTGTATAGTCCCAGAGCAGGACTCGGGGGTGCTCAGAGAGCTCTCACCCCTAAAACTCCACCACAGCCCCTCCCTCCACCCCAAGGCCTCCGTGGTGCTCAGGTGTGTGGCTGGCTAAAGCCTCGGCCACACCCCTTGGCCACGTGTCTGTGTTCCCCAGGGCCCTTGGCTATTCGAGGCAGGCAAGAGCCCATCCTGCCTGAACCTGAACCCCAGTTCCCAGCTCCCAGCTCCCAGCTCAGGGTGGAGAGAAAGCAGGGCTCCCTCAGTGCCATCTAATCAGTGAGGATGCACCGGGTGCCCTCGCTAGGCTCAGATCCTTGGCTTCTTCCTGCATGATTTCTAGGCCTCCTCCCAAGGAGCTGGTGGTCAGAATTCCTCGGCAGGTGAACAGAAAGCCAGGACAGCATCTTTCCAGGGACCTTGCCCAGCCCCGGGTGCAGCTGTTGTTCTGGAAAATCACTACACCGCATTTTAGAAGCATCTCTAAATCCCCACATCTGTCGTTGCCTTGCCCACCCTGGCCCAGCTTTTGTAAAAGGGCTAAGAAAAGAGCAGGTGAGAGTCAATTCGCAGCATCACAGCCGTTCCGCCCCCTTCGGCTTCCAGCTCGGGCTCGTCTGGGAGCTGAACTGCGCTGGATCTCTTTTGTCTGAAACAAGCAGCAGGATTGTTTTGCTCGGTTGTTGTCAGAGTTGTTTTTAAACAGCCGCCCCATCGTGCTGCAGGGAGGGAGGGCAAGACACATGTGGATCAACAATGAGATGGGCCTTGGCCTCGGGACGGGATGCCAGGGTCGGGGAGTGCAGCTTTGATCTGGCAGGCCGGCCCGAAGAACAAAGCCAGTCTCCTGGTCCCTCCTCTGCCGTGCCCAGCTGCACTCACTCTGAAGCTGAATCTTGGCAGTTGTGATTCTTCTGCTGGCAAAACGAAGATGGCAGGCCCCCTGGGTCTGGGCTGTTGAATGCCACGCGGGCAGGGGGCCTTTCCTTCCCCCGCTGGCACAGGCTATTGGAAACCCGCCAGCTCGGACTCTGAGCCGCGCCCCCCAACAGACAACATAATAGAGCCCAAATCAGACCCTCGTGAGCCAGGCAGTGACTTGGGCTCGCTTTGATTGGTGGGTGAGGCACAAATAAACAGAGAATGTCTATAAACTTCTTTTAGTTGGAATCAGAAGTGGGCTTTACTTGGGTTACTCCTCCCCAGGGAGGGGGATGACAACTTATTTTTAAAGGCTCAAGTGGAAAAGTCTTTTTGCAGCTGTGAAAACACCCTCAGGGGTCAGCCCTCCCCACCTCCCTGCCCCCCAAGGCTCTGTTAACTGCCGTGGGGATGTGGTCTCCTTGCTAGGGGTTCGTGCCACGGTTCTAGGGCGGCAGGGAGGGAGGCCGGTGTTTACCACTCTTCCCTGCGAGAGATGGAGGTGGAGATAGTTGGAGAAGTGTAAAACCTGGAGAGATTTCTATGTCCTCCAGTGGGTCATCGAATGTTCTCAGGCTCCAGTGACAGCTCTTCCCTTTCATTTTTCTAAACGTGAGTGCATTTGCAACAGCAGTGAGAAGCTGAGATGTCTGATGCTGACTCCTGCTTGCAGGGAGACATGGCTCTTTTGTTTCATACTTGGCAGCACCGCCCTCGTAAGAGCGGGTCTTTACTGGAAAACTGGACACACGTCATCTGGAGCTCTGAACACATATCCATAGTCAGCTGAAATCCAAAGGCACCCTCGGATCATTGCATTTTGGTTCGGAACATCTGGAAGCCTCCATTGTTAAATTTTCTAAACTATAAACTGACATGACACGGAGCCTCATCACAGCCTCAGCCAGTTCCCCAAGATGACACACTGGGACGGCCTGCGATTTGCACAGCATCTCCACATACATCTTCTCTCTCAGTCTCCTGGGTGGTGGGGGAGGGAGTTTGTGGCCAGCACGATACTGTTTTACACAGGAAGAAACAGACACCCAGAGGGTTTTTGGAAATGCCCAAGACCCCTCATTTCTGTAAGTCACATTTCACCCCAGATACAAAGAGGCACCTCATGGTGACAGGGAAAAGCATCTAAAGAGAATTTCCTTCTTATTCCTGGGTGTGAGTGTGAAAATGGGTTCTGCTACCTTTTGTGCACGTCTATGGTTATTTTAATGAAGAGCTATGTAAACGTTATTTTTTTTGCTGATTTTCTTCAGCAAGTTGTGACCGCAGGCTGTCTCTTCCCTCATGCTCAAAGGGAGCACAGTTCGATTTAAGGACTGGGTAAAGTGGATATCATCCGTGTGCTCCACCCACTCCTCCCCCAAAGGCTAACTTTCCGTTGACCATTATTTTGGATTATCTGAGTTTTGACCCTTTTCTGGCAAATCACTGGGTGTCTCTAAGCCTCAGGCTCCCCACTGTGCACAGGGAGAGCGCCAGGAGGGTCCTTACCTCCAGGGCATGGGGATTAAATGAGCTACTGCGAATACAATGCTCACCTCAGCTCTGGGCACATTTGTATTATGAGATGGAGTGCAAAGAAACAAAGGAGTAAAAGATGGAGAGGTCCAGGAAAGAGAAGACAGGCACAGCTGTCTGAATGAGGCTAAACACGAACCCCAGCAGGCAGCGTGAACACAGAGAGAGCATGAGACAGGATGTTCCACACCCGAATCAAGGCTCCAAAGCTTTGGGAGGGAGGTATCTTGCCCTGGAACCAGGAGCTGCTGGCAAATGTTTATCAACCAGCTGTCTGGCTGGGGGTGGTGGTTGCTTTCATTTGTAGCATCTGCCCATGTCTCTGGTGTAAATACTGCCATCATAGCAGATGTCAAGCTACTGATACAATGCCACTGAAAGCAGAGATGGGAAGATGCATTGTCGGCCTTTGGGAACCCGAGTGAACTCCAGGACAGCACTGGAAAGGCATCTGACACCAGAGCCAGGGCCCAGGGTAGAGTCCACTAAGCCTTCACAGTCCTTATCTCACCGGATCCCCTCAATAGCCCACACGTGAGGGCCTCCTGGGCAAAGGAACAAGCGGGCTCCAGCACACCACTGCCTAGAGTGCATCTTGGTTTGAATGCTGGATGTGAACAGAGAGGGAAGTGGCTGTTCTTTCACCTGCCTCCTGGGTCACAGTAGCTCCAGGCACTGGTAGATGCAATCATGGCATTGTGGCGTGGAAGGTGCTATAGAAACCATTTTGTTTCATCTCTTGGTCAAAGCAGGGATCTCTTTTCAAAGAGACACTCTTGGGAGGTGGCCCCCCAGCTGTCTGCCTTCCATGGGACCCTGGTATTGCTGGGCAATTTGATTCCTTGGAGAAGTGTCTCTGCATTGAGCTGAGGTCAGTTTCTTGTCGCTTCTACCTTCCACCATGGCTTGGTCATCTGCGGTTCCTCCTGCATATCCCGTGTGAACACCAGCCTGTGTCTGACCCCAGCTCTCATGGGCCCAGGTTTTCTCTCTTCCCGCTCAACTTGGCCAGTCCTAGTCAAGAGCCATGGCCGCCAATTCTTTCCTGTTGGAGCTTCAGAAGTCTCTTCAGAGCATAACCCTAAGTCAGTAAGGGTCCTCAGGACTGAGAACAAGGTGTCTTGGGGCATTGTTAATTAACATTCCAAAATCACGTTCCCAAATCTAAATGGATTCATCTACATACACAGATAAACAACCAGTTCAACTTTTACAACCCTACAAAAGTGTACTCAAAGAGTATGATTTTTTGTATTAAAAGAGAGCTCTAAGAATTGTCCATAATACAGACCAGGGGCTGCCTCCATCCTGCCCACTCACCCCTTAGCCCTTTGCCTGTGGCCATTTCACCTTTTTGGTGGCCTTGGGACCCTGCCCCTGACATCCTCTGCCTGACTTTCTGGGCTCCACTGTCCCAACTTTTCATTCCCCTTTGTCCTAATTATAGCCTTCAGCCCAGTGCCGCCTGCCCAGAGCTCCTTGCTGTTGGGTTCAGCTGCCTTCTTGGTCTGGAGGTCTCTTACTTGCAATTGTTCAAGGCTGTGCAAGAGGGAGCTCTTTCAGAAGCTGTCCTTGTTTGCTTCAACCTCTGGCAGCTCTGAGAACCCTTCTGCACTCACAGGCTACACCGCTCGGCTGACTTTCAGGCTACAGGCTGTCCTTGCCGCTTCTCGAGTTGGGACACCCAGAGCTGACTGAAAATGGGGGGGCAGCACCCTTCCTCTCTGTGTTGCCAAGGCCTTGTCATCTGCTCATCAGGCCTTGGAATGTGACCTGGGGCTGGGGCTTCATGTTTCACTCTGACAAGCACAGCCTCTGTGCTCCTAGAGCTGGAAGAACTCCATTGCCCACAGTTGAGTGCTGGCTACACGTGTGTGTGTCTCTCCTTCCCGACTCCTGCCTGATCTGTCAGCCCTTCCAGGAAGGCGATGGTGGCGTCATGACTCACAGGGGCAGGAAATACTGGTTCACACACCCATCGCGCATCCTCTGTGGATGCCTGACCTGCTCTTCTTCCATCCTTGGAAGTCAAGGACGTGAGTTTTGGAGTCAGACGGGTTGGGTCCTAACCTGGCTCCTCCACCTACCATCTGCGTGTTTAGACCTTGTCAACTATGAAAAAGAACACATTGAGAGAAATGTAGAGTCATGGATTATGTGGAATGAACCACCCAGGTCAAGAAACAGAACAAAGCCAAGCCCCAGAGGCAGCCCGCAATGACTCCCCAAGTGGATGAAACACAAGGGAGGGCGAGGGAATCGGAGATCTGCCACGCTTTGACAGCAAAGCTGCGTTCCAGCCATGCCAGTCCACGGGGCGCTGCTTCATTCTGTCAGATGTGCACTGGCCACCCATCAGATGGAGCAGTGGCCATCACTACCTGCTTCATCCTTGGGTGAATCACTTAAAGCAAAAGAAATCCAGAACCTGGGAATCTTCCACAGTACTATACCAGGTGGACCCCTTCGGCTAAAGTAGCAGAGACACATTTTAGATTGGACTCTCTAGATCAAGAGCCTCCTAGTTTCTTGTTTCGGCAGCCCTCAATTTCCATGTCTTTGAAGGATGCTGGCGTTTCATAACAGTCAGACTTCTCGCTTTGTGAAATCCAGTCCTAATCTCCAGGTCAATAAAGTGACTCATCTTTGGGCTTAACAATCCTTTTGTTCTAGAGAGAAAATAACTTCTACTGAGTGATTATCTATTTATAAAAGGTTGCATATGATTAGCCATTATTTTATCTTCCAACAATGCTTGGGCTTTCATGTTTTAAGGAGGAAAATTTAGTGCGGGTATGGAAGGGGAAGGATACATTTTTCTTGGCCAACCTCAAAGGCGTCTGCTGGGATTGGTTCATTTTCCGGAATGCCTAATGCTTGGGATTGTGAAACAGGCTCTGCCTCCCAGCGAGCAGGTACCTCACTTTGCCTACTGTATGCAACAAACATCTTTTGCCCTCTTGCCAACCCGAGCGTGTCGCAATGAGCTGGGCTGCTGTGTGATCCCTTCCAGTCGAAAGCATTCTGCACCAGTGAAGCTTGGTATTTGCATAGCAATTAGTTTGTATTCCTACAAAAATTTTCATGGATTCAAATTCTTCATAGAAAGAATGAACCAGAGAGTAAACTGAACCACAGATTAAAGGGCTCATGTCAGGCAATTCTTTGAACAGTTTTTTATGGTTTTGAACCATCATTATTTGTAATATTCTCTGAAAAGCCAGCAAATAATTGTTTTCCCCCTACTGATTTTGTTCTTCTCCTCTTAGCAAATATTGATTCTTTCCCCCCCTTCAAACTTGGTGCTGAATGGAACTGAAATTAACAGGGCTGCTTTTGTTTAATACAATGAACAAAAACTTGTGTTTGGAGGGTTCTAGTCCTGCCAAAACATCTGTGCAAGGCCCAGATGGCAGCGGGGCTCTGGAAATAGGGCCTGTGAGTTAAATGCTTCTGCCGAGTCAGCAGAGGGAGTGAATATGCTGAATTTTTATAGGTCCTACAAAAATAGTAACTTTTGAAAACTTCTTGGCAACAGATACTTTTTTTTTTTTTTTGGAATGTGCTAAGATTGTGGGACTTCCCCATTAGATAACTAAGTAGAGAAAGGCCCAATTTATAATCAGAAAGTCTGTTTGTAAGTACAACTATAACTTTTGTCAGCTTCATTCTCAGCAGGTCCCAAACTGCCAAAACTTCAGCTTCTTTGGTAGGGTTGATGCCTGGAACATGTTTGCAAAACGGAAAAAGGCCCTGACAGTTTTTGCTTCAACAAGCAAAGCTTGATGTGCCTGCTGTGTGCCAGGTACACTGACAAGCAGGGCGAAGATGGAGGACTCAGGAGGAAGGATGAGGAAAGGAGAGTGTCAACTCATGATCTCCCCTGCAATTCATGGTTAGAAACTGTTTCAGGCCCTGGAACTAATTTTGTGATTTAGTTTGGAGAAGGTGAAGTGTCTTATCCTGGCTGTGAGGAGACAGTCCTCCCCTTTGCCTTCTCAGCAAGCAGGTGTCTCCCAATTCATCATGGCAGAGATTTTGAACTCCAAATCAATGGAATCTTACCGTTGGCATACTTTTGTACTTTGCTCCTTTTGTCCAAAAGTATATTTGTGAGTTTTATTCAAGTACAGCTGATATTGGTTCATTTTTATTGCTATACAGTCTTCTAGTGTGTAGAATTCAGTACAATTTGTTGATCTCTTCTGTTTTCTGTGGGGATAAGGTTGAATACTTTTTTGTGTGTTTATTGGCCGTTTGGATTTTCTTCTTGTTTGAAGCACTTGTAGTCTTTTGTCTATTTTTCTATTCGGTTGTTTGTTGTTTTACATTTGAATTTGCAGGAGTTATTTACATAATTTGAAAGATAGTCATGGTGGGTTGCATGTGTTACAGATATCTTCTCCTGGATTGTGGCTCCCCACTGGCCATGAGGGATATTTTGGTGACTTTGGATAACTAATTTTAATGTAGCTAAATATATCAATCTTTTTCTCTATGGGTAATATCTATTTGTATCTGGTTTAATAATTTTTTTCCATCCAGAGTTTGGGAAGATATTCTCATATTAATATAGTCTAAACAATTTATCTTTTGTCTTTCCAGTTTAGACCTGTTTATGGTGACCACTCTATTTTTGCTTGGGACTTGACTAGTTTTAACACTAGAAGTTCTGGGGACTCCTCAGTCCTGAACAGGTTGAGACAGATGGTAACTTTACCTATAATCTAACTGAAATTGGTATTTTGGATATGGTGTGAGGTAGGGTGTAATTTCATATTTTTTCTGAATGGATAGTCAATAGTTCTAGCATGAATTCTTAAAAATCCCACCCTTTACCTGCCTTTGCGTATGATGAAGGTGGCATTTCAGCTGTCTGTTTTGGGATAAGTATTTGGTCTTATGTGACTATTTGTCTATCCCTTTTGTATTAACAGAGGTCTTAATATCTAGGAAGGTTAGTCCTCCCATGTTATTTTTATTTAGAATGTCTTGACTCTTCTTGTCCTTTTGTATTTTATATAAAGTTTAAAGTCAGCATGTCAATTTCTACAGGGAATTTTGATTGGGATTATGTTGAATCCACAATCAGTTTTAGAAAAAATTGATATGCTTATAATAGAGAATGCTCCCCTCCATGGACGTGGTCTCCAAATTTTATTACTTTTTCCATAGAGGTTGTGTACGTCTTTAGTTATATTTATTATTGGCATTTTATGGTTTTGGATGCTTTTGTAGATGATAAATATTATTATATTTCTGCATATTGATTTAGTACCTACCCATTTTACTGAACTCTTATTAAATGTTATCTATGAATATTGGCAATTTTGTTTTCCCTTTCTAATTCTTATTATCTCTTAGTTTTTTTCTCTGGTCTCACTATGCTGGCTGGGGCTTCCATTGCAATTTGAATGCAAGCGTGAAAGTGTGTGTCCTTATCTTGTTCTTTATCTTGAGTGTATAAATATTTCAAGATTTTGCCAATAAGGGTGCTGTTTGCTGTGAGAATTTTGAAATACCCTTTATCAGGTTAAGGGAATTCTGTTGTATTTTTAGTTTTTAAATAATAAAAATGTTGAGTTTTATCAAACACTTTCCCTCACATTTATTGAGATAACAAATGTTTGCTTTTCTTTTATTTGTTGATATGTAACTTCATTACCAACCTTGCATTCCTTGTATAATTCAACTTGATCATGATGTGTTCTCGTTTATATATATTGCTGTCTTTGCCCTGATAATTTTTTGTTGTCATTTTCAAAAAATTTGTGTTTTGGGTAAATGAGATTAGCCTGTATGTTTTCATTCTCATGATATCATTTTTGGATTTTGCTAGTCAGAATATAATAGCCTCATAAAATGAGTTAGAAAGTGTTTCTTCTTTTTCTGTTTTTGTTTTGTTTTGTTGGTTCAGACGGGAGGGGGAAGAGATTTTGTAATTCTTTCTTTCCTATCTGAATTTTCCAGTGAAACCATCTATACCTGGAGGTTTGTTTGAGGAAAAAAAGGTCACTAATAATTGAATTTATTTAATGATTTAGGCTGTTTCTTCTTAAGGTTTGAAAAGTTTTTAGGAATTTCCTATTTTATACAAATTTTTAGATTTATTTGCACAAATTATTGGATATTTAAAAAATAATATTCTCTTATTACATTTCTCATATCTGTAGGATCTGTAGCAATGTCCCCTTTCTCATTTTTGATATGTGTATGCCTTTTCTCTTTATTCTTAATGAGTCTTGCTAGGGTATTGACACTAATATTAGTTTTTTTCAAATAACCAATGTGTTTATATGCTTTAGTAAATGTTTATTTTTTACTTTATTAATTTGTGGTCCTATTAATATTATTTTTCCTTGATATTTTTGTGATTTTTTTGAGATAGAGTCTCGCTCTGTTGCCCAGGCTGGAGTACAGTGGCGCAATCTCAGCTCACTGCAACCTCTGCCTTCCAGGTTCATGCAATTCTCCTGCCTCAGCCTCCTGAGTAGCTGAGATTACAGTTGTGTGCCACAATGCCTGGCTAATTTTTGTATTTTCAGTAAAGACAGGGTTACACCATGTTGGCCAGGCTGGTCTTGAACTCCTGACTCCAGGTGATCCATCTGCCTTGGCCTCCCAGAGTGCTGGGTGATTTATTTTAGTACTATATATTTTTTCCAAATGTCCTGAGATGGATTGTTAGCTCATTAATTCTCCTTTTTCTTAAGATAGACATAAAAGGCTATGTTTTCCTGTAAATGCAGCATTACATGCATCTCACAAGTTTTGATACATAGTATTTGTTATTGTTCAGTACAAATATTTTCTGATTTTTCTTGTGATGCTTCAAACACGTGGGTTATTTCGAAGCATATTAATTTCCAAACATGGATATTTCTAGTTATTTTTTGTTACTAGCTTGTAACTTAATCTCATTGTGAGAAAACTTGCTTCTGTAGTTCAGCTCATTTTTTGGCATAACATATACTCAATTGTTTAGTAGATTTTCTATGTATGTATGAAGAGACACACACACACACATACAGAGAGAGAGAGAGAGAATGTGTATTCTGAAGTTGATGGGTAACAGTGTTCCATAAGTTTAATTGTGCTGTACAAATCTATATCCTTACTTAGCCCTGACCAGCTTTATATACGTATTACCAAAAGAAGTGTGTTGAAATCTCCCATCACGAGTATGTATTTATCAACTTCTGAGGTTCTATTGAAATTTCCTTTGTATGTTGCAGTGCTGTTATGAGGTGCATAGAAATGTATTGTCACATATTTGATTTCCATCTTTTTGAGCCCCTCAATACATTGTTGCAACCATTTAGTCTGTTTATATTCACCCACATATTTACATTCTTTACTCTTTTTTGTGAATTAGTTCTTTGAGATTACTTTCTTTTCCTTTTAAATTTTCCCTTAGTAAACTTCAGTTAGTGGCAAATTCTTTGTTGTGTTTTGTTTGTTAGTTGTTTTATCTGAAAATGTCTTTATTTCCGTCTCATTCTTGAAAGATGTTTTCCAATTCTAGAATTCTAGATGGATATTTCTTTTTCAGTACACTGAAAATTTCATGCCACTGTTATCTGGCTTTTATTATGGTTAAAAATGATACAGTTAGCTAACTGATATTCTTTAGAACAAACTGGTCCTTTTTTATTTTCCTTTTATAGCTTTTTAGAGTTTTCTCCTTGTCTTTAGTGAAATAAAATTTTATTAAAGAGTGTGTCTAGTTGTGATTTCTTTTAAGTATTTTGCTTGAGATTCGTTGGGCATTTTGAATCTGCCGATTGGTGCTTTCAGCCATATGAAATAACTCCTGGCCATTATCTCTTTAATATCTCTGCCCCACTCTTTGCTCTCTGTTAAAGACTTTGATTTAGGAGGGTGTTAGGTTTCACATCATTGTCATGTAAATCTCTTCATTATATTTTAAAATTTCCCCCTTTCTCTGTGGTACATTCTGGGTAGTTGCTTCTGATTTTTCTTCCCGTTCACTAATTCTTTCCTCAGCTATATCTAATAACCTGTTATTTCTGTCCCTTGCAGTTTTAATGTTTTGATCACTGTATTTTTAATTTCTATAAGTTCTGCTTGTTTCACATCTGCTAAGTCACGTGTTATAGTTTCCTATGTGCTAGAGCTATTTTCCAGCCTGTGTTTTATTCCTTTAAACATAGTACTTAGATGTCTTTCTAAATCTGTGACTAAAAAATGACAATGTTGGAAGCTTTGGGTCTTATTTTTCTATTTACTGTTCCTACTTGTCTTATTGTGACTTTGTTGTGTTCTTGACTAGATTTTTATGAAAAGCACTCTTTTAAAAATATGTGTGTGAACATTCTTGAGGGCTGGGTGAAGGTGAAATCCTTTAGACAGAATATGTATCAGTTTCTGTCTGGTACTTAGGGGAATTTCTAGTACATGAACACTTTGAAACAAATTTAAAACTGGTTTTATGAACCACACAGGTGATATGAATTTGTGCTGCAACTCCTGCAAAGATCAGCTTGGCTACAATTTCTCATGGACTATATTTCTCCTGATTTGATGAAGACCAGGGCGATTTTTCTGCTAGTCCCTTCTGGTTTTTTCTTACCCAGAGCTTTAGTCTTTTGGTCCAAACTGTGGGGACATGAAGGATAGGAGTCAAATCATACCTCTCCGTATAGCTGGGGCTGGGCTTTGACTTCTTCCCTTTTACTTATTCCTCCCCGCAACTTACATGCTCTTATTCCCATGCTTTAATTCTCTCTCTACTTAAAGTCCCATTATATCTTTATTATTTTTATTTATTTATGTATTTTGAGATAGAGTCTTACTTCATCACCAGACTGGAGTGTGGTGGCATGATCTTGGCTCACAGCAACCTCTGATTCCTGGGTTCAAGTGATTCTCCTGCCTCAGCCTCCTGAGTAACGGATTACAGGCGTGTATCACCATGCCTGGCTAATTTTTGTATTTTTAGTAGAGACGAGGTTTCACCATGTTGGCAAGGCTGGTCTCAATCTCCTGACCTCATGATTCACCTGCCTTGGCCTCCCAAAGTGCTGGGATTACAGGCATGAGCCACTGTGTCTAGCCCTTTATTATCTTTTTTTTTTTTTTTTGAAATTGAGTCTCACACTGTCACCTAGGCTGGAGTACAGTGGACCTATCTCAGCTCACTGCAACCTCTGCCTCCCAAGTTCAAGCTATTCTCCTGCCTCCGCCTCCCAAGTAGCTGGGACTACAGGCGTGCATGACCACTCTTGGATAATTTTTGTAGTTTCTAGTAGAGAAGGGGTTTCATCATATTGGGCAGGCTGGTCTCAAACTCCTGACCTCGTAATCTGCCCACCTCAGCTTCCGAAAGTGCTGGGATTACAGGCGTGAGCCATGGCACCCAGCCCTTTATTAACATTTTTAAAGGCAATATTCAATTTGATTCATCTGTATATTCATTAACTTTGTTGCTCTTTATTCCTGACTTCATCTCCAAATGAAAGCATTTTGCCTCTGAGATAATTTTCCTTCTTCTTCAAGACAACAATGAATTTTCTTTAATAAACTGTTGGTGATGAATCCTCTCGGGTTTTGTCTGAGTATCTGGTAGTATTCTGTCTTCATCCTTAAAAGAAAATATTCACTGGCGATACACCTGTAGATTTGTTGTCATTATTTTAGTGTTTCAAAGATGCAAATCCTTTATCTTATAACTTGCGCTGTTTCTGTTGAGAAGTCCATCTGATACTTGCTCTTTTGTAAATATTTTTTCTCCCCTTCTAATTGCTTTTAAAATTGTTTTCCTTGTTTCTATTTTTCTGCATTTTTATTATAATGTGTCTAGGCGTGATTTACTTTTAATTTATCTGGCTTGGTGCTCACTAAACTTTATGACTCATCTGTAAATTGGTTTCTTTCACCAGTTATGGAAAATTTTCAGTCATTATGTTTTAAAATATTGCTTCTGCTTCACTCTTTTTCTCCTCTTTTTCCAGTGCTTAATGTATGTTAAATTTTCTCACTCAATTATCCACATTTTCATACCTTTATTTTTCTTCCTCTGTACGTCATGTCTCATTTTGAATATTTTCTTCTTGTCTATCTTCTAGTTTATTAATTCTCTCTTCAGCTTTGTTTTTTTAACCTGCTATTAAAGTCATCCATTTAGGTTTTCTTTAAAATTTAGTTATTCTATTTTCAAGATTTTTTTAAAATTGAGGTCTTTAAAATATTTTCCAGTTGTCTGCCAAATTTTTCAATATTGTCTTTATCATCCTTGAGCATAATTATTTTAAAGCCTATGTCTTTTCATTTCAATGTTCGAAGCACATGCTTATCTTTTTCCATTATGAAATATATCTGCTGAGTTTTACTTATGTTGTCTTATTTCTTATGCCTTGTTCATTTTTTATTTTGTGCTGGACACTATGTTTGAAAAGTTGTTGTAGAAGTAATTAGAGGACTAGAATGATGTTATCTTCATTCAGAAAATATTTTTATTTGTGTCTCTCAGGTGTGTGAATACACTAGCAATGGAGGATCACTTTAACTCGGTATTTCATACCCAAGATTCTTCTGTGCTACCCAGATGACTCAAAACCAATTATAGTCTGTTCATGGGATCTTTCACTTCCAATTCAGTTTCTCCTTCAGACACATTTTTGGTTTCTGTCTTAAAGGATGAGGGAGGTGCTTAATGGTGCCCCTGCTCTCAGTGGGCCTTGGGCTCCAGTTTCTGTATCCCTAATCAAGAATTCTCTTATTAACATCTAATACGTTCTGTAACTTGTTCCATGCATTTTATTTTTAATAATTATGTTTTTTTAACTTAAAAAGTTCTGGTTATATTTTCCACATCTGTGTAGTCGTTTTTTATGGTCTCAGGTTGCCTGTTCATGTTTATGATTCTATGTTGCATTTCTTTAAATATTTACTACATTGGTTTTATACACTCTGTCCTTGATCATTCCAATATCAGAGGCTTTTGGAAGTCTAAATCTGCTATTTGTTTCTATTGCCCTAATCTCTGATGGCCTATTCTCTTTTTACTTGTTGATCTTTGAATGTGGGCTCATATTTGGTTGATCTTAATTTGTGGAGCCTAAACTGAGGATGTTTTCCACTAGAGAGGATTTATGTTTGCTTTTGTAACAAGCCAAGAGACCCTGAAGACTGGGACCCACGTGATTTAGCTCACACACCTTCTTTAGGCACTGTCTTTAAGTCTCAGTTCAGTGTTATTGGTCAGCGTGCTCTTGGGCAACTTCCTTGATTTTCTTTGAGCCTAGTAACATTGCAGATCAAGTCCGGTCAGGGTCTAGCTTCTTCGTAGGCAAATGGGGAGCCCTTCAGAGTGTCCAGTCCACCATGCTATTGGAAGCATTAGTCTATTCTGACTGAGCATGAGTTTGGCTTCCTCAGTGCTTCTTCCCCACATTGCACATTATATTTGTCTCAGTGGAGTTCTTGCTGTGGCTGCTCTGCAACCTGCTGCCTCCCCTCATGCTTCTGATGCTGGTCGCCTGCCCCGTGATAGCCTTGTGGGGTCCAGTGTGTTTCCCCCATCCAGCCACTCTTCCTCTCAAGCCTCCAAGCACAATGAGCTGTATGGCTGGGTGGTGTCCTAGGTGCAGGGAGCAGGTGGGTAGGCTTGCTGGAGACCTCCCTGTATGTGCATGGTCAGGAATAACAGTCTATGAGCAAGCTGGGGTCTCGTGGAAGCCCATAGTGGCAAAGGTCTCACTTTCCTCACTGCACTGTCCTTTCCAAATGAATCCTGGAGCTGGTGCCTTGATGGGTCTGGCCTGCCCTGGACACTGTTGGGTCTCTGTGTCGGGTAATGCCTCCCAGTGACCCTTCCCTGCCTCTTCCGCAGCCGCTGCCATCTCAGGAGCTTCTGTGTCTCAGCTGAGATGTTTGGCAGAGGCACCTAAGGGAGGCATGGCCATGGATGCTGGGGCACTGGGGCGGCCATTTCGTTTCATCTGCACTGGCTCTGGTGGCCTCTTATAGAGGGGTCTGCTGCCTTCTCTCTCTGGCCCTTCTCTCGTGTCTTCACTCATCAGGAGCTTTGCCTGGGGAAGCAGAAGACACCAACAGCTATTTTCCTGCACCTGGCATAGTTCACAAAGTCTTTTCAGCTATTTTCCTGCACCTGGCGTGGTTCACAAAGTCTTTTCGACATAAGCCTCTCAGACTGTTCCCAGCCCACCCTGGCTCCCACTCCCAGGTCATTCTGCTCCAGGGCGAGAGGTTTCCAGGCCTGTGTTGAGAAGCCCAGCATGCACCCTGTGGTGGTGTGGAACCCTGGGGCATATACCCTAACAGTTGTGTGCCCAGCCAGTCCCATCTGCGTCATGCAGTATACAGTTTTCTCAAAGTCAAAAATTGGCTCATCACAAATTCTTCTTTGTTTCCAGGTATTGCTGTACATTAAACTTTGGTTTGCCATTTTATTTGGTTATTTCAGTGGGGTTTATAACATGGAAGTAAACATGGACACAAGATGTTTGAGAGCTGGTATGGCTTTTTTTTTTTTTTTTTTGAGACGGAGTCTCGCTCTGTCTCCTAGGCTGGAGAACAGTGGCACAATCTCGCCTTTTTTGATCAGAAAAACAAAGAACAAATAACCCTTTGGTCACTGAACAAGAGCTGAGAAATGGAGTGCAGACACTCACTTGATTCTGTGAGCAAAGAAAGGGACTGCGGGACCCCCTTGAAGACCTGGGTCCCTCCCTGGAGCGTCTCTTTACCTGTCTCTCACCTGCAGGGGTGCACAGAGGAGCAAAACGTACTTAAAAACAGGCAAAATCCACACAGGCTGGTTTCCAATCCTAGCTGCTACTGCCACAGAGGCATTTCATAATGGGGCACAAGGGAAAAAAACCAGAGAGAAAATTTCACATGAAGACAGTGGGGGAGTCCTGCAGGGGTCGGTCAGCTCAGACTGTGCCATCCCTCCTAGCTGGGGCCATCCACAGGCTCTGAGAGTGGCTCTCGCAGGCCGTGTGTATTCTGGGGACGGCAGGGGCCAGGGCTGCCCCCAGAACTCCCTGCACAGCCTGGATTTATGTAACAGCAACAAAGAATGGAGGTACATGAACAGACTTCAGATAGATGAAGCCTTATACACCCAGCTGCCCATTAACCGGGGAGTGGAAGGTGTGGGGTGGAAGGAGGTGGCCACACAGAGCCCCAGGTGGGGACTAGCTGCCCACAGTCATCTCTGGGTCACCTGGGCAGGGGCTTACTGTGTTGGAGGCACAAGAGGAGTCCTCTATTTTCGTGTTTCTCAAACTCAAATGTGCACACACAATTTTTTCCCCCTGTGCCCCATTATGAAATGTCTGCGTGGCAGTAGCAGCTAGGATTGGAAACCAGCCTGTGTGGGTTTCCCCTGTTTTTAAGTACGTTTCGCTCCTCTGTACATCCCTGCAGGTGAGAAACAGGTAAACAGAGGCTCCAGATATCCCCAGATATCCTGGGAATCTTATCAAAATGTATCTTCCAATTCAGTGGATCTAGGATGCAGGTCTGAGGTGGGGCCTGAGAATGTGCATTTCTGACCAGCTCCCAGGTGATGCCGAGGCTGCTGGGCTAGGGACAACACTTTGAGCAACATGATCTTAGTGGAACTCCCTTGTTGACTTGGTGAAGCCCCAGATAGAGCCAGGGTCCCTCAGTGTGGTGCCCAGGCCCCAGCATCAGCTGGGAATTCTGACTCTGCCCCAGACCTGCTTCGACAGAAATGGACATGGAGGGGCCTGGGGATCTGTGCTTTAACAAAGCTGGCCAGGTGATTCTGACAGATAGATGCTCAAGTGTGGGAACCACTCAGGCTTTGCTTAAGGGGAGTGGTGTGGCCCAGGAAAACCCAGCCGACACTTGCGTTCCGGCCCAGCATCTGGGGAGGTCTTTCTAGGGACTGCCCCTCAAACAGGGCTTACCTTCCAAGGTAGAGCAGCGTTTTTGTGGAAATTCCCTGGAGTTTGGCTTCACAGCTGCAGCTGATGGAGTGTGACTTGATGGCTTAAAACAGTAGTGTATCCTCTCACATTTCAAGAGGCCAGAAGTCTGAGATCGAGATGTCAGCAGTCGGTTCCTTCTGGAGGTTCTGAGGGAGAACCGTCCCAGGCCTCTCACCTTGCTCCTGGTGGTGGTTGGCTGTCATCGACTGGCTTTGGATTACAGACACATCGCTGCGCTCTCTGCCTTCCTGTCCACCAGGCCTTTCCCCAGTGTCGGTGTGCCCTTTCCCTGGACAGTGAGGACGCTCCTAAGTCCATTAAGGCCACTCTCACTGGATTTGGGGCCCACCCTAATCCAGTATGATCTCATCTCGTCCTCACCTTAACTATATCTGCAAGACCCTATTTCAAATAGGATCACCATCTTAGCCTATTTTCTGTTGCTTGCAAGAGAATGCCCGAAACTGGGCAATGTACAAAGAAAAGGAACTTATTTCTTACAGTGATAGAGACTGAGAAGCCCAAGGTCGAGGGGCTGCCTCTGGCGAGAGCCTTCTTACTGGTTGGCAGGCTCTCTGCAGCGTCCTGACGCGGCTCAGGGTGTCCCATGGTGAAGGGACTGAGCGTGCTGGCTCAGGTCTCTCTTCCTTTTCTTATGAAGCTCCCCGTCCCACTCCCAGGATAATGCATTAATCCATCAACCCAGTTGTTCATTAACCCATCATTCCTTGAATGGATTGATGCATTCATGAGGGCCGAGCGCTGACAACCTAATCACCTCCTAAAGCCCCCCCTGCCCCAATACTGACACACTGGAGATTCAGTTTCGACATGGGTTTCAGAGGAGACGAACATTCAAACCATAGCAGGCCCGCTCTGAGCTTCCAAGTGGATGTTAATTTTGGGAGATGCTATTGGACCCAGACATGCTCCAAATTAGTTAGAAAGTAGACCAAGGGCAGGGTTCAACCAGACAAACGGACACCTCTGCTGAGCCCTGGATACATTTCAGGTGACCGTTGGGCATTCTCTGGGCCTCCCTGCATCTGAAAGCTCCCACCGGTTTGGAGAACCCCTCTGTTGAGAGGCCCCATCTGCCTCCCACCACAGGGCTGGAGATGCTGGACGCCTGCTGTCCCACCTGCCTCACCCGCCCTGGGGTACAGGCCCTGGCTTAGGTCCAGACAAGCAGGTTTGCCCAGCCCAGGCTGCAGGTTGGACTTCAGCAAGGTTGGATGTCCTGGGAGGATGGTGGTGGCAGTGGCCATGGCTCCTCCAGTTCCGGAGGGCAGTGTTCCGAGCTCAGCACAATGATAGCTGAGAGAGGGCGTGAGCTGGGTGTCTGCACCCAGGCAGCTCCGGGGCATTCGGTGATGCAGCGACCCTCTGGCTGTGCATCTGCTGTGGCTGGTTGTGGGCCCCTGAGGACTCAGAGAAGAAACTGCCACTGAGGACAGGAAACTTCAAGAGCACCACAGGTCAGAAGAGCAGGTGGCACCCCCAAACCTGTGAAATCATGCTGCTTCCTTTTATTTATTTATTTTTATTCACAATTACTTTGAATTCTAATTTGGGAAGGAGACGTCTGCTCCGTGGCTGAGAGTTCATTTCTACAACAGGTCTTGTTAGGTGCCACTGCGTATCTTAAAGTAACACAGTGTACAGGAAATAACGGGAAGGTGTAGGTACTGCTGGCTTGGCTTAGTCAATCCCGTTTAGGGTGAGCCGTGCTGTGGCCAGCCAAGGGGAAACAGCTGTCGGTGGAAGCAGAGACAGAAGGCAGCAGAGGCGCCTCGTTCGCTGGTCACTAGGGGAAGCTGGCCAGTTCACACACAGTTACTGTGACAACAGAGAGTCATCCCCACTGACAAGACGAGGTGCCGCGATCACCCACCATATGTACTAGTTTTGGATTTGATTGGCTTTGACAGTTGTTATGAGCTGAATTGTGTCTTCCCAAAATTCGTATGTTGAGATTCTAACTTCCAGCAGCTCAGAAAATGACAGTATATGGAGACAGGAAACTTACAGAGGTAATTAAGTGACCATGAGGTCATTGGGGTGGTCCTTAATCCAGTATGACTAGTGTCCCAAGGAAACAGGAGAAAGGAGGACACACTGGCGGAGATGCATAGAGGGAAGACCCTCAAAGACAGGGAGAAGACGCACATCGACAAGCCGAGAAGTGGCCTCAGAAGGAACCAGCCCTGCTGACATCTTCGTCTCTGACCTCCAGCCTCCAGAATGGTAGAAGTGTGAGAAAATCAATTTCTGTGACTGAGGCCACCCTTGCTGTGACAGTTTCTTTAGGCAGCCATGGAAAATAAATACAGTGATTTCTACAAACCCTAAGTCACCATCATGAAATAATTTTCCACTGTTACAGATTTTTTTTTTTTTTTTTGAGACAAGAGTCTCACTCTGTCACCCAGGCTGGAGTGCAATGGCATGATCTCGGCTCACTGCAACCTCTGCCTCCCGGGTTCAAGCAATTCTCCTGCCTCAGCTTCCTGAGTAGCTGGGATTACAGGCACCTGCCACCACGCCCAGCTATTTTTTGTGTTTTTAGTAGAGATGGGGTTTCAGCATGTGGGCCAGACTGGTCTCGAACTCCTGACCTGTGATCTACCCGCCTTGGCCTCCCAAAGTGCTGGGATTACAGGCGTGAGCCACTGTGCCCGGCTCACTGTTACAGATATTTAACAAAATGTGCATAGAGTATAAAGGCAATTTTTAGAGAGAAGTTCCAAAAACATTTTCAGAAGAGATATCACTCAAATAATTCTCCTTATTAAGCTCACGGCTTTGCAGGGTAACATGTATTTAATAGCAAAATTTGTTGCCAGCCTCTCTTGAATGCCAAGTGCTGGGATGTACCTCATTCATTCAGGCACGGTCTATGCTGCAAACTCATGGAAGCAAGTGCTTCCTGTTTTCATTGTCACATAGATCCGCAAGACTCGGGATGTTTGCAGACAGTCTCACTGCATTATACCATTCCTATTTTCTAGATGATAAAATTGCACATGGACTTTCTCTGGGAATGTTACCATCTTTGGATTCTCAAAGGTGTCCACAGCTAGGATTATTTTCATCAACGTCATGGATATTGGCATTAATAACTACATGTCTTTGTAATTTTGGAAACTACTTCTCATCTGCAGAAATAACAGTAGGTAATTTTCAAAGGGCCGAATGTGCCTTCCCATAGGCCCCTGCTGGCCTCACGATCGCTTCTGCTTCTGTCCCATTAGCTGGAGATAGTAATCGAAAGATTATCATCCCCAAAGCTTGGGGAAGAGCTGGGGAATATTGATCCACTTTCCATTCCCTGAATTTACCAGTTGCTTTTAATCTTAGCAAGCAGAAGACAAGCAGAAATATTGCATCTGTGCTTCCCAAGTTTGCCAGAGAATAAAGTGTACACTTCCTCTTGGTGGCTTTTTTATTTCTTGAGTAAAGGTCACAGTTCAGTCACTCAAATCAAGTGATTTCACCATCGGGGACTCATTTATAACAGGAACTTGCTCCCATTTTCTTGCAAAATTGCCGAATGATATCAATCATTCTTGGCGCTCTTCCCCAGGACGAACTCCCTGGTTACATTTCTGGTTTAGGGGGTATTTTTCAGAATCCCGCTCTGGACTTCGCACCGTGAGACCAAGTGGCTGGCTGCTCCTCCTGTGAGTGACGTGCTTGGATGATGGCTGTGGGGCAACTTTTTAGGACAGGCCGGCTTCTGCTGGGCCTTAAGTGCTGAGTCACCAGCTGCCTGAGGCAGAGTGATGGCTGCCCTGCCATTCCGGGGACTCCAAAGAGGATGCATCCTCTTACCTCTTGCTTTCCTAGATTTCTGCAGCTTCCCTCCTTACTTTCATTAGCAGGAGTCTGTGAACATCCCCGTTGTCCTTTTTGGAGACACGGAGAGAGAATGGACAGGTGCTGGGGAGGGCCAGGTGGCCTCCCATCTGCATTGACCCGTGGGCTCAGAGACGTGTCCTGAAGCTGGCAACCCTCCCTCTTCACTCTGGGGTGGTATGTCCACAGCTAAGCCCCTTCCCCACTGACCTACTGACTCCCTTCCTGGCCAGCACCTGGAGGAACCAACTCCAGAGCATGGAGGGTCTGGGTCTGGAAGAAACTGAGGTCATGAGGACAGCAAAGGGAGACTCACTGGGCTGTGACTTTTTGTCCAGGGAGGAATCAAGGGGAGCTGGGAGCCACAAATCGAAAAGTCCTTGGGAACTACAGAAGCTGGCCCTGGGTTCTGAGCCCTGGGGATGGCCCTGGGGATGCTCCATCTCAAGGGACTTGTGGGCAGCCCCCTGAGCTCCTGACAGAGCCAGCAGGGAGCAGCTGGGTGAGCCAAGGTTGCTCTGCCCACTCACTGGTCTTGTCCTGGCCCAGGGAACTCCGGAACCAGGGTCCTCGTTTGGCGTGAAGAGCAGGAACATCTCCATTTCATTTTCTGGGTTTTTCCCCCTCTCACCAGGACTCAGGTGTTTCCCTCACAACTTTGCACCATCACGCGGCCTCATTACCCATTGAGGGAAATTGAGGCAGAAGAGGGGGTGGGGCGGGTGGGCTTCTTGGTGTCCGCTCGGAGTTGGGGAAGATCACAATGTGACCACTGGGCCCACTCTCTGACCTTGGGTGGATCCCACGTGCTGCTGGTCAATGTGGCAGGGGTGAGGGGGCAGAGCTGCTGTATTACACTTGCAGGAGCCATGAGGAAACTGAAGCACAGCAAGATGTGTGCCTTTCTCAGTGTCACATGACAAGGAAGTGGCCGGGCTGGGCTGAAAATGCAGGTTTTCTGATGCCTGCCACATCAGTCCTCGCACGCATTCCCATCCTAGAGCAGGACACAAGCTCATTAGGGAGGGTTTGTACTTTCAGGAAGCTGGAATGTGGGGCTGCCCAGTGTGGAGCTGAGCGTCCCGGGGGTCATGGTGGAGAGGTGAGCAGCACTGGCATCACTGGGTGGCAGCTCAGGCGGCTGGGCCAGCCAGGGGAGGATGGCAGGGCGTTCCCCGAGGTCTCTCCTTGTCTCTTGGGCCCTCTGCAGGCTCTTCTCAGGGTCCCAGGAGAAGGAGCTCTGGGACATCCTTTCGTGTCCTGCCAGCCTGGGTCTGAGGCTCACGGTGGGGTGTAATTAATATTCCTGCTCTGCACCCAGCTCGGCTCCTGACAGCCAATGGGAAACACCAGGTTGCCTTCATTCAGCTGTGGCCACAGACGGGGGTGACGCTGACAAGCTGCTACTAGAGGGGTGGTGGTGGCTCTTCCCGCTCCTCACTCGGATGCCCCGAAGGGCTGTCACTTCCTGAAGTCCCCCTGGTATTCTCTCGGGCACCCTTTCATCCTCGCTGGAGGAGGCGGTCGAGGGGGCTCCACGTGCCTGACTGCGGTCGCCCTGTTAGGGGGTTGCCATCGGCATCGCCCCCTCAGGAGCCAAGAACAAGAGCCGCCCCTCAGGTTTCATTCTGCCGCATGTGTTTGTTTTAAATCACCTTCCACCATGAGTGTGTCTGATTCCCGCTCTAAGTGCTGTTGACAGATGTGTTAATTCATGTATTCAAGCAGATATTTAGCAACCGGCAGAAGACTCAGCTAAAAATAGGTCATCTTTCTAAACAGGCTCCTTAACACCAGGCTGGTACTCATGGCTGTGAACGCAGAACTTCGTGCAGCCATTGGCAGCATGAGGCCACTCTAGGGAGGCCAGGAGGCCTCAGGTGCAGGCAGCAGGAGGACGCGCCCTCCCTGGGGGACACCGAAGTACCCAGGCCACCGGGAGAGAAAGGGACTTGGAGCTGGGCAGTGGCCAGCGTGCCCTCCAGACTTGATTGGAGCCTCTGCTCCCTGCGGTCCTGGGGGGTTGGGCTGGTCACCGCCCACCCCTTTGGCTCCTTGTTTTGCCATTTGCAAAATGAGGGGTCCGGACTGAGTGGTCTCCACAGGCCTCTTGAATGAATCCCAGGGAAGCCGGGTGTGGTGCGGTGAGGGCAGGGCCCCTGGAGGGGCGGAGCTGATCCAGGCATGTTATGTGCTGAGGAAGGACCTGGCGGGTCCTGGTTGGGATGGAGCCCCTGCTGTCCCTGGAAGGTTGTAGCTCACTTCCTGGGGAGCACAGCTTGCCCAAGAGGAGACGGAAGGATGGGTCTTTGGACCCTTGTCTGCTGGGATGGAGAAGCACTGGACTTAGCTGAGTTCTCAGGGTGACGCCACCACCTCTGGCAGCCGCATGGTCCCTGCCGCTCTGCCGCTTGGCCAGGAGGCTGTGCTCGGCAGAAGTAGGACAGCAGAGCCACCGGGGGCTCTGGCCTGGGTCCGGTGGGCAGCAGCCGCTCCCCCATCTTACAAGGTGGGTCCATTATTATCTTCTACAGATGATGAGCCTGGAGCCCAAGCTGGGAGGAACTTGCCTCAAGCCCCCAGCTGAACGCGGTGGAGGTGGGTTTGACTCAGGCCTTGTGGACTGAGCCCAGGGGCCCCACACTCAGTGGCCTCAGTGTGGGGGTCGGAACTGCGTCTCTCAGGCGGTCAGGTCAGGCAGCACAGTGGAGGAACACGGAGGCCAGGATGGAGGCCACGGGGCGTGGGGGCTGTGCCATGACCGGGGGAGCAGGAGGCTGCTGAACTGGGGGTGGCAGCGGTGGGGAGCAGAGAGTAGGGAAGGAGGCAAAGGGGTGGCCTTGGCCCAGCGCCTGGAAGTGAGGGGAGGGAGCCCCTCACGAGGGAAGGAGCCTGGTGGAGGAGCTCATCTGCGGTTGGAGACCTCCCTTGCGGTGCTGCGGCCCACCCCGGGCGCCTGTCGGGTGAACGCAGGGCAGAGGCTGGGAAGGCGCGGGCTGTCTTGCTCCGAGGACCCACCGGACAGCTGAGAGGAGGAGCTGAGGAGGATGCAGCTTCCTGTGGACAGGAGACACCCATCGCCGGTGCCCGCCACTGTCTGGGGGCAGAGGACAAGGGGACAAGGACACTGTGGGGGATGCAAGGAGGAGACCGATCAGGTAGGACCCTGAGAATTGGCACAGGGAGAAGGGAAGGGGGCAGCGTCCGTGTCCCTGGCAGCTCCCCTGTCTTCCTGGACATCTTTCCCACTGTGCCCCCTGACCCCACACGGCCGCCTCACAGGCCTCACTCAAATCCTGAGGCTCCTCTGACGTCAGGCCTCCCAGGACATTTCTCGCTTCCTCTCCTACGGCATTGGGGCGCCTGCTCGTGAGCCCTGACAGTGCTTGCTCCCCCTCATCCAGCCGGGAGGCGGGGACATGGGTGCTGAGCAGCGTGGGCGGATGACGTGTGGCTGGCAGCAGCTGGATCCTTCCCCACCGCTTGCTCCGTGCCCTTCCCATGGAGCTGGGCCCTCCCTGGTGCCAGGGCTATGAGTCACCAGGCCTGAGGGCAGCAAGAGGCCCCTCCTTCCCCTCAGACAAATCCAGCAGGATAAACACTGTTTTAGAGGCAGAGTCCCGCTCTGTTCCCCAGGCTGGAGTGCAATGGCTCCATTATGGCTCACTGTAGCCTTGAACTCCTAGGCTCAAGTGATCCTCCTGCCTCGGCCTCCTGAGTAACTAGGTTCACAGGTGTGCCGCTGCAATCAATTTTTTAAAGCGGCCTATGAAGTTACTTAAATAGGCAGACAGCTGATTCTCAGTGCTGAGTGCTTCCTGTGGCTCAGTGCCGAGCACTTTGCACACACATCACGAGGAATCTCATGACCCGTGGTGCAGACTGTGTGCAGCTCCGTCCCACCGGGCTTCCTCAGATGAGGAAGCTGAGGCCCCTGAGGCTGCCCCAACACAGCCTTCAGCCAGTGGGCTTGGAGCCGTCCTCGAGGACAGCGCTTTTGCTTCTCATACTCTGGTGCACATGAGTATCCCTGGGGCGGGGCCTCAGTTCTACGTTTCTAACAGGCTCCTGGGTGACACCTGTGCTGCCAGGAGTCAGGAGCCACAGCTGGAGTAGAAGGCTCTGTCTGCACCTCTGTGCACTGTGGCCAGGGAGGTCACAGGCTCTGGGGGTGGAGGTGATGGGTGCAGGCAGAGAATACCCAGGGCCCGTGGGAAGGTTCTAGGCAGGCACCTGCTGGGTACCTGTTGGGCCCTGGTTGACCCATCTACAGACCTTATTCTTCCCTCTACCTCCACTCAAACCAGCCCAGAGCCTCTGGGAGGCGTGAGGAGCTCCTGGCTGGGGGCAGGAGAGGCGCTCATTTCTTGTCTCGGCTTGCTCAACAAGACACGTGGAGTTAATTAAGACCAAAGTCCTTGCGTTCTGTGCTTGTCTGCAAAGCTTTTTAAAAGCCCACACAAGGTGACAGGTTGGAGGCCTCAGGCCCCTTTAATTAGTCTTCTGTGGCCAATTTCCACTTGGTTCCATTGTGCTTGAGGTCTCTCTTCCTGCCTAAGTTTCCTTGGCCCCAAGCAGCAGGCCCCTGTTCATCAGGGGAGCAGCTAATTAACTGGGCCTGGTGCGGGAGGAGGCTGGCGGGCATGGTTTCCATTTTGGGACATTGTATGGCACACGGCTTTTCCTGACTGATGGATGCCCCCCCCACCCTGGCTCTGGTTAGCAATTACTTCTGGTCCTACAGCAGGCGTCCCGGGGGGTCACCATTTCACCTCACCCATCCTTCTCCTTCACTGGTAAATGTCAAGAGCTGATTGTGTGGAGTGGGAATCAGCTTGGTACCAAAGGAGCTCGCAGAGGAAAGGGAAGGTGACCCCCTGGTGTTGCCCAGGATGAGCTGACCTGCGGCCCCTGGCCTGCTCTGGCCAGGCAGTGTGAGTGTGCCTCCCTGCCGAGGCTGCCCCACAGCTCTCCCTGCCAGCCACGTCTGGAAGCTGCCTTGCAGAACCGGGGCCTGGTAAACCCGGGCAGACCCTAAGGACCCAGGGTGAGGGGGTGGCATTACCTGGGGTAGACAAGATGTGTCCCTCTGAGAGGGGACATTGGAGCTGAGACACCAGTGAAATGGGGGATGGAGCCATGCACATCTATGGGAAAAAATGTCCCAAACAGACAATGCCTGGGCCAGGCCAGGAGGCAGGTGACACTTGGTGTGTCAGGGCCTGGGGGGAAGCTGGATGGAGCGGAGGAAGGTAAGGCCAGAGTGGCAGGTGGGAGCCGGGCCGCAGGCTTTCCTGGGGATGGTGAGGACTGTAGATTCTTCCTAAGGATTGGGGGGTCCTAGTTGTGGGGGTCTCAGAGGTGGGACATGATTTGATTGATGTGCTAAAATGTCCACTTATGCTGCCATGGGAAGTCTAGGCTGTGTGTGTCCTGTTTGAGTTTACGTGTATGTGTGCATGCATGCGTGTGTTTGCATGTGCAGTGTGGTGTGTATGTGTCATATGTGGTGCATGTGTGTGTATGTGTTTGGAACCACCCTTCAGCCTGTGTGTGGTGTAGTGTGGCATGTGCATGCATGTGTGATTTGTGGTGTGTGTGCATGGGTGGTGTGTGTTTTTGGTGTGTGTGGTGTGTGGCATGCATTGTGTGATATGTGGCATGTGTGATGTGTGGCATGTGTGTGTATAGGGTGGTGTGATGTGTGTGTTGTGTACATGTGTGTGGTGTGGTTCATGTATGTGTGTGTGACATGGTGTGGTGTGTGTGTATAGTGTGGTGTGATGTGTGTGTTGCATACATGTGTGTGGTGCATGTGTGTGTGTGTGACATGGTGCTGCATGTGTGTATAGTGTGGTGTGATGTGTGTGTTGTGTACGTGTGTGATGTGTTGTGTGTGTGAATGTGTGTGTGGCATGGTGTGGCATGTGTGTTTATGGTGTGATGTGTGTGTTGTGTATGTGTGTGTGGTGTGGCATATGTGTATATGTGTGTGGCATGGTGTGGCGTGTGTGTGGTGTGCGTGTGTTTATGTGGCATGGTGTGGCATGTGTGTGTGTGGTGTGGTATGATGTGTGTGTGTTGTGTATGTGTGTGTGGCATGGTGTGGCGTGTGTGTGTGTGCGTGTGTTTATGTGGCATGGTGTGGCATGTGTGTGTGTGGCATGGTGTGGCATGTGTGTGTAGTGTGGTGTGATGTGTGTGTGTTGTGTATGTGTGTGTGTGGTGTGTGGCATGCATTGTGTGATATGTGGCATGTGTGATGTGTGGCATGTGTGTGTGTGTGTGTGTGTGTGTGTGTGTGTGTATGTGTGTGTGGCATGGTGTGGCATGTGTGTGTGTGTGTGTGGCATGGTGTGGCATGTGTGTGTGTGTGTGTGTGTGTGGCATGGTGTGGCGTGTGTGTGGTGTGATGTGCATGTGTGTGTGTGTGGCATGGTGTGGCATGTGTGTGTAGTGTGGTGTGATGTGTGTGTGTTGTGTATGTGTGTGTGGCATGGTGTGGCGTGTGTGTGGTGGGGTTCAGCAGGGAGGCTGCTGCTCTGGTCCTGATGAGAGGAGGTGGTGGTTGAGGTGCTGAGGAGGTTCTCTTCTGAAGACATTGTGAAGTTAGATTGGAAAATTTGTGCTCACAGGTCAGGTGTGAGGTGGACAGAAAGAGAGAGGTCAGCATTGGCACCCAGATTCCATGTCTGAGTCAATGAACAAACGGTGGCTCCGTCTCCTGAGTGGGAGAAGACTCAGGGAGAAGCAGGCTGAGATGGAAAGTTGAGTCTGTTTTCCAACATGTTCCTGGTTTGGGGTCCCTGGGAGGGGTCCTGAGGTGGAGAGCTGTAGAGAACAGAGGGGTTGCTCTCAGAGCACACCTGCAGGGGAGCACGGAAAACGTTGTTTACAGAGGGGGCTGTCGAACCATGATGTGGTTGTACCGAGCCTCAGCCATTCCCACGGAAGTTCAGGAGCTGGGAGAGCCCTTGGCCTCATCCTGCATGGGGTGGGGAGGGAGCTCCTGCTGCCATCCACCAATGGAGCCTGCACAGGGGCCTCAGCAGTGCAGCAGCGGCGGCTGGGAAATGAGTGCCTTGGTCCTATGTGGGGACATTGGTGTGTGCCCCGTGCTCCCACTGGCCCACCCCCTGCCCTGGCTTAGGCTGCTGCCTCCTATGGTGAGTCCACCCCACCTGGGAAGGTCTGCCCCGGCATCAGGGTGATGTCTCTTCCTAGAGAAACTCACCAGACAAAGGTTAGTGAGGTGAACTTCCGCCCCTGTGATGGCCGCATCTGTCCACTGACCATCAAGACCGGTCAGGGAAGAACCAGCACACGCCTCAGTGGGTCGGCTGGGCTCCCACCTCCTCCTAGGGACCTGGGCCAACCCTACCAGGTGGGCTCCCCTCCTTGCTGCTGGACCCCTGTTGGGAGCAGCCTCTTCTGGAACCAGGACATCTAGACCCACTTGGCCTAAATTCACTGGGTGGGAAGTGCACAGTCTAGTGTGATGGTCACTGGCAGTGACAAGGGCAAGGGCAGAGCCCCAGGAGGCCAACCAGGAATGGTGCCTCCTTCTCTGGTGGGAGGTACGAGATTCAGTCATTTGTCCTTTACTTTGTGAGGGATGTCCTGCCATGCCTTGGGTCACTGGGTCCCAAAAAGCTAACCTGATGCTGCTGGCCTTGAAACCGTTTGAGAGTTTCCCTCTCATCCTCTGGATAGGAGGGTGTCCCCTAGAGCAGTGATTCCCCAGGGACCACTGGCACCAGGGACCGGTTTTGTGGAGGACAGTTTTTCCATAGACTGGGGTGGGGTGGTTGGGGTGGATGTTTTGGGATGAAACTGTTCCACCTCAGATCATCAGGCATTAGATTCTCGTAAGGAGCAGTCAACCTAGATCCCGCACATGTGCAGTTCACAGTAGGGTTTGTGCTTCTGTGAGACTCTAATGCTGCTGATCTTGTAGGAGGCCGAGTTCAGGCGGTCATGCTTGCTCACCTCCTGCTGTGCAGCCTGCCTCCTAACAGGCCGCAGACTGGTGCCATTCCCTGGCCCAGGGGTTGGGGACCCCTGCTCTTTACTTTTATCATACCAGAGGCTCTGATGTACTGACACTCTTTATTTTATTCATCTGGTCTTCCTGCTATGATGCCGTCCATGTGGTGGGCACTGTTAGGACCTGTGGTGTGCGGCATCCTCCATTTGTTGGGTGGTGCTGCAGGAGGGCTTCCTGTCACCTGTGCCTGGATGTTATCTTGGCTGAGGGCAAGTCCCAGAAGGAACCCAGATGTGAGCTGTTAGCAGCTGACACTGCCAGCAGCTGGGATGACAGTTGTCTTGACTTTCAAGGGGAAATTGGGGTGTGGAGGGTGTGCAATCCAGCAGCGACTATACACATGTGAAGTTTGGGTTGCATATTTGACATTTGGGTGGTGCTGTGGTTTGAATGAGTCCCCTCTAGAATTTAGGTGTTGAAACTTAATGGCCAATGGGATGTGTCAAGAGATAGGTCTTTAAGAGGCCATGAGGCAATGAGGGCTGCCCCTTTTGTGATTGAGGTTGAGGCCCTTATGAGAGAGCTTCGTTCAGCATTCATCCCTCACCTGCCTTACCACCTTCTGCCATATGGGGACACAGGGTTCCTCCCCTGGAGGGTGCAGCGTTCAGGGCACCATCTTGGGAGCAGAGACCGGGCCCTCTCCAGACAGTGAACCTGCTGGTGCCTTGATCTTGGACTTCCAGCCTCTTTCTGTTCTTTATAAATTATCCAGTCGGTGGCATTTTGTGACAGTTGCATAGATTCCGATGGATGGACTTAATCTGTGGATTTGAGACTTAATGTTGTTTGATGCCTGCTCAAGCGAGCCCTGTGGATAAGTCTGTAGAAAAGACGATCAGCACCCTCAGCTCACAGCCCCGAGGGCAGCTGTCTCCACCATCCACAAATTCATATGGCTCCTTTGCGTCTTCAGGTCCAAAGAAGAGTTAAAGAACACAGTACCAGGATTGAGAAGCCCACGTCTGATGTAGTCATGTTTGTTGAAGCCTACTGTGCTTGTGAATAGGCTGTATCCAGTGGGGAGAGCGGGAGAGAGAGAGAGAGAGGAGAAAAAGCATAATCTGTGTCCTTGAGGAGGCCCTGGGTTCCTGGAGGAGGTTGGTATGTGAAAAAAATACTTATAATGCAATGTGAAAAGTACAATAAAAGAGGCACAAATGTAGATCTCTGAGATCTCAGGGGATGAAGAGGGACTCTGCTTAGGGGAGTCATTTAGAGCTTTCTGGAGGAGGTAGCAATTGCAGAGCATCTTGAAGGATGAACAGGATAGATCTCTGAGATCCCAGAGGATGAAGAGGGACTCTGCTTAGGGGAGTCACTTAGAACTTTCTGGAGGAGGTAGCAATTGCACAACATCTTGAAGGACAAACCACACTGGGGACAAGGAGACGCCCGATCTTCACCCAGGGGCAGAGCAGAAGAGTAGGCTCGGCGTCTCCTGGAATTGAACCTGGAGCATGGACTGCACAGCACACAGCCATGGACACTAGAAAGGCAGGTCACATAGGACTTGGGGGCCATGGGAAAAATGGGAAAGTACCCTAATGGCAATGGGAACACTTAAAAGGATTTTAAGCAGGGGAAGGGCATATCTTTTCAGAGCTGTCTCTGGCTGATATGTAGGTTCCAAGAAGAAGACATTGGAGTGAAGGATCAGTTAGTAGGTCCCTGCAGGGTGGTGGGGTGGAGGTCAGGCAGTGACTGTCCTAGCATGGTGGCAGTGAGGAGGAGAGACATAGGCTCTTCCCTTGTGGTTTTCTTCCTCCCTCCTTTCTGTCTCTGTGGTCACTCCTTTTCTGTCTCCCTTGTGAGCTCATCTTCTTCTGGCCTGCTACCGGATGCTAGGGTTCAGCCAGGCACAGCCCTAGGTCCCTGCCTTTCTCTATCTACTGGCTGGCTCTGGGGAAGCGTATCTATGCCCCCTGCCTCCAGTGCCACCTGCATGCTTATGGCTCCACATTTATTCTTCTGCCCAGATTTCTTCTCTGAGCTTTCACTCTCTTACCCACCTGCCTGCTCAACATCTCTTTGTGAATTTTTAAAAGGCACTTCAAGTCCTCTTCAAAGATTTCCTCCTTTAAATCATTGATACATTGCTTGATGTGACCTCTACAAGGCTATGCACAATTTGGCCCTGGCCTGACTTTCTGACTTTCCAACCAAATTTCCTACCCTAGTCCTTCCTTTTCTGGGCACAGCAGCCACTTTTGTCTTCTTTCATCTCCTGGAACATGTTCATTCTTCTCATGACCAGAGGACATTTGCACATGCTGCTCTGTCTAGAAAGCTCTTTCTTCCTCTCTTAATTTCTTCTTAACTCTTCTTCCTCATTCAGATCTTGGCCCAGGCACCATTTCTTAGAGGACCCTCATATGACTCCCTGGTCTGGGTCAGATTTCTTTGTTAGGTTCCTCTTACCACTGGGTTCCTTTCCTAGTTTGTAATTATACACCAGTCTGTGTGATCATTTGGTTATTATTTATCATGTTGTCTGGACCATATGCTTCAGGGGTCATATTTGTTTTTGCTAATCATGGAATCTTCATGGCTTCCCTGATGTCTGGCACATAGTAGTCACTCAAGAAATGTTTGCCAGGTGAATTTGATAGGACTTGTGATGAACTGAGGAAGGAGAGATGGAGAACTGCTCATCTTCTAATCATTCATTAGCAAATATTCATGGAGTACCTGCTCTGCCCCAAGCCTGTTGGAACAATCCTACCACCTGGGGCTTACCTTGCAGAAGGGACTCTTTGGCTTCTGGCTGGAGCAGTCATCCCACCTGATGTGGCCTCTGACCCTTAGTCTAACTGCGATGGTCAATGCTGATGGCCACTCAAGGAGGGTTAAAGTAATGTTAATGTTCTGACCGGCCAAGAAGTCGTCCAGAAACTCAACTTTCTGAACTTTGAAGATACATTTCTTAGGGCCACTCAAATGTGACACTGTGTAGCCCCTACTGGACCAGAACTTAGCCCTGCTAGATCTGGGGAGAAGACTCAGAAGGGTCAGAAGAGCGTGTGGGTTCTGGGTTCTGGGCAGAGGCTTCCAGAGTATGGCAGACTCTGCATGGAACAGGCACCTCGCCTGGGAGTCACTGTGGGCCAGGCCAGCAGAGCCTATGGGCCTTTCTGTGTCTGGGTGGGATTGCAGGGAGCAGCCTTGGGCCACACAGGCCTCCATGGGGACATCTTCCAAGGGGACAGTGGTCGAGGTCCTCTGTTGGCATACCCAGAGCTTGCCCACTCCCTTGGGGCTTCCCTTGGTAGAGGGCTGGCAGTGAGGCAGCAGGTGGAGGGTTGTCTGGTTACTACTTCCCAGTTCTCACGCATGTTCTCCTTGTAAGTGACTGGTCTGGAGTGCGCACACCTGTACGCTGGCTGAGGGCGGCGTCTGCATCCTGGCCTGGAAAGCCCTCTGGGGTTTGTGTTGGCTGTCAAGGCTATGGGTGGCAAGGTCTGGGCCCCAGGGCTGTGGAGAGGCAGGCTGCAGCTTCTCGCTCAGGGATGGCCTGGGGAGGCAGTGGCAGCCGTTTCAGGTTGGAGGATGTCCCAAGGGTGGGGGACCTCTCTGCCTTTCCCTCAAGCACCAGTAAATGTGACAAAATCCCTCCGGGGCATCTGCCTTCCTGGAGCAAAGCGGGTTCCTGCTCTGTGGCAGCAAGGGCCTCCCTCACTGAGCACCAGGGCGGCTCCAGCAGGGCCTTGGTCCTGGGAATCCTTCCACAGAGCCCCCTACGGCCCCCTCCCGGGCAGCCAGAGTGTGCGTGGCTCACTGGGCTCTGGATTTACGTAACTCGGAGCTGAGCCTCATGGGTCCTCCTTCCTGGTAGATGTAGGAAACGGCTCTGGATTTTTCTGGTGATGGCCAAGAGAGAGCACTTGAGATAGGCAGGGGCAGGTATGCTGAGGGATGCTGCAGGCCAAGAGCCTCGCCTGGCCCCCAAACCACATCAGAGCATTGACCTCCCCAGACACGGCATAGAGACTCAAGGGTGCCGTTCTTGTGTCTGTGTGGCCTCAGCAATGGACTTGGAGGGGGAAAGCAATTCACACAAAACACCACACTCTGGGTTTTTTGTGAAACCTCTCACTGGGCTGGAGTGGGGTGAACTGCAGTGCCCCCCACAGACTGTTCCCACTGAGATTCCCAGCATCAGAGGAGCTGGAAGGAGGAATCCAGTTGCGGGCTTCAAGGACCCTGGAGGGCTGAGGTGGAGAGAACGAGGTTGACAGCCCAACTTTAGCAGGGACATGGCCCAAGGTCAGCTGGGGGACAGCCCAAGGTCAGCTGGGAGATGGTTCAAGGTCAGCAGGGACACAGCCCATGGTCAGCAGGGAGCAACAGTGACATGGGAGACGTCTAGGAGCAGAGAGTGAGGAGCCTGTGCTTTAGTCAGTGGAGCAGGAATCTGTGGTGGTTCTGGTGGGTTTTGGAGGGACTCCCTGAGGGAGGTGGCATTGGAGATAGACTGAAGTGAGGCGGGGCATGGCCCATAGAGGGATAAGAGGATGCAGAAGGGGTCGTGTAGGGAACCCCTAGGCTGTAGGGTATGCAGAAGGGGTACCTGGTGAAAAGGCTGCTGGGAGGGTTGGCAGCAGTCGGGGGAACTTCTTGCTGCAGAGCTGGGGTTTGGTTTGGAAGGCAACAAGCAGCCACTGAGGGCTCTAGAGCTGCAGCGGCGTGACTGCACTGTGCATTAGGAAAGTCAGCACGGAACCTGAGGACTGCACACACAACTCCTCTCTCAGCACCGCATGCCGTGCACGAGCCGGGCCGTGTCCCCGTGTGCACAGGCCCACTTCTCAGGACTGCTGCTGATCCAGCTTAAACAGGTCTACTGAAATAGGTCACTCTCAAAAGCAAGCGGACGTAATTGTTACAAGGCAAAAATGGAAACGATGTGAATCTCTGAAGAATCAATCATTTATTAATAACTCCTCCGTTTTCAGATTGAAAAGTACTTAGATTACATTTGGCCTCAGAGTTGAGGAAGGGGAACGTGGCATTTCCGGCACAGGGTGGTGAGAGGCTGACGGTCCACACGGGAAGTCTGTGCCCGCCCCCACCCCACCCCGCTGCACCTCTGTGATCTTGCTTGTGACCCATCCTCTTCCCAAGGTCAGGACGGAGGTGGGGCTGGGCTCCAGCATGCCTAGGGGGCCTGGAGGGCAGGGCCAGGTGTTGTTTTGTGGATGCAGCTGTGCAGTGCTGTGGAAAACGTGACAGTTTCTCCAAGAGCTTCACATGCAATCACCATGTGGCCCAGCAAGCCCATGCCTAGGTAGAGACCCCAAGGAAGTGAAAACAGACTCTGCTCATGACCGTTCCTAACAGCACTGTGCGCAACAGCCAGAATTCAGGAATAACCCGAATATCCATCGACGGAAATGAGTAAACACATTGTGCCTCAGCCACGTGATGGCACATGATTCTGCCACGGAAAGAATGCAGTGCTGATTCCTCCTGCAACATGGATGAACCCTGAAGATGCTCTGGCGAGTGACGAAGCCAGTCCCCAAAGGCCACATACTGTAGGATTCCATTTATATGAAATGTCCAGGACAGGCAAACCCAAAGAGGCAGGAAGTGGATCAGAGGCTGCTCAGGCTGAGTGGAAGGGATAATGGGGTGTGGAACTTAACAACTTTCCTTTTGGGGTGATAAAATTGTTTTGGGCTGGGTGTTGGTGGCTCACCCCTGTAATCCCAGTATTTCGAGAAGCTGAGGTAGGAGGATTGCTTAAGCCCAGGAGTTTGAGACCAGCCTGGGCAACATAGCCAGACTCTGTCTGTACAAAAAATAAAAAATTAGCCAAGCGTGATGGCACATGCCTGTGGTCCCAGCTACTCTGGAGGCTGAGGTGGGAGGATTGCTCGAACCCGGGAGGTCGAGGCTGACATGAGCTATCATTGCACCACTGCACTCCAGCCTTGGTGACAGAGTGAGACCCTGTCTCAAATAAATGTTTTGGCCCCTCGGATGATGCAGGTGCCTGCACACCAAGCCTCCACTCCCATTCTTCCTGCCTCTAGCCCCCACCTTTGCTCCATCAACTGTTTTCAAAAGTGATCCCGCACCTGCCCACGCCTGCCCACTCCACACCTGCCACCCTAGTTACCTCCAGCCTTTTGCCCTCTCCTCCAGAGAACTGGGAGTGCTTCTGGCTTTTCTTTCCTCTGGATCCCGCTGTTTGCTTAGTAGCTAGAGTGTTGTTAAATTTATTTATTTATTTACTTTTTGAGAGTCTCGCTCTGTCACCCAGGCTGGAGTACAGTTGTGTGATCTTGGCTCACTGCAACCTCCACCTCCCAGGTTCAAGTAATTCTCCTGCCTTAGCCTCCTGAGTAGCTGGGATTACAGGTGCCTGCCAGCACGCCCAGCTAATTTTTGTATTTTTAGTAGAGATGGGGTTTCGCCATATTGGTCAGGCTGGTCTTGAACTCCTGACCTCAGGTGATAGGCCTGCCTGGCGGACGTATATATGTGACTAAATATATATAGCATAAAGTTTCCCATTTTAACCATTTCTGAATATACAGTTCTGTTCTGGGTGTACAGTTCTGTTCTGAGTGTAGAGTTCTGAGTATACAGTTCTGAGTATACAGTTCAGTTCTGAGTGTACAGTTCAGTTCTGAGTGTACAGTTCTGAGTATACAGTTCAGTTCTGAGTGTACAGTTCAGTTCTGAGTGTAGTTCTGAGTATACAGTTCTGTTCTGAGTGTACAGTTCCATTCTGAGTGTACAATTCTGTTCTGAGTGTACAGTTCAGTTCTAAGTGTATAGTTCTGAGAGTACAGTTCAGTTCTGAGTGTACAATTCTGTTCTGAGTGTACAGTTCAGTTCTGAGTGTACAGTTCTGAGTGTACAGTTCAGTTCTGAGTGTACAGTTCTGAGTGTACAGTTCCGTTCTGAGTGTACAGTTCTGAGTGTACAGTTCTGTTCTGGGTGTACAATTCAGTTCTGGGTGTACAGTTCTGAGTGTACAGTTCAGTTCTGAGTGTACAGTTCTGAGTGTACAGTTCTGTTCTGAGTGTACAGTTCTGAGTGTACAGTTCCGTTCTGAGTGTACAGTTCTGTTCTGAGTGTACAGTTCTGTTTTGAGTGTACAGTTCAGTGGCATAAGCATGTTCATACTGTTGTGAAACCATTACCGCCATCCATCTCCAGAACTGTTCATCTTCCCAAACTGAGACTCTGTCCCAATCAAACATGAATTCTCCATCCCCTGCTTCCGGCAGCCCCTCTTCTACTTTCCAACTCAATGAATCTGACCACTCCAGGGATCTCCCAGCGTGGAACAGCGCGGTGTTTGCATTTTGTGCCTGGCTTATTTCACTTAGCATGATGTCCTCAAGATCCATCCATGTCGTAGCATGGGTCAGAGCTTCCTCTTGCTTTGAGACTGAACACGATTCCATCTATGGCTGGACGGCCTCTGTGGATCCATCCATCTGTCTGTGGATGTGGGCTGCTTCCCATCTTTGGTTCTTGTGAGCAAAGCTGCTGTGAACATGGGGGAACCTGCGTCCACTTGGGTCGCTCTTCTCAGTTCTTTTGAGCAGATATGCAGGAGTGCATTTGCTCGATCAAATGGTAATTCATGTTTAATTTTTTGAGGAACCTTCCTGCTGTTTTCCATAGATTTCTTTTTGTAGATTCCAAATGCAATCACGTAACTCCCCAGTTCAAATGCCAAGGCCTCTGGTTGGGTCCCAGCTGGACTTTCACCCTCTCATTCCTGCTCGTGCCACTCTGGTCATCTTGTCACCCTCATTGCTGTCTCAGCCCTGAGGATCCACAGCTGGCTCTGCCTGCAGGGCTCTGAGCTCCTGCTCCTCCTGCTCTGTCCGGAGCCGTGCCCTGCTGCTCTTCTCCTTCCCTGCTGCTCCACACTCTTCCCTCAGTACGGATGGTTCCCTGGCACCGTGTGTCCGCCAGTTCCCGTTCCTCTCCTGTCCTAGGGCAGGTTTGCCCAGAGGGACACGACCTGCTCCTGGTTGCCCTTGCTTCGCAGGCCTGGAACTGGGCACAGATATATTTGTTGAAGAAAAGAAAGAATGACGGGGTACAGATAGCTGGAGAAATCATGTGCTATGAAGAAAAGCATAATACGAGTAAAATTTCTTCGTAAACAGAGTAGTAATTGTGACCTATGATTACATTTTTAGAAATTACTGTTTGAAAGACAGTTCTGTAATTGGAATCATGACTTACGGACTCTGAGGGCCCCTTAGGAGATCTGTGTTAGACAAACAGGGTTTCTGTGGGCGGGAAGGACGTTCCCCCTAATCCCGAGGCTGCAGGTCTTGGAATAGTGACTTACGGACTCTGAGGGCACCTCGGGAGATCTGTGTTAGACAAACAGGGTTTCTGTGGGCGGGAAGGACGTTCCCCCTAATCCCGAGGCTGCAGGTCTTGGAATAGTGACTTACGGACTCTGAGGGCACCTTGGGAGATCTGTGTTAGACAAACAGGGTTTCTGTGGGCGGGAAGGACGTTCCCCCTAATCCCGAGGCTGCAGGTCTTGGAATAGTGACTTACGGACTCTGAGGGCACCTCGGGAGATCTGTGTTAGACAAACAGGCTTTCCATGGGTGGGAAGGACTTTATCCCGAATCCCGATGCTGCAGGTCTGTCGAGGCTGGAGCCTGGGTGTGCTCAGGACGGGACCCTCCTACAGAGAACCATCTTCAGCACCGTCCTGGGGGATGCCGTGATGTTTTGCATATTGATTTTTGGTAGGAATTTTTTTCTGTGACTTCTCGATTTAGGGGAATCTCTTCTGAACATGAAGTTGAGGCTGTTGGGTGGTGAACGGCTTCCAATCAATTATAAATCTATTTTGAATCCATCAGATCACTACACCCCTGGGAAAATGCCTTCTCGTGACCTGCCTGACTAATCTTGTGTTTTCAATGGATTTGTCTCAGTAAAATGCACATTACAGTGATTATCTGAACTTTATCCTATTGATATAAATACTTAGTATTTGTGCCAAGTGGTAACCATGGTGAGTATATGCAACATTAAGTAAACTTGTTTCCCTGACAATCTCTGTGTCAGTAGACATATTGTTCATAGTGCTTTAAAAAATAGTGTATAGATACTACTCAGACCCCTCCACTCACGGTATGAGTCATTTTCTTAGCAACCAGAATGCAGCTATGCCTTGCCTTCAGGTACACCATGGAAGGAGTGCTGGCCAGGCAGATGGAGAGACGCACAGTTACCACCTCCACCCATGCTACTTCCGGACGTGCCATGGGGCCCGGCCCCGCCCTCAGCATCTCCAGAGGTGGAGCTGACAGTGGGGTCCTTGTTGGACATCAGATTCCACACTGAGATGAGCCTGCCAGCAAGCAGCCAGGGTCAGAGAAGACGGCATGAAGCACGCAGGCATCAAGGCGACCTCCGACATTCCCTGAGACCTATCGTGCGTCCACCCCAGACATTCATCAGCAGAGATCTGATTTAAAACACTACCTCGGTGGTTCGTGAGTGTCAGGATTCATGCTAAGCAGGCACTCTCTTCAGGACGCATGGATGGTGCGTTGTCTTGTACAGTAAGAGAGGCGCCTGGGCTCTGACCAACATCAGAGGCGGGGTCTCCCTGTGGGGCTCTGGGGGTGGGCGGCCAGAGGCCAAGGACCACTTCAGGTCCCTCCTCTCAGCGGCAGCCACTGTGTCCAGAGAAACCCACAGTTCGGGACTGAGTCTTGAGAGGGTGGTGGCCTGTGCTTGAGAGCCTCCTCCGGGTAGAGTCATGGCTGCTCCATCTGGGGACCTCTGCGGTGGTGGGATGGACAAAAATGCCGAGCATTTAACCTGCAGTTCTGCTAGAAGGTTTGATAGATGGGCTACGGCCGCTTTAGCAGGCATGGCAGCACTAACATTTCCTGCTCACTCAATGAATAGTCCCCGTGCTGAGCATTTTACTTGTAAATAACCAAAGAATCACAGCAAGCATCAACAAGGATGCCCCACAGAAGTAATAACTAGCAAGAAAAAGTTTTGGATCAAAAAAAGTTTTTCCTAAAATGGGGGAAAAGAAGCAATAAATTGGAACCAGCCACCAGCAACCCTCATCTCAAATGCTTCTCCAGCAAGAATGGGTACTAGGCTTAATACCTTCTTGACAAAGTAATCTGTACAACAAACCCCTGTGACTCAAGTTTACCCCATAACAAACCTGCACGTGTGCCCCTGAACTTAAATTAAGGGCGCCTCCAGGGGTCATCTCAGTCATCATCAGACGGCACACCAGCCGAAATCGACCAGGCCAGAATCCCAGTGAATGAAGCACACGATAAGCTCAGACAATGGATACAGAACAAAGGGAGGAAAAATAAATGTAAACGGAGGAGCGAGATTCAGAAGCAGAACAGAGCCTGGAGAGTAAGAGAGCTAAGCTGCAAGCCACTACAACTCCTGCAGAAGAAGCGAAGCAGACGGCACAGAAACCACGGTGCTGCCGTGGAGGGCAATTCTGGAACTGGAAAAATAACTAAGATTGGAAAAGGAGGGCTTGTGGAATCCTGAGTCGGCAGCGACTGAGGAGACAGGATGCATCCTTGGAAGGAGTTTCGCCTTGAGGAGGATCTGTAGGAGCTGAGGGCAATGCACTGGTCCCTGAGCAGTCCCCATAGCCAGCCCCCAACCAGCCCGTGGTGCTCCTCAGACATTCCTGGAATGAAATACCAAACACATCAGAAAGGTCTGGGGGTATCTGGTGAGACAAATAAAGGAGAAGGTGGCAGAATGACATCTATGGGGAAAGTGGCTCTGCGTCCACTGATGATGCCGTCTGTACACAGAGGCCATGGGAAGCGTTTCTCGCATGAATGCCCACCAGATACCCACATTCCTGAGTTGGGCACTGCTGCTGAAGAGGTAGTGGGCACTGGCAAGCAAATCAACCCCCACACGTAACCGAGCAGAGGCTGATGAGGAGAGGGAGCTTGGAGAGCCACTGGCGTCGCGAAGGTGAGGTCACGCATGCCGGGGTGGCGAGGACAGCTTCGAAGCCTTAGACTCACTTTTCACAAAAGGCTGGAAGAAAGACTTTTTAAAATGAGAAAGATACATCTATAAAGAGAGTTAAGAAATTTTGCAGAATGCTTTGGTATTTCCGTCAGTGGAGTTACAAGCGGGATTTACTTTGTAGATTTGTGCAAAAGTGACAAGGGCACGGAGGCACTGGAGGAATGATTGAGAAGGCGGAACAGGACCAGGCCTAACCATCAGCGGAGAAGCCAGCACTGAGCCCTGGGTTAGGGGGAGGCAGCCCCAGAAAGGAGACGCGGTGAGGAGGGAGGGAGGGCTCGGTGGCCGAGGCTGCAGCTTGCCGACTGGCCCTAGTGCCTGGCCTGGCCCGAAGGCCCCACCTTCTCAGCCTTCTCAGCCACTGCTGGGAAAGGTCAGGGCAAGATGGGCCTGAGTAGGTGGAGGATGGAGCTGGGACAGGGCCTTATGGGATTCATCATGCTCTGTCTGTCATTGCCTGAAATTCTCCATTGTATTAATCTGTTCTCATGTTGCTGATAAAGACATACCCAAGACTGGGTAATTAATAAAGAAAAAGATTTAATGGACTCACAGTTTCACGTGGCTGGGGAGGCCTCACAATCATGGCGAAAGGCACTTCTTCCATGATGGCAGACACGAGAGAATGAGAACAAAGGGAAGGGTAAACCCCACATAAAACCATCAGATCTCATGAGACTTATTCACTACCATGAGAACAGTATGGGGGAAACTGACCCCATTATTCGATTATCTCCCACTGGGTCCCTTCCACAACATGTGGGAATTATGGGAGCCATAATTCAAGATGAGATTTGGGTGGGGACACAGCCACACCATATCATCTGTCATATGAAGCAAGCTGTGTGCACCAAATGGCCAGAAGGGTCCTGGAAGACACCAGAGAGAAGCTGGCTGACGAGGAGCCAGCTGGGCTGTGGCACCAGCAGGGGACATGGGATCCCGGCAGGGGTGGTCCCCATGGTTGGCTCTAGGACGGCATCAGGACCAGCACCACTGGGGCGAGGACTTGAGCAGCTTGCGGCATGGACCCTAGGACTTGACCCTGAAGCCCAAGGCAAGGAGTGCCTCCTCCACATCCGTTTTATTCCTTTAATAAAGGGAAAGTCGCTGCCCGCCAGTTTCCAAATGAGAGAATGCTGGAGATTTATTTTCTACAGAAAGGTGTAAAGTGAATAGGAAGTATTATTTCAGAGAACTCGCACAAGGTAATTATTTATGAATGTATTACCTACCATCTGGTTTCCCACACTGGTTCATGGGGTAATGATTTTTATAATTACCTGTGTTTAGAAATACCTTCACGCAAAGAAGTAAATACGCCTCCTACTGAGAATAGCAACAGTCTTGTCTCTTCCATAATCAGTGAGCTTTTCTTCGGCCAGAACCTGAGATTATTTTTGGATTCTCAGGAGCAATGTGGGATAGAGAAGGCTCAGGGCTGGGGTTCAACAGCCAGGGGGATTCAAGGCCAGTTTATATGCCGGGCTCCTGAAGTGTCCTCAGCACTATACTTTCCGGGTACTGACCAGGGCCACCATGGGGGAGACCAGGGCAGACCCCACCAGGGTGCACAGAATTTCCGCCACTCTGCACCTGCGGGTCCGGTGGCCCCATGGCCCCTGGAGCTGGTTCTCGCCATGGCCGCCAGGGAGCTCCAGGCTTGAGGGCAGGCTGCTTGGTCCCCCACCACCCTCTTCCTGCCTGCTTGGACCTCCTCCCCTATCCAGGGTGGTCTGGTCTGGAACCTCAGTTGACTGTCATCTATAGTGAAAGTCCCTAAGTGAGTGGGACTGAAATGTAGGCAGGAAAGAATGCAGATATGAGAGAAAAGAAGCAAAAGCAGGTTGAATTTGAAGATCTGTTCTTTATTCTGGAATGCTGTCTTTCTTACTTCTGCTGTTAAAATGTTCTTTGAAAATTGATGGGGACTTCTGATTTAAAAATGGTCATTTCCTGCCCTCCCTCAAAAACCTGTGTTGGTTTTCCAAATTAGCCCTGTGTGTGTGGGGGGTGTGGGAGGAAGCCCTGGGCCCATGATGGGACCAGGCCTGGGCCCACAGGCCCACCATGAAAGCCTCAACTTCAGAGCCCCAGCAACCCACACACCCAGGGCCGTGAACAGGCACGGGAGTGAGGTGGGACCCTGGAGCCAGTTCTAAGCTGCGGGGGGCCCATGGTGCATTTCATTTGAGATGCTGATGGCAAAATCCAAGACAGGCCAGGACTGAGGACTTCAGAGGGAGCCAGAGGGCTCAATGACTTTGAAGTCGAGTTGACCTCTAGGGTGGAAGCCAGCAAAGAGCTGAAAGGAGGGACACAGGATGGTAGAGGAGGGACAGGAGGGAAGAGCTGGGTGTGTTTACAGCCATGGCACTGGTGCCATAGCACGACAATTGTTTGGTGAAAACTGAGTGAGGCCAGGGCGGCAGGTTCCTGCAGGTGGCCACCCTGGAGGCGTTGCCAGGCCAGGGGCAGGCCCTGTGGCCCAGCCGTGGGGAGCCCGTGTGGCTGGGTGGGTGCCTTGGCTTCCCTGTGTCTCCATACATTTGTCCCATTCTTTCCTCCATGAAGTGGGGCTCGTGGCAGTGGCAGCCTCCGCAGGGAGCCCCCTGCTCATGTGTGAGTGCCTGGCTCAGGCACACACATGCATATACGCGTGTGCATGCCCACCCATGGGAGCAGGGGTGCACATGTGCAAAGGGACCACCACTTTGTCCGGAGCTAATTCTCTCGACTCTAAAGAAAGATCAGGATCTTCAAAGCCGAGGCATCAGGAGCAGGGCGAGCCTCAGGCCGTTGTGCCACTGGGCACAAGGCCCACCCCCTCCTCTTTCTCTTTCTGTCCCCTTCCCATGCATATTTAGCTGCTCCAAATAAATATTATAATATATGCTACAGATGCATCATATAAATAATATAAACACATATTTCAGGTTTGAGTCTCTGACCCTGTTTGGTATTCTTCTGTGTCTCCTACAACAGGGGAAATCATCTCCCCAGAATTTCAGGAAACGCCTTTCTATTCTTAGTCGAAATCTGTATTTTCTAAGAGCAATTTGTACATGACCCAGCCATGAGTATGGGCCTTTAGTGCGAGTTTCTCAGCTTGTCCTTTGGCCATGATGCCTAGTTATGTGCTGATAAACACGTGTTTTCTCCTGACCTGGGCTCATGCTTATGACCTGGCCTTTCTGATTGGCCGGTTCCTTCAGGGCTCCATGGTGAAATCAGCACAAGTCAGCTCCACGGCACCCACTGGGCTGGACACAGCAGCATTAGGGCTGTAGGCAGGTAATGCCCAGCACAGGGTGAACGCAGGGATATGGCACCTGCCTCTGTCTTGCAGCCCCGGATGGGAAATGCCAGGGCTTAGCAAGACCAGCTGAGACAGAGAAGCGGCTGGCTGGGATTCAAGGCTGCCTTCCTTTGTGGAGCGAGCCTGTGTTGCAGGATTACACGGAGTCAGACTCACAATGGGAGCACTTATGGAGCACTTGCTGTGTGCCAAGCAGTTTGTAAAGCGTGTTAAGCACTTCTACACCGGTGCACCTCAGGGCAGTCATGTGGAGCAGAGGCAGTTTTTACCCAGCTTTAGAGAAGAGCCGGGTTGAGTGGCCCGCACAGCGTCATGGGGTGGGGAGGGCTTCATTTCATTGCAGACTTCTCTGCCCCAAGAGCCTGGGCTCTGGCAGCGTCAGTGTGCGTGGGTGTCATATTTGTAAATATATAAGCACTTCTCAGCTCAATCCATGCCGCAGCTTCTCAACCACAGCACGCTGAGTGAGTTTGCAGCCCCGCTCATTCTCTGGGGTCACAGAGGAGAGGCTTTGACTTTCAGCCCAGGGTTTTGTGGCTGCTGATTCTGATGATAGCCCAGTGAACAGAGAGCAAATCCCATGGCTCATGGAAAAAAAAAAAAAAAGCCAGTGGTTAAGTCAATGTACACCAAATCCACAAATCTGTGTGTGTGTCAGAGCAGGCACTCGCCTTCCCGTGCTCTTCCCCGCTTCAACTTCACTTTGAAAGTTGCAGCAAAATCACCACGACCTCAGGGTTGGCTTGACCAGGGAGCTTGGGCCAGGAGGATCCACCTACTCTCCCATTCATCTGCCTGTCCTCCCAATTCATTCACACCTCTGTCCACATCCAGTCACCCATTGATAAAGGATTGGTCCGACAAAGCCTTTCTGAGGCCCTATTGTGTGATAGGCATGGTCTGGTTCTGAAGATCCAGAATGCCCCAGCCTCAGCCCCTCCCCACGAGGGACTCACTGTTTCCTGCAGAAATTGGACAAACACACGAATAACCCCAATATAATGAGATAAGAACACAGATGGCTTAGAGTTAGGTTTAGGGTTAGGCATAATTAAGGAAGCAGATGGGGAAATTCAAGTTAAAATTCAGTAAAATTTTAATTAAAAGATTATGTATTTTTACCCTAAGATCTTTTAAAGATGAGCTCAAATTTCAGGTCCCTGCCTCCCCCTCTTTGTCCCCAACAAGCACACAGCTCTGAATTCAATCTGCTGTGAGCTGTGTGCACATCCTCCGTGCTGGGATCTGTGGTCTGGCTGCCCACACCCCACTCGCACCCTGGAGAGTTTGACCCTATCACTCTGTCCCTTGTCACTGGCCCCAGCTGGACAGATACCCACACACACTTTGCTCTAAGAGGATGAGAAAACCAAAGGCAGGACGTGGAGGAGAAAGGAGAGCAGCTGGAGAGACAAGCGTGGCTTGGGCTTGCCTTGGTGCAGCAGAAGGGAGATGTGGCCTCTGGCTCCTGGCTGGTCCATGCCTGTCTCTAGGTGCTGGGCTGCACCCCTCCCAAATGTGCTGGGGTGTCTCTCTCTGCCATTGTTTCCAGTGATCTGCCCCAGGCCACATCCTGGAGCTCTCTTTGCCTGGAGGGGACTGAGCAGGGGGCTGTATACCCAGGTCCCTGAAATCCTTGGCCTTGAGGTTGTCTCTGATGTTCTGAGATACACCAAACTGAAGAGAGCAGAAAATGGGAGCAGGGAGAGGCCCTGTGCTGCCCTGCCTGGGGCAGTGCTGCTCCATGCCCAGCTTCCTTGGGGTGTTCGTCACACTGCCCTTTTCACGTTTACTTCCTGTGGCTGTGGCTCTCTCTCCAGCAGGGGATGAATCTGTTTGCAGAATATTTGCTCCCCTCTGTGCCTGTCCTTGTATTTGGGCAAACTGTGCTCTTCAAAGCTCTCTTTTCCAAGTCTTCTCTGACCCTCCACCATCCAGACTCCAGTGGACTGGCCCTACTATCCTACTGGTCCATCTGTCCTCAAAAAGTCTAGGATCCTAGAAAAACATGCAAAAGGACACATTGCAGTCCACTCATGGATTTGATCAGTTGATCCATTGATCCATCCATCCATGCATCCACCCACCCATCAATCTATCCATCCATCCACTCATCCATCCATCCACTCATCCATCCATCCATCCACTCATCCACCCATCCATCCATGTATCCATCCTTCCACTCATCCATTCCTCTATCCATTCATCCATTCACCAAAACTTCCTTCAGCAAAGAATGGATTTATTCCCTCAAAAAAGTAGTAGGATGGTCAACCACAAAATATCTCTCCACTTCTTTAAACAAGATGTGGGATTTTTAAAGATCAAGGACAACCATGTGAAACATTAGCTGCTTTTATTGGACATCTATCATGGGTCTCCATTATACTGAAAGTTGATCTTTTTTTCACATATTGCCCACAATTTTCTTGCAAAAGTAATGGCTTAAAAATTTTTGAGATGAGAATACTGAGTTAGATAGGTGCTATAGGGCTTGTTCAAGGGGTGGCCCAGATAGTGATGATGTGGTCAAGATAGGAACTGGGTTGTCTTTCCCCAGCTCCACCGCCTTCTGGAGAAGGAATCTCAGTCAGAGCCCACCTTGAAAACTGTATTGAAGGAGGGTTAGCCAATGCTGTAAAGGTGGCATTTGCTCTTATCTTTCAGTTCATGTTAGTATTAGTGATTATGTAGTGATCTTGATGGGGGGCTGGGGTGTGGGCTGAGAATGCCCTTGACCTAAAGCTACCTCCTGGTGGGCACACAGGCTTCCAGGAAGCCCCTTAGGTGAGGTTTGCAAGATCCTCTCTTAGAGGAGACATGCCTCCATCATAGTGCAGGAGGAATCCTGTTTGGAAGTGAGTGATGGTCATTTTAACTGGGCGAGCCTTCTTATTATCTGTGTTAGTTAGTTATTGCTCTACAACACAGTTCCACATGCCCAGTGGCTTGAAGCAGCACACATTTACGGTGGTTCCTGGGGGCCAGCAATCCAGGCACAGCTTCGCTGTGTCCTCTGCCCCAGGGTCTCACAAAGCTGCCATCAAGATGTTGGCCCAGGCTGGGAATCTCATCTCAAAGCTCACCTGGGGAAGGATCCACTTCCACACTTCCGTGGTTATTAGCAGAATACAGTTACTTGTCAATTGTTGGACTGGGGTTCTGTGTTTCTTGTTGGCATTTGTGATGTCAGCTTTTTAACAGTGAAATTTTATATAAGTTACATGTAGTTAAGACGGTAGATATTAAATACTGTAGCAAGATCCACCGCCTGAAGAACTTCCTGAAAGTGGGTGGCCAAGGACAGGGTGGAACCTTTATAGAACAGGGGTGAGCCTGGTGATGGGGAGAGGGTTTAGAAGGGGACTTTTGGGGCTGGCTCCTGGGAGCCTGGCACCCTTTCCTGGTCCCTTACTACCAGCCAAGTGAGGGAGGCTTCAGCAGGCATGTGTCCGCCTACAACAGGGGGTTTGAGTGATGTCCCTGAGGAAACGAAGGCAGATAGAAGGCCATGCTGGAGGGAGGAACAGATCTGGTGCTGGGTGGGCAGTGGCTGCATGGGTGGCATTTGTGGGTGGAGTGTGCCGGGTGCTGCCAGGACCACCACCCATGTGTCTGTGGACCACGTGTGTGTGAGAGTGGAGGTGTGGCATATCCTAGGGCCTTCTGAGAAGCCTCCTTGGTGGGCAAACATCCCCGACAGCAAGAAGCTGGAGGTACCATGGGAACGTGAGGGTCTAGGGACAGAGAGCCTTGTGGAATAGAGATGCCAAAGAACCAGCCTGGAGCACCTACCTGCTCCAGACACCTGGAATGTCTATTTTTTGGCTGTGGTAACAAATGACCACAAACTGGGTGGCTTACAAGAATAGAAATATGCTCTCAGCACACAGGCTTCCACACCGCTGGAGGACACGAGTCCAAAATCAAGGTGCCAGCAGGGCTGTGCTCCCTCCAGAGCTCAGGGAAGGAGCCTTGCTGCCTCTTCCTGCTCCTAGTGGCTGCAGGGGTTCCACAGATTGAGGCTGCATCCTCCCATCTCTGCCTCTGTCTCCCAGGGCCCCCTGCTCTCCTCCCTGTGTCTCCTCTTCCTCTGTCTCCTGTGGATACCCCTGTCCTTAATTTAGGGCTCTGTTGGGTGAGCCTGGCTGGTTTCATATTGGGATCCTTCATTATATCTGTAAACACCGTTTTCCCCCCAAATAAGATCACACTCATAGATTCTGGGGATTAGAACTGGACATTTCATTTTGGGGGCTGCAATTCAACTCATGACACCAACGTACAAGGGAGTCATTGGGAGACTTTCCTGCCACACCTCAGCTTCTCCTTCTCCAACCCAGAGGGCCAGAAACTCAAGGCTGTGCAGCGGGGTGGAGGAGGCAAAGCTGGAGTGAGAAGCTCAGCCCCACAGCCCTGATGAAGTCATTGGGGACTTGATGAGACCCTTTAGTTTTGAACACCTGGCATATTCATTTTATTTCACTACACTTCTAAACATCCCTCCCACCTGGGATGATTTTCTTGGCTAATCTCACTTGTTTATTTTTTTTTTTGGACAAAATTCAGAATTATTTTGTTAAGTTTTCTCCAAAATGTGAGTGGAATTTGTACTGAAACAGCGTCAAACATCTACATTAATTCCGGGGGAATAGATATGTTTTCCACACTGAGCCTTTCTTCGCAGGAACAAAGAATAAATCTCTGTTTATGCGAATGTTCTTTCACTGCCTCAGTAAAGTCAGCAAGTAGTAATAGGCTCTGCGCTCTTCCTATGAGGCTTGTTCCTAAATGTTTGATGCTTCTCATTAATAGAATTTGTTTTAATTGTTCTAAGTAAGAATTGCTTATATACAGGAACACTCATGGTTTCTGTTTTTAGTATTTTAGTATGTTAGTCTGTTTGCGTGCTGTTGTAAAGAAATACCTGAGGCTGGGTAATTTACAAAGAAAAGAAGTTAAATGGGCTCACAGTTCTGCAGGCTGGACAGGAAGTATAGTGGCTTCAGCTCAGCCTCTGGGGAGGCCTCAGGAAACCTACAGTTGTGGTGGAAGGCAAACAGGGATCAGGTGTCTCACATGGCCAGGGCAGGAGGAAGAGAGAGAGGGAGGAGCCGCACCCACTTTTAAACAATGAGATCCCACAATAACTCACCCACTCACTGTCACGAGAACAGCATTGAGGGGATGGTGTAAACCCACTCATGAGAACTCGGTCCCCATCTCCCACCAGGCCCCACCTCTAACACTGGGGATTACAATTTGACATGAGATTTGGTGGGGACACAGATCCAAATCATACCAGTTAGCATGTTTATTGGTTTTGAGAAGTTCTCAATTTACCGTTTGGGTTTTTTAGGCTGACAGCAATGTCACCTGATTCTTAGAGATGTGAGCCTGGTTTTGTTTCTAGCTGAGCCTGCATTGTAACTGGGAAGGGCAATTCCCCTGAATAAAGAATTAGCGTTAGCGTGTGCACGCTGCGTAGCTGTTTATAGCCAGTTTATAGATGGAAATCCACAGGTAGATGGTTTCGGTACTTTCTGTTGGTCCTTTTTTCGAATGACTTCTCTATTCTCAGCTTTTAAATGTTGACTGCTCTTTGGGTAGAATTGCTTATGCTTCTAAAAAGTCTTCCGGGGAACGCTTTCCGGTTTGTATACTTAAAATCGTGCCTGTCTGGGAATGCCCTCCTGTGGCGTGGAACACGGCTGTGGAGAACGCTTCCACCACAGCCTTTTCCTTTCCGTTCTCAGCAGCGTGGGCACCCTTGGCTCTTGGAGGCTTTATGTTATGGAAATTCAGCAATCCTGTGTTCACCTTCACCTAGTCCTTCTTCACATTTGTTGGTTTCTTTTTGTTGATTATTTCTGCCCTTGTAGCTTCTCTTAAAAAACCCTCCATTCCCACTTGACTTTCTCATCCTGAGGAAATCTAGACCATTGCAGTGTTTGTCCTGGGGACGCCCTGCTGGCTGCCTTTCTGTTCATTACCTGTCCTCCTGCCTCGCCTGGACCCATTGTGGTGTTTGTCCTGCGGATGCCTGGCCGGCTGCCTTTCTGTTCATTGCCTGTCCTCCTGCCTCTGCAAGCGACACCAGGACTTCTCATCTCTCTCATTTGGAACCAAGTTACTCTTTCCGTGAAGCATTGGTTAGCAATTCCACCTCCTTCCTCTCCTTCAGTACAGACATACCTGAACCTTTCTAGCAGAAGTTGCATGAATCGAGTGATGTCAGTTTTCCATGTGGTACAGGCTTTCCCAGCTTAAAAGGTATTTCCTTTGGACTTTGGGAAGGGGAGCTAACCACCTATGCTTACCATGCCATTTACATGATAGCTGCCAAGGGGAAGGTCTTGTTCGGTTTTGCTGTTTTAATAGATGATATTTTAGAACATTTCTCTGTTTATAGAAGCATTGTGCAGGAAGTACAGAGAGTCCCTCTATCAGTCCACTCCCCAACCACTGCCCCTTATACAATTTTCCTTATTATTCTCTTGCATTTGTGGTGTCTTCATTATAGTTGATGAGGCCATGCAGACACCTTCTCATTAACTAAAGTCCATAGTCTACTTTAGGGCTCGTGCTTTATGGGGTACAGATCGATGGCTTTTGGCAAATGTACGCAAATGTACAGTGTCATGTGCCCACCATGATGACATCATATGGAAGTGTTCCTCCACCCTAATGCCCTGGGCTCCATCTACTCATCCTTCCAGTCTTGCCCTGAACCCGTGGCGACTACTGATCTCTTTACTGTTTCTATAGTTGTTTTTAAGATGGGAGAGAATGGATTGTATATATAGGACGAGGGGAAACAGCCAAAAAAGAAGAGAACCTGGAGATTTCAGGAGGGAAAGGGTGCTTGATGGGGTGAATTTCCTGGGAAGGCAGGAGAAGATGGGCATGAGGAACACAGAGGCGGCTTTGTCCTAGAGACGGGCAGGCTCAGGGAAGCACATTGAGTGGGAAGCGCCCGCTGGTTCTATTACTTCAGTCGAGTTCGTGGGTCAGCTCCAGTCAGTATGGGGGATAGTGAAATTGTCTCAGAGGGGAAGGAGAAGCAGTCAGAAAGGAGCAGAGGGTGAGTATGCAGATTCTTGGCTGGGCAGCAAGGAGCACTGGCTAAGGCTGGAAACTGATTTGTATGCAGTAGCCACTAAAATCCAGGGCTGGGCTGGGGAGGCAGGACAAGGAGCAGAAGTTCACAGAGGCTGGTGGTCAGTGGGAAAAGAGGCCTGTGCGGGGCTGCAGAGAGTGAGAAAGGGTCTGCCTGGGGCACCGCTTCTGCTTCCGAGGTGTCCAATGCTAACTCTTGTTTCATGAGTCCTGACCACACCTAGATAGCACACGAGAGTCAGGTGGTGCCTCCACTTTGCAGAAAGCAAGACTGGTCTCCATTTCACTCCGCCGGGGGAGCTGGCCTGGAGATCTTAAGGAACCAGAACTAATGTGAGCAACTCCTCTTCAAGCACTTTTGTCCTTGAAATACGTGCCCAGAACAAACATCTCTTTTCAAACAATTCTTTGAATTCTTTTTTTTCTTGGGGGGGTGATTAACATTTTGTGTTTTCATAGAAGCCATATTCCATCGGAGTTATTCTGCAGCACTCTTTCAGAGCCAGGGCTATTTTTTAAAAAGCATTTGGCACTCTGAAGTGTTACATGTGGCTTAGTGAAAACAGCAATATGCAGAGATTCAAAAGATGTCACTCCGTGTTAGGGACAAAACGTGATCAACTTTAATTATTCTCCAACACAAACACTGACTTCAGCTGTGGGGCTGTGGGAAGCAGGGACCATCTTTGCAGGAGAGTCGTTCTTGTACATAGCCTTCAGGACTTGAACTCTCAGTGACTTCTGAACTGCTCAACAACAGAGAGAGAGAGAGAGAGGAGAGAGAGAGAGAAGGAGAAATAAAATCCTCTCCTGGGCACGTGCTTCAGTAAGAACAGCTGCTCAGAGCAAGCCAATGGACTAGGCAGGACCCCCTAACTGCAGCCTTGTATCTGACAACGGCAGGAATACTTCTGCTTCCTCTGTGCTGGTGTCCACCCACGGACAGGAGCCTTGGTGGCCACGGTGACCCTCCCTCTGGCTTCCTTGAAGAAGCCCTCACACATCCGTGGTCTTATTGAATTGTTGCCACGGTCCTCGCAGAGAGAATTAGTATTACCACTACCCAAAAGATGGTAAACAGAAGTTCCCGTAGATTAAGTGGAGGAGGCAGGAGCTGAACCGAGGTTGTTCTCTCCTCAGAGACTATGTATGTGAGGCACGTTGGACTCCTGTAACAACCATAAAGAAAAAACATGATCATGCTCAGTGCCTGATCCAGGGAGGAGCTAGAACAGTGGAAATCATTACAATTACGGGTTAAGATCGCTCACAGATGTACCAGTGGGCTAGGCAGCCAGCTCATAATGTTCTTGCTGAAAATCTGTGTGAGGAGTAAGTACCTGTCCTCCTAAGGTTCATGGTTCTTTGACCACAGTAAAATATTAACCAGAATCATTTAAATCCATTCCAGTTGATTGACAGCTTTCTGCCAATACACAGGCTTTCAAAATGCAGCCAATCAGTGACAGCCCCACTCTCCTGAAAGCCAGCCAGTCAAGGACAGCGCCACCCGTCTGAAAGCCAACCAATCAATGACTCCCCACTATTCTGAAAGCCAATCAGTGACAGTCCTGCCCCTCTGAAAGCCAGCCAATCAATGACATCCCTGTCCTTCTAAAAGCCAGCCAACCTGTGACAGCCTTGCCCTTCTGAAAGTCAGCCAGTGTCAGCCCTGGCCTTCAAAAAGCCAGCCAATCAGTTACAGTCCCATACTTCTAAAAGCTGCCAATTAGTGACAGCCCTGACCTTCTAAAAGCCAGCCAATCAGTGACAGACCCGCCTTTATAAAAGCCAGCCAATCAATGACAGCCCTGCCCCTCTGAAAGCCAGCCAATCAGTGACTGCCCTGCTCTTCTGAAAGCCACCTAATCAAAATAGCCTCATTTTGGTACCTGGGATGCCACTGCTGACGGTAGACTGGGTGTACCCTCTCTAAGACTGGCTCTTCCCTGGGGTGGAGGACCCCGTCTCTCTGGCTTAGCAAGCCGTCCTTAGGGTGTTTGTTTCTGACTCTGAGTAGGGCTTCTGCCTGGGCACATCTGTTTCATGCTGGGGACTCACTCCAAGAAGCCCCTGCCTGGGGCAGGAAGCAGGGGCTTGGCCGTGGCAGGTGTCCCTGTGTGTGATGGGACCAGCCTCAGTGTGGGCCTCTGAGCTGTGGCCAGAAGGAGGAGAGTCCACAGGGCCAGAGTACAGAGAGGTGAACTCCTCTCCGTGAGGACGCCTATCGTGGGCTCCCCTTTGTGAACGTCAAAGGAGCACAGTGTGTCTGGCCCTGCCCCTGGGTCCCGATGGCCAAGGTCAGGGCTCTTTCTCCGTCTGCATGGCCTCTCCCAGGCAGTGGTGAAATCGCCCAGTGGAGGGTGGCGGGTCTCCCTCTGAACACCCTGCTTTGTGAGGACACCCATCAGGTCAGGTCTGCTGACTTCAAGTCTGGGCAAAGGACAAAGCACAGGTGGTCAGGAATACCCCATAAGAGCCAATATCAATCCAAACTGCCCTGAACACACACCTGCTCTGCCTTGACAGTTTGTAGACAGCCTCCCCACATCCTCCGTTTCCACACAATGACTTTCTGCACGTCAGTGCCCCTGAGAGGGTGGTCCAGTGACCGAGCGGGCACAGTGGCTGCGGGGAGAAGTGGCGGGGCCCGAGCCTTCACTGTTGTCGTGTAGCTCCCGTGGGGCGTTTGAGGTGGGAACCGCAGTAAGAGACTTGAGTCTCGCTGGGAGTGAGGTCTTGGAAGCGGCCGACCCCTCCTGTGGCATCCCAGCAGAATTCCTACGGAGGTGCTGTACGCTTGAGGTCTTGAGTGCCCCCTGGACCGGCCTCTACATGAAAGATCTTGACATGGTCTGTCATATTCCCATTGCTCTTTATGACGTGCCCACGGCGTCCATGCCACTAACCTGGAGCCTTCCCCTGTCCTCAGCTGCCTCCTCCCAGCACTGTTTCAGGGGATACCACCACCTGCCCTCCTACATCCCGAATCTGCAGTGAGAGTCCAACCAGGCAGCGAATTCTGAGTCTTCTGCAGCCAGCAGTTGGCTGCACCACCATCCAGTGTTGGGGCTGTGGCACTGGTGCCCTCGGTGAGGCCCTGTGAGGGTAGTGAGCACACACCTGTGCTCTGTGACATGGAGGAGGAAAGTGAGGCCCTGGGAGGAGCCAGGAGCTCTGAGCAGGAAGATGCCACAGCCCAGGGGCAGGCCCAGCTCCTCTGACGTGGCCACCTCCAGCTTCCCCAGATCGTAGTTCCACAGGCGACGAAAATGTAAACAATTGGAGGACTTTTGGGAACTGGCTCTGCCTGGGGCTCCCCTGAGCTGTGGTCCACAGAGACAGGGCAGTGGGTCACTTGGCTACTGATGATTGGTCCACGCAAATGAAAATCTAAAGGGCAGCCTTCATTATTTCACTAAATGGTAATGATCAATGCATTGATGGTGATGTTCAGTTCCACGTGTGTTTGCCACACCTGAGGCCCTGCCCTGGGTTCCGAGGACAATCTGGGCCAGGCTGCAAAGGGAGGTGGAGCCAGGTTCAAGGAAAACGAACACCGAGTGGGACCCATGTCTTGCTCATGTTCAGGCTGGAAGATGTTTGTGCCTGTCAGGAAGGGAAACCTGAACCACATGGAGGGAGATGTCATGGGGGCTCTGAGGGTTGAACCCCAGTGGCTGGACCACAGGAGAGTTTTAGGGAAAGTCAAGAAAGCAGAGGCAGGCCCTGCTCACTGCACAGCAGTGGTGTGGGTGCGATGGCCCAGGGGCCACCTGCTCTGGTCTGTTTGCATGGGAAGGCATGAGGACATAAACAGCCCTGACTCCGTGGGAATGACGCAGCTGGAGGAGGCTGATGTGGGGCCGTCCCCTTGTCCCCTTAATCTCCAGCTGGGTGAGCTGCTGAGCTGGCCTGCAGGGCAGTGGCTCCAGACCTCTGACTTCCCCCAGCCATGGCTGAGGCTTCCCAGTTCTTGGGTTCAGGTGGAGGGATCTTGAGTCTCTAGCTGCGTAGAGGACTTGGAGCTTAGAAGAATGGTGACTGGTGTGGTGCTCCGTTGGTCTTGGTTTCCACAGCTCTGATGTAATTTTTTGGAATTGGGAGGGAGTCAGCAAAAATCCAATGGGGACAAGTGGTGGTTTGGCCCAGAGCCACCTGGCCCCACCTGCACTGCTCTCAGGGCAGATTCAACTGCAAAGCGTCTGGGAGAAAGCCTGGCTTTTCATTATTCTGGTGACCCTGACTGAGTTTCCTTCCTTGGGCGAAGGTGAGGGGGTCTCAGCTTTCCCATCGGTGGCCCAAGGATGCTGGGGTTGGGAGCATGTGAGTTTTGCTCCAGCTGCGAAATGCTCCTTCTCTGTATCTATGGCCAAAAAAGACTGGGATAGCAGGAGCCAGCTCGGTGTGTGCTGCAGGTTTAGAGCCAAGATCCGGATGAAGAAGAGTGGCTTGGACCCTCATTTCATGCAAGGCCTGAGCCTGCTGAGGCCAGCATCTCTCCAGGTGTTTGAGGTGAGGTGTTCTGAGCCTGGAGCCTCTTCCCAGCGTGGGTGGGTGGCAGAGGGTCGGATGAGAGGAAGAACCAGGGTGCTGTGCCGGTTCCTAAGGTCCTGTGGGCTAGTGACCTCCTGCTTCTCTCCTCTCCTTCTAGGGTTTCAGTCTTCGATTGGCCCACAGTAGGTTTCAGACTGTGGGCTGCCTGTGATGAGTTGCTGGCTACAGCCACGTGGAGCTGCGGGAGAAGGACCAAGGCTGAACAGCAGCCAGCACATTGGCCTTTTCAGCTTGATCTTAATTTGTCAGAAAGTGCTCCCTTCTCACCCTCAGCATTTCATGAGATGCCGAAAACCTGATGCCCTAATGTAGTGGATTGCAATTATTCTAAATTAGGCAGAAAAGCACATTTCAGAGAGTTTCTCCCCATCTGTCTAACTTGAAGGTTCTGCTGTTTGTAATGAGTCATTTCTTCAGCACAGACTCCTGAACCTAGAGGAATTTTCTTACTTCATCTTTGCTTTTCCATTGTGTAGAAGCTTGAAGCCTCCTGCTCCTCTCCCAGGGCCAGAGCTTTGGCTTTGAGGATGGACTGAGCTCATAAACAAGACCCGCCAGGGACCTGCCATGCCTCCAAGGAACTCTGCTGGGGCTCCGGTTCCAGGCGATGCCTGAGGACAGGGGACGTCCTGAGATGGGCAGTCAGGGCAACAGAGGGGAGGAGGAGGTGGCTGACGTTGAGGCAGATGCAGGAGGTGCTGGCATCTCTGCTCCCAGTTCCCACCCTCGTGTCACATACCAGCTTTTACTAGTGACCACAGTGCTGTGCTTCATGCTCTGCTTACAAGTGACAGACCTTTTTGCACCCAAAGGGAAACTTGGCAAGGTCCCTGCTGTCTTCTCTTCATCCTGGGGAGGTGTGGACTGAGTCATCTGCTCCGGTCACTCTGCTGGACGTGGTGGGCATGAGGCCTGGCCTCAGGGACCCCCGGACTCCATTGCCTCCACTGTCGGTGGGAGCTACTTTCAGGCCGTGGCTCAGGAGGTGGTTTAGGGTTAATTCTGCTTATGGACCTGGAATGGGGGAGGCACAGGGGGCCCAGCTCTGTGGGCATTTGCTGATAGTGTCTTGAAATGCTCTGTAAGGTCTGCTAGGATTTGCCTTGAAGCCACGTTAAAGCATTTTTACGGTGGAATTCACATAACACAAAGTGAACCTTTTTGCAGTGCCAATTTCAACAGCATTTAGTACATCCTTGGTGTTGTGCAACCACCATCTCTGTCAAGCTCCAAAACACTTTCATCACCCCGAGAGAAAACCCCATACCCATCAGGCTGACTGGAAGCGCTTTTGACGTCCCTCTTGAACCTTCAGGCATAGAAAATGAAGAAATTCCCCTCAGTGGTGGTCAAGGGTGAGGGTGGGCTCCCTCAGGGAGGGCTCGCAGGAGGCTTCCAAGCCTGGAGCCTCTTCCCAGCCTGGAGAAGTGCCCTGGGTGGCTCCCAGCACCACTGACCACCTGGTTTGATGCAGAGACTGCACGGGACAGTGCTGCAAGCGTGACTTGGCTTGTTTGTAGGTTCTCTCTTCCTCTATTCTGCTGGTGGCTATGTGACCTTGAGCAAGTTACTCAACTTCGTGAAGAAGGAACTTCTAAGAATACTTCCCTGCAGGCTGAGGTGGGGCCCACATGGGCGCTGAGGGTGAGAAGGACCTGCAGGCTCTCGGGACATAGCCTTCTCCATCCTCCTTGAATGGCGCTGACTCCAGTTTGCAGGTGGGCAAGGAAGGCAGATGAAAAGGGAGTTCTGGGTTGGATTCTCTTTCTGTTTGGTGCCCTCCGGTGAGCTAAGGACAAGGAGTCAGGATGGGACCAGTGTTCTCCTGGACGTGGGACTGAGGCTGCTCCTTCAGTGTGGGTGGGTGAGAGATTGGTGTTGTAACAGGGGGAGGGGGAAGAGAAGGAGAGGGGTAGGAGGAACAGCTGGACAGAGAGAGAGGGCCTCAGGTCCTGGTGATGCCAGACCCCACTGGAATGGCTGCTGCAGCCTTCTTGGTCCAGGGTGGACTGGCCTGTGTCCCTGTTCATATGTTGTGCAAGCCTAGCCCGGCTCTACGCTCCATGGGGAGGGCCCTTTGAGGCCACCGGGCCGACGGCTGCAGAGCCCCCCAGCTGTAGCCCTGCCCAGCTCCTGCTGCTCCAGCACTTCCATCCACAGTGCGGCCAATGTGGGGTGTGGCCATTGAATGAATGAGTGCGGGCAAATCCTCGTCGACAACTTGCCGATCTGAACTGAAATCTGGGCTACAGGTGAGAGAGGCAAGAATCCAAGGAAAGGATGGAGACCAAGAGGCTTAGTGAGGTGGCCGGCGGGGGCATCTGTGTTAGATGGAAGCCGTGTGCAGGGCCTGGCTGGGGAGGAACTGACCCAGTTCCTGAGGCAGACTGGGCTCGTGGGGAAGGATCTCATTGCCCATTCATGCCTTCAGGACCCTTTCCTGTGCCCTGAGCCTACGGCGGATCTGCCATCTGCCAGATGCTGGACCCTCTTGTGCACGTCATCACGTCTTCAGGCCTCCACGGTGCCCATCTCTCCATCTCATGGCCCAGGCCTCTGCGGTGCCTATCTCCATCTTGTGGCTCAGGCCTCCATGGCGCCCGTCTCTCCAACTTGTGGCCTTGGATGCTGGTGGTGCCCACCTGGCAGCGTGTCCAGCCCATGGGGAGCTCAGCAAACCCTTGCCGCCATGCAGTGGGTTCCCACTGGGTCCTGTGATCGGATGAGTAGATGAGAGCCTGCAGAAGCCCTGCCACTATTGCCTTTTCTTTTTGGGTCATTGAGGTGGCAGCCCATGTGCTGATTCTGCAAGTGTAGACACAGCTCTTGAATAATCACATGGAATCGCTTTACCCAGAGAGGCCCAGACACCTGTGGGAGGCCAGCCCAGCTTCCCACCAGAGGCCACTCAGTGTTGTTCATGTGCCCTCTTTGGGTGCCCTTCCAGCATCTGGCCCACAGGAAGGGGAATTCTAAGTGCATGCCAGTCACCCTGGTCTGCACTTACTGGTATCACTCTGATTTGTTGCATGGAGTGGGGAGGAGCCAAAGACAGCATTGGAACGGAGGACGGGCCAAGCCTCCACCCTGGTGGCCTTTTTCCTGCATGTGAGGCAGGCTCCCTCTCCGTTTTCCTCTCCCCAGAAGCTCTCAAGGGCAGGACTCCTCTGCTCAGCTCACGGTAGCAGCTCTGATGCTGGAACAGGGCCTGAGTGTATGGATGGATGATTCCCCAATGTGGGTCTCCGAAGCCCACCATGTTCCATTGAGAGCAGGACCAGCCTGGATGGACGATGTTGGCTGTGGGGTGCACAGAGAGCAGAGACAGCCCCAAAGGGAGAGGGAGGGCAGAGCCAGGACCAGCCTAGATGGGCGATGTTGGCCACAGGATGCACGGAGGGCAGAGGCTGCCCCAAAGGGAGAGGGACCAGCCTAGATGAGCTCACCCACAGTGGGAGGGTGGTGTCTGATGGGGGTGGGTGGAAATGGCCTGGCTTGGCATCCATGCAGCAAAACCCACAGCCCAGGAACCCCAGAGGGGAAGGGACAGGTGTCCAGTGTCCACTGGGATGGCAGGAGTGGGGCTGGGGTACCGGGCAGGGAGGTCCACAGAACTCCATGTGGGGCTTCATCCTCAGTCCCTAGGCCCCTTTGGTGCCCACCCCTGCTGGCCCCCTGACTGCATGCAGCTCAGTGAGGAAGGCAGGGTGTATGGTGCTAGAACAGGCCCCAGGTACCCACAGAACACGCCTCAGAGAGGCTGCAGGCCTGCCCACAGCCACACCGCCAGACAGCTGGCCCTCCACTCTAATCTTCTGACCCCACTATGCCCTCCTCCCCACATGGGCCTATGTCTTGGATTTCTTTAATGGAGAAGAAAATTCCCTCGGATACGAGAGCCTCAACATTTTAAGGATTTTCTGCATCTCAAAATCGTAGGGTCCTTTCTGGGCAAGGTGAGCCTCTGCAAGTCCTCACAGGACCAAGCAAATCTGATTCACCCCAGAAAATCCAATATCCAAGCTGAGCTTTGGCCTGGGTGGGTTCCATTTCTTCCCTAGATCCTATTTAGGAAGTGTCTCCTGACAGCCTCCAAAAGGTGCTAACATGCAACGTTCTGAGGGGTTATTGCTCAAAAACAAGATTTTCCATGTGGTCAAGACGCTGCGAGCCTCGAACACAATGAATCCACTCGAGTGGGCTTGGGCTTTGCCTGGGTGCCGCACGCTCACACGTTGGAAGCCCAGCTTTGATGATATCCACACACGCACAGACACACACGCCACAGGTGATGCCGGCTCATTCTCAGGAGGTGTTTGTCTAAGCTCTGCTTTAAATATTTACCCCCTAATGGTACAAATGATAGGGGCCTGAACCTGGTACTAGATAAATGGGGACTTCCTTAAAAGGACACCTGCTATCTTTGACATTTTCCAACAAAGCTTTTACTGTTGAAGAGTGATTGCACCTAGAAAAGCCTCTTCCTGGCGGTCACAGCAAGGTGAACTTTCAGGACACAGCCACAGCCAGGGAGAAGGCCTCTGAGAAGTCCGGCCGCCAGCCCCAGAACACAAGCATTCAGCCAGCAGAACGGTCCCTCAGGGCAGTGCTGACCTGTGCTGCAAGGAAAAGGAAATGTTCCACCTTCACAGATCTGTTTTCCTGTCTTTGTTCTTTCTTCCCTGGGAAACTCCAACTCTGTTCTTGTTTCTCAAGATGGCCTTAGGGGAAGCAGCATGAGGGCATGGCCTCTGTGTTAACAGAGGCCACCTGCACAGAAGACACCATTGTCCCTAGAGCCCTAGAGACCGGGCCACAGCCTTCCGGGGGCCCCGGGCCAGTGGTTGTGCCACTGAGTGTTTAGCAACCAGCTCTCCAGAGGAAAAAGGGCCTGCTTTTTACCTTGTGCCAATTTCTGTAGTGTAAACACTCCCACCACGGCAGGTTTCAAGCCACCCACGTGAACTCACTTAGCGTGGAGTTGGAAAGAGACACCCGTGATCCATTCCTGCAGGCGGGGGGAGCTGGCACCAGCACACCACGGCAGGCTGTGGGTTTGGAAACTCGAGGACTGCGTGCCGCTTTTGAAAAGAAATCCTTACTTCTCCCAGGTGAGGCCTGCCACCCCAGTTATCAGTGATCTGAGAGGACTCAAGAGCATGTGTGTGTGTGAGTGTGCGTGTGTGTGAAAGAGAGACAGAGAGCGCCAGAGTCTGACACTGAGGTGTGAGGTGGTGGGGGCCTGCAGTGCTGGGAGCTAAGGTGGAGAGATCACCTGCCCTGCGGGCGTCCTGTTCTCCAGGGCCCTGGGCAGACCTGTTGGACAGGGCTTAGCAACCTCATTTTGTCCGTCATTTCCCGTGGGGATACTGCCCTGACTTCAGAGCCCTGTGGTCGGGGTGGGAGGAGACAGCTGAGCTTTGTTCCTCCATCCATGAGAAGGATCCTACCCTGTCCATCTCCCATGCCACTCCCCGTGCTCTGTTCGTCCATCCATGAGAAGGACCCTGCCCTGTTCATCTCCGGCACTGCCCCTCTGGCCCTCCACCCCTTGGGTCTGCTGGCAGGCAGGGTTTCCAGCCCTGATGTTTTTAGAGTCAGGATTAGCTCACTCTGCCGTCCCTATCAGAGACCCCCAGCTTTTGGAAATCACTTTGGGCTGGAGAGATGAGGTCATGCTACGTGTCTTCAGTTGCAGGAGGATGGATGACAAGGGACCCCACAGCGAGAGCCCCATCAGGGTCGCTGCCTCCTCCCCATGACTGTGGTGACCACGGGTCACCCACCCGAGATCCAAGGCTGGCGCTGGCTTCCCGGCACGGACGGGGGTGTTGCCTGTGCTGCCAGGTGCTTGGTGGGTGACGGGTCTGCTTGAGAGTTCATTTCTCTTTTCCTTTCCTCTCCCATTTCTCGAGGAGGGGGTGTGTGCTTGGGGGTGCTTAGGACTTGATCTGGGTGGTGGACTGCATCCCTCTGTCCGGTAGGCAGTGGGGGGCGGGGTGCCTCCCGGTGAGGCTGCTGCCATTTGGCCCGGAGCAGCGGTAATGTGGGGACACACAACTGCCCCTCCTGCTCGTGAAGGTTTTTGGGTTTGTTCCCCAAGGCGCCAAGCAGAGGAGGAGAAAGATGCAAGGAAGGCAGACATTGGTTCAATATGGCTCATGGCGAGAGCCCTTGATTGCAAAGGGGCCATGGGAAAAGGTGGCGAGTTTCTGCCATTGAGGGGTGAGCAGGAGAGGGGCAGAGCTTGCGGGGCCCATGACTGTGGAAGGAAGGGCGGTCAGGTAAGGCGATTCCTAACTCACCACTGGGCGGATGCTGTGAGGACCCAGTTCAGGGTGTTCCATAGCCACAGCTGCCCCCTGGTTTCTGGGGTCCCTGCCTCGTGGCCCCCGCAGCCCCAGACCTAGAGTGGCCTGCACCTAGTTAGCCGCACCCTGGTTTCTGGGGTCCCTGCCTCGTGGCCCCCGCAGCCCCAGACCTAGAGTGGCCTGCACTTAGTTTTCCCTTGGATTTGGCTTGGTGTTCTGTCCTGCAACCCAAGACGCGCTGCAGCACGTGTCTGGAAAATCTTGAAAGGAAAGGTTTGAAAATCTTTCAGGAAATGTCACGCGGACGAGGTGGACACAGCGCTCGTTCTCTCTCCTGCGCATGCACTGAGCCGCAGGGATGGGCAACACGCCGTGGCGGGTCCTCAGACAGTCCCCGCCTCGGGCTCTGCCTCCATAATTTCCACTTGCCAGAGTGACATAATGACACTGGGGAATCCGGTCATTTTCTCCAAACTTCAAATGAGGCCTCTTTATTAGCAGGTGCTAAATTGCCTCTCCAGATGCTGAATAGTAACAATTAGCTCCATTAACATCGCAACAGCTGTAATTTTTGAGGAAATGAAAAACATTAATAACTACTACCAAAAGCTAAGAAACAAAGCCAAACAGAAAACACAGCAGCCCCCAAAGGCTTGAAATTACCAATATGGGAGAAGAGCCTGCTAGGCCCAGACAACCCAGGGGCCTCCTCCTGGAGGGCAGCACCTCCTCCCTGGGGAGAGCCACGGTCAGAGCTGCCTCCTCCCAGGATGACTGTGCTGGGCTTTGGGGCTCGGTGATAGGGATGTGCGCAAGGGAGGGAATCGAATAGGGTGCCAGGAAACTCTTCAGAGCGCATGTCCTTACAAGCTGGAGATGAAGCTGAGCAAGTGTCCACACACACGTGCAGCCCCGCAGTGCACGCTCACACTCAGTGTGTGAATGCATACCTGGGGTCTAGGCCACAGAGGGCTGCCTGGTGCCGTGCAGACAAAAGGTGACCGTGTTCGGCTGTCTGGGACATTGGCTGCTGACTTGGATGGAAACATTTCAGAGAGCTGGGAGGATCTGGTGGCCCAAGTGCTTGCGTGAAAAAACAGATGTATTAACCAGGCCAACCTCCCTCTCAGAGACCATGAGTGGAAGTGATTCTTGCCAAACAAGATGTCGTTTCCAAGTAGTGATTTAATTTTCAAAAATTTAAATTAAAGTCAGCTTTGCTGAAATAATTTCGATTAAAAATGACATTATAGGTTGTATTTTGCCACAAATTTTAATAAATCATTAAAATTTTTAGAGTAAAAAGTTTGAAAAATAAAAGTATATATGGTTTGGCGTTTATGTACTTGATTAAAATATTTGAAAACACATGCAGGTGTGCACCTGTTTGCATGTATGTGGAGAACATGCACACAGGTGAAGCGGTGACCACACAAACACGTGCACATACATGCAACCACCGACTTCCAAACCCCCACGGGGATGCATGGGCCACGTGTGCACATACCAGCCTTCGGACTGGAGGACGGCAGGATCGGGAGTGGGAGACAGCGAGGAATCAGAGAGGCTGGGAGGAGGGGAGGTGTGGGAAGGCCAGGGCCTGTGCAGGCCTGTGCAGGGCTTCTGCTGCAGAGCTGGGGTCAGGGCTGGAGCAGGGAGGGTTCGGGCTGTGCAGCTGTAGGCAGCTGTAGGGTGCAGGATGGTGGGGAAGCTGCTGGGGAGTGAGCACGCCCCCTCTTGCTGAGTCCTTTCAGAGGAGAGGTGTGGGTAGGGGAAGGCCGGCTCTTTCTGCTTCCTCTTCTGCCCCTCCTTTGGCTGCTGCAGTGCCCTGGGGCGGGGATGCCCTGGGACCCGGCCTCCCTTCTCTCTGCGCGTCTCTGTGGCTGACCACCTGCCCCTCGTGTGGAACCAGAACCCACCAGGCCATCTGTATTCCCTTGAACTCATTCTGGACATGGCTCTGGGTGCAGGCTTTGTGCAGTGAACCAACTTCGTTGCGGTGGCCTTCCTTGCATCCTTTCTTTGGGAGAGGCAGACATCCTCCAGAAATAAAGCTCACACCCCGGGCTCCATGTGGAATCTCCCGAGAGCATGCTATTCAGAATAGCAGTATCAAGTCGGGGCTAAATGAGTCCACCACTTCCAAATTAGCATTTTTAGGAAAAAGTGTGCCTCATGCCAACTTGCAGATTCCATAAGTTTCCGTTTAATCTTTATACTAAATTTAAAGAGGATTTAATTAGCAATTCATTTCTTTCTCTTTATTTTTGTGTTTCTCTTGAAATGAGATTTGAAATGAATTCTTTTTTCTGTCCCAGGACACGGTGTTAAGTCTGATTTCCAGCGGTGATAATGGAGGAAGCCTCCCTGATGCACCTCTCTGTATGGACGTGTGTGGGGGTAAAACTGCGGCTTTCTTTCCTTAGTGAACCAGCAGAGCCCCCTCCACTCCCTACCTTGGCCAACGCCCTGCACCCTTCTCAGGCTCCAGCCTGGGGCAGCTGGTCCCTGTCCATCTTCCCATTCAGGGTGTTTCCTGATTCACCGAGGGAAAGGAACACCTGCTGCCAGCTTGCTCTGTGGTCTTCCTGACCCTCCCTGGCCTCTCCTGGGCTGAAGTGGGCAGGGGCCTTTCTCTGGTATCCTCGACTTCTCCCGACTGCACCACGTGCAGACACCCTAACCCAGTCTGTGCTTGTTGACTTGGCCAGCCAAAGCCACCCTGGATTTCATCTCATGCTCAGGCTGTGTGAGCTCACCAGCTGTGAGGGGTGGAGCCTTCACTTCCAGGATTCCCTGCAGGGTCAGTGTGACCCTTCATACAGGCGGGTCTCTGGAGGCAGCTACCCAGGAGCAGTCTCCCAATCTGACCTGCGGGTCTTTCACACCCCATGCAGGTGTGTATGCGTACACCAGTGTGTGCACACGTCAGTGCGTGGGTGCCCTCATGTATTAGTCCACTGCCACACCGCTATAAAGAACTAACTGAGACTGAGTAATTTATGAAGAAAAGAGGTTAAATTGACTCACAGTTTTGCAGGCTTAACAGGAAGCATGGCTAGAAGGCCTCAGGCAACTTACGACCATGGCGGAAGGTGATGGAAAGCAGGCACTTCTTACATGGCAGAGCCGGAGACAGAAAGAGAGAAGAGCCAAGGGGAAGCGCCACACATGTTCACACAACCAGGTCCACAGAGAACTCACTCACCAGCACGAAAACAGCAAGGGGAACTTCGCCGCCATGATCCAATCACCTCCCACCAGCCCCTTTCCCGACACGTGGTGATTACAATTTGAGATGAGATTTGGGTGGGGACACAGAGCCACACCATATCACCTCAAATATGCGTGCTCTGCGTGCATGTGTGAGGTGATATGGTGTGGCTCTGTGTACTCGTGCATGTGTGTGCATGTGATGTGTGCATATGTATGTGTGCGTGCACAAGAGTACCTATGTAAATGCACTTGTACATGTGCATGCACAATGTGCGCATATGTGTGTGGGTGTGTGCACATGTGTATGTGTATGCTTACATATGTGTGCATATATATATGGGTGTGTGTCCGTGTGTGCACTCTGAGGGCAGCTGGTGGTGAGGCAGGCCTACAGCAGCAGGTCAGACCTACACTGAGGTCTCCAAACAGCGCTTTCCTCTTCTTCACATGGCCCCTGGCTGGGCCCACCTTCTGCTCCAGGCAGGTGCCGGGGTGGCTGGTGCAGAGGATGGAGCTTGGTCTGCAGCTCACTGACGTTCTGTGATTTTCCTCCAGTTTTTCCCTTTGTGTTTCACAGGCACAAGTTCCCTTTGCTCTGTTTTCAGTTCGCCCGTCTTTCCCTTTGCGTCTCATCTGCTGCTAATCCCTCCAGGGTGGTTTTCATCTCAGAGTTAGGGTTGACATCGTTGTTTCCTCTAGAAGTTTCCTGGTTGTTTATTTACTTTTTTGGGTATCTTCCATGCCTTCCCATGATCAATGTTTCCTCTAGCTTCTTGAACAAACAGATACGGTAATCCTTTTATTATCTCTATCTAATTATGTGTTATTTCTGAATTGATTTCAAACCGTTTCTCTCCTCGCTGTGGGTCAGATTTTCCTGCTTCTTTGTATGCTTGGTAATGTTTCACTGGATGCCCGACATGGTACATTTTGCCTTACTGGGTGCTGGATATTTCTGTAGTCCTGTGAATGTTCTTGGGTTTTGTTCCGGGAGACAGTGAAAGTATTGGAAATGGCTTAACGCTTTTAGGTCTTGCTCTGTTAGGTGAGACCAGGGAAATATTTACTCTGGGGTGAATTTTGCCCCACTCCTGAGGCAAAGCCCTCTGTGTCCTCAACCCAGTGGCCTGCGAATGACAAGGTCTTCCACCCTGGCCGCCGCTGACTCTGCGTGAGTTTCAGGCATGCTTCCCTCTAATCCTTTCGGGTGGCTCTTTCCCCAGGGTTGGGCAGTTTCCTCACATGCATTTATGGGAACTCGGCAGAGGCCTGCGGGTCCTTCTGCAGCTCTCTGGAGTTCTGTCTCTGCAGCTCCTTCTCCCCAGGACTCTGGCATGAGAACGCCAGCCTTTTCTGTCTGGACATCAGCCCCCCCCACTTCGAGGGGGTCTTCAGGCTCTGCTTGAGCCCCTTCCCTGTCCTGTCCAGGCTGGAGGGCTCTCTTCTTTTGATTCTTATCTCAAGAACCGCTGTCCTTTGTCGCCTGATGTCCAATGTCTTGAAAACTATTGTTTCTTTAGTTTTTTTTTTTTTTTCCTGCTTTTTAGTTACTTAAGGAAGGAGGGTAAACCTGCTGCAGCTCCTCATTGAAATCTTGGTCAGAAGCAGAATCCGATCTGCAAGTTTAGGCAGTTCAGATTTATCCTGAAGGTCGTGGAAACACTGAAGCAAGCATCTCAGTCCCTCAGCTCAAGGCTGTGCGGCTGGGTCCTAATGGAACAAATCTTTCTCCCTAGTGTACACCTGTGGTTTACTGGACATTCCGCCCATGTGGGCAACTGCACAGTTGGAATTCTAAGGGCAGTCTTTTACTTGTAGATTGCAGAAGTGGCCAATCAACCATAGCCCATGCGATTAGGAATAACAGAAGGCTGTGTGAAAGACTGAAGGTCTGTGGACCCCTGAAATTCAAACATTAAAACCTAATCACCAATGCGATGGTATTTGGAGGGGGGACCTTTAGGAGATGCTCAGGTCATGAAGAATCTGCTCACATGAGTGGGACTTGTGTTTTTTATCAGAGGCCCCAGAGAACTCCTTTGCCCCTTCCACCACGTGGGGCCACAGTGAGAAGGCGCTGTCCATGAACCAGGAAGCGGGTTTGCAGATAGGAACTGCCAGTACTTTGATTTGGACTTCTCAGCCCCCAGAACTGTGAGCAATATTTGTCTATTATTTCTTATATTGCTGTAAATGAATACTTGAGACCAGATGATTTATCAAGAAAAGAGGTTTAATTGGCTCACAGCTTTGCAGGCTGTGCAGAAAGCATGGCAAGGGAGACCTCAGGAATATTCCTAATCAGTCTCTCCATCGCATGGGCTATGGTTGATTGGCCACTTCTGCAATCTACAAGTAAAAGACTGCCCTTAGAATGCAGCTGTGCAGTTGCCCACATGGGCGGAATGTCCAGTAAACCACAGGTGTGCACTAGGGAGAAAGATTTGTTCCATTAGGACTCAGCCACACAGCCTTGAGCTGAGGGACTGAGATGCTTGCTTCAGTGTTTCCATGACCTTCAGGAAACATTCCAGGACCTCAGGAATAGACAATAATCTGTCTATTATTTCTAAGCCACCCAGTCTGTAATATTTTGTCACAGGAGCCTGAGTGGAGTGACACAACTGGTGCTAGAGCTTCTGGCTTTCCTTGAATTTATGAAAGGAATAGACAACAACGTGAGCTCTAAGACCCCTGCATAACAGAAGTATAATCCTCCCCTAAAAGTTGGGGGCCTCTGCCTCCCCCAACCTGAGGTGACCTTGACAGGCTGTGGTCCTACTGTCCCATTATTGCTTGGGAATGGCTACAGAAGATGATAGATTTCTTTCTTTCTCTTTCTTTCTTCTCTCTCTCTCTCTCTCTCTCTCTCTCTCTCTCTTTCTTTCTTTCTTTCTTTCTTTCTTTTTAGATGGAGTTTTGCTCCTGTCACCCAGGCTGGAGTGCAGTGGTATGATCTCGGCTCATTGCAACCTCCGCCTCCTAGATTCAAGTGATTCTCCTGCCTCAGTCTACCGAATAGCTGGGATTACAAGCGCACACAACCATGCCCGGCTAATTTTTGTATTTTTTAGTAGAGATGGGATTTTATCCTGTTGCCAGGCTGGTCATGAACTCCTGACCTCAAGTGATCCACCCAACTTGGCCTCCCAAAATGCTGGGATTATAGGCATGAACCTCCAGGCCCAGCCCAGATAATATATTTCAAAACTAGAGTGATGGACTTCTCTTCCTCAGAGATGGAAGTGACTGTCCTGACACAGCCGCATTGCACTTGGAGTTCTGGGAGGTAACCCATATTTTCTTGATTATTTGCTTGTTAGAATGTAAACCTGACACATAGTAGGTGTTCAAGAATATTTGTTGAATGAATTACTGTTGCTCAAAGCTAGGTTTTTAACCATCTGGTATAGTTTGACTCTGTGTCCCTACCCAAATCTCATGTAGAATTGTGATTCCCAGTGTTGCAGGTGTGGCCTGGTGGGAAGTGATTGGGGTGGTTTCTCATGAATTAGCACCATCTCCTTGGTGCTGTTCTCATGAAATGGAGTGAGTCCTCATGAGACTGGCTCTTTCAAAGTGTATGGCACCTCCCTCCTCTCTCTCTCTCGTTGCTCCAGCCATGTGATTGCCTGCCCCACCTTCGCCTTCCACCACGAGTGTCAGTTTCCTGAGGTCTCCCTTGCTATGCTTTTCTGCACAGCCTGCAAAGCTGTGAGCCAATTAAACCTCTTTTCTTGATAAATCATCTGGTCTCAAGTATTCATTTACAGCAATATAAGAACAGATTAATATATGATTGGTTTATGAATAGTTGGTTTTAATGGAGGTGGGTATTAGTGACACTTGCATTTATTGCCATTTGCATTTTCATTTCTGTGATTTTTGGCGGGACTTGGTGTTCTGCTGGTGCACCTGCTAAGAAGTACACAGTTACTCTGGTTGGACACCGAGGTGCATTGATGATTCTTTGCCCTGAAAGATATTTATGCGAAGAGATAAACAGTGAGTTGATGGGCATGAGATCTCTTGGTTTTGTGCCTATGAAGGGCCAAGGCTCTTTGTGATTTTTCTACCCAGCTGCTTCCAGATCACATGCATGCTTCGTCAGCTATGCCCATGCTGGCTGCAGGGAGACGTGGCTGAGATCCCTGGCTGTCCTCTCCTCTTTCAGACTTGCCATTCCTTGTACCCTGGTGCTGGGAGTGAGGGTGTGGGGACTCACATATGCATCAGGCTCCTTCTGACAGAAGATGGTCTCCATCCGACGGTCCTGTAGTCCCTACAGGGCGACCTCCTATGCTGGGCCCGAGACCTTTCAGAAAACAAGACCTATTCTTCATGCATCCAACAATTGAGATCCCGTATGTCAGGCACAGTTCTTGTGCCAAGAGCCATCCCCCAACACAGGACCTGGAGGCAGAATGGGCTCCTCTTCCAGGCTACAGGAAGGGCTCTGTCCAGGCCCTCGGCTTCTCCAGCAGCCCTCCTCAGGCATGGGGGCTCTGCTCCTCAGCCATCTTTGGATTGAGCAGAACACACTTCCTCCTATCCTGCCTCTTAGATGATATTTCATGCTCTTGAGATTTCGATTTCGGGCCCCTGGTGGCAGGGGCAGTGTGTTTAAGAATGACATCCCCATGTCACAGTGTACAAAGCATTTTACCCCCATGATCTCATTTAATCTTCATAGCAGCTGGTGGAGGAAGCGCCTCATCTCCTTTCACAGGGTGGCAGATGGAAGGCCAGAGAGCTTGCTCTTTGCTCGCCGTCCCCTGGCCAGGAAGTCTTAGAGTTGGGCCTTAACCCCTTTCCTTGGACTCCAAGACCTAGGTTCTTACTGTGGCACGACAGCTGCTCAGATCTGACGTCCGTCCAGGATGGCTCGCCCTACAAGTTGCTGGAGAGTGCTTTGCATCTGCCGAGTTTCTGAAGGGTGGACCCTTCTGTATCCTGCTGTGAACGTTTCTGGGTCTCAGAGCTCTTGTGGGAATTGGTTCACTTCTTTCAGAGCATGAGGGCCACACCTGTGTTTAGAGCACACCCCTGAAAACACAAGAGCAGCTTCTCTTTCCAAGGGCACACAGCCCAGGGTGCCACAGGCATCAGCCAAGGTCAAGGAGAGCTAAAGGGTATGCTTCATCTTGGTGACCTGCTCCTGAAGGGAAAAGGTGCACTGCCAAGTGGGGTGTAATGTCACCAACCTTGTTATTGTCCCCCCCACCCCCGCTGCGACCACCCGCCGCTGCCCGTGTGACAGATACAGCAGACACAGTTCCCATCTTACTACTGAGAGGAGGCTCAGACTCACTGACTCCTGAAAGTCAAGTCTCCCGGGATCTAAGCCCAGATCCTCCAACCCCAACTCCAACAAGCTGCCTCCCTCCAGTTATCCAGGGAGCTCTGGGCGGACGGGAGGGACTTTCTTGTCAGGGGTCCTTTGTTTCTCTCTCGTGCTGCATGGTCCTTCTGCAGGACGGCCCCTCCCTCAGGCCTCTCCTCCTCTTTCCTTCCCTCTCACACGTCTCCATATCAGGTAGATTTCCATGGGGCAGTCCTGAGTGTTGCTGAGCTGCAGGGCCCAGAGCATGTGAACATTGTGGGGCCATGGTTGGGGTTGGTCCCTGCCCTCCTGCCAAGGACCCAACCACCCAGCCAGCCCCATCCAGAGGGTGTGGCTCCTATGAGAGCTGGGACCTCTGGCCACAGCCACTGCCCATGTTCCTACCTGAGGAAGGGGCGTGCACTGTCTTCCCTGCTCCCCCAGCCCGGATTCAGACCCCAAGTACCAGATTGGGGCTGGACATATGGACACAGATGTGTTTTCACGACTGGATAAGCCGCTGACCTGGTTCTCCCCACTGACAGCACCAGATGCGGGGCTGGACACACGGACACAGGTGTGTTTTCATGACTGGATAAGTTGCTGACCTGGTTCTCCCCACTGACAGCAGCCCAGACCTGTCTGGAGCCTGGGAGGCCCCTGAGGGCCACAGGTTCCAACTCCTCCCCTTCTCTCTGCTCATTCTGCACCGTCCACACATGCCCCCCACCTTCCAACACGCCCAGGTTGCACCTGCCTCCTCCCTATGCCTTGCGGAGCCCCCTCCTGGAGACTCTCCCTGCCCTGGTGCCTTGATGTCCCTCTTTGTGCCAATCTGATGGGATACTGCATGTTCGCCGGGTTCTCATCTGCCCTCCCCACTAGAATAAGCTGCAGGGGGTCGGGGCTCTGTCTGCAGGAGCTGGAATTGTGCCCTGCATGTGGCAGGTACTTATGAGCATTTGTGGGGCGAATGAAGGAATGAAAGGGGGCACTGGGCTGGGGCTTGGGATGCCTTGGTTCTGGGTCCAGCAGGCACGGACAGGCCTGCGGTTGGTGGGTGCCCTTGTTCCGCCCCCGTCATAACAGCATTTGCAGCCGTCATCAGGGCGTGCTTTCTGAGAGAAGGCACACTGGCTCAGCTCACTGGATTCTTCCAGAAACATCATGGGATGACACTACTGTCCCCATTTTCTAGAAGGGGAGGGTGGAGCTGGGCTGGGGGTAGTGAGTGGTAGGGACAGTCTTACCTGCACACCCAGGGAACCAGAAGCCTGCACTGATGCATGGATGGGGCTGCCCAGGTGAAAAGGATTCTGAGCCATGGGATCTTTGTGGCAAGATGCCCTCTGGCCCTGGTGATGGAGGCAGGCGGCAAGGTGGCCGTGGGATTGTGGGGTGGGTGGGTGGCATTTTTTTCCCTGGAAAAGCTTGGAGTCTCTGGTGCAGATGCTGGGGAGCCTCAGTGCATCTGCGTGGTGCTCGTGAGGCCGAGCTGAGGCTGGTCCGGGAACCCGACACTGGCAGGGAGTGTGGCATGCAGGCTGTGAACTGAGGAGTGTGACCCCATGGATGGGGGAAGGAAGCTGGGCCCAGCAGAGGCAGAAATCCAGCCATAGGAGGCCCCACACAAGCCTTGGCCTCATAGGAGCTGGGGCTACAGTGACCCCCGCCCCAGGGCTGGGCTGAGTTGGGCTGAGGTGGCTGGGCCTTTATACCCCTCATTGGCCAGGCGTTGGATTTGGAGGGCCCAAGAGGATGTGCCCTTGGGCGAAGCCACTCTCTGTAGCGGAAGCCATCCCTGCAGTGCCAGTGATTCCACATGCTGTCCCAGAAGGGTGTCTGGTCAGCCCATCCCAGTGTCCACCATCACAGCCGGCGGAGAGCCAAGGTCACACCAAGGTGGGTGACAACACAGGTGGGCTGTGTGAACTTCTGATTTGGAACAAGACACCCTCTCCCCACCCTGACAGGAACGTTCCCAAAAAGTCCCCACAAGGAGGGGAGACTCTGCACTGTCCTGACGCCCCAGAGGGGCTGCCCGCCAGCCCTGCCCCACTTCACTTTCACTTCCCCTCCTACTCCGGGGGTTGTGGAGACCCAGGCCCATTTGGGAACGAGGGGAGTGCTCTGAGACTTGCAGCTCCAGCATCTGCATGGCTGTTCCTCCAGATTCAAGTCCTCGTCCCAGTGCCCCACCTTTGGGGCTGTGCCCGTCAGCGTGCCCCAGGGGAACAGGGCAGAAACAGAACCATGAACGGTGGGGCTGGCGCGTGTGACCTCTGTCGAGTGGGTTTGCAGCCTGGAAACTCAATAAGGGTGGGTTCAGCTTTGAGGCAGAGTTGTGTCTTCTCTGGGAAGCCTGCCTTTCTGTACAAGGGCTTCTGCTGGTGGTGTGAGGCCCACACACGTCATTGGAGAGCTTCTGCTTTACACAAAATCAGCGGTCTGTAAATGTCAGTCGTATCTAAAAATTACCTTCACAGCAGCATCTGGTGCTGGTGAGTAACCAACAACTGGGCACCACGGCCTGGCCAAATTGGCACATAAAATTCGCCATCATGGGGCTAATGGAGTTTAGACAATGACCCTGCCAGTTAACAGAGCAGATTTTCCCAAGGAGGCGGGGGCGAGAAAGAGAGAGAGAGAGAGAGAGAGAGAGAGAGACAGAGAGAGAGTTGCGTGACATGCAAGGAGAGGGGGTCCCATCCAAGGAGACGGTTGTGCACTGGTGTCTTGGGCCCTAAGGGAAGTGTAAACCTGACCTCTGTCCCATAGCTGGGCTTATCTGTGCAGTAGGGGCAAACCTCCTGCTTCACAACTGGCCCAGGCCCGGGTCTCATTCCCTGTACCCCAGAGCACCAGGTCCCAGCTCTATGGGCAGGATGGTGATGTGCCATGACCCAGGCACTTGGGGCAATCACTGCAGATTCCGGAAACCACCAGAGTCTTCTTTGTGGCTTGGTGCCTCGGGAGCACACCAACCCAGTCCCACCATCCTGCGGGCCACTGCAGGACCAGCACACTAGCTCAGAGGACTAGGGATGCTCAAGACTCCGGTTTCACATTTGGGGCAGTGGGTGGGTGCCTCGAAACTTGATAAACTGTTACTGCAGCTCTGAAAATGGTTGTAGCTTCATAGAAATTTCCCATCATGCCTCTACCTTTGGAACAAAGCACTTTGGGCTGGACTGGTGAGTCCCAGCTTCTAGGTGATTGAAAGTTCTAGGCAAAGTCTCCCGGCAGCCATCCTGGGGAGGCAACCGGGCCCAGAAGTCACTGTCACACCGTCAGCTAGGAGGTGGCTGGTGCAGAGAGTCATTCACCCCAGTTCTTACCCCTGAAACTGGGTCCTTCTCTGAGAGTTTTGGGAATGTAAAGCTATCTGCCATACGCAGGGAGGATGTGGAATGAAAATCTGGGTGAACGTCAAAAGCTATCTGTGCACAGAACTCAGGGCCCTGCAGCGGGCCTGGGGCCTGGGGCGGGGCATGGGGCCTCCTTGCTGGGTAGACCCTTGTCCGACTCACGCAGAGCTTCTTTCGTTTTTCACTCATGGTGTTTTTCACTCATGGTTTTTCACTCATGAGTCTCCTCGTGTCGTTGTGGTCCCCAGGAAGGCGACGCCTACTGCTCCGTGCTGACCCCTGAGCTCCTGCCATGGGGCACTGTCCAGAAGTTTGATGAAGGACTTCAAATGAGGAGTGGGAAGCTCCTCCAAGTGGGGCCTGGACTGTCTGGATCTCGCTCGCTACTGGGCAGCTTCTCTTCCCCGCAGGAGAGGCAGAAACAGAGGGAGATGCTTCTCTGAGCTCGGGGCCAGAGCCTACCAAAAAGGGGTTGGGGGATGTCCCCCTACCTCCACAAAACTGAGGGGCTGATCCTTTTTAGTAACTGTTCCTGAGCGACCACTGGGAGAGCCAGTGCAGGCACCCCCAGCAGGCGCCCTGAGCTGGAAGGGTGCCCAGAGTACTGAGCTGTGTCACGCTGGGCCACGGACACACCCAGTGCATACGCCCTAGGACCCCGCATCGAAGGCCTGTGGCTGTGTGCATTTGTGTGTGCTCAGGGGATCTGATAGACTCTCAATTCGTTCTCAGTTCTCCCTTTTGCTAAAGTCCAGACTTCAGCCATGTCCTGTGCTTCCCCAGCCCGGGACAGGGACTGGCAGGTTCTGGGGAGCAGTGCGGGCCGCTGGCAGCTAGGCCTAATGTGCACCAGCTGAGCCAGTGTGCTCCCCTCTCCTGGGGTGGCTGCCGGGCTCAAACACAGAAGGCGAAAGTCAGACAGGCTGGCCCGCCGCCAGCTCTGGTGTTCTTTCCGTGCGTTGCCTCTGAAGCCCTGACCACTGTAGGCTCTATTTGTTTTCTCCTGCCTTCCATTTGCAGCGATCTTGAAAAAGCATCTCAAGACAGTGTCAGGAGTTTATGTCTTGTTGTTCAGCATCTGACATCTTTTAAGGGAATAATCAGGACCCATGTACGCGGGAGGAGGGATCGATCCTGCTCTGCCCCGTGCCGCCTGTCTTGCTGTCAGAGGGAAGATGTACGATGGTTTGATTTAAGACGCTGCTTCCTCAAGTGTCCCTGGAGATAGGCATCTCATCTGTGTTATGCTAAATCTTTAAGAGCTTCTGACTCTAATCTATGCTGTGAGGATTCTCATCAGCCAGGCTCAGGCACTTCATCCCCTTTTAGAAGGGAAGGCGAGAGGCGGGCGGCGGCCCCTTGAATGATCCGGCTTGCATTTACCATGTTGGTCTTGGGGGGTGGCAGAGATGGAAAGGGGGACCACAGTGAAAACACAGCTGGGCTCGGGGAGGGGCCCTTCCTTCATTACAGAGGCTCCTGACCCCTCTGGCAGCGCCCGGCAGCCTCGGGTGCTTGGACATGAACCAAGGTCTGGACTCTGCACCCCAGGCCCATTGCGGTGAGGAGGACCAGCCACCTGGAAGGGCCCATGAAGGTGCTCGGGCTGCAGGGAGGTTCTGGGTCCCTCTGAGATGATCCAGAAAGAACCAGGGCCTCCTCCGAAGGTGGGAGGGGTTAAGGACAGGGTTGGGGGCATGTGTCTGGGGGGCTGGACATCGCATCTGGACATCGCAAATCCCCCTCCTCCAGCTCCTGATTGTGCCTTGATCCCCAGCAGTTTCTGAAAATGGTGGTCGGCATGTGGGACAGCCAGCCTGGGTCAGCTGTGGAGGCGTTCACGTCCGCTGGGAGGGCCTTCCTGCTTCAAGGCCCAAAGCTTTGGTCACCTGGTCCCATACCTTGGACTTCTGGAGAGAGAATGGAGGCATGGAAGGGCCAGGAGACCACAGACTCCACCTGGGCTGCTGGAAGGAGCTGCCCCTGGCCCCATTTGACATACTCAGAAGCCCTAACTGTGCTCGAATCCCTGCTCACTGCACTTCCGGGTCCCTGCTCCCCACGCCCCACCTGGACCTCTGCCTGTCCTTGTCTCCTGAAGGCTCCCTCACCTTCCATCTGATGGGCATCTGCACCCCGAGGGCACCATCTAGCCATGCTCTTGTAGGCTCCTCCCACAGCAGCCATGCCTCCTTCCCCTTCCTGCAGATTTGATCGATGTTTTAATCCCAATCTTTAAGCTACTTCAAATAGTTTTGGGAATAAAGCAGTCGAATTGGCCTCCATTCCAGGGATAGCCTGATGTCGCACTCATTAAACACACTTCACCCCCCACTGGATGGGAGGGATTGGTTTGCGGAGTTGGGTGTGAGGCCCTTTGTGCCTGATCTCCTCTGGCTGGGCAGCTGGGAAGGGGTGGTCTAGAGCTGCTCTCTCCTGCGACAGCCACCGGGAACCAGTTGTTTGTGTCTCTCTCCGCTCAGGGCAACTTTACGGGGCATGGATTGCCACTGAGGAGCAGTGACACAGTCCCTCGTGAGCTGTGGACTGTGGAGGGTGGGAGGACCAGCCCAGTGCTCTCCTGACAGTGAAAAGGGCACACGGATGGAGTTGTCCCGGGAGAACCAGCAGCAAGACCAGCCTGTGGGGCCCCGAGAACAGCCCATGGGTCCAGGCCTGGGGAGGGTCTTTAGAGAGTGGGGCAGCCCTGAGAAGTACAAATGGACAAAGTGGCCGCCCACCCACCTGCCCACCTGCCCGCCCTCTTTTCTTTTCTCAGAGCATGCAGATTTAACATTGAGTCCTTTCTTCCCCACCCAGCCCTCGGCAGGGACGTCCTTCCACAGGGACCCTGCAGGGTGTGTTGCGTTGTCCTGGGAGCCAAGGGCCAGGTGCCGCGCTGTGGCTTGAGTGCAGGGAGGGAACAGTTGCCTGTCCAGTGCAGAGCTGGCGCGAGGTGTGCAAGGCCTGCTGTGTTTGGGCAGCAGCAGTTACAGAATGAGGCTGGGCCCAGTGCACTCAGGCCTGGTGCCTCAGACGTGGCTGTCCCTGCATCTTGGGACCCATTCCCTCTCTTCCTGTGACAGGCCCCTGTGGTTCCAGAATCTGCCACCTCCCTGTAGCATTTCCCCTCCCCACCTGTCTCTTGGCTCCTGGTCACTGCTGCCTCCAGCCCCGTGAAGTTGCCGCATGTCACGTGTTCCCGGGACCGTGTTGATGTCGCCTTCCTTCCTAAGTCAGACGCAAATCCCATGCCTGGCACGTGGGGCAGATGAAGAGGCTGTTTGGGCCAAGAGGGTCTGGGTCTGAGAGGTGGGGGTGCATGCCTGCCGCACAAATGAGCAGTAAGGAGTGACTCCCATGCCCTCTGGCTCAGGGTCCCCAGTGATTAGAAGACATGGGGGCAAGAATGGGTGACCCCAGAACATTTCTGAGTTGACCAAAGTGTGCTGTCTTGGGGGTTCTCCCGTAACATTTTTCTGTCCACTGAAGTTTTCAGAGGGACACGCTGGCTCACACTCCTGCTTAGGGAGTTGAAATTCTCGTCTGCCCACGAGAGCCACCTCAAAGTAAAGCCAGTGAGTTGATCGCTCTCAAAAGTCAGAACTGGGATGGGTAGGAATAAATATTGGGCCCCGGGCCTCATACCAGGATACACCATGGTTGGATAATCTTTGCTCCTTTCTGTGGCTGTGTAGAGAGTATGTGTCCCTGGACAGCTGAGGAACAGGGCTGGGGCCAGTGAGGGCTCCTAGGAGCATGTGATCATGGGAGGGGCTGTTCACAAAGGGCTGTGTGCGATTTCCCCACTGCAGGACTTCTCAGTGCCTCTGAGGGGCTAACGTACACGGCTGCTCTTGCAGAAGAGCTGGAGCTTGCAGATTTCATGGAGCAGTTTTGCTGTGAAAACCTTTGTCAAGAGGCAATTTGTGGGCTAGTGCTCCGTGGAACCCAGTTTGGCAAAGGCTTCCCTATAGCCCAGTCAGCACACAGCTGCTGCAGACAGAGCTGAAGTTCCAACTAGGACAAAGGGTGTGATAAGGAGCATGGTATCCAGTTGCCTTGGGCTATCTTGCTTGTCTCGGGGGGCTGTGAGGTCTACCCCTTCTCCAGCCTGTGCCTCACTTGCTGCAGTGGCCTTACTGGCTGGTCTTCCAGCTCCTCGAGGCCCCTCCCAGCCATGAGCCGATGTACAGCAGCTTCCTGCCTTCCCCAGCCGAGCCCAGTCACCCTAATGTCCTCCGTTACACCTCCTTCCCTGATGCACGCTCATGAAGGCCAGGCCCCAGTGCAGCCCCCATCATGGCCCACATGGGCTCACTGATGGCTGTGTGATGCACTGTCTGCTCCATGTCTGTCTGCTGCACCAACCTGTCAGCTCCTGGAGGGCAGGAACCACATCCCTTGACTCCCTGGCACTGCCTGGGATCTGGGAGAAACCCACAAACATTTGTGAGACACGTGAATGAGTGCCACTGCCTTTGGATGGTGACGTGTGACACGTGACTTGTCACCATTGGCCACATGTCAGCGTGGGGGCCCACGAGGGGGTGCATCGCATGGCCCACAGCATTGCTGACCACTGACCCAGCCAGCTGGAACCCGCCAGGGCCACGAGGGTGTGGTGGGGAGGGGTAGGACTAGCCGGTCTGGGGGCCACCTTCTCAAATTCGTCTGCTGCTATGGGCAATTGACTTCAGTGGATCGCTGTGGAATGACCCAGACAACACATCATTCTGTTGTGCTGATTTAAACTGTGCAGGGGCGGGAATGGAAAATCCAGGTGTGATGGTGTCAGCTGACAGGGGCTCTTGGGGCTGACCCTCCATCTCACCACCGCCCCAACTGGTGGGTGCAGACACTGAGTCCAGGGGTGCAGGAATCAAAGGAGCTGCCCAAGGTCACAGAGCAGGCAGCAGGGATGCCATGGACGTGGTGGGGACGGGTGTTTCAGCCCTGTCTGCCTGACCCCAAGCCATTCCTTTCCTTTTCCAGAAGCAGAATGAGGTTGGACCTGTGTTAGGGGCATGGAGGCCCGCCTGGAATAAGGCGGCGCTGCAAATAACCCCCTGCCCACTCCTAGCCCTGATTGCGTCATTCCTCTGACTCAGTCCAGGGTTTACAGCCCAGAGAGAATTAGCTGGTGTCTCCTCCAGCCACGTGCAATTAATTTATGCTTAAATTAGCAAGGCTGTTTACTGAGACCTGTAGAATGTCCAAAAATCTTTTTATAGCTGAGAAGGTTTAATATTTTGTAAAATCATGTGATCACAGGGTTTCAAAGTTATTTCATGAAAAGTATGAGTCACAAACTCCAAGCTTGTTAAATTGGAAAATTCTAAACCTGGTAAAAGACACTTTCTGTATCTTTTAAGTATGAGAAACCAGCAACCTACCCCCCGCCTCACCCCCCTAATTACTTGGTTTCATTGAAACTGAAGTGGTTCAAATGGAAATTCAGACGTTCAAATGCTGCCCAGATCTAGATATAATTTTTCTTTCTTTCTTTTTTTTTAAAATGTATTTATTTTTGAGACAGGATCTCACTCTGTTGCCCGGGCTTGAGTGCAGCGGCATGAACATGGCTCACTGTAGCCTCAACCTCCTGAGCTCAAGCGATCCTCCTACCTCAGCCTCCCATGTAGCTGGGACCACAGGTGCATGTCACCACACCTGTCTAATTTTTTAATTTTGTAGAGACAGGGTCTTGTCATGTTGCCCGGGCTGGTCTTGAATTCCTGGGATCAAGCAGTCCTCCTGTCTCAGCTTCCCAAAATCTAGAGTTACAGGCATGAGCCACGGTGCCCAGCATTAATTTTTAGTGGTATGTAACATATGTAGAGTGACGTGCACAAATCACCTTTTCTAAAAACTACAAGCACCACCGAGATCAACATACAGAACATTTTCCGTATCACCTGAGATTTCTTGTGTCCCTTCCAAGACAATATCTCTCCCGTCAACTTTCACTCGTAGTGTATGAGCTTTGCTTCTTCTGGAACTTCATATAAATGGAATCATATGCCATGCAGTCTTTTAGGTCTGGCTTTTTAAATTTATTTATTTTTTTGTCTCGCTCTGTCGTCCAGGCTGGAGTGCAGTGGTGTGATCTCAGCTCACTGAAACCTCTGCCTCCCGGGTTCAAGCGATTCTCCTGCCTCAGTCTGCCAAGTAGCTGGGATTATAGGTGCTTGCCATCAAGCCTGGCTAATTTTTGTATTTTTAGTAGAGCTGGGGTTTCACCATATTGACCAGGATGGTCTCAACTTCCTGACTTCAGGTGATCCACCTGCCTCAGCCTCCCGACCTCAAGTGATCCACCTGCCTCAGCCTCCCAAAGTGCTGGAATTCCAGGTGTGAGCCACCGTGTCCAGCTGGTCTGGCATCTTTTGTTAGACTTCGTGTCTATGGGATTTGTCCCTGTTGTTACCTGTGGCAGTGATTTTTTTCTCTTTCACCTTTTTGCCTGACACTGTATAAAGATATTACAGTTATTTTATACATTTTCTTGTCGATGGCCCTCTGAATTATTCTTGATTTGAGGCTGTGATGAATAACTCTGCTACGGACGTGCTGGTCCATGTCATGGGTATGCTATGTTTACCCATGTTTATTACACAAAGTCTTCCAAAGCAATCTTACCAGGTGCTGTTCCCACCAGCAATGCATGAATGCTGCCATTCCTGCCTGTCCTCACCAATACTGTGCATTCAGTGATTTTAAAACTTCAGCCAGATTGACGGATGTGTGAGGAAGAGGTAGCAGTTTGAATTTACCTCTAAGTAATGATGCTGAGCGTCTTTTTGTATGCTTTTTTTCACTTTAATTTTAGGTTTGGGGGTACATGTGAAGGTTTGCTGTGTAGGTAAACTAGTGTCATGGGGGTTTAATTGTCCAGATTACTTCATCAGCCAGTGTGCATTCTAGTGCCCAATGCTTCTATTTTGTGCGCCTCTCCCTCCTCTCAGGTGTAACTTTTCTATCCTTGTGGGGATGAGAAGGGCAGTTCAAACACTGTTGGTTACCAGCAATGCTGGATCCAGAAAGAAGGAGAAAGACCTCTCCTCTTGGGCCCTGGGAGCAAATACAGAAGGGACCCTTCAAACTGCCCATGACTGGTGGGAAGAGCCCTGGACTAGGGGTCAGAAGGCTCCAGTAGCCCCGGGGGCCCCGCGGCAACTTTCTGAGCTGTGGTTTCTTCCTGGGTAGGAGGAGAAGAGGCGTGCCCATCTGCCCGAGAGTTGCTGAGATCCAGGTGCAGGTGGACCTTTCCCGGAAGGATGGTTCTGGATGACGATAGCTGTGGGTGCCCCCACTCATGAGCCGAGGGACACTGGACACTCTGCTCAGCCTCTAGCCTCAGCCTGCTCATCTGTCAGAGGGGATAAGATGACCCATTTCAGGGTGCCTGGAAGATTCACTGAAATAACCCGCCAGAAGTGGTCAGAGGAGAGAGGGATAAGGCGCTTGCACAGGGGCGTCGTGTCTGCACTGTGCGGCTGTAAGCTCTCTCCGCACACCGCGTCTTTCTCCTTTTCTCCCGCATGTGCATGTGTATGTGAATTCGTGAGATTCCCAGTCTGAGTGGGAGAGGCCGGGGATGAGATCAGGTGGTACAAGGGGCTTGTCCTTGAGGCAGGAGGAGAAGCAGCTGGGGCTCAGTCAAGGCATCGGTGCCGGAAAGGGCTCCAGGTGTGACCGTTCACCCTCAGCCTCTCCAGTGCCGGAAAGGGCTCCAGGTGTGATGGTTCACCCTCAGCCTCTCCAGTGCCGGAAAGGGCTCCAGGTGTGATGGTTCACCCTCAGCCTCTCCAGTGCCGGAAAGGGCTCCATGTGTGATGGTTCACCCTCAGCCTCTCCAGTGCCGGAAAGGGCTCCAGGTATGACTGTTCACTCTCAGCCTCTCCAGGACAGGGTCTGTGGGAGGATTGCACGAGGAGATGGGCCGGGTCAGTAACACCCACCATGAGGCACTCAGCCTCCTGGAATCGAGGGGCCGGAGACACAAAAAGCAGCATTTGGGTGGCACCTGCTCCCCACTCCCTGGTGCCCGTGGGTGCTTCCATAAAATGAGCCTGCTGTGGAGCACAGGGTCTGGCATCCACCCATCCCTCGGCGCCAGGTTCCTCCTCTTTGGGTTCAAGCCAGAGGCACAGGCTGGTGCCCACAGGACTGGGTCAGGATTGGGCTTGACCAGCTCTGGCAGCCCTGCCTCAGTGGCCACCAGCCAAGGTGACCTCCCTCCTTTCTTGTAGTGACCCTATCCATCCGAGGGGCCTCGTCCCTCCCTGACACCAACTTGGACCAGGGCCCCCAAGCTCTTCGGAGTCCATCCCCCAACTCCAAAAGTCAGAAGGCAAACTGCGTCACTATTTCCCATCCTGCCCCTCCCTGTATTCACATCCTGTGCTGCGTGGGCCACTCAGGGACCCCAGGAGGCAGACACCAAGACAGGAGGATGTGGGGTGGGGTCATGAAGGTGCCATGTGTCCTGGGGCTGCTGGAAGGAACCTGCACACTGGGCAGCTTCAGGCCACTGAGATTCGCTCTCTCCCACGCTGCAGGCCCTGGTCCCCTGGTGAGCCATCACAAGGGCATGCCATCACAAGGGTGCAGTGTCACGAGGGTGTGCCATCCCTGTTCTCCCCATCCAGCCCAGCTTGTGGAGATGCTCAGGTGTGGTCAGGTACCCTATGGGACCCTGACTGCCCAAATCAGGTCAGGCTCCGCAGGAGCTCAGTCGGTTTCCCTGCTGGTGGAGGCAACGTGGGAAGAGTTAGTTTCCTCCCAGGGTCCTGGCCTCTGCCTCCAGCCCCATGAGGGGCAATGCTGGGCAATGCTGTAGACATGGCCTCACTTAGCGGGGTGCATCGCATCTGGTAACTGCCACCATCGTGCACAGGGCTTGTGACTGCCAGGTCTTGGATGCATCACCCCATGAAGGGCTGAGCTCATGGGATGCTTGCTCAGGGAACCCCCCAAAGACGTCTGAGGAATGGGATGTGGGTCTGAGGGGGCCAGCCTGGACTGTGCAGGTCTGTGCGGGTGGGACCAGCAGACTTCACATCCAACGTGAATGCTTTGGGGTGTGCAGGCAGCTAAGAGCCTTCCTGAAGCTCCCGGGGAGTTAAGAGAGATTGCCGTGGGAACTGGAGCCCTTGGCCCAGTTGTCTCCCTTTAGCTGGAAAACAGCGTGGTCCCCATTAAAATGGAGATGGTGCATTTCACAGCCAGGGCCTTTGGGAGGCCACAGTCACAGAAAGTAGGCCTGTGGGTCTCATTCCAAATCCTTTCTTGTGGCATCTTTCTGTGAAGTAAAAAGAAGTCACTGGGGAGTGTTTTCCCTCCTTCTCACCATTTTCAATTCCGACTTGATTCTAAGGGACACAGATGGGTGGGCCAGAAGAGCCAGGTGGCTTCCTGGTGGCCCAGCCAGGTCTGTGCTACCTGCCTCTCCTGCCTTCTTATGGAGGTCATTGTATTCCTGAGGAGGGAGGTGGCACCTGTCACCTGCAGAGATGCCCCCTCCTCCCACCCACACCCTCACTTCCTCCCATCTTCCCAAATCCAGCCCGAGTCAGCATCTCCCAGAAACTGCTCAGAAGAATTAGAGATGGGTGCTGTTGGGAATTAGATAGTGACCACAATGTATATCTGCACCCAAAACCTCGTAATGACCTTAGACCCCAAGGTCTTTCTTGGAAATAGGTTCTTTACAGATATAATTAGTTAAGGATCTTGAGAGGAGATCATCTTCTGGTTAGGTGGGTCCTAAATTCAATGCCTGCTACCCTCATAAGAAGAGGAGAGCATGCAGAGACACAGGGGAAGAGCACCCTGTGTAGAGGCGGAGATGGACCTGATGCAGCCACACGCCAAGGAACGCCTGGAGCCGCCAGAAGCTGGAAGAGGCAGAAGAACCCTCCGCAGAGCCTCAGGAAGGAGCCTGAAGTTTGCACGTCACCTTCAGAATTGTGAGAGAAGAAATGTCTGTGTTTTAAGCCCCCGCCCTCTGTTAGTGATCATTGTTATGGCAGCCAGGACCCTTATGCAATTGGGGTCCAGGAGTGAGGCAGCCGGGCATTGCTGCTTCAATGTGGGTGCACCCAGCAGAGTGCTCACGGCCGTGGGGTGAAGAGGCTGGCATTGCAGAGCAGAAAGGCTCACAAGGGAGCCCTGACTGGGACACCAACTGGACTTGGAAATAAACACGAAAGAGAGGAGTGAAAGGCAACATTGAGGCTAACAAGGAGGATCAAGGATGTGGAAAATCCACAGTGGAGGTACTCCAAAAGTGTAATCCGAGGTGAAAGTGGAGGAGGAGGAGGTGTCAGCTGGGGGCAGAGAATGAGGGCAGTGTGGAGCTCAGCCATGCTCTTCAGCACACAGCAGTGTAGCATCCTGCCTGAGGGTAGGATTGGTGGATTCCTGCCTGGGTTCCGTTGCTCGATGCTGTGTGACTTCAAACAAATCACCCAACCTCTCTGTGCCGCATGTGTCTCATCTGTGAAAAGGAACAATAGCTGTTTTTTATGCTGCTTGTGAGGAGTAAATAAAAGGACAGCTGGTAAGGAGCTTAGAACACTTCCTGGCAGATGGAAAGTATCCAAAGATTTCATCTGTTAATGTTAAGAGAACAGAAACAAAAGTCAAAGACATAATCAAAGAAAATTCCCCAGGCTGCAGAAAGGCAGTGCAGGCAGCGTTGGTCAGTGCACCGCTGTGGGGGAAGAAAACCCCCGCATGTGTGGAATGACAAAGCGTAAAAACAAATGTGTGTGTGTGTGCACTGCACAACACCACAGAGCTGCTGTAAGCCAAGTTCTATGCATTACTGACTTGGAGTGACCCCGTAATGTGCTGTTCATGGAATGAAGCGAGTTGTGGGAGAAACAGCACAATCCTGTTTATGAACATCTTGGTGGTGCTCATGTCTCCTGCTGGACAGGTGGTGGGAGGCTCCCTGCAGGTGTTCCCTGTGAAGGGGTGAGTAAGGCATGGAGCCACTGTGAACAGGTGTCTCTGTCCCTGCAGCACTTTATGGCTCAGAATCGCCTCATTTGATACACAGAAGGTGGCAGGTCAGGTGCTTGTCCCCCTACTCACCTGCAGAGGAGACTGAGTCCCTTCAACTCAGTGCTGGCTGGGAGGTGGGCAGGGGCCCCAGGTCCCGTCTCTGCCTCCTGCACACTGTGCCTTGCACCTGATTCTTTCCTTAGGCTCCTGAGGACACTCAGCGTTCCTGGGTGCAGCTTTGGGGCATCTGGGGCTCAGAGCTGTCCTTGTAACCAGGCAACACTGACAACTTTTAAACTGGTTTGATGACCCAGAAAAAAAACAAATGCCCCATCTGATTCCATCTCTCCCATCTTTGGCAGGAAGCATCTGCCGTTGCCAGGCAAAGGCCAGAGACAGCCTGGCTTTTCGCGCCCTGTACGCAAGCCTGAGCCGCTAGCTTGTGTGACTGCGTGTGGCCGAGGCCCTGGCCCTGCGCCCCTGGGTGAGGCTGCGGTGGGGATAACATCTCTCTCCCCAAGCTGTGAAATCCCAACTCCCGGCCTCACTGCAGCTCTTCCATCAGAGGCCCCTAGAGGAAGTGTGTTCCCCGAAGTATGCGTTTCCTACCGACCTTTCCAGCCCGCTGTGGCCTCTCCTTGCGTTTTAGGCAGCGCTGTGACTTGCTGGTTGGAGGAAGCGTGAGTCAGGGCTCAGAGGGACCTCTGGGGATTATCCTGTCCAAAGCCTCTCACCAAAGCCTTTCACAGCATCTTCTTTTTACTTAGCACCAGAACCTCGTGTGTGTGTGCGTGTGTGTGTGTTCACCTGCATGTGTGTGTGTGTGTGTGCACGTGCATGCCTCTTCCCCAGATGAGACCCTGTGCAGAAGAACCCTGGCATATAAAGCAGATTAAAGAGGGGTTGGGCTGGCAACTCAGGGAGGGGCTCCCAGGACTTCACCCACCTAGGCCCGCAGCTCCCTCCTCTGTCCCTGCCCTGGAGACACTTCTGGGAGGCTACTTGGGAATCCCTTGTCTAGTTCCATTGTCTGGTTTCACAGATGGGGAAACTGGCCCCAGACAGGAAAGTGCAATGCACTCAAGCTTGAGGTGAAGCTGGGTGGCCCAGGTGTCCAGGTGTGTCCTGGTGGGTGGGGTGGCATGGGGTTCTTTCTGTGGAACAAGAGCTGGCCCTGCCAGGAAGAACTCTTCCCCAGGACAGGCCTCCTTCCAGGAGGGAGTCATGGCATGACTGTGTGTGGAGAGCAGTGCTCCTTTTTCTCTTTGGTCTCGAGCACAGGGGAGACCCCCGGAAAAGTGGTCTGGCATGAATCCAGGGATCAGGAGCAGAGAGTGCATGCGGGCTGAGCAGCCTTCCACCTATGGAGGACTGACACATTTCCCTCACTCTGCTTCTTCATCTCAGGGTCAGGCCTGGGTGCCTCGGGATCTGGAAGCTGGCACTGTGTTCTGGCCCCAGTGCCTTAGCACATGCTGTGCTCAGCCTGGAGCATTCTTCCCCTGTCCCACCTGGGACGCTCACCTGTGTCTTTCCTGCCCTGGCTCAATTCTCCCTGCTTTGCAAAATGTTGGCCAGGTCTCCCCACACCTTCCCAGGCTTCCCCAGGCAGCACCAGGTCACATCATGTGCTGCGATGTGATCTCATCTCCCCAGCACTTCTTGAACCATCTACTGCCTTACGTTAAGTCTTTGTGTACCTAGGAGTTGCTCGAAGAATCTGGGGTGCAGAAGAATTGATTGTTGCTTCTACATACTATGGATCATTTTTAAACACTGAAAATGGTTTTGTGGGAGACCTGGGTGGGGCCGGGCAAGGCATGTGAGGTGGTCCACATCCTCAGCAGCTTCAGGACCCAGGCAAGTCCCTGCCTCTTGCCCAGATACCGAACGATCGTGAATGTGGAATTGCAGGAACCCTGGGTGTGAGCTTTAAGGAGCCTGGCAAAGAGGAGGACGCTAGAACAGTCTTTGCTCTGGTCCTGCTTGCTCCTGCTCTCTCTGCCCTCAGGGAGTTGCTGTCAGCTTCCTGAATTAGCCATGAGTTCTCTCCTCCCAGACTCTGCACACAGCTTCTCTCTCTCTAAAACACATCCTTTTCTTCCCCCACAATCCAGCCCAATCCCACTCATCTTTCAGTGTCTGACTGAGTCATTCCTTCTTCCAGGAAGCTGTCCCTGAGCCCCTCTGGGTGCACCCTACCCTTTCCCTGTGTGTGGTGCCATAAACCTGGTGTACTGTGGGTGCTGCGGGGCTGTGTCTCTGCTGCCCTCTGTGTGCAGAGTCCACTGGGTGAAGCTCTTCGTGGTTTCTAGCTCACCTTTGGGGAGGTTCACAGTCATGATGGAAGGAATTAGTCAATTGGTTCACTGCCTCATTCTTCCATTTAGCCGTGTGGCCAGTCAGTGACCTGGGCAGCAGTCCCTGAGTTGCTCAGCTCAGGGTGGAGAAGCAGCCTGGGGAGCAGAGGCGGGCTTGATTCTGCAGTCAGCTGCCTGGGCTCCAATCCCACACCTGCTCCTGTTAGCCAGGTGATCCCAGGGAAGTCACTTCACACGTCTGACCTCAGTTTCCCCAAATTTGAAATGTAGTTGCTTCATAGAATTGCTATGGGCATGACAAGTGTTAATCAAAAGTGTAATTTTAGAACTGAACCAAGCTCAGTAATATGGAAGTATTAGCTATGATTAATTCGATTGTTTTCTAAAATGATTACAAAGTGTGGTACAGAAAGGTCAACTGATTTTCCCAGAGTCACAATCAAAAGATGTGTTTTTATTCATGTGATGGTTTTAAAACAGTCTCAAACTTCTTTGAAACTTCTACTATGGAGAAGTGGGTCCAAATTTCCTCCTATTGAGTGTGGGCCCTGTGACTGCTTGATCAATAAAACATGGTGGGTGCTGTGGCAGCTTGGCCCAGACTGTAGAAACAGCAGCTTCCGTTTCCTGTCTCTGGGGGCACTTGCTCTGGAACCCAGCTGCCATGTTGGAAGGGAGCCCAAGCAGCCCATGCAGAGCTTCCGAGTGGAGCGGAAATGAGGCCCCAGCCCTCAGCCCTGGCTGGTGCAGCTGCACCCGCTGGCCTGCCCCGTGCCTGGGCTGCTTTGGAAGGGGTCCTGCAGTCTCCAGTCAAGCCACTCATCTGACGCTGTGTGGAACAGGAGTGTCTGCACCTGCCAAGCTCTACCTACATGATAAACAAAAGAGATGCTGTGACTGTCAAGCCTTTGGCTTCCAGGCTGGCTGTTATACGGCAGTAGTCACTGGAGCACAGCTGCCTTACACATCATGTGAAAATCATTATGAATCCCAAATAGACAAATTAAGTATCAGAGCCTCTCCCCCTTCCTCTTATTTGCCAGCTGTGCTCACCCCTAAACCGTCCTTCCCCTGTGGACCCATGCTGTGGTGCCCGATGACAGCCCTTCGCCCACCTCTGGTCTCACCTGGAGCCGTGTGCAGGCTTGTGCACCATGAGGACCCTTTTCTGTCCCGTGTTAGGATCCAGCCTGGGCTGCATCAGCACAGTGGGTCAGAAAGGAGCCCCGGGGTGGGGGCTGACATCAGGCCTGCCCTCCACCAAGGGCAGCAAGCAGGCGGGCTTCTCTTCCTGACCCCACAGGCCAGCATGAGACCCCGGAAATAGCAGGTGCTCTATAAATATGTGGCCAGATGGACTGAATGACTGACTGAATGGAAACCTCCAGATTGGCGAGACCTCTCACCTGGGTCTTACTCCACCAAAAGCCCTGGCTCTGCCTGAAGTGACCACAGAGCTCCTGACCCGGAGCTGAGGCCCAAGGCCAACAGGTCAGAGGAAGAGGAAGTGGGGATCCTCAGGCAGGGAGGAGGGTGGCTTCTCCCCTAGCTTGCCCGGAGTGACCCTCTCACGCTGCCCCTACCCTGACTGGCCACCAGGCCGCAGCTCCCCTTCCTGCCTCCCCTCCCAACAAGCCCTTCCTCTGCATCCCTAGGTCAGAACTTCTTGGCCTCATATGGAATCTTGTCCCTGAGGGTCTCCTAAATGGCCCTGGTGGCCTGGGGAAGCCCCTCCTGTCCACTCCCCACTCTGCTGAGACCCACCTTCTGTCCACAGCTCTGAGCCTCCCGCACTTGCCTCTTTACCTCCTCACCCGCTCTGCCTCCCTCCCCAGGGGCTCCACACCCCCATCCTTCCACGCTCTGTACTCTCTCACCCCGGCGGTTTGCATATGCTGTCCTTCTGCCTGCAACACTTTTCCCTGCCCCAGCCTGGAAAATGCCTATTTATCCAGCAAGAGCGACTCAGGCATCCCCTTCAGACCTCTCTAAACAGGTGAGGCCCTGCAGGAACACCCATAGCCTCTCGTGCAGTCATTCATTCATTCAACAAATACCTACCAAGAACTACTGAGTGCCAAGTTGTGCCTTAGGCCCTGGAGAGTTGGGGGCTGTACAAAGCCTGCCCTCTTGTAGCTATTAACAGCAAACCACCCTGCCCAGCTGTGTCAGGCGCCTTTCCACACACTGCTTTTCCTAGATCGCCAGCTCCTTCCATCTCCAGGATCTTTCCTCCTCAGACTGAGAGGCACTTGGGCAAGGCCCTTCCTGATCCCCTCACCAAGGCCACACCTTGGGGCTGCCTTTTGAAAGGCAGATGTTCAGATTCTGCCTGGGGAGCCTGTGGTCTGGGCTGAGCCCCCGGGACTCTGGTGCAGGTGGTGGGAGAGGGAGAGGGGGTGGGCATCTGGAGAAGCCCCTCGTGGGCACAGTGGTCCCTGCCCTGTCCCAGCAAGCTGGGCACTCCAGGACCCTGCATGGGATCCTGGTTCCCCTGTCCACCCTCCGCCCAGCTCAACAGACTCTGCCCCCAAGTGTGCGGGACCCCACCTCGTGCGTTCTCCTTAGACCTGGGCCCCTGTCCCTCCCGGCCCACGTTGTGTGTTCTCCTTAGACCGGAGCCCCTGTCCCTCCCGGCCCACGTTGTGTGTTCTCCTTAGACCGGAGCCCCTGTCCCTCCCGGCCCACGTTGTGTGTTCTCCTTAGACTGGAGCCCCTGTCCCTCCCAGTAGGTGTCCCTGTGTGTTGGCTGCAGGAATGGAGGATGCATGAGGTTAGAGAGGTTTTCAGAACATGTAGCCTTCTGTGATGACACTAACTTGATTTCTGTCTTTCACTACGAGGTTGCCCCAGGATTTTCCTGCCCCTAGTCTTCCCTTTTTGAAAGAATCCTCAAAAGTACATGTGTTAAAGCCTTCTCAAAGCTCCCACATGATCTTGAGCATCAGATGAACATGAATGGTGGTCAGATCCACAATGGAACTGGCCTACCTCCTCCATGGAACCCCTGCCTCTGCAAAGAAGCCAGAGCCCACCTGCCTCCACAATGGAGCCTGCCTGCCTGCATCATGGAGCCTGCCTGCCTGCACAATGGAGCCTGCCTGCCTGCACCATGGACCCCACCTGCAAGATTCGGCTTCTGGCCTCTCTCCTCTTGACCCTAGGCTCTGGACTGGGGGACACCCTGAGCCTACTAACATCAGAGTACAGGGACAAATCTCAGTGGACCTGACCAGGAGGTTTCTACTGAGAAAGAAATGTGGAGATGGGCGAGGTCAGCTTATCTTTGCAGAAGGCTGTATGGGGCCACCAAACCCTCCTCGAAGGTCTCAAATTCCAGCTGTTAGTTGTGGCGCCCCGCAGCTGAGCTGGGATGGCATTGATGTCCCACCAGGCTGCAGCAGCAAAGGAAGGGGCATTGCCACTGCTTCATGCTCGGCTGACCTGGCTCTGCTTACCTGGCCTCTTGCTTGTGTTTTTATTTTTCCTTTTTGTTTTAATTTTAATTTTAATTATTATTATTTTTTGAGATGGAGTCTTGCTCTGTGGCCCAGGCTGGAGTGAGGTGGCACGATCTCGGCTCACTGCAACCTCTGCCTTCCAGGTTCAAGCAATTCTCCTTCCTCACCCTCCCAAATACAAACGTGAGCCATCACACTCAGCTAACTTTTGTATTTTTAGTAGAGATGAGGTTTCACTATGTTGGCCAGGCTGGTCTCAAACTCCTGACCTTGGGTGATCTGCCTGCCTCAGCCTCCCAAAGTGCTGGGATCACAGGTGTGTGAGCCAGTGCGCCCGGCCCCCTTGCTTGTTTTGAATGGCATAGTCTTGTGTGTTCTCTTGTTCAGAGTGTGGGAAAACAGACAACGGGTCAGAGACGGACAAGGAGTAGGCACTGGAAGGACCAAAAGAGAAGTATTTGAGTCAAAGCCCCAAGTGATGACATCATCATCATCACCACCGTTATTATCACTATACCTACCGAGGGTGTTCTGTGTGCCAGATGTTATTTTAATTGCATAAGGCACCATCTCTTCTAATCTAACAGCACCTAAGGTGGCGAGTTTTGTAATCATGCCCATTCTCAGATGCGGGAACCAACACTCAGACAGTCGGGTGACTTGTCCAGGATTGTACAGATGATGAGGAGTGGAGTCAGAATTTGAAACTAGGCAGGATGATTCTGGAGCCTGTTGTCTGCCATGCTAGGGCAGATGAGTGGCATTTTCCAGAGCAATCAGGAATCCGTGGCACAGGTGCAGAGCAGGGTGGCACGGCAGAGGCATATTGCAGGCCTGGCCGCTGGCTCAGAGCAGGAGGAGCTCACAGAGCAGCCCTCACTGCCCGTGGTAAGCAACTGGTGCCAGGTGACCCAATGGCAGTGGCAGTGCCTGGCTAGTGTCTGGGCCTCCTGAGCTCCACGGAAGCCTGATGCAGAGAGACCGCCTGTCCCCAATCAACTCCCACTGCCCGGTCTCTGATTTGCTCAGAAACTTGCAGAGTCAGCAGCCATCAGCCACCAAGTTGTAATTAACTCTTCCTGGAGACATGAAAAACTCAAACTCTTCCAAATGGTTACCGTTTCCTCGTTGGCTTTTAGTTCCAGTGTGAACAGCCCTTCCAGAGCCTTCCAAGTCTTGGAAACCCTGGAGAGAAGCTACGGGGATCTTTGGGGAGCAGCGAGTTCCTTCGTGATGATCCTCCACTGCCTCAGGTTGTCAAACAAATCCCCATCCTGAGACCAGGTTATTTTCACATGCCAGCTCCTGTAGCCTGGGTAGGGAGACCCCCAGGCACACTTTGGGGGGTCTACCTGAAGGGTCTAGAGGGAAGACCTCTCATTCAGCAGAAGTGAGCCCAGACCCTGTGGCAAGAAGTGAGCCCAGGCCCCTCAGCAGAAGTGAGCCCAGGCCCTGCAGCCTCTCCCGGAGAACTTGGCAAGGTCCACGCGGGCTGGGTGGTGGGGAGGCTGGAATTCTCTCCAAGGTCACCCAGATTTCTTTGCATAATGTTAGCTGGTGATGGAGTGGGGTCCTGAAATCCGGGGGTGCTGATGGCTTCATCCATACAATGGATCAAAGGGTCCCCCTGCACCCCCATTTCTGTCTACGTCCTCATCTTCAGAACCTGTGAATGTGGTTTTCTTCGGAGAAGGATCTTTGCAGATGTAATTACATTAAGGATGTTGAGACACGAAGATCATCCTGGATTAGCCAGGGGAGCCCCAAATCCAATGAAAAGTGTCCTTGCAGAAAAGCAGAGGGAGATTTGAGAATGCAGAGAAGAGAAGACACAGAAGAGGGGCCATGTGACCAGGGAGGCAGAGATCGGAGTGATGTGGGCTCAGATTCTCCCCGGGAGACCTGGAGGGATCATGGCCTTGTCTGCAGCTTCCAGCCTGCGGGAGGGTGAGGTAGTGCATCCTCACGGCTTTCAGCCACCAAGTTTGTGGTGATCTGTTACAGCAGCTTCAGTAAACACGTACAGCCTGCATAACTCGGGGCCTGGTAAGCAGGACTCTATGTAAATCTGTCAATGAATCCGCATTATCCTTAATTTTGTTTTTTAAATTGGAGATAACTGCGGATTCACATGCAGCTGAAGAAACGCTATAGAGTGATCAGGGTGCCTTTCACTTTGTTTCCCCAGAGGTACTGTTTTAGGTAACCACAGGACAAAATCATAGCCACGCACTTGATCTCAGTACCATCCACACACACAGTTCGGATGTCACCAGTGTCACACGCACTCACCTGTGTGTGTGTTTAGTTCTGTGGCACTTTCCCCCCCATGTAGGTTTGGGTGTCCAGCACCACGGCGAAGGCACAGAACTGTCCGTCCATCTGCGGGTCGCTGGTGCCATAGTGAAGGCACAGAACTGTCCGTCCATCTGCGGGTCGCTGGTGCCATAGTGAAGGCACAGAAGTGTCCGTCCATCTGCGGGTCGCTGGTGCCATAGTGAAGGCACAGAAGTGTCCGTCCATCTGCGGGTCGCTGGTGCCATAGTGAAGGCACAGAACTGTCCGTCCATCTGCGGGTCGCTGGTGCCATAGTGAAGGCACAGAAGTGTCCGTCCATCTGCGGGTCGCTGGCGCCACGGTGAAGGCACAGAACTGTCCGTCCATTGCGGATGCTGGTGCTGCCCTTTATAGCCACGACCACCTCCTTGTTTCCCTCACGCCCCGTGACTGCTAACCCCTTCTCCAGTGCCATCACTTTGTCATTTCAAGAATGTGATGTCAAGGGACTCATGCCAGGTGTCCCTTTTGAACTTGGCTTTTCTCATTCAGCACAATTCTCAGGAGATCCATTCAACTTGTGGAGTGGAATCCCATGGTATGGATATACCACCATTTAACCACTGACCTGTTGGAGGACATTAGGTGGTTTCCGGTTTTTGGCTATTGCAGATAAAGATGCTGTGAACGCTGGCGTGCTGGATTCGGTGTGAATGTGAGTCTCCGTTTATCTGGGGTAAATGCCTGGGAGTACCACTGCTGGGTCATTGGTAAGGGCGTGCTTAGTTTGGTGAGAAACTGACGCACTCTATTTCAGAGTGGCCACACCTCTTAATGTTCCCACCAGCCCTGTCTGAGTGGGTGCCCCTGTCTCTGAGGCCTCACCAGCATTTCCTGTTGTCACTCATTTTTCTTTTCTTTTCTTTTTTTTTTTTTTTTCTGTTGAGACAGAGTCTCACTCTGTCCCCCAGGCTGGAATGCAATGGCGCAATCTCTGCTCACTGTAACCTCTGCCTCCCAGGTTCAAGCGATTCTCCTGCCTCAGCGTCCTTAGTAGCTGGGACTACAGACATGTGCCACCATGCCCGACAAATTTTTGTTTTTTTAGTAGAGACAGGGTTTCACCAAGTCAGCTAGCTGGTCTTGAACTCCTGACCTCAAGTGATCCACCTGCCTCGGCCTCCCAAAGTGCTGGGATTAGAGATGTGAACCATTGTGCCTGGCCCACTAATTTTTGTTTTAGCCATTCTGATAGGTATATGGCTATATCTCACTACAGTTTCAATATAATGAATTTTTTTAAAAAAAATATTTCTTCTTTATTCAACTGTTAGTCTTCCTGGGGAGGAATCTTGGCTTATTCTTTTCTGACCATACTCCCCAGTTTAGTGGCAGTTTACTTTATGTTTATGTTTAATGTCAATGTTTAAAGGTAAACAGGGCCAGACTGGATGAGCCACCCAGATCCTCGGAGTCTCTTTGTAAGAGCTCTGATTCTGAGAAGTGCGCACCGATCCCTGTGATGGGCAGCAGGAAAGGAGAATAATAGGTGAGGCTCAGTGACTTGGCTGGTGCTAGGTGAGGTGTCAGTGAGCGGGTTATGTGGGCGGCTGCCTTCCATCCTCTCACTGGGTAGATAGTATTTTACCCCTGTTTTATAGATGAGGAAAGGGAGGCAAAAAGAGGTGAAGAACAATAAGCTATGGTTTATAACATTGAGTTGCTTTCGCTTTAGTTAAGGAGATGACCACATTAAGTGTTGGAACATGCAAGAGATCGTGGCACAGGGTCTGAGAACGTCACTGGCGCGGTACGAGGGCCTCTGGAACAGGGTTGCATGGAGGTGGGGGCCGTGTGCCTGTCCTGTTCTTGACCTTGGGAAGGAAGGCTCCTGCTTTTTCGCCTGTAGTATGGAGATGTAGCCCTCCAACGTCAGCCCTTCTTGCACTTGAAAGCTATACATTTTCCTAAAGTCTCAGCTGGACCTGCATCTGTAAGTTTTGAGATACCTTCCATCAAATTTTTGATACGCTATAGCGTTTTCATCCTTTTTCAGTTCTGATAATTTAAAAATTCTAAAAATGTCATTAAAGTCGAATTCATGACACCTGGGGTATTTATTTAGAAATGTGGTTTTAAATTTCCAAATTAAATTCACTATAGATTTCTAACATTATTGGATTTATGGTAAGAAAAAGTAGTCTACTTTAAACTGATTTTTTAAAATTTGTGAAAATTTGATCTTGTCCTTGGTAAACATTCTTATACATGTTGCATATGTCCTCAGGGAGAATGTATATTTTCTAACTGTTGAGTGTAGGATTCTATATATTTTCATTAAATCTAGCTTGCATTATTTAGATTTTTTACACTGTTATTAATTCTGTGTTTACCTTTTCAATTACTGAGAGAGATATATGAAAATTTACTATGATGGTGGATTTATCATGTATTTTCTTTGAATTCTACCGGTCCCAGTCTTACAGATCTTAAAGTCATGTTATTAGGTTTATTTTGTTTAGAATTTTTATGTCTTCCTGGTGAACTAAGCTTTTGCTATTCTTTGGTAGTGACTTTATTTCTCATATTTTACCCTTCAAATATATGGAAAAATAAATTTGAAGGCTAAAATACTAATATATATGTTTTTATATACATATATAATATATACATATAATATTTGTCTGACACATGTTTTACAACTTTTTATTCACAGAAGTTTTAAACATCTCTAAACAGCACAAAGCTGGATTAAAATGAAAACATTGAATCTGACAGTTTGGGTATCTGTTAAATTTTGCCCATTTATATGTTTTGTGACTGCTGATACATTTAAAATTATTTTTTCCCTCTTATTTTGTGATTTCTTTTTGTTCTAGAAATTCCATCTTTTTCTGCCTTATTTTGAATTGATTACGTATTTAAAATCCATATTCTGTCCTCTGTGTTTCAGAATTAGACAAAACCACAGTCTATGTTTATCCCCCTGATGGTGACCCTTAGAATTTTAGCATACAAACTTAATTCAGGATCTAGACTTAATTGAAAGACCTACAGCCCTCCTGAACAATTTAAGGAGCTGAAAATATTTTTTACTTAATCATATTGCCAATAATCTTATTGATGTTCTATGTTTTATTTCTGTCTTTTACCCAATTCGGTTCTATTGTAATGTAATTTTCATGTCAATGTTTATTTAGATTTCTCTATATTTTTATTCTTTTTGCATCACTTTTTCTTGCTACTAAGAATCTTTCTTCTAGAATTATTTTCCTTTTCCTAAACAGCTTCCTTTACTGTTTCTCTAGTGATGGGACTTCTGGTGGCAAAATCTTGCAGTTTCTATTAAAGAGTCTAGAACTCAGAACATGTGACTTGATATAAGGAGCCATGGGACTGGTTGAATAGATGAGAGAAGTAACTCTCCAATGACTGTCACCCTGAGGATTATCTCAGGGCACCATAAGAACTTGAAAGAAGGGATGGATTCCTTTCTCCCTGGAATTCCCTGTCTGTGCTTGACAGGTCAGTGGAGAGACCATTGGGTACTGGTCTCTGCCACCCTTGCAAACATGTTCAGGGTGAGGATTATCTAAAGAAAAGATTGTAATCTGGCTCTTCCACACAACGGGGACCCCTCTCCTCTCCCCAGGGTGCTGGGCTGAATTTCTCACTTCTTAGTAAGTTCATCTGTTCTCTTGCAGGCCCCGCCCTGATTTTGGCTTCTGGTGCCTAGTCTCTTGCAGACCAGCTCAGGCACTGACCATATGAGAATTCTTGAGGCCCAGGTACAAGTCCTGGCCCTGCCTTTAATACCATCACTGACCAGGAACAATTCTCGGAGACTTTCAGAGCTCTTGTTCCTAACCCACTCGAAGGAGGTCGTCTCCTGGGTGGTTTCTGGGCCCCCTTTGATTTTGACTCACCATGTGTCCACTTTCTGGGTTTTTCAGTCTCTTCAGCATGAAGAAGCAGACTGGTCCAGACCCGTATCTTGAATGTAGTTTTAGGTAAGAGCATTAGATTGAAAGGAAATTGGTGAAATCCTGTAAGCTAAACCCAGAGTGTTCAACATTTTTGTCCTTCTTAAAGACTTCCATGAATACAATGGAGATAGAAAAGGAAAAGCTTGAGTTGTTTGAAATCATGTAAAGCAATTTTCTTTCCCAGCAACTGACTGCCATTTTCTCTTATGCACAGCGGGTTGGGGTATGGAACATGAATCGGATGAGATGTTTATCTCTGGTGAATGCGTGTTGACTGGTGTGAATCACTGCTGCCTAGGAAAAGGACTTTAATCTCCTTCATACCTCCTGGTAAATTCTGCTGATTTAGGAGGAGGAAGGAAAATTTAGAGACAATTGGAAATCAACTCGGTCAGCACAACAGTGAGAAGTCAAGATTTGAGGAGTATTTCCAGCCTTACCATTGACTCTCTCGGGTCACATCAGTTAATAATTTCTATTACTACTCCAAGGCCCTCATGAGCAGCAGGAAACGCCTCTGTCAAAATAGCTCTGTGAATGAGGATCCAACCTTTGCCACCTGTACCCTTGGTCCAATTTTAGGAAAGGAAGGCTTCGCTCTTGCGTGAAGGGATAAAAAAGGCCCTGCTATGCCATTAGAGACCTGGGTTTGAGACCCACTTCAGCCCTAGCTCCAGGACCGAGGGAAGCTGCTTATTCTCAGTCTGAATACATTTTTAAAACACTTTTACCCATTTTTAGTAGAAAGACATTTATTTTACGATACTTTAAAGCTTTTTGTTTTGGATAAATTGAGAAGGATGAATAGTGAAATGGATATGCCACTTGCAGGACAATTTTGTGAACACAATACTTAGTCATTTTTAGAACAGATGCTTCTCATTGAAGTATGAGAAAGTGCTCATATGGCAAGGGAAATCTCTGAAATGATGAAACCTCTGTGTAGCCACCACCTACCTCAAGAACCAGATCACTGCTAGGAGCCCAGAAGACTCTTTCGTGCCCTTTTCAGTTCCCACCTCCCCCCACGCCCTCAAAAATAACCATGATTTTGCCTTTGAACAGTTGAACCAGCTTTGGGTGAATGGCATCACACATTGCATATTCTCTTAACTCCAGTGGTTTTCACTTAGTGTTTTGTTTGTGAGATTTATCTGTGGTGGGTGTAGCAGCTGCTTGCTGACTATGTGTTTCCATGAAACGGGCACAGTAGCCCTTACAGATAGGGTTCTGCTGGGGATTGGATCGGGGAAGGCACAGAAGGCAGGGAGAGGTGGGCTTGCAGACATGTGGGACGAGCATGACTGTTCTTCATTCGAGGGTGCTCAGGAACCCACCATCCTAACTCAAGCAGATACTGGAATTTAAGTCTCAGTATTAAGACTTTTAAGACTCAACCAGATCCTTCATGCTCCAACTGGCTCATCAGGAGGTTTGAAGCAGATTTTGCCAGCATGCCCAGAGGACTCTGGGAAAACTTCCAGGATTCCTGGACCAGGCGAAACCTTCAGAGCCGTCAGGCACCGCTGTGCCTCCTCCTGCTGCTGCCTGGCTGCTGAGATTGGTGCATCTGGATGAATCTGATGTGTATGTTTTCATTACTTTCCTTCCAGAACCCTTGGTAAAGAAAGTACACAGAGGGATTCACGAGCACCTGGCCAACTCCAAGGTCCTGGGAGGACATGAACCAGTGACTTTGAATGTGATGCTGAGCCCAGCAGGGAGCCAGTATGACTCTTCCCAAATCACAAGTGAGACTCAGAGGCCCCACTGGGCTCCCATGTGGACTCAAGCCACCGTCTTTGCTTAGAGGACACAGCAGAAAGACTTGGCTCATTTTCCAGGGGGCAGACTTGGAGAGTTCTGGCAGGTCCATACATTTCAACCCCCTCCTCCCACCACAGCAGGCCTGCTCTTTTATGTATCCAATGGGAATATTTTTCATTATCTTCCCTCTCAATTTAATTAATCCACATTCCGTAATGAACCTTGAAATTTCATTAAACACATCATTACTAATCAGCACAGAGCTAGTAGTAGTTGGTGGCTTCTTGCCGCCATGCAGGATGTTTGACTGTGCCAGGTGCTGTCATCCGACTCTGGGCCTGTGGACCCCCTCCTCCTCCTGCAGAGCTAGGGCTCAGGACCATTCCTGAGTGGCCAGGGTAGCTCTGGCCAGGAGGCTACACTGGCCCCTCCCACAAGGCTGGGGAGGTTGGTCTTGCAATGGGTGGCTGTACAGCCTTTTGTGGAATCGTGGTGGCTCAGCAGAGGCTGTGAGGATGACGGTGGGTGGTGTCTCGTGAAAGCAGGTGTGGATGACATCACAGCAGTGAGGGGGGATTCCCACGATGCCCTTCTCTGAGACTCAGTTTCTGGGGGTGTCAACTTCCTCAGCTCTCCCCTACTCCCTCCTATAAGAGCACCCATTGGCCATGATGCCACCAGGTCTGGTGTCGTGTGGGCACAGGGGAGGTGCTGGCACCAAGTGAGAGCGCCTGTGCATGGTTGGGGCTGTTCCTGGCGGGCCCACAGCTGCTGCCATTCTTCTGCACCCCTTCCTGCCTCCACTTCCTGCCTCCACTTCCTGCCTCCACTTCCTGCCTCCACTTCCTGCCTTGGTCACCATCTTTCTCCAGTTGTGACCGTGTGGCCCAGAGACAGCCACCTCCTGGCAAGCTCTTCCACTTCTTGGCCCATTTCTTCCATTTTCAACTCCCGATGAAACCCCAGCCCCAGGAGAAGCCACCTCTTCCCCTTCTGTGGAGTCGTTTAGACTCCTGGCTGTAAGCCTCAGCGGGCTGCCTGCCCTAGGCTCATAGCTCCCTGTGGGGTGTCTCCTGTACCCTCCTCCTCCTCTCACACTTTCCCCTCCCTCAGGTTCAGAGGTGCTCCCTCCTCTTTCTCTGAGGAAATGGAAGCTTCCAGAAGCCCCTCCATTTGTCCTCTCCCTGATCTGCAGGCCTGCCCGCTGCCTTCCCTCCTGTCACCTGGAAGGAGTGTGGCAGTCACCGAGGCCACCATCTGCCCTCTGGAGCCCAGGCCCCTCTTTCCCTTTCCTGAGAGCATGGTGCTGGCAATCATCTCCAGTCTCTTGTTTACGGGCTTACCCCCACCCTCAGACAGAGACAGCAATGCCTACCTCCCAGGGGAAAATGCCTGCTCCATGTCACCCTCCAGCTAGGACTCCTCCCCAGCTCCATGCCCCCACCCTGAATTCTTCGTCCAGCACCTGCTCCCTGTGGCTTCTGTCCCTCCCCCAGCCTTCCACGGAAACTTCTCTGCGCGGGGACTTCAAAGAGCCACACGTGACAAAAGCCGGCAGCTTTCCCACCCATGACCCAGCCTCTCAGAAGCACCCTCCAGAACCAGCCCTGCCTCCTTGGCTCCCCTGGCTCCATGCCCTTGGTAGTCCTGCACACTTCAGCCTTCTGAGTTGGATCTAAGGTTTGGGCAGAGCCCATCTCCCTCTCTCCAAGGATTGATCCCCGTTCAGTCTCCACCTCTGCCTGGACATGTCCAGGTGCCGCCCTCCCTGCCCCGTGGGGGCCACTAGCTGCGCTCACAGTCCTGATACGTTGAACAATTACTTCCTCAAAGTGTGGCCCTATTGGGGAGGATGGTGGGCGGGAGCAACCTGTGTGATCCCCACTAGGAATGGGGTTCTAAGCCTGATTTTAAGGCTCTGACAAAAATGGTAAAAGAAAATCCATCTGCCAACAATTTCAGGGGCTTCCCGATTGCCAAAGGAGCCCTTGGGCCACAGGCGTGGCAGATGCTGCCTATTGTGTTCAGACCCACTTCGTGGCCGGTGTGCCCACCTGCCCTCTGTTGTGAGTATCGTCTGCCCTTGGCCACGGCCATGAGGGGCTGTGGGGGGTGCTGAGCAGTTACACTCTCCACCTCCCACGCTGATGGTGCCCGTAGCCAGCCGCTGACCCTCTGACCAACGTGGGGTTTAACTACCCAGCCTCCTTGCCCCTGAGCAGGACAAACTGTGGTGAAATTCACATTGTGGAGATCCCATGGGTTCCGGCTGGGTTGGGTGTACCCTGGACCTGCGTCTTTGCCCAACCTCTTCCCATTCCCACCTGTCTGAGTTTCTCCCAGGAGTCCTCCCTCCATGAATCTCCTGCTCAAGGACCCTGATTCAGGCTTAACTGATGGGGACCCTCCCCTAAAGCAGCAGGCGAAGACCCTTCACTGAGATACCCTTTGTGACTGCACTGAAGCGAAAGGCACAGGGGCTGTGCACCTGCACCAGAGAAGCTGACACCCCCTGGGAATTCAATGGCATCTGCACGAGGCTTTTCCGTTGCAGGACAAAAGCAGCCTCAGACCACAGCTGAACGGATGGTGTGGCTGTGTGCCAATAAAACTTTATTTACAGTAACAGGCACCTGGCCATAGTTTTCTAAGCCCCATTCCAAGTCATATGTCCCTGGAGAAGTGGGACTGTGCTTTGTTGTTGAAGTATCCCAGATACAGCTGACCTTTCATATCTGTGGGCTCTGCATCTGTGGATTCAACCATGGAGCAAAAATATTGGGGAAAAAACAATAAAAACAATACATATAAGAAAGCCAATACAATATAAGAACTGTTTACATAGTATTTCCACTGTATAAGGTGTTATAAGTAATCTAGAGAATCTTAAGATGGTTTAGAGTACATGGGAGGATGTGAGTAGGTTCCCTGCAAATCCTATGCCATTTTCTATCAGGGACTTGAGCATCCCAGGATTTTGGTATCTGCGGGGGGTTGGAGGTGTCTTAGAACCAACCCCCTATTGGTACCAAGGGAAGATTGTACTCTTATCATGAAATCAAACGCGTATTATATGTCAGAGTCACCACTGTCACCTGCTCAGCTACCTCAAGCTACTTCCCCAGTTCTCTAGCCCAAGGCTCATTCAAACCCATGCCATTTAGCGGCTCACTGCTTTGACGGGGTAAACGGCATAGCACACAGGACCTGAGAGGTGAGAAGTGTCCCTGCTAATATACTAGAGAAAGATTTCAGGGCAGGGCATGACCACAGAACCCTATATCTGAGAACCATCTGGTCTGGGGTTTGCCTTCAAGCGTATGTCTGTCCCATGTAACATATCAGTCCCATGTAAAATGCCTGGCCCGTTGTACGTCAGTCCCATCCGAGGTGTCATTCCCCTGTAAGACATCAGTCCCATATAGGTGTCAGGGGGTGGGGCACATGATTCCGCATCTCAATGTTGTGCCGTTCCTGTCATGGTAGGGATGTGACATTCAAACTTGTAAGAATTGAATCCTAAAGTTGAAGATTGTTTTGAGACCGAGAGCTTTTAGCAAGAAAGTCCACCTGGTTTCTGAATATTTTTCCCTGGAGGAAAAAGGGAGGGAAGTGAGGCAGATCCCGGCTTTCCTGCTTCAATCCCTTCCTGTGGTCAGAGGGTCCAGGTCACATATGGCTTCCACGGGCTCTCAGGCTGTCTCCTGGCCACGGGCTGCACTCTGGGTTATGTTTCAGGCTTCCTGAACATACTGAGACACACTGCCGTTGTTTTCTTTGAAAGCCACTTTACCCAACGACAAGCCGTCAAGGGCGACAGCACGGCTCTACCTCCCCACTACTCCTGCACCTGCTAACTTCACTGGGCACTTTCAGTCTGAGCGTGGAGAGGCAAGAAGGAATGTGCTTTCTGTGGCTTGTCTGATGATTCAGACCTCACAGGAAGATGAGGTGAAGGTGGGTCTGAGTCAGGTCTGAGAGGTGGGCAGAACCTGCCTCGGAGGAAGAGCACTCCGTGCAGGGCAGCTGGGCCCAGCTGGTTGTGGTTGCAAGCAAGGTGTGTTTTCCTTCTGTCACAAGCTGAGCACCCCTGAGAGAAATGGGCCCTGCTGAGCTAACATCAGCAGGGCTGGTTCCTCAGGAGGCTCTAGGGGAAAGTTGGTTTTCTGGCTTTTCCAGCTTCCAGAGGTGCCCACGTTCCTTGGCTAGTGGCTCCCTCCCCCGTCTTCAAAGACAACAGAGCAGCACCTTCACATCTCTCTCACCTCTGCCTCTATGGTCACACCTCTTTTTACTGCTGTGACCCTCCTGCCTCTCCCTCTCCTTTATAAGAGCCCTTTGATGGCATTGAGCCCACTTGGCTAGTCCAGGATAACCCCCCACCTCAGAATCGCTAACTCAATCACGTCTGCACAGTCCCTCTGCATTGCGAGGTCACATATTCGCAGGCTGCGGGGAAGAGGACGTGCACATCTTTCCAAGACCATCACCCTACCCACAAGAAAGTGTGGCAGGATAGGAAGCCTTGCGTGAGGATTGGTGCCAGGAGGCGAATGTGAGGCTCTTGTCGGGTGTGGAGTGGGGACAAGCCCAATGGGTTCAGATGGGACGACAGCATTTGCTGCGGCCGTGCAGATCTGAAACTAGAGCCCTTCCTCTCTCCCGTGTCTTGTGTCTCTGCTTTCCTTCCCCTGCTGACTGTGGACGCATTCTGGGTGGGGGAGAGGCAGCTGAGGACCCAAAACCCTCTTTCCCAAGCTTCACAGGAGCCCTCTAGCCTTCCAGACCTCCCTCCCAGCTGTGGTAATCCCTAATAACCACAAGTTCACCTCCCTGGAAACTGGAGCATTTGCTGATTTCCTTCTGTGTGTCTTCCCACAGTGGTGGAACCAAGTGTCCCTCCGAGTGGTCACCGTATTGTCTCTCTGATTGCCTCAGACCCCTGCGTTTACTCCTCTTTTTCTACCTGTGGGTTTTGGGTGAAAGTCACATCTGTGTGACTCTCAAGTCTCAGGAGCATTTTACCCCAGGCATTCATGCCATCCTGTAGAATGTGTACAACTGCACAGAGCTGGACAGAATGTGATCACCACTCCTGAACTGAGCCACGGGAAGACTAGCAGTGTGAGGTAGGACCGCACTTCCCACCTAGGCCAAGTGGGAGTGACTCTTTCTATCCAGAGAGCTTAAACGTTCCTTCCATGGCCATAGAAAGCAGAAGATTGAGAGCACCAGAGAGAGTGCAGCTGCCAAAACAAAGTCCCGGTGGGCTCAGCTTGGAGGATGAAGACCTGCCGGGCTGCTGGATCAGGCAACCAACATTTTGCAAGATGACATTGAAAATAAACAGTGATTTCATGAAAACCACTGAAGGAAGACTCTGAGTGGGTGTGTAGGGAAAGCATTAAGAACAAACGCTCGACCAAAAGCTGAAAATGTATTTATTGCACCAAAGGCCTTTCAAAACCCTTCCAGATGAGCTAGCCTTCGTGCTTTCTTTGAAAAGATGGAAGAGAAGACCCTGCCTCTGCCCCTGTGAGGAGAGCAGGACCCTACCACCATCCTGCACAAAACGTGGCTGGTTTAATTTAGTAAATACTATAACTTGTATCTGCCTCAATGAATCACACACACACACACACACACACACACAGACACACACACACACACTCTGGAGATGTTTGCTGTATACAGAAAAAACCTCTTGTAGGTGATGAGACTGAAAAAGCCTTGTCTTCATCCATTCAGGCTGCTATAACAAAATAACATGGCCTGGGCAGCTTAGAAACCATAGACATTTGTCTCTCCTCACAGTTCTGGAGGCTGGGAAGTCCAAGATCGAGGTGCCGGCCGATTTGGGGTCTGGTGAGGACCTGCTTCCTGGTTCATAGATGGTGTCTTCTCCCTGTGTCCTCATATAGTGGAAGGGACGAGGGAGCTCCCTGGGGCATCTTTTAGAAAAGCACTAAAGCCATTCATGAGGGTTCTGCCCCCATGACCTCATCACCTCCCAATGGCCCACCTCCTAACACCATCAACTTGGAGGTTAGGATCTCAACAGATGAATTTTAGGGGGACACATTCAGACTATAGAAAGCCTCAGTTGAACTTCCTGAATCAAATTTGGTTGAAGAGTGTCTGTGGGGCTTCTTTGGGAGAAGGAGCAAAGGGAGCTTCCCCCTTCTTTTGGGAGGTCCCCCTGCATGTCCCTGTGGGGCCATTCCTGTCCACCTGGGGAGGCTGCGTCATCTTCATGGTATTTTGGGGAGTCATTACAGGTTCAAAGGGCAAAGCAAAGTATCCAGGCTCATTCACTGACTGATGTATAGACAGCCAAGGATGGCCTGTTCATCTGATGGCTCATCTTTATGGTTCTGTGTCAGAGAAGGACTTTCCCAAGCACCCTGGCTGGGCTCTGCTATGGAGCCTACCCTGCCACCATTCCTTCTAGTTACGGACTGAATGTTTGTGTTGCCTCAAAATTCATATATCCAACCTAACCACCAAGGTGATGGTGTAGGAGGTGGGGCCTTTGGGAGGCGATTAGGTCCTGAGGGTGTAGCCTCATGAAAGGGATCAGTGCTCTTACAAAGGGACCTCAGGGGGCTCCCTCCCCTTCCGAGGGTACAGCAAAAAGCCACTGTCTGTGAACCAGGATGCGGGCCCTCCTCAGACACGAAATATGCCAGCACCTTGATTTTGGACTTGCAAGCTCCAGACCTATGAGAAATGAGTGTCTGCTGTCTCAGCTGCCCAGTCTGCAGTAATTTATTAGAGCAGCCGAAACCGATGGGGACACTCCACCTTTAGAAGCAGAGTCTGAAGAGGCAGTGGTTTTAGCAGATGCAGGTCCCTGAGGGTCACAAGGACCCTCAGTGGATTGCTGGTTCCTAACCTTATCCCCTGGCACCTATTGAGCCTCATCCCTGGAAATCAGCCTGAGACCACGTTTCTGGGCTACTCCCTCAGTGAGGTACAGTCCCAGGGCAATGACAGGGAGGAGTGAGGGCTGGAGGAGGAGAGGCAGCAGAGTAGGTGCCAGGGTTCCATGATCCGGCAGCTCTAGTCTTGGGAAGTGACTCTTCATGAGGCCTGATGAATGACTACCTCTCAGGGCAGCCCAGCCTGGGGGTGGAGGGAGAAGGATTTATCAGCTGCTGGGCTCACGCTGGTCCAGGGTTTACCCCATGGAGCATCCTCTGCATGACTTGGTGCCTCTGTGTTGCAAGCTCAGTGGTGGCCTTGCTGGGAGATGAGGGATGAGTGGCGTAGGTGAGGCCTGCCGGTGCTGCCTGGGTAAGCCTATGGAGCTTGGCCCCCTGGGAATTGGCCATGGGTGCTGGGGACCAATGTGGCTAAGGACCCAGGGGGCACACAAGGGGGTCTGTGCTGGCCTCTGCATAGGACAGGTGGCTGGTTCACTCTCACCTGTACGCCTCTGCAAATGAGAAAACAGAAGGTCAACTCCTTGGGCCACACAAGGAATGAGCAGTGGATGTGGAAGCTGACGCTGCCAGAGTGGCCTCAGGGTAAATGAAGAGAGCATCGGCTGGTAGGGTCTGAGGGCCTCTGATACGGTTTGGATCTGTGTCCCCACCAACTCTCATGCTGAATTGCAATCCCTAGTGTTGCAGGTGGGGCCTGGTGGGAGGGGATTGGATCACAGGGCTGGGTCCTTCATGAGCGGTTTAGTCACATGCCCTCGGTGCTGCTCTCACGATTGTGAGAGACTTCTCACAAGATCCAGTTGTTGAAAAGTATATGACGCCTTCCCCGGGCCCGTCTTGTTGCTGCTCGTGCCATGAGGTATGCCTGCTCCCCTTTGCCTTCCGCCGTGAGTACAAGCTCCTGGAAGCCTCTCCGGGTGCCAGCATCATGCCATCACGCTTCCTGTACAGCCTGCAGAACACGGAGCCAATGAAACCTCGTTTCTTTTTCTTTTCTTTTCTTTTTTCTTTTTGGAGATAGGGTCTCAATCTAGTCGGGTTGCCCAGTCGGGACTGCCGTGGTGCGACCTCAGCTCACTGCAGCCTTGACCTCCCGGCCTCAGGTGATTCTTGCACCTCAGCCTCCAGAGTTGCTGGGAATTCAGGTGTGCGCCACCATACCCAGCTAATTTTTTTGTATTTTTAGCAGAGATGGGGTTTCGCCATGTTGCCCAGGCTGGTCTCAAACTCCTGACCTCAAGCGATCTGCCTTGGCCTCCCAAAGTGCTGGGATTACAAGCGTGAGCCACTGTGCCCGGCCAAACCTCTTTTCTCTATGACATACCCAGTCTCAGGGATTTCTTTATAGCAATGCGAGAATGGACTAACACAGGATCTTCCTGGCTGAGCATGACTTTTCCAGCCGTGCATGTCAGATAGAGGCCTGGGCCACTCTGACTCTAGAGTTTCATACACATTTAATAAGTTCCAAATCCCGGTAACCCACATCCGCTCTCTTTGTTTTCCCCTCCTGCCCCACCCCCATGGCAGGTGGGGAGGACTTTGACTTTCCATCTCTTCCTGGGTCCTCTCCTGCCTCTGGGCACATTTACCACTGGGTTAGCAGCTGAGGGTGAGTGACGGTCTGAGAAACAGGCCTAACTTGGTTGAACAGAGGGAGGGCTTCATGTGGCCAGTGTCCCTGGAACAGGGAGCAAGGCTTGAAGTCACCCGTCTCCTGGGGCGACCGCTTCCATTTATTCACGTTCGGTTGCTGTGCAATTGGGACGGCGCACCCCGGGCCCCTCTGCACCTCCAGGGTATAAATCTCCCAGTCTTTCTTTTTCCTGTCCTCACCTTCCTTCCTGAGGTTTAGGCGCACACATGACGAGCTCTTAAAAAGCAGAGGACGACAACAGCGAGAAAACAGCAGCAACAGAGGCAGGGCAGGCTATTCAGCAACTGCAAAATAAAGCAAACCGACCCCCAAAAATGTGATGAGTCTGTCCCAGCTCTGTGGATTTTGAGCAGCTGTGGAGAGAGAGAGATGGGTCAGTCTCTGCAATTCGTCCTGATGCAAGGTCTGCCTGCTGGGGAGACAGATCTTGGAAGAACCTAGGAGGGAAAGTCGTAACCACCCGCCTGCTGAGAAACACATTGAGCATTTGCCTGCCCCGCGCTGGGCTGAAGTCCTCAACAAACGGACCCCATGAGTCCATAGAAGCCATCCACGGATCCTTTCACCACGGATCCTTTCACACCAGTGCGCTGGGCTGAGATGAAAGTGGGGATCAATGAGCTCAGGAAGAATTATAAAAATATTAAAAACAAAACAGCAGGGGCAACATACCCTTCAGCGGTTGCACTTAGCAGAACAAAAATTCTTATTAAAAAGGAAGAGTAAATAAAAAAATAAAATAAAAAGGAAGAGTAATGAGTGTTGCTCTGTCAGAGGTTGAAGCCCACAGCTACAAAATTTCAGTAGCGTGGACTGGCCCAGGACTACATGGACAGCTCTGATTAATAGATTAGGAAGCCCAGAAACAAATCCAAGTATTCTTAATAAGTTACTGGATTATTAAGGTGATATTTCAAATCAGTGGCAAGAGGATTGATTATTCAATAAGTTGTACTGCGAGATCTACCTAAACCTCTTAGGGGGGAAAATGAAGTCAGAGACTCTATTTTACATCTTATACTTCATATATTCCAGGTGGGTCAGTGCTCGAAGTCTGAATATTTAATATTCACATAATCTTGGCAGTGCAGAAAAACTTCCTAAGGGTTCAACAGATGCAGAACCCATGAAACAGAAAATTAACAGATCTGACCACATAAAGGTCTTCTTTACATCCAAAATACCATAGCAGGTGGGCTCTCAGGAAGCAGCCTCTGAGAGGGAGATGAACAGGCAGAGCGTGTGCTTTCGAGAGTAGTTAGGATCCACATCCGACAGAGAGGAGAGGGAGGAGCAGGGATGGGCAGAGGAACAAGGAGGACCCCCGTGGGGTCTCAACCCCAGCCCCAGCCGAGCCCACAGAGCCATCTGGAGCAGGTGGCCTTTCAGAGCAGCCGTGGATTGGGGCAGGCAGGGAGTGCTTTTTTTTTTTGACAGGGTCTTACTCTGTCCCCTGGGCTGGAGAGCACGACCGTGACTCACTGCAGCCTTGACTTCCTGGGCTCAGGCCAACCTCCTGCCTCAGCCTTCCAAGTAGTTGGAAGTACAGGTGGGTGCCACCATGCTGGGCTCTTTTTAAATTTTTGTTTGTGTAGAGGTGGAGCCTCACTGTTTACCCAGGCAAGAGAGCAGGTTTTATATCCCACCATCCACTAGTGATGGGATAAGCCAGGCAGGGTGCAGTACTTTGTAGAAGTGAAAGTCCTCTTTCCAGCTAGCCAAGGCCTTCTGGCCCAGGAGCGTCAGCCGAGGACTCTGTCCAGCGGCCCTTCAGCCAGGAGGGGTCTGAGCTGTCACTGAGCACGTGCTGCCAACACGGTAATCCACACTAGAAGACAGTGGGAACGTCGGGACAACTTTTTCGAAAAGCATCAGATTGACAAATAAACCTTTAATATAGGAAGCTATTACAACATCTAACAAATGGCTAAGAGAAACTATGAACATTCCAGTAGTAAGATGGGCAACAGATGTGAACAGGTGATTCATTTGAGAAACCACACAAACGTACACTAAAGACATGGGGGCAACGCTCGGTCCCACACCCTGGGAGAGGAGGTGGCTGTTTGTCGTTTGTCAAGTTAGCGAAGATTGCTTCCAATGGCAGATGGTGATGATGAGGAATTCAAAAGGTTTGCATGCTCTACTCGTGGGTTGTAGGATTGCACAGCTTTTCCAGAAGACAGTTTGCTCAAATGCACAGAATGCCTTTAAGTATCTGCATAGATGTGGACTCAGCTCATTGATGGAGAAACATCTTGCCCCCACAGCATTGATGGCATATGTGTGTGTCTGTTACTGGACCCGGCTCCACACTATAGGTCAGTTTGTCTACCTTGTGCCAATATCACACTCATCTAATTATTATAACTTTGTAATAAGTCTTGATATTTTACATCATTGTTCTTATTTTTCAAGACTGACTTACGGAACCTGAGTTTTTGAATCAGCCTGTCAATTTCTGCAAAAATAATCTGCTGGGATTTTGACTGGGGCTGCCCTGAATTTAAAGATTAATTTAGAGAGAACTGTCCTCTGCAAAGCAAAACTTTCGATTTATTGAGACTTTAACAACTATCCCTCAATAATATTTTGTAGATTTCTGGGAGCAAGTTCTGTACATCTTTTGTTAAATCTATCTCTATTTATAACTTCTTTCATTTCTCTCAATGAGGCTTTGTAGATTTTTGTGTAGAGGTTTTTGTACATACTTTGTTAGATTTATTCTTAGACATCTGATTTTTTTTTTCTTCAACTTTTATTTTAAGTTCCAGGGTACATGTGCAGGATGTGTAGGTTTATTACACAGGTAAATGTGTGCCATGGCGGTTTGCCACACAGATCAACCCATCACCTAGGTATTAAGCCAGCATGCATTAGCTATTTATTCTGATGCTCCCCCTTCCCCACCTCCCCAACAGGCCCCAGTGTGTGTTGCTCCCCTGATGTGTCTGTGTTCTCATCGTTCAGCTCCCACTTATAAGTGAGAACATTTGGTATTTGGTTTTCTGTTCCCACATTAGTTTGCTGTGGATAATAGCTTCCAGCTCCATCCATGTCCCTGCAAAGAACATGATGTCGTTCCTTTTAATGGCTGCATAGTATTCCATGGTGTATATGTACCACATTTTCTTTATCCAGTCTATCATTGATAAGCATTTGGGTTGGGTCCAAAGATTGTGACTAGTGCTACAATGAACATACACGTGCAGGTATCTTTATAATAGAATGATCTTATATTCCTTCGGGTATATACCCAGTAATGGGATCATGGGGTCAAATGGTATTTCTGCTTCTAGATCCTTGAGAGATCGCCATACTGCCTTCCACAATGATTGAACTAATTTACACTTCCACCAACAGTGTAAAAGTGTTTCTTTTCCCCTGCAACCTCGCCAGCATCTGTTGTGAAATTTGATGTTTTCAATGCTATCATAAATACTGTTGTGTGTAAATTTCTTTTTCTGTTTGTGTGTAACTCACATAGAAATACAATTAATTTTTGCATACTGACTTTATATCTAGCAAATTTACCAAATTCACTAATTAATTGTAATAGTCTTTACATTATTTTAGATTTATAATTATGCTTTTCATTTTCATGAGCCCAAATTGTGAGATATTTTTCTTTATGATTTTTGGCTTTGATATTAGACTGAGAAAACTCTTTCCTACTCCAAGGTTATAAAAAATGTTTCTCTTATTTCTAATGATGCTTTTTAATGGCTTTATGGTTTAATATATAAAACCTGCTGTCTTTCTCATTTTCGTTTGCACTGTTAATGTGTTTTACTTTTTCTGCCTAAATTCTAGAATTATTTTGACAAAGTGAAAAAAAAATTCCCCTTGGAATTTTTATTAGTGTTTCAGCAGATCTTATTTAAGAATTATTGTCAATTTTATAACATTCACTTTTACCATTCATGTATGTTTGCATAAGATGTTTGCATTTATTCAGGCCTTCAGTTCACTTATCTTAACATATTGTGGTTTTAAGATAAGTGGAATGGTTAGATAAAGCAAGAATAGCGAAATGTTGATACGTATTGATGCTGGGCAATGGGCTCAAGGGAGCCACTTTCCATCTTCTTTACTCGTGTATACATTTGAAAATCTCCAATACAAAAATGGGAAAAAAATCTATCTACCTACTGACCTAGTCATTTGCTTCATACAGATTCTCAATCTTTCTTATAAAGGCCATTCTTTTAATTTATTCCAACCGTGAATAAGCTTGTTCTCAGTATACACTTGAAATTGTTGCCCTGTTTTTATAAACCATAAAGCAGTGAAGCAGAGGTTGACTCCAAACCTCTGTTCATTGATTCGTGTAAATGGAACACAAAAATTCCGGAGTGCTTTTCAATAATTCATGGTTTGATGAACATGGAAATTCATTTCAACATGTCTTGAGGAGATGGCTGCACTCAAATGGACCACCCTCTCCTGGGAACTTAGAGGTGCAGCTCTGTTGTCCCAGGACTGAGGCAGGAGGCGGGAAGACACAACGGCCTTCCCTGGTCATCGTCTCCCCGTCTCCCAGATGTCACGTGATTTAGCATTTTAGAAACACCATTTGCCAGGGGAGCATCTGGAGAACGACATACAGGTAACACCGATGATCTGCCTGTCCTGAAAATAGAGAGAGGTACTTCAGACTTTAGGCCAATACCAGGTTCTCTGCTCCCTGGTCAATTCAGCATGAGGTAGTAAAAATACCACTGAATGAAAACCGTACTAGGTGCTCTGAGGTTGGGAGAATTTCCAGAATTGGAGTTTGTTTGGCTCACGGCGCCCTGACCCTGCTCTCTCAGGGTGGACCTTCTCCTCGGGGCCCATGGCAAGGATCCCTTTCCCCATCACGGTGGCTCCTGGGGACATGCTGACTTTCCCGAATTCCAGTCTGTGGGACAACTCACAGCTGTCTCTTGACTCTCCCACAGCCCCTGGCTTTGGCGGGGGTGGGACAGGGCTGACAGGATGATTTGCACGAGGTTAGGGGACACACACACTAATCCGTGTGTGTGCGCGCCCAGGGATCCCCCTCCATGCCGACTCTCTCCAGTCCTGGCCTCCTAGATCCCACCCACGCCAGCTGACTCACGGTGCCTGGTAGACTCTCCCGGTGCCACGACCCTGCAGCCCTGGCCAGCCAGCCTGTGGTTCTCCTCCTGATCCTGTTTATGATCACACCCCAGGACCATGAAGGGGGAGCCCCCGGATATGCCCAACTCCATACCTGTGCACAAGGGGCTTGCCTTCCAATCTCCTGCAACTGCAGGTTTGTAACGCAAACTCATGCCATGTTCGCGAACTCCTGGAGTCAGCCCCTTTCAGTTACCTTGGCAAGGCCCCTGTGCTGGCCCATCTATCTGTTTCTTGCTTCTGTCCTTTTTCTTCATCTGATACCTTTAGGAGCAATGAAAATCAAGTCAGTTCCTTCGTTTCACAGATGAGAAAGTCCAGGGTGCTGCTCCTTGCCCCAAACCACACAGAGGAAACTTCAGAACAAATGAAAATGAGCTCGGAGATATGATTATCATCTAACATCCCCGCTACATTCGGGGCAACCTGAATGCGTGCCCTGGTTTCTGAAGCTGCTCACGTTGGTCATTTCTGGTGACTCCCACTGCCCTCCTAGGCAGGGAGGTGGCGCAAGGAGTGCTGGCGACGAGGCAGGGGAGCTGCTGGGGCGTGGAGGACTCCGGCGGAGAGCTGCGCCCCTCTTCCCTTCATCCGGGGCTGTGTTCCCACCCCGCTGCCCCTCCGGCCTCCTGAAGCTGCTGGTCCTCACTCGGTGGCACAGTGGGAGGCCAGCTCCGCCTCAGCTGACTGATCTCTGGCCCATGGAGCTGGCCTGGCTCCTGTGGCCACTGCCCGCCTTCTTGGACTAGGGCTAGAACACTGCTACTTGAAGAGGGAACCCCAGCAATGCACGTTAGGGAAGGGACAGCCTCTGACTGGAACTGCTCACACTTCTGGCCATCAGTAGTTCCGAGGAAGTGGCCACAGAGGTGCTTGGGCCAGAGAAAGGGAGAAGTGGCCCTGCACGGCAGATGGCAGGAGGGCAGGTGGGAGGTGGCACGGAGCAAGCCTTAAGAAAGCGGGGGGAAGGGCCACAGCAGGGGGCTGGGGTCACAGCAGGAAAGTGGCCTGGTCAGCCAGGGAGAGGCCTCCAGTGACAAGGTCGGCCAAGGACATGTTTAAAAGCAGGATCTCTAATGCCACGTGGAAGGGCTGGGCCACCAAGCGTGCGGGACTGGGACATTCCCCCAGCATGGGAAGACGGCAGGACAAGTGGCTGCTGTACCTTCCTTAGCAGGTGACGTTTCAGAGAAGTCAGGGAAGATAAGGATGGGGCTGAGAGGGGAGAGCCTCCCTGGGGGTGAGGTGCACGCCTAGCGTGTTAGAGGATTTGGGCCCAGGAGTGGAGCGAATGGTGCGGATGTGTTCATTGGTGATTCCATTCTCTTCTCTGTGGAACTGTGGATGTTTGCTCCATGCTTCTAAACTGCTTATTAAGGTGTAAAAGAATATTGGGAGAGTAAAGTACATTTGCCCTGTGTGTATAGCTTGACAAAGGTTAACGTGTTTTTACATTTTACAAATTTATACGTTTTTAGCCTGGGGTAACAAGATTTAGAACATTTACCATGCCTTCACGGTTCTCTTCTTTTGCATTTTTTTTTTTCTAACAGACATCTAAAGTTTTCTTACTGAAGTATAACATTTTTGTGTGTTATATTTTTATGTGGCAACTTTTATGTATTTATGCTTCTAGTAGAAACTTAGACTCAGAATTTTAAGTTATAAACCTTTCTCTGGATGTTAATTGTGTGTTAGTGATAGTGACTCCTTGCCTGTTATAATTATACAAATGTTTCCTCCTAGTCTGGCATTTTATTTTAACTGTGTTAATTCTTCACAAATTTAAAAGCTCTAAGAGATCAACTGTGTCAATATTTTCTTTTATACATTTTGTATTTCATATCTTGATTATGAAGCCCTTTCCCACCCAAGTATTAAAGAAACTGATTTTCCCGTATTTTCTTCTGCTGTTCCTATAACTGAAAATATTTTGACATTTTATTCATCAGGAATTTGTTTTTGAGTATGATATGAACAGGAATTTAGCAGTCATTAATACTGTTGATTTTCCCAATGCTATTTACTTGTGAGTTTCCACACTGATTGGAAGGTATGTCTGTCATCTATTCAGTGGTCATTCTGGGGTACCCTTTCAATTGCCTCCCTGTCCCATCCGTCCACTTGTGGTATCCAGCTGCAGTATCTCATTATTTTGATTAATACTGCGCTATAGTTTGATTTATTACTCACAGAACATCTCCCATGATATTTTAAAATTTTCTTGGCATTTTTAGATATTAATGCTTTCACTAGAATATTTATTCATTTAATTTTATTTCAGTAGCTTTTGGGGTACAAGTGGTTTCTGGTGACATGGATGAATTCCACAGTGGGGAATTCTGAGATTTTAGTGGCCCTGTCACCTGAGTGGTGTACGTTGTACCTAATGTGCACTTTTTATTCCCAGCCCCCTTCCCACACACCTCCTTTCTGAGTCTCTGGAGTCCATTCCATCCCTCTCTATGCCTTTGTGTACTCACAGCTTAGCTCCCACTTATAAGTGAGGACATACGGTTTTTGATTTTAAAAGACACCACATCTTTATTAGTGGAGTTTCACATCTGGAAACAAGATGTGAGTTTGTTTAGGCAAAGCCTCAGTGTGTCCTCCAGGAGAGCTTAATGCTATTCTTCCCACAGGCCACGTGTGCTTCCTGCAGAGCGTGTGGCCGGGCAGCCCCCGGCTCTTCTCTGGGTCTGACACCGCCTCTGTTTTGCACACTGTTGGCGGGTAGCTGAGCGCTGCATGTCTGGAGCCTTGCCCTGGTGCTGTGGCCACCTGGTGCCTTCCTGGGAGCCAGCAGAGTGGTCCCCTTGCCCCTGGGGGACACTGGCCTGCACTGGGCAGTGGGTGGGCTGTGGAGCATGTGTGGATTTCAGCCCACTCGGCCCTGTGGAAGTCTCTGCTGCCTGGCCTCTGGGCCTGCCCCATCGCTTGAAGACCGGCTTGTGTGAGTTGGCTCGGGCTGCTGTGAGGAAGCACACAGGCTGGGCGGCTTGAACGACGCATGTCCTTCCTCTCCCAGTCCTGGAGGCTGGAAGCCCAAGGCCGTGGTGTTGGCAGGCTGGGTTCCTCCTGAGGCCTCGCTCCTTGGCTCACAGATGCTGTCTACTCCCTGCCCTCACGTGGTCATCCCTCTGTGCATATCTGTGTCCGAATCTCTTCTTAGAAGGACACGGTGGCTTTGGGTGAGGGTCCACCCGGTGACCTCATTTAACCTTAACAACTTCTTTACAGACCTTGTCTCCAAATATAGCCCCATTCTGCGGTACCAGGGTTAGGACGACAACAGATGAATTTTAGGGGCACACAATTCGGCCCATAACAAGTGCTAAAGGCTTCTCAGTGACTCCCTTGAATTGTCTGCATGTGAGTAATATCATCTGTAAGTAATGGTAATATTATTTCCCCCTTTCTAGTATTCTATGAAGAAAAATTGCTTCTCTTCCTTTTTTTTTTTTTTTTTTGAGACAGAGTCTCGATCTATCTCCCAGGCTAGAGTGCAGTGGCATGATCTTGGCTCACTGCAACCTCTGCCTCCCGGGCTCAAGCAATTCTCCTGCTTCAGCCTCCTGAGTAGCTGGGACTACAGGCACGTGCCGCCATGCCCAGCTAATTTGTGTATTTTTAGTAGAGACAGAGTTTGGCCATGTTGGCCAGGCTGGTCTCCAATTCCTGACCCCAGGTGACCCACCTGCCTCAGCCTCCCAACATGCTGGGATTATAGGCATGAGCCACCACGCCTGGCCAGAAAAATAATTTCTAAACCATCTTATAAATAAGGCAAAAGGGTGGCTACCGTCCTTTCCCTGGTATCGTGGAGCAGGGTCTAACAGGCCTGCCAGAAGAGTGTGTAATTCTTTGTGGGGATGTGTCTATATTTGATACAGCTGTTTACTGAGCAGTGCCAGGACTTTGTGAAGTTAACCATTAACTTACAGGTTTCATTAACATGTAGGTTTCGCTCAGCAGGGATGCAGATGACTCCTGACTCTTAGCAAAGTGAGCACCAGACCTGCACTGTTATTGCCCGGTGCGACATCAATCAACATTAGTTCTAACCTTGCAATCTTAGTTCCACATTCTCTTCCCATTGCTTGTAAATATAAATATCTCTTAAAGGGCTCTTTGAGAGCTTTGCCATCTGTTGGTTCTCTCGTTCTTGAGTTAAATAAACCTTCGACACGTGCCCTCTGTTTATTTGTAGGAGCGTCTTTCCTTCAATCATTCTCTGGCAGATTCCACATGCATCCTGTGTTTAAGGCTAACTCAAGGAGCATTGATTTGTCTCTGAAATTATGGCTGCATTTGTTTCTGGAATAATTTTCTTTAAGCGTTGTAACAATCCTTTACCATTCAGATTCCACGTGTCCCCCAGCTGGGTGCTATGCAGTACGTGTGGCCCAGGAGAGCAGACACACTCTCACTGGTGAGCTTCTCTTGTTCATGTTTGGTCTTGGTGACCCCTCTCAGCTAGTGACCTCTCTGCCTCGGCCTGAGCTCGGTGAACCCTGCAATATGACAGACTTAATGGCGTTTATTCCACTGTGTGAGAAGGTTTTCTTCTACTTATTTATTTACATATATATACTTTTTACCATGGTAAATCTTTTTGACCTGTGTTGGCTGGTGGCAGGTGTGTGGGAGATGGTGTTGGATCCCTTGCAGGAGACACAGAGCAGGAGGCTGGAGGAGGAGGGCAGAGCTCTGGGGACTCTGTCACATGGAGAGGGATGACAGCGGGTCCAGAGGGTAGGGATGGGCGGGCGTGGAGAGGACAGCAGCAGAAGGCAGAGTAGCCATCACTGGCCAACCGTTTCTTCCACGCCTCTCAATCTCCAGGCAGGGTCAGACCTCAGGACAGAAGAAGTCAGATCTGACAGGTCACGTGAGCACTGGGGAGGCCGTGGAGCCCCAGGGTGACTGCAGCTCCCCTAAGAGCCTGCTTCCCCCGAGGTGGCCTCTCTGTACTCCCCAATTCCAGGGGTTATCTGTGACTCCCCTCCTCTCCTGCCTCCTTTCTACCTCTCTCCCCTCTCAGCTGTCTCCTACTGTGTTGGCCACGCCTTAAAGTCAGTGGTAGACGCAGTGGAGGTGAAGGTGGTCCATGACTCCAGTACAGCATGAAACGTGGCTTTCCTCTTTGGTTTCTGAAAACTGTGCACTATGGGGTGAGTAGTTACACAGAGGCTCTTGCTATTTTCCTTTGCTATTGTGGGCTCAGAAATGAGAATGAACAGGGTCCCAAACGGCACCTCTCTGTTGTCCCCTCCCTTTCTCCAGATCCCCCACAGGGCCTGCTCTGTGCCCAGAGGACTCCGGGTCTCCACCAGGAGAATTGGAGACCCTTTGGGGAGGATTGCGATGGTTTAAAGAGACTGCTGGGAAGGAGCCTGCCAGCTTCAGGGCTCAGGCGTCTTGTCCAAGATCTCAGAGGGTGTCACCAGCAGAGGGAACAAAACCAGGAGGTGGCACTTCTCCTGGTCACCCTCATCACAGGCTGCCTAACACAGGTGCCAGGGTCAGGCTGAGGGCCTAGAGTAGGTCCATCTCCCTCTGATTCCCTTCTCCTTCCCCACTTCCATGTTTAAGCGCCCCTGAAATTGCATGAGGCCCACATGGATAATTAGGGATAATCCCTCCATTTTAAGGCCAGCTCCTGAGCAACCTGCGTTCCCCTTTGCTATGCAACCCAACCTACTTCCAGGTTCAGGGATTGGGACGTGGACGTCTCTGGGGAGAGGCATTATTCTTCCCGCCACACAAGCACACACACCGGCAAAGGCAACATCATTCACTGTGATGGGTGCTATGGAAACGATAAGCATGGTGTCCTGACAAAGCCACAGACAGGACATCGGGAGGGGCTGTGTGACACTGACGTGAAGACCCAGTGACTAGCTTCTTTCCGGGGTGGCTACTCCAGCACGGAGACGTTCGGGAGAGGGAGATCCAGAGCCCCGGTTAGGAGTGTGGCTGTTATTCTAAGCACAGGTGGGGACCCCACACGGTTCAAGTAGGAGAGTCACTGGGTCTGGTGTTCATTTCTCTCTGGCTGTGGACAGGGAACAGATTGCTGGGGACAAAGGCTCAGTACGTGGTGCTGCAAAAGCTCATAACAAGTGGTAAGCTAGACCTGGTCAAAGGCCGGGAACAGCCTCCTGGAGAGAACGTGCATGAGTAGGAGTTAATGAACTGGAGAAGAGAGGATAGGAGTTCTTGGCAGCAGGGCTGGAAAATGAAAAGGGAGCAAGGCCTGTAGAATGCACGTAGGAGGTGTGAAGAAGGCATAAAAAAGGCACATAGAAGGTCTGAGGGAGGCATGAAGAAGGTGTGAAGAAGGGATGCAGAAGGTGTGAAGGAGGATGAAGAAGGCATGAAAAAGGCATGTAGAAGGCATGAAGGTGTGAGGAAGACGTGTAGAAGGTCTGAAGGAGGCATGAAGAAGACATGAAAAAGGCATGTATTAATAGAGGGTGTAAAGAAGGTGTGAAGGAGGGATGCAGAAGGTGTGAAGGAGGCATGTAGAAAGCATAAAGAAGATGTGAGGGAGACATGAAGAAGGCATGTAGAAGGTGTGGTGGAGGCATAAAGAAGGCATGTAGAAAGCATGAAGAAAGTGTGAAGAGGCATAAAGAAGCCATGTAGAAGTCATGTAGAAGTCTGAAGGAGGCATGAAGAAGGCATAAAAAAGCATGTATTAATAGAAGGCTGAAGAAGGTGTGAATGAGGCATGAAGAAGGCTTGTAGAAGGTGTGAATAAGGCAGGAAGGCATGTAGAAGGTGTGATGGAGGCACGAAGAAGGCATGTAGAAAACATGAAGAAGGTGTGGTGGGGGCATGAAGAAGGTATGTAGAAGGTGTGAAGGAGGCATGTAGAAGGTGTAATGAAGGCATGAATAAGGTATGTAGAAGGTGTAATGAAGGCATGAAGAAGGCATATAGAAGGTGTGATGAGGCATGAAGAAGGCATGTAGAAAGCATAATGAAGGTGTGAAGGAGGTATGAAGAAGGCATGTAGAATGTGTGAAGGAGGCATTAAGGAGGCATGAGGAAGGCATGTAGAAAGCATAAATAAGCTGTGGTGGAGGCATGATGAAGGTATGTAGAAGGCATGTAGAAGTCTGAAGGAGATGTGAAGAAGGCATACAAAAGCATGTACTAATAGAAGGCAGAAGGTATGAAGTAGGCATGAAGAAGGCATGAAGAAATCATGTAGAAGGTGGGGGAAGTCATGAAGAAGACATGTAGAAGGTGTGATGGAGGCATGAAGAAGGTATGTAGAAAGCATAAAGAAGGTGTGAAGGAGGCATGAAGAAGCCATGTAGAAGGCATGCGGAAGATGTGAAGAAGGCACCAGAAGGAAGGGCACACAGCAGGAATGGAGAGTGGGGGAGCACAGTGCCAAGGGAGGCTGGAGACCCCACAGGGCTGGCAGGACTGGTGCAGTGCAAGCTCATCACTTATCTGAATAGCAAGTGAATAGCAAGTGGAAGGGTTTCCAGGGGTCAAAGCCAACAGGATGGGACTGGCTTCTTGAGCAGGTCATGTGGTTGTGGCATGGGAAACTGCTGGTAGCAGTGTTAGGAGCAATAGCACTGCCAAGGTGAGGGAAGATGGGAGCTTGTGTTGAGGAGTGCGCAGTGGAGATGAAGAGAGATAGGCAAATGGGAGAAGAACAAATCAGGAGCGAAAGTGAGAGGATTCGGTGTTGGATTAGCTGTGGGAGGGTGTGTGGGGAGGGTGTGTGTTGAGGTTGACTCATGCCCCACCTGGCTCAGAGCACTGGACACCTGGACTGGGGCCCTAAAGGACTACATCGAAGGTGGGGGTGGAGGTGAAGTGGGGTGGCAGGGAATTCAGCTGGGGACATCAAGTTTGAGGTGCTTTTGTAACATTGAGTGGGGTTTGGGTAGTCGGGTCTGAAACTCACAGGAGACTGGACTAAATGTAGAACCTGGAGTACCATGCGTGTGGTGTTGATGGAAGCCACAGGGCTGAATGAGCTGCCCTGGGGAGGGAAGGCAGAGTGGGAGATGGAGATGGCCCAGGCTGGCCCTGGAGGAGCAGCTCCGCTGGTGGCCAAAGGCAGGGGGGCCAGCTTTGCCAGGGAGCCGAGGAGAGGCCTGGGGCAGGGCTTGGTATGAGCGTGGCTCTGGAGGACACGGGAGGACAGCACTTCCAGAAGGACGGCGTGGGCAGCAGGTTTGGAGATGAGGACTGGAAACACCTTTGACTCAGTAGCTTGGAGGCTCGAGGATGTCGGGGTCTCTCCATGGAGTTGTGAGGTGGACACTAGATTGGCATGAGGAGGAAGAGACTGGAGAGAGAGACCAGGAGCTCCTCTTTCCAGAGGTTTGGCCGTGAGGGAAAGTAGAGGGCCCAGATGTGCCTGGTGAGGAATGTGGGGGTGAAAAGAGGGTTTCATGTAAAAGCCAGGAGGAAAAGCCCATTGCAGAAAGTTGTAGAATCCTCAAAGTGAGAGGAGTGATTCGGCACAGAGACGTGAAGCTCGTGGCTTGCTGAGGCTGCCCGTTCCACTCCCAGACGGTTCAGGTCTTAGGCTTTCTTTACCTCAAGTAAGACAACAGCCACCCCCGCCCCTTCTCACCAGCGGTCCTGGTTTTCCACCACAAGAACAAGGGCAGGCCCCACGGGATAAGAGAAATCCCTTTTTCCCAGGATGCCAATACAAGATGCCCAACCATTCTTTAAAGGATGCCTTGTTTATCTTTTTTTTTTTTAAGTTTTTTTTTTTTTTTTTAACTGATGGAGCTTTAACTCATCAATGAATAACTGGAGGGACATTGGAGGAACATTCCAGCAACAGGCATGATTCTCCTTGTGGGGTCGACGAGCACATATTTGGTTTGTTGGTTCCAATTTTCCTGGTTCTGAATAAATTGTTGACTTTTGACACACCTAATAATTGATAGTCGGCACCCATTCCAAAGTTTCATAGCAAATAATTACGTTTCTAAAGCACTTCCCTGAAAAACTCCATATAGCGCTTGTGCCTGGACAAAACCCAAACCCTGAAAGGCTGGATGGACCAGCCAGACCCGTTTGGCCCAACAAGAGGACCCAAGGGGATTATTTGGGCTCGAGCGCAGTGCCGTGGATCTGCACCCCATGTTCTCTCACCAGCAAATTGTGGGGTGTCAGTGAGGGTGGAGGTCATCCAAGCTGATGCCCATTTACAGACGAGAAGTGTGGCTCGAGGTTAACTGCCCCCACCTGATCTGGAAATGGAGCCTGGTCCTTCCAGGGTCCCGAGAACCACATTCCTGTGAGTCTCACCTGTGTGTGGTTCCCTGCCCTGCGGGTCTCACCTGTGGTTCTCTAGCTTCTGAACCTGGAGTTAAACCACAGGAGGGCAGGTCTCGGCCACAGGGTTCCTGCTGACCTCTCAGTGCCTTGTCCTGTACAAGGCATGCTCCAAGAGCTCACTGAATATCGCTGGATGCGTGGAGAAACAAAGTTGGGGTGGGACGATTCCTGTGCATGCTTATTTTCCCTACAGCAGATGGAATATATTTCTAGAACCATCTGCTTAGAACAATCAATGTTTCCAATGACCCATAGCCAATGTGCCAAGAATTCCTTGGCTATTCCCTGATCTAATAAATTGGGACAAAATCAAGGGAACACCCCATAAGACAATCCTACCTACCCTTGCAGCTTTCCAGCACCATATCAAGGTCGCAGATTCATTTAAAGAATCCCAAAGGGCACGTGACCTCAATTTTTATAATTTCCTTACTGAAATTCAAGAGAAACTTCCTAGCTGTTCCCCATTATCCCTTTGTTGCTCAGAAAAGTTAAAGTTTAAATGGCAATTCTCTTTAGAATTTAATATCTGTTCCCAAACATTCTCGGTTTAATTGCTAACTGATTCTTTAGAAAATTGAATCGCTATATTACATTGTTTTTATGCACCAATGGCCTGGGAAATGTTGGCAGCGGTCCTGACAAAGATAACGATGTCTGTGTATCAAGCTGTGATTGCTTTATTAGAAAAGTTCCTAGCAAAGGTTTTTCTTGTTTTTAATTTTTGCTGCTTTTAATTTTTATACCCAAGCGTTGATTTGGATCAGTACATGTTAAAACCAGGATTTTAGTATTTAAGATTCTCTCCACCTTCCTTTAGAGCTGTTGCCACTTATCTTCTAAAATGCTTAAGGAGCATGGCCAAAGACTGAGGTGGATTTGTGGTCAAAAGAGCATTGAAGTGGCTCAGAGACCCAGCCCCCAGCCCCATGTGTCCCATAGGGAGTCTCAGCCTGGGAGAGGCTGCCTCCCACCCTGGGACACTTCAGGTCCCAGCTGTAGAATGAAGGGATGACACGTGAGGACTGTCAGCACTTTCAGTCCAGGATTCTACCTTGGTGAACCATTCGTCACTTCCAGGAGAAAACACCTGCGGATGCCACTCCAAAGGGCTAAGAGGAAGCAGCGCACAATAGACCGGGCTGGCCACTTAGATACTCAGTGAATGCGAGGAACTGGCTTGTTCTTCTGCCTCAAGACAAACGTGATGTCACTTTCCAAGTTAAAACACCTCTCCTGGCTGCCCGACGTCAGCAGGTGCGACGCTCTGCAGGGTGGTGCACTGAGCAAATGGCACCGAGTCCCCACCTTCTCTTGCAATGCCACTGGGGCTCCTGCCCTCAAGAGGCTGAGTTGCCCACCTCCCCTGCCCCACACCTCCTGGAAATGGGCTGAACCTGTCCCTTACTCGACCCACAGAATGCAGAGAAGTGAGGCGTGCCAGTTCCGAGTGCAGGCGCCCAGGGCCTTGCAGCCCCACCGTGAGGACGAGCCGGGGTGAGCCTTCTGGAGATGAGAGGTCATCTGGAGAGGGGGAGCCACCCTAGACAGCTACCAACCAGAGGACCCCGCCAGGCTCAGTGAGAGCCCAGCAGAGATGAGCGGACTCCGCTGTAGATCAGCGGAACTGTTGGGCTCCGGAGGATGTGCGAGAAGTGACTCACGGTTGTTGTCTGAACCCACCGGGCTCCGGAGGCGTGTGCCACCCAGCACTAGCTCACCAACACACTGGGTGCCACACACTCCACTACTAGCTCCAGCTTCTGGTTTCTTCTCCTGCCAAACGTTTCCCACCTCCCACTCCCCAGAGTCAAATCCTACCCTCTGGGCAAGCTCTGCTCCTAGGAGCCCCCGTTCTCTGTGCTGCGCCTCTCCCTTCTCAAGATGTCCCCTCTCTGACGTCCCCTCCCAGGTCTGCTTTCAAATCTGTTCTCATTCTCCAGGAGACTCCTCGTGTCACCTCCTCGTAGAAGGCCTCCCTTTCTGTCCAGCAGAACTGGCCAGCCCCTCGCACTGCTGTTGTCTCCTGCTCACAGAGAGAAGACTGTTCGACTCTGCACCGGTCCTGATTTCCGTATTTGCAGGCCATCCTCTCTAGGCTGCAGTCTGGAGGGGAGGAACCACTTTGTACTCACTGTTACATCCCTCTGATGTTGTGGGGCATTCAGCAGCTGCTCAGAGCCTGGGGACTGTGGGACTCCTGGATAGTGCTGGAGGCCCAAGGTTCCTCGGCAGTGATTCTTACAGGCTCTCCGGGGTCCCGAGGACCCTCTTTCGAGGTGGCTGAGTGGCTGATGCAGGGCAGGAAGGCTGACCCAGGAAGGACATCGGGGCTCTCGATGGCTTCTCTGAGGTTTCGTAGCTGCATCACTCACTTCTCTGGGCCTCCGCAGCGATCGGGGTCACCCAGTACCCACCCTACGGTTCTCCATCCATCTTTTCACTCCAGCCATTGCTGCAGCAGCCACCTGTGCACAGGGGACCTGATAGCCCCTCCTGTCATCAGTACGTCACAGCTCCCTTATGGGGGTTCTTCCCTGCTGTGGATGCCCCCGCAGCCACGCAGCCATCTTCACACACCCCGCCCAAGTGGGCTGGCGCCACCCTTACCCAGTGGGGTCCTGGAGCCAAAGGATAAACGAGCTTTTTGCCCCACTGTGGCCTGCAGCGCTGACCCTGGGACTTGTTTTCCCTCCTCCCTTGTTTTAATTTTCTCAGTGCCCTGGGGTTGCTTCCGCAAATAGACAACTTCCTCCAAAGCTCTGTCTCCAGGACCCGGGGTTACCAAACACTGTGTCCAAGATGGCTGCTGAGGCCTCAGAGCCGGAGGAGGCCCAGGTGCAGAGCACACAGTACCTGTGCTCTGGGGCCAGGTGCAAGGGATTCAGGTCCTGGCTTGCTCACCTCTGGGCAGGCCTGACTTCCTGAGCCTCGGTTTCCTCCTCTCCAAGGTGGGGACAGCTCCTGTCTGATGTGAGTCCCTGACTGCAAGCGTCCAGCTCTCTGTGCCACTGCAGCACTACCTCTGGGTTCTGGGGATCCTGGGATGGGGGCTGTCCTGCTCCTTGTCATTGTCCTGCCCCCAGCACAGTGTCTGCACAGAATCAGCCTTCACACATCAACAAGGGTGGAGTGAGGCCAGGGATGCGGTTGCTCCTGCTGGCCTCTGAGCACAGTCCTGGCTGAGAGTGGGGCCTGAGTCACACAGTGACCACTGTGTCCTGGCCTCATGCTCTGAGGTCTCCATGTCTAGGCAGCAGTGTTTCGGCTCTCAGGATCCAACTACCAATGACCTTTCTGGGTTTCCATTCTCCTGGCAACAGGAGCCATCATGCTGTACTGGAATCTGCCACCTGCCGTGAACAGGGCGGAGGTAGGAGAGGTGCACATAGATGCTCTCCCTCCCTCCGCTGCCCCACAAACTCTAACCTTCTGGAAAATTGAAAAGAGAGAAATTTTTCTTTCCTTTTCTTTTTTTAACCTAACTTGCTCCATGACTGACTTAAATAAAAGGAGGATGAGGGCTGCCTGTCACAGGGAGGCTCCTGGGATGAGCCGGGATGGGTGAGCCTCCGATGGGAGGAGGGAGAAGACGCTGGGGTCACCTGGTGTTCCTCAGAGTAGCCACCTGGAGGGAGGGTCTCCCGGGCTCTTAGTCACATCTGTGGCCCCCTCTGGAAACACTTAACTTCTTTTTACAAACTGGGAATGTCCACTGAACTGGTGTTGTCTGTTGGAATTGTAACATCCACTCCCAAGCACTTCTCAAACCATTATCTTTTGTTTAAGGAAGATTCTCTTCATCCAATATGCTTTGTAAAAACAATGAGGTAAGGTATACATAACATTTTACCACCTTTACCATTTTCAAGTGGACTCTTCAGTGGCATTAAGCACGTTCACATCCCTGTACAACCGCCACCCCATCCAGCTCCAGAACTTTCCCTTCTTCCCAAACTGAGACTGCATCATGAAATGCCCCCTCCCCATTCCCTCCTGGCAGCCTCCATTCTATTTTCTGTCTCTGGAGATCTGGCTCCTCGAGGGACCTCCTACAAGTGGAATCACCCAATATTTGTCCTCTCGGGTCTGGCCTCTCGCACTTGGCATCATGTCCTCAAGGTTTATCCACAGCGTGGCAGGCGTCGGAATCTGCTTCCTCCTAGAGGCAGAGGGCTAGTCCATGGTGTGGATGGATCGCATTTAGCTCATCCATTCACCTGGTTGCGTCCACCTTTTAGCACTTGAGAATGATGTGCTGTGAATAGGTGAACAGGGGTGTGCAAATGTCTGAGTCTCAGCTTTGAGAACGATGTGCTGTGAACAGGGATGTGCAAATGTCTGAGTCTCAGCTTTGAGAATGATGTGCTGTGAACGTGGTGTGCAAACATCTGTCTGAGTCTCAGCTTTCAGGCATTGTGGGTCTATACCCAGAAGTGGAATTGCTGGATCATAGGGTAATCCCATGTTTAATTTTTGGAGGACCTGCCACATGGTTCCCCACAGCCGAGATGTGTGTGCGTGTGTGTTTAATTAGAGAAAGAAGCTGTGAATATGTGTCATCTGGGGAATCATATCAGCGTGTGCACTAAGCATGTGCGTCCCTGAGTAGTTTTAATGTGAAAACAGTTACATGTATTTTCTTCCCTCAGCTTGTGAAGAGCAGCTGCTGATTTCTCAAGGTGAGGACATTTGCCATCCGATATTATAAGTGGAGTCTGAGGAAAGCCTGTGGACAGGAAGTGGATCTGGGGATGGGGATGCTGGGCATGTGGCCTCTTTTCGAGAAGCCCCAACCTTTTAAACATCAACATCATGTTTAAGTAATAATTCGCCGGGAAAAAAAGTCAGAAGGTGTGAAAAGGATCCAATGGGAAGAAGCCTCTTTCTCCCAGCCCCATCCAGTCACCCAGACACCTCCCTTCCCAGAGGCATCCGGCAGTACCAGCCTCTTTCGCCCCTTCCAGATCCATCTAAGCAGGTGCAATCGAGAATGGACATACTTTTCCTTCCTTCACTTTCTTTTTTTAAACCACATATACAATACTCTATAATATACCTGGCTCGAAACTTTCACAGTGAACTTGGAAGATTTGTTTATATCAGTTCATAAAGAGCTGCCCCGTACTAAGAGTTGCATAGCACTCCATCATCTGTCAATCATTTTAGAGGAAAAATATTCTTTAAATATGGTGTTTCTGATCGTAATGAGGACCGAGGCTCTAGTTGCCTGACGCTTGGAGAAAGCAACTGAATAGCTCAAAAGCAGCTGCTGGGAAGGCTTTTCTTGGGAAAATTGTCTTGAAATGTAGCTTTGAAAACCTTTTTATTGACATATTTATTTTTATTGGAATATAATTTAATGCAGAAAAAAATGCATGCATCATAAGTGTATAGTTTGCTGAACTTTTATAGCCTGAACATCTGTGAAGGCAACATTCCCATATGAAAAGGGGCGTGATCAGCACCCCAAAGCTAGATATTTTGGGAGGATTCTCTGGCCTGATTGATGTCTGAAACATTGAAACTTCAGCCCCAAGCCAGGCTTGTTTGGTTCCTGAGGCATTTGGGGAGCCAAGGATCAACTGATCTGCGGTCTCCCCCAGATAGAACTGGGATGCTGGCCTCCAGGAGGAAACGGGCCCTGGTGTCTGGGTCCCACCCTCTCCCAAGAGCTGCTCTGGAATTTCCTAGCTGTGTGGTCTCAAGAACATTACTTAGCGATGCTGGGCCTCTGTTTTCTCATCTATAACATGGGAGTAACCATGGGTGGCAGGGCGCCGAGCCCCCGCTAGTATCTCCCTGAAGGAGACATCACACGGTCCTCCCTGTCAAAGTCAGGCTTCTAACGAAGCCCTCCTCAGGGTCATCTTGAACAAGCCCAAGGACAGAAGCGGATGCCCGAAGAAGCTCTTAGAAGGGTCTGTAACCCAGAGGTCTCTGCCTTCTGAATCCCTCCCCCAGTTCTGATGCCAGTGTTGGGCAGGGATTTCTCATCCCTGCAGGGCTGTGAGCAGAAGGCGGAGGGGCACCTGTGGTTATGAAGCATGGTCAGGGCTGATCTGGGCTGACCTTAGTTGTCCAGGGCAGGTCTTGTCTGCTGTATCGCTGTCCCCTGGCTGGCCCCCACTGTGGGCGTGGCCCCAGATCTCAGGACCCCCTGCCTAACCCAGACCTCTGGCCTGTTGGCACCACACCCTGGCTGTCTCCAGCTGGCGCCTCCCTGCTGCAAGCGTGGTGTCCACCCACTTCACTCTCACCCTGCCCCTCGTCTGCTGCCCTCATGCCCTGCCCCTCTAGGCTCCAGAAATCAGCTTTTCAGCCTTTTTTTTTTTTTTCCTGGGAGGACTCAGGGTGAGCTAGAATTCCCCAGAGATTAGTTAAAAAAAAAAAAACATCAAAGTGCACTTTGTGCTCTGGTCAACATCTGGCTGTGCAGCTGCTGTCAGCCTGACGTTGCCAAACAACTGGGGGCTTGACTTGGAAAGCGCTGCGGGGTAAGCGCTGCCAGGCCTGGGCTGTGCTCAGAGCAGAGGGGATCCAGAGTCAGCATGTGGGGGCGTTTCCCTGGGCAGGGAGACCCTCTGTGGCCCTCCTGCATGGCTCTTGGTACTGGGTACAGGGGCTGGGGTAAGGGGCCCCCAGGACTGAGATGCTCAGATAAATTGGAGTTGGGGGAGATGGTGCACATGTTGGGATCAGAGCTAGAGGAAGGATGACCCGGACACCAGGATGTGGTGGGCAGGACTCTCCCCACCCTCGTGAAAGCCTCTGGCCAACCTTCCCCAAGCTCCTCATGGTAGGAAACAGGAAGAGCCAGGGACCCTTTTGGAAACCCAATAGAAGAGCAAAAATCCTGAGTGAGTGAGGCCCCCCTTGCTTCCACATTAGAGGGGCAGTGGTGGGACAGCAGGGCTCTGGGCGGGACAAGGACCCTGATGTGGCTGAAGCGTCTGGATGCCGATGGCAAAGCTCTAAGTGCCCAGGAGAGTGAGGTGGACAGGGCCCCAGCCCAGTAATGACCTGGAGCCAATCACTCAAGCTCTTGGAGTCCATTGTCACACAACACAGGCTGACAATACCTTTAGGTGGGTGAGGGTGAGCTGTGCAAATGTCCATGGAAGGGCTGTGGCATCTGCCACACCATGCAATTGTTGAATGTCACAGTGTTAACTGGGGCCACTGAGCAACCAGTACCGAGCCCCTGCATCCCAGAGGGCTGCTCTGAGAGGACGGTGTGCCCCATAGTGGGCAGGGCGGCCCCATGCTGCAAGGACGCTCAGCCAGAGCCACGCCGGTGCATCCAGCAGCCCACATCTCTGTGTCGTGCCGCTGCTGCTCTCTCTGGCACCAGCGCCACATTGTATGGGAGAAGCAAATCGCCTCCACTTTCTCTGGTTTTGTCTGGCCTGGGATGATAAAGCAAAAATCTGACTTTCAACTCGCTAGAGGCGACTGGAAGCCTGCTCTGGGTTGGGGAGGTTCTCAGCTTATCTTAGCACAGGGGACTTGGCATCCACAGGAGGTAGGGGAACTGGGCTGCCTGCCACCCCTGTGCCCCGATTCTATTGCTGCGTGACAAACCATGCCAGACCTCAGTGACTGGAAACAGAGGCAGCTCGCTTTTCCTCGTGAACCTGAAGTTTGGGCAGAGCGTGAAGAGGGCAGCTCACCTCTGTTGCACTCAGTGCGGGTGACGTGGAGGCTAGAGGCCAGGATGGCTGGAGACCCAGTCACTCACAGGTCTGGGGTTTGATCCCAGCTGCTAGCCAAGGCCTTCTCTGGAGCTTCACTGGGGAATCTGCATCACTCTCCGTGCAGCCTGGGCTTCCTCCCAACATGGCGGCCAAGTTCCCATGCTGAGCCTCCTGCAGGAGAGCTGCGAGTGGAAGCCACATGACCTTTTATGCCCCAGCCTTCCTAATTACACACAGTCATTTCCAGCCTGTTCTACACTGAGACAGTCACAATGGCTGCCCCAAGCTTAAAGGGAGGGGACACGGATTCCACCCCTTGGTGCGGGGAATACAGAAAGTTACTGAAAAAACAGGTGGCATCAAAAATACTGCTGTGGTTATTTTTGAAAATACCTTCTGCCCCGTTTCCCCAGGTCACTCACCCAGTGGCCATGAGCTGCCCTGGAGGCACATGAACTCGCAGGTGCTTCAGCTGGGAAAAGTAGCTCTGGTGGCCCAAGGTGCATGCTGTGGGGTATTCTCAGCAAAAGCACAGGGAAGTTGGGGAAGGGGCTCAGAGTCTCAGAGTCCTGTGCTCTGCAAGGCGTTCTCTGGAAGAGTTGGAACCCCTCACAGGGGGCTCTGGGCAGAGCACTGACGGCATCTGCTATGGGGTAATCACACTCGATACAAATGGATCAGAATGATCAATTAGCAATTGTCCTGCCCCTTGTCTCTTGTGATCACAGGCAGGGAAGGGTGAGCCCGGTGTCTCCGTGCTTCAGGGAAAGTTGGTGAAGGAAAATACAAACTCAAGAACGGCCAGAGCCGCGTTTCTCAAAGGGAGCCAGCCCCGCCCAGTGTGCCCACTCCGAATCCAGATCTCTGACCTCCAAGTCCAAGGCGCAGCCGCCTGCCTTGCCTCATGCCACCCTCTGTCCCCCGCTTGGCTTTGGTCCTGCAGGGGTTGGAAATCCACCATTCTGTGTACACTCTGGTCCTCATGCACGTAAGGTGAGGATGTCTGATTATCCACTGAACACCTTGTTTAAATAAAGTTTTGCTAATAGCTATGTAGGTATACTGAAAGATCTTTATTGAGCCACTAAGACTGGTGTTTGGGTGTAGAGACTGGGGAAGCAACAGGAAAGATTCTTTTCTAAGGATGAGGAAGGGATTCCTGGAAGGTCGCTTGAGAGAGCTCCAGATTGTCCTCCTTGGAGCTGCAGCAGGAAGCGGGTGTTATATCTGTGTTGTGTCTGCGTTATGGGATAGATTTTTCTACTGTAAAATGAGCGTGAAGAGGGCACGCTCTTCACGTGCCCTCCACTGTCCCTGAGAGCTGTGAGCACAGAGACGGCACCAAAGGCAGGAAGAGAACTCACTGGAGGTCCCAGGGGAGCAGGGAAAGAGCCAGGTGCCACCCAGAGGCTACACACACCCCGTGCTCTGCAAGGCGTTCTCTGAAAGAGTTGGGCCTCCTCCAGCTCCACTAGCATCATGGAGGCTGCCAAGCTGCCTCAGTTTCCCCAGTGCAGCTGTGACATGGGCCTGAAGGGACATGGAGAGAGGCAGCCGATGCCTCCATGCTGGCTGTGTCACCTGTGCTGAGTGGTGATCAGGGGCCCCGCCCCCACCCAGTCACATTAACTTAGGTGAAAACCTCCAGGTGACACCTCCAGGGGCCACTAGGCTCTCTCAGGTCCCTGGACCGAGGCTGCGACCTACACAGACAGATTCTGCCTATTTTTCCTTGAGGGTCATGATGGTCTCCTCCTGGGCCATCTCAGAGTCTTCACTGGAGAAGAAGTTCCCATCTATACATGGAGACACGGCTCACTTCACTCCAGACTTCCATCTCCTTGGAGAAGTGGGAAGGATCTCAGAGGTAGGAGAAAGGCCCTGAAATCCCAGCACAGGTCCCCGGGCTATGAAGCGTAAGAGGAGCAGAGCTGGGAGCCTGGACTCTGAGGCCTTGTGAGGTCCCCATGTCATCGCCCAGCCAGACACACGAGCAACCCACCAAGGGACGGGTGGATGTGGCCTCGGAATTCAGAGTTCCTGTTTGCAGAAACGAAATGTTTATTTCATGGTGCAGCTGTTGGTAGAAAATGAGGTAAATCTCTCATCGCTCAGATTTCCAGAAATTGAGATTTTCCCTAAGTACCCCTGGCCTTGAGCTATGCCGTCACTGCCTGGGGCTGTATGCTGCTGGGAGCCAGGGCCTTGTAAGACCCAGACCCTCCTCCCTCTCTCCCATATTAGTCAAGGTTCTCCAGAGAAAGGGAGTTAGAGATGCATTGCTATAAGAAATGGAACGGGCTCGCATGATTACGGAGGCTGAGGAGGTCCAACACCCTGTCATCTGCAAGCTGGAAAGTCAGGAGAACCTGTGCTGCCGCCCTAGCCAGAGCCTGGAGGCCCAAGAACCAGACACGCCGACGACAGCACAGTTCCAGCCTGACAGCAAGAGAAGGTCAGTGTTCCAGCTCCAGCAGGCAGGCAGAGGGAACCCTCCAGAGGGTTCTCTCTCCACCTTTGTGTTCTACTCAGGTCTTCAATGGGTTGGATGAGGCCCACCAACATTGCAAGGGTGTCTGCTTCACTGAACCCACCGTTGCACCTGCTTCTCTTGGGTGCTGTCCGATTGCAGAGACGCTGTGCCTTTGAGAGCTCCTTCCCCGCCGGGTGCACTGGTGCTAGGATGTCTGCCCTGGTCCAGCCCTGCACCCCTGAGGAGCAGGCTTTTACTCTGGGTTCCATCAACAAGGTTATTGGCCCCCACACTAAGCCGAGACTTTCACCTTGGCATTCACTAGGCGTAAGTAATAATTTGAGTTCTGTGTCTTTTATTCTTTATCTCGTGTCCAACTGGTTCTGAACCTGCGTGGGGAAGAGGTGCTGTTAGTATTAAGCCCTCTCAAAGACCCTCAGTTCCTGGAGTGAGGAACTTTGAGAAATAAGAGAAGGCGATGGGGTGAGGGCAGGACACAGTGAGAGGGCTCCATTGGGCAGGATGTGTGGCTTTGGGCCTTTCGGCTTAGATTCCAAACAGCACGCTTGACCTTGAGGTCTGCAATGTTTCTCTTGGGTGAGGCTTGGACCCCTGTGGCCTGGGCATGAGACCTTAAGCTCAGGCCATGCCATGCCATGCCTGACCTTGACCTTGCTGACCAAGGCTTCAACTACAGGTGAGGGGTGTTCCAGAGAAGCAGGAAGTGTGCAGCAGGCACTGACCAAAGATGTGTTGGCCTCTGCAGAGGGACAAGGGGCCAGGCTGGGCCTTAAGGAAGACTTGACGTGTGCCTGTCCTGGTGACCTTGCTCCAGCAGCCACCCTATCAGGGCCCCTGCAGGCAGATGGAGCCCAGCAGTGTGGAGTCCTTTTTTCAGAGGCAGGTGTGGCTAAGGCTAGCGTTTGGTTAAAGAGGATGAAGGCTCTGCGGTACAGGCCTTTTAAACCTTAGGAGGATGTATATCAGTCTGTTTTCACACTGCTAGTGAAGACTTACCCGAGACTGGGTAGTTTATAAAGGAAAGAGGTTTAATGGACTCACAGTTCCACATGGCTGGGGAGGCCTCACAATCATGGCAGAAAGTGAATGAGGAGCAGAGTCACATCTGACACGGCAGCAGGCAAGAGAGGTTGTGTAGGGGAACTCCCCTTTATAAAATCATCAGGTCTCAAGAGACTCACTCACTACCATGAGAACAGTATGGGGGACACTGCCCCCCACCATTCAGTTATCTCCACCTGGCTCCACCCTGGACACCTGGGGATTATTACAATTCAAGGTGAGATTTGGGTGGGGACCCAGCCAAACCATGTCAGTGGAAAAAGCCTATTTGCTGCTTTTACTAAAGTTCTTCCTTGAGGTCTGTGGGCAGAGGTTTCACCCCGAGGCAGCTGCTCTTTTGTGCCTTAGAGAACCAGGAAAGTGCAGGACGCAGGTGATCGTGTCAGGACAGGAGGCAGAGCAGACTGGCTGCCCTGCACAGCTTTCCGCACTCCAGCCTGGGAGGGCTGTGCACAGGGGGACTTCAACGCCTGTGCTTTGTCTCCAAGCTCTGGATAATGCCCAGAGGGCAACTCCCAAGTTTGTTCTGGACTTGTTAATTGCAGAAGCTCCAACCAGAGTCTGAATCTGTGGATTTTAGAGATCTAAAAAGTGGCTTCCTCCACAGGAGGGTGGAAGGTTCTAAATGACACAGATAAGGAATCAAGGCCTCTCTATGAGGGGGTGGAGGGCTTCCCCTCTGCACTGAACGGTCCTGATCTGTTGCAATACAACCAGGTCCTGGATGCACAATGAAAAATACTTTTCAAACATTGCTGGAGTTGCAATAAAGTGAGTGAATGTCTAAAGAAAAGAGAAAAACAAACAGTGAGTTGAGACGAGAAAGGTAAGAAAACTGTGGTTGTCCTGTGGAAACGCTGCAGGAGCCCTGGGCGTAAGAAATGAAGTTTTAGGCCTGCAGTTCCAGTGTCAAACCAGGACTCAGAGGGGACTACAGCATGGGCAGTGCCCGAGGCCCCGGGAGAGCCCGATGGGAAGCCTCTTTGAGAGGTGGACGTGTGACTTAAGGCCTCTGGTTTCCTGCAGACTCACTTCAGTCAAAGCTGAACTCATAATCACAAACCACAAAGCACGCAAAGAAATCACCTAAAATGAGTTGGCGTCTGTATAAAGGAAAAGAAAAAGCAGAGAATCCAGTAGATATGCACCCTCCAGCATGTAAGAAATCAGCATCACCAGGTATACAATGTAAAACAACTACCTGTGCAATACCCAGGAAGTCAAAGAAAAGAAAGGAAAAGAAAAGAAAGCCACAGAGGCCATCGGAAGTACCCGTGCAGAGAGGAAAGGGTGCCATGCGGAACACGGCCTGAGGCCCTGGGGTTCTGGAGTCAAGTGTCGGTTCACCGCCCAGGCCTCCGCAGGGCCAAGTCTGTGTCTTAGCTCCAGGCATTCCCTCCTCTGTTCCCTGGACACCGGGCACTTGGAAGTGCCCACTTTGGACCTGGCATAACCCACATTGTGGGAAACGTCTGCTGGGCCTGCCTTCTGCACTGGCACCTTCACCTTGCTGGGGTCCGGGGCGTTTGTGCCTGCTGGGTGGCACCTCCGGGATAGGACTGGAGGGTGCCCACTACCCCTCACTGGCCCGTCTTTGATGCAGTCACCCAGCCATTGTCGCCTGCCAGCATCACTGACTCGGTGAGTGGATCCGACAACAGCTTCCCCATGCTGTGGATTCCTTCTAGTCCCCGGCACACTTGGTCCATCTAGGTGAAGTCAAGGAGCTCTGGCTCCAAGTTGGATTTGGGAGAGGCTTGGTTCCCATTCATAGGGATTTGGTACCTGCTGCCCCTTCACAGGACATCCCACCGGCTCTCATCTGCTCCTCGGCCATGTCATCAGCCTCCCCCTCGGTGGGGGACATTTCTGAGCTCCTCCCCAAGATCTGTAGGCAGCTCCTCACGGACGACACTGCAGAGTCTCCCACCTCCCAGCCACCCCGGAAACGAGCTCGCAGGGCTCTGCGATGATGCTGGGAAGTTTGGGCTGGTTCTGATTGAGGGGGGGGATAAGGCGGGGGCTGGTGTGAGTGAGGGGTGGGGTGAGGCGGGGGCTGGTTGTGAGTGAGGGGTGGGGTGAGCGGGGGCTGGTTGTGAGTGAGGGGTGGGGTGAGGCGGGGGCTGGTCTGATTGAGGGGGGGATGAGGTGGGGGCTGGTTCTGAGTGGGGGGTGAGGCGGGGGCTGGTCTGAGTGAGGGGTGGGGTGAGGCGGGGGCTGGTTGTGAGTGAGGGGTGGGGTGAGGCGGGGCTGGTTGTGAGTGAGGGGGGGGTGAGGCGGGGGCTGGTTCTGAGTGAGGGGTGGGGTGAGGCGGGGGCTGGTTGTGAGTGAGGGGTGGAGTGAGGCGGGGGCTGGTTGTGAGTGAGGGGTGGGGTGAGGCGGGGGCTGGTTGTGAGTGAGGGGTGGGGTGAGGCGGGGGCTGGTTGTGAGTGAGGGGTGGGGTGAGGCGGGGGCTGGTTGTGAGTGAGGGGTGGGGTGAGGCGGGGGCTGGTTCTGATTGGGGGGGATGAGGCGGCGGCTGGTTGTGAGTGAGGGGTGGGGTGAGGCGGGGGCTGGTTGTGAGTGAGGGGTGTGGTGAGGCGGGGGCTGGTTGTGAGTGAGAGTGGGTAAGGCGGGGAGCAGGGAGCCAGGTGAGGGGCTTTGGGTGGTGCATTCACAGTAGAGTCGTGAATTCCGTGGCCTTGCCCTGGCCCTGGCCCTGGCCCTGGAGAGTGAAGGCAGCCTGTGGCATTTTCTCCGGAGTGAACGTTCTCAGCTCTCCATTTATTGGCTTGATCACCAAGGAGAAAACATTCTGAGTTTCTTCTGGGCCAGTTTTATCACTCATCTGCAGGAAGCTCTGAATGGTGCTTTTTGCTCTTTTTTCTTTGTGGTTACTGGAGCTGTGAAGAGGAGCCGCTCTACATAGTTTTTGCTTCTCACTAAATACCATGAGTAGGGTGACTACTGTAATAGAAACATACACAAGAAATTATAACTAGGGCTATTGACTGTTTTAAAATCAAAGCAACATTAGTTAACATTTCTCAAATTTTCGTTTTGCGGATTATAAAATTAATGTATACTTTTTGTAGAAAGTTTGGAAAGTATAGACAATGTAGAAGAAGCTGGAAAATATCACTTATGACGCGCCCTCCCCTCCACCCCACATCCAAGCAGGAAGTCCCATTAACCTTTGATCTCTGTCCTTCCTGCACATTCCTGCAGCGTAAGTGGGGTCTTTTCTTTCCGTAGTTGAGTTTGTGATGCAAATGCATTTGGATCATGCTTTTTACTTTCTTTTTCTTAACAGGATAGGGTTTTTTTACCCTCATGTCACTAAAATCCTCCCTCCATGATTGTTTAAAACGGGTTTGTGAGTTCTTGTTATGGATGGATTACTTATTCAACAATTCCCTAAATAAAGGGATCATCTAATTATGTTCAGTTTTTCACTATTATGAATCTTACGGTGGTAAGTATCTTTTAAAATACATTTTGGTGTTTTTATTCCCTCACAGGTTCTCGAGATTTGGAAATAATTTTTAAATAAAAACAATGTGAAATATATTTTAGTTTGCATTTCAGATTCTTTCCTGAAGTTGGACAGTTTGGTCATGTTCAAGCCTCTGAATTTTTCCTTAGAATTGTCTTCTGGAAATCATGCCACAGTAATTTAATTCTCCCTGGCTGCACGTGTGAGGGCCTCTTGCCCTCCTGGGCACGGAGGAGTTAGCATGTTTGGTCGCCATTTTGGTCATAGTAAGTTGACAGCTGAGTTTTTCCTAGATCTTTCCAAGTAGACCAGCATGACTATGGCAGAGGGCCTGGAGGTCCCAGCCCGACAGGTCAGTCCGAGGGGCCCTTGCCTGGGCGCCCCGCACCTTCCCCTGGACCTGCTGATGTGCCCAGATGGGCGAACGGGGGCCTTCACGTCGGGTCCACCTCCAGCTTCCACGACTGTGGAGTTCTGCAGTGGGTTCGTTGAGAAAGTGGTGGTGAGACCAGGGCATCTGAGGGGAACGGTCAGCAGGGAGACGAGACAAGTGTGGAGACCAGGTTGACGGAAGGCGCGTGTCTGGAGGGTGGGAGAGCCGCCAGGCGGGTGTCTGCAGGGTCTTGCAGAGTCGCTCAGCCACAGGTGGGCTGCTCTGGAGACCCCATCAGCACATTCCAGAGAGTGGCAGCCCCCACGGCCAGGCGTGGACTGACGAGCAGGACCGTCCCAGAGAGTGGCAGCCCCCACGGCCGGGCACGGACTGACAAGCAGGACCGTCCTCCACTGTCCAGACAACAGCACTGACAAAAAACCAGGAGTGGAAACCAGGACGGTGCCGTGAGCCCTTCACATCCACGGAGTCTCTCTGATGAAACCACACGAGTGTCACAGTGACGCTCTCTCCCCTCAGAGGCTGCCGACTCCTCGCTGGGCTGCTGGACTGCTCAGGGCGGGCCCTTGAAGCCTAGAGGGAGCCATGGGTCTGTGTGTACAAGTGTGTGTGCCTGTGAGCGAGTCTCTGTGTGATCTCTGAGAATGCAACTTCCACGCTACCAAGGCCTGGAGAACACAGAGCTGGGACTCCCAGGTACCTGAGGGCCTGGGTCCCAAGGCTGGCGGCTGAAGCTGGCCGCTCTGAGGCATGCATGGCAGGAAGGGGTCACCAGGCAGGCCACCCAAGGCCCCGGGCACCTCTGATGGGTTTCCAGAGCCCTTGCTCTCATGACAGGGAAGTCAGTTGGAGAACGGGGTGCTGAAGTCTCGAGAGAAAGGCATCCCTGACTCGGGGTCCAGAGTGAGCGGATTATGCCCCCCACATTGTGAGGCCAGCAGCTTGTCCTGACTGTGCCCCATGTGTCATGGCAAAGGTTCGACACGCACTTTGGAGATGTCTTGACAGAGGCCAAGGTCAGGCTCCCATCCTTCCGCACACTGGATGGAAGCTGCTGTACAGTGGGCTCGGAGCCTGGGCTCAGGGACTGGAAGCTGCTGTACAGTGGGCTCGGAGCCTGGGCTCAGGGGACGTCCTGATTAAGGTCGCTGTATCCCGGAGGGTGGCGCCTCCTGGGAGCCGTGGCCCAAGCCCCTTGCAACAGTGGGGCCAGGAGAAGGCTGGTTGCTGGGTGCGTCCTGTTCTCGGAGTTCCACCGGCTGCATCCATCTCCCAGGGGATTTTCCGTTGCCCTCCTTGGTTCCACATATGCCCTGACTGGTAATGCCGATTCCCACCTGTGCCGCCGACTTGGCGCAGGGAGCCTGTGGCTGCTTCATCAGGTCGTTGACCCCAATGGGCTCCATGGGTAGCCCCTGCCCAGGCATCTCGTGGAGGGACTCTGCCTACGTCACCGGCCGCCAGTCCTGGGGGACACCATGTGCATTTCCACATGAACCATAGTGGGAACCTGGGGGACGGGTCTCAGGCTCAGAAAGGTTCCTCTGGCTTCAAAGTAAATTATAAAGAGGTAATTTCCTAAAAGTGTCAGGGGACACTGTAACTGTCCCTTCTGAGCAGGACATTCTTGTGGACATCTGTCTTCCCTTTTGTCTTCTGCCTGTGGGATTCTCCAGATTCTGGGCAGGTAAATTGTTTCACGCTCGGGCCTTCTCAGAGCCTTTCTGTGGCTGCAGGTTGTGGGGATGGCACCCTGCTAGTTTCCTCTGCTTCATTCACTCAGAGCCACTGAGGGGGCCCCCCAACCTGCTTGGAGCCCTCCAGGGGCAAGCACTGTCCCTGCTGCTTCCCTGCTGCACGGAACTTCTCCCCAGCCCCACAGCTGACCCACCCTCTCAGGGTAACATCACAGCTGTGCGGGCAGCCCCCTCCAGCCCCTCCCTGTCAGCATCCCTGCTGCTGGCCCTTCCTGGAGACCCAATCTGCCCCGGAAGCGGCAGGTGTGTGTGGCTCATGACCTCGCTGTAGGTCTGTGCCAAGGCAGTGCCACCTTGGGAGAAATCAAAACCCCATACCAGCTCCTCCCAGCCAGTGCCAGTGCACACCCTGTCTCCTCAGAATCCCCCACAGAAGCAGGCAAGGAATCAAAAACTCAAGTCTGCAGGAAGCCAGGCAGGGATGAAGGAGGGGTGGGCTGTCACATGTGAGAGGGTCCCAGAAGCCTTTCTGGAGGAGGTGACTTCAGGCTGGATTTGGAGGGGCAACTTAACAAGCAGACAGGTGGGTGGAGACGCTCAGGCAGAGGAAATGGCATGGAGTGTCCAGGAACCCACGAATCCACTGGCATTGTCGAATCATGGAGAACGCAGAGACGAGCTCGGAAGTCGGCCGGAGCCTGTGTCATGGGGCCACATGGCTTCAGTCCTTCCCTGCAGCCTGTGGGGAATCTCAGGGGAATTCTAAGTTGGAAAGGAGGATGTTCATGTTAAGTATTTATTGGTTTTGTTTGTTTGTTTTTAATCACGTATTTTCACAAGTGTAATCAAAGCACCTGGTTGTGAGTCCAGGAGAGTAAAACATTCAGCCCATCACTGCGTTTCTGACGCCTGCAGCAGGACTCCTGCCAAAGGAAAACCCATTTACAGTCATATACTTCCACGAACCTTTGATATAATCAAGTTATGTATCTAGAAACCTACCTTTTTAAAAACATTATCCTGCCTATAAATGTAGTAAATGTTATATAAAATGCAATCATGTTTAAGAAGTTAACTATTGTTATATTAATTCAAGTTGAACAATTCAAATTCTCAACTTCATTTATAAACATAGTTAATTAAATTCCTTTATGCATGTAAAACTGAATTTTCAAACTAAATACTTTGATTTTCTCATTAAGAGCTTCAGATGCCCAATAGGGCAAATACAAAAGGCTAACAAGAAGGCCGGGAGTGGTGGCTCACGCCTGAATCCCAGCACTTTGGGAGGCCGAGGTGGGCAGATCACTTGAAGTCAGGAGTTCAAGACCAGCCTGGCCAACATGGTGAAACCTCGTCTCTACTAAAAATGTAAAAATTAACTGGGTGTGGTGGTGGGAACCTGCAATCCAAGCTATTTGGGAGGCAGAGGCAGGGGGATCTTGAACCTGGGAGGCAGGTGTTGCAGTGAGCCAAGATAGCACCACTGTACTGTAGCCTGGGCGATAGAGCGAGGCTCTGTCTTTAAAAAAAAAAAAGGCTAACAAGGAAGAATTTTTCCAAACGCTTTCAAATTCAGACATTAAGTAATGGTCGCAAACATCCGAATTCTAAGTTCCCTGAGACATTTCACTCACTTTGCGTTTCGGGACATGTGTGTTATTCCTGCCCTCTGCAGAAGCATGAAGTCAGAGACCTCGGCCTCCTTCCTTACCTCGGTACCCAGTGCAGCCCTCCTGGGCAGTTGCGTCCTCTTACTGGGACCTGGTGCCTCGAATGTCCAGGGTGATGGCACGTGTGCCACAAGAGGACACTCAGCAGCCTGTGCTTGGTTATCCTGGCAACCGGGGCCTCCAACCCACACATCAGAGGGAAGCGTTGGCTAAGTCTGGACTCTGTCCCATCCTTCTGGGTGATTTGAGTTGACAGCAGTCTGATCCTGCCAAGAGGGCAGCTGACGTCCGTTCACAACATCCTTTGCTGCCTGGCTGAGGCCTGCATGGTGTCGCTGGACCACGGCTCCACCAAGTAGTTTATTGACGTCGATGGGATCCACCAGCTCTCCGTGGTGCCAACACCTTCACCGGCCAGTTTCTCTATCTGTGTCCTCAAAGGCATAGATTTTAGGAGTCATGTCTGCCCTCAGGCAGGTGGCCAGAGTCCTGGGGAAGTAACACGGTCCAAGAGCTGCCGAGACCCTCCCCGTGCACGTAACAGCCCAGACAGGTGATGAGGACACCAGCATGGGCCTGGGGTGCAGAGAGGAGGAGAGGAGAGACAGGACAGGCCCTTGGGAAGTGGAGCCCCGTGAGTGAACCCTGGAAGGACCTCTGTCTGCTCTGTCCCCTCTGCATCCCCAGCCCCAGGAATGGTTTCGGTTTGAGTTCAGGGACCAGAACCCAGGGGCCTGGTGCTGCTGCGGGGGCAATAGCAGAGGGGAGGCGGGGGTTCAGAAAGGAGGCAGGGGTGAAGTGAAGGCGGGTGGTGTGCCCTGGCCAAGGGGGGGTGCTGGGGAGAGTCTGCGGGAGCCTGCAGTGGGGGTGGCAGGGGGTCTGCCGCTCAGGGGAGGATGCTGGTGTTGGTATGATTTCGGAATTGTCTGAAGGGGTGGGGGCTCACCCAGGGCAGTATGGAGTAAAGAGGTGACAAGTCAAAGACACAGCCCCAGGCCATGGCTGCGGGTTTCAGGTCAGGCACAAGAGCCAGTGAACAAAGACCTGAGAGAGTCAGTCTGGGTGGGGTATAGGGGCAGCTGGAGGGGGTCTCCTCCTGTCCCAGAGACCACTCGCTTTAGGGTGCCCTCACAGAGCTGGGACTGGGAACATGGGGGACCCCAGACTCACGGGGTGGGGGTGACACTCTGGAATCTGTACTTTGAACCAGCTTCCCGGGAGTTCCCGGCACATCATGGGGGAGATGCTTCTCTCCCATCTGCTGCTGCCTTTTCCAGTGTTTTCTCTCCTGCTCTGCCGTGAGCCAGGGACAGCCGTCGACATCCCCAGCCCCTGAAGTCACCTTCTCCTCACTTCCTCGGCCAGTTTTCTTTCCTGTTTAACCCACCCGTTGCTTTCTGTGCAGTTCTGCTTTTGGAAGACGTGGGCTGGCGTTAATTGGCCCATTCACAGCGTGTGAGCGAACTGAACTCTGTGTCTTATGATGAGGACTCTGGGCAGTGGCAGAAAGAAATAACCACAGATCCCCACCCCCTTAACAACATTTCCTGGGAAAATGGGACTGTGCGTTTCTAGGAAGGCAGAGCGTTCCCTCCCGTGTGGCATAGGATGGGGCGTGAGCTGCTTCCTGGCCCTGCCCCCTGGCCTTTGCCGTGACAGGGACGTCCCAGCCTGAAAAGGCTCAGGTCTTCACGATAAAAGACCTAGAAGCCAACCACGGAGTGGCTCCGACTCCACTCCAGTGAGGCAGCTGGAACCCAGAGGTGGGTCAGGACTGACACCATTTGTACATTCCCCGTACACTCCTCTTTGCTGTGTGTGGCCATTTCCGAATCGCCCCCAAATGGAGCGAGTCAAGCGAAGTAGAGTAGATGAAGAAGAATGAAGCCTCCCTTCTGGGTGGTCTCTGGCCGGTCGGTTGCTCCACTTCTCTCTGTCCCCACATCCAGTCACTGGGAGACCCTCCTTCCCTGGGGCTGGTGTGGCAGGCACTGCATGTAGCGCTGGGCTTGGCACTGGAAGGTAATGCAAGCTGGCACCCGAGGGGCCCAGGCTCCCATGGTCCTCACGGCTCCAACTTTCCCTTGGCAGAGTCTGGCTGTTGCATCTGAAAACATGTCTGCCTACAGAGACCCTGTGGCATCTGAAAACATGTCTGCCTGCAGAGACGCTGTGGAACTTTCCACAGGGATCTGTAGCAGGGGCTGGGGGAACTGCCATTGTGATGAGTGAGAAGTCATTTGCTCTCTAGTGTCTTGAAGGCACCATCGCTGCCTGCAGTGGGTAGGTCTGGGCTCCTTGCAGACCACCTGGGCTATCAGATAGGTGAAGGCACCTCGTCAGGTGGATCTGCACACCTCGTCAGGTGGACCTTTGAGGGGCTTCACAGGCTTGCTGTAGCCACATGCACACACACACAAACATATGCACACATGCATACACACATGCTTACACACATGCATACACACACCCACATACACATATACACACACCTACAGACAACCCCCCACAAACATATATATGCACATATGCACATACAAATTTGCACACATATACATCTTCACATACACACATACACACAGACATATTCATATACACATAACACATACATAGTACTAATACACACAGATACATATGACATATATGCATAGACACAGGCAAACATACATGCACTCAGGCATGCACACAGACACACACACCACCCTCCCGTGGGCCAGGCTCCTCCCAGCCCCGTGCCTCTGCAGGGGCTGCTCCCCAAGCCCAGAATGATTACTGTCCTCTCCTCCCCACACACCGTGACCACCGGGCAGGTCTCCTGTTCTGGCAGCTTCTGCGTTTCCTTCACAGCACTTACTGCGGTCATGGCCTCATTGCTGATAGACTCATTCCTTTATTCCTGCCTCAGGCTACCTGGGGTCAAGGACCTGGGAGGTGGAGATGGGGTGCTAAGTGTCAACAGTCAAGACTGTGGGCTCCAGGAGGGCCCTGGGCCTGCAGTCAGGCTTTCTTTTGTGGTCTGCACTCCACCACTTTCTCTCTGTGACCTCAGACAACCGTGGTTCTTTCTTCATCCGATAAATGAGAATTCATTCATTCTTTCATTCAACAAACATCTATGACATGGCCCCTGCGAGCTGAACTACAGTGCTGAGTACAACATGGAGCCCTGTGGAACCTGGTGTTAAGGAGCACCAGGGGAGAAGCTGAAGGTAGCTCCCTCCGTCATGAGGAGAACTCTGCAGGGCCAAGAGGCCAAGAGGTGCAGACGGCAGTGGGAAGCCTGTAGGGCTGAGGTGCCTCCTTGAGATCTGGGGGAGGGATGCTGGGGTCTAGCTGGGTGTAGAGTGCTCCATGCAGAGAACAGAGAGGGCAAAGGCCCCAGGCAGGAGACCTGAAGCAGTAAGCAGGCCAGGGGGCTGGCCAGGAAGTCGGGAGGCCACAGGGCCGTAGGTCACACAGGGCCAGGAAGTCGGGAGGCCACAGGGCCGTAGGTCACACAGGGACACATGGGCTGCAGTGAGAGTTTTGGCTTTTCCTCTGAGTGGAGCAGAGAGGTAGGGGAGCTGCCATGATCTGTCCGATGTTTGGAAAAGGGTCACTCTGGCTGATGGGGAGGAGTCGCAGGCATAGGAGAAAGAGGAAGCAGGGGGTGTAGGGGATTGAAGGCCTGGTTGAGGTAGGATGGCTGGGACCCATGGGAGCCATCAGAGCCTGGAGAGGTTTTGAACAAGGTCTCATCAGAACTCGTTGACAGATTAGCTGGGTATGTGAGAGGAAGAGAGGATCCAGGAGCACTCTGTGGTTCTTGGCTGGAAGAGGGTGGCTCTGTTTACTCTGATGGGAACCAGTGCAGGTAGCAGTAAGCACACAGGGTCATAGATGAGCACATGGGGCCATGGATGAGCACACGGTTTCATGGATGAGGACACGGGGCCATGGATGAGGACATGGGAGCATGGATGAGCACACACCACCATGGATGAGCAACTGGGACCATGGATGGACACACAGGGGCATAGATGGGCACACGGGGCCATGGATGAGCACACAGGGACATAGATGAGCACAAGGGGCCATGGATGAGCACACAGGGGCATGGATGGGCACACATGGCTATGGATGAGAACACACGGCCATGGATGGGTATACAAGGCCATGGATGGGCACACAGGACCATTAATGAGCACAAGGGGTCATGGATGAGCACACGGGGCCATGGATGGGCACACATGGCCATGGATGAGAACACAGGGCCATGGATGGGCAATTGGGGCCATGGATGAGAGCACTGAGCCATGGATGGGCACACAGCAGCCATGGATGAGCTCATGGGGCCATGGATGAGAACACAGCCATGGATGAGCACACACGGCCATGGATAAACACACGGCCATGGATGAGCACACATGGCCATGGATGAACACACGGCCATGGATGAGCACACACGGCCATGGATGAGCACACACGGCCATGGATGAACACACGGCCATAGATGAGCACACATGGCCATGGATGAGCACACGGCCATGGATGAGCACATACAGCCATGGATGAGCACACACAGCCATGGATGAACACACAGCCATGGATGAGCACACACGGCCATGGATGAGCACACGGCCATGGATGAGCACATACGGCCATGGATGAACACACGGCCGTGGATGAACATACGGCCATGGATGAGCACACGGCCATGGATGAACACATGGCCATGGATGAACACACGGCCATGGATGAGCACATACAGCCATGGATGAGCATACACAGCCATGGATGAACACACAGCCATGGATGAGCACACACGGCCATGGATGAGCACACACGGCCATGGATGAACACATGGCCATGGATGAGCACACACGGCCATGGATGAGCACACACGGCCATGGATGAACACACGGCCATAGATGAGCACACATGGCCATGGATGAGCACACGGCCATGGATGAGCACATACAGCCATGGATGAGCACACACAGCCATGGATGAACACACAGCCATGGATGAGCACACACGGCCATGGATGAGCACACGGCCATGGATGAGCACATACGGCCATGGATGAACACACGGCCGTGGATGAACATACGGCCGTGGATGAGCACACACGGCCATGGATGAACACATGGCCATGGATGAACACACGGCCATGGATGAACATACGGCCATGGATGAGCATACACGGCCATGGATGAGCACACGGCCATGGATGAGCACACACGGCCATGGATAGCACACGGCCATGGATGAGCACATGGCCATGGATGAGCACATACGGCCATGGATGAGCACATATGGCCATGGATGAACATACGGCCATGGATGAGCACACACGGCCATGGATGAACACACGGCCATGGATGAGCACACACGGCCATGGATCAACACACGGCCATGGATGAGCACACACGGCCATGGATGAACACACACGGCCATGGATGAACACACGGCCATGGATGAGCACACACGGCCATGGATGAGCACACGGCCATGGATGAGCACACGGCCATGGAGGAGCACATACGGCCATGGATGAACACACGGCCATGGATGAGCACACGGCCATGGATGAGCACACACAGTCATAGATGAACACATGGCCTGGGATGAGCACACACAGCCATGGATGAGCACACACGGCCATGGATGAACACACAGGGCCATGAATGGGTACACATGACCATGGATGAACACACAGCAGCCATGGATGAGCACACCAGGCCATGAATGGGCACATGGGGCCACGGATGGGCACACACAGCCATAGATGGGCACACTGGGCCATGGATGGGCACACACAGCTATGAATGGGCACATGGGGCCATGGATAACAAGGTGGCTTGGCCTCGGGAGGGTGGGGCCTGGGGAGAGGACTGCTTGGGGAGAGAGCCGAGGGAGCTGTCAGCGTGCGGATGGTGTTTAACGTCATGATGCTGGTGAGCTCACCCAAGGATAACGACACCCTGTCCTGAGCTTGTCGTGAGAGCCGGGCCAGCTGATCCTGGCTGTTTGGCACATAATAAGCACCTGGGAATGTTAGCGCAAACAAACAAACACAGCCATCTGGCAGATTCCTGGAGGGCTCATAACTCACTAAGTGGGTAGAGCACTGGTGGCTGGTTAGGAAAGGACTCCCAGATCAGAGGCTGGGGCTTGGTGGGCCTGAGATGTGAGCCCATCTCTGAATACAGACTTACACCAACCAGATTCAAACACCAGCCTTGCTTCTGGGGCCCCTCTGCTTGAGAGGCCTCGTAGGTGGTCAGGCCTCTGTTTGAGGAGCTTGGAGGAGCCCTGGGAGGTGGCGTTCATTTGCTGCATGACGGCCGGCAGCTGGGCTCTGACAGCGGGCATGGTGGGCAGCAGCGGGGACGTCATTTGGTCCCACAGCACACCGTGAGCCCTGCCCGCAGGTGAGGCTGGATGCAGAGGACCACTTAGATGTAGGCATCTTGGGTCTGAGCAAAGACGGAGGGGCTCGGCCATGGAAGCTCCCATAGTGGGTGCGTTAGAACAGAGTTCAGAGGGTGGTCAGCCGGTCTGAGGCTCCCTGATATGGTGGGGCGGGGGTACACCCAGAGGGGGAGCTGCAAACGGCAAGGGCAGGGTGATGAGAGGTGGGTCTGTCCGGGCTCTCACACCTGGCAGGTGCCGTCTGGCCCTGAGAAGGAGTGTGCTGGCGATCTTATAGGCTCTTTGCACTCCTGTGGGGTTTGTTGGTGGTGGAGGCGGGTGGGACAACCTCACCTGTGTGCATTTTGGAGAGGTCTCTGATGCACAGCAGGAGGGTGGGAACCAACATAGGAAACCAGCCAGGAGGCCATCGCAGAGGCCATCGCAGAGGCCATCAGAGGCCATCACAGAGGCCATCGCAGAGGCCATCGCAGAGGCCATCATCACAGAGGCCATCGCAGAGGCCATCAGAGGCCATCAGAGGCCATCACAGAGGCCATCGCAGAGGCCATCATCGCAGAGGCCATCGCAGAGGCCATCAGAGGCCATCAGAGGCCATCGCAGAGGCCATCACAGAGGCCATCATCGCAGAGGCCATCACAGAGGCCATCACAGAGGCCATCAGAGGCCATCAGAGGCCATCAGAGGCCATCACAGAGGCCATCACAGAGGCCATCATTGCAGAGGCCATCGCAGAGGCCATCATCGCAGAGGCCATCGCAGAGGTCATCAGAGGCCATCAGAGGCCATCAGAGGCCATCACAGAGGCCATCGCAGAGGCCATCACAGAGGCCATCATCGCAGAGGCCATCACAGAGGCCATCACAGAGGCCATCAGAGGCCATCAGAGGCCATCAGAGGCCATCACAGAGGCCATCGCAGAGGCCATCAGAGGCCATCAGAGGCCATCACAGGGCCATCGCAGAGGCCATCATCGCAGAGGCCATCGCAGAGGCCATCACAGAGGCCATCAGAGGCCATCAGAGGCCATCACAGAGGCCATCGCAGAGGCCATCAGAGGCCATCAGAGGCCATCACAGAGGCCATCGCAGAGGCCATCGCAGAGGCCATCAGAGGCCATCAGAGGCCATCGCAGAGGCCATCACAGAGGCCATCGCAGAGGCCATCATCGCAGAGGCCATCGCAGAGGCCATCGCAGAGGCCATCAGAGGCCATCAGAGGCCATCACAGAGGCCATCACAGAGGCCATCGCAGAGGCCATCATCGCAGAGGCCATCGCAGAGGCCATCAGAGGCCATCAGAGGCCATCACAGAGGCCATCACAGAGGCCATCGCAGAGGCCATCAGAGGCCATCAGAGGCCATCACAGAGGCCATCACAGAGGCCATCGCAGAGGCTATCGCAGAGGCCATCAGAGGCCATCAGAGGCCATCAGAGGCCATCACAGAGGCCATCGCAGAGGCCATCGCAGAGGCCATCATAGGCCATCACAGAGGCCATCGCAGAGACTATCAGAGGCCATCAGAGGCCATCACAGAGGCCATCGCAGAGGCCATCGCAGAGGCCATCATCGCAGAGGCCATCGCAGAGGCTATCATCGCAGAGGCCATTGCAGAGGCCCCAGGAGATGAGAAGGCTGTTTGGCCCCAGCTAGTGGCAGTGACTGGATTTGAGGGAGCTCAGCAGGAGAGGTAGCAGCGGCTGAGGCTGGGCTGGGTGTCGGGGCAAGGCACAGGCATGGCCTGCTTCAGGTCAACCTTCCTGCAGTGCACGGAGCACAGGACTCCAGAGACTTGGCGGGTTTTCTTGCCTCCACCTCTGAGCATTGGCAGCAATGGGTGCAGAGCGGGGGTGAGGAAGCTACTCCATGGTTGTTATGAGAAGGGGCTGTGCCTGGCCTTCATGCCCACAGCAGAGCATGGTGGCCTGGAGCGGATGGCCGGGGCACCTGCATTTGCTTCTTGGTTAGCACGCCGGCCTCCTGCCCGCATGTACCCTCACCACACTCCTGCCTGGGCCTCCAACCTAAACTCAGGTCTATTTCTCAGCTCACATGTTGGGCATCTGATGAAGTCAAGGTGTCAGATCGGACGGATTCCAAGTTCGTGTGTGCTTGTCCAGGGTGGACAGAGAGACCCTGGGAGAAGGGCTCACGGGCTACTGCATTCGAAGGACATCGTGCAGTCTCAGTGAATATCTGCCTAGTCTTCTGACGGTTGTTTGACACAATTGCACCAATGTCCCTGGCAGTCAGTCCCGTCAGGGATTGGAGGATGCCTTTCCTGGGCTTCCTGCTCCACGGCTGAAGTGGGAGGGATGAACGGGCCCAGGACTCGTGCAGGAAAATAACCCTCAGCAGCCGGGCAGCCAGCGTGAAGGGTGCATTGCTTTGCCTGAGGCCTCCTGTGCGATGTGGGGCTCAGAGATGACCGTGACCCAATCCTTGTCCCCACGGGGCCCCAGTCTGCCTGGTGAGGCAGGCCAGACCCACGTGAGGAGTTTAGTGATGGAGGCTGTGACAGGCAGAATAAAAAGACATCCGCATCCCCATCTGCAGAACCTGTGACTGTGGGGCCTGAAGTGAAGAAAGGGACCTTGCAGATGTGATTAGATTGAGGATCATGAGATGGGGCATCCTGGATTACAATGTCATCACAAGGGTCTTTATGAGGAGAGGAGTAGGTCAGAAGCCAGTGAGGAAGGGGAGGGTGCTGTGCTGCCGGCCGTGGGTGATGCAGGGCAGGCAAGCCCGTGAGTTTGGCTGAGCCCCTGAGCATTCTTTGCCTTGCCCAGGAAAGAACTTAAAGGCCAACCAGAAGTAGAAGAAAACAGCTTTATTGAGGAGGCAGAGTCGCAGCTTTGTGACTGTCCCTGCAGAGCAGGCCTACCCTGGAGGCTGAGAGCAGCAGCTCAGGTCAGATCTGCAGCCACGTTTATACCCACCTTTAATTGCATGCAGATTAAGGGGTGGCTTATGCAGAAATTGCTAGAGAAGTGGTAGTAATCATTGGGTCATTGCCACGGAAAGGGGCGGTAACGCCTGGTTGTTGCCATGGCAACAGTAAATTAAGCTAGCACACTGGTCGTCGTGTCTGATTGAAAGCTGCTTTTCCCCAGGCCCTGTTTTAGCTAGTCTTCAGTCTGGTTCAGTGTCTGAGTCTCATCTTTGGAGTCAGTCCTACCTCCTACCTCATGAGGAAGGAGGAAGGGACCAGGAACCACGGAATGGGGGCAGGCAGCCTCTTAGAAGCTGGAGAAAACCAGGAAACCGGTTTTCCCTTGAAGCTTTCAGAAGGAGCCAGCCCTGCCAACAATACCTTGACCTTAGCCTGGTGAGACTGAGTTTGGTTGTCTGAGCTCCAGAACTGTAAGATAATGAATTTGGGCTGTTTTAAGTCACTGGGTTTGTGGTCCCAACAGAACATTTGTCATGGTAGCTCCAGGAAACTCATACAGAGGCAAAGCGCTGTTAGGGAGTAATCACAGGGTGCCACAGGCATCTCTCAGGGCAGGGGCCAGCCACTGACTGGCCTGGGGTTCCGGGGTGAGCTGGTGAAGAGTCCAGATCCAGCATTCCGGGTCTTCACTGTATCCTGGGTAGGTCCTCACAGTGCCCTTAGGACCGATGGGTGCACGTATTTCTATATAAAAATGGACTTTTCCTGACATTTGACCTTATCTTCTGAAAACAGGAACTGAGGACAAAAGTGGTGTCTAAGGCTTACAGAGAGTCACAGCCAACCTCTCAGTCCCCCTTTCCCAAAGAGGCCAGGCCAGGCCTGTGACCTCGCCCCAGAAAGGGTCCTCCACACTGGGTTATGAGCATTCATGACTATTAAACTGCCATTGATCTCATCTGCCCAGGATCGAGTGCCGGTGTTTGGCTATCCCTATGGTGCCAGTCAGGGAATCCCCACCCACCAGGAGGGTGCAGAGGTGGAGGCTGGAACAGGCTTACCGACGACGACCTTGGTTGAGTGGCTCTAGGGGGCTGAGCCTGATGCAAGTCCTCTGTCAAAGCAGCATGGCGAGTGGCTGGCACGGCTTGGGCGTTTGTGCTGCCCGAATCTCGCGTTGAGATGTGATCCCCAGCGTTGGAGGTGGAGCCTGGGGGGAGGTATTGGATCATGGGGCGATTCCTCATGGACGGTTGAGTGCCATCCCCTTGGTGATGAGTGGGTTCTCAGTTCACTGGAGATCGGCTGTTTACCAGTATGTGTGCCTCTCTCCTCCCTCTCTTGCCGAGTGACATGCCTGCACCCCCTTCACCTTCTCCCACAGTTGAAAGCTTCCTGAGGCCTCCCCAGAAGCTGAACAGATGCTGGCACCATGCTTCTCAAACAGCCTCCAGAACCACGAACCAAATAAACCACTTTTCTCTAGAAATCACCCAGCCTCAGGTATTCCTTTCTAGTGATGCGAAAATGACCTAATACGGTAGTTATATCAGTCAGGGTTCCCGAGAGAAACAGGGCCAGTAGAAGGAGCTGATGTCGACGTAGGTGTGATGTGGCTGTGGATTTAGATGAAAGAAACGACAATGATAAGAAGTTGGCTGACACGATTGTGGAGGCTGAAGTGTCCCAAGACCAGCAGTTGGCAAGCCTGACATCCAGGGAAGCTCGGAGTGTAGCTCCAGGCCGAGCCAGTGGTGCAGGTGCAGGTCGGAGGAGGGAAAATGCCCAGGGACCAGGACAAGCACTAGGCAGAAGCAGTCCTGCTTACTCAGCCTTTTTGCTCAATTCAGGTCTTCAGCTGATTAGATGAGGCCCACCCACATGGGGAGGCCCCTCTGCTCGACTCAGTCCACTGATGCAAATGTCAGTCTCTTCCAGAAACCCTCACACACACACCCAGAGTGGTGGCTGTGTCTGGACACCCCAGGGCCCAGTCAGGTTGATGTAGAAACTTAACTGTCACGATGAGTATCGTGCCCATTTCACATACGAACTTTCTTAACCTCTCTGCCGCCAGTTACCCTCAAGTTCATGTGACCGATAAGCAATAGAACTGAGAGTGAAACTCAGGGGACCCTTGTCACTGGACTCACCTTTCCTCCCACAGCAAGAGGCCAACCACATGGTTAAAACCGTGGCCAAGCTTCTTGGGTGTAGCAGGTGTGGGACCGTCTGTCCTCGGCCACGTGGAGGTCCGTGGTGTGAGCTAAGGGCAGCGGCGTGGAGAACGGCAGGCTTCCTCCCTCCTTCCCAGTGCTCCCACCTGATCGAATGACTTTGTTTCCACATACTAGTTTGTTTTGGTTTTGCTTAGCTACAACTCCACTACATGCGGTGGAAATATGTGGTGGGTGAGATAAGACTTAGGAACGCCCCACGGCAGCTGCTTCATCAGTAAGAGGCCTCAGGCCCAGAAGAACAAGCCCCGGGAGGAAGCCCTGCCCCAGCCATTCCCGTGGATGCTGGGTGATGCGGGAGGGCAGGACGGTGTCAGGGGAAGAGACAAACAGAGGAGGCAGAAGGCTGCAGAGTTCTTCCATCAGTGGGGCCTGCAACAGGCCTCCTCTCCCTACTGTGTCTCCCACTGGAAGCTGCTAAGACTCCACAAGTCTGCCTGTTCTCTTCTCACTATCCTGGGACCCTCCAGAGCCCAGGGGTGATGGAGATGACCCTGGGAGAGTCCCCATCCTGGTGTCACCTCGCCGTGGAACCACTGCAGACGCTATACACGATTTCTGAACTAAAGCACTGTTCAATCTATGACAGATCTTTCCAGTAGGACTTTGACCAAAAGATGCAGGGGTGCTTGCTCAGGCCGGTCCATCCTCTCCCTGATTTTTCTTCTATTTTTTTCACCTGTGTAGAGAAAGGACCCAGCCATGTGACAGCTTGGCCATGAACAACACTGGCCTCCTCCTGTGCTGGGAGGAGTCCTCGCTCTTGAGTAGACCTTGCTTTTATGCCTCCAGGACGTTGCATGTGCTGTTCTCTTCCTTTCAAATGCCCTCTTCCCCTTTGCGACTCATCCTTCCAGGCCAGCTCGGTGACATCTCGCTATGGTGGGAGTCTGGAGCCACCTATCCCGGGGTGAACCTTGCCACTCCACAAACACTGGGCGCCGTCCTCAACTGCTGGCTCACACATTTGACAACAGTATTTTGCCTTCCCCACAAGAGACAGGGATGTGTCTTGTGAGTTCTGGAAGCCCAGGGCCACAGCCCACACGTTTGTTCATCCCTTCCTTCCTTCCTTCATTCATGTATTCATCCAACAAATAAATAAATGAGATCCTAGAAGATCTTCCCCCACTGTCCACCTGTGGATCTTCCTTTCTTCTTGTTCTTGCTGGGACCCCATAAGCTTGGAGTACTACAGGCCGCCAATATTTATCCTTTTCAGTGTGCTAGAGCCCTGCCGTCTGGAAACTTATCTTTCTCAAGAAGCACCATGTTTCCGTGTTAAAGACTTGTTAACTTAGCAGCCCGGAAGGCCCTGTGGGGCTCTCTCCTGCTGGACTCCACAGCCTGGTCAGAAATGCCCCACGTGAAGTCACATGACCCTTTCTTAGGCTGGAAAAGGAGTTGGCGAGAAGCGTACTTCTCCCGAAATGCACGTTTCTCTCCCCTGGGGGCTGCTGTTTCAGAAACTGCCTGTGGAGTTACTGCTTTGTTGACGATTAAAACGCAGGCTCTGCTGAACTTCAGGGAACGTTAGCGGCTGCAGGCACCTGCTGGAGGCTCGCAGGTGATAATGAGGTGTGCGGCTCCTCACTCTGGCTGGAGAGACTGCTTCGGGAAGAGGTTCTGAGCACTCTGCCGGGAGTCCCGGCTCCCTGGCTTGCTGAGAGAGGAATGGGGTGGACGTTCTAGTTGAGAGTGAAATCCATTTTGGAGTATTACTTCCTCCTTGGATAATAATGGTCTGTGGCCGGGAAGACTGGGCTCCTCAGACCCCATCCTGCTCCCGGAGTGGGAGGGGGGCTGAGGGCACAGCGAGGCATCTTGCCTGTGGGCTTGCGGTGCTGGCCAAGACTTGCCACAGAGAAAGAAAGGGAGAAAGGGAGATTTGGAGTTTTCTGTGGGATGGCAGTTCTCTCTCTCTTTTTCATGTGATTGAGGGGAGGCTCCAGAGAAGAGGTTGGGAAAAGGCACCCCACAGTGAGGGATGAGAATCTAGGAAAGACCAGCAGCTGAGAAACGACAGCAAAGGGCCGGGGGAGGCCACAGAGACCACGCCGACCCCTGTCCTGGGGCCCAGTTGCACACAGGCCACATCCCCCAGGGCCGCATCAGGCAGCAGTGGCCTCCTTCCCCTCCTGCCTGCTCACCTTCTTCGGGGGACCGGGATGGGGGCCTCTTCCTCCCTGGGCCCCTCCGCTCATCCAGGGCACCCCACTTTGCCGCTGGAGCACAGGGACCTGGGATCTGGGCTGGATCCATGTGGCCTGCAGCTTCCAAGCCTTTCTGTGAACCTCACACTGGACTTTAAAGATGCATGTGGATTTTGTATTTGCCATAATCTACCTGTTTTATATAAAACTTATTTTTTTTCAGACTTCAATTCTTAGGTTACCAGGCTGTAGGTGTCCCAGTCCCAGGCAGCTCTGGAGTGCAGGGCGAGGCTTGGCACAGGGAAGGCTCTCTGCCCTCCCAGCCTCAGTTTCCTCACCTGCAGAGCCCTCCCACCCTCTCAAGCTCCCCCCAGCACAGCTGCAAACTGTGCGGCTCACAGGCCCCAGTGTCCTGGAGTCTGCAAAGCTCTGCATGAATCCAGTCTCCACCAGGTGCGTGGGGGCACTGTCGGGGCTCAGAGGTCCTTGGTCTTGGCTTCTGGCTGGTTCCCTGGACCTGAGCCTTTCAAGGCCAGGCTGCCTGTCCCCACCTGCTCTGCCTAGACTCCCCGGGGTCACCTCACTGTTCCCCAGACAAGAAAGCCCCACTGCAGGGCAGGGCTCTCCCCTGCAGGCACCCTTTTGTGAGGCAAAGGACCGGCTCCTGCCTGCTTCCCCACCCCTGGCCTCTGTCCTTTGTCAGCTTGGATTTTCACAGCATCTGACTTGCTACGTGCCCTGCAGGAAGCCCTGCTAGGACTGGGTCCTTTGGCCGTTTGGATCTCCTGACCTGAGCCCGTTTCCTCCATAAGAGGAAACTACCGTAGGGAACCGCAGCAACAAAGCCCTTTGTGGGCCCAGTTATTCCATCAGGAGCACACAGGGGTGCTGGCCGGGAGACTTTGGCCCCGTGGCTGCTCTGGCTCCTCTGCACCAGGCTTAGAAGTAGCTCAGTGGCTCTCTGATCTGCAACATAGCAGACAGTGAGATAGTTGAGACGCTTCTTGGAGGATGCTGCCCAGAGGCTAGCTTCTGCCCACACACTGGGGTTTCTCCAGCTGTCCACTAGATCTTTAAAACCAGCTGCAGCCAGCCAGCCACCCTCACACGGCCAGTCCCAGGGTGCTCAGGACTCCAGACCCTTCCCGTTTACCCTCTGGCCTTCCTGGCCTCCTCCCGGCTCCCTGCTCCTCTGGTCCCGCCTGGGCCCCCTGGTTCTCCATGGGGTCTTTTAACTCGGGGGAGGGACATTGGATGTCCTAAAGCCATGACACGTGATGACGCTGTGTCTCAGGGTCTTTGGCAGCAGAGACTAGAGCTCAGGACAAGCTTGGTTACACAGGTCCCCCTCCTTCCCTGGTCCTGTCAGCGTCTCTGAATCTCAAGCACCAGGACTCTTCTGAGTTGCTTCCTGAGAGGCCGTGTGCTGTTCCGCTGTTGGCTTTCAGTTGTCAGTCATCTTCCAATTAATGTGATAAAGGTGTGTTTTACACACACACACCCTTGAACAGGAGCCCCTTGTGGTATGTGGCTGGGGAGGGTGTGGTCTCTTAATGAGGCATTTTGCATAACCGAGCTTCTTTAGACCACTCCAAAGCAGAGCTGTTTCCCAGACTCAGCCCTTCCTCACTGTTCCTTCATTCTGAGTGTTCAGGCAACACCTGCCGTGTCCCAACCCTACCCAGGCCCCAGCATGCAGCAGCAAACCACCCACAAAATAACATTCCAGTCTGAGTGGAAGCCATGTTGGGCAGTAAGCAAAGAGCAGAGAGGCCCAGTGCAGGCTGCAGAGCATCCTGAAGGAGAGGGCAGCAGCCTGTGTTCCAGCACCCCTCCCTGGGACGAGGTCTTCCTTTTAGACGCAGCAGGGAAGGGCTCCCTCCAGAGGGGACCTGTGAGCCCAGAGCAGAATGAAGCAGCAGCGTGAGCCTATAGAGGCCTGGGGGCAGGGACAGAGGCCCCATGGCAGGCACATGCTTGGCTGTGGAGGCTAAGGACAGGCGTTGTGGCTGCCGAGGAGGGAAGCTAGGGTGGAGTCGGGGCCACACCACAGGGCCTGGGAGATCTGAGAGGCAGCTGGGGATGGTATTCCACGCAAGAAGGCGACAGCCACTGAGGGCTGTGAGTGGAGCGTGGCTTCACCTAACTCATACCCCACAAGAGCTTTATGGCCACTGCTCGGGGAATGGGCGGCTCCAGTCACCAACACAGTGGCCTTTCCCCTGAGCTCCCACACCTCGCCGGGCACCTGGGGGCAGGGAGCCTGCTTTCATAAAATACAGTCAATCACTAGAGGAATCAAATAAAAAAAGCAGATCAGCCCCAGTTGTTTTTGTTATTAGATTCGACAAGTATAAAACCACATCTTCATGAATAGTAAACCAAGACAATACAGAGAAAAAGAAATAAATTATGTTGTTTCAATAATAAATTATTGAAAGTGTGCAGATCAGTGATAAATATAGAGTCACTCTTGTCACTCTTTGTCACTGAAAAGGAAGTTAAAAGCGAATTCAGCATCTCTCCTTATTAAAGGTGTGGCCAGCAGCCTCTGAGATGGTGTGAGGGTCCCCACCTCCTGGTATTCACATTTTTGGGCAATCCCTCTCTCCAAGCGCTGCCTGGACTACTTGCTTGTAAGGACTAGAATATGACAAACATGGCGGAATGCCACTTCTGTAACTAGGTTATGGGAGGATTCTGGCTCCAGTCTTGCTGCTGTCTCCGATAGGAACCACCTGCCATGCTGTGAGCTGCCCTCCGGACAGGCCCATGTGGCAAGGACCTGAGTGAAGCCTCCAGCTGTGGAGTCCATCCTCAGGCTCCACAGCCAAGCATGTGCCTGCCAGGGGGACTTTGCACCTGCCCCACAGCCTCAATATGGGCTTACTCTGCTGCTTCATTCTGCTCTGGGCTCCAGGTCCCCTCCGGAAGGAATCCCTCACTGCTGCCATCTAACCAGAAGACACTGCTCCACGGAGGGGCCCTCAGAGCACAGGCCACTTCCCCATCCTTCAGGACATTCTGCAGCCTGGGGGAAGCCCAAGGAGAAACCAGGGCCCTTGGTCCAACAGCCCAAGGAACTGAATCCTCTGACCGCCACATGAGTGAGCTTGGAGCAGCTCCTCCCTCCCTTGAGCCTTCAAATGAGACATAACCATGGCCAGAGCTTGACTACAGCCTTGGGAGAGGCCCCAAACTTAGCTGCACCCAGATTTCTGACCTGGGAAATTGCACGAGAAGAAATGTTTGTTGTTTTAAGGTACTAATTTCTGGGGGGGTAATTTGTTACACAGCCACAGATAACTAATACAAACATCTGTGAACAAACCTATGTATGCCAACATTAATGGCTTTGAATGTGGCAAATGAGCTCGGGTTTTAAAAACTGTATATTTACTTAGTCTATGCTGGGTGATGATATACTGCTCATAGGGAATGATGCATATTAAACTGTTTAAGTGTTTTGTTTTAATAACACAAACAGAAACAAGCCTCAAAAATGCATGTTGATGGAAATGACAGAAGAGATTTTAAAATACTTTCAGCATGTATGGAATATTCACCTTAAACTTTTACCCAAAATAAAGAAAATAATGTATTTTCAAAATCCATATCCAATCCTTCATCATTAGCTAGTTTCATAGTTTATTCTGTAGATTTTTAGTTCCATTTGAAACATCTTTCCATGAAAGAAATGGACTCTGGATCCATGAATTTCTTATGCATAGACCTCTTTTGGTAGAAAGCCCAATTCAGAAAGTTCTATCAAACTTCTCAGTTGTTGGAGGATAACCTTTTTTCGTGGATGTGAAATATCATGATTACCTCGTACTTCACTGATGGTTGTTGTTATGTAGTAGAAATTATGTCACAATAATTGAAGAAACTTGATTCTTCCAGGCTTTTAACTTTTGCATTTGCCTTTAAATCTTAGTTGCCAAATGTGTTGTATTCCTTCTTTGCTGGAAAAAAATATTTAAAGTCCCAAAGGTGTCATACAAATAAGCAAGTTTGGCTGTACAAATATTTAAATCATTGGCACCTAATTGGTTTCTTATCTTTCAGAAGCATTAAGAGATCAATGTATATGTCAGACCATCTAGACAAAGATCTTTTCTTTTTTTTTGAGCTGGAATCTCGCTCTGTCGCCCGGGCTGGATTGCACTGGCCGGATCTCAGCTCACTGCAAGCTCTGCCTCCCGGGTTTACGCCATTCTCCTGCCTCAGCCTCCCGAGTAGCTGGGACTACAGGCGCCCGCCGCCTCGCCCGGCTCGTTTTTTGTATTTTTTTAGTAGAGACGGGGTTTCACCGTGTTAGCTAGGATGGTCTCGATCTCCTGACCTCATGATCCGCCCGTCTCGGCCTCCCAAAGTCTTTTCATTACCACTGCAGTTCAGCATGTAGTAACAGTTGTTCTTAATCAACCTTTTATCGTTACAAAGAGATTAAGTTCAACATTAACACACAGCCTTAAAATAACACATATTGTAATATAACTATACCATGCCCAACTACTACAAAACACATAATCTTTACTTTGCTACTAATCATAATCTAGTTCAGCTGTGTTCCCCCCTCCGCCCCCGCCCCCCAAAGCAAGACCCTCTTGATGAAGGAAGCAGTGTGCTGATTTACATCCAGGCGTTAGCTCCTTACATTAAGCTCCTACTTCAAGCCATATTTGTTGACAATTCAGTCCTTCATAGTTTTATACAGTTTAAAGCTAGTTGTGTTTGTTGGCAATGAAGTTGAAAGAAACTTCTTCCTTCATATCAAGTTCAAATCACATACATGGTCAAAGAATTGCCATGCTGACAATATTTGTGTTATTGTCGAATTTTAATGAGAAATATTTTGCTCGTTTTACTTGCTCATTCTATGGATTGGTCTTCTATACCACCAGCCAGTTCATGCATATATTGATCTTTGGCATTGTTGGGAAGTGGTACTTAAGCCACTTTCCTTGTCATGGATTCTGTCAACGTTTTCCTGAAAACATCTCTGATGCCATCTTTCCTTAGTGCGTTGGTGATTTTATTTGGGTTTTGCAACTCAAAATGCTGCTTTGTAAGAAACTCACAAAGCACTAAGATCTGTGTGTAAAATATTGAACATCTCTCAGCGTCTTAATTTAATGCTTATTCTTTCAAAGAACACACTTTGTTTTTTGCATTTTTTCATGCTTCGTATGTAACCACCATTTAAGCTTTGATAGTTGCATTGGTTCCTTAGCTACTCCTATATTTCCACAAATAATAGAATGTGGTTTTAGCACTTCCCCATCAATGATGGCTGCAAAACTGAGCTCAATGCATGAAGGATCATAGCTCAGAGCAACCTGCCCCAGTCTTGGCTTTCTTCCTTGGGCATCACTTTCATCACTGATGTTTGGTTGGTCACTTCCGCTGCATTTCAAAAAGGAGTCTCCTTCCTTGACAAATGTCCAGTGAAACTGATTGCACAATCACATAGTAGAGCTAAAAATAATGATAAAAATTTTACTTCCCTAATTTAGCTAAGAATGTTAAAGTACACATTTAAAAAAATAGTTTTAATTAAAACTTAAAACAATGATAAAAGCAACAAATGGTAACAATAAACACATGCTTGCATTTTTTCAGATATTTACATTTTTTTTTTTTTTTTTTTTTTTGAGGAGGAGGAGTCTCACTCTGTTGCCCAGGCTGGAGTGCAGTGGCGTGATCTCGGCTCACTGCAAGCTTCGCCTCCTGGGTTCCCGCCATTCTTCCGCCTCAGCCTCCAAGTAGCTGGGACTACAGGCGCCCGCTACTTCGCCCGGCTAGTTTTTTTTGTATTTTTAGTAGAGAGGGGGGTTTCACCGTGTTAGCCAGGAGGGTCTCGATCTCCTGACCTCGTGATCCACCCGCCTCGGCCTCCCAAAGTGCTGGGATTACAGGCTTGAGCCACCGCGCCTGGCCACATATTTTTTAAGTACAGTTGACAAACTAACCTGAAGATATCACACATCCTTGAATAGACATTTCTCCAGAGAAGATACACCAATGGTCAATAAGCACATGAAAAGATGCGTGACATCATTAATCATTAGAGAAATGTGAATCCAACGTGCGGTGAGATACCACCTCATACCCATTAGGTCAGCTACTGTCAAAAGCCAGAAATTAACCAGTGTTGGTGAGGATGTGGAGAAACTGGAACCCTTGGACAGTGAGACTGGGAATGTCAAAAGGTGCAGCTGCTGTGGAAACCAATAGGACAGGCCCTCAACAAATCAAAACTAGAATTCTCATGTGATCCAGGAAATCCACTTTTAGGTACATGCACCAAAGAATTAAAAGCAGGAACTCGAAGAGATATGTGTACTCCCATGTTCCTAGCATCACTATTCACAAGAGCTAAAAAACAGAAGGAACCCATCTTCAGGAACCCACGGATGGATACCAAAAAAATGGGGATTTACACACTGTGGAATCTTATTCAGCCATAAACAGGAAGAACTTTGAAGACATTACGCTAAGTGAAATAAGCCAGAGGCAGAAAGACAAATGCTGTATGATTCCACTGACACGAGGTACTTAGAGCAGTTAAATTCACAGGGACCAAAAGGAGAATGGTAGCTACCAGGGGCTGGGGGGACGGAAATGGGGAGTTAAGGTTTAGTGGAATCAGAGGTGTAGTTTTGCGAGATTAGACGTTCTGGAGATGGATGGTGGTGATGAGTGCACAATAGTTTCAATGTACTTAGTGACACTGAACCGTGCACTTAAATTAGTTAAGATGGTACATTTTATGTTGCGTATTTTACAATAAAAACATTTTTTTAAAAAGTCACATGTTGTAACGCGGTCATACTTCATGTGACAATGGCAAGCCTCGTGTGTGTGCCAGTCCACGGGCACTGTTGGGTCCTCTGAGCCTGGATTTGCAAGCGACACGGGACCACATTGCTGTGCATTTCTGAGGCTTCCTCTCACTTTGTGTGCTTTTCTCATCCTTAAGACACACCTTGCGAGTCCTTGGTCTTGGGGTGTGGTTGGATGGCATTGAGGTACCCGTGAGGGTCACGCTCATCATGTCCATTTGAGTCCTCCAAAGAGCAGATACCAAGAAAAGATGTGGAAGGTGGACTGAGGGCTGTACGTGTGAAGGACGAGGTGGAGCAGGGCACTGACTGCACGGGGAGGTGGTTGGGGGAGGAAATTGGTTGGGGAGTCTCACTGCCACAAAGCTCTGAGGACTCAGCCGGGCACTGGGAGCACAGACTTCTGATCAGTCCAGGAGTCTGCCCTGGACTCTGCCACCTGCCATGCCCAGTCCTTGTCAGAGAGTACCTGGCCCTCTGACGGCACAGCAGGGAGAAGCTGTCAGGCCTCATGTTCTGCTGTAGTGGGTCCTCACGGAGGGAGACCTGAGTGGCACACCGCCCAGTCACTAAGGTTGCTGGTTTCAAATGAGACCAGTCATGCCTCTCTCCTCATGTGGTCACTCCCCGAGTGGACACTGACTCAAGAACTTAGGGCAGGCCGTGTGCTTGGGAGGGACCTCGCTGTGAGTGGTTTGGACTCCAACCACTGGGGTCTCTCCCAAGGCTCTGGGGCCACATCTCAGGAGTATGGGAGGCTGGGCATTTGACTACTGACTGTCCTGTGTGGCTGAAGGACACCCCAGGGTATAAACCCCAGAACTTCCGGGCTTTCTTGTACCAGGGTTCTGCAAGCTCCTGGAAGACACAGAGGAGGAGGAGGAGGAGGAGGAGGGGGAGAAGGAGGAAGAAGCCTCTTGCACGGAAGCAGAGGTTGGAGATGGGGGTCACCATCTGCTGTGGCTTGGGGGACTCAGAGGGGAATGGGCGAGGGGACTGGAGGCAGCATTGCAGCACCTGTGACATCAAGGGCAGCTGCTCAGGTGCACAGGGACAAAAGGAGAGAGCCCCAGAGTAGGGGTGGCATCCCAGGCGAGAGGCACAGGGCAGCGAGGGGCAAGGAGCTGAGTGCAAATGTGTGATTAGGACATGGACTTGAGGGCTGAGCCACGAGATGTACCTTGGGGAGGAAGGACAGATTGAGGACAGGGAGAAGGTGGCTGGTTCTCCGTCTGTTGGCTGCAGGGAGGCCTGGACGGGCCAGTCAGAGCACCGGGTCAGGTGAGCCAGCTCAGGAGGAGGATGAGGAAACTGCAGGGCTGGAGATTAATCAAGGAGGCTGTGACTGTCGGCCAGGACAGTTTCCAGGGTCACGCGGCGATGATCATCCCTGTCTCGGAGGAGCCTAGGAGGTCGAAGGAGAGATGTCCGACAGAGGCCGAGGCTGGCGTGAGAGAGTGCTGGTGTGCTTTCATGTCTACGCATGTGTCCCTCTGTCCCCTCCTCCTCCCTCTCTCAGTCTCTCCTCCTTCCTCCCTCCCTTCCTTCCCTCCCTTTGCACTCCCTTTCTCCATTCTTCCTCTGGTCTCTCCTCTCTCTTTCTTTCTCTCCCTTCCTCCCAGCCCCATTCTTTCTTTCCCCAACTTCAGCAGAGGGAGTTTTTCACATGATTGCTCCTGGCAATGAGCGACTAACTGTAACTATGCAGCTACTAAATAAAAACAACGCAAGCTAATCTGTAAAGGTTAACACTGGAGGGTAACAGGGAAAGAGTGGTTATTGATGAAAAAACGTTTTTTTTTTTTTTCAAGAACTCACTTCCCTAATCTCTTCAAAGCTGACCTTAGAATTCCGATCAGTAAGATTTACACTTCCCATTTATTTTGAACACAATAAAATACACGCTGCATAAACTGCCAGGCATTTGAGTATTTATTTCCTTATTAATATTTAATAAAAAATTTAAAACGGTTGAGAGGTGTAGACATGCCGAGACTGTGTTTGAGAGCGCTGAGAAATCAGGGAAGAAATGTTCATTATACATGAGGGGAAATGATAAATTGACAATAAAACTAAGATGAAGCTTCACTGCCCTGAAGACAAAAATCAATGCGAGAGAAAAGAACACTTGGACACGGAAAAGCTATAAACGTCCTCAGGACCAGACCGGGCGGAGCTTCGGCTGCCGAGCCCACCAGCCACATGTGAGCTGGGGGAGCAGAGCCGGGAACCCACACGTGTGAAACAGTGTCCCTCCCGGTCACTGCCTGAGGGGCCCTCTCCGCCAGGGCTCAGCCAGCGGGAGAAGGAGGCACTCAGCGCCATGTGCTGTGGGCCACAGACAATGAGTCTGCTGCCCGTGGTGTCCTGAGTGGGCGCCACCCCCCACCTGTCCCACCTAGGTGCTGTTGGGGCTGCTGCTACACGTGCTTTCTGCCATGTAAAGCCAGTCACTACCATTTTATTATGAGACTGGGGCAAAAGCAATTGTAGATTTTGCTGTTGAACATAATGGCAAAAATCACACTCACTTTTGCACCAACCTAACAGCAACCTTTGGGGCATTGCTGGGTCAGAAACTCTGGGTTGGTTGCTGACAATCACAGACACTGTCCAGGGCTTATGGTGATCACGAGTCAAATGGGGGAGTGAGTGAGAGGAACAGGACGTCGATCTCTGAGACAGCCTGGTTCCCGAGGGCAGGGCTCATCTGTGCCGCCCCGGCCCCAGCCTTGTTCCTAGTGTCTAACGCAGGCCAGCACGAAGTCAGAGTCCGGCCAGAAGGCTGAGGGACAAGTGGATGACAGACAGTCTGATTGATCACTGTGAGCCAGATGTGGGAGAAGCAAGGCTGGGGGAGGAAGAGCTGATGTGGGCCCCAGGAGGTAACTACACTCAGCTTCCTGGTGGCCCAGGGCTGTGGGGACTGATCTACATTGAGAAAAATGACAATTTTAAAGGAAGCCATCCACCTCCCCTCTGCTTAGGCAGGAGGTCCCCAAGCTCCACTGCTACCTGAACCCAGATGATGATATCCTGAGGCCAGATGACGATATCTTCCTGCGGTGGTCCTGAGGGAGTCACACACAGGTGCAGGGCTGGGCAGGAGCACAGCCGGGGAGGAGACTTTCCCTGGTGGAGAGGCCGGCCTGAGATTTCTTCTAATCAGTGATGTCCAGTCCTCTGGCCGGCAGGCAGTGTGCCCTCTCGGCTTGGCATGTGCCACAGCCTTGCCTGCTGTCTTCTGTACCTGCCGCATCTTCTCACCCCGTTCACACCTAGAACCACAGTGCAGCGGATGTGGACCAGCAGCTCGCAGACGGAGCTGACGCCATCAATTCTCTTCTCTGTAATAAGCGCTCGGCATGGCTCCTAGACACCATGCAAATCAATGGACCCTGGATTGAGATTTCTAAGGAATAATGTAAGGGTTTAATAAATTTGCAGAGTGCAAACTGGGCTGGCACTAGTGGGTCTGATTGATTTCTCCTTGAGATGCACGTCTGCACCCAGCTTCCTCTGTGCTTCGCGAGGCACGAGGGATTGGGGGCCATCGGGGCAGAGGGGCAGGCTCTGCTGGGACTTGGAAGCTGTGGCAAGGAGTAAGGCTCACAGCATGGGAGATGTCGGTCATGCCCAGGGCCCAGCTGGCCAGAGCCTGGCACCCTAAAAACCCAGCTAGAGAGAGGAGGTTCTGAATAGATTGCCCCATAGATAAAGGGGCAGGGTGATGTCGCAGGAGCCCTTGAAGGGACTGGGCTCCTCCACAGGGAAAGAGAAGACCAGCGAGAGGAGGGTGAACTTTCTCCCTTCCATTTCATCGAGGCCTCCTGACAACCTGGGAAGGTTGGATTTTGATCCTATTTCACAGATAAACCCCAAGGTTTGGAGACTTTAAATAATGGTGTCAAGGTTGAATAATGAGACTGTGAGCCGGGGTCCGTCGGTCTTGAAGCTTCAGCTCCTTGCTCAGCACGTCCCCGAGAGAAGAATGACCTTGATGTGGAGGTGATGGGTGCACGTGGGAGGAGGCTGTCGCTGACCAGGCCGCAGGTGTGGATGCAGGGAGGCAAGGAGCAGGGGCCGCTTAGGAGGGATGGGTGCTTCTGGGCAGGTGTGAGCAGGTGGGGTGGGCCCTTGCTAGTGATGTGCCAAGGACACTGGATTCTTTTGGATGTCAGCTGCAGTCTTGGAACAGTTGGGCCCTGAGGGACTTCTGGCACTGAGACCCTCAGGCTCTGAGAAGGATCACTGTTTCCTTGGTGAGCAGCTCCCACTCACCTGTTAGCAGGAGCAGTGCCTCCCCACGTAGGGCTCGTACAGTCACGTGGAGGCGGGGTGTGCCTCCTTGGCCCCGACAGCCCCAGCTGCTGTGCCTGGCACCCCAGCCACAACCATGGTCACACGACCCAGGGCTGCTTCCAGCTCTTGACTGGCTGGATGTGGAGGGAGATGAGGCAGGCCCAACCTCAGGATCACCCACATGGTGAATCCCATCTGACAGCTGCCTCTCAGAGGACACAAACTGACACCAGTGGCACCAAGAAGACAGGTAGCGACATGAAGACCTGGGACCATCTCACCCCGGCCAGCAGGCGCTGAGGTGTCAAATGTTTCACAGATAGTTCCCCGCACAGAGTAACACCTCAGAGCCACAGATTCCCTGCTGGGACCTGGGAAAGTGTCCTGATGGTGGGGAACAGCGTGGCAGGACAGCGATGCCGGCATTGGACAAGAGATGGAGGAAGGAAGCCACAAGTGCAGGGGAGCCGACAGGTGGACTGAGCTGCCTTGGCACCTGCAGGAGCATATTAAAACTGAGGGGCGGAGCCATTGCCAGGTGTGTCTGGGAGCCACACACCTGGCAACACAGAGAGGCCCCGGTCTCTGCGGGGCAGACCAGACTGTGCCCTGCAGGCTGAGGGTGTCACTGTGAGAATCAGGCTCTGGAGACATCTGCATGCTTACCATTCTCAAACACATCTGGTCTCTCATGCAAACCTCCCAGCCCTGAGGAAAACCTGGGGCCCTGAGCAGACCCAGGAGCCCTGCGGTGGGAGGGGCAGCTGCCCAATCACCATCACTCCTGTGACCACTGGAGGGCTCACTGATGGGTGTGCTTGCCAGGGACACACCGAGGATCCCATCACACCTCCAGTCACACTGAGGATGCCACTGCACCACCAGTCACACCGAAGATCCCATTGCTCTGCCAGTGCCACCTGCTGCTGGAGCTTCAGAATCCTCATGCGTGGGGCACACAAGGCAGCGTCTTGGTGGGGGTAATGGCACCTGGTTGGCAGAAGGAGGCAGGAGGATTTGCATCCTTGTGAGCCCAGGTGATGCTCCTGGTCCTTCCAGGGACACCCTTTCACATCCTCACTCTGAATGGGTGTGTATGGCCTAAGCAAGGCATAACCACCAAGAGCTTATCCTTCAGAAATGAAGGGCAGGATTACCTCTGGTGACTGCCGAGGGAGGGGCTCTAGTGTGGATGCCAGAAGGGGAGAGGATGAAGATCAGCTGTGGCCCCAACATCAACTGTGATGACAAGGGCTACAGTTGCTCCCCAACCTCGCTCTCCAAAGTAATGCCACAGGAAGAGGGACCCAGGGAACCGTGGAGGAGCTGCCCTCAGTTCCAGACCCCCGGGGACAAGGAGTGGACTGCGGTGGTCCTGCAACATGCCCCTCAGACCTCTGATTGTGGGGACAGACATTGACTGAGGACCCAGCTGCTGGGCTCTGAAATCCATCACCACGGCCACCCCAAGGCCATGCTCGCCATGGCTGCCGACCGCTAATAACAGTGAGACAGGGACGCTAAGGCTGTTGGCTCTGGGGACGTGCTGGGCACCTTGGATGGATGAATTTTGTTCCGAGTCTGACGGCCTTGCCAAACTCTCTTGGAACTGCATTGCAGTGTCCTAGAACTGAAGTCTGAAGTGCTTCCAAACATCTCTCATTCCTTCTCCCTTTCCTGAGGTCAGCCTGGAATTGTGGTGTGACCGCCCTGCTAGCCTCCCCTGACCGCCTCCGCATTTTTGCTCTCAGGTATTGCCCCTAAACATCCCCTGCAGTTGAACAGCAGACCCGGACAGGACTTGCTCCCCTGTAGCTGTGGCGTGTGAGAAGAGATCTCCTCAGGACTTTTTAAAAATTAAAAAATACATTTCCAATTCTTTGTAATTCTTCTGTATTAAAATATAACAGGTATACCAATGAGTGCACATCTGAAGTGCACAGCTCACTGTACTTTATATGCCCACGGAAATTGCATCCAATCAAGACATGGAACTTTGCTAGAACCACAGAGCTAATTCCCAGTCATCACTCCTCCAAAGAAAGCCGCGATTCTGGCCTCTATCACCATAGGTTAATTTGTCCGGTTTTGAATGTTGTTGAATACATTATGTCTTCTTTATGTCTAGAGTCTTTCGGCCTTTGAGATTTAGCCATTGGTTACCTTTAGCAGCCGTTTATTCTTTTAATCATGAGTTGCTTTAGTATTCCGTTGCATGAACAGACTGTAATTTATTTATTCATTCTGTTGTGAAAAGACATTTGGGGTGTTTCCATTTTTGTCTATTATAACAAAATAGTTTGATGCACGGGTATAGGTATATCCACTGACTACATTCCCGTGGGGAGAATTATTGGGTTGTAGAGTATGTGCATGTGTATGTTTTGTTTTGTTTTATTTTATTTTGAGACAGAGTTTCACTCTGTTGTCCAGGCTGGAGTGCAGTGGCGCAATCTCAGCTCACTGCAACCTCCGTCTCCCAGGTTCAAGCGATTCTCCTGCCTCAGCCTTCCAAGTAGCTGGGACTACAGGCATGTGCCTCCAAGCCCAGATAATTTTTGTGTTTTCAGTAGAGACGGTGTTTCACCATGTTGGCCAGGCAGGTCTCGAACTCCTGACCTCAGGCGATCTGCCTGCCTCAGCCTCCTAAAGTGCTGGGATTACAGGCATGAGTCACCACGCCCAGCCATGTTTTGTTTTAATAAATACTGCCAAAAGGTTTTCTAAAGTGGTTGTGCCAATTTAAACTCCTGCCATAGTATGATGGTTCCATTTGCTCCACATCCTTGCCAACACTCTAGGCACATATATATTAATGTATATATTTGAATATATATGAGTACCTATTCATATATATTATTTATGTATATATTTATATATTATGAATTAAATATAAATGTAATTTTAGGTATTTTGACAGGTACATAGTAGAATTTCATTGTGGTTTTACTTTCCGTGGTGATTAATCATATTGGGCACCTTTCATGTACATATTGACATTTGCATATCCTTTTTAATGAATAATACAGTCAATATTTTTCCCATTTTGGGGGAAATGTTGATGTGTTAGAGTTCTTTTTACGTTCTGGATGTGTGTTCTCTGTTGGTTATATGTACTGCAAGTATCTTCTTCCACACTGCAGCTTGCCTTTCACTCTTGTGTATTTTGATAAGTAGATACTATTTATTTTAATAAAGTGTAATCATCAATGTTTTAAATCTTTAGCTAGTTGTTTTTAAATTGTACTTATTTATTGTTTGTCTCCAAATATAACAAACTGCATGAGGAGGGAGTCTTTGTTTGGACATTTCCCTGTCTTCCCGTGTCAGAAACAGAGCCCGGCTCGCAGCAGTTGCTCAATAAATTATTAGTTTTTCTTTTTTTTATTATTACTTTTACTTGACACATAATAATTGAACATATTTATGGGGTCCACTGTGATATTTCCATACAAGCATACAATGTGTAACGGTCAGATCAGGATCATCACCTCAAACGCTTAGGATTTCTTTGTGTTGGGAACATTCAACATCTGCTCTTCTATTTAGCTAGTTATTTGTATGCCCTGTTTAAGAAGTTTTTACCGACCTCAAGTCATACAAATAGTCTCTTTTTCTTTTTCTTTTTTTTTCTGGAAGCTTTTTTGTTTTTGTTTTTCACTTTTAGGCCTATAGTTCATGAGAAATTAAATTCTGTGTATGGGGCTGAACTCTGTGGCTCATGCATATTATCCCAGCACTTTGGGAGGCTGAGGCGGGAGGATTGCATGAGCCCAGGAGTTTGAGACCAGCCTGGCCAATGTGGTGAGACCCCACCTCTACAAAAAATACAAAAATTAATCAGGACTGACGACGTGCCTGTAGCATCAGCCACTCAAGAGGCCAAGAGGGAGGATCGCTTGAGCCCAGCAAGTCAAGGCTGCAGTAAGCATTTCAGCCCAGGTCACAGAATACAACGCTGTCTCAAACAAACAAACAAAATGTGTATGGTGTGAGATAGACACTGAAGTTTATGATATCAAGTATCCAATTGGTACATCACCATTTACTTGAAAAGGTCATTTCTTCCCACTGCATTTCATGATTTTTGTCATAAATCATGTGATCATATGGGTCTGTTTCTGGGCTCTCTGTATTGTTATTCTAGCGAATTGTCTGTTCTTGCTTCTTGTATTTATTTAGGCTTAAAGTAAGTCTTTATATCTGCTAGTGTGTGTCCTTCAACGTGGCAGATTAAAGATGATCACAAATATTTTGGAACTTCACTCATCAGTCTGGAGGACTCAGTGACCACTTGATCAATAGAGAAAGGCAGCAGCAAGGCTGACTCTGTTTCTTGGGGCCAGGCTTTGAGAGACTGGTGGCCTCAACTTCTTGTCTCTTGGGTCTTTTGCTTTTGGAGCTCAGAGACACATTTAATTCTGAGACTACCTGATGAGAGGGAGGTGCCTCGTCAGTCCCCATCCATTTCATCCCTGAGTTGCACAGGTCATTCAAAATGAGGCTGCAAACTCCTGGGATCGGAGACAAGTGCTTCCTATTAAATTTTGCTCCGAAATAAATGATTGTTGTTTTAAGTCACTAAGTTTTGGAGTGGTTTGTGTCATAGTAATAGACAACTGGCTCATGTAATTTTGATTTCCTCTAGATTACCTTGCCTATTCTTCACATTTCTGATTTTATTATGAATTTTAGAACAAACTTGCCAATTTTCATTGAATATCTGCTGAGATTTTGATTAGAATTCCATGGATTCTATAGACTTACCGGGTGAGTTGATATCTTAACAATATTGAAGCTTCCAGTCAATGAACATGGTATATTTCCATGTTTATTTAAGACTTCTTTAATTTCTCCCACTAATATTTGTAGTTTTCTATATAAAGGTCTCACATATACTTTATTATCCTCAGATATATGGTGTTTAAGCATGCTATTTTTATTATATATGATATTACTTTGCATTTTTATTTTTAAATTATTTGTGTCTAGTGTATTTATCATTTCATTTTAATTATATTATAATTTTAATCATAAGAACATAAATTTGGAATTTAATCAGAATTATTTTATGGCCTGGCATATGGTTTATATTAAAATTGTTACTAGCACATTTGAAAAAAGATGTGTTCTTTTTGTGGTTGGGTGCAGTGTTTCATACATGCCAATTAGGTAAATTTTGTTTAAATATTTGATGTCACTATTGTTTTTTTTTATCAGCTTATCCTATTCAGTGGATAAAAGTGAGTTGAAGGCTCCAATCATAGGCGGGGCATAGTGGCTTATGCCTATAATTCCAGCACTTTAGGAGGCCGAAGTGGGCAGATCACCTGAGGTCAGGAGTTTGAGACCAGCCTAGCCAACATGGTGAAACCCCGTCTCTACTAAAAATACAAAAATCAGCTGGGTGTGGTGGTGCACGCCTGTAATCTCAGCTACTTGGGAGGCCGAGGCATGAGAATCACTTGAACCTGGGAGGCGGAGATTTCAGTGAGCTGAGATGCTGCCACTGCACTCCAGCCTGGGCAACAGAGTGGGACTCTGTCTCAAAACAAAAAAACAAACAAAAACCAAAAAACTCCAACTATAATTATGGATTAGTCTTTCTCCTTTTGTTTCTCCTACTTTTTGCTTTTATGTTTTTAGGCTATATTTTAGATGCATGCAAATTTAGGACTTGACCTAGTGGATTGACCAATTTGTCATTATGAAATATCCCCCTTTCTCTCCAGTAGAACTTATTACCCTAAAGTCTACTTTGTCTGATATTTGGATCGCTTTACCAGCTTTCTTTTCATTAGATTTTGCAGCTTTGTTGTGATTAGTTGTTTCCTTTTCTGGTTAAGATGTGTCTCTTATATTTAACTGACAGTTGTTTTCCTAATTTAATCTTATAGTCACTGCTTTTTATTAGGAATATAGCCTATTTATATTTAATGCCATTGATTTTATTTTAGATTTAAATATAACATCTTGATGTTTGATTTTTGTTTGTTTGTTTGTTTTTAGTCTTGCTCTGTTGCCCAGGCTGGAGTGCAGTAGCAAGATCTCAGCTCACTGCAACTTCTGCCTCCTGGGTTTAAATGATTCTCCTGCCTCAGCCTCCTGAGTAGTTGGGATTACAAGCGTGCACTACCATGCCTGGCTAATTTTTGTATTTTTAGTAGAGACAGGGTTTTGTCATGTTGGCCAGGCTCATCTTGAACGCCTGTCCTCAAGTGGCCCACCTGTCTTGGCCTCCCAGAATGCTGGGATTACAGGAGTGAGCCACTGCGTCCGGCTTGGTGTTTGATTTTTGTTGCCCAATTTGTTCACCTTTTTTTCTTTTATTTTGAATTGATATAATTTCATTATTCTATTTTTTGCTCAATTAGTTTGTTAGTAATTTATTTAAAACATTTTAGTCAGTAGTTTTCCTAGAGGTTACAAAATGCATCCTTGACATACTCTTACTAGATTCTACCTTAAATTAGAAGGTATATCATTTTGCAGATAATGTGAGAACTCTGCAACACTTTCACTTTTTTATCCTTCCCAAGTTTATACTATTGTTATCATAATTTTTAATTTATGTTTAAGTTCTAGAAGCCATTTCTATTATTGTTTTAAATATCCAATATTCATTAAGAGTTAACCATATATTTGCACTTTCTCAGTTCTGCTGAAATCATTCTTCTGCCTGGAATTATTTTCCTTCTGCCTGAACAACTTTCTATAGATTTACTTGAGGGTCTGTGATAAATTTGCTCAGTGCTGGTTTGTCTGAAGGATTTTTTATATACCTTAATTTTTGGAGGATATTTGAAGTAGATACAGAATTTTTGTTGGCAGTTATTTTCTTTTAGCATTTAAATATTTTATTCCATCATATTCTAGTTTTAACCATTTCTGGGGGAAAGCTACATTCTTATTATTGCTTCTATGAAGGTAATGTGTCTTTTTCCTAGGGGCCTTTTATTCCTCCACCATCTTCATTTTCCTGCAGTTTTAATATGATATGCCTAGGCGTATTTTTTTATTGTATTCTTTTCAGCTTGGGTATATAGACTATCGCTGTTGTAAAATTCTTAGTGTATCTTCAAATATTGCTCTTGCTCAGTTGTCCTTCTCTCATACTCTTCTGGAAATCCAATTACATTTATGATAGACTTTTCTACCATATTCTATATGTTTATTTTTTCCCTGCAGTTTCAACCCCTTTTTTCTTCTAAGCTATAATCTGAATATTTTCCACTGATGTGTTTTCCAATTCACTAATCCTTTCTTTTGCCACATCCAATCTTCGTTTAAATCAATTTGTGAATTCCTAATTTTATTATATTATATATATTTTTAGTTCTAGGATTTCCAATTGATTACTTTTATAGATTCATCAGCTCTCTGATGAAATTAATATTTTTCCACATTTTCTTGAACTTGATAATCATACTTATTTAAATTCTGTATTTGATGCACCAGACCTGGATCCCCTTTGAGACTGTTTCTACAGTCTGGTCTCTTAGTTTTCTGTCATTTGGTCCTATTTGTTGCCATGCTTGTAATTTTAAATTGAAAGTGCAAAATTTTATTATAGAAAATTTTTAGTTCCCCAAATGAGATGATCATCTTTCAGAGACAACATATATATATATGTGTGTGTGTGTGTATATGTATATACATATATATGTTATCTCTGAAAGACTGTCATATATACACATACACACGTATATATATATGTATGTTTGGCAAACAGATGAATATGGGAAGATCACCATGACCTCTTTAGGGCTGGTCTATTTCAGCTATTTCTTACTTCAAGGGCAGAGAATTTCAGGGGTCTCAACTGAAACGTTAGATTAATACTGGAGCCCCTTTTCCCTGGTGGACTCTGAACTACAATTTTTGCCATTCCAGCTCTGTGGGATTATTGTAATCTCTGTTTAGCCCTTTAGCCTCTTAGAAACTGCCCTCTGCTTGGTTTTGTGAAGTTTCACACTGAATTGTGTGACTTAGGTATCTGAAAATGTCTTGAGGGAAATAGTGCAGAATTCTAGACTCACCTTCCCAGAATTTGCTTTCTTCTGGGATCTTGGCACTTATACAGTGGCTGCTTTGGTAGCCTAAACTTCAATTCCGTCTCCAAATGACCATTGCAAGCTCCAAGCCACTGTTTTATCTGCATGTCCTGTTCTGCTGATCAGCAACTGCTTCAGAGAGAGGAAGGGTGTATACCTGTGGGCTCACTTCCGTGTACTCTCTTCTCTCCAGGACCGTGGCCTCTGAGGTCCCGGCTACCTTGTTTTCCTCTAACACCTTCCAACCCAGCCATTTTCATGCATTGTGTCCAGCTTCTATATACAGGCTGGTTAATTTGAAACGAACTCTGCCATAACCAGAAGGGAAAAGTTCCCCTTTGATTGGATTTTGAATTCATGCTTCCTATGTTTACTTGGTTGTGACTGACTTAAAAATGGCTAAAACTGTGATACTTGTCCCTGAGGCCCCATTTATCTTCTTGCCACCTCCACAGTCTATGACACATAGCTTCTCAGGAGTCTGGGATGGTGTTGGGGAAGCTTTAGAGTGGAGACCATCCAGAATACCAACACCCCTGGAATTCATGCGATTGATCTATGCAGGTTAATAGAGAACTCTATTTACTATGTCTATATTTAGCAGCTAAGGCTTCCTGTGTATGGTACTTAGTCCTTGATGTTAAGTCTGCTCTTCTACACATCCCTGTCTGCCCTACCGCAGGCAATACTACCAATAGTTCAGTGTGTATATTCCACCTCCTCCCTGGGGCTCAGTGTTTCCTCCTATGAAATGAGCAAGTGGAGTTTGGAAATTTGAGATGTATTTTTCCACATACTAATTTTATCTCGGCTTATCCATTGCAAAGGGATCTATTCAAACAGTTTGTTGATTTGAGGCAGGTATTAGACCCAAGTAAGTGGTGTCTTGAACTTCATTGTTATTAGCTCATCCAAGGGAATGTGGTTTCCATGGTTTGGCATCCAACTCGAATAGGATCGGCAATGGGATTATAATTTAATATTTATCAAACCAAGTGTTTGCTTTAATTTTTTTTTTTTTTTTTTGAGACGGAGTCTCGCTCTGCCGCCCAGGCTGGAGTGCAAGTGGCCGGATCTCAGCTCACTGCAAGCTCCGCCTCCTGGGTTTACGCCATTCTCCTGCCTCAGCCTCCCGAGTAGCTGGGACTACAGGCGCCCGCCACGTCGCCCGGCTAGTTTTTTGTATTTTTTAGTAGAGACGGGGTTTCACCGTGTTAGCCAGGATGGTCTCGATCTCCTGACCTCGTGATCCGCCCGTCTCGGCCTCCCAAAGTGCTGGGATTACAGGCTTGAGCCACCGCGCCCGGCCTGCTTTAATTTTTATTGAGAACACAAACGAGTATCTTCCCCCTTGGTCACTGTCTGTTAGTATTTGACTATGGAATGTTAGCATGCGTGTTCCTGGGTCCTTTGAAAAGTAATTATTTCACTCGTAGTTACATTTTCTTTAGTGGAGCCCGTTTGGGAGGAGAGTCTCTTGCTTCTGCAGGTGGCTGCGTACAGCTTACTGAACTGAGTTGCATCACACATCTCCCTGTTCAGAGTCCATCAGTGGCTTCTCACGGCCTAGAATAAAATCGTGGTGCTTTGGCCTGGTATCCCTGGAAGCCTGATCTTGGTGCTAAAGCTCACTGCCTTTTCCCAGATCCTCAGCAAGCCCCTGTCCACTCCAGGGCCTTGGCACAGACTGTCCCCTCCCTCTAGATGCTCCTTCCTTTCCCTTCTCAGAATCAGCTTCTTTATCCCCTCCGCTCTCATTCTCCATAGGACATCCTTCTAAAGGCCCTCTCTGGTCCCCTGAGAGAAAGAAGATACCCTGTCATTCTCTCTCCCACCACCCTGTTCTTTTCCTTTCTAGGATTCATCATAATTGTCATTATGTAAGCGTTTGTATGAATAATTTTAAACCTGTTTTAAAATTTAATATTGAATTGATACAAAAGAACATTTAACATTTTGTGCAAGGAATAATTATAATACAGAGCATGTCTGCATAACCACCCCCAGATTCAACCCTGGAGTGTTGCTCTGAAGCCCCTCTGTGTGCAGCTCCTCCCGGGACTCCTCCCCTCCCTTTCCCTGGAGGTAACCATCACCCTGAATTTTATGTGACTTTCTCTTGCATTTCTTTTTGTTTTACTACTTTATTTATAGTATCCCTAAACCATATAGGTTTAGTTTTGCATGTTTTAAAACTTCATGTAGATGGAATTGCACTGAATATGTTCTTTGGATTCCTGCTCTTCAACTTTACATAATGTTCCTGAGATTCATCCATGTTAATGTATTTAGCAAGAATCAGTGCGTTTTCACCACCATGCTGCATCCTGATGTTTGAGTTAATCACAGACAGTTTATTTCTTCTACAGTTGGTGGACATCTACATTGTTCCCGAGTCTTTTGGTCTCACAAGCAACCCTGCTGACAGTGCTCTTTCCTTCAAAGCTGGGGGTGGGTTTCTCCAATGCCAAACTGTTTTTGATGCTTGATTCCCTCAAAACTGGGCTTCCCTGCTGGCTGACAAGCTCTGTGAGGGCAGTCCCTGATTGCTCCTGATCGCTCCCACTGTATCCTCAGAGCTAGCACTGTGTCCAGGCATCATCTCACTCGATTCTCAACAACTATTGTTGAGTGAATAAATGACTGTGTGGATGACACAATGAATCTCCCTGGTGATCTCATCTGCATTTTCTGCGTCACTAGCCCCGGCCCTGCTGTGTCACGTGAGCTCAGCCTGACCGTTGCTTATTGGCCATCACTGCCTGGATGTCCCCAGGCACCTAACCCTTACCTTGGCTCAACTGTGAGTGGTCATGTCTGCTTGCTTCCTCCTTAACCTCGAGCTGCATCTTTCTAACATGGGAGCTGTTCTTGGTCCTCTTTCTTACCTCCCTCAAATACTTCAAATTGAACCCCAAGTTTTGGGCACTCTAGTCTTTAATATTTTGTTCCTCTGTCCCAGCCAAACTCCTTTCCACCATCTCAGTCCAGTGTTAATCAACTTGGTGAGGACTGCGTTGGTGTCTGCCTGGATTTCAATCCCAGTGCTTGGCCATGCTTGCTTGGAGAGGCGGGTGCAGCCTGGGGCTGGGGGTGTGGGTGGGAGAAAGTCAGGCACTCACACCTTCCGCATGCAGTGCTTCTCCCGCAACTCAGCTGCTGTGTGCCTTGCCACCTTCCTGCGGATCTGGGCACTCCTGGAGCCCAGGTTGGCATGATTCTCTGATACTTGGCTCAATGCCATCCACCAGGGATACTGGCCCGTCCTCAGTGGTTTCAAGCTCCCACAGCACCTGACCTCACTCTGTCTCACTGAGTCTGCTCTATCCTTTATGAGCCAGAGTGTGTCCCCTTGAATTCATATATTGAAGTCCTAACTCCAGTATCTCAGAGCATGATTTTCCATGGAAAATATTTTTTTTTTTAGTTTTTATTTTTTTATTTTTCAATTTGTGTATATTTAGATGGTACTAGTACAGATTTCTTTTTTTTTTTTTTTTTTTTTTGAGGCGGAGTCTCGCTCTGTCGCCCGGACTGGAGTGCAGTGGCCGGATCTCAGCTCACTGCAAGCTCCGCCTCCCGGGTTCACGCCATTCTCCTGCCTCAGCCTCCCGAGCAGCTGGGACTACAGGCGCCCGCCACCTCGCCCAGCTAGTTTTTTGTATTTTTAGTAGAGACGGGGTTTCACCGTGTTAGCCAGGATGGTCTCGATCTCCTGACCTCGTGATCCGCCCGTCTCGGCTTCCCAAAGTGCTGGGATTACAGGCTTGAGCCACCGCTTACATATATCACATATAATGTGTTATGGTGAGGTGTGGGCTATTAGTGTATTTGTCGCCTGAATAGTGAACATTGTCCGCAGTAGGTCATTTTTTAACTCTCACCCCACTCCCGCCCTTAGAAAGAAGGTTTTCATTTATTTATTTAGTTTTCTATGCACTCAACTCCAAGGAGATTGGTTTAAAAAAATAATTTCAACTTTTATTTTAGATTCAAGGGGTTCACGTGCAGGTTTGTTACTTGGGCATATTGCGTGGTGCTGAGGTTTGGAGTATGGAAGGCCCTGTCACCCGGGTAGTGAGCATAGTACCCAGCAGGCAGTTTCTCAGCCCTCGCCCCTCTAGTAGTTCCCAGTACTTTCCCATCTTTATGTCCACATGTACCCAACACTTCGTTCCCCCTCATAAGTGAGAACATGCGGTGTTTTCCCTATTGGTAATTCACTTAGGATAATGGCCTCCAGCTGCATCCATGTTGCTGCAAAGGGCATGATTTTATTCATTTTTATGGCTGAGTAGTATTCCTTGGTGTATATGGACCACACTTTCTTTATCCAGTCCACTTCTGATGGGCACCTAGGTTGGTTCATGTCTTTGCTATGATTGTTTGTAGTGCTGCTGTGAACATGCGAGTACATGTGTCCTTCTAGTAGAATGAATTGTTTGCTTTTTTTCTTTCTTTTTTTTTCTTTTTGAGACAGAGTCCCTCTCTGTCACCCAGGCTGGAGTGCAGTGGTGCTATCTTGGCTCACTTCAACCTCCACTTCTAGGTCCAAGCTATTCACCTGCCTCAGCCTCCCAAGTAGCTGGGATTACAGATACCTGCCCCATGCCCAGCTAAATTTTGTATTTTTAGTAGAGACAGAGTTTCATCATGTTGGCCAGGCTGGTCTTGAGCTCCTGACCTCAGGACATCCACCAGCCTCGGCCTCCCAAAGTGCTGGAATTACAGGCATGAGCCACTGCGCCCGGCCAAATGATCTGTTTATATACCCAGTCGCGGCTAGGTCGAATGGTAGTTTTATTTTAAATTCTTTGAGAAATCTCCGAACTGCTTTCCACAGTGGCTGAGCTAATTTACATTCCCATGAATGGTGCAGAAGCATTTCCTTTTCTCTGCAGCCTTGCCAGCATCTGTTATTTTTTGACTTTTTAATGGTAGCTGTTCTGACTGGTGTGAGATGGTATCTTGCTGGGGTTTTGTTTTGCATTTCTCTGATGACTGATGATGTTGATCATTTCTTCATGTTTGTGGGTCACTTGCACATCTTCTTTGGAGGAGTGTCTGTTTGTGACCTTTGCCCATGTTTTAATTGGATCATTTGTTTTTTGTTTATTGAATTGTTTAAGTTCCTTATAAATTCTGGATATTAAGACTTTTGTCAGATGCATAGTTTGCAGTATTTTCTTTTATTCTGTAGGCTTTCTGTTTACTGTGTTGGCAATTCCCTTTGCTGTGCAAAACCTTCTGAGTTTAATTGTCCCAGTTGTTAATTTTTGTTTTTGTTGCAATCGCTTTTGGGAACTTAGTCATGAAATCTTTGCCAAATATGATGTTGAGAAGGGTATTTTCTAGATTTTCTTCTAGAATTATATAGTTTGAGGTCTTACATTTAAATTTTTAATCTCTGGAGTTAATTTTTGTAGATGATGAGAGGCAGAGACCCACTTTTATTCTTCTGCATGTGGCTGGCCAGTTATATTCAATGAATGACACATTTCAAGTGCTGCTTGATTTTGGTAGTATTTTGTTGAGGATTTTTGTGTCTATTCATCTGGGATGTTGGCCTGTAGTTTTCTTTTTTCATTATATCTTTGCCAAGTTTTGGTATTAGGGTGAGACTGGCTTCATAGAATGAGTTAGGGAGGAGTCCCTTGTCCTTGATTTTTTGGAATGGTTTCAGTAGAATTGATACCAGCTCAGCTGGGCATGATGGTGTACATCTGTAATCCCAGCACTTTGAGAGGTGGAGACTGGCAGACTGCTTGAACCAAAGAGTTCAAGGCCAGCCTGGGCAACATGGCAAAACCCATCTCTACAAAAAATACAAAAATTAGCCAGGTGTAGTGGGACACTCCTGTAGTCCCAGCTACTTGGGAGGTGGGAAGATTGCTTGAGCCTGGGAGGCGGAGGTTGCAGTAAGCAGAGATTGTACCACTGCACTCCAGCCTGGGCAACAGAGTGAGACTCTGCCTCCCGAACAAACAAAAAACCCAACAAAACAAAACAAAACAGAATTGGTACCAGCTCTTCTTCATAAATCTGAATTCAACTGTGAGTCCATGTAGCCCAGGGATTTTTTTTTTTTTTTTTTTTTTTTTTGCTTGGTGGGTAGATTTTTTATTACTGATTTAATTTCAAAACTTGATGTTGGTCTGTTCAGGATTTCAATTTCTTCCCGATTCAATGTTGGGACCTTGTGTGTTTCCAGGAATTTATGCATTTCCTTTATATTTCTGGTTTGTGAGTGTAGATCTACTCATAACTGTCTCTGAGGTTCTTTCGCATTTCTGTGGGATCAGTTGTAATGTCGCCTTTGTCATTTCTGGTTGTATTTGTTTGGAACTTTTCCCCCTTTTGCTTGTTAATCTAGCCAGCATTGTATTGATCTTGTTTATCCTTTCAAATAACCAACTTTTGTTCTTGTTGATTATTTGTATTGATTTTTAGGTCTCACTTTTGTTCAGTTCTGCTCTGATTTTAGTTATTTCTTTCCTTCTAGCTTTGCGTTGGTGTTTGGTTTTTCTAGTCGCTCTAGGTATGATATTAGATTGTTAATTTGAGATCGTTCTAACTTTCTGATGTAGGCATTTAGCACTAGAAACTTTCCTCTTAATATTGCTTTGGGTACAACCCAGAGATTTCAGTATTGAAATCTCAGTACCTGTTTCATTTAGGAAATAAAAACTCAGTACCTGTTTCATTTAGGAAATAAAGTTTTTAAAAATATAATTAAAATTAAACAAGGTCATTAGGGTGGACCCTAACCCAATATGACTGATGCTCTCAAAGAAGAGAGATGAGGACACAGACATGTATAGGGGAACACACATGTGCAGACACAGGGAGAAGGCAGTCATCTGCAAGCCAGAGAGGCCTCAAGAAGGAACCAGCCTTTCTGACGCCTTGATCTCAGACTCCCAGCCTCCAGAACTGTGAGGAAATAAATATCTGTGGTTTAAACCCACACCCAGACTGTGGCACTTTGTTATGGCAGACCGAGTAGGCTCATACTGCCCCTGAGAAGTGGGGCTCTGTCTTAGTGCCTTTATGCCCAACACACATAGACACGCCTAGAGCTATGCTGAATGAGGGAAGGAGCGAGGGTTCGTAACCTTTGGAGTTCTCATCCATTCCAAGGCCGCCTAAGGGGAGGGATTTCCTATCCTCCACGTGGCTTCACCGCCCATGGAGGACACACATGGGCACGGGGTCCTTGCAGGAAGGGCCTTCTCTTTAAGGTGCCACGGAGCCCGCCTCCCTGTCTGGGTGGCCCTGCTCTCTCTGCAAGATAGTTGTAGGGAGATTTGAGGAGCTCCCTGAGAGGCTGAAGGACACTTTAGAAATGTCAGCAGGAGAGCCTCACTTTCCTTTTAATCCATGGAATCAGGAGGGGAGGTAGGAGGAGTGACTGTTCCTCTGTGGTCACATCTAGGTTCCACCATGTACAGTGCTTTTCCTCAGACAAGCCTCTCCTTGTCTCCCAGCCTCAGTTTCCCCTCAGCAAAATGATCATGACCCATATATCTCCCCTAAGACCTCCAACAGTCATGAAAATGATTTGTCAACTGTGGTGTTATCAACAAATGTGCAGTGTGGTGTAGGGTTGGTACTGTGGAAGCTTGGTTCTTGTGCTGGTGCTGAAGGTGAGGCCCAGGGCGGGCAGGGCTGCTGGATGCAGATGGCATGTGTGTGTGCGTGTGTGTGCATGTGAGTGTCAGAGCACAGGAGCCCTTGGTGGCCATGGGGCTGGTGCTTCCCTCCCACCCAGCGGGCCAGGCTGGCTGCAAAGCATTCTCTGCTGAACTCATGAACAAAATCCCGTGACTACCTCAGAGATAGAACAAGGCTGGGGAAGCTGTGTCTTCAGTGCCTGTCTTTGGGTGAGTCTGAGGCTCTGCTGGGCTCAGAGAACATTTTTGGTAAAGGCCCAGACAGGAAATACATTCAGCTTTGCAGGCTGTGCAGTCTCTGCTAAAACTATGCAACTCTACTCTTACAACTGGAAGACAGCCACAGACAGTATGCAAATGAATGAACATTACTGTGTTCCAATAAAACTTTATTTATAAAAGCAGGCAGATTTGGTCCACTGGTTGTAGTTTGCAGACTCCTGTTCTAGGCCAACCTGTTCCATCTACCGCAGAAAATAGTGAGGCTTGGGGTTGGGAGACTCCTCTGGGGCATGAAGGCTCCCCTGGGGTGTGGAGCCCCCCTGCTAGTGCCCCTGACTCTTCCCAGAGCACTGCACTGCTGAGCTCCTGAGGTCCAGCTCCCTCCCCAGCGTGTTCTTCTGTGTGATCTCTCAACACTGGTTGAATTTCATGGATGAAATTTAACTATCATTTGTCCCTAACAGATGATAAGCTCTTTGATGTAAATCGAGTTATCCACTTCCCATGACAAACATATGGAGTATTATTTTTATCTCCATTTTAAATATCAGGAAACTAAGCCCCACAGAGTTACCTTCTAGGATGGTATCTACCCAGTTTTAGATTCTGTGCACTGACAACAGAGTCGTTAGAAGAGGGACATTTGCTCACTTCCAGAGGGAAGGCTGACAGGCCCCCAACCCGACCCCCACTTAGGGTTAGTCCCCCGCTGGCCGACATAAATCCTTGTATTTCAGGATGCCTCACCCACCCTGCAACCAAGGAGGGCCTGCCAGGCCTACTGTCAGTAGCTGGTGACTCACATCCGTGTGTGCAAAAAACTCTCATCTGTTGCCTCCTGGAAAGGGGTGCCAGGGGCTCCCTGTGTTGCTGGCCAGGGTCCCCGGTGGGGATACGGTCCTGCTCTGGGGCTGCATTCCTGCCCAGGTGTCCCGACTCCCCCAAGGATGTGGGTGCAGTGGGCACCTGTGTGTGTGTGCACAGGCCCTTGCATGGGTAGGAGCCTCAGGTACCTGCCTCTGGGCCTCATCCCCCTTACCCACCCCACCTTTGTGCTGTCTGCTGCTGTACCGAGCTTCCAAGCCTTTGTCTTGCTGCGATACTGGGAGGGCAGGATTCCCACATTCCCCTTGAACTTGGTCCTGACACTTGCCATCCTCCAGGCCACAGCTCTGCTCAGGCGCCCTCCACGCGCCTGTGAACAGCCTGCCAGTGCCCACCCCTCCTTGACTGGTGCCCAACTTCTGAAAATGTTTTGATCATGTATGCCATCTGGAGCAGCAGCCACCCTGAGCTTTCATGGTGCTTATGATGGGGACTACCTGGGCAAGGAGCGTGGCCGGGGGTCCCCACTTGGGGCACCAAGTTTCTCTCCATTGTGAGATAATAATGATGGAAACCACATTACGAAGAGAATGGCAACTGACTTTACCAAAATGTTAAATTAAGAAAATGAACATGTTCAGCAAACTGCCTGTGCAATCTCATGTGGTTCTGGGACAGGAAAAGGCGTGCCGGAGGCGATTGCCCACCAGGTTCGTCTTCCCTGCTCCAGGTTCTGCCTGTCCGGTCTGTGCAGAAACAGCCACTTAAAAATGTTTTGAGTTATGAGTGCAAACAGCTGATACCCACCTAGCAACATTTGCACTACGTAATTCCTCAGTCTGGAATGCTCTTATTTTCTCTTTCCATGCCTGACTTGTAATTGTCATTCAGATCTCAGTTTAAGTGTCTTCTTTTTCAGATTTTTATCTGACTCCTTTTTTTTTTTTTTTTTTGACAGAATCTTGTTCTGTCACCCAGGCTGGAGTGCAGTGGCATGATCTTGGCTCACTGCAACCGCCGCCTCCCAGGTTCAAGTGATTCTCCTTCTTCAGCCACCCAAGTAGCTGGGATTACAGGCATGCACTACCATGCCTGGCTAATTTTTGCATTTTTAGCAGAGACGGGGTTTCACCATGTTGACCAGGCTGGTGTCAAACTCCTGACCTCAGGTGATCCACCTGCCTCAGCCTCCCAACGTGCTAGGATTACAGGTGTGAGCCTCTACGCCTGGCCTATGACTCTTTTCTATAATAGCCAGGCAGCACTATCATATCACCCCTTTTAATTCTCTGACACTGGTATGTCTGTTCCTCTCCCTTTCTCTCCTATTCAATTGATCGTAAGCTTCATGAAGCAAGGGCCTTTGCTGTTTTTGTTCATGTTGGATCATGCTGGGTTATGCTGGGTCTCCAGTGTTTGTAATGGCTCCTATAACATCGCGGGCACCCAACACACACTTGGTGGGTAAATCAATGAACGGCAGATAAGTCTGTCTCTTCTCACAGTGGCTCAAGGTTCAGATCTTAGGTGAGTGTATGGTCAGCTGCCTCTCCGCAGCTCCATTTAGCTCCAGTCTTTTTGTTTGTTTGTTTGTTTGTTTTTTGTTTTTTGAGATGGAGTTTCACTCTTGTTGCCCACGCTGGAGTGCAATGGTACCATCTCGTCTCACTGCAACCTCCGCCTCCCTGATTCAAGTGATTCTCCTGCCTCAGCCTCCGAAGTAGCTGGGATTACAGGTGCCTGCCACCACGCCCAGATCATTTTTTGTATTTTTAGTAGAGAGGGGGTTTCACTACGTTGGCCAGGCTGGTCTCGAACTCCTGACCTCAGGTGATCTGCCCACCTTGGCCTCTCAAACTGCTAGGATTACAAGCATGAGCCACCTCGCCCAGCCTAACTCCAGTCTTAACTGCAAACATTTTATGACAATTCTTTCTGCTGCCAGTGCTCTTAGGAAATGGTGGTTCCAACAGTCACTGAAGCAGCATCTCTCTTCAGTGCAGTGGTTCTGCTGTTTGCTTGGAGAGATTTGTGAATGATTTGGTGTTTTGTGGTGAGAGGGATGGAGTGGGAGGAGAAGAGCCATGTGCAGGAGTCATTGAACTTCATGGTAACTTGTGAAGTTATTAAATTATAAGATTAAATGTCTCTTGGGGTTGAGGCAGGTCATGTATTTAAGATTCACTCTCCAGAAAGGACCAGGCAAACGATCGCTCTTGAAGGCTGTCTTAGCATCACAGGTTCTGTAGCCAGCAGCCCAGTCACATATTTGATAGATATTGCCAATGGATTGACTAATCCAGCTAATCTTCAGTGAATTCCCACTCTATTCAAGGTATGTGTGGATGTTGGGGGTACAGTGATGGACAAACTACAGACAGTTAATGAGAATTTTGAGGTTTAACAACAGATTATTTTTTTACATAAAGAATACACAGTGTAACCTATTTACACACTAATATTAAGAAAAAAATAACTTGAAGCAATATTGAAAGACACAGCACCATGGCACCAATCTCGTTTTCCTCCCTTTCGATGTGGATGTCTTCTAGGGGGCAGCGTGGCTCTGTCCTGGGTCTCTTACCTACTGGCCACGGGCCAGTAGCCAATGAGTTAACCCAGTTCTATTTCACCATCTGCTAAATGGCACTGGCTTGTGTGTTTCACAGAATCCATATGAGAAGCTAAATAATAATCCATGTAAAACCCATATACAATACTCAGTCTATAGAAAAGTGAATTTTAAGATTATTGAGATGTCTTACTTTATTCATGAATTTATCTCCCAGATTGTGAGGAAATAGTTTTCCACCACCCAGAATTTTATGTTTGAAACGTCAGAAACCCTCCAGAGAGCACGGGTTGCCCAGGCGACTGTAGTACAGCATCAAGGCACCCTCGAGTTGGCAAGACCCAGGCTTGCTGTGTCTGAGAAGCACAAGGTTCCACTTCCCAGTCACGGTGGTTTTCAGCTGTTTCTACTCTTAAGTCAGAACAGAGATGTGGGAAAAACCCCTGCTTTTCTGTTTCTTTTCCCCAACGCAGCCTCCTCCAGCCTCCAGTGGAGGCGTTTCCATGGATGACCACTTGGAACTATTTTTCACATAACACTTACTTTATTTAAAAAAAAAAATATTTAAATGGCTTTCCTTTTCTACTGACGGTGGCCTTCGTGTGAATGCTCCTTTGGGGACCACACTGATCATTAACACACCTTTGAGGTTTCTTTATTTTGTCTCTGAAACGTGGCTTCTTAAAAACTTTACACTTTTTCTCTCATGAGCATTTTAACACATTTAAAAAATAACAGAACAGTTTTAAAAAACCCCACAGTTTCACACAGGCTTCTTCTCACTGAATCATGTTTCATCTTTTCCCTTGGCACAACCGAAGGGAAGGTTAATTTAAAACAGCTGAGAGTGACGTCATGTCACATGCTGACACCTCTTTCTCTTTTTCTTTTTCTTTATTTTTTTTGTTGTTCTGCCAGGAAAGAAAAGAGGTTCACCTCAGGCTGCTCAGAAAGAAGGTGTTCCAGGAAGGCCAGAACAGGGAGGCTGCTCTGGAAAAACAAAGAAGAGGTTGGCAGGCCCTAGAACGGAGGAGAAGTTAGACCCTGGGAATCCAAGATGCTGCAACGTCAGGCAGCTGGTCCCCAGCAAGGCTGGCACGTGGAAACCTCAAGGAGAAAAGTGATTCATAACCAAAGCAGAGCTCCCACAGCGACGCTGAGCAGACATGGAACTATTTTTCACATAACACTTACTTTATTTTAAAAAAAAATTTTAAATGACTTTCCTTTGCATGGATTCTCTGTTTCTCTTGCTCTGGTTCTGCAAGCCATGTGGAGTGGTGGCCAAGAGTCAGTCCCGTTCTCTATTTTTCTGTTGTTGTTATCTTTCTGAGTTGATCAACAACTGAGGGAATTGAAGAAATTCACCCAGGTGGCTCCTGTCTGGTGCGTCACTCCACCCCATTCCAACAGATTTGTAGGGTACTTAACTGTGGAGCCTGGCATTCTCCAGATGCCCCAGTAGGGAGGATTACTTGGCTCCCTCCAGCAGACAGCCTTGTGGAACGCTCAGAGCAGAAGTGAGTCCCTGCAGCAGGCCCTGTGCACGGAGGCAAGCCAGGAGGTGGTGGAGCTTTATGCATCCATCATCAGCATTAGAGATACAGCCAGGGGCAGGGCTCCTTCCCCTAGAACCACGCATGGTGGACTATTTGTCCCCAAGTGTGATCTTTGCCTGCAAGGTTCCTGCTGCTGTGGCACTCAGACCTTCATCTATATCTTCCTCAGGAATTCTGTAAACTACCAAATAGTTTTATAAATAACCCCTTCCTACCCAAGCTAGTTAGAGTGAATATTGTAGGCTGCAACTAAGAACAGTCACCAATTTAATCACTTTACTAATTTTAACAATGGCCCCTCAAACAGGGGTTTGCTCCATTCCTCCATTTCCAGAGGAGGAAGTTGATGGGCTGATGGAGGTAGGTGAATATCATTGGTTGATGTTGAATAGACCAAAGCTCTTATTATTACTAGTATTAAAATATTTACTCTGAAGTTATTTATATATTTCAGAACTTGTTTAATTAAAGACTGATGTTACAGGTTCATTGAATAAATAAATCTGGTTATTTACCGATCCACTGGATCCAACTAAATAGTTGGGCCACAGATTGTCTGATGGTGATGATAACCAGTAAGCACCTTTTTAGAGAAAGCCTGTTGCTGTCTGCCCCAGCATTTGACTAATGGCAGGAACAGCTCTGAGTACTACACCAGGCCTGAATTTGACCTGTGAGAACGAATGTGCAGCTTACTGCATGGGAACTGGAAATATTTAAGGACCTACTCTAGTGGGCACACAGTGAATTCCTGGTAGGTCCCAGTGAGAATTTACCATCTCAGTTGCTAGTGGATTATTTCTCACCCATGAAGGACTTCATTCTGTTTCTTAAGAGAAAATTCCTCCCCACTGAAAGTAAGGATTCGTTAGTAAAATCCATTCTAGTTGACAGCTCCTGTTTCCTTCTCAAGAGGAAGGGAGGATGCAGATGGGTGTGAAGGCTTCAGTCCTAGGGCAGACTTTTTGTAACTTACTATGGTACAACAACTTACTATGTTGCCCCTTTGCTGTCACCCAAACTTGGAAAGGAATTGGACATTTCTGGTTTTTCATATTTATAGTAAAAGAAAATCCACCAAGTTTATCCCTAGAGAGGACTTATGTGACCACTGCCCATGCATAGACAACTGGAGTCCCTCGATTGGACCCACGAAAGAGAGAAATCCGTTTTGCAGACTGTGTATGGCCTGGAACCAGGAAGGGCAGAGGCTGTGGGTGCGTTTCCCTCCATGCAAGGGGATGCAGCCTGGGAGCTGCGTTGCATCATCACGTCTCTCAAGTTGCGCAGAAAGCACGGAACTCCTTTCTGCCTGGATTTTGGAAGGAACCAGTGGACAAATTTAATCTGATGAAGACATTGTGAGGTTAATTTTAGGTTTCAAATACTTTCTTTTGTAAAAATTGTGAGTATTCATTAATTTCCAGAAAGGGTGCCTGGTACTGAGGACACACAGGCCAAAACAACATGTCCCTGGACTCTTGGAGGTGGGGTGTAACCAGAAAGCCATTGCAACCTCTGTGAAAGAAAATGAAGCCTTCATTCCAGGTAAATCTCTGCATTGCGTTCTGAAGGACGTGCAGCCCCTTTCTTCTATTACACTTTCTCTAAGGACTGTGATTCATTGCTTAGCCATTCTGTGTTCCGTATCCTCAGGTTGTTATCCCAGGCTGTCCTCTGTCATCTCTCCCTGGAGAAGGTGGGTCCTTATTGCAGCCACCTGTGGAGCCACTTTGGCCTGGGATGAGCTACTCACCAGCACACCCAGCCCATCTTAGATCTCTGGGATCCCAGACCAAATGGAGGCAGCTCTTGAACAGTCCCTGGAGATAATCCCTCTCTATTTTTCCTATTTCCAAGGCTCCATGAACCTTCACATAGAATCTGTCTGGTGAGCATAATACATGCCGCAGCTGAAAACCTTCTGAAGATGCAACACATCGTTGCGGGTGATTGAGCTTCATATTGTTTTGCCAATTCTCGAACAAACGGCCAGACTCGTTTGGAACTCGCTTTCCTTTGTTGTTTAATAAAGCAGCAATTATATATCGTGCGAGATAATGGAATGGTTGAATGCAAACTTGAATTATTTTATTTTATGGAGTCTTAGATTTGTAATGTGGAGCTCCCAAATACCAAATGGTTGCTGAGATTTAATGGGACCTGTTGTGGGGAGTGAGAGTTGTAATTCTCCCATTCGCACAACAAAGGCCGGCTGTTCTGAAGTTTAGCATTTATCAAGTTAGAAAACACCCTCCTGACACCGCGGGAGATCCATGCCTTGGCTCCTTCTTATTTCTCTGCTCTATTTTCTTATGGCTGTCTTTGCTTGAGCCCTGGAGAAGAATGGTTCACCTTTTCAAGTTTCTTTATTAAAGTCATCATTGTTTACCGTCAACCTGAGCTGAGACCGTGGCAGCGCTATAGGGCTGCTTCTGGACAGTGTGGAGGTTCTTGGCCCCAGCCCATGTCCTGGGTCCTCCTCACCTCCCACCTTCCCCAGGCACACCCTCCTGGGGCCACCATCAGAAACTGCCAGCCCAGGGCAGGAGCTTGTGAGTCAAACCCAGTTCTAAAGTGGGTTATGTGTGTAATGTGCCGCTAAGAATATCTAAAGAATTAGGTTCCTATCCCTGTCATGACAGCATTCTCAGTTGCCAGCATCCAAATGTGCTTTTCAGAGTAGGAGGGGAAGGGTGGACTTGGAGCTGGCGTCCCAGGGAGTTGTTCTGAATGTGAATCTGACCCGGCCTGTGGGTCACGGTGGAGACAAGTTCAGGAACCGGCATGCTGGGGAGGCAATGGAGATGGACAGCCCAGCCTGGCCTCGATGCCCAAATCCATCCCTCTGGTTCAAGGGCCTTTTCTCGTCACCTCATGCCCATCACACAGGCTGTGAGTACATCCTCTTCCTCCCTGCAGCATTGGCTTAGTCTTTCTGTACTGCTGAAACAAAATGTCATAAACCGAGTGGCTTATACATAGCAGTAATTTATTTTTCAGTCTGGAGGCTGGGAGGTCCCAGATGAAAGCATCAGCAGATTTGGCGTCTGGTGAGGGCCCAAATTCTCATAGATGGCACCGTTTTACTGCGTCCTCACATGGTGGAACTGACAGCCATGCTCCCTTGGGACTCTTCATAAGGGACAATCTTATTCATAAGCCTCCTCTCCAGCGGCCTGATCACCTTCCGAGGGTCCCACCTCTTAATACCATCACCTTGGGGGTGAGGACGTCAACCTATGAACACTGAGGGGAAGCAAACCTTCAGACCACAGTGTCTGGTCAGCATCACTCTCTTTAGCTTCCACTTTGGTGGCTTGCATCTTGGACTCACAGTTTCCTACAATGATGTTTTGCTTTTTGACTTCACCCTGACCATGGTCATCTCTTGTTCCTGACATTGCCTGTGCTGGATGGAGCATGTCTTAGTTTTGAGTGTCTCCAGAGGAGCCTGAGGTGAGGAATGGTGTGTGCAGCTTATCTGGAAGGTGCAGGGACCCCAGCAAGGAGGTGGGGAGTGATTTGGGGAAGGCACAGTGACCCTCCAGGGGGAGCAGTGGAAGCACAGAGGGCAATTGGACCTTAATCTTTTGGGGGAAGTTCTAGGAAAAAGAACTGCATTGGTGAGGGAGCTGGGGTATTTATGCTCCCACACCTGTCCATCATTGGTCACGTGCTGCCCTGGGACACATTCATTTATTCTCCATGAGCACCTCAAAAGGCCCTTCTCTGTGTTAGGGGCACAAGCTCCCCTGTCTAGCCTGAGATAGACCTGGTGTTCTCAGCCCACCTACAGAGCCAGGAGAATCAACAGGTCACCACTCAGGACTGCATCCCCCTCCGGCTCAGCTTCCCAACTGGGCTCATGCCCCAGTGTGTGCTAGAGGGGTTTTACCTCATCTTCCAGTGTGCAGCTTGTGGTGCCAATGGGTGAGTGTGGGTCTCTGAAAAGTCCACTTTCACCACAGAGGGTCCTGAGTGGCTCCAGGCTCTGGGTTCAGTTCCAAGCTCCTCCCTCCCCAGTGAGACTGTCTTCTCACTACCATGCCCAGGTGTGGTGACATTGGCCACTTCTTAGGCTTCTTGGAGGGTTGAGCTGTATTTGTGTCACATATAAGGTGATATAATGCACACACATTATTATTTTTATTAATACTTTGACTTCTGAGCTGCCTGCCCTTTGCAAAGTCAGCAAGAGGTGGCCTGTGGTTGTCAGCCTTCAGTATGGCATCCATTCCCCCACCCCCTGAGTGGCTCGCAGGGATGATCTATGACTGAGGGCAATGGGATGTCACTTCTATGACTACATTGCAGAAGATACATCTGAGATGCCCTCTCACCTTCCTGACTCCCTCATGTTAGGGGAAGATAACTGTCAAGAAGTCCACAGAGTAAGGACCCAAGCCCTCCTGCAAACAGTCATGTGTGTGACTTGGAATTGGATTTCCCAGCTGCAGTTGAGCCCTCAGATGACAGCAGCTGCTGCTGACAGCTTGATGGAAACTTCATGAGAAACCCTGAGCCAACATCACCCAGCTCAGCCATTTCCAAGACCCCCAACCCTTAGAAACTCTGTGAGATAACAAGGATTTGCTGTTTGGAGCCACCAGGTTTTTGAAAAATGTGTTATGCAGCAATAGATAACTGAGACATGGCCCCAACGATGATGGATTCCAACTATGACTCACCATCTCATAAGCAAGCAGTCTATTAGAAGGTCAAGGTCCCACAGGAGCATGTCATGCAGGCCCTATCCTCATCCTGCTGTCCCCTGAAGCCTTGCCTCTGGATAATGATCCCCTCACTACTCACTGGGGTCCTTCTGCACCAGCTGCCATTTTCCAGCATGCCCCCTCCTCAACCTCCTGTGCCTTTGCTGGTCCCAGAGCTGGGATGCAGGTGTCTGTCTGACACCCTTCCAAGCCCCTCTGAGCCCACTCTCTTCACCTAAGGAGAACTCCCAGGAGACTCAGGCAGAGTTATCAGCCTTGGCCACTGAGATCCCACAGCACATTGTGCAGACTCAATGGTACCAGGTCTCCTGTGGAGAAGACAGTATGAGAGTGGACTTTACATGGGCTCCTGTTACCCCTGACTCATGGTGTTTATGCCTGTTTAGTCTTCAGAGAAGCAGATTCTTCCACAGTTGAGCCTCAGATGAGACTACAGCCCTAGCTGACATCTTGATTGCAGCCTCGTGGGATGCAAAGCTAAGCTGTGGCACCTGACTCACAGAAATGTTGAGATCATAAATATGTGTTGCTGAAGCTGCTAAATGTGTAGAGCTTATTATGCTACATAATTAATACAATGCCTTATCGAAGCTGCAAAGATAGTTAAAAAAAATAACAGTAGCCAGCACATTCTCCTTCAGTCTTTTGCATGTCACCTTCTGGCACAGTTGAAGTGACACAATTTTACACAGCTTGTCACAGTCATTAGGAGCAGGTGTCCCTGTAAATCCGAGCTCAGACTCCAGATCCCAATGTGTGCAGCTTTGTCTCTTTGTGGTAGGAACACCTTGGTCATAACTACATTCTCTAAGCCTTCATCTTCCCATTGGTACAATGTGCACAAGAATGCTGCTCACTTTGTGGGGTTACTGAAATGATGATCTGAGTTAAGTGCTTACAACATTGCTGGGAAAATAATAGTAACTCATTCAGTATCTGTTGAATAGTCTCCTTCTTATTTCTGTAGTCTCATAGTATCTGTGGGGGGAGGGTAATGACTCTGGGAGCTGCCATTCTTAAACATTGAGAAGGAAGCCCAGAGATTCTTTGGGGTGACTCAGGTGCTCAGAGGGGAGGCAGGGAGAGCTGGGTATCTGTGCTCAGGGTCTGGTCTGACAGAGGTCAAGGATGCTTGCCTCTTGGCTCTTCCTTCACAGCTCTCTCAGCTCAAATGAACCCCTTCTTTCCCTGCAGCTGGTGCCTGCAAGTCCAAGTGGGTGAGACTCAGAGGCTGACAGAACACAGCTCTGTCCTCTTGTGGTTCCCAGGGAGTCCCACACCCTCCTCCTGGAAATCAAATGCCCAGAAAACTGACTGGAGGAGCCACTGGCAACCAAATGAGGCAATGACATTTTTAAGCAATGTAAGTAACTGAATTGCCTGTGAATGTTAGAGACAAGCTTATATGAAAAGTTGGTGCAAGAGCTATAATCAAAATGATTACAAGGTATAACAAGAAGACAAAAGTCACAGAGCCAGAAATTAAGGACACTAAACAAAGAAACAAACAGCCAACCATCGGCCTGCAAATAGCATGGTTCAGAGCCGCTGTCTAAACAGTGTCGCGCCTTGGGAAAAAGTCCCTGGATGCCTGGTGGGGAAAGCTTATTGCTAGAATGTGCTTAGCCCAATGGAAACAGAAATGTTCTCCACATTGAACTAGGGTGGGAAAGTAAACTGAGGAGTTGTTTATCTGCCTGACATGCTGGCCAAGCCACTCTAAGTGACCCAAAACATGAGCAGGAGACTTGGGCAGGTCAGACAGCCCCTCTGTACCATCGGAACACACAGCCTGTAGGCACCAGGGAAGCAGAGGTGTCAGAGTCCTTTCCTTGCTGTTCTTATCAGTGCAATGGAGATCCCCTGCTGTGTCCCATCTCCCACCCCAGACTCCCCTAAGGATAGACCCTCCATCTTCTACCAGGTGCAGATTCAGCCCAGCACATGGGAGGAGACCTGCACTGGGAATCCCAGGTTGTAGCTCAGAGTGCAGGCACCGTCCTGTGTGAGCTCAGTCAAGTCGCTGTATCACTGTGGGCCTTGCCTTCCTTACTGGCAAGACTGGGGGGCTGAGTTCCATCTGCTTTATTCAGCATGGAGTCTGGAACCTGAGGGTGTCATCTGCTCTCAGGCTTCCTGTGGGGGATTTCGACTTCCAACTCCCAACCTCGATGGTGTGACAGCAACTTCAGCCCTCGGCCCCGCTCTGAAGGAAGCACATTTTCCTCTCTCCCTCCAAATTACAGACCTTATCATACCTCCTGAGTCACATTGTAGAACGTTTCCCTTAGTACAGCCACCGGAAATTTTTAATTTAGTCATTTATAAATATATCATGCATGAGGTTCACTCTGACATTCTGATCCTCTTCTACTCTCCTAGTGTCCAGTGGGTTAGGAAAGGTGCACAGCCGTGAGGAGCACGAGGCCATGGGACTCAGTGACTTGGTCCGAGTAAGGCAAGGCCTGGACTGCAACTCAGGACCTGCTACGGGAGTGAATTGGTGACCCATGCCCTGCATTTCCCCTTGTAAGTCTGACTTGAGAACTAAAAATAAAATCCTAAGCACCCCAACCATGGAAAAGACCCCCATCTTGGCCAAGGGGACCCCAGGAAAACCTTAATATTGAGTTCCCAGCCATGACATGCTTCTTTTACCCCCTCCCTTTTGTGGTTTAGACACAACAACTGATCAGCATTAGTGTTAAAATAGAGATAATAAGGTTGGTGGATGGGCCGGGCACGGTAGCTCATGCCCGTAATCCCAGCACTTTGGGAGGCTGACAGGGGCAGATCACCTGAGGTCAGGAGTTCGAGACCAGCCTGACCAATATGGTGAAATCCCATCTCTACTAAAAATACAAATATTAGCTAGGCATGGTGGTGGGTGCCTGTAATCCCAGCTATTCAGGAGGCTGAGGCAAGAGAATCTCTTGAACCCGGGAGGTGGAGGATGCAGTGAGCTGAGATCATGCCACTGCACTCCAACCTGGGTGATCCAGTGAGACTCCACCTCAAAAGAAAAAAAAGAAATACTAGTGGATGGACTCTTTGTGTCAAGATATCAAATTGTACACAGAATCTAAGATCATGACAGGCAAAGCCTGTCACACACCCTACACTTAAAAAATAAACTGTTCTAACTGCCTCGAGATTTTTTCACTTTTCTCTAGCAGCTAAAGGCACAGTGACCTTGAGGTAAACATTATACCAGGGGCAGGTCATCCCCTGCCAGACACTGACTCTCTGACCCCCTGCTCTACCAGACCATGGCTGTGATTGGACAAGAGACTCATTTCAGTAACATTCTCCTAGTATCAGACCACTGACCAGGGACTGGTTCTGGTGGTTACAGAGGCTACCCATGGAGTTGCTTTCCTGTCCCTGCTTCACCTTTGGATGTACAGGGCCTAATTGTAATGCATTTTGATGTCTCCGTCCCACAGTGAACGTGTGTTGCATGTCACATGCATGTTTGTTCAATGCTATTCATCAGGACCCCATTGATGAATGCTCATGGCTCTTCCTGCAGCCTGTTGCATGTGTGTGTTCAGCCAATCTCTTCAGCATGAAGCATATGCCCCACCCCACCTGCTCCTTTGAAGTGCCTGCTTTTGAGTCTCTCTGCTGGAGGCTACATTTCCCAGCCTGTCAGGATGGCTACCTTGCAGCCTGTAAACCTTTATAAGAAATAAAATCTCCTTTCTAACTTTATACATTTGCGATTTTATTTTTGGTTGGCATGCATTTTGATATTTATGGGGTAGACCCATTCCAGGGTCCTGGGGGTCTGGTCACACACCTTCAGCTCCACTAGTTTCCAACACAAGACCCAGAATCAAGCCTCCCGCTCCTAGCCCTGGCACTCCGGGCTTGTGCTTAGGTGTGGAATTTCCCCTGCAGGTCATTGTCAACTGCCTCTCACCACTGGCTCAGGAATCTCAGATTGTATTTGGTACAAGCAGACCCTGAGATGCAGCATGCAAGTGAGAAATTCACCTAAAAAGTGGCCTCTGGAGAAACTGACAACATTGAGGGGAAGCAGGGAAGGGGAGGGGAGGAAGTTAGAGAGGGCAATCTCAGGTGGAGACCCAACCTCAGCCTGGTTCTGTGGGAGCTCTGGAGGGAGAATTGTACCTTGGAGTGTGTCCTGCTTCCAGGTTAGAAAGCAAGGCCTCCAAACCCCTGCACCTGTTGTCAGTGGCTGACTGTGGACATGAACTCCTGGATACACACTTCCAGGAGTTCTCTGGAGTTCATAGGCACAAAGCCTTTGGAAGCAAAGTGCACAGAAGTCAGGGGCCAGGGTCTCAGAGAATAGAGTATGGGGCCACTGGGTGATGAGCCAACAGCATCTGCCACCTGGATTCACTGTGGGCTGGACACTAACGCCAGGCCACAGATCCTGCCTCCTTTTTTTTTCTCTTCATTGACCTTATAAACATGAATAACCCGACACTCCTAAAGACCTTCGCCAGTGATTAAAAGTAGCTTCTCTTTGCTAGTGAGGAATCCCTAAAATTGTGAACTGAAGGCGAACTTGTCATAGCAAAATGCTCCAAAAGGCAAGGAATCAAACTATTTTTGTTTTCTGTCCACAACAGTGGCTGAACATAAGCCTGATCCATAGCACAGCACCCGGCAAATCAACGCTCAACCTAACCCCAGTCATCACTGTGCATGAGTACTCACCTAACTGCTTCCTGATGGCACCATGGTGCTGATGTCAGGAGGAAGTTCGGCTGGGAGTGGGCAGGGGTCTTGTCCAAAAACTAATTGTGAGCTGGCAGGAGTGGGGGCCTAACCCAGCCCCACAGTGCCCACAGAGCCGCCTTGGACCTAGAACTTCAATGAGCTCTCAGATCTGCAACTCCATCTCTCCAGGGTCAGAGCCAATCCTGTGTGAATTGCAGTGTGGGAATCTTGGAGGGCTTCTGCAGGGGGTGATGTTTGAACTCTGCCATGAGATGTAGCAGTAACCAGTATGTGGGAAGAGGGGCCTTCCAGGCCGGGGAATGCATGTGACCTATCACAGAAGTGGGTTTCCTTGGATCTCTGGTGCATGGATCTTCACCAGGGAGAGGCAGAACCATAGGCGATCCCAGGGCCTCGAGCCCTGTGCTGAGGAGAGTGGACTCTGTTCTGTAGGAAACAGGGATCCATGTTCGGTGTCTGAGGAACAGAGGAAAGCAGTGTGACCCACAGGCGGAGAAATGATTATGTATGCAACTTCAGCTCGAAGATGGAGAAACTGCACGCGAAGTGCTGACAATAATTATGTTAATGATATCATGGGCTACATAATAGCTCCCAAATGTTCTGGGAAGAAATTACATATCCAGACAGGTTCAAGCCCTTAAAAGTTAATTATACCAAATCTGAGATCCTCAATATAGGGCCTTCCCGTGTTTAGAGAGGGTAATGGCAAACACAGAAAGATTTTTAATCTAACATAGACCCATCCTTCAAATTACTATATCTAAGAGACGTTGTAGTTCCCCTGCAGTAAACATTCTTGAGGTTAATTGCCCTCCAGTGAAGAGTCAATTAGAAAAGGAAGCTCTCATCTTCCTTGTTCAACTAAGCAGATTAAAACAAACATCTCAGACCCCAGCTCAAATCAGGTTTGCAAAATAACACAGTTGTCTATTTCAATGTTTGTTAAAAAGAATCACTGGAAATGTCATGGGGAGTTGGACTGCAGAGTGGTCTGGGGCTTTCTGAGGCCCACACAGTGGGTCTGCACCCTCTGCCCGCAGCCTGGCACTGCCTGGTATGAGTTTGATCCTGGAGCCCCTCTGCCAACTTCACTCCCCACCTCTTTGGCCAGTGGTCCGGGGGTCCTTATTCTCCCCCACATTCTTGCCCTTGCTCCTTTCTTCCACACACTCTTGGCCAACTTCTTCATCTCCTTGGGTTTTGGGGATTCTGTGTGTCCCCTCAGGTAGGCCGGCATCCTTGGCCAGCCATCGTGACAGCTGGCTGCTGTTGGCTACAGCCTTCAATGCACATTCACGTGCAGGGAAAGCGCTTTCCCCTGTTATGGGATCTTTGCGGACTTTGTTCCAAGGGAAATGGGAGCCATGGCATTTGAGGGCAGAGCCAGGCCACCGGGTAACCATGGATGGAGATAAGGGGGACAGCAATGGGTGTGAGAAGGGGTGATTGTCAGAGTGGTTGTACAAGGTCTCCTCCACCATGGAGATTGTGCAGGTGCATGGGAGGGTGCGTGTAGGGTGTATGTTGGGTGTGTAGGGTGGGAGGGGCATGGGGTATGTCGGGTTTGTGTGGTCAGTGTGAGGGGATGTGTGGTGTGGGGTGTGAGAGGTTTCTGTAGGGTGTGTAAAGTGTAGGTGGGGTAAGATGTCTGCTCACTGTGAGAATGTGTGGTGTGTGATTGTGTGTGAGGTCTGTGTGATTGTGTGTCATGTTTGTGCATGCATGTGGTATGTGTGGCGTGTGATTGTGGTGTGTGTCTGTGTGGGGTGTGTGAGGTGTTTCTGGTACGTGTGTATATGTAGGGTGTATGGGTTGGTGGTATGTGTGTTTGTGGTGTGTATGTGTAGTGTGTGTTATTGTGTGTGGTGCATGGGGTGTGTGTGGTTGTGTATCATGTGTATGTGTGTGCTGTGTGTGATTGTGTGTGATGTGTATGTGTGTGGTGTGTGAGGTGTGTGTGATTGTGTCATGTTTGTGCCTGTGTGTGGGGTGTGTGTGATTATAGTGTGTATGGGTGGGGTGTGTGGGGCTTGTGTGGTATGTGATTGCCGTGTGTTTGTATGAGTGTGGTGTGATTGTGTGTGGTGTGTATGTGTGGGCTGTATGGTGTGTTTGTGGTATGTATGATTGTGGAGTGTGTGTATGTGTAGTGTGTGTTATTGTGTGTGGTTTGTGAAGTGTGTGTGGTGTGATTGTGTGTGGTGTGATGGTGTGTGGTGTGTATGTGTGGGGTCTGTGTGATTGCGTGTCATGTGTATGTGTGTGGTATATGTGACTGTGTATGGTGTGTGTGTGTGGTATGTGTGTGCTGTGTGAGGTGTGTGTGATCGTGTGTGTCATGTTTGTGCATGTGTGTGGTGTGTGGTGTGTGTGAGATTGTGTGTGCATATATGTGATTGTATGTGGTGTGTGTGTGTGGGATGTGTGGGGTATGTGTGGTATTCTGCAATTGTGTGTCATGTGTTTGTATGAGTGTGGTGTGTGATTGTGTGTGGTGTGATTCTGTGTGTGGTGTGTGTGGTTGTGTGTGGGGTGTGTGCGGTGTGTGTGACTGTGTGTGGTGTGTGTGATCGTGTGTGGTGCGTGTGATTGTGTGGTGTGTGTGATTCTGTGTGTGGTGTGTGTGGTTGTGTGTGTGGGGAGTGTGCGGTCTGTGTGACTGTGTGTGGTGTGTGTGATTTTGTGTGCTGCATGTGATTGTGTGGTGTGTGTGGTTGTGTGTGTGGTGTGTGTGTGACTGTGCGTGTGCAGTGTGTGTGACTGTGTGTGGTGTATGTGATTGTGTGTGCTGCGTGTGATTGTGTGGTGTGTGTGTGACTCTGCGTGTGTGGTGTGTGTGTGACTCTGCGTGTGTGGTGTGTGTGACTGTGTGTGGTGTGTGTGATCGTGTGTGGTGCGTGTGATTGTGTGGTGTGTGTGATTCTGTGTGGGTGTGTGTGTGACTGTGTGTGGTGTGTGTGGTGTGTGTGGTGTGTGTGGTGTGTGTGTGTGGTGTGTGTGTGTGGTATGTGTGTGCTGTGTGAGGTGTGTGTGATCGTGTGTGTCATGTTTGTGCATGTGTGTGGTGTGTGTGACTGTGCGTGTGCAGTGTGTGTGACTGTGTGTGGTGTGTGTGATTGTGTGTGCTGCGTGTGATTGTGTGGTGTGTGTGATTCTGTGTGTGGTGTGTGTGTGACTCTGCGTGTGTGGTGTGTGTGACTGTGTGCATGTGTGCACACTTGTGTACAGCCACACATCCTGTTCTCATGCCCTGACGTGCCCTGCGCTTGGACTGAGGGTGGCGTGGAGAGCAGGAGTTGCGGCTGCTGTCCCCAGGGAGCTGTCCATCGTTTCCAAGCACTGTAGCTTTGCGCTGTATCGGAGCATCTGAGAGCCTAGAAAAATTTAACAGCTCTATTGACGTGTAGTTGACAACTGCACACATTTAAAGTGTGCCGTTTGAGACATCTGATGTCTGTGTAGACATACACAGGTGAAGCCACCCGTCCAGTCATGACCATGAGCACTCCTCCTGCCGCCCCACTCTCCTAGACCCCTTGGGGACCCACCTGTCCTGCCTCTGGCTGCCTCCTCCTCCAGTGCCCCATCCACAGGCAATGGCTGATCTGCTCCTCACATCACAGACTTGTTTTCACTTTCTAGAAATGTCTGTAATGAGAAACACAGCATGAACACTTTTTCTTTTCTTAATTTTAAAATCATCATACAGTCATATAGATTTGATTTTAGTTGCCGTTCCATGCATGGAAACACATCATTAGTTACTATCACCACCACAGGTCCAGGACTCCACCTGCCCCAAATCCTTTGTGTTATTTCTTTTCTTTTATTCTTTTTCTTTCTTCTTCTTTTTTTTTTTTGGATGAAATCTCGCTCTGTCACCCAGGCTGGCGTGCAGTGGTGCTATCTCGGCTCACTGCAAGTTCCACCTCCCAGGTTCAAGCAATTCTGCTGCCTCAGCCTCCCGAGTAGCTGGGATCACAGGCGCCCGCCATGATGCCCAGCTAATTTTAGTAGAGATGGGGTTTCACCATCTAGGCCAGGGTGGTCTTGAACTCATGACCTCAAATGATCCACCCACCTCGGCCTTCCAAAGTGCTGGGATTACAGGAGTGAGCCCCTGCGCCCAGCCTCAGCTATTTCTCTATGGTCACACACCACCACCCCCACCACCCCCCACCGATCTGTTCTCCTCCACCATAGTTTTAATTACTGAAAATGAGAACGGCCCATACATGGAATCACACAATAGGCAGCCTTTGTGACCAGTTTCTTGGTCAAGGCAGACCAACACCTGCCTTGGAGAGTCGTTGACAAGCTTGTGTGCATTGACAGTTTGGTCCTTGTGTGGTTGATAGAGTTACACTGTGTGGATGTATCAAGTGTGTGGGTCTGTCGCGTGCTGAAGGGTGTCTGGGCTATGCCAGCGTTTGAAGTTGGGGATATGCTCAGACTTTGTGACTTTACCTTGCAGGGCGCTGAGCATCTCAGTCTTCCTATAAATATTCTTGAGCTCTGTTCTGGAAGGGGGTTAAACTGCAAAGAAAGTTTAGTCCTTTGGGTTCTTTGCTAGTTGAGACCTGAGCAGAATCGAGTCTAGGGCTACTCTTGCCCCTTCCTGAGGCGAAACAGCCCTTCTGAGTGCTTACCCAGTGCCCACGAGGGTGGCGTCCACTCAGCCGGCGGGAGTAGGCGCTGCGCGGCCCCTGTGTGCCTGGACGTTGCCTCCTCCAGTTCTCATGGGTTTCCCCACACACATGCACTGATGGGCTCTCAGCTCCAAACTCAAGGGGAGCCTCTGCACGTTCTCCAGCATGTTCTCTCTGTGCACTGCGCTCCTCTCAGGGCTCTGCTCGCTCACGCCGGCCCCTTTGGCCTCTCCAGAATCCATCTCCAGCTCCCGGGCTGTGTGGCAGGACATTCTCTAGAGCTGATCTGGAGGCAGCCGCGGGGATACCTTGTTTGCTTCCCAGCCCGCAGCGATCACTGTCCTTCCTCACCTACTGTCCACTGGCTTGAAAACCATCATTTCACCTATTTTGTCCAGGCTTACAGTTTTTTCAGGAGGGAGGAGAAACCCTACCCCGGTCACTCCACAGTCAGAAGGATAAACCTAGTTTCTTCAACTCCACCTTGGGAAGATGAAAGGCAGTGTCTATACTCCACAGTAGAAATGATGAGTGGGTTCCTTTTGCTCCGTGAGATGAGAAGTATAAACTCCATTTCTTCTCTCCACTGTGGTGGGAACAGCAGTTCCTGCCCCGTGACAACTCGCTCTTCATTCTCCTGCCTTTTATGACTTCTCATGGCTGTAATTTTATGTTTATTTTCCATATAAACTCTAGAATTAGCTTGTCAAGTTCCTGCTGTTATTTTATTAGGATCACATCAAGGTTTCTAAAAATTATTAATACAGCAAGTCTTCTGAAAATAGAGTTCTTCTGCAAGAATAAGATATATCTTGGCCGGGTGCGGTGGCTCAAGCCTGTAATCCCAGCACTTTGGGAGGCCGAGACGGGTGGATCACGAGGTCAGGAGATCGAGACCATCCTGGCTAACACAGCAAAACCCCGTCTCTACTAAAAAATACAAAAAACTAGCCGGGCAAGGTGGCGGGCGCCTGTAGTCCCAGCTACTCGGGAGGCTGAGGCAGGAGAATGGCGTAAACCCGGGAGGCGGAGCTTGCAGTGAGCTGAGATCCAGCCCCTGCACTCCAGCTGGGCGATAGAGCGAGACTCCCTCTCAAAAAAAAAAAAAAAAAAAAGATATATCTTGCCACGTAGTCAAGTCTCCTTTTCTCTGCTTGAGTAGGATATTAAAGTTTTCTTAATGTAGTTTTGCAAGTTTCTTGTTAAATTTATTCCTAGAGTTTTTTTTTTTTTTTTTGTCTTTTCTTCCTTCATCTATTTATAGCAGGTTATCATCTGTCTTCTTCCCTTAGGATTGCTGTAACTAAATGCCATAGGCTTGAGTAGCTTGTAAACAAAGAGAACTTAATTCTCACCGTTCTGGAGGCTGCAGGTCTAAGATCAAAGTGTTGACAGATTCAGTGTCTGGTGAGGGCCGCTTCTTTGTTTGTAGATGGCACCTTCTCCCAGTGTCCTCACATGGTGGAAGGGACAAGAGACCACGCAGTTCCATTTGTGAGGGCTTTGCTCTGATGATTCAATCGCCCCAGAGGCCCTACTTCCTCCTACCATCTCTTGGGAGTTAGGATTCATAACATTTGCATTTTGTGGGGACAAACTTTTAGACTGTAGCAATGTTGGCATAAGAGTGTGGTGTATTAATTTTGTGACCAGCCTTTACGTTAAGTTTATTAAATTTCTATTTCAATTGCATTTTCAGCTGTATTTGCACATCAACGAGCAAATAACGAGACGCTCTTCACTTTCTCCCATGCAACTCTATTTTCTTATTGCATCAATTAGCACTTCTTGAAAAAGGTTAAACGGCGGTGCTGCTTTGGGTAGCCTTGCATGTTCTGAGCTTTAAGGAAGGTATTTAGTTGGTTTTCCTGCTAAGAGTGATTCTGGTTTCAATTTGAGATAAACATTTTGATGTTCCTGAGGAATTATCCAAAATTCTGTTGTTACTACTACTACTGCTACTACTACTACTGCTACTACTACTACTGCTGCTACTACTACTGCTACTACTACTACTACTACTGTTAAGTGCTTGAGGCCAGGATGGATATTGCATTTTACAAATTGGCTTTCAAAGTATGAGGAGTAAAGACTTCCTGGTCCCCCTAGATCGAGCAGCCCCGTTTTTCCCAGGTACTCCTTCTTGCAACACAGTATCTCTGGACATACACAAGCACCAAGCAAGGGCAGACTCTGGAGAGTGGGAGGAAGAAGGTGGCTGTCCAGGGCCTCAGGAATGACACGAGGGGGAGTCCCTTGGGTTCCTATTACTTCCAGCCTTGACCTGAAAACAAGCACAGACCAAAAAGGCACTCCAAGAAAAAAGCACGGGTTCCCCCAAAAAAGGATCCCAAATAGGGCCGCCTAATAAATGGTAGAAAACCTTTTTGGTGATACCCACCCCACTCTAGCCAAACACTAATAGAAAACCCGCACCTCCCCCATCCCCTAGTTTTCAAGAGGCAGAGTGGGACGTTGATCTTCCATGCCACTCCCCACATACCCTGCCTCTGAGCAGCAGGCAGCCTGCTCAGATTCCCCTGTGCAGGGTGTGTGAGGTGGTGTGAGAAGGTCCAGCAGGGGCGTGAACTTCCATTTCCCTTTGGGTGAGAGCAGGAGATTTTCCAGTTTCTCTGCTGGGGTACACTGGGGGGACTCATCTAGGAGCTGACTTTTCATTCCTTGCCCAGCAGAAGCAGACAGTGCTCCAAGTCTCACCCTACCTTGGAGTACTAATAGTGGGGTCTCACTGCTACTGAGTCTCCAACCCCACCTGGAATCAAGACTGAGTGCCAAGCACAGGCTGGGGCTAGGGAGCTGCCGCCTTCCCCGACTCTGGGTGTCATGAGGTCTAGTGAGGACCTGCACCTCCACAACCGCCCAACAGCAGTGACCCTGAGAGAAGCTGCGGATGGGTGGGTAGCTGTCACTTCCGTACCTCATCCTCCACACTGGTGTCGGCAGGCCCCCATGAGGAGCTGAGCTTCTGCCGCCATCCTGTAGCAACAAAGCCGGGTGAGTCAGCCATCCCCTCCCTTCTTCCTGGTAGCAGCTGGGCCCAGTGGGGAGCTGATATTAACCCAAACTCAGAGGCATTAAGGCCGTGAGAGTCCGAAAAGCATCCATGGGGCTGGCAGGGGCTGAACAGCTGGCCCTTAAGCCTGCAGAGTGGCACTGTGAGTTGGAACTCCACCTCTGCTGGGGAGCCCAGTAGGAAGCTAAACACACACACCCACCTAACCCTCACACTACAAAAAGATTAAATAGAATCCAGAGTCTCATCAATATGATATTCAAGATGTCTGGAAGATAATAGAAAATGACTTGTCTTATCAAGAACCAGGAAAATCACAAGTTCAATGAGAAAAGAAAATCAACAGACATTAACAGTGAGATGAAGCTGATGCTGGAAATACTTGAAAAGGATCTTAAAGCAGACATCATTAAAATGCTTCAACAAATAGTTACAAATACTCTTGAAACAATGTTTTTTAAATCTCAGCAAATAAGTAGCAGTTACAAAAAAGAACCGAAGAAAATTGGAGAACTAACAAATACAACAAGTGAAATAAAAACTTTGCTAGATGGACTCTATTGTAGAATGAAAATGACCGAGAATAGAGTTAGTGAACTTGAGAATAATCAGCTGAATCACCCCAATCTGAACAACAGAGGGAAGACAGAATAACAACAGCTGAGAACAAAGCCTGAGACAGCCATGTGACAGTAACAAGAGGGTTGACATTTGTGTCACTGGAGTCCCAGAGAAAGAGGAGACAGAGAATTGGGACCGAAGAAATACTCCAGAACACAATGGCTGAAAAATCCCCAAATCTGATGAAAAACATAAACTTACAGATTCTGTAAGCTGAACAGACCCTAAATAGATTAAACACAAATAAATGTATGCCGAGAAAGGGTGGAAAAAGACATATCACACAGACATTAATTTTAAAAAATCAGGAGTAGGCTGGGCATGGTGGCTTATGCAGGTAATTACTGCACTTTGTGAGGCTGAGGCAGGCGGATTATTTGAGGTTAGGAGCTTGAGACCAGCCTGGCCAACATGGTGAAACTCCGTTTCTACTAAAAATACAAAAAGTAGCCGGATGTGATGGAATGCACCTGTAATCCTAGTTACTTGGGAGGCTGAGGCATGAGAATCACTTGAACCCAGGAAGTGGAGGTTGCAGTGAGCTGAGACCACACCATTGCACTCCAATCAGAGCAACAAGGTTGAAACTCTGTCTCAAAGAAAAAAAAAACAAAAAAATCAGGAGTAGCTCTATTAATGTCAGGTAAGGGAGACTTGAGATCAAAGAAAATTACTAGAGACCAAGAGAAACAGTCCATATTAACACAATGATTGATCCACCAGGAAGACATAAAAATCCTAAATGTGCATGCACCAAACACAGAACCTCAGAATACATAAAGCAAAACAATAAGAACCTAAGGGAAAAATAAACCCTCAGGTTATACTTGGAGCCTTCAATCTTTCACTTTCAGCAATTGAAAGAACTCTTAGAAAAAAACCAGAACAACACAGCCAGCCGACAATATCTAAGCGAGCAGAGCACTCCACTCAGCAGCAGCAGCAAACACTTACTTTTTCAAGCAACCGTGGAGCATTAACCAAGACAGATTGTAGCCTGGGCCTTCAAGCAAACTGCAATGAGTTTAAAACAACTGAAATCATACACAATATGTTCTCTGACCATAATGGAATCAGACTAGATACCAATACAGAAAGACAACAGGAAAATCTCCACACAGTTAGAATTTAAACAAAATGCTTCAAAATAATTCATGGGTCAAAGATACAGTCTCAAAGGAAATTTTAAAAAATACATAGAACTGAAGGAAAATAAAAACACAACATATAAAAACATGTGGGATGCAGGTGAGTAAATTTTATAAATTTATAAATGCTTACATTAGAATAGAGGAAAATATCTCAGATCAGTATTCTAAGTTTCTTTCTTAAGAAATGAGAAAGAGGCCGGGCGCGGTGGCTCAAGCCTGTAATCCCAGCAGTTTGGGAGGCCGAGACGGGCGGATCACGAGGTCAGGAGATCGAGACCATCCTGGCTAACACGGTGAAACCCCGTCTCTACTAAAAAAATACAAAAAACTAGCCGGGCGAGGTGGCGGGCGCCTGTAGTCCCAGCTACTCAGGAGACTGAGGCAGGAGAATGGCGTAAACCCGGGAGGCGGAGCTTGCAGTGAGCCGAGATCCGGCCACTGCACTCTAGCCTGGGCGGCAGAGCGAGACTCTGTCTCAAAAAAAAAAAAAAAAAAAAAAGAAATGAGAAAGAAAGGAACAAAACAAACTCCAAACGACCAGAAGAAGCTAAATAATAAGTGCAGAAATCAGTGAAGTTGCACATAGGAAAGCAATTGAAAAAAAAATCAATAAAGCAAATATCTGGTTCTTTGAAAAAAAAAAAAAACAATAACACTGGTAAATCTCTAGCAAGACTGACTTAAATAAAAAGAGACAGTACATGAGTCACCAGTATCAGGCAGACCAAAATTAACAGTGGAGAAGAAATGGACCAATTTTTCACAACCCCCAAAGGATCAAACTCCACAAGATGAACTAGACAGCCTGATTAGTCCTAAAACCATTAAAAAATTGAATCTGTAATTAAAAATCTCACAGTGACTATTGACAAAGGTACAAAAGCGATTGAAGAGGACTGCAGTCTTTTCAACCATGGTGCTGAAGCAATTGGACATCTGTGGGCAGAAAAAATGAACCTCCACCTTAACTGTACACAAAAACCAACTCCAATCTCATTGCAGACCCAAACGTAAAATATAAAACTACAAATGCTTTAGGGGAAAAAAATAGGCGAAAATCTTTGGGACCTGGGATAGGCAAAGAATTCTTAGGCTTAAGGCCAAAAGCAAAAAAGAAAAATTTGATAAATGGGATTTCATCAAAGTTAAAACTCTTTGCTCTGGGAACAGGATGAAAAAATAAGCTACTGAGTGAAAGGAAATATATATAAACTACCTAACTGACAAAAGACTTGTGTCTAGACTATATAAAAAACTCCTAAAACTCAACAGCATAAAAAATTAAGAACCCAATTACAAAATGGGCAAAGAAAAGGCACTAAAGCTGGCAAATAACCACATGAAGAGAAGTTCAATATTATTAGCCACTGGGGAAATGCAAATTAAAACATGATAAAAATTATGACACAACTTATCAGTATGGCTAAAACAACAACAACAAATAGTGACCACACCAAATGCTGGCAAGGATGTGGAGAAACTGGGTCACTTGTATATCGCTGGTGAGAATGCAGAACGGTCCAGACACTCTGGAAACCAGTTTGGCGTTTTCTTGTAAGACAAATCATGTTGCCATTGTACAGGCCAGCAATTGTACACTTTGATACTCATCTCAGATAATTGACAACTTACGCTTGCACAAAAACTGTGCATAAATATTCATCACAGTTTTATTAATCATAGCCAACAATCGGAAACAACCCAGATCTCCTCAAAGGAGTGAGTGGTTAAATAAACTGTGGTACATCTACACCATGGAATAACACTCGATATGAAAAAGAACTGAACTATTGGTTCATACATCAGCTCAGGTGAATCTGCAGAGGATTAGACTCAGTGAAAAAAGCCTGTTCCCAAAGTTATGTAGTGTATGGTTACACTCATGTAATATTCTTAAAATGACAAATGTATAGGAGTAATGCAGGTTGGTGGTCTCCAGGGGTCAGGGATTGGGATGGGTGGGCGGGAATCAGGAAGCAGGTGTGGTTTAAAAAGGATAGCATGAGGGATTCTTGTGATGGACATGTTCTTCTTCTTTTTTTTTTTTTTCTTTTTGAGACAGGGTCTTACTCTGTGGCCCTGGCTGGGGTGCAGTGGCACAGTCTCGGCTCACTACAACCTCCACCTCCTGATCTCAAGCTATCCTGCCTCAGCCTCCCAAGTAGCTGGAACTACAGGTGCACACCACCATGTCTAGCTAATTTTTCTGTTGTTGTTGTAGAGATAGGGTCTTGTTGTGTTACTCAGGCTGATCTCAAACTCCTTAGCACAGGTGATCTGCCTGCCTGGGTCTTCCAAAGTACTGGGATTACAGGTGTGAGCCACTGTACCTGGTGGTAAGCATGTTCTTTATTTTGGCTGCATTGACATCACTCTCTTGGTTGTGGTACCATATTGGAGTTTTGTAGGATGTTGCCACACGGGAAACTGAGTAAGGGGCACATGGGTTTTCTCTGTATTAGTTCTTACAACTGCATGTGAATCTACAATTATTTCTAGATTAAAAAGTTTAATATAAAAAATCAGAAGAGCTAACCAAATGGCTTTTATCCAATGACCCATTTCATTAGCAAATTACGAAATTGAGTTCCTTGCGTTGACCAATCTTTCTTCTTCAAATGAACCCTGTTTGTAGGGTGCTATGCTTTCAAAATGTCCTGTTCCATTCTACTTGTCTGTAATTTTCACAGTGATATTTCTGAATGTGATTGGTCTAAAGTTTCCCTTTGTGTCTGTCTATTAGCTTTATGTGCTACTGTTATGCTGACTTTATAAAAAGTGTTCAGGGGTGTTACTTTTCTGTCTGCTCTCTGGAACAGTTCAGAGAGCATTAGGCTGGTTTGTTCCTTGAAGCCTAGATATATTTATCCTTGTATTTCTTGAAGTTTTTGCTTTAAGCATTTTAATGTAATATTACTTGTCACAGAAAAATATTAGATCATTATTGTAGATTGTTCTTTTCATTTGTGTGTGTTTTCTTGTTATTTTGCCTTTCCCACCATTCCTTTTCTCTATTCTGAGTCACTTTGTTCAGATGCAGCTCATGTACTGTATGTGGCCTGTTGATAAGTTTTGGATTTGAACCCTGGGAACTTTTTTCTATTAACATATGAGTTTTCCCATTTGTATTATTGATATAATTTTTTTTCTATTTTTATCATCTTATTTTGTCTTTTTAAAGATCATTTGTTTACTATAAGCTCTGTGTATGTGTGTGTGTGTGTAATTTTTAATAGCTTGCATGTTTACAGTGTAGTCTCTTTTTCTTAACCAAAAGTGTTAGATTTTATATAATCTCTCCTAACTCCAAGAAACTTATTCCCTTATCCTTTCTCCTAACTTACTTCCTTCCCTTTAACCCTCCAATTTAGTTTATGCTGTATTTTTAACTTCCTGTGGTTATCTTTATATAATTGTATGAAATACTAAAATTCCTACTACAGGTTGTATTTCCCTTATCCAAAATGCTTGAGACCAGAAATGATTCAGATTTCATATTTTTTTTCCAGATTTTAGAATATTTGCATATACATGATGAGCTATCTTAGGAATGGAACCCAAATCTAAACATAAAATTTATTAATGATTCTTATATACCTTATACACATAGCCTGAAAGCAATTTTATACAATGTTTTATACAATTTTGTGCATGAAACATAGCTCGTGTACATCGAACCATTAGAAAGCAAAGGTGCCACTATCTCAGCCAGTGCTGTGGACAGTCTGGGGTTGTCTGGCATCACCATCATTCCTGACTCTGGATTTATGTGCTACTGATAAGCCACCATTTTCTTACACTTACTGACACATAAGTACTTAACAGTAAAAAATGACACGCCACTAACACAGCGAGAAAATATCATGTTCAGGTTATCTCAGCAGCACAGCAGCATCTCTGGAACCCCTGCACTAGCTTCTAAACCACAGCGGCAGCAAACAATGGCTGCTTCCAGCCACCACCTACAACGCTGCATTTTGATTAAAAGGTTGCTGTATGCAATATTTTTTTTTTAGGTGAGAAGAAACATCAGAAGCAGTTGGGAAGGACCAGGAAGTGGATCATCTAGGGATGTGGAGGCTTTCTGCTGGATAGCGTTCTTAAATGTTTTCTCCAGAGTCATCTGCCTCAGTAACATTTTTGTGTGTGTGTCTTAGAAGTCTCTCTTGGCTTTTATAAACTGCCATGATTTCTTGCTCTGTTACGAATTCATGTTGCTCTAGTCGTTCAAAAAACCCATCATACACTTTCGCCATGGCGCCTGTGGGCACCCTTTCTGCGGTGTTAACGTCATCCTCAGCATCACTATTATCACCATCACCTTGACTCAGAACTTTTGTCTGTTTCACCGTTGGTCAGTGAAGGAACAACTGAAGCCTCATTATGAATGTCAAAGACTTATTGGATATCCATTTCCTATAGCTTGCCGATGGACTGTCAAGGTAGATTTCTTGCGTCTGTAAGGAGGTCAGACATCATCTTTTTCTCACCTGACATACGGAATCCTTCTAAGTCACCACCTTGTTCATTATCATCACTGAACATAGTTACACACCAGAGGCTGTGCCAGGCATGCACGACTGTGTCTTTGGTCACTGTGTTCCAAGTTGGCAACACATATAACAGCCTTCATGCTAAATTCCTTTTGAAAACCTTCCCCACCATACATCTGTTTATTGCTGCTAGCATGCTCCTCAAGAAGGTGCTTTTCTATTTATTCTTCATTAATCTAAGGATACCTTGGTCATGAATTAGTGAAGTCATGTTTGTGGGAAATTACTTGGCATAAACGTTATTTTATGAGAATTTCAACTGAAGGATGAGCAAAATAATTGTTAAGGAATAACAAAATCTTGCAATTATCCAGTCCAGCTTCCCTGCAGTGAGCATGAGCCACTGGTACAAAATGTTTATGAAACCAATCAGAAAAGATGTTCCTGGTGATCCATGCATTTTTCTTAGCAAAATAATGAACTGGTAAGAAATGCACTCCTTACAAATAAGGATGCAGGCTTTTGCGTATCACAGCAAGCTTATGCGTACACATGCCTACTGCATTTGCACATCCCAGCAAAGTCATTCCATCCCTCCTGTAGGAGCTGTGTCATCAGTGGTAGTCTGTGTATTTTGAAATTAACACCAAAACAGTAATGTTTTATCAACATTATAGATTTTTTCCGGGCATCAGATTTTCACTAGTGATGGCCTTGGCAAACTCATCAGGTCATCAGTGATTTTTTTTTTTTTTCGGCTTCATGACCAGCAGATGGTTTATCACTATAAACCTTTAAAAATTTAGCACTGTGGCCAGGCGTGGTGGTTCACACCTGTAATCCCAGCACTTTGGGAGGCTGACGCAGGTGAATCACAAGGTCAGGAGTTCCAGACCAACCTGGCCAACATGGTGAAACCCTGTCTCTACTAAAAATATAAAAATTAGCTGGGCGTGGTGGCAGGTGCCTGTAATCCCAGCTGCTTGGGAGGCTGAGGCAGAATAATTGCTTGAACCCAAGAGGCGGAGGTTGCAATGAGCTAAGATCATGCCACTGCACTCCAGCCTGGGCAACAGAGTGAGACTCTATCTTTTTTTAAAAAAAATAGCATTATGTCTTTTCTTAAATTTCTGCAACTTGCCTGTTGAATATAACTGTTGGACAGTTCCCTTTAATTTCAGTTCATTGTGACAGATCTCTGCTTGTTTCATAACCAGCATAGCATTAAGTGGCATGTGTGCTCATTGTGATGTTGACAGATCCTGTCTCTCAATACACAAATGAGATCCTTATTTTTATCTTTATGTTTTCCCATTTGTCACTTGCTTATGGTCATCATTTTTGTCATAAAACTTCAACAGTCTATCCTTCTGTTTCTTCAGGTCATGTATGGTGGTCATTCCAACATGACACTCTTCTCTAAGACATTTTACACTTACGCTGTGGTCCTATTTCCCCAACAGCTGGACTTACTGTGCCATAAATCAATGCTTTCTCTTTTTATCATCATGTTTGCCCAAAGGGGTATCTGTAGCCCTTTTTAATATTTTCAGCAACATCTTTATACCATAGAGCAGAGAATAAGAAAAAAAAACATTTGAGTCATGCAGGCGGGTTTTGGCTCACGTGGGGCATTTGGGGAACCCGCTGTTGGCATGTCTAGCCTGCACACATGCCATTTTGTTATCCTTTGTGGGTGTGCTTGCGTAGGGGAATCTGGATATGTGCAGAGAAGATATATCACCATTGAAGGTGGATGGAGGGTCTTTTTCCCCTTGGGAATGCTGAATAAACTGTTGTGCACCTGTGTTTTGATTGACGCACCACAGGCAGTCGGGTGTGAAATTTTATACTTGTGGCATCATGTTGGGGCTCAAAAAGTTTCAGATTTTGAAGCATCTCGGATTCTAGGTTTTCAAATTAAGGATGCTCAAACTGTACTTGATGTATCAGTTTAAGTATCTAGGAGATAGTTTAAGTATCTGTTTCCCGTCTCGCCTCCTGTTTTGTTGTTTTTGTTGTTGTTGTTATATCATTATTTCTTCATTGAAAAATTTATAAAATTAATTTTACTCTGTAAATAATATTTATGTAGAAGTTTAGCCATGGTTCTGGATTCAAATTTAGTGTATCATCATTACTTAATGTCTTTTTTCTTTGTCTCTTGCTTGGCTGGAGTTTGTCAAGCTGTTTTCTCAAATTGAGCTCAGAGGTGCCATTCCTGAAGTCTTCGGATGTTAGAGAATGTCTGTCCATTTTCTTTACATTTGAGCAACACTTTGGGGAGATGCTCTGTAGACATGAAGAAAATACAAGTTTAGGCTTATCTATCCTCTGGTGCCAACTGAATCTTCACTTTTTTTCTTTCCCGGAGTTCATAGAATAATTTATTCTTGAAACCCTGTGATTTTACACAAATATGTTTATTCTGTATAATTTTTTCTTGAGATGTAGTGTTCCCCTTCACCACGCTGATTCAAGTCTTCTTTTATTCTAGTTTTCTTCTATTCTATCTTTGCATTTTTAATTTTTGGGGATTTCTCTTTGTTCTGTTCTCTTCCTTGGGAATATCACGTATGAACATGTTACATTCTTTTATTGTCTGTCTTCCAGGTCTATTGTTTTCTTTCTCATCATTTTAATGTTTTTCACTGTGTTTTGATCTATCTTTGCCTAGTTCTGGTTTTTAGCAGCATCTGTTCTTTGTTTTCTCTACTGAGGCTTTTATTTCTGCACATTCTTAACTTTCTCTTCCATTTCTTTGTCTGGGCTCCAGAGTTTTTTTTTTTTTTGTCTCTTGAAGATGCATTTTTTTTTTTTTTGCATCTCTTCTTGCAGTATTTGTTTCAGAGGGGTTTTTAATTTCCGGTGGCATCAGGGAGAAGTTTTTGTCGGAGAGTTTTTCACTGTCCTGGCACAGTTCTGGGGAAGTGTGTTTTTCATTGCCTTCCTGGATGGTCACATTCAATGTCAGATCAAGGCAGGTGCACAGGGGCCCTGATATTTGGAGGAATGCAGGGCAACTCCAACAGGCCCTGCCAGCCCCACAGTGCCCTCTCCCTTAGGCCAACAGACCTGCCTGACACCCTCCCCGTGAGGGTCTCAGGTGCTCTCCATTCTGCCTTTGTGTCCCGTCCCCTCTTGTATCTCCCCCACTCTGATGGCCTCGACTTCACCACCTCCCTCTCTTTTGAACCTTTTGTATCTGGCTTCTTCTTTTCATTAAAAAATATTTTTACAGAAACTACTCTCTTTGGACCAACGAATGACTTTCTCTCATCATTTCTGGCTATTTCTTCCAACTCTGGTGGCCTTCTCTATGTCCCCAGCCAGCCACTGTTAGGACTCTGGGCTTCCTTGAGCTCTTTCCTTGGGCCCTGCTAGTGCAGTCCTGAACCTCCACTAGAGACCACTGGCCCTTCCCCTGGACTTCTGCCAACGGAGGGTCTTCCCTCTAGCTTGGATGCTGCTACTGCGCAGGGTTAGTATTGGCCCTCTCTGCTCCCCTTCCCCTCCTTTCCTCCTCTCCTCTGCTCCCGTCTCTCCCCTCCCTCCTCTCCTCTGTGTCCCTCTCACCTTCCCCTTCCTCCACTCTCCTCTGTGCCCCTGGGAGCCCACATGTTCACTTGTCTGCACCTCAGGTCTGGACTCTGCTGAGCCACACCACTCGTCCCTCGCCCCTTCTTTCTAAACCAGAACTTCTTGTCATCCACCCAGGCTGTGATCCAATCTGGCCTCACCTTTTCTTTCTTTCTTTTTCTTTTCTTTTCTTCTTCTTCTTCTTTTTTTTTTTTTGAGTTTCATTCTTGTTTCCCAGGCTGGAGTGCAGTGGCACAATCTTGGCTCACTACAACCTCCGCTTCCCGGGTTCAAGCGATTCTCCTGCCTCAGCCTCCCGAGTAGCTGGGACTACAGGTGCATGCCACCACGCCAAGCTAATTTTTGTATTTTTAGTAGAGACGGGGTTTCACCATGTTGGTCAGGCTGTTCTCGAACTCCTGACATCAGATGATCCGCCTGCCTCGGCCTCCCACAGTGCTGGGATTACAGGCATGAGCCCCCGCGCCTGGCCTGGCCTGGCCTCACCTTTTCTGTTTGATTTCTCTCAATAGAATTCCTGTGTTGGGCCTCGAAGCTGACGAACCACGCCCCTGCCTCCGCCTGAGACTTGCGTCTGAGTGAGTTGGTGCAGTTGTGTTGAGGGTTTCGTCACTGTACTGATTCCACCACGCCCTGTTTTTCCCTTCACACAGGCCCCCCTCTGGTCCAGGCCCTGGCTGGCGTGGGGACTCCTCCCCCCACCGCCTGGCCCTCCCCCGCCCCCCCATGCAGGCTCCAACATAGACGTGGTGGGTTCTCTCTCCTAAAACATTGCTGAGCTCCACATCGTGGTGAGTTCTCTCTCCTAAAACATTGCTGACTCCTTCTCAGTAAATGTCCAGCACCCCCCGCCCCGCCCCCAGACTAGATGGAGCCACACTAGGCTACTTTCCTGACTCTGGGGTTGGGCCCAGCTGTTCCCCACTCACTTCCCCACTCTGCTCCCCACTGCGTGGCTCACAGCCCCTCCTCCTCCTCCTGCTGCTGTCCCGAATCCATGCTGAGCTCCAGCCCTCCCCACCTGAGACACCTCCCTCTGTCTCCCCCATCAGAGGCGGGCACCAGTTCAGAGCCAGCTTCACCACACAGCCTTGAGTCACCTCTCCACCTGGCCACCTACGGAGAAGCTCCTAGATGATTCATTTGGCAAGTACTGACGAGACACCCTCTGGTGTGAGGCGGCGTTGTTATTAACCTTGTTATGATCATCTAAATATTCGCATGTTTGGATCTCATCGCTTCCATAGACTGCTAGAGTTTCAAGGGTGGAGATCTGCCATTGCTTTTTCCATATCCACAGAAATTCCTTTCACATGAAATGTGAGTCTGTTGGGTTCCCCCCGAGACCAGCGGTGGAAGAAGCTGGATGTGGCTGATGAGATGCTTCATGCGGGACCAAGAAATGGGGACTCGAGGTGGAGTCCACATGTGCCATTTGTGGGCACGCCGTGCATTCCCCAGTCTGCCGCTCTCTGTTTCAAGTTCTTTCACTCGATGCTGTTGTGGGCATGAAGTCAAAGCAGGCATGTGTGAGACAGTGCTTTGTAAAACATAAGGCACGGAACAAGTTTAGAACGGGAAGAGTTGAAGCTGGATTGACGCAATTACCAAAAATAAAATTAGCTAAGGGTGTCAGCGGTGAGCCATGGAACTTTTAATAATCATCGTATTTTAGGTCAGTTTCTTTATGCTTAGCATTCAAATGGCATCAATTTAGGAATAAAGAAGTCAAAAGTTTTAATGGCCCAATATGGATGCAAGGGTCATTGATTACTTTAGGGGCCTTATGTTGGAAGGCGTCTAGGAAAAACTTCAATTTTTTTCTTTTACAGCAACATGATTCTTTTTGTGGTGTCTACTAAAGTAAGAAAGTTACAGTGAGATGTCTTCAGTGTTCCGATGGCTTTCTGCCTCTCCTCTGACCAACGTGAGCCACTCCTTCATCTCGCCTGTCTTTCTGCTTGACAGTCAAGGCTCCCCTAGAACCTCCCTCTTCAGAAAGCCTTTCTCACCTGCCTCCTTAGGGGTGTTTGTTTGTGGTATTTAACCACAATATGCACCTTACTAATTGGGTGTGATTTTTATGGGGCTGGAGGAACTTCAAAGGCAGCAGCCATGTCGGGTTCCTCTGTCTCCTTCCCAGGGTTCCTCAGGGCTTCATACAGGGCATGTGCTAACGTTCCCTAGCTCCTTCCTTGACCCTTGTTTTTTCCTTCTAATCAGATTCTGTGGGGACGTTCATTGTCACAGTGTCCGATATTTAGCATTCAGAGGCTACATGAGGCAGCTCAGGTAAACATATCCTCTCCAGCTGTCCCAAAATGGGGGGCTTGGCATGTCTGCCACCTGAAAGCAGCTGGACCCTGCATGGATCTGGGTTCGTATGCTGGGAGTAAGCTGTCTGCATCTTAAAATCTTTCCCTGTAAGAAACACAAGTCTGGCAGCCTCTGAATCCCACCCTCCTTCCCCATACACTGTGACAACGTGTTTATGATACCCTGTTGATGCTGACCAGATGCTTAAAGAGGGCAGGGTCAGATGCTTTGTTTGTCGAAGAAGTCACATAGATACCGACACTGTGGCCCGAGGAGCTGCCAGCACCCTGGCCGCACCCTCACAGCACCCTGGCCGCACCCTCGCTGCACCACAGAGCCCTCACCTGCCTGCCGCATCACCGACATGCTTTCTCTTCTTGATTCAAGCCTTTCACTTACTGTCAGCTGGAGGGTCCATGCTACAGCTAAATCCCCAGCTAAAAGGTGCTGACTCCCAGATGTTCCAACCCCCACTGTTAGACTCACCATGAAAATGTCCAGTTTCTTTATTATCAAAGAAAAACAATGGTCAGTGAAACCCAAACGAATCTTAGCGCTCTCTGCCTACTGGGACAAGCTTGTGATCTGATTCAGACACCTTAAGATACAATGTATCTTTCAGGAGTATTTTTAAAGGGGTGGGGAGGCGATGGGTATGGTACTTCCTGCAGAAAGACTCCTGAAAGGCATCTTGACTGTTTTTCTCGCTCCCCAAAGGCCATCCTCTCGTGTCAGCTCACTCCCTTGTCACTCTGCTCCTCCATTTCCTGTGCCTTTCCTGCGGGACTCAGCTTACACCCAACACACGCCAGGGACTTTCATTGCTGCAGCATCTAGGACCCGTCATCTCATTGTCATCACTCCACACTTATCAGCCTCAGGCTGTTACTTGGTCTCTGCAGATACAGCAGAACTTGAGAGAGAATCAAAAAACAAAATCCTTCCTTGGTCCTGAGTTATTCGCTGGTGGAGTCTGTGTCTCGGCTAAGATGACTTTGTCAAACCACTGCTCTGTGCCAGAGCGTGGGCCCTGTGTCCAGCACACTTGCATGCCCTCTTGATACTGACAGGCATCATTATTATCTTTTCCACAAAAAAGAAAGATGAGGCACTGGGTGCATAATGAACCTGCCCCAGACACACAGTCAGTTAGTGGTGAACCTGGAGCCCACCCCGGAACCTCCACATCACTGTGCTGCTCTCCAGCCAACCGTGGAACAAAGCAAGAAGGCAGACAGCATCCACGGAGGGCTCGCCGTGTGTTTATTACAAATCTGAATAACTGAGCACATTCCTGACAACCCTGACTACTGAAATAAAGGCAAAGGGATGGGATGAAAAATGGGTACTTTGGATCAAAATATTTGTGTAAATGTAACTCTTGTTTCTAACTTTCGGGCAGGTGGCAGGTTTGAGACTGGGAAGCTGGATTCCCTCTGGACTGGGGGTGTCTCCGGCGACAACGCTCCTGAGAAAGGCTCAAGCAGAGGGATTTTTAAAAATGAGTGGATAAACGAGCTCTTCTCGTAGGTTCCCATGAAGGGAGGGTCCCCAAAGAAGGGGAGGGGCTGAAGGGTTGTGTAATCCACACATCAACAGCACCTGTGTGTGGTTTCACCTGACAGACTGCTTGTTTGGGGAGGTGGAGGGGCTCTCCCAGGGGAGTCCGAGGTTGCTCCTGAGTGAGTGAGGTCAGGACCATCTCTCCTCTCCTTCCTGGGTCTCAGGGAGCTTCCATGAACAGAGCTGGGGTCTGAGGCTGGCTCTTGGTTTGCAGCTGGGCTTGGCTGACCCAGCCAGCCCGGCGCTGCCTGGGGTAGAAGGATACAGGAATTTAAGGCCAGCGTCTGCCCCTGGGTGGGGGCAGATCATCCCTGTGCCAGTCCATCTTTCCGGTGTGACTAAGGGAGGAGCAGTGGGACATGCAGGAGCCGAGGATCCCTTCAGCCTCACAGTCCCCAGGGCAGAAGCCATGCATTTGCGTCTGCGGGTCCAGTCTCACCCTAACATCCTAATGTCACCAACGTTGAGCTTGTGTGTTGTCTCAGTTTGGGTTTTCCTGAAAGTGGGTCCTGAGACAGGACTTGAGTACAGGCAGTTTATTTAGGGGATTGAGACAGGGAGAAAATAAAAGACACAATGTGTGAACGAGTGAGAGGGACTCTCCTGAGGACAAGTGTTACTCAGCCCCACTCGCCGCTTCAGAGGACTATGTAGGACCCACCTGGAATTCGTCTCCCCGAAGAATTAGGAGTCTGGGACACTTATTGTTCTGGGCCAGGGAAAGCCCCAGGCAGAGGTCCATGGAGGACCGATGTGGACAGATGCTCTCCAGTGACCTCCCTGCAAAGCCACCCTGTCTTTGCCACCAGACACTGAGTTCTAAGTCACTTTTGTCTACAGGACCCAGTTGTGGGCTTGGCCCAGTTTTTTTTTTTTTTAATGAATGAATGAATAAACTCTTCTCATAGTTTCTCATGTAAGGAGGGTCCCAAAGAAAGATGAGCCAGGAGGCCCAGATATGGGGTGCCCTTTAGTTCCAGGTAGAGGGACACCCCGGGGTTGAGAGGGAACACAGCAGCCTGAGGATGGCAACAGAAGCGAGGGGTGGGGGCCTGGGGGCCTGAGCCCCCTTGGCAAAGACCAGGACAAAGTGGCCTTCTTGAGTGGTAGGAAACAGCAGGGTGTGACCTTGTTCCAGCCCAGGCTGGAGACCCCCCGTCACCTCCTGGTGAGTGTGATGGGGAGAGTTGGCCTCCGTGATGAAAGTAGGAATGGCCAGGGCTGAAGTATCATGGTGGAAGTGTCCCCTGTCCCCAGGTCATGTGTATCACTGCTGTGCCATGCCTGGGTGTATGGCAGGATTGGAGGACAGTGGCTGAGCCTATGTCAGGGCCACAGGAGCCCACTGGATGTTTGTGACTCCATATCAAGTATGGAGGTAAGTGTCCCATGTGTTTGGGAAATGGTAACGGTGGGGAGGCTGGTGCAGGAGAATATGTGGGCCACGCCTCCTTCTGCTCCCTATGGTGTGACCTGAGGCAAGTGAACTTACTTTTCTGTGCTTTATGTCTCTCATCTGTAAAATAAAGACAATCACCTTAACCCCCTCTTAGGACTACCGTGAGAACGGAATGAGTTAACACACGGAAAACACTCAGACAGGGGCCTGAACTTCGGGAGTACTCAATAATAGCTGTTTCTATTGTTGTGATTTGCAGAGAACGTCTAGAAATAATATCATTTCTACGTCCCGGTGGTCATGCCGGCAGCCATTATTTTCATCTGTGATGAGCACTTAGGGTTCAGGCAGGAAGACAGAAACATTCTTGGTATTTCCAACAGAGGGATCTAATAGAGGATATTTGTTACACAGGAGACAGAATCCTGGGAAGCTGAGCAGAGAGTGGCAAGGCAGATCAAGTCCCCTGAGAAGTGGCAATCAAGGCTCCCAGTTGATGTGCCTGGGATCTAGCCTGGGATCTACTGGGGAGAGGGCTGCAAGGATAGGAGTGGGTGGAGAGGGTCTCAGAGACCCCACAAGGTGGCCCCTGTGAAGAGGCAGGGCAAGAAGGAGGATGGAAGTAGGAGTGTGTGGCTGCAGCACAGTTCTAAAAAGTTAGTCTGGGGAGCTGGGCACGGTGGCTCATGCCTGTAATCCCAGCACTTTGGGAGGCTGAGGTGGGTGGATCCCCCGAGGTCAGGAGGTCAAGACCCACCTGGCCGATGTGGCAAAACCTCGTCTGTACTAAAAATACAAGAAAAGTAGCTTGGCATTATAGCGTGCACCTGTAATCCCAGCTATTTGGGAGGCTGAGGCAGGAGGATCGCTTGAACTCAGGAGGCAGAGGCTGCAGTGAGCCGAGATGCTCCATTGCACTCCAGCATGGGTAACAGAGTGAGACTCTGTCTCGAAAAAAAAGAAAAGGAAGGAAGGGAGGGAGGGAGGGAAGGAAAGAGGGAGGGAAGGAGGGGAAAGAAAGAAGGAAGGAAAAGAAAGTTTGGTTGGGGCAGTGGGGCCTTCTTTGGAACTCTGTTCACCATCCTCCATCCTGTCACATTGGTTGGTGACATGGTCCCTGTCTGCCTCTCAGGTGTAGCATCCAGCCTATGGGGAAGGGATTGAGGTGGTCTGCCCTGCTCCCTGTGGCACCTTCAGTCCCAGAGGGCCTGCACCTGTCACAGAACTGGGGCTGAGCAGACCCCGCAGTGTGCAGCAGTGCTGAGAGCCCCCAGCCCTTCTCCCCTGGCTCACCCTGGCTCAACCCGGGGATTCAGGGGTGGGCAGGTCAATGAGGTGGAACTGGTCTCAGACTTGGAGTCCTGGGTTTGGGTTCTTGCTCTGTCCCTTGTCACGACCAGCCCCTTTCCAAGCTCCCGAGCCCCCATTTGTAGAACGATGATGGTGTGATCTGCCTCCAGGACTGAAGGAGCTGAAGGAGCTCCACCTCCAAGTCCGAAGAGGGTCTGTGAAGTCCCAGACGCACACCTGGGTGATGGGGCCGGTGGTGGAGTTTCTGGGGTTCACTAGGTTCTTGAAACTTTGGGCGGCTATAACCCTTCAGTGTGGGAGGCAGGGTGTGGCTTGCGAAGGTTTCTTCAGGTTCACAAAGGCAGCAAACACACCTTGGTGAGACGCTCCAGTGAGATGTTTTCACGCGCCACCAAAGACCCAGACACTCCTCCTCCCACGGGAGTTTCCTGCCCTGCCTCCTGCCTCCCACCTGCTCCTTTCTTCTTTCCGTTCTTAGACTTACTTTGGGAAACGAAATCTTTGTTTGAAGGAAGGCCCATGGAGCCTGCTCTCCAAATGAGGCCCTGCTGCCCTGGTCCCCCGCCAAACACTGTGCCCTGGGCAGGCTGGAACGTGCCTCTGCAGCGTGGCCCCAGCAGTCTGTGCATCTTATCTCCATCTGCCCCACCCTCCGGCCCTCTGCTCAGATGTGTCTAATGAGGGGTGTCTGGGGCGGGCGGTTGGAGCCACCTCCTCCTTCTCCCCGCCCCACATGCACACTCAGCTAGATTCAAAAGGAGCAAGCAGAGGGCCGCCATGCTCACTTTCTCCATGGTGCTGGCGGTCTCTGCAGTGCTGGCGTCTCCACAGTGCTCACTCTCCACCATGCTCACTCTCCACCAGGCTCACTCTCCACCATGCTCGCTCTCTCCACCGTGCTCACTGTCTCCACCGTGCTCACTCTCGCCACCATGCTCGCTCTCTCCAGGGCACTTCCCCAGCCTGATGTGAGGGTGCCACAAGGGGCCACTACCTTACTCTTCTCCTGCCCCAGGCAGCAGGCAGGCAGGACCTTTGCTCAGTGTGTGGTCTGGTGACACACTTCCTTCCGTCCCTCAGGCTGGACAGCATCTTTGACCACCTGAAATTGCCCCTCTGCCAGCAACGTGTCCCCCAGGTCCTGGAGAGCTGGACGGCGCCAGACCAGGGCTGCTGCTTATTCTGTTCTTTTTTTTTTTTTTTGAGACGGAGTCTCGCTCTGTCGCCCAGGCTGGAGTGCAGCGGCCAGATCTCAGCTCACTGCAAGCTCCGTCTCCCGGGTTTACGCCATTCTCCTGCCTCAGCCTCCCGAGTAGCTGGGACTACAGGTGCCCGCCATCTCGCCCGGCTAGTTTTTTGTATTTTTTAGTAGAGACGGGGTTTCACCGTGTAGACCAGGATGGTCTCGATCTCCTGACCTCGTGATCCACCCGTCTCGGCCTCCCAAAGTGCTGGGACTACAGGCTTGAGCCACTGCGCCCGGCTATTCTGTTCTTTTGTGTCTGCTGTTTATGTGCTTATTTTGTCATCTACTGGGGCAGATGAGTTGCAGCAGGAACCAAAGAAAGACATGAGGAGATGTGGGGCAAATGTGTAGGTGGGAGGAAGCTGGGACACCACGAGAATGTCATTACTCACTTTTTGAAATTTATAAACTCCTAAAATCCATTGTTGTGAAGGTCACCCTCGTTCCGTACTAGCCAAGGGGACCCTTGCTCCGGCTCTTGGGGCCCCAGGACCGTGCCAGCATCACTGGCATCGTCTGTCTTACTGAATTCTGGCAGTGATGCCCTAGGGGTGCTTTTGTGCCCCACTGTGCAGATGAGAAGTCTGATCCTGGCGGTGCTGGCAAGTGGAAGTGCCGGCCCCGTCTTCTGTAAGTTTAATGTCTGGGTGCAAAAGTTCCTCCCTCATGCCTCCTTCTCCTCCAAGGAAAGGGTGCTAGACTTTGCACAGGTGCAAGAGGATGGACTGAGACACGCGTGCATCCACAGGGATCCACGGACACAGAACAACGGCATTGGTTCAGAATTTCTATTTTCTTTTGGGTGCAGTAAAAACAGGCTGTGCTTTCCCGGAATAGGAAGCACTGAAGATGACTGTTCAGGGCATTTTGTCTTGAAGAGAAACAAACAAACTTGATTGTTGCCAGGTTGTTGAGACCAAAACAATCCCCCTCCCACCTCCGTTCATCCCGGGGCCCCTGCCAACCTTTCTGTGTAAGAGGGGTTTGCTTTTGGCTTCTCTATGGGAGAGCCAAGCCGGGCTGGGTGGCGTCTGCGTGGGTTTTGGATGAAGACAATATGCCCATTCCCGACTCTGGGACAGCTCAGCAATGCCGGCCTGGTGGGCAAGGGAGGGGCTCTCCAGAGTGTGTTGTCTTTCCTCAGCCAGACCCCTCGGCCTCCCTTCCCTCCTTCTCCACTCAAAAGAAACGAACGCTGCAAAGAACCTGCTGACAACAGTGGTGAATGGGCTGAAACGGGTGGCAGCGCCCTTTGGCTGGGCCCCACACAGCCCCTACCATGGTGTGGTCAGTAAACACCATGATTAGAGCACCCAGAGGGACCCAGAGGCCTGGGCATTTCCAGCATTTGAATGTCTCTTGAGTTTAAATCACTTCTCACCAAACTGATCCAGGCTGAGGCCCCAGAAGAAGGGATGGGATTGCATGGATTTCCTAGTGCAGAGAAAAGCTGGTCCAGAGGGGTTGGCTGGCACACCCTGCCCATGTATACCTTGGAAGGGGGATGAGTTGACACAGTGCATGTGGGTAAGCAGTTTCCTTACACTCCGTACCTGTTGAGGACAGGATAATGCTGTTGTCTCCACACATGCAAACTCACACACACATGGGCACACCTTCACATGCACACACAGGCATGCTCGCACCTGCAAACATGCATACACTCACATGTATGTATACACACAGGAGCACACCTCACATGCACACTCACACACATGCACACACAGGCCTGCACACATGCTCTAACTTATGCACACACCTCAAATATGGAGAGGCTCTGGCTAAACACAACTGCTTAGAAAAACCCTGAGCCCTCACTGCAACTTGGGGTCCACACGGAGCAGACGCCCCTGCTCTCCTTCTTAGCAGTGCTTCCGGTTTCCGGATTATTGGGCAAAGGTTCAACCTTTGATCTTTGGTATGGGAAGCCCTCACCTCTTCAGTGGCACATGGAGTCAACCAGGCCACAGAGGTGAGATGACAACAGCCATGTGCCATCAGCCACCTCCTGCCCTGCCCTTCCCAGCACCAAGACCTCAGGAGCCCTGGGGACACCATCATGCTTGCCTAGGTGGACAAGTCCACCCCAAAACCTCCCTCTTTCCCTGAAAATGGCTGCTGCAACACTGCAGCCTCTCACCCACTCTGCAACCCCAGCTCCCAAACTCTAGGGGGGTGCGGCACCCACAGAAATCTGTCTGAGTTCCTGACATGGGGGCCAGCTTCTAGAAGGGCCTGAGCCTGAGGGAGGCCTGTCTGTCTCCCAGCTCCTTCCTGGCACTCAGTTATGAATGAACCCTGCTGGTGTGTGGGCTGTACGGACTCCCTGCCCCAGGGGATGCAGGGCCCCTGGGACGTGAAGCATCCACAGTTCTTGAATTTGCAATACTTAGTGAGCTGAAAAGCAGGGCTCGCCATGAGGGGAAGGAAGGAACACTGGGAGCTGTGTGCCCTGCATGAGGGTGGCAACTGGAGAGCGGATGGTGATGAGACTTGGCTGGGAAGTCTTCCCTCCCTGCGGTGCCCTGTGGGACTGTCTCTGGAGACCACTGGGCAAGTTGGTCTCAGCCAGGGCCCCACAGGACACCAGGCAGTGCTCTCAGAGGAGGCGATCAAGTGTATGAAGGGCCCTGGTCAGAAGTAGGGGCAGAGTTAGAGAAACCTGGGGCTGGGAACAGCGACATGGCAGGGTGGTGAGAGTGACCTGTGGCCCCCCTGGGAGGGGGACACCAGGCAGGACTGGGGCCCTCCACTCCTGGAGAGGATGGCGCTGCAAAGCTGCCACCAGTGAGGAGGGAGTCAGGGAATGAATGTGCCGCAGACCCCTTTCCTACTGCTCTTCTCTGGTGTCCGCCCCCGTAGCCAGGGCCAAGGATGCCGGGCATGGGGCACCCACCTCCCCAAGCAAGGCCAGAAGGTGGCTGTGCAGGAGCAGGTAAGGGACGCGGAGCCGGAGCTGGAACTGGGCGGGAGGGCAGCCATGGGATGAGTGAGGATGAAGAACTCAGGGATGGTGGCTACATGCCCAGGGATGCCCAGCTCCATGCCCGACCCCGTTCCTGGCCTGTGTTGTAAGGAACTGCAGTTCCCCGGGCTCTGCCTCTGATTTCTGGATAGTTTTGGCCACGGAGGAGCAGTTGGAAGATGATAAGACAGAAGCAGCTGAGGTGCCAGGACACTTCTCTTCCCTCTGCCTCATGTGTCATCTCCTGTTGTAGCTACATCGGCCACCCAAGGTCCTCTCGGTGGTCCTGGTTCCTGCCGGCTACCCCAGGACTTAGGCTTAGAGGGCAAACTTCTCCCTCCACAGGTACCTCCTGCTCATGGAAAGTCTGGGTTGCATCACTGTCTTGTTTGGCATCTGAGCTCCTCCATGCCCTGGGAAACGATTTCTTTTAATAAATCCCCTCTATTTGAAAGACCTGGAATGCTCTCCAGTCCCCTGCCTGGGCCTTGAGTGATGCAGTCCAGTGGGAGATGGATTTTGCAGGGCCTTGTTGGCTGTGGTTAGAAGTTTGTTCTTAGAATATATTTCAAGATCCTATGCAGGAACGGAGCCCCACTTAGAATCAGAACAGGCGGGCCACCAACTGCGGGGGCCTATGGATTCACTCAGCCGTTCATTCAACAAACATTTTGTGAAAGTCTGATACGTTCACCCACTTATTCATTCCCTAAGTAGTAACTGGAACTCTTCCATGGGGTCCCCTGCAACTCATACTCCTTCTCAAGCCCTGGTGTTCTGCAAAGGTAAGAAGTGGGCCTCAGCTCCTGTGTCATGAAGCTGGGGACACACCTGCCCAGGTTGACCACCCCCCTAGGCAGGGTGTGTCACAGCCTGGCTGCAGAGGCCCCTCCCTGCCTCACTAAGCAGGACCACCAATGGCTCACCCTGGAGTGCCGCCCCAGAACCCCCCCACTCCTCACACATACTATTGCTCATCCACCCTACGTCACCACCTTTGGGGTGCAAAGCACCCAGACTCAGCAGCAGTGCAGGGGCCTCGGCTGGGCAGATGGTGCTGTGAAAATGCCTTTACATGCTCTGTTCCTTCTGAGGATGAGACATGTTTCAGAGCTGCTCATTTGCAGAATGTTTCAAAATTCAAAGATCATATATTTACTGGGAACAAAACAGAATATATTGACTTCTGTGGGAGATAAAAACATGCCAACCTTCCTTTGCCAGGAGAGCGGGTCCCCTGCCCTTGATTCTTGGGACTGTGCACTACGGACCCATGTTAGAGCTGGAATGAACATGACTGGCTGGGGAGGGCCATGCGGTGGTCTGGGCATGAGCCCGCTCTGAACACGGTGTCTGCTGCCCAGGCCCCAGACTCAGGGACAAAACTGCTGCCTTAGAAAATGAGGTTGTCTATGAAACACTCAGAAGTGGAGAGGCTCAGACAGCCCATGCCTGCGGATGCTCACTGCGTGTTGGTAATGATGACGAGGTGCGTTTCTTCATCTCGAAATAAATACTCATCACAAACACATAGAAGAGCGACGATGGGAGGAGACACTTTAAATATTTATGCAAAAATTAAAAAGGCAATGGATTCTGAAAGATGTGCTTTTCCAGGTGAGGCTTGGGAGCCTGACAGCAAGGATGCTCAGGGGATCATGGTTTGTGGCTCTTGGGCGAAGGAGACTCCCCTTTGGAGGGGTCCACATAGTTTTGAGGGGTCCGAACTACTCCATAATAGTACTCAGAAGTTATTTCCTTTCTGCCCTCATGGTGTGGCAGTGATGATGGGGAAACTGCCCGTGCCTTCACTTCCTGGATCAAGCCGGTGGCCCCTAGCGGTACAAGCAGTCCTTGAATTCTCTGCCATCATGATCAACATTTTTAAAAATTCTAGCTTTACTTAAGGATATCCTTGATAAGCCAAAAAAAAAATCTGAATTGTTTTACGTAATCACGCTCTTTTTCACGGTCTGTGTGACACGGGGTTGGGTGCTCATCCGTAGTGTTGCACACGGAGAGACAATGGACCTCTGCAAAAAAGCACCTGTTTAATAGAACCATGTGAGCAATATTGTTTGTTTGTTTAGTTGTTTTTGTTTGTTTTGAGACAAAGTCTTCCTCTGTCACCCAGGCTGGAGTGCAGTGGTGCGATCGTGGTTCACTACAGCCTCAACCTCCCAGGCTCCAGTGATTCTCCCCCTTTGGCCTCCTCAGTAGCTGGGACTACAGGTGTGCACCACCACACCTGGCTAATTTTAACATTTTTCATAGAAATAAGGTCTTGCTATGCTGCCCAGTTTGGTCTTGAACTTCTGGGATCAAGCAATTCTCCTGCCTCGGCCTCCCAAAGTGCTGGGATCACAGGTGTGAGCTGCATTGCCCAGCCAATGTGTGGTTTTCAGGAAGCATCATTCAGACTTGGGTGATATCTTCAGACTTGGGTGATATCTTTAGACTTGGGTGCTATCATCTTCCCAAAGATGAATGAAGGAGTATTGATGAATGCCAACCGCTCTGATGGTGGAAGAAAAACGAATGAAGTGAGCCCACCACTCCAAGGAAAGCAACTGACAGCGTTTGTTGCCCATGATCACGTTCAAACTTTTTCGAATGAAATTTAGGATTTTGGAAAATGTGCATCCCCACCAGGATCTTGACAGCTCTGCAGTACTTTTCTGATGAATTGATGGAAATATTAGTGAGCAGGATTTCTTAAAATATTAAAAAATAAATTGTATCAATATTCTTCAGAAGACCTGAATAACTCAGTGAAGAAATATTTTCCAATAACCCATATATGATGTTATTAAATCACGTGTGAGTAAGAGAATTATTCGAAGTACAAGACAGACCAATGGATTTTGTGAGTACAAAATTCATTTTTCATTTTGAGTACAAAAATTCATTGATACGATTTCAGATTCCACAATTCGAGTAACTTTAAGAAGCCACCACTTGTCAAGTTTGGGTGTATTATCAAAGAAGACTATCCTCAGTTATCTGGAAGAGCCATGAAAATCCTTCTCCCTCTTCCAGCTGCATATCTGGTGACGCTGGATTTTCTTTACTCCCTTCAACCAAAACAACATAGTGCAACAGATTGAGTAGAGAAGCAGATATGAGCAACCAGCTGTCTTTTCAATCAGACCAGGCATAAAAAGCAATTGTAAAAATGTGAAATAATGCCATTCGTCTCACTAAATTATTATTTTAAGTACACTATTTTTAAAATAAATATGGTAGTTATGCTAACTTGTGGTGGGTTTATTATTATTTTCACATGAATTAATATTTTTAAAATGCTAAGTTTTAAGTTCTAATATTATAAATATCAATAGGCGTACGCCACATAGACAAGAACTCTTAGGGGTCTTCAAGCATTTTCAGGAGAGTGGAAGGGTTCTGAGACCCACAAGTCTGAGAAGTGCTGCTCAGTGGGGCACGCCCTCCCCTCAGGCTCCCAGCTCCTGTGCTAAAGCTCTTCCTGGTCTAAACTGGGTCCCCTGGCCCAGGAGACACCTGCGGCCAGGGGCTTGTCATGGTTCCACTCATCATTTGCTCTGTTGGCTTTTGCTATGCGTCCTCTCCGTCAGGGCCTGCCCTGCGCTGGTGGGCAGTCATCATGGCCTGCGAATGGACCAGCACTTTAACTCACTGCTGGAGGCAGGGAAGGGGGTGGAGGTGGTTGTCCCCATCCATTTCTGACACAGGCTTAAGAAAACTTGCCTGCCCCACTCCTAAAGTAACCTGAACCTTAACCACATAGACAACATGATCAATGCCATCTGTCTGCAAGAACATCATCTTGGGAACATGATCATCTCCAATAAATTTGCAATTGGATTTTCTTTGTTTCATTAAAGAACTGGCTGGGTATGTATTTCAGACAAGTCGAGGGGCTCTTCTAGATCAGGCCTGTGTCTAAGAAGACATCTGCTGCGCTTGTAGCAAATGCTATTGTAATCTCTGCCAGGCTGCGGGAGAACAGGAAGACACAGGCACTTTGGTGGATGGTGGAGCTGGGAAGGTCAGCTCTCACAGCAGCAGGGAGCTGGTGGAAGATTGATAAGAACAGTCCCGTAGAGGTGCCAGGCCAACCCAGCCCTTCTCTGCAAGCAGTAGGTGGGAGCTACTGTGGGCCTGAGGACCCACTGGTGGTGCAGTCCCTGGGCCCCTTTCATCTTAGCGTTCTCCGTGTGGTAGAGCCGACCCTGGCGAGGCAGAGTTGTGGCGTGGGGGTCCCATCTCTGGGCTGGAACCCCTGGGGAAGATGTGGGTGTCAGAATGAGCCCTGTCAGGCCAGTCCCCGGCACATGAGACCCAGGTGGACAAGCAGAGAGGAGTGGAGGGAAAACATTAAGGTCTTGGCCAGACCCAAGAAACTGATCAGAAGCTGCTTCCTGGGCACCTGAGGCGAGGCTCCGAGCTCGCTCTGCACCTGGGCAGCTTCCTGGGCATCTGAGGCAGAGGCTCCGAGCTCGCTCTGCACCTGGGCAGCTTCCTAGGCACCTGAGGCAGAGGCCCGGGGCAGAGCTCCGAGCTCGCTCTGCACCTGGGCAGCTTCCTGGGCACCTGAGGCAGAGGCCCGGGGCAGAGCTCTGAGCTTGCTCTGCACCTGGGCAGCTTCCTGCAAGGCCAGCATGCCTGGGGCCGCCTGGCTCTGGCCTGTTCCTGTAGCCTGCAGTGTTCTCCAGCATTCCGGCCAGTGATGGGGGTGGTAGCAGCAATCCCAGGAGACAGGCCGGGCAGGCTGGCCTCTGTGCTGCCACATGGAGTGGCCCTTGGCTTGCGTCTGGGGGGAGCAGAGGAGTGGGGTGTCCTCCTGGAGTGTGGTGGGCCAGGCCCTGTCTGCAGGAAGTGCAGCATGGCCCAGAGGCTCCCATGCACGGCCTTCATGGGGACCCTTCGTGGGGATCGTGGTTCTGCGGTTCAAGAGGAAGGGCTGAGGGAGGGAGCAAGGATGCGTTGTGGTGTGGCCAGCAGCCGGACACTCAGCCCCACATGGGGTGGCAGAGGAGCCACAGTGCATTTGTCTGAAGACTGTCTGGGGGAGGTGTGCACGGGATCTAGCGTGTGCCTGTGGCTGGCATACTGTGGGGATATCTACAGGGATGCCCCAGTGTGGGGCGAGAGGCCCACAGCCGGAGCTTGGGGAGACACTCAGACTGGGAGTGGGGGCACCACAGGCCCGGGCAGCAGGAGCTGGTATTGGAGACCAGAGTGGCTCAGTATGTTGGGAGCGGTGCCTGACAGGGTCCAACACATGCCTGGGGGGCCATTCTGAACCTGACGGGGTAGCCAGGAACTAGGTATGGTTGGGGGCAGGAGCTCTGTGTGGAGGGTGTGTAGGGGGAGGTGATGGTGTTGGGGGGGTGGTAGCCAGAGTGGGTGCCCCTTCCAGAAATTGCTTCACCCTGTTTTTTCTCTAGTGAGGGGAAACTAGCTTTCAGGAGAAGAGGCTGAGGCTGGGGCCCACAGAGGAGCTTGGCCAGGCTGCCTTTCCCACCTATGAGTCAGGATGGGCCAGCAGTAGGGGCTGGTCCTGGTGGGTGCACCGAACCTCAGTGGATCCACCCCCACACCCCTATCTTCCACCCACTCCCCAAACCCTGAGTTCCAGCCCTGCCCAGAGGCCCGGGTGTCTCTAACAGGTGAGGTTTCTTCGTGCTCAGCCCCTACTCTGCTGGGATGTTCTTCCTGCCGGTGTGCTGCCTGGAGAGCAGCTGCTCCTGACTCAGATGCTGTCAGGATCCTAGCCCAGTCCCGTGCCCCCCACCCCCTGCCCCCTCCAGCCCACCCCTGCTCTGCCTGGGTCCCGCCTCCTGTAGGCTGCCCTGCTCATGGGACCCTCGAAGCAGGTGTGGGTTTGCTGAGTGAGGAGAGGAGGACTGCCTCGGGATCTGGCCTGTGCGGGCTCCCTGGCCTCCTAGCCAGGCCCGTGTGGTGAAAGCGGATCCACACGCGGCTCCTGGGGCCCCGCCCACGCGCTGGCTGCTCGCATGGACTATGCTGGTGGTGCCAGAGCATAAATAAAGTTGCTGAAAGCTGACTCGGCCAGATGGAGACTAGCTCCATGGGATGTGTGGGGCAAGTTGGGGGGCCTAAGACCCAGAGTGAGACCTCAGTGGAAGCATGAGGGGCCTCCACCAACCAGGGCGGGTGCAGGGGCTGGCAGGGCTGGTGCAACTCTGGGACAGGCTGGGCTCTGGCCTCTGGTGGGAGCCCTGCTCTGGAGTGGGTCCTGCATTGGAGGAGGTCACGCAGAGCCGCAGGTACATCTGGCCGCCTCCCGACACCAGGCAGGGCGGGAGGGTGGCTGACACCAGGCAGGGTCCAGGCTTCCAGCTGCGTGCAGGCAGGGAGGGGTGCGGGGAGCAGTGTTGGCAGGGCCTGGCTGTGGAAAGGGAGAAGCATCTTTCACATGGTGAGGAGGGGGCTCCTGGGCACCCCCTTCCCCACCCCACCCCTGCCCTTTCTGACCATGGTGGTCGTGTGCTACACCATCATCTTTCTAGTCCAGGGACAGCCACAGGCTCTTTGTCCCTGGAGGCTGTGGGGTGATACAGGTCACGGAATCAGAGGTTCAGAGGCTCTGTTTGTTGCTCAGGGACTGCTGCCCATGCCAGGCAGAGCAAGCTGCAAGTTTCCCAGCCCCAATCCTCCAACCTTGGGAGGCAGGGACTGACTGAGGAGCTGTCTGCAGAGGATACAGCCAAATCTGCTGCCTCTGAGACCATGGGCAACCCCCTCCCCAGCCCACCCACACTCACTTGCTCAAAACCCCCACTCATGTGCACCCCCCATGCTCATGCCCCCCACCCACACATGTGGATCCCCACCACATGCACACACCACTCACACACAGGGAATACAATATTTAGTGTCTTTTATTTAGTCTTTTTTGTTTGTTTGTTTGTTTGTTTTACAAAACCAAGTTCTTAGCCCATGAAGCAATGTCTCTTGCTCCCAGCAGACAGGGCAGGGAGCACCAGGCAAAGATGGGGGGCTCGGCCCCACCAGACAAGCCCCTCTCTGTCTCCCACTCCCCAGTCTGCTCTGGAAGGCAGAAGGCAGCAGTTCTGAGGTCACAGCTTCAGAAGTCTCACATAGCTGCTTCTCCTCGCACAGGAGCACCGGTAGCCAGCTATGTGCTTGGGGTTTTCAGAGAGGAGGAAGTTGGGTCTAGGGGGTCACTTGTCAACAGTGAGACCCGGTTCTCGGGGAAACTCTGCCCTTGTCGTCATGACCTGGTTCCTGGGCTCCACCTGGGGCATTCCTTCCTTGTCCCTGCTGCGTCTCCTCAGTTCCCAGGGCTGGGCCCAGAAAACTCTCCAGGACACCGTGCCCAGCCCAGACCCAGGGGCTCCCACCAGAGAAGGGGCTAAGAGCAGTGCTCCCTGGCCCCTGCACACACACAGCTGGCACCTCCCTCCCTCCCTGGGTGCGCACTGCCCCCTTCCCCTGCCCGACCTCCCTGCCCCACCTCAGGGAGCTGGGATGGCCACTGGGTCCCCACACCTCCTCCAAGGGAGCCCTCTGCTACCTCTTCCCCACTGCCACTCTGTCCCACACCAGCCCTGGGGCCGGGCCCTGCACTGCTCTCTCCAGAATCCTTTCCAGGGCTTGGGGGCAGGGCTGCCTGGCCCCTGCACCCAGATTGCTGCTGAGACTCTCCTCGAGCAGGAGGTCCTAAGAATCAGAGGCTCCCCAGCCCCACTGCCTTCTGTGCTTTCAGCCCCCACTCATCCTGGGCTCAAGGTCAGGTGGATTTCCTCAGGCTTTGCCCCTTAGAGCCTGCTCTCTCCTCCTTTCTCCTGACCTGGGTGCCTGGGTGCCTGAGGTCCCGGAGGCCTGCTTCAGAGCATCCTTCTGACCTGAGACGGGACCCCTTGAGTCCCAGCCGGTGTGGCCGATGCTCAATTCCTTGGTCAAGTGCCCTTCAGTGGGTCAGCACCTCCAGCCCACCAGGCTGTGCTGGTCAGTCCACATGGTCATATTCGTACCCGTTCAGCCTGGCAGCTCTTCCAGGTCCCACGAGAGTCTCTGAGCACATTGGACACCCCTTCTACACAAGCTCCACACCTGTTCTGACTCCACAGTCTCTCTCTGATGACAGCTCAGGGGGTTTCCCTCGGGCCAACTCCTTCCTGGAGACCCTGGATGTATCGAGCAATCGCGGTGCGGAAGAGGGTCCTCTAGGGCCCTCCGGATGGGGCACAGGAGCCACTCAGCCAGAGCACTGGGCAATTATGCATGAAATATTCATCGAATTATTTGCCTAACAAATTAACTTAGTTCATCATGAAAAAGTAGAATTAGTTTTATTTATTGGGTGCATGAAAGTCAAAGCAAGCCAACTTTAAAAACACATGTAATATGTACGGCAACTATTTCTAGCACAATAAAGCCAATTATTTTTAAAAATAAAATCTAGTACTGGTTAGAGCATATCTATAGCAACTGTTGGGTAGTTATTCTTGTCTATTTTTGAGCAATGAAAAGTCAAAACTATGCAAATGGCTGGAGGTGCACTTTTATAATAAAATGTTGAGTCTTTGCAGGCGTTCACTCGCAGGGCGGCTGCACGCTTCTCAGATTGGAGGCTCTGTGGTAGCGTCGCCCTCCCAGGACACAGGGCTGGGCCTCTTGGGCTGTGCACACATTGGGTGTGGCTCCCTCTGTCCGTCTCCTCCTGCGCAAAGGGTCAGCGCTGCCGAGGACAGGGTGTGTCCGCCTCCTCGCATGTGGCTACTCTCAGGGCCATCCCGCACATCGCTTCTTGCCCAGTGTTCTGTCTCCAGTTCTGTCTCCAACTCTGCACTGGAATCCTCTTTGACCAGACCTCCTTCCTGCCCGTGGGTAAAGCCCCTGCCTCTCCGAGTGGCACCCAAGCCCTTGTCTACCACTGCTTCCCTGTGGATGAGCTGCCCAGGTGGGGCCCCAGCTCTTTGTGTCCTTCCACAGAAGGCTCTTGCCTCTTTTCTGTGGTGCACGGTGCTCCCCAGGCTCATCCTCTTTCAAGTCTCACCTCAAACTTTGTACCAGGGGCCTTCGTAACCCCCTTCTATCACCAGGCAGAGCCGTCTCCTATTTGGCCCAGCCACCTCCTCACTCCCATCGTCCTGCTGCTCAGACCCATGGTCCTACAAGGCTTCTTTCTGTGTTTCAAACAAAGCCACTGCAGCCACCAAGATTCTGTTGGCTTTGTAAATAACGAAGCAATAAAGATACCAAATATAGTGTCTCAAACTACACATGTGCCACCTTTCCTCTTCATCAATAATCACTATTTTAAGGTATGAGTTACAACAGGATGATAATTGCCAGGTGTAAGCTGCGTGCTTGACAATTTCTATGTATTAATTCATGTAGTTCTAACAAGAACTGTTTTATCTTGGTACTGATATTCAGTGAGAATAATGACTTTGTCTAAAGCTACACAGATAGTGAGCGTTAGATCCAAGAAGCTACTCTGAGTCACACCCTTAACACTATGGGTGTCTGAAACACGTTTGCATATCTGTGCCCCTATTAGACAGTTAAGTTCCTTGAGGACAAGATCATGCCTAACTTATCAGCATGTAATGCCAGTTGAATAAAATTAGAGCAATTGCCAGGGTTGATGGCTGCTGATGGAGTTGAGTATTGAGTTCTGGCCTTGCTAGTTTCAGCCCCATGTAGGTGCAGACTTGTTTGGCATCTTAGTTCCACAAGGTGCATCTGCCAATTCTGACCAGTTCAGCCTGCACTAGGAGGCTCACCTCTGTCAGCCGAAATACTTTGCACAAATCTATAGCTCTGAGCTAGTGGTCTAGAGAAAGCACCTCCAGCATGAAGCCTCCCTCTGACCACATGGTGCAGCCAGGATTCTGCCTCCATTTGCTGCCTTGTTATCCAGTTCTTAGACAGAATTAGGCTCATGTGCCCCACAAAGGGCTCATGTGCCCCCACAACCCTCTTCTTGGGGCTAGAAGCAGTCCCTTCTTATCCCACACCTGGAGACCTCTTTAGAGATGAATTTCTTGGAATCTTGTACAGAAGTCAATTCCTCATGGATTAGCTTAACTCACAATAGGAATTAGGGCAGGGAGAGGTATTAGGAATCAATAAGAAGTCCTTCACAGGGAGGAAACTCAGCAGGTTTCACGTCCTTGGGGACAATGGGAAAGAGCGGGTGTAGTCCTATTTTCCTAAGGGCTGGGACATGGCTTCTGTTCTTTCAGATGTTCTCTGTGACCTACATACTCCTAGATTTTTCAGTTTTTGAGTGTGTATGTTAATATTTCCAACTATAATTGTACAACAACTACCTAGTTTTATCAGTTGTTGCTTATGTATATTGATACTGTAGTATTTGGTGCATATATGTTCATAATAACTATATTTTCTTTTATATTTTATTACTGTTTATATTGGGTCCATAATACTCCTCTTTGATTCCCAGCATGGGATTCACCTGAACATAGTTTTTAGTCTTATATGAAAACATTGGCTGTTACGCATTTCAATTACTTTCTTTTTTCTTTCTTATGTGTCTCCTGTAGGTATTAAATTACTATTTCTTTAAAAATATCTGTTCTGAAAGCTTGTCTTTTGATTAGTGATTAGTATAATTCATTCACATTTACTATACTTAATGTTATATTCAGAATTATTTCACAATTATTATTCACAATTTTTATTATCATATTTTATATACATTTCTTTTTTCCTTCCTAACTTCCATCGAACAGACAAATTCTTTTGCTGATTTAGACATAGTGTATTTTATTTTGGTTCTTTTGGTGGTCACTCATAACTTCTTCAGATCTATAGTTACGCTTATTCTCCCTGTCCATTTCCTAAATTTACCATGATCTATCTCTTCCCTGTAAATAAGACAAGTACCTAAGGCTACTCTCATGTTTCTCTGAACTCTCTCTCACATCGCAACCTCTCTCCTATCCCATGTGAGTATCATCTAAAATTTCGGCTATAGATTGATGTGTATACTTTTGTTTGAGTCCTTGCTTTAGTAAGTGATTTAGTCACCCATATTTCTCATATTCTCATGTTCATTTCTTTTCTTGAAATAGGACGATCTTTTAAAACATTTTCAAAAGAGTTTTTGTGTGATAAAAATTCTGAAGCCCTATATGTCTGAAAATATCCTTATTTGGCCAATGCATATAAATGATAGGTTAGCTAAATATGAAAATTAGAAGTTTCAGGATTGTTTTCCTTGAATACGGGAACTATCACTCTACTTTCTTCCTGCATCCACTGTTGTTGATAGATACAATGTCAATATGATTTGTGTTCCTTTGAAAGTTACTGACTTCTTTCCCACTTTGAAAGTTTTCTAATTTCCTCTCCTTTAATGTTCATAAATTTCTGTAGTGTACTGAGATGTCTCTCTCTCTCTCTCTCTCTTTCTTTCTTTCTTCTCTGAGATTGTTCATCTTTCTCAAATCTGGAAAATTCTTGGCCAATAAATCTTCATATATGTTCTCTCTTCTCCTTATTGTTTTCTTCCTTTCTGGGTCTCTAATGTATAAATAGATGGCTCTACTTCAGTATTCTATATCTCTTTACTTTCCACTTCTAAGAAGCCTTTTAATATCTTCTTTATTTCTTTTGGAGAATTCTTAAGACAGATCTTTGTGTTTACTAATCTCTGGCTAAATTCATTCTGACATTTAGCCCATATATATGTGTCTGTATCACACATACCATATATAAATATATATATATATATACACACACACACATATATGGGCTAAATGTATGTGTGTGGGTGTGTGTATGCCTGTGTGTGTGTATATATATAGATTTTTAAAATCATTTTTTATATAATTTCTTATTCTTTTTTTTAATCTTCCCAGTACCCCCTGCCTTATTTCTTAGAGGAAATTAAACAGGCTTATTTTAAACTCTTGTTCCATCTGTTCTATTTATTCTGCTTCATCTGGTATGAATTTCTCTTCTTGTTGTCTTTCTCTATATAGCAGTTGTATTCTTAAGAAGTCTCATTACTTTTACTGAGCTAATACACCCTTCTGAGATATTATCTATCTGTGCTGGAAGTGGATATCTGAGGCAAGCAGATAAAACCCATGTAAACACTTTCTCTGCTTCTGAGGATTTTTTGAGATGGAGGGAGGATGCATCCTCTGGTGAAGAGCATCTGGTATTATACATTACATCTCTCCCTTGGCACTGGTCTCACTTAAGAACTCTTTCCTGAGCGTGATTACCTAATACTGGAGCTGTGAAGACGGTACAGGGATAAAGGAATACTCTGTGGCTGGAAAGACTGGACGAACCTGTTTTGAACTATCCTTCATCCAATTCGTGTGTGGTAGAATCTTTAATTTATCCTTCCAACCAGCTACCACTGGGATGGCTGCTCACTCCTCACACAGGGTAAATGAGGCTTCCTTGAGCTTCTTAAATCAGTAGACTGAAGTCTGTCACTTCAGTTTTGGAAAATCTCAGCCACGATCTCCTCAAATATTAACTCTGGTGTATTCTCCTTGTCTTCTTCTTCTGCGACTCCAGACAGAAGAGTGTTGGTCCACTTCCCCGCAATTCGCATGTCTGCTCTTGCTAGTCTTTTCTTTCTCTCAGAGCTTTGGTCTTTGTGTTCACTTGTCTGATCTACTGTGCCCCATCTGCTCTGAAGTTTATGGAATTAGTTTTTAATTTTAGCTAGTATATTGTTTTACTCAGAATATCTATTTGATTCTTTTTATGAATTCCAAACTATTTTTTTTCTTTTGGAAATTCTCCATCTTTTCAGCCACTTAGTGCATCTCTCCCCTCTTGGCTTTGATGTCTTTATAATTGATAATTTTAATTTGTGTGCTAATTTCTATATCTGAATTATTTACAGATCTGCCTCTATTGACAGCTTTTGATCAATCATTAGTCATGTTTTCCTATTTCATATTCATGTAAGTTATGATTATAGGAAAGTCATTGTGTATACAAAATGATGGAAACTAAAGTTGTTGTTACTGTTTCTCTGAGAATTTCTGCCTCTCTGCACCCACCTTTCTTTGGAAGATAGGGATTAGTTGCTAATCACCTGAACCTGATTCAGGATTGAGCTGATTCGAGTCTGGGGTACAACATGAGAAGCAGTGAATCTGTTTTCCAAGTCTGAAGACTGAAGCCAGATGGTGGGGCTCCCTGGCGAGTGGAGCAGTGGGAGGTCTCATCCCCTCTCTAGTGGCTCCACCCTTCTTGTACCACTGCAGAAACCAGCAAGAAAACTACGGGAGAAAACAGCTCAGCGTTTTGAGCTCCTCTAGGTTCTGATCTCTTAGCCCAGCTCAAATTATTTGAAACATAGCCACTGACTTATCTTTCCCTCAAAAGAGCCCCTCTGCCTAGGAAAAGTTTAAACCTCAGCCTTTGCCCAGATTCAGAAAATCACTCCCACCCCAGTCCCCCAGGGATAAAACGGTCAGTGATCGCAGCTCGGCTGGAAAGGCTCTTCCTGCTCTGGAATTTTAATTTGTTTGGTTCTTCTACTTTCACAGCGAATCAATGGCTTTACAACTATAATCTTTATAATTTATCAACTTATTTTTCTAGTTGTGTTCAGAGCAGTGAACTGTTGATATTTACTCTAAACTCCCTAGAAACTGAAACCCTTACGGAGGTTAGGGATCGTAGATGAACCAGTTTTTAACTTCTGCTCAGTGCTGGAAGAAGGATTAAAGACACATTAGGAAAATTCTCCTTCCCACATCCTATCTCTGGAGTCTCTTTTTTTTCTACTGTAGGTAATAATTCCTCCCTATACTACTCCATCCCAGAAGCCCAAGTACCCAGAGTTCTCAATGTTTTAAGCAGGAAGTGGGTTTTTTTGTTTTTAATGGATCCACTAACTTCCTTCTGTTTTTGTGCATTGCTGAGATTGAGTTTTGGTGCCCAAATCAGTAGTACCCCATGTTAATTCGCCATTTGAATTACATCGAAAACCCAACTCTGCCACATACTATCTGTATCACCTTGAGCAAACCACTTCGCCTCTCCTTCCCCCAGTTTCAGAATTGTGTCCGACCTAGTTCACGCCCATTCAAATTGAAAGAAAGTGTAAAAGTCATGGGAGCTCTGACTATTAGGCAGTTATTCATTCTCACCCTTTGCAAACACGCACTGGCTGGCAGGCACTATCCGTATCTCTCTGAGTGTCTGATGCTGTGATCTACCTTCTTGCCAGTCGTTTTCTCTAGTCTGAAGCACAGTCCATGAGGAGTCCTCACTGTCCTCACCACTAGCCCTTGGTCGGCTGCTGTCTTTTCGACCAACCTCCCTTCCTTTCGATCATCTCAGGCAGGTCCACTCTCCACCTGTGACTGCCTGAACTGGACCATAATGCTGGTGAGCAGAGCTCATATGGAAGCTTCCAGAATGACTGTTGTTTGACATCTCATTAACCTCCACTTAATCCTGCCTTCCCTGGAAACTTGACGAGTCAGTGCTGCTGGTGGAATTGCATCAAACCCAAGACCCACCCGTCAGGAAGAAGATGCAGGGTGGTCTGATCTTCAATTCCCATGAGCCTTTTCTTGCCTAGTGGGGATAGACAGGTCTGAGCTGCGTAACAAAACTGTGCATGGCTCACTCAACTGCTGCTTCTCTTCACTTTATTTTTGGCTGAGCATGATGGCACACACCTGTAATCCCAGCACTTTTGGAAGCCGAGGCTGGAGGATTGCTTGAGTCCAGGAGTTGCAGACTGGCTTGGACCACATGGTTAAACTCTCTCTCTACAAAAAATACAAAAATTAGCTGGACATGGTGCACGTGTGGTCCTAGCTACTCAGGAGGCTGAGGTAGGAGGCTTACTTGAGCCAGGGAGGCAGAGGTTGCAGTGAGCCATGATCAAGCCACTGCACTCCAGCCTGGGTGACAGAGTAAGACCATGTCTTGAAAGAAAAAAAGTGTTATTTCACTTTTTCATGGAGTCCTTTCCCAGGAAAACCACACATTTCAGCCAATTCTATGAGAAAATGAGTTCACAGGGCTCAAAAATGGGAAAAAGCTTGCAGCCCCAACCCTTTAGAAAGAAGACACAGACATGGTAGAAAACAGCAGTGAAGGCAGCACCGAGGACACCTGGGGGGCAGGAGCTGCCGAATTGAATTGATTTTGCCTCAGCTTTTCCAGAAGCTGAAAACTTAATAATCATGTTTACATAATCACTGAATGGAGATATAAACATAGACACGTCACTGAAAATATTCATAGATACGTTTTCCCTTTGAGTTCTGCATTCAGTTAAGTTACCCTTCTGAACTGATCCATCAGAACAGATCCCTGTCAATGCAGGTCACAACACCGTTGAGAAGCCAGGGATGCCTGGGGTAGGCACAGCACTTGAGACTTACCTCCTCATGGGGAGAAGCGAAGCCATGATGGCATCACACCAGACCCACACGCAGGCTGCATTCCCGCTTTAGCCCTGTGTTCCTCTGCAATGATGTGGATGACTTTCCTCCTCCACTCCTTTGTAGTGCAAGGAGAACCCGCCCAGGCATGGAGAAGACTGACAGACTCAGGATCCAACCGTTCCACAGGCATTGATTGAGCACCAGTCCTATTCCAAGCACCATGGCAGGTGCTGGCCCAGTGGAGACGAATGAGGTATTTTTCCTGCCCTGGGAGACCTCGTAGGGTGTCAGGGAGGTGGGAGGTGACCCTGGAATTATAGGACCTTCTGACAAGCATGGTGGTAGGCTTCACAACAGGCTGAGGGAGAACAGAGGCCACTGCTTTTTCGCAAAGAAGGAGAAAACTCCTCCAGGGAGATGACTCCTGAGCAAGCACTGGGAGGAGGAAGGGGTCGGAGGGGTCCAAGCGGAGGAGGCTGTGTGTGCAAAGAGCCTGACCAATGGGATTTCCAATTCTGTGAGTTACTGGGTATTTTTGCAGGAGCCTGATAAGGTGTGAGTGACATTAGAGAAGTCAGAAGTCCTGCGTGAGTTTGAGGATGTCATGTGATCTTGAGTGACAGGAGCCCCATTCCAGTGGGAAGGGATGAAATGATCGGTTCAGCATTGTCCACGCCACCTGGAAACACGGTTGCTAACGACAAGATGGAAATACTGCCTCAGTGTTCATGCTGTCCCATCTTTGTAGGGGTTGTAACTTTTTACCTTGTATACAAATGCAAACGTACATAAAAGTTGCAAGAGTTATATAGAGAATGGCCATATGCCCTGTACTCAGATTGACCAATTGTTCATATTTTCCTCCATTGGCTTTTCCCTTCTAGATAGAAAGACAAATAGACAATAGATAAATAGAATAGATAGATAGGTGATAGAGATATAGAGATATAGATCTAGATGTCCACACACATATATCGTTGTCCCTCAGTAGCCACAGGGAGTTGCTTGCAGGAACCCCGTGCATAACAGAATCCACACGTGCTCAAGTCCTTTATATAAATGATGTAGTATTTGCATATAACATACACAATCCTCTTGTATACTTTAAATCATCTCTAGATTACTTATAATACCTAACATAATGCAAATGCTATGTAAATAGTTGTTATGCTGTATTGTTTAGGGAATAATGACAGGGAAAAACAGTCTGCTTATGTTCAGTACAGATGCAACCATCCTTTTTTAAAAATATATTTTTGATTCACAGTTAGTTGAATCCATGAGTAGGGAACCCATGGATATGGAAGGCTGTCCGTATGTGTGTATACACACACACACACACACAAATATAGATATATTTTCCCCTGAACTATTTGAGGGTAAATTGCAGACACCATGTTCCTTCCCCTAAATATTTGTGGGCATTCTCTAAAAATAGAGGTATTTTCAACAAAAGTTATACAATCATATAATACTCTGAAGTATTATATGTATAGAGTATAGAGTTCATATTCACATTTCACTAATTATCCCTTTTTTTTTTTTTTTTTTTTTTGAGAGGGAGTCTCATCCTGTCACCCAGGCTGGAGTGCAGCGGCACGATCTCGGCTTACTGCAACCTCCGCCTCCCGGGTTAAAGCAATTCTCCTGCCTCAGTCTCCTGAGTAGCTGGGATTACAGGCACCCGCCACCACATCTGGCTAATTTTTGTATTTTTAGTAGAGACGGGGTTTCACCACGTTGGCCAGGCTGGTCTCGAATTCCTGACCTCAAACGATCCACCTGCCTTGGCCTACCAAAGTGCTGGGATTACAGGCGTGAGCCACTGTGCCCGGCCCCGATATTTTCTTTTACAGCCATTTTTGTCCAGTCCAGGATCACACACTGTAGTTAATTTCCAGGATCATACACTCTATGCCTCTTTGGCCTGTTTTCCTCTAGAAGTGTCTCGGCCTCTCTTCGTCATCCCTGAAGGTGACTACTGTGAGGAGCGCAGGGCAGTTACTTTGCAGGATGCCCCGGGCTTGGATGTGGGTGGTGCCTTCTGGCAGGGACTCCCCAGGGGAGGGGGTGTGCAGCAGGAAGCCGGTGATGTCCCCAGGCCCGGCCACTAGTTAGGGTGCTGCCGCCGGCTCTTCTGTTGGTTCTTAGTCCCTCTTTCTGATTAATTAGAACTTGAGAGGCCATCGTTGAGATTCCCACTCCCCGTCAGACTTTCCCCCAGCCATTTCAGTAGCCATTGAGGATTCCTGTCGGAATCTTTGTTCTCTCTGCTGGTTGCGAAGCCGTGACCCTAACTCCCTCATCCCGTGCATCTCCGTGAGTCAGTCCACAGCCTACTGTGAGGACACATCCTACTGTGAGGAAGCGCTTCCCCCTTCCTCTATTTATCTGTCCCCTTAGTTTTACATCAGCATGAGCTCACGGGTTCTTGATGTAGGCTATGGGCTATAATCTGTTACCACTCTGTTGATTGTGATGCTCAAACTGACGCACATTCAACCACCTAAGGATAGTTTCCATAGAGGCCTCCTGGGTGCCACCCCATAGAGCCGCACAGGTCCCAGAGACTGCAGGATGAGAGGCAGGCTGGTCACCGGGATCACAGTAGTTTGGATAAAATCCCAAACCCCCGTGTCAGGCAGAGGTGCCTGGCTGTGCCTCCCTGGTGTGCACCACCTTTGCCCTGCAGGGCTCTTCCCCTAGCCTGGAGCAGCCAGGCTCCACCAGCTGTGATGCTTCCCACCCCGTACCCTGCACGCAGCTCCACCGCTCCCCTAGACCTGCCAGACAGCTCCTCCCTCACCATCTCAGGACCCTCAGCCTGGAGCAGCCCTCCCACTCTGCATTCCAATGGCCACCTCCGTGGTGGGGCGCCTGCCTACCTGCCCGCTCCCACACTCCTGGCATTGCAAAAGGAGACGAGCTGTTTGGGAGAGCGTTTGGCAGCACATAACAAGAATTGTAAAATTGTTTGTTCCACTTGACCTCGTGGTGACATTTTTTGGAAATGTTCTAAAAGAAAATTCCAAAAATGGCCAAAAGCCTATGCACGAAGAGGTTTACTGCAGAATTATACAACTCACAAAGTCCATCGGATACCTGTCGGGAGGGGAAGGGCTAGGTAATTTATGATGCCAGATGGATTGAATGTTAGATGTCATCTCATAGAAGTCCCAAGATTATGAAGCAACAAGAAAAATGTTTGTGATGTATAGTTAAGCAGAAAAATGCAGAGCACAAAACCCAGTGTCTGCTGTAAGCAGGGTTGTGGAAGATGCGGCAGATAGATTCTTTTCCCGGAATAGTTGGCGTCAGAATTCTCCTGGGTGGGCAAGTGTCTTTGAGTGAGGGGTTCTTGGCACCCCTGGTGTGGAGGCTCCGTGTCTGACGCAGCCCTGACTATTGGTGAAAACTCCGAAAATCACACAGATGAAAATGGTTTTCTCTGAGCTGGACCCACGCCTAGGGCCGGCGTGGGGAGAGCACAGGAAGGGCTGCTTCCTCAGCCCCGAATCTGGGCCCAGCGTGCCTGCTTCACGCTACTATTCCCGTGGAGAGCACAGGTACGAGAAGTGTGTGGTGTCCCCAAAGTGTTCACAGGGGTCCTCACAGCAGCCATGGTGAGGGCATCACTTGTGTGGAGGTGGAGATGGGCCATTTATGTTTTCCTTACACAGTACACCACGGGATGCCAGACTTTTTGCATCGGGAAGTAAATTACAACAACCCATGTTTTAATATTTATCACTAAGAATGTATCTGCACTCACTATTTCTCATTTTCAGTTCTCATCACACCTTTATTGGGTTTGTATTGAAATGCACCTCCCAGGAAAGCTATTGTTTTATATATTTCATGTCACCAGCATCTAGGAACACAGAGCATAAACAGGTGTATTTAAAAGGCAAGCCTATTTTTCTAATTATAAGCGTACAGATTTCTCACAACATGATGGACAGAGCTGAGGTGGGAACTGGTTCAGCCAAAAATATTCAAGAATCATGGGCAGGGCCCATGTGTGTGCACGCACCGGTGTGTGTTGAAGGATACAGCTGTTCAGGTGCCGTGGCTCACGCTGATAATCCCGGCATTTAGGAGGACGAGGCAGGAGGATTTTGCTTGAGCCCAGGAGTTTGAGATCAGCCTGGGCAAATAAGGAGACCCCCATCTCTACAAAAACTTTAAAGAATAATTAGCCAGGTGTGGTGGTACATGTCTGTAGTCCCAGCTACTTGGGAGGCCGAGGCAGGAGGATGGCTTAAACCTCAGAATTCGAGGCTGCAGTGAGCCATGATCACACCATTGCACTCCAGCCTGGCTGGGCAACAGAGTAAGATCCTGGCTCAGAGAAAAAAAAAGATATAGCTGAGCTCAGAAGAAAGAAAAGGCAGTACCTGCATGGCCTGAAACCTGAAGCAGGCTGGCAGGAGGGTGAGCTTGGCCGAGAGAGCAGAGCCCTGGTTCCGGCCCTGTTTCTGGGACAGGATACCTCAGGCTGCCTCTGCCTCTGAAAGAAAAACAAGTCTCCCGTGAAGGGAAAATGCAAAGTCTCCCAAACTTTTCAGTGAGTCTGAACTTCTACCACTCACATGCCTCAGGAACCTCAAGAAGACAAATTATCCTAAAAGCCGGCCTCAGCCCGGGTCACTCCTGGGGCCTCCATTAGCAACAAACTCACCTGGCTCTCCAGGGTGCTTCCCAGCCCAGGGCCAGGAGACCAGGGAGGGGTTCCCATGGAGGGGGCTTTGACAAAAGCTATACATGCATAAACAAGTCAGGAAGGTGCTGCAGATGTTTTGAAAATGCACACAATGATGAGGAAACAAATCAAAACATCAAATGTTCCAATGTGTGCAGCTTCCAGCCTGCCAGGTGTGGATCCATAGGAATGCTCACACACCCTTTCTTACTGCATCCTCTTTTATTCCTGAAAAATTATAGCATAATATTTTCCCAGGGCTGTCATTTTTTGTTATTTTTCTTTAGCAGAAAAAAGTCAATACTGCTTTTCAGAAAGAAAAAATATATTGAAAAAAACAAACAGGGTGGGTGCTGGGGTGGGGCTGAGCCAAGGAGCTGGACAGACACAGTGAGAGCCGGGTGGAGTCAGAGCACCCTGGCGTCGCAGGTGGGCTCTGCCATGCTCTGCTTTTGCAGCAGTGCAGTCACAGAAACCCTTTGGCCCTCAGCTTTTTCTTCTGAGAAATGGGACAGACTGAGGCCACAGACCCTCGGGAATCGCAAGAAGGGCCATGGGAAGGACCACGGTCATCACTCTTGTCTTATTAATCGGCTGCAGCTCGTCTGGGCCTCCTGAGTGACCCAAACCCAAACTGCTCTTCCCAGAGTCTAATGGGATTTGAACTTGGCCAGGGCACCTTCTCAGGGCCCCACCAGACGCTGGAGCCTACAAGGATGGGGACACATTTCCTCTGCTCCTGGGGGACACTCGACTTGTGTGTTGTGATCAGATCATGGGGCTGGCTTGTGCTGCAGCGGCGAAGGGCTGAGGGGGAGGGCTCGATGGAGCCGCTGGTGCTCTGGTCCAAGAGCAGCAGTCCAGGGGTGTTATCTGAGCCGGTAGAAAGCAGATCAGCCACAGATCGAACGTACCTCACTCTCTCTCCAAAGGCAGTGCCCTGAAATGACCTGCACACAGGCTGGGCTGAGCTGCAGCCCTGGCCAGGAGGGAGAGTGTGTTGGTCTCCATGAAAGGCAAAGCTGCTTGAGCTTCAGGGACACACAGTTCGGGGTGTGCTGCCTCCCGGGGACAGACTGGATGGGCCACCCCAGTGCTGGACACACAGCAGGGGAGGGGTGGGGACCACACAGAACAGAGCCTGGGGGTTGAAGAGCTCTTTCCTGATCTTATTCATTCAAAACGCACTTAAAAGGCTTCCCCTGGCTGGGCACATTCGCTAGGTTGGTGAGAAGACGCCCTCGCAGAGAAGCGGCCTGCCACGATGGTACAGCAGCATGGCCATTGCCATCAGAGCGCCCCAAGTGTCTCTGGAACAGGCTTCCTGCCTTGGCTGTGGGCTCAGGGACTCTCTGCCAGTCACCCCAGGATGGCCCCTGTGCACCCTGAAGTGTGTGCATGTGAGACTCGGCCGGGGCAGCTCACAGCAGGAAGGCCCCCCAGCTTCCAGGATCGGGGCCAGTCAAGTTTGTCCCGTCCCCCTTTTCCTCATGCAGGTGTCGTTCCATGAGATGAGACCCTGCTAGCCTTGAACTCTGACAGCCTCGCGGAGAGGGAGCCAGACCCGAGGCTTGCAAGAGAAAGTTATTACGAAGATGTTTTCCAGCCCAAACCTGATCGCTTGTAACTTCTGTCCTCTGTTCTGATCCCGGAGGCTTATATACAGCACAGCCCTGGGGTTCACGTGGCCTATGGAGAGAAGCGCTGAGCAGGGCTGTGTCCCCCACTGGGGGCAGTCACCCTCAGCATCCCCACTGTTGGCCCATCCACTAATATCCCACCCACTTATTTATTCAGGGCCACCCAAAGCTCCCCCTATTCCCTGAATAAATAAGGTGGGAGCCAAGGGGTCAAGACGGGGTGGGGAGACTTGTCCCCCACCGCCCTATTCAGCCCCTGCCAGGAGGAGGTGGGGCTGGCAGTGTCATATCCAGGCCCTGAGCATGGGAACCTGACACCCGGGCTGCACATTTTGCATCCAGCTTCTCCTCACATGTCATTTCTTACCACCGATGACCCTCATCCACATCAGCGAAGCCTTGGCCAAGCGGCTGCCCAGTGCCAGGGACTCGCTGGTGTCCTCACAGGGCAAGATCCACGGGCTGCTACTTTCATCTGGGCATGTCCCAGCAGCACAGGAAACTGATATCCAGGGCTGCACAGGTGGTGCAGAACCAGGAGATCCAAGAGGAGAGATCCCTGGGCTTCAGCTGCCTGGGGGCCCTTGTGGAAGAACTTGATTCTGAGCTGGGCCTGCAGTGAGGGGGAGGGCTTAATGAGGCTAATTAGCATCACTCTCTGGTAGGGAGTATCCTTTTTTTGGTGACAGCTTTATTGAGATGTAATTCACACACCACACAATTCATCCATTTAAAGTGCAGAATTCGGCGGCATTAACATATTCATAGTATTGTACAACTGCCACCGCCATCAGTTTCAGGACTTTTTTGTTACCTCCGGAAAGAAACCCCATACCCTTCAGCTATGACCTTCTAACCTCCCATCACTCCCCCACCCCAACCCAGACAACAACTAAGTTACTTCCTGTCCCAGTAGATTCTCCTGTTTGGGACTTCTCAGTCCAAATGCAGTCATACACTCAGACACTATGTGGTTCTTTGCATCTGGCTTCTTTCGCTTAGCGTCGTGTTTTCAAGGTTCATGCATGTTGCTGTGCAAATCAGTGCCTCCTTCTTTTTTATATGCCTGAATAATATTCCAAAGTATGTAGACGGTATATTATTTATTCATTCACAAGTCAATGGACACTTTTCACTTTTTGGCTACCTACCATGAATAATACTACTCTGCACATGCATCGATTTTTGTGTGGACCTGTGTTTTCGCTTCTCTTGGGTATATACCGAGGAGTGGGGTTGCCGGAGCATGTGGTAACTGTGCTTACCCCTTAGAAGACCTGTCCGAATGTTTTCCAAAGTGGCTGCCTTGCTTCACAGTCTCCCGGCAGCCCCTAAGGGTTCAGCTTTCTCCACATCCTCACCAGCACTGTTCTCTGTCCCTTTGATTCTAGGCACCCTCATGCCTGTGAAGCGGCATCTCATAGTAGTTTCGCTGTTTGGATTCTGATGGCAGATGACCTTGAGCGTTTTTCCCTAGGCTTGTTGGCCACCTGCAAATCCTCTGCCCTGGACGTGTGGGGAGCATCCTGTGTTCCGCAAAGCATGCCTGTGCCTCCTGTGTGGTACGTGTGGAGGCATTGATTTTGATCTGGCAGAGCTTTCTTTCTCCTGGGAATTGAATTTTCCTCCCTTTCCCTCCATCTTCTCCCTAATATTTGGGGCCAATAGGTTCCCCTTCTTCTACTTCACCCCCTCCACAGCAGTGGTGATTAGTAAAGGGGTGGTTGTTTAGAAGGTTGGCCAGGTGTGAGCCAGGAAGCGGGGAGCAGAGAGATGACTGCCAGGGCTGCAGGGCCATGGGGGGACCTGAGCCTCTGTACACAGCCAGGAGAGACAGGAGGAGAGCAGACCTCCGTCCCACAACCGACTTTGAACCTCTGGGGCACCACGAGGACCCACGGTGCTGTGGGCTTGGGCACCAGCCCTGGGTTTCCAATAACCCCCTCTTTGGCTTGTGTAAGTTTGTCTGAGCTTTCCACCCACCCACCCCTACGGCCAAAAAGTCCACGTGACTCAAACCCTTGCTGGTTCCTCTCAGGAGCAGACCAGTGGGATCACACTTGCAGATGAGCCCATGGGGAGTGGGGAAGTGGGGGCCCAAGGCCACAGCTATTTACAGTTTATGCCTCATCTACATTCACACCTCACCTGCGGTAGTGGGGGGGTTAGGGGGTGTGGGGGGGGTGAGCACTCAGAAGGCGCATAAACAGCGCAGGCCTCAGTTCTCATGTGGTGGAGTCGAGGCCTCAGATAGGCCTGACAAAGGCTTGTCCCACTGACCCGTGTAGCCGTCTCCAGCAGAGGATTTGCAATTTTGCAGAGAACAGGCTGTAAGCACGCATGGTGCTTCCCACAGGCCAGTGAGCAATTCTCCAGGGGAAATTAGATGTAAGCCAGCAGAGCAGAGGGAATTGCTGGAAAAGCTGGGGTTTCTGTAACGAAGCGCTAAGCACTCTATGTACACTGCAGATAAGGAAACCAAGGCCTGATGGGTGAAACCATTCACCAGGGAGAACCAAGGAGTCAGTGCAGCCAGGATCCAGCCCAGATTCCAGGGCTGCCACTCTCCTGGCCGCCAGGTCACCCAGGAGGCTCAGGGTGCCTGCTCCTTCAGGAGGGTGGCATGGGGCTGCCACAAGCCCTTCAGAGTAGGCACTGCTTTGGTGAACAGACAGGCGATCTCACAGAGCCCAGGGAATGCAGCAGACAGCCCCTCACAAGTGGTATTATTTTATATGACTTTAATAAGGATCAAAATATGCCATGGAATTTAGGGGTTTGGCAAGTCTCTAAAGTTAGTTTTTAAGTACTTGTGTCTTGGCAAATCCATCATACACTTTGGGGAGTTCTCTTCTAAACCCATGCCGTGCTCTGAGAAGGAGGAATGATACGGATGTTGCTGAACGATTTTCACCAGTTCCAGTAAAATTTCAGACTTCGTAAACAAGAGAACGGTGGGTTTGAGTCCCCTTGCTTGGCACCAGAATATGCGCTTGACAATGCTAAGAAGGTTCCAGAGAGTTTTGGGCAAGTGTATCTCATAGCTTGGTGCCAGCACTGGGGCTGTGGTCTGCATATGTGGGTGGAGATGATCGTGGTGATGCTGGTGTGTGAGGAAGGGGCAGTGAGAGATATGGCTGGGAAAAGGTGGCCGCTTGAGGTGTGGAGATGAGTCCTGATTCCCGTCCACCCTCTCTGGCTCTGTCCTGCCCCAGCTCACATGGTCTGGGCTGTGGAGACTGGTCCTGATTCCTGTCCATCGGGTTCCTTTGTGTTCCAGCTCATGTGGTCCTGGTAGTCGGGGCAGTTCCTGAGTTCTCATCCATCTTCCCTGGCCCCAGCTCATGTAGTCATCTCCAGGGCTAAGCTCTGAGTGTTTGGCAACTGTGTATGCTGGCCACGCTCCATCATGGGTGGCTAAGACCCAGCCACGGTGACCAGGGACCCTGCTGGAGCCACAGGGCAGGGAGAGAGAGGTGTAGACACAAGTGCTGCCATCCCTGCCCCAACGTGGGCTTTGAGCCCTGGGTGAGGCTCCAACCCTACTGGTTGATCTGGAATGCTCCTTCCTGGGAAGTGCCTAGTCCTGCTCTTGCTTCTCCGTTATGGTCCTGATGACTCCACGGAGACAGTTTGTAATCCACTGATTTGTCTCAGTCTTCTTTTAAAAAATATAACCAAATACCTTTCTGCATTGAGATAACTGTAGATTCACATGCAGCTGCGGAAACACTAGAGAGTGATCAGGGTGCCTCCACTGTCTCCCCCAGAGGTGCTGTCTTAGGTAACCACAGGACAAAGCCACAGCCTCTAGCTTGACCTCAGTGCCATTCACGCCCTACACTCAGATGTCGCCGGTGTCACACGCCCTTGCCTGTGTGTGGGTTGATTCTGTCGGGTTTGCGTATCCACCACCACAGTGAAGGCACAGAACCATCCATCCAGGACCCTTGCGGCTGCCCTGTGGAGCCATGGCCACCTCCCTGTCCCTCACTCCCGTGGCACCTAAGCTCTTCTGCACTTCCATCACTTTGTCATTTCAAGATTACTCTCCATGACATAACCTTCCAGGTTGCCTTTTTCACTTGGCGTGGCTCCCCGGAGATCATCCTAATTTTAGCAGCAACAGTTTGTTCCCTTTCATGAGTGGTAGTCCCTGGTACAGGCGTACCACAGTTTAACCATTTTCCTGTTGAAGGAAATGTGTGTTGTTTCCAGTTTTTGACTGTTATGGAAGAAGACAATGTGAACATTCGTGTATAGGCCTCTGTGTGACTCTAGGTCTCCAGGTCTCTGGGATAAATGCCCAGGAGGACCACCATCGGTTGGGTCGCATGGGAGGAACATGTTTCATTCAGGAAGAAGCCACCACGCTCTTCGGGCAGCTCTGCCTCGCTGTCCCCCACAGCAGTACCTGAGTGTCCTGTGTCTCTACATCCTCATGGCATGTTGTGTAAACTGTGTTTCTTATTTTAGCCATTCTGATAGGTGTGCAGTGAAGAATCCTTTTTGTAGAGATGAGAATATAGAGTCCCTGGAAGTGGTCCAGATATGCTCAGAGGACTTTCCTGGCATGAGAGATCTTGCAGGGACACACAGGGCATGCAGGATGCACCCCCAACCCCTGTTCTGCCTACCCAGGAACCTCTCAGGCCCCTACTTTGCTCATTGTCTGTCTCGGGTTTGCTAGTGTTTGGCCTGGAAGCACATCTTGCAATTTAGGAGCTCCTGACTGCCCAGCTTGCACGCACACTCCACCTACTGTAACACCCTTTACCTGGAATTCTTCCCGTAGGTCCTCACAGGCTGCTCTGCTCGGCCCCAGGTCTCTGCAACCATGGCCCAGCCTGAGGGAGGGTGGTAATGCGAGCAATTGGGAGTGGTTGTAAATACAGATGAACCTTTGCTCGCTTACCTGCCTCTCACCTTCCGCTGTGCGGCCCAGTTACTGAGAGGCCACAGACTGGTACTGGTCCACGGTCCAGGGGTTGGGGACCCCTGATGTGGAGTACCAGCATTGACTTCACCAAGAGAGCAAAGTGTGTGGCCATAGAAGCTGATGTGAAAAACTCACTGGGAACACCCAGGAGGCAGTTTTTTGCCAGACTGAGGTCTAAGGCCACAGGGTGTTGTGCTTGGGCCCACCATGCACAAAGCCTTCGGCGTCCCTGCAGGGCTAACGTGGGGGAGGGCACCGTCCCGGCCCAGGCCTACCCCTTCTAATGTCTCGGGGTCTGGAGGGCCCACGCCCTTTCCACTTCACGGCAGGCATGGCCCCTTTTCCCTCCTGCTCAGTGCTGAGCAGAGCCGTGTTAAGATGTGGCCAGAGTCACCAGCTTAAATATTTTAAATAAAAAGAATGATCAGTATTTTTTTTCTCTAGCAGAAATAAAACCGTGGCTGTATAACACACTCTCTCCCAAACTTACCATCTGAACAACTTTCTTCCACACAATTAAGCATGCATTTCTACACCCACACACTCAGGCCCTGCAATCCAGTGTAGACATGTTTCTAGAAAACATTTGTTTCCCTGATTGTGTTTTCAGGAGCATTTGTCCCTGAAATTAGAAGGCACGGGACATGGTACGGATGGTTCATCCCAGTGGGTAGCAACTGCTTTGGGCTCAGAGCCTCATTACATTAAAAACCATCAAGAACCCCAAAGAGCTTTAGTTCCCGTGGTTATACCTAGCAATGTTTATCATCTACAAAATTAAAGCTAAACATCTCAGAGATTTATTCCCTAAACATAACAATAATAACATATCATATGTTAACGTAAATAACACGTTGGGAAAGCAGCTATACTTTTTAATGTAGAATATTTAGTGAAAACAGTGAGTGTCGTTGCTTTAGAATTTCATAGATCTCCTTAAAGTCTGCGTGAGTAGATGGTAGCCAGAGCCTCATAACTATTTCTCCAGCCATCAATTGAATATGTTGTTTTGGTGGAAACACATGAAGAAGATCTGACAGACAGGTCTGTTGGAATAAAACTCTTTTAATAGTTTTTTTTTTTTGCATGTAATTGTGCATTTCTGCTTTGACTCTGTACCAAACTGTCTGACCAGTAGTCTTTTTTATTTTATTGTGGTAAAAACATTTAACAAATATTTAAGTATGCAATACAATGCTGTTAGCTATAGGCACAACATTGTACAGCAGATCAATAAAACCTACTCATCTTGCATAGTTGAAACTTTATACCTGTTGAAGAGCAACTCCTGGCTTTCGTCCCCCAACCCCCGGCCCCTAGCACCCACCATTCTACTTTCTGCCTCTAGGAATTTGAATCCTCCAGGGACCTGGTGGGAATGGAGTCATACAGTATTTGTTCTGTGGCTGGCTTATTTCCTGTGGCCTGTCCTCAAGGTTCATCATATGTGGCTGCCTATGGCAGGATTACCTTCATCTTTAAGGATGAATGGTATTCCATCGTGTGTACACACATTTGCTTTATCCAATCATGTAGATGGACATTTAGGTTGTTTACACATCTCAGCTGTTGTGAGTCATATTGCAATGAACACAGGAGTACTAATAGCTCTTTGAGTCCTGATTTCAAATCTTTTGGTTAAATTCCAGAAGAGAGATTATTGTGTCATATGGTGGTTCTATTTTTATTTTTGTTTTTTATTTTTTAGACGGATCTCACTCTGTCGCCCAGGCTGGAGTAGAATGGCGGATAGCTCACTGCCACCTCCACCTCCCAGGTTCAAATGATTCTCCTGCCTCAGCCTTCCAAGCAGCTGGGATTACAGGTGTGTGCCACCATGTCCAGCTAATTTTTGTATTTTTAGTAAAGACAGGGTTTCACCATGTTGGCCAGGCTGGTCTCCTGATGCGGGTGATCCACCCACTTCAGCCCCCCAAAATGCTGGGATTATAAACATGAGCCATCACACCTGGCCCTATTTTTAATTTTTGAGGAAATGCCACACTGTTTTCCACAATGGCTGTACCATTTTGCGTTCTGAACAACAACAGTGTACAAGGTTTCCGGTTTCTCCACAACCTCACCAATGTGTGTCTTTTTTTTTTTTTTTTTACAGCTGTACTCACAGGTAGGAGGTTGGTTTCGATTTGTGTTTCCCTGATGATTAGTGACATTGAGCCTCTTTATACCTGTTGGCCATTTTTGCATTTTCTTCAGAGAAATGTCTGTTCGAGCTCTTTGCCTATTTTTTGATTGAGTTGTTAGTGTTTTTGATATTGAGTTGTAGGAGTTTCATACATATTTTGGAAATTCACCTTTTATCAGATCTATGGTTTGGAAATATTTCCTCCCATTCTGTAGGTCTCCTTTTCATTCTGTTGCTTGTTAGCTGTGCAGAAGTTTTTACATTTGACATTCCATTTGTCTACTTTTGCTTTTGTTGACTGTGCTTTTGGTATATTCATGAAATCATTTCTAAGACTAACTCCAGAAAGCCTTTCCTGTATGTTTTTTTTTTCTAGGAGCTTTACAGTTTCTGGTCCAAAAGCCCAGAAATAAATCCACAGTATATGGTTGAATGATCTACAAGAGTGCCAAAAATACATATAAGGAAAGGATATTCTCTAGGGAGAACTGGATATGCACATGCAAAATAATAAAATGGGACCCTCATGCTATACACAAAAATTGGTAGTTTCTTGAAGATTAGTTACAACATAGAGTCTGAATTCCGTTAATGAGCCCTTTGGTCTCTGATACATTAAAATGCATAGCCCTATCATTAACTTTGAATGGATCTTTTACTTTTGTATGACTTTATAACATCATATCTCGGTCATTTGGAAAATAATGACTCACTGAGTTATACAGGTTTTCAAATGTAGACACATTTCATTATTCAATATCCAAAAAACTCATATTTGCTAATATCACCACCCATCTCACCAGGGAAGTCTTTAAGTAACGGGAAGCTATGAAGACGGTGGTGGTGAATATATGCTTTCCAAAATTTTAATTTACACTGAAGTTCACATTTTAGCATTGACAACAAACACTGTCAATGGTTTTCTTTGAAATGGCTGGTTCACTTCATTTACTTTCAAGAAATCTGCCAAACAGGGAACTCTGAATAGTTCGTAAGTCATTCTTTCAAGTAAAAACAATGTTCCATGAAAAAGTGGGTAGTTGAGCTCTTAGCTCAGTCACATGATACCTTTCCTCAAGAAAACCATTGTTCTTCAGCTTGCAGATGGGCTTTGTGTGTAGTATCTACTTAGTCAGAATATTAAAAAGGCATGTGCCTCAAGCATTGAGCTTTAATAAAATAAATAATTTTTCTCCTTCACCCAGAACATTCTTAAGTGGCATGGAGGTTGTGTTCTTTGTCCCTCCCCGTGAGTGCCTGGCAGTGACCGCTGTGTGGTGTGGCTCCAGTCTTGATTCCAGGCCCAGCACCGAGGTTGTTGGGTACCATTAATGCGAATGTCAATATAGGGAAGAAAACAGTGGCCTGGGAAATAAAATGTGAAATCCATGGCTGCAGCCAACCATGTACCACTCCTGGTCCTATTCCACTTCATACCCCCTGCCAAGAGAGGATCACCATCCTGTCTTGGGTGTTTATCCTCACCCTGAATTTCTAACCACTTTCATTATGAATGTATGTATTCCTCAACACAATATAATATTGTTAGGAACAGTTTTATAAAATTCTTCTTGTGCACTTAATGTTTCTCTAAGCTTCTAATATATGCCCAGGATCAAATTGTTCATCACTGAGTAGAGGCATCTTCAAATTTACTAGACATTGGCAATTTGTTATACAAAGTAGTTATGTCAATCTATATTCTCACCAGCAGTATATAAAAGTTTTCTTTTTTCTACAGCCTCTGCAGCACTTAAGTGATGAGACTTAAATTTCTGTTGCTTTTGTGGGCAGTTTTGGAGTTTTAGTGTCGTTTAATATGGATTTCTCTGATCTTTAGTGAGATTGATCATATTTTCAAGTTTATTTACCATTGGAAATTTTCCCTCAGGAAATCGCCTTTCCAAATCCTTGATAATTTTTTCTGTTGTTAATTATTTTATACTTTTTGTAGGAATTCTTGACATATGTTAGATTCTTTTTTTATACTTTATGTTCTAGGGTACATGTGCACAACGTGCAGGTGTGTTACACATGTATACATGTGCCATGTTGGTGTGCTGCACCCATTAACTCATCATTTACATTAGGTATATTGCCTAATGCTATCCCTTCCCCCTCCCTCCACCCCACAACAGGCCCTGGTGTGTGATGTTCCCCTTCCTGTGTCCAAGTAATCTCATTGTTCAATTTCCACCTATGAGTGAGAACATGCGGTGTTTGGTTTTCTCTTCTTGTGATAGTTTGCTGAGAATGATGGTTTCCAGCTGCATCCATGTCCCTACAAAGGACACAAACTCATCTTTTTTATGGCTGCATAGTATGCCATGGTGTATATGTGCCACATTTTCTTAATCCAGTCTGTCACCGATGGACATTTGGGTTGATTCCAAGTCTTTGCTATTGTGAATAGTGCCGCAATAAACATACGTGTGCATGTGTCTTTATAGTAGCATGATTTATAATCCTTTGGGTACATACCCAGTAATGGGGTGGCTGGGTCATATGGTATTTCTAGTTCTAGATCCTTGAGGAATCGCCATACTGTATTCCACAATGGTTGAACTAGTTTACAGTCCCACCAACAGTGTAAAAGTGTTCCTATTTCTCCACATCCTCTCCAGCACCTGTTGTTTCCTGACTTTTTAATGATTGCCATTCTAACTGGTGTGAGATGGTATCTCACTGTGGTTTTGATTTGCATTTCTCTGATGGCTAGTGATGGTGAGCATTTTTTCATGTGTCTGTTGGCTGTAAGAATGTTTTCTTTTGAGAAGTGTCTGTTCATATCCTTTGATCACTTTTTGATGGGGTTATTTGTTTTTTCCTTGTAAATGTGCTTGAGTTCTTTGTAGGTTCTGGATATCAGCCTTTTGTCAGATGAGTAGATTGCAAAAATTTTCTCCCATTCTGTAGTGTAGTTTGAAGTCAGGTAGTGTGATGCCTCCAGCTTTGTTCTTTTGACTTAGGATTGTCTTGGCAATGCGGGCTCTTTTTTGGTTCCATATGAACCTTAAAGCAGTTTTTTCCAATTCTGTGAAGAAAGTCATTGGTAGCTTAATGGGGATGGCATTGAATCTATAAATTACCTTGGTCAGTGCGGCCATTTTCATGATATTGATTCTTCCTATCCATGAGCATGGAATGTTCTTCTATTTGTTTATGTCCTCTTTTATTTCATTGAGCAGTGGTTTGTGGTACTCCTTGAAGAGGTCCTTCGCATCCCCTGTAAGTTGGATTCCTAGGTATTTTATTCTCTTTCAAGCAATTGTGAATGGAAGTTCATTCCTGATTTGGCTCTCTGCTTGTCTGTTACTGGTGTATAAGAATGCTTGTGATTTTTGCACATTGATTTTGTATCCTGAGACTTTGCTGAAGTTGCTTATCAACTTGAGGAGATTTTGGGCTGAGACAATGGGGTTTTCTAAATATACAATCATGTCATCTGCAAACAGGGACAATTTGACTTCTTCTTTTCCTAATTGAATACCCTTTATTTCTTTCTCTTGCCTGATTGCCCTGGCCAGAACTTACAACACTATGTTGAATAGGAGTGATGAGAGAGGGTATCCCTGTCTTGTGCCAGTTTTTAAGGGGAATGCTTCCAGTTTTTGCCCATTCAGTATGATATCGGCTGTGGGTTTGTCATAAATAGCTTTTATTATTTTGAGATACGTTCCATCAACACCGAATTTATTGAGAGTTCTTAGCATGAAGGGCTGCTGAATTTTGTCAAAGGCCTTTTCAGCATCTATTGAGATAATCACATGGTTTTTGTCTTTGGTTCTGTTTATATGCTGGATTGTGTTTATCGATTTGCATATGTTGAACCAGTCTTGCATCCGAGGGATGAAGCCCACTTGATCATGCTGGATAAGCTTTTAATGTGCTGCTGGATTCAGTATTTTATTGAGGATTTTTGCATCGATGTTCATCAGGGATATTGGTCTAAAATTCTCTCTTTTTTTTGTGGTGTCTCTGCCAGGCTTTGGTATCAGGATGATGTTGGCCTCATAAAATGAGTTAGGGAAGATTCCTTCTTTTTCTATTGTTTGGAATAGTTTCAGAAGGAATGGTACCAGCTCCTCCTTGTACCTCTGGTAGAATTCAGCTGTGAATACGTCTGGTCCTGGACTTATTTTGGTTGGTAGGCTATTAATTATTGCCTCAATTTCAGAGCCTACTATTGGTCTATTCAGGGATTCAGCTTCTTCCTGGTTTAGTCTTGGGAGAGTGTATGTGTCCAGGAATTTATCTATTTCTTCTAGGTTTTCTAGTTTATTTGCGTAGAGGTGTTTATAGTATTCTCTGATGGTAGTTTGTATTTCTGTGGGGTCAGTGGTGATATCCCCTTTATCACTTTTTATTGCGTCTATTTGATTCTTCTCTCTTTTCTTCTTTATTAGTCTTGCTAGTGGTCTATCAATTTTGTTGATCTTTTCAAAAAACCAGCTTCTGTATTCATTGATTTTTTGAAGGGTTTTTGTGTCTTTATCTCCTTCATTTCTGCTCTGATCTTAGTTATTTCTTGCCTTCTGCTAGCTTTTGAATGTGTTTGCTCTTGCTTCTCTAGTTCTTTTGATTGTGATGTTAGGGTGTGAATTTTAGATCTTTACTGCTTTCTCTTGTGGGCATTTAGTGCTATAAATTTCCCTCTACACACTGCTTTAAATGTGTCCCAGAGATTCTGGTATGTTGTATCTTTGCTGTCATTGGTTTCAAAGAACATCTTTATTTCTGCCTTCATTTCATTACATACCAAGTAGTCATTCAGGAACAGGTTGCTCCATGTAGTTGAGTGGTTTTGATTGAGTTTGTTAGTCCTGAATTCTAATTTGATTGCACTGTGGTCTGAGAGACAGTTTGTTATAATTTCTGTTCTTTTACATTTGCTGAGGAGTGCTTTACTTCCAACTATGTGGTCAGTTTTGGAATAAGTGTGTGGTGCTGAGAAGAATGTATATTCTGTTGATTTGGGGTGGAGAGTTCTGTAGGTGTCTGTTAGGTCCACTTGGTGCAGAGCTGAGTTCAATTCCTGGATATCCTTGTTAACTTTCTGTCTCACTGGTCTGTCTGATGTTGACAGTGGGGTGTTAAAGTCTCCCATTATTATTGTATGGGAGTCTAAGTTTCTTTGTAAGTCTCTAAGGACTTGCTTTATGAATCTGGGTGCTCCTGTATTGGGTGCATATATATTTAGGTTAGCTCTTCTTGTTGAAGTGATCCCTTTACCATTATGCAATGGCCTTCTTTGTCTCTTTTGATCTTTGTTGGTTTAAAGTCTGTTTTATCAGAGACTAGGATTGCAACCCCTGCCTTTTTTTGTTTTCCATTTGCTCGGTAGATCTTCCTCCATCCCTTTATTTTGAGCCTATGTGTGTCTCTGCATGTGAGATGGGTCTCCTGAATACAGCAAACTGATGGGTCTTGACTCTTTATCCAATTTGCTAGTCTGTGTCTTTTAATTGGCCCATTTGCCCGTTTACATTTAAGGTTAATATTGTTATGTGTGAACTTGATCCTGTCATTATGATGTTAGCTGGTTATTTTGCTCGTTAGTTGATGCAGTTTCTTCCTAGCCTCGATGGTCTTTACATGTTGGCATGTTTTTGCAATGGCTGGTACTGGTTGTTCCTTTCCTTGTTTAGTGCTTTGTTCAGGAGCTCTTGTAGGGCAGGCCTGGTGTTGACAAAATCTCTCGGCATTTGCTTGTCTGTAAAGGATTTTATTTCTCCTTCACTTATGAAACTTAGTTTGGCTGGATATGAAATTCTGGGTTGGAAATTCTTTTCTTTAAGAATGTTGAATATTGGCCACCACTCTCTTCTGGCTTACAGGGTTTCTGCCGAGAGATCTGCTGTTAGTCTGATGGGCTTCCCTTTGTGGGTAACCCGACCTTTCTCTCTGGCTGCCCTTAACATTTTTTCCTTCATTTCAACTTTGAGTGAATCTGACAATTATGTGTCTTGGAGTTGCTCTTCTCGAGGAGTATCTTTGTGGCATTCTCTGTATTTCCTGAATTTGAATGTTGGCCTGCCTTGCTAGGTTGGGGAAGTTCTCCTGGATGATATCCTGCAAAGTGTTTTCCAACTTGGTTCCATTCTCCCCGTCACTTTCAGGTACACCAATCAGAGGTAGATTTGGTCTTTTCACATAATCCCATATTTCTTGGAGGTTTTGTTCATTTATTTTTACTCTTTTTTCTCTAAACTTCTCTTCTTGCTTCATTTTGTTCATTTGATCTTCAATCAAATGATACTCTTTTTTCCAGTTGATCGAGTCCGTTACTGAAGCTTGTGCATTTGTCACATAGTTCTTGTGTCATGGTTTTCATCTCTATCAGGTCGTTTATGGACTTTTCTGCATTGTTATTCTAGTTATCCATTTGTCAAATCTTTTTTCAAAGTTTTTAGTTTCTTTGTGGTGGGTTTGTAATTCCTCCTTTAGCTCTGAGAAGTTTGATTGACTGAAGCCTTCTTCTCTCAAGAAGTCATTCTCCATCCAGGTTTGTTCCGTTGCTGGTGAGGAACTGTGTTCCTTTGGATGGGGAGAGGCACTCTGATTTTTGGAATGTTGAGCTTTTCTGCGCTGCTTTTTCCTCATCTTTGTGGTTTTATCTACCTTTGGTCTTTGATGATGGTGACGTACAGATGGGGTTTTGGTGTGGATGTCCTTTCTGTTTGTTAGTTTTCCTTGTAACATTCAGGACCCTCAGTTGCAGGTCTGTTGGAGTTTGCTTGAGGTCCACTCCAGTTAGGCTACTCCCAGTTAGGCTCTCCCAGTTAGGTTACTTGGGGGTCAGGGACCCACTTGAGCAGGCAGTCTGTCCTTCTCAGATCTCATCCTCCATGCTGCTCAACCTCCATGCTCTCTTCAAAGCTGTCAGACAGGGACATTTACATCTGCAGAGGTTTCTGCTGCTTTTTGTTTAGCTGTGCCCTGTCCCCAGAGGTGAAGTCTACAGAGGCAGGCAGGCCTCCTTGAGCTGGAGTGGGCTCCACCCAGTTCGAGCTTCCCAGCAGCTTTGTTTACCTACTTAAGCCTCAGCAATGGCGGGCGCCCCTCCCCCAGCCTTGCTGCTGCCTTGCAATTAGATCTCAGACCGCTGTGCTAGCAATGAGGGAGGCTCCATGGTTGTGGGACCCTCTGAGCCAGGGGCAGGATATAATCTCCTGGTATGCTGTTTGCTAAGACCCTTGGTAAAGCACAGTATTAGGGTGGAAGTGACCTGATTTTCCAGGTGTTGTGTGTCACGGTTTCCCTTGGCTAAGAAAAGGAATTCCTTTCCCCCTTGTGCTTCCCAGGTGAGGCAATGCCTCACCCTGCTTTGGCTCTCGCTCATTGGGCACACCCACTGTTCTTCACTGACTGACCTACACACCCCAGTGAGATGAACCCGGTACCTCAGTTGGAAATGCAGAAATCACCTCTCTTCTGTGTCGCTCATGCTGGGAGCTGGAGGCTGGAGCTGTTCATATTCGGTCATCTTAGTGCCTGCTCCACATGTTAGATTTTAAGCCTTCAGTCATTTTGTGTGACACAGACATCTTCCATGTGGTGGTCTTTTAGTAAATTTGCTGTGATGTCCTTTCATGTACAATTTGAACTTTTGATAGAATAAAATTTATCATTGTTGTCCTTTATGTTGAACCTCTGTTGTGTTAGGACTTCCTTAATAAATCTTTTTCTACTGTGAGGTTGCAAAATATCTATCTTTCTGAATAATAGTTTTAAAAATGTACTTTTCACAGTTAAGTTTAATCCAACCATATTTTGTCTTTGAGGATTATGCAAGCAGAAATCTAATTTTATTTTATCTTTTCCACATGGATAGCAAACTTCTCAGCACCATTTATTGAATTATTCCCCCACTGACCTGTAACGCTATCTCTATGTTATATCAGGCCTCACATATTTGGAGAACTTTTCCTGAAAAGAATGTGGATTCTGTTGCTGGTGGGTGGGGTGCTTGCTAAGTTTTGTGGGTCAAGTTGTTTGGTATGGCTCTCCAACTTCTCTGTATTCTCAATGACTTTTTGTCTACTTCTTCTATCCTTAGGTGAGAGGAACACTGATCTCTCCAACAGTATTTGTGAATTTATTTGATGTTTTAGTTCTGCCAGCTTTTGCTTCCTATATTTAAGTTTGTTATATCCTCTTGATGAATTATTTATTTTATCATTATAAAATGTTTCTTTGTATTCCTTATCCTGAAATCATATATTAATGTTCCCACTTTAGTTTTCTTATGATTAGAGTTTACATAGTATATCTTTTTTAGGTCTGTTTACCTTTGATCTATCTGAGTATTTATATTTAAAGTGCATGCGTTTATCTTTTTTTTTTTTTTTTTTTTTGAGATGAGGTCTCACTATGTTGCCTAGGCTGGTCTTGAACTCCTGGGCTCAAGCAATCGCTCAGCCTCACAAAGTGCTGGGATCACAAAGTTCATGAGCCACTACTCCTGGCCCAAAGTACATATCTTATAGACAGCTTGTTATTGGGTTGTGTTCTTTTTATCCAGTCTGACAGTTTACACCTTTTATGTGAAGTGTTTAGACCATTTATATTTATTGTAATTGTTAAATTTACTTTTACTGATGTTTTAACCCCCATAATATATTTCTATTATTTTTGCATTAAACAGCCAATTATATTTTAAATAATTTTAAAAACAAAAAAAAGAAGTATTTTATATCTACCTACAACATCTCCATTTCAGGTGCCCATCATTTCTCTGTGTAGATATGAGTATTTACACTAGTATCTGAGCTTCTGCCAGGCACTTCCACACATGTTGCATCATTTCTGCAACAGTTGTAGGCACAGGACACTGTCTCCAGTTTACAGATAAGGCAATTGAGGCTCAGAGCAATTATACGAGTTGCCTAGTCTCTAGAAAGATCTAGGATTGCAATCCAGGTCTGTTTGTCCATTAGTCACTGTTTGTATTCCTAGTGAGACTTATCAGAGATGAGGAAAAGAAGAAAGTCAAGGAAGACTTTCTTGACATCAAGGAAGAAACCACCTGCCTTTGTAGGCCAGAGTGCAGTTATCCTTTAGAAAGCTGTGCTGGGGAAGAGAGCAGAGGCTCCTGGCATGGCTGAAATGTCTGGAGAGATGCAAGAGGGAATAGTTCATCTAGGACGAGTCAGATGACCCAAGCCAGGGCAGACTGCATAGGAAAGGACAGCCAGAAACAAAGCCCACCTCTCATCCAGACCAAGGAACTGACAAAGTGAGAAGAGAGATAACATATTGCAGAGTCCACGGTACTCTCGGCTCCAGTTTAGAGGGGTTGGCAGGGCAGAAGCGAGATGGGAGGCAGTATAGACAAGTGTCTGTGCAAAGGGAGGGGCTTGGTATTCCCCCATCCTAGACTGGAAAATTCACTGACTGGCCAGGCCCCATTCCACAGTTCTTCTCGGCACCCACTGCTGCTATCTGCTTTGAGGCCCCTGCAGGACAGTTCTGAGAACCTGGGCTCCAGGAACAGGCTCTGCCTGCACACGGGCCTAACATCCTGACAAATGGCTTCCCCTTCCTGCGCCTCTGCTTCTTCCTCCCTCCCAACACCCACTTTCTCCCCAGAGAGATGTTGTAGGTTATTTAGGACCCAGAGAACTGAATGTAGACCCCATGGGGTACTCAGAACAGGGGAGACCTTGACCCAAGTGCCAGCCTGTCCATGGGCAAGTGTGAGTTTGAGGTGACTTCCTTCACCTTCAGGAGCGTCTGTCTCCTCAGTGCTGGAATGCAGATAGGGAGAAAACCCTTAGATGCCATTTGCATTTCGAGTGCTCTTTCACCACTTATTTCAAATGGCAGGACCATGACAGGAGGCATGGCAATCCCCTTGTGTTTAATCTAGCTTTTATATTTATTTATTTATTTATTTATTTTTCAGAGAGAGTTTTGCTTTTGTTGCCCAGGCTGGAGTGCAATGGCCTGATCTCGGCTCACAGCAGCCTCTGCCTCCTGGGTTCAAGCAATTCTCCTGCCTCAGCCTCCCGAGTAGCTGGGATTACAGGCATGCACCACCACACCTGGCTAATTTTGTAGTTTTGGTAGAGACGGGGTTTCTCCATGTTGGTCAGGCTGGTCTTGAACTCCTGACCTCAGGTGATCCACCCGACTCGGACCCCCAAAGTGCTGGGATTACAAGTGTTAACCACTGTGCCCAGCTAATCTAGCTTTTATTAAAGACAATAGCAAATTTACGATCTGATGGCATGTAGGTGAAGAACCAGAAGAGTAGGAGAAAAAGGGCCACACAGGTGGCTCTGAGGATGCCATTTCCCAGACTCATTCACGCCCCCAGAGACACAGACCCTCTGGTGGGAATCCATTTGCTTAGCAGAAGGCTGTGACCACAAGAGCTTTTTTGGGAAGGTGCTAATGGGAGGAGGGAGGTTCTGGGGTCCACTTGATGAGACCTGGGGGATTCACATCTGGGTGAGTTTCAGAGTGGAGCTCCCAGCTGCACCATCAGGAAGCAGGACCCTGAGTGTGGGGAGGGGATGCAAATGTGGGTGATCAAGGGGGCCCTTTCGTTGGTGGTAATTAGAAAAAAATATTCACCTTGCAGACACTGGGGCTGGCTGCTCATATGAAAGGGATACCACAGTGGGCTGTGTAAAGAGGGGACCCCTGATGCCAACCACAGCTCCATACTCCTCCTCTGAACTCCTCCTCCTTCTGTTCCCCTTCTCTCTGACCCCTTCTTTCTCTCGCTTTTCTTCCCTCTCTCCCTCCCTCCTCCTCTCTCTCCCCATCTTTCTCTCTGTCTTTTACCCTAAGGCTCTGTTAGAGTTGAACATAACTCTTTTCCCACAAGGGTCATTCTAGCTCTCTTAAAACGTTAACTCAGCTGGAACTTCAGAACTTTTGGGATCTCTCCCTCTAAGATTCTCTCTTTGCCCTCTGACCTACCTCCAGGGCTGCCAAAAGCAGGTTCCGGCTGGCAAAGTGTGGAATTCAAGGACTTCAAGTTGGCCAGTCTGGATCTGACCCAGACTCAGCAGAGACGGGCTTGGGAAGGGGGTGGGACATCCTCCATGAAAAACTCAGAGCTAGGAATCCAGGTCAGAGGGAGCCAGAGGCGACTCTGGAGGAGGGGGGTGTTTAAAACACTGAGCGTCAGAGAGGGGAAGTGTGCTCCATCTCCTGGTGTGGAGCTAATCCTCTTTATTCTTCCCTGCTTCCCTACCTCTCTGCCTTCCCTGCCTGTCTTTTCCCTCTCTTCCCTGCCTTTCTTTTCCCTCCCTTCCCCTCCCCTCCCCTCCCCTCCTCTCCCCTTCCCATTTTTCCTTCCTTTCTCTTTCCCTTAACAAAGGAAATCCTTCTCCATAGGAAGCTAAAAGCCAATCCATTCTCACAGAGTTTGAGTTTCTAGCTGAGGTCCCCACTGAAAACAACCGAGTTCTTTTCAACGTGTTATCTTTTTATGCCATGGTGGAGCCTTAGATCTGCTTCTTTTTACTCACAGGGACTTTCTGATTACTAGGACTAGTTAATCATGTTATTCCTTATAGTGGCTTGATTAAGATATATTCATGTATCATACAATTCACTCGTGTAAAGTATACAATTCAGTGGTTTCAGTAAATTTACTAATGTACTAATTTATATATACACTAATATATAATACTAATATTTAATATATATTATTAATATATATGATAATATACGAATATATATCACTTTATAAGTTATTAATAAATAATAAAACTATATACTAATATATAATATATACTTATATATACACCAATATATAATGTATTATTTTATACTATATATTATATATACTAACACATAATATATATTATTTTATATGTTATAAATATATAACAAAATATATAAATATATATTTTATACATATACTAATATATAATATATACTAACATGCCAATTTATATATGCTTATATATATTTTATATAGTATATAATATATAAATGTATATAATCTATAATTTATGTATTTATATATTGTATTAGTTTATATATTAGTGTATATACTAATTTTTATATACTAATATATAAATTATATAATATATGTTATATATTATAGTATATAATGTATATTATATAGTTATATAACTATACAACTATGATACATAACTATATGATATACAGTTATATATAATAATATAAATGTTACATATAGTATATAAATTATATACTATATAGTGCATATGTATTAGTATATATAAATTAGCATATTCATAGTATATATTACTATATATTATAGTAACAAATATATTAGCATATTTCGAGAATTGTACAATTATCACCACGGTCAATTCTAGAACATTTTCACATGCTCAGAGGACTCCTGTGCCCATCAGTAGTAACTTGTCATTTCCCCTAACTCCTCAGCTCAGCCACTAAGTTACTTTCTGTCTCTGTATGGTATGTGGTCCTCTGTGACCGGAAGCTTTCATTTACAGTAGTGTTTTCAAGGTCTATCCCTGTTACCGCACGCACAACCCTTCATTGATTGTTCTTTTTATGTATATCCGACATTCAGTGTGTCCATTCATAAGTTGACGGGCATGTGGGTTGCTTCTGCTTTCTAGCTCTGGTGAACAGTGTTCCTATGAATATTCATGTGCACGCTTCTGTGAACCTGTTTTCCTTTCTCTTGGGTATCTATCTAGGTGTGGAATTGCTATGCTGTATAGTAGCTCTAGGCTTAACCATTTGAGAAACTGCTGAGCTGTTTTCCAACATGGCGGCACCATTTTACATTTCCCCTATGGGTGGATGGGGGATCCAATTTATTCACATCCTTGCCAATACTTATTATTATCTATCTCTTCCATTACAGGTATCCTAGTGAGTATGAAGTGGCGTCTTCCTAGTTTTGATTTGCACTTCTCAGGTTACTCTTGCACATTTGTGTATCTTCTTCGGAGAAATGTGTATCAATTCTTTGCACATTTTTTATCTGAGTTATTTGTCTTTTTATTACTGAGTTCCAAATTTCTTTATATATTCTAGATGCAAGTCTTTTATGCAAAATATGATTTACAAATATTTTCTCCTATCCTGTGCACTGTCTTCTTATTTCTTGATACACAAAATTTCTTGAAGAACAAAAGTTTTTAATTTTGTTGGAGTCCAATTTGTCTAGGCTTTCTTTTGTTGTTTATGTACTGTCAATAGCTGAGATTTTGAGAAGGATTGCAATGGATCTGTAGATCAATTTGGGGAATATTGCCATTTTATCAGTTAGTGTTCTAGCAGAGGAAGAATCAGCAGAATGTTTGTTTATTTGCAGGAATTAGCTTAGCAGTTTTGAAGGCTGGGTAGGCAAGTTTGAAATCCATAAAATAGGCTGCCAGTCACAAGAGGCCAGGACTTTTGGGCACAAGTAGAAGCTGCTGTCCACAGGCAAAAGTTTTTCTTCTTCAGAGAACCTTCAATTTTCCTGTTAAACTTTTCAACTGATTAGATCAGGCCTATTCATACTGTCTAGTGTATGCTCCATGACTTAAAGTCAACTGATTACGGAACTCTGTCACATCTACAAAACGCCTTCACAGCAACATCAAGGTTAGTGTCTGTTTAATTGAATATCTAGGGACTGTAGGCTGATTGAGTTGACATGTAAAACTAACCACCCCTGCCACTTGGCCAATATTATGTCTTCTGATCCGTGAACATGATATACCTTTCCATTTATTTAATTTTTTTGTCATTTCTTTCAATAATTTTGTAATATTCAGATCACAGAGTGTGTCAGAGTATAAGTTTGGTACTTTTTTGATATATTTATTCCTAAGTATGTATTCTTTTTTTATACTATTTTAAATGGATTTGTTTTGTTAATTCTATTTTCAGACTGTTCATTGCTGGTGTCTACAATTGATTTTTGTAAATTGATATTTTATTCTGCAGCCTCACTGTGATATTATTTCTAACAGTTTTTTGTAGATTCCTTAGGATTTTCTATATATTATGCCATTCTTAAGGGTGTGATATATTAAGTTTTGAGGAACATGTAAACATAATCCAAACCATTATGCCTTCCTCATTATGCCTTACAGTTTATCATTACAAAAAAAAAAATAAAATAGATCACCTTTTACTCATAATTTTATTTTGTTTTAAATGAAAATTCACAGTATGGTATTAAAATATAAGGTAATCCAAGTACCTAGGCACATCGTAAATATATTGCTTATTCAGTTATCAACTTCTATTAGCTACTGCTAAATCTAATTCATTGTCTTTTTTTCTTTTTCTTTTTTTATGGAAAAGCTGCTACATCTGCAAATTGTCCCCCTCTTAAGACAGTCTCTTTTGTGACTGCTTCCTGTGCATCTCAAAGAAAGAGCCCAGCACACGGCACCTTGTTTTCACAGGCAGAATCTGCTTTTGTGAGTTTTGTGGGTTTCCTTGGCCTCCTCCAAGCTGGTGTGTGTGAGTTCACATCTCCTATCCCCACACAGTCAATAGTCCTTGAAGGCATCTCCTTGATGTTTTCTGTTCCTTTGTTTGTGTTCCCTTTCCTCCTCCATTGTGCCTCCTCTGCCGGACCTTCCTCCTGTCCTGGAGCTCCTGGGGCTCACACCTCTGTCCTCTTACCACAGCCACAGCTCCAGGTGATGCCAACATGCCAGGGGCCCACCTGGACCCCCAGCTCAGGTGCTTCCTGTGAGCTCTTGACCAGAACAGCCAAATGACCTGGACATGTCTTCCTGAATGTCTAAAAGGCATTGTAGACTCACTTTGCGCAAACCCAACTTGCAAACTTCTCCTCCTAACCTCCCCCACCCCGTCGAGTCTGTTACCCAGCAGAAGTCTCAGGAGGTCACTGAGCGCTCCTCCTCCTCCCCCTTCAGTTTCATTCAACCTTCAGGCCTCGCCATTGTCCTGTGCTAGCTCATGGTCTGCTGCCTCCTGCCAGCCCCTCCTCCTCCTTTGTCCCTGGCCACCAACACCCAGCCTGGGTGATGGCATTAGCATCCTCACTAGGCTCTTGTGGCCCTGTCACCTCCCCTAAATCTGCCCCCTACACTTCACAGTGGACTTTCAATCCACAGTGGATCCCATCACCCCCTTCTTTGGGTGGAGACACAAATCTGTGCATGGCCATCTGGGCTGGCCTGGGCCCAGCCTCACTCCCAGGACCACGTAATACATTCCTCTGTCTGTCCTCTGCCCTGCAGCCTCCCATCCTCTTCTTTCCTCCTCAGAACCTGTGTCCTGCACCTGGGAGGCCCTTGGTTAGCTTATCCTCCTCTGCATGCTCCCCGTGTCCTCCAGAGACACTGTTTTCTCCAGTCAGTTCCCATTCCAGCCCTCCTGGCCCCATAGCTTCTGCTTCAAACCATTTCCCACAATGTGACTGCAGCCAGTTGGTGAATGTGAAGATACCTAGGCGTGAATCCCATGAGGGTGAGAGCCCCAGCCAAGGCGGCTTTTCAGTTTCACCCCCTGTGTAGCCACGACACACCTGGGAGACATTTGTCAAGAGGCCTCAAGGTCAAGGTGTGCACTGGCTCCTGCCCCACAGCAGAGTGAGGGGTGCCGCCCCCCAAGACCTGACAAGGTTTAGTGTCTACCTATCCACAGTGTGTGGGGCCACAGTTGGCGGTGGGGGAAGGGGGTGCAAAGTCCTGCCAGGAAAGCACTGGTGAGAGCTCAGGCAAGGGGCCGCTGGCTTGAGACAGCGTTCCTGTGTGTGCAGGGCACACGTGTGGGTGCATCCCAGTAAGTTCCAGAAAGAAGGGAGAGCCTCTGCAGCCACTGCTGAGCCTGTCTGAGGTTGCAGGGTGCTGTGCAGGGTGGGATTCTCCCACACTAACAGGGAGGGGTGCCCAGTGTCCAGCCAAAGCAGGGGTGCAGCCCTGGCCACGAGCCTCTGTCGAGGTCCCTGCACGGCGTCCCGGAGAACCTGAGTGGGGCTGAAAACTGCACCCGTGTCACTCAGCACATGGAACTGAGAGCCAGAGGCGACCATGAGTGGGCCACGCGCTTCCCTGTCATTGCTCTAACGAATGCCCAGAACCCAACGACTTAAAAATACAGCAGTTTATTCTGTTACCATTCTAGAGGCCAGAAATTTGAAATGGGACTCACAGGGCTAAAGTCGAGGTGGCTCCTTCTGGAGTCGTCCTTGGGGAATCCGCTCCTTGCCTCTTTCCGCTCCTTGCCTCTTTCCCCTTCTTTCTGGTGGCTTCCGCACCTCCAGGCTCGCGGCCACCTCACTCAGGTCCTTGCGCCCCTCTGACTTCTGCCTCCCTCTCATCAGGGCCCTGTAATGACTTTGGGCCCATCCAACTACTCTGGACAATCTCCCACTTCGGTTCCTTAATGTAACCACATCTGTAAAGTCCTTTTTGCCACATAAGGTCACATATTCAAGGGTCTGGGGATGAGGACACAGACGTCTTTTTTGAGGACATTATTCTGCCTCCCACAGCCTCCCTGCTGAGCCAGGCCGTGCACATGGAGGATACTAGAGAAATATTTGTAAGAGAAGCGAACCTGCCCCTCTCTCCAGCAAGCTGAGCTGAAGCTAATTTGAAATTTGATTGAAGCAAAACTGCCAAAAATTTTTGCAAATTTCTGATATCCTCAGTCTAGGACTTTTTTTGAAAATTCCTGGAAGTCAGCTCTTAACTTTGTGATCCTTACCTTCTTAGTGAAAGGCTGCAGCAACACCCTCTAAGCACAGTTAAATTTACTGAGGGCCTCATGAAGTTAGATTTAGATTAGTAAAAATGTACCTTTATTTATTTATTTTTTGAAACAGAATCTCGCTCTGTTACCCAGGCTGAATGAAATGCAGTGGCACCATCTTGGCTCACTGCAACCTCCACCTTCCAGGTTCAAGCGATTCTCCTGCCTCAGCCTCCTGAGTAGTTGGGACTACAGGTGTGTGCCACCACATCGGGCTAATTTTTGTATTTTTAGTAGAAATGGATTTTCACCATGTTGGCCAGGGTGGTCTTGAACTCCTGACCTCAGGAGATCCACCCACCTTGGCCTCCCAAAGGGCTGGGATTACAGGCCTGAGCCACCGTGCCCAGCCATGTACTGATTATTGATAGATGTCATGGAATCACAGTGCTCCCTCAAAATGTCTGTCACTTGGAACCTCAGAATATGACCTTATTTGGAACAAAGGTCACTGCAAATATAATTAGGATAAGGATCTTGAGATGAGATTGACCTGGATTATTTGGGTGGGCCCTGAGTAAAATGACTGGTTTCCTTATATGAGAAAGGAGAGGGAGATTTGAGATGCAGAGTCACTGAGGAGAAGGAGGTGAAGAGGGAGGCAGAGGCTGGAGCGATGCAGCCTCAAGCCAAGGAGACCTGGGCCCCCAGGGCTGGAGTCCTGGAAGTAAGGATTCCCTCTTAGAAGCTTGGGAGGGAGCACTGCCCTGTCTACACCACGATTTCCAAACCATGAAAGAATACGTTTCTGTGGTTCTAAGCTCCTGTTGGTGGTACTTTGTTACAGAGCCCAGGACACTGATACAATAGCCAGAGGCTAAAGTATGGAGGAGGGCTGAGCTCCATATAAGCCCACCACACCCAAGGCCAAGGCACCACTGACCATGTCCTGTGCACTCTCTCCAGAGCAGAAAGGTCTCTACCACCCACAAAAGAGGACAGGCTTTGCTAAAGCCAGGCCATCGCAGTCATGGTTGAAATTGTTTGGATGCTGTGACCCAACATCTCCATAAATCTGCTCTAAATATCATGTCCAACCTCTTCATCTGACAAATGAAAAGGTCGAGTGACTTATGGTTGCTTTTAAAAGGGCAATCCCGCCGGGTGCGGTGGCTCAAGCCTGTAATCCCAGCACTTTGGGAGGCTGAGACGGGCGGATCACGAGGTCAGGAGATCGAGACCATCCTGGCTAACATGGTGAAACCCCGTCTCTACTAAAAAATACAAAAAGCTAGCCAGGCGAGGTGGCAGGCGCCTGTAGTCCCAGCTACTCGGGAGGCTGAGGCAGGAGAATGGCGTAAACCTGGGAGGCGGAGCTTGCAGTGAGCTGCGATCCGGCCACGGCACTCCAGCTTGGGCGACAGAGCAAGACTCCATCTCAAAAAAATAAAAAAAATAAAAGGGCAATCCCTTTTGTTCCAAATGAACACAGGACATTTTCACACACCTCGCTCCCTGTGCTCCCAAAGGGAGCAGTGTGTGTGTCTTGCTTGGTTTTTAAAATTTGGGAACATAAAACTGCATTCAAACAAGAGAACAAATAATGAACAAGGCTTCCAATGTTTAGTTACTTGTGAAGAAAAGGGCTGAGAAGACAAAGACCTGGACAGAGAAGAGCAGAAAAGTGGAGGGGAGGGTGATATGGTTTGGCTGTGTCCCCACCCAAATCTCATCTTGAATTGTATATAGTTTCCATAATCCCCACGTGTTGTGAGAGGGGCCCAGGGGGAGGTAACTGGATCAGGGGGCAGTTACCCTCATGCTGTTCTCGTGATAATGAGTGAGTTCTCATAAGATCTGATGGTTTTATAAGGGACTTTCCCCGCTTTGCTTAGCACTTCTCCTTCCTGTCATCATGTGAAGAAGGACATGTTTGCTTCTCCTTCCACCATGATCGTAGGTTTCCTGAAGCCTCCCCAGCCCTGCAGAACTGCGAGTCAATTAAACCTCTTTCCTTTATAAATTACCCAGTGTTGGGTATGTCTTTACAGCAGTGTGAGAATGGACTAATACAGACAGTACAACAGGGGTACTTAGTGAGGGGCTCCCGGACAATGGGTGAGGGAGAGGGTCAGGCAGGGGAGGCACTGCAGAGAGCAGAGAATGGAGGGAGAGGGAGGAAAGGAGGCTGGACCAACAGGAGTGGGGAAGCAGATCATGGATGCTGAGAAGACTGGCCCCGCCCACCTGACCAGACCCCCCCCTCCCCCGCTTGCCAGGCTCACCTGCTGGCCTAGTGCCCCCAGGCCGCTCCCCACTGCCCCCCACAGGACCAGGGTGAGCAGTGACCGTGCCCCTCCCTTCTGACCACCAACAGGGCCATGCCTGGAGGCTGCACTGTGCACCACTGCGGCTCTCTATTTTCATGCCCTGTTTGCTTCTAAAAAATGCAAACATACATTTCATTGAGGAGTAACCAGGTATAGCTTTTTTTTAAAAAAGTAAATCTTTTGTTTGAGAGCAGTTTTAGATTTACAGAATAGTTGTGAGGACAGCACAGAGAATTCCCATGCATGCCATTCCCAGGCTTTGCTGTTGCTCACACCCTTGGAGCAAGGTGCACTTGCTGCCACTAACGAGTCAGCTTCGGTCCATTGTTACTAACTAAGCCTGGGCTTTATTCACATTTCCTCAGTTTCTGCCATGTCCCTCTTCTCTTGCAGGATCCCACCCAGGATTCCATGTCACATTTGGTTATCCTGTCTCTTTAGGCTCTTCTTGGCTGTGGCAGTCTCTCAGACCTGACTCGTTTTTGATAACCATGAAAGTTTTGAAGGACGGCTGTTTAGGAATTTCACAGAATTTCCTCTGGCTCGAGTTTGTCTTATGTTTTTCTCATGACTGCACTGAGATGATGTGGTTTTCTGGGGAAGACCACAGAGGTCAAGGGCCATTTTCATCGCATCGTATCAAGGGTGCCCCGTCCCCATGACTCCTCCCTGTTGGCGTTGACCTTGATCACCCCACTGAAGTGTTTCCCAGCCTTCTCTACCATAAAGTTACTCTCTTTATCCTCCATGTCCAGGCTGTACTTTTGGCAAGGCAATCACTACTGAGCTCAGCCCACACTTGGGGAGTGGGGAGTAAGGCTCTGTCTCCCTGAAGGGAAAGCAGCTAAGTAAAATACTTAGAACTCTTTTGTATAGATTTGTTTATTCTCTCCCATGTCCTTTTGTTTTTTTTTTTGAGACAGGGTCTTGCTATGTCACGCAGGCTGGAGTGCAGTAGCATGATCATGGCTCACTGCAGCCTCAACCTTCTGGGCCCAAGTGATCCTCCCATCTCAGCTTCAGGAGTAGATGGGACTGCAGGCATATGCCATTATTCCCAGCTCATTTTCCTGTTTTTTGTGGAGATGCGGTCTCACTATGTTATCCAGGCTGGTTTTGAACTCCTGGGCTTAAGTGATCTATCCACCTCAGCTTCCCAAAGTGCTGTAATTACAGGCGTGAGCCACCCCACCAAGCCTCCCCCATGTACTTACGTGTATAATCACTGATTTATATCGGTCTGGGCTCATGGATGCTTATACTGTGGGTTATCATTCAATACTACCTGATTTATTTTGTGTCTCATGTGGTCCCATATTTGGCCATTGGGTGCTCTTTTGGTTGGCTCCTCTGTCCCTTTGACATAGCTCTAGCATTTTGTGTATCTTTCCTCTCTTTGTTTTGAGCACTTTCTTTCTTGTTAACACTACAAGGTTCTCCAGGTTCATATTGCATATTCCCTGTGCCAGCACTAGGATCAGCTGTGTCTCTAAGGAGCCCTGGTTCTTTTAATTGGAGATGGTGTTAGAAACCAAGATCTGAACACTGGGTGTGCTCACTGCTACTGTAGTGTCATTGCTTTTGGTCCTCTCAGCAGACACAGCAAAGGTCTGTGGGCATCTCCAGTCATCTTGCGGGAAGCAGCTGCCTTGTCCCTAGAAATTAAATAAATGTGGTGGCATGACAAAACACCTGCAGAACCCCAGGCATGTGGTAGGTGATCACAGAGAGAAGAGTGTTGCTGGTCTCCCCAGGTAGTTGTTCAGGCTCACTCAGCCACTGCCTCACCCTTGCCAGCACAGAAGAGAGACTGTGCCTGGCACCTGGTCAGATGGTGCAATCCCCGTGGACCCACCAGCATCCCCTCTCTCTCTTCCCCGTGTCAGTTTCTCCATGGTACTGGTTCTGAGCCAACACTGTTGCTTTGCTCATCTGCCGGTTTGCTGCCTGCCTCTACCCTAGATGTGGAACTGCTCCCTCAGTCTGCTTGCACTGCCTGTGAACAGTGCTTCCCTGGTCCTGGGGGTGCCCAGCAGAGAGTGCACCTGAGCGTTCATCCAGGGTGCAGGCCTATATTGGGTCACAGTCCACAGTCAGTGGCACTGGCTGTCCTGGAGATCACTCTGAAAGGAGCTTCAGGGTCATGGAATCACAAGGCTGGGGAAGAGTCGGCCTCCGTAATGCCAGTCTGCTCTGGCCTCCGCGTTCCCTTCCCTGCACTCACCCAGCATCAGCCCTGCAATCCTCCCACAGAGACTTTTCACCAGGTTTTCTAGCCCTGGGAGCCAGATCCAGGAGGCCACAGCAGAGCAGGTCCCCAAGAATGCTCCTCAGGTTGGCCCTTCTGCTCCTCTGGACCGGGGCAAAGGCCCCCCTGGGCTGGCTTTTTGCAGGTGTTTCGTGTTAACCTTGGCGAGCATTTTAGGTACAGGACACATTTGCTCACATGCACAGTTGACCCGCTGTTGTGTTACTGGACAGAGGGTGATGCCTGCTGGCCGTGCTGTCTCTCTACAGGGAGTGACCACAGAGCTGGTGCTGGGACCAGACAGGCCGAGTCTAGATGCTGCTCTCCTGCCTTGAGATGGTGTGTGTGAGAGTGTGTATATGTGTGTATTTTTGTGTGAAAGTGTGTTTGTATGTGTGTGTGTGTTTCTGTGTGCATGTGTGTATATGTCTGTGAGAGCGTGTGTATATGTATGTGTGTGTGTCTGTGTGCATGTGTGTGTGTGTATGTGTATGTGTGTGCATATGTGTGAGAGTGTGTGTGTGTCAGGGGGGAATAACAGAAAACATTTGGAAAGCAAGGGAAAAATCTTAAGAGTAGAAACATTTTTCTTAAAAGCAAGAGCAGCATAGACACCAAAGCCGAGAGGGAATGGGTGTTGCTCAAAGGGGTCACTGGGCACAAAGGTGAGCTCATCTTATGTCATTCTCCTGGGACATGGGGACCTGAACTGGGGGAGTCCCTGGGGACTATCAGTGCTCCCTGCCCCAGTTACCACCTGGCCCTACAATGTTGGAATTTATGAACAGGGTTTCAGTGAGGAGCAAACACCCGGTGTGAGATCTAAAACCCTCTGGGCTGGACACCCGCTACAGGAGAGTTTGTTGAAGAAGGAGGTTCCAGTCTCTCAAGGACCTTAGAACATGGGCCCTGCAAAGCCTGGCAAACCTAGAACCTAGAGGACCCAGTGTCTGGCTTTCCTGAAAGGATCACAGTTTCATAAGCAAGGAACTGACATCCGCTGGCCGAGGGCTCACTCTCATTCTTGTGAATGTCACATCTAATTCCATGATCCGACATGCGGAAGGTTTTGACCCCGGCCAGCGGTTCCTCCAGTGAGGCTGAACTTGACCAGATGTGAGTGGGCACTCCGCCCACTTCCCTGAAAACACGTCAGATCAAATTTCATAGCCCTGCTGTTATTTGTTAATTCTGTTTTTGATCTGTGGCTCTTATTTGACTTTCAGATGAACTTAATAATTGCTTTAAAAGGAGAATTGGCAACACTACACAAGTGGCTTTGTGCTGCCCCAGGCCATCCCAGGCTTTGGGGTTCTTCTTTCCAGAGCCACTGGTATGTTTTGAATCACAGCTGCCTGCCTGGCCTGCCAAGTGGCGGTTCTGAGCTGACCCCCTCTCTCTCATTTTCTTGGTGCCACATAAGTAGGGCACATAAGTAGCCACATAAGTAGGGCTCTGCAAGGCAGGGGCACAGCCATTCACGGTCACACCGAAGTATTTCTAGCCGCACGTGGACTTGACATCTCTGGGCCCAATGTCTTGCTTTCTGGGATTTTTTTTCTTTTCAGGGAGAAGGAGACACAGGCACAGCCCACATTCTCAAGATCCTCCACACCAGGCACTGGCCTGGCCTGTGGGAAGTTCAGCTCACACCCAAGTTCCACCTGAGCTGGGCTGATGGTCAGGGCCTGGAGTGAGGAACGGGCTCTAAGTCAGACCTCCTGGGTTCTCCCACATGACCCTGACTTGTGCCAGGCACCCTGTGCTGTCTGAACCTCAGTTTCCTCATCTGTAAAACTGAGATCTCAGCACAGAGACAACCAGTGGATAGAGGTGGCAGTGCCCGGCAGATTGCAAGTTTTTAATCAACATTAGCAGATAAAAATAAGAATGATGATGGCAGTAACTGACACTTAGACATGCTGCAATGTTGCCAGTACAGTGCTGCCCTCTGACCACTACAGCAGACCCCTTAGGACGTGGGTGATGTGTCCTGTTCTGCACAAGGACACTGAGCCAGGCCGGAGTCCTGGGCCCCGGGTGGGCAGGCGGCAAGGCAGGATCAGTGCTGAATGTTGGCAGCTGGGTCCAGCTGACTATAGCCGCAGACCCTCAGGCTTCTCTCGCTGCCTCCCCGAGGCACAGGCCTGAACTGATGCCTGGGGAGCTGTGTGAGGTGTGCGGCCCCAGGACGTCAGGGCCTGTGAGACTGGGCACCGCGGCTCCACCATTTCATTGGTTAGGGCGTGCCACACAGCATCACAGGTAAGGGCACGTGGGAGCCGAGGAAGGCAGCTGTCTCCACAGGAAAGGTGGCTGTTCTGGATGATGTTATGTTTTGTTTTCCACATAAATTAACAATAGAGGTGGCAGAGGATTCAGCTAGGTGAGATGATTTGCTGAGGTCACACAGATGTAAATAACAGGGCCAGGACTGAACAGGAATCTTTCTAACTGTAAAGCACATTTTGAAGACTTTAAGGTGCCCTCAATTTAGAGACAGATCCCTGAGGATTTTCCAGGGCAAAAAAATTCCCAAACAGAAACATGACTACATGAACTACACACACTATCTGAAGATGCATCAAAAGATCTGAAAATAGAAAGAAAAGGATTTGTGACTTTCAGCTGGGAAAATGGGCTCTATGTGTGGCATAGAGACATTCGCCTATACTCAGCCATCTCCCTTCTCCTGGCCCTGCCACTGCCTGGGACAGGTACTGAAAGAATCCCAGGATCTCAGCTTAGGCAAAGTTACATTAATTAGAAGTGCTTGGGCAGGGAATAGTGGAGGAAAGGCCGTGAACTTGGAGGGGGAAGCAAAGGTTTTGTGACGGCTGTACTCAGAGCAGCCAGTTGGGTGCCCATCCATCCAGCTGACTGTCCATCCAGGTGACCATCCATCCAGGTGACTGTCTAGCTGGGTGTCCATCCATCCAGGTGACTATCTAGCCAAGTGACCATTCCTCCAGGTGACCATCTGTCCAGATGACTATCTAACTGGGTGACCATCCATTCAGGTGACTGTCCATCCAGGTGACTGTCTATCTAGGTGGCCATCCATCCAGGTGACTGTCTAGCCAGGTGACCATCCATCCAGGTGAACATCCATCCAGGTGACTATCTAGCCAGGTGACCATTCCTCCAGGTGACCATCCATCCAGATGACTGTCTAGCTGGGTGACCATCCATTCAGGAGACTATCCATCCAGGTGACTGTCTATCCAGGTGACCATCCATCCAAGTGGCCATCCATCCAGGTGACTGTCCATCCAGGTGACCATCCATCAAGGTGACTGTCTAGCCTGGTGACTGTCTATCCAGGTGACCATCCATCCAAGTGACCATCCATCCAGGTGACCATGCATCCAGGTGGCCATCCAGCCGGGTCACTGTCCATCCAGGTGGCCATCCAGTCAGGTGGCTGTCTAGCTAGGTGACCATCCAGGCGACTGTCTAGCTGGGTGACCGTCCATCCAGTTGACCCTGCAGTCAGGCGACTGTCCAGGTGTGTGGCCATCCCTGCCTCTGTAAACCACATGAAACTGTTCACTTCACGGGGTGTCCCGAGGACACAATGAGGCCATGGACATAGGAGGATCAAGCCCGAGCTGGCAGGGGTCAGCTTGGGGTTTGCTCGTTGAGTCTGGATTGGGAAAAATAGGCAAAAGCAAACCAAGGACATGCCCCAGGCGGAGATGGACCCCTTCTGCCTGGAGGGCTTGGCTGGGGCAGGTCTGTAGAGTCAGAGGATGAACAAGGAGCCACCGCTCTGCCACGGCCTCCATGGCCGTTCCTCTCCTTGCAGCCGGGCCATGCATCCCTTCCATCCCGTTCCCATTAGACGCTTTAAAGTGGTTCCAGAGCTGGATTTCAGCTGTGAAACCTCAGTGCCCCAACCTAGACCTCGCCCCATGCCGGTGCCTTCTGGAAAGGAGAACGTACGGGCCCGGCCAGGGTTTCCATTCAGAGTGGACTCCTGCCCTGGTCTCAGTCCTGGTTCAGGATTTCAAAAAAGGAATCTGTCCCCAAAGGAACTGCAGAGCAGACCCTCTCGAGAGGCTGCCCGCAGCAGGGGTGCTGGCATCAGGGAGGCTTGGAGAGGAGCTGGGGCATGGGCAGACCCTCTTGATGTGAGGCTGCCCGCAGCAGGGGTGCTGGCATCAGGGAGGCTTGGAGAGGAGCTGGGGCATGGGCAGACCCTCTTGATGTGAGGCTGCCCGCAGGAGGGGTGCTGGCATCAGGGAGGCTTGGAGAGGAGCTGGGGCATGGGCAGACCTCTCGATGTGAGGCTGCCCGCAGCAGGGGTGCTGGCATCAGGGAGGCTTGGAGAGGAGCTGGGGCATGGGCAGACCCTCTCGGTGTGAGGCTGCCCGCAGGAGGGGTGCTGGCATCAGGGAGGCTTGGAGAGGAGCTGGGGCATGGGCAGACCCTCTCGGTGTGAGGCTGTCCGCAGCAGGGGTGCTGGCATTGGGAGGTTTGGAGGCGAGCTGGGACGTGAGCCAATGGTGACCCCATGACAATGCAGCCTGGTTCAGAGCTGGCGTGCCCCTTCCTTTGTGTGAGGAGATGGCCTTGGACTTGGGGAACGGAGCCTCTGGAGCACCCTGGTGCAGGCTAAGGGCCTCTGAGCCTGGCCCAGACCCGGGAGGAATTCAAGATTGCCAAAGAGATGCAGAGGTAGGGCCTGCCTTCTGCTCTAGGGAACAGACTTAGATGAGGGACCGACCCACAGTTACTGATTCGAAACGTACCATCGGCCCACGTGGGGATGGTGTCATTTCTGGGTTTTTCCCTTTATGTGGAGACAAGGAAAGGCAGAACAATGGTGGAAAAATTCCAGGAAATAATTCTCAGTGTGTATCCTTCAGAGAGGCGTTTTCTTCCGAGTTGCAGCTTCCTGCTGTTGGTAGATGCCCCGTCATGATCCCAGGGACACTCTCTGGGTCTTCAGCACCTGCGTCCAAGACCTGTGATAGGGAGGGAGCTCTGCAGTGACTCTGGGGAGCTGTTCTCTCTGGGAATTGCCTTCAGCCAGGTGAGCCTGCCTTGCCCCAGGCTACGCCCCTGCCTGAGGGGCAGCCCTTGGCCCGCGACGGGCCCGGAGCCACCCCCACATGGGGCTGGGGCAGCCCCAATGCACTCTCCTAGGATCTCGGGGGACTCTGTCACCGTGCTGCAGCAGCCCCATTCCCCCTGCTCCACCCAGGCCCTCGTGTGGTCAATGATTCACAAACCTCTCGCCTCAGAGTCTAACCTAAGATGAGGATCCGCCCCAGCAACCTCATCTCGTTTATTCTTTTGATGAATTTATACAGAGAAGACTACTGTTTAGAGGGCACCTGAAGCTTTTTGTCTCATCAGCACCAGAGAGGATTTCCACTCCAGAAAGGTCCTGAGAGGTGATGTAGTCCAAATCCCTAATGTGACAGATGAGGAAACTGAGGCCCAGAGAGCCTCAGGTGGCTCCGGGGACGCCTGGATTCTGGAGCCTGCTCCTGCATATACAGGTGGGGGCTGGGGGCTTGGACATGGTGGGGCTGCCCTGCAGGACAGGAAACGGGTGACCCGGGAGATGCCTGAAGCGTGGGACCCTGGACTGAGACCACAGAGGCAGAGAGACGTCCCCACAGCCTGAGAGGTGCGGAAAGTGTCTGTGGAGCCATCTCGTCTGTCACAGCTCCGCAGGGCCAGAGGGCCCCGCTCCCGGGAAAGGTAGGCAGGATGAGAGCCCGGCAGCACCAGGCCCACACGCTGCACTGTGTGTGGATGCCTGGAGCTGTCAACAGCCCATCAGCAGACCCGTCTCAGAGGAGTCCAGCACCTGCCCACAGTCACACAACTGGAGATGGCTGGGGCTGGAATTTGGACTGGACTGCTGGCCTTCAAAGCTGATGGCTGCACCCCACACCATTCAGGTGGGGCCCTGGAGCTCTGGAGGGCTCCACAGCCCAGGGAGGGCTCCCCATTCAGCTGCCTCCTTGTTCCCCACAATAGCTGAGGGAGGCAGCCCTGGCCTTGAGGTGCAGGGGGAGTTCCATGCTCGGCCCCACAGCTGAGGGTGATGGCCTGGGGGTCCCTGCAGGCCTCAGTGTCCAGGTGTTGGCTGTAGCAGAGGGCACACCTGGCCCTGCAGGAGATGTGGTCAGTGATGGTGCATCTCTGTGGGCTGAGTGACCCGGCCCCACCAAGTGGTACCTGAGCCCGGAGGGGTGATCCCCTGCCCAATCATCGGGAAGGCCCCTGAGAGGGCAGCAACTCCATGTGCATGACAGACAGCACTTGGCCCAGCAGGGATGATCAAAGTACAGCCAAGGTGACACCATACCTCCCATGAGAAATATCTGGACACTGGGGCATTGAGGGGTGGGGAGGGGCACTGAAGGGCTGGCACATGGGGAAGGCGGCTGTCATTCTCCTGTCTGGTGTGTGACAGGGCCATGGAGTGGGGGCTGGGCATCGGAGAGGCAAGGCCTCCTGCTTTCCAGCTGGCAGAAGGTGGACAGGGACGGTGGCCAGCGCAGGCGTGGGGCAGGTGGAGAAGGCGGGCGCAGCAAAGTGGACAGATTGTGGCCCACGTCTCTGATACATAGAAGGGAAAGGAGGACAGATGCACGCTTCCAAGCTGGGGGTCTCTTCTCAAGGGCTGGGACTTGTGTGTCCAGAAAGCCTCCTGCTCTCTCCTAGAACCTCAGCTCAGGGATGCGTTTGCCTTGCAGGTCCCGCCTGGGGTCCAGAGAAGCATGCACAGGCTGAAGGCCCTGACAGTGGCTGCTGGGCCCAGGATGAGGCTTTCATGAGGATGCCAGGCCTGCCTTCCAGCGTCAACGGCCAGCTCCACAGCGGTATCTCTTGCACCCTGCGGTTTGCATCCCTTAGGACACACCCTGCCCTCTGCTGTACTTGTGGAAACTGCTTTCAGGGGACATTAAAGGTGGGAGAGGACTAAAGGGTATGAGGATGTAACACACTCCCCTGGATGAGTCTCAGCTGCTCTGGGACTTGGGAGTTGCAGTGCCGTGCCCCAGGGTCACCAGCACCAGGTGCAACACTGGGACCTCTAGACCTCCGACTCCAGGCTCCTCTGTGGCTCTTCCAAACTGTCCTGCCTGGAACACGGAGGGGCCACTGCCTGCCTCCTGCCCGGAACACTGAGGGGCCACTGCCTGCCTCCTGATTGCTCTTGCCCTAAGAACCAGGTCCCCGCTTATGCAGCTGTGTGTGAGTGAGCATGTGTGTGTGATCATGCAAGTTAGCATGTGTGTGCGTGACTGTGTGTGTGCATGAGCTTGTATAAGTGTGTGAGCATGTGTGTGTACACTTGTGCATGTGTGAGTGTGCGTGTGAGTGTGCGTGTGAGCATGTGTGAGTGTACATGTGTGAGTGTGCGTGTGAGCATGTGTGAGTGTACATGTGTGAGTGTGCGTGACTACATGAGTGTGTGTGTGAGCATGTGTGTGCATGCATGTGCATGTGTGTGAGCGTGCATGTGTGTGAGCATGTGTGAGTGTACGTGTGTGAATGTGCATCACTGCATGAGCTTGCGTGAGGGTGTGTGTGTGAGCGAGCATGTGAGCGTGCATGTGTGTGAGCATGTCTGAGTGTACATGTGTGAATGTGCATCACTGCATGAGCTTGCGTGAGGGTGTGTGTGTGAGCGAGCATGTGAGAGTGCATGTGTGTGAGCATGTCTGAGTGTACATGTGTGAGTGTGCATCACTGCATGAGCTTGCATGAGGGTGTGTGAGTGTGTGTGAGTGAGCTCACTCAGTCGCCAGCTGAGCAGCATCCGTAGTCACCTGTTTGGGTCACATGTTTGGGTCCTGGAAGGGGTCACATGCTTGGGTCCTTGTTGGCTTCACCTGCCTGGTGGATAGCCCTGGTGTGGATGGGTCTTCCTGGGTCCCTAAGCTACTGTACCACTTCTTGGGCGCTTGCTCCTCAGGTCTTGCCCATGCTTTGCTCTGCTTTCTCATGCTGGACTGGGCCCTGCAAACCCTGTCTCTCCTTAGCCAGCTGCTCCTGCAGACCCTGTGATGGGGCAGCCAGAGGAGGCTGCACTGGGAGAACTTGCCCCGCCTATCTTGGCTTCTCTGAGCCTGTCCCCAGGAGCTCCTCTTGGCCGAGTTTAAGCCTCAGGAAGGCTGAGCTGCCACTGTGTCCTTGCTTTGTTGGGAGGAGACCTTCTTGCCCTGAGAATCCCGGGGCCAAAGACTGGGCTCAGCAGGGAATTTTCTCCCCAGGAGCCAGGCGGGCATCTGCAGGTGTTTGCCTGCAGGGATTTGGCTAAAAGGAGCCATTGAGAGGTTGGGTTAATTGGCATCTTCCCACCCACCCGTAGGAGTTTTCTGGAGTGGGGTGCTCTGTAGGAGGTCATGATGCTCTTTTTCCCCTTGTTAATGCATCGCTGGCTTAGCCTACCTGGGGAATGCGGGGTTGGCCCACTGTTTCCCAGCCATACCTGGAAATGTCTCCATCTGTGCCTTTCTGCCCCCGGATCCCAGCGCTTCTGCTCCTCCCCCTCCCGCCAATTGTGTGGGCAGCCGACGCCTGTCTCACTGCTGCCAGGAGAGGCTGATGCAGGTGGAGACAAGGGAGAGAGCAGGAGGCCCCAAGTTTACAGCAGGTCAACAGCTGTGGGCAGTTACAGTCCGTCGATCCTGCCTGCAGGTGCCATGCAGAAACCTATCTGTAGTTGCACCCTGAGTCCAGATGAGACTGCAGGAGCCTTCCTGGGAGAGGCGCTCATTTACCCAGAGGCTCTAGAATGGGGCAGCAGATTGCCTCAAACAGGCTGATGGGAATGACTGGGCAGTGGGCACCAGGGGAGTCTGAGGAGGGAAGAGACACCTCTACCCTGTGAGGCCATCTGAGTTGCCACGTCACATGGACCCTGAGCATGATGGGCAGTCCTGGGAGGTGTAGGGAGCTGGAGATTGGGCTACTTCTACCCCTGCCGTTAGGGCTCCCTAGCAGCTGGGGCTCTCCTGATGCTAATTTCAGGAATGTTAGCCCCAGTTATGGGGTGCCCGCACCCAGCAGGCCCTCTTTGTCCTGCGGCTAGAACCGCCTCCACCCTGGTGCAGCTTTGGGAGAGAGACAAGTGAGTGAGGGAGGAGCAGCAGCCATGCTGGCCAGAGCACCAGAGTCCTGCCCACTGTGTAGGTCATCAGGTGACAATGTCCTGCCAGCACCTGCGTGAACGTGGACGGGCCATTTGCATCTTTGTGGTGCCTGGTGTGGATGACTTCATGGACAACTGCCTGGGTCCCAGATGGGATAGCCTGCCTAGGGTCACCAGCCTGGATCTGGAGGAGGTCACCAGTCTGAGACCTGGATGGGGCCGCCTGAGTCTGGATGCAGCCTCCAGCCTGGGTCTGGGTGGGGTTCCTTGTTTGGGTCCTGGAAGGGGTCACATGCCTGGGTCCTTGTGGGGGTCACCTGCCTGGTGGGTAGCCCTGGTGTGGATGGGTCATATTCCGGTCCCTAACTGCTGGGCCTCTGCTGCCTGTTCTATGATGGGTGCTCTTCCAGCTGGCTCCGGGGAGTCCCCCTCACCCTGGGGTGGGAGCTGAGCATTTGACCTCGCAAACTGAGCCCTGTAAAAGGCCTGTCAGACATGGGGAACCACCTCCCTTCTGGGACATTCCCGTCCCCTCCCCTGGGTCAACTGTTCACCCAGAGGGCAGCGCTGTACCCAGGACCCGGGGATCGGGTGAATCTGCCCCGTAGGTGACAGTAAATCGCAGGCGAGCCCGCAAGCCTGTCCAGGAGCCTGAGCAAGGAGGAACAGTTGCAGTTAAAGAAAGACTCAGGCTGTCGGAGGGGCGGTGCTCAGCTTGGGAATGAGGAAGGAAAAGAGCCCGCTGCGGCTCCTGTGGGGAGGGTGCTCTTGGAGACGGGGCCTCCAGCACCTCTTCACCAGGGAACACGGAGGCGCTTGCTCATCTCTTGGTGAGTTCAGGGCCCACAACTGAGATCAGGGTTGTGCAGACCCGGACACAAGCCCATGAGGACAACACAGCCCCACTGAGACCTCCATCATCTGGGCGGACATCAGAAGATAGTAACGCAGCTCCCCGCGATGCGGCCTCCCCGAGGTGAGGGAGGTCTCAAGGACACCTGGCTCCACCGCAGCAACGGGGAGCTTCTCCATGGAAGTGACTCCCATCTGAAGTCCCACCCGTGGCCTGCTGTAATTCTGCCTCCATATCAGCACCATGGCCTTCCAAGCCTGTACATCAGTCTCCTGAGTTTGGCTGATGAGTCTGACCCGAAAGGCAGGGCCTAGCTCTCTCTTTGTGGGAGGAGGTCCAGCCTCTGGACCTGCAGGACTGAGCCCCTGGGTGCTGAGGCCTTGCTGTGGTCAAGCAAGTGATGAACATGCCCAGAGAAGCAGGGACAGCAGGCCCCGGGGTACAGCTGCTGGTGTTCAGGGATAGCGGGTGGCCAAGGCCTGCCTTCCCCTGTGGGGCTCCCATGGCCTCTGATGGTCAGCACTTCCTGCACAGCGGGCACCTGGCCCACACCAGCCCTCCTCTGTCAGCCCGTTGGCTGGCTGGCCTGGCCTCCCCGTCCTGCAGTGAGAAGGTGGAGGCTCATTGGCCCCAGGAGTGTGCCAGGGCTGAGATTCCCAGTCCTCTCTGCCTCCCCATGCATCCAGGGCTGGAGCCAGGATGCAGGCTGAACCCCGAGGGAGGTGCCCACCCCTTCTGGCTCAGTGCCCTCTGCAGTTCGTGAGGGCTCAGGACATCGTCTGACCGTGGTGCTTGTTTTACCAGGCACAGGTCTGAAACGGACGGCAGAGGAGCACACACAGCTGGAGGGCATAAGCCAGCAAGGAAGTTTTCTCGCTTCATTTTACCTGGGCCTAATGAGCCGTCTGCCACTCACCAACAAAAGCCCAGGATTCCCAGCCAGGTCTCGCACCTGCTGGGAGGGCCAGGTCCTGTGCAGGGCAGAGTGCCTCTGTGCCTAAGCCCAAGGGGCCCGCTGTGCATCTGGAGGGGAGGTTATGAGGAGTCAGCACCCGACAGGCCCTCCTCATCCTCTGACTGCCTGAGCCCCCGGCCAGGGCACCCACTTCTCACAGATAGCACTCTCCACCCAGGTGCAGTGTCAGGTGGGAGACGGGTGAGTGAGGAAGGAGTGCAGCCAGGCCAGAGCGGCAGAGTCCTGCCCGCCGTATGGGTCATCGGGTGACAGGGTCCTGCTGGCACCTGCGTGTATGTGGTGCAGCCGTTTATCTTGGGTGAGCTCATCTCCACCCACACTCTCACCACTGGTCTCCTTGTACCTGCCCTTTCTTATTGTTCAGTGGCTGCCTTGATAATGATGCTGGTGCCTCCCAGGCACCTCGCAGATGTCCATTCATCTGATCCCCAGAACAACCCACACTCTCATTACCCAATTCTACAAACAGGCAGCTGGGGCTCAGAGCAGCCGAGGCCCTCCCCACCTCACCTGTGGAACAGGCTCACAGCACTGGCCTCAGAGGGCCACTCAGAGCAATGGCAAGCGGGAGCGCCCCACAGCCTTGTGGGCAGCACTGCAGCTCCCTGTCTGCCTGAGCATCCTGGCCTCTGGGATTAAAAGGGTTAAAATGCCCCCCTGTTTGAGGTCCCTCCCTGAGATGCCCCACCCTGTCATTTTCAAGGGCAATGAGTGGAGGGGCACCTTGGCTTTACAGGACACCCAGCTGGGCACAAACTCAAAGGAGCCAGGTGTCCAGTGGGCCTCCAGACTTCCTGGCTGCTCTGCAGAAGGCAGCAAACAGGCGGCGACTGCTTTATTGTCCGACTCTGTCCTGGGCCTTTGAGTTCAGCACCGGCAAGTCCAGCTCTCCTCCTCCTCGCTGCGTAGCTCTGGTGGGGTTCCATCAGTGCTGGCGGAAAGAGTCCCAGGAGGATGACTGGGGCTACGGCTGGCCATCACGGGCCTGCTCCCTGTGCACAGGCAGGCACAGTTGTCCGAGGGGCGCTGGGCTGTCTCTGCCGAGCCCCAGCCCCAGCACATGCTCTCCCGGCCTGAACTGTTACTCCGCAGGAGGGGAACATGCATGTGTGTGGAGGGGAACCTGTGAGCGGAGGTAGCCCCATGGTAGCCGCAGTCTGCCAGGGCCTCCCTCAGCCACCTCCCCTGTGCAGAAGCATGCAGAGGCTCGGGCTTGGCTGGCACTGGAACACAGGAAATGCCCCATTTACACGTGGACCAGAGCCCAATGTCTTACGCACCAGGATCCTGGCCCCCAGACTCAGAACTTGAATATCTGGGCCATGATCTCCAGAAGCCTCTCTGAGAACCAGGCCAAAGTAGCTGCTCATGGTCTAGGGTCCATCTAAAATAGGAGTAGGGGGCGGCCTGAGAGGTGAATTTCCCTGGGCTGGCGCACGGGCTGGGCTTGTCCTGGAGCCCCCAGTGCCTGGCACTCATGTAGGGCCCCCTGCCTGGGCCAGGAGAAAGCTGTTGTTGTGTGTAGCCTGGAGACACATGTGTGTCTTCACGTGACAGATGCTTGCAGCCATCCGGGACCTGTGCAAAGCCTGCAACTGGTGATGCTCCCCTCCCACCAAGGGGTGCAGAGTGGGAGGATTGCTCCCAAATTGTTCCCACCCTGTCCAATAAATAAAATATGCCTTCCGGGGCTCAGTAGCAGGGAGCAGTAGCAGTGGAATTATAGTGTGGAGCCTGAGCCTCGCTCCCTCCAGCTGCACAGTTAGAGCTGCAGGCGGCCAGCATGGGAGGGGTCCTAGAGGCCTTGCAAGTCCACCCACCCCAGCAAGGCCCTGAAGGCAGCTGCTCTTGTGGGTGAACACCAAGGCCCCTGGGCACTCAGCATCGAGTCTGGGCCCTGCTTGCCAACTGCCCCTTTAATGCCAGTGCTGCCTCGCAGTGCCAGCCAGCTCCCGACTGGGAACAGATGGCTTCCACAGAACCCACCGACTCTGCCAAGGCCACCAGGGTGGGTCGACTCTAGAGAGCAGCAAAAGGTTGGTCAGCACAGCCTCTGGGTTGCCCTCTGACCTCAGGGGCACTGTCGTCAGGGATGGGCTGGAAGGGCACGATCCCTCTGGGCTGGTGGCCAAGTGTGGCCAGGCAGCATGGGGCAGGATGGCTGAGCCCTGGATGGGTCACATCATGGGAGCTGTGCAGGTAAGGACTTCTCTCTGAGGATAAGGACTGGGAGGGCTCTCCGGGCGTCCCTGACGCTGTGGTCCTGGGACCCAGCACTCCAGGTTCACCCTAGAATTTGCCTGGGAGATGCAAGAGGATGTCTGCAGGCACAGCCCAGCAGGAGGAGCCTGGCTCCCCTCTCTGAAGGTGCCAGTGCATGAACAGAGGGACCAGGAGCATCCCAGCAGGTTCCAGAGCCTGGGACTGGTTCCAAGGAGGAGACTCCAGAGGGGCCACCCTGGCGGGCAGCGGGCTCTGGTCTCTGTCCGTGGTCTGCCACCTGGGTCCCTACTAAGAAGTGTAGCGAGGAGGCTGCAGCCCAGGCCACTGGGAGAGCCGGGGATCCCGGCTGCCCCTGGGCCTGAGCCCTGCTCTCTCCACTTCGGGATGCGTCTCCTCGGTGAGGTCGCGTGGAGGCAGTGATGTCTGTCGGTACCCCAAGGCCTGTGTGGAGGCAGCAAAGTGAGTGGGGTGGCTGAGTGGTTTCCTGGCTTTGCTCAAGCTCCGATGCCCATGGGAGGAGGGTAGGAGGCAGAGGCTAGCCTGGGTAGGACTCAGGATGCAGCACATGGCTGCTTGGCCAACCTGTGTTTGGGTCAGTGCACTCCTGTGGGCTCGAACCTGGAACTGCACCTTTCTCGGGCACCCTGAGATAGGAAGGGCTCACACCTAGACACGTGCCATCAGTCAGGGCAGGGACTCAGGCAGCAGGACTGGCCACTGGCGCCGATAGATGCTGGTGAGCTAGGCAGACACTCACGGACTTCTTCCCACCCTCCTTCCACCCTCCACCCTAAGGACAAGGCAGGACCCTCAGGGGCCCCCAACCCAGCACCCCCCAACCCAACGCCTCATTTCCTTCCTCTCCCCTCCGGCCTCTAGAATGCGGCGCCCGGTGACACAGACAAGCCCATCCCCAAGGGTCCTTCCCTTGACAGGTGGGGTCTTTCAAGGAAGGAGCTATGACGTCATCTGGGTCACGTGAACCTGGTCCTTCACAGGTTCTGAAACATGGACGTCAACAAAACTAGCGGTGGAAAAAGCCTTTGACTCACGCCCTCAAATTCTTGCCAGTGAAATACCTGGAAAAGGAGACACGGCTTTTCCTTTGCAGCCAAGTCAGGCTCCTGAGTGCTTCTCTCCAGGTCACAGCAGGGCACGGTGGGCTGGGAGCAGAGCCCCGCACTTCCACGGTGCTGCAGGCCCCAAGGCCCAGCTGCTGCCACCACACCAGGATCCCAAGACTCATCACCCTCTGCCCAGCCCATCCCACCTCTGTCAGCCACAGCACGCAGAGGGCTGCAAGCCCTTCCCCTTCCTGCCACACTCCAGCCCCAAACCCCAGCCCCAGCTCCAGCCCTGGCCCAGCCCCAGCCCCAGCCCCAGCCCCACCCCTGCCAGCAAGAAAGTTCTGCCCTCCCTCCCTGCGGCCACTGTTGAACAGGGACGCACAAGTGAATGCACACACGCTCACACACTCACACATGCCCCCACACACTCATGCACAGACACACACGTGTGTATGTGCACACTCGGACACACACACTGGCACACATACTTATATACACTCAGCCACACACACACACAGACTTTATACTCACACCGGCACTCACACCCACACTCACACACATATGTATATACTCACCCACACTCACACCCACGTATGTATATACTCACCCACACTCACACCCACGTATGTATATACTCACCCACACTCACACCCACGTATGTATATACTCACCACACTCACACCCACGTATGTATATACTCACCCACACTCACACCCACGTATGTATATACTCACCCACACTCACACCCACGTATGTATATACTCACCCACACTCACACCCACACTTGCGCATATACTTGTATACACTCCCACACACACTTGCATGTGCACACTTGGACACACTCACATACACTCTGACACATACTTATATATACTCAGCCACACACGCTTATATACATACATCCACACACACTCTTCTATACACTCACACATATATACACTCACATCCACACTCACACACATGTACATGCACATGTGCACACACATGCACACCCACCCACTCACACATACACTCATGCACACACACTCTTGCACATACACACTGACAACCCACTCTGATGCACATAGACCCACACACTCATATACATACATTCACTCACTCACGTACATACACCCCTACTCAGACACACACACTCACATATGCTTCACACATACACCCTCACACATGCACTCAAACACTTGCACACATAAATACACTCACACACACATCTACACATACACCCTCACATCTAAGAACAGCCAACTTCAGGAACAGTGTCGATTACATCCATATTTAGGAGAAATTTCCTAAAGAAAACATAACATAAATGCAATTCTACCACTAGGAAGATGGCTGTTTACCTCATTACACAAAGCAATTTAGCTCCCCATGGACTAAAACTTTTCTGTTGCAGAATGTAGTATTGTTTCCCTTCACGTAAGCAAGAGACCCGTTAAAGTTATTTCCTAAAACAAAGAACCATATGCCACCAAAGGTGACCTTAAGATGCCAATTCCTGAAGCTCAGGACTCCCTGCAGCATCACAATGTGTAGCTGCCAAGTTTTGAGCAACCTCAGGTCTGGCCTCTGCTGTGGGCTGACTCCCTCCCACCACAGGGACCTCCGAGGGCGAGGACCGAATCTTGGCATGTTGTGTCTGCAGCCAAGTGCTGGGCCCGTCACATGGGAAATGCTCTTGGATATTTGTAGAACAAATGAATTGTATAATTTTCACAACTGTTCTAGCTGAAAGCTCAGTAAGTCAGGGTCGAGGAAACTAAAGGACAAAGAGATGAAATGATTTCCAAACAAGAGTGTTAGAAGAGATCATTAAGATATTCTCTATTATCAAAAAGGACTTTCTTATAAAACTAAACCCTCCCCTACCTTATAATCCAGGAATTCCACCAAAAGACCTGGCCAAGAATGTTCTAGAAGGTGTATTCATAAAAACCAAACACTAAATATAGTCCGGGTACTCCTCCACAGACAGGGGAAGGTGAACATCCTTCTTCCTGTGAAAGGCCACAGAAAGGAACAGATTGGGCCGGGCGCGGTGGCTCAAGCCTGTAATCCCAGCACTTTGGGAGGCCGAGACGGGCGGATCATGAGGTCAGGAGATCGAGACCATCCTGGCTAACACGGTGAAACCCCGTCTCTACTAAAAATACAAAAAACTAGCCGGGCGGGGTGGCAGGCGCCTGTGATCCCAGCTACTCGGGAGGCTGAGGCAGGAGAATGGCGTAAACCCGGGAGGTGGAGCTTGCAGTGAGCGGAGATCCGGCCACTGCACTCCAGCCTGGGTGACAGAGCGAGACTCCGCCTCAAAAAAAAAAAAAAAAAAAGAAAGGAACAGATTGCAGATATATGCAGAAAAGTGAGTGAATCTCAAAACCGTGGTGCCCAGCTAAGGAAGCGTCACATGAGAGGGTGTACACTGCGTGGTCCTGTCGTGGGACACTCCAGAATAGACAGAGCTAAGCGACAGTGAATACAAGCAGAACAGTGCCTCCGGGGCTCCGGTTTGACCAGGAAGGGGTCTGAGAGAACGTTCTAGAGTGGTGGCAGGTGCTGCGTCTTTAGAGGAGTTTGGGTTACGTGGGTACATGGATTGGTTGAAACTCATCGAATGACTCACTTATGGGTAGCAGTGAAGACAGGGCTCAGAGGAAAACGTACAGCTGTCCACATTCCATACTGAAAAAGAAGAAAGGTCTCAAATCAATAGCCTAACTGTACACCTTTGGGAGCTGGAAAGAGAAAAGTAAACTCAACGAGAGCTTAGCCAAAGGAAGGGGATAATGAAGTGCAGTAGAGAGAAGCAAAGCTGTAGAGAATAAAGCTAAAATTGGTTCTTTGAAAAGATCAAGAACATTGACAAACCTCTAGCTGGGCTGATGAAGAAAGAAGGAAATCTATTCGTCTCATTGAATGCAGAACTTGCAGAAAGGCCTGTCACCAACTGTTGAGCTCTAGTTAATCATGCAAAAATACTTGGGGAGAAAGGCACTGATGTCTCCTACTTGCTTGGAATGTGTAAAGTAAAAGATGTATTGATGAAAGGCTAGAGAGACAGACAAATGGAGTGATCAGTGATGCCCAAGGGGAGAAAGGCATGAAGAGTCCAGGCGAGGGAGAAAGGCATGAAGGGACGGGCGAGGGATGTTCATAGAAAAATGCTTTTATTTTTTCTGTCTATTTGGATACTTCCACCATAAAATATCTGAAGCAGAGACTGTCAATAGATCACACCACCCACGGCACCTTCACAGCTCTCCAAGGCACTTTCTGCAATCCAAGAACTGACTTGTGTGGATCTGCCCATTCGACACTCACATTTGAGCGTCTACACTGTGGACAAGGCACTGGTCGAGGTGTTGAGCTATGCCAGGAAAGAAAACACAGCCTCTGTGCCATGCAGTGGGGAGACAGCCCATGAGTGAGCACTCAAGTAATGTGGCAGCTTGCCTGGTGGGTGCTGTAGAGAAATAGCATGTCTGTTTCGACATCTCAAAGGAGGAGGAGGAGGCTGGTGGACACTTGCTCGGAGCCCTCCCAGGAGGCACCTTGGCGGTCTCTCCCTATGCTGTCGTGGATGTGGCTGTCACAGAGGAACGACCCCAAGATGGCACTCCAGAAGACAGTAGCATCGTTATGACTATGGCTGCTTCGGGGATTCACAAGGCGCGTTTTGGGAACTTTGCTGGAAGACCTGAGGCCTGGTTTTCTCAGTGATGTGGGCAGGCTGTGGGTAGGATGCTGGGGAAGCACGTGACCTCTGGTATCTTAGACCTTACTTAGAACCCATGCCCCGGCACACACAGGCAAAAGTGGAAGCTGCAGGCCTACTTCAGAGCATGAAGGACAGCCGGGTGGCCGCCTTCGTAACAATCGTCCTTCAAAAATCACTGCTTTTCCAAGGAAACGAATTCCACAAAGCCATCTGCCTGACACATGAGGGAAGCTGGCCCTTGGAAATGAAGAAGTTCTAAAACCCATGTATGGTGACAGGTGCCACTCAGTAAAGTTACTAAAAATAATGCACATGCACACGCACACGCACGTACCTGGAACTGCCTGGGTTCTAATCTGACCTCCTCCACTTTCGTAGAATCTCAATGTCATCATGGGAAAGATTTGCCCACAGACAGTGCACCAAGGTCAGCTGGAGATCCCGCCACACACACAGAGCTGGGTGCAGCCTGGATGGGGCAGAAGGTGCCTGACTCTGGCCTGGCCACTGTGTCTCACCCAGATGAGCCCCATGGCCTTGTGAACACACAGGTCCCAGCTCCAGGGGAAGGGTACTGGCATTTGTTTGGAAAGCTGGGTTGTGTTTTTTCCTGGCAGTATTGCCTCAGCTGCCCTGGGTCTCAGATTTGTCATGTGCAGACACGAATGTCTCCCCAAGGGATTCCTGCAGATGTCACGGAATCCTGCCTGGGGGACCACATCACCAGCAGCGCCCTACAGCTGAGCGCAGCCCTGCGGGTGGTGGGCGCCTTTCAGTGTGTGTGTCCACACTGGATTCTGACAGCAGGAGCCGGGAAAATCCACATCCTGCTCATTGGCAATGGGGTGACCAACCGTCTCAGTTTGATCAGCACTAACGGGCCCTCCTAGGATGGGGAAGATTCAGTTTTAAAAGCAGGACAGTCCCAGGTACCCTAATTAAGGGTGACCTTTGGACTTTGTGAGGGAGCAGGGAGCTGTGAGCAAAGGTTTCTCTCTGTGCCATGAGCGCCATGGATAGTGAAATGAAGCTCTCCAGGGTGTAGATGTGGGGGTTGGGGTGTCCTCATGCCACCCTCTTTCTTGGCACTGAGGCTGGCGAACACCAGGACTGAGGAGGCTGGTCCCTGAGCCTGGTACTGCCATGCCTTAGGCTGCAGAGGGCCGCTTTCTGCACCTGGACCCTCATTCTGCACGCAGCTTCTGCCCTTCTTCGGTACGCACCCAGGGGAGAAGCCCCTCATCCGGTCGCCTTGCTAAGCGCTCTCTGCTCCCTGGACGCCGGTCCCAGACCACGAGGGGTGCCTGGCGGCCGCTCCCCTCCCCACAGCCTTTTCTCCCTGCAGACCTGTCCGCTGTCTGTGCTGTTGCTCACCACGGCCAAGTGCCATTCCGCTGCCGGGGAGCCTTGGGACAGGACTCCAGTTCAAGGTCTGATGGCAACACGCATCCGCCTCCCCCAGAGCAGACGAACAGAACCTCCTAGGGCGCAGCGTTCATTGCCCCGACCTTGAGCAGAGGATGAAGAGCAGACCCCTCCTCCTGCTCCCGGGAGGGTGGGACGGCGAGGCCCTCCCTGTCCACCGTGACGGCCAGATTAGCCTCGTGGCTACTGGCGCTCTGGGCGCTGGGCTTACCTGGCCACCAAGACCTAGTGTGGGGAAAAAAAAAAGAAAAACAGAAGAGCGAGGCTTGGAAGACTGGCTGTGGTTGATGATTGCAAGCCGGGGGTGGGTGTGGGGAGATTACTTCTCTACGTGCTGCTTTTTCCTTTTCTTGCTGCTTTGGTATTAGATAACATTTTATTTAGGCATATTTTATATATCCTCAAATTCACCCCTTTCACGTATACAGCTCAGTGATTTTTGGTAACTACCATGATGGGGCTGTCACCCTAAACTGGTTCGAGGACGTCCCTCAGTCAGCCCCCTCCCTCCCATGCTTAGCTAATCCCCAACCCTGCGTCCAGCCTCAGCAGTCTTCAATCTACTTCGCTGCCAAAATACCTGCCTTTTCTAGACCTTTCATATACATGGACTCATAGGTGACGCAGGACACGGAGTCCAGCTTCTTTCACCTGCGTTTCTCATGACTGGAGCCCCCACTGATTGGCTGCAGCCCACTGGGTCCGGCCGCTCCCCAGGTGATGGGCATTTGCATGGCTCCTTGTCATGGGCTGGCATCAGTAACGCTGCGAGGAGGTCTCTGCACGGATCTAAGTTTCCGTTTCTCTTGGGTAGAATCTCTCCTTCTATGGTCTGAAAATTTCATATACAAAGTTCAAGAAATAGGGTTTGTAAACAAAAGAGTATCTCCAATTAATTTAGAAATTTTCTTTGGCTGAGGTTAAGGGCACACACCTGTGCCAGGCTCAGGGGATCCTGACGACGTGTACCAAGGTGACGACGGGGCACAGCTTGGTTTTATACATTTTGGGGAGACGTGAGGCTTCCATCAGTGTATGTAAGATGTACATTGATTTGGTCTGGAAAGGTGGGACGACTCAAAGCTAGGAGGGGGCTTCCAGGTCTTGGGTAGAGAAGAGGCAAATGGTTGCTTTTTTTTTTTTTTTTGAGTTTCTGATTAGCCTATCCAAAGGAGGCCATCAGATACGCATTTATCTCAGTGAGCAGCGAGATGACTTTGAATAGAATGTCCTAAGCCGTTCCCAGCTTGACTTTTCCCTTTGGCTTAGTGATTTGGGAGCCCTGGGATGTATTTTCCTTCCACGGGGTTGAGGAGAGAGAAGAACATGCCTCCAGAAGAAGAACGAATGTTCCCCAAACCAAATGGGGGTCAGAGGGGGAGGTATAAAGCACCATTGAGAAGTTCCTCTGGGAGAGGTTCTTTGCGGGGTGTGTACAGAGCCCCTCTTGGAGTCACATGGAAAGAACTGATGGCAAATGAGAGTGGCGTGTCTGACCCTGGCACTGGACCTGGAGATGGCATGATCCGTGCACCTGGAGGCCAGGAATTCCTGCAGCGTGATGCCGACGGACACAGATGGAAGGAGGCCCAGGTTGGTGACCCCAGGAACAGGAGGAAGCGGGAAATGAGCAGATAGGCCCCCCAAGCCCCATGGGGATCTCCATGCGCTCACACATGTACCTGCCATTTCGATTATTCATTCTTGCCCTACGTTAAATTCATATTTATAGGGGATGTGGTCCACAGTCATATTTGTTTATCACTGTGCCAATAACTGTATTTGACCATATACGGTTTTACATAATACATCAATATATAAGCAAATATAAGCAAGCGTATATACCCACATATATAATTATATGTAAAAATGTGTGTATTATACATATGAATGAGTATACAAGACATATATATATAATACAGATATATGTACACACATGGAAACAGATTGGAAGAATATAGTCAACATTTTTCTGGGAAGCGATGATCATATGTAAGTGTAATGTAGTCATGTTTATCTATATACCAATATCTGAATCTAACTCTATGCAGACAAAAATCTGTACACCTGCCATGTATCTGGGGATGTCAGGCACAGGCCGTGCTGTTGCTGGGGGCTCTGCAGAGGTTCCCTGGCCTGGGGCTGGGCAAGGGAGCCTGGAGGGAGTCAGGCTGAGGCTGTAGGACTTGTCACAGGACAAGAACACCCAGGGACTGCAGGGTCACGTTCACAAGGCCCATCGGAAGCCTCTCTGACTCGGAAAGGACTTGGAGCATCTCTGCTCACCCGTGAGACCCATGAGAAACAGCACTGAGAGTCCGGCCATCTGGAAGCCAGGACCGGCTCTGCCGGGAGTTGTGGACCCAGGTCAGCCTCCCCGTTCTGGGCTCCCCGCCCGCACTATGCCATTGCTGCAACAGCAGCTTAGAGGAGGAAAGACGGACCCAAGCACCCTCTGGCTCACAAGCGCCCCAGCCCAGGGACTCGGGGACAGCATCGGCGCTGAGTCCTTGAGGCTGGCACCACCAGGTTCCACTTTCACCCTCTGCCCTGAAGCCTGTTGGCAGGCACAGGGTCACTTTCCTGTCCACGGGCTCTTCACAGTCAGCACATTCAGGGCCGACATGTTTTTATTATTATTATACTTTAAGTTCTAGGGTACTTGTGCACAACGTGCAGGTTTGTTACATAGGTATACATGTGCCGTGTTGGTTTGCTGCACGCATCAGCTCATCATTTACATTAGGTATTTCTCCTAATGCTATCCCTCCCCCAGCCCCCACACCGTGACAGGCACCGATGTGTGATGTTCCCCCCCATGTCCAAGTGTTCTCATTATTCAACTCCCACTTATGAGTGAGAACATGTGGTGTTCGGTTTTCTGTTCTTGTGATAGTTTGCTGAGAATGATGGTTTCCAGCCTCATCCGTGTCCCTGCAAAGGACGTGAACTCATCCTTTTCTTTGGCTGCATAGTGTTCCATGGTGTATATGTGCCACATTTTCTTAATCCAGTCTATTATGATGGACATTTGGGCTGGCTGACTTTTTAATGAGTGTGCTTTCGTCCGCAGCAGTGGTAACAGCGGGGAGTATTTATGGAGCCCCCTGTGCTGTTCCAGGGGCCCCCACACACACGGATCCACTTGGTCTGCCCATGCCCCAGAAGGCTTGAGGCCCACCCTAGCGGGGGATCCTCAGCCCCAGCTCGCCCACTTCTTCCCCCTCCTTCCCCTTCCATATTGATCAGGTGTGCCCGTCCTCCAGGTGGTCACACTCCTCAGGGTGCTGACCCATCCCAGCCACAGAGCTTCAAGTCCGATGGGCTCCCTTGTCACTCCCCGGCTGATGGGGGATCAGGTGTGGACTTCAGACCTGATTCTGACTGAGGAGATGTGGGCACGGGGAGGGGCCAGTCAGAGAAACCCCGGAAGATCTCCTCCTTGTTCCAAAGCTTCAGATACAATTGAGTAAGGATAAGAATGATAGCCATAATGAGTCCTAACGCTGCCATGGTGTCTAAATCCATGAGTTCATAAGAAAACAAAAAGATAATTGGTCAACTTTGGCTGTAGCTGGAGAAAACCTCGTTACTCTGAACACGGATAAGTAAAGGATAAAAATGCAGCCTTTACCGACTTCTCTGTGCAAACTGTCCCTCAGGGCAGCTAAGCTGGTATGAAAGGGAAGTTTGCTTTGGTGGGAGTGTTCCGGCTGATAAACACAGAAGCGAGGATAGAGTGAGGATATTGTTTTACAGCCCCCGAGGAAGCCATGAACCAAGGCAGCTCATCATCAGCCGCTGCACACAGCACAGAGAAAGCGGGACCCCGCATGCCTCCAGATGAAAGCCAGCAGCATGGTCTAAGAGCAGGCTCCCCAGAATACCCAGCAGAGCCTGTCAACAGCTTTCAGGAATTACAGCGGACAGAGGAAAAGGTTGAATGCCACCCTTGGGATGTATGCAGCAAAAATCAGAAAATGAAAAATGATCCAATTTCTTTAAGAACCACCACCACAAAAACAAACAAATAAGTAGGAAAACATTTTAAAAGTTAATGTAAAAACAGATGTGGAAAGAGACCTACAGGCTAAAACTTATACACCAACCAATCCCAATGCACAGCCCTTAACTGTGTCCTGATTCCAGTTGTTTTTAAACCTGTAAAACAAAGGATAGACTATCAGGAAAATGTGAACCCCAATATTGAGGAATGACTGTGCATTTTTCACAGGTGTGGGAGGCGGGTTGGGGCATGAGGAGAGAGGAGAGGACGGTGGACAGGCAGAGGGAGCACTGCCCACACGCCAAGATGGAGCCTGGCACCCATTCTCCAGTTCTCTCCACTTTTGTCCATGTTTGAAATTTTCCATCATAAAAAGCTTCTTTTTTCTGGTTTGTTCTGTTTGTCTAATAGGTCTCCTGGGCAGACAGCCACTTCCCACTTTCTAGGACATTGTTCCACCTGGAGCTGCAGCTATGGTCTTGCTCCCAGCTCTGGGATGAAGCAGAGACATTATCGGGGAGGTGAGGTAGGATGGAGAAAGGACTCGGGGTTCCAGTGCACCCCTGAACCGGCACAGCCTCCCGGCCCTCCCACTGGGAGTTGGGGGATTGCTTCTAATGGGCAATGGATGGACTGTGTCTGATGTCACCCCATACACGTGGAACAGGGCAGCTGTCTTGTGTTCCCAGCCTCCGGTAAGCTCCCTGAGGGCACAGACGCTGTCTGGTTCATCTCTGCACCCCTGACAGTGCCCCGCTGGGTGCCTGGCCCGGTGCCCAGTGTTCCACAGACCCTGGAGTTGTCGGAGAGAAGCGCTTGGGCCATGGTAGCAGCAGGCGGAGGCCGGGCTTGTGTCCAGTGTTTGGGAAACTTGGAAACCTCCAAATGTGTCACCCCGATGTGATTTTGGTTTCTTCCCATCTCTTGTGCCTAAGGCACAATTATTGGGAACCTACAAAACCCACTGCTTAGGGAAAAGCCCACACCCAAATTTCTGCAAAGCAGGAGGAAGGTGCTGCGGTGGACGGGGTCTCATAGTGCCTGTCCCCGGCTGCCTGGCTTACCACCTTCATCCCTGTGGCCACTTCCTCCCCAGCGTCCTCAACAGCACGTGTGCTCACGTCCCGGACCCCGCCCTGCTGGTCTGGCTGCACAGCTCCTGCATCCTGACTTCCTCCCACTCTCCCCTTGTGCAGAGCAGCTCTGCCCATGCCCAGTACCTGGTGCTTGCCCACAGCAGAAGTCCCGCCCTGGAGCTCACCACACCCCAGCGCTGACCCTACAGCAGCCCCCACCAGTGAGTTCTGCCATTAGAGTCAGAATGCCTTTTCCCTCTCCTGTGACAGGTTTGCTGCTTAGAATGTAGTTCTCCAAAGACCCCGAATCACAGTCAGGACCAGGCCCAGAGCGAGCGGAAGAAGGTGCCCACCCTCAGGGCTCTCAGAGCCAAGGGAGAGGAGTCTGGGGGGCTTTCCAGAGGCACCAGGTTCAAGTCTGTGTCGCCCACGCGAGGCTCCTTCCTTCTCCAACCTCTTCGCCACAGGGACTCTGGAATTCTGCTTTCCACACCCTGCATGGCTAGAACCACTAGTGCAGAACATGCAGCTCCACACCCAGCCTGCCTGCCGCTCACCTGCGCTCACCTGGGCAGCAGCTCCACACCCAGCCTGCCTGCCGCTCACCTGCGCTCACCTGGGCAGCAGCTCCACACCCAGCCTGCCTGCCGCTCACCTGCGCTCACCTGGGCAGCAGCTCCACACCCAGCCTGCCTGCCGCTCACCTGCGCTCACCTGGGCAGCAGCTCCACACCCAGCCTGCCTGCCCCTCATCTGGGCTGCCCCTCCACACCGAGCCTGCCTGCCCCTCACCTGCACTCACCTGCCCCTCACCTGTGCTCACTTGGGCTGGAGTTTAGCCATTCTTCCTGCAGCATCTGAGGTGTGGAAAGTCACATTGCTCCTCACAGGCCCCCAAAACAAGATAGACACAAGTCAAAGATAAAAAGCAAATGTTTGGTTTTTAAATTAGCTTAATAATCTGCTCAACTGGCCTCTCCTCTCTGAACTGTCTCAGGGATGCTGGTGGAAGAAGAACTGAGGCCTACCTGCCCCGTGGATGCAGCCACCGCGTGGGTTCCCACCCCAGGCCAGAGCCCACCATGAAGAAGGTCAGTGTTACCACTGAAGTTGGGGGGTGGTCCACAGAGGAAGGCTCTGGTCCAGAGCAGAGTCTGGGTGTCCTTAGAGTGCCTGTCCAGGCACAGTGGGGAGGACATTGCGTGGTCAGGTGGTGGGGACAGTCCCCCTGACAGATCTGCACTCAGAGTAAAAACGGTTGCACCAACCAGATGCCACTCAACAAAGAGCTCTCAACCGCCCCCAAAGCTCTGAGCCCTGGTTTTGAAAATTTGGCTCTGCCAGGGGAGGGAACACTGGCTGTTTGGGTCACACACTGTTGAGCAGATGCAAACATTCTGATTGCACACGTGAATACCATCTGGTCCTGTGGTGCACGCTCCACTCACGTGCCCAGGGCTTTGCATGTGATCTTCTGTTTAATCTCTACGAGGACTTCCTGGAGAAGACATCATTGTTCCCATTTCACAGAAAGGCAAAACTCAGAACCAATCAGCTCCTTACCCAAAGAGTCTCAGGCAGCCAAGGGCAGAACTGGGCTCTACCCACTCCACCCAATACCAAAGTGCTCGCCACTGAGGCCACCCTGGGGCCCCTACTCAGGATGATCTTCCTGGGAAGCCGACCTCCCTGATCTACCCTGGTCTTCCCTGATTTACCCTGATCTACCCTGATTTACCCTGATCTACCCTGATCTACCCTGGTCTACCCTGGTCTACCCTGATCTACCCTGGTCTACCTTGATCTATCCTGGTCTATCCTGGTCTACCCTGATCTACCCTGGTCTTCCCTAATCTACCCTGGTCTACCTTGATCTATCCTGGTCTACCCTGATCTACCCTGATCTACCCTGGTCTACCCTCATCTACCCTGGTCTACCCTGATCTACCCTGGTCTTCCCTGATTTACCCTGGGCTGTGGTGGGGCTAGGACTGCAGGCCAGCTGAGTGGTGACAGGGTGAGACCCCCAGGCTGGCCACTTCATCATCTGCAACAACTGACCAACCAGCTCACACAGAGTCACCTGCGAGCATGGCTGTTTAGAAAGCCGTGGTAGGTTTTACGTCTTCATAGAAGTAAAAACTCCTGCTTTGATGACACACAGGCCTATGCATAGGGCCTGGGGAAGCTCCCTCACCCCAAATTCTGTGAGCTGATTGTTCAGGGTGTGCAGTGGGCTGGGATCCTTAGTAAGCACCCAGACCCCCAAAGGTGGCCAGGAGTGTCGACTGGTCATCCCTGGAGCTGAGAGGGCCCCGTAGACAGAAGCTGTGTCCTGACTCCCTGACAAGTTGCAGGACTAGAGTCACTTACCTAGCCTGGGGGTGAATAGCCCCACCTTCAGACGCCAGCCTGGGGATGGACAGCCCCGCCTTCAGATGCCAGCCAGGCTGCGGGTGCACCAAGACCACCCCTGACAGGCAGAGTCTCGACTCTGGCAAAGCGTCTGCTGCCAAGCCTGAAAGCAGGAGTGGACACCATGTGCGGCTGCACAACTCGCCCCTCTCCCCATGCGGGGCCCGTCTTTCTAGCCCCGTCACACAGCCCTGGCCTCTAGCATAGCCCTGCTCAGTCCCTTACCCCTCAGTCCTGGGGCCTTGGAGGCAGGGACTGGGCCAGGCCAGCGTCTCCCATCTTCCTGCTTGGCTAGAGGAGCTCCCAGAACCTATGTTCAGCTCTGGCAAGTGGGAGGAGAAGCTCTTTAGAATAACTACCTGCAGTGGCGATGGCCTCCTGGGGGCCACTGGGAGCAGCTACCTCCCGCGTCTCCAGAGCAGCTCTGCTAGTGGTGCTCAGAGCAGGGGCTGTCTCGGGGCTAGGGCTGCAGAGATGCTACCTTCTGAGCAGGGACTAGGGAGGACAAACAGCAAGCTTCTCTTCCAAAAAAAAAAACAAATATATTTCTCTCTCATTCTCCATCACAACTGCAAAGCAGACAGCAGTAGCAATGAACCAGCAACTGTCAGGAAGCAGTTGTGAGCTGGGATGAGAATTCAGGCATATTCAGATGCTCAGCCAGCCCTCAGTTCTGGGGCTTTCTCCATCTGCTGGGCTGCTTACCCCCTCCCTCATGGCATCCAAGGACACCCCCAGACACAGGGCGGACATAGATCCAGGCCTGGAAGCTTGGGGCTGTCTGATGCGGGAGGGCCACATGCAGGTCTTGCAGGAGGATGGATGGGAAGGAGCTCGGGAAGCCATCACGGTGACAAGGGCCTGGCCCCCCTCATCCCCTGCGCTCATCCTGCAGCAGCCGTCCCAAGGGTCCAAACCCCTTCCTTGTACGCTGATGGCTGCCCCTTGCTCTGTAGGCTGCCTGCTCTGCCTTGGCACCAGCACGCCGCCCCCACCGAGCTCCCCGCTTTCTTCTCCTCTATGGGCCCCTTTCCCAAATATCCATTCACACCTGCAGAAGGAGCATGGCCTTTGGATGGGCCCAGGCTCTCAACACCCACTAGGCTGGTCTCTTTTGCAGCCTCTCAGGCATCAGCGGTTGTCCCTGGGATCTCCCTGGGCAGGGCCAGGTCAGGCGGGTCATTCTCCTGGGACCACCGTACTCATTCCCAGGCTCTCCCTGCGGGGGCTGCCCAGACCACCCATCAGAACCGCTTCAAAGGTCATCCACATCCCACACGCAGGGGCCCTCGAGAGGCCCTGGATGCCCACCTCCCCACCTGGACGCCTCCACTCGGAGGGCAAGCCCAGGGCGTGGGGCCCGGCACACCCAGGCTGTCCTGGCCTCCTTGGGCAGCGTCCCTAGGCTGTGGGAGGTTTTCTTGCCCAGAGAGCCAGAATGTCCTCACTGGCCCACAGACATCAACTGTTGCTCCTCCCAGGCTCTGTGTTTTACAAGTGAAGCCCAAGGACAGAGAGAGGGAGTGGGCTGCCCATGTCCCCACGACCAGAATGTGGCCTTGTCCTGGGAGAGGCTGCTGGGGGGACCTCCGCAGCTCTTCTGTGGCTGTGTCTACCCCAGTGGGTCCAGTGGGTCCGGGGTCTGCTCTGAAGCCCTCCTCTGCAGGCCCTGCTCTCCACAAGGCTCCAAGGTTCCACACAGACAAATTCCTCCCCATTCCCCTGCCCGTTCCCCAGGGAGCCGTCCTGTTCCAGGACCCAGGCAGGAGAGGAGGCACCTTCCTCATCCTAGCACCTACCCTGTCCCTGCCAGGCCACTTCACCATGACCTCAGGCCAACCTCACCACTGCCACAGTGGAAGGGTAAGATCCCGATGAGGAAACTAAGGCTCAGCCAGGTAACGAGCCTTCCAGGTGGGAGGTGGCATCTGAGGGGCTGCGTGATGCCACCCCCAAGCTCCCAGCCACTGCACTCCACATGTGGCCATGGTGGCACAGGGGCGGCAGCTGCTGGTTCCCAGACAGAGGGTGCAGGAAGCCTGGGGAGGATGGGCCTCTGCAGTCCAGAGAGGAGCCCCTTCCCAACAGGGGAGCCCCTCCCGGACAGGGCACATGTGGTCACATGCCCACAGTCAGTTTACACCTCTAAAACCTGGGCAGTAGACGTTACCCAGGGGACACCCAGGCCAGGGAGGAGGGGTCAGTTGGCCCACACAGCTGGGTCATTGGGTACATTCTGTGTGAGGAGTGGTCTCCAAGGGCAGGGGTAGCACAGTGCAGGCCCCCTGGTGGTCTTGGGGGCAGAACTGGGGGCTTTGTCTCTGTGCTGCCTCCATACCCTAGAACAGAAACACCAGGTAAACCCCGGACTGACCAAGCTCATCCTGGCTGCCAGCACCCCAGGCCTGCTGGAGCACGGCCGGGGGCCCTTCCCACCCCTCTGCAGCAGGTATGTGCCTCCTGCAGTGTGGGCGGAGGGGGAAGGGCAGCCTTCCCACACTGTGCAAGCTTGGGGAGTTGAGGAGGCTGAGCTGAAGGCCGCAGCACCCAAAGGTCCAGGAGAGGGGCTTCCAGCCAGCCTGGAAGTCACCGCAAAAGCAGGAGCGACTCTGCCCCTCCCAGCAGGGGCAGGCTGTGGGGACCATAACACCAGCTCTGCCAGGGGTGAGGACAACTCTGCCCAGCTGGGTGGGGTCTGTGGGGCTACATGAAGAACCCCGTATCCCACCGTGACCGGGCCCAGGCTGACCCCTGGGCGTCTGCCCTGCGTGGGAGTTCTGCCCTGTGTGGGAACTCTGCCCTGCCTGGGAACGGTGCTGGCAGAAGCCCCTTGTTTTGAGCAACTCATGGGTGAAGCGTTTTTAAGGGAGAAGAAACTTACTGTGCGATGGACAAAAGAAATAAAAATAAACACCATCCGAGTAATCTCGGGAAGAGTCACCAACCCTGCCGACAATGTTTAATGCATGAACTCCAGCCTCACCCACGGAGCCGGAGAGGGAAGGGTGTGAATGAGGAAGACCTCAGGTGGCCTGGCTGGGTTTCCGCACTTGTTTTCCAAACAGGAGCAGGCCAACCCTCTGGAAAATGGGAGAGAGAGGCCTGGTGGCAGCAGGCCGGCCGATGGTTTGCACGTGGAACCCCCGAAAACACACTGGCTCTGTGGGCACAGGGCGCTCCGTGGGTCCTGGTGTGCCGAAGCCCCGGTCCCAGATGCAGGAGCTGACTGTCCATCTCAGGCCAGGCTGCTGTGTGAACCTGAGCACATGTGGCTGCACCTCTCTGAGCCCCTGAGAGGTTAAGATTCTTAGCCTGGACGCCACAGGGTTGGGGATGTCTGGCGATGTCCACCCGATTTTCCGAATGCAGTACAGCATTGAATCTGCAGGCCACATTAGGGCCCGGCTGGCACTGGGAGGCCCCATGAAGCTGGTTCCCCATGCATAGCTCAGGAAGGGTTGGGGCATCATTCTCACTCAGGTATTAATGTGCCCCTAATAATGGGGTTTCCTCACCCTCCTGATGGGTGACATACAACCTGTGGTCCCCTCTTCACCCTCTGTCCTGGAAGCTCCCAGTGCCTCAGCCTGCAGTGTGCAGTTCTCAGGAATGGGCCTCGGGAACGCGCACCAAGGAGGCTTCTGTGCTTAGACCTCACGTATTGAGTAAGCGGGAAGTAAATCTGCCACTGCAATGCCCTGCATTTTGGAAAGTTCCTGAGAATTTCTGCTTCCGCTGAATCACCTCACCATCCTCTACTGACCAGGGAGACAGCATCGTCATCCTTGTTCTGAAAACAAGCCTTATGGAAGCAGGAGGAAATGTGGTCTGAAGGCCCCCGGATGTCAGCGCATATTTCAAGTCAGATCCTGGGCCCCTCCGTGCATTCTTTGTGCTCTCCATGTCTGGCCTGTGGGGACAGCGGCCCACCCCTTCCCTGCTACTCTGTTCTGCCCTCCATGGCATCGATCTGGGCTGTGCTGTGGGGCCTAATGGACCTCCTCCAGACGCCTACCCTCTCTCCTGGTAATGGTCCTCACAGAGCACAGAGGGAGGGGCCGTGGGAGCCATCTCCCCCAGCCTTGTCCTCATGGCACTGGCATCAACTTTCAGAGCCCCTAACGTGTCTGTGTTGGGAGCAACCAAGGCATTAATCACCAGTGACCTCATCCTCCACTCGATAAAATGTGCATTATGACTTTTTCCCCTCCCAAGCCTCTCCAGGGACCCGGAGCTGATTGCAGCTGCTTACTGCAGGCCAAGCAGGAGACAGGGGCGGACAGAAAGCCGGTATCTGTCAGGGACTGCACAGCGCCGTTCCTCTGCCCAGAGCCCAGGCTCCTGCCCAGCCTCTGGCTGTGCTGCCTCCCAGGAGATCTTCCCAGTGCCCTGTCCAAGCAGGTGTCACCTCGGCATTGTGCACTGCTGCCATTTGTCTCTCCCTTCTTAGCTCGCATGCCCCTACATCAGTGCACTTCTCATTAACTGTGTGCCTGCTTCTCCTCCACCAAGCACGTTCAGCCCTCGTAAGTGTCCACTGGTATCTGTTGAATGAATCAACCAAGGAAGGTGCCAAGCAGGGAGCCAGGTACTCAGTGTACATTATTTTATGTGTTCATGGCAACACTCCTTAAATAAGTATAATTATCTCCACTTTATAGATGAGAAAAATTAGATTCAGAGAAATTAATAGCCCAAAGCTAGAATTTCAAATCCAAATATTGCTCTAAGACATTTTGTCAGCAGACACAGCACAAGAAGAGAATGTTTCTCTCTCGTGAAACATTCATAAGGTCGACCCAGGCCAGCTTACGGATCAAACATCCCATGGGAGGCTAGGGTGGCATTGTGACGATGGACGCAACTACCCCCTCCTGTTAACTCCCACAACACCTGTTCTATGCCTCCCTTTGACCTTTCCTAGTACAACTTCTCACTGACTTGTAGTCTCCTGATTTCTGATATTTCTCAGTCTCCAGCTGGATCTCAGTTGATGGGGGACAGCAGTCTCATGTGAATAATGCTCATATTCCCCAGACTGAAGGAATTTTCCCTGCCCCACACAATTCTGTTCTGAGATAATTGTGCGGGTGTATAGAAATTTCTTATTGGCATGCTTTACTCCCTAATAGAATGTGAGCTCCTGGTGGTCAAGAGTCATTTTATTCAATTCTTTTTCTCCTGAATTTAGCGCAGGTGCCTTACTACCTTGTAGTAAGGTATGATAAGTGGTGGATGGATGGATAAATAGACGGATGAATGGATGGATGGATGGGATGGATGGATGGGATGGATGGATAGGTGGGTGGATGAATGAATGGATAGATGAGTGGAGAACTGGATGGATAGATAGATAAATAGATGAATGGTTGCATAAGTAAGTGGGTAGTGGATGGGTGGATTGATATGTGGGTGGGTGTGCGGATGGATAAGTAGATGGATGGATGCATGAATAGAAGGATGAGTGGATGGGTGGATAGATGGATGGATGGATGGGATAAATGGATAGATAGGTAGATGGATGGGTGGACAAATGGATGAATGGAGAGATGAATGGATAGACGGTTGCATAAATAAATGGGTAGTGAATTGGTGGATTGATGCATAGGTGGGTGGATGGATAGGTGGATGGATGGATGAATGAATGAAAGGATGGGTGAATGGGTGAATGGATAGATGAACGGATGGATGAAAGGGATGGGATGGATAGATGATGGATTGATGGATGGGTGGAAGGATGAATGGAAAAATGGATGGATGCATAGATGAATGGATAGATGGTGGTTGCATAAATAAATGGGTAGTGGATGGGTGGACTGATGCGTGGGTGGAGGGGTAGATAGATAGGTGAATGGATGGATGAATGAATGAAAGGATGGGTGAGTAGATGGATGGATGGATAGATGGGTGGGTGGGCGAGTGAGTAGATGGATGGGTGGTAGGTGGATGGACAGGTAAATGAGTGAATGGAAGAGTTGGTGGATGGACAGATGATTGGATAGGTGGATGTATGAATGATGGGTGGATGAACGGATGAGTAGGTATGTGGATGCATGAGTGGATGGACGGATAAGTGCATGGATGAGTGGATGAAAGAATGAAAGTCAAGCATGGTCAAGTGATGATTACAGTCTCTTCTAAAGGATTTGAGAGCTACTTAGAGATGTAAGTATCTGTGAATGTCGCCAGTTATCATCAAGTGGAGAACATTTCCCAGCTGCAGTCAGAGAGAGAAATGACAGTGGAAGAAGGGTCAGAGGCTGTGGTATCGCTGGCCTCAGATATGGATAAAGGGGCCACAAGCCAAGAAATGTAGGTGGCCTCTAGACACTGGAAAAGATGGAGAAATGCATTCATCCTTTCAGCCTACAGAAGGAACACAGCCCTGCCCTGCAAACACCTTGATTTTAGCCCAGTGAGCCTGAGCTGGAGTTCTGGCCAACAGAACTGTGAGGTAATCACTGCATGCTGTCATAAGCCACTAAATGTGTGGCAATTTTCTGTGGCAGAAAAAGAAAATTAATATGAGGGATTTGCTGTTTAATAGAGAAGTGGGCAAAGTTCTTGAGTGATGTCTCTGTATGGGGCCCAGGGAAAGCAGCCTTTCCTCTAAAAGGGCCTGGACCCAGCCTGCTGGGTCAGCCAGTGGACCCTCCCTGGGAGGCCAGAGCATGGCTCTGTTAGCCTCCTTCGCAGGTGACACATAGCCGTGGGAAGGAAGCTGCCTTGTGTTCACTGGCATCAGTGTGCATTGTTCTTCACAGCGGAAATAGGACTGTCATTTAGGAAGTGGTGCCAGAGCCAGTGGGGGCAGGATCCACCCGGAACCAGGGCACTGGGAGGTGGTGCCTTTCTGACCTGCAGATGGAGAGACCAGGACCAACAAAGCTCACGTGATGTGCCCAAGTGTAGAGGGCCCCAGATAGCGACCTTTGTTGGGTAGCCCCCAAAGCCTGGGCTCCTGGGCATGGCTGGAGTGAGGTTTTCTGCAGTGCGGTCTTATTTCAGAGACGCTGGTGCGCTGGCAAGTCGGGGGAAAGCCCCCAGCCTGGAATCGCGCGGCCTCTGCTCTGATGCTTTGAAAACACTCTTTATCAGGCACGCTTCCTCCATTCTCCTGTGTAAAGCCGATGATTTTCATTCCTCATTCCTTACACCTAATATCCGAGTGCTTTCCAAGCAAAAGCACACTCCTGTCCATAGGGCATGTGAGACAGAAACAGCTGCTATATTTAACAAAAAAACACATCCTGTTGCCATGACAACCTGCGTCTAAAATTAGAAACGCCACATACCACGGGATAGATGCCATGAAACGGGCTGCTCCCGTCACTCTCTTCGTTCTCCAGGCAGGGGTTGGGTGCTCCTGGCCCGCACCGCATCCTGCAGTGGATTTGAATCAGGTGGACTCCATGTGGGTAGACAGAATCTCTTTCCAATTTCCTTAGACCCCTGCCAGCCCCGTGCATGGGCGGGCTCCTTGTGTTCCTGGTTCCCAACGGTTTGTCTGTCCAGCTGGGGTCGCCTCTCAGGAAGCATGGACAGAGGCATCTGGGAGGGAGGTGGTCGGGGCCCAGGACTGGAGAGCCAGCTGGGTGTCCCTGGTGACACAGCAGTCCCCTCCCTGACCCCCCTTCCCACTCTCACATGACCAGTGCTTTGCTGGCATTTCAGAGGGCTTGGCCCTCAGCACTTTCCCACATCTCAGAATCAACTCTCTGAGCACTGCCCACTCAGGCCTGACCCATCTCACCACACGGGAGGCTGCTCAGGGCCCTGGACCCTTGTGGCTCCCCCTGCCACATCCCCAGCCAGGCAGCCTCGTGGGCAATCTTCTTGCCTCTCAGACGTGCATGACTCCTTCCCTCCTTCCATGCCTGCGAGGCGCTGCCAGGCTACCCCTCTCTCCTGTCCCCTGGATACTGGCCCTGCCCTCGGAGGAGGTTGCCCGCAGGCCGCAACTCCAGTCCGTCTGCTCCTCCACCACGTGTGCTTCTGAAACAAGCAAGGCTCAGACGCCTAAACCCTGCTTGGCATGCAGCCTTTGCTACCCCATGAGCTACTTGGTTGAGGTCCTGGGCATCTGGGCCCGGAAGGGAGCTCCCCTGGTTGTGTAGTTGTCATTGTCTCTGACATGGTTTGGATCTGTGTCTCCGTCCAAATCTCACGTCGAATTGTAATGACCAGTGCTGGAGATGTGGCCCGGTGGGAGATGATCAGCTCATAGGAGTGGAGTTCCCATGACTTAGCACCATCCCCTCAGTACTGTTTAGTGGGTGAGTTCTCACGGAATGTGGTTGTTGAAGAGTGCAGCACCTCCCCACTGTCTCTCTTGTTCCTGCTTCAGCCATGTGAGACGTGCCTGTTTCCCCTTCGCCTTCTGCCATGACTGTAAGTTTCCTGAGGCCTCCCCAGCCGTGCTTCCCGTACAGCCTGCAGAACTATGAGCCAATTAAACCTCTTTTCTTTATAAATTACCTAGTTTCCGGTATTTCTTTACAGCAGCACAAGTCTCAGGTATTTCTTTATAGCAGCACTTTAGAGCCACATAGTAGCATTGATTGTTTGTGCGTGGTTCTGTGAGTTTTAATAGACATACAGATTTATGTAACCACCGCCACATTCCATCAGCACGACGCCCCCCTGCTGCCCCACGTAACCACACCCTCCTGCACCGAAGTCCCCGGGGCTGCTGACCTATTTACCATCCCCACAGTGGTGTCTCTTCAAGAATGGAGCAGAATCAGCCCCACAGCGCAGAGCTCCCTTTGCTCAGAGTGACATCTTGAGACCCACCCCAGGTTGTTGCCTGTATCAAGTTAGTTCTTTTTTATTTCTGGGAAGTGGTCCATGACACAAATGTGCATTCATTTATTCCACTGTTAAAGGGCATTTGTGCTTTTCCAGTGTTTGGTGATTATGACTAGAGTTGCTATAAACATCCACGTTCAGGTTTTTATTTATCTAGAGAAAATGTCCAGGGACCTAGACTGCTGAGTCATATAGTGGTATGTGGCTGACATTTTAGGGCACAGCCAAGCCAGTCTCCAGGAGGCTGTCCCCCTTTTGCACTCCCCTCAGCGGTGTTCTCACCTGCACGTGTGCTGGTTTACCACACCGTTCTAATAGATGTATTTGGCTGTGCAGGTAGGGCTGTCACCCAGTTTTTAAAGGACTATACTGTCTTTCCACCCCTAGTGGAAGCTAATTTCTAGTTAACTCTTTATAAGCAAGAAATTAGCTTCCATTAGGGTTGGAAAGACAGTGCTGTCCTTCAAAAACTGGGCAACAGCCAAAGAGTTAGCTGGCTGAGTGAGGTGGCTCATGCCCGTAATCCCAGCACTTGGGGAGGCTGAGCAAGCCGATCACCTGAGGTTAGGAATTTGAAACCGGCCTGGCCAACGTGGTGAAACCCCACCTCTACTAAAAATACAAAAATTAGCCGGGTGTGGTGGTGCATGCCTGTAGTCCCAGCTACTCGGGGGACTGAGGCAGGAGAATCACCTGAATACGGGAGGCGGAGGTTTCAGTGAGCAGAGATCGCATCACTGAACTCCAGACTGGGTGACAGAGTGAGACTCCTCAAAAAACAAACAAACAAACAAACAAGAGTTAGCCAAGGTTTTCCAAGGTCTGTCTTTTGCAGGAGAACTATCCAGGCTGCTCTAACACGTGCTGCCAGTATTCACTTTACAGTCTTGTGGAGACATTTGCCAGGGGGTACAGCAGTAAGTAATGATAAAGCTCATCTGTATCTAGCACTTAGGAGTGGGCTGGCACCTGCACGGCCGCACTGACTCCCACAGCCCTGTGCGATGGGCAATGGCATAGCCCTGGCTTTGCTGCTGAGAGGCTTGCCTGCCTGGGGACACACAAGCTCAGAGAAATTTACATGAAGCTAGTAAGACTGAAGTTCCAGGAGCTCTAACGTGTAGTTCCCATCCAATGGGAAAAAATTCTTACGAGGAATTTGTAATTTTTGCCGCCTGAAAACCCTCTATCTGTTCAACAAAAGTGAAATTAGTTCAGAATATCAATCCGAAATTTTTAAAAACACTCACTACCCAAGAAAACATAAAAAGCATTAATATCTTACAGATTAGGTGTGAATGAAATATGGTAGAGATTTTCCTAAGTTTGACAAGAATCCTAAAATTTCTCTCGTCGTTACCAACAATAGGCTGCCAAGTTAAAATGAACTTTTCTAAACTGTCAACAACTAAGAGAAAAAAGAGGTCACTCATGCTGGAGGAGACTGGATTATCTTTCCATTTTCATCATAGAAATGATGTTGTGTTCTTTTATGAAGAGACCATCAAAAAGTATACAGACAAAATTTTGGGAGAAATGTACAACAGGCTGATAATTAGTAAATGACTGATGCTGCTATTTTTCTTCATTTTGTGATGCTTGTGGTGTTTGTCAGTTTTTAAAGAGTCGTAATTGGTTGCAATTTTCTTCTCGTTCAAAATAACTGTTCACTTTTATGCTTAAATTTGTGTCTACAATTTTTCTCTTTTTCTTGCAGGTCTCCAAGGTTGTAGCGTCTTCAGGCCCCACACACCTGGGTCCACTGCACAGGTTAGGGGTGTCAGAGCCCGACTGTAAAATCTTTGCAGCTTCTCCTGCAGGTGGAGATCAGGGTAGCCGAAACTGCAGGCCAGCACAGCCTTGGGGGCTTGGGCTCTGGGGACAGCCCACAGGGCATGCCGAGTGTGGTCCAGGGCCGCAGGAGCGGCTCCTGGCAGATCGGCTGGTGACAATCTCCTGTGAGTGGGAGGAGTGGAAGCAGGGTCTGTTTCTAGAGCCCCCACAAAGTTTCACTTCATTTCATTGCCTTTTCAATGCCCTTGTACCGCTGCGGAGCTGGATACAGGCCCTTCTTCCTGGAGAAGGGAGGTGTCACGTTGCACTGGGAGCCTGTGCCAGAACTGCACGCCATGAAGATGGGGGATTCTGCAGCATCTTCACGTGCCCCTTTCTGCACACGACTTCCACTCTTCCATCCTCATTCACAGGCATGTGGCTTGATCATTATGCCCTGGTCTCCCAGGAGATGATGGTCAGAATGCAAGACCATGGAAAAACAGTGTTAACCCAAATCTGCTTCTGTTTGGTTTTACTGGTTTATTGCCTATTGTCAGCCCTTCCACTAGCAGGTGGCTTTCACTGTACATGTCACAAGTTATTCACCTCGGCCAGTGTGCTAAGAAGCATGTGCCATGGCTATTGTCTAATGCTGTGTAACAAACCCCAACTCTTGATGCTAATAACAATGACAACCTTTATTTTGTTCATGAATCTGCTGGGTGGGATAGCTTCTCCCCATGCCCTGGATGCCAGCAGGGAGGGTTTACAGGCTGGGTCTGAAGTGGCCTGAGTGCTCACTCATGTCTGGTGGCTGATGCTGAGTGTGGGCAGGGACCTTGCGGGGGCTGTCAGCCAGAGCACCTGGGCTTCCTCACACCATGGTGGCTTGGTTACTAGGTCAAGGTCCTGACAGAAAGGAAGTCCAAGAAGAAGCTGTCTCGTCTTGCATGTCCCGGCCTTGGAAGTCATGTGGCGTCACTTCTGCAGCATTTTATTCAGTGAGATGGCCCTCAAGTCTCGTAAGTTCCAAGAGCAGAAGAAAGAGATTCACTACTTAGCGGGAGTGGTGGCAAGTTCTGGATGAGTGTGCAGGACTGGAGCAGTGTTGTGGGGAGACCCAAGCTGCCACGTGGCGTGCGTGTCAGGCATTCTAAGATGCCCCAGTGAAGTGATTCATTGTTAGGACACATGCATTAGACACAACACTTTTTTGCATGGTGAAGATGTCTGCGGGGGTATTGGTTGGAGCAAGTCAACATTACTTTAAAATTACTTTCTCAGGGAACATCAACCCTGACCCACGTTCTTACCTCTGAGTGAGGCAGCCACGCCCCGATGTTGGACTCTGTTGAGAGCCTCTGTTTCCACAGAACACATGGGTCCCACTCACTCCCAGCAGCCCGATGGGAAAGGCACGTGGTTCCAAGACTCATCTCCCACCTGAGTAGCAAAGGCCAGGTATTTGCGGGGACACAAGCTTGCCTGATATCATCAGAGTCCTTGGTTGAGGGATTAGAATGTATGCTGTGTTCCCTGGAGGGCATCCATCCTTCTGCTTTTGCCCCCATAATCTCTCCTTCTCTGTGCATCCTCCAATTCAAGCAGGTGGTCAGCAGCACCAGGCTGGTTGCCTCACAGAGGGTCATGACTTAGTCAAAGCAGAAATGTCACCCCCTGCGAGAATTTATAGATTTTGTTTCCAAAAACGCAAGCCCTAGGTTTCAGTGGAAGAGCAAGAATCTGAAGTACAGAGTATCTTAGCCAGAAGCATGAAGGAAAAATACCTTCCAGCAATTGAGAGACAGCGTCTCCTGGGCTGGGGGAGCCGATGAGGGCAGGGACCCTTGCAGGTCCTGGAGGAAGGGGGCGTCCACCCGGTGGGGCACAGCCTGACTGTGGTCACTCTCCTCACCGTGTCCTGTGGCTCCTGGACCTCCACTAGATTGCCTTCCCAGCGTCCTCGTGGTCAGGTGTGGTCACCTGATGAGACAGGCAAGCAGAAATGAAGTGTGCCACCCCAGGACAGGTGAACAAGGCACAGGCCTGCCTTTCTGCCTGTGACTGGCAGCCTCCAAGATGCCCAGCAATCCCCACCGCCTGGCATTCACACCCTTGTGGGACCCCTCTCCTTGAGTATGGAAGGGACTACACAGAACACTGCAGAAGTAATGGGGTGGGACACAAAAAGACGGTGGCTTCTGTTCTGCTCTCACTGTCCTCTCCCAGCACCCTCCCTTTCTCCCTTTCTCCCTTATTTTAATGAGGCCAGCTGCCATGCTGTGCACTACACCAGGCAGAGGCCCTCATGGCAAGGGCCTGAGCACAGACTGGAGCCAACGGTCCTCCAGGGACAAAGGCTCCAAGTCCAAGAGTCCATGAGGAGCTGAATTCTACCAACAGCCATGAATGAGCTTAGACATGGAACCCACTCCAGTTGAACCTTCGGATAAAACCCAAGACCCTGCTGAGGGCTTAACTCCACCCTCATCCAAGAATACAAGGTGGGGGCACTCAGCTGAGCTGTGCATGGATTTCCAACCCACAGAAACTGTGAAATCATAACTGTTTGTGATTTGAAGCCACTAAGTTGTGGGGGTGATTTGTTCTGCATCAATAGATAACTGTTGCATGTTTCCCATCTGCTGGCTGAATGCAGCATCCTCCGCTGACCTGGGGGATGGCAAAAGTGCAGAAGGAAGGTTTCCACGGACCAGGAGCACCTGCTGTGCGGGACAGTCAGGAAGCAACAAAGTCGACTGTGTCGAGAGACTGAAATTTGTTGTTGTTCCTGCACCTATCGCTCCCCTGAGATGGAGTGGCTGTGGGCTGCATCTAGGCAGAAAACCCACGTCATGTGGGAATACATTAGGCTGCGTGTGATAAAATACCCGGAAAACAATGGCGTAAACCAGCAAGTGTGTTTTTCTCACGGGGCAGGTGGTTTGGGGGTCAGTGCTGGTTGGTGTTGGCTCAGCAGTTGTACATCCGGGCAGAGGCTCTGTGGCTCTCCTGGCCTTTCTCTCGCCTTTGCGGGATGTCTGCTGCTTCTCCAGGCTTTGTGTCCACTCTTGAAGAGCAGTGCCAGCTGTTTTGCCATTTCCATGGGGAAAGGAAAAGTTGTCTCAGATGTCCCTGGCAAGCTTCCACTATTTCTCCTTGGTCAGAGTGTGTCACTTGGCAGCTCCTGGCTGTTTCCCTGAGTGGAAGAAGTGCCTCCTCAGCTCACTCCCTCTGCTAAACGCAGCATCTCCAGCTTGCTTCATGCGTCTTCTTTCTGCTGATGTGTTATCCTTCTCCTCCAAGCTGCAAAGAAGGGTCTGGCCTGGAAACCTGAATTCCAGTCACGGTTCAGCCCTTAGCCTTGTTTGTGGCTTTGGCCACTTGTCTTTCTTCCCTGAGCTGTTATGTTCTTCTATACAAGGGATTCCGTTCCAAGGACTAGCTAAATCATTTGGAAATTTTAAGATTCATGGATAAAAGGAGGCCTGGAAAGAAATGAAAAAGAAGCAGAATTCCATGAGGAATGCCTAGCGGTGAAACTGGGAGTGCAATCCCGCTGGCTGAGGGGCTCCTGGAAAAAGAGGTCTGAGGTGGAGAGAGGGTGGGGCAACGGGATGAGAAGGCAGTGGCAATGCCAGAGATAAAACGGGCTCTGCGGATTTTGCCTTTAGAGCAACCAGAATTTCTCTGTGGCCAAAAGACATGTTTGTAGCGAGGGAGAATCTGGCTGAGGACACTTCTGCTTGTGTGCGTTTCTTTTAGGCATAACATCAGCTCTCAGGGCACGGGCAGGGCTTTCTCTCCCTAACACGGAGCAGGTGGCCCTTCCTCAGAGGATGGCCTCAGGCACCATCAGACCCGTCAGAGAATCACGGCCCGGCGCCTGCCAAGCACCCCCGCCACCTCCTGGAACCTGCAGTTCTTGTCTTACTTACAAATGATACCAAATTCCTGGGCAGCCCCCTGTTCTCCACATTTTCTGGATTCGTGCGTCTGCTTTGCTTTGCACGGTTTTTGCACACAGTGTCGCTTGCCCCTTCATGGCAGCTCCTGTGAAGGGTGACAGCTTCCTCTGGAGACCCTTGGTGACATGTCCATCCGGGCCCAGTGAGATAAGCCCCTTGGAGCCTGAGCACAGAGGGCCTGTTGTCCACCTCACAAGTCAAGAAAGGAACTCTGCAGCTCCCTGGCATTCTTCCCAGGTCCCCAGCAAGATCATCCTAGGTGTGCCGAGGTCAGAGCCCACAGAAGTGACCCCAAAGGTAAAGTCTGCAGGTACAGCCACCTGCTCTTTGTGACTCCAGGGACCACTGGTGGAGTCCAGTGGGGACCTCCTCATACACACACGTCCACCGGAGAACATGGGGCCCTCTTATCCAGAGACAGCTGCAGAAAGGCCTTTAGCATATGAAGTTGAAATGCTTCACCGGCCACTCTTCTTCCTCCTATGCACTGTACTTCCTTCTCAGATGCCCCAGTTGCTGAAAAAGATCCATCCTGTAGGGTTAGGGAGTACCCAGGTGTGGAAATGAAGGACCCCTGGCCCTTTCCACTGCTGCCTGGGGGCAAAGCATGCCCTGCCATCAACTCAGGCTGCAGCTGCAGGTGCACGCGGAAGAGGCTGGAGGTTCACCGGCATTTCAAGGGTAGGTGATAACAGACAAAATCTTAGGCTGTGCAAACATGAGGGACAAAATACATGGCTGTGTGGGAACTAAGGTGATCTCACTGTCAGAAAAGGGGTCTCCACGCCACGCAGCGGGGCCCCGAGCATCACATGCCACTCACCCAAGCTGGGAAGAAAGTGCAGTGATTCAGCCTTTCCTAGATGAGGAAACTGAGGCTCTGGGATGTGGAGTGGCTCAGGAGAATTCCTATGTGAGGTTCAGAGCCGGCAGCCTGGCTTGGGACTTCTGAATTTCAAGGGTTGACCCCTTTGCAGGCTCTAGGCCTGGCCATCCTAAGTGGGGAGTGGGGACGGCTGTTCTTCCTGCCCTCTGACCTGGTGCTAATTCCCCCGAACTGATCTTTCTCCTCCTAGCGTCCTCTTGCCCACCCCTCCTCACTTCCGCAGGCTCCCCAAGAGTCAGGCAGGGCCACAGGCCCGTGGGACTTCACAGCTTGCCAGGCAACATTCAGCCTTAGCTCTTGACCTGGTCAAAGGCAGGGAGGCCTCTAGAAAGGGTTCTTCTCTCTAATGGGAAGCAGCTGAGCAGCACACCCCACCATCACTGCCATGACGGGAGGACTGCCCGGACATGTCTTCCCAGAGCAACGTGACCAGCTTCCCCTCTCTCTCTCTTTCTGTCTCTATCTCTCAGCCCCCTTCACCCCCAAACTGCAGACTGGTGAGCTCAGGGACTGATGGTTGTTATTTCAACCGAGTTCAGGAGTCACGTGTTACACAGCAGCAGATGCTCGGAACACCCTGTCACCCCCACATGGCAGATTCAAGTTCCTCTAGCACTTATTGAGTGCCTTCTGCATGCCGACTCGGAGCCTTCACACTCTCTTGCCCAGCAGCCCAGGGCAGTCGGTCTCCGTGGACACGCAGCCTCCCCTCGTGTGCAGGATCCGTTCACACGGCCGCTCATCTCCTGGGATGAGTTTTCAGAGTGTGTCCTTGCAGGCATCCCCGTGGGAAGCAGGTTCGAATGGGGGGTGCACAGGGAGGTACCTGGGGAGACACATCGAAGCATCCACTCCTAGGGAGCTTTGGTTTATCCCCAGGTGTCCTTGGTTTGGGTGAAGGGACAGGATTTCAAAGCAGCCTTTCCCTCTGTCTTGCTCCCTGCCTCTCAGATGAAGATGGCCTGCCAACTGCTGGCCTCTGTAGGTGACCGTCCCAGGGACAGCCGCATCCCATATGGAGCACAGAGGCTGGTGGCTGGCGGGTCTGTGACCACCATGCCGCCAAAACATGTTGCTGGTGTACAGATGTTTCTCTCCACACATCCCAGAGCTGTTTGAGGGCAGGGCTGTATCAGAGTCGCCCGTGCACACTCACGCAGCACGGTGCCCTGAGGACCTCGCCAGCACCACGCAGAACCTTTTGTTGGAGAAACTGGCGGTCATAGTGATGGGAGGTGGAGAGTATAGTCTGGCTGTTGGCCGTGCTTGAGTCCTCACCTCCGTGTGTGCTGTGGCCACCTTAGCACAGAAGCACATGCTGTGATGCTAAGAGGGAAAACGTGTGTGTTCTGAGTCTTGCTGAAGGCTACAGGGTTCCAGGGAGGAGGCTCCTACCCACAAGGGCAGGGGTGCCCTGCAGTGGCCAACTCCTGGCCTCCAGGTGGCCAGCCACTGTGCTTTCCCCTCCTCCCTGGGTTTCCGTCAGTTTCCCAGCTGCTCCCACAGACTCATCTGCTGGGGACAGCCAGTTCAATCGTAAGAAAAGAAAGGCAGATACTGTAGGTGACATTTTTTTGGCAGTCTCCAGAGAAAACAGGAATCTGGACTCAGGAGAAATGCTGTGTGCAGTGGAAGACTCTGGTGCCCACCCACCTGGGTCAGGACTCAGGGAAGTTGGAGGGCCTCCCGTGAGATGGCGTGCCCTCAGGGGCGTGGTGGGGGCCACGTTGGGAGCAGTCTTTCCTCAGGGGCTCAAGGAGGGCATGTCCATATTTTCATATTGGTTTAACTTCATGCTGGCCATTGGCAAAGATAAACCCCCCACCAAAAAAAAAAAAGATCAAAGACATTGTCAGTGGGGAAGGGAGTTTTCCAGATGAATCAGAATCCATTAATTTTAGCCCCACACATTTGGTGACTGAATATTCACATGACACACGCACAATAGAGGGATGCAAATCTGTCCCCAGCACACTTGCGTGCCGAGGTGACGTGGCAGGCGTGGTGTCTCCGTCTCCCAGCACCGCCAGTCTCCCTAAGGAGCCCCCGGACTGACTGCAGACCCGGCCCGGGGCGTCAATGCCAACCAGCCCATGAGGGAGAAGTTCAGCCTGTCCAACTTGACTCCCTCCCTCTGCTCCTCTGTGCGAAGGTTCCTGTGCCTGCAGGGCTGGGGGAGGTTGGCTTAGGGACGCCACCTGATCTGGATGAAGCCTGAAGATCCACAGGCCTCTGGGGAGACCCTCGGCAGGCCCCACACCTGGCTGCTTTCCTGTATCTCCTCAGGGAGGTGTGGCACGAGGCTTGGGCTCAGCATCTCCTACCCACGGGCTGCTGTGCTCAGTTTCACGGTTTCACCCTCGAGGCCTCTGTGTCTGCAAGGGAGCTCAGTTAGCAGCTGTATAGGCCTAGGGCTTCCCACCTGCCTTGCCGTTCCCATAACAGTGAGCACCCAGTACTGATGCTGGAATGGCAAGCCCTGACACAGAGTCATGTTTCTAGCAGTTATTTGAACCCCAGGGGTTTATTGTGGCAGATGCATTCCAGAAACCACACCTGGATTGGGGTGTGAAGTTTGAACACTGCTCCAGGCCTGATGGACCCGGGCTATGAGGTTGCACCATGGCCACAAGCACAGCTTTCGGGTGGTGGAGAAGGTGCACTGAGAGACCGATGCTGTGTCTTTAATGGACCTGGGCACCACCTGGCTTAGGGCACCCTCAACCTGCCATCATCTACATCTCGGGGGGCTAGGCGATAGTTCCAGAGCAACCACAGGAGTGGTCCCTGCCTGGTGCTCCTCCCAGGAGCAGGAGACCCCTCTCCGGGGCCAACCTCAGGCACTACGTGGCCTTCGCTGCTCCTGGGAGTGACTGTCTGGGAGAGGCTTTGGAGCTAACAAGGCCCAGAGTTGCAGAGCACAAGGTTCTCTAGAAATCCCTCTCCCATGTCATGGACTGGGAAACTGAGGCAGGGAAGAGGGAGCAGAGGCAGAGTACCATGGCTGACCATTTGCTCTGCAAATTCTGAATGCCCAGCAGTGTGCTTTTTAAAGCTTTATTGAGGTATAATTTACATGTCATAAAATTCACCCACCGTGAGCAAGCGTACAATTGCATGTTTTTTGGTAAACGTACAGATTTGTAAAGCCATTGCCACACTCCAGTTTTACAACCTTTTCATCACCCCAAAATCCTCTCGAGCCTGCTTGCTGTCAGCCCCCAGTTTCACCCTTAGCCCCCGGCACTGCTGGCGTATGCTCTGTCTCTCCCAGCGGCACTTTCCGTGGATGAGAGGTGAATATCCAAACCTAATCAGGTACCAGGCAAGCATTACGGGCATTCGACCCGTGAGTGCTGATACCCATGCTCAGAAGGGCTCCATGCTTGGGGTTCAGAACTCTGCAGTCCTGCTCCTGCAACCCCTGGTCACTTTTTCTTCAGTGTGTTTTGTAAGCACAATCTGATGAGGCCGAGTCTCATGTTCCAGGCATGGATCCTGGGCCCACGCACCTCCCGCCCCTTCCCACTGATGTCCTTAGTCCACACTCCAACCCCCACCCTCTCCTCCCAGGGCCACTGCCCGCCTCTCCCAAAGCAGTGACTGGGTCTTGTTAGCAGGGGGTGACCTGCCTTCCTGAGTCACTTTCCATCCTGGTGGCAGCCTGGGCCCTGTGTGGTGAGGGTCACGGTCGGGTCTGGCACCATGCAGCATCTTGGGTGGAACCAGGAGACGACTGTCTCCCATCCTGGGCTGGACGGTGGCTCGGCAAAGTCAGTCCCTCGCACATCCTCGATCCAGGTCCTGTGTGTGCCCCGGCTCTGAGGTTCAGCCTGTTGGTTGAATCTGGTTCAGCCAATGAATCTGGGTTCATGTTTAAAGCAAGTATCTCTTACTATGAGCTGTTTTCATGAACTTGGGACTTGGGAAGGCTGTAGCCACTGTCTCCAGGCAAAGACCATGAAGAAGGTGAGTGGGTGAGGGCCAGGCTGAGGCTCCCAACACAGCCTGTGGGCAGACAGACGTAGAGCTAGGAAGGCTCCAGTTTATGTAGCAGAAAGTATATACCCATCCCTCCCCCAAACACAATAAGCTGACATCCATTTCCTAAGGCCTACTGAGTTCTGCCAAGAAGCAAATAAATCATCTGCAACACCAGCGACGGGACAGGGAAGGAATCAGAAACCGCAGGCGCAGTGGCCGTGGTGCCAGGAGACATCACTGTCTGCCGTGGGCAGGGGACTCCGTGCCATGAACACCCCTGCCAGCTGGAACTGGGCTCTGCAGAGGTCTTGCCCGGGTGGGGGCCCTTACATAGCCCCTCGGAGCTGCCCTGCCGGAGTGAGGCACAGAGGCAGGGGCAGAGTGCAGGGTCTCAGTTGACACCTGCCACCATCTGGGTTTGGACAGACAGCACGTCGGGTCATCGCCAGACCCGTCAGAAGATGCATTTGATCACTGGTCACAGCAGCACTGTCCACATCATTCCAAGAGACCCAGTCGATGGTGGAGGGTGAGCATGGAAAATGGCCTTTTGCAGTCACTTACTCCGGCCATCTCAGACACAAAACCCAGGGTCAGCATCTTCCCCTGACACCCTGGCCCTGGCATTTGCAGTGAGGCAGCAGATGTCATAATCTAGTTCAAGATGGCCTTGGTGGTCTCACTCAATTCAGGTCCCGCCTAAAGATAGCCTGGAGCAGAACTGCCCCCTCCAGGAGGGGAGCTGAGCCATCGGCCTCTGGGGCACTAAGAGCAGGGCTCCTGGGGTCCCTGCCGCCTGGGCTTCCTAGGTCATATCACTTGGTCCCTTGGGGTCACAGCAGCAGAGGTAGGATGACAAAAACCCATTTGCAGCTGCCTTCAGACAGAGGCCAGAGCTCAGAGCTCACCACCCCCGCCCCCACGCCCATCGAGGAGTCTCAGGTGGAAGCTGTTCTCTCTCCCGTGACAGGTGTTGGGAGGCTCACATTCCCTCGCAGGTGGAGAAGTGCTTTTTCAATCTCCAGCCCCACCTGTGAGCGCTGACCTCATCAGCATTTCCCAGGGCTATAAATAGAAACACAATGAAGGGATCCAGTTTAGAGAAAACAGCCGTGGACCCTATGCCACCTCAAAAGCGCTTTGGTAGGGCAAATGCCGTTCTGAACTCTGTCCACTTTATAAGTGTGGACACCACCATGACCCTCTCCTAGAGCACACATTTGAAGGGTGGGTCCAGAAAAAGAGATCCAGATTCCCTGCTGGATCTAAATTTTAGACATATTTTGCCTGGCTGAGCATTCTTTTTTAGAGTTTAGATTGATTGTACACATTTAATAATCTAGAAATCCTGGTTTCTCTTGATAAACCAGAAGATCTGGCCACACTGGGCTCAGTGTTCCCCAGGATAATAAGCTGGGTTCACACAGCTCTTTGGGTGGGGGCTGTGTACTGCCAGTCCCTGCCAACTGGGCCACATCCAGTTGTTGACACCAATTAACCATACTGTTTTCATCAACGTCCCCTGAGAAGTGGTCGTGAGCCTGCAGGACTTAGTTAACTGCAGGTGTAAAATGGGACATCAACTCCTGGAACTACCTTTTTCATAAAAATATATTCTTAAGGTATAAGTTTTCACAGTTTCTAAAAACAGCTGATGTTTTCTGGCTGTAAAGTAGGACCCACATAACTACATATGATTTCATGTTATTGATTAAATCTTTGAGATATTGATCACAAACATTCAACTGCATTAATCTATATTAGAAATTTGAGAACCACCTCCTCCCCAAAGAGTTTTCAGAACCTGGCTCCCCCCATACCAAAGGGCCCAGATCATAATGTCTGCAGAGATGGGCTTGGCTAATTGGTATCAACAACTGGATGTGGCCCAGTCAGCAGGGACTGGCAGTACACAGCCCCCACCCAAAGAACCATGTGAACCCAGCTTATTGTCCTGGGGAACACTGAGCCCAATGTGGCCAGCTCTTCTGGTTCATCAAGAGAAACCAGGATTTCTAGATTATTAAATGTATTAAATCAATCTGAACTCTAAAAAATAATGCTCAGCCAGTCAAAATGTGTCTAAAATTTACATCCAGCAGGCAATCTGCCTGTTTGTGACTCTGTAGAAATTATACAACAAAGACCCTAGGCTTCCTGCTGCATCCTGCACCCTGGTCTCCTGGGGGAGCTTCATGCTGACTGTCCCCTCCTCTCTTACTCTGTGGCTTATTCCCCTATACACTTTCCAGAACCCCATGAACCTGCACAGATCTCCAGATTGTCTTCTCCAGATGGTCAGGAGGGACAGAGGGATCAAACTATCCCTGACTGCTGGGGATTCACAGGCTGCCTCCAGAAACAAGGACACCTGGGGCTTCTAGAAGTAGTCAAGAGAATGTCATTTCACAGGTGCAGGGTAAACCAAAAAAAATACTACTTTGTTAGTGTAATTGGTAGGAGTGAGAGAGCAACATTGTTCCTGTTGAATAATGTCAAGGAAATCACAGTCAGAGTGTGGGCCTTGCAGTTGGACCATCTGAGTTTAAAGCTCCTCCATGAAGTTTACTAGTTATATGAAAAAATCTGTGTCTCAAGTTTATTTACTAGTAAAATGGAGACAATATTAATATTTATCATATCATTGTTAGGAGGATAAATTGGCACATGTCAGGTTTTTAGAACACTGTCTGGCAATGAAACCCTCAATCAAGTTTGTTTACCATAACCATTATTGTTATTTCTGGTCACCACTCCTCCTTCCAAGTCCCCAGGAGTACACAGTGACAACAGCAAAGGTACATTTCATTTGCTGGGTTCTGGCTTCATTTGCCCAGCTACAGGGCATACTGGTGAAAGGGCTTGTGCCAACCTAGCACCCTGGCTCATACCACATCTCAACCGGGTCATGACATCTTACCCCATCTCATAGGGAAAGTAAGGGGCAGGGAATCAAAGGGAGACAAGTATCCCACAGCCCACCAAAAGAAAGCTTGGAGAGGTGGCTCTGAGTATCCCCCTCCCCACTGCAGAAAGCAGTGACCCCACGGTCCCACTGCACAGACCCAGGAGTGGGTCTTTTCCCCCCAAAATGTCCTCTGCACAGTTCCATGCTATTGCCCTGGCCCAGACTGACAATACAGGGAGGGGACAGGAGACAACTGGCAGCTAAGGAGAGAGCACCGCCAGCCTCAGGTGCATGGAGCTGAAAACCTGCACACCAGAACCCCTCCTAGTCAGTCACCAAGCCCCTCAAGCCACATTTCCCAGCCCTGTCTGAGGATTGGAGTGGTCATGTGACTCATTCTAGCCATTGCAGTATAAGCAGAGTTCATGACCACCATACCAAGCCTGGCCCATAATCACCTCCTCTCTCCACCAAAGCATCACTTCTCCATCCTCCCTCATCCTGTCCTCCCTCCTTCTCTTCTCCTTCCATCACTGGCTGGATATCCACACTCAGGGAGACCTCAGAAGCCAGGGGTTCAAGAAGGCAGAGTCTCCATCCGTGCCTGGAGCTCGACCACCGCTGACTGAGCTTCATGGGAGCAAGAATCCCATATCATTGTATTGAGCTGTTGAGGTTTCTGGGTTTATCTGTCACAGCAGTTTGCATCCCACTGTCTGGTACAGCAGGGCTGCCTCTGTCCTGCAGGTACATCCCCAACTGCCCCAACCCTGTGTGGAGTCCCAGTGCCGAGCCCAGTGGTGAAGTGTGTGGACTTCAGGGTTGGACTGGCTGCATCCAACCCCAGCTCTGCCACGGCTGCAGGCAAATTGCTTTAGCCCTCTGTGCCTCCGTTTTCTTGTCTGTAAAACGAGGATCAGAGTACTTCCTCCCTGTAGAACAGTCATTGGAAGGATGAAATGAGTTAAACCTGTAATGTGTTTACAGCTGTGTGGGGCCAGTAGTATCTGCTAGGCAGGGGCTTCCTGACAGCATATTTCATTTGTAGAGATAAGGAGCTCCCACGCCAGCCATAGCTGTCATCATGACACAGTCACGGTTCTTTATGCTTCCCATTAGTTAGTTTTCCTCTCACTCAAGGCTGATTTGCTTAACTTAACAGGAAGTGTCCACTGAGCTGGAAGGTCATTGACGGCCCAGCCCTGCCAGCCTGCAGCGTGGGCTCCACCCCTGCCAAGACTCCTACCTTTAAGCTCAGATATTGATCAAAGATGTGGCCTCTGCATTGAGGTAGCTCCCAGCTCCAGCCTCAGCTACAGGCTCATCAGACAAGATGATCCCTGCCCTACTGGTAAGGTCCTTTAGGGCCCTTAGTCATCTTTTCTATCAAGACATTAGCCGGAGCTATCACAGGCAGTCAGAGAAGATGAAAAACTATTAAACATGGAGAAGAAGGAGGCTGGGGTCTCAACTTGCCTCCCAGGGCGGTAGGGACAGCGGCTTCTAGCAGACATCAGAGCTTCCCTTTGTAACAGGTGTTTCCTCACCCTAAGCATGAATGGCTGAGAGGAGCCGTCCACGCTTTTAGGGTGAAGTCAAGGACACATCTCCCAATGGATGCTCCACACAGCCCTGACTCGGGAGTCTGGTAGACTGTGTTTGCGCTAATGCCTCTTCCAGGACCCCTGGGACAGGAAGAGGCGCTGGCATGGAAGGAGGGCATGACTGTCACAGAGTCTCCAAGGGGGAAGTCCTTGCAGGAATTTAAAATGAGGGCCTTGCCTGAAGGAAGGGCCAGGCTGAAAGCAGGATTTGGAGTCCTCAAAGGAATGATGACACCTGCAGCTCCAAGAGTAGGCTTGTTTGCCACAGGCGTCTCAAGGCTCCTGCGGCAGAACTGGGCTGTGACCCCCGGGCTGAGGCAGGATGCTGTCACAGGTGGGATGGTGCCGAGGGGGACAGGGCTAAGACTCTGTGCCTAAGGCTTGCACACGAATGGCCCGGTGCTGTTGAAGGTTGGCTAGTCGATGCCGACCTTGGCTTTCTTGTCCAGCCTAAGTAATCAGTGTTAGTTTCCTGGGGCCAGTATAGAAAAGTACCACACACCAGGGGGCCTTTAAAACAATAGAAATGGATTTCTTTACAGTTCTGGGGGACACTAGTCAGAAATGAAGGTATCTCCAAGGTTAGTTCTTCCGGAAGCTCTGGGGGACCTGTGCCATGCCTCTCTCTCCGGCTCCTGGTGGCTGTGGCATTCCCTGGCTTGTGAACACATCGCCCTGCTCTCTGCTCCCAGTCACATCTGGGTCTGTGTCCCTCCTGTCCTTCTGAGGACACTGGTTACTAGATTCGGGGCCCACCCTAAATCCAGGAGGACTCGATCTCAAGATCCTTAACTAATTACATCTGCAAAGACCCTGTTTCCAAATAAGGTCACATTCTGAGGTGCTAGGAGGACATGATTTTGGGGAGAGTACTGTCCACTTCACTAGTGACTTGGGGTCCTCGGGAGGCATTCTAGGCTGCTGCAGAAGTGTTGGCACAATGAAGGTGGTGGCTTTGGAAAATTAGTTCTGCCGTCGTGGGGAGCCAAGGTTGGGATAGATGGGTCACCATGGAACTGGAAGCAGGGAGAGAAGAGGAGGCTGCGTGTGAGGTGCCAGAGACTGACCCAACATAGAAGCGGAGGAAAGAGGGAGGAGGAAACCTCCCAGAGGGCAGGGGGTGTGCCTGGGACCCTTGGAGCACCAGGGCCAAGACAGTGAGTTTTGGGTTTTGGGTGTGCCATGCACAGAACAGGGAAAGTTGGAAGCCAGCGTGAACTCTGATGTGGGCGAGAAAAGAAGGGAAAGGTGACAGAACTAGGAACAGAGGGCGAGACCTGCGTTCTGGGTCCAAAGCTAATCTCCCGACTATTTCAGTTTTCTCAGCTGTTCATGAAGGGAGGCGTCCCCTGTTCCTTCCACCTCCCACGCTCCTAAGAAGCACCTGAATGCTGCCACCCAGCCACCCTGAAAAGAGAGGACCCCTCTTCGGAGTCTCCCAGCCCAAGAAAAGAGACTGGGTTTCCTGCATGAGCAAAAGGGAAAAGCTGCCTTGGGAAGAGTGGTTGGACCCGTCAGCCACATGACTCTGAAGCCGTGTTGCCCTTTGGAGGTAGCGGGAAGGACATAACACTGAGGCTCCCTGGAAAGTGGGTAGGTGCAGAGCCACACCAGCTTCTGTGACAGCACGCTAAAAGTGTGCAGGACAGACTCATCCGTCTCATTTCTTCACTCAAAACCACAAAGCCTAGCTTGAAATAGACACCGTGTGAACAAAGCCAGAAAGTCGAATTCCCAGAAGGAGAGTGTGCGTTTCCTTGAGCTGCCATCATGGGGACAGCGCGGAGAACCTGTTGCTGCTTCATAAACAGCACGTGGTTCCCATTACCCTTTGATTCCTACACAAAAAGATTATGAGAAAGCGCTGGTATGTGGGAAACGGCAGCTTTCTAGATCTCGAACATTAGCCGTGTTAATTTTTCAGAATGCACAGGGGCTGTGACAATGGGGAAGCGACTGCCGATACGTTTTACTGCAGCTCAGCTCTTCCCCAGTTTTAAACGCCACCACAGCCTCGGCCTTCATGTTTATCACAGGTCACGGCTCTTTCATCATGGGAGGGCATTTTTCTTTATTGCATTGTGGTTGACACGTTTGCGCGCAGCTTGATTTAAATGTCCTAGTAAAATCCTCAAAGATGAGACAAAAAATCAGCGCCGGCAGCCAAGGTGAGGCCCCTGGTAGCAGCTGGGTTATAGTGCCATGGTTTTAGGGGCGCCCTGGACCCATTTCCCTTCAGTCCAGCCTTCCCTGAGCTGGAATGCTCAGCCACATGAATTGGCCACAGTAGCAGAGGTAGCAGGGGTGCCTGCTTGTGCCATGGCCTATTATGACCTTCCTGTTATTCCATGTTCACACCTTCAGAGTCTGGAACCAATGAAATTGCTGTGAGATTCACTTACATAAGAGACAATATCCTGTCAGTCCTTGGTTCTAGCAGGGAGGACGAGACACCCCAGGGCACGAAGGAAAGACAATGAGTCACAGTCACCACCCGAGGCCAGTGGGACCAGGCGCCCACCCAGGGAGGGATCCCTCAGGGTCAGGACCACCAGTGGGCAGTGGGCTGCAGCCCAGAGTCCGGCTCAAGCCTTCCTTGCTGAGTGACGTGGGGACTCATTTCTTCTCGAGAGAATTCAGTTCTCTCCTCTGTCCCCACAGTTTCCATTTCATTGTCTTTCCATCTGACTTTCCGGGAGATTTCATCCACTTTCTCCACCAAGACTTCTACCGCAGCTGGCTGTTGCTGCTTCAGTCTTGGCAAGCGCATCTTTCCAGGGGCTGTTCTTGCTCTCAGCTGCGTCCTCACACGGCACCCCGTTCTGGGTCCGGGAAGGCTCCACCCTCCTGTTCCACAGAGGATGGGAATTCTGGCTTCTTTAGGGTTTTCTTCCTGATCATGGGTTGTGTTCATTTCCTGCAGGGTCAGCTACGTATTTTTCTGCCTCTCTTTCCTTTCTGTAGTGGATTTTCTGAAACGCAGGCATGGACAACCCGGGATCACTGGGTATTTTGAAGAATGAGGCAAAAGAAACGTCAGTGGGGCACGGAGTGAATGTCAGTTGGTGAATGCCAGAAAGAGGACCTCGGGGACACCTTTGCTCGGGGACAACAATCGTCAGACAGGCTGCTGGGGGTCTCCTTGTTCATTCCATAAATATCAATCTGCAGGCACAGCATCCTCAACGGCCCGTTTAGTTTCTTTACAGAGCTGCTGCCCCCTTCTTGTCTGGCTGGGAGAGATGGAAGTCTGACTGGTGGGAGTTCTGTGTCCCTGGGCAAGGGCAGGTTGGGGATGGAGAAAAGTCTATGAGGAGCCGGGCTCAGCCCCTCCCCAGTCCACGCTGCCCTGCCTGAGGCCGCACCTGCTTGCTGGGGGCTCCGCATTGATTCTGCTGTCTTGATGCCATGCGAGGCAAGGAGAGAAGCCTGGTGCCCCGAGCCCAGCTGTCTTCGTCAACTTCCTCCTGGCCTCAGCTGTGCATCCAGAAGTCCTAGGGAGTGTTTTTGGTTCTCGCTAAGGCCAGAGGAACTTCTGCCTGCACTCAGGAGAGGTGGGAGCAAACAGGAAGCATGCACTGGGCGTAAGAAGGTGGGTATGCCCGCCCCCGACCCCTGCCCACCCCGGTCCTCTTGGGAGCTGAGACCCTCCCTCCGGGATCTGTGCCGCCCCAGTGGGTGGGTGCTCTTCAAGCACTGCTAGGACTGAGGTTCAAATCCAAGCTAGGGTCCTGACAGCGTGGAGCCTGGGGAATGCCGAGGCATCTCTGGGCCTCAGTTTCCTAAGTTTAAGTTGAGGATGAGGACGGCAGGTGAGAGAATGATGTGCTTGGAGGCCTTTCTTTCTGGGGGTCCAGCTCTGAGCAAATACTTACTGAACACATGAATCAGGGAGTAACTCCTGTCATACCACTGAGCTGGGCCAGGGTGAGCTCAGAGCAGTCCGGGTGCTTCTATAGGTGGTTTCCATGCACTTCTGTGAATGGGTTTACACGAATTAAGTTCACAACCTTGAAGGCAGCTAACAGATGCCCTAGATCTGCTGGCAGCCTGGGAAAGAGGAGGCTGCCTGGGCCATGAACATGAGCTCGATGGGCTTCGTGAGCCTTTAAGGGTGCTGCGCTGGAAGGAGAGCTTGGAAGTGGGGCTGGCCCCAGAGAGCCACCGTCAACAGGGCTCCAGCTGCCCTGGGAGGGAAGCTATGACCACGCCACTCCCAGGAGAGGAGCCCAGGACCAGAGGAGAGAAGGAGTTGCCCCTGAGGTCCTGGTGCCATGGAGGGAAGATCTGGATTTGAACTCAAGCCCCCTGACCCCAGAGCCCAAGCTCCTGCTGACTAGACTAGACAAGCAGCCCCACTTCTGCTCCAAACCAGGTGATCTGGGGCAAGCCGCACCCCTCCCAGGCCTCAGATTCCCGGTGCAGGAACAGGCAGGTCTGAGGGGCTGCTCCATCCTCATGGGACTGACAGCGGGATTCAGTGATCCTGGGGTTTGGTGCAGCACTCGGCACAAAGCAGACCGTGATGGGTCATGCCTGCTGCCTGGGTTGTGACCTGAAACAGAGGCCTGGACCCTGCCTGGGCCCAGGAGTGGAGGTGAAACCCAGGCACCTCCCCAGCCTCCTGCCAGCATCCCCTCAGGGCCTGGGAATAGCGCTGTGAAAGGGCCGCACCTGGGCTGGAAATCGCCCTCAGGCTGCCAAGTAATCCGTTCCACAGTTGCATGCAGGCCTGTGCTGAGACTTGAAGTCAGTCGGCATGGAACACATTTCCCATGTCGAGGCTGGGCCTGACCTCCCTTCTCACGGTAAAGGAGGAAGAAAATTGCTTCTTCGATGGCATTTGTGATAGGCTGGAAAGCGCACAGTGGAGTGAGCCAGGAGGCACTGGCCGGGCTCCCACACTGGCCGCCATCAGCATCCATCTTGGGAGGGAAACGGGAGGGACCACCTCGTGTCCTCACATCCCTGTGCTCCAACCCCAGCCCTCCGATCCCCTTGGCATGGTGCTAGAGGGTCGAGGTGGTGGGGTCTCAATGTCCCGGGGGCAAGTTGTCAAGCCCGGTCTTTGTGGCAGGCACTGAGGTGACAGGACAGGTGGAACCCTCACAGTGGATGGATGCAGGAGGGGGTGGCTCTGTGTGCCCCAGGGCCTGTGTCCCCAATCCCAACGGACTCATACACAGCACATGGTGTTGGGCTGAATCTGTGCCATCTGTCTGGGGCTGTGCAGTGGGAGGTAGCAAAGGTGGGTTCCAACCAGGTCTACCCAGCCCCCCATCCCTCCTGGGGCCACCAGGCCCTGCCCTGGCCACACACAGCATCCATGTTAGCTGGGATCTTGGGGTGAAGACCCCCAGCAGGCAGCACCACTGCTCCAGGCCTGCTCTCCTGGAATGGCTGAAGCTGACTCCTGTGTGTGATCGCAGCAACACCCCCAGACCTCACACCAAGCAGCCTGTGTGCTGCACCCACCCTTTCTTGGAACCCTTTTCTGAGTTCTCGCAGTCTTTAGGCTAAGTACAGACAAGAGAAAAAGCTCATCAGCCTTGCACTAGCCAGTTCTGCCCACGGCCTTGCCTCCTGGGCCCTTCTCTCTGACCTCTTTCTTCTTGGTGGTCTGAAGGCAGTAGCTAAACCCTTGTGCGCCTCACACAGCCCCTCAGACACTGCCTCTGTAGCCCCCAGATCAGCCACCACAGGGTCCCCCACACCCCACCCCTGTCGATGCTGGAACAACAGATTCCCTGGACCACATGCGGCCCTGTGTGCCACAGGCAGGGGGTCTGGCCAGCAGAACATGGGTGCCCATGGACAGACACCTCCTCTCCACTCTGTGGCACTTCTCAGGGGACACTCTCTCCCAGGAGGCTGAGCAACCCTTGTACTCACCGGGTTCCAGCTCCATCACCTGCCTGAGTGTGGCTCCCTCCCTCCCTGCATCCCAGGCCTGCCCTCCTCCCTCAAAGTTAGCATCAAAGCCTGACTTTCAGGTTCAGCTTTCTGGAGGGCTCAGGCTTTCCCCTTGACAGACAGTCCAAATGCCAAGTAGCCCAGCAGAGCAGCTCTCTGGAACTGACACCTAGGCCTACAGCTTCCCCCATAGCAGGGAACCAGTGGTAAAGAGGAGATGCCAACACCTGCAAAGACTCCTGAAAGGTGGTGGGTCCTGAGGTCACACTGGTGATGGGGAAAGGGGATCACCGGAATAGTGAGCATGCTCACCTTTGCCTTTTCTCTCCCCACAGGAGCAGGAGCTGGGGCCCAGCTGTGACAGAACACCCACACGTGCCTACGGGATGCTTCCAGGTCTCCTTCTAGACAAGCAGAGGCCCAGGACACATGACTGCAGCTCGACCAGCACGTGGGGTGGGTGCCATGAGGCCGAGTGGGGGCCCAAGGTAGGGGGTCCCTTGTGAAAAGCCAGGTGGGCATCTCTCCAGGTGTGTGTGTGTGACAGGGTCGGGTCAGAGGCCATGACCGGGGTAGGATCACAAGGCAGGCACAGGGGTGATAGCCACTCACCCGAGAATGCTATCAGAAATAATCACAGCGATTAGGACAATGTGTTAATTCAACACATAGCTTTGAGTGTCTGCTACATGCCGGAAACAGACAGTTCTACGTGCTGGAGATAGAGCAGAGAGAAGACCTTTGTGAAGCGGCCAGAACTGTGCTGAGAGTTTCACACACATGAATTCTTCCAGTGCCCAGGTGAAGTGGGGCAGGGCTGGGTGCTGTCTTAGAGTGGACACACCAAGGCCTGGCAGGGTCCCTGTGGCTGTGACACGACAGGACTCAGACCCCTGCCGAGATCTGCCTGTGTCCAAATCCCCTCTTTATCTCTTGGTTCTGTTGGAGCTGCCTGTGGCCATCTTAGTTCTTTGGGCTGAAATGACAAAATACCAAAAACTGGGTGTTATTAACAACAAACATTTACTTCTCATGGTTCTGGAGGCTGGGAAGTCCAAGATCAAACTGCCAACAGGTTGTATGTCTGGTGAGGGCTGCTTCTTGGTTCTTAAATGATGCCTTTTCACTGTGTCCTCACATGGTCAAGGGGCAAGGGAGCTCTCTGTGGCTTCTTTTATAAGGACACTGATCCCATTCAGGATGGATCCACCCCCATGACTTTATCACCTTCCCAAAGCCCCACATCCTAACAGAATCACACTGGGGATTAGGCTTGAACATATGAATTTGGGGTACACAAACATTCAGGCCATTGCGGTTGCTTTTCCTAAGCCTCCAAAATGTCCCTCCTTGCACTTTCTGGATGCCCGTCCTGGGTCAGGCTGGCAGAGGCTGTTGCTGGGCATCCCACGGAGAAAAGCAAAGGGGCTGGTCATGTGGAGGTGGGTGCACTGGGGTCGGAAAAGCGGGAGGCACACGTGCATGGAACAGGTGGTCCGATCTGGAAGAATACCTCAAACACCTGCCTCTCCATTCTACACCTTTCAGACAATGGTTACTAACATGTCCCCTTCAAGGATAGCACCGGCTCTTACATCCAAAGGAGGTGCAGTGCTCAGGTGTGAGCAGGAAGGACCTCAGTCCTCCAGTGTGGGTGCTGCTGCCCCTGCTGGGTACTGGCTGAGCCAGACAGTTGGGCCATGACCCAAAGCCCTGTGGTCTGTGAGACGCCCAATGGCAGGATGCTGCTACGCAGGGGAAACAGGAAACAATAGGGAAAGTACATGTGGGTTGAATTGTGTCCCCCCAGCAAAATAAGTTCAAGTCTGTATCCCTAGTACCTGTGAATGTGACCTTATTTGGAAACAGGTTCTCTAAAGATGTTACCAAGTTAAGATAAGGTCATCCTGGAGTAGGGTGGGCCCTAAATCCAATAGCATGGATACTTGCATATAGAGACAAGGAGGAAACACACACAGGAAAGAAATACATATAAAGAGAAAGGCAGAAGTTAGATGGGTCCATCTACAAGCCAAGGAACACCAAGGGCTGCTGCCATGGTAGGAGCCATAGACGGGGGAGAAAGGAAGGCACCCTCACAGCCTCCAGAAGAATCCAGCCCTACCGACACCTCAGTCTCAGACTTCCGGCCTCATGAATTGTGAGAGACATAATTTCTGTTGTTTTACATGCTCCAATTTGCGATAAGCTGTCAGGGCAGCTCTAGAAACAAATACACATTTGCAGGGAAGTGCAAGCCAAGTGGGCCCCACTGTAGAACGTCATGGGACAGAGCCTTCCACTTTGTTGGCTTTGCCATTGTTGAATACAGGTAATTAATTTATCATTTGATAAAACTTTTTGACTTTGCAGTGAATCCTTTGTGCACCATAAGCTTTAAAAAGTACAAAATTAAAAATTTTGCTGTTTTTAACACAAAATTCTACAGCATTTATTTCTCAGTGATGATGAATGTGTGTAAGCTGCATGAAATGTTTATTGACATGTACCATTCAATGTGGGGCCATGGTGATAATCCTGAACTTATAAAAAGCAGAAGACACAAATTTGCCGAAAATATATCAGCATCTACTTTAAAAAGTTAGTTGTTATTCATAAAAAACTGCGACCAAAAATCATAATGTAACACATGCAGATACAGAAGGCACATTTACATATATTCTATGAAGCATGACTTTTTATTTAGATCAATTCATTCTTGTTCTAAATTAATTTTGCTCACTTCAAATTCTAAACTTCCGTGTGCACACATGAAGAATGAGGCCCTAGCTGCTCACATGTGGGTTCCAGTAACAGAAGAAGGGCTTCACAGACCTTCCGAGAGGCCAGCTCTTCAATTACTTGATGAGCACCACGAGATGCTGTGAACAGCAAACCCACTATGTTAATTCCAATAAAGGATTCCAATTTTCAAAATGTAGTTTATAAAATCAAAATAAGGCCTTGAGAAATTTATCGTCTTGGAACTGAAACATCTGTTATTATTGTAGATGCAGTTCAGTCAAACAATTCAACATTGAGATAAAGTTAGTTGTTTTGCAGTGATCATACAAATACAAAGTTTGGTGGAGTACAGCACTATGGAAATGTTCTTGCTAAACTAAGAAGCCTCAGGATATGTCTTAGTCTGTTTTGTGCTGCTTTACAGGACATGTGGACTGGATAATTTTTAGAGAACAGGGATTTATTGCTTACAGTTCTAGAAGCTGGGAGATCCAAGGGACCGGCATCTGGTGAGGGCCTTCTTGCTACATCATCCCTTAGTGGAAATTGAAGAGCAAAAGAGCACATGAGAGAGAGAGAGAGAAGGGGAGAGGGTCAGACTCATCCTTTCAATAACAGCATTATTTCATTCCTGAGGGCAGTGCCTTGTGATGTAACCTAGCACATGAACTTTGGGGAACACATTCAAACCACAGCAGGATGGAAACCAGGAGTTGGTTGTGGTGCAAATAGAATCCACAATTTTGTCAAACAAGCTAGGATAGTCTACCAACTGAAATAGAAGTCACAGCCATCAAGTTTTTAAATTATGGATATTTATATATATCATTTTATGCATGTGTAAATTTGTGTGTGTGTGTGTGTGTGTGTGTGTAGAGAGAGAGAGACAGAGAGAGAGTCAGTCCTCCATATCTTCATATCTTTGAATATGGAACCTGCAGATATGGAGGTTTGACTATAAAGGACTTGAGTACCCTTGAATTTTGGTATCTACCAGAGACAGAGGGGATAGAACCAATCACCTGTGGATACTGAGGAATGTCCATATATGTATGATGTATGTATGTATGTATGCATTTGTTTAAGGCTCCCCAAAGAAACAGAAGCAACAGTAGATAGCGATATAGATAGATGTGTGTGTGTGTGTGTGTGTGTGTGTGTGTGTAGAGAGAGAGAGATTTATTATGGAATTGGCTCAAGTGATTATGGAGGCTGAGAAGCGTTACAATCTGTGTCTGCAAGCTGCAGACACAGGAAAGTTGTTGATGTAATTTATTCTGAGAAAGAAGTCCTGAGAACTAGGGTAGTGATGTTAACCTCTCCAGGGACAGGAGAAGATTAAATGAGTTTTCCCAGATCAAGCAATGAGGCAGGAAGATAGGGGCAAATTTCTCCTTCCTCCACCTTTTGTTCTATTCAGGCTTTCGACAGATTGGATAATGCCCACCCACATTGGGGAGGGAAATCTACTTTACTGAATTCACCAATTCAAATGATAATCCCATCTGGACACACCCTCAGACACACCCAGAAACAATGTTTAACCCGGACACCCTGTGACCCACTCAAATTGACACATAGATAGACACACACACACATACACACACACGGAATGACTGAACTATAAATGTTTCATGGTTACACCGACGTTGTATAAATATACATATCATGGAAATACATCTCTCCTCTTATTACCTATCATAAATTTAATTTTAGGAATGTGTGAGTTCTGTAAATCAACCTAAATGTCCTGCAATGCTATCAATGATATATTGTAAAAAACATTTTGAAATCTTTGCTGAAAGTGTTAACTAATTGGAGTGTCAAAGAACTTAAGCTTTTGAAGACTCAAGCAAGTACAATTATTGAAAACAAAGCCATAAATAGGAAGGCATTGAAGCTTAACTATCTAAAAGAAAGAAAAAGACTTTAGCTTCAATCATGATGAGTTAGCTTCCATTTCTCTGATTCTTCTGCCAATAACAATCATAAAAGATAAAAAAATTGTTTTTCTAATTAACTAATTTAAGATACTGAGAAGAAACTGGAAGGGATATAATTATTGAAATATGGGAGAGTAAACTGGAAATGTTAAACTCTTCAGAGGAAAAGAATGCCTTCCTCTATAATTTTTTACCCACAGACAAGAAAATCAGACTCACTGGTGATTCAGATATCAGAGTTAGCAGATAAGCTTTTAAAAATAACTATGATTAATATGTTAAGTGCCAGGGAGAGATATACAAAATGGAAGATAGAGAATTTCAACAGGGATTAAAATCTATAAAAGAAGTCAAAAAGACATTTTAGAACAGAAAAAACACAATATCCAAAATCGGAAAGCCATTCAATGGATTTAAAAATAGCCTGGACACTGCTGAGAACAGAGTTGGTAGACTTGAAGATAAGTTAATAGAAAATATCCAAGATAAAACATAGAAATAAAAGAAAAAAAGTAAAGAGCCAAACAGAACATGAAAGATGTGGAATAATAGAAGATGGTCTAGTGGAAGTCAGATAATACTGCAATGATATTTTAAAATAAAAGGGTGGAAGGGGGATCCTGCCAACCTAGAAATCTATATTCAGAAAAAAAAAAATCAAAAATGAAGTTAAAAATAACAACACTTTCAGACAAACAAAGGCAAAAAGAATGAATTGCCATCAAACCACATGTCAAGAAACAGTAAAGAAAATTCTTCAGATTGCAGGAAAGCAATTCTAACTGGAAATTGGAATTGCAATAGGAACACAGAGCTGGAGAAAGAGAAAATATGTGTACAAATATGAGAGATGTTAACTGTGCAAAGCAACAACAGCAACTATGTTTGCCAAGTTTGTAAAATGCATGATATGATTTGGCTGTGTCCCTACCCAAATCTCATCTTGAATTGTGGCTCTCATAATCCCCACATGTCATGGGAGGGACCCGGTGGGAGGTAATTGAATCATGGGGGTGGGCTTTCCCATGCTGTTCTCCTGATAATGAGTAAGTCTCATGAGATCTGATGGTTTTATAAAGGGCAGTTCCCCTGCACATGCACTCTAGCCTGCCACCATGTAAGACATACCATTGTTCATCCTTCACCTTCCACCATGATTGTAAGGCCTCCCCAGTCACGCAGAACTGTGAGTTCATTAAACCTCTTTTTCTTTATAAATTATCCAGTCTCGGATATTTCTTCATAGCAGTATGAAAATGTGCTAATACAACACATAGTAGCAAAAGGACAGAGGGGAATGAATGGAATTATATTCCTGTAAGATTCTTCTTTTGTCAGATCTGGTACCAAGAAGCAGATGTTTTTTAAAAAAGTGAGACTTGCAGAGATGTATTGGGGATACATTTGTGAAAGACAGAGCGGAGGGGAAGGTGGGTGGGTACGTAGAACCTTCAGACCGTCATGCTGGTCTGACACCTGTGAAAGAAGAGAGGAGAGAAGGAAGGACTGGGCAGGAAGAGCCTCAGACTGTGGTCTCAGTCAGGCTGCAAGGGAGCCCCAGGCAAAGATTATCTGTCATAGGAACCCTGTTGTCAGGAACGAGCTAGTATTGCACTCCTACCATGCTCCATCATTGACTGGGAACAGCCTGGCTGGGGGGTGCCGAAGGCTTGGCGTGACACTATGGTGTGTCTGCAGGTGCACAGCTAGAACTTATCCACCAGCTACTTTCCTGACAGTGGGTTCTCTGAGCGCCCTGAGAGCACCACGGCCACCACACTTGTGTTACTCTGAGTGTGATAAAAGCGGTACTTCCAGGTGTGTCTAATAAATCAATGATGCTTATTGCAATCTCTAGGCAACATCTAAAAGTACAAAATGTGTATTTAAATGTTCAACACAATTCAATAACTAAAAAAGCACTTTATTAATTAAAAAAAGGAAGACAGCAAAACAGGTGGGACAAATGGAAAGCAAATAGACTTTATTGGTAATTACGTTAAATGTAAATGGAATAAAATCAAAGAAGAAATCGAACACATTAACTTGGTGAAAGCTCTAGCCATGTATCAGGTTTAATTTTGAAATTGTATGGCTTTGCTTTAGTATATCTCAATTTGTGGGAAAAGTCTTTCAAGGGAGCACCTATTTTTAATTGGATAAATTTATACTCTATACCAGAATGGAATTAAATTGAGAAGTCTTACAGTTTTGCATGATCTAAATATGGTGAGAGATTCAAAAGAACCATAAATAGACACAATTTATTTGACAAGTTTTATCTTATCTTTGCCAAAAAAATGTACTCTGAATGGAGGCATAAAGATAGTATCTATGGAAACATTTGGCCTGAAATATTTACACACTTATATATGAGAAATAGAATTAAGATTATCCTCCATTTAGCAGAAATTATGCTGCACTTACTTGATACCTCAGCATGGTTAGATAGAATGTTGTTTCTAACATACATTAGAATGCAGCAGCAGAGAAGAGTCCACTGAAAGTGTCTATAATTTTAAATTTACTAATGATAAAGCAGAAATTTAAAGAAGATTATAATTTATGAAGAGATTAAAAAGATGAGAGATAAACTATGAATTTCATGAGATGAGAAATGACTAAGCAGCAGATTCAAGTATAGTATATGAATATATATCAATAATAATCTGCTTGGCTATTTTTTCAGTGTTCAGGTATCCAACATAAAGATTATCTTGCTTTGGTGAACACAAAAATACGTTATTTTTAACAGGAATTTTGTTTTTGAAATTTATTTAATCATAGAGCTATTTTATGGATTCAGTAATGTAATGTAATCAATTTGCTGGTCAATAAATACATATTTCAAACATTGCATATCTTTATCATTTCTAGTGTCCTATTTATGCTGAGGACTGTCCTGTTTGAACAGTGGTTACTGTGCCTCATGTCCCTGGAGACCCAGCAACCAAAGTTCCACAGGCCACTGGAATGGCAGAGGCAGATGTAGATGAGCTGATGTGTGTCACCATGGCGAGGCTGTCCATCTCAGCCACAGCACCATGTCGTTAGAAAAAGCAATTAGAAATGAAGTCGGGGTGACTGAGTCAGGTCTGCCCCATGCACACCGGCAGGCTGGAATAAGACCCCTTCTTGGAAAGCTCTGGTCAGGATGCAGGATTGCACCCACTCCAGCCCCCAAGAGTGTTTCTGCAATTGGAAAGGCCAGTGTGGCCAGGCAGGATGACAGGGTGTCATGAGGGCTGCCGTGGCTGCAGCCAGAAAGCATCACAGTGACATATGGGATCTTGTTTGTAAGCTCTACAAGATGTTTCTTTACTATCAAAACTCAGCACCTCAAGGTATTTATAAGAAGGCAGGTCAAAGGTAAAGAGATGCATTACCAAGAATCTGTGATTCCGAAGATCAAAGTTCATCTTATCACTCACAAGTCCCTCTACTATTTGAAAAGGTTACTCACCCTACTTGGAATATCAAGCAGCAGTTGATTGGGTTTACAGCATTTTCTACCTTTACCCTTTGCAGACTGTCTGGATGCAAATGTCAGGACTGAAATGCCCAATAACTCGGATCTCTGGATCCAACAAACAAGAACTTAGTGCGATATTTTTAAATTCTGACTTGAATTAAAGTGATGGATGGGTCCTCTTAGCATAAACATGCTTATCCTTTCTCCCTTCTCTTTCCCCTTCTAATAAACATCTCGAGCACTGGGGAAGAGGAAAAACACCTTGGTATTACTTACTGCTCTCATAAGTAGTCATTGGCTATGCTAGCTTGTATTTATTCTACCTCAACAGAGCCACTGTTGTTAAAAATAGCCTAAGGAAATCAGTTAAGATCTAAGCATTAACATAACCACAAAGCCAAGGATCAGGCCATTGAGCTACTTTAACTTAGTTGCTGTGCTTGAATTTTCATGTCGTAAAAGTGTTGTATAGATTTGTGTTGTTGGTAGATTGGTTCAGGTTCTTGAGGTCGTCACACAAAAGAATTTGAGAGCAAGTTCAAAGTAAGAGTAGGCAAAGAAGTTTCTTGCAAAGCAAAGGTACACTCTGAGAGGCAGGGTGGACCGCTCAAAGGGAGAGACAGCAGCCAGTGCCTTAAGAGGAATTTCCCTTGTAGGAGCCGCGTATGAATATTCATAAAACACTGGTGTGGTCAGGTATGCAAAGGTGAACCTGCGGTTGGCACATGTGCTCAGCATCTACGTCATCTAACACATATCCCATGTACCATTAGCATATGAAATCTCCACCTGTGGATGTGTTTTTACTACTAAAATGAAGAAAAGGTCACTCTAAGCTAAACCTTGAACCTAGCACATGAGGGGGACCTTGAAGAAGTCCCTGGCCACCTCTACAAGGCAAGAACTTGTAGCTAATAGATTCTTGGGCTTTTGGTGGTGATTGGCTGGGGATTGAGGAAGCTATATCGGGGAAAAGGGGCTTTTGTTCTCTTTCCTGAGCCAGGGATCAGGAAAAGGTAACCATCTGGCGGGCGGCTGGTAGCCTGCAGGAGCGCTTACCTTGCAGAAGAGTCAGGTGCTGATGCACGAAGGTGCAGGGAAGAGTCTGCCAGGCTTCCCACAGGGGGACCCGTCAGTATGGCCTCCTAATCTCACTCCTGCCTCATTAGTTGTGTTGGGAATTTAACCCCACAGGGCTCCTGCTGAAACCACTTGAGGCTAGATCTCTGTGTCCTCAGTGCCGAGGGACACGGACACTGGAGGGAATACTTGATGTCCAGCATGAGGACAGCCTCAGGAGAGCATGATTACCTCCTAGGTGTGCCACAGCCGGCCTCTGTGTGGTCTTTGTCCCTTGGCACCAGGCCACATTTCTCTAGGGCTTCCAAGTCTTGGACAAGTCAATTTTTTTCTAAAAGAGAAAGTCATTGTTGTATTTTTGGAAGTTCAACAGTTGTAGACATTAAGGACAGTGGACTATGTAAAATCGCACCTGCAGGCCCCTGGCCCTGGAGCACAGTGTGAATGGCAGGTCTGGGATTGGGAGGCTGGGCCCCTCACCAGGCTCTGATTGTCAGAGCAGCGCTTTCTCACCTTGCCCCAGAGTCTGGAGGCAGAGCCACCAGGCCCAGCCTGAAATTCACTTTACCTGTGAGCGGCGGGAAGCTGTGAGCCTCCATTTCCTGGCCTGGAAAGTGAAGGAGTGGAACAGGGTGACTCTGAAGTCCCTCCCTGGGGGCGGTGTCCTAGGAAGTCCAGGAGGTGGGGGACAGGCTCACTCAGCAGTGTCCACGCCCACTTCCTCACTTTGAGAGGCAGAACCAAGGAATCAGTGGGTCTGGCCAGGCCTCAAGTGAGCTGGATGCAGGAGAGAACGATGATAAAAGAAAAGAACATCCCAGAGAAAGGGAGAAAGAGAATGCACAGCAAGCATCTAACAACGTGTCTCTCAAACACAGACTCCAAAGAGCAGACCAGTGCCCTCCAGGCTGATGGCAAGACCTGCGGGTGGGATTATGCCCGCCATCTTTGCTACTCCTTGGCACCCAGCACCCTGCCAGCAACTTATTTTATAAGCATCCCTTTACATCCTAAAGGGAGACTAGTAAAACCTGAAGTTCATGGAAGTTGGACCAGGGCAGTCAGGGGCTCAGGGACTGCTAGATGTGAAGGGGACAGGGGAGCAGCGGGCACTCTTCCTCCTGGGCACAGAGCCCTCCAGGACCCACTGACTCCTGCTGAAGCTCCACCAGCCACCCACAGACGGGGACTCCGGAGCTGTTACCCATGACCAGCACTTGGCACACATTGTCACAGAGATGACTGACGCACGGCTCAGGCAGCTCGTAGGTTCTGTTGAAAGCCCACTCCCCAGGGGAGAAGGACAGCGTTTCGGGTCATCCCAGGCTGGTCTGGAGAGTGTGTGCGCTATGAGGCAGAATTCGAACAGACTGTGGCCAGCGAGTGTTCGTGGTTAGTTCTGTGGTTTCTCTTCAGTAAGAATTCTCTACCATATAATCCCACCTAGTATCCTTCTGTTTCCTCATGCATAGTAGGGGAGGATACAGTGTAGATACTTTTTAAAAAGCATGAAGCCCCAGGAGGCAGCCTGGACACCCACTCACACTCGCCGACTGCTCCCTTCATGGATGAAGAGGGAGCTGAGAGCCACAGATGGAAGCTTCCTCCTCCCACGTGCAGCGTTCTGCACACTGGAGGCAGAGGCCCTGGACTGACAGCTCTGAGGACCTGGACTGACAGCTCTGAGGATCTGGACTGAGCAGCTATGAGGACCTGGCCTGAGCAGCTCTGAGGACCTGGACTGAGCAGCTCTGAGGATCTGGACTGACAGCTCTGAGGATCTGGACTGAGCAGCTCTGAGGATCTGGACTGACAGCTCTGAGGACCCGGACTGAGCAGCTATGAGGATCTGGCCTGAGCAGCTATGAGGATCTTAACTGACAGCTATGAGGACCTTGACTGACAGTTCTGAGGACCTGGACTTCGCAGCTCTGAGGACCTGGCCTGAGCAGCTCTGAGGATCTGGACGGAGCAGCTGTGAGGACCTGGACTGAGCAGCTATGGGGATCTTGACTGACAGCTATGAGGACCTGGACTGAGCTATGAGGACCTGGACTGAGCTATGAGGACCTGGACTGAGCAGCTATGAGGACCTGGACTGACAGCTATGAGGACCTGGACTGAGCTATGAGGACCTGGACTGAGCTATGAGGACCTGGACTGAGCAGCTATGAGGACCTGGACTGACAGCTATGAGGACCTGGACTGACAGCTATGAGGACCTGGACTGACAGCTATGAGGATCTGGACGGAGCAGCTGTGAGGACCTGGACTGAGCTATGAGGACCTGGACTGAGCAGCTATGAGGATCTTGACTGACAGCTATGAGGACCTGGACTGACAGCTATGAGGATCTTGACTGACAGCTATGAGGACCTGGACTGACAGCTATGAGGACCTGGACTGACAGCTCTGAGGATCTGGACGGAGCAGCTGTGAGGACCTGGACTGACAGCTATGGGGATCTTGACTGACAGCTATGAGGACCTGGACTGACAGCTATGAGGACCTGGACTGACAGCTATGAGGATCTGGACTGACAGCTATGGGGACCTGGACTGACAGTTCTGAGGACCTGGACTGAGCAGCTCTGAGGACCTGGCCTGAGCACTCTGAGGATCTGGACTGAGCAGCTATGAAGACCTGGACTGACAGCTCTGAGGATCTGGACGGAGCAGCTGTGAGGACCTGGACTGAGCAGCTATGGGGATCTTGACTGACAGCTATGAGGACCTGGACTGACAGCTATGAGGACCTGGACTGACAGCTATGAGGATCTTGACTGACAGCTATGAGGACCTGGACTGAGCTATGAGGACCTGGACTGACAGCTATGAGGATCTTGACTGACAGCTATGAGGACCTGGACTGAACAGCTATGAACCTTGAGCAGGGAATGTCTCTGTGCCTCAGTTTCCTCACCTGTAAAACAAGGAAGTGGCACCAGAGCCCCCCATTCTCGCTCATGCACTCCCACGGTCCTGGACAATACTGAGCAATCTACAGATATCAACATAGCATCATTTGAGCCTCCTTGTTTTTCTAAAATGGGAAGGTTTAACTGAGAAGCAGTCTTTTCAAGAAGCATGCCTCAGTTATTCTATTGCATACTGGAACTCCAACTGCATTCTATTACATCAGTATTATATAATACCTCTTTCTCTTAAATAAAAAATAGAAAGGCCTGTAAAGAGCAGAACTAAAGTATTACAGAGAGCAACAAGAGGCATTTTCCACGATTAGCCACTTAATTCGAAGGATTAGGACCCAAGCATAATACCGCACAGGAAGGGAGCATTGCTTAATTAAAAACAGTTTTATAAACTGCAGCATTAAAATGGCCCCAGCCGGCGAGCTCGGGAGTGTTTCCATGGTGGAGCGCTATTATCGGCCTAAGGTGCTTCTCAGAAATGCAATTCGGAGTTCATAAACCCAGCGAGACCCACACTCCCAATTCCAGGCAGTTTTTGAAGCACTGTGGAAAATCCAGTGACGCAGGACTTGCCTGCTCCTCCAGCATGGGTGGTTGCCCTGCTGTTGACAAGGATGCGTGTGGACGCAGAGAGAGCCCGGGCAGGCGAGGTGGGGAGCACGGGTGAGTGATGGGGCTGCCGTGGAATGAAAGCATGTAGCGCTAAGGGCTCCAGGAAGCCAGGAAGCCAGGAGGCCAACCACCCGAAACAGAAGAGGAGGAGGAACAAGGTCATTGGGTGCTAAGGGGGTCACTGGAGCCCCTGGGACATGGCCAGCGACTGCACACCCAGACCTCTCAGTGTGCCCACGTGCTCCTGGAGTCAGAGCCTGGGCAGCTCGCCTCCCCATCCCCCGCAGCAGCAGGTTCAGTCCTGCCTCCTCTCCCTCACAAGAGGGCTCAGGGCTGCTGCGTGGAAGGAAAAGAATTGTCCCTGCAACAGTCCCTCACCGAAGAAAGCCCCACACAGCACACAGCTCGGGAGTCGGTCCTCTGGTGCTAGGGATGCTTCCTTCCCAGCCCCTTCTGTCTTCCCAGGAAGCAAGCGCAGGGGCAGCATCTGGACCCCTCTCTGTCCCCGCTGCTCCTGCCTGGTGGAGGTGCCTTGTCTGAAAGGAGAGTCTGAGAGCAGGGACCTTGTGCTTGGCTCCACTCAGGGTCTCCTGCTTTCCCACAGGAGCGGGGCCTCGCTGCCTGCAGATGCCCTCGTCCACATCGTCCACATCTTCCACGTCGTCCATGTCTGGCCTGGGCTGGCTCCCAGTGCCCAGGCTGACCCATGTGGGCTCATGTGGACTACAGGTTTAGTGAATTAAAAAAAAAAAAAAAATCAAGTTAGCTTAACTCGTGAGTCCAAGCAAACAAATAAGGAAGCGAGGCCCCGTGCCAGGGGTCCTAACATGGCCAGAGTACATCCCAGTAGGTCAAGCCCCTGCACTGCCAGCATCCCGGGGGGACTGGCGGGGGCCCTCAGGGACAGGGAGGGGCCAGCTCTGTTCACATTTGCCCCCACCCCAGCACACAGCGCATGCCTTCGTGAGAGTAGTGGGAGTCTGCAGCTGCTCCTCGGCCCACCCAGGCCCTGCAGGGTCACCGCCAACATATGCATCCTCCCATCCCTCTCCTGCCTGCCCCAGGCTGGGCTCTGCTTTATCCTGGCATTGCTGCCTTATACGCGCACAGTGCTGGGACAGAATGACATCGTCTGTTCTCTAGACCATGCTTTTAATAAGGAGTTTCCTGGAATATCTGCACTTACATAACCATAACCCCCCAAATGGGCCTGGCCTCTTTTATTTTTCTAAATAAACTCTTTTATTGAAGTTTAACTTCCCTACAGAAAAATGCCAAATCACCAATGCTGGATTTTCACAGCACCTGTCTCACCGCCTACAGACAAACAGGGAGGGCATCACGGGCATTCCCGGGCCTCCCGGGGCTGGAACCCTCCCCAGCCTCCACCTGGCCCTTCTCCCCACGGTACGCGTCCCGCTGATTTGAAGTTCGTATGAATTTGAAGGTTCTAAGTTTGTATGAATTTGAAGATTTGAGGTTTGTATGAATTTGAAGATTTGAGGTTTGTATGAAGTTTGTATGAAGATTTGAAGCTTGTATGAATTTGAAGATTTAACATTTGCATGAAGTTTGCATGAAGTTTATGAATGTGAAGATTTGAAGTCTGGATGAATGTGAAGATTGGAAGTTTGCATGAATGGAAAGATGTGGCATATATTCTCCTGGCCTGACATCTTTTGCTCACCATTGCACCTGTAAGAGTCATGCCCGGGAGTATGCGCATGCTGTGAATGCACTCATTGCTGTTGCTGATTGGGATTGATTGGACGCCACAATGCATTCGTCCTGCTGTTCAGAGACGTCTCGTCCTTGTGCCCAGGTTTGAGTATGTGTGCATGGCTTCTGGCTGGGTGTCATTCCTGAGATGGGGAGCACACATGCTAGGCTATACCAGTGCCCTGACTGGCCTCCAACATAGCTATGCCGCCATAGGCTCCCCCAGCAGGGAAGGATCCGCTGCTCCACACCTGGCCGGCCCTGGTCAGCACAGGCTGCTGTCTTTGAGCCTTTCTACCATGCTGTGGGCTTCATGTGTGTTCCCTGACAACTGGCCAGGCTGAGCACCTCGATGTCCACTGGCCAGCTCTGTGGCCTCTTTCATCCACAGCCTGTTAAGTGTCTTGCTTGTCTCCCATTCGGCTTTCTGACATGTCCTCATTGGTGTCTGGGAGTCCTTATATACTCTAGGATGAGCCATGGGTTATGTGGATGGCAAGGACACTCTCTGTCCTTTCAAACTACTGTTTTATTGTTTTTCCATTTTTCCTCAGTGTTGTTTGTATCTTTTTCTCTCCTTTGGCTTATACAGTATTAATTTTCTTTTGTGAATTTTTTCCTTCCTGTAAACTCCTTAATCGTACATTTCTTTATTCTTCTTTTAGAGCTTATCTTAGGCTTAGAGATTTTCAAAATGTATCCTCACTTATAAAATTCTAAAATAAATTTTATAAAATAAAATAAAATATTTATATTCATATAGTATACATTTACATACAAATTTATAAGATCTAATTTTATTATGTACATTTTATATAACATACAGTAAAATTTTATGAGTTTATATAATAAAAATAAAACTCCAAAATAATTTTAATATACTGCAAGGCCCTAAGAATATTTAGACTCCATTTACTTCTATACTACTGTTGCTGTGTATTTCAATTCTACATTTATTTTGAATCTCACAGGACATGATTTTTGTTGTTCTAAACACTAAATATTCATTTAGATTGGCCCAAGCAGAATTACCTTTTTTCTCGTTATTCTTTCATTTCAAAGATTCCACTGGGATCATTTTCCTTCCACAGAAAGAGTCCCCTTGTACTGGCTGGGCACTGTGGTTCACGTCTGTAATCCCCTGCACATTGGGAGGCTGAGGTGGGTGGATCATTTGAAGTCAGGAGTTCGAGATCCACCTGGCCAACATGGCGAAACCCCGTCTCTACTAAAAATACAAAAATTAGCCGGGCATGGTGGTGCACACCTGTAATCCCAGCTACTCGAGAGGCTGAGACAGGAGAATAGCTTGACCCTGGGAGGCAGAGGTTGCAATGAGCCAAGATCATGCCACTGCACTCTAGCCTGGGCGACAGAGTGAGACTCAGTCTCAAAAAAATTAATTAATTATAAATAAATAACTAATCCCCTGTACATTACCTTTAGTTCTGTATTTTAGTTGCAAATTTTCTCAGACTTTATTTGAAAACATCTACTTTACCCTTAGGTTTAAAAGATATTTTCACAGGGCATAGAATTCTGAGTTGGCAATTGTTTTCTTTTAGCACTTGAAAGACATTATTCAATTGTCTCCTGACTTCTATTTTTTTCTGTTGAGGAAGTAGCTGTCAGGTTTATTTCTTTGTAAATAATGTATCTTTCCCAACTCCAACCCCAGTTTCTTTTTTATCTCAATTTCTATTATGGTAAGAGACACGTAATGTACAATTTTCCACAATAATCATTTTAAGTGTACAATTCCATGGTATTAAATACATTCCGAATGTGTGCAACCATCACCACCATCATCTCCAGAAACTTTCCATCTTCCCAAACTGAAACTCTGCCCCCATTAAACACTCCCTCCCCATCCCTCTTCCCCCAGCCCCTGGAAAACCCCATTCCACTTTCTTTAAATACTTGGAAGTATTTCTTCAAATACTTGGAATACCTTCTTCAAATGATTTCATGCAGAATTTGTTCTTTTGTGCCGGTTCTGAAAGGTTGAGACTTGCATTTATTTCAACCCATTCTACAGTCAGCCACAGAGAGCTGAAATGTGAGCTTTAACCAAGAACAAAGACAGAGCAGAGTTCACACGTCCCAAATCCTCCTTTGCACTCCCCACTTGGAAAAGAGCCATAGGAAACCGATATTTCCAGAACCCCGAGAGTCCACTGGACCCAGGCCTTCTTTCTTTGCTCTCCTTATCATCTTGAAATCTAGCAATGACTACACAAAACGAAATATGCAGGAATGTTCCTTTTGCAGATATATTTCAAAGAATAATTATAGAAGAGGGAAATCTACAGATTGAAAGAGACTTTTAAAACATCCACCAATCACACTGTGTCAACTTATTTGGATTCTGACTCAAACAAACAAAATGTAAGAAGGGCAAATTGACATTTATGAGGGCATTGAAAACTTGAACACTAATGATATTTGATAATATTAAAGGTTTCTAAAATAGTAAAGACATAACCATTATCTTGCCTAAAAACACGAGCCTTTACCTTTTAGAAATACATGCAAAAACATGTACAAAACATATTTTATAATGTCTTGGGTTTATTTCTTTAAAAATATGGGGAAAGGGGAAGTATGAGGGAATTTATGTATGTATGTATGTATTTTTTGAGAGAGAGTCTCTATCTGTCACCCAGGCTGGAGTGCAATGGCACAATATTGGCTCAGTGCACCCTCCGCCTCTCGGGTTCAAATGATTCTTCTGCCTCAGCCTCCTGAGTAGCTGGGATTACAGACACCCACCACCTCACCCGGCTAGTTTTTGTACTTTTAATAGAGACAGGGTTTCACCATGTTGGCCAGGCTGAGAGGATTTAGATTTAAAAATATGTATATTGATTTAGAACAGTACTTGAAGCTGGGTGTTATGTACATGAAAATATACTGTAGCATTCTACATGTTCTTTATATGTTTAAAATTCTACATAATAAGAAGTTGAAAATATACCAAGAATAAATAAGCATGTTGAAGACTTCTGTCTTTGAATTGACTACTGCTTGGCCTCATTTTCTCTTTTTTCTTTCCTGAAGTTTCCTGAGTAAACAGTTAACTTCTGTACCAACTCTACATGGTGAGCCATGCGTTTGCTGGTGCTGTCTCAGATCATCGAAGTCCTCATTTCATTCATCGTTTTTCTCATTAGGAAAATAAGCCCCCCTTCTTCACAGGTTCCCCAACACCTCAGAAGTCCAGGAAGACACAGTGATGATTCACATGTTTTGCCGAAGAGGGAGGATTTCATGGAGTCTCCAAATGATCACGATAGCATCCCAGCCATTAGGGATACTAAGCCAAGCACTGAAGTTGGCAGAGAAGCCCTCATCTTTGAGAGGAGTAGGAAGCAAAACATATACTCTATGTCTAGAATTAGAATCCATACTGGAACGCTGCTCCTATACATCAATCCGAATCTCAGCCTCCTTCCCCCACTCACTAGAGGCAGGACATTGTGGGTTCAGCCTCAGCTCAGGTACTCACTAACCAGAAGACCAGAAAGCGCCTACCTCCCTGAGCACCAGCCTCTTAATCTAGAACATGAAGGTCACATCCTTCTCCTGCCTCCGTCCCCAAAGTGAGCTAAGCTCAGAAGAGCCAAGCCCAAGCAAGTATTTAGAAAACGGATCCATTGAACAGTTCTTCCATTGCAAGTCAGATTCTCCAACGAATTCTTTAATTGAACCATTTGTTAACTAATATCATGTGTTGGCTTTTGGTTTTACTATGTTTTAGTACAAATATCCAGGGACAAACTCTTCAGCTGAATACATCTGAGGAGTAAATTGTTCAATTGCTTCTGTATTTTTCTCTATCCTGGTGATGACATCTTGAGAGGTGAAACCAGCTGGGCTTCTGGGTCGGGGGGAATTGGAGAACTTTTCTGTCTAGCTAAAGGATTGTAAATGCACCAATCAGCACTCTGTAAAATGGACCAATTAGCGCTCTGTAAAATGGACCAATCAGCAGGATGTGGGTGGGGACAAATTAGGCAATAAAAGCTGGCCAGCCAGCCAGCCAGCACCGGTAGCACTGTGAGGTGCTATTGCACGTTGGGGAAAGTCTGTTCTTTCCTCTTGACAATAAATCTTGCTGCTGTTCTGTCTTTGGGTCCGCACCACCTTTAAGAGCTGTAACACTCCCCGCAAAGGTCTGTGGCTTCATTCTTGAAGTCAGTGAGACCAAGAACCCACTGGAAGGAACCAATTCCAGACACAATTTCACGCCCAGTCAACTGCCACCTGAACCCAACTCTAGCCAGACTCATATAAGAGGAGAATGAGCAAAACCACACTCCCTCCCTGATGCCAGTCTCCTCGTGGCTGGGCTACTGGTTCTGCAACCAGTTCGTATGTCAATGGGGCATTAATGGTGCTGTAAAATGGGCACTAAAATACCCTAAATCATTTATTCCACTCCCTCCTGCCCTGTGAAAATGACCTGGTGAGAAGAAGCATGAAGGGAGGTGCTTGTATTTTGCTGGACCCTTACTTTGCTCTCCACCCATTACCACCTCGCCAGTGAAGTACTCGAGGAGGGGCCTTGGGAGCCAGGACTGTGGGTCAGTGCTCCGCCACAGGATTTCTATCGCCCACGGTGTGGTCAGTGAACTGGAATGCATCCAGGTCCCCACTGGCACCTCTCAGCCTTTGGGTTGGATTCTTGGGAGTGAGACCCCCTAGACGCAGCCCCACTCTGCTGTGCGTCTGCCACTTTCCGGGCCATGGAAACATGTTCATGTCTACACCACCCTGGAACCATCCTCTGTCCCACCTTGGGACTGGGTAGCACGTGAAGGTGGCCAGGGGGAGACCTCATCTGGGAAGGCACAGCTGGCAGAAGGGCGGGGCTGCCCTGGAAGAGACCTTGGGCCCAGCAGCCCAGGCCTCTAGTACTTGGTGACTCGCCCTTTCTGGCAAGAGAATAATGATAAACTTTCAAGTTATCTGGAGGCAAGTTCCATTCTTACTTGTGAGATGACTGAGGGGTAGGGGCTGAAATTCTGCCTGGGATTGGGTTGGTCCTTTTAGTGGGCGGCCAGACCCCAGACGTTGGACTCTGCAGGTGAGCCGCAGGGAAGGCCCTCATTCAGCCAGGTGGATGGTGCGAGGAGCCGGGAAGCCCACCTGCTCTGCCTGGGAAAATGGTTTCTCTTCCAGGACAACTCATTCTACAACCTGCACAGAGCTCTGGAGCTGCAGAGAGGGAGCTCGTGGTATCCATTCGTGTGCACACGTCTGTGTCTCTGTATATTCATGAATGTGAATGGTATAGAGTCACTGTTCACCGTAGGATAAATGGCAATTTTTAGAAAGCATCTGTTCTGTGTTCTCAACAAGACTCAGGAAACTCTGTGAAAAGAGATGGAGAGCGAGATAACTAAGTGACAGACTAGGATGAAAATGGAATTGGCTGAGGAGTAGCAGGAAGGAACACGCAGGCTGGGCCAGGCGCTGGGGACAGCAGGGGGAGGAAGTTCCACCTGAGTGAAGCTGTGAACTCGGCTTCAACACCTCGCGCTGCTGCAGAAACCTGCTGGGGACAGAGAAGACAAACCCCAGGCACCGTCGTGGGATGTAGAGGGGAAGGACAAAGAGCAAAATGAAAACGCCCCACGATGGAGAACACGAGGGGCAAGAAAGATTGAGCATGGAGCACAGGAATGGTCCCTGCGAAGACAGCGTCAGAGGGAAGGGAACAAATCCCAGCCACAGCCAGGCAGGCGGGAGAAGCCTCGGAGCTGAAGCAAGCCCTGAGTCTGTTATCAACAAAGGTCACGCCAAGGCCCAGGAAACCATGAAATGATGTGTACACGTTACACACTCTCATCTCAAGAAGGTTAAAAATACTGAGTATCGTAAATAGTGAGCAGCTATGCGGAAGAGCTGCTATGAGCCTGTTGCTAGCTCAGGTTCCCGTCTTTGCTTTAAACACGTGAATGGTAAAGGTAACTTCTCTGGTCGGTCGCGGTGGCCACGCCTGTAATCCCAGCACTTTGGGAGGCCGAGGTGGGTGATCACCTGAGGTCAGGAGTTTGAATCCAGCCTGGCCAACATGGTGAAACCCCGTCTCTACTAAAAATACAAACAAAAATATTAGCTGGATGTGGTGGTGGGTGCCTATAATCCCAGCTACTCGGGGGGCTGAGGCATGAGAATTGCTTGAACCCGGAAGGCGGAGTTTGTAGCGAACTGAACTCGTGCCACTGCACTCCAGTCAGGGCAACAGAGCAAAACTCTGTCTCTCTCTCTCTCTCTCTCTCTCTCTATATATATATATATATATACATATATATATATATTAAAGATAAAGTCTCTTTAACCATCACCCCGAGCCCCCACCCTTCCATCCTCCCCCGCCTGAAATGCTCTTAGTGTTACAAACAAATAATGGATTCCATAGATTTAAAGTTGTGCTCCAGGTCCTGCTGACCGAATAGAAGATCGCTGGATAGGAACCCCACACCCTTGCTGCTCCATCCCTGCTGTCCCCTACACGCCTGTGTCATCGTCACACTTGCTGAGGCTCCGGGGACACCATGTGTGAGGAACCGGCTGTATCTTCTCTCATCCTCCCTTCTTTACCCGCAATGTTCCTCTGCCCCCATTGCGGCTGCCTGGTGAGCTCCTTCTTACCCTCACAGGCCCCTCCGAGGACACCTCCTCCATGAAGCCCTGCCCGATCTCTGACTTGTGCTCACTTCTGAGTCTGACTCCCAGGAGGCCCCACATACAGGAGTGTAGCTCTCACCAGCCTCCCTATGTGAGGGAAGCTCACATTTGCTGTTCTCGCTTGAGTACTCAGTAACTGAATTTGACGGGGTTTTAAATTCCGACGTAGCGTCATTATCCCGGCGCCATAGCATCCATGTCTTGGCACCTTTAGCATCACAGCACACCTTTCCTCGGTTCACCACCTCTGTTGCCAGCGGCCACCAGGGAGGCCCCTTCAGTGCTCAAGCAGCAGCGAAAACGTGTCACTGCAAATTCTTAACAAGGTTCAGGAGGAACCAATGTGGTTGTCTCGAGGGCTTGACGAGCCAGTGCCTTGTTTTTGGAATCTCCATTTTCTTATCCCCTGGAATAAAGCCTTCGCCACAATCCGCAGGGAGCCGCTGCTATGCGAGAGATGGCAGCCGGCACTTCTCAAAGGACAAGGGGAACACAGGGCTCGCTGCGTGCAGCAGGGAGTGGGGACAAGGATGGCCTCGTCATATAAAGGAAAAAGAAGTTGAAGATGCTAAAGATAGAAAAAAATTAAGCTGGAGTCATGCTTCCCAAGAGAGGGACAAATTCACTGCTGGTTAGCGCTGGCCGAGGAGGCCACACACCTGTGTGGAAGCTGCAAAGGGCAATCGCGTGGCTCTGGGGTGGGATTTGAAAAGATCCCAGGGGTGTGAAGTCCCTCAGCTGCTGGTGATAGCTGAGGTGTGGACAGGTGTGTCTAAGCGATCGTGCCCCTTCCTCACTGCCACTGCGTGTGATGGCCCTAACTGGGGCCTGCTGCCCCCAGTATGCACCACGCAGGTGCTGCCCTCTGAGATGCCGCCTAGGGAGGCTCCCAGGGACATGCCTGCTGCAGCTTCCGCTGACCCACAGAGGCCCCTGAGGCCCAGCTCCGTGCCAGCAGTTCCAATGTCCTGTAGCTCATCCACTCACTCCAGGGAGGCCAGAGACCTCTGCAGGGGACACCGAGGTGCAGTGGTGAGAATCACTGTCCAAGCACATGTGGCCGGCAAGCCACAGCAGCCTCAGCCTCAGGCTCGTTGGACACAACTGTGCTGATGGGCAGAGGACGGGGAGGGCGGGGTCTCTGGAGACGGTCAGACTATGGTGGACACCACCCACCGGCAAATGGTCACTTCTGACAGCGGGCCATGTGTGTGACCAGGCCGCTTTGCAGCCCAGCATTTGGAGACACTTTTCAGGCCCCCTGGGAGCTTTCCGGGTCTCTGAGTGAGGGGCTACGGCCCCTAGGCATCCTCACTATCTCAGAGGGAGCTGAGGGCCCTCCCAGGGCAGCAGCCTGCAGCAAAAGGCCCTGGGCCAGGAGCCAGACCTGTGACCGCCAGAGTCCCCAGTGCCAGGCACACCTCCTCCACAGTCTGATCCTGTCTCCCTCCCTGTAAAACAAAGGGCTGAGTTTTCAGAGTCTCCAAGATACCATGCTCCTTTCAGCTCCATGCAGGTTTTAAAGTGAAAGAACCAGGTCTCATCCAGCCTTGTAGGCAGGTCATGGCAGGACTGGATGGAAGCGGAGGCCCCCAGTCATTTGCCCAAAGCTCCTCAGAGCCTGCGCTTCCTGAACCAGCGACGAGTAGTGGGCACCACCTGTCTGGTCTGTGGGACCCAGTCCTCTGGAGATCCCCCAGCCCAGTGTGCCTGAGGCCGAGGGGGCAGTGGGAAGCTCGGGCCTCCAGCTCCTACAGGGGTGCTCAGCGAGGGAGAACAGGTCTCCGGGGATCTCCTGGACCTCACTCTTACACCACACGGAGAATCCCCTTTCAGAATAAATCAGTAGCTTCAACTGCTCATATGCTGTCACTGACTGTGGAAACCAGAAAGTGTCTGAGGCAGGTCTCAATCCACTCAGAGGTTTATTTTGCCCAGGTTAAGGACGTGACCATGAAAAAAGGAACACAAAACCACAGGAAGAGTCTGTGATCTGTGCTTTTTCCAAAGAGGATTTCGAGAGTTTCCATATTTGAAGAGGAAAGCGGGAGGGTATGGTCACGTGACTGACCCCTCGCATCACACGTAAAGAGGAGCAGGTAGAGGAACGGGTGATGCATTTGTCCAGCATTTGGTAAGTCAGCACTTTCCATGAGACACAGGAAGCGTAGCAGAGCCACTGTGCAGACCCCTGGCCTCCTCTCTGAGCTCTCTGCTTAAGAACAAGAGAGGCCAGGTGCAGTGGCTCACACCTGTAATCCCAGCACTTTGGGAGGCCAAGGCGGGTGGATCACGACGTCAGGAGTTCAAGACCAGCCTGGCCAAGATGGTGAAACCCTGTCTCTACTAAAAATACAAAAAAATTAGCCGGGTGTGGTATCGGGTGCCTGTAATCCCAGCTGCTCAGGAGGCTGAGGCAGAGAATTGCTTGAATCTGGGAGGCAGAGGTTGCAGTGAGCCATCGCCCTTCAGCCTGGTGACAGAGCAAGACTCCGCCTCAGAAAAAAAAAATAAAAAAGAGGGGGCCGGGCGCGGTGGCTCAAGCCTGTAATCCCAGCACTTTGGGAGGCCGAGACGGGCGGATCACGAGGTCAGGAGATCGAGACCATCCTGGCTAACACGGTGAAACCCCGTCTCTACTAAAAATACAAAAACTAGCCGGGCGAGGTGGCAGGCGCCTGTAGTCCCAGCTACTTGGGAGGCTGAGGCAGGAGAATGGCGTAAACCGGGAGGCGGAGCTTGCAGTGAGCTGAGATCCGGCCACTGCACTCCAGTCTGGGCGACAAAGCGAGACTCCGCCTCAAAAAAAAAAAAAAAAAAAAAAAGAGGGAAGGCGGTTTCTCGCATGACAAAGCTTCCAGCTTTATTTTTCCCTTTGGCACAGTGAACTCGGGTCCTGAGATGTGCCATGACACACACTAAAAAGCAAAATACATCATGACATACCCGAGCCTTCCGGATCAGCCAGAGCAGGTGTTATGTGTTTGCGGCTCTCACAGGCTGCAGCACCACCCTCATAGCGCGTGGTGTTAACCTTGCCATGAGCTTCGTGGTTGCCTTTTGCCTTTTAAGCCAACTTTCCCCTGCACAGAGCTCCCGGAGAGCACTCAGTAGTCCTTTATTTTATTACCACCCTGCTCTTCTGCCTAATGAGGGAAGCGGAAATTTGCTAATAAGAAACCGACAGCACTGCCCAGCTCCCTGCAGCCCCGGCCCAGGGAACCTGCTTCTCGTCTCAGAGCCGTCACTGGTCCCACCTACTCAGTGAGCAGCAGGTGAGGAAGAGGAACCCAGTGAGCTGGGGTTGGAACCAATCCTGCAGAGCGGGCAGTTAGGAAGTTTTCTCTCTCATCTGTTCTCTGGGGAACTTCTGAGAAGTCGCCATGGTGGTTCTCATCTTTGGTTTCTTTACTGGATCCAGAGAGATGTTGGGTCCAAACCACCTACAGAGAGTTACCAGGGATCATCAGACCTCACTCCCTCAGAGGGGAGGGTGAAAATGGGCAAATCTGGAGACACAGGCCTTTGAGGATGCGGAGAGCCAGACACAAGGGGCTTCTGAGAGACCGCATTCCACGGCCAACTTTTGCTACAACCTCTCCATGGGCCACTTGAACAACATCAAAGCAAAGTCACACAGCATGGGGCACGTGGACAGAGCAGGGGCACATGGGGTGGAGTGGGGCACGTGCAGCAGAGAGGTCACTGCCCAGCCCAAGCCACAGGCTGTGTTCCAGAGGGAGGTGGACTCAGTGTTCAGCCCTGACTGGTGCTCATCCTCCCACCAGTCCTGGGTAGGGACATGTCCCCCCACCCAGGGGCGCTGCAAGGGGCAGGGGTGGGTCCAGCTACCTTAACATCCCGCTGGCCTGTCCTTGATCCTTGTCTAAGCAGCAGGGAAAGGGTGAGAGGGCCAACGGAATAAAGCCAGGGTGAAATGCTCCCACTGCTGCGAGATGGAAGGTGCTCCCGGAAGGGACTCGGAAAGGCATCCTCCCCTCACGCCGCCTCCAGGCTGGGTGTCCCTGAGACCAGGGCCCCCAGGCCAGCACCCAGGCCCAGTGTCCATGCCTCCCGGAGGCACTGCTGGACTTTCCGAGGAATGCTGAGAGAGGCCCCTGTTTCCAAGCATTTCCCTCCAGGCGCCGCTGAGGCTCCTCCAGGCGATCATGGAGGAGAGCGGCTTTGAAAGCCAGCGCACAAGACGCAAATGGAAGGATCATCAGAACCCCAGGGCTGGCAGCTCACAGCAGCTAGGCGCCCTTCTCAAATCCCGCCGGGCTTTGATAAACGCCCTGGACTTCTTCAAACACCCTGTCAGGTGCAGGAATGTTCAGCCCTCCACACACCACCCCGCACCTATCTTTGAAAAGTTATTCTCTGTTTTTGAAGTTACACATGGGGGAAAAATGACACAATCCGTAAAACAGAAAGTAGAAATCCACTCAAGCTCAACCACCTAGAAACGGCTGCGGCTGCCCTGGCTCGGGATTCCTCCGTCTATCAAATTGGAACTGGGAGAGCAAAGTGCTTCCCACCAGTGCTGGGCCCGCAGCAAACTGGGGCAGGGGGCAGGCAGCTCTGGGTGCAGCGCTCATGGGGACACACTGGGCAAGAACACGCGAGCTCCCCTCCTTCTTTCCCAAGCACGTTCCAGGGCGATGGCACTGCCAGGAGAGAGGACAGGGATGCTTGTCCATCGAAATGCAAGTTCACCCTGTACACATGTACACTTTATTCTGAAATCAGCTTTCTTCTATCAACAATCTGTTATAGAAACAGTTCACTATCAACAAGCGGACAGGTACGTCATTGCTTTTCATTAGTGTGTGATCTTCCAGTATGTTTATCAGAGCTTGTGTAGCCAATCTCCATGAATGAGCATTTAGAGAGGTCGTGCTTTTCTCTCTCCCTTTGTTTAATAAATCATTTCCTATGAACATCCTCCTGCATCCCTCGTTTAACCTTGTGCAATTATCGCCTTTACAACAAATAATGACTCAGGCAGAAGCTGCAGCCATCACGCATTACAGTGCTAGTTTCTGAACAGTGTTTTAGATGGTTCTAATGTAAGCTGCTACTAAGCACACAAGAAGACTGTCACCAGCACAGATTTCTTTAATCTTTAATATTTCTCCAGCCAATAGCTAATGTTTAAAACTCTTATTGTTATACTTGTATTACTTTCTATAATTCTTGGGTGTTTTTCTGTCTTTTTTGTATGCCTGTGCATAGCCTCTTGCCATTTCTTTCTATTGGGATTTTTTCCTAATTTATTTGTAAATATCCTTTGCATAATAGACCTCGTCAATCATGTGTGTGAAAAACACCTTCCCAGTTTTTAAATTTGATTTTCATCCTGGCTGTAGGCGTTTTTTTTTTTTTCCAGCTATTTTACATTTTTATATAGTCATACTTATCAGTATTTTTCAATATGATTTCTGAAGTTGGGAACATACAAAAAAAAAAAAAGGCCTCCTTCAGTAACTCCAAGTCTTTTCAGCATCATTTGATTCTAGAACATTCACATTTTAGTTTTTAATATTTAATTCTTTGATGGATCTGAATTTACTGAGTTTTAAAGACATGAGATTCAAACTGTGTTCTTTCTCCACATGCCAAGCCATTTGGCTCAAAACGTTTTTCTGAAAAATAGACTCAATCCTTGTCATGTGTCTGAAGAGCCCGTTCCCCTGATGCCAGTCCGCCTGTCCGTCCAGCCTGCCCCGGGCTTGCTGGGTTCAATGGCAGGAGCTTTAAGGACATTTACTCCTGACCATGTTACTTCCTTGATGTAGCTCCTTTTTACAGTTTTCCTGTTTGAAGTTTATGATTTTCATTTTTCCATTTTAAGGGAAAAGGAATCTTTGAATTTTTATAATAAGCATCACCTTATCTTGTCATTAGAACAATAGATAAGTACAGAAGTAAATAATTCAGGATACAAAGTACGCTGTAACCCTCTTGCTACCCCAGGGAACCAGCGAGGCACCATCACAGATTCCCAGGAATCCTGGAGCCCGTGGACCCTGGACGTTCTCTAAGGGCCCTTCCTGTTCTGCAGCCATCCATGGTAGCATCTTCCTTCCTTTAAAGCCAGCTCTGCTCCTCCACCCAAGACCCACCCTGTGTCCTGGAGCCCAGGGCCTTGCGCTCCAATCTCGTGTCTGTGTTTCTGTCTTGGGTCTGTGTAGAGTCTCAAAAGGTGCCCACCACCTCTCTCCTCCCTGTTTGGGCGCTGCTCCCTCCCCAGAGTCCGGGCTGGCCTTGGCGACTGACTTGGCCTATGGCAAGTGGTGGGAGTGGCTGGGCAGTGACCAGGCTCCCGCCCTTCCCTCCCCCGAGACAGTCGCACCTGCCATCTCTCGCCGCTCCCTGGCGTGCCCTGCCATCCTGTGGATGGTTTCCTCTGGGGCAGGGGCACTGGACTTGTCAGTGTCTTGTGTTTGGCCCTGGCTCAGTGATCCTGCAGGAAACCGACAAAAGCCATTTCCGTCTGGAAGACTTTTCCCTCAGTGCACATCAAATCACCTGGAGTCAGCATCCCCTGTGACTATATAAAATGGGGATAGAGCAAATATGTTTTAACTTAAGGGTTTTAATGAGATCCCAGCTCATTAGGTGTTAATCAGGGCTGTTTGAGAAGGCACCAAGCCACGGCGTGGGAAAGCCTCCTTCACAATCTGCCCTTCACACTTTTTTTTTTTAGACAAAATCTCCCCCTGTTGTCCAGGCTAGACTGTAGCAGTGCAATCACAGCTTACTGCAGCCTCGACTTCCCAGGCACAAGTGATCCTCCTGCCTCAGTCTCCAGAGTAGCTTGGACTACAGGCGTACTCCACAATGCTTGGCTAATTATTTTTAAATTTTGTTGCAGAGACAGAGTCTCACTACGTGGCCCAGGCTGGTCTTGAACTCCTGGGCTCAAGGATCCTCCTGCCCTCAGCCTCCCAAAGTGCTGGGATTACAGGCATGAGCCACCACACCTGGTCCCTTAACTCTTCCATGTCATCTAGAACAGAGCTAGTGGGGGCTTCAACAGGCTCACGTGCCCCAGAGACTGTGTTGAAGTGAGAATTCTGACCCAGGAGCTGTGGGGTAGGGCCTGAGGGCCTACATTTCTAACAGCCTCCCAAGTGATGCTGATGCTGCTGGTTCCTGGACCACACATAAGCAAGCTGGGATCTAGATGTGCCTTTGCCTTCAGGGGCAGCAGGGGTGTGAGCCGTGCGCACTTCCTGGAGAGGCACCTGTGGAGTCACATTCTGGCAGCACTGTCCTGGTCCTGATGAGATTGCCACTCTCCTGCTTCCTCTCTCCCGTGCTTCTCACCCCTTCGAGGCGGCTCCCCTCCTTCTTCTCTCCTCTCTCCATCCCGTCAGAACTCTTGGCTCCATTGAGAGGTGCTCTCGTGAAAGGACTCCCGCTGTTGACTTGAGGGTGGCCCTGGGGCCAGGCCGACCCCTCCAGCCCATGTGGCAGGGAGTGGTCAGAATGTCAGTCCTGGCTCCAGCTCTGGCTCCAAGTGGGAACAGATTCCTGCTAGGCCACCTTCTTCATGGACTCCCAGCCTATGCTTGTAGGGCTCCCAAATGGGACCCTCTTACTGATCTATCAGGGAGTTGCAACCATCCAGGCAACCACGCACCTAGAAAGACCCCATAAAGCCTCATGCAAATGCATAATGAATTCCAAAGTCCAGCAATTAGTGGGTTCATGATAGAAGCCCCCCTTCAGGTGCTAAAATGGTGACTGTAGGCTCAGTCTGTGTCCCAGGAAGATACCCTCAGCTCAGTGCCATTTAGGAGAAGGACTCCAGTCCCCTCCTGACCCTCCCTCTTGTCAACAAAGACAGGAGCTTCTCAGTAGAAGGTGGGTCTGCGCTTCCTCAGCTCCCCAAGTCCCAGGAAATGAGCTGGGCTCAGAAGGAATGAAAGCACAGCTCCAGCTTGGCCAGGACGGGGGCTGCTTCTCTCAGCTCCACTCTGAGCCCAAGAGATCCCCTTAGAGCTCGTCCGAGGGCCTCTGAGCAGAGAGTAGGGCTTACCTCTGTGGGGGTCCAGGTAGGAACCTCGAGGGGAAATGGCCGTGAGGTTATAAATAGGGCCAAAGGAGTCTGCTCAGAGCCTTCAGCTAAGCAGAGTTGGCATCCATCGCTGCTTTGAACAGGAATCAAGGAATGTCTGATGTTAGGAAAAAGTGAAATGGCTTTAGAATTTGGAAAGGCGGAGGCTTTTCTCAGATCTGCTGGCAGTGATACCATAATCTGGTCAGAAGTGAACTATTAATAGACATCCTCCTTAAGCAGAGAGGAATTTCCATGTCACAGCAGAGGCACCTTCTCCCCGCCCCGTGCTGCCGTGGGTTCCAAGCATTCAAACTCTTCTGTTCCAATGGTCTAATCTTGGCTTTCATCCCTACACCACCCTGCAACTAGAACATGCCCGGCTTAGGGAGGGGGTTCATGGGCACTGCCCGCAAGGAGGAACAGTCGTCCTCCTGCCCCACCTGGGACACTCCACGTGCTCCTCCACCTCGTTTTTCCACAGAGAGAAATACTGAGCTAGACAGAGCTGCATGTGGCTCTGCTGACCAATGAGCAACATAGCTTTGGTCTGCGCTGAGCCTGGCATTTCTATAAAATTAAGGGGCCAGAGAGGAGGAGCTCAGGAGAGCAGAGTGAGTATGAAAGCTTTGCCTCTTGTGTTGTGCCTTTGTGCCTCCTTTCACGAGGACACCAATAGCAAGTTCCTGTATGACACGCCTTCACGGATGATAGCTGCAGGTCTGTCCCATCATGGCACGCACAGGGGAATCCATAGCTGCCCCAACCCTAAAGTGTCCTGCGTTCGAGGACAGTCAGGGGCCCTTGCATTTTCCATGTTTTGTTTCCTTGTACTCTTTTTTATCTTTTTTTAATCCTAGCAGCAGCTTCCAAATGTTGCTGCTGTAAAAAGCCCTACTCCTCCCTTTGAGCTGTGTCTGATCTGCTGTGCTTCAGGAGAGCAGGTAAGCACATGTGTTTACTTTGTGTGTGGAGCGGAAAGAGTGGGCTTCCAGGGAGGGTCTTCAGGGCCCAGCTTCCCAGTCACATGCCGGAGTTTAGTGCCTGGCGAACCCTTTGCTTTTGTGTCTCGGTTCTTGGCGGTGCTCATAGGAAAAGGTATTCCAGCATGGCCACGTGTTTCTGTCCTGTTGTTAACAACGCCCTTGCCTAGAGTGATGACAGACATCCACGAATGTCATTTCTGGAAATGACCCTGAAAACCAGGGTAAATTCCGTCCCAAACACACAGACGCAGTCACACACACATCACTCAAAACTCCAAAATCGATGACACACCAAAATATATTTTACAATGGTTCTTTTGAGTGCATTGCCATGTTTTAGCCCCTTTTGCACTCCCAAGAACTCCCAAAATAAGGCGTACATCCATGGACCCCCGGGGACGCTTCTACCGGAGGGACGTCAACCTTGGCTTCGGACGTCTTTGGCGCGTCTGTGCCACACACCCTGGCTACCCATTCTCCTGCCATGTCCATCCTTGACTGTCCAAACACGAGCTCCCCATTTTCCAGTCAAGGAGATGGAGGCAGATAAATGTTAAGTGAACGTTGCAAACAACTGGCAACAATTTTCTGAATGAATGTGAAGGGCTCTGAATTCTTAAAACTGTGTGGGCCTGGCCTTGCCACATTGTCTCCAGGTCATCCAGGGCCCAGGGCTGCCCTCACTGCTGCATGCTCAGGCACATCTCAAGGGAAGGCCGGGCTGCCCAGGGCCCATGCTGAGGCCAACATATCATCCCCACAGGCCCGGGTGACGGGTACCTTCAGCTGCTGGAGGAGCCCTGCCATTCCCAGGAGGAGGGCGTCAGATCTGCCACCAGCACATGCAGAGCACCCTTCCCAGGCACTGATGGCACCTGCTTTCCGAGTGCCTCTCCGAACCTGTGTCCCTGAGGGTGCCCTTTAAACACACCCTCTCTCACACTCCCCGCCCCTGTCCACGGTCCTGCACGCTCCACTCAGGCTTGGCCTGAGCTCCCCTTCTCATAGGCTTTCCCTGGCCACCTTTTTTTGAGACTGAGTCTCACTCTGTAGCCAGGCTGGAGTGCAGTGACGCGATCTCTACTCACTGCAAGTTCCACCTCCCGGGTTCAAGAGATTCTGCTGCCTCAGTCTCCCAAGTAGCTGGGATTACAGGTGCCCGCCACCACGACTGGCTAATTTTTGTGTTTTTAGTGGAGACCGGATTTCACCGTATTGGCCAGGCTGGTCTCAAATTCCTGACCTTATGATCTGCCAGCCTCAGTGTCCCAAAGGGCTGGGATTGCAGGTATAAGCCACCACGACTGGCCCTTGGCCAACTTTTTAAAGAGTTGCCTCTCCCTGCTGCCCCTTCCCACATTGGCTTCCTTTCTGGCACAGCCGTTCCTGGAATTCGGTATTAATCGTTCACTTGCTTCCTCCATTTTTAAAGCGGGCATGCTGAGACCCAGAGCATTTTAAGCAGCCAGGCACGAATGCACAGGCGTCTGACTCACCCGCATTTCCCATCCTTTTCCCCACGCTGCCTCACTGTGAGGCAGTGCTCCATCTGGAGACTCCTAGGCCAAACCTGGAGCACAGGCCTTCTCGTCTGACCTCACTGTTCTCTGCCTCTCTCAGGTAAGAGGCTGCCCGCCCGGCCTGGACACCTGACACCCTGCCCCAGTGTCTCAGCAGTTCTTCCGTCTTTCTGGACCTGTTGGAGCAGTTGATGGTGACTGGGGAAGGCCCAGTTAGTTTCGCTCCCCATTGGGACCAATGCCCCCTCCACGGGAGCCCTTGTCTGGCCACTGGGGAGAGATGGATGCCTTCCTTGCTGGCTGTCACAACCCAGCTCCTGCGTGAAAACGTGTTCCACAAAAGCCGAGAGAGTCTTGCTGGTTATTTTTCCCCTGTAGTGCCTCTGAAGTGCCATTATTCTTACAGTTGTTTACACACGGCACCTCTCTCAGACGTGTCAGTTAGTGTTTGTTGAGGGGGTTCTGGCCATTTTCAGACCATGAAGGGCCCTGAAATCCAAGCTGATCCTCACCAATGAGAACTGTAAAGGCCTAAGATCGCAGCAGAAACAGAACATTTGGCAAACCAGTGTTAAAATTCTCCAAACAAACTTACGTATTAGTTAATGCAGCCTGTCACCATAACAACCAAACAGCACAAAAGCAAACCACTAGCACACAGATTTATTACTGTGCAAGGTTTAGCTAATACCATTCCAGAGGTCTATTTCCCACTTTCAGTTATAATAAAAAAAAAAATTAACTAATTTAAAATTCAGCATGAGAGCACAATCAGGCACACATCTCCACACAGAGGAGCTGAAGCCACAAGTGCATGAAGCCTGCAAGTCTGTGTGCGGCTCCGTGACGTGGACCCAATGCCGTAATCCATGCACACGCGGGCTCGCGGGAGGCAGAATCACAGGCACAGGCTGCGGCTCAGGCTGGCAGGCAGAAGGCTTTCAAGGAGCCATGTCAGGGGTCAGATCAGGTGCATGGCGTGCGCAGATGTGTCCGCTACACAAGCGTGTCCACTGCACTGTTGTGTCCACTGCAGCTGGCCTCCCTCCTGGCATGGGAGATGCTGGTTGTGACCAACAGTCCTGGCTTTAAATCAAGTCTTAGACAGGAAGCTACCATGAGCAAACTCCACCACCTTTCTCAATCTCAGCTTTGTCATCTATCAAATCAGGAAGACACCAGAATCCACATCAATCTGGAGTGCCTCGTGGCCCTCCGGAAAATAACAGTTCTGGAATGGTGTGAGGTAAACCCTGCGCTGTGATACATTCGTGTGTTAACGGTTGGCTTTGTGCTGTCTGAACTCTGCCTTTCCTTACAAAACAGACACACAACCCCCACCCCGGCAACATCCAGAAAGCTGAGTATTGACGACTCCCCCAGAGGGGTGCCACTTGGGGGCTGCACTCCCCAATCAAAACGAAGTCTTGCTTTCCATGATCTGGATCAGGGGAGACATTTATTTTCTGTGAAGAGGCAGACAGGAAACACTTTAGGCTTTCTGGGCAACACGGCCTCGGTCGGACAACTCACCTCACTGATGCCAGGGCAGTGGGAAAACAGCACAGATAACATACAAATGGTGGGAGGACTGTGTGCCAATAAAACTTTATTTTAAAAAGTCAGCCAGACTCAGCCCCAGGTGATCCTCTACCAACCCCTGATCTGGATCACACAATGACAACCAGAAAGGGTGCAGGGAGCACACAGAGGGAGGACTGGGACACGTGCATGTTTATTTTACATGCTCGAGGGGGAACTGGGATGCGTTTACGTTTACATTCTCAAGGCAGAGCTGGGATGCATTTATGTTTACATCTCGAGGGAGGACTGGGACGCGTGGTGTCTGCATTCTCGAGAGGGGACTGGGACGCATGCATGTGTACATTCTCCTGGGGGAACCGAGGCACGTGCATGTTTGCATTCTCGAGGCACTTAGTGCATGAGTCATGTCTTGCCTGAAGCCTGGGAGGACCACCGAGACCACCTCTGAGGAAGCGTTTCCTGATGAAACGGAGATGCACTCATGTCGTGCAGCATCAATATTAGCAGCAAAACTCAGGCTACCCCCACAGAGAGAGATTGCATATTCCAGCAGTGATGTGACAGATGATGGGCAGAGAGGCTGCACCCAACATCCCTTGTAGGTGATAAGGCCTCCATCTGTCACGTTAAACAACGTACCACATTGAACTGAAGACATCAAGAGGGACGGCTTCAGGGACGTGAGAACCGGCATCATCAGAACTTTCCGCAGGAGTCCAGGCAACCTTCCCGGGGCCTGCCTCTGTGCCCCCTGATGCCAGGACCACACACGGGCTCTCTGCACTCCCAGGGCTTCTCCCTGGTTTCTGAAGGTCCCTCGGTGACCAGCGCCACTCACAGCAAGCCCCAGATCTGCCTGGTGAGAAGTGGAGTCAGGGCACTCAGGGGTGTCTGTTATCCACGCCGCCAGCATGGGGTCCAGGCCATGTGGGACTCACTGTCATCCCAGGGACATCTGAGTCCCCGTGGCTGGTCACCACCAGCTGGTGCCCGAAGTGGCTGAGCTGATGGACTCGGGACCAGAGAGCTTTGTAGGCTTGTCCTGGTCCTTTTCTTCCCCTTTGTGGTATTTTTCTCACCACTCGATAGATACTATATCGCATTTCCTGTTCTAAACCCTTGAGCAGGGTGTTTTCTGTCCCTGACCACTGTACTAGATGCCAACCAGCCCAGGTCCCTCTTAAGAGAAACTCCAAGTTCCTGCCCAAAGTTCTGTCCCTGCCCTCCTGGGATCGCAGCCCCGGCTACTGGCCTGGACCTCATCTGATCCTTCACTGGCACGCTGACCTGGGCCCCATCTGATCCTTCACCAGCACACTGACCTGAACCCTAAATCCCTCAGGCCCTTGACCTCTCACCACAGCCCGAGAGGGTCTGTGACTTTCCCATACGGGAACAATTGTCTAGCAGGGTGGGCGATGCTGTCCCCTCGCAGTCACGGCTCTCCAGGACATTCCAGAATTGGCAACTAGTGCACCCTATAGTCCGTATCCAGCAGACATCAGTCCACCCCTGCCCAGGGCCATCGGCTGCCATAAATGGGGCCTCTGTCTTGAATATTTGGGTTCCTGGGTCACCCAGCATTGGGTAAGGAAGGTGTCTCAAGATGGGGAGTGGAGTGGGGGCCACAGCTTTTTCTACGGCTGGACTCTGGCCTTCCACACCAAGGCTCTGTTTCTTCATCTGCAAACAAGGACAATTTACCCTGGAGCCCCTTCCATGTTGAGTGATGAAGCCACTGCCCGGGACTGGTGGGAGTCCCCAGGGAGGGCGTGGACCTTCAGCTGTGCCAGGCAGGGTTGCCCAGGGTCTGCAGGGGCAAAGGGGTGGAATTCAGAGTCCAAGAGACAGATGTGCTTGGAGGAGAGAGGGCCGTCTTCCAGGAACCTGAAGGGAAAGGAGGAGAGGCTCTGTCTAGGGACAGTGACAGAGTGTCAGAGTCTCTTTTTGAACCTCAGAAACAGGCCGTTTAAAGAACTTCTCCCTCGAGTTCCACTCCAGAAAGTGGCAGCAGGAACATGATCTGATCAGCAGCAGTGTCAAACCGTCTGTGTGAAGTCACCCATGCAGCCACCCACACACGTCCCCTGCCTTATCTGGTATCTGATTATTTTTTCTGGAGAGGAGCCATGCCCAAAGCTGGGCTGCCTGGCGCTCCTGGCCCAAGGCTAGGGTTAGTGTCCTCTCCCCTCCTCTCATCCCCACGCAGGTGCCTGTCCAGCTTGCCCTGATCTGTGCATATCTGTGCTCCAGGTGCTTGAGCCTTTGCTGGCACCTCCGTTCCTGTGGCCCCAGCCCCTTCTCCCCGTGGTTCGATTTGGCACACTTTGCCCCTTCTCTAAATTCAGCGGGGGCATCACCTCTGCTGGGAAGCCCCTCATGGCATTTCCAGTCCAGTTTCATGACTGTACCTCTGGAAGTCTGTCCCTGTATTGAAATGACCCACATCCTTGTTTTCTAGATCACTTGTGCCTGGAGAGTAGGAACTCAGGGGCTTCAGCTCTCTGCTGCCAGCACTGAGCACCCAGTGGGCATTTGATCCTGGCCATGACAGAAGAGGGAAAATCAAACCCACCTCCCAGGAAACCAGGAGTGGGTGGCTGAGATCAGAGAGATGGATGCTGGGAGGTCATCCAAACAAACAGCCTCAGTGTCAGGCAGGGCTTCCAGGGACAGAAGGGTGGATTCTGCTGTAATTCCAAGAAAGAGGAGAGGAGGAGGAAGCAGAGGTCTGATGGCGTCACCTTACAAAGGCCACGTGGGGGCAAGGGCGGGGCAGAGAGCTCCCAGGCAGAGATTGGAGGTAAGGCAAGACAGGGGTCATCCCAGCCAAGGCCAGGGCACCGCTGGGGCCAGAGCTGCTTCGGCTGAGGGCAAGGGAAGTCAAGGACAGTTGTGACACTTTGTGACCACCATCGTTAACTTCAGGCGGTGACTCTGACAGCACAGACATGCACAATAGCATGCTGTGCTCAGGAGGAAGAAAACACATAGGGACCCAGGAAACATAAGTGATTCCACTGTAACGTACTGGGAGGGAGCCTAACAGCTTCTATGTGAAACAGTCCTTAGCACCAGATCACGCAGCTGTCACAGGTCAGGCTGTTGTCACCCCGTGCAAAAGGAAGGGGCATGGGCGCTGGTCTCAGAGCTGGTGAGCTGCGAGGCTGCTGTGTGGATCTGTGCCCTTGACACTGAAGCCCAAGCGCTTCTCCAGAGGAGTGGACACTGGGTCCAAGGAGGCAGCACGGATCTGCCCAGCCCTGGCTTTCTGCCATCCGCCAGCACAGGAGTGTCTGTGGAGTAGTCCTGGAGCTCTGGCCATCTGATGCCTCTGTGTCTGGAATATACCAGCTCATATTCAAACAGCAGATTTCCCAGCCAGCTGGAACAGATGGATCCACCCCTTTCTGCCTCCTCAACTTCCCCAAGGTCAAGAAACATCCCACACTGCTCCATTTCACCCCTCATGAACCTTCAGCCTAATGCGAGAATCAGCCCCAGGCAAGAGGAGGTCAGACCAAAGGTAAGACCACAGGACTCCAGGACAAAGAGAAGAATCTGGAACTGAGCTCCTTCCTGGGCAATCAAGGGCCCTACCTCAGGAGAAAAGCTGGGGTCTAAGCTGGCAATGGGAAAGGGGGGCACTGGCTGGAAAGAAGAGGGCTGAGAGCAGAGGCAGAAAAGCCACCACGCTGGTAGGGAAGGGGTGGCTCAGGAAGACAAGGATCCCCGCAGGTGGCAGGCCCAGCAGAGTGCAACAGGACAGCTGTCACATGGCACAGGGAGGAGCCGGGACAACGGATCTCAGGGCTTTGGAGAGAGAGACTGAGGTGTCCCCGGATAACAGGACTCAAGAGCGCCTTAGGGGTGCTGTGCCCCTTGCACAGAGAACACTGAAGACAACAGACAGGAAGAGATCATCAGTGGAGAAGGGTTCTTAATAAACCAGACGGAGGGCATCGGGGCACCACGGGAGAAGATACAGTGTGGATGCAAGTAAGTCTGTCGGGGGTTGCAGGAAGGCAAGAAGGGATTTGGGGGACGGTTCCTGTCTGCTTGGAGAAGCAGGGAGCCAGGGTATCAGCCGAGAGTGAGGGGCAGGTAGGGTGCACAGAGAGGGAAACTGAGTCACTGTGGAGGACCCAGAGGCAGAGAAGCAGGTAGCCAGGACATCAGCCGAGAGTGAGGGGCAGGTGGGGTGTGCAGGGAGGAAAACTGAGTCACTGTGGAGAACCCACAGGCGCAGACAGGGCGTCGTGTGCAGCCCAGGGCTGTAGCCGGTATTGCGTTCCCTGCTCCCTGGGGGCCCAGGCAACTGCCTTTGCATTTTCTCCGGCAGTGGGCGGCAGTCTGAAGTATGAGTTAAAAAGGGAAGCATGAGGTACTAGCAGAGAAGGGAGCGTTGGGTGTGGTTGGTGATACGGTTTGGATCTGTGTCCCCACCCAAATCTCATGTAGAATTGTAATCCCCAGTGTTGGAGGTGGGGCCTGGTGGGAGGTGATTGGATCATGGGAGTGGAGTTCCCCCTGGGTGCTGTTCTCATGACAGTGAGTGAGTCCTCACAAGATCTGGCTGTTTAAAAGTGTGTGGCAGCCCCTCACCTTCCTCCCGCTCCGGCCATGTGAAGTGCCGGCTTCCCCTTCACCTTCTCCATGATTGGAGCCGAGCACGTGCCGCCAGCTTCCTGTGCAGCCTGCCGAACCCGGAGCCAGTTAAACCTCTTTCTTTATAAATTACCCAGTCTCAAGTATTCCTTAACAGCAGTAGGAGAATGGACTAATACAGGTGGGGAGGGAGTGCTAGGTATGGGAGGAAAGAAGAGCTTTGGATTTGGGAGGAGAGGTGGGTGTTGGGTACTAGTAGAGAAGGGAGTATTGGGCTGGTCCTCCATTGGTAGTTTGCCAAGCCCCTGCATAAGTACCCTGGGGAGGGGGCTAACTGAGGTTCATATCCCACAGTGAGACATGGAATATGGAGACGTGCATAGACAGCAGGCAGGATAAAGACTGGGGGAAGGAGACATCTTAAGAAGTGGATAGGCAAGACCTTGCAAAGCCTCCTTGGGTCCAAGCATGATTTTCCTTTGCCCTTCTTGTAGGAGCAGCACCCAGCTTCTCCTAGGGAATGGCCCCTGCCCTATCTGCTGGACGTGGCTCTGGGTGAATCCAAGAAGTTCCTTTGACTTTGCCATATTTACCTGGAGATGTTTCGACTCCGTGGCAGATACTTGGCCCATTTGCCACAGAGCAGATGATTACTGGGAGTTCGTAGAGCTGTTACAAGCTTATGAAACAACCTGATGAGCCATAAAGTAGACCAGCTGTGAACAAGAGCAGTTATCAAGAGTAATGGCTCAGGATTACCTAAGAAATACAAACACATGTTTTTCAATTCAAAATTAATATCACAGCAGACATAACACAAAATAAAGCCAACAAAAACTGAAGCAAAAATTGTTACCGATTTTAAAAACTACAAAACTGAAGCATACAGCAAAAGTTGTTATAGATAAAAAATTGAATGAACGGTCAGTCATTATTAACATTGAAAACTATAAAAATTGAACTGGGGAAATTAGAAATTATCAGCAGAAAATGTAACTGACAATATGTAAAAATACAGATGTTAAATTTAAAATTCATATTGACAGAAGAAGAAGAATATTTTTTAATTTAGAGCTGTGCAAATTATTTGAGAAATTTGACTTTGTAGAAGTAATGGCCACAAAAAAAAACTCATTAAAGCAGAAAATTCACTTTTTGAAATTAGACTCGGGTAAGGAAAGAACAACAAAAAGCCCACAAAAAAAAAATGGATGAGTCAAGTTATCACTGAAAAATAAACATGGAAACAATTTGGTTAACTGCTCTGTGTAGAAAATGGACCCAAGAACTAAACTGGGTTCATGGAATTTGCTTCAGAAAATGCTTCCTTGACAAATGTCAACAGTTGGTTTAATTCTGATTAATATGGTGGGTTATGAACTTGGAGTCAAGAACTCTCAAGGTGAAAATGTCCACTGGGTCAAAATGGCAGAGTCTGGACAGCCTCACTGTGCAGGGCCCTGCAGTCGTGGGGCTCAGTCCCCCGCCAGCCTCAGGTGGGCTGCTCGTGCCACACCATCCCCTTGTGAGGAGTCCAATGTGTGTCTGTCGAGCACAGTCCACCACAGTCCTTCAACGAGATTTAATATTTGGATTCTGCAAGGATTTTTCCTTCTAGACCATAAGCCACAAGTATCTGGACTTGAAACTTCTAGTACTCACCATGACAGCCAGGTGGAGACACCTGTTTAAGAACAAAGCTGATATGGTAGGATGCTTTTTCTCTGCAAATCTCACGTTGAAATGTGATCCCCAGTGTGGGAGGTGGAGCCTGGAGGGAGGTGACTGGCTTCTGGGCGTGGATCTCTCATGAATGGTTTAGTGCCATCCCCTTGGTGATGAGTGAGCTCTCCCTCAGTCTTTTCCTGCAAGATCTGGTTGTTTAAAAGAGTGTGGTGCCTCCCCCTTCCCTCCGGCTCTGGCTCTTGCCATGTGATGCACCTGCTCCCTTCTACCTTCTGCCATGATTGGAAGCTTTCTGGGCCCTCACCAGAAGCAGATACCCGTACCATGCTTCCTGTACAGTCTGCAGAATTGTGAGCCAATTAAACCTCTTTTCTTCATAAATTATCCAGTCTCAGGAATTTCTTTATACGATGCAAAAATGGACTGACACAAAAGTCAATCCAAATTGAGATGGAGAGAAGGGAGGAAGGCAGAGAGAAAAGGAAAGATAGACACTAGGAAAGATAGAAATGACTGACAGCATCTCTTGAGCCCTTGGCTACAGCCAGTTCCTGGATTTGCCAGTTGGGGGAGCCAGTCAGAGTCTGGGGCGTGCGGGAGTTGACCTCTTTATCAAGTGATGGAGACGGTTTCAGAGGGGAGGGTTGGGAAGGCGCGGAGCAGACAGTGGAGACGAAGATTCAAGAGATGGAAAGTCCTGGGGAATGCCAAGATCTGGCCACAGCCATGAGGATGTTTGCTTGGCTAACGATGAGTTCATATTTGAAGAGAGCTGAGGGACCTGGGGCTAAGATGATGTATGTGCCGCCCTCTTGGGCTTCAAAGTCATCTGCAGTGGCATCTGGACTTGGGTGGAAAATTTAGTGAGTCAGGCTCCAAAGTTCCTGGGGCCTGTGGGAGGTGGTCAGGAACTCTGCAGATCCACAGATGGCAACAGGAGGAGGAAAGGCTGGCATGCTCAGACATGGGGAGCCTCAAAACTGAGAAAGGCCATTCATAGCTCCAGCTGTCAGAGTTCCATCAAGGTCAAATCCACCTACACAGTGTTGAGAATCGAATTGTGTCCCACCAAAACTCATGTGTTGAAGTCCTAACCTCCTGCCCCTCAGGACATGATCTGATTTGGAAATAGGGTCATTGCCAGACTAGTTAAGAGAAGGTCATGCTGGAGCATGGCAGTCTGGAATTCTCCTAAAATGGGGACATTTGAACATAGGCAAAACGGGAGAAGGGCATGTGAAGGTGAAGGAGCAGCTCAAGGTAGTGCTTCTGTAAGCCCAGGAACACCAAGGCTGCCGGCAAAACCCAGAGGCTAGAGAGAGGCCTGGAGCCATGGCTGCCTCTCAGCCTCAGAAGGCACAGCCCTATCGATACTGTGACTGTGGCCCTTAGGCCTCCAGCACCATGAGCCAGCACACTGCTGTAGCTAAAAGCACCCAGTGGGTGGAACTTTGTTATGGCAGTTCCAGGGCACTCACACAGCTGTGAACCAGCTACTCCACTCCAGGGCATTTTCCCGTGAGACATGAGCACATGTATCCCTGCAAGCACACGTCCGTGAATGCTCACAACAGCCTTGTTCGTAGGAACCCCAAATTGGAAGCAATCCACATGTCCTTATAACATTGTTTATCCAAATGAAAAATAAAACTGCAGTGTATTTACACAAGAGATTCTACTCAGCAACCAAAAAGAACAGATTAGGCCAGGTGCAGTGGTTCACGCCTGTAATCCCAGCACTTTGGGAGGCCAAGGTGGGCGGATCACCTGAGGTCAGGAGTGCAAGACAGCCTGACCAATATGGTGAAACCCCATCTCTACTAAAAACACAAAAATTAGTTGGGCATGGTGGCGGGCACCTGTAATCCCAGCTACTTAGGAGACTGAGGCAGGAGAATCACTTGAACCCGAGAGGCGGAGGTTGCAGTGAGCCAAGATCGCGCTGCTGCACTCCAGCTTGGGCAACAAAAGCGAGACTCCATCTCCAAAAAAACAAAACAAAACAAAGAACAGAATACGGCTTACCGATACACACAATGTAGACGAATCTCAGAAAACATTATGTTGAGCGAGAAGCCGGACACCAGAAGATGACAAGCCATAGGATCTCAAGACTGTGAAGTCCTAGAGCCTCCAAAACTCACCACAAGGGGCGGAGATCTGACGGGCAGTGGGCTGCAGAGGAAGCGGCAGGACAGCACGTCTGGAGGCTGAGAACATTCTGGGCCTCCAAGGAATGGCGACATACTCGTGGAATCTTCCACCAAATCTTCGTGGAATCGACACATACTCGTGTCGAACGTGCTGGATGTACTCAGACCTCAAGAACACTGCTTTAGGTTTTTAAAATAGAAATAAAAAGCAGAAGAGGTTGCTGGAGGCAGTGGCCTGGGGTCCGGGGCATGGCCGACCCTGTTTTTCGTCCCATAATAGGGGCGGGGCTTCCCGGTGTCCCTGATAGTCAGAGATTGAGAATAAGCGGGAGTCGTTCCTGGGGAGAGGCAAGCTTCAGAGCCCATCCTTCCTCCCTCGGTGCACTCAGTAGTTCCCTATTGAGCACCAACTACAGCCGGGCAACGTGCCAGGCACAAAAGTACGCGAGGGAACAAAACCCCACCCTGCGTTCCCGGCAGGGAGGGAGGAGAGAGCAGTGAGGAAAACCTGGAACTCATCCTCCAACAGTGATGTAGGTTAGGAAGGAACGTAAAACTGAGGGTGGGAAGAGACGACCAGGGGGTTGCCACGTTAGCTAGGCCCTTCCGGAAAGGCTCTCGGATGATGTGACATCCAGGTCAAATCCTGAAGACAAAGGGAGTTGAGATGCACCAAGAGCTCCCAGGCCTACCTGGCGTCTCTGCCTCCCCTGCCGCCGCCCTTGGCCTGTACAGATCCACCCGCTTGAGACCTCCTGAGGTTCTTCCCCATGTGGGATCGAGGACAGGGATTAGGCCATGGGCTCTGTCTCTTCTGTCATTGGGCCGAGTGGAGGTGCCATCCCCAGCAGCTCCTTGCCACAGGCTGCACGGCTTTAGACAACTGTCCCCGGATTGCATGTCTGAGATGGCTTCATCATCGTGAAGGGAGATGCGGGGATCCCTGAGAGGGGTTTTCCAAGTGCCTCCTGGAGCCCCGGGACTCCTGAGGACCCCAACTTCTCCTCTTTCCATTGCATGGTTCCTATTCTTCATGCCTGTGCTGGTCTCCCCCACCCCACTTTGGGCCTGTGTCTCTCTGTGCATCCCTGGGCTTGTGGCACGGTGGAGGTTTGCTCCTGAGTGTGACTGAGCGGCAGGATTTGGGCAAGGGTTGGGCCAGGCCTGGAAAAGTTGAAATGGCTTCAGTTCCCAGCTTCCCACAAGGAACCCAAAATCCCGGCGAGGCTCCCACCACCTCGGGCCCGGGCCACCCTCCATGCCCGCTCTGTGTCCAGCAGGCGTTTTCCTGCTCCCCTGGGAAAACCAGACCAGGTAGAAAGAGGACGCGCTCGCTAAGAATCCCTGCGCAAGGACGTCTGCATGTTTTATTTTACTTATCCTGAGCATGCTTCATTTCTGGCAGGACTGCCCAGATAATTCATCACTTGGAACAATTCTCCTTTTTCATTTAATGGAAAATAAAAGACAGCCCCAACCACTGGCCATAAAACTGGACAAATGTCATGTGAGGTGAAGGGAGTGGGAGGGAGGTTTTGTTATTTTGCTCTTTTGCAGTTGGCAGTCTGCTGGCTACCTTCTCCTTCAGGGAAAAACTCTTCCTTTTCATGCCAGATAAAACCCAGCCACCAGAAGTGTGTTCCTCAAGGGAAAGAGGTGCATCCGAGAGCCGGAGCTCACTGCTTCTCCCGAGAGCCCGCGCCCTGCGATGCTGACTGGCCCTGAGCTCGCCCAGAGCCACCAGCTGCATGGGCTCCCACACCGATCTCCAGCTGGTTTTGAAAAATAATTTTAATCTCTCCAACCTGTTCTAATCTAATCTAACACAAGCAGTGGCTGCAGGGCTCAGAGCGCAGAAGGAGGCCATGGCTGGGGAGTCTCCAGGTCCTGGTGGTCCTGCTCATCAGAAGAATCTGAGAGAGAAACTTGAGGACTTCGAGTTGATCCTTCAAGAGCCAACACTGCTATGAGGATACCGACATGTGAATGGCACCGCAGGGTGTATTTCCTGGGGATAATGAGAGGTCAGACAACCCCTGGGCTTCCAGCAGGGATGGAGGTCTTGGCGGGTGGGACAGAAGCACTCGCCTCTGCAGTCTCCAGGCCACTTCACTGTGTTATTCGGAGCACACGTGTCTGCAGGAGGCATGAGGTGCTGTGACAACAGATAGAGCCAAGCATGGAAGGGCGCCACAGGAAGGCGGGTCATTCCCTACCCCTCACCACGATGGTGGGCCAGGCCTGGGCAGGGAAGGGGTTGGCTGCATGTGGTCACTCAGGACCCGCCATCAAGAGTGGCCATCTGGAACCCAGAGCTTCCAAGAGCACCCTGGGCCACCATCCCAATCGCTGGAAGAGCAGATGGCCCAGAGGAGGAACCTGGGAAGGCCTTCAGGGGTCAGGTGCAGAGGAATCCCGAGTCGCTCCCTCACACTCTCTGGGCCAGATCTCAGCCACCCAGGTCCCTGGCAGCAGAGTGCGCTGAAAGTGCAGCCCAGCACAGCCGAGAGTTCCGGGCCAGGGGTGCCTGCCACCATCCCTTTCCCTGAGCAGGCCCTGAGAGGGGAAAGGGAGGGGTGCGGAAGCTCTGCCGTAGGAGGGCCAGACGGGAGAACTGAGGACACCCATCCTAGGAAAGAGACTCGAGCACTGAGCATCTTCAAATATTTGAAAATCGTTAGTGCTCTGACTGCCGTGAATCCAAAGGGAAGCGGAGAAAACAAGCAACGATTGCCAGGAGCTATTTTGGGTTCCACGAGAACTAACAGCAAGCCAAGATCTCCCGGACTGAAACGGCTTTGCCAGGCAGGGATCTTGCTGTCCTGAGACAGCTGTCAAGCCTCCAGGGGTGCGGCAGGGATGGAACCCACAGGCCACAAAGAGATTTCAACCTTCCAGGGTGAAAATTCTGCAAAGCAGAAACTCTCCTCCATCCAAACTTCACTTTAAAAATGTATTTCCATACTTTCCTCTTTCCTTTTCCACATCCATTCTCTTCTGTCCTCTTCTAAGATCTGGGAATCCATCATCCTTCACTTCTCGGAATACAGAGGCTGCAGACCTGGGTACAGCCTGCGGAAGGCTCGAACTCTGCCTCGGCACAGCCACACACGGAGCTCCTTTAATTCCAAGTTTCTTCACCAGAACAAAACATTCATGGGGAGAGGGGGAGTCTGTTGAAAGCCACCTACCTACCTTCAGAATGGGCAAGAGAGATTACAAAGCCATGATTGCAAGCCACTGTGAACTTTAACAAAGTACCGTTTTTTATTATTACTAGAACTATTTTCCCATGCTGTTCATGTCTGCGAATTGAGGGAGGGAGGTGGAGAGTGCAAGGGCAGGTGTGCCTGAGACCACTAGGTAGACGGTGTGGGCTAAGAGCAGCTGAGGGCTGGGCCTGCTGCAGCGGCCTTCAAGAAGGAAGGAGCCCCAGACCTGCCAGCAGAGACTGCTGCCCAGACATGGACTGTCCACCCATCTCCGGCACGGCCAGGGAGTGTGCTTCCAAGTGGGAGGTGGCATTCAGCTCGCAGCTCTCAGACTGGACAAGATGCCCCTCAAGCCCATCAGCCTGGCATTGGCCACTGGCACTCACATGGCAGAGGTGGCTCAGTGACAGAAAGAGCCCTGGGAAGCAAGGCCCCCATTCTTATGGGAGCTCAGCCTGGAGCTCTGGTCCCTGTGGCTGGGGCAGCACCCTCCCCTCCCTGGGCCTACACCTGCATCTTCATCTAAGAAGTGAAATGGTTGCAATGCTTTCCTCACCACATAGGGTTGACCTATGGTCAAATGCAAGAGTGTGTGCAGAGCTTAGCCTCTGATGTGTAGTTAAGACTCAGTCATGCAAGCTATTATTAGGAGTATTAAACATCCATCACTTGGAGTCACCTTTAGCTTCAGCTGTGCAGGCCATGCCTGAGTCTCACTGCTAAACACCTCGGGGCTAATTCCAGGGTATTGTACCCCTTGAGTAAGTGTATCTTTAAAACCAACTCTAAAGTCTCCTCGTCCTGTAGAAAATCACAGACTCCCGAGCAGGCTGCCTGCAGATGGGTCAAGAAAGAGGCAGATCACAACATGAACTCCCTTCTAGCAGCCAGGCACTGTCTTCCCTGGGCACCAGACCCCAAGCCCACCTGGCAGGGACCTGAGCTCCCAGCACTAACCCAGCACATGCAGAGCTCACGGGGAGCCTCGCACCTGTCAGGGGACCAGGCCAGGTTGTGCTGTTGAGGCCAATGGCAGGTCCTCTGCCTTTGCAAGCAGGGCCAGGCAGCTGCAGCGTGCCCTGTGCTGGGCCCTGGCCCCCACTTCCTGCTTCCCCCAGCAGCATTTGCTAGAACAGAGCTGCTGGCCTAATGAGTTTTAGGATGTTTATCTCTCACACCACGGAGCATACATTCCTGAGTATGTGTTTAAATCCACACATTCCAAAGGGCAACCAGGGCTGTTTATCCAAGACTCACTCTCCTCAAACCATTGTTTCATGCCTCCCTGTTTTCCAAGCCATTTCCTATTTTCCTGCTGATATCATGAAAACATAAAATTTTTCCGCACACGCTAAGTGCCTGGAATGACAGCCAGCTGGTCTAAAGCTGGAAAGGGCCATTAGAGGATCAATGGCCCACAGGAAACAGGCGAGGAGGGCTCCTCGATGGCTGCTGTGGCTGACAATAGGCTCTGCACATCCTCCGTGACACATGCCTCCTGGGGGCCCTAAGAAACCAGCTGCTGACCCTTTCGGGCTGGGAGGAACGTGGGGAAAGGTTAAACCGGAGGATGGGAGATAATGGCCTGGCCCCATGAGCCCAGCCCTCCTGGCCAGCTCTGCAGAGCAGCCCGGGGGGCTCACATGCTGACTGCTGACCCCCTTGCTCCATCAAGGGAACTTTCACTCTGAGACAGAGCCTCTGGGTTGAGGGTGGTGCATGACTCCCTGCAGGTCTTAGTGGGTGCAGATGCTGACTGGTGGCCTTGGTGGGAGATGAGCGCCGCCATTCATCAAGCTCCCAGTGATGGTGATGTGGCTGGTCTGGGGGCGTCACAGGCTCCTCGGTTGTCCTTAGTGAAAACAGTCACTCCAGGCACAAAGCTCTGTCACCTACAAACTCACCATCATCCCATGAGGGAAGCAGAGAATTTTCCATATTACAATTTGAGAAAATGAATAGGGAAGTAAGTAACTGTGGAAATTCACAAACCAGGTCATTTATTCACTCAACAAATATCTCTTGAGCCTTGTTGATATGGTTTGGCTGTGTCCCCACCCAAATCTCATCTTGAATTCCCACATGTGTGGGAGGGTCCTGCTGGGAGGTAATTGAGTCATGGGGACAGGTGTTTCCCATGCTGTCCTCATGACAGTGAATAAGTCTCATGAGATCTGATAGTTTTAAAAAGGGGAGTGAATAAGTCTCATGAGATCTGATCATTTTAAAAAACGGAGCATAAGCTCTTTCTGTTTGCCTGCTGCCATCCATGTGAGACATGATCTGCTCCTCCTTGCCTTTCACCATGATTGTGAAGCCCTCAGCCATGTGGAACAGTAAGTCCATTAAACCTTTTTCCCGTATAGTCAGGTACGGTGGCTCATGCCTGTAATCCCAGTACCTTGGGAGGCTGAGGCGGGTGGATCGTTTGGGATCAGGAGTTCAGAGTGTGTGCAATAACGTACTAGAAGCAAGTCAAAGGAAATCAGGTCTCTGACAAGCAAGCATAAAAATTTTTTTTTAAAAAGCCGGGCGCGGTGGCTCACGCCTGTAATCCCAGCACTTTGGGAGTCCAAGGCGGGCGGATCACAAGGTCAGGAGATCGATCCCAGGGTGAAACCCCGTTTCTACTAAAAATACAAAAAATTAGCTGGGCGCGGTTGCGGGCGCCTGTAGTCCCAGCTACTCGGGAGGCTGAGGCAGGAGAATGGCGGGAACCCGGGAGGCGGAGCTTGCAGTGAGCTGAGGTCTGGCCACTGCACTCCAGCCTGGGCGACAGAGCGAGACTCCGTCTCAAAAAAAAAAAAAATAGAGAAAGGAAAACCAGGAGGCCAGACTAGCACCCCAGGGTTCAGTGAGATGCACTGGGAAGGGAAGGTCTTCTCTTTCCACTGTTTTCATCACAGAAGCAATGCTTGGTGCCCACTTGGTAAATAACTGGCATAGAGTATCACCAAGTCTGACATGTGTGTGCAAAGCCAGGGAGCCTCAGATGGGAAGCACCCCTGTGATTCAGGGACCGGATCATCAAAGGAAAGGGAAGAAAGGGGCCTCATGCTGCCCCGGGGCAGGGGCGTCCTAAGACGCCAGGACAGGGAGGTTGGCGGGACCCAGGAGAGCCTGCAGGAGTGAGCGTGAGACCCCCACACTTTGGCTGCTGCTCTCCCTGCCTCTGCTGTAAGTCAGGGTGGTCTGCAAACCAGTTACTGAGCACCCAGGGGCCTGGCAGTCCCTCGCTAGTGCCCTCCTCCGGGGAGACAGCCTCAGGCTAGTACAGGACAGACTCCCCATGTCCTGCGGTTGGCCTGGGATGGGAGGATCCAGAGTTACTGAGTGGCTTTCACTACCTTTAGCCACAACAGGAGGAACATCAGAGCACTGACCTTGGTGTTAAACTGGGGAGGCCACAGGGAGGGGAGAATAAAATGGAGGAGCCTGGGCAGTGGGCCCCTCTGAAAGGCACCAGCCTCGTCGAAGCTCTTCCAATTGCAAGGAGGAAAGCGGGAGTACACAGAGGGTTGCTGGCTTTACCCAGGTCCGCAGCGAGTTAGTACATCCGCAGAGAAGAGAGTGGGGAATCCACAGCAGGTCACGGGCTCCAGGGCTGAGGCACACCCAAGGAAGCACACCCAGAAGAGGACACAGATTGGAGGATCTGGCTGGCGGCGGCCCCTGGAGCTGAGGCTCCCGGAGGAACGTGACTGAGAGCTCTGGCAGGAAGAGCGGAAGGTGAGCACGGGCCTCATGCAGGACATGGTGAATGGGGTCAGGGACAATAGCAGCAGAGGAGCAAACAAGAAGGCCATCCCCATTGAGCAGAGCCGGGAGGGGACAGCGAGGCGAAAGTCCAGGGACAGATGGCCCTGGGGTGAAGAGAGTAAATGAGCAGAGGTGGAGGCAGTGGGCAGATCCCGGCCCTCCCGGGAAGCTGGAGATGAAGATGCCATGGGTATCATCGTGGCTGCCCCAGCTATGGGCTGTCCCTGGCCGGCACAGGGGCAGCAATGGGCAGACCATGTTCCCAGGTGACTTGGGGCAGCTAAGATCTGTGGTCGTGCGTGTGGGTGCCTGTGAAGCAGATGACGGGGAGGAGGTGGGTGGGGGAAGGGAAGGGCAGAGACACCATACACCTAAGCTGGTTGCTCAGAAATTGAGTTCTCCTCCAGGCTGGGAGGGGCATGGTGCCAGGACCATCAACCCCACCGAGGAGATGGCAGGACCAGTCTTTCTCTCCCCCGTCCCTCCCTGCTGCAGAGGAAGTGGCAGTACTGGCCATGGCAGGCCAGTGGGCCCCCCATGGAGCCCGAGTCAGACTCCCATGGCTGGTGTCCACTATGTAGGCACTCAGGACATCAGAAAACAGATTGCCATCTGCAAAGTATTGTAGAGTGTCTCCTCCTAGGCAATTGAATCTGTGAGAAGTGCCTCTAATGGACCAAAATTCATCAGGAGTTGCATCTGCATAACGGTCTTCTAGGAAAAAAATGTAAGAGGAGGATTCACCAAATAGAAGCCTCTGAAGCGAGGTGGTCTGGAGCCAGAGCAGGAAAGAGAAAACAATGGCACCAAAAGCATCCTTTTTTCACCAGTGCATCCACTCCTGACGATGACCTTACCCACGTTCCCTGGCCAGGCGTCTTCAGCATCCTTGTGAGCCATCCTGGTGGCCAGAGCCTGCGCACAGGGCGAGGGGCGCGAGCAGGCAGCCTGCAGAAAGGCTGAGCCTGCCGCCTGGGTGCTGAACCCCACATGGGATAGCAACTGCCAAGACTACGGGTATGTGCAAGGGATTCCCAGAGCTCGACCCGTGAGTACCCGTTCTGGAACAAGATCCTTCCCTGTTCTAAAGAGGCAGAGAACACGGTGGCAGCAGAGAGAAGCCAAACATGCTGCAGCCGGTGTCTGGCATGGCTGCTGCACCATTGAATTTTAACATCTGCACACTGGCAAAAGGTGAGTGCTGAAACAGCGATTTCTTGGGAAACTCAAGGTGCATTCTTTGGAAAGCCTTAATAAAGGCAGTTGAATTGTGTACTGGAAGGATGTGTAAAAGACAGGCCAGCCGAACAATTCTAAGGATGAAGAACTACACTCAGGTTATTTTGCAAGTGTCTCTAAGCTTTCGTTATAATTTTTTTTTTTAATGGCAGTGGGAAGCAGAGATGATGCACTAGGGTGGGTAGCTCAAGAAAGAGGGCCTGGAACACAGCCGCTGCCCCGATCCAAGAAACAGTGACGTTCCAAACCCAAGGGCTGGCCACAGGATGGCTTCCACAGCTCAGGTACAAGTGAAAGGGTAGGGTGCACCTGGACTTTTGCTGTGATTCCCCACATGGTCTTTTTAAATTTACTCAGTAATTCCTATCCTGATCTTGCTGCAAGTCATTTCCTCCTCTTCATCTAACTTTAAAAAGGTAAAACTTTGAGGTGGGTGGATTACTTGAGGTTAGGAGTTTGAGACCAGCCTGGTTGGTGAAAGCACAAACTACTAAACGTATAAAAAATTAGCTGGGCATGGTGGCACATGCCTGTAGTCCCAGCTACATGGGAGGCTGAGGCAGGAGAACCACTTGAACCTGGGAGGCAAAGGCTGCAGTGAGCTGAGATCGCGCCATTGCTCTCCAGGCTGGGCAACAGAATGAGACTCTGTCTCCAAAAAAAAAAAAAATGGTAAAACTTAACCGGTCTCTCAAGGGCCCGTCTGAACAAGGCCCCTCCCATGCGACCTCCATCCCCTCTCCCAACACTATTCAACCTGATGAGTTCATTATATCATCTCAGGCCTCTTAAAGCATGTTTGCATCTTAGGAAACATATAGAATTATTTTGTGTGCATATGTGCTGCATAAATGACGCCAGGTTATGTGGGTTTATTCTACAACGTGCTTCTTTCCTCAGTTAAAAACTAACTTGAGGGTTCAGCCATGTCCATGAATCTAGTTTGTTCATACATGTTTCAACTTATAACTGGCCATATTTTAAAATAGTTTGGGATGTAATGCACCTATACTTGTGATGGTGTTGATGGCAGCAGTGAGCCATCTGGAGTGGCTGCTGTCGTCACACAGGCTGCAGCAGGGAGGCACGAGCGGTGGTGGCAGGAGTGGCTGTAGGAGCAGCAGTGGTGGTGGTGAGGCCCCTGTGCCCCATGTCTCTGAGGCAGCCAACTGCACCACCCCTACCCTTGCATGGCAGGGCGGGACCCACTCCCAGGCCCAGAGTCTCAGCCACAGCCTCAACCTCACTCCCTGAGGCGGATCTGGGCCCAGGGTGGTGCCACACTCCACGCAGCCAGTGGGAGCCAGGAACAGGCAGGATCTTCACCCTCTCAGGTGTGGCTGCAACTGCCCAAGGTGTGGCTATGGACCCAGGCATCTCTGCACTCTCAGGGAGCCTGAGAAGGCCCCTGTTTTGCCCCCACAGGCTCAGAAGTGTCTGGTTCCACTACCTGGCCTCTTCCTGCTGTCAACACCTGCTCCAATCATGGAGCCAAGTTGAGACTGAGCCTGGGCACTGTCACAGCCCAGCTAGGTGTGTGCATGCTTGGGGCAGCACTGACACACCAGCCCCCTGCCACCTTGGCCCCCTCTGGACTTTGGGCACCAATGAACATGGGAGGGAGGCTGACAGTGTGCTGGGGGCAGCTCAGAACTGACCTGCAGGCACCCCTTGGCACAAACAGCCTGGGCACCATGAATGGTGGCAGAAGGCAGACAGGCTCCTGGGCAGAAGGGCCAGTCCCATGAACTGGAATGAGAACTTGTGGTGCCTTTTCTGGCCCACCATTGGCCACCCACAGACCAATCAGCACTCACTTCCTCCCCTCTGAGGCTCGTAAAAGCCCCAGACTCAACCAGAGTCAAGATGACGGGATAACTAGTTGTAGAGAGGAGCCGCCCACCCCAGCATCTCCTCTCTGCTGGGAGCTGGACACTCATCAGGATGACCTGCCTAGCAGAGGGGAGCTACCCTCTCTGCTGAGAGCTGAAGAGATGATGGATGACCAGTTGCAGAGAGGAGCTGCTCTGTCTGCTGAGAGCTGGACACTCCTCAGGACACCCTGGCTACAAAGAGGAGCTGCCCACTGCAGGTCTCCTCTGAGCTGTTCTATTGCTCAATAAAGCTCCTCTTTATCCTGCTCATCCCCCACTTTTCCGTATACCTCATTCTTCCTGGAAGCAGGACAGGAGGGCTAAAGGAGATATAACACAAACAGGGCTAAAACAGGGCTAAAACATGCCCTTTGCCTACCACACTGTGGGTGACAAGAGAGAGGGAAGACAGAAGGAGTGAAGAGCTGTAGCCCTTCAGATATCTAAGACCTAGAAGTGCCCTGAGTCAGGGCTGTGACATCTTCTTTAGGGCTCTGCAGTTCCTGGCATCTCCAAGCTTCTGGGTGCCACACCATGTTCGCCGGTATCAGCCATGGAAGCTGCTTATGGTGCACCTGGTCCAGCCATTGCCTCGTAGGGAGTCAGCATGCCTGACTGTCCAATGGCAGGACCTCACACTTGCTCACACACCCCTTATTGCTCCATGCCTGGTTCACCCTTAGCAGGTGTGAGATTCAGGCTGGTAGTGGGAGCTGAATGCAGCCTGCCAAGCCAAGTGGGCAGAATGAGCCCAATGGGCCAGAGCAAATTTCAGGCAAAGGCACCAGCGGCCACGGAGGTTTCCAGCTGGCAAAGTGACACCCAAGGCATCCCATAACAGTGTGAGGCACAGATGTCACACAGGACATTGAGATGACACCGGAATCTCCCCAGACCCCCACCCCAGGCTCACACCCTAGGCTGCTCCCCAAGAGGTAACCACTCCCAGAATGTTGGGGTCTAATCCCTTCCTTTTTTTGCTTTTATGGATTTATACCATAAGCCTTGTCCTTAAACAATCTATTGTTTCATTTGGGCTGGTCTCAGTGGTAACTTATAAAAAGATCCCATGCTCTCTGAGGCCTCCTGCATCTTGCCTTCTTTATGTGGCATCATGCTGAGTCTCCTGGGGATGTTCATGCCATGACACAACTGCCGAGCCCTGATTGCCTCTGTTGACTGACATCCCGTCATGCACACATCGTAGTGTGTTGTATACAATGTGCACAGTGTATTGCTCCTCTCTCCTGTGGAGGGGCATTTGGGTTTTCTTTGTTTTGTTGTTTTTAATAAACAATGCTATTGGGAACATTTTCATATAGGACCCCTGGAACACTTATCTGAGAGTTTCTATAGACTGGAGAGCTGGGAGTTGACTTGGAAGGGTACTGTCCATTTTCAAGATAATGCCATGTAACTTTCCAAAAGGATTGTCCCACATTTTGTCTGTCCACTCCTCTAACGATGAGCATTTTCCGTACCATCAGCCATGCTGTGACGAATGGCATTGTCCTCCTGGTGGTGTGTGAGAGCTTCTGGCAATATTCCTTGAAATGGAATTGCTGGGTCAGTGTATGTGAGTTCAAAATTTGAATAGGTATCTCCAAGCAACCTTTGTCCATATGCCCCATTGGCTGTGTCTAAAAGAATCAGGTACTCAAATGTCTTCCTATCCTAATATCTTCCCATCTCATATTGTAACAATTTCATTTCTACAATCAGTTGAAAGTGTCGTGTAATCATTGTTTTACTTTGCACCTCTCTGATTGCCAATGACGGTGAGCTCCTGTCTGTGTGTTTATTGGCCATTCATATTTCTTCTTCTGCAGTTTGCTACTAAGATCTTTGCCCATTTTCTGCTGGGCTGTTTGTCTCTTGGGCATGTGCAGGATCCCTTTATATGTTTTGGATCACTCATCTTTGCCTGCATAGCAATGACATTTTATCCAGTTTGTTCATATTTTTAGCTTAGTTTTTGATATCTTAATGTCATGCAAAATATAAATTTTATATAACCAATGTTATCAGTATGTTTATTGTAGGAATTTTGCTTTGAAGTCTTTTAAACGCCACCTTCTATATGTAAATGTGAAAAATATTGTATCTTATACTTAAATAATCTTAGAGTTCCATTTTTAAATATTTCATTTTTCAATACATATATCTGGAATTTATTTATGTCTATGGTGTGAGGTAGAAATAGAATGTTTCCCACATGGTGCCAGTTTTCCCAGCACTTTCTATTGAATGGCCTGTCCTTTCCTTACTGGTCTGGAAGGTTACTTATGTATGGACCCAGGTCACACATACAAACAGCCTTTTTCTGGAGCTTCTGCTTGTTCCACTGATACAGGTGTCGATGTCCACACTATGATTCAATGTTGTAAATACCAACCTTGTTCTTTCATATTTGGTAGAGTAAATTTTTAAAAACAAAACTCTTTGCTTTTCTATTTTAAGTTGCTTGAAATGTATGCTTGCATATGAATTATGGATCACTTTGTCAAGTTCTACAAAAAATCAAAATTAATGAATTTTAATTGACATATAACTGTACATTCTTATGGGATACAATTTGATGTTTTGATACACATCTGTGTTGTATAATGATAATGATTCAATCAGGGTACCTAGTGTATCCAGCATCTCATGCATTTATCATTCCTTGGTGGTGAGAACATTCAAAAGCCTCCCTTCCAGGTGTTTTGTAATATACAATAACTTACTGTTAACCACCACCACCTGTCTGTGCACAAGCACATCGTAATTTATTCCTCCTAACTGTAACTTCGTACCTGTTGACCAGCCTTTCCCCATTTCCCTCTCTTGTCTCCACCCTAGTCTCTGGCAACCATGTTCTACTCCCTACTTGTGTGGTAGCAACTTTTCTATTTGTTTTCGATTTCACATATGAGTGAGATCTTGCGGTATCTGTCTTTCTTTGTCTGGCTTATTTCACTTAACATGATGCCCTCCAGGTTCATTCATGTTATTGCAAATGACTGGATTTCCTTCTTTCTTATGGCTGAATAGTACTCCATTGCATGGAAGTCCCACATTTTATTTATCCTTTCATTCATTGTTGAGCACTTAAGTTGATTCCATATCTTGGCTATTTTAAGTAGTGCTGCGATCATCATGGGAGTGCAGATATCTCTTTGACATACTGATTTCATTTCCTTTGGATATATACCCAGTAGTGGAATTATGGGATCATATAGTAGTACTATGTTTAATTTATTGAGGAACCATCATACTGTTTTCCGTAACAGTTTTACTAGTTTACAATCCCACCAACAATGTGTAAGAGTTTCCTTTTCTCCACATCCTTGCCAACACTTGTTTTCTTTTGTTTTTTCGACAGGAGCCATTCTAACTGGAGTGAGTGGTATCTTACAGTGGTTTTGATTTGCATTTCCCTGACGATTACTGATGTTGAGTATTTTCCATATATCTGTTGGCTATTTGGATATTTTGTCCATTTTTAATTTTTTTTCTGGTTAATTGTATTAAATTCCTCATACATTCTAGATATTAACCCCTTCTCAGATAAATAGACTGCAAATATTTTCTCTCATTCTGCAGGTTGTCACTTCACTCTTAATAGTTTTCACTCTGTGCAAGGTATTTTTAGTTTGATGTAGTCCCACTTGTCTATTTTGATTTTTCTTCTATTCTTATGAGCTTTTATTTAAAAAGTCCTTGCCCAACCCAATGTTGCAAAGTGTTTCCCCTGTTTTTTTTTTCTAGTAGTCTCACAGCTTCAGGTTTTCTAAATTTAAGTTTTTAATCCATTTTGAGTTGATTTTTTATATGGTGAGAGGTAGGGATTTAGCCTCATTCTTTTGCATGTTGACATACAATTTTCCCAGCACTGTTTATTAAAATGATTATCTCTTCCTCAATGTGAGTTCTTGTCACCTTTGCCAAAAATCAATTGGCTGTAGGCGTGTGAATTTATTTCTGATCACTCTATTCTGTTCTGGTCTATGTGTCTGTTTTTATGCCAGTACCATGCTGTTTTAGTTGCTACAGCTTCGTAGTAAATTTCGAAGTCAGGTAGTGTGATGCCTTCAGCTTTGTTCTTTTTGTTCAGGATTGCTTTGGCTATTCAGTGTCTTTTTTTGTTCTATATTAATTTTAGGGTTTTTTTTTCTATTTCTGTGAAGAATGACATTGGTATTTTGAAAGGAATTGCATTAAATCTGTAGATTGCTTTAAACAATATAGCCATTTAAAAATATTCTTTCGGGAGGCCGAGACGGGTGGATCACGAGGTCAGGAGATCAAGACCATCCTGGCTAGTACGGTGAAACCCCGTCTCTACTAAAAATACAAAAACTAGCCGGGCGAGGTGGCGGGCGCCTGTAGTCCCAGCTACTTGGGAGGCTGAGGCAGGAGAATGGCGGAAACCCGGGAGGCGGAGCTTGCAGTGAGCTGAGATCTGGCCACTGCACTCCAGTCTGGGCGACAGAGCGAGACTCCGCCTCAAAAAAAAAAAAAAAAATTCTTTCAATTTATGAATGGAGAATGTTTTTCCATTTATTTGTGTCCCATTCAATTTCTTTCATCAAAGTATTATAGTTTTCAGTGTAGAGATCTTTCACATCCTTGGTTTAGTTTATTCCCAGGTATCTTAATTTTTGTAGCTATTCCAAATGGAATTGTTTTTTCTTCAGTTACTTTTCAGATAGGTCACTATTAGTAGAAATACTACAGATTTTTGTATGTTGATTTTATATCCTGCAAATTTACTGAATATTTAAAATTAAGTCTAACAGGTTTTTGGTGTTTCTTAGGGGTTTCTAGACATAAGATTGTATTTTATGCAAATAGGAACAATTTAACTTTCTCCTTTTTGACGTGGATGCCTTTTATTTCTTTTTCTTGCCAAATTGCTCTGGCTAAGGCTTCTAGTACTATCGTGAATAGAATTGGTGAAAGTGAGCATCCTTGTCTTGCTCCTGATATTATTTTCCTTATTCATTCTGATGTTAGCTGTGGATTTGTCATAAATGGCCTTTATCATGTTGAGGGATGTACCTTCTATACCAAATTTGTTGAGAGAAGAAATGTTAAATTTAGTCAAATGCTTTTTCTGTCTCAATTGAAATTGTCTTATGATTTTTGTCTTTCTTTCTGTTAATGTGGTATATCACATTTATCAACTCGTGTGTTAAGCCATCTTTGTATCCCTAAGATGAAATGTGCTCTACCATAGTGAATGATTCTTTTAATGTGCTGTTTGATTCAATTTGCTAGTATGTTGTTGATAATCTTTGCATCTATGTTCATCAGAGATATTGGCCTGTAGTTTTCTTTGTTGTTGTTGTTTTTGCATCCTTGTCTGGTTTTAAAATTAAGGTAATGGTGTCCTCACAAAATGGGTTTGTACATATTCCCTCCTCTTTGGTTTTCTGGAATAGTTTGAGGAGAATTTGTGTTATTATTCTTTAAAAGCTTGGCATAATTCAGCAGTGAAGCCATCAGGTCCTGGACTTTACTTTAAAGCAAGGCTTGTTATTACTTATTTAATTTCCTCACTCATTATCAGTCTACTCTGATTTTCTACTTTTTTATAATTCAATCTTTGTAGCTTGTATGTGATTAGAAATTTATCTATCTCTTCTGAGTTGTCAAATTTGTTGACCCAGCCTGGGTAATATAGCAAGACCCTATCTCTACAAAAAATAAAAAGGTTGCAGGTTGTGGTGGTGCAATCCTGTAGTCCCAGCTACTTGGGAGACTGAGGGAGGAGGATCATTTGAGCCTAGGAGTTCAAGGTTACAGTGAGCTATGGTCCAGCTCATGCCACTGCACTCCAGCCTGGTGACAGAGCTAAAAGAAATTGTTAGTGTAGTTACGCATAATCATTTTTTATCACACTTTGTATCTCTGTGGTGTCAAGTATAATGTCTCTTTTTTAATCTCTGGTTTTATTTATTTGAGTCTTCTCTTTTATTTTCTTAATCTAGAAAAAGCCTTGTCAATTTTTTTATTCTTTCAAATATCCAACTCTTCGTTTTATTGATCTTAACAATTTTTTAAACCGCTTTCATTTATTTCTACTCTGAACTTTATTATTTCTGTCCTTCTACAAATTTGGGGTTAGTTTGTTCTTATTTTTCTAGTTTCTTGAAGTATATCATTAGGTTGTTTATTAGAAATCTTTCTTCTTTTTTTTTTTTTTTTGAGACGGAGTCTCGCTCTGTCGCCCAGGCGGGCGTGCAGTGGCCGGATCTCAGCTCACTGCAAGCTCCGCCTCCCGGGTTTACACCATTCTCCTGCCTCAGCCTCCTTAGTAGCTGGGACTACAAGCGCCTGCCACCTCGCCCTGCTAGTTTTTTGTATTTTTTAGTAGAGATGGGGTTTCACCGAGTTAGCCAGGATGGTCTTGATCTCCTGACCTCGTGATCCGCCCGTCTTGGCCTCCCAAAGTGCTGGGATTACAGGCTTGAGCCACCGCGCCTGGCCCTTTTTTTAAAATATAGTAATTTATTGCTACAAACTTTCCTCTTAGAACTACTTTACTGTGTCCCATAGGTTTTTGATATGATGTGCTTCCATTTTCATTTGCCTCAAGGAAATTTTTAATATCTCTTTTAATTTATTCATTGACCCATTGTTTGCTTAGGAGTATGTTGATTAGTTTCTATATATTTCTAAAGCTTCCAAAGTTTTTCTTATTGTTAATTTAGTTTTATACCATTGTGGTCAGAAAAGATACTTGATAAGATCTCTGTATTCTTAAATTTCTTAACTAGCTTTGTAGCCTAATGTGATCGATCCAGCAGAATGTTCCATGTGCAGTTGAGAAGAATGTGTATTCTGTAGCTGTCAGGTGGAATGTTTTTTAAATATTTGTGAGGTACATTTGATCTATGGTTCAGTTTCAGTCCAATGTTTCTTTGTTGACTTTTTTGTCTAGATAATATATCCATTGTTGAAAGTAGGTGCTGACATACCCTACTATTGCTTATATGTATCTGTGTGCTCTGGTGTTGGGTACATATATAATTATAATTTTTATATCTTCTTGATGAATTGATCCCTGTGTATCAAATAGGGATCCCTATCATTATCTAATGATCTACTTGTTTCCTTGTACAGTTTTTGACTTAAAATTTATTTTATCTGATATACGTATGGCTACCCTTACTTGCTTTTGGGTTCTGTTTGCACGAAAATTTTTTTTCACATTCCTTTATTCTCAGTCTGTTTGTCTTTAACAATGAGATGAGTCTCTTGTAGGCAGCATATAGTTGGGTCTTTTTTGTTGTTAATTTTGGCTACTCTGTATATTTTAATTACATAATTTAATCCATTTACATTCAAAGGTATTATTGATAGATAAGAACTTATTTCTGCCATTCTGTTAACATTTCTCTGGTTGTTTTGTTGATCCTTTGTTCCTTTCTTCCTCTCTGGTTGTTTACCTTTGTGGTTTGATGGTTTTCTGGGGTACTAAGCTTTGTTCCCCTTCTCTTTCTCATTTAAGTGTCTGCTGTAATTTCTTTCTTTGTGGTTATCATGGGGCTGACATAAAGGGTCTTGTAGTTATAATATGTTATTTTAAGCTGACAGCAACTAAACTTTGGTTGCATGAAAATATTCTAGACTTTTCCCTCTTTCCAAAAAATCTGTATTAACGCTGCCTTAATTTACTTTTGTATATATTGTGTGTTCCTTATCCATTAATTGTAGCTGATGCTATTTTGACTTGAAAACTTCCTAATAGACCAAGAGGGAAATAACAGATAGGAAGCAGGACTAGATTGCAGCTCCCACTCAGACAGAACAGCATGTGGAGACTCTCACTGTGAACTTTTGCTCCAGAACTAGTGCAGGAATATACCAGGAAAGCCAGGAGAATCCACAGACCCTCTGAAGGAAGTGGATTGCTCCTGTAGGGCCTGGGAGACAGCCCAAATACTGTGAGTGCCCAAGCTGTGGAAGTGGGACAGGGGGATTGTCCACGCCAGAACACACACCCTCACTGGGGAACCTGAAGATCTAGATCATGGGAGAAGGATTTGACCTTACCTGGAGTTGAGTCAGTTTAGAGAGCTGAGCCTCTACCAAGGGGTAGAGGAAGCAGTGGTAAGAGCCCTGTGGGCTCTCTGGGTCCCCAGCAAAGCCATTTCTGACTTGTCTCAGGGGAGTTTTCGGGTAGGGCTGCCAAAGAAACTGGGAAAAGACCACAGGGAGAAAGAAACCTCCAGCTGAACTTTATAACAATTCCAACCAAACCTGAAGTCTCCTGGCCATAACTTGGACGAAGGCATAAATCCGGTGTGCAGACTCGACAGGTGGGGAGGCACAAAAGACCTGCTTGCTTTCTAAGCGGAGAGGCTAGTAGCCTGGGGCAAGTTCTCAGCCGTGTTCACCCACTACCTGGAAACAAAGTTGGTGCTGTTGGAGGGGTGGGCACAGTGGAAGTGAGACTGGCTTTTTGGGCTGTGTGGGAGCTGGGTGAGGCCTATAACTGCCAGCTTCCCCCCACTTCCCTGAAAACCCACATGACACAGCAGCAGCCGTAATGCTCCTGGGAACATAACTCCATTGACCTGGGAACCACACCCCCATCCCCCACAGCAGCCTCAGAAAGCCCTACCCAAGAAGAGTCTGAGCTCAGACATTCCTAATTCTGCCCCCACCTGAATGTCCTTCCCTACCCACTCTGGTAGCTGAAGACAAAAGGCATATTCTCTTGGGAGTTCTAGGGCTTGTCCACTGCCTGATCCTCCCCTATACTACCACAGCTGATGCTCTTTTGAAAGTGCCACCTCCTGGCAGGAAACCAACCAGCACAAAACTAGTGCATTAAAGAATCAAAACTAAGGAACTCCCACAGAGTCCATTTCACTCCCCTGCCACCTCTACTGGAGCAGGCTCAGGTATCCATGGCTGAGAGATACAAAGATGGTTCAACTCCCCTGCCACCTCTACTGGAGCAGGCTCAGGTATCCATGGCTGAGAGATACAAGATGGTTCAACTCCCCTGCCACCTCTACTGGAGCAGGCTCAGGTATCCATGGCTGAGAGATACAAAGATGGTTCAACTCCCCTGCCACCTCTACTGGAGCAGGCTCAGGTATCCATGGCTGAGAGATACAAAGATGGTTCAACTCCCCTGCCACCTCTACTGGAGCAGGCTCAGGTATCCATGGCTGAGAGATACAAAGATGGTTCAACTCCCCTGCCACCTCTACTGGAGCAGGCTCAGGTATCCATGGCTGAGAGATACAAAGATGGTTCAACTCCCCTGCCACCTCTACTGGAGCAGGCTCAGGTATCCATGGCTGAGAGATACAAAGATGGTTCAACTCCCCTGCCACCTCTACTGGAGCAGGCTCAGGTATCCATGGCTGAGAGATACAAAGATGGTTCAACTCCCCTGCCACCTCTACTGGAGCAGGCTCAGGTATCCATGGCTGAGAGATACAAAGATGGTTCAACTCCCCTGCCACCTCTACTGGAGCAGGCTCAGGTATCCATGGCTGAGAGATACAAAGATGGTTCAACTCCCCTGCCACCTCTACTGGAGCAGGCTCAGGTATCCATGGCTGAGAGATACAAAGATGGTTCAACTCCCCTGCCACCTCTACTGGAGCAGGCTCAGGTATCCATGGCTGAGAGATACAAAGATGGTTCAACTCCCCTGCCACCTCTACTGGAGCAGGCTCAGGTATCCATGGCTGAGAGATACAAAGATGGTTCAACTCCCCTGCCACCTCTACTGGAGCAGGCTCAGGTATCCATGGCTGAGAGATACAAAGATGGTTCAACTCCCCTGCCACCTCTACTGGAGCAGGCTCAGGTATCCATGGCTGAGAGATACAAAGATGGTTCAACTCCCCTGCCACCTCTACTGGAGCAGGCTCAGGTATCCATGGCTGAGAGATACAAAGATGGTTCAACCCCTGCCACCTCTACTGGAGCAGGCTCAGGTATCCATGGCTGAGAGATACAAAGATGGTTCAACTCCCCTGCCACCTCTACTGGAGCAGGCTCAGGTATCCATGGCTGAGAGATACAAAGATGGTTCAACTCCCCTGCCACCTCTACTGGAGCAGGCTCAGGTATCCATGGCTGAGAGATACAAAGATGGTTCAACTCCCCTGCCACCTCTACTGGAGCAGGCTCAGGTATCCATGGCTGAGAGATACAAAGATGGTTCAACTCCCCTGCCACCTCTACTGGAGCAGGCTCAGGTATCCATGGCTGAGAGATACAAAGATGGTTCAACTCCCCTGCCACCTCTACTGGAGCAGGCTCAGGTATCCATGGCTGAGAGATACAAAGATGGTTCAACTCCCCTGCCACCTCTACTGGAGCAGGCTCAGGTATCCATGGCTGAGAGATACAAAGATGGTTCAACTCCCCTGCCACCTCTACTGGAGCAGGCTCAGGTATCCATGGCTGAGAGATACAAAGATGGTTCAACTCCCCTGCCACCTCTACTGGAGCAGGCTCAGGTATCCATGGCTGAGAGATACAAAGATGTTCAACTCCCCTGCCACCTCTACTGGAGCAGGCTCAGGTATCCATGGCTGAGAGATACAAAGATGGTTCAACTCCCCTGCCACCTCTACTGGAGCAGGCTCAGGTATCCATGGCTGAGAGATACAAAGATGGTTCAACTCCCCTGCCACCTCTACTGGAGCAGGCTCAGGTATCCATGGCTGAGAGATACAAAGATGGTTCAACTCCCCTGCCACCTCTACTGGAGCAGGCTCAGGTATCCATGGCTGAGAGATACAAAGATGGTTCAACTCCCCTGCCACCTCTACTGGAGCAGGCTCAGGTATCCATGGCTGAGAGATACAAAGATGGTTCAACTCCCCTGCCACCTCTACTGGAGCAGGCTCAGGTATCCATGGCTGAGAGATACAAAGATGGTTCAACTCCCCTGCCACCTCTACTGGAGCAGGCTCAGGTATCCATGGCTGAGAGATACAAAGATGGTTCAACTCCCCTGCCACCTCTACTGGAGCAGGCTCAGGTATCCATGGCTGAGAGATACAAAGATGGTTCAACTCCCCTGCCACCTCTACTGGAGCAGGCTCAGGTATCCATGGCTGAGAGATACAAAGATGGTTCAACTCCCCTGCCACCTCTACTGGAGCAGGCTCAGGTATCCATGGCTGAGAGATACAAAGATGGTTCAACTCCCCTGCCACCTCTACTGGAGCAGGCTCAGGTATCCATGGCTGAGAGATACAAAGATGGTTCAACTCCCCTGCCACCTCTACTGGAGCAGGCTCAGGTATCCATGGCTGAGAGATACAAAGATGGTTCAACTCCCCTGCCACCTCTACTGGAGCAGGCTCAGGTATCCATGGCTGAGAGATACAAAGATGGTTCAACTCCCCTGCCACCTCTACTGGAGCAGGCTCAGGTATCCATGGCTGAGAGATACAAAGATGGTTCAACTCCCCTGCCACCTCTACTGGAGCAGGCTCAGGTATCCATGGCTGAGAGACAAAGATGGTTCAACTCCCCTGCCACCTCTACTGGAGCAGGCTCAGGTATCCATGGCTGAGAGATACAAAGATGGTTCAACTCCCCTGCCACCTCTACTGGAGCAGGCTCAGGTATCCATGGCTGAGAGATACAAAGATGGTTCAACTCCCCTGCCACCTCTACTGGAGCAGGCTCAGGTATCCATGGCTGAGAGATACAAAGATGGTTCAACTCCCCTGCCACCTCTACTGGAGCAGGCTCAGGTATCCATGGCTGAGAGATACAAAGATGGTTCAACTCCCCTGCCACCTCTACTGGAGCAGGCTCAGGTATCCATGGCTGAGAGATACAAAGATGGTTCAACTCCCCTGCCACCTCTACTGGAGCAGGCTCAGGTATCCATGGCTGAGAGATACAAAGATGGTTCAACTCCCCTGCCACCTCTACTGGAGCAGGCTCAGGTATCCATGGCTGAGAGATACAAAGATGGTTCAACTCCCCTGCCACCTCTACTGGAGCAGGCTCAGGTATCCATGGCTGAGAGATACAAAGATGGTTCAACTCCCCTGCCACCTCTACTGGAGCAGGCTCAGGTATCCATGGCTGAGAGATACAAAGATGGTTCAACTCCCCTGCCACCTCTACTGGAGCAGGCTCAGGTATCCATGGCTGAGAGATACAAAGATGGTTCAACTCCCCTGCCACCTCTACTGGAGCAGGCTCAGGTATCCATGGCTGAGAGATACAAAGATGGTTCAACTCCCCTGCCACCTCTACTGGAGCAGGCTCAGGTATCCATGGCTGAGAGATACAAAGATGGTTCAACTCCCCTGCCACCTCTACTGGAGCAGGCTCAGGTATCCATGGCTGAGAGATACAAAGATGGTTCAACTCCCCTGCCACCTCTACTGGAGCAGGCTCAGGTATCCATGGCTGAGAGATACAAAGATGGTTCAACTCCCCTGCCACCTCTACTGGAGCAGGCTCAGGTATCCATGGCTGAGAGATACAAAGATGGTTCAACTCCCCTGCCACCTCTACTGGAGCAGGCTCAGGTATCCATGGCTGAGAGATACAAAGATGGTTCAACTCCCCTGCCACCTCTACTGGAGCAGGCTCAGGTATCCATGGCTGAGAGATACAAAGATGGTTCAACTCCCCTGCCACCTCTACTGGAGCAGGCTCAGGTATCCATGGCTGAGAGATACAAAGATGGTTCAACTCCCCTGCCACCTCTACTGGAGCAGGCTCAGGTATCCATGGCTGAGAGATACAAAGATGGTTCAACTCCCCTGCCACCTCTACTGGAGCAGGCTCAGGTATCCATGGCTGAGAGATACAAAGATGGTTCAACTCCCCTGCCACCTCTACTGGAGCAGGCTCAGGTATCCATGGCTGAGAGATACAAAGATGGTTCAACTCCCCTGCCACCTCTACTGGAGCAGGCTCAGGTATCCATGGCTGAGAGATACAAAGATGGTTCATATCACAGGACACTGTGTAGACAACCCCCAGAACCAGGCTGGAGCCTGGTGGTCCTGTGGGGTGGCTAGATCCAGGAGAGAGATAATAATCACTACACCTTGGCTCTCAGGAAGCCACATCCGTAGGAAAAAGGGGAAGAGCACTACATCAAGGGAACACCCTATGGGACAAAAGAATCTGAACGGCAGCCTTGAGCTCCAGATCTTCCCTGTGACGTAGCCTATCCAAATGAGAAGGAACCAGAAAAACAATTCTGATAATGTGATAAAACAAGATTCTTTAACACTCCCCCAAAAAATCACACTAGCTTACCAGCAATAGATCCAAACCAAGAAGAAATCCCTGATTTACCCGAAAAAGAATTCAGATAGTTGATTATTAAGCAAATGAGGAGACACCAGAGAAAGGTGAAGTCCAATTTAAGGGGGGAAAAAAAGATACAAGAAATGAGGGGAGAAATAGTCAGAGAAATAGACAGCAAAAATAAAAAACAATCACAACTTCAGAAAATAAAGGACACACTTAGAGAAATGCAAAACGCTCTGCAAAGCCTCAGCAATCGAATCGAACAAGCAGAAGAAAGAACTTCAGAGCTCAAATACAAGGTTTTAAAATTCACCCAATCCAACAAGGATAAAGAAAAAAGAATTTAAAAAATGAACAAAGCCTTGAAGAAGTTTAGGACTACGTTAAATGACCAAACCCAAGAATAATTGGTGTTCCTGAGGAAAAAGAGAAATCTAAAGGTTTGGAAAACATATTTGGAGAAGTAATCAAGGAAAACTTCCCCAGTCTTGCTGGAGACCAAGACATCCAAATACAAGAAGCTCAAGAAACACGTGGGGGATTCATCACAAAAACATCATTGCCTAGGCACATGGTCGTCAGATCATCTATAGTCGAGATGAAGGAAAGAATCTTAAGAGCTGTGAGGCAAAACCACCAGGTAACCTATAAAGGAAAACCTATCAGGTTAACTGCAGATTTATCAGCAGAAACCCTATAAGCTATAAGGGATTGGGGCCTTATCTTCAACCTCCTTAAACAAAACTATTATCAGCCAAGAATTTTGTAGCCAGTGAAACTAAGCTTCGTACATGAAGGAAAGATACGGTCTTTTTCAGATGAACAAATGCTGAGAGAATTTGTCCCTAACAAGCCAGCACTACAAGAACTGCTAAAAGGAGCTCTAAATCTTGAATCAAATCCTGGAAACACATGAAGATGGAACCTCTTTAAAGCGTGACTCTCACAGGACATATAAAATACAGAAAACAAATACACAAACAAAAACCTAAGCTTTACAGGCAACAAATAGCACTATGAATGGAATAATACATCTCAATACTAATGTTGAACGTAAACGGCCTAAATGCACCAGAATCTACAAGAATTCAAACAAATTAGAAAAAAAAACATCAAAAATGGGCTAAGAACATGAATAGACAATTCTCAAAAGGATATATACAAATGGCCAACAAACATATGAAAAAATGCTCAACATCACTAATGATCAGAAAAATGCAAATCAAAACCACAATGTGATACCACCTTACTCCTGCAAGAATGGCCATAATAAAAAAAAATAACAGATGTTGGTGTGAATGTAGTGAAAAGAGAACACTTCTACACTGCTGGCTGGAATGTAAACAACTACTATGGAAAACAAAGTGGAGATTCCCTAAAGAACTAAAAGTAGAACTACCATTTGATCCAGCAATTCCACTACTATCTACCTAGAAGAAAAGAAGTCATTATACGAAAAAGATACATGCACATGCATGTTTATAGCAGCACAATTTGCAATTGCAAAAATGTGAAATCAGCCCAAATGCCCATCAATCAATGAGCGGATAAAGAAACTGTGGTGGTATATATATACACAATGGAATACTACTCAGCCATAAAAAGAAATAAACTAATGACATTTGCAGCAACTTGATAGGATTGGAGACTATTATTCTTTTTTTTTTTTTTTTTTTTTTTTTTTGAGACAGAGTTTCACTCTTGTTGCCCAGGCTGGAGTGCAATGGTACGATCTCAACTCACTGCAACTTTTACCTCCTAGGTTCAAGCAATTCTCCTGCCTCAGCCTCCCAAGTAGTGAGGATTACAGGCATGCACCACCACACCTGGCTAATTTTGTATTTTCAGTAGAGATGGGGTTTCACCATATTGGCCAGGTTGGTCTCGAACTCCTGACCTCAGTTTGATCCATCACTTTGGCCTTCCAAATGCTGGGATTACAGGCACAAGCCACCACACCCAGCCCAGGAGACTACTATTCTAAGTGAAGTAACTCAAGAACAGAAACTCAAGCATCATATGTTCTCACTCATAAGTGGGAGCTAAACTATGAGGATGCAAAGGCATAAGAATGATACAGTGGACTTTAGGGACTAAGGGGAAAAAGATGGGAAGGGGGTGAGGGATACATGACTACAAATTTGGTTCACTGTATCACTCAGGTGATAGGTGCACCACAATCTCACAAATCACCACTAAAGAACTTACTCACATAAGTAAACACCATCTGTTCCCCAAAAAAACTATGGAAATAAAAAATTTTTTTTAAAAACTTGATACTAGAAGACTGATAGACTTACATAGCACCATTATAGCACTGGGGTATTCTGAGTATGATTATGAATGCACTTATAACAGTGAGTTATATGCTTTCATGTTTTTTTCATAATGGTAAGTATCATCCTTTTGTTTCCAGTTGTAGCACTGTCTTAAGCATTTCTTGTCAGACCAGTCTAGTGGTAATAAATTATCTCAGCTTTTGCTTGTCTAAAAAGATCTTTATATCTCCTGCATTTCTAAAGGATAGCTTTGCTGGATATAGTATTTTTTGTCTGACAAATTTTTTTTTTCTTTCAGCCCTTTGAATATCTCATTCTCTCCTACTCTGAAAGGTTTCTGATGAGAAATCTCTTGATAATCTCAAGAGAATTCCCTTATATGTGACTTGATGCTTTTCTCGTTGCTTTTGGAATTCTCTGTCTTTAACTTTAGAGAGTTTGATTATAATGTGCCTCTGAGAGGTCACTTTGGGCTGAATCTAGTTCAGGACTGTGGAACTTTCTGAATCTGGATGTCCATTTCTCTCCTGATATGTGAGAAGTTTTTAGCTATTATTTTGTTAAATAAATTTCCTGTACCTTTCTTCATTCTTTTTCTCTGACATTCTTATATCATAAATATGTGTTTGCTTCATTGTTGTTTCGTAAGTGCTGTAGGCTTTCTTCCTTCTTTTTGGTTCTTACGTATTTTTGTCCCCTCTGACTGGGTTTTTTCAAATGCCCTGTTTTCCAGTTTTGAAATTATTTTGTCTGCTTGGTCTGGTCTGTTGTTGAAAATCCCAATTGTATTTTTAATTTCATGTATTGAATTATTCAGCTTCGAGATTTCTATATGGTTATTTTTATGTTATCTGTCTTTTGATTGAATTTCTCATTCCAATCATGAAATTGTAAAAACTATTTTATTAATTTGTCTGTATTCCCTTGTAGCTCACTGAGTTTCCTTAAGATCATTACCTTACATTCTTTTTAAGCATTCACAAATGTCCTTATCTTTGGAGTCTGTTACTGGAGATTTATTGTGTTCCTTTGCAGGTGTCCTATTTTCTTGCCTTTTCATGTTTCTACATTGATATTTGTGCATCTAGTGGAATAGCCACTTTTTCCAGTTTTATGGAGTAGGTTTCATAGGGAAAGACGTTTTCCTATAGATACGTGTTGGCTTTGGTTCCGGGTGGACTCAGTAGTATAGTCTCCATATAGTTTCTTCATATCTTATAGTAATCTTCATCATCAAGGTCTGTGATTGCCTCAGTGGCATAGGCTATGGCAGTTTGTGATGGTAGTGGTGTGATTTTGCTGGGGGAGGGAGTGCTGAGCTGGTTGTTGGGCTGGGCACATACGGATATGGAGGGCCAAAAAGCTGTCCATTGGGTTCTCTGGAAGAGAGAAAAAGTGACTGCCACCAGCTGACTTAAATACCAGACTCAGGCATGCATGGGCATGGCTGGCCCGGCAACTATGTATGTACTGTCTCTTTACGGAAACAGGGCTGCTGGCGGACTGGATACTGGGCCAGGTACATGTGGATGCAGTAGGGTTCGGTGGCTTTACAGCAATCTACCCAGCAGGGCAAGCTCACTGCAGGACTGGCTGTTGATCTATGCAGAGACATGCATAAGCTCAGAGGGCTGACTGGCTATGCATTTCAGGTGCGTGTAGGTGAAGTGACCAGCCAGCTGTTGGATGGCTGCCCTGCTGTGCAGGCCCACCTGTTCCCTGGTGGGAGGGGATGGTGTGCCACATGGGTTCAGATGCTAGGTGGAGTCTCAGTTGTTCTGTCTGCGCTAGGCTCTGGGCAGTTGGGGTCAAGGTGCTGCAGGCACCTGTGTGAACATGGTAGAATGAAGGCAGGGCCTGAAGGATGGATATAGTTGGTTGCTACTCACCCCCAGGACAGGGCATACCCTATTAGTGGGTTCAGTTTCAAGATGGTGTTGAGTTGCAGCAGCTTAGGTGACAGGGTTGGGGGCACTCAGTGCAGGCTCCTACTCAGGTAATGTAACTGTAAAAAGTCCCAGCTACTCTCCAAACCAGATTTGGGGCCTGTGAGGACTGGGGCCCTTCCCGTAGCAAGGACTGCTGGTGTTTGTGAAAGCAATGGGGACTGCTGTGGATCTCTGTTTCTCATAAGAAGAAATCTGCCCTGACTCTGAGCCAGTTCCAGGTTGGGGACACAGTGTAGCAGAAGCAGGATGCCTTGCTCTCATCTCTACGGTGCTATCCTGGACTTCCGTGCTCCACAGGTTGCTCCACGCCCCTGGTGCTCTCCAGTGCGCCTCCTCAGTCACGCCGGTTGACATACAGTTGCTTATTTGTTGTGTTGGTACTTTTTGTGTGTGTCGTGGGGCAGGGGATGCTGCAGGTAAGTCTGATCAGCCATCTTGTTGACATCCTCTGAAAACTCTCTTTTTTTCTATTACATTTTTGGGATTTTGATTAGATTTGCATTGATTTTATAAGTTAATGTGGGGTGAATTGATACGTTTATGACAAGGAGTCTTTCCCTCCTGACATGGCATCTTTCTCGATTTTTTCTCGTCCTCTTGTCTGTCATAAAAACTGTATGACTTTCTCCACAAAACAATTCTCAGGCATGTTTCTAAGGACATATTTTTGTAGGGATTTGGAACACAATCTGCTTTTGTATTATAATTTTTTAATTGATGTCTACTGGTGCATAGGCAAGATTTGGATTTTCACAGAGAGCTCATGTCAGCTGCACCGCTGAACTCTGATTAATTTCTTATTTGTCAAACCATCAGCACAAACACTTTTGAAAAATAAAATCTGATTGGGAATCTCAGTAGCAAAATGAATAAAAGTGTCAAGCAGGCCTCTCATACTGCCTTACTTCTTCACCATCCGGCTGAGAAACAGGCCATTCCTTGCTGGCCCAGCTCCTTCCAGTTCAGTGTGATGATGAGAATCCTGCAGCCTCCTCCCCTGATCAGGCAGAGCCTGGCTCCACCTGGTGAGAGCCTGGGACCTCGGCACCCACAGATCAGAGGCCCTCCTGCTCCAGTCTACCAGCACACAGGGGAGGGAAGGGAGACCCAGGGAAGCCACGTGCCTTCCCCATGTTGCCCAGCAGTTAAAAGGGGTGCTGGGACTACCCAGGGACTTTGGCTTCCAGGCATGACACAACCTTGCCTTCCGGGCTGGTCTCACTTACAGGCATCCCGTGTAAACCAAGAACATTCTGTTCAGAAAAAGTTATTTTTTCTTTTTTTCCTACTTTTTCGGTCCTGAAAATTAATGTGGTCTCTTTTCTGATTTTTACCATGGGCTCTCCTTCATCTAAGAATCAAACCAGAGCTAGATTCCCAGCTGTCTATCAGTCTAGTCTGACTTTTCCCTTGAAGAAAAGAGATCTTTTTGCACAAGTTGCTCTTTGATCCTATGATAATTTTACCATTTTCAGGACTACGTGTCCCCTGTTCTGAACAGGCTCTGGGTGGCAAAAGGGATCTTAGGTTCCCTTGACAACCTAAGCCCATACTGATCCCACTGAGTTTGATGTAAACGACATTGGTACCTGAGCAGCATTTCCTGCTGTGTTAGGCTCACAGCTGGCTCTGTTTCCCTTGCCTTAAAAAGGAAATTGGCAAAGGAAGTACACGGCTTTATCCCAGTGTCCACGAGAAACGTTTCCTTCCAGTCTTCCACTGCCCTAGTGTTCTGTCACCAGACCTGAGGCCATTTCTCCATCTCCTCCTGCTGTTTGGCCTGTGAGCCGGGATCTCCAAGGTGCAGATGCATCCAGTATTAGAGAAGCCAGGCACGTGTGTGCACACACCTAGCACAGGTACCCACGATGCTAGGCATGGCCCTTGCACTGACCCACATTGGTACAGGTCTGCATTTATCTCTGCAGTGTTCCAGGAGAGCAGGGTGAGTCCCACACTCATTTCTGACCCCAGAGCCTTAAAGCTCATCTGCAACATCAAACTCCTCTGAATGTCCACCTATGTGTAGCCCCTCCCTTTGCTCTGTCTCTGCGGGAGAACCCAGGCTCCCATGAGGGCGGCTGAGCCTGCTTTTTCCCCCTCGGCACACCCAGAACTGAACCCTGAGCCTCGCTTCTGGGTGGACTCAGGAACGTTCACAGTAATGGAGTGTGCAGCACCAACATCAGCATGACCCACCTACTGGGCCTCAGCAGAGGGACCATGACAGTTGCAGTGTCTCCGACTCTCACAAAAGATGGTTTTACAAAAATGCTGACGGAGGTTAGGTCAAAGAGCCAGACTTAGCTCACAGGGGATAGGCAACAAGGACAGGAACGGATCCCTGGGTCTACAGCTCACCCAGGAGATGATGCCTGGAGGGAGTGAGGCAACCTGACCCCACGTCTTACCAGCTCCTGTCAGTGTGGCATGGGTGGGAGGCACCTGCTCCTTCTGCTCCAACTGCCTGGGACACACGGTGGCCTTGTGCTTCAGGGTCTTTGCATGTTAGAGTCCTGGGACTGATGTAACACAGTTCCATAAACTGGATGTCTCACATAATAGAAATGTACTGCCTCGCAGCTCTGGAGGCAGAAGTCCAAGATCAAGGTGTCAGCAGGGTTGGTTCCTTCTGAGGCTGTCAGGAAGACTCTGTTACTGGCCTCTCTCCTAGGTTCTGGCAGCTTGCTGGTCCCTTTTGGCATTCCTGGCTTATAAACACACCACCCAGAATTCTGCCTTCATCTTTACATGGCATTCACCCTGTGTGTGTATCTCTGTGTCCAAATTTTTCTCTCCATAAGGTCATTAGTCATATTAGATTAGGGACCACCCTAATGACCTTATCTTAACTTTGTGAAAACTGTCAGAATCCAAATGGAGTCACTTGTGTCAAGCCCTGACAAATGGACCTGGGCGGGACATGAAGGGAGGGTTCTCATGCACATATGCTTGAAGAGAAGAGCTATCAAAAATACTCTGCAAAAAACACAGCCTTGCACAAAGGCCACAGCAACCACACAGAGAAAAGTCTTCTGCAAGGACATCTGGCCAGCAACTGCCTGTCCACTCTTGTTATTGATCCTTGGAGCCAAGGCTAATTGTTTCAAAACAATTGGGTAATCCTCCTCATTTCTCCTCTTAAAACTCTTGTGTTACTTTTCCTCCCTGAAAATGCCCACCATGTTCCTATTGCAAAACTTACTCCTGAATAAACATCATTTTCGTTTAGAGACCCTCTCTGTCTGCTATTTAGGCTGACAACTGGATCACCTACAAAGATCCTATTTCAAAAAAAAAGGTCATAGTCACAGATACCAGAGATCAGGGCACATAAATTTTGGGGGAAGGGACACAATTTAATCCACAACAGTCTGTCAAATGGAGATGGCATGAGCCGGCAGGGCTGTTTGAGATCATAGGTATCATTCCATCCTAGTGCTGACAGCTGGGTGGACACAGACTCAGTCTCCACAGGGCTGACTCCTCCAACAACTGGCCCTATCTGCCAGGAGGTTGTGTGACCTGGACTCTGGCCTGCAATTCTCGAGCACCCTCCCTGTGGCTTCAGGAATCCAGGAGCCTCTGACTGGTCCCAGCCCTGACTGGCTGGATTTCCTGCATCTCTGAAGTTAGAGGACTCCCTGACACTCTGTGGTCAGCTCCAGTTTTCATGTTCAGGACCTTGTGGTTAAGGAGGAAAAAGGAAAGTCCAGCTTCCTCAGCTTCTCCATTCAGGTACCATGTTGTTGATGTACTATGAGATGTTGGTTTAGTCCAGTGACTGCATGAGGACTGAGCGGTCTCACTTTAGGTCCTCACTACTCCCTAGCTGATCCTATGGCCTCCGAGATCCAGGATCACTGGCAAGTGAAGTGGAGCCAAGGTTCGTGCCTGAGTGGGAAGGGCTCCAGGCAAGGAGGGAGAGCCCTATGGTGGCTTCAGCTGGGAGCCCAGCGAAGAGCTCCATGGCCTCGAACAAGTGAAGCTTCCTGCTTGCAGGGGCCATGGAGGTGGACGGGGCAAGACAAGGACGTTAACTGGGAGGTTTGCACTGTGCAGCATGGGCCATGGGGGTGGATAGGGGCAAGACAAGGACGTTAACTGGGAGGTTTGCACTGTGCAGCATGGGCCATGGAGGTGGACAGGGGCAAGACAAGGACACTAACTGGGAGGTTTGCACTGTGCAGCATGGGCCAAGGAGGTGGACAGGGGCAAGGCAAAGACGCTAACTGGGAGGTTTGCACTGTGCAGCATGGGCAGGGCAGCTGCTGAAAAGAGTGGCAGGGGCCAGTTGTAAATCACATGTCTAACATTCACCCATCATGTTCCAGAGAAGGATGGAATACTAGAGAGAGGAACTGACTTTCTGGGGCATGAAGCCAGGTAATGCTAGGGCCCAACCAGAAGCAGGTCTACCATGAGTCTCATGGCACATGGAGGCCAGCACGCCCTCGTCTTAGTAGCTGGTCAAAGGCATCACCTCCAGGGGGCTTCACTTGTGAAGGGCCTCGCCTCCAGGGACATCATCTCCAGCAGGGAGATACCTTCGGGGACCTCAACTCTGATGGGAGACATCATCTCCAAGGGAACATCATCTCCAAGGAACATCACCTGCAGTAGACATCAACTCCAGTAGACATCACCTCCAGGGGGAATCATCTCCAAGGAATATCACTTCTAAGACTTCAACTTGAGGGGGAGATTACCACCAGGGACGTCAACTCTGAGGGGGTGTCACCTCTAGGGGTGATCATCTCCAAGGAACATCACTTCCAGGAACATCAACTCCAAGGGGACATCATCTCCAGGGGACATCACCTCCAGTGGGGAATCATCTCCAAGGAACATCACCTCCAGTGGCCATCACCTCCAGGAGGGACATTCCCTCTAAGGAACATCGCCTCCAGGGGGCATCACCTCCAGAGGGAATCATCTCCAAGGAACATCACCTCCAGTGGACATCACCTCCAGAGGGGACATTCTGCCTAAGGAACATCACCTCCAGTGGCCATCTCCTCCAGGGGGCACATTCCCTCTAAGGAACATCACCTCCAGGGGCATTACCTCCAGGGGGAATCATCTGTAAGGAACATCATTTTCAAGGACATCATCTCCAAGGGGACATCATCTCCAAGGAACATTACCTCTAATGGACATCACCTCCAGGGTGACATCACCTTTAAGGAACATCATCTCCGGGAGGCATCACCTCCAGGGGGAATCATCTCTAAGGAACATCACCTCCAGGGGACATTCCCTCTAAGGAATATCGCCTCCAGGGGGCATCATCTCCAGGGGGAATCATCTCTAAGGAACATCACTTGCAGGAACATCAACTCCAGGGTGACATCACCTTCAGGGACATCAACTCTGAGGGGGCATCACCTCCAGGGGGACATCACCTCCATGGAACATCACTTCCATGGACATCAAGTTCAGGGAAAGTCATTTCCAGGGACATCAACCCTGGGGGAGCCGTCACTTCCAGGGGACATCAACTCCAACACGTTATCACCTACAAGGAGCATCACCTCCAGGGGATATTAACTCTGAGAGATAGGGGCATCACCTCTAGGGGATATCAACTCTGAGAGATGGGGGCATCACCTCCAGGAGTCATCACCTCCTGGAACATCACCTCCAGGTCATTAACTTGGGTGGCAGGGAGTCATCACCTCCAAGGGTCTTGCTAGGGGCATTCCACCTAACAGACCAGATGCTGCAGTCCTCTGCAACATTTGGGCAAAATCTTCCTTTTCCTTCAAATGTCAGTAACTTTCTTATATTTTTATTTTTCTTATAAGTATATTCTTTCTCACAATAAAATTGTACTGTTGTTCCTGACCCTGAACACTGCTCCTTTCGTATCCTTTGAAAGTTCTGTCCTCTCTGTAAGAAATTTATATGCAGAGTTGGGTGGATGGGAAGAGGATGAACAGGTTCTTTGGCCTTTCACAGGTGGTTCTGTTTTGTTCCTTCTCCATCTCTTCCCCAGACATCCTCCGTATGTCCCAGCGCCTCCTCCCATTGCATCTCCCTGGCACTTTTCTTGTTCTCTGAGTCCTTTCATTTCCCCATCTGTTTCCTCTGCCTTGCAACTCCCCCTCTAATCTCAGTTGACAAGCCTCTTTCAGCATCAGCAGCAAGAGTGGTGAACGCGCCTTTGTTTGCCTTTCTTGAATCCTACTCGTGGAGACATCTGGACACAGCTGGGGAGAATAAATGATGGATGCCCTTGTCAGTGCTGATAGGGAGACAATTAAGGAGGGGAGTAATGAACGTAATTCTTTTGTCTCCCCATCAAAACTGGCTTCATGTAAACCTGCACGGCGTGGTATGCCTCAGACTGACCTAAGAAAGGAAAGTCAGGATAAACCCTGTGGAAAGGAAGCGTCCTTCCTTGACTGTCCCTGCACCCACTGCCCTTGGAGGTGCCTCCTTGCATCATGTCTCGGGATGGGAATTAATGCTGAGGTTTAGAATACACATCTACATGATGACCCACCTGAAGTGACCACAATCAGAGCAAGTACAGTCTACTGAAGTATGCACTGTGTGCTCAAGCACTCCAATGTGGAAGGGATTAGTTAGGTATGTAGTTAGGTTTCGATGTTGGAGAAGAGAGAATAGACACAGAAATTGTTCCAAAAGGAGAATGAGTGCATTGCTGATGGTGCCGGTGGCTTTTTGCCTCCCAACAGTTGTTCCCCAACTTCATTTCTTCTTCCCTCCTAGAGATGGCCCACTGGGTCAGGAAGTAGGAAGAGATCCCATATACTTAGGGAGAGTACATTGTTCTGCTTATTTCAGTTGATACATTATAATGCTTTTTAGCCGATCTTGCAAAATCTTAATCCCCTTTATCAGATACTCATTCTCCAGACTTCGTTGTACAAGGGTTGGGCCTATAACATTGACATCCCTATGCCAAAAAAGATGTAAGCAGAGAACTGCAGGAAGACTTCTGGCAACGATCTTTTCCTCCTAATAAAAAGGATGGATGCGAGGGGAGAGATCCCCAGTGCTGCTCTTCTCCCTTCGTTTGGACATGGAATGGAGACATGATTCCTGGACCAGTGTGATGTGGGCATAAGGCTGAGAGTTTCCATAGCAGGGAGATAAAAAGAGACAGAATCTGATGGCATTACCGAGCTGAAAGAATAATCCTGAGACTACTTAACTTTGGAATTCTTGTCAACATAATGATAAATATCCTGATGATTCAAATCATGTCAGTGGATTTTCTGTTCCTTGAGGTCGTAAAGATCCGAACTGATGTGTCATTTATAAAATAATTTTCTAAACATCAAGTAAGTACTACCACTGACACAGAGAGGTGCCATCAAAGATCTAGTGGGGAGCTGGAACTCCATCTGGCAATACTAAGGCAACCTCTCCATTTTCCCTGCAAAAGAAGCATCACAGAAAGTCAGCTAAGACAGAAGATTTAAATCAAAGTTTCTTGAGCATAATGCAAAAAAAGTATGAATTTTCATTGAAAATCACTTCCCATAACAAGACCCAGGAAAAGCTAAAACTGAATGATAAAAGAAAATCAAAATATGCCGACAGTGAGATGACAGGTCTAAGAGTTATCTGACAAAGATTTTTAAAGAAGCCATTATGAATATATTCAACAAACAATTACAAGTATGCTTGAAATAAATTTAAAAATAGTTTTGGCAAACAAAATATGAAGTCCCAGCAATAAAATGTAAGATTCAAAGGCTGGGTGCGGTGGTTCACACTAGTAATCCAGCACTTTGAGAGGCTGTGGCAGGTGAATCGCTTGAGCTCAGGAGTTCGAAGCCAGCCCGGACAACATGACGAAACCTTACCTCTACAAAAAATACAAAAATTAGCCGAATATGGTGGCGCATGCCTGTAGTTCCAGCTACCTCGGGGGCTGAGGCAGGAGGATCACTTGAACCTCGGAAGTCAAACCTGCAGTGAGCTGAGATCATGCCACTGCACTCTAGCCTGGGTGACAAAGCAAGACCATGTCCAAAAAAAAAAATCAAAGAATAACCAAATGAATCTTTTAGAGCTTAAAAATATGCAATAACTAAAATGTTACAAAAATAAGTAGATAAGCCCAACAGAAAATTGGAGGGGACAAGAAGGGAAAATAAATGAACTGGAAGATAGCACAATAGTAATTACCTAATCTGAACAACAGGAAAAAAATTAACTAAAAAAAAAATAGTAGACCCTCAGGGACCTATGAGACTATAACTAAAGATCTAACACTGGGGTCACTGGAGTCCCCAGAAAGACAAGATGAAGATGGTGGGACTAAAAAAGGTGCTTGAAGAAATAGTGCCCCAAACTTTCCTAACTTAGCAAAAGATATAACTACAGAGTCGAGAGGCTGAAATCATGCCAAAAAGAATGAACTCAAAATAATCTAAACAAAGACACATCATAGTCAAACTTATAAACTCAAGACAAAGAAAAAAATGTGAAAGTTTATAGACAGAAAAAAAGTATTGCCTACAGGAGAAAACAATTCAAGTGAATTTATCATCAAAAACCATGGGGACCAAAAAATAAAAAACAACAACAGAGTGGCAAAACATTTTTATACTGAAAGAACAGAACTCCCAATCTAGAGTCCTATATTTGGTAAAAGTAACCTTCAGAGATGAAAGGGAAATCAAGACATTACAGAGGAAGAGCAAACGAGAATGTATCGCCAGCAGATGCAGTCTAAAAGAATGACTAAACAAAACTTTCTAAACGGAAATGAAAACATAAAAGAAGGAAATTTGGAGATCAGGAATGAAAAAAGAATAGACAAGCGAAATCAAAAATTGGAGTAAATACATCAGACTTTCCTTTTCTTCTTGAGTTTTCTAAATTGTGTTTGGCAATTTGAGAAAAAAATCTAATTCTCTGATATGGTTCTAAATGTATACAGACAGAGTACTTAAGACAACTACATTGTAAGTGAAAGCGGATAAAGTGATGTAGAGGGAGATAAGGCTTCTATATTTTCCAGTATGACACCAGTAGATTGTTACAATGACACCAGTAGATTGTGACATTATGTATATATAACGTAATGCCCAAAGCATCCTTTAAAAAAGCTATACAAAAATTTACACTCAAAAACACTATAGATAAATCAAAAATTAATACTAAAAATGTTTAAGTAACCCATGGAAATACAATAAAAAGACAACAGAGAAGCAAATCAGGACAGATAACAAAAATGGAAATCATAGCCTTCACATATCAATTATTGCAGTAAATGTAAATGGTCTCAAAAATTAATTAAGAGACAGAGCTTGAAAGTTAAAAAGCTATGACCCAACTATAAGTTGACTGTAAAAATTTACATTAATATGGAAAAGTTAAAAATAAAATATTAAACACCATGTATCATCTAAACATTAATTAAAGGTAAGGAGGAGTGACTACATAAATATTAAAGTGGGCTTTATAGCAAAGAAATTTCAAAAGACAGAGAGGGACATTAAATAATGATAAAAGGTCAACTGCTCAAGAAAACAGCAATTCCAAATGTGTGTGCACCAAAAACAAGGCTATACCATACATTAAACAAAAACTGATAGAATTGAAAGAAGAAATAGACAAACTCTCAATTAGAGTTGGGGACTTTAAAACCTTTCTCTCTAGTATTGATAGATAAATGAGACAAAAAGTCAGCAAGAATATGGAAGAACTCAAAACGCATTAATCAGTAAGATATCATTGATACTTACAGAACTCTCCACTCAATCACAACAGAATATACTTTCAAGTGTCCAAGGAACACATAGTAAGAATAGACCATATCCTGTACCATAAAACAAATCCCACCAAAAGTAAGAGAATTGATCATGCAGAATGTGTTCTCCCGCCACAGTGGTGTCAAACTCAAGATCAGTAACACAAAGATAACAGGAAATTCTCCAAACAGTTGAAAACTAAACAGCACCCTCAAAAATAGTTCATAGGTCAAAAAGGGAGTCTCAAAGGATTTTTTTAAAAAATGTTTTTTTAAAAAAGCTGAAAATACAGCATATCAAAATGTTTGTGACAGAGTTAAAGCCATGCAAGAGGGAAATTTATAGCACTGAATACATACATTAGAAAAGAAGCAAAGTATCCAATTAAAAATCTAACCTCCTCGCTCAGGAACCTATAAAAGAGGAGAGCAAACTAAACTCAAAAAAGGAGAAGAAAGAAAAAGGAGAAGAAAAAAAATAATGAAGAACTGAATTCAGTAAAATTGAAAACAGGAAAGCAGTAGAGAAAATCAAAGAGGTGTTTGGAAAGATAAAAAATATGACAAACCTCTAGAAAGACTGACTATAATGTACAGAATAATGCCACCTCCAATGATACTACATCTTAATTCTCAACACCTGTGAATACACTAGTTTACATGGAGAAGAGGAATTAAGTTTGCAGATGGAATTAAGGTTCCCAACAGATGACCTTAAATGAAGGAGATTATCTGGGAATACTCAGGTGGGCCCAATGCAGTCACAAGCGTCCTCACAACTGAAAGAGTTAATTGGAAGAAACAACCAGTGAAGTGGCATTGTGAGAAAGACCTAGCCTAAGGTTGCTGGTTTGGAAGAGAGGGGAAGGGCAGCAGCATCCAAGCAATATGGGTGACCTCTAGAAGCTAGAAAAGTCAAGGCAACAGATTCCCCCAGAACATCTAAAAAGGAGTGCATCCTGCTGACACCTTGATCTTAGCCCGGTGAGATGCATGTTCAGTTTCTGACTTACATAACTGTAATATCACAAATGTGTGGGGTTTCTTAAAGTCACTAAGTTTGTGGTCCCTTGCCATAGTAGAAAACAGAAAATATATTCTGCAATTGTACATGCAATAGAAAAAAAGTATATAGAAAGTATTATCAGCTGGTAACTTCAATCCACACAAAGGTATAAAAAAATGGTGACTATTGGGAAATTTAGAAATTTTTCTTAAATATTTTTATAATGCAATTGACAATTGAAATAATAATAGTAATATACTGTGGGGTTTATAACATAGGTAGAAGTAAAACAAAGGATGATGATAGCACAGAAGATGAGACAGAAATGGAAACATTTTGTAAGGATCTTACAATATGCATAAAATTGTATGATACTATCTGAAGGTAGAATGCGACCATTTAAACACAGTTTATTTAAACCCTAGATCAACTACTAAACAACCAATTAACTCAAATGAAGGCAAAAAAAAAAAAAAGAGAGAGAGAGGAAAAGGAAAAAAAGATAAACAAAGGATATAAAGTGCAACAGTCACATAACACAATACTTTGCAAATAGTATGCCTCAACAAGCTCTTGTTTGCTTTTTGTGTTTGTTTGTTTTTACCAGGTTTATCTATATCCACAGGTGTTGTATATCCCAGAGGATACCGTGGGGTTGGTAGGAGAAAGTATTCTAGGTCGTATTTACCATGAATTAATCCACAGTGATTTCAACCTGTCTCTCTCCCTTGCTAATAACTGGGGGGGGGGGGGGGGTTGTTTTTTCTGAGATCATGAACATTTTCTTAATAACCTTTATATGCCAGGCAAAGAGAAAAGGCTCAATAAATATTGATTGGATATGAAACAAATATGGGGAGGAGAAAGAGAAATCAAGGGAGAAGAAATACACCTTAGAAATAAATTTTGCTTTGAAAAAATGTATCAAAGATGGTAAGTAAAGAGGAAAATAAAATCCTATTAGCTTTTAAGTAAAAAGAATTCATGGCCGGGCGTGGTGACCCATGCCTGTAATCCCAGCACTTTGGGAGGCCGAGGTGTGTGGATCACCTGAGGTCAGGAGTTCGAGACCAGCCTTACCAATAAGATGAAACCCATCCCTACTAAAAACACAAAAATTAGCCAGGAGTGGCGGCATGAGCCTGTAATCCCAGCTACTTGGGAGTCTGACACTGGAGAATCACTCGAACCCAGGAGGCAGAGGTTGCAGTGAGCCAAGATTGTGCTTTTGCACTCCAGCCTAGGCAACAAGAGCGAAACTCCATCTCAAAAACAAAAGACAAACAAACAAAGAGTTCACTCAACAGCAAATGAAAGAAACTGGAGAATTGGAGAGAGGTTTTGCAAAGCACCTCAGACCTGAGCCAGCTCCTTGGTGGCCTAGCTGAGCCTCTGTCCTGCTGCCCCTGGGCTGGAGGGCTGCTCTTGTCACACACACTGAGATAAGTAACCTCGGCCCCAGAGGTGCCTGGGGGGAGCAGTACTCCTGCGCCAAGCGCAGAGGAGGAGCAATAGGACTGGAGACCATGTCCTCACTCTGCTCCCGGAGGCTGGCACCCAGGGCGACCAGCAAGTACTGCAGCCATGGAGGGTGGGGGGAGCTCAGAGGAAGAGGCCTGAGGGGCAGGCCGACTTCAAGAAGATGGAGACCCAGAGCGCTTTGAGGATGTCTCCAGGGTCACCTGGGGAAGAACCAAGACTCCCCTGTGGTCTCCTGCCTCTTAGTCAAGTGATCTTCCCTGGGTTCTCCAATATTCATAAGTTGAAACCCAACCACAAGGTGATGGTGTCGGGATGGGAGGCCTCAGGGAGGTGGTGAGGTCAGGCTGGAGCCCTCCTGTTGTACTGGACCCTGGAGAGCCGCCTTACTCTTCTCGCCATGCGGGAGTGCGGTAAAGATGGCATCACAGCCCAAGTCCCAGAGTCCGACTAAGCTGGCACTGTGATCCTGGACTTCCAGTCTCCAGGGCTGATAAATGAAAGCCTGGTGTTTTCAGCTCCTCTGAGGTCCGTTGTCATGGCGGCCGGGGCTGACCGGGACCTCTAGCCCCGGCACGCAGCCTTACCCAGGACACCAGTCACTCCGATGGAGAATCCTGGACACACAGCCTTACCCGGGACACCTGTCACTCCGATGGAGAACCCTGGACACCCAGCCTTACCCGGGACGCCTGTCACTCCAGTGGGGAATCCTGGACACCCAGCCTTACCCGGGACGTCTGTCACTCCAGTGGGGAATCCTGGACACCCAGCCTTACCTAGGACGCCTGTCACTCCGATGGAGAATCCTGGACGCGCAGCCTTACCCGGGACACCTGTCACTCCAGTGGAGAATCCTGGACGCACAGCCTTACCCGGGACGCCTGTCACGCCAGTGGAGAATCCTGGACGCACAGCCTACCCGGGACGCCTGTCACTCCAGTGGAGAATCCTGGATGCGCAGCCTTACCCGGGACACCTGTCACTCCGATGCAGAATCCTGGATGTGCAGCCTTACCCGGGACACCTGTCACTCCGATGCAGAATCCTGGATGTGCAGCCTTACCCGGGACGCCTGTCACTCCGATGGAGAATCCTAGAGTCGCATCCGTCTCTCTTATCTCTGATCTAATCCGCCCAGAGATCCTGATGCCCCACCTTCAAATACACCCCGAATGCCGCCGCCTCACCCTCGCTGCGCTTACCTGAGGCTAACCTGGAGGGATGACTTGGCCCAACCAGCCTCTGCTTCCTGCTCATCACTCCCAGGGCGCAGCCCTGAGCCCCAGGAGCAGCCTCGCCCTCAACCACGCAGGCCCCAGGCCTGGCTGCCACGGAACCCCGCTCAACTCTTACGGGGGCCACCCCGAGGTCTTGAACTAAGCAGAGCCTCTTCCTTCCCCCTCCCGGCCCATCACTCAGCTCAGCCTCCAGCAAACTCACCCTCAGCACCTGCTCACCTGGGGCTCCTACCCCTCGCGGGCTCCACGCACGTCCACCCCTCACTAGGGATCCGAGCGCCGGGAAGACGGCCGGGCATTCAGGAGCACTCAGTGCCCGCCGGCTGTGCACGCACAGTCCGGCACCCGGCTCGGAGGGCACTTCCCGGAGTTCAGCTGGACTCGGGCAGGGAGGGAGAAACTCGCCATCCTCAATCCATCCCTCCCTCCTTCCTCTGTCTCGCTCCTCGTGGGATCCCTGTGCGCGTCCCGTGAGCCTCGGTGGCAACAGGGACATTTCCTGTTTAAAATAAAAGTAAAGGTTTGAAACCCACTCTCCTTTTATGAATCCAGAACACGAGGGAGCCCTTGCACCCCTGACACACAAACATCACACACATGACACAGATAACACACACACACCACACACATCACACACCACACAGATACACACACACCATGTGCAGATACACACCACACACACCCACCACAGACATCACACAGATACACACCACACACACCCACCACACACATCACACCACACACCACACACACCCACCACACATCGCACACATCACACAGGTACAGATTCACACCACACACACACCACACACATCACACACACCACACATCACACAGAGATACGTACCACACACACATCACACATACATACCACATACACACCACACAGATACACACAGATACCACACACACCACACACACCACACATCACACAGATACACACCACACACACCACACATACACACCACACAGATACACACCACACACATCACACATATACACATCACACACAGATACACACACACACACACACACATCACACACACCACACACCACACACATCACACATATACACATCACACACATGACACAGATAACACACACACACCACACAGATACACACCACACACACATCACACCTACATATCACACATATATCCACACATACACCTACATGCATTACACACACCACACACATCACACATACATACCACATACACACCACACAGATACACACAGATACCACACACACCACACACACCACACATACACATCAAACACACCACAGATACACAGATACACACCACACACATCACACATATACACATCACACACATTACACATACACACCACACACATCACACACCACACCACACGTGTCACACATTACACATACACATCACACAGATATGCCACACACATAACACAGATGCACACCACACACATCACACACACCACACATCACACACCACACAGATACCACACACAGATACACACCACATGCATCATGCCTACACACCACAACACACCACACAGATACACACCACACACACCACACACCACACACACACACACCTACACACCACATACACACACCTGCATACATCACACACACATACACACCAACACATCACACCTACACATCACACACAGATACACACACATGCATCATGCCTACACACCACAAACACACCACACAGATACCACACACAGATACACACATACACACCACACACCTACACACCACATACACACACCTGCATACATCACACACACATACACACCAAACACATCACACCTACACATCACACACAGATACACACCACATGCATCATGCCTACACACCACAAACACACCACACAGATACCACACACAGATACACAACACACACATCACACCTACACACCACATACACACACCTGCATACATCACACACACATACACACCAAACACATCACACCTACACATCACACACAGATACACACCACATGCATCATGCCTACACACCACATATACACCACACAGATACCACACACAGATACAAACACACACATCACACCTACACACCACATACACACACCACATAGATATACACAGATACCACACATAGATATGCACCACACACATCACACCTACACACCACACCCACCACACACAAATACGACACCCACCACACAAATCACACATATCACACACACACCACATGCATTACACAGACCACATAGATACACACCATACACAGACACACACCACACACATCACACCTACACACCACACACACCATGCACAGATACACACCACACATATCACACATACAGACTACACAATCACACACACCACACACATCACACATACACACCACATACACATATCACCACACAGATACACACCACACAGATACACACCACACACCTCACACAGATAAATTCAGATACACACCACACAGAAGATACACATCACACAGAAACAAACCCACCATACACATCACACACAACACACAGATACACACCATACACACATCACACATACACACATTACACAACTACATACATCACATACACCATACAGATACAAATCCACCACACACCACATTACACATACACACCACATACAGACACCTGCATACATCATATGCACCTACATACATCATATGCACAACACAGATACACACACACACCCACCACACACATCACACATACTCACCAGATACACACATCACGCATACACACATAACACACCTACATACATCACACACATCACACATACACACCCAACACACATCACAATAAACAACCAACACACACCACACATACCCACAAGATACACACATCACACATACACACCACATGACACACCTACACACATCACACACATCACACATACCCACCACACACATCACACATAAACCAACACACACCACCAATACCCACCACACACACATACACTTCTACATACATCATACGCACCACACATATATGCATCCACCACACACATCACATATACACACAACATACACACATACACCTACATATATCACACACATCACAGATACACATCCACCACACTCATCACATATACACATCACATACACAAATACACCTACATACATCACACAGATACACACCCCCACACACATCACACATACCACATACACACACACCTACATACATACATACGCACCACACATATACACAGACATCACACACCCACCACACACATCACACATAAACATCACACACCACACATACACACGACACATACACCTACATACATCATACACATCACAGATACACACCCACACCACACATATAAACACCTACCACACACATTACACATACACATCCACCACACACATCACACATACACAACCAATACACACACCACTCATACATACCACATACCCATCACTTACACTACACATACATACCAAATACACCATACATACCACATACACACACTTCTACATACATCATATGCTCCACACATATACACACCCACCACACATCACACATACACATCCACCATATACATCACACATACACATCACATACACACATCACACATACATGCATACACCCACATATATCACATACATCACACAGATACCCACCACACACATAACACACACAACCCTCCGCCCACATCACACATATACACCACATACATACATCTACATACATCACATACATCACACATCACACAGATACACACCCAACACACACATCACACATACATACATACACCCACATACATATGTGCCACACATATACACACACATCACACATACACATACCACATCACACATATACACCACATACACACACACCACACATATACATACACACCACACACATCGCATATACCACATACACCACATACACATCTATACAAACATACCACACATATACACACCACATACATTATACACACCATCACACATACACACCCACCACACACATCACACATACACACCCTCCACCCACATCACACATATACACCACATACAACATACACCTACATACATCACATACATCACACATCACACAGATACACACCTAACACACACACATACATACACACATACACCCACACACATATGTACCACACATATACACACACATCACACACACACACCACACATATACACACACCACACACATCACATATACCACATACACCACATACACATCTACACAAACATACCACACATATACACACCACATACATTATACACACCATCACACATACACATCCACCACACACATCACACATACACACCCTCCACCCACATCACACATATACACCACATACAACATACACCTACATACATCACATACATCACACATCACACAGATACACACCTAACACACACACACATACATACACACATACACCCACACACATATGTACCACACATATACACACACATCACACACACACACCACACATATACACACACCACACACATCACATATACCACATACACCACATACACATCTACACAAACATACCACACATACACACCACACATACACATCACATACACACATCACACACACCACACATACACACACACCTACATACATCACATACACACATCACACATACATACATACACCACATACATATGTGCCACACATATACACACCCACCACACACATCACACATATACGAACATCAAACATACACACATACATCACACCACTCATACACACCACATATACACCTACATACATCATACACACCACACATACAGACATCACATATACACACACAGCACACTACACATACACACCACACATATACACAACACATACATCATACACACCACGCATACAAACACCACACATACACCCACCACACATACCACACACACCTAATACATCATACACACCACACATATGCATACACACCACATACATCACATTTACCGCACACATCACACATACACACCACATACACACCTACATGCATCATACATACACCACATACATCATATATGCACACACAGACACACATACACACCACACATATACACACACCACATACATTATAAACACACACACCACACATATCACATACACACAAACCTGCATACATCATACACACCACACAACACATACACACCACATACATCACATATACCACACACATCACACATACACGCACCACACACATCACACACCTACATACATCATATACGCCACATACACACACACCACATACATCACATACACACTACACACACCACACATACACACCACATGCATCACACATAGCAGTACACACATCACACACACCACACATACACATCACACACATCTACACACACCACCCTCAACTCATGCCCTCCACTCCGGGCCATGTTCTGTCCTGGGGACTTAAGTTGGCCCCAAACTCAGGCCACTTGTACCAGCCGGAGACCCAAGTGGTTGCTCTGATCAGGCACCCCCGCCTCCATATCAGTGGGGTGCAGGCCTCCTCCACCTTCACCCCCTCAACCCCCAGCACAGAATGTCCATTGCTGGGAGCGTCTGAGGCTCTGGCCTTTCCCAGGTACCCCAGATGTGCAGGGTCCACCTCAGGCCTGTCGAGCCCCTCCCTGCCTCTGACACCCGGACCTCCACTGTGCTGTGGGAAACCACCAGTCCATGGGACTCAGGACCTAGGAGGGTCATGGAACCCATGATGCTCAGGGTCACCCTGGTCCTGGGGGTGTGCATGCCAGGGGACCTGAGGGCACGGGGGATGGCACTGTTAATGGCAACTGTGGTCTGTTTGCTGGTGAGATCTGACTAAGTTCACATAGAGGCAAACAGGTCATAGAGCATCCGCCTTTCTGGAGGAAAGATGGCATGCCTCTAAGCAGCTCAGCCTCACTGAAAACATACCTGCAGGCCATGCATCACCTTCAGGGCAGCATGCAGCCTTACACGGGACACCTGTCACTCCGACGGAGAATCCTGGAGTCGCAGCCTTACCCGGGACACCTGTCACTCTGACGGAGAATCCTGGAGTCGCAGCCTTACCCGGGACACCTGTCACTCCAACGGAGAATCCTGGACGTGCAGCCTTACCTGGGACACCAGTCACTCTGACAGAGAATCCTGGATGCACAGCCTTACCTGGGACACCTGTCACTCTGATAGGGAATCTTGGAGTCAGCATCCTCTTATATCTCTGATCCAATCCACCCAGAGATCCTGATGCCCCACCTTCAAATGCACCCAGAATCCTATCATCTCATCCTTGCTGCGCTTACCTGATGCTCACCTGGAGGGACGACTCAGCCCAGCCAGACCCTGCTCCCCAGCTCATCACATCCGGGTCAGAGAAGCCAGCATCAAACTATGAAAACTGGAGGCCCCCATCCAGGAGCCAGAAAGGTCCAGTATGCCCCTTTGGGCATAAAATAGATGCTTTCCACAAAGGAAAACAATGGTCTCAACATTTAGGGCCATCCGCACTGATGGCTGACATTTCCAGGAAGATCTGGTGTGGCCAGACACATCAGACTCCAGGAGCTGACACCGTAGCATCCTTGAAGATCGATCCCAAGAATGAGGAAGAGTTTCCGGCAGCTCTGCCAGTCGCTTTAGGAGAAAATCCCCCTCTTCAGGGAAGCCTGAAGCTGCTTTCCCGGGGGCGCTGAAGGAGCAGAGTGGAGAGGGAGTAAACCTGCTGTGTGGTGGAGAGAACGTTGGAACCTCTAAAGCGGACAGAGCAAGCCCTGGGTGCACACCGAGGAAAGACGAGAGACAGAGGGGACCTCGTGGGCTGGGGATGGGAGCTCAGGACAGCACGGAACAAATTCATGGGAACAGAGACCATGTGGAAGATAAATCAAAAGGGGTTCCAAAGACACAGTTGGTGCCACTGAGCTAAATACTGACTTGAAACTCTTGAGGAAGAAAGAATTAACTGTAGAAAATAAAAATCGATGTCCTTAAAAGATCACATGAGAAATCCCCCAGCTTCTGACTGCTTTTCCCACAATCAGAAAATCACTGTCAGAAGGGAGAGGCTCCGCTGCCTGGAAGCTCAAGTCACCATCCCCACGTCCCCCATTCTCCCTCCCTGACCCCCGAACTGCACCAAGGAAAAGAGTGTTCAGCAGATACTGATGGAGAGCGTCTGCCCCGTGAGGGCAGAGGGGACTCTCCAGGACACATGGCAAGATCACCGCACAGGGAAAATATAATATGCCAGCCAATCCTCCAGAAACACTGGAGAGAATCCCTGGCCATCATGGAAGGCAGCTTACTTTCCCTGCAAGAAAAGCTCGTGGGAATGAGTTGAGAGCACTTTTGGCTGAGAGGCACCTGCACAGCCTAGGAAAGAGAATGCGCTCTGAGATAAATTATGAAGGAAGGATCGAGGGGCCCCTGAGGCATCCTCACATCCCTGATGCTGCTGTGGGGCTTTCAGCAGAGAACCATGGGGATGATGGGACCCAGAGGAGCAGGAACACCAGGCCCCAGTGGGTGGGGGTCAGGGCCCGGGGATCAAGGTGTAGCCCCTCCCAGGATCAGGCCCAAGAACAACAGCCTCCACCAGAACCCCCAGCCCTACTGAGAGCCTGCACCAGATGGCAAGCCTCAGGTCCTATGCCCCTCAGCTAGGCTGCCCTGACCCAACCCTCCCACAGGATCGGGGTGTCCCTGAGCTGCCCTAATCCAACCCTCCCATGGAATGGGGGGTCCCCCTGGGCTGCTTTGATCCAACTATCCTGCAGAAAAGGGGTGCCGCTGCCCCAGCTCCATCCTCTCTTGTCAGATAACAGAGGGTCCTGAGAGTCCCCAGGGGGCACCTCTTGGGAAGAAGACTTTATCCTCCCCCCGATTCCAGAAGAGGAGAAAGACACTGCCCATGAGCCTCCCCCTGAAAGGATGTCCCTGGCCCAGAACCTCCTCCACTGGGGAGCAGAGAAATGCGTCTCAGCAGAGGTCAGTCACTTTCAAGTGACCCACCTTCCAGCGAGCCCACTTCTGAAGATCCAGAACTATGGCAAGACGCTTTGCTCTCTGTAAAGTAATTTTTATTTATCCTCTTGTTTTTTTTTTTGTTTTTTTTTTTTTTTTTTTTTGAGATAGGGTCTTCCTCTCCTTCCCAGGTTGGAGCACAGTGGCACAACCATAGCTCACTGCAGCCTTTGACTTTCTGGGCTCAAGCAATCCTCCCACCTCTGCCTCCTGAGTAGCTGGGACGACAGGTGTGGAACACTACACACAGCTAATTTTTAAAAATGTTTTTGGAAAGATGAAGTCTTGCTGTGTTGCCCAGGTTAGTCTCAAACTCCTGGGGTCCAGGGATCCTCTCATCTCAGCCTCCCAAAATGTTGGGATTATAGGAGGGAGTCACTACTGCATCCAGCCTGTTTTTTTCTTTTTTAATTTTATTGCTATTAAGTGACTATTCAATGGCTAAAGTGGAAACTGCTTATAATTCTGAGATAATGTTCTATAACTTTAGAGTGTTTAAATAACTTATGTGAGTTACTTACATTTTATCCTATTTATAACTAGTGTAATTACAGTATGTTTATTATTGCTAATAAACTCGCTAAAATAACCCAGAAACATAGCCAGAATTTTGACTGCTAAAATGAATTTGATTTTTTTCTCTTTTAGTTCTATTCCTATTATGTAAGTGATTACACAATATCTCAAACGGAGACTTAATAAGATTACAATTTTTAGGATAGTGTTTTATAAATGTATATTATATAATGTGTGAATCTTATTACTAAATTGTCACATCTTATTTGATTTCCAGACAGTGCAAGTAGAATATTTTTGTCACTGTGATTTAAAGAGTGTCTCCTATTGATCCAGAAACCCAATTTCCATCTCTCTTATGAGCTAATATTGAATTTTCTCTCATTTGATTTCACTGCTGTAGTTAAGTGATCACACAATTGCTCAAATTGAAGCTGGAGAGAATTCCAGTTTTTAGCACAGTGAGTTATAAATGAAGCTCATTTAGAAGATTTCCTGGGTGTGCTGTTTCCTTCTGTTCTGGACAGCACAGGGGAAGGATGCTGGGACCACAGCAGGTGCCATGTTTGTGGGATGGCTTTGGGTGTGGCCAGCTGTCTAGGCCTGCAGCAGGAACTTCAGAGAGGGTTTTCAATGGACAGTCCCGAACCTGGAGAGATGTAAAAGCAAGGTTTCTTCTGTGGCCCATGAGACAGGTTCACTCTCGTTATGAGACTAATATGTTCAACTCACTTTATTTTCATTACAAAAGAGTTTGGGAAACAGTGGTAGAACAAAGCACCCGTCCTCTCTGCTGCATCAGGCATGTGAGAGTTCCCCTCACTCTGCCTGATTTCCCCTGGCAACCTTGCAGCCAGAGTGAACTTTTTTTTATTATTATTATACTTTAAGTTCTAGGGTACATGTGCACAACGTGCAGGTTTGTTACATAGGTATACATGTGCCATGTTGGTGTGCTGCACCCATTAACTCGTCATTTACATTAGGTATATCTCCTAATGCTATCCCTCCCCCTCCCCCCACAATAGACCCGGTGTGTGATGTTCCCCTTCCTGCGTCCAAGTGATCTCATTGTTCAGTTCCCACCTATGAGTGAGAACGTGCGGTATTTGGCTTTCTGTTCTTGCGATAGTTTGCTGAGAATGATGGTTTCCAGCTGCATCCATGTCCCCACAAAGGACATGAACTCATCCTTTTTTATGGCTGCAGAGTATTCCATGGTGCATATGTGCCATATTTTCTTAATCCAATCTGTCACTGATGGACATTTGGGTTGATTCCAAGTCTTTGCTATTGTGAATACTGCCGCAATAAACATACGTGTGCATGTGTCTTTGTAGCAGCATGACTTATAATCCTTTGTGTATAACCCCACTAATGGGATGCCTGGGTCAAATGGTATTTCTAGTTCTAGATCCTTGAGGAATCGCCACACTGTTTTCCACAATGGTTGAACTAGTTTACAGTCCCACCAACAGTGTAAAAGTGTTCCTAATTCTCCACATCCTCTCCAGCACCTGTTGTTTCCTGATTTTTTAATGATTGCCATTCTAACTGGTGTGAGATGGTATCTCATTGTGGTTTTGATTTGCATTTTGTTGGAAGTTCTGGCTAGGGCAATCAGGCAAGAGAAAAAAATAAAGAGTATTCAGTTAGGAAAAGAAGAAGTCAAATTGTCCCTGTTTGCAGATGACATGATTGTATATTTAGAAAACCCTATCATCTCAGCCCAAAATCTCCTTAAGCTGATAAGCAACTTCAGCAAAGTCTCAGGATACAAAAGTAATGTGCAAAAATCACAAGCATTCTTATACACCAGTAACAGACAAACAGAGAGCCAATCATGAATGAACTCCCATTCACAATAGCTTCGAAGAGAATAAAATACCTAGGAATCCAACTTACAAGGGATGTAAAGGACCTCTTCAAGGAGAACGACAAACCACTGCTCAGTGAAATCAAAGAGGACACAAACAAACGGAAGAACATACCATGCTCATGGATAGGAAGAATCAAAATCATGAAAATGGCCATACTGCCCAAGGTAATTTATAGATTCAATGCCATCTCCATTAAGCTACCAATGACTTTCTTCACAGAATTGGAAAAAACTGCTTTAAAGTTCATATGGAACCAAAAAAGACCCCACATTGCCAAGACAATCCTAAGCCAAAAGAACAAAGCTGGAGGCATCATGCTAACTGACTTCAAACTATACTACAAGGCTACAGTAACCAAAACAGCATGGTACTGGTACCAGAGTGAACTTTTAAAACCATGAGTGAGAGCATGCAACCTCGCTGCTCACAGAGTCCCCAGGGCCTCCAATCACCCTGAGCCTCAGATCTCTGCTCCCTCCTGCCGACCCACCTGCCTCTGCCTGGGCCCTTCCATCTGGCCACAGAACTTCCTCCTATCCCATCACCATCTTGGTCTCATTCCTGCCTCTTTGCATCATTCTTCCCTCTGCCCAGAAGGCTTTCCCTGCAGCTGTGTGCAGCTGCCTCCTCCCCGCCATTTGGATTCAGACTCGGGTCCCCTGTCAGTGGCCTCTACTGGCTGCAGCAGCTGCATGGTGTGCCCCCTGCCTACCTCCCCGGCCACTGCCCTCCTTACTGCTTCAGGGCACTCAGATCCAGAGTCATTTTATTTCCTATGCACTCTCCGTGTGCTGTCTGCATGACCCTTTGCAATGCAAGGTCTCAGGGGCAGAGGTTTCTCTCTTTCCCATTGATCCCCCTCTTGCCTAGCACATGACAGTCGCTCATCAGGGATTTGGGGAATGAGGGAATGAACAAGGGAACTAGGAGAAGGCCCCTGAGCTCTCAGACCTGCCCACTCGCGAGTGCGGTTCTCCAGGCCTGCTGTGCAGCCCCTCGCCCTGTGATCCATGGAGCCCACTTTGGGCCCACTTGCTCCCCTTGCCGGCATGCTCCCTGAGGACCCCGACTGTCCTAGCTTCCACGCCAGCCTCTTGTCTGGGTTCTGCCCGTGGCAGTGAGTTCCAAGTCTCCCGTTGATGGAGGTCATTAACACTGCTGGAGAAGCCAAGGTTGCAGGAAGAGGCGGGGGATGCAGGAAGAGAACTGGCTGCCGCCCACAGTGGAAAGCGGCAAGGATTGGGGACTGCTGTGTTGAAGGAAACGCTGCTGGACCTCGTGGACCTGGGTCACTTCAGTGGCCTGGACGATCCCTGGTAGAGGCAGGAATGTACAAACCCATCCCCAGGTGTGGTCACTGGTTTTTGTGGAGTCTGCAACTCACAAAACAGAGTTCCCCATAAATGCCACACTGTCTCTGGTCTATCTCCGTGAATCCTCCACGGCTGCCCTCCAGGGCAGGCTGACATTCACAGATGGGGAAACTGAGGCCCAAAGTTCCGCCCTAGAGAGGGTGGTTAACAGCCCAGGACCAAATCTCAGGTCTGATGCTTCCCAGCTGTGTGCCTCTGATATTTAGCCCTTCGTCCCCCGATGCCCTGTCCAGAACACAGATGAGGGTTGTTGCACAGGGTATATGAAATGAAGTCATGGTAAGCCCATGGGGTGCCTTTTTAACTCGCCACCCGCTAAGTTAATGACATTGATTCTGGGACCTCTGCCCCCAAATCCCACTCGCTTTCCAGTCTCGGAAGACTGTTGTGCCTGGGTTTGATCTGCTGACTGCTTCACACTGATCGGAGTGCGAGGACTCCTTGTGGAGGGAAAGGGTGAGCACCACTCGCTGAGAAGGGGTATCCCCAGCGGGCACAGCCAGGGCCAGGTGTGTGCAGGTCTGAGGCACATGGTCGTCCCATTCAAGAGACAGAGCGTCCAGACACGGTGGCTCACGCCTGTAATCCCAGCACTTTGGGAGGCCTAGGCAGGTGGATCGCCTGAGGTCAGGAGTTCGAGGCCAGCCTGGCCAACATGGGGAAACCCCGTCTCCACTAAAAATACAAAAATTAGCCGGGCGTGGTGATGGGTGCCTGTCATCCCAGCTACTTGTGAGGCTGAGGCAGGAGAATCACTTGAACCCAGGAGGCAGAGTTTGCAGTGAGCTGAGATTGCACCACTGCACTCCAGCCTAGGTGACAGAGCAAGACTCCAGCTCAAAAAAAAAAAAAAAAGAGAGACAGATCAGGACATGAGGGGGTGGAGGGTTGAGGAGGGGCCGGGCAGCAATGCCTGCAGTGTGGATGACAGGGCAGCCCTGTGGAGGAGGCAGGGAAGGGTGGGGATACTTCAGGTTCACTATAAGCAGAGAGTGTGACCCCTTGTCAATACTAGGAATATTCTTCCTGGAGTTGGAAAAACATTTTGGAGATCTTGGAGCTCACCTGTAAGAAAAAATGTGAGAGGAAAACCAAAGCATTGTTGGAAATAAAAGCCCCTGGGGACACCTCTGCTGTGATAGCAGCTGGGACTCCGGAGGGCTCCCCAGGCCAGTCCCGGTCTGCACCCCCGCGAGGAGCTCACCGTCTGGGACCACCGTTATCAGAGCTGGAGCCACTTCTCACACTCAGTGCGGGCAACTTCCTGCCTCACTGCTGGCCACTGGTGAGGAGCGGAGCTTTGCCAAGAACACGGGTTTGTTGATATGATCTTATAACCCTTAGAGGAGCAAAAACTGAATTTCCAGGCGTCGTGGTCAGGTTTCAAAACATGAAGCCTGGTATGAGTCTATCTCTTTCAAAACATACATCAATATTTCTGCTGTGGCTGAGATGGGATAACAGGAACCAGAGTTACCCGTCTGTCCAAATCAACAACAAACAAAATAGACACAACATAGGAAAGAACACTTTTCAGGACTCTGGACATGAGGAAATGAAGGACGTTATGCTTGAGAAACAGAAAACAAAGATGAGCTGAGCCACGTCACAGCCCTGCATACTGCCTGGAGAGGGCCCAGCCTGCAGGACTCACTGGGTTGAGAAGGCAGAGTCTAACATCTGGGGAGGGGGCTGTGTTATGACAGAGGAGAGAGCTGCACACGGGTCAACACCAAGTTCCACGATGGGACCCACTCGAGAGTTCGATAGCGCAGAGATCAGAGCATGTGTGAGCAAACCAATATTTATCGGAAGGCAAAATTACCTAGCACCCCACACGGTAAGATTCATGATGTCTGGATCCAATTAAAAATGCCCAGGCCTGCCAGGAAGAAGGAAAATGTGATCTCTCATGGTGAGAAAAGTCAATGGAACCTGACCTCGGTGGGCACGAATCACAGGGTCACGATTCAAGGCCGCTGAGGTAGTTGTACGACGTTTGCTCTGTCGACAAAAAGATTCAAACTCAGTCGGGCACAGTGGCTCACACCTGTCATCCCAGCACTTTGGGAGGCCGAAGCGGGTGGATCACTTGAGATCAGGTGTTCAAGACCAGCTTGGCCAACATGGGGAAACCCCATCTCTACTAAAAATGCAAAAATTAGCTGGGTGTAGTGGTTAGGCACCTGTAATCCCAGCTACTTGGGAGGCTGAGGCAGGAGAATGGTGTGAACCTGGGAGGCGGAGGTTGCAGTGAGCTGAGATAGCGCCATTGCATTCCAGCTGGGGCGACAGAGCCAGACTCCATCTCAAAAAAAAAAAAAAGATTCAAACTCTAAGTTGTGAAGAGAATTTTTTCTGAGCTAAATATGAGTGACCAATGGCTGCTGACATGGCACCTGGAGATCCTGAGAACATGCACCCAGGGTGGTCGGGTCTCAGCTCGGTTTTATACATTTTAGGGAGACATAAGACATCAATTGATACATGTAAGACGTACACCGATTTGGTCTGGAAAGGAGGGATAACTGGAACCAGGGGTTTCCAGGTCACAGGCAGATTCAAAGATGTTCTGATTGGCAACTGGTGGAGAGTTATTAGCTAAAGACCTGGAGTCAATCGAAAGGAATGTCTGGGTTAAGATAAGGGGTTGTGGAGACCACGGTTGGGTCATGCAGACGAAGCCTCCGGGTAGCAGGCTTCAGAGCTCTTATCAGACCTGAAAAGGTGCCAGCCTGTTGGTTTTCTCCCCGACCACGGAAAAGACCTAGAAAAGAATGAGGATTCTCTACCGAATGTAGACTTTCCCCACGAGAGACAGCTTTGCAGGGCCATTTCAAAATATGCCAAGGAAATATATTTTGGGGTAAAATACTTCCATTTCTTCCAGGGCCTGCAATCTGTCAAGTGATGCTATACTAGAGTCAGGCTGGAATTTGGTATCTTACTGCTACAGAGTCGGTTTTGTCTCAAGATCTGAAATCTGAAGGTCTCTGTTTTCATGTTAATGCTGGTCAGCTGTGCCTGAATTAAAAAGGGAGGAGGGTAGAAGGAGGCATGCCTGACCCCCACCTTCCCACCACAGCCTGAACTAGTTTTTCAGATTAACTTGGGAATTCTGTTGGCCAAGGGAAGGGAGGGTCCATTCGTCAGGTCAGGGGCTTAGAATTTTATATTTTGTTTACAGCTCCATATGTCCAAGGGGTGAGGGGAAAGATGGTTCCATTAAATAGAGCATTAAAGACACTAAAAGGCCCAAATCAAAATTCCAGAGATGAAAACTGCAATGTCTGATATGAAAAGTACACAGAACGGGATCCATAGAAGATTTTAGGTTGCAGGTGAAAAAATTACTGCACCTAAAGGCAGCAATAGAAACCATCCACAATGAAACACAAAGATTTTTAAAAGACTGAAAAATAACGAAAGGCGTGCACGTTGTGTGACTGCACTGATACAAAATTCTTGGATGTGCAACCTAATGTATAGTGACAGAAGGATGGACAGGGTGGGAGAAAGAGGCTTCAGAGCAGTGTGAGGCTTCCTGGGGTGATGGACATGGTTGCCATCCTGTGCGGTGAAGGCTGCATAGGTGTAAACACTCAGCAAATTTACCAAACTGTACAATGCTAAAACATGCAGTTTATTCATGTCACTTACAGCTCCATAATTCTGTCATACATAGTGGCAGAGAGACAATGAAACATACCACATATTTGGAGGACTTTCAGCAAAATATTAACAATAGTCATGTCTAGATGGTTCATTACCAGTGGTTTTCACTATCTTTTCTTTTTTTTTTTTTTGTTTGTTTGATTGTTCTAATTTGCATTGCTTTTTGCAACAGTTATACATAGTACTGAGTGATAAATGGTCACATGCTTGGCGTCTTAATCAACACTCATTTTATAAGCTCACAGTGTTACGGGTCAGAAATTCTGCACCACATGGCTGGGCTCTCCACTTAGGGCCTCACAAGGCCAAAATCAAGACGTGGCAGGGCTGCCTCCCGTGAGGAGGTTTGGGGGCAGAATCCCTGTCTGTCTTATTCGGGATGCTGGCCGTTTGTTGCCTTGCGTCTGTTTGACTGAGGTCATTTCTCACCTGCTGTCGGCTGGGCTCCTTCTGATCTGCGGAGGCTGCCTGCAGCTTCTTGGATCATGGTCTCCTCAGACAGGTGTTAAAGCAAACTAAATATGGCCTGCGATGGACTCTGTACTTCTATATTTGAGTCCTTGTGAATGAACTGTAACCTGGCTTAAAAGTCAGACAGGAGGCTGGACGTGGTGGCTCACGCCTGTAATCCCAGCGCTTTGGAGGCCAAGACGGGCAGGTCACGAGGTCAAGAGATGGAGACCATCCTGCCTAACACGATGAAACCCCATTTCTACTAAAAATACAAAAATTAGCCAGGCGTGGTGGTGGCCACCTGTAGTCCCAGCTACTCGGGAGGCTGAGGCAGGAGAATGGTGTGAACCCGGGAGGCGGAGGTTGCAGTGAGCCGAGATGGCACCACTACACTCCAGCCTAGCAACAGAGCGAGACTCCGTCTCAAAAAAAAAATAGGAAAAAAAATTCAGACAAAATTGAAAACCTAATGTAGGAGTGTGCACCTGCCTGTAACAATAGCTGAGTCTTGGCCAATCCCAGCAGCCATACTTCATAGACTGCTGAGTGTTCAGACTCTGTTCAAACGAGGCAAACACGGAGCTGTAACCAATCCGGCCGTTCTGTCCCTCACTGCCGATTTCTGTACGTCACTTCCCCTCTTCTGTCTATAAATCTTCTTCCAACACGTGGCTGCACGGGAGTCTCTGTGCATCTGCTGTGATTCTGGGGGCTACTTGGTTCGCAATCGTTCATTGCCCAATGAAACTCTTTTAAATTTAAATTTAATTTAATTTAGTTTTCATTTTACTACAGGCCACAGTGCAGCTTCCTCCAGGCCAGAGGAGCACAAGTCTCTGACCCTGAGTACCTCATTTCCCTGTCTCTAACCCCGCAAATCAGACGTGAAGGGCTCAGGTGATTTCAATCAGCACCCAAATTGTTGCCCTCCTGGTGAACTTGAAGCCAGCTGATTAGTGACTTTAATTACATTTGTGAAAAATCTTCCTTGCCATGTAATGTATTACACAGGTCCTGCCCACATCCCAGGGGAGGAAATAATCCAAGGCAGGTACACCAGGAGGTGGAAATCTTTGGGCCACTTTAGAATTCTGCCTACCATAAATGTATAAAAAGATTAAAGTTTCTACAAGAGAAAAGGAAGATCACTCTAAGCTGCATTTTTGTTCAGGAACAGATAACTCATTGAAACCCACAGGCAGAACTTGTGGAAAGGGAGAGAGCAGAGAGAACGGCCAATCAGTGGAAAGTTACTCTTCCTGCTTGGAGGAGACATTTTCTTCTATTTTAAAGGCAGCTGTGATGTGATAAACCTAAGAGAAGAGCAGCTCCTCCACCCCATGCACTGATTTCCAGGAGTGGAGCCATGAGCTGGGGATCCCTGCTGCTCCTGCACCCACCGCCTGTGGTCCCCTGGGAGTTGGGTGACCTGCTGGGTCAGACACCAGCTCTCAGGGAGCTGCAACTCCTGGCCTAGGTGCAATGTCTTGGAGTCACAGATTTTTTTCAGGCCTAGCTCTGGACTCGCCAAACACAAATCCTCCTAGAAGCCAGCACCCCTCGGTGCCTCACACTGGAGCTTTGCCATATCACCATTTATTAAGAGAGGGATGTATCTGCCCTGCACACCCTGAAGGGACAATTTCCACCCCACCAGCAAGGGGACATCAGTGTGTCCTCCCCCAAGGCCCTACTGGAGCACCTACCGAGAGCCCCCAAGTGCCCCTGGGGAGCGGGAGCTTCAGGAACGCGTCACCTCTCACTGTGACCCTCTGCTGCTCACTGGTCACTCCCCAGGTCCCATCACAGTGACCCAGCACTCCTGGAATGTGAGTTCAATGCTTCAAACTTTCTGCAATACTGACTTTTCAAGTGGATGGTTCATGGTCCCTGAATTCATGATCAGTTATTAAAAATAATAAAATACTTCATCTGCAGGGTGTTTGCAGCTCCCAAAGTGTTTCCTAAGGGTGTACTACCCAAAATCAAAACAGGAAGGGCCCAAATCGTGGGCTCTAATGCTTCCCCAGTGCCTGCCCCCCAGCATTCCAACCAGACACAGAAGCCACCAGAAGCATAATCTTAACGAGCTGCGTGCCAGCAGGGTTCCCCTAGCTCGCAGAACCCAGCAACACCAGAACCTGCTTGGAGACCCAGAGGGCAGCCCAGATGCCACCTCCAGCTCTCCCACCCCCATCTGGGCCGCCCTCCCAGCAGTCTCGAGTCCCAGGGATCAGGGACCATCTTACTCCTCTTTGTAGGCCCAGGTCCTGCCTGTGCCCAGTACAGTGTATCTTTGTGGGATAAATGACAGGAGTAATGAATTCACTCTCAAAGCCTGAAGATTATCGAAACAGTCAGGGTCGGGAAGAGAAAAAGGTGAGCACGCGGCGCATGGAGGGAGGGAAGCCAGGGCCGAGGGGCACCTGGTGTGGACCCGGGGGAACCTGGCCTCCCTCCTGCCCACTGCCCTGCCCCACCAGGACCTTGCACTTGAGGGTCTGGGGTCTCTCAAGCCCCATGACCCTGTGTGGGAGCACTCTGTTCCTGTCTTCAATCTTTGTGTGTGTTTTTAATGCATATCTCTCTAATTCAGTCTCTTGTTTTCTTTTCCCCTAAACCCAGTGGTACAAAAACCAAGGGGGGTGAGATTGTATCTCTGTTTGTTTTGGTGGATTGAACATTTTCTTTCCTTGTTGGACATTTTTCAGATTTCTGGGGATTGTTTTCCACCTCTCGATGTTATCTGGGCTCTGGCCAACAGACACACACACTCTGCCTGTGCCTGAGGGTGGAGGGCGGAAGCAGGGGGCTCAACTTTTGGCTAAATTTAGCTTCTCTTGGGCAGATTTATCTCCATTAATCATAAGCAAGCGGAGTTGCTGGAAACTGTGCAGTCTGACTTCCCTCGATCCAGCCGCCTGCGTGAATAAGTACTTCCATCCCAGAGAGGATTTCCTGGAGCGAATGCCAACAGTCTCCCTAAACAGCCAGGCGAGCCACAGCAAACAAACAAAAACAACCGAAAACAAAAGGAACAGCAGCAGCTGGCACAGAGGCGGGTGCTCAGCCTTGTTTTTTCCGAAGGTCCCACACCAAGGAAGTGGAGAAGCACACGAGGCTCCCTTGGGCCGGATCCCTATGTCCCCAGATGGCCAGAGCAGGGGACGGGGACACTGCCCAGCTGTGGGCACCTGCACTTGGAGGTCACCCCACCACTGCCTGGGAAAGCCTCAAAGCCTCACGGCACAGGCATGGCCAGGGTGCTCCCTGAACTGCGAGTCTGGTTAGTTCTTGGTGGTGGGCACAGGTGAGTGACGTCTACCTTCCGCACTTGTCTCTATGTGTGAGATACTTGGTTATTGGAAAAAAGTGAAATCCATGAGTCTTTGGATTCCTTTTGGCCCAGGAACAGGCCACCCTCTTCTTACTGAGTCAATGCTAAAGTCACTGTTGACCCAAAGCACAGGGGTGATGAGCAGGAAACGTTTCAGACTCCAACAGGTGCTCTATCCGGTGGCGACTTCAGGAACATCTTCAGAGTCAAGGTGGCAGGTGTGCACCTGTGGGCTCTGTCCTGAGGGCCGGTCCTGCAGGGACGCATCCAGGAAGGAAGGCTGAGGAACTGCAGGGAGCTGAGGGCTGGGCATGGCCACAGACCACAATGGTTTTTCTGGGCGCATCATTCAACCACTATTTCTGAGTGCCTGCCCTGGTCCAGGCACTATGTGCTGGCATTCCGAAGAGGGGGCTGTGGGCTGGGGTCTCAGTGTCAGAGAACAGCTGAGTAGAAGGTTTTAATCAGTGTTTTCCAGCACGTGAACTGTGAGACTTGCAGGCAGAGAGCTTCCTGTCTCCTGAAGGATTTAAACAAGAGCTTGGGGTCAACTGGAAGAGGGTGGGAGGTGGCTGTGCTATCCTGGAGCCCACAATCTCCAGTCTGGACCACTGGGTCCTCTGAGGTCAGGTAAGATGGCACTGAGCCAAGCTCTGTTTCTCATACTCTATGGAGGACCATTGGTTAGGCAGATTGTGACAAGGGCTGGCAGGAGACCCACCAAGTGCTGGTGGGGTTAGGGGAGGTCAATTTTGCCCTCAGGCTGGGGCCTTACCTGAGGAGCAGGTGCTGCTGGTGACACTTGGAACCCGCCAAGCTGCTCGGTACCTGGGATCAATGCCCTCTCACCTGAGTCACTCTGAGGTGCACATCCCTGTGCTGAGCCTCAGTATCCTCAGCTGCAGAAGGGGCAGATAGACAAGAAGAACTCTAGGGTCCTCCTCCCCAGCTCTGTGACTCCATGAGTAACACACATGTATGACACACGCATGACAGGCCTGACACTGCTGCACCATCCACCTGGCACACAAACCTGCATCTTGGGCATCCCAGGGCTTCCTGACAATACCCCTCCATATGCAACCAGGAACAAAGAGGCTCAGGACCTGGGTGGGACAGAGCCCAGGGAACCAGCAGAGGCTCGGTCCTCCATGGATCGTGGGGCCAGCAGGGTGTGGCAGCCGACAGAGGGGCTCCTGCCACTGCACCTGTTCCCTGATAGTCCAGTTCCTCCCCGGTCAGCAGCCCTGGATCGGGGGCACCTGAAGTAGGATGGACACCCTGTACCCAGTCACATTTACTGTCCAATTTGCCAGGGCAAGCTGTTTGCCTGGGAGTCCATCCCCACTTTGTGAGCCTCCCCAGAGCCGGACACATGGCCCCAACCCAGGGCCCCAACCCCACTGAGGGTGGCAGCCATACTGAGGACCAGGCAGGTTCACAGCAGCACATGCTGGAGGCAAGGAAAGCCCCTTGTGCAGTCATCAGGGCTGAGCAGGGATGTGGTGCTGGCGTGAAGACGATTTTACAAGAAGATTTCTAGGATGATTGCCCACCAGTTGCCCCACCAGGCTGTAAAAACCCACTCCCACTGCAATGATAAGCAAAAGTATTTCCCCACAATAGAACAGACACTACCCTCTGCCCTGCTGGCAGTCACCAGGAGAGAGGCACTGTCCTGAGCAGGGAGAATTCAGCATGAATAGCCTCGTTTCATCATTACATAGAAAGAGGGGGATTCAAGAAGTCTGTGCCCAGACTTGGAGGCCTACCGTGGTGGTGCCCAGTGTCAGTGCAGTGGATGCAGACAATGCTTCAAGTGTCCAGTTCCTTCCCTCAGGTGCATGGAGACTGAGCCCCTCTGTGCCAGCCTCTGCAGACTGCACTGCTGGCTGCTAACCCTGGCCACAGGGCCATGGAAAGGAGAGGTGCATGTGGCTTCTGGGAGAAAGCACTGAGGAGCTGCAGCTCTCCCTCCAGCTGTCTCTTCCCACAGTGATGATCATCTCTCCAAAGGAAGGAGTGGAGGAGCCACAGCCTGTGGTGGCCAGGCCCCTGCCATGAGGAGCTTCCATGTGGGGACAGAGCCTGGGAGCCTCAGCTGGACCAGCAGTAGTCTGTGTGCCTGCAAATATTACACTGTATGCTAAGCTATCGAGATCTGGGCAGCATACATTACTCCACTTGGTTATTACACATGCACCTGGCCTAGCCTGGGCTAGCTCCCAGGTTGGTGATGAGCAAAAAGAAAATAAAGATGTAAGAACAATGTTGCATCAGAGAGAGAATATCAATAGATAGAAATTTTTTACATAAAAGAGCCAAATGGAAATTCTGAAAACTACAAAAATTGATATTAAAAAATTCAGTAGAGGGTCTCAATAGTAGATTTAAACTGGGAGAAGAAAAAAATCACCAATGTGAAGATAGACCTATTGAGATTATGCAATATGGAGAACAAAGAGAAAAAAGAATGAAGTAAAACAAACAGATCCTCAGAGAAATGTACAAGACCATTAGGTGCACCAACATATGTGTAATTAGAGTAACAGAAACTGGGGGTAGGGTAGAGATAGGGGAAGGAGAGACAGAGAATAAGAGGAACAGAAAAAATATTCAAAGATATAATAACAAAAAATCCCAAATATATTGACAAACATCAATCTACACATTCAAAAGCTCAACAAATTACAAGTAAAAGAAACACAAAGAGATCCACAAATGAACACATCATAGTAAACATTCTGAAAGTCAGAGAAAATAAGACAATCTTGAAGAAGCAACAAAAGAAAAGCCACTTATCACTTACAAAGGAACCACAATAAGATTAACAGCTGAATTCTCATCGGAAACAATGGAGGACTGAAGGTGATGGGATGATATATTTTAAATGCTCAAGGAAATAGACTGTCACCCAGAAATTATATTTGCAGCAAAGCTATCTTTCAAAAATTCAGATGAAATAAGAACATTCCCCAACAAGTAAAACCTGAGGAATTTGTGGGGAGCATAGCCAAGAAATACTAAAGAAAGTTCTTCAGGCTAAAAGCAAGTGACCCTAGTTGGTAATTCAAATTCACACTTTAAAAAAAGCACCAGTAAATACGATTATGCCACTATAAAAGACAGTAAAATGCACGCTACTTCTCCCTTCTTATCTTAAATGATTTAAAAGGTAATTGTATATTCTTCCTGATAACTTTCTTTAAAAAAACAAAAAAACTATTGTCTAAAACGGTATGTATATACTGTACTTTGGGGTGCATAACATATGGAAATGTCATATACTTGTCAATAACAGGACAAAAGAGGTGGGTGGAAACAAAGCTGTATTGGGCTAAAGAAATTACTCCAGAGAGTAACTTGAATCCATAGGAACAAATGAAGAGTACCGGAAATAGTAAATAAAAAGTTAACATAACAAAAGCTATAAATACATACTTGCTGTCCTTCCCTCTCAGCTTTATTAAGAGACATAAAATTGTATAAGTTAATAACAACAATGTGTACTGTGGGGTGAGTAACATTTATAGATGTAATCTGCATGAAAATAATACCACAAAAAAAAGGAAAAATATAATATATATGAGTAGTATTTTGGCCAAGTGCAGTAGCTCTCACCTATAATCCCAGCACTTTGGGAGGCTGAGGCAGGTAATTGCTTGAGTCCAGGAGTTCGAGACCAGCCTGGGCAACATGGCAAAAAACATCTCCACAAAAAAATACAAAAATTAGCTGGGCATGATGGCACACACCCATAGTCCCAGCTACTTGGGAGGATGATGTGGGAGGATTGCTTGAGCTCAGAAGGTCAAGGCTGCAGTGAGCCATGATTTAGCCACTGCACTCCAGCCTGGGTAACAGAGTAAGACCCTGTCTCAAAAAGAAAAAGAGAGAGAGAGAGAGAAATGTTTCTACATCTAATAGGAATTAAGCTACCATAAATTTGAAGGTGATTCTGTTAAGATGTATATGTATATGGTAAGACTTATGGCAACCACTAAGAAAGCAACATTTGAAACTACAGCAAAAAAGATTAAAAATATAAATATTACATTAGAAAAAAGTCACATATGTAGAGAAAGTCACATATATGTGAAAATAGTCACATATATAAGAAAAAGAAAGCAGTAAAGAGAAAATGAAGAACAAAAAATACATAAAATACACAAAACAAAAATCCAAATGGTAGACATAAATCCAACCGTATTACAACAGTAAATTTGGATGGATTAAACAACTCTTTCAACAGGAAGAGATGGTCAGATGATTACAAAAAGAAAAAAGATATCTAGCAATGATATGCTGTCCACATAGGGCACACTTTAGGTCAACGATATAGATTGAAAGAAACAAAAATCAGCAGAAACCTCTGTAGATGTAAATGACCCTGTCTGACAGCTTTGAAGAGAGCAGTGAGTCTCCCAACACGGAGGCTGAGATCTGAGAGCAGACAGACTGCATGCTCAAGTGGGTCCCTGACCCTTGAGTAACCTAACTGGGAGACATCCCCCACTAGGTGCAGACCAACACCTCACACCTCACACGGCTGGGCACACCTCTGAGATGAAGTTTCCAGAGCAAGAATCAGACAGCAACACTCATTGTTCAGCAATATTCTATCTTCTGCAGCCTCTGCTGCTGATACCCAGGCAAACAGGGTCTGGAGCGGACCTCAAGAAAACTCCAACAGACCTGTAGCTGAGGGTCCTGACTGTTAGAAGGAAAACTAACAAACAGAAAGGACACCCACACCAAAACCCCATCAGTACGTCACCATCATCAAAGACCAAAGGCAGATAAAACCACAAAGATGGAGAAAAAGCAGGGCAGAAAAGCTGGAAATTCAAAAAATCAGAGCACATCTCCCCCTCCAAATGAACGCAGCTCATTGCCAGCAACGGATCAAAGCTGGACAGAGAATGACTTTGACAAGTTGAGAGAAGAAGGCTTTGGTCGATCAAACTTCTCAGAGCTAAAGGAGGAACTACGTACCCAGTGCAAAGAAACTAAAAATCTTGAAAAGAGAATGGAAGAATGGATAATAGAATAATCAATGCAGAGAAGGCCAGAAATGAACTGATAGAAATGAAAACCATGACACGAGAATTATGTAACAAATGCACAAGCTTCAGTAACCGACTCAATCAACTGGAAGAAAGAGTATCAATGATTGAAGATCAAATGAATGAAATGAAGTGAGAAGAGAAGTCTAGAGAAAAAAGAGGAAAAAGAAATGAACAAAACCTTCAAGAAATATGGGATTATGTGAAAAGACCAACTCTACATCTGATTGGTGTGCCTGAAAGTGAGGGGGAAAATGGAACCAAGTTGGAAAACACTCTGCAGGATATCATCCAGGAGAACTTCCCCAACCTAGTAAGGCAGGCCAACATTCAAATTCAGGAAATACAAAAACGCCACAAAGATACTCCTCGAGAACAGCAACTCCAAGACACATAATTGTCAGATTCACCAAAGTTGAAATGAAGGAAAAAATGTTAAGGGCAGCCAGAGAGAAAGGTCGGGTTACCCACAAAGGGAAGCCCATCAGACTAACAGCAGATCTTTCGGCAGAAACTCTACAGGCCCGAAGACAATGGGGGCCAACATTCAACATTCTTAAAGAAAAGAATTTTCAACCCAGAATTTCATATCCAGCCAAACTAAGTTTCATAAGTGAAGGAGAAATAAAATCCTTTACAGACAAGCAAATGCTTAGAGATTTTGTCACCACCAGGCCTGCCCTACAAGAGACCCTGAAGGAAGCACTAAACAAGGAAAGGAACAACCAGTACCAGCCATTGCAAAAACATGCCAAAATGTAAAGACCACTGATGCTAGGAAGAAACTGCATCAACTAACGAGCAAAATAACCAGCTTATATCACAATGACAGGATCAAGTTCACACATAACAATATTAATCTTAAATGTAAATGGACTAAATGGTCCAATTAAAAGACACAGACTAGCAAATTGGATAAAGAGTCAAGACCCATCAGTTTGCTGTATTCAGGAGACCCATCTCACATGCCGAGACACACATAGGCTCAAAATAAAGGGATGGAGGAGGATCTACCAAGCAAATGGAGAGCAAAAAAAAAGCAGAGATTGCAATCCTAGTCTCTGATAAAACAGACTTTAAACCATCAAAGATCAAAAGTGACAAAGAAGGCCATTACATCATGGTAAAGGGATCAATTCAACAGGAAGAGCTAACTATCCTAAATACATATGCACCCAATACAGGAGCACCCAGATTCATAAAGCAAGTCCTTAGAGACTTACAAAGAGACTTAGACTCCCATACAATAATAATGGGAGACTTCAACACCCCACTGTCAACATTAGACAGATCAATGAGACAGAAAGTTAACAAGGATATCCAGGAATTGAACTCAACTCTGCACCAAGCGAACCTAATAGACATCTACAGAACTCTCCACCCCAAATCAACAGAATATGCATTCTTCTCAGCACCACATAGCACTTATTCCAAAATTGACCACATAGTTGGAAGTAAAGCACTCCTCAGCAAATGTAAAAGAACAGAAATTACAACAAACTGTCTCTCAGACCACAGTGCAATCAAACTAGAACTTAGGACTAAGAAACTCAATCAAAACCACTCAACTACATGGAAACTGAACAACCTGCTCCTGAGTGACTACTGGGTACATAACGAAATGAAGGCAGTAATAAAGATGTTCTTTGAAACCAATGAGAACAAAGATACAACATACCAGAATCTCTGGGACACATTTAAAGCAGTGTGTAGCACTAAATTTATAGCACTAAATGCCCACAAGAGAAAGCTGGAAAGATCTAAAATTGACACCCTAACATCACAATTAAAATAATTAGAGAAGCAAGAGCAAACACATTCAAAAGCAGCAGAAGGCAAGAAATAACTAAGATCAGAGCAGAACTGAAGGAGATAGAGACACAAAAAACCTTCCAAAAAAATCAGTGAATACAGGATCTGGTTTTCTGAAAAGATCAACAAAATTGATAGACCACTAGCAAGACTAATAAAGAAGAAAAGAGAGAAGAATCAAATAGATGCAATAAAAAATGATAAAGGGGATATCACCACCAACCCCACAGAAATACAAACTACCATCAGAGAATACTATAAACACCTCTACGCAAAAAAACTAGAAAACCTAGAAGAAATGGATAATTTCCTGGACACTTACACTCTTCCAAGACTAAACCAGGAAGAAGTTGAATCCCTGAATAGACCAATAGCAGGCTCTGAAATTGAGGCAAGAATTAATAGCCTACCAACCAAAAAAAGTCCAGGACCAGATGGATTCACAGCCTAATTCTACCAGAGGTACAAGGAGGAGCTGGTACCATTCCTTCTGAAACTATTCCCATCAATAGAAAAAGAGGGAATCCTCCCTAACTCATTTTCTGAGGAAAACATCATCCTGATACCAAAGCCTGGCAGAGACACAACAAAAAAAGAGAATTGTAGACCAATATCTCTGATGAACATCGATGCAAAAATCCTCAATAAAATACTGGCAAACCGAATCCAGCAGCACATCAAAAAGCTTATCCACCATGATCAAGTGGGCTTCATCCCTGGGATGCAAGGCTGGTTCAACACACACAAATCAATAAATGTAATCCAGTATATAAACAGAACCAAAGACAAAAACCACACGATTATCTCAATAGATACAGAAAAGGCCTTTGACAATATTCAATAGCCCTTCATGCTAAAAACTCTCAATAAATTCGGTATTTAATGGAACATTTCTCAAAATAATAAGAGCTATTTATGACCAACCCACAGTCAATATCATACTGAATGGGCAAAAACTGGAAACATTCCCTTTGAAAACTGGCACAAGACAGGGATGCCCTCTCTCACCACTCCTATTCAACATAGTGTTGGAAGTTCTGGCTAGGGCAATCAGGCAAGAGAAAGAAATATAGAGTATTCAGTTAGGAAAAGAAGTCAAATTGTCCCTGTTTGCAGATGACATGATTGTATATTTAGAAAACCCCATCATCTCAGCCCAAAATCTCCTTAAGCTGATAAGCAACTTCAGCAAAGTCTCAGGATACAAAAGTAATGTGCAAAAATCACAAGCATTCTTATACACCAGTAACAGACAAACAGAGAGCCAATCATGAATGAACTCCCATTCACAATAGCTTCGAAGAGAATAAAATACCTAGGAATCCAACTTACAAGGGATGTAAAAGACCTCTTCAAGGAGAACTACAAACCACTGCTCAGTGAAATAAAGGAGGACACAAACAAATGGAAGAACATACCATGCTCATGGATAGGAAGAATCAATATCGTGAAAATGGCCATACTGCCCAAGGTAATTTACAGATTCAATGCCATCCCCATCAAGCTACCGATGACTTTCTTCACAGAATTGGAAAAAACTGCTTTAAAGTTCTTATGGAACCAAAAAAGAGCCCGCATTGCCAAGAAAATCCTAAGCCAAAAGAACAAAGCTGGAGGCATCACGGTACCTGACTTCAAACTATACTACAAGGCTACAGTAACCAAAACAGTACAGTACTGGTACCAAAACAGAGATATAGATGAATGGAACAGAACAGAGCCCTCAGAAGTAATACCACCCATCTATAGCCATCTGATCTTTGACAAACCTGAGAAAAACAAGAAATGGGGAAAGGATTCCCTATTTAATAAATGGTGCTGGGAAAATTGGCTAGCCATAAGTAGAAAGCTGAAACTGGATCCTTTCCTTACTCCTTATTTGAAAATTAATTCAAGATGGGTTAGAGACTTAAATGTTAGACCTAATACCATAAAAACCCTAGAAGAAAACCTAGGTAATACCATTCAGGACATAGGCATGGGCAAGGACTTCATGTCTAAAACACCAAAAGCAACAGCAACAAAAGCCAAAATTGACAAATGGGATCTAATTAAACTAAAGAGCTTCTGCACAGCAAAAGAAACTACCATCAGAGTGAACAGGCAACCTACAGAATGGGAGAAAATTTTTGCAATCTACTCATCTGACAAAGGGCTAATATCCAGAACCTACAAAGAACTCAAACAAATTTACAAGAAAAAAACAAACAACTCCATCAAAAAGTGGGCAAAGGTATGAACACACATTTCTCAAAAGAAGACATTCATACAGCCAACAGACACATGAAAAAATGCTCGTCATCACTGGCCATCAGAGAAATGAAAATCAAAACCACAATGAGATACCATCTCACACCAGTTAGAATGGCAATCATTGAAAAGTCAGGAAACAACAGGTGCTGGAGAGGATGTGGAGAAATAGGAACACTTTTACACTGTTGGTGGGATTGTAAACTAGTTCAACCATTGTGGAATACAGTATGGCGATTCCTCAAGGATCTAGAACTAGATGTACCATATGACCCAGCCATCCCATTACTGGGTATATACCCAAAGGATTATAAATCATGCTGCTATAAAGGCACATGCACACGTATGTTTATTGCGGCACTATTCACAATAGCAAAGACTTGGAATCAACCCAAATGTCCATCAGTGACAGACTGGATTAAGAAAATGTGGCACATATACACCATGGAATACTCTGCAGCCATAAAAAAGGATGAGTTCATGTCCTTTGTAGGGACATGGATGCAGCTGGAAACCATCATTCTCAGCAAACTATCGCAAGAACAGAAAACCAAACACTGCATGTTCTCACTCATAGGTGGGAATTGAACAATGAGATCACCTGGAGACGGGAAAGGGAACATCACACACCGGGGCCTATTGTGGGGAGCGGGGAAGGGGGAGGGATAGCGTTGGGAGTTATACCTCATGTAAATGACAAGTTGATGGGTGCTGACGAGTTGGTGGGTGCAGCACACCAACATGGCACATGTATACATATGTAACAAATCTGCACGTGTGCACGTGAACTTAAAGTATAATACAAAAAAAGAAAAGAAAAAAAGAAAGTAAAAGGATGAAAAAATATATATTATGCAAACAGCACCACAAGAAAGTTAGAGTGGCTGTACTAATATGAGACAAAATAGACTTTAAAACAATAGTGTTTCTAGGCATAAATAGTAACAATAAAAGGCTCAATCCATTAAGAAGATAGAACAATTATACACATATATGCACCTAACACTATACCACTAAAATACACAAAGCAAAAACTGACAGGAATGAAGGGCAAATTGGACAATTCAACAATAATAGTTGGATATTTTATCCTCATTTCCAACAATAGATATAACAGCTAGGTAGAAGATAAACAAGGAAATAGATTTCAGTGGCACAATAAACCAACTAGATCTAGCAGACTTCAATATAACACTACACCCAACAACAGTAGACCATACATTCTTCTTGAGCGCACATGGAACATTTTTTAGGAGAGAGTATATGCTAGGCCATAAACAAATCTCAATGAATTTCAAAGCATGGAAATAATAGTATATTCTGTGATCCTGATGGAAATGAAGTCAAGAATGTAAAGACAACTTGTGAAACTTGCAAATACGTATTAATTAAACAAAACGCTTTTAAACAACTAAAAAGTAAAAAGAGAAATCAAAAGGTAAATTATAAAAATACTTTGAGATAAATGAAAATGAAGACACAACATATCAAAACTGATGGGGTTCAAACAGTTAAAACAGTACTTAGAAAGAAATTTATAACTGTGACTATATTTAAAAAGTAGTAATATCTCGAATTTTTCTAACATCTTAAGGCACTGGGAAAAGTACATACAAAAACCTATGGAAGCAATGGGAAGGAATAATACAGACTAGACTGGGATTTAGTGAAATACAAAATTAAAAAATAAGAGAGAAAAAAAGATCAATGAAACCAAAACCAGTTTCCTTGCAAAGATTAACAAAAATTAAAAACCTTTAACTAGACTGACCAAAAAAAAAAGAGAGAGAGAGAGAGAGACTCAAACTACTAAAATCAGAAATATAAAGCAGACATATTACTACTGATCTGACAGAAATTAAAAGGATTTATAAAGGATGGCAAGAGTTGGCAAGGATGTGAAGAGACTGGAAACGTTACGATTGCTGGTGGAAATGGACCAAGGTGCTGCCACTTTAGAATATAGCATGGCACTTCCTCAAACACTTAAACGGAGAATTACCATACGATACAGCAATTTCACTCCTAGGTAAATACTCAGAGAAATGAGAACGTGTCCATGCAGAAACTCATATATTAATGTTCATAGCAGCATTATTTATAACAGCCAAAGGTGGAAAGAGCCATGCCTCTCAGCCAATAAATGGATGAACAAAATGTGATCTACCCATACCATGGAGTGCTGTTTGGCCATGGAAAGGAAAGAACTACTAACACAACATGGATGAACCTTGATAACATCATGCTAAGTGAAAAAAATCCACTCCCAAAGAAATATCCATAAGTAGATTAGCAGTTGCTTAGTGAGGGGAGGGGAAAACAGTGAGGTTGATAACTAAAGGGCATAGGATTTCTTTTTGAGTGGATAAAATTTTCTAGAAATGGGTGATGGTTGCTGCTATGCTTTGAACGTTTGCTCCACAATTCACGTTGAAAGCTAACTGCCAATGTAATGGTTTGGGCGGTGGGGCCTTTAAAAGGTGATTAGGCCATAAGCATGTCCCCTTATGGGTGAGTTTAACGCCTTAAAAGGTATTTCAGGGGTGAGTTCTCTCTTGGCTCTTTCACTCTTCTGTCGTGTGAGGAACAGTGTTTCTCTCCTCTGGAAGACGCAGTGTTCAACGCACCATCCTGGAAGTACAGAATGGGGCCCTCACCAAACATCAAGGCTGATAGCACCTTGAAACTGAACTTTCCAGTCTCCAGAACTGTGAACTGGTAAATTTCTGTCCATTGTACATTATCCAGCCTGTGGCATTTTGTTACAGCAGCACAAAAAGACGAAGACAGTGACATTTATCTCTGAATGTGTTAAGAACCATTGAGTTGGACACATAAATAAAACATAGAAAAAGAGCCCTCACGCCTGTAATCCCAGCACTTCAGGAGGCTGAGGCGGGCAGATTACCTGAGATCAGGAGTTCGAGACCAGCCTGAACAACATGGTGAAACCCCATCTCTACTAAAAATACAAACTTAGCTGGGTGTGGTGACGCATGCCTGTAACCCCAGCTACTCAAGAGGCTGAGGCAGAATAATTGCTTGAACCCAGAAGGTGGAGGTTGCAGTGAGCCAACATCACGCCACTGCACTCCAGCCTGGGCAACAAGAGTGAAACTCTGACTCAAAAAAAAAAAAAAAAAAAAAAGAGTTAGCCTAATGTGCACAGCAACACATAAATGGGAAAATAACTTATGCCAGAAAAATATTTTTTTTTTTTTTTTTTTTTTTTTTTTTTTGAGACGGAGTCTCGCTCTGTCGCCCAGGCTGGAGTGCAGTGGCCGGATCTCAGCTCACTGCAAGCTCCGCCTCCCGGGTTTACGCCATTCTCTCGCCTCAGCCTCCCGAGTAGCTGGGACTACAGGCGCCCGCCATCTCGCCCGGCTAATTTTTTGTATTTTTTTAGTAGAGACGGGGTTTCACCGTGTTAGCCAGGATGGTCTCGATCTCCTGACCTCGTGATCCGCCCGTCTCGGCCTCCCAAAGTGCTGGGATTACAGGCTTGAGCCACCGCGCCCGGCCCAGAAAAATATTTTTAAAGCTTATCGAGATTCCTACAGTGAAACAGAGAATGGAAAGTAACTGTAGAAACATGAGATTAGCCTGGGTAGCAAACAATAAAATCCATCAGGTGCTAAGCATTGGCCAGAATTTGGCTCTGGAATTCTGATAACCCAAGCAAAGAGTAAAACACACCCAGATCCATCTCACCCAAAGGCCGAATGATCCTGGCTTCACAGGACACCCATTTAAAGGTGAGCCCATTCACCCACCCCATTGGATGGATGGAATCCCACTAATGTCTGACCTGGCCTCCCACTGGACATGTCTGCTTGGCCCTGAACGCCTGCTGGAAGGATCCCAACCCTCACTCCTGCCTCGTCTCACCTTCCTTAGGGTCAGAATCCTGCCCCTCAAACACTGAAAGTATAGTTTTCTCCAGTGAACTCTGGCAGGACGATCAGAGCCCCTACCTCTCGCACCATTAGCAGCCCCTGGCAGAAATCCCCCTGTCCCGCTCTGTCCCCACAGTGACCCATAAGGGCTCCTTCCCCAAGCAGGAGTAGGAAACGGCAGGATTTGGGCACCCGCCCTTCTCAGTAAGGGCTTTATCAGATGCACCTCACCCACTTGCTTAGATAACTGCAGCAATTTCTGCAGCCTGTCTTGAGTTTATTTTGGCTCAAATATCATATTAACTTGCAAATAATAGCAACGGAGAACACAGGCGTGGGCTGGGGCCAGCTGCCCACTGATGTCCCCACAGTGGACACAGGAAAAACAAGCCTTCATCTCTCCCAGGTCAAAAACATTAAAGCTTGAGCAGATGGAATCCTAATAGGAGTCGTTGGTCTGAGCCTTTGGGGATTTGCTGACGGTGACATCCCAAGGTCAGGGGCAGGATCCAGGGTCCAGGAGAAGCTGTCCGTCCTGTGTTCCAAGCCAGCATGGGCTCTGCTGAAACAGACAGGAGGGCAAGACGGCTGCAGTCACAGCTGCCCTGGGCCTGGCTGCCCTCTCCAATGCGCTAGTGGACAGGAAGCAGCGATGCAGACAGCCTGGAGAGAGTGGGGCCGCAGCTTCCCATTCGGAATACGAAAGGAAAGGCCTGATGCAGCTGCCTTCAGATGGATAGAGGCCAAAAAGATGGTCTTAGGACATCAAGCAAGACAAGTCACTTCCAATCGGGGTCATTCAACAGCCGTGTCTACAAGAATTAATTTGTGAATTAAACAAATGTTACTGTTAGAAAAATGAACTGGAACAGAATGTTACATTTGCATAAGAAGAATGGAAGAAAGGTGCACTTCTGTGGAAGATGGAGGATTTGACACTGAGAACTAGCATGAGCCTTGTGATTTCAGTGAACCGTGGTAAAAAGGAGATGCTGGAATCCATTGAGAATGATGAAAAGGCTGTGGAGAGAGATGATAAGCTGACACCTGAGCAGCTGAAATACAGACAGGGGTGAGCAGGATCACAGCTCTCATGTGGAGGAACGAGTGGATGTTGCATTACTTCTAAAATCACCTCGTGTTTAACAGCTGTGCCGAACCCCACTGCATTTAGATAAAGCAGACGGATGAAGCCATAGCAGAGCTTTGGGGTATCTCTGCTCCTCTCTTGCTCCTGGTGCTCATAAGCAAACAGGTGGCTTGGCAAATGTGTTTGTTTACGACACCTGGCCTCCTCGGCAGCCCACTGCGATGCCTATGGTCTCTGTTGACTCAAGGTGTCTCTCTAGGTCAGAGTTTTTAGACTCCAGGGTTGATCTGGAACACCTCAGAGTGGAGAAGTTTTGCTGAGTTCTCATTTAATGTTTTAAGAAAGCAGTAGCACATGCTTGATTGTTGCTTATAAGATAAATACTCAATTTTTTTTCTTTTTTTCTTTTTTTTTTTTTTTTTTTTGAGATGGAGTCTCGCTCTGTCACCCAGGCTGGAGTGCAGTGGTGCGATCTCAGCTCACTGCAAGCTCTGCCTCCCAGGTTCACGCCATTCTCCCGCCTCAGCCTCCCATGTAGCTGGGACTACAGGCATCCACCACCACACTCAGCTAATTTTTTTGTATTTTTAGTAGAGTTCCTGACCAGGCACGGTGACTCACGCCTGTAATCCCAGCACTTGGGGAGGCCGAGGCAGGTGGATCATCTGAGGTCAGGAGTTTGAGATCAGCCTGGCCAACATGGTGAAACCCTGTCTCTACTAAAAATACAAAAATTAGCTGGGCATGGTGGCGGGTGCCTGTGATCCCAGCTACTCTGGAGACTGAGGCTGGAGAATCACTTGAACCCAGGAGGTGGAGGTTGCAGTGAGTCGAGATGGCGCCATTGCACTCCAGCCTGAACGACAAGAGTGAAACTCCATCCCGAAATAAAGAAAAAAATATATATATTCCTGATCCATCACAATGTGTGGCCCCACAGTCAGCCCTCACACGAAGAAACTGATCAAATCAGGGTCCTTGGCGTAGGGTCCACGACCCCCTTGCAACAATACACAAATATCAGTGTTGGAAACACTGGAATACAGCATTTCTTAGTACCATCTCCACAGGAAGCACAACTTCAGTTATTATTCAACATTCTCAATGGCCTCTGTGTACCTGAAATACAAAGTTTGGCCAGGACAAATATTTTGTACTAAGTTCTTCACTGTCCAGGTTGAATGTTACAGGTTAACACACAGACATTTCAGAGTAAAGCTGACCCACAGAAGTACAGTCCCCCGTGCTGCAAGATGGCGTTTTAGGCAACAAGAACCACATATACGGTGGCAGTTCCATGTAAGATCGTAATATTATATTTTTACTACACCTTTTCTATGTTGAGATACGTTTAGATACACAAATACTTAGCATTGTGTCACAACTGCCTGCAGTATTCAGTACAGTCACACACTGTACAGGTCTGCAGGCTGGGAGCAAGAGGCTCCAGCATGCAGCCTAGGTGTGCAATAGGCTATACCACCTAGGTGAGCTGCAGGCACACTCTGTGATGTTTGTATAATTATGAAATTGCCTAACAATGCACTTTGCAGAGCATATTCTCGTCATTAAGTGATGCATGACTATAGTTTTCTCATTCACTGTCTTTCCTGTGTGCTCCGACACTAAGCATCAATGCCTTCCAAACAAGGCTGGACCAGTTCAGACACCAGCAAGACCTAGTGGCCCAGGATGGATGTCAGATGGTCAGGTGAGTGAAAGGATAAGCAGAGATAATTTCTAGATGGTCTCTAGAAATGCTGCTAAAATTGCTGTGGCTCAGATACGTGACAGCACGGCTGTAGATGGTCTCTAGAAATGCTGCTAAAATTGCTGTGGCTCAGACACGGGACAGCACGGCTGTAGTCCTGTCATCGATTTTTCTCTGTAAACTCTTGGAATGTCTGGATTCCATCACAGGATGCTTCTTCTCCAGTGCCCTGGGTGCATTGCCTGAGTCATCCCTGCTAAGTTCTGCTACGACCACCTTTCTCTAACAGTACCTGAAATCAACATTTTATAGAGTGTTGGGTTTGTGAGTAAGTTGGTAGCTAGAAGGAAGAAAAGAAATTCTTATGTTTTTGTTTTAAAAATATACCAAAGTCGCCTGAAGCTTTGATGTTGTATGACGATGTATGAGTGAGGACTTTTAGTTGCATATAACCGAATGATCTGGGATCATTTAACAGAAAAGTGAATTTACACAGGGGATTCTGGGACAGGCTTACGTACCAGGGCTGGCACACAGTCCAGAAACGGATGGAAGCAGGGAAGGGAGAATGCTGCTCTTGGTTTGAGGCCACGTCCTCGCTCTGTATCGCCTTCATCCGCTTCACCCACAGCCCACCTATGCCACACAGTGGACATGTCTTTAGTTCCACCACCCATGCAAAACATGACATCTCTTTCTCAGCTTTGTTTCCAATTCCAAGGGGGAGACCATGGTTCTGGCAGAAACCAGTTGGCACAGGTGAGTCAGGTTTATCCCAGGAGGAATTGGTAAAGAGACTATCTACAAAAGCGTGGGCAGGGGCAAGGAAACCACAGGGAACAGCATCATTTCTTGAGGCCAGCAACGGTGAGGCTGTTAGCCCCCTCACCTGGAGGAGGGAGAGCAGAGAGCCTGGCCCTGAAGGCCTACATGGAGAGGCTGCCTTGGGGAGCCGGGACCCTCACCGGGGGTTGTAGCCAGCAAAAGGAAACTAGCTGGGATGAAGCCAGGAGTGAGTACCCTGCCCTGGCAGTACTCTCTGCCCCTCTGATCCCCTGCTGAGATCCCCACCAGGCAAACCCAAAAGGAAGCCAGGGCAGGGGGTGGGCTGATGCGGCTCAATCAGGCCAGCGTGGTGCAGGGCCAGAGCACAGAGCACAGAGCTCAGTAGAGAACTGGATCATGACCTGCAGGGAGGACCGGAAGTATGTGCACAGAAGGGCTCTGAAGGGCCCAGCATGGACCATGTGCCCACCTCTGAGCCAATCAGAGAGACTGGGGGAGGAGTCTGTGCCAATATGGCAGCCGAGCCATGAAAGTGGCTGTTGGGATGTGTCCTAGTCCATCTGTGTTGCTGTAACAAAATACTACAGACTAGATAGACTATAAAAAAATAGAACTTTATTTTTCACAGTTCTGGAGGTAGGAAGTCCAAGATCAGGGTAGGTCTGGTGTCTGGTAAGGGCTGCTCTCTGCAGCCCTATTGCTGCATCCTCCAGAGGGGAGAACTGCTGTGTCTCCACGTGGCAGAAGAGATGGAAGGGGTGGAAGTGCCCCGCTCAAGCCCTTCCATAAGGCACTAATCCATTCATGAGGACCTGATCACCTCCTAAAGGTCCCACTTCTTAACACTGCTGCATTGGGGGTTAAGTTTCAACACGAATTTTGAGGGGACACACATCGTTCAAACCACAGCAGTGAGGGTAGGGAGCACTGCAGGAAAGGTGCCTAAAGTCAGGTGGTCCTCAGCTCCACCATCCCAGCTTCACTCCAACTCCCTGCCTCCCGTCCTCAGCTCTAACCCGGCCTCATTCCTTCTCCCTGCCTCTCGTCCTAAGCTCCATCCCAGGCTCGCTCCTTCTCCCCACCTCCCTTCCTCAGCTCCACCATCCCAGCCTCATTCCTTCTCCCCACCTCCCGTCCTCAGCTCCATCCCAGCCTCATTCCTTCTCCCCGCCTCCCGTCCTCTGCTTCCACCTCTTCCCCAAGATGAGAGCCTTGCAAGTTTCCTGCCACCTCCTCTGGATCTCCCTCTCATCAGTCCCAACACCAGATCTGTCAGTAAGATCTGTTTCCTCTGCCTCCTCCACAGCTCTCCTGCCTGGGTCCTCTTCCTTGTCCCAGTGGGCCATTTCAGGACTTGGCCCTCTTGTTCTCTGCCTTCTTGCTCTGTCAACATTCCCCACGCCAGCATCTACTGCCATACCCCCTCCTGCATTCCTTGGTCTCTGTGGCTGTCCCTTCTCACCTTCTCTATGGAGTCCCCTTTTCTCCCTCACCAACATTCTCTCCTTGACCCTTGCCTCTTCTCCCACCATAGCTCTCTTTTGATAATGTCACATCTTTTTTTGTGGCTGAAATATATGAGCCACCAACTCCCGAATCAGGAGCCCTCTTCCGTGATGACTAGGGCTACAGGCACCTTCCTGAAGCACCTCAAATCTAGCCGGTCCCAAGTGGAACACGAAGTCTCCTCCCACAACCCTGACCCCTTCTCCAGGAAGCAGCTCAGGTAGACATCCCATTCACCCAGTCGCCCAAACCATAAACCCAGAACCCAGTTTCTCTGCCTCTCCTTCACACCTACATCCATCTTAGCCCAACACTGGACACCGGCTTTCAGTGTCCTGTAGAGAAGAATCTTGCCTTCACCCTCTCTCCCTTATCCCCACCATCCATCACTGACCCAGTCCACATCACATCCTCCCTCTCCAAGATGCCTGCCAGGCCACTGCCCCAATTCACTCACCTATTCCAAGGCACTTAGGAGTCTTCTCCATGCACAGACCATACTGAGAACAGGGAGCCCAGTGGAGAACTGAGTAGGCTGACCCATCTGTGCTCCTGGTCTGCTGGGACGGGCCTAGAGACCAAGAGGACAGTGACCACAGAGCACATGAGTGAGGAGGGGAACCCGAGCCCTGTGGGTGCAGGTGCAGGCGGGGCTTTACCCCACACTCACAGGTTCTGGAGCCAGGCCAGCAGCTTCATTTCTGATAGGTGGGGGCAGAAATTGCAGAATGAAAACACACAGTCCCTTGTTCACAAACAGGGAAAACTGCTCTTAACGGTGTTAAAAAAATTTTTCATTTTCCTCTGTTCCCTCTAATAATTTACCATGGTTATTTGCTACTTAAGGTCATCCTAAGTAAAGAAAATTTCAATTTTCATTTTTCACCTGAATTTTACTGTTCGTTTTATATTGTGCAATGTCAGTTTTAAATACAAATAGAAGAGCATTAGATCCCCACGCAGAAACACAGAGATTACAAGATTCCTATTTTGTAGCTCAAACATGTATGTATATTTAATTTTTACCCGAACAGTGGAAATGCTGTGCAAAACTAAATCAAGGATTTTGATTTCACTTCTTGATACTGGCCGTGCTACTGCCTTCTTCACACTGCCTTCAGCTTACTGGTGAATATGGAAGAACTGAAAGAAGTAACTGTGGCTTTTCCTGTCTTCCCCCTTCCGTCCATGCATTGTTTTCACTGTAAGTGCTTGGCTAATACAGGAAAGTAGAAAGAGTAAGAAAAGGTACAGTGCGGTCCTTGGTTGTTGGTGTTATTCACAAGGCCACTGCCTTCTTTCTGTGTTTGAAGTGGACCTCACGTGGAAAATGTGGCTTTCCCACAGAGTCAGTGGCAGACACACACAATGACCTGTTCCCGGCCTCGAGTCTTGCTGGTCTCCCATGCATCCTAGGGTCACTGGAATTCTGCACTCACGGTGTCACCAATGCTACGTGTGAATGGACAGGCAAGGAATGGCAGACGTGCACATCGTGCAAATCTCCTGTGCTCCCGCCCCTGCTGTGCAGTCCTTCCAAAACACAAGTTCAAAGGTAAAGTTATCAAGATACAGGGCAGACCTGACCGAGCATTAAGCCCAGCACAGAGCCCTTCTAAATGCAGGGCCCCATGAGATTGCACACCTGTGAAGCTTGCAGTCCCCTCGCCTTAACTGCAATTGACAGGAAACTCAAGGTTAGAGAAGCATGTTAAACACCACCACAAGAACACAGCAAATCCAGGGTGGGGGGCACGGCAGCCAATGACCCAGACACTGCAACCAGCCAGTGGGGGCACAGAAGGGAGGAAAGAGGCTGAAACAGGCTCCATTGAAGGAAATGAGAATTTGTTTGGCTCTTAATTCAAACAAACCAACTGTAAAAACACATCTCTGGATAATTAGGGGAACTTGGATATGAACTTATATTTGATGCTATAGAGGTAAAGGAAGTCTTCTTAGTTTAGTTAGGAGTGAAGGGCAGTCGTATGTGTCGTGGTTACGTGGGGAAAAGGCCCGATCCGCGAAAGATGCAGACGAAGTCATCCGTAAGTCAAACAACAAAATGTTTGGGATTTAATGTATTTTAGAAAAAAACAGCAGGCGAATAGTTGGCACAAGATTGGCAAAATATTGAAAATGCTTGAATCCGAGAGGTTCATCATTTTATTCTACTTTTTAAACAGTTTTTTAAATGTTCTATAACAGAAAGAAGGAAAATTATGTATGTGTGTGTAGGTGTGTGTGTGTACTTATTATGTATTCCTAAAACAAATATTTTCTTTTCGTTTATAAGGAATTATATTTTCAACACTGAATTAATTATCTTATTTTGCAATAAATTAGTAAGCAGTTAATGAAGACTGAACTGTGATCCACTTTGGCATGGAACTTTGGCATGGAAATCACTTTTTATCTCAACTTCGTATCCCTTCTTTTCACTTCTTCAAGCAATATGGAAAATTTCCCAGCACATAAGACATGCTATAATGTTCTTTCTTGAAGATGTAACTCTATACGTTTCAGTAGCTAATTATTCAAGTTTTTACTTAATAAAAATTCAAGAAAAATTCTATTTTATTAGAAATTCTATCACTAAAATTCTATGTGATAAATTGATTCTTCTCATGACTCTTTAGGGAAAAAATACATTTTTAGATCATACTTTTTATTAAAGTGAAAGAAAAAAATTAACATGCACGTACAACACACATGTAAATTAGAGACAAGTTTAGACACAGGAGTAGATTGGATTTGCCTAAATATGGCCTCAGATTAATAAAACCAAAGGGGGAAAAGTTGACTATTTTTGTTGTTATTGACAAGTATCCGTTATATTTTGAAAAGCATCCATACTTGATGAAGTGCTGGAGGGCCGGAGAGCGACCCAGGCTTCCGGATTCCAGCCTAGCAGCTTCCCTCCAGATTCAATCCCTCTCCTGGGCCCTCCTCCTCCTCCTCCTCCTCCTCTTCTTACCTAACTGCCTGTCCTCAGGCCTAAAGCCACCACACCCTGCTGTTGGGAGGCCCTGAAGACTGACGGCCACCCTGGAGGTCACTCAGCCCCCAGAGACTGCAGCACCCAGGCCGGCAGTGGAAGTGAGACAGGTTCAGCCCCCCTCTGCCACCCCAGCCTCAGCTCCACAAGCACGCACCTCCCCTGTGGCACACAGACCCTTCCTGCATCCCTTCAGTTCCCTCCTGGGATTCCTCTTCCTTTCATCAGCAGGACCCTGGGAGAAGGAACCATCCCTACCAAGAAAACTGCAATGGCTTCAGGATCTGGCTAAGCTGGAATACAGAGCCGGGCTGCCTGCTCTGTGAGAAAACGGAAATGCAGGAACCAGCTGGGCCACAGCTCACAGACGAAGCGAGGACCATTCCGAACCACCCAGGGCCCAGCTCACAAATGGAATAAGGACTGTTCAGGGTTATGCAGTCATGGGCATTTCTCCTCCACTTCCAAATACTCTGCAATAAAATCACGATGTTCATACCAAGGAAGTTATAAAATGAAAGAAAGTGTTACTCTGAAGTCTACAGTGACATTTCCTATAGCACCTAGAAAGCCGAGTCTCTTACAGTGCTCAGGAGGTGCTCAGACTGCACCTGGGGCTGTTTGGAGGAGGCACTGCCCCTGCCTGCCAGCCTCCAGAGTCAGGAAGGGTGGCCCTGAGGGAGCTGCCTATATACACTCTGCTCTTTTTGCCAGCCCCCGGCCCACAACTGAATTTCCAGGACTGGGAGCTGATGCTGTATTTATGAGCTTTGCTCCTGGTGAGGTTGAACCCTGGGGCTTCCAACCCCAAAAGAGCTCAGACCCTAGAGGGCACCAGCAGGGGCAGGCAAGGAACACCTCTCCTTCCTTCTCTTGCACTGGTGAGCATGTGGGTATGTCCTGTGATTGCAGGTTCCTGCTAGTTAGTGCCACTTCCTCACAGGCAAGGTGAGAAGAGCAGGATACAGGTGTCAAGTCTGCATCATCTTGGAAACCACGTTCATGAGTGCACAACAAAGCCCTACACAGATGGGGCAAGGACCACAGAAGAACAACAGTCATCATATGAAAGCACAGCAAATATGTTTCTGAGTTTATAGCGCGCCAGGCCTGTCTCCTTCTCTCCACATGTCAAGGGGTATGAAGGAGGGTGTCACGGAAGGATGTGATGGAGGGGTGTGGAGGGGTGGGATGTAGGTGTGATGGAGGGGTGTGATGGAGGGGTGTGATGGGGGGTGTGGAGGGGTGTGGAGGGGTATGATGGAGGGGTGTGGAGGGGTGTGGTAGGGTGTGATGGAGGGGTGTGATGGAGGGGTGTGGAGGGGTGTGATGGAGGGGTGTGGAGGGGTGTGATGGAGGGGTGTGGCAGGGTGTGAGGGAGGGGTGTGATGGAGGGGGGTGGAGGATTGTGATTGAGAGGTGTGATGGAGGGGAGTCATGGAGGGGTGTAAAGGAGGGGTGTGATGGAGGGGGCTGATGGAGGATTGTGATGGAGGGGTGTGGAGGGGTGTGGTAGGGTGTGATGGAGAGGTATGATGGAGAGGTGTGATGGAGGGGTGCGATGGAGGGGTGTGATAGAGTCATGGAGGGGTGTGATAGAGAGATGTGATGGAGGGGTGTGATGGAGGAGTGTGATGGAGGAGTGTGATGGAGAAGTGTGATCTAGGGGTGCGATGGAGGGGTGTGATAAGGAGTGTGATGGAGGGGTATGGAGGGGTGTGGCAGGATGTGATGGAGAGGTATGATGGAGGGGTGTGATGGAGGGGTGTGATGGAGGAATGTGGAGGGTTGTGATGGAGGGGAGTCATGGAGGGGTGTGATGGAGGGGTGTGATGGAGTCACAGAGGGGTGTGATGGAGTCATGGAGGGGTGTGACGGAAGGGTATGATGGAGGGGTGTGATGGAGGGGTGTGATGGAGTCATAGAGGGGTGTGATGGAGAGATGTGATGGAGGGGTGTGATGGAGGAGTGTGATGGAGAGGTGTGATGGAGAAGTGTGATCGAGGGGTGTGATGGAGGGGTGTGATCTAGGGATGCGAAGGAGGAGTGTGATAAGGAGTGTGATGGAGGAGTGTGATGGAGGAGTGTGATGGAGGGGTATGGAGGGGTGTGGCAGGATGTGATGGAGAGGTATGATGGAGAGGTATGATGGAGGGGTGTGATGGAGGAATGTGGAGGGTTGTGATGGAGGGGAGTCATGGAGGGGTGTGATGGAGGGGTGTGATGGAGTCATAGAGGGGTGTGATGGAGGAGTGTGATGGAGGGGTGTGATCGAGGGGTATGATGGAGGGGTATGATGGTCCCTTCCACAATTGCCAGGATGAAACAGAAAACTGCACACTAGAGCTTCCAGGCGAGGTACCTGGAAAATGGCTGATAGTTATTTTTACTCTAGGCAAAACAAGTTTCCAACTCAACAAAGTCAGTTAGTAAGTAAGGCAGGTGGACATCAGAGCTAAAGCAATGAGACACTGGGTCACCCTGCACATCCCTGAGGGTAGAGAAGCTCCCAGGCCTCAATGCAACACTTAAGGGAGGGAGAAGCTGAATGGACAATGTCCAGCCCAGATGTAAAAGCAGAATTCCATAACCTGCAGCAACCACCACACAAAACCCATTATCATCCACAGTCACCAGCCCAGAAAGCCCACACATCATCCACAGTCACCAGCTGGGAAGCCCACCAATCATCCACAGTCAGTAGGCCGGGAAGCCGGCCCATCATACGAAGTCACTAACCTGGGAAGACCACCCATTATCTACAGTTACCAGCCTGAAAAGCCCACCAATAATCCACAGGCACCAGCCCAGAAAGCCCATCCATCATCCACAGGTGCCAACCCGGAAAGCCAACCCATCTTCTGCAGTCACCAGCCCGGGAAGTCCACACATTATCCACAGTCACCGGCCTAAGAAGTTCACCCATCATCTACAGTCACCAGCCTGGGAAGTACAGCCATCATCTATGGTCGCCAGACTAGGAAGCACACCCATCATCCACAGTCACTAACTCAAGAAACTCAACCATAATCCACAGTTGCCAGACCAAAAAGCCCACCTATCATCCACAGTCACCAGCCCAAGGAGCCCATCCACCATCTACAATAACCAGCCTATGAAGTGCACCCGTCACCTACAGTCTCCAACCTAGAAAGCCCATCCATCATACACAATCACCAGCCCGAAAAGCCCATTCATCATCTACAGTCAACAGCTCAGGAAGCCCACCCATCATCGTCAGTCACCAGCTTAGGAAGCCCACCGATCACTCACATTTACCAGCCTGGGAAGCCCACAGATTATCTACAGTTGCCAGCCAGGGAAATCCACCCATCACTCACAGTCACCAGCCCAGTAAGCCCACCCAATATCTACAGTCACCAGCCCAGTAAGCCCACCCAATATCTATAGTCACCAGCCCAGTAAGCCCACCCAATATCTACAGTCACCAGCCCAGTAAGCCCACCAATATCTACAGTCACCAGCCCAGTAAGCCCACCCAATATCTACAGTCACCAGCCTATGAAGCACCCCCATCATCTACAATCTCCAGCTAAGGAACCCACCCATCATCCACAGTCACCTGACTATGAAGCCCACCTATTATCTGCAGTCACCAACCTGGGAAGCCCACCCATCATCTACAGTCGACAGTCCATGAAGCCCACCAATCACTCACATGCACCAGTCAAGGAAGACCACCCATGATCTAACGTCTCCAGCCCAGGAGTCCCAACCATTGTCTACAGTGACCAGCACCTGAAGCACAACCAGCATCCATAGTTACCAGCCCGGGAAGCCCACCCATCAACTACATTCACCAGCCTGGGAAGCCCACCAATAATCCAGTCACCAGCCCAGGAGGCCCACATATCATCCACAGTCACCAGCCTATGAAGCCCGCCGATCATTCACAGTTACTAGCCCAAGATGCCCACCCATCATCCAGTCTCCAGCCTGGAAAGTCTTCCCATCATCTACAGTCACCTGCCCGGAAAGCCCACCAATCATCTACAGTAACCAGCCCAGAAAACCTTCCCATCATCCAGTGACCAGCTGTAAAAGCCCACCCATTATCTACAGTCTCCAGCCCAGGATGCCCACCCATCATCCACAGTCACCAGCCTATGAAACCCACTCATCATCTACAGTCACCAACTCAGGAAGCCCAACAATTTTCTAGTCACTATCTCAGGAAGCCATCATCTAAAATCATTAGCTGAGAAAGCTCATCATCATCCAGTCACTAGTCCGGTAAGCCTACCTATCATCCATAGTTGCCAGCCCAAAAAGCTCACCTATCTTCCACAGTCACCAATGCAGAAAACCCAACCATCATCCACAGTCACCAGCCCAGTAAGCCCACCCAATATCTACAGTCACCAGCCCAGTAAGCCCACCCAATATCTACAGTCACCAGCCTATGAAACCCACTCATCATCTACAGTCACCAGCCTATGAAACCCACTCATCATCTACAGTCAACAGCTCAGGAAGCCCACCCATCAACTACATTCACCAGCCTGGGAAGCCCACCCATCATCTACAGTCACTAGCTTGGGAAGCTCAACCATCATCTACAGTCAACAGCTCAGGAAGCCCACCCATCATCTACAGTCAATGGACCAGGAAGCCTACCCATCATCCACAGTCACCAGCCCAGTAAGCCCACCCAATATCTACAGTCACCAGCCTATGAAACCCACCCATCATCTACAGTCACTAGCTTGGGAAGCTCAACCATCATCTACAGTCATTGGCTCGGGAAACCCACCCAACATCTTCAGTAACTAGCCCAAAAAGCCCACCCATCATTGATGTCACCAGCTCAGAAATCCCACCCACAATCTACAGTAACCAGCCCAAAACACACACCCATCATCTACAGTCAATGGACCAGGAAGCCTACCCATCATCCACAGTCACCAGAATAAAAAGCTCACCCATCATTTACAATCACCAGTGCAGGAAGCCCACCCATCATCTACAGTCAATGGACCAGGAAGCCTACCCATCGTCCACAGTCACCAGAATAAAAAGCTCACCCATCATTTACAATCACCAGCCCAGGAAGCCCACCCATCATCTACAGTCTCCACAGGAAGCCCACTGACCATCAACAGTCAACAACCTGTGAAGCCCACCCATAATCCACAGTCATTAGCCAAGGGAGCTCACTCATCATCTACAGTCACCAGCCCAGGGAGCCCACCCATTCGACAGTCAGTAGCTTGGGAAGCCCACCCATCATCCAGTCACCAGCCTGAAAAGTCCACGAATCACCTACAGGCACTAGCCTGGGAAACCCACCCACCATCCACAGTCATTACCCTAGGGGGCCCACCCATCATCCAGTCACCAGCCCAGCCAGTATTTGGGCTGCAGTTGGCCATTTCACTCAATCCATACAACACCCGTTCAGGTCAGGCCCCACCCTCCTCCTCTTGCCCCCCTTTGCCTGGCCTCGTGTAGTTTTGTGTTTCTGGAGTGGCCCCATGCGCTCAGGACAGCCTGGGCTCCCTGGGATGGGCAGATGCCCCCATCATCCAGGGTGTCTGGACCCCGTGCTGCCCTTCTGTTACCATCGCCCGCCCCTGGTTCTCTGCAGCCCTGAGGCTGCTTCACAGACTTGGAAATGGAGGCCCAGAGCTCACATAGGCAGTGAGTGGCTGTGGTGGAAATCAAGAGCACGTTCTTGTCTGACCCAGCTCACCTCACCTCTGCTTGGTCAGGCCACCTGGAGGCGCTGAGGCTTCCCAGGGTCACAGCTGGACACAACACAGGGCAGCTGGTGAGACACACGCTCCTTCCCCACTAAGGAACATTTCTCTAGAAAACCATTTCTCATGAGGGCTTCGGACCTTAAATCACCTTTCAGGAATGTGGCCATAGAACGCCAGCATGGTGGGCTTGCATGTTACATTGAGCACAGGGCGAGGAGGCTGCTTCTGCATTTTACTTGGAGGTGACCAGGAAGGGCCTTGGCCACCTCAGCCCAGCCAACCTGCAGTCGCGGTGGACGGAATCATCCCACAGTCCCTTCCCTCCCTGGGCTGCTCTGTGTGTCCCAGGACAGGGCAGCTCCAGATGCTCCTGGAGTGAGGCTCTGGGTGAAAAAGTCTGTTTTTCTGTAAGGCCAGACAGAAGGCGTGAGCATGCCTGACAAATAAGGCTGGACGCTGCCCTGTTGAAAAGGGGAAAAGAGATCATCTGGAAGCATTTTATAAGGAAAAGAATGTAAATTATACCTATTATATGTATATTCAGAAAATCTTTGCAGTTTGGAAAATGTGTCCCGGCTCTGCCATTTCTTCCCATTTCCTGCAATTTCCTTCCCCATTGTCAAGATATTCTAAAAGCCAGTCTCTCCCCTTCTCACAGATGGGTCCTTTTTAGTTGGCAGCTGCCGGCTTCTAACTGGGCCCTGCTGGAACAGAATCACTTTGGGCTGAGAGTGGGGTGGGGAAGATCCCACAGCTCTTAGATGCAGGGGAGAACTTTGTGTCATTGAGATCAGGTGGGGCAGGGCCTCCTGGCCTCAGGGCTGCAGAGAACTGGGGCGGGCGATGGTAACAGAGGGGCAGCACGGGGTCCAGACGCCCTGGATGATGGGGGCGTCTGCCCATCCCAGGGAGCCCAGGCTGTCCTGAGCGCATGGGGTCACTCCAGGAACACAAAACTACAGGAGGCCAGGCAAAGGGGGCAAGAGGAGAAGGGGTGGGGTCCTATCTCAGAGAAATCCAGGCTTTAGAGAAAGTGGCAGTGCACCCAGAGACGGCCACACATACATACACAGACACACACATATATAGACACACACAGAGATACACAGACACACACACAGACACACACAAATATAGAGACACACACAGAGAGACACACAGAGATACACACAAACTACATACACACGCACACACAGAACACACACATACACACACACAAATATACAGATGCACAGAGACACACAGAGATACACAAACATACACACACACACAGAACACACACATACATACTCAGACACACATTAATATACAGATACACACAGACACAGAGATACACACACATACACACACACAGAATACACACATACAGACACAAATATAAACACAGAGACACAGATACACACACATACACACACAGAACACACACAAATATAGAGACACACACAGAGAGACACACAGAGATACACAAACATACACACGCACACACAAAACACACACATACACAGACATATACAAATATACAGACACACAGAGACGCCCAGAGATACATACACATACACACACACATAATACACACACATACACAGACACACAAATATACAGACACACACAGAGAGACACAGAGATACACACATACACACACACACACACACAGACACACACAAATATACAGATGCACAGAGACACACAGAGATACACAAACATACACACACACATACACAGACACACACAAATATACAGATACACACAGAGAGACACAAAGATACACACACAAACATACACATACACAGAACACACATATACACACACAAATATACAGACACACACAGAAATACACAGACATACACACACGCACAGAACACACACATACAGACATACACAGACATGCAGATACACACACACACTGACACACATACACACACATACACACACACGGATGCACACACACAGATACAGCCACACACAGAGACATGCACACACAGATACACAGACACAGACACAGACACAGTCAGACATACAGAGACACACACACACTCATACAGATACACACACACAGATGCACACACACACACAGACACAGACACAGCCAGACACACACAGAGACACAGAGACGCACCACACTGAAACCTGTAGGAGGAGCCCAAATGCCCATCACAGGCTGAACTCAGTTCCCTGACATCTCAAGATCCATGTCCTCATCTGCATGTGCGGCTAACAAAATACCAACGCTGCACAAGTGACAAAGGGCAAACAATTATTTCCTCCCCATTCCAGAGGCTGAGAAGTCCAGGGTCCAGGCGCCAGCAGGTTTGGTGTCTGCGAGGGCCGCTCTCTGCTCCCAGGATGGTGCCTGGTACTGCAACCTCTGGGGTGGAAGGTTAGGGGCAGGCATGGGACAGGCGCCATATGAGCCTCCTTCACGAGGGCCTCGATCCCCTCAGGAGAAGCAGTCCTTATGGCCTCACTAGCTCTTGGTGGCCCCACCTGTTTGCACCATCCCCTTGGCCATTCGTTCTCAACCCCTGGGGTCAGACTCAGACTTGATGCCCAAGATCTGACCAGGAGCCACGGGGTGCTGGCACCGTCCCAGGCTCTGGCGTTACAGGGCAGACATGAAACACTGTGGACATAACACTCTCTCCAGTGTGCTCACACCCAGAGAGACACACACACCTGTCACAGTCCCTGGCCAGAGCAAGGCTCTGAGCACATCCAGGCAGGAAATTGCCCTGGGAGTAGGGTCTCAGGTTAGGCCAGGGAGGGGCTGACGCTGAGCACTGAGGAAGGGAAGGGTCCAGGTGACCAGACTGAGGTGGGAAATGAAAGAAATAAAGAGAAATAAAACTAAAAAGAGAAAGAAATAGGCTTTCCTGTATTAGACTGACTCATCCCAAAGGCAGTAGCAGGCAAGGCCCAAACCCAGGAAAAGTCTTGATAAACACTGTTGAAGAAGCTAGGACAAAAAGGAACGTGCTCTGAAGACTCTCCCAGCACTCCCTCAACGGAGGGAGAAGAAAACCAAATGTTCCTGTCTCTTATGGTGTGAGTTTATAGACTCCCATTCTCTGTAACTAGTAACTTCAAGCATTCTGTTTTATCTAAGCAGTGGAGGAAAGATCATAAACTGTCTGGGCAGGCCTGAGATACAGCCACCTGGACACCACAGTGAAGGTCATGGAATAAGCCGTGCTAGGCACGAGAGAAAACCCTAGATAACAGACATCCGGGTTGCATAGCAACGGTCATGTGTAATCCTGAGTTATGAACCTGCCACAGTTTGATTAATGGTTCTGCCTCTGTATCCTTGCTTTAACACCACTGTAATTGTAAGCCTGCTTCAAGCTAGCCCACCCCCTTTTTGAAGTGTGTATAAAAGTCAAATGCTGTCTTTGTTCTAGGCCCAGTTTTCTGGATGTTAAGTCCGCTGGGTCTGAGTGCACTCAATAAAGATCCTCCTGCTTTACTCCAAGGTCTCTCTCATCCTCCTGATTCCCACAACAGAGCCCCTTGGGGAAGAGGGCAGCCATGGCGGGTCCCAGTGAGACGTGAGTCCTACAGAGGTTTCAACAGAGGAGCAGCCCCAGCCCCGGCCTGCAGGAATGGGAGGCACAGGGCCAGTCACGGTGGGGCAGCAGCCCAGCAGCCCTGGACTCCAGGTGGGGAGAGGAGGCCTGGGCTCTCCATCTGGGCCTGCTCCTGGTCCACAGGGAAAGGGTCTCTGCCTCTGCTGCCAGGGCCTGAATTATGGGGTCTCCACCCTCCTTGGACCTGCTCAGGGGTCTGAGGGACCCTCTGCATCAAGGAGGGTGCCACAGATGGACCATGCATGCTCTGGCACATGGCCAGCACCTGCCATGTTGCCAGGAAAACCCACCAGTGGGTATTCTCCACTGAGATCCCACAGCCCCGGGCAGCAACAGGCCAGGGAGGCCCTCGCCAAGGAGGACTGGACACAGGACACACACACAACCCGTCATCCTTGCTCTCAGGAAGCCCACCCCTGCAGAAGCCTTGAACCCGAGGCCTCTCCAGGCTCCCCCGCACTCCAGGCCTGGCCCTCAGTACCAGCTGAGACTTCCTCATGGTCCCTCCACCCCTGTGCTAACCCAATCCTGTCTCCCTAGGACAGACCCTGATGCAGAGGTTAAGGAAAACCTGACTTGGCAAAATCATTTTCCCACCCATGAACACGATCTCGTACCTTCGTCCCTGGCTCCTGCAGCGGCAGCCTCATCCACAGGCCCTAAGAAAGCCCCCAGCTCCTGAGAACAGCTCTCCACCGTTCACAAGTTCTCTCTCCTCCACTTTATTCCCAGGCGTGGGTAGGGGTGGAATTGGTGCATTACCCTCACAGAACAAAAACAGAAATCCAGCATGGGGACCACGTGTGATGACCAGTTACCCATGTCAGCTCCCACACCTGTGTGCCCGCTCTCCATGCTGAGGGCTGGCCAAGGACACAGCCAGTTCAGGAAGGGGTGGCCTGTGTGGCAAGGTCTCCTCCAGGTCTCGGTCCAGCTGCCCCTGATGGAGCTCACCCTCCTCCTGCTCGTCCAGCGTCCATCTGCCCATCCCCACTCATGGCAGGGGGGAGGCTGACAGCAGGGACACAGCGACTGGCTGCTTCCATCCCATGAAGGGCAGACTCCAGACTTCTATCCTGTGAAGCGCAGGGATGGGAGGTGGCACTTCTCTCTCCAGGTCTGAGCACCATCTTGGGAGGCAGCAGAGGGGCCAAGGTGGGACAGACTGACACCCACTGCTGAGGAGGAAGCCAGCCCAGGACCCCAGTCCCTGCTCCGGCCATCACGTGAACCTTCAGTGGCACAGATGGCATGCAGCTCTGGAGCCGCCAACACCAGCAGCCCTGCCCCTCTTCGGGCTGTTCCCTCTTGATGGTTTCTTTCTCCTGGTTTGTCTCATGCCCCTTGGCAGTGGGGCCTTCCACCCCTGCTTAAAATCACCCCTCCCTCCTCACTCTCTGCCCCTCCCTGACCTTCATGGCTCCTTGAATTACTCAGCTAGCCTACTTCTGTCTCCTTCTAGAATGCTGGCTCCTTGAGGGCAGGGGCGTCCTCCAGGCTTCTTTCTCTGCTGCATTTACAGCTCCCAGGATGATTCCTGACATGCAGTGGGCATGCGGTATGGGGTGAGCAAAGGAATAACCAAACGTAGCCTTGAGGCTCACACAGAAACAGATTCACGGAAACACCTGTGGTGCCCGCCGCTGGCTGTGGGGTTATGGGTGTCTTTAGCATTCTTCCTACAGTAATCCAAGTAATTCCTGGGAACCTGTGAGGCCCCATCCCAAGAGGGTCACATTCTCAGAAACCTGACACCCAAACAAAACCATCCCTGAAAATACCTCGTTCTCCAAAGGGTTTCTCCACCTGCAGCCTCTCTCCATACTTCACCCCTCCCTGAACACATCTTCCACGAACTCTGAGTTTTCCTGCCATTTGGAGAGAACGTGGGGGGAGACAGGGCCTCTAGGGAAGGTGGTGTAGGGCTGCCCAGCTCTGCCCGGGAGGCATGGAGGCCAGTGCCCCTGCCTACGCCAGTACTTCCCCATCAGGATGGCCATGGTCCGAGGTCTAAAATTAAGGTGCAGTATTGTGTGTGCCCCAGCACCTGTGAGACTGGGGGCCCCTTCACCCTGCTCCCAGGGTGCTGTCCCCCATTCCTATGTTGAAGCCCTGGTCCCAGCATAATCAGCGTAATGGGATTTGGAGGTGGGGCCTTTGGGAGGTGGTCAGGGTTCAGTGAGGTCACGGAGTGGGGCCCCATGATGGGAATGGGACAGCAGAACACTGCTTCCTTTCTCTCCAGCCCTGTGTGAGGGCTCAGCAGGAATGTGGGACTGTGGCCAGCAGGAGGGCCCTCCCCAAGAACAGAACCTCCCAGCACCCTGACCTGGGACTGCCATCCTGCAGAGCTGAAAACGGAATGTCCTTGAGATATCCCATCAGTAGCAGTTTGTACAGTGGCCCAGACTGACACGTGGATACGGTCCCCTTGTCATGGGGACTGGCCACGGTGCCTGCTCAGCTCTGGGTAGCCACAGAATTATTCCAGCTAGCCTCAGTGTCCCCTGCCCCTGGCTGTGAGAGACTGCCATCCTCCCCTCGGGCCGGCGCCAGGGTACTGTGCTTGGCCACACTCATATCCCTCAGGGCGCGCCTTCTCTCACCCATGGCAGGAGGAGGGGAGACATAACCTTGCCTTCTGAGCATCGTGGGCAGACCATAGGAGAGGGCACCGTTCCCATTAAAAGACTGAGGCTGTTAATTTTCTGAGACGAGCCAGACAATGGATTGATGGGACCGACCTTTGCTGAGCTGCCAGAACGGCCGTGGCTCAGGCCCATCCTGGGGCAGATCCTGGAGACTGAGGCCCCAGGGACAGGAGCATCCGAGGGGGAGAAAATCAAAAGGCTTCAGCAGCCAGACAGAGCCAGTTTGGGACTGGAGCTGTAGACTATTTTTAAAGTGTTTTCTCCTAAGCTAAAAATTGAGAACGGGAGTCCTTAAATAGCATCCCCACTTGCCGAAAGGAGTTGTGTCTCCGACTCCTTAACTTCCCTAGAGTCCAACATCCAACTGCTCCACACAGTTTCTGGAAGGAAGCAACTCTGAAGTTAAAGGAAGGGCCGTGGCCTTTAAGGGAAGGGCTCCCAGGCCTTTTGCATGAAGGCAATGGAAGCACTGTGGTTTTGTTTCTTGTTTTTTTTTTTTTTTTTTTGCAGAATCAGCCCCAGCCACACCTGTTATTGAAAGAAAGCCTGGCAGATGCAGATGCACACAGTTCCTAGAAGGGGGAGGCGTGGGGTCGTCTGAGGTGTCTGGTCATTGCCCCTTTAATCCTTGGGCAACCCCTCTGAGTCTCCCCAGCTGGGCAGGTTTCTCCTGTCTCTCCTCAGGTATCCTGGGGAAGGCTGGATGCCTAGAGGTGATTGTCCAGGAAGCAGCATCTTCCACACAGCCACAGGGTTCTGTGGACAGAGCAACCAAGAGCCCGAGCCACTGTCCCACAGGACTGCGTGATCATTTGTCAATCAACCAATATTATTTGCAAATCAATATGATGGCTTGAACCCAAGGAAACCTCAGGGCAGGTCGCAGCCTGCAGGGACTGGGGCATGAGCCATGTAGGCAGGGGAGGGAGCTGCACCTCATCAGGCCCAACCCTGCTGTGTCCAGAGCTGGTTCCTTCCAGTGGGTTCGTGGTCTCACTGGCTTCAAGAATGAAGCTGCGGACCTTTATGGTGAGTGTTACAGCTCTTAAAGGTGGCACAGACCTAAAGAGTGAAGAAGGAAAGAACAAAGCTTCCACAGCATGGAAGGCAACCCAAGCGGGTTGCCGCTGCTGGCTGGGGTGGCCAGCTTTTATTCCCTTATTTGTCCCCACCCATGTTCTGTTTCTGTCCTATCAGAGTGCCCTTTTTTCAATCCTCCCCGCAATTGGTTACTTTTAGGATCCTGCTGACTGGTCCGTTTTACAGAGTGCTGAATGCAGAGTGCATTTTACAAACCTCTTGCTAGGTACAAAGCACTGATTGGTGTGTTTTTACAGAGCACTGATTGGTGCATTTTACAAACCTCTTGTTAGCTACAGAGTGCTGATTGGTGCATTTTACAATCCCCTTGTAAGGCCAGGCCCAGGAGACCCGGGATGAGGCCGGGTCAGACATTAGTGAGGTTCTGTGGATGGAGCTCCAACTCCCTCTGGGTGAGACCTCACGGAACCAGGCTCAGCCAGAGCTGGGGGCAGGGAGGGGACGGGGCTCTTTGCTGGCTCTTTGCTCAGGTCCATCCTCCTCACCCTCTTCCCCTCCCTCCTTCCCTCTCTCCTTCCTTTTCGCCTTTCCTCCATTTTTCTGTCTTTCCTTCCCTCTTTCTGTTTCTCCTCCCCTCCCTCCCTTCTTTCCTCCTTCTTTCCTTCCTTCCCTTCTTCCCTCCCTCCCTTCTTTCCTTCCCTCCTTGCTTCCTTCCTTCTGCCCTTCCTTCCATTTTCCCCTCAATTATAAGCAATTGCCCCTACATGAGCTTTTCCTACCTTGCTGTTAAGTGTCCTGGGTGTTCCTTTGTCTTTATACCCACTTGTGCTCTGGAGTGGTTGGTTATCTTTGGGTGACTTGGATTTTGTGCTGAAAGGCAGCTGGGCACCTCAACTGGCCAACCCCACCATCTGTCTTTCTGCTGACTATGACTGGACAGCCTGGGAGCCCTCAATGCCACCAGCCAGGCTCAGAGGGGCTCAAGGCAGGCAGTGAGCTGCAGGTCAAGGCATCAGGGACCCCAGGACGGAGAGGAGCACTCCCAGACCACGCCCAACCTCCACCTTCCATGACAGGTACACAGGGACAGGTCTTTCTCCCTCACACGGATGTCTTTCTTGGAGAGTACCATGTGGTCCTCTAGACAGGATGATGACTTCTCAGGGGATAGAGGCGGTGCCACCAGGGAAAAATCAGAGGCTCAGAGGCTGGGCATTGCCATTACCACTGTCATCCGTGAGGCTGACTTTCTTATGCCACAGCGCCTTGGTCCTTGGGCTCATCCCAGCCCCTGTACCAACATGATATGACAGCTATGATTCCAGGGACACCTGGTTTAAAATTCATGAGGCAGACTGAGGCAGAGTGAAGTGGGCTTCCACCCCAGGTGTCATCCTGGAGCCATAAGCACCCTAAGAATCCCCAGTCTCATCACAGGTGTGCAGTGTGCCAGTGGGTAAGATGGTTGGGTACTGATGCCACATCTTTGCAAAGTAGAAAGGACAATGATTACCATGAGGCTACAAACCAAGGAGCAACTGGCATTGCCAGGGCTCAAGAACATCAAAGTCTGGTAAATTAGAAGTAAAGGATGGAGGCAGATGTTGGCTTAAAAGAAGAGAAGTATGAGTAGCTATATACATTATCAGATAAAGTAGTTGTCAGAGCAAAGAAACTTACCGAGGACAAAAGGGGCCATTACACACATCATGAGGAAAGGGTCAGTATGCAAGAAGACACAGCAGCCCAAAATACAGAGCCACTGAACAACACAGCTTCATAATACATAAAACAAAAACTGAAAGTAGAAATAGTCAAACCCACGAATAAAGTTGTAGACTTCAATACCCTTCTCTCAGCAATTAATAAAACTGCTAGACACAAAATCAGCAAAAATGCATAAAAACTGAGCACTAGCAAACAAAAGTATCTAATATTGTAGACTGTTGCACTTCAAACTGCATAATATACATTTTATACCTATGGAAAATTCCCCAAAATAGACCATATCTTGGTTCATAAAATAACTGAAACAAATTTAAAGTAACTGAAATCATACAAAATACGTAATCTGACCATAATGAAACCAAAGAAGAAATCAATAACAAAAAGATAACAGGAGTATCTCAAAGCACTTGAAAATTACACAACAAATTTATAAATAATACATAGGTTCAAGAAATATCCTAGAAGAAAATTAAATAATACAGACAAAATAGAAATAAAAACACACATACCAAAATTTGTGGGGTGCATATTAAATGCTTACATTAGAAAAGAGGAAGAGTCCCAAATCAATAGTTTAAGTGCCAAAATAATCTAAATTCCTACACAAATAAACGAGGAAAAAGGGCACAATAAACACAAAGCAAGAAAAAAAGAAAAAGAAAATTAAAAAGCAGAAATCAATGAAATTGAAAACAAAAATAAGAGGAAATCAAGAAAATAAAAACTTGTTTCCATGAAAATATCAATAAAATTAATAAACCTCTAGCAAGACAGACAAAGGAAAAAGAGAGAAGACACAAATTACCAGTGCTGGAAATGAAAGAGGTGGTATTACTACAGACCCTGCAGCCATTAAAAGGAGCAAATATTACAAACATTCCCGCACACATAAATTTCACAACTTGGATGACATGGATCAATTTCTTGAAAACTACAGCTCATCCAATATAAAATGCATTTGATCTCTAATTTAAAAGCTTCTTTAAAAGTCCCCATGCCCAGATGATATCAGTGGAGAATTCTACCAAACATTCAAAGAGGAATTAGCACCAATTATACACAATCTCTTCCAGAAAATAAAGGAGAAAAAAGCATATCCTTTTTCCTTTTATGGGACTGATATTACCTTAATAAAAACCTGAAAAAGAAAGCACAAAAATGAAAAATACCAATATCCTCATGAACTTAGAGGCAAACATCCCCAGCAAAACACCAGCAAATTCAATCAAACATTACAAAAAAAAAAAAAAAAAAGAATCATACCCCACAATCAAGTAGGTTTTATTGCAGGAATGCAAAGTAGGGTTCATTGAAAATAATATAATACACCATCAACAGGTAAACAGGTAAAGAAGAAAAACTCACATTATCATATCAATTGATGATGCAGAAAATGTATTTGACAAAAGTCAACGCACTCATTTATGATGTAAAAAAAAAAAAAACTCTCAGCAAACAGGTAGAGAGAGGAGCTTCCTCAACTTGATAAAGAACATTTACCAAAAAAAGAAATCACAGCTAACATAACACTTAACGATAAAAGACTCAGATCCTGAATATACCGAGAAGAAGTTGGAGATGCCTACTATTACCATTCCTATTCAATGTAGGACCAAAAATCCTAACTAGAATAATAAGTCAAGAAAATAAAACAAATGGCATAGAGATTGGGAAAAAATAAAGAAAAGCTCTTCTTATTTGCAGATGACATGATGGTATACATAGAAATTATCTCCTCTTCAATTATTTTAAAATTCTTAGAACTAATGTGTGTTCATCAAGGCTGCAGGATACAAGAACAACACACATAAAAATTATTGTATTTCTGTATAATAGCAATGAGCCCATAGAAACTGAAATTAAAAACACGCTGCAGTGTATTTACAATAACTCAAAAAATTGCCTAAGTATAAATAAACATACCATGTGCAGGATCTGTACTTTGAAAACTACAAAATGTTAATGAGATAAGTAAAATAAAATCTAAATAAATGGACAGAAATATCATGTTCATGAATTGGAAAACTTAATTCTCCCTAAATTCATCTACAGTCTTAGTGTAGTTCCTATTAAATTCCTAGCAGAAACCTGTACAGATGTGAATAAGCATATCTTATATTTTATATGGAAAGGAAAATAAACTAGACTACCTTAAACAAATTTTGAAAAAGAAGAAAAATGAGGGAGGAATCACGCTGATTTTAATTTTTACTCCATCATTACGGTAATCAAGACTATAGAGAAACAGAGAGAAGAGAGAACAGAATAAAGAACCTAGAAACAGATCCATACAAGTACTTCCAATTGATGTCTGGCAAATGTGCAAAAGCAATTCAATGGAGAAGGGATCGTCTTTCTACAAATAAATGGTGCTGGAGTGAGTGAACATCCACTGGCAAAAGAAATGACAATGACAATGGCAAAAGAACTGCGACCTAAGTCTCCCTTTATGTACAAAAATTAACTCACAATGGACCACAGACTTAAATGTAAAGTGTAAAACTACTAACCTTATAGAAAACAACAGAGAAGGACATCTTTGGCATCTAGGGTTAGGTGAAGAATTCTTAGACTTGGCTTGTAAAGTATTATCAATGTAAAAATATACATAAAATTGGACCACATGAAAATTTAAATTTTTGCTCTGTGAAAAGCCCTAGTGAGGGGGTGAAAAGACAAGCTACAGGGTGGGAGATCACCTGGCAGAGGACAAAATCTGAAATCCATAAAGGAAGTCTCATATCTCAACAACGATAAGCTCTATCCAGTTAGAAAATGTGCAAGACATGAACAGATATGTCACAAAGAGGATCTACAGATGGGCACATGAAAACATGTTAGCATCACCAGTCACTAGAGAAATGAAGATTAAGACCACAATACCATTATACAATACCATTGTATACAACACCACAATACAATACAATACCACAATACCATTATACATCTTTCAGAGCAACTCAAATTAAAAACAGAGACCACACCAAAGCCTGATGAGGATGCTGAGAAATTGTGTCCTTCACACATCATTGGTGGGAATGGAAGGTGGTACCCCACTTTGGGAAACATTTTGGAGTCTCTGATAAAAAATTAAACCTACATTTACCCTATGATCCAGCAATGACACTTCGGGGCATTTACACCAGAGGAATGAAACTTTCTGTCTACACAGAAACTTGTATACCAATGTTCACAGCAGCTTTATTCATAATTGCCAAAATCTGGAAACAATGTCAGTTTCCTCCAGTGGGTGAGTGGTTAAACGAACTGTGGTACACTGGTAAGGTGAGCTGAGCGATACACAGAAATAAACTAGCATACAATGCTCCAGTCAACAACAGACCAAATATGCTACAGTGGTGCCATAAGACCACAATGAAGCTGAAAAAATCCTATCCCCTAGTGACATTGCAGCCACCATATGTCATAGCGTGTCTGTGATGAGGCTGGTGTAAGTAAACCTACTGTGTGCCAGTCATATACAAGTCTAGCACATACAATTATATACAGTACATAATACTGATGATGAAAATAAATGATGATATTACTGGTTTATATATTTAGTATACTATACTTATTATCATAATTTCAGAGCGTACTCCTTCTACTTATTAAAAAAAAAAGATACCTATAAAACAGCCTCAGGTAAGTCCCTCAGGAGGTGTCCAGAAGAAGGCTCCATTATCACAGGAGAGACCAGTTCCATGTGTGCTATTGCTCCTGAAGACCTTCCAGTGGGACATGAGGTGAAGGTGGATGACAGTGACATCGTATTAGTCTGTCCTCATGCTGCTGATAAAGACGTACCCAAGACTGGGTAATTCATAAAGGAAAGAGGTTTAATGGACTCTCAGTTCCACATGGCTCAGGAGGCCTCAAAATCATGGTGGAGAGCGAAGGGGAAGCAAGACACGTCTTACATGGTGGCAGGCAAGAGAGCATGTGCAGGGGAGCTTCCCTTTCTAAAACCATCAGATCTCATGAGACTGATTCACTGTGACAAGAACACCACAGGAAAGACCCACCCTCACGATCCAATGACCTCCCACCAGGTCCCTCCCACGACACGTGGGGATTATAGGAGCTACAATTCAAGATGAGACTTGGGTGGGGACACAGTTATACCCTATCAGACATGGATGATCCTGACTGTATGTAGACCCAGGCTAATGTGTGCATTTGTGCCTTAGTATTTTTTTAAGTGTAATAGAAAAACGTTTATCGAATAAGGAAATGAAGAAAGAAAATACAGCTGTAACATGTATTGTAAGGTAAATATTATGAAACAGTCAGAAAGTTAAAAAAAAAATCAAAAAGTGTATAAAGTAAAAAATTTAGAGTAAGCCAAGGTTAACTTACTGAAGAAAGAAAATGTATAACCATAAATTAAGTTTAGCCTAAGTGTGCAATGTCTATAAAGTCTGCGGCAGTGCACAGTCATGTCCCAGGCCTTCATGTTCACTCGCCACCCACTGGCTGACTCACCGACCTTACGGTGCAGTCCTCAGGATGTATCCCCGTCATTACGCAAAGCGTGACCGCACTGCCACTCCCACAGCCTGGAGGGGGCTCAAGGGCATTAGGCTGAATTTTAAAAGTTAATCTCTAAAGGTCACATGCTACACAATTCCATTTGTACAAAACTCTCAAAATATCAAAATCACAGAGCTACAGAACAGCTTCGTGGTTGCTGGGGTTAGGGGTGGGGCAAGGGGAGGAGCCTGGGTGGCAATAGGGGACAGCCTGAGGGAGAACCACGTGATGACATCAGTGTGGCAGCCGCCACAGGTGGCAAAATTCCATAAAACCACATGGAAAACAAATAAGTGTAATGAAAGCTGGAAACACTCGGCAAGACTGGTGGGCCCATCACTGTCGGGTCCCTGGTACCCCAATAAAGTGGCTGTTGGGGGGCTGGGCAAGGGCACAGGGGTCTTCTGCATGCTGCATTTGCAATTTCTTGTGCATCTGTAGTCATCGCATTAAAAGTTAAAAACAAAGACACAACACACCAGTACCCAGGTAAACAGGAACTGAAGTCAAGAAGGGCCCTCCCAGCCCACAGGGGAAACAGCAGACCCCAACACAGCCCCCAGGCAAACACCAGTAAGGGCAGAAGGTCTGTACAAAGATTCTGGGATTTTTTTTAAAAAAATAACAAAAGAAGGAAACAAATGTAACAGAAAAAAAGGCAGGTACGAATGTCACTTTGAAGGCACAATTTTTCCATAAACAGAAGAAAATGTATACTTCAACTGTTTTTATGTTTTCCAAGAAATAAAGGAGCCCATGAATTCCATGAATCATGACTCAAGAAAAGAAGGCAAAGACAAGATGAAAAACAGAGCTGGAAACAAGAACACAGAGAAAAGAGGAAAACCACTTCCGATCTGAAAACTCCTTCCATGATGGTGATGATGATGTGGAGTCAGTTCCTTCATGGCAGGAAATCCCCCGAATCCAGCCAGACTCCTTGGTCCTGGCCCCCGCGAGCCGCTGCATTCCCTCCGCTGGCCTCCCACCCAAGTGGCTCCACTCACTGGGGCCTCCGCGGTTCCTCCAGTCCTGCCTCTGTGGCTGCCTGTCAGTCCCTGAAGCTCCTCTCCACAGGCTCAGAGGGGAGCGACGGGATGGCCTCTGCAGGGCTCCGGGTTTTCCCTGGGGGCTGCCACTGGCTGCTGGGGGGCAGCTCAGCAGCAGAGGGCACAGCCGGGCCCAGTGCCCGAGGGTGGCCGGGTTTAACGCGGTCCCTGTCTCCCACCCTGGAGTTGTGACAGCGATGTCTTGTTTCCAACTATGCTCTCTCCACAGGTGACCTCATCCAGGACCCTGGGGGACACTCTCACCTGTGATTCCCAAGCTGTCTCCAAGCCCTGCCTCATCTGCTCCAGATGCACCCAGCCGACCACTGGACATCCCATCCCAGGTCCCTCTGTGCATGGATGTCAGACCCCTTCTGCGTTCCCTGCAGCGTCCCTTCCGAAGAGGTGGCATCCCTGTTCCCAGCAGCCCAGGCCCAACCTGGGAGTCGGTGTGGCTGCTCCTTTACCCCACTCCTCACATCAGCAAATCCTCCCAGTCTTGACTTGGAAACGCTTCGTCTCCCATCGCCCTGCGGCCACCTGGATCCCACTCCCGATGTCAGGAGCCCCCAACTCTTCCTCCTGCACCTACTCCTGTCTCTGTCCAGTGCTCCGCACTGGCGCCCGGTGAGCTGAAGACAAAAACCAAAGCAGGCTTGAACCCCTCCCGTGCCTTCCCACTGCTCTTTAAAAATGAAGAGAACGCTGCATCTGGCTAACAAGATCGTAACAAGATCGCCACCCGGCGTCTCCAAGGCTGGCATGTAGCCACCCAGGCGAGACGCTGCTCTGATGCAGGGATGTGCCTGCCTGGGCACCAACCCGTGGCCTGGCCGCTGCCCTGGAGGCAGGGACAATGGCTGCGTCAGCCACCCACGGGTTACAGAAGACAGTAAGGGGGAGAGACGCAGACATTGGTAAATTGTGGAAGGTGGCTGAGAATGGGAAGATGCTGGGGCCGGGGTCTAATGAGGCCATTTCTCTTGTGTTCTCAGGCCTCACTCCTGAGCCTCCATAAAAAGAAAAAAATGAGTCAAAAAGAGCTCTTGCAAGGAATGCAAAATAAATAAGCCATGACAGTGTTTCCTCACCTCTCAACATTATTTAATCAGTGATTTTCCTTCTCCTTGGAGGCTAGTGCATCTCACAAGACCCGGAAGTGCGGCAGCCCTCGCTGCCCTGGCAAGGATTGCCCTGCTCCTCTGCCACCCCTGCTCCTCCACCGCCCCTGCTCCTCCGCCGCCCCTGCTCCTCCACCAGCCCTGCTCCTCCACGGCTCCTGCTCCTCCACCGCCCCTGCTCCTCCGCCGCCCCTGCTCCTCCACCAGCCCTGCTCCTCCACGGCTCCTGCTCCTCCGCCACCCCTGCTCCTCCTCCACCAGCCCTGTTCCTCCACGGCTCCTGCTCCTCCACCAGCCCTGCTCCTCCGCCACCCATGCTCCTCCCCTGCCCCTGCTTCTCCACCGGCCCTGCTCCTCCACTGCCCCTGCTCTGACCTTCACCATGACCTTCACACCCCCTGCAAATTTCCTCCTTCAGCCTTGCATGCAGATCGTCTCCCAGAATGCCCTCCTCAGAGACCTTTCCTGACCCCGTCCCCATGGGTCCAGTCCTGATTGCCACTTCGCTGATGACCAGGTCACACCAAGCAGAAAGACGGTCCTGCCTGTCTGCAGGCAGTGGCTCCAGCCCCTCTGCACCCCACTGTCCGCAGCCTCTGCTGACCCTGCCTGCCTGCCACCCCCAAAGAGCTCCACAGACTCGCAGGTGGCACCCAGCCAATCAGTGGTGAGCACCAGGGAGGAAAGGTACACAGAGCGGGGTTGCGGGAAACGGAGGTGGAAGGCAAGGACGCACCAGGAACCGGACCAGCGGGCGTGCAGGAGTCCTGGGCAGGCATGGGTGGGCGCAGCATCGTGCTCAGGAGGAGGGGCAGGGTCCAGGAGGGGGGTGGCAGGGAGGGAGGCCAGGAGGTAGCAGGGTCCTGGTGGACAGGTGCAGCGTGGTGCTCAGGAGGAGGGGCAGGGTCCAGGAAGGGGGTGGCAGGGAGGGAGGTCAGGAGGTGGCAGGGAGGGAGGCCAGGATGTAGCAGGGTCCTGGTGGACAGGTACAGCGTGCTCAGGTGGGGGGCAGGGTCCAGGAGGGGGGTGGCAGGGAGGGAGGTCGGGGGTCACCAGGGCCCTGTGGAGAATGGCATTTAGCTTCTTAGGGCTGTGGGAGCCTCGGAGGGTTTTGAGCAGAGCAGTGACTTGATTTGCTAAATTGGCTGTTTCTGGTCCCACTGGCTTTTCCCTGCGAGCATTTGAACAGCACCTTTCACCCTGGCCAGGAGCTCTTTGGGGCAGACCAGCTTAATCCACATGACGTCGTCTCTCTCACTTCTGCAGAAATCGAGGTGTCTGCAGGGCTGCAGGAAAGAAGCTGCTCCGGGCCTCTCTGGAGGTGCCCAGCGCCCCTGGCATGCAGGCACCTCGCTCCAGCCCCTGCCCATCCTCACACAGCCCCCTCCCTCTCCTTCTCCTTAGATGACACTTGTCATTGGATTAGGGTGTGCCTGAAAGTCAAGATGAGCTCATCTCAGTACCCTTAACTAATATACCAGCAAAGATCCCTTTTCCAAATGAAGTCACATTCACAAGTCCCAAGTGGACACGTGTTCTGGGGACACCATTCTCCTCGACACAGCGTCTTTCTACCAAGCAGGGTCTCCACCTGCACTGTGCCCTCCCAAGCAGGGTCTCCACCCGCACTGTGCCCTCCGGGTGTCCAAGTGCTTGGCACACAGCAGGTGCCCAGTCAGTGTTAACTCAGTGAATGAATACAAGCTCAATTAGATGAGAAGGCTGGCCCACAGGCCACAGCTGCCCCCTCAGGCCATAATGTCTTGTGAGAAGACAGCTGTCCTCGGGCTCCCCAGGAGCCTGCATCCCTCTGGACAAATTACACTCACAGTGCTGGGCTCTGAAGAGCCGCCCTTCATCTGCACCTCTGCTCCTTTAATCACAAATGGTTCCTTTTCATGTTTATTGAATAGACATCTTTATATTTTGGGGAAAAAAAACCCACCGAGAATCTGTTAATTCATTGCTTGGCTCCAAGCCCTATTTTGACACTTGTGTGTGGCTGAAAGCATTGTACCTGTGTTTCTCTGCGTTCTGCTTTTCTTCTGACCATTTAAAAAACTACTTTCCAGGCCAGGCGCGGTGGGTCACGCCTGTAATCCCAGCACTTTGGGAGGCCAAAGCAGGTGGATCACAAGGTCAGGAGACCGAGACCATCCTGGCTAACATGGTGAAACCCCGTCTCTACTAAAAATACAAAAAATTGGCTGGGCGTGGTGGCGGGCACCCATAGTCACAGCCACTCGGGAGACTGAGGCAGGAGAATGGCTTGAACCCTGGGAGGCGGAGTTTGTTCTGAGCCGAGATCGCGCCACTGCACTCCAACCTGGGCGACAGAGTGAGACTCTGTCTCAAAAAAAAAAAAAAAAAAAACTACTTTCCAAGCACCTGTGAAGCCCACATGGTTACCATTCGACAACAGTAAAGCATTTCTGTGCTTTGCGATTGACACGGCACCCTCGCGAGCTGGCAGGCGTGTAGATTGCGTACACGTTTCTTGCTATTTTAGAAAATGAAGCTATAAGCCCTTTTGTAAATTAGGTCTTCCTCTGGGATAAGTTTCCAAAAGTGAAACACTCTGGTTAAAGTATTTAATAGGCTTTATTAATCCATTTCTTTACAAACCATTTTTAAGAGCCTACACTGTGAGCGAGACTCCACCGTACATGCTAGACGCGGCCCTCAGTGGGGAAGGCAGGCTGTGACAAGTGACGGCAGCCCGTGTAGGCTGTGGTCTGTCTCCCGTGGCAGGGCCTGGGGTGGGGGCATCTTAGCACCTCCCAGCACAGAGGCAGGTCCCAGGCAGTAGCAGGACACATCGGAGTGAGGGATAGGGGCTGGGGAGAGATCCCAGGGAGGCAAAGCAGTTTGGATGCTGGGAGCCTTTACCCTTCTCAAAGCTAACAGCAGACAAGGAATAGAGAAACTCTGCCCACTCAGGCCATATCCCTCCATCCCATCTACCTTGGGTCCTTCTTACACTGCTTGGAGATGTTCCAAGCTCAGGCCTCCATTTCTACCCTCCAGGAGTTCCCCATCTTGCTGTCTCCTGGGGACGTCCCAGGCCCACACCAATGATGTGTCTAGGCCTGAGGACAAAGACTGCAGCCAGGCCTGGGGGAGCGAACTAGAGCCGGCTAGTCCTGCCAGTCCTGCCACCACTACTGTAGGTTGGGACTGCCAAGGCACAGAGCCTCCATCTTTTTTTTTTTTTGAGTCAGAGTCTCACTCTGTCGCCTAGGCTGGAGTGCAGTGGCGCGATCTCGCAGAGCCTCCATCTTAATGCACAGCTATGTTCACGGGAAGTCCCCGCAGCCTCCTCCCAGGGCTACAGGGATTGTCGTGGAAAACCCTGTGCATGAAAATGCTTTGATGGGCATCAAGTGCTCCAAGGATCTAAGGAATGATAAGTAGGGCTCTGTACGGAACGAAGTCAGTGAAACAGGGACACATCCCAAAATTACAGGCAAGAAAGATTAATCAAGGTAAACCATTCCATAGGAGGACTGAACCATAGGTATGAATGATCCACTTTTGTATTTTGAACTTTTTTGGAGATGGGGTCTCACTCCGCCACCCAGGCTGGAGTGGAGTGGCACAATCACAGCTCATTGCAGCCTTGAACATCTGGGCTCCAGCAATCCTCCTGCCTTAGCCTCCAGAGTAGCTGGGACTACAGGTGCACACTGCCAGGCCCAGATAATTTATTATTTTTTGTAGAGGTGGGGTTTCTCCATGTTGTCCAGGCTGGTCTTGAGCTCCTGGCCTCAAGCAATCCTCCTGCTGGCCTCAAGCGATCCTCCTGCCTTGGGCTCCCAAAGTGCTGGGATTACAGGCGTGAGCCACCAAGCCCAGCCAGATTTATGTTAAGTGAACTAATAGGCAATCTCCTGCCCAGGATCCCAGTCTCCACACTGTCCCATGAACTCTGCCTCCCACATGTGACGACACTGGCCACTTCTCAGCACGGTCACTGCCATGTTGGGAGGGAGTGGGGGGCAGATGGGTCTTAACCTTCTCCTAGTTCCCACTCCCCCTCCTGCCGCCCCACCCCCACCCCCAGCCTGACGAACCACGAACCAAATCTCACTCTTCGTACGTTTCACAAGAAAACAGTTCTAACAATACATGTTAGATGTCTGGCTTGTTTTCTCATTACGGTTTCATTTTATTTTTTTTATTGACGAATTGTACATACTCATGATGTTTGCATCCATATAATGTATAGTGATCAGATCAGGGTAATTAGCTTACCCATCATCTTAAACATTTATCCCTGTTTTGTACTAGGAGCGTTCAACACCCTCCTTGTCGCTATTGGAAGCTGCGTGCGGTTAGTGAGTGCAGAGTCATCCTGGAGCAGCAGAGGGCGCTGGACCTCATTCCTCCCATCAGCTGGGATTGTCCTTTGACAGGTCTCAGCGCACCGTCCTCACGGTGACCTCCGTGCAGCACGAATCACTTCGCTCCTTTCTCTGGCTCTCTGCGTCCAGCACATGGACCAGCTGCCTCCACTCCTGCCCGTTCTCCACACATGGGCCTGCAACTCAGACAACCCCACTCCCTCTCGCTCACCAGGTTTCAATCCAAGCTCCCACTGGGGCCTAGAAGCGTAGGGGCTGTGGCTGCCACGTGCCCACCAACTGGCCCTCCCCATTCTGTCTCGGCCCCACCTCGCACCCCTGGAATGGAGGCCTCCCCTGCGTGGACGCCGCCTGCTCTTCCTGGGACAGTCCTTTTCTCTCGCCTCTGGTCCAAAAAACACCTACCACATCCTTCCTGGCCCTCCCTCAGGGCTGGCTCCCAGGATGCAAAACTGAAAAGGGGTGCCTCCCTCTGCGGCCAGCCCCGCCCTGCAGGAGCTGGGTAAGTACTGGAAGGCCCTCGTCTCCCCTGCCCGCCTGCCCTGTGCTGTTAAGTGTAAAGTCAGAGCCAACCCAAAGGCCACGCAAACACATTCGGTGAACAGACTTTAGCTCATCCAGTGGAAAACCACTTTCATAATGTGGATGGTGACCTGTGCCACTGGATGGGGAACTTATCATTCATGGCTGGCTGGATTCCTTGGGCCCTGCAGGCCGACAGGGCCGTGTGGCGTCAGAGCTCAGGACTCAGGGAGCAGCCTGCACTTCCATTTCTGCATTTGTCGCTGTCGCTCAGCTCATGGTGTGGAATATTTCCCCAGAGTTGAGGACGGGGACTCCCTGCCTGTCTCACTCCCACTGACATAACTGACCAGGATGATAGGGCTTGGCTGTGTCCCCATCCAATCTCATCCGGAATTGTAGCTCCCATAATTCCCACATGTTGTGGGAGGGACCTGGTGGGAGATCATTAAATCATGAGAGTGGTTTCCCCTATACTGTTCGCATGGTAGTAAGTCTCACAAGATCTGATGGTTTTATAGAGGAAACTCCTTTCTCTTGGCTCCCATTCTCTCTTGCCTGCCGCCGGGTAAAACATGCCTTTCACCTTCCACCATGATTGTGAGGCCTCCCCAGCCACGTGGAACTGTGAGTCTATTAAACCTCTTTTTCTTTATAAAATACCCAGTCTTGGGTATGTCTTTATTGGCAGCATGAAAACAGACTAATACACGGGGAAACTGTTGTTCTCAGAAATGCCCTGTGTTGCAATAACTGGAAGGTGTTTCTCCATACAGACCTTGTTGTTACTCCCTGCTCCCCCAGGGCTGGGCAGCTTGAACCCGGTGCTGGGATCCTGCAATTATTACAAGGGCAGCTGTGGCGCCAGCCCCAGAACTTCTCCTGTTCAAGAGCACTCATGAGGGCGCAGGAAGAGAGTGAAGAGTGACTGTCGGTCAGGCCAAGCGGAGGTGTGGGCAGCAGATGCCCTGTGCATGCTGACTCACACAAGCAGCTCCCAGGCCCCAGGATCTGCCAGGGTTCCGCTGGCTTTCCTCAGGGTGGCAGGGCAGCTGGGCATGGCAGAGACGGCGGTGTCCCCAGGCAGAGAATGGGGATCGCTCCTGGTATCTCCTTAAAGGTAAGTGGGGGCAGGGAAATAAACAGGCAGAGCACAGAGGACGTTAGGGCAGGGGGCTGCTCTGCGTGACACTGAAACGGTGGATATGGGTCGTTATGCGTTTGCCCAAACCCATCGAAGGCACAACACCGAGGGGACCCTAAAGTAAACTGCAGGCTGAGGGATGGCGATGGGTCAGTGCAGGCTTGCGCCCCTGGAATGGAGGCCTCCTCTGCATGGACGCTGCGTGCTCTTCCTGGCCCTCCCTCAGGGCTGACTCCCAGGACATGGACCCTCTGGTGGGGAACAGGGGGAACAAGGATGCATGTGTGGGGCAGGGGGCATGCGGAAAATCTCTACCTTACGCTCAGGTTTGCTGGGAACCTAAAACTACTTTTAAAAAAGTAAGTCTTGGCTACGTTGTGGTGACTCATGCCTGTAATCCCAGCACTTTGGGAGGCCCAGGCGGGAGGATTACCTGAGGTCAGGAGTTCGAGACCAGCCTGGCCAACATGGTGAAACCCTATCTTTACTACTAATAAAAAAAATTAGCTGGGCACCGGGCATTGTGGTGCATGCCTGTAATCTCAGCTACTCGGGAGGCTGAGGCAGGAGAATCACTTGAACCCAGGAGGCAGAGGTTGCAGTGAGCTGCGATCATGCCACTGGACTCCAGTCTGGGTGACAGAGTGAGACCCTGTCTCAAAAAAATAAAAAGAAAAAGAAAAAGAAAAAAGAAATAAGTCTTAAAGAAATAAATACAAGTGATGTAATATTTTCTGGAAGCCCCAGCTGCCCTCCCCTCGTGTGTCCGTGGCCACATGCCCCCTCTTGACCAATTGGGAACAGAGGGGAGGGCTGGGGGCAGTCCGCAGTGGCCACCCTAGAGACACTCACTGCACAGCTGTGATTGCGAAAAGGTCAAGAACCTGCCAACATGAGCCCATGCACTCTACTTTGCATCGGTTTTTAAAAGCAACGGGACTGAACCATAGCTTCTATACCATAAAATACCCCCATTTGGAGTGTGCAACTCAATGACGTTTTTAGGAAATTTACAGAACGGCATAACCAGAACTGCGGTACGATTTTAGAACATTTCCATCATCTGAAAAGGATGCCCCATGCTGATGGGCAGTCACGGCCGGTTCCCCTTCCTCCCAGCCCCTGGCAACCACTCATCTACTTCCTGTTTTCCATGTGTCAGTTCTGCACATTTCAAATAAGTGGCATCATACACTATGTGCTTTTAGTGGCTGTTGCCAAGGTTCATGCACGCGGTGGCCTGGACCCCAGCTTCAATCATTTTATGGCCTAATGAGTCTGCCACGTGTACGCACCACAGTCTCCTCATCCAGTCATCCGCTGACCGGCATGTGGGCTGCTCCCACTTTTTGGCAATTGTGAATCATGTGCTCTGAACATCCATGGACAATGCTCCGTGAGGACATGTGCGTTCCGTGTTCTTCGGTTGATACTGATTCTCCTCATTTATTTTTTGAGGAATCACCAGGCTGTTTTCCAAAGCAGCGGGGCCATTTTACACCCACTGGCAACACACAAGGGCTCCAGTTTCTCCACATCCTCGTCAGCGCCGATTGCCGTCTGCCTTTTTATTACAGCCATTCTGGGGGAAGCCCGGCTTTTATTGTACCAAATTATTTGTAACACACCTCACAGCTGATCATGACTGCTCACAGCACCCTAATGTGCCGCACTGTCACTGGCTGGGGCCACGGAGCCATGGTTTAAATTCTTGGAGAGCAGCCACAAATACTCACTGCCATGCTTCTGTGGCTCTGTTTGGCTGGTGGCCTTTTCCCCAGATCCCTGACGCCAAGACAGCCTAGGGGATGAGAGAAGGGAGCCCAGTGCTCGGCCGCAATCCCAGCACCCCAGTCCCCAGCAGCCCCCACTTCTCGGACAGCTCCTTCATCTGTCAGGGCCTCAGTTTCCCCATCTGCGAATGGGGGTGATAACAGCATGCAGCTCACTGCACCATCATGTGGAGTAAACAGGTTAAGAGACAGGAGGAGCTTGGAGAGCCAGCCGGGCCATGCACACCCGAAGCGTGGTGATGGCAGTACTCTGCCCATTACAGACACTGGCCATCCAGGCTGGTTGCCCCAGACTCTGCGCCACTCCCTGCACGGCACAGACACCTCCCGAGGGCAGCCCTCCCCTGCACTGAGGCGGCTGCTGGCCTGGGCAGTCACTGATGCACACGGGGTTTATACCTTTTATCTCCAACTTGTGCAACAGGTCAGTTGCTTCCTGTTTGTCAGAGGCTGTATGACCAATGGAGAAGCCCTTCTGTGTGTGCGGGCTTCAGGATGCCTCTTCCAGGATGCCCAGGGAGGTGGCTGCTTCCAGGGCAGCGTCTCTTCCTGTCCAGTGCGGTCTGCTCCGGGCAGCTGTGGTTAGTCCACTGCCGTGATCTCTGGATCTCAGTCTCCTCTCTGAGGTCTGTCTTCCCATGAGCTGCCCTGGGGGGGCTGCAGGGTGAACTCGCCCAGATGCCAGCCCAGGAGACCTGTGGATCCGTTTAACGGGGGTGGCTAGGAAGCAAGGCTGGGGAGGGTGCCGATCCTGGCGGGAGTGAGGAAGTTTCACAGAGAAGACGCGCGGTGAATGCACCATCCAGTGAGCATCGGTGCACAAGTGCATGAGCCGAACAACACACACCCAGCAGAGCCAGAGGGTCGGCAGCCCGCAGACGGCTTGGCTCCTGTTCAGCCGTTGGGTTGGAGGAGACAGTGCTCAGCGGAAACACACTGCCTCCCGAGGCCCCGCAATGCTCTGCTCTTGCAGGGCTTAGGCAGACGTAAGCTGGTGGCCCTGAGCGTCCAGGCATGGGGGGGACCCTCGGACCCGCAAACAGTCAGGATCCAGCTGCCCGCGTTTCACCCCGGGCACTGTCATGAGACTCACTGAGTGGAAAGGGAGGCCTTGGGGTCTGTCGGGTTTCTGCCTTGGCGAGCCCCAGCATGCCAGCCAGTGTCTTCTGGACACTTTCCAAAGAGGTGATTTATTCAGACCAGCCCCAGCAGGTCCCTGCTGAAATGCTCCTGGGTTTGTGGAGAGGGTGAGTGGAAGTCGGGAGAGAGAGTGGTAGAACCACAAGGAGCAAAGCCCACATCTGTCCCAGGAAGTGACGCTGCTGCAGTTAAAACAGCTCCCTGGGGGCCACCCGCTTACTCCAACATTTCTGCCATTGCTGAAGGCATTGCTGCTCTTGCCACCCTTTTTGTTTGCTTTTGTATTTTTAAGGTGAATCATTTTGGGGGGACAAAAATTATACAAGTTCATTCTGAAGGATTTGAGCCATGCAGAACATTCAAGAAATGGTTAGAGGTATTTGTAATGTCTAAAGTTTCCAAATAGGAAAGGAATTTCTCCACATCGACAAGGAAGGGACAGCTATGCTAGCCAAAGAGGAGCAAAGGATGCAAACGGGCAATGGAAAGAAGAAATCCAGGGACTGCCAGGCACACGGAAACAGGGAAGCACTGGCCCTGGGGACAGTCGGGAAGCTGATAATCCCAGGTGTGGGAGACGAGGGCCACGTGGCCCCTCCTCGAAACGGCTGCAGTGCAGGCCAAGCTGCGATTCCATGGGGCAGCCAGCCCTACTTAGTCAGGGCTGACCAGGAGAGGCCTGGCAACAAGTCTGCCCAGGCTTGGCAGCTCAGCCCGGGGAAGGGTCATGTCTTGCTCAGGTGTCTGGTATGACTTGGGGGTAGGCTCTGCTTCCCACCACCTCTGGGGACCCCAGGAGGCTGAAAGCGCCGCCATCCACAACGGGTTGGCAAATCTTCTGTAAAGGGCTGGAAGGTAAAGACATCACATCCAGCTTTGCAGGCCATTCAGCCTCTGTTACAAACACTCAACTCCAGGCAAAACCAGCTACAGATGACATGTCGTGGCTGTGTTCCAATAAAGCTTTATTTACAAAAACAGGTGGTGAGTGGGATGCGGCCCCCGGGCAGGTTTGCCAGTCCTGAGCTAAAACACTGGCAGTCACCGTGGCAAGGGAAGAGAGTGTGTGGCATAAGGATCTCACCACGGCTTGTCATTGCTTTGGCCCAGAAATGACACTGTCACGGCTATTCCCAGCCTGGGGACAGAATGAGCCACACTGCTGGAATTACAGTCTGAGTTTCCAGAAGGAGGCAAGGATTGAATATTGATGAACACGGGTGATGCCTCGCACATCCAGCAATGCTATTCTTTGATAAATTTCTCCAAGTAAATTTTTACACAGATCCATAAGGAGATATGTGTGTTAAAAGGTAATTTTCAGAAAAAATAGTAAAACCATGACTCTCATAGAAATATAAAAAGGAACACGTTTGAAATTTAGTCTATTCACTTATCAAGGAAGGGATCAGACAGATGTTATCACCAGTTCAAAACAGAATCCAAAGAATAGCCACACTTAGAGATCAGAGATATTTAAATCAATATGCAAGTGAAGGTAAACTGGGCTCTCCCCTGGGGATGGGAGGTATGAACTGGATTTCCACTACACAGCACAGAACATTCCTGTCTATCTGAATTCTTTTGTATTGCTACTGGTGACCTACAAGGAACAGAGTTATAAGATAGTTCTAAATAATGACTGAGTAGAATCAAATAACCTTGAGGAGTGTTCTCTAGGCAATGCACAGTTCTCTGTGAACCACAGATATTTTTCTCCACATGTGAGGTTCTTCCTGCAGCACTGGAAGCCGTCTGGGTACTCACCACCCAGGAAGGGTGAGTGAAATTGGACAGCAGCAAGGACACTACAAGGTGCAGAAACGGGCAAGCCAGATGCACCCACAGCAATGAAGGAGCTTACAGAGGCAGTGTTGAGTGCCTCTGGGTAAGCCGGTGGCCCTGAGCGCCCAGGCATGGGGAGGAGCCTCGGACCCGCGAACAGGCAAGCCGGGCACGGTGGCCCATGCCTGTAATCCCAGCACTTTGGGAGACCGAGGTGGGCGGATCACGAGGTCAGGAGATCGAGACCATCCTGGCTAACAGGGTGAAACCCCGTCTCTACTAAAAAATACAAAAAATTAGCTGGGCGTGGTGGTGGGCGCCTGTAGTCCCAGTTATATGGGAGGCTGAGGCAGGAGAATGGCGTGAACCCTGGAGGTGGAGCTTGCAGTGAGCTGAGATCACACCACTGCACTCCAGCCTGAGTGACAGAGCCAGACTCTGTCTCAAAAACAAACAAACAAATGAACAAAAGAACATACAGGCAACAGACATATGACCCATAACCATTTATATTCCTTAAAAATGCAAACACATGAAACAACGTATTATGTCAGAACACACAAAAAGATCTATCAAGCACAGGGAATGCCAGCCTCCTGAGACAAGGACAATAGGAGTGGCGCGTAGGGTAAAAATAAATATCATCACAAACAGGGATGGGCACTTCCCACGTCCGATGATGAGAATGCACCGGGGGCGTAGAACTGTGGCTATTCCAACCTCGGTGTCAGAGGTTCCTTCCTCTCCATCAAAACGACAAAGTTCAAGGACGTGGTGGCTCACACCTGTAATCTCAGCACTTTGGAAGGCCGAGGTGGGCGATCCCCCGAGGTCAGGAGTTCGAGACCAGCCTGGCCAATATGGTAAAACCCCACCTCTACTAAAAATACAAAAATTAGCTGGGCATGATGGTGCATGTTTGTAATCCCAGCTTCTCAGGAGGCTGAGGCGGGAGAATGCTTGAACCTGAGAGGCGGAGCTTGCAGGGAGCCAAGATCACGCCACTGCACTCCAGTCAGGGCGACAGAGTAAGACTTCGTCTCAAAAAAAAAGTTCCAGGAAGAAAGGAAAAAAAATTCCAAAGTCCTCTCTTCAGGAAAACCATCTACATCACTGAACAACGTCCTGATATTTTTATGCCTGTATACCAACAGAAAGACAGGTATGATTTCATGAAATGGGATCTATTGATGCTATTTTAAATTACATTTAGTATCAGTTTTCAACATAAGCAAATGAAAGTAAAACTAGTGAATTTTCTGCACCAAAACCGTATGGACCTTAGATTTTTAAATCCCCTGAAATGAGAAAAACAAATGGATTCTGCATATTGAAAGATCACACGATGTGTGCACAAACTATTTCACTTGGAATCCCTTCGGTCTAAACACGGATGATTCTTCTGCCGACTGCCTTTGTCCATCTTCCTATAAATTAGATTTACATATACAAAGTACATAACAGTTTTCATCCCTCTGCCACGTTTACCTTTACTTACTGTGGCTGCCTTCAGCCTTTCTTCTAGGGCAGCGGTGTTCACGCTGCAGTGTGCGCTGGAATCACTTTGCTAAACGCAGATGCCGCTGAGGCCCACCCGCCAGGGTGCCTGAGCCAGCAGGCCTGGGTGCGACCTAGACACCTGCATTTCCCACAAGCTCCCAGACGGAGGCTGGGGCCGCTGGTCCAGGAGCCACACGTGGAGAATGACTGATTTCTGTCCATCGCAATTTCAGCCTTGCTGTGTTGTTCGCTGCTGTTTGTTCGTTGCTGTTTGAAATGTATTGGCTCCGTATTGACACTGTTTTGGTTTTCAGTTTGCTTCCTGAGGTCTGACATCTTATTTTCATTTCTTAAGTCTTATATATTTTTGACATTTATTTTACTGAATTCATGTTCTTATCCAACTATTCTCTTTTTTTTTTTTTTTGAGGCGGAGTCTCGCTCTGTCGCCGGGACTGGAGTGCAGTGGCCGGATCTCAGCTCACTGCAAGCTCCGCCTCCCGGGTTCACACCATTCTCCTGCCTCAGCCTCCGAGTAGCTGGGACTACAGGCGCCGCCACCTCGCCCGGCTAGATTTTGTATTTTTAGTAGAGACGGGGTTTCACCGTGTTAGCCAGGATGGTCTCGATCTCCTGACCTCGTGATCCGCCCGTCTCGGCCTCCCAAAGTGCTGGGATTACAGGCTTGAGCCACCGCGCCCGGCCCAACTATTCTCTTAGGCAAAGCAGAGGAACAGTTTTTTTGTGTTCACGAGCTGTGCGTCCTCTGCCCTCCGCATGTTTATCTTGCGCACGCTGTGGTCCCTTCTCCAGCCCTGAGTCACGGGTTTCTCTGTGGGACGGTGGCCTGCCGCTTGCCCTCCCCTTCCCCGCCTTTCCATTCTATTCAAGCCTGAGCCGCTCTGACCGGGTCTTTATATACTTGAACTCAGCCCTGCAGGGGTTTTAACTCTTGCCACAAAACCTGGCAAAGGCTCGTCTTCCCCTCTTAGACACAGGAAACCCAGGCAGTCTGTGCTCAGGCCACCTTCAGGAAGGCCTGCAAGGATGGTGGTGGCGGGAGGAGCTCAGCTGAAGCGGGAGAAAGTTTGTTGAAATGCCGAGGCTCTGCTGCTCTTCTGGAATCCTGTGAAATGGCCCGGACCAGAGCTGGCTTCACCTCACGACAGGGGGAGTGGTGTGTCCAGTCCCGGTCGCAGGCCACGCCCACAGGCCAACGCATCCAGTCCCGGTCGCAGGCCACGCCCACAGGCCAACGCATCCAGTCCCGGTCGCAGGCCACGCCCACAGGCCAATGCATCCCTGGAGCCTTCACTTCTTACGGAAAGTTTCAACTCACTGCTATCTTCCCACGTCTGCCAGAGGCATTGTAAGACTCCGGTCTCCAGACCCGAAGCACAGAGGTGGCCTGGGCTCCGCCTGTGTACCAGTGGGACTCGAACTTGGCGGCAGCTCAGAGACAAGCGAATCTGCCTTCTGCTCTACTCTGAAATCTTCTGCTTCTTTTCTTGGCTACTCATTTTTTTTTTTTTTTTTTTTTTGAGATGGGGTCTCATTGTGCCACACAGGCTGGATGGAGTGCAGTGGCACAATCAGAGCTCACTGCAGCCTCAATTTCCTGGGCTCAAGTGATCCTCCCGCCTCAGCCTCCCAAAGTGCTCGGATTACAGGTGTGAGCCACCCCACCTGGCCTTTGGCTACAAATTTTCCAAGTGTATGGCCTTGTTTGTTTTCTGCTGGGATTATTTTTCTAGTTTTTCCTTTCTATTCTGTTAGGGACTGGGGGTAGGACACTGTGATTCTGCTTAATCCTGCTGTCTTTGACATTTGTTTGAATGTCCATGAGCAGGGACAAATCTTAGTCTCATAAGAATGTGTCTGATGTGGGGAGCGAGCCTCGCTCAGCACCGACCGCCCCCGTGGCACAGCACTGGCGCCCCCCAGTGTTCAGTAAACAGTGGCTGAGAGATGAGCAGATGGGTGTGAGCACTGGATACTCCCTGCGGCCCCTCTGCAGAGCTGGACCTGCAGCCCAAGACTCCTTGGGGGTGAAAGGTCTAGGGTCAGTCCCTGTCCCTGGACAGTGACGAAGCCAAGAGCATGGGGCAACGTCTGTCCCTTTTATAGGGGGAAGCTGAGGCTGCTGGGGGCAGTGCCTGTCCCCAGATGTCCCCAGACTCAGGTGTTCTGCTCCTTCCTTCCCGTACATCCTGGGCCTCCCTGTGTCCTGAGAGCCTGCGGCCGCCTGGCTAGTCTGGTTGCTGGTCCTCCCCCAGGTGCAGGGCACCAGTGCCCGCACAATGAGACACCCTGCCCGACCACTGCAGGCGGGCCCCTGAGAGGAGGCACATGACTCAGCACACCCCCTCCTGGCATTGCTGTCCTCCTGCCAAGATCCTGAGGCCATGCCAGCAAGGACCTGGGGCCAGCCTAGACCTTTCCATCATTTGATGTAGGCAGCAGCCTTGCCAAGGTCCCCCGGGGGCAAAGCAGCTGTTTGGGCCTGGCCTCTGCTCCAGCCTGGCGTCCCCCATGCTGAGTGTGGCCCCAGGCCCAGCGCCGCAGGCTGCGATCCCAAGGCTGCGCCTCTGGCTCTGACCTCTGGCCACGGCTCAGGCTAGGTGCCTGGCTGGCCACCTCCCCTCACAGTGCTGTCAGACTGTCAGTGAACTCATGGGGGAAATGATTCCCTTTCTGTGTGAATTCAGGCTGGGTGTGGACAAGCTAGGAGGTACAGTTTCCTCCACAACTGTTTGGAGGTGATTTTCTTCAAGGAACTGGCAGCCCGGATCAAGAAAAATGACTCGCAGCCGACAAAAACCCCAGGTATTCCAAGGAAACAGAATCAAACACCCATGTGCCTAATGGAAGCCTCTGGCAGCCTGGAGAGCCCGGCTCGACAGCCCCTGGTGGCCCCAGGGCCTCTGCTCGCTAATTAGCCAGGGTTTCCAGTTCAAGGAGCAAGCTCTGTCCATGCCGCGAGCCACCTACCCCTGTCCCCAGAGCCTTGGGGCCATAGTTACTTGGGAGTGAACTGGTCCCCAAAGCTCAGCCAACCCGCCACCATCAGCAACAGAAGGCAGAGGCTGCAGGACCACCCTAGGCTGCGCCCCACCCACAGCTCATCTCCAGACACAGCCATGGGGGTGACTTCCCAGGGAGCCTGTGGAGGCTGCTTTTTATTGCAAGGTCCCTCCCCGAGACAGAATTCCATGGTTTCGGTAGCAGCCTCCCCAGCAAACCTCCCTGCCTCTCCTCTTTCTCTATCCTCTACAGAAACCCAGGCATGTGTGCAGCCATCAGAGCCCCGCACCCCTCCCACAGGAGGGCCTGAATGGGTAGGAAATTATAAGCTACTTCCCAGGTCAATGGCAGGTGCTGAGCTGGCGGCTCTGCAAACGCTGGCCTCCTTCATTCGCACAACCGCGGCCGCAGTGCCATCATTCCTCCTGCTTCGAAGCCAGGAAGACACGAGCTCACAGATCAGCAATTTGCCCAAAGTCATGCGGCTGCTGAGTGGAGGCTGGAAACCAGAGCCTTCTCACTACCAAGACCAAGCTGCTCACCTCTGAGCATCGCTCTCGCTCCAAAGACTCTGGGATGCCCCTCGGGGGACGAGTGGACACCCTGTGATCGGAGCGCAGGCTGCACCGCGAGGCTCCCTGCGCCCCACCAAGCCGGTCAGGGCTGCAATCTACTCGGTATGGCCAGGCTGGGAGGATCCTGGGGGCTGAGGCTCCCTCCACAGAGTACTTGGCCACACACTGGTCCTTCATGAACAGTTTTCTCATGGAATGGATCAATTGGTCCTGGGATGAAAGCCAGCATGTCAGAGCAGAGGCATCTCCAGAGCTTCCATCCAGTTACTTTGTACTTTTTAAATACAAAGTGAATGCACACAGCAGGAGAAGTGCTGCAGCTCAACCAGGCATCATGGTCAAAAGTGCAGAGCGGACCACTCCAGACCCCCCTGAAGGCCGTCCCCAGGCTGCAGGGCCCATGGGGCTCTGGGACTGCAAGCCAGAAGCGCCCTGTGTGGAACCCAGGTACCTGGAGCAGGAGGATGGGATCCGCTTACGGACAGAAAGCAACTCAGAGCCTCACATAATGAGCTGCACCCCAAGACCAGGACGGGAGAGGAGGGCCCCAGGCATTCCATTCTGAACAGGGAGCCCAGGCTTCCAGGGCAGACGTGTCCCTTGCAGATTTCCAGAGAGAGGGGCCACACCTTGGCAGCTGTGTGTGTTCGGCCCCTGCTCCAGTGACTTCTTGAAGTCGAGGAAGGATGGCTGCACGCTCCTCCCACCTGCTCCTCTTACCCTCCCAGGCAGGCACCCAGCCACTCGAGTCCCTCAAATCCCAGGTGGTCATGAGCCCTGCACTCCATACTGCAGCTCCGGCCCCAGCAGATGGGAGATGGGTACAGTGATGAGCTGGGTTTCCGAAGGGTAGGGCGTTACTGGGGGAAGACGTCTCTTTCCAGCAACTATGGAATTAGCTCATTAACCCGCATGCTCTGTGAGGTTCTGGGCCTGCAAAGCCCTCAGCAATGCCTCCAAGGGCCCTCCCCGCAGGCACTGCGCTCAGGGCCATGGAGTGAGCCTCAAGCCCGAGGGCCTCATTGCAATCACAAACACCCCCATATCGTCCAGGGATCAAGGTCAACGCTGAAGGACACTACACGTTCTCCAGCCCAGCTCCAGCTCATCTCAATGAATCCCTTTGCTGTCCATATAAAAGCTTTGAGTTCAACGGCTCCTGACGCTGGGGCAGAACCTCCCTGAAGGAGGCGGGACCGAGGTTCTGTCAGGCACACCTGACATGGACGTGTGCCCAGGCGTGCTAAATGCACTCACTTCCTTTAGTCAGATTTTGGGGAAAGTCGGAGTGAGGCTCCTGCAGGCAGAGAGAAGGCTACAAGCACAAGCTTGGGGGCCAGAGGGCCCCATGTTGGAGACGCCTGCCGTGTGTCTTTGATGCCCTGCCTAACCTCACTGAACCTCAGGCTATCTTTGGTGAAATGAGGATAAGGCCACGGCACAGGGTTGCTGGAAGGAGAGAGGGAGCCCTGTATGAACTGCTAGGGCAGTGCCCAGGAGAGAGACGCCCAGCCCATGGCAGTGGGTGCTGTGCCTCCCATGGGACTCAGTCCCGCAGCCCAGTGCTCAGCAGGGAGTGGGGGTGGGATCCTAAGTAAGGAACTGGGATCCAGGCTGCAGTGCAGCCCCTTCCTCTTGGGGTCAGAATCCCTGGAGACCTAGACCAGGCCATCTAGGGCCGTCCGGCCTGCTCACACCACTTGGACCACGGCCCTGGACATTATCTGGCAGCAGGCATCCGAGCCTGGCAGTACCAAGAAGTCATACCAGGACAGCCCTGTACCAATGCAGGTGCCTAAGGCCTGCATCCCACACCTACTCCCAGAGTCCCCAGGGACAGAGCTCCCGGGGAACAAAGGAAAACGGCTCGGCGACTGTCCTGTGCGCCTGCCTTCTCCACGCCCCACTGGGCCAAATGCTTGGCCTAAGGAAGAAGCTGGACAAAGACTGGGAGGCCCCTGCTACCAGACAGACAGGCATGGTCCCCGCCTCTCCAGGGTCCAGCAAGCCCCGCCCTCTCTGCCTACCAGACAGACAGGGACCGCCCCTGGCTCTCTGGGGCCCAAAGCAAGCCCTGCCCTCCCTGCCGAGCCTCAGGCCTCCAGGCCCAGGATCCCCGTGGGGCTCCTCCCCGGGGCTCCTCTCACACTCTGGCCTCCCTGGTGCCGTGAGCTCCTGCTCCATCCACTGAAGGCCTCAAGGACTATGCAACAGGCCAGCCCAGTTCTTGTTGCCAGATGGCAAGAGGGGCAAGGGCTCCAGGCAGCACTGGGGGGTGCCTCAGGACGCCCACGGCAGCAACATAACCTGCGGGGCCCAGTGCAAGATAAAAACGGAGGCTCTTGTCCAAAACTTGTTGAAACTTTCAGGACGGCCACAGCTGCACATGAAACCAAGTGTGGGCCCTTCCTGAGCGTGGGACCATGTGCATAGGTGTACCTGCCCTTCAAGCTGGCCTTCCAAGTCCAAGTTAGCCAATTTACATCCTCAGGCGATGAGGTGGGGGAGGTGAGGTGGGGGGACAAGCTCTGCCGTCGCTACAGCTGTTTGAGCAAAAGCCCAGAGGTTCCATTAACAGCAAGGCTCAGGATTGTGCACAATTCTTAGGGAAACAGCAGCTCATTTCCACCAACACCTAAGAGCTGGAACCTCCTGGGCCCTGCCCACACGTCCCTCTTCCCAGCCTCAGCCACGCACTCCAGAGACGAAGCCAGGCTGTGCTCAGGACAATGGCCTCCGGACTGCTCTTCTCCCTTTGGCCCCTCAAGGCCCTGTTCAGAGGCTCCCTGTGGTCTCATTCAAGGCTGGCTCTGCAGCTGGGTCCGGAGCCTCCACGGGACAGAAGATAACCGGGACATCTCCACTGCCTCTGCTCCACGAGTGGCGATGGAAAAGTAACAGGCGTTCAAAACACTGCACTAACTTGACCTTGTTCAGGGTCCACAGCCCACCGTCCATTTCGCAGCTGTAAGTGGAGTCGCTGGAAAACCAAATGTAAAAAGCAGCAGGACTGCCCAAGCAAAGCTGCCGAGGCTAAAAGCCCCAGCCATCTTGAAAGCACGAATACACGTTGGTGGGACCTGGATCCCGACTCGAGCCTCCAGCATTCCAAATACAAGGACAAACTAGGGCTTGCAAAGGCGGCTCGGATGCCAGCCTGACCATGCAACTCGGCGTGTCCCTTCACCTTCCACAATGCCAGGCCTCCAGGGGGTCTGGGACAGAAAAAACTAGAGCCAGCTGAAGTGGCCCTCCCTCCCTGGGGACTTCGCCGAGCCTCGCGCCATCCGGGTCTAGGCAGGACCCAGCAGAGGCCTGTGTATTTATTTTGCAGGGAACGGTTCATACAAAGATAAAGCAAGTAGGCTTCCGGCCTTGGGCAGGCTTTCTCATTGCTTAAACCCCACAAATGCAAGGACACGTCTTTCTTTGGGACGGATGAAAGCTCATCATGACCAGAATAGCGTCAGGATTTTAAGGTAAAATCAAAGCAAACCAATTGCTGATTGAGCGGATTCTTCCAACACTGGTGCAGACAGAAGCCTGGGCAGGAACGAGCACCCGCATTTGCGTCTGAGGAGCGAGATGCACGGCTCGGAGGGCGAAGTCACTTAGAAATTGTACAGATCAGCTTCAGACGTCCAACCTGACTGGACTACAGCTGCCCAGGTATTTGGTCAAACATGATTTTTGGGGTGTATCTGTGGGGGATGAGATCAGCATGTGACCTGGTGGATTCGGGAAGGCAGGCGGCCCTCCCCAGCGTGGGCAGGCATCCTCCAATCCGCTGAGGGTCTGGAAAGAACAGAAAGGTGGTGGAAGAAAGAATTCCCACTCTCTGCCTGTTTTTTGTTTTTGCTTTTGGTTTTGGTTTTTGGTTTTTTTTAGAAACAAGGTCTTCTCTGTTGCCCAGGCTGGAGTGCAAACTCCTGGGCTCAAGCAATCCTCCCACCTCAGCCCCCCACGTAGCTGGGACAACAGGCGTGTGCCACCACACATTTTTTCACTTTTTGAAGAGACAAGGACTCACCTATGTTGTCCAAGCTGGTCTCCAACTCAGCCTCAAGCGATCCTCCCACCTCAGCCTCCCGGAGCACTGGGATTACAGGTGTGAGCCACCGTACCTGACACTGGCCTGTTGAGGTGGGACACTGGTCTTCCCTTGGACTGGAACTTGCACTACTGGCTCTCCTGGGCCTCCAGCTTGCACACAGCAGATCTTGGGGCTTCTGAGCTTCCAGAATCTTTATCATAACTGTCTCCATATCTCCACCTCCTGTGGATCCGGTTCTCAGGAGAGCCCTGACTGAGCTTGAACCTGGACCCACCACATTCCATCTGGGAGACTGGAGAGGTCCCCACCCTCAGAACCCATTTTCTTATGTACATGATGGCAGAAAAATCAGGCTGTCCCCACCTGCAGCCAGGCTTGCTGTGAGAATCTAGGGAGGGGGCACACCTCAGAGTGGGCTCACGAAGTGGTGGCAGAGATTTAGAAAGGTTTCCAGTCCTTGTAGCTCCTCTGCCCCACGCTGTGTGGCTCTGGTCATTCCTCAGCAGCACAGGCTGGCCCTGTTCTAAAGAAGCTGAGATGATGCATCTCCTGCCAACCAGACAGCTGCCCACCACTCACAGCTTCCTCAGGGATCCCTCAGGCCCTTCAGTCCGTGAGTGGACAAGAGATCTCCTGTGGACATGCCTTGGCCTAAGCGGGAGCTCAGGCCTCCTGGCCCACCATCTTCAGACAGCTCCAGTCCACCAAGCTGCCCCCTCAGAGCACGCCCTTTGGAAATCTGGGGCACGGTTCCTCCCTGTTCCCTGAAGACTGTTTTTAGGCATCTGAAGTGCAGACGTAAACACTGACCTTTCCCACCTGTGTTTAGACCTGGTGCCCTCGGTGTAGGGGCCCCACACAGGCAAGGCCTGTGCACGTCACACGGCCACCATGTGCAGGTGAGTGACAGCCGCATACCTGTCTCTGTCCCCGTGGTCGGCTGTGCAGACCCCTGCTCATGCCTGCAGCTTCATCCCAGTGTCACAGAAACACCACACAGCTCCACTCTGTGATTCTAGTTGTGTGACACTGTCCAACAATTACGGGGCAATTGTTCCCACTGCTCCCACGACTGCTTCAAAGAGGCTTCGAGTCAGCGTCCCACTGGCCACCTGCTGGCCAGGGCTTCCAGTACGTTCCGCTTCAGCCCCTGGTTCCTTTGTCAGGTAGCCGCTGAGCTTGGAAGGAGTGCAGAGGGGCCCTGCTTCAGAGGATTATTGGCTTTTGAAGTGAAAAATCCTAAAACAATGCTGACACTTCCCGTTTCAGTCTCATCTTTGAGTCTGGATTTTTGCTGGGGCTCTGTGGCCCTTTCCTGCAAACATCTGACCACAAGTCATCAGAAGGAGAGGCTGCTATTGAGGGAGGAAACCCTGCAGTGAGGGTGACCAGTGGGACCCGGGGTGCCTGTGAGGCGTGCAGAGGGGTCTTGGGAGGCTACTATTGACAGAGGAAACCCTGCAGTGAGGGTGACCGACGGAACTCAGGGTGCCCACAGGGTGTGTGGGAGGGGCCTCGGGAGGGCCACACGCTCCTGTGCCACTGGCACCCCTTCACCACCCCCGGCTCCACAGTGCAGACCGTGCTGGGCAGCCGTGTCCCGTGGATGCCTGGTCAGGGTCCTCCTCTCACCACACCCTCCCTGGGTCCCCTCAGCATCAGCGGGCCGGACACTGAGAAGCAGCAGCGATGGAGGGCGGCAGGCGTGGTCACATCCGGGCGTGGAGGGTTAGGCATCTTTAAGAAACAGGGTCTAGGAAGACTCTAATGGCAAGTCAAAGAAAATGTATATAACGCTAAGTTCTCTTCCTTGTTCCTTCCTAAAATTCCTAAATTTTAAGAAGTGATCATAAAGTATTTGTGTAACTAAAAAGGGGGAACAGGCCAGAGGGGTTCCCAATTGCACACCGAGGCCTCCAGCCTGGCCATCCCCTGGGCAGCAGGAAGGACAGTGGGACCCAGGGACACACGGGGGCCCTGCTGACGCCTGCCCAGGCTCCTCCTGCCTGGCTCTGTCCCTCTGGAGACCTGAGACGGGGCACGCCCCTTGGTCTCTTTCCCTCGTGCAGCGCTGGGGCTGGATCCTGGGGCGTGGGCCAGCAGGGGCTAAAGGCAGCTGCCTGCAGTCCCACATCCACTAGGGGTCTGCACAGGAGCCGCCCTGTGAGTCCACAGGATGAACCAGCAACGCGTGCGCCACACCTGCTCGCAGATAGCAGAGAGCCTGGCCGCGTCCTGGGATGGGGGCCTGGTGGGGCAGACTTGCAGGCCCAGGGAGAGGACAGGCTGCATGAAGGGCTGGGCGGTGGGGAGGGGGATGCAGGGAGCGGGCTGGCAGGGTAGGGGCCAAAGCACAAAGGGCTCTGAAGGCAGAGTAGGAGGGACCGCAGGAGAAAGGAGCAGACCTACTGGGCAGAGATGAGGACACTGTTGTCTGTGGAAGGTGAAGGGTTCAGGAAGCCAGTGCTGTGCAGCCCACAGCAAACCCGCCCCCACTGGCCCACAGGGCCCCAGCCTGTGTGGTTTGGGGCTCTCCTTGGCAGTCGGTGGGCACTCACCTGCAGGCCCCATCATGAGATCTGTAGATGGGAAGAGCTTCTGAGCACCAACAGCTTCCAGGTACCCCTGCAGGGCTTTTTCTGATTTTCTTGAACTTCTATGATGGACAAAGCGGCCTCCCCTCTCTTCCTCCCAGAGGCCTCCCTCCCCTGGATGGGCAACCCTGTGCCAGACGTGGCTATGGAGACCACCAGTCACTACACATGGGACAACCTACGTCCACCTCTCCCCAGTGTGCACCGCATGGGGACAGGGATGAGCCTGGGCCAGGGCCCCAGAGGAGTGCAGCCAGCCCACGGCAGACGCAAGGCTCTGCTGACCAAGCTGGCAAGGCAGGGCTGCTCACAGCTGCCAGAAAACACCGGGCACAGCTGCCGACGCCAGCCCCGCTGCTCCACGCCTTCTCTGAGGCAGAAGGCCCATCTCTGCAGTGGGTGAGACCCTCCTCTCCAGCCACCTGGGAGGTGAGAAGCAGCTGAAGAGCCACCCAGAGCAGGGTCTGTGGCTGCCAGTCTCCATGGGGCCTTCTTGTCGGCCCGAGGTGGGGACTATGGTAGACAGAAGAGTGCCCCAAGGACAGCCTCCTCCTGATCCCCAGCTCCTGGGACGTGGGACCTCGGGTAGCAAAGGGGCTGAGCAAATGGAGTGGAAGATATTGATGGGGGGTCTCCTGGACTGAGGGGCCCAATGCCATCACAGGGGTCCTTGTACGAGGGAGGCAGCAGGGCTCAGCAGAGAGAGGTGACGAGAGGAGGGGTCACAAGACCATATACGCGGGTGGCCTCTCAAAGCTGGGAAGGCCAGGAAACTGTTTCCTTGCAGAGCCTGCAGGAGGGACCAGTCCTGCTGACACCTTGATCGGAGGCCTCCTGGCCTCCAGAACTTAGGAGAATAGATCTGTGCTGCTTTAGCCACGAAGTGCAAGGCAGCTGCTTACCGCAGCCCTAGGAAACTGCTCAGCCCCAGGGAGGGGTGCCTGCCGGGTGACCTGAGCATGGTGGTGCAGGAGGCAATCAGAAACAGGTGGGTTTCCCAACCCGCCAAGGCCCGTTTCTTGGCCTGCAGGAGGAGCCCTCGGTGTCTTCTCAGAACTCCTATAGCTCTGGACACTCACTCACTGCTCTCAAGTCCCCTTCCACCTCCTCCTGTGCCCTCTTAGGTTGGAAAACACAACAGGCAACGCGAATGTAAGCAGCGGCTTGCCTGGACCACAGGTAGCCAGGCAGAGGCTTGCCCTTAAAAGGCTGGAGGCTTCAAGGCTGTGACCACGTGGAGACAGCACAGCAAACACAGGCTTCTTCAGGAACTGCAAACTTAAAATAGACTCCACTTCCAAACCCACACACTGGCGTCTCTCCAGCAAGAGCGAGGTGGAGGACGCCCCCGCCGCCTCAGGGCTGCGACAGTGGGCAGTGGGTTCCACCTGCTGGGCTGGGCTGGGCTGAGTGACCGACCACCTTGGAGCTGTGAGAGTGGGTTCCACCCACAGGCTGGACTGAGTGACCGCTTTGGGGCTGTGAAACTGGGTTCCACCCGCAGGCTGGACTGAGTGACTGCCTTGGGGCTGTGAAACTGGGTTCTACCTGCCAGGCCAGCTGAGTGACCACCCCAGGACTGTGAGAGTGGGTTCCATCTGACGGTCGGGCTGTGACCGCCTCGGGGGTGTGAGAGTGGGCTCCACCTGCCCGGCCGGGCAGAGTGCCAGCCAGAGATGCCGCTCTCCTGTGTCCTCACGCGCTCCCTCACCAGCTCCTCTGGAGAAGTCCCCTCAGAGACCCCAGTGAAGCTCCCTGACAACCAGCTTTCTGAGCCAAGGACATTCAGAGGAAAAGCACGCCTTAAGGAGGGCAAGATAACACACACTGCTGAGCCTTTCACTTTCCTTTAAACAGCAGAGGCTGCATTATTTACCCATTAGATGAACACACACAATTACTTTGTTAGATGCAAAAAAAAGCAGGGGCGGGGGGTTGTTTTATGTTAACTCAACAGTCTGAAGTCTTTCAAGTCATTTCTGACCAGCTAAAAAATATCATTAGTTTTTTTGTTTGTTTTGTCTTGTTTTTTTTGTACTCACTGCTAACAAACAGCTGGATAGAACCAGAGCAAGACCATCTATGCTCCCCCAACTGGGTGGCACTGTTGACAGGTGACGACTGGTTGGCAATGTTGGCGACACACCCAGATGTGAGAGTCCCAAGTTCTCACAGCTGCTGTGCCGCCACCCGACCTGCCCCGGACAGCAACGTTTCCTCACACGAGGGGTTCCTTTCACCTGCTTTTGGCAATGGGGATTTCTACGCAGTTGGGATTCTTCCTGCATCTAAATTACATTCTCTCAACAAGATTGGTTTTTCCCCTTCACAGAAGGGTTCATTTTAATATGGGCTTTGACTGGCACATACCATGTTCTTCTCAAATTTTATTTCAATAGGAAGGAGTTTATTATATTTATCCACTAATAAGGCTTCGTGTGAAGTATACAAATACTATAGACAGAAAATATGTGAAAACCTCCCCAAGTTGAGGGTATCTAAGCCACCTCAAAACACAGGCGGGGGGTGAGGTCTGCTATTCCCTCCACAAAACACGAAGGGGCCAGAGTGGGTGAGAGACTATGAAAATAGCCATGCAAATTCGCATGACCAATGCCGGCATTTTCCATTCTCAGGACGGCACAGAGAGGTGTCTAGAGAAGGACCATTAGACAGTCCTACGGCCAGTGCTGGATTCTGTGTTGTTCTGAGCTGAGAGCTTGTCCTCATCAGGGTCCCGGTCCACAAGGACTTTCAGGATCCACTGCAGAACAACTAGCTGCTCAGTGGTCCAGACCCACAGAACAACCAGCTGCCCAGTGGTTCAGACCCACTCCCCATCTTCCTACGGTGGCTCTTGGAGAACCCAGGACGTGGGGGTAGGCACGCGAGGCAAAAGGTTGAATTCAGACCCACACCTTGCCAGACACCCGTCCAGAAGTGGCCTCTGTGTGTGGGCTGCTGTTGGCTGACTTAGCCATGAGGACTGAGGGGGCCGCAGGAGGACAGACCAGGGCAGGAGGGAAAGCTGGGGGCAGGTCCAAGGGGAGCCGAGTCATCGGCTGGGTTCTCAGAGAGGGGTGGCCAGCAGCTCGAAACCCAGGGCCAGGGGACGATGGACTGTGGCTCGGGACCCTGATGCTGCCTAGCCTGTGGGCATTGGCTCTCGGCAGAGGCAACCTCGACTCCAACCTGAGAGACCAAAGCAGGGCAGGGCAGCAGAGCCCAGAGTGGGAGACAGCGCAGGCTCTGTGCCAGGTCCTCCAGAGGAAAGCTCTGCAGCCAGGGAGACAGGGGCGACAGCAGGGACCAGCTGCCCAGGAAAGGGACAGGAAAGGGGGCAAAAACCAGCAAAACGAGCCAGGTTCCAGGCAGGGACCAGGAGTTTCTGAATGGAAGCGGCACACCAGGCCATTCCTGGTGCACCCATCACTGGTTCCCAAGAGAAAGATACGTCTGGACCCTTCCCACAGGTGCACCCGCCTGTCAGGACCCCGCAGCGCTGCGGCCCCAGGGGCTCCAGCGCCCGCACTCGGAGGTGAGGCCGGTTATCCCCACCATACACGCAAGACGCACAAAATCCAAATATAAAGTCTGACTCACGGTGCTAACTTCTGTAGAATGAGAAGACGTGAGTGGCCATCGTCACACACAGGACCAACGGCCATGGCCAGCACAGCAGCTGCTTGTCCCTCTGGCTGCAGAGGGGGTAGATCCAAGGCATGGGGCCCAAGCATGTGGGGTCCTACCCGCTCCTCTTACTATGTCTAAAACAGCTGGATTCTGACGGTTTTTCAGGTCCCCAGATTTGGACAGAAGGGCTGTGCACTGCCTGCTGCAATACTGAGAGGAGGAAAGGCCTCCCGTGCTCTGAGCCCTGGCGTCGCTCCTGCGGTCAGGACGGTCGAGTGCTCAGCACCAAGCTTGCCTTGTTGCAGGAGAGGGCAGACCGGTGGAAACGCACGTTCCAGCCCACTGCCAGTCACAGCCATCTTTCTGTTCATGCTTCCTAAACAGAACAAAGCTCCATGACAAGGCGGGGAGAGCATGGAGACAAACGCACTCGTTCTGGTGGGAGGAGCAGCGTGACGGCAGAGCTGGGCAACAGAAAACTCATGCTTTGATGGTAGTCCGGCTCTCTACCCTATGTGCTTGCTCTTTCCTTAATTCCCACACTGTGACCCCTGCCCCAGCCAGCTCAGCCCCGCTCTGTGGACACAGAGTTTGCCGAAGTCACGTCGACAGTCACTGCAGCCGCCCTCCTCTCCCTGACGCACGTGGAGCACCTGACCGGGCCCAGCCGCCTCACTCCTTCCCTTGCCTCCCAGGCCCTCTGCACTCTCCTCAGCTCTCCACTACCTACAGTGGGCTCTGGTGGGTGCCCTGCAGTTCAGGCCAGACCCTCCTCACAGCTCAGACACCCCCTCCACTGTGGGCTCGCCAAGGGGCACAGCTTTCCAATTCCGCACCTGCACGGCCCTGCATCAGGGCTTCCACCCGGGCCTCGCCCCTGAGCCGCCGCTCACATTTCTGCTCTGGCTGCCACGTGTCCAGCACTGAGATGTTGCCTGGGATGTAGGAGGCCCCATGGACATTCACTGTAAGAAAACCCACGCTACCACATGGGACGTGCCGGAGGAAACGGCTTTGTAAAAATTAAAAGCTGGGATTTTTAATATCATCACCAGGTACAGTCTCATTAAAGAATGTTTATTCAATGAAACTACACAGCACGAAAACGAGTGCTTCCCAAAATGTAACCAGCAATTGGATCTAACTAAGGAGCTTCAGAATTTTAATTGAAAGATATAAAGTGTCCACTTGTGAAAAATTTACTATTATTAAAATTTTTAAATTAAGAATTTTAAAACTATACATTAATAGTAAAAGCAAAGGAGCAAACTTAATTCACACGCTTCAACACAAAATGTGATCGTTTCATCTGGCTTCCTACTGGAACCCTTAAAGCAGCCTCCTCCAAGCAAGTGCGGCCAGGCTGAGCCAGGGGACAGACACTTTCCGTGGAACAGCTATCACTCTGAGAGCAGCACCGTTCTTTTGGGGACAAGCCCATAACTGGAGCTCCCCAGCCTCCTGGAAGTCAGGTGGCAATGTCCAACATCCGACTAACAGAGCCCAGCACTCCAATGGGGGAGGACGGAAGGGCAGGGATCCTCTGCTGAGAAGAGGCGCCTCTCCCCGAGGCAGCTCGTGGTTTCCAGTCACAGATGGGTTGCTATTAAAAGGTACTTTGCTTTGTACAACTCGAGAGAGTATTAGAAAATCCTAGCCACGAGAGGTGACTACTGAGAATCACCTCCTCTGTTTTCTGGCTCATGATTTTCCTAAAGCAAAGCCTCAGGCTCCCAGCTTCTATTTACATCCAGATGCAAAGCCCCAGGTCACTCGGGCACCTGTTTCCATTCATGGAATGGCGGCCAGCCAGTGGCTGCTGCCTACATAAGCTTTTCTTCGAAAAACCTTCCCTCGTCACAGCCTTCCCTCCATCCCTATTTTGTCAAACCCCCACATCTTGCAGACTTGCATCCAGTGTGAGCACGACTGTGCTTATTCCCAGAAACTAGCCCCCTGCTTGCTTCTTTGCGTTGACATGCGCACTGCTAAGAACAGCCAATCCAGAAAGCTATTAACTGGTAAGCAGGACACAGAGAGATTCAAAGTCAATTAATGGCCAAAAAATGGGACAAATGTCAAGCAAGACAAGAGCTTCTTTCACTTCTGCTGTAGTAGAGAAACCAACACGAATTCAATTGAAGCAGCGTAACTGAAGGTCCCTGGGTCCGCCTGTGGCCCGGAGGTGGCCGCCTCTTTCCCTGCTGTTCTTGCCGCAACACCTGGGCAGAACATGGAGGCTCCATGGCTGCCTGGTGGACAGCAGCCAGCAGCCTGGCAGGGAGGGGCTGCTGAGCTGCTGCTGCCACCTACCCAGGCAACCCCATCTTGCTGAAGTGGTCCTAAGTAGCTGCATGTAATCTCTCCTGAGAAGCTCAATGCTCTTAACAATTTGGTTATAACAGTTGATGGAACAGAAAGATACGTTAGAAAAAAACAAGGACTTTCTCTTCAATACAAAATTCTCACACCTGTAAACACATACCTGTGTGAATAAAATCCAGACACAAAACCACACTGCTGCAACAACGTGATTATTTCCTGATCTCCAAAGCACTGAGAAGTCCAACATGGAATCTTGGAAAATGCATGATCATTTTGCTCGTGGTTTGTTGCTGCTGCTGTTTTAGTTGTAAGAGCTTTCGTGAGACGAACTCAGGCACTGCCCTGATATAAGGAAATGAGAGCATCTCCTCGCCTCTTCTTGAGGCTTCAACGTGGAGAGAAGACTCGGACAGTGTTTATTCGTCTTTCTCTGCTGAACACGCATATCATTGAAAACACCAGAAAATCAAACAGATGAAGGTCCTCAGCGCTACAAATGACACACTTCCCACTCCATCCAGGGAACGCAACCACACATGGTCAGACACACACGCAAGGGGCGATCAGAGCACCCGAGTCCACACCGTGCCGACACTGAGCCCTGTGTGGTTGGACAGCTCTGCCCCTTGCAAGGGCAATCCTGACCACACGGCAGACCTGCCCTCTCACTGCTGAGGACACTACCCGTGCAACCACCAAGGCTGAAGGAAACAGCTAGCTCTTTGCAGCCAAAGACATTAGGAACAGCTAAGATAATTAAAGATGGTTTTCTTTTTCTTTCCTCCCCTCCGCAATGGGTTTGTGAGGTGCTTAGAGCAAAAGATACTCCGTGACTGGCCCAATGCTCAGCTGTGCTTTCATTTCATGATGAAAGCTGTTGGTTTCTTAGTGAAATGCAAAACTGCAGCCACTTAAATCTGGACTCCAATTCAAAACTCCTGGGAAACTTTATTTTCAATTCTTAAAACAAGGAAGGCAGGGAGAAAGGGAAGGGAGGAAAACAAGGAGAGATGGAAGGAAGGAAGGAGGAGGGAGGGAGGAAAGCAAGGACGGAAGGAAGGAAGGAAGGAAGGGAGGGAGGGAGGGGAAAAGAGGGAAGGAGGAGGGAGGGAAGGGACGAAAACGAGGACAGACGGAAGGAGGGGAGGAGGAAGGGAAGGTAGGGAAGGAAGGAAGGAAGGAAGGAAAAAAGGAAAAGGAAAGGAAAGGAGGGAAGGAGGAGGGGAGGAATGAGGCAAGGAGGAAAGGAAGGTAGGAAAACAAGGAAGGAAGGAAGGAAGGAAATAAGGAAAGGAGGGGAGGAGGAGGAAGAAAGGAGGCAGGGAAGAAAGGAAGGGAGGAAAACAAGGACAGATGGAAAGGAAGGGGAGGGAAGAGGGAGGGAAGAAGGAGGGAAGGAAGGAGGCAAGGGAGGAAAACAAAGACGGAAGGGAAGGAGGAGGGAAGGAAGGAGGGAGGGAGGAAGGGAAGGGAGGAAAACAAGGACAGACGGAAGGAAGGAAGGAAGGAGGAGGAAAGGAGAAGGGAGGGAAAAAGGCAGGCGGATGTGAGGAGGGAAGGAGGGAAGGAAGGAGGAAGGAGGGAAGGAGGGAGGGAGGGAAGGAGGGAGGGAGGAGGGAGGGAGGAGGGAGGGAGGGAGGGAGGGAGGAGGAAGGGAGGGAGTAGGGAGGGAGGGAGGGAGGGAGGGAGGGAAGGAGGGAGGGAGGGAAGGAGGGAAGGAGGAGGGAGGGAGGAGGGGGGAGGGAAGGAGGGGAGGAGGGAGGAGGAGGAGGGAGGGAAGGAGGGAGGAAGGAGGGAGGGAAGGAGGGAGGGAGGAGGGAGGGAAGGAGGGAGGGAGGGAGGGGGGAGGGAGGGAGGGAAGGAGGGAGGAAGTAGGGAGGGAAGTAGGGAGGGAGGGAGGGAGGGAGGAAGGAGGAAAGGAGGGAAGGAGGGAAGGAGGGAGGGAGGGAAGGAGGGAGGGAGGAAGGAGGGAGGGAGGAGGGAGGGAGGAAGGAGGGAGGGAGGGAGGGAGGAGGGAGGGAGGAGGGAAGGAGGGAGGGAGGGAGGGAGCGAGGGAAGGAGGGAGGGACGGAGGGAGGGAGGGAGGGAGGAAGGAGGAAAGGAGGGAGGGAGGGAAGGAGGGAGGGAGGGAAGGAGGGAAGGAGGGAAGGAGGGAAGGAGGGAAGGAGTGTGCATCCTCTCTGCATGCTCCGTGGCAGCGAGGCCTGGCAGAGCTTCCGTGGGGAGCATCATCCCCTGCACCAGCACTGGAACTGCTGCCCATGGCGGCTACGAAGCACCTGAACTATGGCCAGTGCAACCAAGGAACCCAGTTTTAAACTGTATTACATTTTAGCTCATTTAAATTTCAATAGCCACATGTGGTTAGGAGCTACCATACTGGACACAGTGGAGCTTTACAGTGGAAAACTCACAGTTCAATAGGACTCACAACTGACAACTCAATTCCTAAACGATGATGCTGAACCACAACCAGCTTGTTTTGGTTTTCTAGGCTTTGACAGAGGTGAATGAAGAAATGTGATTTTCTTTCTCATTTCTCAGTTTTGACTGGCAACTTGATTTTCTGGGTAATAAAGAGAGTATATTATTTTGCTTTTGCATTTTATGCCATCAACAGTTTAAGCTCAAATCTCCTTCAGAGGAAGGAGTTTGAGATGCTGAGGACAGCCACCACGTGAACCTTTTTCAATGTCTCTCTTAAAACATATTGTTCTGTAAGTCTATGGTAATTTTCTCCTTTTGCTATTTCTTCTTCACTTTCTTACATTTCTTTCTTTCTTTCTTTCTTTTTTTTTTTTTTTGAGACGGAGTCTGGCTCTGTGGCCCAGGCTGGAGTGCAGTGGCACGATCTCCGCTCACTAAAAGCTCCGCCTCCCGGGTTTACGCCATTCTCCTGCCTCAGCCTCCCAAGTAGCTGGGACTACAGGCGCCCGCCACCACGCCTGGCTAATTTTTTGTATTTTTAGTAGACACGGGGTTTCACTGTGTTAGCCAGGATGGTCTCGATCTCCTGACCTTGTGATCCACCTGCCTCGGCCTCCCAAAGTGCTGGGATTACAGGCTTGAGTCACTGCGCCTGGCCCACTTTCTTATTTTTTTGTACTCTAACGTAGCACATTACTAAAATAAATACAGTAGGCCTTTAGAAAATCTCTTCCGCATAATATAAGTCTCAATTAAACCACACCACACCAAACAGGGCACAGAGCAGCGTGTGCGCACGTGTGCAGCTTCAACATGACCGCACACACACAGACGCACGATGGGGAAAGTCCCATGGAAACGCTTTTATTTCTGGAAGTTGGAAGAAAAACAACGTACACAACCTGAATGACACAGAGGGGCAGTACTGAAACCACAGGGGCTGCCGAGAGCCGGCCTTCGCAGCAGACCACTGTTTTCCAGTGAGAGTGGTGGGCCATTCCAAAACAAAGCTCGAGGGTTCCACACATCCAGAAAGGAAGCTGTCCCCTCCGACTCCATCACCCACACTACAGGACGGATTCTTTTTGTGAGACCACTTCTTCCACTGCGCAATTTTGCATTATTTACCCTCCCCCGATCTTAAAGCGATATGGCGTCCAGGAGAGTGCGGCTGGTGCAGCTTGGCCGTCGCCGTGACACAGCTGGAGCGGAAGGCGGCCCGTTCACTTCAGCCAGATCCACTTGTCTCCCACCTCGGTGTTGTACCCAGGGCTGTACTTGCGGCCTGGCAGCTGTGGGGGGAAACAGGCATTGGTGCACTCTGTTTAAAGTGAAAAAATGTTTTCCCAGCTCCTAGTTCAATGTTTACCCGGCAGATGCCTGTAACTCACGAGTTCATTCAACGATGCCGGTGAGCACCTACCTGTGGCAGGTCTCTCCTGTGAGTGCAAGGATGCCACAGGTACACAAACCACAACCCAGCCCTGCATGCCAGCAGCTTCCATTCCAGGGCTGGGAGCCACACATGGAAACGAGCCACCTGAGTGTCCTCATTAATGTCAGGAGGGCAACAAGCACCACGGGAGGGGGACAGGGACAGCCACGCAGACACAGGGATGGGGCTGGGGCCCAGAAACCACAGTTCACCAACGGAAACACCAAGTTATCTCTGAACAGCCCCCGGGTAAAATCCCCTCTGAAGAGAGTCTGCAGAGGCTGGGCCGCTGGCTGGAAGGGGCCCTTGGCGGAGTGGGAAAGTTAAGTTTCATCCAGGCCTTTTAAGTAGACATGGGCAGGGTTGAGGAAAACCAGCAAAGGAGGGGGAAGCACTGCAGGACTGACCCTAGTGGGAGCCAAGGAACAGCTCCAGGAGCAAGAGGAGGAGGGGACCACAGAGCCCAGGAGGAGCGGATGCTGCCAGAGAGGCCAGCAGGGACTGAGCTGGGCAGTGACGGAGCTGCAGGAGGGATGTTACAGCTCCCACTTCTCCCACCATCTGGGAGAGGTCAGGGACCCAGGTGGCGATCCACAGAGGCCAACCTCACAGGGCACAGGGAGATCTGGGGGGCAACAAAGAGCCCCCGCCAGCACAGACTGTTCATGAGGGTAAGTGGCCAGCACAGGGCTGGCTGAGGCGGAAGGAGGAGTGCTGCTCCGCAGGACCACCTCAATGTGGAGCCGGGAGGAAAGCGCCTATCACGGTGTGTGTCGCCCAGCGATGGCAGGTGGGAAAATGATGAGTTTTTTCATATTTTCCAACCAGCATGGGCACACAGCCAATTTGTGTACACACACACACCCCTTCCAAATTCTGCCCTTAAGAGCGGGTACTAAAACCATTTTTAAAAGAATCAGCTTTTCCTCGATCCTAATCAGCAGCAGGCATTCACAGCCAGCCACACGGCCAAGGCTGCCTGGACCACAAGTCACTGAAATGTGCCTTGCTTGGCCTCTGCCACGGTGGCCACACAGTGACAGACGGACACACAACATATCCTCAGGAGCAGCAGAGAGGTTGCCCCAAGACCAGCCATCTCAGACACAGGACAGGCAGAGCTCTGAGGATCTTCAAGACCCGGGAGCCACCCTCCTTCCTCCCCAGAAAGCCTCTCCCCTCTCCTAGGTGTGCAGCTGTGAAGTGGGCCCTGGAAGTGGAGGGGCCGGTGCTGTATTAGTCCGTTCTTGCACTGCTATAAAGACATACCTGGGGCTGAGTAATGCAGAGAGAAAAGAGGTGTAATTGGCTCACAGTTCTGCAGGCTGTGTGGGAAGCATGGTGCCCGCATCTGCTTCTGGGAAGGCCTCAGGAAGCTTCCAATCACAGCGGAAGGCAAAGCAGGGGCAGGCATGCCACACGGCGGACGTGGGAACAAGAGCAAGAGCGTGAGGCGGGTGGGGGGTGGGAGCTGCCACATACTTTAAAATGAGCAGGTCTCATGTGAACTCTGTGAGAACATACTCATTACCTCAAGGAGGGCACCAAGTCATTCATGGGGAATCTACTCCCACGACCCAAACACCTCCCACCAGACCCCACCTCCAACGGGGGACCACATTTCTACGTGAGATTTGGAGGGACAGACATCCTAACGACATCGATGCTCATCTAAAGGCAGGCAGGGGTGGGTGGCACAGCCAGACTCCAGCTTTCTGGCCCAGGATACAGGGTGGATACAGACGGTTTTGTCAGTACCAGGAGAATTCTGGGACACAGGAGAAAAAAGAAAAGCCCAGCTCCTTCAGGAGTTTGAAATCTGGAAAGAGACTGAGATGAAAGCACAGGTCATTCAGCCAGTGACGCCAAGACAGCCCAGGGGGTTTGGTATTGTGGGATCCCAGCAGGGAGCACAGGCAGCTGGTCTGGCAGAGTCCAGGGAGGTGTCTGGAGAGGGACCCTCCAGGGTCAGGGGGATCCCCCAACACTGCTGCTCGAACTACAGGTGTCTACAGGTGGCAGGAAGACCGTAGGAGAGGGGCGTGACTTTCTGGCTTCACGGTCTGACAAGACCTTTGGCGTAAGGTGTGACCTGTGTCAGACGGGCTGCAGGTGCTGCTCCTGGACTGGGGAGCAGTGATGGGCACTTGGGGCTGGCCTCAAAGGGCCTGATGGGGTCAGGAAGGCCTGGGTGACAGAGAGAAAGAGCTGGTCGACCCCAGGGAAGGTGAGTGTTGGGTCTGCTTACAGAATGGGTGCAGGGTGTGGGGGCTCCATGGCAGGCTGCCCCAGAGATGACCCGTAGGCAGTTGGAAAACTACATCTGTGGCTTAGAAGACAGGGCTGTGCAGCCACCTCCCATTACCGAGGGAGGCAGCGCCACATGAGCCGGCCACCCAGGGTGAGGCAGAAGAGAAGAGGCTGAAGAGCAGTACCGCACGGCTGCAGCCTGAGGCTGCAGAGGGACTGAGGAGTGAGGCGTGCAGGCCACAGGAGGAGCTGGGTGTGACCACACGTGACACAGGCGGCCTCGTGTCACGGTCACCAGATGGCCACGAGCTCTGCACGAGGACACGAGGAGTGGGGTGGAAGGAGACCACACTAGTGGGGAAGCAGTCAGCAGCTGAAGAAGGGGACACAACGCCCGGGCCGCCTTTCACACGCCACGTAATGGCACATGTGTCTGCACCTGCATGCCCATGCATGTGCAGGGGGCTGGTGGGCGGGGTCTCTGCATCAAGGAGAGGTGGAGATCTCCATCTCAAGATGCCCAGCCCCCAGAGCCTGTGAACACATGATCTCACCTGGCAAAAGGGCCTCTGCAGCAGGGGACTGACTGGGAGATCATCTGGGTGGGCCCCAGACCATCACTAGGGTCCTCAGAAATCAGAGGAGATGTGACAATGGAAGCAACAGTCACAGTGATGTGGGGCCAGGCGCTGAGGAACATGGGCGGCCTCTAGAAACTGGAAAGGGAAAGGACATGGATCTCCCCTTAAGCCCCCGGAAGGAGGCAGCCCCGCCCGCACCCTGATTTTAGAACCTCTGCCTCCAGAACTTTAAGAGGATGCATGTGTACTGTTTTAAGCCACTAGAGAGTAGTAGCTGGCAGTAGTAGCTGGCAGCAGCAACAGGTGACTCCTGCGGGGTGTCTGCTTTTTATGATGGGAGATACCGGGGCACGTCTGTACAATAGGAAGAAGAAAGCTGTGCAGGGGAACAGGCCGAGGGTGCAGGAGAGGGTGGGTCACCCCCAAGGCATAAACACGAGGCAGGGGCAGGTCAGAGAGCTGCGAAAGCAGCAAGGCCCTCCAGGCACACTGGAGGCCAGGTCGCCTCCAGCAGAACCGCATTCAAACACGACTGCAGCAGCCAGGAAACAGTAACAGTGTATGTAGTTGGTTCCACATCCAAGAGGTGGTCCTCCCAGAAATTCATTTCTTTTTCCCTAAAGGCCCAACTGCGGAATTATGTCCAAAGAACAGAAAGTTGACACCTGAACAGAAGATTAACTGAAAGGTTTTCCCGTGTAACCAATCTGCTGCAAACCCACATGGCGGCCAGTGGGCCCCTCTCTTAAGATGTCCTGGGTCAGCTTCCCCAGAGCTTTTCAATTAAAATTGTCATTTAATGTTCTACCCAAACACAGGACCAGCCATGCAGGTTTCTTCACAGCAGTACTTACAGAGGAAGGGTTGGGTTTGGGACAGTCTGGCTACGTTTTCATCTTTGCAAATAGAATTTTAAATCAGAGCACAGAATAGAAACTAGCAGAATACCAAACCTGCTAAGTCCAGCCACTGGCCATTAATTGTCTCGGAAAATTTGTCTCTGGACTTCTCTGGCCTTTGATACCTAGGAGGGTTCTCAGATCCTGGGGGTCTCTTTTCAGTGTTTTAGGCCAACAGAGACCCATGCGGTGGGGAGGGGTTCATCTGGAGCATCTCACACCAGGAAAATGCAAAACCATCCCGTTTACATTACTACTTCACATCTGTATCTGCTAATTTAAAATAAGCTTCAACTCCCAAACCCAGTGCTCATTCATCACATGAGGAAAAGCGCATGGTAATGCCTCGGGGAGGAAAGCAGCAAAGCGCATTCCCTCATGGGGCAGCCCCACTCCGGGAGCCGCACCAGGCCTCACCAGACCTTCCTCCCGGGCCACGCTTTCCCGGATCTGCTCGTTCACGGTGCCTGGGTGCGTGACACACGTGTGTGGCTGTGCGTCCGAAGGCCGAGATGGAAAGGGCATGTGGTAAACTATCTCAGGCGCAGGCCGTACACCCACTTTAAAATGAAAAGAAAATCATTTTCCTCCTGTCAGAAGTCGGGGCTTCTGCCGAGTGCATACCGGGTGAGCAAACCAAGAATCCTTAAAGAGCAAAAGAAGAAAGAGCGCCTAACAGAAAAAGGAACCAACCCTCCACTGCTCATCCTCTGCAATCCCCTCTACTGCACAATGTGAACGGAGTTTCCCTCGCTGGATCTCTGAATTCAAGGCCTTTTGGACTCATTAGATTCACAGTGGTCTGGCAAGTTTAACACTTTCAGGAGGCTCTTTCCCTGCATTCCATTTCCCATTAGAAATCAAAAGTAAAGTTTGCTAAAGAAAGGGAAAAAACCCTCAATAAATTACAAAGCCAAACATTCCAAGTCCTCTTCCAGAGCCCAGCAGCTAAGCTGCCCTCCACCCGTGACCCTGGCATGCGTCCGTCCCTGGTGGCCCACCCAGAGTGTTCCAGGGCGAGGCTTGGAGCCGGGAAGGGATTTCAGACAGCACACTGGGAGGCTCCCTGCCCAGTCACCTCGGCAACCTGGGCTGACTCAATGTAGAAAACGAGTTCCTTTCCCTGAAAACTGCTGGTCACCGGGGGCTGGGCTGGAAATGACAACTCCCTCCGGCCCGCGATGGAGCCAGACACAGAGGACAAGCAGGGTGGGCTTCTATCCCAGGCTGCAGAGGGTGTTCACATTTGCATCAGCAAATACAAAACGACCTATGAGGGGTGTGTACGCACTGCAGCCCAGCCTGTTTGGGGACTTGGATCTGGGCTTTCTTCTCCCAGAAAACCCTGCAAGACTGGACTTCTTCCCACCCACGCATGCTGATTCACATACAGGAAAGACTGGAGAAGAGACAGTATCAGACCCTCTCACCATATCCACTCCCGATTTCCCCCAAATATCTGTGTGCAAATCTGTGTGTCAGAAGTCCACGCTTAATGTAAACCAACATGATGATTTTCCTGACCCTCACAGTTAAGGGGGTGAATGGCACACACCCACGTGGGTACTGCTACCCTCTCCCACCCCAACCCGAAGGCTACATACAAAGAAACCTGAACCGGGCTGCCTGAGGGAGGCGCCCTGGGCGGCTGGGGAACAAAGGAGGAGCATTCCTCTCATCTGTACACTCTGATGTATCTTTCGAATCTTACAGCATGTGCAAGGATTTCCTTTTTCTTTTTTTTTTTTCCCCTAGGGAGAGAGAGATTAAGTAACTTGCTAAGGGTGGCACATGGCCAGTCTGTTCACAGAGCTAGAACTAGAGCCATGTCCTGCTGGCTCCTGAGTCTGCTCCTAACCACTGGCCCACATTGTACATCAGGCTGTGCCTCTTCCAGCCTATGGTCATGTCCGTTCCCAGTTTTCCCATCATAAATAACACTGATGTGCCCCCTCTAGATTTGTGTGCTTAAGATAAATTTCTAGAAATGGAACTGCTTGCTTAAGGAAAAACAATAAACAGAGCCATAGATGCTGACGCAGCCACCAGAATGGGTTTAATTTAATAATGCCAAGACGCTGCTTCAGATCATTATGCTGCTGCTTACACTTCGGGGCTGATTCAGAGCCTGGGTTTCTCGTTAGGAATTTATACCAGGCTCTTGGCCTTTTAGTGCTTCATGCATGGGTCGGCAAACTAGAGCCCACAGATCGAATCTTGCCACTGACTGCTTCTGTAAATGAGGCCTCACTGGCACAGCCTTGTCCATGCGTTTACACACTGGCTGGTGGTGCTTTTGCACAGCGCAGAGCTGAGCAGCTGTGAGGGGCTGTGTGGCCCACAGAGCTAGGAATCTTTACTCTCTGGCTCTTTAATGGAAACCTTTGCTCATCACTGGCCTAAGAAAGACAGGAAGGCAACGACAAGACAGTACAGCTGAGTCCACGACATGGTTTAAGTTCACTTAGCCCACAATTACTTCGTAAGTACCCACAGGTGCCAGGTCCTGTGCCGGGCAACAGCAGGGAACAGGGTGACCCCCCAGCTTCAGGTGGGGTTACAGAGGCACATGAAACATGCTGTTCTTTTATTCAAAGTGACTCCACTGAGTTTGTGTGATTCAACGTGAGGACTGGATTGAGTTCTGATGTTAGAAAGGTGCCCACTTCTAAATGCTACAGCCAACCTGGGATCTGCACCATAAAGGCCGAGGCCGCACACTGAGGCTTCTCCCAGGTGCTTCTCTTGGGTGTACAATTTAGACATGTCCTACATTAGTGCTTCAAATGCCAGCTGTTCGCACAGAAATCAGTCAAGGAAATATATATACACACACACACATATACATACATACACACACACACACACACACTCATTCTAATGGAGGAAACTCCTTGTACTCATGAACACTGGGTCCTAACTGCTTTGAGAGAGATGAACGAAGGCAGTCCTCTCTTCTCTGGCTCCATAAAACCTAGAAACAAGTTGGAATGTGGGAGAAGCCCAAAGTAGAAGACAGAAGGTGATGCAGGGCGAAAAGGGTGGAGAAATCCTACCTGACCCACACAGACAGAGGCTTCAGGCGCCGACAGAGGCTTCAGGTGGGGAGAGGGTGCGGATCAGTAGGGAAGAGGCGGCCATTCAGGAGGACGGAGGAGACAGCAAATGCACACAATGCACAGAGCACGGCATCCGTGGAGTAGCAAGCGCAGACTTGAGCCCTGTGGTCTTAAAGAAGCCCCAAGATGGAAAAATGCCCCCTCCCGAAATACACCGCAGACTTCAGTCGACGTGAACTACGCAGCTCCTGGGCAATCAGTTACACCATTAGGGCCTATGTGAGAGGCATCAGGCCAAGTAACAGTCAACAGTTTCCTTCCATGAGGCAGGAACAGGGTCTGAACTTGCCTCCCAGCCAGATGCATTTAGAAACTGGAGAAACTGAGTCTGGTGGTTGCATCTGACTCTGGGCAGGACACAATTACTAGATTTTAGCGAGTACAGCACTAAAGGGGTGAGGCCTAGGCAGAAAAAGAGCTCCAGAAATCTGCACAGAGGACCCACTTGGTCTTTGGCTGAGTACCAATTAGTGTGTGCAGGGGGTAAAACTCCAGGAAGCTGGACAAAGCCGACTTCAGGGAAAGAGCAGTTTCTGGGGAGTTGCAAGCAGATGACTCCCAGAGCTCACTCAGGGCTGAGAGTCGGCAAGCTCCCACTGGCCAGAGCAGAGGGGCCTCTCGCCGCACACGTGCACCATTCAACAGGGACCCACGGCCATGCCTTAGTACCGGGCTAAGCCCTTCCTGAAGAAAGCCCATTGCAGGCTCACCAGAAAGCTGAAACATCAAGCCTCAAAAGGTTTACACTGACTTGTAAGTACCTTAACTGCTGTCAGAAAAAAGTTCTAACACAGTTCAAAGGAACAGAACAAGATCTAGCACTCAAAAACGTAAACTTTGCAACGTATGGCAAGCAGTGAGACATCTCTCTGCATATGGAACAGGAAAATGTACCCGTAACACAGGGAAATATCAAACCAACTCAGAACCGACGAAGACGATGAGTCAGGAAACAAAGACATCACAACAGCTGTATAAAAACGCTCTAAGAATGAAATGAAACCATAATAAGGGGAGAACTGGAAAACATAAAAAGCACCAAACCGAATTTCTACAGCTAAAAAACAGCATTCCTGAAACACAATCCTACTGGGTAAGTGTGGTGGCCATGAAAATGTGCTCTGCAGAGCTCCTGCTGCAGCGAGGAAAGTGTGCTCCTCTGCAACGCTCCTGCTGCTCCTGACCCTGCATCTGCCGACCCTCAGGACCTGCTGCCTGCTCATGCCACGGCCACACACGTTATAGAACGTGCCCGGTCAGTGATGGAGCACAGAAGAGCTTCTGGTGCCAGCTGTTCCTGTGGACACGGGACTCTCTGACAGGCATCTTTGGCTCTAGAACGCTCATCAGCCTGGCCAAATCTTTCCTGGATTCTTTCTTCCTATCTCCTGTCACAGTTCGGCAAGGAAGAGCAAAGGCTCTCCTGCCATCTCAGGCTTCCTCTCCCTGATCCTTCAAAGCTGTTTTCTTCCAATAGACCTCTTCGACATCTGATCTCTTGGCTTCTGATTCTTGGAAGACCTAAACCAACACAATGCAATTAACAGCATATCATACACCCACAGAAAACATAAGTGAGCTTGAAGGCAGAGCAGCAGAAACTATCCAAAATTAGGCACAGAAAGAAAAAGGCCAAAAACAAATGGACAGAGTCATAGGGACCTGTGGAAAACAGCAAGTCACCTAATGCATGGATACATAAGAGTCCCCAAAAGGGGAAGGACAGAAAAAAATCTGAAGAAATAATAACCAAACATTTTCCATGTGTTCTGAAAAGGATAATCCTGCCACCCAGGAAACTCAATAAACCCCAGGCAGGATAAATACCAAGAAAACCATGCAGAGGCACGCCATAATTAAATTACGAAAAACTAGTGAGAAAAAGATCACGAGAAAATCTTACAAACAACCGAAGGGAAAAAAGGTTCATCAGGCACAAGAACCAAAGTGAGGAAGAACTGCAGTCTTCTCATCAGAAACTGTGCAAGCCAAGAGGCAATGGAGTATCTTTTATGTGTTGGAGAGAGAAAAAAAACTGTCAACCTAGAATTGTATATCAAATGAAAATACCCAGCAAAATGAAGCTGAACTACGTATTTTCAGAAAAGCAACAGCTACTAGAATTCACTGCTCCCAGACCTGTTCTGTAACAACTGCTAAAGGAAGTTATTCACGCAGGAGAAAGATGATGCTGGGTAGAAACTCAGATCCACACAAAGGAATGAAGCACATCAGAAATGGTGGAGGGAAGGATAAAAGACTAAAAAATCCTGTTTCAATCTCTTTAAAAGTTACTGTTTAAAGCCAAAATCACAACAGTCCATTGTGTGGTTTCTGGCAAAGTGTATGAGAACAACAGCACAAACAACACAGAAGGCAGCAACAGCTGTGGCCTCGGGTCAGATACCTGCACGCTGTGTGAGGCGGTTACATGCTGACAATGTGTGGGTTGACTGTGACAAGCTAGAGATGCCCATGGCGAAACCCTACGGCAGTCGTCAGAAATGAAATACAGAGGGGTAGCTCGTAAGTCCACAAAGGAAATAAGATGGAACTACAGTACATAACCAGTCTAAAAAAACCCAGGGAAAGATGGAAATGTGCATCTTATCTGCGAGTATACATGGTTGAAATGTAAGGTAAGGAGGAGCAGGTAATTCAGTCAGAGAGGGCACCTCACCTCCCTCTAAGAAAGTTCCTATCCAAGGTTTGGCTAATGACAACAGATGTCACTGAATCATTCGTTTGTATGGACAAACTTCTCTGTGTCATTATTTCAGTTTTTGCAAAGACAGCCTCTAACAACACAATAAGCTCTTTCCTCAATCACATGCTACTTATATGAGGTTTTACTGAAATCCCCTCATTCCCTCCAATTTTCCATTTATCTGTCAATCAGCACATAGTAAAGGTATGTTGCTCAAGGTCTCAGCTATGAGATTTCTTGGGTGTCTGTTAGGTTATGATCCACAATCCACTCCACTCGGATAAAGGTGATTCCAATCTTTCTGTAGGTCCTTTCATATGTAACTCAAAGAACTTCCCTCGGGGAATGTTTATATCCTAGTAGTCACCTCAGGGACATTCAAGGATGCTCACCGTTTCCCAGTGGAAAGAGTTTTCATGAAGGACGTGTGTGTGTGTGTGTGTGTACATGTATACATATATTTGTAAATATATTGATAAATATTAAACATACTTATAAATAAATATGTGTATATTCCAGCAACAAATCCTTTATTGTATTACTGTAAATATAAATTAAAAAAAGGATTGAGTGAGGGCGGCCTGTCTACTGGGTTGGCTTCACTCCGCTGGGGCAAGAAATGGGTTATGCCAGGCATGACTGGCTCCCCTCTCTCTAGATGCACTAAGGAACTTCAAACTACCGCACAGTTCCGGGGTGATTTGGAAATTCCAGTTTCCAACTCCTATGTTCCATTATAACATATATATGCTAATGGATTCTGCTTAGAGTTCTTCATTAATTTTAAAGAAGAGGATTATAGATATTAAAGACATTTCTCTGATACACAATTTCCCTTAATTTCCGTTACTGTAGAACACAAATCCAGTATAACAAAATGGGCACCAATTTTCAAAAAATCTTTTATCAGTCAACTTTCAAAAACCATATTTTTGTTTTGAAAATGTGTGTTCTATTTTTTAGCACATAAAACTATAGCTTCCTACAAATATATCATTATTTAGCTGTCAAATTTGTTGCAATGAGTATTAACAACAGTTCAAATGTCTTAATCCTCCTTAACTCTTATTAGCTGTGAATAACAGAAAAGTTCCTAAGCGCTTGTTTTAAATCTGAAAATGGTATGCTTTCTAAAAATTCTAAAATAAATAAAATAATATGTCAACATACAGTAAAGTCAGGGCACTTGGTTTTCCGGATTGCAGGGAAGACATTATCTTATCACTTTCCATCAGTAGACAGGCAGATGCCACATACCAGCAGCAATCACATACCAACCAAAGTACCCGGTAAAGAGCACCTTTTATGCCAATCATCTTCTTCGAGTGACACATGCTGATAATTTTCTATATACAGAGATGTAAATAACTGGGGCATACAGATGAATGCTGAGTTTCAATGATTAATTTTCACAGTGCATGTGGCAGGGCACAAAGTGGAGAGAACACTGAAGGCATTATGCATTTACTTTCAAACCCAATTAAGTAACTTCTAAACTGAAAATCTGTATTTTAACGCAACTAGATACCAAACTTAGTTCCAAGTAAGGTCTGAATGTCATGAGGAATCTAAAGCAATCACGTCCTGCCTTCCATCTCCAGCATGTTTAGGTCAACTGATCCTAGTGCTTTTCTGTAAGGTGACTTTCATAAAGGCAAGAACATACAGTATTAACATTAAAGTTACTAAAAACATCTCTATTTTAAAAAACGGTAAGGGAGAACTCAATACTGAAAATGAAAACAACTTGAGATAGTAAAAGAAATAAAAATAGCAGGAGAGAAAACAGAAGATTCTGTTGTCCTAGCAACTATCTTGGACATGATCAGCTTCACGGAGGGAGTGCAGTATCTTAACAGCATCTGGCCTCCTTCCATTGAAAAGAGACTGAATTGGTAAAGCAGAAACCAAATCACAGTTTGTCTAATCCAAGGAAGGGCTGCACAGAAATAAAAAGCGACCTGATACAATGTTTAAAACGTGACTTTGAAGAATCAGCAGCCTGTCCTGCACACATTCAGCATTTTCATGAACTTATACAGGGTCAATTCCAAGCACACAATGAGGGTCGCCAATGAAAAACGTGTTCATAAATATTGGTCAGACCCCAGGTACACGTACCCCTCTGAAAATGCTGCTTTACTTATTTATTTACTTTTATTTAATTTTAGTTTTTTTGAGATGGAGCCTCACTCTGTTGCCCAAGCTAGAATGCAGTGGCAATTCTGGTTCACTGCAACCTTCGCCTCCTGGGTTCAAGCGATTCTCATGCCTCAGCCTCCCGAGCAGGTGGGATTACAGGTGCTCACCACCATGCCCGGCTAATTCTTGTGTTTTTTAGTAGAGGCAGAGTTTCTCCATGTTGGCCAGGCTGATCTCCAACTCCTGACCTCAAGTGATCTGCCCGCCTCAGCCTCCCAAAGTGCTGGGATTACAGGCGTGAGCACCGCACCCCATGAAAATGCTGTTTTAGATGAAAACTTGGATTCCTGAGGCATCAGTGCCCTAGCACTGGGTGTTGCCTAGAGTGTGAACAGGCGCCTGAGAGCCACCAGGACACTAGCCAGACCAGTGACAGGATTGGTCAAAAACTCCAAGGTCACAGGACCAACAAAACCAAAAATCATAAACCCTTCTATTTATACGAAAATCTAAGATCCACTCTATTGTGAAAAGGTCTTTCTTTACTAGTCTGTGTACTTGTGTCACCAGCAAGTTCATCAAATGAGAGTTAGGATGTCCCCTCCAAATCTCAGGCTGAGATGTAATTCCCAGTGTCAGAGGTGGGGCCTGGTGGGAAGTGTTTGGATCGCGGGGGCGGATCCCTCATGAATGGCTTAGGCCATCTCCTTGGTGATGAGTGAGCTCTTACTCTGAGTTCACAAAAGACCTGGTCATTTAAAAATAGGTGACACTCCACCACCAAAGATCCGGTCATTTAAAAATATGTGACACTGCCACCCCATTCTCTTGCTCCTGCCATGTTAGGCTGTACCTGCTTCCCCTTTACTGTCTGCCATGATTACAAGTTTCCTGAGGTCTCCCCAGAAGCAGAAGTTGCTATGCTTCCTGTACAGCCTGCAGAACTCTGAGCCAATAAAACCCTTTTAAGTAAATTATCCAGTCTCAGATATTTCTTTATAGCAACGTGAGAACAGCCTAATACAACCCCCACGCCTTAGTCTGTGCACGGTGCTCACCCCAGGGGCCCTGCAAGCAGCAGCGGAATGGGAAGCAGCACGGCCGCCCGGACACACTTATCCAAATGTGAGTCCTGCCCTCCCAGAAGCTGTAGGACCTCAGAAAGTCACTGTGTCCAACTGCTCATTTGCAAATGGAATAAGAGTAACAGTGCCTTCTTGTGGCAACAGCATGGTGCCCAGCACACAGTAGGGGCTCGGGGTGACCTGGCATTGTGACCCCTGTGATCAGCAGAAGCGGTGCCCTCTTCAGCCTCCGTCTTTCTGCTCTTTCCCCTTCCTGTCAGGTCCTATTCAGCCCATGACACTCCATCCCCCCGCCCATAATCCTTCCTTCCACCAGCCTCCCCCTACCTTGCAGGCCATGGCTGCCAGATTAATCCTAAGAGCCTCCTGGCTCAAGCATCCACACTTTCTATTGCCAACCACCCTCCCGGAACCCAGCCCGTCGTTTCTGTATCTCTTGCTGCTCCCAACCAAAGCCACAGCACCAGTCAGGAAAATGTCATCTTAACCATCACTCCACGTCATCCATTTAGTAGTCTTACCTTGAGCTAACTTCTCTGGGTCTCTGTTTTCCAATCCCTTAAAATTTATCTGATAAGAGTTTCTAATAGTCAAGAAGTTACTCTAAATAAAGCCCATAAATCCTCAAGATCTATGAATCTCAAATTCTGGTTCAAATTCCAACACTTCTGACAACCTTTCTTAATTATCCCATCAATGCTGATAAGAAGTTCTTTATACTGTAATTCAAGACTTGGTTATATAACAATGTGCAAGGTTCTCTAATTCGGTTATATTGAACTCCTCGGGTTCATCTCATGCCTGCTGTAATCACACGTGGCTTAGGATGAAAAGTAAGCTCCACAGTCCACTCCAAGACCCTGTGCGATCTCGCCCCACTCGTCACCCTCCCACCTGCGCTGTCTCCTTTCTCTTCACATCATGCTCGCCCCAGGGCCACTATCTCCTTTCCCCTCACATCATGGCCCTTGCTGGCCATGTCCTGCAGCCTCCGGCCTTCACAGCCATCCTCCTCCTCCCTCAACTGCCCCCGCCAAGACTCTTTTTTTTTCTACTTGGCAAACTCATACCCATCCTGTGAGATGCGAGCCTTCAGACCCCAGACACAGCAGCCTACCGCACATCCCTATCCTCTCAAGGTTCCCACAGCCTCTGCGATTCCATTGCACCCTCTGTGCACGTGTCTCTGCTGAGTCTCCAGGGTGTGGACACCGGGCTGTGTCTCCAGCCCCGGTGCAGTGTCTGGCACCGAGTGCAGTGAAACGGGGGCCAGATGAACACACAGGGAAGGTGGAGCTCCCGCTGACAGGCTGAATAGCCTTGAGTGCACTGCAGAGTGACAAGCAAGAGCCACAGCAGAAAGCGAGGCGACTCCACCATGCGGAGCCAGAAACTATGAGCTGCGCCAGAGGCTATGAGAGCTCAGAGTGGCCCTAGGAAGGAGTTCCAGTAAAAAGACATGATTCCCTCAGTACGAGCAGCTCCCAGAACACTAGCAACTTCTGGGGCACCACTGATTTAGACAATTGCATCAACAGCAGCAGCTGTGCACCTCTTATAATTACACAAGGGCAAACAAAGCAAAAATTACAGAACCTCAGAAAGAAAAATGAGTTGGCTGATCCCTTCCTAGACTCAGGTCTTGGTGCCTTTGACTCCATCCAGCCACAGGAAGCGCTGGGAAATCTTCCCCGCCGAGGAGATCTCCCTAAACTCAGACTGGAAGCCAGGTTCAGGGATAAGGAAAGACAGATGAGAGAGACAGGAAGTCTAGAGTGGGTAGCTGGAGCTTCTTCCTAACTAACGAATGCCACTAGACCCCAACTGCCGTCTTCTCGCTTAGTTCAAAGTCACCCATCCATTGGCAGGTACAGCTGGGCGGGCACAGGAACCTGGGATCCGGAGCGCCACAAGCTGCCACTGTTCCTGCCAGTGTCCCACCACCGTCCCTGAATGTGGCGTGCTAGGCCCTCTAACTCGCCCCTGGCGCTGCTCCTGTTTCTGGAGGCCCCATTCAAGGGTGCAGCTGGTGGGAAACAACAGCCTTCCTAGACACCTAGAAAAGGCAGCCGGCCCTTCATGCAGGTGAGAGGATTCACAGGAACCCGAACCACTGTGTGGAGTGGTCAGATCTGTGTGGAGATCTGACCCCCTTCGTGCTCCACAGCTGGACGAGCGTGCCCCTTACAGGCCAGTCAAGACATCTCCAAGATGAGTCTGTTCCAGAGAGACTCATGAGCCATCACATCCAGGAAGCTCAACCATGCATATTTATTATGTTAAGCACACAAACTGCTGCTTTCACGCTAGGAGAACGTAAATGTGACACATCAAATGGCTGTAATCTACTGTCCGGAACTGGTCCTGTGATGTGAAGAGCACCAGTGGATTTTAATCAAGGAATGAGATGCTTCAATGACAATGGCCAACGTGGTCACTGGGCCTGGTCAACCACCCAGCATGGGTCAGCTGGCTTTCTCACCTACCCTCACAGCACCCTGGTTGTAGGTTCTGTGCCTCCACTCCACACATGGCCAATCCAACAGAGAGTGTCTCCCCGTGGGAGGAAAGAGCCCTCACCCATCCCTCCAACCTCCCCTTAGCTAGGTTGGGGTCCTATGAAACAAGCAGTGATCTGGCCTGGCCATGCCTGCTCGGTGAACTGGGATCTCTGATGAGCTGAGAGGTCCCCCTGCCTCTGGGATCCCTGCTCCAGCAACGGTCCCATTCCTCTCTTGCGTTTTTTCTCTTTCCACAAGCACTTACCCTTTTGTCTATAAACACAGAGAATGCCTTAGCTCTTAAAAACAAGACAAAATAACAAGCTATAGAAGATGGAATCTCTAGTTCCCACCAGTCTCCTAACACTTCTCTCAGGGTTCACCTATGACCTGGTCATCAATGCAGTATCCTGGGCGTGGTCAGCCTTCACCACCCCTGACCTTCCTGCAGCCTCTGAAAGACACCGAGGCCACTCTACAGGCTCCTCTGCTGGTACCCAGGGCCCATGCAGTCTGGCCTGCCTCCTAACATTGGCAAGCTTGGTCCTCTTCACCAGCTCCTCCTCCTTTCAGCAGAAAGCTCCCCTGACCAGCCCCGACTGGACCACTCGCAGGCCAGCTTACACAGCACACCAAGTGGCAGGATCTGCTCCTGCTGGACCACAGGCACTTCTACCCCTCCCACCAAGTGGTATGAGTCAGTGGTCTGTTTCCCAGCAGCGATGCCAGTTGTACTTGTCACTGCAATTACAAAATTTAATTAAATGTTATGAAAACTATGAGTCTGAAAAGGAAGAGCTGCTGTTCTGTTAAAACTAGGCTGAAACACTCTGGAACCATTTGATAAAGGTGAGTCGCTAAAATAAGGTCTATTGAAACAGGTGTGGGCGAACCACCTGTAGGTGATGTGGGGAAGAATTCTGTCTTCCTACTGTTTGTATGCTTCTTAGAAACCTGAAAAAGGAGTTTCTGCTTATAAAAGAATTTGAGCTCTAATAAAAAGTGTCTTAAAAGACATGGAACTCTTTTCATATGAAAGTTAGAATAACGGCTTTGTTTCAATGTATAAGCTCCAAACAGATTTCAGAAATCTGCTCAGACACAGGGTGGGCGAGCTTCCCCAGCGTCACACCACTCCCTGAGAAGTGCTCTCCTGAGTAACCCTTTCTGGGCTCATCCATCCATCAGTAAATTAAACATAAGGGTCAGGAAAATATCCATGAGGAAGTATGCCTGGGATTCCCAAACTAAAGCCTTTATACCAAAGTCTTATTGTTACAAATGGCAAATTCCTATCTTAGAACCCCACCCCATAGCCCCACCCCACCCAGCTGCTACTACCTGTCTCTAATGTGCTTTATAGCAAGATTCCAGTGTTGGCTGAACTCGCTCCATCCCTTTCCTCCAGTCTTACACACAACTCTGCAGGAGAGGCAATCCAGCAGAGGCGCAGGGCTCCACCGCCCGGTGAGGAAAGACCACCACCAGGCCCTCAGCAGCCGCTCCCCACCCTGCACCTCTTCCCTGACTCCCTCTGTTGGAATCCTTCAGCAATAGTCTGCTTAATTCTGAAAACCTAAAAAGCAAAGAAGCAACCTGGCTGAACAAGGAGGAGCAACAATGCCTCTGGTAAGTCGGGGCTCTCGGGAAAAGAGATGATGCCTACTCTCAGGGCCCCCGCCCATGGCGCCAGCACTCTCACCTGCACCACCACGATCCTCCCTGACCGCCTTGGCCCTCTGCCTTTGCCCCCACAGTTGAAACTCAACGTGGCAAGCAGAGCAACCCTTTGAACCTGAAACCCAGATGATGCCACTCTCCGGCACGCCAATGCCACCACCTCACCAGGAGTACAGCTGAACTGAGGTCTCCGCGGTAGCTGCAGACCCCGGCTGACCTTGACCTCCTGCCTTTTCACCTCACTCCCTGCTCAAGCTCACCCCACCCGCATCACACCTCACTATGACGGGCTCTTCTCTAGTTCCAGAACGTGTCCACCTGCCTTCCAGGGGGTGCCTGCTCCTACACCACCACATCCCTCACTCCCCTGCAGCGCCTGCTCCCCTACACCCCTACATCCCTCAGTCCCCTGTGTCAGGTGCCTGAGACCTCCCTCCAGGGCAGCCTCCTCGGCTGTGCTTTCTCCAAGACCCTGGAGCCCTGTCTGTCTACCATCTGCTCTCCCTGCCCACTAGGAGTTGAGCTCCACGAGGGCAGGGCTTGGCTTCACTCTCGGGTGTGGCCCCAAGGCTTGCAACAGTGCCTGGCACGATAAAGATCTGCTCAGGGCTAAGTGCAGAAGTGGTAGGACACTGAGATGACACTGTCAGGCAGGGGGTCTGAAATGTCAGGCTTGGCAGCAGGTATTGGGGTAAACTGTCATTCCTACTACCTTAGCACTCCCAAGATGCCTGACTCTATCCCCAGGACAGAACTCTGATGAAATTAAAAGGCAAGAATTCTTTCATCAGCCAGGTTTCCCTTCTGTGCCTTCGGGTTTGGGGATTTAATCAATTCTGCATTCTGGGGGATTGTTCACTGGGTAAATACCTATTGAGTATATAAAATGTAGACTTTCTAATTCAGACAGGCCCTCCACAGAATGGCTACAGAAAGAACCAGCACCAAAACAGGCTTTCCAAATATAAAGAAAAATAGGGGAGGCTTCCATTTCTAGCAAAACAGCAGCCCTAATATGCTGAAAAACCTCTTGATATAAAAACCTCTGGAAATGCTTCTACATGTATTGCTGAGCTCCGCAAGCAATCACAAGGGGCTAAGAACGAAGAGCAAGTGGAAAAGCCAGAGTGGTGAGCTGAAGCCGCAGTGCCCTGGGGACGCCTAAGAGCTACTGAGAGCCAGAAGACACGGCCTGGCATCCCTGTGAGGGGACTCCTGAAGGGCCACGCCCTCGGTGCGAGGAAAAGGCCCCCTGCCAGCAAGGAAACCCCAGCTGGCACCCAGTGGTGAAACCACCCTCCATTGGGAATTCGTAACCAGAGCCTGTCCCCACACAGGTTTGAGGGTTGAAATTCACATTACTTCCAGGGCCTGGAATACCACAAGCAACAAAGGTGCCATCAATCCCTCCCTGCTCCTCAGGAATCTGAGGCCTGGCAACAGCAAAGGGTCCTTTCAAGAGTAGGGCTGGGAAATCATACAGGATACCCGGTTAACATCCTTGGGACATACTTATACTAAAATACTAGCTGCTCTCAATTCAAGCTTACCTTGGCATCCTGTACTTCATCTGGCAGCTTGGCTCAGGAGGGACCCGCTCTCACCAAATGCCCACGGATGCAGCCCCACAGGGCAGAAGCTCAGCACCCAAAGTCTCCACACAGAGAAGAAAAGAAGTCACCATGGGTGAGAAGAAGAAACAATGAAGAAGATCAAACAGTGTCCAGAGCAGCACTCCAGAGACAGAGCATAAAGTAACTAGGTTTAAAGTGTCCACAGAAAGAGAAGCAACGGGGAATTACCAGCAAGGAATAAGACCCTACCAACAAGATGCAAATAGCACATAAAGAAAAATTCAAATCCAGACCCATCTGGCAAAACTGCAAAAACACTAAAGTCAGAAAAATCATGAAAATCCTGGAAGAAAAACGAAGACTATAATACTTAATCTAAAGAATAAAGGTCAAAGCATTACTCCTTTCCCAAGAATCAGAAGTGCAACCTAATAACTCCTAACCTCCAAGTATCAACAAGGACAATATCCATCATAAAATATGCATGCAACGTCCTGGGTGTGTTACAATACGCAGACCACCTATTTACAGAAGCACAGTGCAAGCATATTTTAAGTTTCTCATGAAAGTATAAGGCACAGTTTTAGTAATTTTATTATTTTTGTAACATTAATTGGGATTATAGAAATTCTCATGTCAGTGGCAGAATTTGGCTAAAACACGTATTTTTAACATTTAAAAAAAAAGTCTCCCAGAAAGCGAGAAACTGCCTACCAGGGTAATGGGCTTCTAGGAACCACTGTCATGAAAAGGCATCCATGGCCTCCACTTGCTCCAGGAAATAACTAGCCGCCAAAAACCTTCTGCTCTAATATTCACACGTTCTCTGTGGAATGTCCTCGAATACTGTTTGCTCCCCTGTAGCAAACCAGTGACCTGACGCGTGCACCTGAAAACCAATAAGAAGGTCTCCTCACCTCCAAAGACCAGTGAGAAGCATTTCAGGACTCTCTCTTTCACTCCGCGCAGCCCACCGCGGGTAGGGGATCCCCAGCTGCAAGGTTAGGAAGAGACAATTCTGTTCACCCCGTCTCTGACAAAGGCTGACTTTACTTTCCTTTAGTTACTTGTCTTTTGCAATTTTCATAAAAGCAAAACCTGAACTCTTTTCTAAAAAACTCGCTTCTTGTCTTGATTGTAGTTACGGTTTCTTCTTCCAACATGTAATTATAGAAAACAGCATTTAATTTTGTTAGCAATTCAAACTTCACAATAATTCTTGCTAAACCTCAGAACCTCTAACTGTGACCCAACTAAAAACAACTTCAACTGTCCTTGCCCAGTGGCCTCTGTGAGTTGAGGTGTCAGAGACTGATGGCTCCTGGCTCTGGCATGTTCTCCGTCTGTTCTGATGAGATGAGATACACCTCCACCTGCACACATTCCTGTCTCCGGGCCCTCTCTCTTCCTACACACTTTCCATTTTTCTAGCTATGCCTGTTGTCTTCAGCTGAACTAGACAGGAATGAGATGAAGGCAACCTGAAACACAAATGATTCAAAAGAAACTCCATTTTCATGAACATTTGCCTTCCTATTACACCATGAGTATTTGTTTCCAAAGGAAGGAAAAGAGTTGGAGAAAATGGGTTTTATAGTTAGGGTTTTATTTTTAATGTGTTTTTTGTGCAACAGTTGTTTTTTCCCCTCAGCATCTGACGGAAATCGCTGCTAGCACAAGCTGTCCGTCGGATGGCCAGATAAAAGGAAGCCACTCTTGCCAGGGTGGGGCCTTTTGTTAGAAAGAAAAACTCTCCATCTCCTCCTGGGGAAGGCCTGCACTCTCTCAGGGGTGTGTGCAAGGAGACACAGTTACAGAAGGCTTCACACAAGACATTTCGGTATTCAATTCCTTGTCTGCTAAAGTCTCTACCGAAGTCACTTAGGTCAGAATGAAGCTCCCTGAGGAGCCCCCTGAGCACAGGCTCAGGAGGGAGGGGACCACCAGAAGGAAGGGAGCTTTACCTAGTACCCAGAGAAGCCAATCTAGAAAGCAGCTCTGCAACCCATGCAGAGAGCCTTCTGTGAGAAGCCACAAACCTTCCCAGATCTGAAACAGCTGCACGTGAAACCCAGAGGAGCTTTGTTCATTCACCTCCAGGTATCCCCACAATGCTGTTTCCAGAAGGAAATGCAATGAGAACTGTTGCTGATGTCTCTGATGGACAAAAGGAATTTTATGAATTTACAGAAATGGTCATTATTATTTATTACTATTTAAATTCAACTGATCATTTTATAATACCAAGCAACTGAATTTCCTTAAACAAAACCCTCTAAATAGTCAGGCATTTCTGACAGAGGAACATAAAGGCTGTGGTGTGCATGAGGCTTTCTGGAAAGAGGAAGAGCAGCTTCCAGTGGAGACCCAGCAAGCACGACCTCAGACAGGAGCCCACGGTCAGGGCCAGGGTGCCAGGTCGCACTGACAGCAAGTGCTCCTGATGCTTCATCTCTGCGGATTCCTCCCCAAAACACACAGCCCAGTCTAATCGCTAGAAAACCACCACGCAACCCTCAATTGAGGGAGAGTCTACAAAATACCTCACCAGCACTCCTTATTAAAAATAAAGTCGGAGAAAATGTTACAGCCAAGAGGTACCTAAGGAAACATGAGGATCCAATGTCATGTCATATTCTAGACGGGATATTGGAACAGAAAAAGCATCTTAGGGAAAAACTAAGGTAATCTGAATGATTCAAAGTGTGGGCTTTTGTTAACAATAAGGGCCGAATGTGATGGCTCACGCCTGTAATCCCAACACTCTGGGAGGCCGAGGTGGACAAATCACCTGAGGTCAGGAGTTTGAGACCAGCCTGGCCATGATGGTGCAACCACATCTCTACTAAAAATACAAAAATTAGCTGGGCACGGTAGCAGGCGCCTATAATACCAGCTACTTGGGAGGCTGAGGCACGAGAATTGTTTAAACCCGGGAGGTGGAGGTTGCAGTGAGTCGAGATCATGCCACTGCACTCCAGCCTGGACAATAGAGTGAGCCTCGGTTTCCAAAAAAAAAAAAACAAAACACAAACAAAAAAAACCCAGGAAGTATTATTAATTCATTAATTATAACAAATGCACCACACTAACAGAAGAAGTTAATGAAACGGAAACTGGATGTGAGGTATGAGAGCTCACTATTACTTTCACGGTTCTTCTGTAAATCTAAAACTGTTCTAAACATTCGTTTATTTTTTTTAAATGCTTAGAAATTTAAAAATCGGATTTCCCCAGTCATGTAAATACGATTCAAAATTTTAACATTTCTAAACATTTAATTCAAACCACAAGTCCAGTATCATAGATTCTCTTAGATTCTCTTTAATGCTCACAAACTGAAAAGCAGGCAAAACGACATAAAAGACAGTGATGAAAAACTGCTAGGCGAGCTCTCCAGGTACCTGCTAGGTGAGCTCTCCAGGTACCTGGTTAAAGCGGCTAACACATCTAGCTGGTGGACTACCATGCAGACCAACCCTTCCCGCCTGAACAACCAAACAGGGGACAATGTAGAAAAGGACTCTACAAAGGCAACATCAGGCTGTAAAGGCAACAGGGCAGGGAGGGCCCTGGATGCCAACGTCCAGAGAAGACACAAAAACAGCTGGGCTGTACAGGCGGCATCACTCCCCTCCCTGAGGTGCTCCCCAGTCCCACCAGCAGAGCTGAGGGGCTAAGAAGTCCGGCAGAGCTTTCAGCAGCAGGAGTGCACGGTGGGGCCAAACATGCAGTTCAGGACCCACCAAAAGAGAAAGGACCCCAGCAAAAATGGCCTCTCAGTAAGGGCAAGCTGGAAACACCCAGGCCCCACAAAACGGAAGCTCAGTGTAATCAGCTTGCTTCCTGAATGCTCTCAGGGGACCTGCCCTGACTTCCATGCCTGCCAGAAGATGGTAAAGCACATCCTCTCCAGAGGGAGACAACTCCAGACAAAGTCTCCACAAAAAATGACTGCCACTGGAAAACCACAAAACACCGATGAAGAGGCCACCAAACAACAAGATTAAACAACCCCAAACCAAACGGGAGGGGCCAGACCACTCACACAGACCTATAAGAGACACAGATACTGCAATTATCAGATAATTCTGTGTCACTTTGTGACGAATATGTTTAACAAATTAGATGACAAAATAATTTCAGCAGTAAACTTGAAATTATAAAAGAATGAAAACTCTAGAATCAAAAACAAACCAGGACGAAAATTTAAAACTCAAATATAAGAAATACAGGTCTAACAACAGATTAGGAAGAGCTAAAAGGATGATTAGTAACTTGAAAGGCAGTTTAGAAGAACACATCTAGGCTGATGCACACTCAAAAAAAAACAAAAACAAAAACAAAAACAAAAACAAAAAACAGGATGAGAAATACAGAAAGGAGCAGATGCATGGAGAACACGGTGCACGGTGAAAAGGACCAACATATGACCGACCGGAACCAGAAAGAGCAGAGAGAAAATATGGCAAGAGCAATACAGACACACTGTGGGAGGCAAAGGCAGACAGAAAATGCGGCAAGAGCGATACAGACACACTTTGGGAGGCTGAGGCGGGCAGATCACCTGAGGTCAGGAGTTTGAGACCAGCCTGGCCAACATGGTGAAAACTTGTCTCTACTAAAAACACAAAAAATTAGCTGGACATGGTGGCGCATGCCTGCAGTCAGGAGGCTGAGGCAGCAGAATCGCTTGAACATGGAAGGTAGAGGTTGCAATGAGCTGAGATCGCACCACTGCATTCCAGCCTGGGTGACAGAGTGAGATTCTGTCTCAAAAAAAAAAAAAAAGTGATACAGACAATGAACACCAGCCAAAGGCTCAAAGAGTGATGGATACGAACCTCAGGCCAAGTGAGCACAGACGCACAGGCACACCTACTTACACAACACACACCCCAGAAAGTATAAATGCATAAAACCAAGCCAGAAAAATCTCTTTAAAAAAGAAAGAGAAAAAACTTGTCAAAGAAATAAGAAATATCTTCCGAAGAGGAACTATCATTAGAAACACAAAAGCCAGAAGTATAAAATAGCAAAGTCTGAAGCACTGAAAGAAAATATTGGCCATTTAAAACTCAATACCCAATGAAACCAACCTGCAGGAATGAAGACAGCCTTTCTTCCTTCAAGTTCAAATGGAAAGCTGTTCTGCAGGACTGGAGAATACCTGCACCTGCCTGGGTGGCAGGGATTAGGGACGCCATGGTAGCAGAGACAGGAGACTAAGTTACGCCCTGTGGAGTTCCGGCAGGTAAATACACTGAGATCACAGGGCCGGGTTTCTCATCATCTGAGAAGGACATGGATGAGGAGAGCACTAAAATGAACCTTGTTGTGTTGCACTGGAACTGGAGACACTGGTGTGTATTCACGGTTTTCAACAAATAGAGAGAAACACAGAAACAAGTATAGATGTATCTGAATAAACAGGAATCTGGGAGTCCATAGTGATATATGGAGATCAATGAATAAATAAATGGGGAGAAGGGAAAATATTTGCTTCTAGCAGGACACTACCTGGTTATATAGAAAGAACGACAGAAACAGAAAATTATAATTTGACAATCATCATAGTAATAATTTAGCCAAGAAAAATCAATGGATGCTAAAACTACTGAGTGAAAGTTTGATGAGGAAGAGGACATTTACATATTCTCAAAGTACTTCCCCTCAAAATACTAAATAATAAGAGTAAAAGACAACTTTGTAGCGAAGACACCACCTTAACAAGTAATAAAGGTAACAAAAACAGTGATGGGACAAATGGGAACCGTATGCCAAATATCCCTCAAAACCAAATTGAGGGATATTCAGCAAGGTAACCGTTCTGTAGTCTTCAGAAATGTCAAGGTCTTGAATGCCAAGAAAAGCCTGAGGAACTGAACCAGATTCACAGAGACTAGCAGAGGGAACCATTCAATGCCATCACCCTGGACTGGCTATTTTTGCTCAGAAGAACCCGGCTAGGATAAATGACTGCTCATGAAGAGGGCCTGTGGGTCGGAAAGCAGTAGCGCGTGGCGCTCATTTCCTGACTCTGACAGCTGTACTGCGGTTGTGGAGGAGAACATCCTTGTTTGTGAGAATTACACATTCAAGCCATGATTCTCAAACCGGGCACTATATATTGACAGGAGGACTCGCTCAAACACATTTCTGGGCCCCATCTCCTGTGTGTCTAGTCCAGGAGGCCTGGATTGAAGCCTGAGAACTTGCATTCCCAACAGCAGCTCAAACGATCCTGATGCAGACACCACCCTCTGCAAACCGTCACATTCAGGTGTTTGAAGATAACAGAGTATCATGTTAATAATTTACCTTAAATGATTCAGGAAAAGTTATTTTTCCTTTTCTTTTTTAAGTTTGGAACATTCCAAACTTAAAAAAAAATAAAATAGGTAAAAATGATGATCAAATAAAGACCATTTTAAATAGTAAGTGTGAGAATTTATTATTAGCAAAAAATTCTTCAGGCAGAAGACCAAGGATGCTACATTCAGGCGCAGCGCCCAGGGAAGGGGTGGGCGGCCATGGGGCAAATGCACAGGCAGAGCTGCCGAGCGCAGCTCAGAACAGTCGCAAATGTCTGTGGGGCTAACATGTATGGAGAATTAAGATGACCAACATCATGCAAAACACAAGAGTGGGTAATTCTGCTCTGGAACTGGAAAACTAATTGATCTTCAACATCATTAAACCAAAGATAAATATTTTAATTATCAGGTTAGTCACAAAAAGCTATTAAAATGATAACTAGTAGGGAAATAGGTGGGGGTAAATGGAATAAAGAAAAAAACTTAATCAAAAAAGAAAAAAATACATAGAACAGGTAGAAAAAATATAAAACAGTAAGATAAGCTACTTACAAACAGTAATTGCATTAAATGTGAATAGATAAATATTCCAAATATTCAGACTAATAAAAATTTTTTAAACAACTGCAAAATACAAGGTAACCACATTGAATATCAAGACACAGAAAGGCTGAAATTAAAGGACACAGAAAAAGTTACATCGTGCATATACTAACCAAAAGAAAGTTTCAGATGCTACATAAATATTGAATAAACTTCACAATAAGAACCACCACTCGGCCGGGCACGGTGGCTCAAGCCTGTAATCCCAGCACTTTGGGAGGCCGAGACGGGCGGATCACGAGGTCAGGAGATCGAAACCATCCTGGCTAACACGGTGAAACCCTGTCTCTACTAAAAAATACAAAAAAATTAGCTGGGCGAGGTGGCGGGCGCCTGTGGTCCCAGCTACTCGGGAGGCTGAGGCAGGAGAATGGCGTGAACCCGGGAGGCGGAGCTTGCAGTGAGCTGAGATCCGGCCACTGCACTCCAGCCTGGGGGCAGAGCGAGACTCTGTCTCAAAAAAAAAAAAAAAGAACCACCACTAAAGGTAAAGAGGAAAATATCATAATGAAAAGGGTGACTCTACTAACAATGCAATTCCAAATTTGTATGCATCTAATAATATGGACCTAAAACAAAAAAGAAACAAAATCTGACAGAACGGGAAGGAGGCACAAATCTACAAAGAGTGGCAGACTTTAACACACCTCCCACAGGAGAGGAAGGACTTCAGGCACAGGACTGAGATCATGGGTTCTGCACTGAGATCGTGTCTGCTTCTGCCTTACTGGAGAAGGACTGAGGGCAGAGACTAAACCCAAGGAGACGGGAGGGGAAGCAGCCGTACAAGTTCTGGTGGGAATGATGGCAGCCTGGATGACAACAGGAAGAAGTGAAGCCACTTGTGAAACAGACTCAACAGGACCTGGCCACGCACAAAAGCAGACACGGGGAACCAACACCAAGTGTGGGTTTTCTGGCCTACACAAGAGCAGCAAGCAAGGCACCAGCTACAGCAATGATGCCAGGGAAGCAAATCCACAGAGCCCCACTCAAAGAGGGAGAAATGGCACATGCACTCACATGTATACAAGGACAGAAGGAGGTGTGCACAGATTAACCACCAGTGCCTCAGAGAGATACCTTTATGGTTTTATGTGTTTTCCCCAAATCCTCACACTGAATAAGACCACTTCCAAAACAATCCAAATTTACTTAAAAGAAAATGCCAAGTACCTCGAGTAAGAAAGCAAGCAAGGGGATCTACTCAGACTTTCAGTGGGTTCTCCAGGCAATTTGCTGGTATCAACTCAGACAATTAGAGGAATGCAAAAAAATTTAGATTTCAACTCTTCTACATGTTGAAGGCATAGCCTGGAGTTCTGATTTAATACAACTATTTCACATTTACCCATAACAACCCACAGCCACCACTGCCACAGATAAGGATGGTGCTCTTCCCAGTCCATTGACATCGGGATTCGCAGCGCAGGCTGCAACTCACCCGCCGGTTTCCAACAAAACCTACACACGCCTCTAACCAATGGAATCTTGCCACAACAAATAACTCACTAAGAAGGTATGGCAATTGGATAAGAAGATCCATGACACAGTTGCCCCTACCAACTTCCACCCTCGCTGTCTGTCCCAAGCTCTGCCTGCCCTCCCTATGCCCTCCCATATGGCCTAAGGGCCTTCTGCAGGAATGGAACCCTCATTATTTACAGACAAAGAGTAAGACAATACCAAAAGTAACATCTGACAGTAAAGAAAGTGACATAATAGCTGAAGAACAGAGTGTTCTCCTATCAAGATAATGTGCCTGATGAGGAACCATCCAGAAGAATCTCTCTGCGCTGGGGCTGTCATCTGAGGACTTCATCAGCTTTCCATACAGAAATACGGGGAAAGGGAGAATTATTTCAATGAAAAAGAGGCTCCTTCACTAAAACAAACAAAACACAACAACAACAAAAACTCCTTTCTGGAGAAGTGACTAGTGTCCCCAGGCGCTGCAGACCCACCCCCCGCCAGCTTTCTCCATTACCACAGTCTTACCGCTCTGAATTGACGGAAGACACGGTCCGTCTGATAAGCTCCAATGGTGATTTCCGGGAGATAGACAGGAATGCTTGTGTAATTCAGCACATCAAACTTATCCTGAACCCTAAAAAAATAAGACACATGTGGATCACACCAAACCATCAAAATAAATACAATAAAAGCAGCTTAAGTCTGATTTTTTTTAAAACATCCATATAAAAAATCTATACATTCCAATAAATGCTGTTTGTTGCCAAGCAGTCATCCCAGAAGCAAAGCGGTCCTCCCAAAGACCATATGGTCGATCTGGAGCTGCTTTTTAAAACTACTCTCAGAACCTGAGGTAGCATCTTTTAAAAGCCTCAGTACCTACAAATGATGAACTTCTGGGAATGCCGTAGAAAAAGACATAGAAAAAGGAGACAAAGTACGCTTTAAACACAGGACTAGCAGGAGTCAACAGCTAGAAGCAAATGGTTTGACAGTGCTACACACAAAGCACGCCGCCATTAACAATTTTCCAGATGAGTGGATCTTGGGGCAGGAACGGTGAGTAGCTTCAGTCTCTCTGCAGTTGCAGCCAGTGTCTTACAGATCTGTTCTGTACGCTGAGGCTGACATAGGATGGTCTGTCGTACCACGGCTTGCAGAAGATTTAATTCTCCACTTTTCTTGGCACCAATAAATACACAAATCATAGGATAGTCTCTTAGCTTTATCATTTCATTTTGCTGAATGTTAAAATATTTATACTTTGTTACAATTTGCTTATTTTAAATTAAATATAGTCTGAATATAACCACTATACTTAAAGATAAAAAGCATTTTTTGAGCTTTTGGGGAAAAAAAAAACATTAAAATAAAGTCTCTTTTCTTAAGGGCTCAAAACAAAGAAAATAATTATTTTCACCAGCCACATTCCCATTACTGAGTTATAAGAGCAGGAGACGTTTCTCATTTGTAATGGCTAAAATGGAAATTATGTGAGTGTATCTGGCTCTCGGCCACACTTTGTGAGTCCAGGTCCACTAAGCAAACCCAAGGCCTGTTCCCCGCGGTACCCAGGTAGGCTCTCCCACAAATAGAACAACCTGACCAGAACCCAGGGCTCACAGGAGCCACAAATCATGCTTCCACAGACAGCCACAGAGCTGCGAATCTGTGGCAAGCTGAAGATGAGTGGACGGTAGGTATAGCATCAGCAGGATCCTAGTAAAAACTGCGTCGTTCGTATATGGTTGGTGATCCAATAATGCAAATGCCCCTCCAAGAAACAGCTGCCAGGATAACAACGATCGTTTGCTTTCCTAAGTGTATTTATGTGCGTTTCCACATGGGTAGGCAAATGGCTGTAATGTACATACTTACAGATAAGATCGTTTTCTTAGTTTTACTATTAAGTTGGTTTTACTTGCCAAAAGATATTCAAATATTAAAAAAAAAAAAAAAACTCAAGCAAAACAGAAAGTGTGTGAAGGGCATAAAGTTGCCATATTTTGTAAGACTGCATTAATTGTAAGACTACAAGTTCCCTCTCCAGAGGAAACTGTTGCTAGCTTTCCTTATGCATTCTATCTAAACACTTCCATGCATGTATCAATAATCTACAAGTACGCATCTTCTTACTGTTAACTCAAATATAAGGATAATTTTTGAAGTGATCTCACAATAAGAAATTCCAACTAAAAATGAAGTTCATATTTTAAATGTTAACAAATATCAACGCAGGGAGGTGACATGGTTTTCTTTACAGTTTGAAAAACCTAAGAAAATGCTAGAAAATATGAAAGCAATCAGTGGCCTGGAGCATGTGTAGAAGAGAGAGCAACAGCGCCATCTATGCTTAATTTGGCAACATTACATGTAGCCCTGGAAAATCTTTTACCAAGTATGCTTCAAACTATTTTTGAAGATTAAAAAAAGAATCTGCTGCAATGATTCTACAATTTATTTATACCTAACCAAACTACCCTTTCAATTTATCACTATGAGCTTAATGATGACTACTAGAAAGAGACTATGGTTTATCTCCAGTAAACTCCTAGATTTAAGTAAGAAATAAAGACGCAAGGAATCATTGTATGACTCAGGAAGCAAAAGGCAGTGAAAGAAAATATTCTCTTCACAAAGCACTTAGTTTCATTAAGAAGACTTCAAAACTGTTTGAGGATAACGTATCCTTTTAATATCATGAGTCAGTGTCTAAATAAGATAAAATATACTAGAGCTTGGTTATGATATGAGGTGCTCTGCCACATATTTTAAAACAAAAGAGTAAGGCAGGAAGACACAAAAAGGAATAAAATTGTAAATTGTGTTTTATGACTCAAGCTGTTTTCCAATTAACAGAATGTCAACACTTTGTCCTATAACATTTCCAAACCCTATTTTTCAGTTTCTCCTGAATTGCAAAGTTCTATCTGAAACACTGTACTTCTGATACCAAACTCACATGCTACAGTTTCTATAGCACTGAAATTTCACGTTAAAAAGATGTGCTCCAGGAGTCATGTAAAAATCTTAGCAATTAAGCAAAAGAAGGTAGGTGTGAAGCTCTGGGCTCTGGAGAGGCAGGGATGGTCTGAGAGGAGCCTGCACAGCTGGAGGCCTGACGTGTCGTCGGAGGTCCTGACTGGACTGAAACCAGCCCAGGCAGGCGCCAGTCAGTTAGGGATGTGGATACGAATAAGACTGAAAAATACAATTACTGCCTCTCAGCACAAGCATAGCTATACACATACACATAATTAGACACTGGCAACACATAACTGAGATGGTGCAGAAATGTTCTAAACCAATAATTTGGTCAGGTTCTGGATAAAATGAATGTCACTGGGAAACGGCATGTTTACAATAATTACGTTAGAAAATTGGTCATAATTATCACTTGAGTCCCTCAATTGAGAAATGGTACTCAAATGAAAATAAACACAATTGATATTGTAAACTTACGAAACATCTTTGGGGAGGAAGAAAGGCAAAATATCAGGAGAGAAAAGGACAAAACCGTTCACAGTGAGCTAGATGAGAACAACTGAGCGCTGTAGCTGACACACTACGGGGTCACAGATCCTTCTCTACGCTCCGGTAAGTGCGTAACTCAATAACCACACAAACGGTGCAGAATCGAATCAACACACACTCACTGTGCTTAGAAAATCACACTGTTACCACAGGGAGGTCAAGTCAGACAAAATCCCTTGTCTCGGTAAGTTTGTGAGATATCATATGATGCCCAGCAGTAGCTAATACTAACAAACAAGGATACCATATACATTCATATAAGTAACAGCCTAGAAGAGTTAAGGGAAGGTGTCAGGGAGAAAACATGGTGTTTACGGCCAAGCTTTAAAGACCGCTAGGATTTCTAGGTAATTACTGGGCAGGTGGTGGTGGAAGAAAAGCCTGGGAGATTACCTGGTATCCTGGTAGAAGATGCAGAACCAGGGCAGACTGGGATTCTGAATTAATTCTGGGAAAGGAAATTCGGATCTATGACTAAATGAAGATAGGCCACACGGAGATTCAAGTAAAGAGAAAACGGGGTCACTGTGACTTTTTAAAAAAATAAACCTGATGGGAGTGGGATGAAGAAATAAAGAGGCAGAGGAACAGAGACCAAGAACCAGGGGATTACACCCCAAGGGGAGCAGAAGTGTTAGAGACATGGGAGAGAAATCACTGAAAGTGGCACACTGACCTGCAGGGTATGACTTAGGGAAGGATTAGGATAAGGGGGTCAGCAGGGAAAAAGGAGGCTTCAAGCTAGAATTATGGTTGACGGAGGAGTCGAAGCTTCCACCAGGATTCAAGCCTGACCAGACGGCAGGAGGGAAGGCAAGACGGCCCAGGGCACAGGACTGCACAGAGGATGCAGAGAGCAGCAGCTCTAGCTCCTGGAGCCCGAGAGGTCGGACGTCCCACACATAATCGTGCAACCGTGGGAGGCTCGAGCTCTCCCAGCCGTGGTCTCCTCCTTGTAAAATGAGGGAGTCCCGCCCCACAGGAGTGCTGTGGGACAAATTATTTCCAAAACACCTTCCAGACGCTGTGCTGACATCTACTGTTAACTATGAGATTTCAGATGTAACAGCAGAACACGGTTCAGCGAGGTCCCATCCCCAACCTCCGGGCCACAAACCTCTGCCTGCAAGGAACCCGGCCACACAGCAGGAGGTGAGCAGCGGGTGAGTAAGCAAGCCAGCGAAGCTTCATCTGTATTTATAGCCGATTCCCCTCGCTCGCATTACTGCCTGAGCTCTGCCTGCTGTCAGACCAGCGTGGCATGAGATTCTCACAGGAGCACAAACCCTATTGTGAACTGTGCATACAAAGGATCTAAGCTGTGTGCTCCTTATGAGAATCCAATGCCTGATGATCTCTCACTGTCTCCCATCACCCCCAGATAGGACCGTCTGGTTGTAGGAAAACAAGCTCAGGCTCCCACTGATTCTACATCATGGTGAGTTGTGTAATTATTTCATTATATATAACAATGTAATAATAAGAGAAATAAAGTGCACAATAAATGTAATGCACTTGAATCATCCTGAAACCATCCCCCCACCCCCGCCCCAGTCTGTGAAAAAACTATCTTCCATGAAACTGGTCCCTAGTGCCAAAAAGGTTGGGGACCACTGCAATAGAGCAGTTAAAAGAGAAGATGGAGTTTTTTTAAAGCAAAGTTTTGAATAATAGAGTATATCATTTAGGTAAATTTACAAACACACATACAAATATAGGCATCTAGTCCAAAATGTTACCAGTTTTAAAAAACAAAGAGGGAACTTCCAGCTTCAGCTCCAAAGGGTGAAGGCTGGAAGCTGTAACTTCCATCCTTCCAATAAGAAAAAACTGAAAATCAATGGCCTTTCCTGGACTAACAACAATAATTAATTGAGTGATTTTACAGCTTACAAAAAGTGGAAGAGTCCGAGTGCAGTGACTCACGTCTGTAATCCCAGCACTTTGTGAAGCTGAGGTAAGCGGATCACTTGAGGTTAGGAGTTTGTGACCAGCTGGCCAAAATGGCAAAACCCCATCCCTACTAAAAATACAAAAATGAGCCAGGTACGGTGGTGTACGCCTGTAGTATCAGCTACTTGGGAGGCTGCGACAGAAGAATTGCTCGAACCCAGGAGGGGGAAGTTGCTGTGAGCCAAGATCATGTCACTGCAGCCTGGGCGATAGGCAACAGAGTGAGACTCTGTCTCAAAGAAAAACAAAAAAAAAAGTAGAAGGAATGGCAGCCATGTCACAGTGACAGCAGGAGGAGCCTAGAAGACTGTGCCATCGGTACCTCCAGCCCTTTGGAGCAGCAGTGCCATCGCAGAGTGGACCCAGATGGGCTGTAAATGTATACTGGAAACTCCACAGCAACCACTACAAACATTTTTAAAAAGTACAATCAATATGTTAAGAGAAAAGATAAAAGAGAATCACATAAAATGCTCAATGAAATCCAGAGAAGGCAGAAAAAGAGGCAGGCAGAAACAACCCATGCAGCAAACAGAAAACAGGGAAAAGCAGCGGTAAAATGGAACTCGATTATCCTCACGCTCACTTCTAACGCGAATGGTCCAACACAGCCATCAAAAGACAGAGACTGTCAGAGTAGATTAAAACACAGGCCCCAACTACTACTTACTACCTATGAGAAAACTCAAGACTCGAGATAGAAGAGGAAGAAAGACACACCATGCCCACGCTAACTGAAAGCCGGAGGGGCTACATTCAATTCAGAGAGAGCTGACTTCAACCAGGACAAACATGAGGGAAAAGAGGGGCGTTGCATAACGATACTACGTACCTAACAACAGTACCTCAAAATATATCATGCAAAAACTAACAGAACTCAAGGGAGAAACAGACAAATCCAGTGCTGTTGGAAATTTAAACCCAACTCTCAGTAACCAACAGACCCAGCAGAGAGAAAATCAGTAAGGATACCAATGACTTGAATACCGCTATCTATCAGCTCAATGTGACATTTATACAACACTCCAGCAACAGCAGAATCTACACTCTTCTCAAGCTGAATTGGAACACTAATCAAGATAGGAAACATTGGCCATATAAAACCGTAATAAATGTAAATGGAGAGAAATCATACACAGCGTATTCTCAGACCACAAGAGAATTAAACTAGAAATCAACAACAGAAAAATACCTAGAAAATCCCTGAACGCCTGGAGATTAAACAACACACTTCTAAATAACACACAGGTCAAAGAAAAAGTCTCAAAATAATTTTTTAAACATTTTGAATGAAAATAAAAATACAACTTATCCACATTTGTGTGATACAGCAAGAGCAGTACCTAGAGGGAAAGTGGCAGCACTGAATGCATATGCAACCATTCTTCTGTCCTCCAGGGTTTCCTTCCAAATACACCACCATTCTTCTGTTCTCCAGGGCTTCCTTCCAAGACCCCACTAATACCAAAATCTGAGGATGCTCAAGCCCCTTACATAAAATGACATAGTATTTGCATATAAACTATGCACACACCCACCCCCCATACACTTTAAATGAAGCCTGTCCAACCCACGGCTGTATACCGCCCAGGGCAGCTTTGAATGCAGCCCGACATAAATTCATAAACTTTCTTAAAACATTATGAAATTTTTTTGCCTTTTTTTTTTTTTTTTAACTCATCAGCTATTGTCAGTGTCAGTGTATTCTATGTGTGGTCCAAGACAATTCTTCTTCCAATGTGGCCCAGGGAAGCCAAAAGATTGGACACCCCTGCTTTAAATCATCTCTAGAGTATGTGTAACATCCACAACAATGTAATACAATAATATAATAGTTATAAGTAGAATAATATCTAATACAATGTAAATGCTATGTAAATAGTTGTTATACTATATTTTTACATTTTTATTATTTTACTGCTGTATTATTTTTATTGGCTTTTTTTTCCCCCAAATATTTCTGATCCAAGATTGGTTGAATCCAAGGATGCGGAACCCAAGGATACAAAGGGCTGACTATATTGGAAAAGAAAAAAGATCTAAAATCAAAAAGCTTAGGAATCGATAGAAAATGAAAAGTAAGAAAAGCCTAAAGAAAGCAGGGAGAAAATAATAAAACTAGGGTATACATCAATAAAATGGAAAACAACTGCATAAATCATCAAAACAAAAACCTAGTTCTCTGAAAAACTTAAATATGAAGGGAAAATTCACAAAGAGCAAATAAATAGCCAACAAAAATATAAACTTAAGTTCAGTGTTTATAACATGCAAAGTAAAACAAATACTTGTTCTGGTATCAAAATTGAAAGTTTTTGTTTGCATTTTGTCAGTTATATTGTTTCTATAGGGAAATTCAGAGGACCAGGTACAAGCATGAATACTGGTACACATATTCTGGAGAATCATTTTGCAAAAACACAATAGCTGTAAAATGCGTTCATATACTCTGACCACTTTTATACCTTAAGTAACCTCAAATTGAACAGAAAGGGGTACAACATGCTCTTACTGTATTAGGAACATGAAGAAACTGAAATAACCCAAGAGATTTATTTTAAAGCAATGGTAAATGGATTATGCTGTCTGTGGTCAAAACTTTTTCTGTAAATGGCCGGATAGCAAATATCAGGCTTTGAGAGCTATATACAATTTCCATCACATAATCCTTTCTTTTCCTTCCAATCCTTTAAAAATGTAAGGATCTTCTTAGCAGCTGAAAGCTGGATCTGGCCCACAGGCCAAACAGTTTGCCAAGCCCTGACTTGCAGCTCAATCAATGGTAAGTGCACCTTATATGGGGAGCCATGAAAAAAATCAAATTTTAAAGTGTTTAACAAAACAGGAACATGCTCAATATATTGGAAGTAGAATACAAAAATACATGCAAGACATATTTAGAAATATATGCACACACACACATTTAACTGGAAGAACCTGCATTCAACTGTCACTCCTGGCACTGTGGCCGCAGAACCACAGGTGATTTGATTCTATATCCAACCTCTGTTCCCGACTTTCTCTTCCAAGAGGGTATGCCTTTGGCCTCTCAACCACTTTGTCATTAGTCCCCTCACCCCTCCCTCCTTCACTTCCCTCCTTACCCAGGCTAAGTGTCATGGTTCACCACTACTCACATGCGATTTTGTCTGTGCTCAGTTCCCTTGCCCCTCTCTTACAAAACCCCGGTCTTGTTAAAATCCCCGGCTCTGGCCACGGTGAAAAACCGCATTCCTGGGTACGGATTTGCCTCCCCTGCCTGAAGTTCTTCTGCCAGAAGCACGGCTCTTCGACTCTCAGAAAGCCTTTCCCCCGCCACACACAGAGTAGGCCTACGCTGCTGTCTCTGCCAGGGCCTCCTTGCGAAGCTGGCCCTTGGTTGGCTTCTGGAAACTCAGCTTCTAAAAAGTGCCCTATGCTGATGAGGCTGGGCAGCAACCTCAGCCCTACCAGGGTACCACGGGAGTTACAGAGAATACCTGCCTTCTTTCTGGGAGTCTGGAACCTGAATAGTTGCGAAGCGGAGGATTCCTACGTGACCAGCCCCCAATAAAAATTATGGGCACTGAGTAGCTAAAGGGCTTTCCAGGCAGAAATACTGCCCATATGTTACTGTATTTTTCGCTGCTAGAGAAAGTAGCTCAATCAATGTGTCAGTGTCTCTGTGTCCCTCACAAGAGGAAGAGAGCTTGGGGAGCCTGTGCATGGATTTCTCCAGAGTCCAACAAGTCTTTTTTTGTATTGATCTGTGTACCTGTCCTCATTCAGTGATGAATTTTATTCTGAACAGAGGAGACAGGCAGCTACCACAGAGGGCAGCCCCCAAGGCTCCAACCCACAGCACACAGGATCAGGATGCTGCACCAGGTAAGGCCCACACGGAGCTGAGCTGCCTGCAGAGGGAAGGAGGCTGTGGGAACCAAGGAAGCCACCGACGTGAATTCGGGTCTCCAAATGTGCTACAGAAGCGGGGGCTGTGGCAGGTTGCTTCTCCCCCCTCTACTTTATATGAAAAACACCCGTGGTGACCAACTCAAGACTATGAATGGTCATCACTGCACAACGACATGGTGGCTGCCCCTGTCCCACAGAGGGACGCATATTTTCATTCTGGCCAGACGACAACAGTGAAGGCTGACCATCTTCTGCATTCCCTGGGTGGACAGTCTGGGGCTGTTGTCCATCTGACCCTTTAGATCTCCTCTCCACCCTTCCTCCAAGGTGCTCTGTGTCCAGAGGCTGGTTCCTTGCATCAGACAGGCTCTACTGCCCTCTGACTTCAACGAAGTGCAGTTGGGTGGATGATTGTTCCGCTGGTTCCCTGCATGTGGGTTCCCCATCCCCCTCGGGCTCCATCTGATGCTGGACAGGCTCTTCCACAGCAGCCCCAGCGGCTCTGGACTCCAAAGCCCAGTGCCCTTGCCCTCACCCGCCAGTTTCCCACTGCGGATGGCCTGGGTGTCTCACCATCCCGGCTTCCCTCAACCCTGCCCTGCTCTCCATCAATGGTTCCCTTACTAAACCCTCTTCTGTTCTCTGGTCAAATGTGCCTTCTGTTTCCTACGAGGAACCTGACAGCTGCAGCTAAAGCTGAATATTGGGAAAATGGAAATGTTATGGCAAATTCACAAAGTCATACTGATGGACAGTGAACAACAGAGCCTTCCTGTGGCTTTCCTGTGAAACCCACGTTGTTTGTACAGTGTGGCAGCTTCCTGCCGGTTTCCAGTCACGCACAGCATGGCGTTTCAGTACACAACAGGTCACATATACAACGTGGTCCTACAAGACTCTAACGGAGCTGAACACTTCCTGTCACAGCAGCTGTCACAGTGCCATGGCTCAACGCGTGACTCCCGTATTTGCGGTGATGTGGTATAGACAAACCTACTGCACCGCCAGTCGTGGAAGAGTTCAGCACACACAATTACGTAGAGTAAAGAATACCTGATATTCTCATCAGTGGCCATGTTACTGGTTTAGGTTATTTATATACTAGACATTTTATCGTGATTTTTAAAGTACTCATCTTACTTATTTAAAAAAGTAACTGTAAAACAGCCTCAGGGAGGTCCTTCAGGAGGCATCCAGAAGAAGGCATCATTGTCACAGGAGGTGACAGCTCCATGTGTGTTACTGCCCGTGAAGGCCTTCCAGTGAGACAGGTGTGGATGCTCCCAACCCCGTGTAGGCCTAGGCCACTGTGTTTGTATCTTAATAAACAACAACAACAACAAAAGTTTAAAAAGTAAAAAGTAATTTTAAAAATCAGAAAATACTTCTAGAATAAGGATAGAAAGAAAAAAAAATTTAAGTTTATAAAGAAAGTTATAGTAAGCGAAGGTTAATCTCTTACTGAAGAAAAAACCTTTTTATATAAATTTAATGTAGCCTAACTGTACATTCATTGTTTACAAAGTCTACCGTAGTGTACGGTCATGTCCTAGACCTTCACATTCACCCACCACTCATTCACTGACTTACCCAGAGCAACTGCCAGTCCCGCCAGCTCCACTCACGGTGCCTGCCCTACGCAGGTGGACCATTTTTATCTCTTACACTATTTTATTTTTTATGTTTAGATACACAAACACCACTGTGTCACAACTGGTGACAGTGTTCAGTACTGTACCACGCTGCACAGATTTGTAGTCTAGGAGTAACAGGCTCCGCCATACCGCCTAGGTGTGCAGGCTACAGCATCTAGGCTTGTGTAAATACACACTACGATGTTTTCACAACGATGAAATCTCCTAATGACGCCTTTCTTAGGACATATCCCTGTTGTTAAGCAACACAGAACTACATATACAAGGCAGTGCTAAGCCCCGTGGTGCTGAACCCTGCAAGGTTGGGGGGCACATCACTCAGGTCAGCTCTCCCACCAAGGGGCGGGGCGCACTGGGAATCTGGATTACAACAATAAAACACTAAACTGCACTGGCGCATGCACAGAAAAAAATATGAATAGCATCTTCGTCATGGTTGTCCTTAGCATGTGGTTTCAACTTCACTGTAGATTTCCATAATGCGTGAATTGAGGATAATATAAATCATTTCTGAGATCAGAAAAACACTACTTAAAAAGTTAAAAAAAAAAAAGCTTAGGATTAAAGAACAAAAACATCAACAGAGAAATGTAAGCACATAATGAATCTACAATCAGACTGTAACAACATACCACAAACAGTATAACATAGTCTCTACAACTTTAGTGTTTATGATATACATTGTTCTGAGCCTTTTAAATTATTCGCACATTGAATCCCCACAACAGTCCTATGAGGTAGCTTCTATTTTCTCTCTGCTTTACAAGAAGCAGACAGAGGCTCAGAGAGGTTAGGCCCCTTGCCCAGGGGCACAGCGACAGGTGACTGGCTGAGTTCCTCTCAAGGGATCCGTCTGACCTGGTTATGAAATGGTGAGTCTCTGGTATCACAACAATCATTTTCTTTTCAGAAATATACTTTTATTTTCCCCTCTTGGTCTCCATCACCTACATATCTCTGTCCTTAAGTTAAAATTACTCGGAATGAACCAATGTTTGATGGCCCTTGCCACAGTTCACAGCAAAGCACACACTGACTTTGCAACAAAAACGGCTGCACAGGGAATGATCAGCTGACTTTAATGACTCGGAGAAACTTCTACATTCAGACATCTCAGAGGACCCCTCTGATTTCTGGTCAGTCGCCCCATCAATCAGCGGACTCACGGCCCTCAGGCTGAGACGTGTTGTCCACGTGGAGCAGGCACTGTAACCTCTGGCCATTGTCTCCAGGAGGCAGAATATTGATTCAGGGGCCAAAAGCAGTGCTTTGTGCTTTAATTCCATCTCCTAGTAATGGCTCAGAAAGACAAGGAAGGCTGGTGCAGTGGCTCATGCCTGTAACCCCAGCACTTTCGGAGGCCGAGGCAGGCGGATCACCTGAGGTCAGGAGTTTGAGACCAGTCTGCCCAACACGGCGAAATCCCGTCTCTACTAAAAACACAAAAAATTAGCCGGGTGTGGTGGCGCATGCCTATAATCCCATCTATTCAGGAGGCTGAGGCAGAAGAACCGCTTGAATCCAGGAGGCGGAGGTTGCAGTGAGCTGAGATCGCACCACCGCACTCCAGTCTGGGCAACAAGAGCAAAACTCCAACTCAAAAAAAAAAAAGACAAAGAAAGCAGGTTTTGTTGTTTTACTTTCTAATGGAAGATTTGCTAGATTGCTTTAAAAAGACTTTCTAGAGCCAATCATTTCAGTAAGCTACTTTTAGATTAATATCATTTTATACAGTAGTGAATATATGGAATATATGAAATTTATATTTGTTTTTTCCTTCGATACATACAGCCTGGCACTCTAGTTCACTGCCATAATCTTACAAATGGAGGCACAGGCAGATAAAGTAACTTGTCCCAAGTCACACAGCCAGCTAAGGGCTGACCTGACTCTTCCTGTCTCCTCAGTCTGACATGAGGACCCCACAGTATGCCTACCTCACTCACCCTTCAGTATCCATTCCACTAACTAGAAACCTGATTTTGCAAATACTATTTTAACAGTGTGGCAGGAATTAGCAAACTAAGTAGAATGACTAGTTGTTTTTTTTTTTTAATGTAAATCCATTTTTTGCTTATTAATGCTGTACTAAAAACATCAAACAGAAGTAAACTTCTTTTGAGAGACAAGGTCTCTGTCGCCCAAGCTGGAGCACAGTGGTGTGAACACAGCTCATCACAGCCTCAACCTCCCAGGTTCAAGTGACCCTCCCACCTTAGCCTCCAAGTAGCATACCACAGGTATGCACCACCACACCCAGATAATTTTTAGTTTGTAGAAATGGGGTCTCGCTATATTGCCCGGGCTGGTCTCAAACTCCAGGGCTCTAGCAATCCTCCCGCTTGAGCTTCCCAACATGCTGGATTTACAGACGTGAACCCTGCCTGGCCAGAAGTAGACTTACCACACATTCTGTTTGCATTCTGATCAGTGAACTTGTAGTGACATGTACAATGAGCCCGCTATCCCTCTGGTCATCTTAGGAGACCACTGTATCCCTCACATCCCATCAGGCAGAAAAAGAAAGGAAGCACCAATGGCCTAAGAACACCAGCATCACAGGGCCAAGAACACAGAAACCAAAGTCACTCGTTCCAGATGCATCTCCTGAGTGCGCGCTGGATATGAGGCCTGTGCCAGGCAATGGGCGTTGCAGTGATGAGCAGCAGCTGGGGCGGGTGGTAGAGGAGAGACCCAAGCAGGGTGAGATTCCCAGGCAGCCAGCACCAGCCAGGACAGAAAAGGCAGAGCTGGGGATCACTGGTGGGAAGGCCAGTGCACAGACACACTGCAAGAGGCACCTGGGGGACATTTGCAGGGTGTGCAGGGGAAAGGTCTGGGCTAGGACCTACGGTGGTATCCATGCTATCCACAGCCGTGTGACTAGGTACGTCCTCAAGAAATCGAAGTCAACGGACAAGACCCTGCCCGGGTCACTGTGCCTGCCAGAGCCCAGTGGCAGGCAGAAGGAACCACAAAAGGAGAGCCCGGCCCCAGAGGGCAGTGGCTGGTGGAAGAGTGACAGACTGGGGGTGTCGGGTGGCATGGAACCAGGAGAAGGGAGTAGAGACGAGGGGCAGCGGCACTGCTTCCAGGGCCAGGGAGCAGCATGAAGACAGACAAGGGTCTGCTGCATCTGGAACTGCGAGGCCGTCTTCTTGGCAGGAGCAGTTTCAATAGAGTGATGTAGATGAAGACAGCTTTTTTTCAACTTACCGAATTGGTACAGTTTTTGTTTTTCATTTAATAGATACCAAAGAATCCACACAATAGCTGAATGGATATAAGTCACATCGTGTTACTCCTCTGCTTCAAACCCCCAAATGGCATCTCATCTCATCAGATAAAAACCCACCAAATGCACCATGACCTACCCGCCTTCCGCCGTGGCCTCCCCTCCCCCAACTTGTTCCAGCCACACTGGCTTGGCTGCTGGGTGCACCTTCCCACCACACTCCTGCCTCAGAGCCTCTGCACCTGCCGAGCCCCTGCCCTTTGCTCACCTCACAGCCCACAGGACCCAAGCCTGGCCTCACTTAGGCCTTGTCCCGAGAGAGGCCCTTTGCCACCCCTAGCTACTCACCACCCTGTTACTCCGGGTTACTTCTCTCCCTGGCCTTCGTGACCTGACAGTTTCATCTATTTGTTTACTCTGTCTCCCCCACTAAAACACATTTTCAAAGACATCAAGAATTTTATCTGACACTTAAATCCCTTAAATCTGGAACGGTGTTGCACATAGTGGAAGTAAAATGCCTGTTAAATTAATAATGGCACTCAATAAATTAAGTATCAGACCAGGGGGTTCAGGAGCTGTTTGGAAGAGAAAATGCATCTAAGTATTGGTTGGTCGTGCTAACACCTAACTAGAAACGTAATTACTTCAAACTTCCCTAAGTTTCCCCATTATGCAAGTAGACCCCACACGTGCAGCAGCCCCCACACAGATGCACTTACAGTAATCGCAGGTGGTGTAAAGAGCGATCGTCCTGCTGGAGCCACGGCCCTTTCTCGAACTTAAGGTATTCAATGTCCTCTACCACCTAAGACAGGAAAAATTCAGGTTAAACAGAGAACCCCATTTTAGAAATGTAAATGAAGTAGCTTGTTTTTGAGACAGGGTCTGGCTCTGTCATCCAGGCGGGAAAGTAATGGTACAATCACAGCACACTGCAGCCATGGCCTCCTGGGCTCAAGCAATCCTCCCACCTGAGCACCTCCGCCTCCCGAGTTGCTGGGACTACAGGCGCCCGGCAACACACCTGGCTAATGTTTGTATTCTTAGTAGAGATGGGGTCTCGCCATGTTGCCCAGGCTGGTCTCTAAATCCTGGGCTCAAGTGATCCTCCTGCCTCAGCCTCCCAAAGTGCTGGGATTACAGACATGAGCCACCGTGCCTGGCCAAGAGGTAACATTTTAATACATTGTAAGCTATGAATATCTAGCAGGAAGAATCCCACCGTAACAGTCAGAATGAAAGTGAAGCTGGCTGACCTTTAATGAGATGGTGGGGTTGAGTGCTGCATCGCAATATGGCCTTGCCTAGCTAACACTCAGGGATCAGGAGGTAGTACAGACATTACCCTGCAGGCTGGGAGAAAAAGGACAGGCGAGAACTCTCAAGACTAGGGGAGAAAGATCAGCCTTCAGGACAGGCTACTCATTTCTTCCCAAGTAAGTTCATTCTAAAAGGCAAAAACCTAGCCTCTCAAAATGACAAAAGAATAAGATATAAACCCATTTCCTAGAGAGACCTAATGATCCAGGTGCCCGGCCCCAAGGCTGGCTGTCTGCACAGTCTGACCTTCCAGAGGAGTAATCCTTCCATAAGCATTCTTTCCTCAAAACAGGCCAAACTTAGGAACCCTCTTTAGTTTCGAGAATTTGAGTAGATTCAAAAACGAACTCAAATAACATAGTGTAAGAGACAAAATGTACTATTCTTCTGCTAAGATACATGCCACCTAAACAGTCTCTCAAAGGTATATGAATACTCTAAAAACAGAAATAGAAGGCCGAGGAGAAAATGAAATGTCATTTAATCAATCTGAGTAGAATAAACCAAGGTCTCAAAAGAACTTTACAACTGGTAGTAGGAGAGCCTGGGCGAGAATGTGGGGCTTCCCTCTGTAAGGAGAACGCGCCTCTCTGTGCAGAAAAGCTCGGTGAACCTCCCTCTTCTCATCCTCCCAATGCTGAGGCAAATGAGGCAAATGAAGTGTGCTTGTCATCCCAGCAGCCAACTATGCAAAGCTTCTCTGTCACACGGACGCCACTCACACTTCAAGACCAGATCCTAAAATGTGTATTTTCTTCTAGAATTGTTACACCTTGTTTTGTTTTTAATTTATGCTTAATATATAAAATACAAAATAAAAAACTTCTTTTTTAACAAATGTATGTTCAATTGCCTCAGTACCATTTAAGAAACAATTTTCCTCTACTTCCATTTTTGTAATTATCCTTTAAGGAACTAACTTTGCCAAACTGAAGATACACACAGGTGCATATGTGTTTCTGGACTCTTGTTTTGTTCCATTAGGCTCTTTATTAATTCTTGCATTAACACCACAATGCTCTCCTTACTATAATCATATAGTTTGTTTTTATATGTGAGAGGGCAAATGTTCTTTCGTTACTCTTCTTCAGACGTTTTAATGTTTGTCTGGCTATTATTCAAAAAGTTCCCGGAAAACTACACCAAGATTTACTAGACTTTCACAAAATACACTAATTTAGGGAAAACTGTTATCTTTACATGTAAATCTTTCCCATTAACTAATCCAACTTTCAATTCTCCATCTCTTTAATAAAAATGGTGGAGTGGATGGCCCATGATTCTGTGGCCTCTATAATCTTCAGATCATAGAAACTGAATTACTTAAAAGAATATCAAAACCTCATGGCCAGGGGAGTGTGGTGAGGGATTTGACTGGCACTGCTTTTAGGTGATAAAATACTGATGTTTGTTAAGACCACTGGGAATCTAACTGACGATCTGATTTGCAAGAACCTTACACATGAATCAAATGTAGAAATAACTTTCAACTTTTCGACCATTTTCTTACCCTTGTTGAATCTTCAGCTTCCCTTGCAGAATACTGTAAAATCTCACATTTTTCACTGTAAGAAAAAACAAGTTGAAATTCAATGTAAACTTTTCCAAGCTGAAATTAAATGTGCTAATGAATACAAACCACTAAAGTCTCCTGCTCGAATTTAAAACCTCACATTCTCTGCACTGGGCGCCATGCTGGGCACGTGAGGGCGCATTAGAGCTTGACTGGTTCAGGAGGACATGTAGAAAGAAGCCAGAATGTTCTCATGGCTGGCTTGACAGTGACAACAGCAGGTCCATTTCCTCGTTTCCCTTCTCCTGACTACACTGCCCCCAAGCCAAGGGTGTGACAGACCACAGCCACCACTGTCCACAGGAACAAGGTACATGAGCCACGTCGGCAGCTGCACATACCATCGCCAAATGCAGTGCCCGCCGCAGGGAAGGACAACGAAGCCCAGGGCCTAACAGAGGACAGGCACAGAGGGCACAAAACTGGCAAAGTGGGACACAGGTTAATTGAGCTACTAGGATTTAGAATTGACGACACAAATGAAGCCCTCACAGGAACCTGTTTCAGCCCAACTATACAACAGGGTGGCAGCGACTCAGTCACCTTCACCCTTGGTCTTTAGTCCGGCCACTGAGAATGTAGCACCAGGTCCTAGAAGGAAGGGAGCAGCAGTTCACCGTGCCCGCTTCCCCCATGCCTACACTGACCATTCAGAGACCTGGCTGTCCAGTCCGGGAATGACTGAAAAGCAGCAGGTGAGCATGTCCATCCCTCACCAAATGAAGACGCTGCCCCTGCCGTCATCTCCAGACCACCCAGAGGAAGCCTATGCAGTCCCGATCCTGGCCAGAGAGGCCAGCAGACAGGCCGGACCAGCAGACAGGCCGGAACAGCAGACAGGCCGGACCAGCAGACAGGCCGGAACAGCAGACAGGCCGGACCAGCAGACAGGCCGGACCAGCAGACAGGCCGGAACAGCAGACAGGCCGGACCAGCAGACAGGCCGGACCAGCAGACAGGCCGGAACAGCAGACAGGCCGGACCAGCAGACAGGCCGGAACAGGAGGCTCAAGGGAGTGCCCACAACGGCAGAAATGCTGGAAGCCCCTTCCAGCATAATGTCAAGGGGCTACTGTGTCCCACGCATCATCTGCCCAGTATAAACAAGGGACATCTCATTTAGGTGCCAGTTGCAGGAAAGGACAACAAAGCCCAGGGCCTAATCGAGCACAAGCAGACAACATCTTTATACCAGGGTACCCTCCATAGCCCAGGGCCTAACCGAGCACAGGCAGACAACATCTTTATACCAGGGTACCCTCCATAGCCCAGGGCCTAACCGAGCACAGGCAGACAACATCTTTATACCAGGGTACCCTCCATAGCCCAGGGCCTAACCGAGCACAAGCAGAGGGCATCCTTATACCAGAGTACCCTCCACACATTTAGGATGTAAACATACAGGGTAAATAAATACTCCCAAGAATGTACAAGCTATTTATTCTCATACTGAAATCAGCATCTGACCCCTACAATGGTACCAAACTTCACCTACCCTGCTGACCATCTTCAACAGACCACTGGTTAGTCACATTCCATGGAATAGGTAAAGTGCTTGTATTTTATTAAGTCTCATCGTTACTGACTCGTATCACTTCCAAAGTGTAGGAAAAAGAAAAAAGTCTTCAAGCTCTACAATCACTCAGTAACACATCTGTTCCACACAAGTCTGTAATACACAATTCACAGAGTCATATAACTGGATAACAGATTCTTACTGCAACAAGATCACTGCATCCCTCACAGCACTCTTAAGATCAACATAAATGGTCAGAAACTGTAAGCAGAGTGAACAATAAATCCATAGTGAGGAAAGTAACTTACTGCATTTGCCATTAGGGCGGGCAAGGAAAAGGTCATGCTAATTACAGGACTTGCTGTATTGCTTCCCGAACCGTCTACAGCTCCTCATTGTTATTACGACGAGAAAGGCACAAAGTGCCAAAGGACAGTAATTCCCTCTGCAAGTCATCTAAGAGAATATTCAACTGAAGCATATAGGAGACAGAGGTCTTAAGCATCCCTGATGAACAGGGCTGGCACAGAAACATTATTTGTTCTCACACAGCAATATGAAAGGTCACAAACTATTTGACATAGTTGCACAAGAGTGGACAGCAGAGATCAGGATGATGTGACAGGTACATTACACACACATAACTGAACAGACATTAGCTGAAGCCCTACCGGGAGCCAGGTGCTGTGTGGGGTACGGAAGGTAGGGAAGACAGGGCTCCTGCCCTCAATGAGCTCCAGACCCCAAACTACCTGCTGAGAGTAACCTGGAGAGCCCGTTTTCTATCTTCTGGGTGCCTCGATTCAGCATGCTAACAATCTCGGCAACAGACAAATAAAACTGCCTCTGTCCAGTCACACCTGCTTCTCATTCCCACTGCCTCGTGAAAGGAGACCTAAAATAAGAAGGTATCAAGTGTAGAGTCAGAGATCTGGAGGAAACCCCACAAAGGACTGGGCTGGCAGTTCACGTGCCACCTCAATGGTGGTTATTCCTACAGGTCGCTCAGGGCTGAGGAGAGCCACAGGCTGTATTCCTGAACCTGCAAGTTACTTCAATACTTTCAGAGCCTCCCCAGCTCCTCACCCACCTTAGAACAATCTGAAACAACGGACAGTTACAAAACTCGCCACATGTCAGGCTGGCCACTCAGTGCTTCTCTTCTTGTCTCTGAAATCTCAGAGGAGATGATTCTTTTTCAGAAAGGCCTTCCCTACCCTGTCTTGAGTACCTCTGTGTCTCAGCTAACACTGACACTGGGAGCTAGCATTGTTGGAGCTGAGTAAATTAACAGATGTTGAACAAGGGAATGGCCAAATGTTTGTGCAACTAAGAGATACTCATACTCATTAACACATTCATAATTAAAGTAATGAGGATAAAGACATGTACGCCTAAGATCTGGGTCATAAATATTGACAAAGCCAGAAAACACACATTCCTATGAGAGTTAGCTCATTGTGCCTCTTAAAATCCCACAATACAAATATTTTGGAACAAGCTGCAATGCTCTTTAGGCATTCATAAGCAACACATACAAAAACAGTGAAGCATCACCATATATCAGCATGTGACAGAAAGAAGGGCTAACACAGGAGGAACTGCTCACAGGAAGACAGGAGACACAGAACTTGAATGGAGCCATCATCTTGTCAGGTCGATCTGCTTTATTTCAAACACTAGTATTAAAACTAAACAAAACAGTTCTCTTATTTAGTTTTGATTTTACTGTTCATTAATTACCTATGATCTAACAATATTGCCTTCTAAGGTCTAACCTAAGATCTAACAATAAAAATATTCAGTATTTAACTAAACGATTGTTTAAATATACAAGCCCAGGAAACCTAATTAATATTGTTTCTGTCGGGAAATAACTCCTGAATTCTAAAACACTAATGGCCAATAAATTTTAAAATACAACTCGTTATAGGTTTCTTGAAATTTTACATAAAATAGTTTCAGCCAAATTTCATAGTGAATTTCTAAGAGAAAACTTCTAAGATGCAAGTCCATCATAAAGCTGCAGTTTGATCTTGGTCTACAATTCAACACTTAAAATAATGCATACTGCACAGAGTACATCTGGTACTCATTCTTCAACGTGTGGCAAACGAGCCCTACATCAATTGGCTCCCATCAATCCACAGGCTTGAGCTGTCAGGTAAGATCTACTTTAACAATGAACAGAGACTGTATCTGTTCCTAAAACAAGAGCTAAAAGCACAGCAAGCCCAAGTGGTAAGAAATAAATGCCTGAGGCTTAACGAGTCTACGAGGGTGGCAAAGCAAAAGAAACTCTCGCCCCGTGCGCAGGCTGAAACCAGCCATTATTTTGCTGATGCTGTAGCTAGAAATTCCATTTGAGAATTTATGAGAAAGCTCATTCCCAGTGATGTTTTTGAAGCCAGAAAATCTCCAAGAGTAATTTTTGAGCCTGAAACTCTAGGGTCAACTATCTCTGTTTATGCTGTTTATTCACGTTGGCTCTAGATACTTCCCTTGGTATTGTGGCCTTGGAAACAGGGCAGTACAACAGGTTAAAAGGAAGCCAGAGGCCACCCTGTCTTCTTACCACCTAAGAAAGAAACACTCACCACAAACAAGCAGAGATGACATAAACGTTAATACTTATGGTACAGAAAAAAACTCGCTAAATAAAACAGTTCTCTTACTCACTTTTCATTGTTTATTAATTACCTACGGTCTAACAATATTACTTTCTGAGGTTGTTCATTGTAAATATTCAGTATTTAACTAAAACAAATTTAAAAATAAAACTTTTTTCTAAAATTACTATATCTTTATTTCCAACTTCACAGTTACTTTGAAATTTTAAACAACAAGAACATGAGATTTTTAGGCACCAAAAGAGGCTTAGGTTTTTAAAACGTATGAGAAATAGTATAAAAATCTTCAAGTCAAACATTATTCAAACAATCTGAGTTTAACTGGACTTGAATGAGTGTGGCAGACACTCCTTACACACGAATATACCCCAGAAGCACAGAATGACAAGCCACAGGACGAGCGAAACCACATTTTCCGTGTGCTTTCAACAAAGAAAGAAAGGGGGAAAAGGAAGAAAGACAGTCTGGTGGTGTTTCCTTCATCTAATCCAAACATCTCTCAAGGACATCAATGAAGAACGTCTAGAGAAAATGTTATCTTTCACGAATTTTCTCCATGAATACACTCCCAATCAATCCTTCTAGGTAAACACGAATGTTTAGTTGACACCTGAAGTAAAAATACGTTTCAGTTCTCTATGGTAAAACCTGTCATGGAATAGAGCTTGGTTTACTTCTAGCATCAAAAAACTTCGGACATATAGCAGAGCAAAAGTATTGATAAGAAAACCAAAACAAACCAACCAATAAACCCCACAAAAATCAAACTGAAATGTCTCCTGTTTTTCTTATTTATAAACATCAGATTAAACATCTCAGACAATATCCACTGCAGTAAATAAGACAGAACACTGCCCAGGCTGCTGGAGCCTGAGAAACGACTGGCGAAGAAGTTTTAGTCCCGTAAATCAGTTGTGCGTTTGGCTCACCTCATCTCAGGGAGGAAAGTTTTCTTATAGGCATTCTCAATGTCCTGCAGATAGGCAGAAGTGATCTTCATTTCATGTGGCTAAACAAAAGCAGAAAAATCAAACGGGAACATTTAGAGTTCATTTTCTTTGACCTGTGCATATATAAAATGCAAATCACTGAGCACTATTTTCTCACCACTCACATCGGGCACTGTGGGGACTGTCGGGTGACAGCAAAGGGCCCCAACATCAGCTAGAATCATTCTCCATCTACGAGAGTGAACATCTGAGCCTGCCCATGTGCTCCCACAGCGTGACTTTCTCCACGCATTCTAAGATGTGTACTTAGGGCAAGAAAGAAGCCTGTTATCAAGCAGCACCGCCTGTCTTTCCTGTCTGCCTCATGCCTGAACGTAGGAAAGAAAGAGCACCAAAAATTGGGGGCAGTGGCCTATCTGTCCGCCACCTGTCCTCGGCACACCCTCTTCTTGTCCCCTGACTCTCCCTGCATCTCTCCAACTTGCTCTCCACCTTCATCGCTCACCCATCTCCCCGCAACCCCTCCTCCCGCCTTCTACAGCTCTCACCTCCCTCATCATCTGAAATGCGCTATGCCAATTTCAGAAACGTGGAAATCCAATCACGAGTACCAAGTTTTAAAATGTAAAACTCCTTACAGTTTCACACTATCTTCTCAGCCTGTTTCATTTTCTTCATGTCATTTTCCTCTATTTGACATATTTATCATGTATCTCCTTGTTTGCTGTAGGTCTCCCCATCAGCACACAAGCTCACAGGGAGGACCTCACCCACCCTGCTCACTGCTATGTCCCCAGCACCACCAGGGTCTGGTACAGAGTGGATGCTCAATGAACATTTACAGGAGAGAGGGAGGAAGAAAGAAATGAACAAGCCTGCTGTTTCAACTTACAAAATGATGAAAACATTCTAAAACTGGATTACGGCAAGAGTGGCAACCACTTGGTAAATTTACCAAAAATCATTCCATCGTACCCTTAAAATGGGTGAATTTTATGAAGCATGAATTATACCTCACTAAAGCTGTTCCAAGTAAGAAAAACACTATCATTCAAAGAATATTTACTGAACACGTAATTAATTCCAATAATGAGACGGGGTACAGGGAAAGGATGATAAAGGCAATGGTGCACTTCACTGCTCTGTCAAAAGGGGGAAAGACTGTAATTGGGAGTTCTATTTTCCAATAAGAACTTGGTGTCTGAGCAGAGACCATCTTCGTTCACCTTTGCAGCCTCCAAGGCGCCTGGCACGGGTGCCTTGCATATAGGAGGTGCTCTGTATTAGAGGAATGAGTGAAATTAACAAAAGTATAAAAGAGGTGATATGATTCTAAATCTCTATCATTAGCTATGTTCCAAGTAGAATAAGATTAAATGTTTGCTGATTATAAAAGAAACTCTAGTGTAACACAGGCCCATAACAGGCAACACAACACAACCATCTCAGAAATCTGACCTGAAGTTAATTGACAAAACATGTAGTTATTGATCACTTTGACTGTTTTCTTACAATCTAGAAATGGTTTTCGGATATTCCCATCAGTTATTCCCAAAAGCTGCAATACTGAGACACAGACTGCATTGAAATAAAAATCAAAATAAGAACACAGACTTACTGATAATGTGACATCTTTTATAAAATGGGGTAATTTTAGCTGGTGACAGTATTAAAGACTTTACTTGGAAAAATTAAAAAGTTGACAGCTCTACTTTAGACCTCAGAATTATTTTTGAAATACTGTTTTCCCAGATAACAAAAGAATTACCTAGAGAATGTTAAATATATGACTTTGTTTTTCTCAATAAATGTCAGCATAATAAGCAAAGGCGTCCAGTTATTCCATTGAGAAACAAACATTTTGAACTTGCAGTTTCCTCCTTTTCCCACTTGATGGAAGGTTCCTAGAAGTCTAACTATACAACATACTTAAAAGTATATGCTTAAACAATAACAGGTCCAGAGTGGCAATAGAAAGGCATACACAGATGTCTTGTTGTTTCTACTGTTGCAACAGAGAGAAGGAAAGTTAGTCTCATGGATCTTTCAGGAGCAGCAAAAAATAACCAGAGCTTTACTGTTGCCCTTACACCATCCAGAAAGGTATTTCCTGAGCACCTACAAGAATTCCGGCAGTGAGGATGGGCACCAGAGCCAGGAACAGGCAGGAAGTCCTGCATTTTCATCACAGTATCAAAAAGGAGACCATATTCTCCCCCAGGAAAAAACAACACAGTATTAAACAAGAACTCGCCACAGGGCACAGACAGTCCTTGTTTCATCTCTGGATCCTCCATCAAGCCGCCAGCAGCGCTACCCACAGCCTCAGGGTCACTTCGAAAGGCATTGTTTCTAGGCCACCTAATTAAGATCCAACGAAAACTACAGCGAGTAAATGGATGTGTGTGGAGATCACTGCTCTACTGTTGTGGAATCAGTAAGAAAAACAGGGAGAGGCACGATTTGCGTTAAGTAGATGCAAGTGATGAGGGATATTAGAAATTGCTTTCAATGTGAAAGAAAACGATAGGACACAAAAACCTCATCACAGAACAGAAAGGTACGTGACAGAGGGATGGAGGATGCTCTGCCAGGAGGCCCCCCCCAGTCTCCAAAGTTTAAACAGCTGAGGGGACTCGGGGGCCACAGTGGGACCGCAGAACACTGGTGGGCAGCAGGTCCTCAGGCGGTGGCACCAGGCCAAGCCCTGGGGTCTCCCCTCCACCCCTGCAGATGCCCTCTCTCAGGTGGGACCAAGGTGTGTGTCACCCGGCCTAGTGAGGACTGGTGGGAATTAGTGTGCTATGAACACAGGGCTTTTAGTGCTCATCTACATGAAAAATGGAGATGCCTGGCCTTTGGTTTCAAACTGCATTACATCTCCTTTCTTCTGAATCCTCCTCTGGACCTCTGGAACGGGCACATCGATGTAGATCACCAGGTGCGGGGGCAGGTAATCGCAGGCGGTGATGTTCTTCACCTCGTTGTAGTGGTCCACACCTGGCACACAAGAGAAATGGCACCGTCACCTACCAGTCCCCACACAGGTTTCTAAAACACGCTCCCCCCTGAATAAAAGGGCAAACATACGTGCAATTCTCAGAGCCAAGCAGCAATCTACAGACCCTAGCTCAGTCACAGTTCTAAGCACTGACCACACACATGGCATGTGACTGTGCTCCCGGTGCCACGGGGCATGTGCAGACAGCAGCTGTGGTGCCCACAACCCTGCAAACAGGGCTTCTCGGCTCTACTGTATTTACAAACCAAAGATCTGAGGACCAGAGAAATTAAGGTACTTACACAAGTAAAATATCAGCATTTAAACTGTGACCTTAATCATCCTAAAAGACAGATCTTTAGCATATCTTAGCCACATTTAAGGGGTCACTTTTGCTTCTGAGGCAAGGCATAGTTCACGCAAGATGGAGGTCACAGTTCAGTGATCTTTGAACTGAAATATATTCCATATACCTGCAGTGTACACCTGCAGGTATACAGTATACCTGCTACTATGTTTCTTCATAGTAACAATAGATACAAGAGTCTGGTCTTCTCTAGAAAATAAAAAACAGCTTGAAACACTTTATTTTTCAAATAACTCAGCTGAAAATCAAGCTACATTTATCCCGGTCCAGTAAGCATAATCAGTTGCACAGAAGTATCTACTGAGTCTGATTTAGTGACAAAATGAAATTGAAAGCAGCTAAGGCTGAGGAATAATTTTCCTAAAGTGATCACTACACAGAATGCATAATCCAGATGGCACCCACAGGGCCCATGCCACCCAAGGGAACCCTGCCGCTCCTCAGAACATTCTACACCGCACATGCTCGTGCACACCCGACCTCCCGGCAGCCAGCAGCGAGTGCACGCCAGAGCATGTGGAGAGGCCATGGTGAGCAGCCATCCCCTCTGCAGCTTTTCACATGTGGAACCTTCCAGAAGTGACAGACGGCCACGCTAGGGTCCACAGAAAGACAGTTATTTTGAGGAAATGGGCTGAGCACAGTGGCTCACGCCTGTCATCCTGGCACTTTGGGAGGCCGAGGTGGGCACAGATCGCTGGAGCCCAGGAGTTCAGGACCAGCCTGAGCAGCATGGTGAAATCCCATCTCTACCAAAACTACAAACATCAGCCAGTCTCCTAACCTAGTCTCAAAATAAATAAATAAAAATTTTAAAAGGTAAATTAAAATTAAATTTAAAAAAAAAGTTCCAGTGAGTATTCCTAGTGACCTACTCTAGAGGTGATCACGGGATGGGCCTTGGCTCATGGTCAGGGACGGCATGAGCTAAAGAAAAAGACCACCCAGGAGGAGGGGTGACAAAGCGAAGGACGGAGGCTGCCAGTGGAGCACCGTTCACCTGAGCATCGAGACACAAACCCGCAGCCAGGCAGCGCACACGGGGCCTCGGGCTGCTTCCTGACTGCTGGGCCGGTGGCAGGCTGGGCTCTCCTGCTGCTGAGGTGAAACCTTCCTTCATCGAGTCTCTGCCCTCACCTTCCTTCCCACCCTCACCCTTACTCCTGTTGATACACTCGCTTCTCAGGTGGTTCCCACCTTGCTCTATGCCACCTGTCCTTTAGCCAACATGATCTGCTTTCCCCCAGCCCAGCACTGAAACGACTCTGGCTAACGTCACCAGCCCCTACAAGGTGAAACGTGACAGTCACTTCTCAGTTCTCATCACAGTTACAACACAGGTGACATCGACAACCAACCCACTCCAAATCCCCTCTGCTTCCTCCTGTGCATCTCTGATCATTCAGCTTCAATCCGTCAGGGGGGTCTCATCTCCCCAGAAACGGTCCCCCAAGGATCTGGTCTCAGCCCTCACCCATCACTACTTGGGCTTTCCCAAGATAAGCATGCCCATGGTCAGTGCTGGACCCCCAACGCCTGCAGACTACCTCCAGCCCAGGGCAGTCCTCAGACTTCAGCAGACACTCAGCAGATGCCAACAGGTGTCTCCTGCCACCTTGCCATGGGAACCTCACACTCAGGAATCCGACCTACCCAAACATGAAGCCACCTCGGTCCACTGCCCCAGTGCGTCCTTCCCCCTTAGCGGCCCACCAGCCAGGGCAGGTCCACGCCACTCCCCACTGTGCACGCAGGAAGCCACCCACCCAGGCCTGCCCAGTGTCCCTCCTGAGCAGCAACTCCCATTGCCCAGCGCAGCCTCCCTGCTGGGCACGCCTGTCCCACCCCAATTTCCTCCCAGATAGGCTCCTTCCACTTCCGTCTCTCCTCACCAAATGCATCCTTCAGACGAAGGCCTGCAACCATTTTAAACTCACATCTAACCACCTCTGCTATGCTAAAGACCCTCCAGTGGTCCCTCACTAGTTTCAGGACAGAAGCCGGCATCCTCGCCAAGGCGCAGCTCCTTCCTCGTGCAGCCTCAGCCAGCATCATTCTCCCCCAGCACCCAGCCCTCACTACAGGACACCACCACCAGCCTGCGGCACACGCGGGCTTCTCCACCATCCCCACACCTCCCTCACTCCTGCTGCACTACAGATGACAGGCCATTCGTCAAAACAGCTGTCCCTGACACTATCCCATCTCCCAGCTGGTTACACATTTCTCCTATGTGCCCCCAGAGCAGCCAGGAGTAATGCTCAGGAGCTGCTAAGTACACTTGATTGCAATTAACCATCTCCGCTGGTTCAACAGCCCCCAACCCCAGGCCTGTGGGAGCCTTGTCTTACGTTTCTTCGTATTCACATCCCCAGCACCTAAGAGAGCCTGGCACTCCACAGGCACTGCAGAAACACCTGCTGGTGACCCGACCCGCTGCTCAGCAGACCCAGGGAGGATCAGCCCCTATCAGAAGCAAGGGCTTGCAGTGCTGTTGCGGGTGGCAGGCTCCCAGGTGGAGTACCCGCAACACCAGGACACACGGGCAGCCAGGAGCAGGCGTCTCCTCCGCAGAATCGTCACCTGGCTTGCTCTGGCCTCCTCGTTCACTCACTAAACCAATAGTACTTCCTCTGAGCTCCCAGATTCCAGCTTTCCACTGGCTCCAGCCACCTCAGTCTACAGATGAAAACGCCGTCAGTCAGACTATCCACCAGGCCTGTTCAACACACCACCCAACAGAGTCCTAGTCACAGACACCCCAACCCCACCCTGACTCCTCAAGGTCAGCCTGCTTCAAACCACGTGGTCTTTGTTCCTTTCCATTTGCCACTTGTCAGACCTTCCCCAATACAGCAACACAAAGCTACTGTCCTGAACAATGGAAACGTGTCAGAGGGAAGGACTGTGATGATGCCGGCAACTGGCAGGGCCAATATCCCAGTTCATCAAAATCATACACTAGAAACTGGAGCGTTTATTACAATTAGAGCTACAGCCTAGGTATTGCTAGGGCAGGCTGAGAGCGGGGCAGGTTCTAACAGGAGGCTGTGGGGGCTGCAGTTTAAGCTGTGTGTGTTTGAGGGCCAGGGCTCCAATCTGCTTTCACAGGGAGACATGATAGCACAAGACACCTATTTTAGGAGGGAGAAAGGGTGGAAGACACCTTAGGAAGTCCCTTTTTCCAGTGGGTAATGGCATTAATTCATCAACAGACGTTCATAAACACAGTAAGTGCAAGGTGAGTCTATTACAGCCTTGCAAAGACACACCACACACCCAGAAGCCTGTCTGCAACCCTGACTTACACTGCTTTCGGATGAATCCCTGGTTGTACATCGCGTCCAGGAACACAAAGTCACTGAAGATGGAGCGCTCCAATACAACACCTTGTCCTGTTTAAAAACAGGCAAACAGAAACTGAAAATCAGACACAGAGCACAGCACTGTCAACTGATCAACGCATTTCAGAAAAAAGAAAATAACAGTCATTTACAATTCCATTTCCACACCAAAATACTGAAAAGAACATATACATATTTAAAAGTGGGAAGTCATTTTTAAAAACTGAAATTGTCTTTTCAGTTTTGAGCAATATAACATTGTTTCATTCAGTCAGCTATAACGGAAAGCATCCAGTTAATACAAAAAGTGCTCTGTTTTTAAATAATGTGTTCCATCCCTACAGTGTCCACCCCCATCCTGCTCCTGCCCCATCGTTCCAGTCAGGTCTACCAGTGCTGGGCTACTTCTCAACCTCACTCCGTCCACTCCCAGCCTCACTGGCTGTTACTACCACAGCAGCCCCGTCGGACACTGGCGCAGCTCAGAGCACTAGTCCCCACGTTCCCAGCCAGCCTCCCTGCGGCCAACCCTGCTGTGTCTGGGCAGAGGCTTCCCCTCATCTTCCCATCCAGCCTCTCCCCGTGGCCTCCTTCCTCAGAGCACCCACCACTCACTTGGGACAAGACATTCTTGTTTCCACATCGAGTCTTCATCCCCCTACTAAAACGCAGGCTTCCCTCCCTGTGGCACCCTTAGCTCCCAGAATGGGTCTGGCCCACAGCAGTCAGGCACTACATATTTAATGAATACATTAACCCAGCGCCAATGTGCCCCAACAACACTGAGATGGGAGCAAGCTGTACCTTTTTTTTCTGAACAGGAAATAGGTTACTACAGCACACAAAAAAGCAAGGTTTCATTGAACAAGTAAAATGTTTCTTTTTCATTTTACGAAATGAATAGTCAGAAGACAGGGTTGAAGAATGCTTCAAAAAGAACGTGGAGTACGCATGGATGTCAGTGTAAGTCCACGCTACGACATCTGCTCCTGGATTGGCTCCTGGTAAAGCACCTCAAAACAGAAACAGCAGACCACATTGTTTTCTTAGGAGTAACACTAACTAAGATCAGGGCTTACGTTCATATAAGAAAAAAAAGAATCACTAATAAAATGTTGAAAAAGCAAGACAATAACTCCACCACTGTACCACTGTGTAGATACGTGTCATGGACATACACTGCATCCGTGGAGACCTGAAGGAGCACAGGCAGCGGCTCCTGAGCACAGCTCTGAGAAGGAGCCCTGTCAGCCGGCCACGCTTGGTGAAAACCACATTCTTGTTCTCACAGCTCAGACCCCACGAAGCCAACCCTAGTGGGAGCTGAGCTTGTGTGTGAGAAGCTCATGAGAGGCACTGCTAATCGATAAGCGTGGCAAGCACTGCAATATAAAACAGACACACAGGCCCCAAGAACCCACCCAGCTCCCTCTCTCTGCACACAGATGTGCCCTTTGCTGCCACCTGTGAATTCAGGACTGCCGTGGCATGGTAGCTCCGACCACAACTCGGCAGTGCATCTGCGGTCCAACTCTCAGGATGCCTAGCATGCACTGCTGTTTCCCAGGATGATTACAGTCGCCCCTGGCTGGACCCTAACCTCGTTCTGCACACAAGCAGTCCATGTCCCTGCCCTTTCATCCACATTCCCTTCCTCTCCTAACTATACTTTCTGATCCCTGTCTCCATCTCCCCGGCTCCCCAGTACACAGCTCCACTTTCTGATCCCTGTCTCCATCTCCCCAGCTCCCCAGTACACAGCTCTACTTTCTGGTCCCTGTCTCCATCTCCCCAGCTCCCCAGTACACAGCTCCACTTTCTGATCCCCGTCTCCGTCTCCCAGGCTCCCCAGTACACAGCTCCTGCCTATTTCCTTCCTGTTTGAACATCTTCAAGGGAAGCATCCTCCCCTCCTGCACTGGCCTATGGGACTCTGTGTGTTCTCCCTCCCCCCGTCATCTTATCAAGGTTAACGTCTACCTTGTGGCTTTATGGTGAATTCCAGCCTATCTCTGGGCCCTCCAGAACAACCCTATTTTGTCGGCATTCACATCTCTGTCTGTATGGCACATGCACAATCTTCATAAGTGTGACCCATTTCCTCCTGGACACTTCTGTGCTCTCTTTTCCCCTTTGTTTTGACACATTTCATATATAAATGAATAGGTAAGTATAGAAGCTTAAAGCAGTGCCTTGAGAATTCTATACAATCCATAAATCTCACTCCAGTATCCACAGTGAAGTAGCATTAAATTAATTCTGAAGCAAAAATAACACAATCTCAAGAAATTCATGATCTTGTTGGAAAGACAGAGCTTACCTCATCAAACACCCTTAAAGGAAAGCTCGACTCAGTGGCCATTGAACGTGGCTGAAGTCTAGAATAGCATTCAAGTACAAAACAAGTCTAACTGCCCAGAAATACTGCACCTGTGGTCAGCAAGTGCTCCAAGGCATCCGAGTACTGCAGGAGGCGACTGCTGTACAACCAGGACTGTAGGCGGTAACTGTGGCCATCATTGCTTCTCGGATCATCATAAAATTTCTCCAAACTAAGATTGCCACTATACTCTACGGCAAGGGGCTTCCCATCTCCTGTGGTACTGTCTGCATAATGAATCCCTGCTTCGGGAAAGTGCTTGAAGCCTGAAAAGAGAAACAATCGATGCAGTCTCATGCACATCACTCACTTCCCGCAGGGAGCAGTGTGGCCTAGCCAAAACACACAGCCCGCCCGGACATCACCACCAGGGATGGCGCCAAAGACCTAGAGAAAGTCACCTTCATGCCTGGGTTTCATCATGTATGAAGGGAACACACAACATATACGAGCAAGTATGTGAGCGAAGGAGCTTGCACCGTGCCCTTATCCAGGTTCATCCTGAAAGGACTGCTCCCTGTAACCACAGGAGCCCCCTCTAGCAGGCAGCTGCTGTCATGCAGGTGCTACAGAAAGGTACAAGGGACACACAGATGCACCAGGAGTCGGGAAGGGGCTCTAACCTTAGCTGTGGGACCCAGCTATGTGGCATCCGCTCACTTAGGAGTATACCCATCTGTGAGTGAGTACCATCCTCAGCTCTGTTTCAGAGGCTGTCGCAAAGTTCAAACACAACAGTTTACGTGGAAGTGCCCTGCTTACACTGTCCACATAAAATTCCAATTCAAACGGACAACCAGCATGGATTTTTACAAATTTTCCAAACACAAAAGATTAAAAACAGCTTTTTCTTGTTTTGTTTTATAAAACAGCTTTTTCAATAAACAAAAAATGTGAAATACCCAGCTTAGGTCCAATTATTAAATATTTAATATTATTTTATATTAATATTGAAGAAACACCAGTGAAATAAGCAACCAGATATCTGAGAAAAAGGTATCATTCTGTATAACATAAAATCATACCTAGTTTCTCTGCTACTTCTTTTGCAAGTCTGCCTTTTCCGGTGCATATATTGCCATCTACAGTTATCACCCTGCTGTGCTCTGTCAGTCTTTCGCTTATTTTATCCCCAAACAGGAAATGCCACATTCCATAGCGCAGCTTGCACTGCACACTGCTATGAATTCCTCTCTGAAAAACACAAAATCACACAGCAGCACGTTGTGACCACTCTGGTTCCTGTAGGCATTAGCAATTGTTAGGTAAAAATACTGAGAAACTTCTTGGTGATAAAAATGCCAACATCTACATCTTTACTGCCTATTAATTTGTTTAATTAGCTGTCTATCCCCCGCTACTCTGTACATGCAAGTTTCGTTAAGGGCAGATATATTGTCTGTTTGTTCACTGCTAAATCCTCAGGCCCTGGAACAGTGTCTGAAATTTTTATTAAATATGTTTACTATGTTCAATAAAAATTGGAGGGAGGGTGGGAAGGGTGGATGGATGAATGGGTGGATGGATGGACAGACAGACGGATGGACAAAAGGAAGAAAGACAGGGATGGAGGGGAGCTTGGGAGTGAAGGGAAGGGAATAAAAAACATTTCTCTAATCCAAGCTTCTGTTCCCAGCTCCCGACCTAGTTACCCCACTGCCTATTAAACAGCTCCACCTAGATGTCCTGAAGGCACCTGAAGGTAACACAGCTAAGGTGAAAAGCCCCCAAATCTGCTTTCCCTCACGCAGGGAATATCCACTACCTAACAAGCAAAAGAGAGCAAATTTGAGTGACACCTTTCCCCTTCCTTCAACTGCAGAATTACGCACAAAATCCTAACTCTTCAAACTCTCTGGACACTGCATCACCTCCCTATGCTATGTGCTGACTCTGTAGACATCCTCACACCTCTCATCTGTAGGGCAAAGGCCTGCTTCAACTCCTGTCTCCAGCATCCCAACTTATTCTCCACGCTAAAGCCAAAACAATCCTTCCAAAAAAAAGAAAAGAAACATAACCACAAGTAAAACAAACTGAAAAAGTTCAACACGTATGATGGGATAATAGCCTTACTATATACAGAGCTTGTACAGCACGATAAGCAAAACAAAGAATAAAAACACATAGCTTATTTTAAAATTATAAAATACAGCTAAAAACCACATGAAAAAGTGGTCAATCTTGCTACAAAAAAAAGAAAGACTATCAACAAGAGACATTAGTTTTTCATGTATCAAAATGAGAACTAATTTTAAAAATGATTACAGAGGTAGGACAAGACAATGAGTACCCTCTTAAACTGCTAATGGTAATGAAACCTAGAGGACACCGGGTCTACAGAATCAGGAATCCATTCAAAGGCTCTATACATAAGACTGACCTATCAGGATGCTCATTGAAGAATGATATGGAACATCAAAAATGCAAATAGAAACCCTTACATGTCCGACAACGGAGGAATAGTTAAAAAAAAATTTAAGGCATACCCATATTATGGAATACTAAGTACTCAAGAAAATATAAAAATATTAAAATTCTTCTTTGCGAAATTTAAATAAAACAGGAGCATATAAAATATCAAGATATTTTTCGATCTTGATTTATTTGATAACTGAAGAGGAAGAAACAAGTTACAAAACAATGACGAGCAGACAACCCAATTTAAAAATGGGCAAAAGATGTGAACACCTCTCGCAAATGAAATTAACTCAGATGGCAAACTAGCATATGAAAAGAAGCTGAACACTGTATGTCATGAGGTATTCCAAAGTTAAAACAAGATACCACTACGCATCTATCAGAATGGATAGCAATCCAAAGTAACCGACAGCCCCGCATGCTGGCGAGCATGCAGAGCAGCAAGGAGAGCCTTCACTGCTGGTGGGAGTCCAATGGCACAGTCACTCAGGAAGATGGCTTGGCACCTGCTTAGAAAACTAGTCTTACTACATGATCCGGTAATCACTCTTCCAGGTATTACCCAACTGATATAAAAATGTATTTCCAGAAACAATCTGCACATACATGATTACAGCAGCTTTATTCGTAATTGCCAAAAACTTGAAGCAACCAAGATACCCTTCAATTGCTGAATGGATTAACTGAAGTACATCCATGCAATGAGATATTATTCGGTGATTAAAAGAAATGAGTTATCAAGCCACGAAGACATAAGTGAATCTTACACAGACACTTCCAAGTATTCAAGGCGTCTGAAAAGGCAACATATTGTATAATTCTAATTATATGACATTCCACAAAAGGCAACTATGGAAATGGTAATGATATCTGTGGTTGTCAAGGGTTCGAGGAAAAGAAGGGTTTAATGGGTAAAGCAGAGGCGAATTTTTTAAGGCAGGGAAGCTACTCTGTAGGAACCTATAACGGTGGAGACATGCCATCATACACTTGTCAGAACCCATAGAACCTTATAGCACAAAGAAAAAATCCATAGAACCTTATGGCACAAAGAATGCATGCAATGTATGCACATTTTTGAAAACTCATTAGGTAGAAGGATCCCAGGATGTAAAGCAGAACATGACAAAGCAATCCAACTGTGTTACAAATGTATGAAACAATTTCACTGAAGGCGGGGGCAAAGTGCTAAGAAATGAGTAGTCAGTACGAGTAAAGGCAGAAGGAAGAGAACACAAGCACTGGACTCCGTTTCTGCTCAACATGGCATCACCCCAGCACCTAGCAGGGCCCGACCTTTAAACGGCTCTTGACAGGGCTGCTACGTGAATTATCGAATGACAAGCGCGCGTGCCCCCGGCCTGCCCCCTTCACACTGGCCTCCCACATCAGGGCAGCCTCGGGGCGGCTCCCCTCCGCGCTCCAGCGTTTTGCTTAAAGCTGAGATAAAATGGCCTGGAGAAGCTCGTGGCCCCCCTGAGGTCTGTCCACGACCAAAGACCAAACAATTCCGGAGGCAGGAGGGGTCCCCCAAACCCACCCCGAGAGCGACCCTGGGAGCCGCCGCCAGAGGCCGGGTGAGATGTGGAACTGCCCCCCTCCCCAACCCCGCCGGCCTCCGCCCGCTCACCACGCGCTGGGCGCCGGCCGCCAGGACCCGGGCGGACGCGGACCTCGGGGCCAGTTTCAGGAGCCGGAAGGCCATGGCTACCCGGTCAGCTCAGGCTCAAGGACCCAAGGGGACGCGGCCGGCGCGCTGCCGTGACGTCACGGCCGGGGTGCCCGCGGCGCCTGTCGGGAACTTTCTAGCGGCGCGTGGGGGCGGTGCCGCGCCGAGGCCCTCGGGGGCTTCCGCGGAGATCGCCAGCGCGCTGCCGGGGTCTTGCGGGTTGGGCTGAGGGCTGAGAGGTGGGGGTTGGAGGTGAGGGTGGAGGCAGCAGGCTCGCTGCCCTGCCCCTGCCTAGGTTCTGAGTTGCTGCAGTGTCGGGAGAGCTGAGGCAGCCCCGGGCGTGGAGCGACCTCTGCGTCTCGTCCCAGGGTCCTGTGCTCCCCGAGTCCCAGAATCCCGCAGGCGCGGTGTGGACGTCAAAGCGATCTCCTGGAGAACGTTCCTAGCGCTCAGAACGTTCTAGCTGGGGAGGGAAAGGTGGAGAGCGGGGCGAGGAGCGGAGGGAGCGGGTGGAACCTCTGCCGCTGGGCGCCAGTCCGGGACAGGGATCTGGCAAGGACGGCCTGGGTCGCCTCTGGAGGTGAAGGCTAAGTGGTCTCATCCAGGAGACCTGCTGTGAACACATGGAATAGAGTAGAAAACAAACGGAAAAGCACACGCCCCAAGTCCGTTTCTTAAACCTGTGCTCCCGTCAGGACCTGGGTTCTGGGCTCCAGGTAGGAACCTTGCGTGTGAGGTTTCCTTCCAAGTACGCCTGCTGTTTGGAAGGGTTTTTATAATCTTTTGTGTTCCTCGGGCTTTTTGTTCTTAACCCCTTAAATATTCTTTAACTTTGTTTTCAACTTTTCAGAAATGATCATGCGATTGTAAAACAGTGGGAATGCGGCTGTGTAAACTAAGGCCGGTTCTATGGATGTTTCCGTAATTGAAGAATTGCTTTTTGTCAGAAATCCGGATTCCCCGTCCCCAACGCAGGAGGTTTTCAGATCCTGCAGGGACCCTGAAATCCATTTAACAAGCTTCCAACTAATTCTGATGCAAATAGTCCACATGAGAGAAATACTGTTCTAATACTACATTTTCCGTGAGCAGGGACCACGTCCACATCCTTCACTGTGTCCCCAGCCCCATGCAAAGCTCCTGACACACCACATATGCCACGAAGAAAGTTATATGAACACACATACAACTGGAGGGTGTAACCAGATAGCCCTGAATCCTCCAGCCCCACTGAGTCACAGCTTATAATATTCAAATAGAAGGACTCAGGGCCTCCCTCCACATCTCCCTATCTCTAGAAAGTCCAGCATCTTTTTCGGTGTTTCTGAGAATTCTAGGAAATGAATGGGAGATGGGGGGTAGCGTTTTCAGATTTTTCTCATCTCGGTCATTATCCGTCCTAGCCACATCTCGCCTCCGGTGGTCCAGTTGTCTTTCCCAGCTTTACCCCAGGTGAAGATACGCCTTTATCTTATTTTCTAAGGCAAGATTCTAGTGTTTCACCTTTTACTGATGGTGTAAGAAAACGAGAGAGATCACCATAGGAAACAATATAAAATTAAATAATTACCGGACATCACTGTCCTAAAGCTTCTTTTGAACATTTGGTATTATGTATTACCTACCATTATATTTTGGAAATTGGCTCCCCGTGTCAGGCACTTCTCCCACTGCCTTCTCCCTGGACATACTCATCGGGAGCTGGATTCCAGGGCCTCAGGAAAATCCATGGAGGCGGGGCTTCTGGTTGATGGTGCCTGGCTCACCTGGTGGTGGAGGGCTCCTCAATCCAGAGGAACAAGGAGCCCCGCTGGGCAGCAAATCCTACACCCAGCAAAACCATTCTTTGGTGGGTGGGGGGATGAGAGAAACGAAGGCATTCTCAGGTGATGAAAAATCTAAGAGACTTTGTTTCCAGTGAACTCTTCCCCCCTTTAAAGTTTGGCTAAAGGAAGCTTTCAAACAGAAAATAACACAAGAACGCTGGGGCCTTCGGAAGGAAGGAAGAACAACAGAAATAGGTAAAATAGAAAAATATAGTAAACGATCCCTCACTGAGTTTTTAAAATTATATTTGGTGGTTAAAACAAAAATCGTAACATCGTCGATGTAGTGCTTACTGCACATACAGGAAACAAGACCATCACTATATAAAAAATGGGGAGGGTGAAAGCACCTACGTGAAAGAATTCTGTGATACTCCCCTTGAAGCAGTAAAACATCCATGCAAATAGGTTGTGAGAAGTTACATCTGCATGCTGTGATACCTAGAGCAACCACTACAAAAACTATACCTAATGATGTTTCCCAAGGCATTATCAGTAAATCAAGATTGAATTCTAAAAAAAATGTACTGTATCCATTGAAAGATTAAAAAAAAAAAAAGGCAAAGGAGACAAGACAAAAAACAGCAGACATGAGCCCTAATCTGTTAATTATTTGTTAAGCTGAACAGTCCTGTACCCATTAAAGAAGCTGAATCTGTGATTTTAACACACAACCCACTTCCCACCCCCCGCCAGAGGAGATTCCGGGTTCCAGATAATCTCACTGGGGAATTTTAGCAAATGTTTAAATAACTTTATACAATCTTCTCCAGAAAACAGAAGAGGGAATGCTTTTCCACTTGTTTTATGATACCAAAACCATACAAAGACAGGATGAAAATAACTTCAAACCCCAATAGACTACTATCTCTCATGAACATAGACACAAAAATCGTTAACAAAATGTTAGCAAATTGAATCCAACACTATATGAAATGAATAATACACCACAACCCAAGGTGATTTATTCAAAAGATGCAAGGCTAATCTGGTATTTGAAAATCAACCAATGTAATACACCTTATCAGCAGGTGAAAGAAAAAATCTATGACCAGATTGCCTGATGCAGTTTTTTGCGTCACGACGAAACTAAATACTCATTTATGGTAAAAACAAAAACTGCTCTCAGCAAATAAAACTGCTCTCAGCAAATAAGGACAAAACTAAATACACATTTGTGGTAAAAACAAAAACTGCTCTCAGCAAACTGCTTCAACTTCATAAGCACATGCACGAAAACTCTGCATCATTGTACTTAATCATGAAAGACTGAGTCCTTGCCTTCTAAGTAGGAAACAAGGCAAGGATTTCTGCTCTGCCCATTCTTATTCAACAGAGCACTGGAAGTTCTGGTAATAGGCTATGCAATAAGGCAAAAAATAAAATTCATACAGATCAGAAAGGAAGAAATAAAACTCTATTTTTAGTTGACATGACTGTTCACATAGAAAACCCAAAGGAATCTACAAATAATTCCTAGAACTAATGAGTGAGCGCAGCAAGTTTGCAGGCCGAAACGTCAACATATGAAAATCAACTGCATCCTATATACTAACAACAAACAGATGGAAACTGAAATAAAAGATGGAATACCATTTACAGTTGCTTCAAAGAAAATATAATATTTAGGTCTAAATCCAGCAACACATACACAGAATCTGCATACTAAAAAATACAAAACACTGATTAAAACAATGAAGGAATTACTGGGTATATACCCAAAGGATTATAAATCATGCTGCTATAAAGATACATGCACACGTATGTTTATTGCGGCACTATTCACAATAGCAAAGACTTGGAATCAACCCAAATGTCCATCAGTGACAGACTGGATTAAGAAAATGTGGCACATATACACCATGGAATACTATGCAGCCATAAAAAAGGATGAGTTTGCATCCTTTGTAGGGACATGGATGCAGCTGGAAACCATCATTCTCTGCAAACTATCGCAAGAACAGAAAACCAAACACCGCATGTTCTCGCTCATAGGTGGGAACTGAACAATGAGATCACTTGGACTCGGGAAGGGGAACATCACACACCGGGGCCTATTATGGGGAAGGGGGAGGGGGGAGGGATTGCACTGGGAGTTATACCTGATGTAAATGACGAGTTGATGGGTGCTGATGAGTTGATGGGTGCAACACACCAACATGGCACAAGTATACATATGTAACAAACCTGCATGTTATGCACATTTACCCTAGAACTTAAAGTATAATAATAATAATTTTTAAAAAGTGGAAAAAAAAAAACAATGAAGAAGACCTCAGTAATTGGAGGGGCTTACTATGTTCATGGATTGAAAGACTCAACAGAGTCATGAAGTCAGTTCTTCCCAAATTGATTTTTAGGTTTAATGGAATTTCTAGCAAAATCTCAGCAAGGTTTTCTTGTAGACATAGACAGGCTTACTATAAAATTTGTATAAAAATGTAAAGGCCCTACAATAGTCACAAGAATTTTGAAACAGAGTAATAAAGTGGGAGGAGTCACTCTTCCAGTGTTAAGATTTACTACGTAATCATATCAATCAAGACTGTGTAGCGTGGACGGAGGGTGTGATATTGATAGATACAGAGATCAATTTAACAGAACAGAGGATCCAGAAATAAGCCAGCACAAATATTCTCAACTGACACAGTAGCGCACCACAAAACGACATTTGGTGAATGATGAACCGAACAGCATATAAGATGGTGGTCCCATAAGATTATGATACTACATTTTTACTTACCTTTTCTATATTTAGATACATAAATTGTGGCCAAGTGCAGTGGCTCATGTCTGCGGGACAGAGTTTCTCCCAGCATAATGTATTATGTATACATAATACATAATACAGTATGTGCATTATCCCAGTATATGTATTATCCAGTATAAATGTATTATGCTTTATGTACTATGCAGTATAAATGTATTGTGAATTATGAATATCGGACAGCAATGAGAATGCATGAATTATTGTTACATGCAAAAACATCAAGGATTCGCTCAGGCAGCACAGTGAATGAAAGAAGCTGAACATAACAGGGTGCATACTTTATGCATAAACCCCTCAAAAACACCAATGCTAGCATCTGGTTTTGGAAGTCAGGATAGTGCTTCTCGTGGGGGAGGGATAATGACTGGGAGAGGGTATGAAGGCAGCTTCTAGTTCTTGATCTGGGAGCTGGTTCCATGAGCATGGTCCTTTTGTGAAAACATGCAGACGAAGGCTTATTACTTATGCACAGTTCTGTAGGTTTGTTAAATTTCACTTAAAAATTAATTTAAAGAGCACAAAGTGCCGTATACAATGTTGTTTCATCACTACAGATTTTTACCCTAGGACATTTAGTTGTCTTAGTATGAAGTTTGACCCAAGCCCAAGGCCTTTTGCAATTCGTCCTTAAATTCCTTGTTCCTCAGGCAGTAGATCAACGGGTTAATTATTGGCGTGACGACAGTGTACACGGCAGAGATGAGCTTGTTGGAGCTCCGGGAATCAATGGCTTGGGGCCGGACATACGTGAAAATCATAGCCATGTAGAAGATGGTGACCACGGTGAGGTGAGAGGCGCAGGTGGAGAAGGCTTTCCAGCGGCTGGTGGCCGAGGGGATGCGCAGGACAGCCAGGGTGATGTGCCCATATGACAGCACGGTGGCCAGGAGCGGAAACACCAGGATGATGAAGGCCAGGATGAAATCCACCAGCTCTGCAGTGGAGAAGTCCGTGCAGGCCAGCTTGAGGATGGGGGAAATGTCACAAAAGAAGTGGTTCAAGGCGTTGGAGCCACAGAACGTGACGCTGGAGATAAAATAGACCTTGATTATGGAGATGGTGAAGCCGCTCACAAAGGAGAAGCCCACCAGCTGGAGGCACAGCCCCGGGGTCACAAGGACGTGGTAGCGCAGCGGGTGGCAGATGGCCACGTAGCGGTCGTAGGCCATGGAGGCCAGAAGCACACACTCGGTGCACACCAGGGAGCTGAAGAAGTAGAGCTGTGTCATGCACCCGACAAAAGAGATGCGTTTCCGCTGGAGGAGGAAGCCCTCCAGCATCTTGGGGGTGATGTCAGACACGTACCAGATCTCCAGGAAAGACATGGAGCTCACAAAGTAGTACATGGGCCTGTGGAGGGAGGCGCTGCTCCACACAGTCAGGATGATGGCCAGGTTCTCCACCAGGACAAAGAGGTAAGTGAGCAGGAAGAGGAGGAAGAGCAGGTACTGCAGCCCCGGGGCCGTGGGGAAGCCCACCAGGATGAAGGTGCTGACCTTGGTGACATTCTCCCCCCTCATGCCTCTGTGCTTGGGAGCCGTGGGCCTGCAAAACATCAAAGAGCGAGAGGAAAGGGCTGCAGGGCAGCTGGGGCGGACAGAGAGTGGAGCTGGACCTCAATGGGGAGTTTGGGTGCAAAGAGAGACCACACGGTTCCCCAGAGCACCAGTGGGGAACAAAAGCAGCTCCCCACCCCGATGCGTGTTAAGCGTTAACCTCCGATGATATAGATTCTAGGTCTCAGAGCCTCTAACACTGGGTCTGGAATACCCTCCTGAGCCTGCCACCACCAGTCTCCCTCATCCATCTCAAAACTGTGTCCTATTTTTCACCATCTGGACTTCTCCAAGGGACCTGATAACCATGAAGGGAGTCCACAGGGTGTCTGGTGTCCTCCAGGCGATGGGCCCAGACTGCCCCAGGCTTCTGGGTGTATTGTTTGAGTCTGATGTGTTCTTTCTAAATTGTTAGATATATGACCTGTCACCCGGTTTTAGGGTTGATTTTACAGGAGGAAGAGACACCAAAGCAGGGGTAAGGCCCAGGCCCAAGTTAGCCACAGACCCCAGACCCAGGCGCACCCACAGCGGCAGCCGGAGCCCCCCAGGCCAAGAGGGAAAGTGGCCACATCCTTATCCCCGTAGATCTGAGGGGAATATCAGCAAGGGAGAGATTGCAACGCAGTCCCAGAAGAGAGAAAACAGATGGCAGCAGAGAGGAGGAAGTCTAGAACATTCTCGAGGGGCCTGTCACTGAGGGAGGAGCTGTCCACCCACACCCGAGTGTGTATTTTAACATAAATCACAACTGTTAATCCTCACTACAGTCATGGAAAAACAAGACTTACATCTCTGTGTTGAGATGGAAAGTCTAAGACTCAAAAAGAAAGGTTCATGGACTTACCCAGGGTCGGGGCAGCACCAGGACGCAGACTGGAATCTTCTAACAGCAGGGCCACTGCCCTTTCAGTGCGGTTTCCACAACAGGAGCAGTGATCCCATGTGGATGTGGGCTAGCACATTTGAATTATAAAGATGTGTAGATTCAGTTGTTGGTTGCCCTGTGACACTAACAGGCGATGAAGACAAAAAGTCACGAAACAAATAGTATTATTCAGAAAAAAAGGCAGAGAAGACCCCTTCAGAAGGAAATACGGGGATATAGGGCATAGGTTGGTTTAAGGAACCTAAAGCCAATGTTTGAGTTAATAAGCAAAAGACTTGGAAGCAACCATATTTTTCATGAATAAGAGGTGGGCTAAATAAGTTTTGTCACATCCATATTATGAACACTACATGGTCATTGAAGAAGGGGCAGGTTTGTCTGTTGATATGGAACGGTTTCCAAGGTCTGTAGTTACAGTTTTAAATGTTCGAAACAGCACGGATCGTATGCCTCAGCTCATATAAGTAAAAGTATGTAAATACGGGACATGACCTGTGACGGTCACACAAGGCGGTGGGGACACTTACCGTCCCTGAGAGGGAGAGCAGGATACTGGAACACAGATGGCAGGGAAGTGTTTTCATGGCAACCCTTTTTCTGCCTTTCGAATTTTGTTTCATGTGAGTGTATTATTTATTCAAAATAGTGATCCATTACTTATTTTCAAATACTACATTCTCCTTTAAAAAGAAAAGGTTAGTTACACACTGGATTAGCAATTCACTAAGTCAACATTTTCCCAGACCATAGTTCCGAATCTATGCTGAAAAATACACATAGATTAAATGGCTGAATGAGCATAAAGTGTATTGTGCAGTATATCATGTGCCTTTAAAATGACAAAGGTTTCAATTATGATATTGCACAGAGTAATGAAAACAGAGGATGGGTCAGAAACTACAGAATAACATCAACAGCAATTTTCTTCCCCAAATAGTAGAGAAATTGAAATGCAGAAAAGAAAACTGAAAATAAAGATGGAATAGAAATATATTGATGGTATCTATTAGAGCATGAATAAGTCGGTAAAGTATTAAGAATATAAATAAGGAATATGAATTTAACAGATCTTTAAAGAAAACACATAGGAAATGTAGGGAGTTGTTAAAACGTCTGGTTCATGTTGGCATGCAGTAGTCATTCCATAAATGGTAGCAAGATTGTGCATAGAAGTTACATGAATGAAATCTAATAAAACAGCTTTCTTTTAAATATACCAATTAAACACAAAACGAACTTAAACCACAGTAGTGTGTGTCATAGAACTGCATGAAGTGGAGTCCCTGGCCCTTTGCTGACATCCTTTTTTGCACCTGGAATGCCCCCCAGCCCCGTCCCCGCTCTGACTGCTTCTGTTGTGGCCGTCCTCTGGGCTCCCATCACCCCACACCTACCCCCATCTCTGCCCTCTCTCTCCTGGTTGCACTTGCTATGTTCATGAGGGAGGAGGGATGTGGGTTGGGTACGACCGGGCTGTACGACTGATGGAAACTCTCTATTTGGAAGGTGCTTGTGAAGTGCCTCTTGCTGCCCACCCACTGGGCTGCATGCTTCGGAGGACAGGAGCTATGCCTCCCTCACCACGAACCAAGGCACCAAGAGCACTTCCCACCACGCAGTAGAAACTCCACAAGCTGTAGGGGAATGAATGTCGATGGGAAGGTTCAAGGAGTAACAAGGGTCTGCCCAAACTAACATGGTACAGCAAAAGCTGGCAGAGTGGGCGGTGGTGCGTGTTTATTTTCACCACCCCAACCACCTGCCCCCTCTTCTCTCTCCTCTTAGTCTTCAAATCCCAGATCCTTAAAGAAAAAGAGAAATTCCATATAAAATGTAAAACTAGAGGGCTATCCTCATGACACAAAAGCTAGTGAAGAAAGGCGGCTCAGAGCCAAGAGTCTTTGAGGATATCACCACCCTCCTGCCCATGGGAGGGAAGAAGGTGTCCAGAAAGCCTCATCAGGGTGCTCGGAGAGCTCTATGGCCCAGGGGACATGGATGGTGGGAGTCTGGATCTCACAGTTCTCTGGGTTGGCAGGGAGGAGGGCTGAGGGCTGGGTGTGAGTGGGGTGTATGGCTGATGGAAGCTGTATTTGGAAGTCCTTTTGTGGCTCCAAACCAGCAAAATTTAAGAAAGGTGGAGGCAACTGGCTGGGCAGCTTGGTGGCTGTAAACAGAGTAAGGATAGCAGCATTATCAGCAGGTACCAGGGAGATCATGGCTAGTTTTGGAACTTCAAGGAAAAAGAACCCTAAAGGCATCCAGCCAGAATAAAATATAGATAATTTTGTATATAAAATAGAACATCCGTTGAGTCAGCTTTAGTTTTCATCAAAAACTTAAGAGTCCAGAAAACAGCAGAGAAACCTCTAGAGAGGGCTGGAGGGTATGAAACTCGAATATTGTGTCTAAACCTGGAAGTATTCACGCCTGAGGGTAACAGAGAGGCAGCCTGCACAAGCACCTGATTTGAATGTAGGATTTTTAAACTCTTCCTCAATATGAAACTCAAAATGTCACAGGTATTAACATGAGACATAATAACAATCCTTGACCAAGACTTTCACAGCATAAAAACATGGGCAGTGAAGAGAACCACATTGAAACACAGCGTATACAATTCCAGCAAATGTCCAGATAGCTACAAAACAAAATGCGAAAGGTCTGTCCTTGTTTATTGAGATAATATATAATGAAAAATAGTAATTGGGAAAAAAAAAAAGAGAAACTGGGCTTAAATACAGTTAAAGCCAGTAACTATATTTAAACCAGTTTCTCTTCTTTTTCCAAGCAATTACTGATTATCTAATTGTTTTTCCATGAGGAAAAACTTGGGCGAGGATAAGATTGTAATAAGAAAGAAAGTGTGTTTTGCCTCATTTTCAGATGAGATAATCAAAAGGCTATGTTTTATTCCTGGAGTTTATTGTTAGAGTAATATGAGTCCTTAAAAATTTTAATAGTAAATCATGGCTTTTAAAAGGATATAGATCCTATAAATCTTGAAAGAACAAAAAATATAGAAATAAAGGAAATCATAAGAAAGCACCTAAAACTAACTACAACAATGACTGGAGTAAGAAAAAAATCAGTCGTGACAATAAATGTAAGTAGGATAAACTCACCTAGTAAAAGGAAAAAACGCCCAAGTCATAGAAAAAGAATCTATTTTATTAGGTTGGTGCAAACGTAGTTGTGGTAATATGCCAAGATACACAACAAAAAACTTCAACTCAGGTTGAAATGACAGCCATAGGTTCAGATGTATAATCAAACAAAAAGCAAGCATGATTGCAGAACTAACATTTCATCAAGTAAAATTTCAGACCCCAAATGGTCTGTTTTATTTATAAACCTTTTAGTGAATAATACATCCTCAACACAGAGTCAGCAAAAACCTGACTTTAGTATCAGAAGAAATAGACAGGGGCCGGGCGCAGTGGCTCACGCCTGTAATCCCAGCACTTTGGGAGGCCGAGGAGGGCAGATCACCTGAGGTCAGTAGTTCGAGACTAGCCTGGCCAACATGGTGAAATCCGTCTCTACTAAAGATACAAAACTTAGCCTGACGTCATGGTGGGCACCTGTAATTCCAGCTACTCCAAAGGCTGAGGTGTGAGAATCACTTGAACCCTGGAGACGGAGGTTGCAGTGGACGGAGGTTGCACCACTGCACTCAAGGCTGGGTGACAGAGCAAGACTCCATCTCAAAGAGACCAAAAAAAAAAGAAGAAGAAGAAGAAGAAGAAATAGACAGAAATAAAGTAGCAGCAGCAGACTCTAGTACATGCCTCTCACTACTTGACAGATCTCCAAGGTAAAAGCAAATTAGAATGCCAAGTATTAGAATTAGAATAATATAATTTTTGATATGTTGATTTGAGGGATAGTAAACTCATAACCCTGAGAAAACATACACCTTTGTTTAGAAAATGTGGAGAAATCATCTGTAATAGCATCAAAAAATGTTCAATCTCTCTCCAAAGCGGAATCACAGATAACACATTTTCCTAAAAACAATGGCATAAAAATCATTTTTCATGAATTAGAAAAAATAGTAGAATTGATCGATAGCAGCAAAAACTTGTTCTGAAGTAGGCTGAGTTGAGGACAGTAAAATGATGGAACTCGAGCTAGTTTAACGAGCAGGAGAATATGAGCATGCAGCCCAGTTTCAGAGACTATAAAAAGTTAAACTGCAGATGGAGGTGCACCAAACGACGGGAAGGGTTGGCGCTATTTACTAAGCACGTTATATGTGTGCTATTCAGTGGTCCTCTTACAGCTTCAGTTTACAGATGGCAAGAAAGACTGGGGGCTTAGAAGATTATTAAAAGCAATCATGTAAGAGTGAATGTTAAAGTCAAGAAAAAGGCCTATTTTTGAGAAAACGGAGTGAAGTGAAGACAGCTCAACAGAATCATGATGTTAAAATTGCTTCAAAGAAAACCGACAGGCCCAGATACTTGACCTGTGCCCAGCTTCTAGCTATGCCAGGAGTAGATATTTCCCACCTTAGGTAAACCCTTAGAGAGCATAGGAAAGTCTCCATTCCTTTTACAAAATAGCAAACTCCTGATACAAAAGGCTGAAGAAGATTGCAGGGAAGAAAAACTATGCATCAATGATTTTTTTTTTAACTATCGTTACAAAACTCAAATAAAATGTCAGCAATCAGGACCCAGCAGCACATTAAAAGAGCTCATGTCGCACTGGCATGATTATTTCAGCAGTGCAAAGAGACTTCAAGGTCAGCAAATCTGCTGAAAGGATCACATTTCAAGTCTAGCTGATGCTAAAAGGCTTTGATTAAAAACTCTCCCCAAGCTTTCATGCATTTGTCATCCCCAAAGAAGTGATTTTTCCTAATATGATAAATAATACTAGCCTCAAGCAACAGCCTGCAGCATCCCCACAGCTAAATACCAGGATCATTCCCGCTTCGCCAAGGTCAGATGAAGACAGTGCTCTTGGTTGTAACTACTGCTGTGTGACAATGTGCCACTGCACTGGCTACCACAGAACGGAATAGAGAAGTAGACAAAATTATCATTTGTGCCATTGTACTGGCACCACAGAACACAATAGAGAAGTAGACAAAATTATCATTATATCCAGATGACAGGATTTTTAACCCGAAAAATCTGCTGCACTATTAGAATTAAAGGATTTCAAAATGAATATTTAAAATGTAGTCTTCCCATATACCAACAATTACTAATTAGAATATTCTTAGGTTAAAAAATGTATATTGTAACGATGTCAACATCTCCAAATCAATTTTGAAATTTAATTCAATTCTATTTGAAATCTCACCAAATTTTATTTTTCTCGAAACAGGATGAAATAATTCTTGAAATCATCTGGAAACATAAACAGATGAGAACAGCTAAAATAATTCAGGAAGAAGAAAAGAGAAGCAGATTAATGAAGAGGAGTTTCTATTTTGGATAGAAAAACTACAATAAAAATAAAAATAATAATTTAATAAAATAAATATTAAAGATATTTATTGTATTACGAGCACCACCATAAGTCAATGGAACAGCATAAAGTGTAGAAAGCTCTAAGTCAGAGCTGAGGATTTCTGTGATACTGTTAGCAAGGAAAGCCTGGATTGTGTTATATGTGATGTCAAGATAGTTCATTAAACCCATGCTAAAAAACAACTGGGTCTGTACTTCATATGTTACATCAGAAAGTCCATTTCAGATGGACAGAGCCTGCCATGCCTGCAGGTTCCCCACCTCGCCTAAGCTGCTGTTCTGTGGATGCGACAGGGTAGAGCCCCAGCTGGAAGCCTGTGGGCCCGACACGCATAGCCTGCTCATTGATTTCCTTTCAGCACTGATTTTTAAAGAATAATCCAATTAAAGATTATTTGTGACTTTTTTTTTTTTTTTTTGAGACAGAGCCTCACTCTGTCCAGGCTGGAGTGCAGTGGTATGATCTCGGCTCACTGCAACCTCTGTCTGCCGGATTCAAGTGATTCTCCCGCCTCAGCCTCCCGAGTAGCTGGGATTAAAGGCGCCCAGCTGATTTTTGTATTTGTTTTAGTAGAGACGGGATTTCACCATGTTGGCCAGGCTGGTCTCGAACTCCTGACTTCAGGGGATCCGCCCACCTCGGCCTCCCAAAGTGCTGGGATTACAGGCATGAGCAACCGCTTCTTAAACAGGGAGACAGATTTTATGGTGAGCACGGCTAGAATTCCAGTGGCTTCTGAGCACCTCTCAAGCCCATTCCTCATATGCCTGTATATTGGGTGTATTGGGTATATTGGGATGTCATTTATCCTGCACGTTTCAGAGGACAATTCGCTAAAACTTTCACTTTGACCTTTGTTTTTGAAAATCAGAACATTTCACACAGAGGCACCAACATCTGGCTTCTTTTGAAGAGTTGGAAGATCTGAGGCAACACCGTTCACAGTCCTGCACTCACAGTGCACCCTGTGGACAGTGCAGGATGCACCCTGCTCCCAGCATGGCCCGTCTCTCTGGGAGCACCTGCCCCGTCTGCGCACTGGTTACCTGATTGCAGCTGCAGAGCAGGGCACGAGTCAGGCAATGATGTGTCTCTGCTCCTGCTCAGATACCTCTGGGTCCCCATGTCTCCTCTCTTCTTGGGATGCACGTTCCCACGAATGCCTCTGACGTGCCTGGCTTCCTGCCATACATAAAGACTCACTGGCAGTCATACTCCCTCCTCCCACTGCCATGCGGCTTCTGTCGCCGCGTACCTCAGGGACTGGCTGTCCCCAGATGCCAGCGATGTTTTGCTCATTTCTGGGCCCATATTTTGGCTCTTGTTCTGCTCCCTTTTCCTTCAGTGTCTGGTGCTGTGGCCCCAGCCTTCTGTCCCCACCGTCCATACTCAGAGCAATGTACCCACCCCTGTGGTTCCTGTGGTCACCTCCAGCTGATGACCCCCAGGCCGCCCCTGATCCCTCTGCAGAACCAACTCCTGTGTCCAGCCCCTGCCCCCGTGCTCTTCCTCTCAGGGAGTGGTGCGGCCGCCCACTCTGCCCGGATGCCCCACTGAGCTCCATCATCCTCCCCTCTCCTTCCTCCACACCTAAGCAGGCGCTGAGTCCTTCTCCCCCACATCTTAAATACCTCCAGAATCAGGTCTGCTGTCTCCACGCTCATGGGCTGCCGTCCACCCTGTCCTTGTTCAGTTCCGTCCCTCCCAGGCTGGATTATTGTCACCGCTCTCTCACCGGTCTTCCTCCAGTCTCTCCTGACTGTCTGATCCATCATCTGAGTGACAGGGAATGACACGTAGCCCTCTCTCCTGGCCACGCCCATCACATGTTCTTAGCATAAGCCCCTTGCTCCCGAGTCAGCCTCTCTACGGCCTCACTGCCTCTCTTGCTCCTGCCCCTCCTGGAACCCCTGGCTGCTGCAGGAGGCCCCTCTTCAGCGCCATGAGAGCACCGGGCTGATTCGGTCCCCACTGCTGCCCTGCCAGTTGCCCTTCAGGACTTGCCCCAGGCGTCGCTTCCTCCCGATAGGCTCACCTGAGCTCCCGATGCTACTGTTAGATGCTCCCAGACACAGGGAATTTCAGGGCCTCCAGGCTTCTGCTTTCAGAAGGGTTTCCCTGTGGAGGGGAAAAGTGCATTTGTGGAGAGAGAGGAAGATGAGGCGCTTAGTTTGGGGCATGCTGGGTTTGCAGCGCCCATGGAACGCCCTGTAGAGAGCTCCAGGAGTATCCCTGACATCCAGAACGCCCACCAGAGACTGAGGTCACATGTCAAGATCGGGGTGGGGGGAGGGGTGTTCTGTCCAAGGTATAGTAAGTGTCTAATATGTGCCAGTCATTGTTTCAGGCAATTGAGATAAATCAGGAGAAAAAAAACAGTCCCAAACTCTTGCCTGCATGAAATGTAAATTCTAGTGAAGCCAGGAAAGAAGTCAGAAAAATAAATAATACCCATGACATGTAAGGAAATTATTTAGTGTGAGAGGTGGTGAGCGGACGGGAAGAGGTCAGGGCGGGCATGACTGGGCAGCCGGGGGTGGGGGAACATGCCGGAAAAGAGGTGACACCAGCGCAGAGTCTTGAAGAAGATGTGAGTTAGCCTGTGGCTGTCTGTTGAACACACCTGGGGGAGAGAAGAGGAGGTGAAAAGGCTGCAGACCGGGGAGTGCAAGAAGGGGTTAGGGGACTGGGGCAAGGCTGACTGCAGCAGAGTGACAGGGAGTGGCATGAGACAGTGTCAACCAAGAGCGGGAGGAGCCCACTCAGAGCCTCCTGGCCATGGTAAGGACATTGGCTTTCACTCTGATGGCAGTGGCATGGCACCACCCACACTGTAAATGGCTGACTCTGACCACTGCATTGAGATCAGGCTGGAGGTGAGGAGGGGGAGCCCATGCAGAGACCCTGAGGTCATCAGGGCAAGAGGCTGCAGGAGCACAGGCCAGGGCAGGAGGCGTGGGAAAAGCAAACCTCTCTGGTGTGTGCTGAAGGCAGCCTCAACGAGGCTTCCCGGCTGGGTCCCTGAGAATCAAAGTGACACCAGCAAGTCAATCTGTGTTGACTGTGGGATGTGGATGAGATTGACCAAGGAAAGTGTGAAGATGAAGACGGCAAAGAATAAAGGTTGAGAAGCCTCCCCCTCTAGAAGCAGGAAGAGGAGGAGGAAGAGGAGCTGGTGAAGGTGGTGGAAGAGGTGGGGCAACACTCGCGGACGTGTGGCCCAAGCCAGGACACGGGGGCTCCTCCAAGAGGCAGGAGCTTGATTGGCAGGTAGGAGGCCACTGCTAACCGCAGAGGGAAAATGTATCAGGGAGGGTTTGGGAGCAGAAGCTCAATGTGAACGGGGCAGGCAGAATTGGAAAGGAAGTGGCACAGAGCTAGGAGGAACAGACGCCTCTCAGGATGAAGGAAAACAATGATACAATTTAGTGTACTTTCGCAATTTACCATTTCCCAAAACATTTCATCCTTTTACATCTGGTATCTTGAAGTGTAAGTAGGTATTTTACTTGAAAGCTTTTCTGAATCCAGTTCTGTGGAGTTAATATCACAATGGAAAGTATAAACACCCAACAAGAGTCCTCCAGAATGTTTTTGGGAAAGATCCGTCCCCAGGGACGATGCTTGGAGCGCATGCTTCTGAGCTGCAGTGGAGATGAGTGTGCTGGCTGGAGGGAATGGAGCAGCAAGGTCTAGGGGGTGGAGGGGCTTAGAAACCTATGTCTTCCTGCCCATCCCTTATCACGCCTGTCCCCAAAATCACCAACACGGTGAAGTCCAGCCCAGGCCCATTGTGAGAGGACGAGGGGAGCCCCCCAGCTGCTAGTTGGCGATGGAGTTTGGGGTGAGCCTGGGATTGGATACAGGTTTGAGTTTGGGGCCTCATGTGATGGTTCAGGGCCGTCCCTCCCTGTGGGAGTCAGGCAGGGGGACTGGTCAGGCCCGTGGCTGGATCAGGGTCAGGGAAACGGACACCTCCCTGGCACCTTGATCCACTTGGCTGGAGCAGCTTGTTTGTGGGAAGCGATGCCCAGGGATTTTTTGAGTCTGTTTGCCTTTCTCGCAGTCCTCAAACCTCGCAATTGCAAGGAAAACCTCCTTTCATTTTCAGCCTCATCAAAGATGGGATAAGAGGAAGTTCCAATGAGGGAGGCAGAAGAGGAGAGAGGAAGACAGAGAGGGAGCAGGAAGAGTAGAGAAGAGGAGGTGGAGCAGGTGAGAGGCGGTCCTGACCCCAAGTTCTGGTCCCTCCGTGTCCCAAGGGGAGGGCACAGGCACAGGTGGGTGTTCTGGCAGCAGCTCTAGCCCACCACCTCCCATGCCTGCCCCCCAGCACAGCCCTGGCTGCTCAGGACCTGCAGCCAGCAGGGAGCCAGTCACTGGCATGAGATCCAGTGAATCGGAAATTGCCTGCCAGCGTCCTTTCAGCAGCCTGCAGCAGGAGGGAGGGAGAGGCAGTGTGCAGTGGACAGACAGGACGGGCATGAGGGCAGAGCAGGTGCCACCCACATGCCACGCTTGGCACAGATGCAGGGTGAGCTGACCTGCAGCGGCTTCTCCCATCTTTCTACATTGGGGGTCAGACAGGCAAACCAGCGGGTGGGCACATGGGAATAGGAATCGTGCCTGTGCCCCCAGGTGAAGATTTCAGGCTGCAGAGGGAGAGGAAGCAGAGGTGGGAGGTGGGCCCCTGCGAGGGGGAGTCCCACATTGTGCAGTCACGTCCCAGCCAGTCGTGGGGCAGGATCCCAACCCCAACCACTGCCCTTTGCGGGACAAGATCCCAGGGCTGACCCGCAGACCAGTCACTTCGCTGGTAGAAGGAACCTACCCTGCAGAGCTGCGGGAGTCACGGTGGTTGTCCTCAGCCTGACGCAGCCTAGCGCTTCCCTCTGTCCTGCCCACTGGCACCTCTGACCCATCGGCCTCTGATGCAGCCCGGCCAGTCCTGAGAGCCAGTTGGTTTGTAGGTGACACCAGGGAAGAAGGGGCTGTATCTTCCTTCCCCGTCGTGCACAGATGTGGGGACCCCAGGGTCCAATTATCCTGCCATGGAGAAGTCACTGCCCCACACTGCCAATTAGCCTGGAATCTCATGTGTGGGGTGGTGCCTGGCTGAGGAGCAGCCCCAACCCTGAATGGAAGAAATTCACCCCATTTACTGCTGACCATCCCTGGTGCCCTGTCCAGACATTCAGGCTTCTTGACCACCCTTCCTGCCCTGTCCATTCAGAGTCCACCCATACAGCCCTGTCCCCATCACGACTTCTGCTACCCTCTCTCTTTGGGGTCGGAGAGGAGTGTGACTTTTGCTTGGGGACAGAGGCATTTTCTAGACTCAATGGCCATGGCCTGGTCCAGGGAACATGGACTGGCAGGGACCCTACTCTATTCCAGAATCCAGGAAGGTTGTCATTCTCAAGGGGACAGGGAAATTTGAGTTGCTGACATAAGATAAATAATTTATTTTCTCAAATAGACAACCAACATAGACACCATTGTATCAGTCTTAACCCAAACAGGCCTGCCTTACAAATATTTCCAAAAGATAGTTTTCTGGTGGCAGAAGAAATGGGAGCACCCAGAGGCCTGTCCCTGCCCAGGAAGTCTGGGAGCTACATTGTTTGGAGAGAAGTCCAACCCAAGAGAGCAGAATGCAGTGGGGAAGGGTTGGCATTCCTGTAAAGAAATACTCCAACTTGCCAAAGTCTTTCTGCCTCTCAGGAAGGCTAGTAGACAGAGGAAAGGAGGGCTCAATTAAGAAATAGAAGCTGGCCGGGCGCGGTGGCTCAAGCCTGTAATCCCAGCACTTTGGGAGGCCGAGACGGGCGGATCATGAGGTCAGGAGATTGAGACCACCCTGGCTAACACGATGAAACCCCGTCTCCACTAAAAAATACAAGAAAGTAGCCAGGCGAGGTGGCGGGCGCCTGTAGTTCCAGCTACTCGGGAGGCTGAGGCAGGAGAATGGCGTAAACCCAGGAGGCGGAGCTTGCAGTGAGCTGAGATCCAGCCACTGTGCTCCAACCTGGGCGACAGAGTGAGACTCCATCTCAAAAAAAAAAAGAAAGAATAAAAGAAATGGGCAGACGACTGGAACAGACGCTTCATCAAAGAGGATTTATAAGATGTGTATCACCATTAGCCACAAGGGAAATGCAAATCAAAGCCATCACAAGACACCACTGCATGCCCATTAGAGTGGCTGAAATAAAACACAGGGACAGCACTACGTCCCATCTGGGAGGCAGGGAAGCTGGGGCCTCGCATGCTGCTGGTGTGGATGCAGAATGTTACTGCTGCTCTGGAAAATAGTCTCACAGCTTCTCACGCAGTTACTGAGTTAAACGTATATTCACCCAAAAGCCTGCACACGAATGTTTATAGCAGCCCCATCCATCATCTCTCAAAGCTGGCAATGGCCCTGCTGCCCTGCGGCAGGTCAATGGATAAGCACACTGGAGTGCATCTGTATGCTGGGGTCCTGTTTGGCAATCAGAACAAATGAATATCGATCCACACGACATGGATGATTTCACATTTTCTATCTTTATTGTCCATTTGGGCACCTGCCTGTGTTTCTAGTGTGCATTCCCCTCATTGCTAATAACACTGGCACCTGGTCACATGCTGCTTGGCCAGTAGTTCCTTCCCTGATGTGCCTGCTCAAGCCTTTCACCTGTTCTAAGTTGGGTCTGTTATTGGGAAAAAAGGGCCTTGATCCGGACCCCAAGAAAGGATTCTTGGGTCTCACGCAGGAAGGAATCCAAGGCCAGTCACAGAGTGCAGTGAGAAGAGAGTTCATTGAAAGCTGCTCTGTTACAGAGCAGGGCATCCTCAGAAAGCAAGACAGGGGCTGGGCACGGTGGCTCACCCCCTGTAATCCCAACATTTTGGGAGGCAGAGGTGGGTGGATCACCTGAGGTCAGGAGTTCGAGAACAGCCTGACCAACATGGTGAAACCCCATCTCTACTAAAAATACAAAAATCAGTCGGGTGTGGTGGTGTGCACCTGTAGTGCCAGCTACTCAGGAAGCTGAGGCAGGAGAATTGCTTGAACCCGGGAGGTGGAGGTTGCAGTGAGCCAACATCACGGCACTACACTGCAGCCTGGTTGACAGAGCAAGACTTTGTCTCAAAAAAAAAAAAAAAAAAAGCAAGACGGGGAGCACCTCAGCTTTGTTTTAAAATTTTCTTATATGAGGGTCTTGTCTATGCAATGACTAAGATAAGCTGTGTCTGTGTGTGGGTGAGCTGACAGCATGACAAAATGCATTATTCTATTGATTTAAAGAAAACTGTCCTTGGCATTTTCATGTGTGAGTCCATCAAAGCGTAGCTAGAATTATCTAGAAAGCCTATATTGATATGGGCTTTGGCACATCTGGACTTTCTGTTGTTGGAGGAGTGTGTTTTTGCAGGCGGTACCAAGCTGCCTCCTTAGCTGTGAACATCTTAGGGCCATGGGTCGTGACTGGCAAGGAGTGTTCCTTGCTAGTTTTAAGATGGAGAAGATTTTAAAATGATGTCACTCTGGCTCTCCTAGGCTCTTGCTTGAGGAAATGTAACTCCATGGAGCAAACTGGTGTAGCATCTTCTGTTCCAATCCTTTCATCGTATTTTGAGCATTCGCATTTACCACTGAGTATGCAATGCCCAGTCCAGAGCAAGTGTCTCTTCCTGCATGACCAATTTAATGTATAATGTCCTGAAGTGACCTGTAGTGCTGTAACAGTCTACTGCTTGGCTATGTGTGGGGTCTTCCCCTGCCCACCCAGGGAGTCTGCTTCACACCGTCTGCACTCTCCGTCCCTCTTATTTGAAGACAGGACAGTTGTTGCTGGAATCTTGTGCCTCAGAGGGTGCAGGGGGCACATATCCAGGTGCACTCCCTCCTTGCACAGCTCCAGCCCCCACGTCCACTCATTCCATGGGCCCTGGTGGCCACCTCAAGTGAGTGCACCAGGTTTTCCATTTGCTGATTCCAATCACGTTCTGATCCTGGAAGGGGGTTCTTCTGACAGACATTGATATGTCCTTCAATTCACCCCTTGAAATTCCCATTTTTAAAGAATTATCCAATTCTTTAATAGTGCAGTTTCCATGACCCACCTGCCTGCCCACATATCCAGGTCATTGGCCACCACTCATGAGTCAGTAAACACCCAAACACAAGGGCTCTTATTGTTGTTCAATTCTTCCAGTACCACAAGGAAAACAGCGTGCACTTCCACCCACTGAGCTGGTTTATTCTTAACTTCTTCAAGCAGTTTTTCCATCAGTTGGTCATAGGGTGGCAGCCTTCCAAACAGGATGCTGCCCATCCTCCGGGGAACCACTGTCCCTACACCAAGCAGCTTATCCTTGGCCAATCCAGAGCTGCTCCTAGAGCACCTCCCATGTGGCAGTGGGATCTAGCAGTCCCTCAGGTGGTCCTAAAGTCAGCCACGGAGGAAGAGGCTGCTGTTTTGTGAATACAACGAGTACATTCCAGGCATTCCCTTGTAGCATGCTCTTGTGTAAACCATTTCCATTTTATTCTGGAGCTCTTCTGGGAGTTGCTCTTCTGATGAGAGTGTCTCTCTGACATCAGCCAAGACATTACGGGCATTTCAGGTTTCAAGATTGTTTCCTGTCAATCAATCACAGAGGCAGTGTCAATGAATGCCCAATAGCAAACTAGTTACTATCTCTCAAATGGTCTATGTCTATGGTGCATCTGGAAATATTCTGGTTCGAAATCCCTGTGTTTGCCACTGGGTGGCTCTCCTAGGCTTTAGCTATAAGCTCCTGCCTGCATGCAGTGTGAGTGGCAGAAAATTCCGGAATTATGTCTAGTGTGTCTCATTAGGGCTCAAGAACATTGATAGAGCTACTGCTTTTTGTTCAGGTCCCTGTTCAAATGTGGCCTCCTCCAGGCAGTCTCATGAATTGGAGCTACCAATATTCTCAGCTGCGGAATATGCATCCTTGAAAATCCAAATGCCCCAATCATGCACTGTGTTTCTTCCTTAGTTCCAGGGATAGGCAATGACAGCAATTAATTTTTAGCCACCTGTGGAGTGTCAAGGGTGGTTTCTGCCCATGTTATTCCTAAGAATTTCACCCTTTGGACAGGCCCTTCTATTGTTGCTGGATTTATCAACCAGCCTCTGTTAGTCATGTGTATCAGCATCCTCTTTAGGTCAGTTCTAGCTTGCTTTTCAGTTTCTGATATTCTTGCGATATCAATTTTTTATGTTTTATTACACTCAAGACCTGCATCAATTTGAAATCTCTTCTAACTAAATTATAACAGTAAGCTGGTAAATTCAAACAACCCTGCAGCAGTACAATAAATGTAAATTGAGATCCTTTCTACATGAAAGATCAAGTAGTTGGCTCTTTTCTGAGATTGAGATTGAGAAAAAAGCACCTCCAAGACCAGTCACTGAGCACAATCTCCTTTTGCTTGCTGTATTTTTTTTGCATTATTGGGACCATATTAAGAACTGATGAAGCTATTGGCTTCACCGCTTTATTTAAGGGTTGATTATCTACTGATAGTGTCCATGATCCATCTACCTTTTCACAGGCCCCACAAAGCTATAGAATGAACAATCTGCTTATAACCATTCCAGCTTCTGTTGTCAATTAAAATGTTAATCTCTTTTAGTCTGCCAGGTGTTCTATATTGTTTCAAATTAATAACCTCTATGAGTTCGGTCAATTCTATGGAGTCTCATTTAGTACGTCCAATTTACTCAATCTAACTGTAGCTCCCCTTTGGACTTTACCAACAGGTTTGAAGCCACAGTGCATTGGACTGCTGTGCCAAGGGGTCCCAGAAAAATTAGTCTCACCTTTCAGCCATTTTACCCACACATGTACATATGACTTTGGGTCTCCAACCAGTTGTTGAACCAGAAGACCCTACTGATTTGTCAGTTCTCAGACTGAGTACTGCAAAGTATTGATAAGCAAAACACCAAAAACTAAAACAAATTGTCGAAAGAAAATGACAAAGGCCGGCCGGGCACGGTGGCTCAAGCCTGTAATCCCAGCACTTTGGGAGGCCGAGACGGGCGGATCACGAGGTCAGGAGATGGAGACCATCCTGGCTAACACGGTGAAACCCCGTCTCTACTAAAAATACAAAAACTAGCCGGGCGAGGTGGCGGGCGCCTGTAGTCCCAGCTACTCCGGAGGCTGAGGCAGGAGAATGGCGTAAACCCGGGAGGTGGAGCTTGCAGTGAGCTGAGATCTGGCCACTGCACTCCAGCCTGGGCGACAGAGCGAGACTCTGCCTCTATACCATGTTCATGGATTAAAAATTTCAATATTGTTAAGATATTAATTCTTCCCAAATGGTCCATAGATTAATGCACTCCCAATAAAAATACTAGCAGGCTTTACAAATTGAAAATCTGACTCTAAATTTGTATAGAAAGGAAAGGACTTTGAAGAGTTCAAACCATTTTGAAAAAAAAAAAGAAAAGAAAAACAACATTGGAGGATATCTACTGCCTGATTTAAACACCTAGTATAAAGTTACAGTAATTAAGTCAGTGTGAGATTGGCATGATGACAGATATGTAGTCCAGTGGTATAGAATATACTGTGATTCAGAAATTGACCACATATAAATGGTAAATTGATTTTTGGTAAAAGTACTAAGGTAGTTTGATGGGGAAAGATAGCCTCTTCAACAAATTGTCTTGAAACAATGGATATAAGAATAAATTAACCTGAATGTTTTTGTGTGTGGGGTGTGTGTGTGTGTGTGGTAGGAGAATGTATAATATTTGACCAAGTATCAAATTGCTGTAGATTTTTCTTATTGGAATGTTCCTTTTGATACAACCTTATGAGCTATAGTGTATTAAAATACTCCATTTTAAGTGTAAAGTTTTATGAATTTTGTCAAATGTATACAATTGTGTAATACTAACACAATCAAGATAGAACATTCAGTCATCCCAAACAAGTACATTTATGTCTATTTGCAGCAAATGATCTCTGCCTACCGTCTCAAGGAACTATTGATCTGCTTTTGGTCACTATAGATTATGTTTGCCTTTTCTAGAACTATGTGTAAGTGGAATCATACAGTATGGCTTCATTTGCTCAACATGTTTCTGAGGTTCATCCATATTGTTGGGTGGATAATCTGTTCCTTTTTTATTGTTGAATAGTATCCCCAGCATATGAATATACCACACACTTTAATTTCCCTACCTGTTGATTGGTATTTGAGTTGTTTCTATATTTTGGCTATTATGAATAAAGCTGTTATGAATATTTGTGTACATATCTGTGTGTACAGAGATTTATTTCTGTTGGATAAATAAGGCATGCAATTTCTGGATTATGTAGAAATTGTATTTTGAGCTATATAAGAAACTTACAAACAAATTTTCATGGGCTGTACCATTTTACATTCTCAACAATATATAAGAGTTTTAGTTGCTCTGCATCCTAATCTAGATTTAGTAATGCCATTCTTTAGCTTTTCAAGTGAATGTGCCAGGTCTTTTATTGTGATTTTAATTTCCTTTTCTCTACTAACAATGTTGAGCGTGTTTTCATGGGTTTATTGGCCATCCATATATGTCAGGAATTGTGAAGAATTTGAAATTTTACCTAATTATGAGCTACCAATTAAGTCTGCCACACTTTCATGGATGCTGACAGAAGGTAGAGACAACAGAGTTTACTACTCATGACATGGGAGAAAGTATAAACTTCATGCTTGCATCACTTCCCCTTGCCTATTCCCAGGTGCCACAAGGATAATGTTAAGTGGTTCAAGTGGATACTGCATCAGGTGAGTTTCCATCACTGCCAAGAAATTCTGAGCTCATAAAGGGCTGTAAGACAACCTGCCTAGGTTGCACAACATACAAACCCACCTCTATCATTGTAACATTTATCTTGATTTCCTGAATGGCTTCTCGCTTTAAGGTAGAATCATCTGATATTGGTATACCTGTCCAAGATTTCTTTTGGTTAACTTTATGACATAGATTTTCCCCTTACTTCTGCTTCCATCTTTTCTGTGTCCTTATATTTAAGGTGTGTCTTAGCCAACCTGATAATTTCAGTCTTTTAAACAGAATATTTAAATAATTTAATGTAAATGCTGACATAATTTTCTTGGCATCTTTTGCCTATTTTTAAAAAATTGGCCTCTCTTTTATACCATTTTTACTTTTATCTACTTTCAATTGAATTAACTTTTTTGTATTTCAATTTTTCCTTTATTAAATTTTTATATATTCTTTATTATTTTCTGGCTATCCTACAAAAACATGCATTATTCTCTTATTACAATCTATTAAGAATGATTACATTTATAACCACTAAGATAATGTTAGATCTTTTAAAATAGTTAAATTTCATTTCATCTTTCTCAACTTTTGCAAAATTCTACATAAATCTTAAAGCATGTATCCTTACTCTTATTGTTCAAACAGCTGATAATTGTTTACCTACTTATTAATACTTTAATTACTCTTTATTAATCTTTATATTTTGATGGTTCCATCTGGGATCACTAGGGGGAATTCCCATTTAGATAATATAAACATTATACATTTCTCTTTTTAGGATTTCTTTAATTTCTCTTACCAAAGTTTTGCATTCTTAGTGTAGGCATCTTCCATACCTTTTAAAATTTTTATTTTTCCTATTTGTTTGTTGCTAATAGACAGAAAAAAGAGTTCATTTTTGTATAATCATGTCCTGTGGCCTTACCAAATTTACTTACTAGATTTAATAGTTGAATTATAGATTCTTGAGTATTTTATATGTAGAAAATTGTGTTATTTGTGAATAAACAACATATAATTCTTTTTTTTGGTCCAATCTCTATGTGGTTTTTTCCCCTTGCCTTCTGCATTTGCTGAAACCTTCAGCACAATGTTAACTACAAGTAGTAAAAGCAGATATCTTTGCCTTATTGCTGATCTTAAGGTAAAAACATTCAGTTTTTCAACATCATGCATGATGTCAGCTTTAAGTTTTTGCCAATGCTCTTTTTCAGGCTTGAGACAGTTTTATTCCATTTTTCTGTTCCTATTTTCTGAAATATTTACTTCGAACGTGTGTTGAATTTTTGCCAAAGGTCTTTTTTCTTCTGAATTTATTGAGATGATCATATGGTGTTTCTCTTTTATTCTGTTGACACGGTAAGTTATGGGCATTCGAATGGTGAATTCATGGAGAAACCCCACTTGGTCATGATGAGATGCCCTGTTTTGGATTGCTGGATTTGTTTGCTAATATTTTTAGAGACTCTTGTGTCTATGCCTATGTTAATGAAGGCTTGGTCTGAAGTTTTCTTCTCTTGTAGCGTCTTCTTTATGTTTCGATAGCAGGGTTTTACTAGCTTCAACCACGAGTTGGAAAACAGCACCTCGTTTATTTTCTGAAACAGTTTCTGAAAGATTCGTTTTCTCATTAATTTTTTTGTTAACGATTTCAGTGAAACCACATGGTCCTGGCATTTTCTTGGTAAGAAGGTTTTGTTTACAAATTCCATTTATTTAATAGATGCATAGCTTTTTCAGGTTTTCTATTGTGCTTGTTTCAGTTTTAATTACGTAAATTTTAAAAATATTTGCACTTTTCACTGAAGTTTTTGAATTTCGGTTGGGCCTGGTGGCATGTGCCTGTAGTCCCAGCTACTCAGGAGGCTGAGGCAGGAGGATTGCTTGAGCCCAGGAGTTCAAAGTGGCAGTAAGTAATGATTATGCCACTGCAGCCTAGGTGATGGAGACACTGGCTCTATTTTAAAAATAATAAGTTGTTGAATTTATTGGCATACTATTATTACAATTCCAGTCATCTTCAATATTGGTTGTCCTTGACACAGACAAAAAAAGGCCATTTTAATTTTTTTCACTTTTTATAACTGCCTAAATCAAAGAAACTCATTAATGATTTTTGCAACATCTAGAAATCCTGCTGCAAATAAAAGGAATGTGATTGTCAGTTATGAGCTCAGAAACTAGAAAGTAAACATTACATCAGAAAGGCAAATCATAGTATGAGGTCTTCAGCTCTAATTGAAGGACTACTAACTACTTGGAAAAGAGTCACTCTGAGGTGGAGAGAAATATTTGCTGTCTTGGGGAAGAGTCGCTGATGAGAAAAATATCATATATTCTACCTTGGAAAGGAAGGGATTCCAACTGCAACTAAGCCATTGAAGAATAGGAATTTGCTGGAAGGTTTCTGGAAGGGCAGGCAGAGCAGGTGATCAGCTGGTCTCAAGGGTACCCGGGTACAAGGCTCAAGGGATGTTCGAATTTCATACAGTCTGTTAATCAGTTGGCCTTTTTTGCCCCAGATGGTCTTTCTCTATACAGCAAAAAAGTTGCCAACAGTTTCCATGCTCCGTTTATCCTGCTTCACCTCCTCAGGGGGTTGTGGGTTGCTTGTCTGGTTATCAGCTTCAAAAAATCTCAAGGAAGTCCTCTAGTCCCACTTGCTGTTAGGTACCTTCTTCCGGCAAAACACAAGTGACAAAGATTCCAAACGTGTCAGAAGATGGCAGCATCCATTCAAACCACACAGTGCTGCGGGAAGGCATTTTTCAGAAAGGTAAGGCATTCCATGCTGGCAAAATTATGGATAAGCACCACAAAATGTCTGAGGTGATTTGCTTTCCACTAACTTTCCTTTCTGCTACCTTTCTGAAATAACCTTTTGCTAAATTTAAATGTTCCTTGGATCTCTGTGAGGTTCCTGCTCTCAGAAAAAGAGAGAATTCTATTGGAACAGCTTTCCTTCTAAGCAATGCAATACCAATATTAACCATAAGGATTACTTTAGTTTGTTTATTTAGTCTTTGAGTTTTAGAGCTAATTATAGGATGAAAATTATTTTGACTGGTCAACCTGTCAACAGTCAAGCATCTTTGGAAAATTCTTCTGCTTTGCTTGGCCTACATCCCCCATTCTTCCTGGGAAAGGGAAAACGCTAATTTAACACTCTTCAGCCTTTGCAATGGATATTTGAGGAGAAAGATGCTTATTCCTATTAGAGGTCAGGAAACCACTAAGGAAATGAGACAGGCCTCTCTGAATTCAGCACAGAGAAGTTTAGTCAACAGCACTCAACGTCATTGTTTCAAAACAATTTGCTTCTTTAAAGCAAAGGTACATATTTTAAAATTATAAAATGCTTTTTAAAAATAAAGTTAACTCTTTTGTTTAAAGTATTTACTCAATTTACACTTAATATGATAAATGACATATTTTAAGTTTCCCATTTTAATGTCTATTTCCTTTGTTCATTGTTTCTTTGTTTCTCTTTTACTCTCCTCTTTTGGACAAATTATGCACTTTAAAAATTTTCTGCTTTATATTCCATATTGATATTTTAGCTACATTTATTTTGTTAGTGTGGTAGACAGAATAATAATCCCGTAATGATGTCCACATTTTAATCTGCTAAAGTTACCCTACATGGCAAAAAGACTTTGCAGATGTGATTAAGACAAGGATCCTTAGATAGGAAAATCACCCTGGATTATCTTGGTGGGTTCAATGTGATCACGGGACCCTTAAAATATGGAAGGGGGAGGCAAGAATCACAGAAGGAGATGTAATGGTGGAAACCCAAGCCAGTGTGATGCAGCCAAGAGCCAAGGTATGTGGGCAGCCACTTGATGCAGGAAAACTCCGACTCTTCTGAACTGACTCCAGAAGAAATACAGCTCTTTTCACACCTTGATTTTAGCTCCATAAGACCGGTTTTAGACTTTATGACCTCTGGAATTGTAAGATAATAGAGTTTGTTACAGCAGAAATAGGAAGTTAATACAGTTAGTTTCAGGGGTTATTCCAGAAGTTGAAATATGCACCTTTACCATATTACAGTCGATCTTCAATTAATATTATGCTATAAGATGAACTATATGGAAATGTTACATTTGTATAATTTCATTTACTCCCCTCCTGAACTTTTTCCATTTTTGTCTTATGCTTTCTAAAAAAATTCTTTTATCTTTGCTTGTATGTTCACTCTTACCCTTCCAAGTCTCTCTTTATTCCTTCTTTGAAGATTCAGGGCTCCAATTAATATCATTTTCTTTATGCTGGGAGATCTTCCTCTAGAATTTCTCTTAGTGCAGGTCTGAAGGTTCCAAATGATCTCAGCTTCTCTGTGCCTAATAATGTCTTCATTTAGCATTCATTTTCAAGAACATTTTTGCTGGGCATAGAATTCTGTGTTGACAGTGTTTTCCTTTCAATACCTTAAAAATGTTATTCCATTGTTTTCTAACCTCCATTGTGTACAAGGAAAAGTCAGATGCCATTTTTCATGTTATTCCAATGTTAGATTAGGTTATTCCAGTGTTATATAATTTTTCTTTCAGCAGTTTGAATATGTTATTCCACTACCTTCTGGCTTCATCATTTCTGATGATGTTAGGCATTAATCTGATTGAGTATTAGATATATGAGGAGTCATTTTTTGTCTTGCTGCTTTCTCTTATTTTTGAAAGTTTGACTATGATATGTTTAGGAGTGGATCCCTTTGGATTTATTGTAATTGAAATTCATTAAGCTTCTTCTATTTATAATGTTTTTCATCAAGTTTGGGATGTTTTCCACCATTATTTCTTCAAATCTTTTTCATGCTTAATTTGCTCCTCTCCTTCTGGGTCTCCTAGTATGCATGGGTTGGGACACTTGATGGTGTCCCATAAGTCTCTGAAGCTCTGATTATTTTGAATCATTCTCTAGTCTTTCTGTTTCTTAGTCTGAATAATCTCTGTTGGCCTATCTTCAAGTCTGCTGATTCTTTTTTCTATAGTTGAGCACCTCTAGTAAATTATTTTATTTCAGTTATTGTACTTTTTGTCCCCAAAATTTCTATTTGTGAATGTACATATACATATATATCTTTATATATAATGTGTATTATATATAATAATATGATGTGTAATTTCTATCTCTGTATTGATATTTTCTATTTGATAAGACATCATTGTACATACTTTCCTTTAATTCTTTAAACATGATTTTCCTCAGTTCTTTGAACATGTTTGCAGTGGCTGATTTCATGCATTTGTCTAGTAAGTTTTAGACAAACCACCATCTAGGTCCCATTAAGAACAGTTTTAACTGACTGCTGTATTTTTCTGTGTGAGACATACTATCCTGTTTCTTTGTGTCTCATCATTTTTCATTGATACATTGACATTTTAGATAATATAATGTGACAACGCTGGAATAAGCCCACCCTTGGTTTGTTGTAGGTGGTTTTGTTGCTGTTTGTTTGTTTGATGACCTTCCTCAAGTTACTCTTAGAGTCTGTTTTCTCTACAGTTTATGGCCACTGAAACCTCTGGATATTTTTTGAATTCTGGTTTTCATTTTTAAGCTTGGCTTTCTAAGAGTCACCCTTGACTCACCTTGACTTATTTGTCAGTCAACGTTCATTTAGATTTTCTTAAATGCCATCAGCCACCCTTTCCTAAGGATATCTGTGTGTGTTTGGGGTCACTCCTTCAAATCCGTCTTAACCTTTACTTTCTGCTTGTACAGGACCTCAAGGTCAGTCAGAGGTGACTGACGGGGCTGCTCTAGTCTTTCCTGGGCAGGTATGCAGACATATGCTTGTATGCAGACTTAGAGATCCTCAGGAATATATAGGAGCTTTTCAAAGTCTCTGGATATCTTACACCCCATATCTTTCCTTTAATTTTTTTGCCCTAGAAATAATGATATTGCAGCATTAGGCAATTGCAAAGGTAAACAATTGCTACTGACTCATCAACAATGCCCTGTGGGTACAGCTTAGCTCTCTGGGTCAGATCCAACAGCCATGACATAAATATGGATTTCTCAGGGAACGGTAGGTCACAGTGGCAATGCTCTAGGGTTGAGGCTTCTTGAGAAGTTTCAAAACCAACCTTCTCCTTTTGATGGCTGTAAGGCTGCTGGTTTTCAAGGCTACCATATCATGGTGGTAGGAAAGATGAGATGAGAGATATCAAGTTAAAACGCCATAGCCTTTGCTATGCTAACCAAGTTTCAGTCATTTTTTTCTTTAGTAAACACTTTTCAGAGTGTCATAAACTTTGGCTAATTTCTGGAATTTTGAAAAAGCTGACTTTGATAATTTTGCCAGTATTCTGGTTACTTTAATGGAGGTGTGTTTTTTTTTTTTTTTTTTTTTTTTGGAGACAGAGTCTGTCTCTGTCCCCCAGGCTGGAGTACAATCTTGGCTCACTGAAACCTCTACCTCCTGGATTCAAGCAATTCTCCTGCCTCAGCCTCCCAAGTAGCTGGAATTACAGGCATTTGTCACCTTGCCCAGCTAATTTTTTGTATATTTTGTAGAGATGGGGGTTTCACCACATTGGCCAGGCCAGGCTCCTGACCTCAAGTGATCTGCCCGCCTCGGCCTCCCGAAGTGCTGGGATTACAGGCATAAGCCACTGCACCTGGCCTGGAGGGTCAGGTTTACAGAAACCCTCACGCCACCATTTTGGAAGTTCTGCCTCTGAATTCACTATTCACTGTTGTGTTTCTTGAACATTTATTTTCCTTAAATTGATGTTTTATCCCAAGTCAAGCTTCATTTGGTCAAATTTCTAGTAATTAAAAAAAATGGATTTATGAGAGGTAAACTTTCCAACAGCTTCTGTATTCCAAGATAAACACTGAATATGAATTAAAACTTCAAAAAAAGGATTATCAGTGGCCAAGAAATGCAAGAAAATATGATTGACATCACTCAAAATTAAGTGAATATGGTTTGACAAATAACACTGAAGTATCATTTTTTCTTCGGGCCTGTCAGAGTAGCTGAAATTCAAAAATTAAATGTAATCATCACAGGTTGTGGGGAAATAGGCCAACTCAGCACTTTGAAGTGTTAATTAGCATTTCATGTTTGGAGGATAATTTATCAGTCCATGAAAAAGGAACCTATCTTCTGACACTTGTCATCTATTATTATGAATCTCACCTCCAAAAATCATTGTTCTGGTGCAGACAGAGTTTTGTTGCAGTCCCTTAGGAAACAATGGAAATATAAGAAACAAATTATAAGTATATAAGAAACAACTTATAGATCTTTCAAAGAGGCCGGGCGCGGAGGCTCACGCCTGGAATCCCAGCACTTTGGGAGGCTGAGGCAGGCAGATCTCCTGAGGTCAGGAGTTCGAGACCAGCGTGGCCAATATGGTGAAACCCCGTCTCTACTAAAAATACAAAAATTAGCCAGGCATAGGGATGTGCACCTGTAATCCCAGCTACTCGGGAGGCTGATGCAGGAGAATCACTTGAACCCGGGAGGCAAAGGTTGCAATGAACCAAGATCAGGCCACTGCACTCCAGCCTGGGTGACAGAGTGAGACCCTGCCAAAAAAAAAAAAAAAAAATCTTTCAATAGGACATTGGTTAAATAAAGCATATAAACTATAGTCCACCCATACAGAGAAAAACTGTGAATCTATCAGAAGAAGAGTGGGAGAGAATAACAGACAGACACAGAGATAGGCACCCAGAAATATAAAATCTGGAAGAATATGCAACAAAGCATTTAGAACAGATAAGTAAAATTGGAAAATGGGTTTGGGTATTTATGGGGAATTGTCATAATAGCTATAGCTTTCTGTGTAGTTCTGTATATTTTTTAAAATAATAAGTTTATTGATTCAGCTTATTTCTTGGGAACACAGTCATGTGGAAAGAAGTCTATAAATATATAAGAATAAGAAATGAGACACTGAAGCCCCCTCTTACTTTCCAATCTACTTTGTCCTTCCCCCATTACACTTATCAGAGGTAAGTGATGTAAATAGACTTACATCACCCAGTTCTTTCCCTCTGCATTTATATACATTGATTTTCACATGGGTATGTATTGAATGTTTCTAACATGAATGAAGTTATCCTACATATGTTAAAACTTGCGTTATTGTTTTCACTTTTCTTTTCTTTTGTTTTGTTTTCTTTTGAGTTAGGGTCTCACTCTGTTGTCCAGGCCAAAGTGCAGTGGCATGATCACAGTTCACTGCAGCCTCAGCCTCCTGGGCTCAAGCGATCCTCCCACCTCAATCTCCCAAGTAGCTGGGACGACAGGTGTGCACCACCATGCCCAGCTAATTTTTGTATTTTTTGTAGAGGTGGGGTTTTGCCATGTTGCCCAGGCTGGTCTCGAACTCCTAAGCTCAAGCAATCCGCCCACCTCGGCCTCCCAAAGTGCTGAGATTACAGGCAGGAGCTAATGTGCTGGGCTTTGTTTTCACTTTTAAATGTCTTAATGATGCAGGTTAAGACTGGAAATAAGTTAGATATTGTAAGCGAAAGAAAAATAATTTTTTAAGAATTTCAGGTTTTTGGCTTGAGTGATGAATGGAAGATCCAGAAATGAAATAAGAGATTGGGAAGAAAAGATTAATAGCGGATTTTTTGGATAGGTCCATTTTGAAAGATCTCTGAGATAGCCAAGTGAAGATGACATTCTTATCAAAAACCAGGTGCCAGCGATCCTTTTAATGTTTGACAAACTTATGAACAAAACGTAACTATTTCGGGTTTTATTTTCCCCAATCATTGGAATTTAACGTCTCTTCATTGAGGTTAAGCATATTTAACCTCATAGTTTGTTCCCGGATAACTGACGTTTATCATTGAGATTTACAATCTTTTCATGTTGATCATTCATTTATATTTTCTCTCCTGTATTTGTGCGTTTCTAACCTTTGTCCATTTCCAGTTAGTTTAGTTTTGCTTTTGGTTTTGTTTTGAGATGGAGTCGCTCTGTCACCAGGCTGGAGTGCAGTGGTGCAATCTCAGCTCACTGCAACCTCTGCCTCCTGGGTTCAAGCAATTCTCCTGCCTCAGCCTCCCAAGTATGTGGGACTACAGTTGCCCACCACCACGCCCAGCTAATTTTTTGTATTTTAGTGGAGATGGAGTTTCACCATGTTGGCCAGGATGTTCTCGATCTCCTGACATAATCCACCCTGCTCAGCCTCCCAAAGTGATGGGATTACAAGCGTGAGCCACTGCGCCCAGCTTCCAGTTAGTTTTTTAAAAACCTTTTTCTTATTGATGTGTAGGAACTCTTGATATATCCCAATAATTATTCTTCACTCACCTGGCATGTTCTGGATATTGTTTCCAGGTTTTCTATTTATCTACCAACTTCATGTCTGGTGTCCTTCATTATAGAGAAGCTTAAATTTTTTTTATTGCTTTAAGATTTGTAGCTTTATAAAAAAAAAAACTTCTCTATTCCAAGACCATAAAAATATTCTTCTATTTATTTATATTACTTTTACATTTTGATTTCAATCCATCTGGAGTTTAATATTTGTATTATGTGAGGTAGGATTCTAACTTTTTTCCCCCAAGTAAAAAGCCTATTGCCCCAAACTCCACTGGTTTGAAATCCCATGTTTATAAACATCTGTTTTGGACTCTAGAGGTTGTTCTACTGATCTGTTTGTCTATTTCTCCACTAACAATTCAGTTTCAATTAACATATCTGACTCGTTTAGGATGTTTTTGACTGAAAGTAACCAATATTTGACTAAAAGTAGTTTAAAATTAATAGTGTTATTACCATGCATAACAAGCCCAGGACTAGTTGGTCTGAAGGTTGCTTCAAGTGCTCAGAGATGCAGGTTTCTTCCTTCCTCCTCCTCGCCGCCCCTCAGAGTGTTGACTTTCATGCTCAGGGTGGCTGACTCATGGCATGAAGATGGCTACTGTAGCTCCTGACATCATACTTCACTCCCACATAGCCACAGACAGAAAGGAAGGGCATGTGGAGAAAAGTCCTGTTAGTTACAGTTCGAGTAGCTGCAAGTCATGGAAAACCCAAACAACAGTGGCTTAAATAAAAGAAAGGGTCATTTTCTTTTTTTTTTTTTTTTTTTTTTGAGACAGAGTCTCAATCTGTTGCTCAGCCTGGAGTGCAGTGGCACAATCTCAGCTCACTGCAACCTCCACCTCCCGGGTTCAAGCGATTCTCCCGCCTCAGCCTCCCAAGTAGTTGCAACGTGACACCATGCCCAGCTAATTTTTGTATTTTTAGTAGAGATGGGGTTTCATCATGTTGGCCAGAATTGTCTCAATCTCTTGACCTCATGATCCACCTGCCTCAGCTTCCCAAAGTGATGCAATTACAGACGTGAGCCAACACGCCAGGCCAGGGTCGTTTATTTTTATGTGAAGTTCCTGGCAGGTGGTGCAGCACTGGTGCATGATGGTAACTCACATTCCTTCTGCCTTTTTGTTCCACCAATGTTGAACTTGAAGTCCTGGTTCCACATGGTGACATCTGCCTAATAAATAGCAGGATAAAGGAAGAGAAAAATGAGAGGGCAGCAGACATACCATGCTGTGTCTTAGGAAGGTTCTGGGATGCTGTTGTGTGACACTTTGGCTATACTACTTTAACCACAACTTGGCTACATGGCCACAGTGTTTTGCAGACGGATGAAAGCTCCTGTCTTTATTCTGGGTGAATACGGAACAGCTATCAACAAGGATTCTATTACAACATCACACAAGGAAATCAGTGTTAAAGGACAGCCATTAATCTCTTCTACAGAGTCTATCTTGCCCTACGGTCTCTTTTAGTCATGAAGAAAGTATTTCCCAGATGATTTCCAAAAGATGAATCACAACTGCATCAAATATGGGTACTCCAGCTGCAAGAGGGATGGAGCGCTAGCATCTGCATGTCTGGTCTCTGTCATGGAAGGGTGGCGATGCTAATCACTTGATAATAGATGAAATGGCTGACTTTCTAGGCAGCCAACAGTGCCAGAAATCACTACTTTCATAATAAATGTCAACATCTGGTTGAAAAACAAAAATCCCACCTCTTTGTTCTTTTTCTAACGTTTGTCATTTTTGCACCTTTTCTGTTTATGATTGACATTGGAATTTATGTGGCTTGTAAAATGCATACAGCTTGTAAAATTTTAGTTTGTCTAGGCTTCATTTTATGATGGGATTGGACTAAATGAACTTTTAAGTATTTCCAGGTTCTCCGATTCTAGTCCCATGAGATATTGAGCTATGTGGACCCCAGTGTTTTGATGGTTTAGACAAAGGAGGAGCTTTGCATGGGGATGCGTTGCTCATCTGGGCCTATGGATGGTGAAACCTGCCTTTGCAGATGTGGGTGGTTTGGCAACTTGAATCCCTTAGAGGATGCAGATGGCCAGCCTAGTTCACTAGAGGCTGGGGCCAAAAGTCCAGGCTCATTATGATCTGCTGTCTGACTGCATGTACTCACTGAACTGGCTGCCAGCCAGGCCCAGCTCATTAGGATCCTGTTTTCTAGGCTGAGGTCTCCAGGGTTTACTTCCCTCTCTTTTCTGTCTCAGAATCCAGATTCTCCAAGGGCCTTTCTTTGGCCAAACTCTATCCATGTTTGATTAGCTCATTAGAAACTCTTTAATGAGGCAAGAGTTTCAAGCCTGTTAGCAGCAGAGTTAGTTTGAAGGTAGAACCCCGGGGGAGTATGTTACTTTTGGGTTGCAAAAAATAAGCTCTGGGATTCTTAGTAAACAATTCAAAGTGATGGCTGACTCACTTCTGATAGGGCTAGAATAGAGACCAGATAGCAAAGGACAGCTTTAATTAATTTGAAAGGTAATAAAAAATTCATAATAAAAATCAAAATACTTGACTGACATTGGCTGACGTGTCATTGATTATGTCATTATACAAATTAAAGCTGTATTGTATCAAGATGGCTGAATATGCATATTTTCTTTTCTCTCTCCCACACCAGATCTCAGTAGATAATACAAAAGATAGTTTCTGAATGTAATAAATCCATAATAATTTGGAAAATCAAGAAAGAATGTAATCAGCAAGAAGGCATTTTGAAGAATTCTTCAGAAAGGAAAAAAAATTTCTGGAGTAAGTAATACAGTACAAAGCCCCAAACGTATACAGAAGATTGCTAAGGGATAGGCATGGCTGGGCTGTATGAACAGATGCAGGACACAGGAAGAGACTCCGGGCCATCCACCAGGTGATGCTCTTGGGAGCTACTTTTGGACCAGTCTAGATCAGCCAGCTCCTCCCCAGTTTTCTCATAGCATATAGGAAGGTGCCTATCCACAGGTTTGAAGAGTGATACTTTGCAGGAACTGGAGGCAGAGAGAGGTATATCCCCAGATGGGTGGCAAAGATGTCACAAGACAAGATTCTGGTCCATCCCCTTTATCAAATAAACGATGAGATAGTTGTACATGGTGTGTTCCAGAAAAATAAATGTTTTCAAGAAAGATAAAAACAGGTAAAAGAAATCATCGTGAAAAACTAAAAAGTAAAATATATTTTAAGCCTCATGACTTTTGATACAGAATGTAATACAATGTTTATATTTTTAAATCTAAGCTGCTGGAAGGATGTTAATATTAGGGTGGTGGTCTAAGGGGAAGATCATGTTAATGTTCTGAGTTTCTTGAGAAATGGAGATTCTGATTCACTCCAGACATCAATACAAAGTTTATATTTAACATGTATATTAAAAATGTAAGAGTAACTACTGGAAAAATAGAAATGAATGTGTAATACACAAATACTGAGAATAAAAAGTGGAAGTAAAAACTCAATGATCTGTACACAAATTAGTAAGAAAAGAGGTAAGTAAGATGGCCAACACAAAATACAAGAAAATATATGGTATAAATTTAAAAATATCGAAAGCCCAACAAAGATAAATGTAGTAAATTAGCCTATTCAGAGGAAATGGCTCCCAGAATGGTAAAACAAACAAACAAACAACTACTTGTTTTTGATGCTTTATACATGAGATATATTTAAAATAAAATGACACAGAAAGTTCAAAAAGAAAAGAATGGAAAATGATAAAACAGGAATTCTGTTCCTAGCAATAGAAAAAAAGAACTACTTTACACAAATCTTCTTGATGAAATATGAAATATTTTAATATATTTTTACATTGTTTAAAATAATTAGACAGTGACTAGGATAGCAATGATAAGGGGACTGAGATAGAAATGTAGATGAAACCAAGATAGGTGAGAATAAAATGTACTGGGCTTTTTCCTTTGTGAAAATTGGCAACAGCTAAAGTTGCTACTGAGATGCTGAAGAGTAACTAGCATTCATGGGTTTAGTGAACAAAAATTGGCACCTAATAGAAGGGTGTTTGAAGAGCAATAGCCTAGAAGTAGCAGTAAACTAAAAGCAGACTAGCTTTCACAAGGTTTCACACTATCTCCCAAATTCAAATCTTATCAATTTCGGATTGAATTAGTGTGGTCAGAGATTGCTTGTCTGGATGCTGACATCATCCAGAGCCTGAAATTATCCACACATTTTAAGATATACAATATTTGGTATATAATCAAAAATAACCAGTCTCAGAGGAAAATGACAAAAAACAAGGAGAAATGGTAGCCATTAGAAGCAGATTCACAGAATCCTTCAGACATGTACTTCAAAATAAGTATGATTAGTATGTTCCAGGAATTAAAAAATAAAGTAACTGTAATTAAGAACTCAATGAATCAGTTTAACAACAGATTAGATGTAGCTATAGAGAGAATTAGTTAACTGGAATATAGATCAAAAGAAAATATCCACACTTAAGCATGAAGAGACAAAAGAATTTAAAAATGCTGAAAAAGTAGAAAAGACATAGGGAATAATATGGTAACAAGGCTTAACATGTGTAAGAGTGGAGTCCTTGAGTGCAGGAGTGAGGGAATGAGCTGGAAGCAATGTTTGAAAAAAATAATAGGTGAGAGTTTTCCAAAATTGATGAAACCTCAAGTAAGATATTTATTACCAAAAACTGATAGTTGGGTATGTCAGTTAAGATTATGGAAACTAAATTTTTATGGAAAATCTAAAAGCAGCAACAGAAAAAAATTCATATCTTCTTATGAAAGACAACTATCTCTTTCAATGACATTCCATCTCAAGAAATTAGTAAAAGGGCAAATGTAACCCAAATAATGTAGAAAGGAAGAAATACTGATGAGTATAAATTAATAAAATAAGAAATAAACACCCAATATAAAGGATCAACCAAGTTAAAATTTGTTCTTTTTAAAGGTTAATGAGAGTGATAAACACATGGCCAGGTGGATTAAGCAAAAATAAAACAGCATCAGTGACCAATGTCAGGAATGAAAGAGGGCATCACACAGAGACTACAGATGTTAAAACAGTGGTGAGAAGATGTTATGAGCAACATCAAATCAACCGAAAATTTAGATGCAAAGGACAAATATTTCTACAGCAATGCAACCTTAGTAAAGCCAATATAAGATGAAATTAAAAAGCTGAGTGATTATACAGAAAGCAAAGACACTAAATTCAAAATTACAAAATTTTGTATGTGTATTAATTCTGGACCCAGAAAACTCTGCCAATGACCTTCCCGAACTTTTAAGAAAGAAACATGACCATGACATTCCCAAGATTAGAAATAGAAAGAATGCTAATTAATTCATTTTATAAGGCCAGCATTATCTTGATTTCTGAATCTGACAAAGACATTATGGAACTGCAGGCCCTCCTCTCTCATGAATACAGATGCAAAATTTTTCAAATAAACAAACAAAAAAATATCTTATGCTTTGGGAGGCTAAGATGAAAAGATCACGTGAGCCTAGAGATTTGTGACTAGCCTAGGTAATATTGGGAGACCCTGTCTCTCTCTCTCAAAAAAAAAAAAAAAAAAGCTGCGCATGGTGGCACTCATCTGTGTCTCAGCTATTTGGCAGACTGAGGATCACTTGAGCCTGGGAGGTTGAAGCTGCAATGAGCTATGACTGCACCACTGCATTCCAGCCTGGGTGACAGAGCAAGACCCTGTCTCAAAAAAGAAACAAAGAAAGGAAAAAAACAAAAGTCTTGAAAGTCTCACTGTGTGTGTGTGTGTGTGTGTGTGTGTTCACATGCATACATATAGATATAGACAAATATCATATATTACAACCAACTTGTGTTTACATCAGAAATACAAGGTTGTTAAATACCTAAAAATCAATTTTTGTGCCTTAAATTATGAACAGAATGAAAAAGAAAATACATCTGATCATCTCAATAGCTTCAGTAAAAGCATCTGGGGAAATTCAACATTCATTTTGAAAAAAACTCTTAGCAAACTAGGAATAGGAGTTTCCTAAAACTTCTACTTTGAAATATTGAAAGTATTTTCCTTAAAATTGAAAACAAGTCAAGGATGCAACACCTTCTATTGCCACTTAAATGCAACATTGTTTTGGAGCTCTGAGCAAGTGCATTAAGTTAAAAACTAACTAAAATGTAAATTCAAGGCCCAGGGATAGCAAAAACAGGACTCAGAAAATAATCAAAATGACCATTGTTTACAGACAACATGATCATGTCCATAGATCAGAAAAAAGTAATATATTTAAATATAATATTTTATTTTTTTTATTATACTTTAAGTTCTGGAATAGATGTGTAGAACATGCAGGTTTGTTACATAGATATACATGTGCCATGGTGGTTTGCTGCACCCATCAACCTGTCATCTACATTAGATATTTCTCCTAATTCTATCCCTCCCTGAGCCCCCCACTCTGCAACAGACCCCAGTGTGTGATGTTCCCCTCCCTGTGTCCATGTGTTCTCACTGTTCAACTCCCATTTATGAGTGAGAACATGCAGTGTTTCGTTTTCTGTTCCTGTGTTAGTTTGCTGAGTGATGGTTTCCAGCTTCACCCATGTCCCTGCAAAGGACATGAACTCATCCTTTTTATGGCTGCATAGTATATCATGGTGTATATGTGCCACATTTTCTTTATCCAGTCTATCATTGATGGGCATTTGGGTTGGTTCCAAGTCTTTGCTATTGTGAATAGTGCTGCAATAAACATATGTGTGCATGTGTCTTTATAGTAGAATGATTTATAATCCTTTGGGTACATATCTAGTAATGGGATTGCTGGGTCAAATGGTATTTCTGATTCTAGATCCTTAAGGAATCGCCAAGGCAAATACGTCACGACTAAAACACCAAAAGCAATGGCAACAAAAGCCAAAATAGACAAATGAGATCTAATTAAAGAGCTTCTGTACAGCAAAAGAAACCATCATCAGAGTGAACAGGCAACCTACAGAATGGGAGAAAATTCTGCAATCTATCCATCTGACAAAGGGCTAATATCCAGAATCTACAAAGAACTTAAACAAATTTACAAGAAAAAAAAACCATCAAAAATGGGTGAAGGCTATGAATAGAAACTTCCCAAAAGAAAACATTTATATGGCCAACAAACATATGAAAAAAAGCTGATCATTACTGGTCATTAGAGAAATGCAAACCAAAACCACAATGAGATACCATCTCATGCCAGTTAGAAAGGCAATCATTAAAAAGCCAGGAAACAACAGATGCTGGAGAGGATGTGGAGAAATAGGAATGCTTTTACACTGTTGGTGGTATTTTAACAGAAAGTTGAATAAAACCAAAATATAGAGCTCAATAAATTTTTAAAAACTAAGCACTCTATATAAACTATCTTGCAGACAAGGAAAAATTAATACCATCATCCAGAATTCCTCTGATCTTCCCTTTTTTGTCTCTAAAATTAGTCACTACCCTAACTTTTAATGCTGAAGATTAATTTTGTCTGTTCTTTAATTTAACTAAGAGGAATCATATGGTGGGTATTCTTACATGTCTGCCTTCCTCTATTCATTATTGTACTTAGGATATTCATCTCTTTGTTGCTTACAGCAAGTTTCATTTTCATTGCTGTAAAGTATCCCAATGTATTATTAATAATACATAGCGAGTAAGATTGGCCAGGCTTGGTGGTTCACACCTCTAATCCCAGCACTTTGGTAGGCGGAGGCGGGAGGATCACTTGAGCTCAGGAGTTCAATACCAGCCTGGTCAACATGGCCAAACCCTGTCTCTACTAAAAATACAAAAATTAGCTGGGCATGGTGACGCATGCCTGTAGTCCCAGCTACTCAGGTGGCTGAGGCAGGAGAATTGTTTAAACCTGGGAGGCGGAGGTTGTAGTGAGCTGAGATTGCGCTACTGCACTCCAGCCTGGGCAGCAACAACAAAAAAGAAAATAATAATAATACATAGAGAGTAAGATGCAAAGTCATTACACAAAATGTAAATGCATTGAATTCTCCAGTAAAAGACAGAGACTATAAGGTTGGGATAAAATAAAAGGCAGCTATATAATGAGGGACAAGAAACTTAAGTAAAATAAAAATGAACTGCTAAAAGTAACAATGTTTTGTTATTTTAGCGAAGAGATAGCAGCTAAATTTGTAGAAAAAGTGAGAGATTATCGATAGCAGACAAAAACTTAAGGGCAAAAGTTCTAAACAGGATAAAGAGTTAGACAGTAATAATAGGTGAACTCATGCATATGATATAGCAATCATAAAATTCTATGCAGCAAAAATTGAGTCAAATGCATAAAGTTAAAGCTATTAGATAGGAGAGATTTTTTACAGAATTGGAAAAATATGGCAGCAAAAATAAAAGAGAGGACACAGATAATAAGAATAAACCAGTCAACAAACTTGTTAAATAAATATTTTTATAGAAACCTTGGATCCTTTGAACAAATAATATGCTGAGTTTATTTTGTTTGTTCGTGGAATGTTTCAGAAATGGCTCATGACTAGGTGAAATTGAAATCTTAATAAATTACAAAAAATAATGATTTTTAAAACAAGGGTCTTTCCTCGTCTGCAATCAAATGAAAAATATTTATTAGAAAGGACCAAAGAATTGTAACTTTTGAAGATTAAGAATCATATTTCTACCTATGCCTTGGGCCAAAGGGGAAAATCAAAAGAGGAATCATAAATTATCTGGGAAACAAAATAAGAAAACCTCACACCAAATCTATGAAACACTGCGAAAACTGCACTCAGAGGATATTTTAAAACCTTAAACATCTTTATAATGAAAAATAAAGTCTGAGCTCAGTGGCTCACACCTGTAATCCTAGCACTTTGGGAGACCGAGGCAGGAAGATCGCTTGAGCCCAGGAATTTAAGGCTGCAGTGAGCTATGACTGCCCCACTGCACTCCAGCCTGGGTGACAGAGTAAGACTGTCTCAAACATATATATATATTAAAATATGCCTATATAAATTTAAAAATAAATATGTACATAAATATGTATAATTTTTAAAAAATAAATAAGTATAAATATACATATAAATTAAAAAGTAAAGATATAAAATTTACAAACCAAATGTTTGTTTTAAGAAATTAGAAATATTGGAGAAGCTGGCATGCTGGTGCACTGCAGAGGTGCAGAGTCTCACCTAATTGGCTGCCAGAGGCCCCGAGTCCCAGCCCTGTCAGATGCAGAGGCTCTTCCCCAGCACAGTAATCCCAAGCGCAGGCACCCTGACCAGCTGCCAGACTGGACTGACAGGATGAGGTGAGGAGGAAGGTGCATGAGCCCATTCCCTCCCCTCTTCCACCAGAGACCCAGGATCTTCTTGCAGCCAGAACCTGGAGCAGCCGGGCCATGCTTACTGGGACCCCAGGTGCCACCTCTGTCCCTTCCTACTCTCACTTCCTTGCACAGGAAGCCATAGCTGAAGTGCAGAGTGGCCGGTGATCCTCCATGCCCACCTCATCATCAGCCTAGAACAGAGTCAGGAGCCCGGGTCACCCTGGGAAAGCAGGTCCTGACTGTGTGGCCTTGGGTGAGTCATGACCTCCCCTGGAAAAGGTGAGGTCAAGGTGCCCACCTCTCATGGCTGCCAGGAGTCAAACGGGCTCATGTCTGTAAGGAGGCAGCAGGGCTGAAGTATGCAGTAAGCACTCAGGGATTGCTCTCTACAGGTGGAGCAGTGACCACTCTCCTGTCCTGGACAGCCCTGGCCTCATCTGCAGAGTCATTTATACTGAGGGGACAGCTTTTCATTATAAACAGAGGGGCACAGGGAGTACCACCCTTCCCTCGTCACCAGCCACACACTCCTCAGGCTCCAGCAGCACCACGAGGCTTCTAAGCACAGCACCACGGTCAGGTGCTGTCAGGGATGCAGAAATAAATTAGACCAATTCCAGCCCTTGGGACCTCATGGTTCTGTGGGAATGCAGAATGCAAAGACATGGAATTCAAAATGACAAGGGCAGTAAGAAAGTCCTGAGCAGGCTCCAGATAAGCATGGTCCCCCAGGCTAGGGCAGACTTGTAGTGGAGCAAGGTCCTTCCACGGCTTCCCTTCCCTGCATTCTGCAGACTGTGGGGAAGTTATTGCCTGTCTGCATTAGGGGCAATACAAATCTGAATCACAGATTGTTTGACTCAATTGCGTGTGAGGGGGCTGTGTGGCAAACAAATCGGGGAAAGGACAAGCTGGAGCTCGTCTGCAAACCATGACAGCTGCCCGATTGACAGGTACAAAAAACCAAAGCCAAACAGGAGAGGTGGAGGGAGGAAGACTGAATGTGGAGACTGTCAGGAGGTAGTGCAGCTTGGAGGTGGTACAGGTTGGAGGCGGTGAAGGTTGGAGGTGGTGCAGGTTGGAGGTGGAACAGTTTGCAGGTAGTGCGGATTGGATGTTGCCAGGAGGAAAGCAGATTGGGTTTGGGGTGGCTGGTGGGTGGCACTACCCCTAACCCAGACAGAAAGTTCTTTCATAAGGACATAGATGAACAGTTTTGAACACGATGAATTGGGGTTCTGGTGGAGTTACTCCATTAGTCCGTTCTTACACTGCTATAAAAAACTACCCGAGACTGGGTAATTTATGAAGAAAAGAGGTTTAATTGACTCACAGTTCCACAGGCTTAACAGGAAGCATGACTGAGAGGCCTCAGAAAACTTACCATCATGATGGAAAGCGCGGGGAAAACAAGTGCCTTCTAAGGTGGGAAGAGAGAGAGAGAAGGTGGAAGCACCACACATTTCTAACAACCAGATCTCATGAGAACTCACTCACTATCACAAGAACAGCAAGAGAGAAATCTGCCCCCACGATCCAGTCCTTCCCACAGGTCCCTGCCCTGACACATGAGGACGACAATTCGACGTGAGATTTGGGTAGGGACACAGAGCCAAACCATATGAGTGACCAATCGCCATTTGGAATTATGAACCTTGAGGGTAAGGGAGACATGAGCTGGAGGTTCAATTAGCAGCTGCTCTCAAAGCGTGGCCTCTGGGGCCAGCATCATCAGCATCTCCTGCAGACTGGTTAGAAATGCCAATTCTCAGGCCCTGCCTCAGACCTGCTGAATTTAAACACCCTCAGCGTGGGGTCTGGTGATCACGTTTTCACAAGCTCTCTGGGCGATTCCAGCCAACGGTGACATTGAGAACCCCTTAATTAAGGAAGGGACACCACCTTCGTGGTAGAAGACACCACCATTAAATGGGTGCTCAGGGAATGTTTGACCTGAAAAGGTGATGAGGAAAAGCAGCCAGAGAGCTAGGTCAGGAACCAAGGAAAGAAGGATGGGCTACCAAGACCAAGGTGAATCCTTGCTACGAAGTTGTGGGGGGTGGTTAGAGCTGCTAGTACACCCCAAGCAATTTGAGGCAGGGGAATTTCTAACTCATCCTAGTGTCTCTCTGACCCTCAACAAAGCAGGTGATCAATAGGTATCTGCAAAGTAAATAAAGTGCAGTGGACATTTTCCTTTCAGTTTGGCCTGAGCTGCTTTAGGAAGGAGGAGGTGGTGGCAGCTGACCATGGGTCAGCAAAGGGCCAGGCTCCTGTGGACTCTGATCTGCACTGCCATAGCCTTGGTGACAGTGACATCCTTGACTATGATACTTATGCAAAAATATGCCCATGAGATACATCCATGTTGTTTCATGTACCAGTGGTGTGTTCATTTTCACGGTTGTGTAGAATTCCATCAGACAAGTATATCACACTCTGTTCATTCCTCAGGAATTGGTATTTGCATTTTTCCCCATGTGCAGCTCTCACAATCAATGCTACAGGCTTGGACAGGTCTTCTGGCTCACCGGTGTGTGCATTTCTGTTGGGTAGATACTTTCCAGAGGGTAAGTTAAGTCATAGGTAAGGCTAGGTATCTTCAACTTCAGAAGAAAATATCAAACTTGTACTGATTCACATTCCCTTCCAGTTGCTCCCGTCCTCAACAACCCTGGTAACAGCCCATCTGTTCAGTGTTATGGGTAGGCAGTGGTTTTAGTTGGTCCTTTTCTGATGATTAACAGGATGATGCGTGTTTTCAAATGTTTATCGGCCATTTGGATATTCTCTCCTGTGCAGCACTTCTACACGTCTTTTTCTACACCCAGTATTTCTACTGGGCTGTCTTTTTCTTATTTGCCTATAGGATTATTCACACAGTAAGCCCATGCCTCGTTTGTCTGTTGTGTAGGTTGCAGGTATAGACAAGTATATCATACTCTATTTATTTATTCCTTTCCTTTCTCACACTGTGGTCTGGCTTTTCACACTGACGAACATCTCCATTTTCATGTGGCTCCCATCACCAAGTGCTTCCGATGTGTTGTGTACTTTTCGCTCCCTGTTTGCGAAATTTGAGAAGCCCTTCCCTGCATGCAGGCTGTGAAAATAGTCTCCTGTGTTGCCTTCTAGGACCTTCGCTGTTTGGCCTTCACCTTGAGCTCTACACGCAGCCCGTAATTGCTTCCGTGTAGAGTGGGGGTGAGAGTCAAAGCTCACCGTTTAACATGCGGAGATCCAATCTTCCTAGATTTCCCCACTTTTCCATAGACTGCCTTTTTCATAAATGTGGTGTCTGTATCAACACAGGGTTGAATCGTACTGGGCTCTCCATTCTATTCATTAGTATACTTCTCTATCCTCATGGCACTACCACAATTTCATTGTTGTGAATTGAAGTCCGGAGCTCGTTGAGCAAATCCTCTCGCTGGTTTTTCTTCTGCAAGAATGTCTTGGACATACTTGGTTTTGCACGTTTTGATATACATTTTAGGATCTGCTTCTTAAGTTCCGCAAATAAACACTATTGAGATTACATTAACTCCGTTTGGTTTAAGGAGAACTGACCTCTATGCAAACTTGAGTTTTCCAGTTTATAAAGATAGCACATACTGCCATGGTATTTAAGACTACTTCGGCTTCTCTCAGATGTTTGCAGCAAAGAGGTTTTGCAATATTTTGTATCTGTATGTTAGTTTAAGTGATGTCACTTTTGAATGCCCGTTTTCTGGTTGTTGCTGATACATAAATATAAAACAAATTTCCTACATTACCCTGCTATTCAGCAAACTTTCTAAATGAACTTATTGATTTCAATAATTTTGAAATATAAAATAATTCATATTTTGTTAATTTAATTATTGATAATTATTAAAATTAATTTAATAATCGGATTTAACAATTTTGTTGCATATTATGGATCGCCTATCTACACAATCATATCACCTGTTATAAATGACAGCTTTAAATTCTTTCTTTCCAACCCTCATAATTATTTCTTCTTCTTGCCTCTCTGCACTGGCTAAGATTCCAGCACAGCATTGAATGGAAGTGGTGAGAGTGAACAATGTTGTCTTGCTCCCATTTCAAGGCAAAGCTGTCAATAGTCCACCATTAAGATGTGTGCCATTAGCTCTGCAGAGTGACTCTCTCAGGGCCTCTTCTAGACTGGATGTTGATATTTTTTAGTGCTTTTACTACATCTATTCAGATTACATGATTTTTCTCTTTATTCTGCTACAGGAGTGAAGTAAATTGATTTTCAAACATAAACCTTGCATTCCTGGAATACAGACAATTGGGTTGTGGATATATTATTATTTTTATATGTTGGTGAATTACGTTTTCTGATATTTTGTTAGGGAAATTTACATATGTGTTTATGAGTAAGAACACCATGTATTTTCTTTTTTTATACTGTCCTTGTCAGATTTTGGTACTATAATCTTAATAGTACCAACTTTCCATAATAATGTGAAAAAGCACAGAAAAAGAAGAATGTTCCTTCCTTCCTTCCTTCCTTCTCTCCCTCCCTCCTTCCTTCCTTCCCTCCTTCCTTCCTTCCCTCCCTCCTTCTTCCCTCCCTCCTTCCTTCCTTCCCTCCCTCCCTCCTTCCTTCCTTCCCTCCTTCCTTCCCTCCCTCCTTCCTCCCTCCCTCCTTCTTTCCTTCCCTCCCTCCCTCCTTCCTTCCTTCCTTCCTTCTCTCCCTCCCTCCTTCCTTCCTTCCTTCTCTCCCTCCCTCCTTCCTTCCTTCCCTCCTTCTTCCTTCCCTCCTTCCTCCCTCCCCCTTCCTTCCTTCCCTCCCTCCCTCCTCCTTCCTTCCTTCCCTCCTTCTTCCTTCCCTCCCTCCTTCCTCCCTCCCTCCTTCCTTCCTCCTTCCTTCTCTCTCCCTCCCTCCTTCCTTCCTTCCTTCTCTCCCTCCCTCCTTCCTTCCTTCCCTCCTTCCTTCCTTCCCTCCCTCCTTCTTCCCTCCCTCCTTCCTTCCTTCTCTCCCTCCCTCCTTCCTTCCTTCCTTCTCTCCCTCCCTCCTTCCTTCCCTCCTTCCTTCCTTCCCTCCCTCCTTCTTCCCTCCCTCCTTCCTTCCTTCTCTCCTCCCTCCTTCCTTCCTTCCTCCTTCCTTCCTTCCCTCCTTCCTCCCTCCCCCTTCCTTCCTTCCTCCTTCCTTCCTTCCCTCCCTCCTTCCTCCCTCCCTCCTTCCTTCCTTCCTTCCCTCCCTCCCTCCTTCCTTCCTTCCCTCCTTCCTTCCTTCCCTCCCTCCTTCCTCCCTCCCTCCTTCCTTCCTTCCTTCTCTCCCTCCCTCCTTCCTTCCTTCCTTCTTCCCTCCCTCCTTCCTTCCTTCCCTCCCTCCCTCCTTCCTTCCTTCCCTCCTTCCTTCCTTCCCTCCCTCCTTCCTCCCTCCCTCCTTCCTTCCTTCCCCCCTCCCTCCTTCCTTCCTTCCCTCCTTCCTTCCTTCCCTCCCTCCTTCCTCCCTCCCTCCTTCCTTCCTTCCCTCCCTCCCTCCTTCCTTCCTTCCCTCCTTCCTTCCTTCCCTCTCTCCCTCCTTCCTTCCTTCCTTCCCTCCCTCCTCCTTCCTTCCCTCCCTCCCTCCTTCCTTCCTTCCCTCCTTCCTTCCTCCCCCCCTCCTTCCTCCCTCCTTCCTTCCTTCCCTCCTTCCTTCCCTCCCTCCTTCCTCCCTCCCTCCTTCCTTCCTTCCCTCCCTCCCTCCTTCCTTCCTTCCCTCCCTCCCTCCTTCCTTCCTTCCTTCCCTCCTTCCTTCCCTCTCTCCCTCCTTCCTTCCTCCCTCCTCCTTCTTTCCTTCCCTCCTCCCTCCTTCCTTCCTTCCTTCCTTCTCTCCCTCCCTCCTTCCTTCCTTCCCTCCTTCCTTCCTTCCCTCCTTCCTTCCTTCCCTCCCTCCTTCCTCCCCCCTCCTTCCTTCCTTCCCTCCCTCCCTCCTTCCTCCCTCCCTCCTTCCTTCCTTCCTTCCCTCCCTCCTTCCTTCCCTCCCTCCTTCCTTCCTTCCCTCCCTCCCTCCTTCCTTCCTTCCCTCCCTCCTTCCTTCCTTCCCTCCTTCCTTCCCTCCCTCCCTCCTTCCTTCCTTCCCTCCCTCCCTCCTTCCTTCCTTCTCTCCTTCCTTCCTTCCTTTCTTCCTTCAGAAGTAAGGAGGAGACGGAGGAAGGGAGGGAGACAGCAAGAGGGGTCAGGCCATATTAAAAGGGCCTTATACCAGTCACAGAGTGTGAACCATTTTTGACTGATTAAAACAAGCTCTATTTTTAAAATCTATTACATTTAATTTATGAGAAAATGAACATTTGAGCACTGATGAATATTTGATATTAAGAAATTATATTTCTTTAGGTATTGTAGATAGTTTTAGGAGAAACAGTCTTTTTAAAGAAATGCATGCTAAATATTTACAGATAAAACTCTTATTTGTCGAATATTTGCTTCAAAATACTACAGATACTGTGGGTGTAGGGTAGGGAGGATGCAAGATTGGCCAGCGGTTGGTTGCTATGAAAGCTGAGTGGTGACTGCTTGAGGTGCATTATACTGTACTCTCTACTTTTGCATATATTTAAATTGTCTATCTTCATCATCACCATCATGCTGTTACGGTACATCTCAGAGTTGGCTTCTGCATCAATTTTTCCCCAAAACTAAATTCTCAGTGTGGTTCTTTCTTCAATGCCATAAAATTCCCTTCTACTATCTTTCTGAAAACATTTTTTTTCCATTGTTGGTTTCTCTTTCAAAATTTGTTAACTTCGCATTGAATTTTATGTATCTGTCCTCCATTCCTACTCATTTGCTCTAAGAAGTTTCTCTTTCTTTATTCTCTACACTAACCAGGATGGACTCAGGACCTTTCTCTACGCCAGGAATCCCTTTCCACACCATGCTGTTTCCATTGTAAAACTTTTTAAACCTATTTTGGCTCTGAAATTCTCTTAGTTCTATGAGTTTTCTTTATATTTCTCCCTATTGTTATAGAACTCCTATTGTATAAAAAGTGATTGTCTAATTTCCTGTAATGCTAACTGTACTTAACACATTTATCTGTATTTTACACAATATTTATCCTGTTTGGTGCAAATGACCTGCTGATACCTTTTAAAATGCCTTTTTGTTGTGCTCACTGATGTCACTGGCAGCTCCTCCAGACCTTGTCTGTGAGCTGGTACATCATGGGCCGCCACACTCTCTGATACGAATAGAAAACCAGCAGCCTGCAGGCTGAGTCTGGGTCAAAGACGTATTTTCTTTGGCCACACAGTATTACAAATAAAATCTTCACCCCAACATGGCGGATTAGAGGCATTACTAGCACATCACTCCCGCTTGGAAGGACACAAGTGTGTAGAGATTCACCTTGGGAAATGTTTTTCAACAAGAGATGCCATCACTGAACGGGAAAACCGCAGGGTTCTAGGGACCTTTGAGGGAAGCGGGAGGCTGCGGCCCACGCTGTGAGTCAGGCAGGGGCTGCGAGTGCGAGTGTGAGGGGGGAGCTTGCCTCTGGGATACACAACACCCCTGGGGACCCCGAAAGTCCAGGAGGACGCGGAGGAAGGCCCTAACCCCCCCGGAGCAGGAACCGACTTGGGGAGGGTGGTGGGATGGAAAAGTGGGAGCGGTGTTGGGAAGGCCTCTCCTGCACTGCCAGCGCCCAGGCCCAGACCCAGATCCGTCGTTTCCTGCTGTGCCCCACAGGGGACCTGCGGACGCCAAGAAGTTCAGGCGTGGTCTCACGTTGAAAGAAGCTCCCAGTGGGGCGTTTCACGACATATCCCCAAGTGGGGGAGAGTAAAAAGAAGGTTTCAAGGTTCGGGAGCCTTTGGTGCAGGGGTCCCGGGTGCAGGAGCTTTTGGTTCAGGGGCCTTTGGTGCAGGCGCCCCAGCTGCAGGAACCCCGGTTGTAGGAGCCTTGGGTGCAGAGGACCCGGATGCAGGAGCCCGACGTGCAAAAGCCTTGGGTTCAAGGGCCGCGGGTGCAGGCGCCTTGGGTGCAGGAACCTTGGGTGCAGGGGCCCCAGGTGCAGGAGCTGCGGGTGCAGGGGCCAGGGTGCCGGGACAGCGGGTGCAGGAGCCTTGGGCGCAGGGCCCTCGGGTGCAGGGGCTGGACGCCCACCTTTGCAGAAGACAGGGAGGGGCATGGCTTGAAGGCGGCGGTTGCTACCTCCACGGGGAAAAGCTTATGACTCCAGGCAGTGGAAGGTCTGATTACAGGCTGACTGGAACTCAGTTCGCCGCTGCCAGTGAACACTGTGGGAATGGATCCGACTCTAAGTGCGCGGGAACTGTGGGGCTGGCCACCGCCTGCCACTCCCCACTCCCTGCACAAACCCTTCTGTGCCGCAGAGGCAGCAGCGCTCCCCCTGGAACGTCAACCGCGTAGCGTGAGGACCGCTCCCGTGCCCCGACACCCACAGGGGCTACTGCTTAACCTGCACAGGGAGCATCAGTGCAAACCCGCCCTGTCCAGCCCCCTCCTGGCTTTGCCCCGCCACCTGCCCTGGTAGCTTCACACAAGGGACAGAATCTCTTGGGAGCTACACGACCCCGCCCATTGCCTAAGAAACCAGAGTATCTCCCTGTGCAATCTAAGGCGAGCACAAATCCCACTGCTGCTCTTTTGCAAGCACCACCTCCTGGCTGAAGGCCAATCAACACAGTCCAGGACAGCATCTCCTGGTAGCATAACACTTCACCCAGGAAGAAAACCGCTGTGCAATCTCAGCTATCACCTCCGCCTGCACCACTCCAGCTAACCAGGAGGTCCTAAGTCTGTCTACACGACCAGTTCATTACCACTATAACCCATGTTCAAGAAAGCCGAGACACTGAAGTCATCCATAACCAAGGAATTTCAGAGTCTGCCTCACTTCTGAAAGTACCAAGAACTGAATCAGGCTATAATTAATTATAAGCATTAAAGTCTCATCCTTAAGGGGCAAAAAAGAAATTTAAAAACAATGAAATACAGTCAAACCAAACATAAATTCAAGAATAATTAGAAGAAATAGTCTACCCAAATGAGATGAAGCCAGAAAAATAACTCTGGTAATGTAACAAAACAAGGTGACATAATACATCCAAAAGATCACACTAGTTCTCCAGTAACGGACTCAAACCAAGATGAAATCTTTGAAATACCAGGTAAGGAATTCAGAAGGTCGATTATTAAGCTACTCAAAATAAAAGAGAAAGGTGAAAACCATCATAAAGAAATGTAAAAAGCAGTTCAGGATATGAATAAACATTTTCTAGAGAGATAGATATCATCAAGAAAACTTAATCAGAACTTCTGGAAATGAAAGACACACTGAGGGAATTATAAAATGCAGTGGAAAGTTTTAAAAATAGACTAGAACAAATAGAAGAAAGAATTTCAGAGCTCGAAGACAAGGCTTTTGGATTAACCCAATCAAACAAAGAAAAAAAATCAAAAGAAATTAACAAAGTCTCCAAGAAATATGGGATTATGTAAAGTGGCCAAACCCAAGAATAATTGGTGTTCCTGAGGGAGAAGAGAAAATAATACATCTGCAAAACTTATTTGAGGGAATAACTGAAGAAAACTTCCCTGGCTTGGCAAGAGATCTGGGTATCCAAATTCAAGAAGTTCAAAGAACTCCTGGGAAATTAACTGCAAAAAAGATACTCACCAAGGCATATAGTCATCAGGCTACCTAAAGACAACATGAAGGAAAGAATTCTAAGAGCAGGATGACAAAGCAGCAGACAACCTACAAAGGAAAATCTATCAGACTAACAGGAGACTTCTCAGCAGAAACTTTACAAGCCAGAAGGGATTGGGGTCTTATCTTCAACCTCCTTAAACAGAACAACTGTCAGCCAAGAATTTTGTATCCCAGAAAATTAAGTTTCATAAATGAAGGTGAAATGAAGTCATTTTCAGACAAACAAATCCTGATGGAATTTGTCACTACCAAACCAGCACTACAAGAAATGCTAACAGGATTTCTAAATCTTGAAACAAAAGCCTAATATACACCAAAATAGAACCTCTTGAAAGCTCAAAACTCACAGTTCCTATAAAACAATAACACACACACACACAAACTATGTAGGTAACAATTAACATGATGAAGAGAACAGTACCTCACATCTCAATATTAACGTTGAATGTAAATGGTCTGGGAGGCTGAGGCAGGAGAAATCATTTGAACCTGGGAGGTGGAGGTTGCAGTGAGCCGAGATTGTACCACTGTACTCCAGCCTGGGCAACAGAGTGGAAAAAAAAAAGATAAAGAATGGCAGAATGGATAACAAATCACAATCCAAATATCTGCTGTCTTTAAGAGACTCACTTAACAACAGAATGACTCAAACAAACTCAAGGGAAAAGGGTGAAAAAAATGTATTCCATACAAATGGCAATCAAAAGTGAGCAGGAGTAGCTATTCTTATATCAGACAATACAGACTTTGAAGCAAAAATAACAACAAAAAGACAAAAATTGTCACTATATAATGATAAAAGGATCCATTTGACAAGAAGATGTTACAATTCTAAATTTATATGCACCTAACACTGGAGCTCCTAGATTCATAAAACAATTACAACTAGATCTAAGAAATGAGATAGACAGCAAAACAATACAGTGGGAGACTTCAATACACCACTAACAACACTACACAGATCTTCAGGACAGAAAGTCAATAGAGAAACAATGGTCTTAAATGACATGCTAGAACAAATAGACTTCACAATATTTACAGAACATTCTACCCGAGATCTGCAGAATACACATTCCTCTCATTAACACATAGAACATTCTTCAAGACAGATCATATGATAGGCCATAAAACAGATCTCAATAATTTTTTTTTTTTTTTTTTAAGAAAGAACCTCACTCTGTCAGCCAGGCTGGAGTGCAGTAGCGAGATCTTGGCTCACTGTAACCTCCACCTCCCAGACTCAAGCAATCCTCCCACTTCAGCCTCCTGAGTAGCTGGGCCACAGACACGTGCCACCACACCCACCTAATTTTATTTTTTTTGGTAGAAAAATATTGTTTTTTTCTACCAAAAAAATGTTGCCCATGCTTGTCTTGAACTCCTGAGCATAAGCAATACGCCCACCTTGGCCTCCCAAAGTGTTGGGATTATAGGCATGGGCCCCCATGCCCAGTCAAGTCTCGATATATTTAAAAAATCAAAATCATATCAAATATCTTCTGAGACCACAGTGGAATAAAACTAGAAATCAGCTCCAAAAGAAACCCTCAAAACTATACAAATACGTGGAAATTAAGTAATCTGGAATTACTTAAGGAAAAAGATGAACATTTTAAAATTCTTTGAATTAAATGATAATACTGAGACAAGTTATCAAAACCTCCGGGATACAACAAAAGCAGTGCTAAAAGAAAAGTTTATAGCACTAAATGCCTGCATTAAAAAGTCTGAAAGAGCAGAAATTGACAACCGAATGTCACAGCTCAAGGAACTGGAGAAAAAAGAACAAACAAAACCTAAAGCTAGAAGAAGAAAAGAAATAACAAATATAGGAGCAGAACTAAATGAAATTCAAACAAAAAAAATACAAAAGATCAATGAAACAAAAATCTGATTTCTTTGAAACAATAAACAAAATTGATAGACCACTAGCTAGATTAATCAAGAAAAGAAGAGAGAAGACCCAAATAAGCTCAATTAAAATGAAACTAGAGACATTACAACCAACACAACAGAAACTCAAAAGATCACTTGAGACAACTATGAAGATCCTTACGCACATAAATGAGAAAACCCAGAGGGAATCGACAGGTTCCTGAAAACATATAACCCTCCTAGATTAAATAAGGAAGGAATAGAAACCTTCAACAGACCAAAAACAAGCAGCAAGAATGAATCAGTAATTTAAGACTTTGCCAACAACAACAAAAAAAGCCCAGGACCAAATGGATTCACAGCTTTCCACCAGACATTCAGAGAAAAAGTACCAACCCTACCAAAATTATTCCAAAAGATTGAGAAAGGAGGAATCCTCCCTAAATCATTCTATGACGCTAGCATCACGCTGACACCCAAACCAGGAAAGGACGTAACAACAACAAAAAAAGAAAACTACAGACCCTGATGTACATAAATACAAAAATCCTCAACAAAATATTAGCTAACTGAATCCAACAGCACATCTAAAAAATAACTCATCATGATTGAGTGGGTTTCATCCCCAGAATGCAGGGACGCTTTAACATATGCAAGTCTATAAAGGTGATACATCGCATAAACAGAATTAAAAAAATAAATGTGATACATCGCATAAACAGAATTTAAAACTATATGATCATCTCAATATATGTGGAAAAAGCATTTGGCAAAATCCAGCACCCCTTTATGATAAAAAGTCTCAACAAACTAGGTGTAAAAGGGACCTACCTCAAAATAATGAAAAGCACACCCACAACTGACATCATACTGAATGGGGAAAAGTTTACAGCATCCCCCTGCCTGAGAACAGGGACAAGGATGCCCACTTTCACCACTTCTATTCAACATAGTTCTGGAAGTACTAACCACAGCAGTCAGACAAGAGAAAAAAACAGAGGGAATTTAAACTGGAAAAGCAGAAGTCAAACTATCACTGTTTGTATATGATATGATTGTATATCTAGAAAATCCTGAAGACTCCTCCAAAAGATGTGTAGATTTGATGAACAAATTCAGTAAAGCCTCAGGTTACAAAATCAATGTACACAAATCAGTAGCATTGCTATACACTAACTGTGACCAAGCTGAGAATCAAATCAAGAACATTATCCCCTTTAAAACAGCTGCAAAAAATAAAATAAAATATATAGGAATATCCTAACCAGAGGTGAAAGACCTCTACAAGAAGAACTACAAAACACTGCTGAAAGAAATCATAGACAACACAAACAAATGGAAATGCAACCCATGCTCATGGATTGGAAGAATGAGTATTGTGAAAAGGACCAAACTGCCCAACTCAATCCACAGATTCAATGCAATGCTCATCAAAATACCATCATCATTCTTTACAGAATTAGAAAAAACAATCCAAAAATTCATATGGAACCAGAAGAGAGCCTGAATAGCCAAAGCAATCCTCAGCAAAAAGAACAAATCTGGAGGCATCACATTATCAGACTTCAAATTACACTACAAGGCTATAGTTACTAAAACAGCATGGTACTGGTATAAAAGTAGGTAAGTAGGTACATATATCAATTTAACAGAATAGAGAAGCCAGAAATAAAGCCAAATACCTACAGACAACTGATCCTCAACAAAGCACCCAAAAACATAAATTGGGGAACGGATACTCTATTTAATAAATGGAACTGGGAAAACTGGCTTGCTACATGTAGAAGAATGAAACTGGATCCCTATCTATCTCTCACCACACACAAAAATCAACTCAATATGGAACAAAGATTTAAATATAAGGCCTGAAACCATAAAAATTCTAGAAGACAATGTTGGAAAAACTCTTCCAGACATTATCCTAGGCAAAGAATTCATGACTAAGACCCCAAAAGCAAATGCAATAGAAACAAAAATAAATAAATGGGACCTAATTAAACTAAAAAATTTCTGCACAGCAAAAAAAAAAAAAAAAAAATCATAATAATCATCAGAGGAAATGGACAACCTACAGAATGGGAGAAAATATTTGCAAACTATACATCCAATAAAGAACTATCCAGAAACTATAACTCAAACAAATCAGCAAGAAAGAACAAATAATTCCATTAAAAAGTGGGCAAAGGATATGGATAGACATTTCTCAAAAGAAGATATACAAACGGCCAAAAACATATGGAAAAATACTCAACATTACTAATCATCAGGGAAATGCAAATTAAAACCACTGTGAGACACCACCTTACTCCTGCAAGGATGGCCTTTATCAAAAAGTCAAAAGACAACAGATGCTGGCGCAGATGTTGGAGAAAGGGAATGCTTATACATTGCTGGTGGGAATGTAAATTAGTACAACCTCTATGGAAAACAGTATTGAGATTCCTTAAAGAGCTAAAAGTAGATCTAGCATTCAATCCAGCAATTCCATTACTGGGTATCTACCCGAAGAAAAAGAAGCCATTATATGAAAAAGACACTTGTGCACACATGTTTATAACAGCACAATTCTCAGTTGCAAAGATGTGAAACCAACCAAAGTGTCCACTGACTTATGATAAAGAAAATGCAGTATATGTACACCATGGAATACTACTCAGCCACTAAAAGGAACAAAATAATGTCTTTTGCAGAAACTTGGGTGGAGCTGCAGGCAGAAGTAACACAGTAGTGGAAAGCCGAAACCGTATTTTCTCACTTATCAATTGGAGCTAAGCTATGAGTATGCAAAGTCGTACAGAGTGACATAATGGACTTTAGAGACTCAGAAGGGGGAGGGTGGGAGAGGAGCCAGGGAAAAAACTACACATGAGGTACATCATACACTACTCAGGTGATGGGTGCACTAAAATCTCAGAATTCACCAATATATAATTCATCCATGTAACCAAAAACCACTTGTACCCCAAATGCTATTGAAATAAAAATAAAATAAAATAAAATCTTCAATTGGTTTCCAGTATCTAAAAAATATAAAATTAACACTTCTGTTTTGTTTGGAAATTCAGAAGAGCTAGTAACACAGAGCTTGTGTTGATAGCCAGCAATAGTTGGCTGGAGGCGAGCTGTAGTTACAGCCTTTATTTGACGTTTACCCCAGTCTCCACCTCTCTCTCTTGCCTTTCAACTCTAAACTCATGTCAATTGGCACTTACCATTAAAGTTGTATTGAAGTGTTTCATGTGGTTAAGTGAAATGCCATATTTCTCTTACCCTTGGTTCAAGAAAAACGGGAGCCTCCATTTTTATTTGTGAAAGTGAAAAATATCCTTACATATTTACACTGAGGAGTATAAAGGGCCCATAAGGCTCTTTTATGTAAAGAGCTCATACAATTCAATAAGAAGAAACTCAGCTATCCAGTGGGAAAGTGAAACAGTATCACAAAAGAAAAAGTAGACAATGGAACGGCAAAGATGGAGCACTACATGGAAAATTTTCTTGCCCAGCCGGGAACTGGACCCAGTGTGGAGTCCAGGATTTACTCCTGCATAAGGTCAGGTAGAACTTTTAAAGCCCCAAACTAAAACAAATGGAAACAGCTCTGCTCCAGGGTAAGAAAGCAACTCTGCAAAACCGTTGACCCCAGTGACATGGCTGGTGTGCCTGGGCCTGGGGCTAGGGTCTGCAGGGAAGGAGGCACTCCCTGGGCATAGCCTCCCGTCCCCATCTGATTCCAGTCATGCCTGGGCCTGGGGCTAGGGTCTGCAGGGAAGGAGGCACTCCCTGGGCATAGCCTCCCGTCCCCATCTGATTCCAGTCATGGTCCCCAAGCAGGACTGCATCACCATCAGACAGAATGTGTGAATGTACAGGAGCAAATGACAGAAGTAGAAACACGAATGGCCCAGTAGTATAGAAAAGACAACCAGCCACACTAATGAATACAGTTACGTTCATTAAAAATGAGGTACCATGCATATTAGGGTTCCCTGGAGAAAGAGAATATATGTGTCTTATATATCTATGGGTATATCTTATCGTGTATATGTCCATATATTTATGTACACACACACACACACACACACAGATTTATTGTCAGAAATTGACTCACAGAGTTTTGGAGCTGACAAGTCTGCAGATTGGCAGTCAGCAAGCTGAAGATCCAGGAAGAGCTGATGTTTCCATTTGAGTTTGAAGGCAGTAAAAAAAAACAGATGTCCCCGCTCAAAGGTAGCTGGGCAGGAGAAATTCCCTCCTACATGGAGAAGGGTCAGCTTTTTTGTTCTATTTAGACCTTCAATTAATTGAATGAGGCCCATCCACATTATGGAGGTCAATCTACTTTACTTAGCTATGGATTTAATTGTTAAACACATCTGATGCCCCTTCACGGAAACACTCAGAATAATTCTTGACCAAGTATCTGGGCACCCAGTAGCCCAGTCATGTTGATACACAAAATTAACCATCACACTATGTTAGATGCATACATTTTTTTCCTGAGAGTTGGGGTCTTGCTGTTGTGCCAGCTGGATGGAGTGCAGTGGCACAATCACAGTGCATTGCAGCCTTGAACTCCAAGGCTCAAGTAATCCTCCTGCCTCAGCTTCCCAAGTATCTGGGACTACAAGGCATATGCCACCACACCTGGTTAAGCTTTTAAAATTTTGTAGAGATAGCCTAAAACTTCTGGACTCAATTGGTCCTCCCACCCCAGCCTCCCAATACATACAAATTTCTTAAACTGGTGATATTACGTACTAGTGAGGGGAGACAAATCCATGTTTTTATGTGCCAATGACAGAAGCTGCACTAATTATTTGGAGTGCAATACAGAATTGGCATGAAAGTCAATTGCTGGCCTATGGGAATGTTACCATGAGAACATCATGAACACGCTTTGCAATATCATTTATGACAGGGAAAATAATCACCCCAAGGTCCATAAATATGATACACAAATAAATTACAATAGATCATTCAAAGGCAGAAAAAACTAAGACGTGCATGGCATCGAGTTAAGCGAAAAAAGAATCAAACTGAAGATACAATGAATATCGTCATCCGTTTTTTTTAAAAGACAAAAGTAAAACTCACGTGCACACACACACACACCTGCAGAGTCAGCCTAATTGTTAAGAGGGCTAACTTTTTGTAGGGAAAGGTGGGAAGGTCCCTTTTTACTTAGTCACTCCTTCATAGCTTGGATTTTTTCAAGCAGGTGCTTGTTTTGAATTTTTTAGAAATAGAGAATTTGGCCGGGCACAGTGGCTCACGCCTATAATCCCAGCACTTTGGGAGGCTGAGGCAGGTGGATCCCTTGAGGTCAGGAGTTCGAGACCAGCCCGGCCAACATGGTGAAACCCTGTCTCTACTAAAAATACAAAAATTAGCCAGGTGTGGTGGTGCATGCCTGTAATCCCAGCTCCTCGGGAGGCTGAGGCAGGAGCATCACTGGAACCCGGGCGGCAGAGGCTGCAGTGAGCTGAGATGTGCCATTGCACTCCAGCCTGGGTGACGAGCGAAACTCTGTCTCAAGAAAAAAAAAAAAAAATAGAGAATTTTAAGCATGTTTGCTGGCCATAAAAAATGCAGAGAAGAATTTAGAGATGACCTTATTTAATTACTGGGTATATGACAATGAAAGAGTGACTTGCCCAAGGTCATGGGCCTCTTGGATGGAGAACTTGGGGTGGAGCCGAGGGATCCAGTTCCCCAAGTTCCCCAAATCAAGAATTGTTCCATTAGGTCACTTTTCCTCAGCCAGAATGTTGGGGCTGCGTCAGGAGGGGTTGGTCCAAGAGAGGAGCTCTGCACCCAGGAGTTTACATCCGCGCCTGGAGGACAGTTTGCTGAGGCCACTGGGGTCTGCTCCTAGATCCTCTGCTTGTCTCCTGTTTGCCCCACTGGGCCCCCTGAGGGACTTCTGGGCTTTGGTCCCGCCCTGTGGGTAAGGAGGACCAGACAGGGTGGTAACAGAGGACCCAGGAGAACCTGGAGTCCTGGTGCTCAGCAGAGGCAGAGTCTCACCTAATTGGCCACTGTAGGCTAGGATGACTGCATAATTTTTTGCATAGAAAATCTCTTAAAAATCTAAAAAAAAAAAAAAAAAAAAAACTCCTAGAAAAATAAGTAATTTAACAGAATCTCAGGATAGAAAATCAGCAAGCAAAATCAATAATATTTCTATATACTAGCAATAAACAATTGCAATTTGAATGTTTTAAAAGTACCAATTACAATAGAATCAAAGAAATGGAATGCCTCAGAATAAACTTAACAAAGGATGTTTAGTTTATGGAAAATTATAAAACAATAAAAAAATTAAAGAAGGCCTACATAAATGGAGAGATAAATTGTGTTCATAAATTGGAATATTCTACATTATTATTATATCAATTATTTCAAATTTGATCTACAGATTTAGTGTAATCCTAATCAAAGTCCTAGCAGGCATTTTTTGTGGATTTTTTTTTTTTTTTTTTGAGACGGAGTCTCGCTCTGTCGCCAAGGCTGGAGTGCAGTGGCTGGATCTCAGCTCACTGCAAGCTCCGCCTCCTGGGTTTACACCATTCTCCTGCCTCAGCCTCCGGAGTAGCTGGGACTACAGGCCCCCGCCACCTCGCCCGGCTAGTTTTTTTTTTTTGTATTTTTTAGTAGAGACGGGGTTTCACTGTGTTAGCCAGGATGGTCTCGATCTCCTGACCTCGTGATCCGCCCGTCTCGGCCTCCCAAAGTGCTGGGATTACAGGCTTGAGCCACCGCGCCCGGCCGTTTGTGGATATTGATGAGCTAATTATTACATTTACATGGAAAGAAAAAGGAACTAGAACAGTGCTATTAGTTACCTATTGCTGCTTAATAAATTACCTCCAAAACTTAGGGGATGAACAGAATAAAACATCTATTGCCTTATAATGTCTGTGTCAAGAACACAGGAGAAACTTAGCAGCTTCGTTCTGACTCAAGGTCTTTCTTGATTGGAGTATCAGTGCAGACTGCAGTCATCTCAAGTTTCAATTGTGGAGAATCCACTTCCAAACTCACACACTGGCCATAGTCGGGCCTCAGAAAATCTACTTCCAAGGTCACTTATGCAGCATATAAGGACTGACCCATGAAACTGAAGTTAACTTGTTCCAGAATAAGCAATGACAGAGAGAGAAAGAGAGAGAAAGACAGAGAACTTCAAGACAGAAGTTACAGTCCTTTTAATTGTCCAAAAACAGAAGTAACAGTATATAATTTCTGCTGTATTTTATTCATTTGATTTATTTCTCTCCCCCATAAAGAATGCATTCACTCCATACCAAGATTCTCCAAAATTTTCTCTCATTATTACACCAACTCAAAGTCTGAAAGTTTATTATATATATTAGGTCCAGGTGTGGATGAGGCTTCTCAGGTGTAGTTTCCTACTTACAGCTTCTTGAGTCCAGTTTTTCTCAATCTGGAGAACTGTGAAACTAAAGAGACGAGTTATCTGATCCCAACATCCAACACAACAATGGTTGGACAGGCACAGGATAACATCTACAGGTATTCCTGTTCAGAAAGTGTAGATGGCAGGGAGAAGGGGAGGCACAGATAGGCCACTGGACCACAGTAATTTCAAAATCCAGCTAGAAAAAGCTGGACATTCCTTATATCTCAAGGCCTCGAGACATAATTTTGAAAGAGTACTCAAATCAGAAGCCTCAGTCTTTACAAAACCACCCTAATCCTGGGAAAGACATACCATCGCCTTTGCCATATTCTATTTATTACAGAAAAATAACCGACTCCAGCCCACCTTTGAGGAGAGTGGCCTAAACAACAGTGGGAATACCAGGAGGCAGGGATCTTTGGGGGCTTTATTGGAAGCTGTCCACCTATCACACAAGTCACAGATTGGAAGAAAATATTTGTAAATTTGTAAATCACGTATTTGACAAAGGACTTACATCTATATATAGAGAGATGTATATATATCTATGTACATCTATATATACACACACACATATATAATTTGAAATAAGAAAACAACCAACCAAATAAACAAATGAACAAATAATTTTAACATACATTTACTTAATCGAAGAAGGAATATCGATAGCAAATAAGCACATAACAATACTGTTAACATTGTTAGTAATTAGGAAATACAAATTAAAACCATAATAAGATACCATAAAATACTAAGTGAAGTGGTTAAGATAAAAAAGTCTAATCACAGAGAGCAACTGGAACTCTCACAGACTGCTGTGAGAATGGAAAGTGGTACAGCTTCTTTGGGAAACAGCCTGTTTAAAAAGTTATAAATCTACCATGTGACCCAGCCAATCCATTTCTGGATATTTTCCCAAGAGAAATGAGAGTGTATGTCCACACAAAGACTTGTACATGAATGGTCACAGCATCCGTAATTGTAATAGCCCCAAACTGGCAGCAACCAAAGCTCTAGAACCTGCATTCATTTGCTAGGGCTGCCATAAGAACAAAGTGAGTGCAGGGTCTGGCTGGCTTACACAAAACACATTTTTTTTTTCACAATTCTGGAGGCTAGAAGTCTTAAGATCAAGGGGTCAATGGAGTTGGTTTCTTTTGAGGCCTCTCTCCTTGGCTTGCAAATGGCTACCCCTGAGTTTGTGTGTTGTTTGTGTCCAATCGCCTCCTCACATAAGAACACCAGCCCATCCATACATCCATATAACCTCATTTTACTTTTTTTTTTGAAATGGAGTTTCGCTCTTGTTGCCCAGGCTGGAGTGCAGTGGAGCAATCTCAGCTCTCTGCAACCTCTGCCTCCCAGGTTCAAGCGATTCTCCTGCCTCAGCCTCCTGAGTAGCTGGGATTGCAGGTGTATGCCACCACGTCCAGCTAATTTTTTGTATTTTCAGTAGAGACAGGGTTTCACCATGTTGGCCAGGCTGGCCTTGAACTCCTGACCTCAGGTGATCCACCCGCCTTGGCCTCCCAAAGTGCTGGGATTACAGGCGTGAGTCACTGTGCCCGAGCTCATTTTACCTTAATTGTTTCTTTAAGGTCTTAACTCCAAACACAGTCCTCTCTGAGGTACTGGGGATTAAGACTTCAAAATATAAATTTGGGGGGCAGACAATTCAGTCCATAACACTGTACTCTTGCCATTTGGAAACTGATGTCCTTCTTATATTCCAAATATATGAACCCCATCCAAACAGTCTCAAAAGCTTAACCAATTCTAACATACACCCTAAGTCCAAAAGTTTACATAAATATAGTCTATGTCAGGTATACGTAAGAATCAAAGTATGATTTACTATGAAGCTAAATTCCTCTCCTGCTATAAAACCAAACGCATTACCTGCTTCCAAAATACTGTGGTTGGAGAAGCATAGGACAAAGATCCACATCCCAAAAGGGACAAATCAGAAAGAAGAGGGAAGTGACAGGTCTCAACCAAGTCTGAAGCCTAGCCAAAGAAAAAAAAATCATTAGACTTTTAAGACTGAAGAATAATTATCATTGACTCCATTCCCTTACCTCTGGGCCCCCTGTGTCTGGTATATTTTGCTGAGATCACATTTCTGAGAATCATCCATGTTGACATTTGCATCAGTAGCTAACTTATTTATTGCTGTGTACTGTTCCATTGGATGGATATACTACACTTTATTTGTACATTCTATCTGCTGATGGACATTTGACCACCAGGTTTTTTTTCAGTTTCTGTATATTATGGATAAAGTTGCTATGAACATTGTGTACAAGATTTTTTGTGACATACGTTTTTATTTCTCTTCAATAAATGCCACGAAGTGAAATTGCTAGGTCATACTGTAAGTGTATGTTTGACTTTGTAGGAACCTGGTAAATGCTTTTCCAAAGCGGCTGTACAATCTACACTTCCACCAGTAGTGTATCAGTTACAACAGCTTCATGTACTCCTCAGCATTTAGGATTGTTGGACTTTCTAAATTCTAGCTAGCCTGGCGGGTGTGTAATAGTAGGTGTCGCACTGCAGTGTGGCGTTGGTGTTTCTGTGATGAGTTTTGACGTGGAGTATCTTGTTACGTGTTGACTGGCCATCTGTACATCTTCGTTGGTACAGTGTCTATTCAACGTTTGGCCAATTCGAAGGGGAGATGCTTGTCTTCTGACAGAGTTTTGAGAGTTCTCTATATGGTCACATATATGTATTAAAATATATTCTCCCAATCTGTGGTTTGCCTTTCCATTTTATTAAGTGCTTTTTAAAGAGAAGTTTTTAATTTTGATGGAATCTAATTTTTTTCTCCCTTTGTTTTCGATGTTCACATTGTTGATTCCCAAAGCCTTTGCTTTCTGCAAGGCTCTGAAGATTTGCTCCCATGCTTTTTTTTTCTAAAAGTTACGTAGCTTTACATCTATGATCCACTTCAAATTAACATGTATGTACAGCGTAAGGTCAGCACTGGGGATCATTTTATATTTCCACACGGATATCTAGTTCTTCCAATTGAATTTCCTTAGCCCCTTTGTTGCAATTCATCTGACCAAGAGTGTGTGAGTTTATTTCTGGACTCTATATTCTGTTTTGGTGTCCAGTGTGGAGCTATGATGAATAAGGCTGCTGGGCATTATCGGACACATCTGTGTGTGTGTATGTGTGTGTGTGTGTGCACGCGCACACACATATGCATCCATTTTTCCTAGGCAAGTACCTAAAAGTGGAAGCTGGGGAGAGGTGTTCCACAGGATAGATACGGGTTTCACTGGGGAGGGGTGTTCCATAGGGTAGATACAGGTTTCACTTAGGAAACTGCCAAACTTTCCCCCGGTGTGGTCAGATCCTTTTACACCCCCACCCACGGCCACCGTACTAGGAGAGACTCCACATCCCTGATGACATTCAGTGCTGTCATCTTCATCTTAGACTTTCGCTGCGGACAGAAATGTGAAGCCGTGCCTCACTGCAGTTTTGATTTGCATTTCTCTGATGAGTGAGGGTATTGCCATCCTTTGAAGGTGCTTCCTGATCATTTGCATACATTCATTTCTAAATGAGTTATCAATCAAATGCATTTGGCCCACCTTTTCATTAGTCTGTGCATGTTTTTATTGTTGTTGTACGGGAACTCCTGTTACAGGCAACATGTTCTGAACAAAGTGAGTCCTCTGTCAGATTCCTGTACTGTGCAGATCCCACCAGTCTGTTCCTTCACTCCTGTAGTTTTGGCCGAGCAGGCATTTTTAATGTTTTGAGGTAGGTATTGTCATAATCCTCATTTATGCAAATGGAAAACCCAGGCCAAAAAAAAAGTGTGATAACTTGCTCCAGGTCACACCTCGAGAGGGCAGACCTGGGAGCTGAGCTCCTGCTTCCTGCACAGGCCCGCACTGCACTGCTGCTGTCAGCCCCACCCTGTCCTTCCTCACACGGCCAGGCCAGGCTGCAGGAGTCACTGTGCTGCAGGGAGCTTCCGTTTGTTTATCGGCAAAGCCAGCACACCAGGCACGTCTTGGGAACTTTCTGAGGATGAAATGATAGAATCTGAATGCTGGGCTCAACGCTGGCTTGCAATGAATGGCATCTTTGAGATTGTTATGATCACTGGCAGGATACTAAATAAATAAAAAAAAGAACGAACCGTTCCAAATGTTATTTTCATGGCAAGGTTGGCGGTTTTCCTGCCTCAGTAAGAGGGCTAGCAGGTGCCTTCAACATTTCCTTAGCTGTACTGGGCACAGTTGGGGACACAGAGGTGAGCCTGCCAAGCGACAGGATAAAGTTAAAATGGCCAAAGGGGAAAAAAATAAAAAACAAAACACACCCACCACACCACCCAAGGACTGCTGGCTGGAACAAATCACCCAGGCCTCCTGCCCTGCAGGAAGCCTCAATCTGCAGATCCACCAGAGACCTCCAAATTGTATACATTCATATCTATATTGCCATGATGTATGCAATTCTTATGCAATGCTCAGTTGAGCAGAAAGCACTGATGTCCAGGGCAGATTCCAGCCGAGACCAGCCTGTTTCCAGACCAGCAGGCGCACTCATTCTCTAGGCAAACTGCCCCTCTGCAGGCCCCACTGGGGCCCTGACACCAGCAAGGCTTCCTCCAGCTCAGAGGACTGAGCCTGCAGTCGGCCCCTCTTTTCAGGCCTGTGCTGATGAACAGCCCTGGGCCTTGAAGGCCAGGCTTTCCTTCTCTGCTTCAGCTGCAAACAGGGAGCCTAAGGAAATGGAGAGGGATCCCCACTGGGGGCAGTCCCCAGGTCTGGGGAGAAAAGCCATCTAAGTGGCACCCTCCGCCCAGCCCCTCACTGATGCTCGGGTCCCTTGCCCACCCCAGACGGCCCCTCCCCTCCATCGGGACTGTGCAGGATGCACAAGGATGTGCAGCCTCCCAAGGTTCTCCATCCACACTCCCCCAGACCCCTCCAGAGTGGGGCCAGGGCCTGCACCCACCCCAAGCACCTGCCCTGCCCTTGTGCTTTACAATGGGTTCTCACAGCAGCCTTAGTGTTCGGCCTTCCCCACAGCGCTGTAGGCACAGTCTTTCAGGAAACATTCACATACACATACATACGTGTATGATCATATGCACGGGGTGTGATCAGGGTCTGTGGGCCTAGGTGAGCCGCACAGTGCAAGTGTGTGGCGTTTTATACAGACTGATGCACATGCCACAATTACAGTCCTCTAAAAAGTGTCTATCTATGCACACTCACAAAATGTCGATTTTAGGTGTATGTAAATAGGTATGAATACGCAACACCTACCTCTCTGTATCCCACATTTCCCAGCCACGTGGCCTTGTGGAATCCCCTCTACATCAACGGTTAAAACTCCAGCCCCTCTGTCCAGTGGGTGCAGGACTCCACGGCAGAGACACTCTGCCCAGAGGGTGTGGGACCCCATGGCAGGGACGCTCTGCCCAGTGGGTGTGGGACCCCGTGGTAGGGACGCTCTGCCCAGTGGGTGCGGGCCCTCGTGGCAGGGACGCTCTGCCCGGTGGGTGCGGGACCCCGTGGCAGGGACGCTCTGCCCGGTGGGTGTGGGACCCCGTGGCAGGGACGCTTTGCCCAGAGGGTGTGGGACCCCATGGCAGGGACGCTCTGCCCGGTGGATACAGGACCCCGTGGCAGGGATGCTCTGCCCGGTAGGTGCGGGACCCCGTGGCAGGGACACTCTGCCCAGTAGGTGCGGGACCCCGTGGTAGGGACGCACCATAATTTCCTCTTTCATGAATAAGCATTCATTTCGTTTCCATGTTTTTTGTCGTATGGAAAACATGCTGCAAACCCCACTTCCTTGTGGATCTTCGGTTTCCTCACCGTTACCATATTGCCTAAACGGGCTGGTGGCAGAGCACACAGGTTGGGGGGACAACGTCCGGTCCGCTGGGTCTGCAGCACTGTGTAAGTCGGCCGTTTCCTCATCGACTTTCCGTCCGGATGGTCTGTCCGTGACTGTAGTGGGTTCTGGAGTCTCCCATATTGCAGTGTTGCTATTTCTCCCCTTGGATCTGTCCATGTTTGCTTTACAGTCATGCCCCACATAATGCCACTTTGGGCAAAAATAGACGGCACATGCACCAGTGGCTTCATCAGATTATAACAGCACCTTTTAACCATTCCTTTTCTATGCTTAGATATGTTTAGATACTGTTGATGGAAGAAAAGCAGTCAAGCTTTGAAGGCATTTAAACTAGTGTTACTCAGAAGTCTTTCTGAGGGCTCCAGATCGAGTCCTCCAGCCTGCGAGTGGCCCCTTCGCGAGGTCCTGTTCGACTGCCCCGCACAGGGTGCCAGCTCACTGCAGAGATGCAGGTGGTGGGGTTCAGGACAGTCACGTCGAACCCGCTCAGAAGTTACCTGAGAGCAGAATCACATCAAGGTTTGTGCAGGAGGACATCAGGTTGTAGATTCCACAGGCACAATCACTAACTCACAGGCGTTATCTTGTGCAGGAAAGACAAGGAACGCAGTGACTCAGGCGGGAGATGTGGGGGTGGCGTGTGCTCTGCCCTGTTTTGCCTTCAAAGCATCTTTGGAGCACTGAACGCAGGGGCTCTGTGAAACGGTGCTGGCAAGCAGAAATGAACAAAGAGGGCTCCTTAGGTTTGATACTTTGTCTCACCACACACAAATGGTCAGCGTTGTGTTCCTGTTGTCTACAGGATTTAGCACAGTCACGAGGTGTGCAGTGTGTACTAGAGCAACAGGCTCCAGCACCCAGCCTAGGTGTGCGGCAGGCTAAACCATCTAGGTTTGTGTCAGTCACTCCGTGACGTTGGAACAATGACGGGATCACCGAATGAGGCATTTCTCAGAAGGGACCACCGTCGCTAAGCGACACAGGACTCTAGGTAGGTGCTCTGATGTTGGGTGCATATAGATAGGGGCATACGCCACATGGACACTCTTCTAAAAAGCACGTATCTCTGCACACACACGAACACAACGGTTATCTGATGTTTATGCAAATGTCAGAAACATACACCTCTGCATCCTACCTTACATTTATACATGGCTGTGCTGTCTTCTTCCCTTCTCCACCAGCAATGGATGGTTACTCCTCACTCTTAAAACGTCTACCACTCCAGTGAGTGGAAACTGATACTGTGCTGTCTTAGTTGACCTCTCGCCTGCTTCTTGTGGGTCTGAGCACCTCTAGCTAACTTCCCAGCCACTTGGATTGGTTCTTCCGTAAACTGTGTTTCTTATGTGTCCTGTGTCCATTTCTCCCTCACTTGTTGCTTTGCTCATGCCACGTAGGGAAAGTTCTATGCATCTGGTAAACATAAGCGCTTCCGCCCCTTGCTCATGGCCTGTGCTCTCTCAAACACTCTGTCCAAAGCTGCTACTTGTCTCCCGTTTAGTTCACCATCTCTGGAGGAACAGAAGGAAGCTCGTGACACTAGAATGAGGTCTGGTATGTTTGCCTCTGGAATTCCGAGTCACCTGGGACAAGTCACTCTGTCCAATGAGAAGACAAGCATTTCTACAAGGTACAGGAACTTAGGACAGACGGGGAAGGCCAAGTACAAGGACACAGGGTTCCTGTGACACACAGATTTGCTAATAATAATTAACAGCGAATACTCAGGCAGCGCTTGGACTACCCTGCAGGGTGCTGCCGGAGCATTTCAGAGCATTTCCCATAGGAGCTCGCCGACCCCCACCCAGTGTCATTGTGACCCCACTTCACAAGCTCAGGCACAGGGAAATTCCAGACCACCCAGAGGCAGGTGGGCTCAGGTCGATCCCCAGGGCCCCTGTTAACCAGTCTCTCTCTCACACACACACACTTTCCTGACCAGGTAGTGCATCCCAGATGTGTTGAGCCTCCTGCCTTTTGGTGGTGTGGCACTGCCCACATCGGGCCACGTCTGCTCACCCTCCAATTCTAAGGTGCTACTGTCCAGAAATTTGTGTTCCCCCAAAATTCATGTTAAATCCTCACCCCCCACCCACAGGTGATGGTGTTAGGAGGTAGGACCTCTGGAGGGTGATTAGGTCATGGTGGTGGAGCCTTCATGAGTGGGATCAGCATCCGTACAGGAGAGATCTGAGAGACCCCATGCCTCTTCCACGGTGAGGCACCACCTATGAGCCACGCAGGCTCAGCACTCTCTGGGTGGCTTTCCTCTCCAAAGGAGCCCAGGATTCGGTCATTTTCAAAGTCCCTCTGTTGTTGCTTATTTACATGTAACAAAAGCCTGCTGAACACCTTGACAAAGGGACCAGGCATCCCTTAAGCACAGTCGCCCAGCCAGCTGAGCAACCCTCCCTGGATTCACTGCCCCCAAGTGACAGCCAGTTCTGATGGCAGGCCACTCATGCCGCCTCAAAAATCACCCAGGAACCATTAAAAGCCATTCAAGACATACTTAAGAGTAGTATTTTGGGACTAATTGGAGGTAACGATTATTCACACAAAACCTGCACTGTGTAGCCAAGACAACACCTCAAAGACATACTGAGAGCCCGGATGCTGACCCAGGGCTGGATGCGGCAAAGCACATGGCTTCCGGAAGGTGGGCCAATCACAGGCCTTCCTCAAACCTTTCCCTTGGGACACAGTCCCCTTCACCACCCCGGGAGGCGTGTTACCGGAGATGTAATACGGAAACTGCTGGAACCACGGTGGAGAAAGAAACTGCTGTGGAGAAAGATTTTCTAGGCCCATGAAGCCAGTGGGCGGGCAGAAACAGGAAGTGGTTGAGTCCAGGGATCTTTGAGCCCTGGGGCCAGCCGTCCTTTTGTGAGCCTTCCAACAAATTCCTCTCTTGTATGGATTTTAATGGACAGGGCTTCCTTCTTTTCTCATGGAAGAGTCTTCTCCAAGACCCCAGAAGACTCCCTCGCCCTCGGCTGATTCTGCTCCAAGGAGCAGGCAGGCATTCCCCGCAGAGCTGTGCTGCCTTGCTCAAGTGCGGTATCTGGCTGGCAGTTGAGCCTGCAGTCCCCCAGCAGCTTTCTCAGGGCGGCAGGGATCAGTATAGAGGTCTCTGTGATTAAGGTGATCAGGTGTAAAAACAGAAAATACATGTCTTTGTCAGTGTAGGTGATGACACGTCACTGACAAAGGCTGGAGTTTTGCACGGGAGTGGGCATGGCTGGGCCAGTCAGCTGCAGTCTGATCACCCGGGTGATCACCGTTCCTGACAGCCTCACAGTGACAGCCGAGTCACGGGGAGATGAGGAAGAAAAACACGTGGCAGTGCTCGTGGCCTCATGGTATTGAGGAAGCTGCAAGGATTCTGTGAAGACAAAGGGAGGCCTCCTAGAGCCCACAGGGGTCTAAACATGAGCAGAAGACACTAACATGCACACACGTGCAGATGCTGTTCACAAAGCGGCTTGGACCAGACGAGCCTGAAATTCTGCGGCCCACACAGGAGCGCCTGGGGCTCACAGGCCTTGGTCTAGAAGGGGTGTGCCAATCTCCACTCTGCCTGAGTTCCTGTGCAGCAGCTGTCTTCTTCACCTGGGATCGTTCCTTCCTGCTGAAGGCCAGAGGCTGATATCCCCATTCACCAATGAGGAAACAGAGGCCCAAATAAACATTTTTAGTTTTGTTTAGAGACAGGGTTTCTCTGGCCCAGGCTGGAGTGCAGTGGTGCGATCACAGCTCACTGAACTGCTGGGCTGAAGTGATCCTCCTGCCCCAGCCTCCCAAATAGCTAGGACTATAGGCACGTGCCACCATGCTCAGCTAATTTTTTTATAGAAAGGGGAGTCTTATTCTGTTGCCCAGGCTGGTCTCAAACTCTTGGCCTCAGGTGATCCTCCCACCTCAGCCTCCCAAAGAGCCTGGATTACCGGAGTGAGCCACTGTGCCCAGCCCTCCAAGGAAAGGAACTGATTCAGCAGCAGCCTGCAGCTCGTTGGCAGTGGTGTTTGCCACTGGCCAGCCTGAGCTGTAGCCACAGCCCTCACCACTGTGTATTGCAGGCCCTGTGGGGCTGCGATAAACCTCAGCGGAGGGGATCTGCGGGGTAACCACCTGATACAACAGAATTCACCAAATACGTAGTTGTTCCCCACAGAGCCCTCTATGCCTGCTCTGAGGAATCCACTTAAGAAACTGTGAACACGACTCTCATGAATGAACCACAAGAACACAGCACTGAGAAACTCCGCCCTCTCAAAGTGCAGATGGCATGCAGCCTGGCCGCTGGAAACCCTGCTCCTGGCCTGCAGATAAGCCACGTGGATCTCAGAAACAAAGTGGCAGCCTCCATGTACAGCCCAGTGCAGAGCTTCCAACTGAGGGTCTTCTGACACCGCAGTCCACTCTCCTGCCTTCCCACGCGCCCTGTGCTCTGGCTGCCCTCGCTGCAGCACAGGAACCAGGGAGGACTGCTAACTTGTCCCGGGCAGTCCCCAGCTGCTGAGACCCAACAAAGGATAGGAGCTCCATCAGGATGACAGGGTGGAAATCTACTCACCACTCACAAGAAAATGAGGCAGGGCTGACATTCCGTTCTGCTTAAAATCTCACCTGGCCTCCAGTACAAATGTCTCTTCCGTAAACATGACAAGGCGACACCCTTCAGCGGCTTCTCAGTAGCGGGGACAGCAGGTCCCTCATCCACTGAGGGGCTTTAACTGGAACTGGGAACTGCTGAAGTCCTGGGCCTGGGCACCCCTGGTCGGAGGAACACTCTTCACTGCGAGACGGGCATGAAACAGCAACGTCACTGTTTTACAGCCATCATCAATCACCGAGCTGGGCCTACAGGAAACAAAACCCCTCTCCCCACACGGGTGTTACACTCTCCTCTGAAACGGACCAACGTGCTTTCCAGGCGTAGAAGGCGCCTCCTGTCATCCTTAAGCCTCGAGTTTGTGGGGCAGCGGCCCTGGCGTGGCAGCCAGAGGACAGCATAGGGCCCGCTGTGCTGACAGACACACACGGTGCGAACTGCCCACGCAGCGGAGGGGTGGCCCCAGGGCAAGGTCCTCCCAGTGGCCATCAGCAGGCCCAGCTGTGCTCAGCCCGCACTGCCTCCTGGTCTAGCACATACAGCACCGTAACACCCGGTATTTGCCAGCAGACAACCATGGTTCTCTCAGCTGACACATGCATGACACACACACAGACTTTTAGGGACTGCAACACTCACTCAAAAGTGCAAGAAGAGATCACTCTGCATGTGACGTTGCTTTCTTTTAATTGCAGTGAGGACACAACCTGGTCATGTTCAGAGACGAACAGCCTCATCTAGGTGGTGAAGAACATTCTTATCTTTCTTGGTTAACCAGGTCCTCAATTCAAGGGATTTCCAAGTGTTCTTTAAAACCACCTGAAACTGTCCTGCGCAGGCTCACACTGCGACTCTGTACCAAGGGCCTGGCCCCGCCTGCAGCCAGAAGTCATCTCTCACTGGATGTCATCATCATCGAAAAGATCTTCAAAATCTAGAGAAATAAGCAAAACCATGTATTTACACATACAAGGGTAAGAGCTGAAGAAATCACTTCAAAATGAATTATGTGGTCGTCCAAAATACAGAGATAATCGTCAATGATCTAATGAAATAAAAGACTTTTCCCGTAACAGACTTTTAGTCTCAGCCAACCAGGACTCATACACACAGTCCAAGGGGAGAGTGTTGGCTAGAGTGCTTTCTTGCTTTCATTTAAAAGACAATCCTAAGAAAATGCTTGCTGGGCTGTTCTGGGTCCCACAGACACCACTGCACAGCCATAACTCAGCACTCAGGACACATCAGTGTCATGTCTGCACCCATGAGTGCACGGCGCCCAAGATGCTGCCCTCGCTGCCAGGGCCAGGGAGAGATGAAGCTGGGAGGCCCGTGCTGGGTCCTTTAGAGCAGAGGGAAACCGGCCGGCTGCCACTGTGAGAATGAGAAAGCTGGACTGAGCTGCAGAAAGGTGAAGCCTCCAGTAAGGCAGTGTGAATGATACTCAAGCCTGAGAAACACCCGCTAAGGCCCGCTCCCGCCAGAAAAAACGCAGCAAACGTGTAGTGCACTGCTTTGGGTGATCAAAATCAGGCCCCCAGGAAAGATTTCGTCCTTCTGTTTAGTTTTCTAAATTCCCTACTACAGGCAATCATTACTTTCACAACAGGAGAAGAAAGTAAAACTAGGAGCCCACCCACAAGTACTGTGCACTGAAAATGTGCAGGATGAATTATGAACTAGAAAGAGGAGGTTCCACTCCTGGAGGGTGAGACAGAGTGAAGAGGCAGGAGCCTGCTGGCGCCACGCCATCCAGCCTTCCTGGGGAGGGTGGCGTCCCTGAGGCATCTCTGGCCACTCAGAGGGTCACGGCTCTCCCCAGCCACACTGACGCACCCCCATATCCTCACTGCCTCCCGACTGCTGTGTGTGGTTCTGCCATTCAGAGCACTTTTGCGCAGTCCCAGGCCCGGCTGACTCCACCCCTTCCAACCTCTGCTCTGCTGCCCCCTCTGGAGAAACCTCCCTCTGCTGTGCTCTGGAAATAATACCGTCCACGCTTTGCCAGGGCTCTTGTCACAGTCCAGCCCCTGCCTGCTGACTTGTCTGGACCCACAATTTTGTAAGACACGGCAAGGGAAGGGAGTGAGTCTCGTTCATGGCCAGAACCCCGGTGCCCAGGGGATAACTGCCCAGCAAAACCCATCTGCTTGATGAGTAAAAAGGACTTAGCAGAAGCCCCATCCACAGCCTACAGGTCTCTCAAAGTAAATGGCTCCTTGAACACATGGGGTTGTCACAACCTGACGGGACAGTAAGTGCTTTGTGAACTCAGTGGGTGGGCAGGCAGGGGACACAGAGCTCTCCCGCGTTCCCTCCCTAACCAGCCGTGGCTCAAAGGTAGACACACGCCCACAATGCTCAGGCTGCTGGGTGCTCACCTGACGGGTCAGGCCTGGGTCCCTCTCAGAGATGCTTTCCCATCAGGATTCAGGGACTGACTCTGGAACCCATGTGAACTCAAACACTAGAACACAGCAATCGCCTCTCACCCATGGGCTGGCAGAGGATAAATGGGACTTTGAAGGAGATCATCAAAATGCAAGTGCATTGTGCCAGCATTAGCCACTGCCCAGTCCTGCCCACGTGGAGAAGCTTCACAGTCGCCCTGGTGAGCTGGTGTTTTCGCAGAGCAGCCCTAGAGAGCACTCTGCAGTTTTGCACAATTTGTTCCCTCTCAAGGCAACACCCTTCTCCCACCTCACTCTGGCATAAAGAATGGAAAGAAATGCTCTTCAGTCCTCCAGGCTGGTCTCAAATGTCACCTGCCCCAGTTCTGACTCCAGTTGGTAGCAGCAAGAATGCTGCCTCGGGGCATGGCCAGGCACCCTGGGAAAGCCTGCACCCCAACTCAGCAGCTTGGCCGCTCCCCTCAGGCAATGGCTGGCTGACAGTCAGCCTGATAAAGCAGCAGGGACTCGGGATGGCAGGGGGTCTCCGGTAAGTTAGAAACCGATGTGGTAAGGTCACATCCTAGCTGTGAACTGGTAACAAGAGCTTTCTGTAGAGGCCAGCACCATGCGTTAAAACAGGATGGAAAATGCCACCTCACTCTCTGGAGTAAGAAACCTATCTTGTTTATTATTTGAACCCTTAGTAAAGGTTAATATAAACTAGAGGAACAAGGCCTGAAGAAATCAGAAGAGAATGAGAGAAATATCCCCTCTAGCAGGTGTGATGATCTTACAGAAAGTTTGCTTTTCATTGTTTATTTGGTTTACCAATGTTTTATTTGGTTTACCCATGTTTTAGGTAACTAGCACTGAAACCCTTAAATCAAGAGGGAAACGCATCCTGCGTCCTGATTTCAGAGCTGGGCAAGAGCTGGAGTGTGGCTGTCCCTCTGCAAAAGCAGCTGAGGGCACGAGAACCCAGGCAGGCAAACACAGGTGGGCTGGGAGAGGAAATCGGCTACCCGGAGAGGGCAGAGACAGGGAGCCAGACAGGGTTCCTATGGCCGTGCCTGAGGCAAGGGGCCAGACCCAGCTACAGTCTGAGGTGTCTGCAGGCACGTGTAACACACATGCCAGAGCTCAAACTCAACTACTGGGCTGCAAGCTGGGAACAATTTCATGCCACTTTTCTCCTGAAAAATAAGGCTGCCTGCCAGTGGCCGCAGCCCATGTCATCGCTCCATAGAGACTGCACTGCATTCTGAGAGGAGCGCAGGGGCTCTACCACCTTATGATCCAAATTACTTATGTCACCAAGTTGCTCCACTGCCTTAACCTACAGAAGAAATATTCAGATTAAATCTGGCATCCCATTCCAAGCATCCTTACCATTAAAAAAGTCTGCATGAACGGCCTTTTCATTGGCTGCCAAGTCCATCAAGAGCCCGGTGCTGCCTCCCGCCTGGGGAATGGAAAGGCAAGGTTATGTCAGCTGCGTTTTCCAAAAGAACAGGTGATCCGTGCATTGCAGTGTCCGCCACCCCCACAGAAAAGGAAGATGGGTGAGGGGAAACAGGCTCAAGCTGGAGTCAACATTTTAGTTCCAGACAAAGGAGGAATATGTATGGGCGGAGGGGGAGGGAGAAATTCAAAGGAATTATTTTTAAGGTCTCTCAAGGGCTTGTGTTCCTTGATTCCTCTCTGCCTTTAAAAATTAGAAACCTACCACTGCTCTAAGCACCACTACTTCACTGTAACCCTCAAGGAGAGGTTTCCAATCCCCCCCGGACATTGCCACAGAGGCCACAAACACGTGAAACCGAGCCCATCAACTCCGCTCAGGATCCCTTCCCGCTCTCTTCTGGGAATGAAACCACTTCCCCGAGGAAACTGACCTGCTCTGCCTCTGAGGTTCTGGTGCCGGCTGCCATCATGGACCGTCCACTGCCACAACTCCACGGCAGTGGAAAAACCATGTCACAACACAAGCTGGGCAATCTGAAGCCCTCAGGATTTTGGATCATGTTTAGAGTCACCTGGTGACAGCAGGAGCAGATTCCTCTGACAGCAGCACCCTGGACAGCTGGCCACAGGTCCTGCTGCTGCCCTGGCCCCAGCATTCACAAGGCCACTGGCTCAACCTTGCCCTCATCCCCACGTAGCTGCATGCCCTTGTTCCCTTTCACAGACACTCTCAGAAAAGCCAGGACGCTCAGCCTCCTCCCCTGGCTTCTCAGCCTCCCTCCCTGTCCCCAACACCACAGTAAGCCTTGCGCATTCCACCACTTAAACACTGGGCTGAGCTTGCCCCTACCTCCATCTGCCTCATTCACACCCTCTTCAACTGTCCTGTTCTCCCTGCTGCCATTTTCCTACCCTCTCACCCCTAAACACCGCCACCCTACAGAGCAAGTCAGAGCCTCTCACTCCCCACTGTAAAGCCCTCGAGGGGCTCCACATCGCCTAGGGCTGTGACTTTAAAGCAGGACTGAGAGGCCTGGGTTTAGTGGAAGTGCTTCAGGAGTGGGGTGCACAGAGCCACCCGCTTAGCGTGATTCCAGATGGTTTCATGATCTGGTCCCTGCCCACTGTCTCCCCTCTCTCTGGCACTGCACGCTCAACCATGTTAAACGACATGAGCCAGTGGGCATCCCCCCCAACCCAGGACTCTGTTCCTGCTGGGCCTTCAACCCCGCCTACCTGGCAAAAACCACTGTGTCCCCCACCATTTAGCCACAGAGTCGACTCCTCAGCTGCACCTTTGCTGAGGCCCCTCAAAGGCCTGAGGGCCCATCCGTCGGTGCGCCTTCGGATTTCTATGACACCTGGTATTTGCAATCAGCCTCTCTGCCATGTTATTACCTCCACAGGCACAAGGGCTGCCTCTGACCACCTCTGTATCCCCTAAGCTTTGAGAAAGAGCACATGAGGCCCTGACATGCAGAAGCTGGCCTATCACTCTGAGCTAGGCTGTGGTGCTCTCCTGCTGACCATAAACCATCTCAGAACGCTCACATCAGACACGGTCACTCTGTGAACACAACAGAGACCAAAAAAAATCCCAAGACGACTGCATCATCCTGTATCATTAAAAAGAACGAGGCCACTACGCAAAGCACATAAATAGCAGACATCCCCTTTTCCGCTACGGCAGGAATGACGGCTGCTCCAGTCTTCCCTCATTCTAGTTCAGATTAAGAGGCCCAGTCGGAAAATTACCCTCGCTTCCAAGGCGCAGCAAAGCCCACTTTCTTCCCCCAAATCCCCGAACGCTAGCTCAAATCCCACACGAGGTGATTCCCCACCCGCGCTCTGGAGACGCACCGCGGGCCCCCACGGGGTGCTGCCGCCATCGAAGAGCAGCAAACGCAACTCCTTTCACCACGAGTGTGTTCCCGGGGGCTTTGGGGGCACCCAGCAGGCACTCAACCCCCAGGCTGCGCCTCCTGGTCCCCCGGGCTAGGGCACACACTTCCCGCCGCGGTCGGTGGCCGCCTTTCACCAGAAGCTCGGAGAAGCCGGGATTTGCTCTCCGCGGGGCAGGGAGCCTGGGAGCCGTGCCCATCGCCCACCCGCCCGGCCTCCCCTCCCCGGGACCCGCGCACCAGGACACCGCCCTTCCGCTCCCTCTTCCCCGCTCCCCACGCTCGGAGACTCCCACCGGGCCCGTGCCACCTCGTCCAGGTCCACGTACGGCCCGGCGCCCTCGGGGAACATCTCGTCCACGGCCGGCTTCATCTCGGGCCCGCGGCGCTCTAGGCCCACTTCCGGCCGCAGGGCCGCTTCCGGCGCGCGCCACATGGCAGCTCTAGACGCCGGAGGACCGCGCCTCTGTGGTGCCCGCCCGCCCGCAGCGCGGTCAGCGGTCTCGCATCCGGGGTGCTCCGGGCTGCTGGTGCGTACCCGCGGCCACCGGCGTCTGTCTTTGCGCTGGCGAGGGCGGGCGTCTGCAACGCCTCTGATGGGCGGCCGGGCGGCCACGGAGAGAAAAGGCCGCCAGCAATGGGAGCAGTTCCTGCCGAGCACGCCTCCGACAAGGGACCAGATCCAGAATAAAGAGGGAGCCTCAGACTCAGCCGCAAGGACGGCCGGGTTCACAGGAGCCCAGGGCTTGACCTTCAGACGTTTGTCTGGAGAAGACACACTCGCGGCCAGTGAGCAGATGAAGAGGTGCAAGCAAACCAGGGCCCCACCGAGGGGCCGCAGCACCCCTGGGACGCCCAGAGTCAAAAAAACAGCAAAACACGGGTGGAAGGGTGGAGAGTGAGACGCGGCAGCCGGGGCGGGAGACAGGGAGGCAGGTCCCAGAAAATCAAACACGGACGCCCACGTGGCCCAGCACTCCCCTTCCGGGCACAAGCCCAGAGGACCGAAAGCGGAGGCTCCAAGGGGCGTCTGTACCCCACGTTCACAGCAGCATTATTTATAATAAATGAATAAGGAGAGCGTCCCCCGCTGTCCCTGCCCATTGATGGATACGTGCATAAGCAAATGTGGTCCGTGCACACTGGGGAACATTACTCAGCCTTTAAAAGGAAGGGAATGCCGACACCTGCTGCCACGCGCATGAACGTTGAGGACGCTCTGCCGAGGGAGACGAGCCAGTCCTAAGACAAACACCGCGTGATTCCACTCAGCAGACGCCCCTGGAGGAGTCAAAGTCACAGGGACAGAAAGTAGAAGGGAGGTTGTCAGGGTCTGGGGAAGGGGAAATGGAGAGTTTGTGTTTAGTGGGGACAGAGTATCAGCCTTGAAAGATGAAAGAGGTCTGTAGAGGGCTGATGGTGATGGCTGCAAAGTCCCGTGAATGTGCTTAATGCCACTTAAATGTGGTTAAGATGGAAACGAATGTGACAGAAAAACGAGGGAAAGGAGAAGGAAAGGGGAAAGAGGAGGAAGAAGGTTGGAGGAAGGGAGGGAGAGAGGAAGAACAGGGGAGGGAAGGAGAGAAGCAAGAGGTCCTGGAACGAGACTTTGCCAAAGGTTCTTTGCTCAACCAGACTTCGGTGGCCTCCTAACCTCCTCCCAGGCCCATCTGTGCACGGCATTGTCAGGTTCAGTTTTCGCAGAGAGCCCTGCTAAGTTGGTTTAGCCAGAGCCCTCCACCCTGGATATTGGATCGGGTTCTTGGTCCCCAGCATCCCCAGGATGTCTGATCGCCCAGGCCTGTCTTCAGCCACAGCCCTGCTGCGGTCCGCGGAGGCAGCATCCCCTTCCCGCACTGTGTTCCTCCTAATCATTTTCCACCCCCGACCCCACCTGCTCCTCAGCCGCAAACCCCCACTGCCTGTGCTGTTCGGAGCTGGGCCTGGTCTCCCTCCCCCACTGCAAGATCCCGTTGCGGTGGTCCCCACACCTGTCTCCAAGGTTCAGCACAACTTGTGAAAATTTCTTTTTTTTTTTTTTTTTTTTTTTTTTGAGACGGAGTCTCGCTCTGCCGCCCAGGCTGGAGTGCAGTGGCCGGGTCTCAGCTCACTGCAAGCTCCGCCTCCTGGGTTTACGCCATTCTCCTGCCTCAGCCTCCCAAGCAGCTGGGACTACAGGCGCCCGCCATGTCGCCCGGCTAGTTTTTTGTATTTTTTAGTAGAGACGGGGTTTCACCATGTTAGCCAGGATGGTCTCGATCTCCTGACCTCGTGATCCGCCCGTCTCGGCCTCCCAAAGTGCTGGGATTACAGGCTTGAGCCACCGCGCCCGGCCGGCAACTTGTGAAAATTTCTAATAAGTTTTCTTCAACAGACCTTAAATGAGGTGGGTTTGGGGGTTAGGCTGCAGAGAAGTGGGGGCGGGGGGCATGGAGGAGAGTAGTTCCAGGGACAGGAATTGAGCTGAAATGTGAGGGGTGAGGGTATGGCCTGAAAAGTGTCCGCCTGGCCTAAGTGGACAGTATGGGATGCAGGGAGAAGCAGGCAGTGGGCATTGCATGAGCCTCATGCCATGCCAATGTGCATCACTCTGAAGGACCCAAGTGAAAGTCAGTCTGATGGAACAGGAGCTTGGCAGTGACCAAGAGGAGTGGCCCATTAAGTCAAGGTCTTTCCTAGCTAAGGGGTGGAGCCGTGGGTCTCCATGGTCTGCTTGTATACCCTACAGGGATGGGGAGCTCACCACCTGTGCAGAGGCCATCCCATTGCTGGAGGCCCACCCCTGAGACGCCATCGTGCTGCCTGCCCAGCCTTCCAGTGCCCCAGCGTGCCTAGGTGAAGCCCCCTTCCTCCCAGCATCCTCAAAACCTAGAGCCATCCCTGGAAGACAGAGCCTGCCCAGGCCCCGCTGTCCCTGACCGATGACAGATACAGACGGGGTTTCTCACTTCCATGCCCTGCTGCCTCCTGGGTCCTGCTGCCAGGGGAGTGTTGTGGTGTGGAGTCAGCTGAGCTCTGACTGTGGCTTTGCCTGTTGCCCAGCTCAGTGGCCCAGAGCGAGGGTGCCTGGACTGGAATCTAGCTCCCCCCTAACCAGCTGTGTGACCTTAACAAGTCAGGCGGCAGTGGCCTCATGTCTCTGCCTCAGTTTCCTCATCTGTAATCTGGGGGAACTGCAGCACCCCCCAGGATCATTGTGGGAAATGGATGAGAGGGAGACACAGAAAGCCAGTCCTGAGCCCGCACAGGATGTAAGATCCCTCGTTGATGCCGATGTGGATGGAAATGGTGCACATTTATGAAAGAGTTTATGAAAGTGCTCCCCAGGAATCAAAATAAAATCCGCTTCATTTGTGAAATAAAGTAAATGGGGCCTGAGCGCAACGGTCCTTGAAAGACAACCCACAACGCTGGTTGTACATCTTCAGTCCGGAGTTTATTGAGCATGAGACCAGGCCTGACTCCCCTTAGGGGCCAGGTTTTTGCCGGGACTCTCTGCCTGCGGAGGCCCGACCTAGTGCAGCCTGGCGGGGCGGGCGGGCACCAGGCTGGACACCATTCAGTCCTCCTGATAGGGAACATGGAAGCCCAGGGTGCTCCCCAGGGGGAAGTGTGCAAAGAAGGTGCGGGCCATGTCCTCGATCTGGGGGTAGGCCCCCAGGGCCTGGAAGTGCTGCACGTAGTTCCAGAAGTCAGAGGTGGAGAAAGGCCAGTAAGGCATGGCCGGCAGCTCCGCGTAAGGGTCTGAAAGACACATGACACCTGCCTTGGGGACTGTCCCCACCGTCCTGCCTGGAGACACCGTCCTCGGAGGCCTTAAGGCAAGTGGATGGTTCCCAGCTGTGCCCACATACCCACAGTGATTCAACCTTCCCAGAGTGGGGGCCTGAGCCCGTCCCCTCTCAGCAGTGGGGTGATGACCTAGGTCCTTGGGGGTGCCTGGTCTGGGAGACAGAGGAAGAAGGGGAAGAGATGGAGGGGGCAGGCCTGTTCTGTTTGAGGAGGGAGTTGTATGGGGATGGTGTGGGGCACCGGCAGTCTCCTGCTGGGATTTCAGAAGGGAGCACAGACACCCGCGTCCACTACCCCCCACATAACCTGTCCTAAAGCTTGGGCAAGGGTGGCCCTGAAGATACTGGACTGAGTTAGGGCTCAGAGTTGGGAGAGCCTGGGGGCTGGAGCCCAGGTAGGAGGGTGGGAATGTCAGGGGTCATGGGGCCCTGGCTCCCCCTGCCCATTGTGTTCCCTGGTGGCTGGAGGGCAAGGTCGCAGCTGAAAGGAGCTCAGAGACCCTCTGCTTGCACAGCTCCAAGCTGGCTCTCGAAGGCCATGTTTTCCATGCTCAGGCCTGAGCTGAGCCAGGGCCCCTGATGCGTCTGCTTGGGATAGGAAGCCGCTGCCCTCCCCAGCAGTTTCTCCTCGCTGCACACCAGTTCCTTATGCAAATGAAAGGAAAGAAATCGGAGAACGGTACCTCCTTCCTCCTGCACAGGCTTGGCCCCTGCAAAGGAAGAGAGGAGCTGTCACCCAGGAGGACCACCCAGGTGCCGATTGGGCCCACCCCACACCAGCTGCAGGGCTCTGAGGTTTCCCAGCAGTCTGGGGATGAGTGCGGGAGGGGAGAGAACAGGAGGGCTGTCGGGGGTCCTGGTGGCTGCCTCCCTCCAGAGTGGCCCCTCACCTGCGAGAGGCCCCAGCAGGAGGCAGAGGGCCAGCCCCGGCACCATGCAGGCTTGCATCTTCCCGGTGCTTCCTGATCTGCGACTCAGGCTCACCTGCAGCAGGACGAACCCAGGAAGGGCGAGACCACCCACCCGTCAGGGCCGGCTTCCTCTACCAGCCCCAGTGCGGGCAACCCTGGGGAAAATGGCATGGATTAAAAAAAAATTCTTACGGTTTTCCTAGCAATTCCCATTTCAGTGGTTTCAAACCACTATTTGGAGGTGAAATCTCTGCCTCAATTGGCCTTAATTTCCACGACTTAAGAAATTGCACACCCCCCGCCCACAACCCTGCCTGGCCTGTCCAGAGCTTACCTTGTCTCTGCTCAGCTGGCCGTGCTGCCGGGTTGGGCTCTGCTGCCAGCTCAAGGGTCCTCTTTATAGAAGGGCCATAGATGAGGAAGGACACGTCACCTGCCTCAACAGTCAAACTGAATATTTCATCCCCACCGGAGGATGTGGGCTCCTGTCGCCCTGCTGGCAGGCAGAATCAGAGTGTCAGCTTCTGGAAATCTGATCCGAAGATCAAACGGAGAGAAAAACTTCTTGGCTAGGCCATTTCTGAAATTGTTAGGACTGAATTCAGCATTGGTACTTGAAATGAATTCAGTTTCCTCTCCACAAGGAGAGATCCTACGTCCAATACTGGGGCTGGCTGAGATTTCCTCCCTCGTGAGATGGAGCTGAATAATTCCAGCGCTGTTTCCACTTAAACCAGCAGGCAGGAGGAGCCCCAGGTCAGCAGGACCTGCCTGCAGGACGTCCATTGAGCAGAGTCACAGCAGGAAGTGTGGGGTCAAGATGGACTTCTGTCTCCAGGCAGGAGCTTCCCTGTGATCCGAAGTGTCAGTCTGCAGGTGGGCAGGAGGCTGTCCCCACCCTGGGACACCAGCAGCTGGCACCAAGGGTCTCTGCGGGTCAGGCCATTCTGACTACACAGCAGTCCCACTGACCACATCAGTTCCTGTGTTCACCTGTCTCTCCAATAAGTACAGCCTCCTCCTGGTACTGCCCCTTGGGGTCCCACCACCCCACTGAATTCAGGGCCGAATTTGGTATGGCAGTCTCCCCTGTCATTCCTGGTCACCCTGGGGGCTCTGTAAGGACTCTGGGAAACTCCTCACCCATGTGTCCCACAGTTCTGGAGTTCAGGGTCCCCAACTTCGTCACAGTCTGCCCACATGCCCCCAACCACATGATTAAGGACTTATTTTTTCCCGCATAATGCCATACATTTAACCAAAGATACCCAAAGAGGTGGTTAATTGAATTCAGATTGTAAGGCAGCCACCCACGGATTTGATTTTGGATTTCCTTTTCAGAAATCTGGAGCCTGTGGCTACAGGAGGCAATGGATTCTTACAGGGCAGTTGTATTGGGGGCCCCCAAGAGCACCCGGGTCAATTATTCACTAGGAAGATGCCCTAGGAGGACTCACTCCATTCCCCAGCACCACGCTGTGTCGACACTCGTGAAATCTCCCCACGAGGGGAGCCCTTCAGAACCTCAGCGCCCAGGGCTGGTCGTGCAGCCCCCTCTGCCTGGTGCGTGTGCAGATCTCCGACCCCCAGGAGGAAGCAGGTGCTCAGCATAACCAATTGTTTGCACATAGGGCTTAGGGGCAGTGGCTCCTCTGAAATCCAGGTGCCGAGGCGAGCACCCAGGCCTGCTTGTTGCCCTTCCCTGCACAGCACAGAAGCTCTCTGGTTCCTTATCTGCCCCCTGAGCTGGGAATTTAAGCTCTGAGCTCATCATTTTCTTTTCCCAGATTCGACAGCACACTTTTCCAGCTACCAGCCAAGCCCACGGTCCTTATTTCTACGGTGGCATCAGCTGCTTGGTCACCCAAAGTCCTGCCCTCTATCGGTCTGTTTTGCACTGGGTGGGCAGCAGTTCCATGGGAAATGGAGCCACTGAAGTCTTTGAGCTACTCAAGTCAGAGATGCAATTCAGATTCCACCCTGAACGTTCCCATCCCTGGACCCCTCTCCCAGCACCAATACTGTGTCCAGCCGGGTCGGGGGGACTGTGGCCAGAGACGGAGTGAGCTTGCTACAGGAATGGACCTTCCATGACTGTGGGAGGTGCTGAGGAAGGGAGGGCCTGGGAGGGCGAGCCGGGAAACAGTCTGGGAGGCTCTGTATGAAAATGCACGGCCCAGCATCGATGGTTATGGGGAAAAGAAAGAAAGATCAGACGGTTACTGTGTCTATACAGAAAGAAGCAGACATAAGAGACTCCATTTTGTTCTGTATTTGAGATGCTGTTCATCTGTGACCCTACCCCCAACCTTGTTCTTGCAAGAGATATGTGCTGTGGTGACTCAAGGTTTAATGGATTTTGGGCTGTGCAGGATGTGCCTTGTTAAACAAGTGCCTGAAGACAGCTTGCTGGTTAAAAGTCATCACCATTCTCTTAATCTCAAGTACCCAGGGACATGTACACTGCCAAAGGTCGCAGGGACCTCTGCCTAGGAAAGCTAGGTATTGTCCAAGGTTTCTCCCCATGCGATAGTCTGAAATACAGCCTTGTGGGAAGGGAAAGACCTGATCGCCCCGAGCCTGACACCCATGAAGGGTCTGTGCTGAGGAGTAGTATAGAGGAAAGAAGGCCTCCTGGCGGTTGTTGGCAGTTGAGATAGAGAAAAGCATCTGTCTCCTGCCCGTCCCTGGGCAATGGAACATCTCGATGTAAAACCCGATTGTATGCTCTGTTTACTGAGAAAGGAGAAAACCGCCTTAGGGCGGTGGGACTTGCTGGCGCAATGCTGCTAAAAGGTTTATGGAGATGGTTGCATATGCATATCAAGACACAGCATTTTCCTTTAAACTTATTCATGTCACAGAGATCTTTATTCATATGTCTTACTGCTGATTTTCTCCCTACAATGATCCTATTATCCTGTCACTCCCTTATCTTTAAGATGGTAAAGATAATTATCAATAAATACTAGGGAACTCAGAGACCCGTGCTGGCGTGGGTCCTCTGTATGCTGAGCGCCGGTCCCTGGGCCCATTTTTTCTTTCTCTATACTTTGTCTCTGTGTCTCATTTCTTTTCTCAAGTCTCTCGTTCCACCTAACGAGAAACGCCCACAGGTGTGGAGGGGTAGGACACCCCTTCAGGCGGTGGACCCAGGACCTCTGCATCCAGAAGGGAAGGTGGGAGCCAGATGCAGAGGGCAGGAGCATGAGGGTGAGCCAGGTCCTGCTGCAGCCTCTGACCATGATGGAGCCACCAGAGAGGACGGACCCATCATCTTTCTGTTAATAACCACGTGTCTGAAGATGATGTGAAAATACGCCTACGACGTTAGGAAAGATGATATAATAGCATGTACCCTATCTTTATAATGACTGAATAAAAGACTATACGTGGAAAAAGTCTAGAAGTAGTAAGCAGTGGTGGTGTTGGACGGTGGATCTATGGGCATATATCTGTGTTTTTTCTTCATTCTGGGTATATGTATGTTCTTTAATTTATTATGTTTATGTAAGGAAAAAATATCTTAAAAAGAAACCACCCAGCACCACCAATAGCTGTGGGCTGCTGATCACTCGGGCCGTCCTGGTCCATCTTGCCACTCCCACTGCCCCACCACCACGCACTGTCCCGCTTCCCGGGTCCTGCAGGACCGCTTGAGGGGGTCAGAGTCCCCAGGGGCCTGACATCAGATTCCTGTAGTGCTTGTTAAAATGCAGGTCTCTTTCTGGCCCCTCTCACTCAGAGTTCTGATTCAAGTGCTTCAGGGAGCTAGGAATCTGCATTTCCAACACGTCTCTAGGTGGTGCTGGGCAGGTGCTGGGCAGCTCTTAACCCTGGCGACACATTGGGGCCACCTGGGAGCTTTTGAATAGTCGGGATTTCCAGCCTCCTAACGTGAGAGTCTGATTTAATAGGTCCAGGTCTCCGTAGTTTTGAAATTTCTCCCTGCTCCCCGGCCCCAGCTCCTGCCCTTGCTCCGCACAGTTCCCACCCATCATGGATGCGTCGGAGGCCTCTGGAAGTCTCATCTGCCTGGGGCAAGAACGTGCTCACACGCACAAGACGGTCTTGGGGGGACACTGGTGGGTCCTAAGACAACTAGGTAGAGCTGGGCTGCAGGTGCCGCTGGCAGTGCAGAGATCAGGCGGTCTCTGGTGCCCCCTGCTGTCCAGCTTGGGAACACCAAGCCTGGGCTATTGCGGGTGTCACTGAGCCAGGGGTTGTCCAGGCTTGTGCCCAGCCCACCTCTGTTTCCTGGAGGAACAGGCCAAGCACAGACTCTTGTTCATGATTTAGAGTCCTAAAGACACAGTCCACCCAGACATGGGCTTCGGACGGCTGTGCCTCCTCCGTGTTCCTCCCTGTCCCCTTGTCTTGGTTTTCACTGAATGCCACAGACTGGGCATTTATAAAGGACAGGGGATTGTTCAGCTCACGCTTCTGGAGGCTGGAGAGTCCAAGGCTGGGCAGCCACCTCATGGGAGGGCCTCGTGCTGCTCCACAGCATGGCTGGGAATCAGAGGGGCCCCGCAGCGAGAGGAAGCTGAGCTTGCCTTTATAACAGCCGTGCTCCCGAGAGGGTCAACCCACTCCCAACAGGAAGCACCAGCCCCTCTTCACAGACAAACCCCTCTCAAAGGCCCCATCACGACACTGCCACCATGGTGACCAGACTTGCACCTGTGTTCTGGAGCAGACAGACTATATTCAAACCAACCTCCCCTCGGCTGCCAGGGAGGCTTCTGGAAAGTCCACGCTGCTCCCACATCTGGCCTCAGAGCCCAGGCTCCTGCTGGTGACTCGCTTCCCAGGTCCTCTCTCGCCAGCCCGCCATCAGGGCCCTAGGAACGTGCCCCCTGCTTCAGCACTGGGGCTCTGCTCGCTGCCTGGAACCAGTCCACCCCTCCCGGAGCCCAGGACCCTCAGACAGCCTCCTCGGCAGCCCACCCCAGCCCCCATCCCTTTGTCCTGTGTCCTCATTGTCCTCAGTCCCAGCAGGTGACACAGCCTCCTCACAGCCCATCCCAACCCCTGTCACCCTGTCCTGTGTCCTTGGCATCCTCAGTCTCAGTGGGGGACGTTGCCTCCTCCTCACAGCCCACCCAGTCCCCCTATACCCCGACCCGTGTCTGCGGTCTCAGCAAGGATGAGACCTGCCTGGCTGTGTCCTGCCTGCCTCCTCTCCGAGACTATGTTAGTGCCTAGTCCAGGTCCACCCAACCAGTCAGTGTCAGAGTCCACCGTGCCTGCAGGCCGGCCACCCTGCTGTCCCCGCTGAGCCACAGGGAACGTGGCCCTCCCCACCCTCACTGCCCACGTGCTTCTCAGCTGCTGTCTTCTGCCCCCTCCATAAACTCGAGGACAGAGCCCAGATACCCAAGGAGTGAGGATAAGGGTGCCCCGGACAGTCACCTACGTGAGTTCCCAACCCCACCGGTGCCGATTGTGCTTGTTATTTTAATAAAATAACTAAATGTCTAGAATTCGAATGAACATGAAAAGAAAGAGCTTTTTGGATCAAAACTAAGTTGACTTGGAGAGGCCTACTTACAGTGAAAGTCACTAAAAACTGTCCAGTTAGATGTAGGTGTGAGGGCTTTAAAAAATTAGAACCGAAGTAGTGAAAATCCAGCCAGACCTGACTTCAGATTGCAGATCACGGACATCCGAAGGCTTCATTCTCAGGAAACCAAGCTGGGAATGAGGAGGAGGCATGGCGGAGGTGCACTCCAGGGGTGCTGTTCTTACCAGATTCTGCACGGCTGGGCCTCCTGGGGTACCATGCAGGGCAGGAGATGGTCAGAGAAAAGCCCCCCACCGTGTCACAAGACTGTCCCATAAAGATGGCAGATTTGAAAGCTAAATTGTTTAAGGCCCGTTTGGTTCTTCTTTTTAAAAAAGATATAATTCCTTCCTTTAACCAACTCAGAATTCCTGACCAGGCCCCAGTTCAGGCCTGAGGGGCTTCTTCTGAAACGAAGGGGAACCTGGCCTGGGGTCAAGTGGGGCTGGGGCTGTGGGGGGCCTTTGGGACCCTAGTTGTCCTGAAAAAAATATGGGATGCCATGTTAGATGCAAATTTCAAATAATCAGTGAATACTTTTTAAAGTATAAGTGTGTCCCAAATATTGCCAGGGACATATTTATACTGGTAAGTATCCTTGTTTAACTGAAATTCCAATTTTACCTGTTTTTCTTTCTTTTTCTTTTTTTTTTTGCCAAATCTGGCAACCCTGTGCAGGACAGAAGCATGTGGACCCACCTGGCCTCTGGTTCCACGCCCAAAGCCAAGGCTTTGAGCATAGGCTGGCGGGGAGACGGGGCTCCCAGCTCCTGACCACCCACGTGGCCCCAGCCCTGGGGGCAAGGCAGGCAGCTCCCCATGCCCACAAGGGTCTTTTCTGAGATGCTTCCCCCTGGAACTCTAGGGTCATGGTCATTACACAATGCGAGCAGATGGGTTGCAGTCCTGAACCTCCCTGTCAGCTGAGGAGCTCTTGGTCCAGGGACTCATGGCTGTCTGGAACTCGCCTGGGCTAGGCTCATCACAGAGAGAAGCTGATAGAGCCAGAGAGGCAGGCAGGGCAGAGCCTCCTTCTCTCAAGCTTGGAGCCGGGGATGGGGACACAGGGCAGAGGGAGCCCTCCCATGACTCGGGGGGAGAAGCACCAGCTTTCCAGGTGGGCTGTAACAAGTGCCTGAATCCCATGACAGGACCCACACTCCACGTGGCATGACACAGGCACCTGAGGGCCTGGCGCTTGTTGGTGGAAACATCACTGGAGAGACCAGCCAGGGCCCCAGCGCCTTGAAGCAGGAACGATCTCCATGGGCAGAGGGCTGGGCTGGGGTGGCCCGGCCTGACTGCATGGGAGGAAAGGGACCCGGGAAAGGGAAGGACCCACGGCCCCCACAGCCTTGGAGCAACAGGAGGCGGGAGGTGCCCGCTCATCTTCCTCTTTCCAGAGGACCCAGAGCCTCCAACAGCCACACCCGAACTGCATCAACATTTAGCCAGTGTTGTCTTAGCCTGAAGAATGTGTGTGTGTGTGTGTGTGTGTGCGCGCGTATCCACGTGGGGGGTGGTGTGTGTATGTGTGCACGCGTGTGTGCATGTGTATTTGTGTTTGTGTGCTGGATGCATGCGTGGAATGTGTGGGTGTGGCATGTGCATGGGTGTATGTCTGTGTATTTGTGTGTGTGTGGGTCTGCATGTGTGTGCTGTGTGCTCTGTGGGTGGAGTGTAGGTTGTGTGTGGTGAAGGTGTGTGTCGGGTGTGTGTGGACTGTGTCTGTGTGCACGTGTGTGGTGTGTGCTATGCGGATGGGTGTGGGATGTGGGGGGGTGGGGTGTGTGTGTACTGTGTTTGTGTGTATGTGTGTGGTGCATGCTATGTTTGTGTGTGTCCCTGTGCATGTGTGTGGTGTGTGCTATGTGTGTGCGGTGTGTGTGTGCATGTGTGTGGCATGTGTGGGGTGTGTGGCATGTGTGTGTGGTGTGTACATGTGTGTGGCATGTGCATGCATGTGGGGTGTGTGTGGCGTGTGTGTGTGTGGCATGTGCATGTGTGTGTCCATGTGCATGTGTGTGGTGTGTGCTATGTGTGGGGTGTGTGTGTGCATGTGTGTGGCATGTGTGGGGTGTGTGTCCATGTGCATGTGTGTGACGTATGCATGTATGTGGGGGTGTACAGCATGTGTGTGGTGTGTGCATGTGTGTGTCCGTGTGCATGTGTGTGGTGTGTGGTGTGTGCTATGTGTGTGGGGTGTGTGACATGTACATGTGTGTGGTGTGTGCATGTATGTGTCCGTGTGCATGTATGTGGGGGTGTGTGGCATGTGCATATGTGTGTCTTTGTGCATGTGTGTGGCATGTGTGGTTTGTTGCATGGGCATGTGCTCTATCTGGGAAGTGACCCAGGCAGTGGGAATGCAGTACTGGGAGCAAGACCGCAGGGAAGGAGAAACAGGGTGAGTCACGGTCTTGGTGCTGCTGCGGGCAGCGGGGGCATGTCCCAGGGCTTCTGATCCTCGGCCTAGAAGGAGGCGTGTGTATCCACTCCACTGTCTCCCATCTCCACTGGCTGGGGGTTGCCCCGTGGGATAAGCTCCCCTACTTCAGGTTTGGGGTGCTCACAGGGCTCCTGCAGGCTTCCAAAGCAGTGATCTCATAGAAGTCAGGGAGGAAGCAGGAAGTAGGAGCAGGGGCTGCAGGTGAGTTGAGGACTGTGCCGCAGGGCAGGTGAGGCCTGGGTGGAGTGCGTTGCTACAGCTGAGGCTGGAGTCAGAGGGACCATGAGGAGTGAGGTGGACAGGGAGTTACCCCTATCCATGCATCCCTCAGTCCTCCTGACACACAGGTCTCTGGGGACACACGGGCCAGCTCCAATGGGGACCCAGAGCCAAGCCAAAGATAGAACACAAGAGACCTGCCTGCCAGAAGGCACAGCGTGACCCTCGGAAGGCCATGAGTTACGTCCTTGTTTGATCAAGTAGGCAGATACTTGCTTTGGGTGACCCGTCCCTGGAGGGTGATCTCTTCCCACCACAGCATCACCTCTTGGTGAGAAAGGTCTGCACCATTCCAGCTTATGTCCCCAGTAACTGCTCTGTGCCACACCCCTCCAAAGACTGTCCCCTGAAGTCCTCGGCTCCCCGAAAGGTCAGTGCTGTTCTTATCGTCCGCATCTCTCTGGAGAGGAAACAGGCTCTGCAAGGGAAGGCACCTGCCCAGAGTGCACAGCAAAGGCTGGAGAGGGATAATGAGCCCAGTCTCAGGGCCCTGCCTCTTCCAAGACACTCCAGGTGTGCACCTCTGTTACCTGTACAGAGGCCCACTGAGAAGGCCTGGGCAGGGTCGGAGCTTCTGCATGGATGCCCTGGTCCTCCGAGAGTCCTGGGACTGAGGGTTGCTGATGTCTCCAGAGGCCTCCCAGACGAAACTGTGTGGCCCGTCCTGAAGGCCAACCCTGCGAGTGCTGCTGCTTCCTCACTGCGGTGCAGGGGTCTGGGGCTCCATTCATCCAGGTGTCTGTCCATAAGAATGCCCAGGGGGCTCTCTAAGCCATGGTTCTCAAAGACGAACAGGGGCAACACAACTGCAGTAGCTTATTAGGGGTACTTGATTCTAAATTTGCTCACACTCTGGGTCCTCGACCACGGGGCCAGGATGCCTGCTTCCAGGAAGAGGAGAAGGCAGAGGAGCCCATAAGGACTCAGTTGGAAGGGAAGGGAGGTGCTCTCGTCCCAGCTGCTTGCCTCCTTCACAGCTGGCCAAGCACAAGGCTGAGGCTCATGGGCAGCCCTTGGGGTGAGACCACCCACCCTGGACGTTTAGCAAATGGGCATTTGGGTTCTCCAAAAAAGAAGAAATTCCTATCGCACAACCCATCTGGATTTGTCCAAGACAAACTTTTCTCCCTGTGTTAGTTTACCACCTGGAAACAGATTCCCGAGGAACACAGGTGAGGAAGGGCTAGTTCCAGACCCAGCCTGGAAGGACACCGTCATCCTCTGTCACTGGACACACATCCCCTGCCCATCCCCACAGTCGCCCTGTGTGCCCACTGGCTCTTGCCATCCCCTCCTGAATCTGTCGATATGGGTCTTCAGGCAGGATGCCTGGAGACACAGAAAACTAGGGTGTACAAGGGAGGTGGCCCCCGCCTGGTGACAGACATCTCGACCTTTGGAGAGAGCTCAGTGGACTCGCAGTCAGCTGACACCTGGGCCGATTGAGACCTCCTCCACCCGTCCCTGTCTCCCCTGGGGGAAGGAGGGGCTGGGTCAGACTCTTGCTAAGGTATTTCCAGGTTCTAATTATCTGGGCTTTCAGGAAACAGAAAGTCTGGAACAGGGACGGAAGTGCACCAGCACACCAGAACCAGGAGGGGGCAGCCCTGGGCAGGCAGCCTCTGCCCAAGGCCACAGATCCCAGTGGGTGGGCCGGTGAGGTGGGGAGGCGGGGCTGCAAGCTCCCTGGGGCACTTGTGGTGCTGCGCTGCCTGCAGGTAAGGGGTGGGGGTCCAGACGTCCCTATCCAGGTCTGTTGCCCAGCTCCTGGGGCCGTGCACTGACTGGTCCCACCTTGCAGATGAGAATGGAGGCTCAGAGGGGTGAAAACCTGATGGACGAGAGCTCTGGAGGTTCCCCCGCCCCAGCTAGGTCCCTCCTCTGGGAGAGACACTCTCCAACTTTGACCCCAGCCCCTCAAACGCAGCCCTCCCAGGCCATTTTCCCACTGGGGTAACTCAGCCAGACCCAAAGAAGTGCTCTAAACCATTTCCAGTTCAGGATCTTGGAGTGCCCTGGTTTCTTGTGAGATCTCAGGGCAGCTCCTGGGGTCTGGCAAGCAGGTGACAAATGGCCAGGCTCACTCCACCCAGGCTGCATCACTCCTGCCCACCCAGAGCCCACATCCTGGAAAACCACACCTGTCTCTGAGTCCCCAGAACACAGGGGTGGTAGGAGCCTTCTGCACCTGACTCTGAGGCCCCAGAATGTAGGGGTGGAAGGAGCCCTGGGCTGGGACTTTGCCGGAGCACCCTCCCACCTCTGGCCAGATCCTTCCCAGCTACTGCCACTTCAGCCCCTGAGTTGCGCTGAGGCCACAGGTGTCTCATGTGAGAGCATCTTGGCTTCTGGCTCTGCCTCTTACTAGCTGTGGGACCCTGGGCAAGTTACTTAACACCTCTGTGCCTCAGTTTCCCCATCTGTTAAATGTTGGTGACCCTGGGTTGTGAAGGAAACTGAAGAGGAGGGGTCCCTGGCACACAGGAAGCCCTCAACAAAGATGAGCCTCGTTGTTGTCAGAGCTCACCATCTGCAGCTCATATCACCACCTCCCAGGCAGTGACACATGAGGCCCTGCAGTGGCCAATGGAGATTGGGACTCAGGGGTTCTTCCCAACCCTGTGATGCTTCTGAGAAGAATCGCTGCCACCTCTCAGAGGCCTGGGACACGTCCATGGACCACAGCTCAGGGCCTGCCCCTAGCTGGGGTGGGTAGAAGGACTTGTACTCTGGTGGGGTGGGGTGTGAGCCTCGAGGAGAGGGGGGCTCAGAAGGATCCTTGCAGGGAGAATTGCAACGGTTCTTCCACCCCACCAAGAAGATGCGTGAGAGGCACCAGGCAGATGTGCAGGGAGGTAGGGGCTGAGCCTCCTAGGCTGGCTCACACCCCAGGCTTGGAAGGGATCCCTACCGGTGAGTCTGGCCCCGGCTGTGACAGGCTGTGTGACTGGGCAGGACACTCACCATCTCCGTACCTCAGCTTCCGTATCTGAGAAGAGTAAAATGATAGGATCGTGTCCAGGAAGCTCCTGGCACGAGGCGTCAGCTCTCAGTGATATCCACAAGGTTCAAGGTACAAGTCTGCGTTTAGGGAGGACGGGGGAATCACGGTGACAGGATCGGGGCTAGAAAGCATTGGCATTAGACAGCATCGGCTGAGACAGCATTGGGGTTAGACGGGCGTTCTGTTCATGAAACAAAACAGGAGGCCACAGTGAAAGCTGCATATTCTGAAACAAGGAGCATTGCTGGCAATTGAAAATGCAATAATCTAAATTGTAAAAGTTAGCAGAAAGGTAAGAAGATAAAAGTTTCTCGTAAAATAGAACAAAAGACAAAAATATGGAAAATTGCTGAGACAAGTAGAAACATTAGAGGCTCAACGCAGCAGAACCAATGTCCACAGCAATCATGAAAATACAGCAAGCCTCCTCCCGGTGAAGGAGAAGAGCGTCTCTGATGACCAGACTCACTCTCTGCCCTTTTCCTCTCTTCCTTTTTCTCTTGTTCTGTCTCTGAAGTCAGAACCCTCACTCTGGGAGAGGCCAGCAGAGGAAAAAACCCACAAGAAGGCACAGCTTTGGACATTTCAGGACACTGAAACCAAATAAAACTTTCAGGTGTCCAACCTGCAAGGACAGTTCGCATAAAAAGGGCAGGAACTCAAAAGGCGTCGGATCCCTTCATGGTCACACTGGAAGCTGGAACATATGGCAAGATGCCCTGAGTGGAGTACTTCAGGAAAAATCTAGAATATCACACCTAGAAAGAGGATTGAAAAGGGTATTTTCAGACTGACCAAGACTCAACGTTTTATTTCCCATGTTCCCTTTCTTTACTAGAACTGTGTTTGGGTGACATAGTGTACAGAGAAACTATGGGATACAGAAAACAGGTTGCACAACTCAGAAGAGAAGTGAAGGAAGGTCTCTCAGACTGGCAGGTGCAACTCGGGTCCAGAAAATCAAGACTCCAGAGGAAGGGGCAAAGGTCCAAAGAGGGAAACTGCCAGGAGAAAAGGAAAATGGAAACAATGGATTGCCTGGTGTATTTCAGCATTTGAAAATGTATTGCTGGCATTTGAGACTTGTGTTAGAACATTTGGAATATAAATAGGCATATCGAAAGCTAACTTTTTGTTTTTAAATAAAAGCAAGGCAATAACTAACTCCAGGAAAATAAAAATGTGCAGAGAAAGAAATACCATTAGAATGCACTACCTAGCTCAGTGTTACATTTTAATTACATGATCATGATCCCATGAGGCATGAATATTGATTTAACCCAAACCATGATATGGCTATATTGGGAAGAAGAGGAAAGGAAAATTAGTGTGAGACAGCAACAGTTCAACAGACAAGGTCTAAGATGACAAAGAGAGAGCGGTACATTATTTACCTGTTTCAGAGTAACAAATTACTCCCAAAACACATTGGCTCAAGATAACAGATCCCAAATCACAAATATTTATTATTTCATGAGTGGGTCAGGAATCCAGGCACAGGACCCCTGGGTCTTCTGACTTGGTGCAAGTTATCGACTGGAGACAGTCACCTGAAGGCCCGACTGGGGAAAAATCCGCTTCACTCACATGCCTGTTACCAGGATTCAGATCCCTAATGCCTGGTGGCCTCCTTGCCACATGGTCTCTCCATAGGGCAGCTCCCATCGGGTCCACTACCTCTCCCAGAGTGAGGGTTCTGACTTCAGACAGAGACAAGAGAGGGAGAGCAAGATGGAAGTATTTTTGTAACCCATTACATTTGCCATACTCCACACAATTGAGCCATCATAAGGCCCTGCCCTCACTCAAGGGGAGAGAATTACACAAGGGTGTGAACACCAGGAGCCAGAGGTCAGTGGGGACCATTGCAGAGGCTACCTTCACTGGAGATGTGTGTTCGTCAGGGTTTTCCAGAGAACAGAACCAACAGAATATCAATAGGATATGTGTGTGTGTGTGGAGAGAGAGAGAGACTTATTTAAGGAACTAATCCATGCCATCATGGAGGCTGGCAAACTCAAAGTCCATAGAGCAGGTAGCAGGCTGGAGACCCAGAGATGAGCTGATGTTGCCATCTTGGGTCTAAAGACTGTTTGGAGGCAGAATTCCTTCTCTGGGGAAATTCAGTCTTTTCTCTGAAAGCCTTCAAGTAATTGGATGAGGGCCACTCCCATTATAAAGAGTGATCTGTTTTAATCAGTCAACTGATATAAATGTTAATCTCTCTCTCTCTCTCTCTCTTTTTTTTTTTTTTAGACAGAGTCTTGCTCTGTCGCCCAGGCTGGAGTACAGTGGTGTGATCTCAGCTCGCTGCAACCTCTGACTCCCTGATTCAAGAAATTCTCCTGCCTCAGCCTCCTGAGTAGCTGGGGTTACAGGCATGTGCCACCACGCCCAGTTAATTTTTGTATTTTTAGTAGAGATGGGGTTTGACCATGTTGGCCAGGCTGGTTTTGATCTCCTGACCTCATGATCTGCCCACCTGAGCCTCCCAAAGTGCTGGGATTACAGGCGTGAGCCACCGCGCCTGGCCAATCTCATTTTTAAAATGCCTTCGCATTGACATCTAGACTGGGGTTTGGCCAAACAACTGGGTACCACAGACTTGCCCAGTTGACACATAAAATTAATGCCAGTAAAGCTGTTCTTTGGAAATAGGGCATGTAGGTGAAGACTAGGAGAACAGCTAGCAGAGGTGGGAGTGCGTGCTTCCAGGAGCTGGGGTGGGCATTGTGGAGGGTGGGACCGCAACACTGATCCCGTGCTGTAGGTGCAGAGCGCTGGGGGCTGAGTGGGTACAGATGAGCCCATGAGGCCCTGGACTCAGGAAGTGCAGGGTGAGGCTGAGATTCCTCTGTACGCCCAGCCCCCACTGGATGTGATGCTCCAGATACCAGCAGGAGGAAAAGGGTTTGAACAGCAGGAGCCACTGTGTAGAAGGGGAGAAGGGGGTCCCATCCTGAGGGAAACCGGAAGACATGACCCAAAGCCATGGGCCAAGCCTGAGCCCACAGCAATGCGAACGGTGCAGTAGCCACCGTCTAGGTTGCAGGCAGCTGGGGAGGCCAGAGAACTTCCTCCTGTGCCAGGGAAGGGGTCTGGCCAGCAACAGACCCCATGGGATGGCAACATCTCCTCCCACAAATTCAAGCAGCCGGTGGTGTTTATGAGGCTTACAGGCAGGCCAGGGGCTCCAGAACCCTGCCATGCCAAGGCTCCTAATTGCGGGAGAGAGACCCAGGCTGGGCCAATTCTGTGCAGCCTGCAATAGATCCATTGTTCACCCCTATTCACCGCCACATAAAAGCCGAATTTATGGGAACCAGGGCTCAGTGTGTTTCTCAGCCTGCCTGAGGCATCCGGGCGGTGTAGCCCCATCATACTGCCGTTGGGGGCCCCCTGGGCTCTGCAGCCTTTGAGGGTCTCTGCTGGGAGTCGGGCACCAGCCCATCGCCCTCCTCCCTCTAACTTTTTGGCTCTCCCCTCCCTGATGTTGTTGGAAACGGGGAGATAAAAGAGCAGGTTGCCTGTTTCACTTCTGGCTGCTTGTCCTAGATTCGTTGATAGAAGCAGGTATTGTGAGCCCGCAGGGTGGGGAGTCAGAGACGCTTGCTGGGCCAATAACCGCATCTCGGAATTAAAGGGATGGAGATGCCTTTGAAATGTGTGCTGAATCACTCTGGATGGCTGGGAGGCAGCTCTCCAGCCCACTGGCCTTGAAGGCAGAACCTTGACCCCTGCTCTGCTCCCAGGGAGATGCCAGCCACTCACCTCACAGGCAGGTCAAATGATTGTACACACTGCAAAAGGAGATCTATATATATATATATATATTTTTTTTTTTTTTTTTTTTTTTTAATGAAAAAGAGACAATTGCCTCTCATTTCCCCTTCAGGTCCCCTCTCTGAGCAAATGCTCAGTGCTAATGGCCCAGTGTGGACAGATCCTGTCCCCTTCCCCCCTGGGCCAGGCTGAGCACTGCAGGCAGATCAGACCACACACATTCATCCACGGCTGCATTTTCTCATTCAAGGATACTTTCTGGACATCTGCCAGGTCAATATCTATTAGACTCATCCACTCTTTTTTAGGAAAAATATTGGAGTGGGGTTGGTCATCATTGTGGACAGAGCTCCCGCATGAGGCCCCAACAGACTGGATCAAACCAAAATGAAGGCACTCATGCTCAATGCCACATAATGAAACTGAAACTTTAAAGAAGCAGACAGGTCCCAAGCAGACCAGTACTTCCTGAAAACAGGAGATTCCAGTCTACCTGAGTCAGCGTGATATGTACGTCTCCTCTGCTCTACCCGTCACACAAAAAGTCGTCGCCGTCTGCCTCTTGTTCTGATTCTTTGTTCCCACCTTACAAAACCTACTGTTCTGCCATTGCCCCGTGGGAGCTCTCATTCTGTTTTGTAGAAGGGAGGCTGCCCCAATTCATGAGCAGTGAATAAAAGCCAATTCAATCTATAAGCAGATGTGCTGTCGTTTTGTCTTCTGACATTTCTGACAGCTGATAAACCTTAGTACACGGTTTCTCGGCCTCAGCACTGTAGACACTTGGGGTGGAACAAGTCTCTGTGGTGGGGCCGTCCTGTGCCCTGCGGGGCGTTCAGCAGCACCTCCGGTCTCCACCCATGATGTTCAGGAGCACTCTCCAGTCTAGACAACCCAAATGGTCTCCAGACACCGTCGCACCCCCGTGGGGCCCTGCTCAATTGTGTGCACACACCCACATGCATTGGGCGAGTCTCTGCGGATGCGTGCCCGGGTTTCCAGGACCTCGCAGCTCTAAGCGTCTAAGCGGTGAATCTCCTGTGGATGTGTGCCCGGGTTACTTCCAGGACCTCGCGGTTCTAGGTGGTGAGTCTCCTGCGGGTGCGTGCCCAGGTTTCCAGGACCTCACAGCTCTAAGTGGCGAGTCTCCTGCGGATGCATGCCCAGGTTTCCAGGACCTTGCAGCTCTAAGCGACGATGCTGGAAATATCTTGAAATATACCTGACATTCATGATTTTACTTTCATACAGTTGATCCCTCCCAGTGAACCTGCTGCGGAAAGGCAGACTTACCTTTTCATGACGCCTAAGCTGCAGGACTTGTGCAAAGCTGCCCCCGTGATCTGGAAAGCCCAGCAGTGTGTTCACAGTTATGTGGTTTGATAGACTTTTGCAAAACAAATCAAATAAAACCAAACCTTGATGTTTTCAGGCAGCCAGTTAAGCCCATTGTCTTTGCTCTGCCTGCCCTGGCATGGCTGTGTGGTGGGCTGGCTGTGTGGGGCTCTTTACTGCGAGTTTGGTGGAACATCTTTTTTTTAAAATATATATATACTTTAAGTTCTGAGGTACATGTGCACAACATGCAGGTTTGTTACATATGTATGCTTGTGCCATGTTGGTGTGCTGCACCCATCAACTCGTCAGCACCCATCAACTCGTCATTTACATCAGGTATAACTCCCAATGCCACCCCTCCCCCCATAATAGGCCCCAGTGTATGATGTTCCCCTTCCAGAGTCCAAGTGATCTCATTGTTCAGTTCCCACCTATGAGTGAGAACATGTAGTGTTTGGTTTTCTGTTCTTGCGATAGTTTGCTGAGAATGATGGTTTCCAGCTGCATCCATGTCCCTACAAAGGACACGAACTCATCCTTTTTCATGGCTTCATAGTATTCCATGGTGCATATGTGCCACATTTTCTTTTTTTTTTTTTGAGACGGAGTCTCGCTCTATCGCCCAGGCTAGAGTGCAGTGGCCGGATCTCAGCTCACTGCAAGCTCTGCCTCCCGGGTTTACGCCATTCTCCTGCCTCAGCCTCCTGAGTAGCTGGGACTACAGGCGCCCGCCACCTCGCCCGGCTAGATTTTTGTATTTTTTTAGTAGAGACGGGGTTTCACCGTGTTAGCCAGGATGGTCTCGATCTCCTGACCTCGTGATCCGCCCGTCTCGGCCTCCCAAAGTGCTGGGATTACAGGCTTGAGCCACCGCGCCCGGCCCTGTGCCACATTTTCTTAATCCAGTCTGTCACTGATGGACATTTGGGTTGATTCCAAGTCTTTGCTATTGTGAATAGTGCCACAATAAACATACATGTGCATGTATCTTTATAGCAGCATGATTTATAATCCTTTGGGCATATACCCAGTAATGGGATGGCTGGGTCATATGGTATTTCTAGTTCTAGATCCTTGAGGAATCACCATACTGTTTTCCACAATGGTTGAACCAGTTTACAATCCCACCAACAGTGTAAAAGTGTTCCTATTTCTCCACATCCTCTCCAGCACCTGTTGTTTCCTGACTTTTTAATGATTGCCATTCTAACTGGTGTGAGATGGTATCTCATTGTGGTTTTGATTTGCATTTCTCTGATGGCCAGTGATGACGAGCATTTTTTCATGTGTCTGTTGGCTGTATGAATGTCTTCTTTTGAGAAATGTGTGTTCATACTTTTGCCCACTTTTTGATGGAGTTGTTTGTTTTTTTTCTTGTAAATTTGTTTGAGTTCTTTATAGATTCTGGATATTAGCCCTTTGTCAGATGAGTAGATTGCAAAAATTTTCTCCCATTCTGTAGGTTGCCTGTTCACTCTGATGGTAGTTTCTTTTGCTGTGCAGAAGCTCTTTAGTTTAATGAGGACTCATTTGTCAATTTTGGCTTTTGTTGCTTTTGGTATTTTAGACATGAAGTCCTTGCCCATGCCTATGTCCTGAATGGTATTACCTAGGTTTTCTTCCAGGGTTTTTATGGTTTTAGGTCTAACATTTAAGTCTCTAATCCATCTTGAATTAATTTTCGTATAAGGAGTAAGGAAAGGATCCAGTTTCAGCTTTCTACTTATGGCTAGCCAATTTTCCCAGCACCATTTATTAAATAGGGAATCCTTTCCCCATTTCTCGTTTTTCTCAGGTTTGTCAAAGATCAGATGGCTGTAGATGTGTGGTATTATTTCTGAGGCCTCTGTTCTGTTCCATTGGTCTATATTTCTGTTTTGGTACCAGTACCATGCTGTTTTGGTTACTGTAGCCTTGTAGTACAGTTTGAAGTCAGGTAGCGTGATGCCTCCAGCTTTGTTCTTTTGACTTAAGATTGTCTTGGCAATGCGGGTGGAACATCTTTATGAGGTTTGCAATCACTTCTGGGCAGAGACAAGCCACTGTAAGCTATTGCAGGTCCCGCCCACCATGCTGGTTGGCTGGGGACGGTGACATGAAGGAGTGGGCCTGAGGTCACATCACCAATGAAGGTGTTCCGCAGCTCACGGTACCAGAAGTGTGAGTGGAAGGAGGGCAGGCCGTGCACACAGGGAGCCGGAAGTGACTCTGGAAAAGGGTCTGCAGTGGAGGGAGGGTGCAGTTCTTATCAGTGCATTAGCAAAAGGCAGTCATCTTCTGCCACAGGCCAGTTGCACAATTAGAAATGCACCATACGCTTTTCCCCACCTTTTCAAAAAATGAGAAATGGGGAAAATAGAATCCCTGTGTTCGTAGGACAGAAACCTGCAGCGACATGGCAAAGTCCAGGACACCTGAATGTGGGGTACATGTCACACACGGCCCCCCTCCATGGTACATCCTGACACATCTTGGCCTGAATAGGTCTAGGGCTTCCAGACACAAGAGAAGCAAAGTTCTCAGAGTGATGTGAGGTCGCTGATCAGGCCACATGAGGCATAGCCCGTCAGAGAATCTCTGCGGCTTCTTGAAGAGGCATTCAGCCGAGCCCCACACTTCTACCTCCAGGATATTCCCCAACCTGGTCGGCTCATGGCCCTCCTGCTGCCACCACATCCCATGCCCACGCTGGGAATTCCCCAGATCAATTTACCCAGCAGCCGCTGAGTGACACTTAGACACTCCTGCCCTTCCCCAAACCCCTGCAGGGCTTCTCATGGGGCTTCTGATGGCCCGGGACAAAACCCTGAACCTCAGCCCTGCCAGCCTCTAGGGCCTTCCTGGTCTTCCCTCAGTCCCTCAGCATCAGGGTCCTCAGTCTTTGTCCAGCAGTTCCCTCTGCCAGACACTCCTCTGCCTGCCCCTGCCTGATGCCTGCCTGCCCGATATCTCAGCTGAAGCGTCAGAAACCTAGGGGTAATTTCAACAGGTCTGCTGGCTCTGCTCAGTTTTTTATTTTTATTTATATTTATTATTAGTAGTAGTATTTTTAGATAGAATCTCACTCTATTGCCCAGGCTGGAGTGCAGTGGTGCAGTCTTGACTCACTGCAACCTCCGCCTCCCAGGTTCAAGCGATTCTCCTGCCTCAGCCTCCCCAGCAGCTGGGGTTACAGGTATGTACCATCACACCCAGCTGATTTTTGTATTTTTTAGCAGAGATGGGGTTTCCTCATATTGGACAGACTGGTCTCGAACTCCTGACCTCAGGTGATCCACCTCCCTTGGCCTCCCAAAGTGCTGGGATTATAGGCGTGAGCCACCATGCCCAGCCTCTGCTTGCTTTTGGTCACTGGATTTTGCTTTGTTTTGTTTTTTTCTTCCCTTTTCCATAAATCTGAAGGCCACGGTAGTTGAAGGTCACGCCACTGGGCACTGAAACTCACCCTTCATTGGCCACTTTAGAAATAAATTTCATCGGGCACCACGGTAACGGTTGCGTCTGCTGTTTTTCAGGAACGTGGGCCAGCTCCTGTTCAGTTCAAGTCAGGCGAGACCACTGACCCTTCCACTGTGCAGAGACCATGGACAGCTGCGAAAGTGCAGTGTTCACCAAGGAGCCCTGCCTCCCACCCAGGCTCCAGCCTCATGGCCCTGTACCACCTTGTGGTCCTGCGTGGCCTCATGGCCCTGTACCACCTTGTGGTCCTGTGTGGCCTCGTGGTCCTGCGTGGCCTCATGGCCCTGTACCACCTTGTGGTCCTGTGTGGCCTCGTGGTCCTGCGTGGCCTCATGGCCCTGTACCACCTTGTGGTCCTGTGTGGCCTCGTGGTCCTGCATGGCCTTATGGCCCTGTACCAGCTGGTGGTCCCGTGTGGCCTCGTGGTCCTATGCTGTCGGCTCACAGCTTGTCTCTAGTTCCCTATGTTCACATTTGTCCACCATCTGACCCCCAGCTAGAGTGTCTGCTTCTGGAGCAGGACCGGGTCTGGCTTGTCCCTCACTGTGTCTCCATGTTTGACCTGGCACCTGGCTCACCCCAGAGACCAGGGACAGGGTGGAGTGAGTGGATGGATTGCAGCAGGGATGGTGGTCTGAGTGGACTCAGGGTGATGGGATGCAGGAGCAGCAGGCAACATTGGCATGGGCCTGGCAGGTGTGGTAAGGCATTGCTCCGGGGCGTCCTTGGCCTTGCCACCTCCTGGGCATCTTGACATGGGCCTCTGGCTCCCATGGTGTGATGTCATCCCTGCATGAGAGAGGAGGGTCGTGACAGGCACCACCGCCAGGCTTCTTAGGAGGCTGGACCCTCAGGCACCACGAGGACGTGGGAGCTGTGACCCATGAGCCTTGTGGGAACTTGAGTGCCAGCTGTCTCTGCTGCCTGTGTGCACATCAGAGGGAGGGGTCCCTTCACCCTTGCCCCCTGAAAACCACCAGTAAGCTGCCAAGGAATGCATCTGAATTCATGTCCCAGGCTGCCATTGCAAAGGCCTGCAGGCTGGGTGGCTTAGCCTCACAGTTCTGGAGGCTGCAAGTCTGGGATCAAGGTGTGGGCAGGGCTGGCTCCTCCTGTGGCTGTGGGAAGGACCTGTCCCAGGTCCCTCTCCTTGGCTTATAGACGTCTTCTCCCTCTGTCTCTTCACATTGTCTTCCCTCAGTGCTTTTCTCGTGTCCAAAAAGGGGACATTTGGATTAGGGTTCACCCCAATGACCTCATCTTAACCTCATTACCTGTGTAAAGACCCCATCTCCAAATAAGGTCACGAGGTGAAGCGCTGGGGATTAGGGCTTCAGCATGTGAATTTTGGGGACACAAGCTCAGCCCAGAAAACAGCATCCACCCCACCTTGCGAGGTGCAGAGTAACAGGCTCCCATGTCTGAAGGCCCAGTGCCTTACCCCCCTTGCCTCATGGGATTTGCCTCCTGTGATCACAGCCCCTAGATCTGCATCCTAATCTTTGGGCCCTGCGAATGCCACTTTAGATGGCAAAGGGGACTTTGCAGATGTGATTGCATTAAGGATTTTGAGATGGGAGGTGACCCTGGATTACTTGGGTGGGCTCTGGATGCCATCATGGGTGTCCCGTAGCAGAGAGCCAGAGGGAGAGCGGACACACAGGAGGCCACATGCTGCAGAGGCCAGGGTCGGGGCGATGCGGCCACAAGCCAAGGACTGGCCACCTCCTGACCCTGGAGGAGGCAGAAAGGACTCTCCCTGGGGCCTCTGGGGCGAGCGTGACCCTGCAGGCACCTCACTCAGCCTGCTGGTCTGGAGGGCATGGGGAAGAGGACAAAGAGCATGGGTAACTATTAGTAACGTTAGTGATAACATTGGCATTACTATTTTGACATTATTATATGTATGTTGTGGGACAATGCAATTTTAAAATTATGTTAACGTTAGGAACCAAGATTTTCCACAAAGGATGAAAGAGATGCTGGTATAGAAGGACATACATGTCATCAACCATTTGAATTGGAAATACCAAGATGAACTCACGACTTAACAGGGACAGGCAGTGTTTCAGGGCAGGTGGAGGGAGGCGGGCGGCAGCACCCGGAGTCCTCTGCCCGCGGCTCCTTCCCAGAAGGGCCTCCCAGCCAGTACTCCCTGAGCACCTGCTCTGTGCCAGCCCTGGCTTCCAGAACCACTCTGGACTCACATGGAGGTGTCTGTGAATGGTGCTGCCCGTCTCTCAATGTCCCCAGGCTCCTGCTGGACCGACGGGCCTCCTCCCACACTCCATGGCCTCACCACGATGAGACCTAGCCGCCTCCTCCTCCAGCCACCTCCTCCCCTCCCTGCTCCTCTCCTGTGCTGGGCTGGTGCCTGCCTCAGCTCCAGAATTGGCTGCTCCTCTCCCTAGAATCACCCTCCCCACCCTCCAGTCCATTCATTCCACATCCATCGTTCCAGGCCTAGAGAAATCCTTCCTCTGCCAGGCATTCCTCACTCCCCCTCCCTTGTCATCCCTTCCTTGAGTGCGTGCCCCCAGTGGGTGGGGTAGGGGCTGGCACAGTTGTGGGAGGGGGTCTCAGTGAGGGAGCCAGACTTGTCTCTCTCCCGCATCCCCAGAGCCCCAGCATAGGGCTGTGCCGTGCAGGGGTCGCCAGCCTTCTGTCGCATTCCAAATGGGACATCTGGGTAATGACCATTTACTTCTCAGACACATCATTTTTTCCTCCCCCTGGGGGTGGGGAAAGCAAGTGCAGGTCACAGAAAATGACAAGGTTAGCAAGGAAGCAACAGAAAGCCGCCAGGCACATTCCCGAGCCAGGACTCTGCAGGATAAACGGCTTTACCTCTTCATCTTGTTACTGTTGTGAGGACAAAGTTTCCTGTGCCTTAGTGAAAGCCAGCACCTCTCTCTCACCTCCTCCCATCCCATATCCCCGGGGCACCTGGAGTGGGAGCTCAGCGTTCACAGGTAAGGAAAGAAACGCTACTGCCTTCTGCACCACAGGCCTCTCTATGCTCCTCTGGTCAGTAATGCCCATGCGGCCAAATGTTCGAGAAATGCTACATGCACGAGCTATGGCCATGCAGGCCAACCCAAGGGGCCATTTCTCAATCTTTAGAAGGAAAAGATGAACTCCTGGCAGCCACGCTGATGGGATGAGCACTTGGGCGGGCCTTTGAGAAGTAAAGGGAGAACACTTTGGTCATCACCAGCCGGTGTGTTCTCAGATGATTGACTCTTTCAGAGAAGGGGCTCACACAGGGCAAGGAAAAGAGAAGTCCTCGGTGGCCACGGCTGGAGATCTCTTCTGCAGGGAATCGGCCTGCCCCCCAGAGGCCTTGCCTGGAGTGCATATGTACATGTATACATGTGCACAGTCACACACATGCAAGCAGAGATTTGTACAGGCACACATGCACATACCTACACACATACGCATTCATGTGCCTGTATGCACACACACATGCATACACACATACACAACCACACACACATATACACATTTGCACACCTACACGTTTGTGTACATGTGCACATTAGCACACACGTGCATGTATGCATGCAGGCATACACACAACACACATATAAACATGCATACATATGCATGCACACACATACATGCATACAAATGCACACACATACACACATGTATACACACATGCACATGCATGTACATGCACACACAAACACACATACATGCATACACCTGCACACATATACACACATGCACATGAACACACACATGCACACACATACATGCATACAGGTGCACACATGCATGCATACAGATGCACACACATACACACATACACATGTATACACATACATGCACACACATGCACACACATACACTTACACATGCACACATATACACGCATACACACATATACACATATATACATGCACACATATGCACACACATACATGCACACACATGCACACACACACACATACACACACGCCCTCATCCCACACGTCCCTCAAGGTGAGCTGACCATTTTCCTGCATCTGTTGATTCATTTATTGGGTGACTCTGAAAGGTTCATCCATCACCCACAATGTGCCTGGCCCTCTTTTTAAGCAAAGAACAAAACAAAGGCTCTGCTTTTCCATGCAGTGGGAGCCAGGCACAGTCTCGGCTACAGCCCCCAGGTGAGCACAGCCCACTCCGGCCTGCAGGGCCTCCCCTGCACAGGGCTGGGCACAGGGCACAGAGCAGGGCGGTTCACTCAGCTCTGGTTGCATGAACAGACAAATGACCTGGGGTTCCCTGGACAGAGGAGGAAGTGAGTTGTGGGTCAAAGATGGAGTCAAGTTTAAAGAAAGAAGAAAAAATCTGCAGTCTTTGAGGCTGTGCATACCCACAGTACTACCCCCTCATCCTCACTAGTGCAGATGCTCAGCTGACTCGGTGCTTGGGTCCTGGGTCCTCAGGCAGAGTGGCACATGGGTCTCAGCACCAAGGAAGGTCTTAGCTGGAAGGGTGGGATAGTGGTGGAGCTGGGCAGGGACCAGGGTGGATCCAGATGGCTCAGGGTCAGGGTACTAAGGCCTCTGCGTGCCCCTATGGCAACCCTCCACCCCCTCCACACCTGCCTGCAGGTGTAGCAGCCTTGGCCTGTAGCCCACAGACCCTGCATCAGGGCTGTGCTGTTGGCCCGGGCCAGCCCTGCTGCCTGCTGGGTGGAGCAGCTGATGCCCAGGCTGTGCAGCCAGGAGGTAGATACCCAGGCCCTCTCATCTTGTCAGTGCCGGCTCACAGAGCAGGGTCAGCTATTGGAACACCGGCCTCAGTTGGGAAGGTGCCACCATCGGAACTCAGCTCACTGCAGAAGAAACTGGGTGGGAGTCTCAGGCTTGGGGGAGACCGGGATGTCAGCCTGTACGGAGAGCTTTCCTCGGAAGTGGAAGGAGGATGGAAAGAGCAGGGCCAGGCTAAGGAGAGGTCCCCGAGGAAGCAGCCTTGAGGGTCCAGTGAGGGGGAAGGAAGGGGCTGGAGTGGGGAAGGGAAGAGAGTGTCCAGGGAGGGGCCCTCAGCTCTAGGACCAGTTTCAAGGAGCACAGCAGGCAGGAGGCAGGGCAGAGTGCTCCAGAGGTGAGGCTGCAGGGAGACCCCAGGATCCTCCCTTTCCAATGAGGGGGTGGAGGGGACGGCGGGAGTTGGGAGGTGGATGCGGGGGAGACAGGGTGGCTCAGAGTCCAGGCAGGAAGTGGCACGTGTTTACGTCACAGAGATGTGGGAGGTGATACGGTTTGGCTCTGTGTCCCCACCCAAATCTCATCTGAAATTCTAATTCCCATGTGTCAAGGGAGGGACCCGTTATCCCCACGTGTGGAGGGAGGGAGGTGGCTGGACGATGGGGGCGTCCCGTGATCCCACGTGTGGAGGAGGGAGGTGGCTGGACGATGGGGGCGTCCCCTGATCCCACGTGTGGAGGAGGGAGGTGGCTGGACGATGGGGGCGTCCCGTGATCCCACGTGCGGAGGGAGGGAGGTGGCTGGATGATGGGGGCGTCCCGTGATCCCACGTGCGGAGGAGGGAGGTGGCTGGATGATGGGGGCGTCCGGTGATCCCACGTGTGGAGGAGGCAGGTGGCTGGATGATGGGGGCGTCCCGTGATCCCACGTGTGGAGGAGGGAGGTGGCTGGATGATGGGGGCGTTTCCCACGCTGTTCTCGTGATAGTGAGGAAGTTATCGTGAGATCTGACGGTTTAAAAAATGTGGCACTTCCTCACTCCCTGGCCCTTCTTCCTGCTGCCTTGTGAAGAAGATGCCTGCTTCCCTTTTGCCTTCCGCCACGATCACGTTTCCTGAGGCTTTCCCAGCCTTGTGGAACTGTGAGTCAATTAAACCTCTTTCCTTTCTAAATTATCCACTCAGGTATTTTTTTATAGCAGCATGAAAATGGACCAACACGGGGGGTAGGCACTGACATGGGGGATTCCTGGAGGGGGCCTTGGGACAGGGTGGGAAGGTATGTGGCTGGAGCTCGGGCTAGGCTGGAGGAAGTGAAGGTGGGGTAAGCCATCCCTGCTCTGCCTTTTGCTGAAGGAAGCTGCAGGCAGGCGCAGGTGGGGATGGGGTTTCCTGCAAATCTACCTCCTGCATCCAGGTGCCTCTTTGCTGAGGGGCTGAAATTCCCAGGCCTCTAAAGGCAGCCTCTTCACGGCCCTGTGGCTTTTCTCAGCCAGGCTCATCGTGTAGAGGTCCACCTACTGCACACCAGTGCCCCCAATTCTCCCTGTCTGTGTGTGGTGGGTGGGCTCTGTCCGCAGCCAGCTTTCTGCCTCTCATCTTCCTTTGCCTTGTGTCCCCACCCCCTTCCATGGAATAGCAGAGCAGGGTCTCAGGGGAGCTTCTGAGGGGGTCTCAGCAAACTGGCTTTCTGGGCATGGATGTTTGGAGGATTTGCCTGGAGTTGCTGGGTGGCCTGATGGCTGGAGGTCTCACTTCCTGATGAAGCGTGAGGCCAAGCCTCCTCCTAGGGAGGCCAGGCAGGGGTGGAGAAGAGGGCAGGCCAGGGCGTCCACGCAAAGGTCCTTTGCCTGGGCTACCATCAGTCCAGTGATGCTGTGGGCGCTGCCACCCCCCACCCCCACCGCGATGTGAGTCACAGACAGTCAAACACCAAGTCCAGTCTGGAGGCTGGGAGAGAGGACGAAGCCAGAGGGGTCTGTAGCCGGGCTGCAGACCATCAGAGGTGGAACCTCTGGGCATGGCTGAGGGAAGGGCTGCCCCCAAAACTCCCAGAAACACGCGCCGCTTTCCCAGAAGTGCACAGCCGCAGCGTCTGGACAGCTCCATGGCATTTGCAGGGACTCTCACGGTGGCTGCATTTTTCCTGGAGGGAGAAACATTCTCTGAGATGCTGGTGGGGTGTTGGGAGGTTCTTGGCCTTCACAGCCTTTCCAGCAGTTGGTGTGTGCAGGTGCAGCCGCCCAGTGGACCCTAAGCTGTACAGACACCCGACGCCATCTGCTGACCCCAAGGCAGGTGGAAATTCAGCCCCAGAACCCTCCTGTCTGCTCCTGGCTCCAATTGTCCCACTGAGACCTCTCTGGGAGGGGAGGGTGACAAAGCTCCCTCAGGGACAGCCCCTCTGCGTCCCTCCTTGGCCTCCTGGAGCCTCAGGAAATCTTCATCCTGGACTTTCTCACCCTGGGCAGTGGCGGCCTCCACACCTTGCCTGGTGGCTGCAGGCTGCAGGAAGCCAGTGAGGGTGCCCCAGCTGTGTGGCCAGAGGCAGACCCAGTCTCCACGGGCCTCAGTTGCCCCTGGGCTAACCCCTTCCCCCACAATTCTAGAGCCCCTGGGGCGGCCTCTGCAGCGGCTGAGGAACACACCAGGGCTGAAGGCGCGCATCTCCAAAGCTTCCACGAGCCTTGGCAAACGCCACCACGCTGAAACTGCTTTCATGGCCCTGGTGCACCGCAGGGATGAAGCCCATACATTCAGAGTTCAGAAGCGGGAGGCTCCGCGGAGGGATGAGGGCCGAGGACTGCTCCCTGCTAATAGCTGGGTGGCTGCGTGGCACGTGCTACTCCAGGTGGCCATGATGCCTGGGCTGAGGGGTGAGAGACCAAGGATGCATCAAGCAGGTGCTTCTAAAACTGGTGGCACCAAACCCCACTGAGTACATTCCTGCTTTCCTCAGTTCATTACGGTAAGCCTCGAAACTACACCACTCACAAGGACGCAAACAGAGGCCACAGTGCACCGAAGCACTCGGGGCCACCGTGGTCAGCAGGGCCCCTTGTTCAGTGACCTCCTGGGACCGAGGCTGTTCCCACAGGGTCAGTCCCTGCCAACCCATCGCACAGGGGTGGCAAATAGGGCAAGGCCGGGCCATGACCGGCAAGGAAGGGGCCTGCACGGGCTGGCTGGCACGACCTTGCCCAGGGTCCGAGGCTGCGGCCCCAGAACTGGTCACAGAACGGCCAGAGGCGCCTGTCCAGCATCTCATAGCCAGTCAGGGTGGCTTCTCGACTTCCCCTTGGTGACAACACCCAACAGACAGTGGCCTACATGAAGACGATCTCTCCTACTGTGAATCCTGCAGCCCCCAGGCGAGAAGCTGCCAAACCATTTACTGCAGCGGTCCCCAACCTTTTTGGCACCAGGGACCAATTTCATGGAAGACGATTTTTCCATGGATGGTGTAGTGGGGAAGGTTTTAGGATAAAATGTTCCACCTCAGATCATCAGGCATTAGATTCCCATAAGGAGAGGGCAACAGAGATCCCCACCTGTTCAGTTCTCAACAGGGTTCGCACTCCTCTGAGAGTCTAATGCTGCTGCTGACCTGACAGGAGGCGGAACTCGGACAGTAATGCTCCCCCCACCCCACCCCCGCCCCGCCCCGCTCACATCCTGCTTTGCGGCCAGGTTCCTAACAGGCCATGGATCCACACTGGTCCTCAGCCCAGGGGTTGGGGACTCCTGGTTTACAGGATCCAGTGCTTAGCCAGCCCCTTCCATCTGGTCCGTGGAGCCCAGAGCACCGTCCCAGGGGCCTGAGCGGGGCTCTCCTAGTTACTTCTCCAGCTGTGGGAGCCTTGGGGTCAGGAGCAGCTTGGGGCCAAGGCAGTCCTTAAGACCCACAGGGGCACTGTGATGTAGGCACCCCAGGACCGGCTGTGGCTCCACACGTGGTCCTGGCACCCCCGTCAGGCCCTGTTACTCACATAAGCAGCTCCCAGCATGGCCTCTTGGGCATGGTCTGGACTCTGATGGGGTCCTGTGGATGCAGCGATTTTGGGGAATGAGTCTCTAGCACAGATGGGGTGCAGCAGAAGCTGGCCCTGTGGGGACTGGCTGAGGCGCCCGCTGGCCACCTGCCTGGGCAGGAGGGTCAGGCCCAGAGGGCTCCTGGCCAGTGTGTGGGCTGCCTCTGTAAGGGCAGCCAGAGCTGGAGTCCAGCTTCCTCTGTCGGTCAGTGTTGTGACCTCTGGCAGGTTATCTTCTCCGAGCCTGTCCTCCTCTGACCCCAGGTAAGGACGTGGCCCCTAAAGTGCCTTGGGAGGATGCGTTGGTGGTGCTCCTGGAGTCTTCGGTGAGCACCCCAGAAACATCAGCTGTTTCTAAGACACCCCTGGGCTCCATCTCTGGCCTCTGCTTCTCTGTGCCTCCTCTCCCCTCCTCCCTGAAACCCACTGCCCTGCCCCAAGCTTTGTCTCTGCCACTGCGCAGGGCACAGTGGTGACCAGCCTTGGGGTGGTGACATCTCTGCCACTGAATGAAGGCACAGCGGTGACCAGCCCTGGGGCGGCGACTTTATGAGGCCTCCCAGCTCTGCGGCTGAAACATGACTGACCGCACCTCGGTGAGTCCAAGTTCCTGGAGAGACCCCAGGGCTTCCCCAGGATGTGAGTCCACTTGACTGCAGTGCGCTGTGGCCATGTAACGGGGTCACGGGTCTGGGCCCACCACCCTGGCCTGTGGAGTGTATGGCCTGTGGCCTCCTGGGGCCTGGACACACTCACTCCTGTATGTTCTGGGATTCACCACCTGTAGCCAGAGGATCTGGGCATGGTGACCTGGAAACAGGGAGCTCCAGCCACCATCAAGAACACATCCATCCACACTGGCCCTGAAACTCCTGCCGTGGCTGACCTCAGGGGCCGCCTGGGGTCCTGAGTGAAGGAGGGCCCACTCCCCTCTCCCGCCTCTGCCCCAGCCATGAGACCAGTCCCTGCCAGCTGCTGGCTCGAGACACAGGAACAAAGGTGGTCCAGGGTCAGGAGCCCAGGGGTCAGGGAACAGGGGTCAGGAGACACAGGAACAAAGGTGGTCCAGGGTCAGAGCCCCAGGGGTCAGGGAACAGGGGTCAGGAGACACAGGAACAAAGGTGGTCCAGGGTCAGGAGCCCAGGGATCAGGGAACAGGGGTTAGGGGACACAGAAACAAACGTGGGAGGCCCCATGGGGACAGGGATCCCTTGGCTGGCAGGGAAGGGTGGGTGTGACCCCCTGTGTGAGGCAGCACCTGCAGGCCTGTGGCACGTTTACTGACAGTTCTCTTCACTTTCGGAGGTGTGGGGGCCGGCGATCAGTTCAAGGTCTCCCTAGCAGGTGGGATGTGGAATTTAGGCCTGTCGGCTAGGGGAGAGGCCAGGAAGCTCAACACTGCCATCTGTCCCTTCACTCCCCTTCCTCTGTTCCAGACTCCATCGTCCTGGCAAGCAAGCTCCAGTTTCTGAAAGGATCCGTCAGGCCCCAAGTGGGCAGGCATGGGGACTTTCTGCCTCTTGGACAAGCTCTGCCGGTGGGTGTGTCAGCCAGGGACCCAAGTGTCTGTTTTCTCTCTCCTGCTCTCACAGAAATGCAGGGAGATTAGAGAGATCTTCCGGGGAGGCAGTGTTTCTTTCCTTTAGTCTCAAGTGGCCAGTGGTTAAAGATGTGATTACAAGGTTGTTTATTAAGTTGAGATTTATTTTACCACTTTATTAAGTCAACATGATTGAGTCCATCGAGAATTTGATTTTCAGGGCTGATGCAGAAGCTTGTTTATACAACTAAGACAATCACAAAAAAATGAATCAGTGGTTAATATATTTTAACTTAGCTTTGGTTAAAAGATTAAAGACGCCACTATGATCAAATTACTTTCTTGTTGCTGGCTTGGTTTTTGCTGGTAGTTCCTTGAGTCACGCCACATTATTTCAAATACTGGTGCCTCAATTGGATTATTAAAAGAAAACTATGCTATTAATTGGATTGTGCAGGAAATAATAAGCCCTCTTTGACTTAGCCAAAGGTGGCTGCCAGGGCCCTCTTTCCTGTGCAGAGAACAGACTGGCTGCTTAATCCAAGGTTGAGTTTGTGGAGACCTCTGTGTGTTTTCCAGGAGCCAGGCTGCCATGGAACAGATGTCTATTTCAGAGAACAAACTTTCATGATAGGATGATAAGGGCTGCTCCCCTAACACAGGCATTGACCATTTCAGTCTTTACCTACCAATCTCCTTGCATCTTAAATATATTTCTTCCATCCCTTCCTGTGATGTCCTCTTGTAGGAGAGTCTGTTCTGTAGGACGCATCAGCTGACCACGCTTTGGCTGAGGTTCCAGCGCTGTGGGAGACTACTGGGGACTGAGTTCCTGGCCCTGCTGCACCCTGCACTTATTTGAGTTGGGCTGTGCCCTTAAGAGCCCCCATGGGAGACAAGAGGGGTCAGCTTTCCACGCTGTAAACAAATGACCACAAACATGGCACGTGTAATACCACCACTTATTCTCTTCGTTTCTGTTAAGTAGACATTCAAAGCATGGCTTAGCAAGGTCCTCTGCTGAGGGTCTCACAAGATGCAATCCGGCATCACCTGGGCTGTGTTCTCATCTGCAGTCTCAACTCAGGAAGGACATGCTTCCAACTCCTGCAGGTTGTCAGCAGGATTCACTTCCTTTTCCTTGCAGACTTCATGGCATCTGCTCTTTTAATGCCACTGGAGAATCTCTCACTCTACTCTGCTAAGACTCTGGAGTCTTACATAACACAACTGCAGAGCGATGCCCATCACCCATGTCATATTGTGTGACCTAGAAGCAAGTCACAGCCTCCACCACTCTCAAGAGGAGCAGATTATACAAGGTGTCACTCACTGGGGGTCACTTTAGGCTGTGTGACATGCAGTGATTAAAATAAAGGGGCATTTTTAACCAGGAAGGACAGGCAGGATTTGACACCAGCCATGCGAAAGGTGGCTGGGAGGTGGAGAGAGAGGGGTCTGGAGGGCAGTGGCGAGCAGAACTGAAAGCTCAAAGTAGAGGAATTTTGACTTCATGTTATATACAGTGGGAGACAATCATTGTTTCTGAAGTTGCTTTTTTTCTTTGAATATTGATATGTAGGTAGGTGGATAATGGGATTGGGCTGACCTCTTGACTTCCCTCAGCTTATAGAACCTCCAAAGAGTGGTCCCCACCCTTGCCCCACCTCCAGTCAGGCCTGTGCAGTGGCCTGACACCCACTGGGCAGTTCTCACCAGCGTCCTGGCCTGGTCACCTCCTTGGGTTATCACGCTGTGGCAGTGCACATGGCTTCAAAGTCTCCAGGTGGTCCAAACCTTAGGGAGAATAAACTGAGCAGGCTGTGGCAGCTGCACGTCCTAGCCCTTCTGGCACAGACCCTTCTCATTTGCCCAAGTGAGGCTTCTGTCATAGAATTTCAAGCATCCCTGCTGTGGAAGTGTTTAGGTGAATGGGGCTTCCAGAAATTCCCATCACACCACGGTCAGCTGCCTTGGACTCCTGGCTCCCCCTGGGCTGGCCTCACCTGCAAGGACAACTTCTGTTAACCAAAGCATTCTGTGGTATGAGGCCATGCTGGGAGGCGGGCTCTGGAATTTTCACACTTCTCCCCTGGGTGCCCTGTGGAAGAACAGGCATTCTGCCTGATTCTGAACTTGTCTTTGGCACATGTGTTTGTCCTGTCCTGGTGAGCACTGTGTAAACTAGTGTTTGCCAAGAGGGAGAGAATACCTGCCAAATGAGATGTTCAGGGGAGACTGAGATGATTTCAGCACTTAGTTTTCAAGCATTCTTAAAATAACAGAGGTCTGAGAAACAACAGCAAAGTAATCTTCTAGTTCTTAGTTTATTCAAATAAGTTGCTGTATTAGTCCGTTTTCATGCTGCTGATAAAGACATACCCAAGATTGGGTAATCTATAAGGAAAAAGAAATTTAATGGACTCACAGTTCCACGTGGCTGGGGAGGCCTCACAATCATGGCAGAAGGTGAAAGGCATGTCTTACATGGTGGCAGGCAAGAGAGAATGAGAGACAAGTGAAAGAGAAAACCCCTTATAAAAACATCAGGTCTCTTGAGACTTATTCACTTCCACGAGGACAGTGTCGGGGAAAATGTCCCCATGATTCAAGTATCTCCCACCACGTCCCCCCACCACACATGGGAATTACGGGAGCTATAATCAAGATGAGATTTGGGATGAGATTTGGGTGGGGACACAGCCAAACCATATCAGTTGCCTACCTGGAATATTCAGAAGGCCCAGAATAACTGCAAATGTTTCCTTCCCCCACTTGGTGTGTGGGGTTTTCCCCCAAGATGGAAATACTGTTACTATTCAGCGATTATAAATGTAATACAGGTTTGAAGTTAAATGTTCAAACTTTACAGAGGTGTATAACATGAAAAAGAAAGTCCTCCACAATTTCCACTCTCATCTAGTTAATCACGATTGCAATTATCAACATGTTCTTTTGTGCTTGTCCAATTGATTTCATGTACCTGAAACCTGCTTTCTGTATTTGCTCTCTATCCCGTATAATTTACTTAGTACACCTTGGATATCTTCATATGTGTAGAGACATTCATATTTTCGGGGTTGTTTGGGCCTCAGCTAAACTTGGAGTTGAAATAAATTTAGGAAAGTGGATTTTTAACCTGATTGAGTAAAATTTTTCCTTTAGATTTGTTTTCCCTCTTACTACTGTTCAGGTTTGGAGACAGAGAGAGTACAGTTTTACTAAAAATGCATCACAAGTGAGCCAGAAAAATTTCTGATATATTAAACTTTTCTGATTAAAATTAAAACACTAGTGGAAACTAATATAATGATAAATGGGTCTCTTCCCCCGCTTCACTTGCCACCTCCATTTCTGACCTAACCACTTTAGGAGCTTTAAAGGAAGAGACAGTGGGATAAAGGGTGGGCTCTGCTTCAGGCTCACACATGGGGAGGCACTGCTGGTGTTCTACTTCCTGTCTGCTCAGGGCTCCGGGACAGACTGGGGCTGCTGCACATGCAGACACCTCGAGCTTTCGGCAGGATGCCCTGCCTTCATGAGGCCTCCCTAGGATTGGGCCATGGGAACCCATGCATGGAGTCCAGCAGATGTTGAAATAAAGACAACCTTGAGCCTCATTCATGCTGACAGGAAGGTCAATATAAATAAACCCATTTCATCCTTTCTTAACAGTTGTATAATATCCCCCTGTGTCAAGGTACATCTTTAGGATGGCCAAGAAGCATTAATTCCAACATCATTTTAAGCTTTTCTTTCAAAATTGAATAACTAAATTCTGATAAACTGATCAACCCTATGTGTCGAATGATCTCTGCATCTTTGTCATAAGTCAGTTGATCATATATATGTGGGTTTATTTTTTACACTATTCTGTTTCATCGATTTGATCGTCTGTGTTTACGGTAATATCATAGTCTTGGTTACGATAGCTTTATAATAAGTCTCGAAGCCAGGTAGTGTTGGTCTTCTGACTTCGTTCTTCTTTTTCTATGTTGTTTTGGCCATTCTCGTCCCTTTATGCGTCCAAATGAATCAGCTTGTCAACTTCTTCAAATGATCCCGAGGGGACCCCTGATTAAGATTGCACTGACAATACAGATCTAAATGAGAAGGATCAGCATCGTGACAACACTGAGTCTCTGGCCCATAAACATGGGGTCTCACTCCAGTTTTTAGTTTTTAAATGTCTCTCAGCAATGTTTTGTGGGTTCACAGTATAGGTTTTACACGTTGTCAGATTTGTCCCTAAACATTTCATATTTTGATACTATTGAAAATGAAATTTTAAAATTTCAAGTTCCAATGATTTGTTTCCAGGGGATATAGAAATCCAGTTGATTTTGGTATGTCGATTTTCTATCCTACAACTTTGATGGCTTAATTACTTGTTATAGTGACTTTTTCTTAGCCTCCACTGGATTTTCTACAGAGATGATCAGGTTGTCTACAAAGAAAGACAGTTTAATTTCTTTTCCAATCTAGATCTCTTTAATTTCTCTTTCTTGACTTATTAGACAGACAAGAACCTCCAGTGTGATGTTGAATAGACAGGATGAGAGCAGGTATCCTTGCCTTATTTCTGATTTTAGAGAGAAAATGTTGTTATTCCCTGTTTAAGTGTGGTGTTCGCTGTGGGTTTTTCGTAGATGTGCTTTACAGGTTGTGAGCGTTCTATTTCATTACTAACTTCATCAGAAGTTTTTTTGTTTTTATCAGAGATGAATATTGAATTTTGTCAAATGCATTTTCAGCATCTGTCAAGGTAGTCACGTGGTTTGTTTTTTCCCTTTTTTAGTTTAATACTAATTTTCTGATGTTAAACCAAACTAGCAAGTCTGGGGTAAACCATACTTGGTAATATTTTTATATTACCTTTTCATTTATTATTGAATCCTTTTTATATATTATTTTATATATTATATGTTATATATTATTGAGTCTGGTTGACTAAAATTTGGCTAAGAATTGTAACGTCTGTAGTGACCTATAGTAGAAAGATAGCAGTTTGTAGTTTTCTTGTTTTGTTTTTGTTTTTGTTTTTTTGAGACAGGATCTTACCCTGTTGCCCAGGCTGGAGGCTAGCAGTGCCGTCTCTGGTTCACTGCAGCCTCAACTTCCCAGGTCCAGGTGGCCCTTCCACCCCTGCCTTCCAAGTAGCTGGGACTACAGGTGTGTGCCACCATGCCAGGATGATTTTTTGTGTTTTTTTGTAGAGACAAGATCTTGCCACGTTGTCCAGGCTGGTCTTGAATTCCTGGGCTCGAGTGATCAGCTTGCTTTGGCCTCCCAAAGTGCTGGGATTACAGATGTGAGCCACTGCACCTGTCTTTGTCAGATTTTAGTCACAGGGTAATGTTGGTTTCACAGGACGAGTGGGGAAATGCTCTCTCCTTTTCAGTATTCTGGGGAGTTGGGTGTAGGAAGGCTTGATTTCCTCCTTTCATATTTGGTTGAATTCTTTGGTGAAGACATCTGGACCTGGAGTTCTGTTGGTGGGGAGGCTTTTAACTATAAATAAAATTTGTTTAACAGACATATGGTTATAAAGGTATTTCTGTTTAAGTGAGCTTTTGTAATTTCGGGAATTTGTTCATTTTATCTAAGGTGTCAGATTTATTAGCATAAAGCTTTTCATCAAATTCCCTTATTATCCTTTTGGTATCTGTAGAATCTGTCATGATGTCATCTCCTCATTCCTGATATTGGTAATTTGTGTCTTCTCTCTTTTTTCCTGAGAAGTCTGGCCAGAGATTTATCATTTTTATTGATCTACTCTAAGAACTAGCTTTTGGTTTCATCGATTTTTCTCTGTTTTTTTCTGTTTTCTATTTCATTGATTTCCACTCTAATCATGAGTCTTTTTCTTGTCTTTACACTGGGTTAGTTCACTCTGCTTTTCTAGTTTTTTTAAAGTGGAAGATTAGGTCATTGATCTGAAACCTTTCTTCTTTTCTAATACAGGCATTTAGTGCTTCATAAATACTACATTAGCAGCACCTACACAATTTGACATAATGTGTTTTCACTTTCACTTAGTTCAAACTTTTTTGTTGTTTTCCTTTGATTTCTTCTTTGAATCATGGGGTACTAAAAGGTGTGTTATTTAGTTTCCAAATACTTGTGAATTTCCAGATATCTTTCTGTTATTGAATTATATTTTATTCCATTTTTGCTAAGGAACATGCTCTGTATTCTTTAAATGCTCTCAAATTCAAGCCATTTTCTTACGGTTCAGAATATGGCCTATATTGGTTAAAATGTGCACTTGAAAAGAATATGTATTCTGCTGTTGTTGAGTGGAGGGGTCTCCAAATGTTCGTTGTCAGGTTTTTCGATGAGGGGATTCAAGTATTCTATGTCCTTACTGGTTTTCTGTTTATTTGTGGGTATTTATTTATTTATGGGAAGGGAGCACTGAAATGCCTATTAGACATTTTCACTTATATCAGTATTCTGAATAATGCTGCAGTGACCATCCTCATACATATTTGCCTGGCATCTATTTCACTCAGGTGCATTTCTAGAAGCCCTTCCACTTTGTCACAGAGCTTATCTTCAAGAAAGCTTGTTTCGCTTCATGTTTCTGCCAACAATGTGTGAGCATGCCATCTCCCCGACCTCTCCCCACTTTAACATCCCACCAGGAAAGCTCATGTTTTCTGTCCATATTATGTGCTTCCTGGAACAATCTCTATTCTGGGTCCCTCTTTATTCTCCACCTTTCCAGTATCTCCACACTGGAAGGTCTCTGAACGGCAATCTCTCTGCTTTAGAGTTGCCGAGATGCTGTGCTCAGTGTGCTGGTCTGGGCGCCTTCAGGGGAAAGGAGGCATTCCTGTTACAAAGCTTCTGCTGGGCCTTGTGGATGCTCTTCCATGATCTCCTGGCTCACTGATTCTCAACCTTGCTCTGTCCTGCCTTCTTATCTCACATCCCCTTATTGGGGGAAGAGAAACCAGACATGTGGAAGGTCTCCCGCTCTTCTCTCCCCTTTAGAGAGCAGCTTCTTCAGCTTCCAATGCATCCTGTACTCACAATGCTTCCCCGGTGTCTCTCAGTGTCTGCAGGCATCATGAAGAGGGGCCCCAGGAGCTCATGGTCTAGATACTGACAACGTGACAGCCTGGTCTTATAATTAAGAAGCATGCAGGAGCAGATGAGGGCACAGATGAGGGCACCAGCTAACCATCCCCAGAGAGGAGCCACTTGCAGCCATCAGCAGGGATTAGAAGATCCCTCATCTTCCCAGGGAAGATTCTATATGTTGGAATAAAACAAACATCTCATTTTCTCACCAGCTGTTGGATGGAAATACGTAACAGATGTGTTCACAGTGCCCAAGCCTCCATAGACAACTAGGCAGAGCCTTCTGGAAGGTCATGGTTTCACATCTCTCTGTGTGAGTAGTGAGTTAGCTGTGACAGAAATGGCCCAACAGATCTTGTCTCTCTGCAACCACTGGGGAGCGCATGCCTTGATCAGGTGTGAGCTTCCTAATTCCTGCTGATGGCTGCAAGTGGTTCCTCTTTTGGGGCTGTTGGCTGGTTCCTTGAAAGTGTTTTCAGCCACTGCAGTAGGACTTGAGTGAGTGGCCAGGGAGATGTCCATTTTCATTGCAGAAGCCTCAAGGAGACAGAGAAGCAACTCTGGGCAAATAAACCATGTTCTGAGAGAAAACTGGCTATGGGAGCCTGCATGGCCACATCCACCGAGCGGAGTGCAGTCAGCACCATGGATGTTCCAGAATAAGATTAATCAACACACGGGGTCAGAGAGTCCCTCCAGGGAGGTCCAGTATTTCAAACCAGCCAGCACCTTCAACCTTTCCCCCATCAAAGCTTCTCAGAGGTGAATATTATGAATAGCAGAAAATGTGCAGGAAGACTGTTTCTTCTGTTCTATTTCTGCTCCTTTAAAATAACTCTGTATGTCCAGCAGCTTCCCTGGGTAACAAGACCCAACCTAAGAATAAAATGCACTGCGTTCTTCAGATCACGAGGCCAACTCGGCAGCCGTGAGAGGAGGCGGGACCCCCTGGAAGTGTCTCCTCCTTTGTTAGGAGGCTGTAATAACGATGGGGCCACGGGATGGAGCTCTAGAAGAAGGCTGGGTAAATACTGGGATGTTCCATCTCACAAGCTCTTGGCAAAGGTTTAGATCAGGTTGAGACTTGGAGTCAGGCTTGGACCAGGCCACTAAACAACTCCCACATCTAGGTGGGTCTCGAGGCCTAGACATCCTCCCAAGGGTCATGGCCCTGGGCCCCTGGCTGGGTGATGCAGGCCCAGACCCCGCATTAGGGCTCCAAGGCAAGAGGTCCTTCTGGCCGGGGGCCCTGGGCCAGCACAAGGGCGGGAGTGCCCTGGAAACAGCCGCACACACCAGAAACGGAAGCACAGATGGACACAGGAACCCCACACCGCCTGACTTTCTCTGACGCCCCCTGCAGCCCAGGAGAAGCCAGTACAGGATAAGAGAGGTCTTCCCCAGCCCCATGTCCTGGGCGGGCTCCTGCTGCACTCCAGTCTAAGAGAAGATTTTTTTTGGCCCCACCTGTGCCAGCCCTAGGATGGGACTGCTGACAATCTGTTGGGAAGCCCAGACAGAGATTTATGAAAAGCTGTTTCCACCAGTGAGGACCACATAAAAACAGGATCCATAAAGTATTGAGTGAAAAAATAAGATTGCAGACAGATTTTCATTGATTCTCTTTTCCATGTGCACGTTCTCATTTTTTAATTCCTGTCCAAGAAACTGAACGTATCCTCCTCCCTAAAGGCACCCCCTCCCGTCCAGGCCTGTGCTTCTCCTCCCTCCCCCACCTCCCCAACTCCCCAGTGCCTCCTGAGCCCACCACTGAGACGGGGTCTTAAGCCCCTGCCCTGTGGTATCCCAGGCCCTTGTGTAATCCACACCCCTGGGGTGTGAGCCGGACCTAGTGACTCACTTCTAAAGAGCAGAATAGGTCACTTCCTGGATTAGGTTACAAGAAGACAGGTTCTGTCTTGCTGGCCCTCCAAGTGCTCTCTTACCCTCTCCTCCGTCTCCTCTCCCTCTTTCTCCCTCACTCCCTCTGAGGGTAGCCAGTAGCCACATTGTGAGCAGCCCTATGGAGAGGTCCACATGGAAAGGAACAGGTGCCTCTGGCCATAGCCCGCAAGAACCCAGATCCTAGCAGCAGACATGGATGTGAGCTCAGAAGCAGATGCCCCCATACCAGCCCTGTGATGACTGCAGCAGCAGCCGAAGCCTGGATTACAGCCTTGACAGACACCAAGAGGCACCAAGCTAAGCTGCACTCAGATTCCAGACCCACAGGAGCTGTAAGCTCATAGGCATGTGTTGGGTCTGGCACAGTGGCTCATGCCTATAATCCCAGCACTTTGGGTGACCAAGGCAGGTGGATTGCTTGAGTCCAGGAGTTTGAGACCAGCTTAGGTAATATGGCAAAACTCCACCTCTACAAAAAATACAAAAATTAGCCAGGCGTGATGGTGTTCGCTTGTGGTCCCAGCTACTCAGGTGGCTGAGGTGAGAGGATGGCTTGAGCCCTGGTTGCTGAGGTTGTAATGAGCTGAGATCAGGCCACTGCACTGTAGCCTTGGCAACAGTGGAAGACCCTGTCTCAAAAAACAGAGTTTTAAGCTGCTACATTTTGGAGTAATTTGTTACACAGCCATAGATAACTAATACACAAAATGAAACTTCCCCAACTCCACTGTGTTTTAAATTATTTGCATATGTCTTCATTCCTTCACACTTCAGAGAAGTCTGTTTTGCTGCCTTGATTTCCCTCCATCCACCCTCCTTGATCACCTTCAACCTGGACATGTCCTCCCGCTTCCCTCCTGAAACTCTCCTCTGGAAGGTCCCCGAAGACCATGCAGCCACTGCACACCTGCTGCTCTTCTTTCTGATGTTAATGGAACATTAACATGCTACCACCAGCTGCTCTAGGGGAGAATCTTTCCTTGATTCTTCCAACTTCTGATGATTTCCAGCAGTTTTCAGTGTTCCTTGGTTTGTGGCAGCATCACTCCAATCTCTGCCTCCATCTTCACGTGGCTCTCTTCCCTCTGTATGCCTGTGTCCAAGGACACAACTCTAATGTGCCACCCTGATTCAGTATGACCTCAGGTTAACTAATTATATCTGCAATGACCATGACCATGTATTAGTTTGTTCTCACACTGCTATGAAGAAATACCTGAAACTGGGTAATTTGTAAAGGAAAGAGGTTCAACTGACTCACAATTCTGCAGACGGTACATGAAGCATGGTTGAGGGAGGCCTCAGGAAACTTGCAATAATGGTAGACAGTGAAGGGGAAGCAGGCACGCCTTACATGGCTGGAGCAGGAGGAAGAGAGCAAAGGGGAAAGTGCCACATACGTAAACAACCAGATCTCATGAGAACTCACTCACTCTCAAGAGAACAACAAGGGAGAAATCCACGCCCCTGCTCCAATCACCCCCCACCGGGCCCCTCCTCCAACACTGAGATTTGGGTGGGGACACAAAGCCAAACCATATCAGACCCTGTTTCCAAACGACGTTACGATCACAGGATCCAGGTAGATACGAATTTGAGGGACATTCAACCCAGTCCAGCATTCAGGGGCCAATCCCGGGCCCCTGTTCAGCCCACCTTTATCTTCTGTCATCATCCAGCCTTCAGGTGTGTCCCCATGACCTGACTCCAGGGGAGATGGCCTGCTTGGCCCCAGCACATTGCATATTCTTGCTGTTCGAAAGTGCACTTCTTCCACATCCGGCCCCAATGCCAGCCTCTCCCAGCATCCCGTACGCCTCCTAGCATCTCTGGACCCATGTGTTCTCCCTCGAGGGCCCCCAACCCTGCACCCTGAGAGCATCTGTCCCTCTTACGGCTTTTTCATCTTTGCTGTCTCCCCTGCTGCGCTCACTGAGAGTGGGCAGAAGTGCGGCGTGATGATGTGACTTGTGGGTAGACCCCGATGCCCACCCTGGGGGTACAGGTGGAATTCCTGCTTCCTGCTGGAAGGGAAGGACGTGCAGAGAGATGCCACGGCGGAGAGCAGCCCGGTCTGGGTCTGAGAACGTTGGTGCTCACATCCCTGCTCCTCTCCCTGTCGTCACTGTGACTGTGGGAAGGCCAGCTCTTCTCCCAGACCCTCAGCTTCCATGCCTGTCATGTGAGAATAATCAGATTCCTCCCTGGCCATCTGACCTGGGCTGGGGTCTCTCCACAGGCTTAGGGGCCTCAGTCTGTGAAGTGCCAGGTCACCCGGGAAGACTCCACACGTCAACAGCTGGAGCCACAGCACTGCTGCGTGTCTGGGCACTGCAAGGGCTCAGTCAGTGCCCCAAGCTCTGCCGTGAGCCTATCTCCCATCTAAACTGCAGGCCCAGATCTCACTGAGGTGGCAGTGAGTTGCAACTCCTTCCAGAAAACAGACTTCACAGAGGGAAGGGCCTGGCTGGGGCCGGGTGGGGAATCTCCCGGGAGAAGGAAGGGCCAGGTCTAAGCAGGACCTGAAGCCCAGTGGGATTCAAGTCACAGCCTCACATGGGAGGCCCTGAGGGAGCAGGTGCTGTGTGCTGTGGAGCTGAGATTTCCAGTTTTCTTTTCCAATCTGGGGCTGCCCTGAGAACACCGTATGCTTCTCACCAGGCGTGATTTCCAGCGGCTTCCCACATGTGCTGTGGCTAGCAGTTGGGTGGAAATCGTCTGTGACTGGCCTCCTCACAGGACTCTGGGCTTCTACTGGGCAGCAATGCTAAGCAACCTGAGGACCCAGGAGGGACTCAGAGGGCAGCGGCTGCTCAGTGGCTCTGTGGGTGCTGGTGCACTTCTCCCTCTCCAGCTAAGGACAAGGTCTGGGCCTCCAAGCCATCCTGGAAAGTAATCAAGCCTGGCCGTGTGTCCCTATTGCCACCTCCCAGGGGAGCCCTGAGCTCTTTAATCACAGACACAGCAGCTCCTCCAGCTTCTGCAGGATGGCAGCATGGGAGGTTCTCAGCCAACACTGGAGAACGTGATTTTGTTCTCCTCCTAACTCCTCAGAGAAGCAATGTTCCCAAGGGCCACACCGCAGTCTTTATGGGTGACTATAGAGTCAGTGCTCTGGCTGCATTTGGACCAGATGGGCCAGATGAGCCACCATGTGGTGCCTCCAGTGAGTACTTCTGCCCGCAGCCTCTCCCGGGGCTGCCCATCCCACCTCTGCTGCCCAGTCCTGCCCAGCCAACCTTCCCCACGCACTCCTCTCCACCTTCTTGTACCAGCCCATCACCTGGGCTGTACCATGCAGCTCTTGCCCACCTCTCTGCCATGAGCAAACCAGGCACATCTTCCCTCTCACTGCATCCTGGACCATTCTAAGTCAGGTTCTGCCCGGGTGCAACCAACGAGAGTCCCGAGCATGTGTCCTTGGCCTTCAGAGGTGACAGAACAAAGACAACTTCCAAACCTGGAGGAAGCTGCTGGGAAGTAGAGGGCCAACTGCCCAGTCAGGAAGGGTGGGGCAGGGCTAGAATGGAGGGTCCTTGGGTGGGTAAGAGGGTGGGGGGTGTGAGGGAAGGGACAGCGAAGAAGGAGGAAAGGTGAGCCGGAGGGGAGAAGTGGCTGTGGTGGCCGAGACACTGTGTTGAGTGGTCCTGGTCAGGGAGCAGCTACTCTGTGGGCCCTAGAGGGTTTCACAGGTTTAACAAAGTCTCCCCAGGACCTTGGCCTTGGCAAGTGCTCTGCAGAATAACTGGGCAGGTATTCTCCAGTGGGTGCCACCCTGATTAAAAAGAAAATTGAAATTCTCCATGCCTGCCTTGCCATTGTGAGGGATGGGAGCCCTGGAAATCCTTCAGCTCCAGTTCCCCAAAGTCACATCTCAGACAGCCCTGTAGCCAGTGGGCCCGGAAACAGTGCCGACCCTGAAGATGGGAAGGCATCGGGGGGCTGCCTTGACTGAGTCATACTGTGGACCGAGGGGAAAGAATTTGCCAGTTCTGTCTGCCTCCCCAGATGCAGGACCCCTGTGGTGACACCTCTGGAACGATGCCCGTGCCAGGGTTTACCACCTGGAGGAGCCATTTGTCTGAGGGGTTGACCATATGACAAAGGCCCCTGATGATCCCCTCCTGGTGTCCATCCCCTACCTTCTTCCCTAACATGTCTGGACCTGGGACTTGCCTCTAACAAGACAGTTTGGCCATGATGATGGGATGTCACTTTGAAGGTACATTTAACGACCCCAGCTTCTGTCCCGCTCGCCCTTGTTAGTGCTGTTACTTGCTCATTCTAATGGGGCTGCTGCCACGCTGTGAGCTGCCCCATGGAGAGACCCACAGGTGGGGAGATGGAGGAGGACTCCAGCCAAGAGCCCACAAAGAACACATTCCCGCTGAGAACCATGTGTGAACTTGGAAGTCATCACCTCCCAGTTGAGCTTTCTGAGGAGAGCATAGCCCCGGCCAACAGCTCCACTGCAGCCTGAGGAGGGCCCTGGAGCCCGAGGCAGCCACCCAGCTGTGTCCGGATCCCTGCCCCGCAGAGGCAGCAAGGTAAGAGATGCTTATCATTTTATGCTGGCACGTTTTGGAACACTTTATTTTGTAGAAATAAATACATAGGTTCTGAGACCTGACAATGAGGACGGGTATCAGGGAGCGCCCTTGAGTGAGGGAGACATGATGTGGATGGACATGAGAGACTTCAAGTCCTGTATTTCTAGGTCCCTTAACACAGACACTCCCTTAGGGGCACCTTGGCCCCAGTGCCTGGGGAGCAACTGCTCCATGGAGGGTGGGTAGCACTGTTACCCAGTTCTTTCCTAGATGAAGGGTGAGTTGCAAGGTTACCCAGTTCTTTCCTAGATGAAGGGTGAGTTGCAAGGTTACCCAGTCCTTTCCTAGATGAAGGGTGAATTGCACGGTTACCCAGTCCATTCTTAGATGAAGCCCAAACTGCCTTTCCAGAAATGACTGGCACTTGGCTCCTTCCTCCTACTCCTCAGGGTGGCACCCCTGATGAGACTGTGGGTTTTCTCTGCTCACGTGAGGCTGTAGAAGGGAAGTGAAAAGGTTGAGGGGTGCAGTGGGGTGGAACTGTGAGAAGTAAGCAGGGCCTCATGGGAGTTTGTGGAGGAGAAGCGGGGTGGAGAAATGGCCGCACAGTGATGACCTGGCCCACGGGGTCCTGGAGCCCACTGCTCACAGGCTGCAGACTGGAAGGAAGTGGGGCCTGGTGGCCTGGGCATTTCTTCTCTCCATCCGCAGCATGGAGGGGCTGGCGGAGGGTCCGTTACACTCCAGCTTCCTATCTTAGAAGCAGATACACCATTCAGGGTCGGCAGTAGGTAGGGCCTCTGATCAGGCAGGTGGGGCAGTGGAAAGAGGTCTTAGTCTCAGTTGGCTTTGCAGTCTGTTCTCTCTCAGCCTCATCCTGGAGTGACCCTGGGATGCAGGTTAGATCAGGTCCCCAACTCCCAGGGCAGCCCACCGCCCACTGCAGGAGGAACAGCCTTGAGGGTGCAGAGACCAAGAGCTCCCAGCACCCCAAGTCCTGATGCCCCCAGGAACCGTCAGGAGAAACAAGATCATACACGAAAAGGTACAGAACAGCCTGGAGATATGGAAGACATCTTAGATAAACATAGAGGCTTGGGATGTTCTAAGTTGAAATAGCAAAATGAATAAAAATATAAACTATTTTCTGAATGAATTTATGACATTTTAATAAAATTTGACTATAATTCCAGTGAACTTTCAGATGGACTTCAAAGCAACGTTGTGAAGCGTAAGCAGGTGTGTTATAAAACCACAATTCCTTCTTTGAAAAGGGCCGTGAGGAAAAACCAGCCCAGTAGACACTGGAGCATTTCCATAATGCAGTAATTAGACGTGTGTAGCATTTGTATGTGATTAACTGTGAGACCAGCAGAATATGTAGACAGTCCAGGAGCTGACCAGAAGCCAACACTGAACTTCTGGTATGGAAGGCACCCCAAATCAATGGGGCAGAGATTTAGTCAATAAATGTTACTGAGAAGACTGGTTAATTGTTTGGAACAAAATTTGAAATTAGATTTCCTTCCCCTCACAGAATTTTGCAGGGAAAAAAAAGCAGAAGAAAAATTACAGTCAACCTAGCCACCAAAGGAAGGGGTCCAGGGCATGCCCAAGGTGGGAGAAGCCGGGTGGGAGGGAGGAAACGGGGAAGAAGGAGGGAAGGCAGGCAGACCTTCAAAAGGAGACACGTACCTGCAGTGACTGCAGGGTAGCAGACTGGCTGGTGGAAATAAAATGTATTTCTCATTTATTAGTCCCAAACGAGGCCTGGAGACAGTACTTACAGAAAACATGACACTGAGAAGAGGAACTTGAAAAAAACATAACAAGTGCTCAAATCAATGTGCACAAAAAAAAAAACTAGGAGAAAAAGCGACATTTCTGATGTATTTTGCATGTGAGGCAAGTGCCCTGTGACTCTTTTGTAGGAAATAATCCCTGCTTCATTGGGAGGGAAGTCACTCCCGACTCTACTGCTGGATTCTGAATGTCCTTGGTTCATGCATGAACACATTGTCATTGTTCGACTTCCTAGACATGGGGTTCCTGGGTTGGGGATTTACATTTATTCAGCTTATAAATGTGGTTGAAAGGTTTTCCCAGTGGCCATGCCAGTGATGCCCCTGCAAGTCCCCACTGTTCCACACTCATCTCGCCAGCTGGGGCTTGCTGCTGGACATTTCACGGGGCCACATCAGTGGGTGGGTGGTGGTTCTGGGGCCATATCAGTGGATGGGTGGTGGTCAGCACTGGGTTTTGTTTTGTTCTGGATGTTAGTGAGGTTGAGCGCCTGATTTTTGGATCCCTAGTTTGTAATTTAAACTCTTCACCTAAGTTCGTGCATTCGATTGGTCTCAGTCCTTGATATGGTTTGACTGTGTCCCCACCCAAATCTCATCTTGAACTGTAGCTCCCACAGCTCCTGTGTGGCGTGTGAGGGACCCAGTGGGAGGTGGTTGAATCATGCGGGTGGGTCTTTCCCGTGGTGTTCTCGTGATAGTGAACGGGTCTCACGAGATCTGCTGGCTTTATAAAGGGGAGTTTCCCTACACAAGATCGCTCTTGCCTGCCACCATGTAAGACATGCCTTTCGCCTTCTGCCACGACTGTGAGGCCTCCCCAGCCACGTGGAACTGTGAGCCCTTTAAACTTCTTTTTCTTATAAATTACCCAGTCTCGGGTATGTCTGTATGAGCAGCGTGAGAACAGACTAATACAGTCTTCATCTAACTCTCCTTCCTTGGCTTGGGCCAGGCAATCCTCCACTTTGTGTGTGCTCGAGACGGACCCGTGCTGTGAGAATGGGCGGCTCTTCCCCTCACATCTGTCTCACAGTGGAAATGCCAGGAGCATGTGGTGTGGGTAAAGGACGCTCTGTCTGTTTGCCACATACATTGATTCTGAAAATCGCCACTGCAACCTCCAAGTAGGGGCTTATTCTCCTTCCTCCATTCCTCCCTGGTCAGAGCTGAAATTTCCTGCTGGATCAGTTTTGGAAGATGGGTTTGCTCACTAAATGTGCCAACGCCAAGAACTTCCAATATAAGTAAAATTACAATATCTATATTTTAATTGCAACGTAACATGATCATGGTGGGAAAATTAGAATAATCCATAAGGAGAAAAGAATAAAATGATAATACAACACCTGTAACCCCATCCCCCAGAGATCATCCCCAGTGATGGTTCATGTGTATTTACCCAGGCTTTTATTTATATTCTTTTTTACCAATTGTTCATAGATACCTGCATACACTTCAGTTACTTACTCCATAGTTTGTTTTGAAATACCCTTTCTTTCCTCTTAGGATATATTATGAACAACTTCCTAAGTCAATGAGTCCCCCTTCCCATCTAGAGTCCTTGCGTTTTTGGGCATCCTTGGATTTATTCATTGATTAGTCCATGGTTCATTTCATTCCTCAATCAATCTCTTTTATGATTTCCTAAAAGAGAAATGGCTGAGAAAAGCCATTTTTATTTTTTCCTCTTGTACTGTCAGGTGGTCTTCCAGAAAGCATGTGCCAACTTTTACTCCTAGGAGCAGCACACGACACCCATTTCTGAGTGCACCTTATAATCTGGCTGTACTTGAGAGACAGAAACCGACACCATTGTTGTCTTAAAACCTTTTTTTTTTTTTCACGTTCACTGGTGTTGATACTGTTTTTCCCATTTGCCCCACTTTTTTCCCCAGATCTTTGGAGAGCTAATGTTTTTCAGCAGGTTTGAAAAAATTATCTCCTGAAATGGTTCTGGGAGGGGCCTCTCGTGCCTCGTACCCCAACACAATGTTCTTTCTCTTCCTGGTTTGTAAGCTTTTTTTTCTTTATATATTTGTTTACTCAAAAACGAATATTGGTTTTTTGCAAATGTCTTTTGGCACCTATCAGTCTTATGTTGTTTTTGTTTTTTTAACTACTGACGGCGTACAGCTTTTTAAACCCATTTCTAACTGAAATCCCAGCTCACAATCTTCTCCATAAAATCAAAGAGGAGTAGAATCTTTGTCGTGCAAAGCCTGTGAGAGCTGTCCAGCTCCTCCATCTCAGGGTATGTTGGTCAGGCGGGCTCTCTGCACAGCCTGCGATTTATTCACCAGTCAAGGCCAAGTCCAGGATGGAGGCTCAGGGCTTGGGAATGCGGGCAGCTCGGGGGTGGTGGGACAGGTGGTAGGGATGGCTGGGGCCTGGAAGAGAGCTTCACTCAGAGCTGGCTCCCTCAATGCCCCGTAAAAGTGCACAGTACAGATGGACTTGTCTGCTGGGCCAGCATTCCCCAGTTCCCTGCACAGGGAGCCTGTCCCTGAAGAGGCCACCAGGGCCTGTTTGGGCCTGACCTGGGCCAGGGTTCACATTCCCACCGTACCCTCTGGCCAGAAGAGGAGGGGAGACAGGTGTGCTGGGTTGGGGGTGGAGGCAGGCTGGTTCTGAGGAAGACAGGGCAGGCCAGTGTGAAAGGAAAATTAATCTTGGGACTCCCCAAATCACTAAGCCAAAGGGAAAGGTCAAGATGGGAACTGGTTAGGGCAAACCTGCCTCGCATTCTGTTCCTAAAAAAGATAACTATTAAGATAAAAAAGCTACACACCTCCCTCACAATGTGTCCACAAGAAAGTTCCTTTCAGACAAAGGACAGACAGAACTCAAAAGTCACCCCGCTGCTCACTGAGACGAATGAGTATCTGGTTGCTTCCTTTAGGAAGGCTCATCAGAAATTCAAAAGAATGCAGCCATCTGTCTCTTTATCTTCCTATGACCTGGAAGCCTCCTCCCTGCTTTGAGTTGTCCCCGCCTTTCCAGACCAAACCGATATTCATCTTACATACGTTGATTGATGTCTCACATCTTCCTAAAATGTATCAAACCAAGCTGTGCCCCATCACCTTGGGTGCACGTCGTCAGGACCTCCTGAGGCTGTATCACAGGTGCGTCCCTAACCTTGGCAAAATAAACTTCCTAAATTGATTGAGACCTTTTGGTTTACAGCAGGGAGGTGGTGGAGGGCAGGCGGGGAGCCACCCTTCTTGTGAGTCTCCTACTTGCCTCTGGAGGCTGGAGTCCTGTGGAATGGGCAGGCATTTCAGCATCTTGGAGGAGGCAAGAATGCATCCAGGCTGAGGCTCTGACTTCTGCCCGGAAACTGCCACCCGCCCTCCTGGGCGTGGCTCCACCTCACTTCAGTGACAATTACACATCTTTAAAACATTATTTTTTGGAAATTATTTCCAATATAAGTCCACAGCCCCCATTCCCCACCCTTCCTATTCCCTCCCAACCCCCAAAGTCGGGGGACTTGGGGCATCTGGGTGGCTCTGGGACCAGCCCACCCAACATAGGAGGGGTCACCCAGGGGTTCTAGATTTATGGTATCCCTGGGCGGCTCACCCAGGACCCACGCTCATTCAAGCTCATCCCCTCATTCAGACAACACTTGCTGAGCACCGCCTTGGCCCTGGAGTAGTGGTTCCAGTCCATGCTGGTTGCTAGTGGCCTGCAGAGCAGCAGCGACAAGACGACAGCTTCAGGGAACACAGAAATCAGTGTCAAGCGTGGGTGCCATGGGGAAGGTAGGAAACGCTCCCTAAGGGGTGGTGTCCAAGCTGAGAGCTGCAGTGGAATTCGGCAAAGACAAGAGCGAGAAGAGGATGCAGGAGAGGGGCCCAGAGGAGGAAACAGACCTGCAAAGACCTCCCCTCCCCGAAGGCTGAAGCCATCGCTGATAGGCCTGCTCCACGCCAAGCCCTTTCTCCTTTCCAGAGGTACCTGTGAACAGCCACCTCTGTTATTTGTCATTCTCACCTGAGTTTATTCCAGCCCTGGTCATCCCTGTATCTACCACTCATGACAGCAGCCTCATTGAAGCTCCTCTCTCCTTTTCCCACCTGTGAACAGAATTTATGAACAGAAAACACTTTCCCCCTTTCTTCACTTCCCCCCTTTCTCCCCTTCCCTTCTTCCTTCTTTCTCCATTTCTGCCATGCACAGCAGGCGTCAGAATGGGGCTGTGGGCAGCCCTTTGCCTAGGTCAGGAGAGCCTGACGTCAATGCGAAGGCAAAGTTCCCAAGTGCCGACCCCTCTGCACCTGTTGTCCTTTGAGGAGAGACCGCGAAGCCCCTACGTGTCTACAGGTGTCTCTCCACCAGCTGCCAATGTCTTCTGCTTTCTCCTAGAAACAAGTTTGGAGAAGGATGTTATTTTATTTCCTTGCAAATTCTAGTTTTGTTTAATACCTGTTTTGCTGGAAATAGACTATTTTTTAAATGGACAATGGCGAGGATTCAGTGGCTGATGCAGTTTGTCTCTGCACCCACCCAAATCTTGTGTTCAGTTGTGATTCTCCGCATTGGAGATGGGGCGTGGTGGGAGGTGATTGGATTAGAGGAGTGGTTTCTAATGGTTTAGCACCATGCCCTTGGGTGCTGTTCCTGTGACAGTGAGTGAGTTGTCATGAGATCTGGTCATTTAAATGTGTGTGGCATCCACCCCCCCACCACTTCCTGTTCTGGCCACATAAACGTGCCTGCTTTCTCTTTGCCCTCTACCACGATTGAAAGTTTCCTGAGGCCTCTCCAGAGGCTGTCATACTTCCTTACAGGCTGCAGAACTGTGATCCAGTTAAACCTCTTTACTTTATAAATTACCCAGTCAGAGGTATTTATTTATAGCAGTGCAAGAACTGACGAATACAATCATGATCCTGTTCCTCAAAGCCAAGACATTGGAGTGGCCACACTCGAGACTGCGAGTGACCTTCAGGCACCACCTGTGCATCCTTTATGGAGCACACGGGTGTGTGCGCTTTGCACTGTGTGGCGAGCTAGTGTCTGATTGGAGCAATCGTTGTCTGAATATTTGTTCTCATATGACACAGGTGACTACAGAAGGATCTGTACGGATTTCTTTAATGAAGACTATTTGTAAAAGATAAGCTGTAAACAAGGGAAATGGTTTGGAATAAAATTGATCATTGTTTGGAAATGGTTTGGAATAAAATTGATCATTGTTGTTGACAAACACTGAGAAGTTTATATTACATAATTGTGCACAACAATTATAAACAAACACCCATGAGCCTACCTCCCAGTCAAGTCCTCGAACATGGCCAGAATCTCAGAATCCACCGGTCCATCTCCCCAGATGCCCTGCTTTGCCACTGCCTGCCCCTTTCGATTCACAGCTGCACTGTGTGCCTGGTGGCAACTGTCTTTTAACTTTTGGAACAACCACATCATTGCTTTTCTAAAGTTTTTCCACTTCCATTTGCATCCTGGAACAGTGTGGCAGAAACTTTACATGAAAAGCTTCATTTCCTCACGCCTGTAATCCCAGCACTTTGGGAGGCCGAGGCGGGTGGATCACGAGGTCAGGAGTTTGAGACTAGCCTGACCAACATGGTGAAACCTCGTCTCTACTAAAAATACAAAAATTACCTGGGCGTGGTGGTGCATGCCTATAATCCCAGCTACTTAGGAGGCTGAGGCAAGAGAATTGCTTGAACCCGGGAGGCAGAGGTTGCAGTGAGCTGAGATTTTGCCAAGGCACTCCAGCCTGGGTGACAGAGGGAGACTCTGTCTTGAAAAAAAAAAAAAAAAAAGCTTAATTCCTTATTTAATCTTTTGTGACTTTCTTCTTACTCTCATAGATACATTTGGGAGATTTATCTATGTGGAAGCATGTGATTACAGTTGTTTTTTTTTTTAGTGCAGTATAATATTCAACTAAAGATGCACCCACTTGACCCAGAACCGGGTATTCGCTCTGTTTGAGATTCCCATTTTTGGTAATGGCACACAGTACAGCCACGAGCATTCCTGTATATGTATCCCGGGCTCAGGGCATGCGTCTTTATAGGTGGATGGTCAGAAATACCATTGTGGGGCCATAGAGCCCATGTAACCTCAATTTTCGAGATAAAGCCAAAGTGATGTGCCCTCACCCGTGGTGTCTGAAGCTTCCTTTCTCCAGCCTTGCAGCAGCTCATGTGTTGGCCTTTCAAATTCTAGTCATTCAGTAGATTGGTTGGAGGTGAATTTTTGTTTTGTTTTCATTTAAAACATTTTCAATTGAGGTAAAGTACACCTACAATAGAATTTACCATTTAACTATTTATTTTATTTTATTTTTTTGAGGAGTCTCGTTCTGTCACCAGGCTGGAGTGCAGTGGGGCGATCTCCGCTCTCTGCAACCTTTGACTCCCTAGTTCAAGCAATTCTACTGTCTCAACCTCCCGAGTAGATGGGACTACAGGCGCCCGCCACCACGCCTGGCTAATTTTTGTATTTTTAGTAGAGACGGGGTTTCACTGTGTTAGCCAGGATGGTCTTGATCTCCTGACCTCGTGATCCACCCGCCTCGGTCTCCCAAATTGCTGGGATTACAGGCGTGAGCCACCGTGCCCAGCTTCATTTTAACCATTTTTAAGTGTACACTTTGGTGGCACTAAGTACATTCACATTGCTGTGCAGCTATCACCATCCATCTCCAGAACTCTTCATCTTGAAAAGCTGAAACTCTGCAGCCAGTAAACACAGTCCCTGGCACCCACCATTTCACTTTCTTTCTCCATGAATGTAACTACCCCAGGAATCTCGTAAACGAAATCAGGCAGCGGTAGCTGTCCTTTTGTAAATGGCTTATTTCATTTAGCATAATTCTTCAAGGTTCATCCATGTCGTATGATGTATCAGAATTTCCATCCTTTTGCAGGCTGAGGAACAGCCCATTTGCTATGGCTTGGATGCGGCTTGTTTCCACCAAAAGTCATGTGGAAATTTCATCCGCTGCGGGGCAGTGTTGGGAGGTGGAGTGTAGTCGGGGGTGCCTGGGTCCTGGGGGCAGACCTCTCATAAATAGATTAATGCCGTCTCTCAGGAGTGTGTGAGTACGTGCTCTTCCAAAACTGGATTAGTTACCAGAGAGCAGGCTGTTGTCAACGCGAGTCTGGCTTGCTCAGCTCTTGTGCTTCCTCTCTCACCAGGTGACCTCTTTGCTCACCTCCCCTTCCACTTTCCGTCATGAGAGGACGCAGCACGAGCCCCCTACCAGATGCATCTGCCTCATTTTAGGCTTTGGAGCCACCAGAATCGTGAGCCAAACAAACCTCCGTTCTTTGTAAATCACCCAGCCTCAGGTATTCTGTGATGGCAACACAAAACGGACTAAGCTCTGTGTGTGTGCTCCCCGTCTATCCATTCATTCCTCAGTGGACAAACGGGTTACTTTCATCTTTTGGGTGCTGTGAAAATGGGTGTACAAATACCTGTTTGAGCTCCTGTTTCACATTTTTGAGTAGATGTCCAGAGGAGGGATTGATGGTCATCTGGTAGTTCTCTGATTAAGTTTTTGAGAAATTTTTTTACAGTTACTGCCCCATTTTACATCCTCACCTGCAATGCATGGGGTTCCAATGTCTCCACATTCTTGCCAGTGCTTATTACTTTCTGCTCTTGTTTGTTTGCTTTTGAGGGGTTGTTGTTGTTGTTGTTGTTAATAGTAGTCATCCTAATCAGTGTCCTGGGACTGGTGTCCCTGTAAGCAGAGCCTGAGATGAGGGTTCTTATTCAAGTGGCTCTCAGGAGACAGGAGGCGAATTAAAGTAGTAAGGGGCAGGAGCTGACCTCAGAGGGAGCTCACCCCAAGCCCGATTCCATGGGAGCTCTGGAGTGTGAATGCACCGGGACTTGGCCCCGCTGTGAGGCAGGGGCTGCCCTATAGTATCCTCATGCCAGCTAGTCCTTGTCCTTTGTCTGCCCTGGGTGCAGGACACAGCCCCTTGATGAAGTGGCTTTTGCTGGGCCAAAGGCAATTATTTACAGGAGTGTCAGCTGCGAGTTGTTGGCCAGTACAAGCTGCTGCCAGCGGTGGAAATGGCAGCCAGTTAAGTGAATCTGAGCTGAGCATGGCAGTAGCTACTGCAGGGTGCAATTCTGTGATTACCATTGAGGGGGACGATCCCTCTGCCATTGGACTTGTTCTCCGTGAAGTGTCTGTTCAAACACTTCCCCATGTTTCCATTGTGTTGTCTGGCTTTATGTTTATTATTTGTCTTTGACTATCTTTTGTCATTATGAGCCTTGCAAACATCTTCTCCCACACTTTGGCGTACTGTTGACTTTTTAACCAGTGGAAGGAATCGGTCTTATTAAAGACACCCTCCTCTTTCTTTATGGGAGCCACTGATGAGATTTGGAGAGACTCCTCCCAACTCAGTCTCTAAACAAACAGTCTTTTCACCATCATGTCCACTTGAAAATTATGAAATCTGATTAAAATAAGAGAGAATACACTTCTCACAATACCTTCCACTGGAAAATCATAGTTAAAGTAATTCAGTGTGGTGCAGATTTAATTAAGATTGGATTGCGAATACTGGAAATGGTATTAGCATTCAGCATTTAGCCCCTGGAAACTCAATGAATGTGACAGTTAAGATTTAGGGGATTTGAAATGAATTTTTTTGCAAGCTGGGCTTCCATGTGCCTATTAATTTGATAAATTTCGGAAGTTATTCACATCCCCTCTGATTTTCTTTTTAAAAATTGTCTCTGACGGGAGAGAAAAGCTCCCTCTTCACATGCTGCTTCCTCAGGCATAAGCGGAGAGCACAGGGCCTGAGCCCTGCCCCCTAGCCAGGCCGTTCCTCCTGCCTGCGCTCTTCTGCATGACCAGAAGTGGGTTGAGTAGCAGCATTTGCCCAGAACCCCAGGGTGCAACTGTACTTGGAATAGGATCTTTCTAGATGTAATTAGTGAAGAATCTTGAGATGAAGTCATCTTAGATTTAGGGTGGTCCCTAGATCCAACGGCGAGTGTCCTTATAAGATGGGGAGAGACACAGACACACAGAGGAGAGGCCATGTGAAGACGGAAGCAGAGGTTAGAGCAACACAGCCACAAGTCAAGGAAGCCAGAGGCCACCAGAACCTGGAAGAGGCAGGAAAGTTCCTCCCCTAGAGCCTCTGAAGGGAGCACAGTCCTGCTGGCACCTCGATTTCGGACTTGTGGCCTCGATAACTGTGGGAGGATAATGCCTGAATCTGTTCTGGAGCTTTCCACACCCTACAGTGAACCCCTGCAGCCTACCTACCTGTCTCTGTCTCCTGGCTGAAGTTCAGGGGTCAGGGGCTGGCTCTGGCTCTGCTCCCAGCCTCTGATGTTGTCAACTGCAGGGCGGGACATCTGGCTCACACTTGGCAGTTCAGGTGCACAGAATACCTTGTAACAATGATCAGCCGCTCCTAGGGGTGAGAATTCCACAAGGGAGATCCCACAAGGTTGGAGGAGCCTGTGCGGAAGCCCCCTCCACTCATGCTGGCTCCGAGTTTGCTGATGTCTTCTGCTGTCTGGTCCTCTGCTGGACCAGCGGGGACTGAGGATGGGGCTTCAGGGAGGATGAAATAGGAACCGGCTGGCAGCTGTAGGACCTCCCCTGTCCTGGCCTGCCTCTGTTCCCAGCTGGGGCAGCAGACTTGCTGGAGGCCTAGAGTATCCCAGACCAGACTCCTGCTACCTGCAGGCCCACACTCCCTCCTGTCCTTGCGCTGGATGTGTCCCTGGGTCTTGCTTCTCCTCTGTCCCTCCCTGCCAGCTGTTTGGGACCTGGCCTGTCTTCTGAGTCTGCCTGGACCCTTACTCCAAGCCTCTCTCTGTTTCATGCCCTGCAGTCCCAGGTCAAGCTAGGTCCACCAGAGTACTGGCAATGCCTGATGGTGGAGGTTGATGCAGTCACTCCTGGCCAGCCTCACAGGCTTCAGAGGCCTCATGGTGATGTCACAAGGAAAGGGGCTGAGTGAGTCATGCCCCATCAGTGCTCGTCACTGCCCCATCACATCCCATCACTGTCCATCACCACCCATCACTGCCCATCACTGTCCATCACCGTCCATCACTGTCCATGACCATCCATCACTGCCCATCACTGTCTATCACCGTCCATCACTATCCATCATCATCCATCACTATTCATCACTGTCCATCACTGTCCATCACTATCCATCACCATCCATCACCATCCATCACTGCCCATCACTGCCCATCCCTGTCCATCCCTGCCCATCACTGTCCATCACCATCCATCACTGTCCATGACCATCTATCCCTGCCCATCACTGTCCATCACCGTCCATCACTATCCATCACCATCCATCATTATCCATCACTGTCCATCACCGTCCATCACCGTCCATCATTGCCCATCACTGCCCATCACCGTCCATCACCGTCCTTCACTATCCATCACTGTCCATCACTATCCATCACTGTTCATCACTGTCCATCACTGCTCATCACTGCCCATCACTGCCCATCCCTGTCCATCACTGTCCATCACCATCCATCACTGTCCATCACCGCTCATCACTGCCCATCACCATCCATCACTGCCCATCACTGTCCATCACTGCACATCACCGTCCATCACCGTCCATCACTGCCCATCACCATCTATCACTGCCCATCACTGTCCATCACCGCCCATCACCGCCCAACACTGTCCATCACTGTCCATCCCTGCCCATCACCGCCCATCACTGCCCATCACCGTCTATCACCGCCCATCACCATCCATCACCGTCCATCACCGTCCATCACTGCCCATCACCATCTATCACCGCCCATCACTGTCCATCACCACCCATCACCGCCCAACACTGTCCATCACTGTCCATCCCTGCCCATCACCGCCCATCACTGCCCATCACCGTCTATCACCGCCCATCATCATCCATCACCGTCCATCACCGTCCATCACTGCCCATCACCATCTATCACCGCCCATCACTGTCCATCACCACCCATCACCGCCCAACACTGTCCATCACTGTCCATCCCTGCCCATCACCGCCCATCACTGCCCATCACCGCCCATCACCATCTATCACCACCCATCACCATCCATCACTGTCCATCATCATCCATCACTGTCCATCACCGCTCATCACCGCCCATCACCATCCATCACTGCCCATCACCATCCATCACCGCCCATCACTGTCCATCACTGTCCATTACTGTCCATCACTGCACATCACCGTCCATCACTGTCCATCACTGCCCATCACCATCTATCACCACCCATCACCGCCCATCACCGCCCATCACCGTCCATCACTGTCCATCACCATCCATCACTGTCCATCACCGCCCATCACCGCCCATCACCGTCTATCACCGCCCATCACCGTCCATCACTGTCCATCACTGCTCATCATTTTCACTGAATTCCTTCCCCAGGGTAAGCACCCATTCCTGATCATAGCTTTGGCCATCCAGGGGATGTGACCATGAGTCCTGACTGGCCCCTGAGGAGTCCCTGGTTACTTCTAAGTCAGCCAGACTGGAGCTAACGTTAATGCAGTGGTTCTTAACGTTTTGTGCTGTCTGGAGACATTTTTGGTTGCCACACCTTGGAGGAGAGTGTTCTGGAATCTGGCGAGTAGAGGCCAGGGTGTGCAGGGCAGCCCCCACAACAAAGAACAGTCCAGGCCAGGACATTGCTGGTGCTTTCCGCCTCCCCCACCACCCTGCCTGGCCAATGCTCATGTTTTGCCCCTGCCTTCGCCCATTACTCATGGCCACAGGCCTCTGCAAACTGCTGCAAACTCGTGGCATTTCCAGGGGCTTCCCTCTCCCCAAACGAGGTTCTGAATTGACTGGGAAGGAGCTGTGGCTGGCACAGCAGGGCTGAGGCTATGGCTTGGATGTGAGAGCTTCCACCATACCCCCAAGCCTTGGCTGGAACCCCTGTGGGAGAGTCGGGTCACTTTGTTTCAAGGAACATCTGAAAGTTGCAGGTTCTGGCACAAGGGAAGGGAGTGGATCCAGCCTGGCTGGCAGCTCTGAGAGTTGTGGCTACACAGGTCACCCAGGCCCACCCACCCTCTGCACCCCTCACATGAGGCATCCCTGGGCAGCCCTCACCTGGCTCCAGGGGCCAGCTCGTGTGCACCAAGACCCAGGCCTCTGTGGCCTTCCGCCCACCGTGGCCAGTCCTCATCTCCTACAGGATGACTGATGGCAAGAAACCCACTCCTCGCCTGGCCCAGCCTGCCTTCCTGTCCCCCAGCAGACCCCAGCGGAGAACAGAAGCACCTCAGCAGCACACTTGGGGGTCCAGCAGTCCACTTCTCAGGGACCCCCAGGGCTTCCCAGGGACTTTCAGAGCACTGGCTTGACATGATGGCACTAAGGGGCCCTTACCTAAGTGACTAGGGGCACCACAAGAGGACAAGAATGTCTCCCCCAGAACAAAGACAGTCTTTTCCCCTGAAGAGAGCAGGTCTGGTCCCCACCTCCTTTTATTCTCAGGTCACCGACACTAATAGAATTCAAGCAATGGCTTTAATCCAGGTCCAGTCATTTCCCAAGACCTTGCCTTCACTCCCACCATCATTCATCCATAGGCTACACTTAGTGGGGCACTGGCTGCTGGTTTTTAATAATAGAATACATAATTCATGTTATATTGAGAAAGATTTCTTCATTTTCTACTTCTCACAAGAAGCTGTAACACCAAAAGCCGGTGTGACGGTTTTAAAAGTAGGCCCACAAATTATCTGAAACGCTCTCCTGAAGGGTGCAAGGTGGAATTGAGTTCTCTTCCCTTGAGCGTGGCTGTTCGTGATGAGCTTCTAACAATAGCACAAAGCAGAAGGGATGGTGGAGGTGAAAACCCAACTCGCACAGTTTATGAAAACGCTGCAGCGTCTATCTCGGGCGAGCTCTCTCACTCTCTCTCCCTCTTTCTCTCTCTAGGCCAGATTCCTGACCACAGATGCTGTGAGATAGTAAACGTCTATTGTGTAAAGCTGCTAAGTTTTGGGATGATTTGTTAGGAGCATTGATAACTAACACAGCTGTCGAACATCACCAGATGCCTTTTGCGCATGCATCTGTTTAAAAATACCACTTGTTTTTCTTTCTGCTGTTAGTGCAATGAAATGTTTCTTCACAGTTCCTAGACTAAAAACTCCATGTCGCTGGATAGGCGCTACTTCCTCAAGGCTCTGCTTCCAGCCCCTGCTCTCCACCCTGCTCGTCGCCTGCCGGGTCAGTGTGGGGCTTCACCGGCTGCACTGTGGGAAGGGACAGGCCACCTCTGACCACCAGCCTGCCCGGGATGCACTCACATCCCACAGGAGGAGCCAATTGCACGGCCACACCCAGCTGCTCCGGACGCAGGGGAGGACAGGCCAGTGCCTGCTGAGGGTAGCGAGGCTTCTGCTGCAAAGCCGATGTGCCGACCAAGCCCCTCCACCCCCAGCTACTCCCAGCTGCAGCTTCTCCCAGCCTCTAGCCATTCCTGTCGCTGGCTGCACGGCGGTACTGACCTGAGTTTTCAATGTTGGACATTGCCCCGATTTGTACTCCAAAAGCTAAAGGTTCAGCCACCTTGTGCCATCTTCCCCTTCCCACACCACACTTTGCCTTTCCCACCAGGCCCCCGCTGAGTTAGATCACAGTTGGGTTAACTCTGCATTCACTGTTTGCATTACTCTTTGCAAATATTCCCCATGGCTGCTTTTCTGACACAGATCTTCTTCCGTGGTTAATCACTGCCTTGCTCTGTCTGCTTAATTTCTATGTACCTGTCATGAGTGCTTCCCCAGAGCTTTGGCTCTATGCTTGTTGCTCCTGGGGCTGTCCATGCCCCTGTTCCAGAGCTGCTGCCCCAGGACCTCCCGTCCTCCCAGGAATTCCCTCTGCCTTTGTCTGGGGAGCACGGAGCCCTGGTCCTCCACCACCCCTGGTCTCTTGGCTTATCCTCCTTGAGCCTCCTGGGAAAGGAGCAAAGGAGGTGAATGTACTTGATCAGTTGCATGTTCATGCCCCTTCTCCCTATATTCTGCTGGATTTTTATCATTTTTCATTTTAAACTTGTAATTTTATATTAGCTTGTGTGTACATTGGAAACCCCTTATTGTTTCTCTTTCAACTTCTTTATGAGGGTTTTTTTTTTTAACTTTACCGACTTAAAAAATGCAATCAAATTTGTGTTTTTAAAAAATACTTTCTTGCCTTGTTAGGCTAAGAAGGGACTTTCCCTCCTCAACATAATATTACATAGCGGTGCTGCATGAGCTTTTAAATGTATGAATCTTTCATCTATTTAAAAGTAGTTTTGTGAGGCTGCAGATCATCTAGTTTGCTTCTTTGGCCGCAAAATATAGTCAACAAACACATGAGAATATTGTCATCTACTGAAGAATTAAAAATTCAAATGGAAATAGTGAGCAGGCATTTTCTGCTTCCCAGAGCACCCTGTGTGACAGAGGTTGGCATTGCCTGATGACAGCTGGGTGAGGGGCTATGCCTGCCTGTGTGCCATGGATGGAGACACAGGGCACCGCTGACAGGGAGACGGCGTGAGGACGCCCATCAGATGCTAATGCATGCAGGCTTCTGGCCCAGCAGTGCCACTGTGAGAACTTATTCTCCAGAAGCACTCACACAAGAATACAAACATGCTCACTACAGCATTATTTTTAAATTCTAAATAACTAGAACCAAACCAGTGTCCATCAAAACGAAGTTGGTTAAGTAAACCAGTGCACATCCATTATTTATTATGGCCCTCACAGTAAATGGAAAACTCTGTGTGTGTGTGTGTGTGTGTGTGTGTGTGTGTGGAGAGAAAGGAAGTTGTGACTATTCTCCAAGATAATTTCTGTGCACAAATGCAAACAGTAAGTGACAGAATACTCTAAGTCATACAATTCCATTCTCGAAAAAAATGTAGAGTTTGAAAGGAAATACACCAAACTCTTCTCTGGATGGTGAAATTTCAGGTGATTCTTTTTTCCTCTTTTTCTTGCTCTTTCTGGATTTGTGACTTTCTAAAAGTTACAGTGAACAAAGATCATTTAAAAAATAAAAACAATAAAGCAGTTTTTCCAAGGAGCTATTAAATTGTAAACCAGAATAACAAGAGACCAATAGACACCAAATAAGGTTTCCCCTGGCAACTGGGAAAACGCCAGCTGGGACTGGTTCTGCGCGGGCCACACTTCGTCCACCTCACCCTTTGCAGAGGGAGCTGGCTCTGGTCTCTCCGCCCCTCCGGCTGCTGCTGTGGTTTTGGGCGTCTGAGAACAGAGGCTGGGGGTGGAACCCCCATATCCCCCTGGCATTCACTTCACACACGCTCCACGCTGGACGCTGTCTGTCTACGCCATTGGGTGATCCCTTTTGCTCTCACTAGGGCCTCTGGGAGGAGCCCAGCCTCGGAGACGACCGAGACCTGAGCCTGCACTCTGGGAAGGGAAGGGTCACAGGATGGCACCATCCCCAGGGTGCAGTAAATTTTCCCAGGGTGCAGTGGGGGTGCAGGGTGGTCATTGGCCTGAGCTGGGATCTGGAAGGCTTCCTGGAGGAGGTGGCAGCTGAGCCTTGCTGGAAGGGCAGGAGTGTGGGCAGATGGAGAGGCAGGTGGTGTCAGGGCAGAGACCACGCTGAGAATTGCCAGGTAAGCTGTCATATGTGAATATTCACTGAGCCCCCACTCTGCACAGGGCTAGTGCAAAATGCTGAGCATTACAAGGGGGCAGGAAGAGACACCCTCTGCCTGCACAGTGTGTTAAGAGGAGAGGAGGGCTGGATGCCCACCCCCTTCGGTGTCCCATGTGGTCTGCAGCATGTGGGGAATGTGCATTGGGGCACAAGAAGGCCTGAGGCACAGAGCACTGCGTGCGGGTGTTGGCATGGCCTCTGTAAAGGTGGTCAGCCATCCAGGACAGCTGTTGGTTTCTGCTTTGAGACTGTGTGGACCAGAAGGAGAAAGGAAATACTGGAGGGAAGGAGTGTAGAGAGGAGATGAGAGCCGGAGAACTGTGTTGGGGAATCTCATTAATTCCAGCATGCCCTGCTCTTAATTACATAGAAATTAAATTGGCAATAGCTCAAGCAGAAAGCTTTCATGTGACATCGCTCCACATTCCTCGCCGAGGTGCCGACTTGCTCTAATTAGCACAAGGATTCCCGGTCCTTTGTCATCTCTGGTACCCGGCTCTTGCTTGGGCCTGGCCTGTGTCTCAGCTTCCTTAGCCTCCAGGCTCACTCATCCATGTCAGTGGCTTGCGTCTTTAGAGTCCAAACTTGGAAACCTCCGAACATGGAGGAATTAAATCAAAGCTGGGGAGAAGGTGGGAGGTGAACCTCCCTCTTGCTGGGGGCCGTAACTGAGAGGGCAGGGAAGCAGAGGGCTGAGGGACTCCTAGGAGTCAGAGCTGCTCTGCTCCGTGGGCCCGCCTGGGTCCTGTGGTCAGGGGCCACCTGCTCTGCTGCTGCCAAGCTGCCGCCAGGAACCACACCGCAGGTGACTTTCAGTGCAGCTGAAGTGTGTAGGTGCCTACTCTCCACATGGTGCCCAGTCAGGGCTTCTGGAATCAGAGGGGCCCTGAGCTCCAGTCAGCAAGGCCAGTGGTCACCCGGTCTGCCATTTTCCCAGCACAGCCAGCCCACAGGCCTGCTTCTGCCCCTTCCAGTGCCTTTCTGGGGAGGAAATAGCAGGGGATTATCCAAAACTCCGACTACCCTTGGTAATGCTGGTAATTTTCCTTCTCTCTCAGCATTTCCATTTGATGCTGTAAAAGCCGAACCTCCAATTTTGCCTGGTTGGCTCCTCCTCCAACTGCCTATGATAATGTGATTGTCCCTAATGGAACCGGCCTTGAATAATTGAGCAGAGCTGGAATAGGAGCTGTGGAAGTTGTGATTGCCTTCACTCCTACATTTAGTGCAAAGGGGAGACTGAATTCATGTGTGGTCAGGGCTCTGTTGTGCCCGAGGCTCAGGACACTCTTAGACTCTGGTCTGGGACAGGGTTGAATAGAGGCCCCGTGCTCTGTGCCTCTGGGCTTGGCCCCGTCCTCACCCGACGCTCCCCTGAGCATGCTCCATTGTACTGGGCCTCATGGGTTGGATGTGTGATGGCAGGGTCCTGGCTCCATCTGTCGTGACTCTGCCTCCTGAGTCCTGGGCGCTTCTCAAGGGGTGCTCCCTCTCCCCCACCCTCAGGGCCAAGGCTGCCAGTCTCAGCTCCCAAATCCATCTGCTTCCCACTCCTTGTCACCACCCCAAGCCAAAGCCTCCCTGTCCTCATCCACACTTGCCGCCATCCTCCCCTCTGGCTTATTCCTCTCCTGTCTGACTTTCTTGCGCATGCCAGCCGTGTCCTCAACAGAAGCACAGACATTCCTCTGTCCTTCTCAGTGTTCCCCCAGGCTGTGCCATTGCCTGGAGCAAAACACAAACTCCTGAGCATGATCTGTGATCCTGGCCGTTTTGCAGAAGCACAGGCTGGCCAGAGCCTGCGGCTATCAGCCTGGCTCCAAGGGCATCTCCTAATCTCCCTGGCAGGTGCTGCAGTATCCATGCCAAGGGGTGGGAGCAGGGCTAGGCGGCTACCAGGGATGTCAGCCCTGGCTCTAGCAGAGGATGCGGGAGCTCCTCCCTCCAGACTTCGGGTAGATGCTTTCCCTGAGAAAATGTCCTGAATAAAGTTGACATAATGACCTCCTTCTTCAGAAGGAAGGGGCTTCACTGTTTGCAGCAACTACATGCTCAGCTGTGTTTGTGTGAGGTATGGGCTGAGAGTGGGGAGAGGGAAAGAAAGGGAGAGAGGGAGACAGAGAGAGGGAGGGAGGGAGAGGGAAAAGAAAGAGACTGGCAACCCCCAGGAAGCCTGTGACTAGGAGCTGCTTCAGCCAAAGGCCAACTGTCTCTTCCCTGTGAGCAACACATTCAAAGCATCTCTGGTTCTGCAAACTCGAAGGGAAAATCCCAAGCAGTCGCCAAAACTGCTCTCATCACCGCAGGCCATGCCCACACCTGCCCCACCCCTCCAGGAGGACTGGCTCCTGGCAGAGCTGCACAGGGTCAGAGCCCAGGCCAGCTTCTGTGTGACTCTGTGGTGCGCCCCGGTACAGAGGGATGGACAGTGGCTGAGGAAGACAGCTCAAGTGCCCAGGGCCGCTCAGCTGCAGACCCTCTTCCCACCTGCTGGGGACTCTTTCAGGAATTGTTCTGGGGAAAAAAAAAACAGTTTCCAACCAAGAGGAGCTTTGCTGGCAGTTCTTAAAATAAAAATGTTTACCCTTACAGGGGGATGAGTTTACCATCAAGAATGAAGACTCTCCAGTTTGCATCTAAACACGTGAATACAACAATATGGTTGTTTAGAACAAAGTCATTCAGAGGGGCCCTGGTAGACTGATGTCCACATTCACAGCAGGCAAATGCAAACGGCCCTCCACTACTGAGGAGAAAAGGCAGGGCCATGATATGACTTTCAGGCTGATTTGCATTGAAAGAAAAGAAAAAGCATTCAACCTAAAGAAATCACTTTCTAATGATCAGGGTTACAATCCACTTCAAAGCTGTTATTCAAAAACAAAATATGGCAAATAAATGACATTAAGCTACATAAATAGCCGGAAACTCTACAAAGAAAAATCCACAAAAATCCAATAGGAGTGGAAGACATCTCTCAATCCTTAACAGGTCAAGTAGATTACAAAATGATTAATAATTTAGAATATGAGCAAAATGAAATTAATGAGAAGTTTAAACATCTAAGTATGTATCCTGCATACAGAAAATACATTCATTTAAATACCCAGGAAATATTTACAAACATACACCATGCACTGGACCTGTGAGGTCTGAACATTTTTTATCATGTGCCCTCAATCTGGATACCTATTAATTTTACTTATAAATTATCATTCACAATATATGATATGGATATATAATATATCATGTCCATTATAAAACATACGCAATGCTTGACATTTGAAAAGCTTGGATAACAGTATGCATGAACAGAAGCTTTATCTTCTCTCCCTCTGGTAGATTGATGTGTGCACCTGCTGGGAGGCATACCTTACTTAAAATACATAAAGCACTATTTTTTTGCAGCCAGAATAACATTCTACTAAAATCTGTCAAGCACGTTACAAAAAAGAAAAAAACTGCAGATTTTTGATATAAACATCTTAAGCAAAATATCAAGTAAAATTTATTAGTAATTGAAAAACAAAATCCCTGAGTCATTCACTCTAAGAATGCAAGGATGGTTCAATGTTAACAAACCTATTAATTTCACATATTAATAGGTAAAAGGAGAAAAGCATGTATTCTTTGCAGTACTTTTGACAAAGTGGAAAATTGGATATGGACAAGTACCCATCAAAGAAGATGAATAAATGATAGGCCATCCTCATGATGACCTGCTGTGCAGCTATCTAAAAGAAGTAAAGAGAGCTAGATGTCCTGTATCGAAAGAATTTCAGCATTAATTATTAACTGAAAACAAAAAGCAGATAAGCAACATATTAATATATAAATACATGAACCATGCGATAAAACACTGTACTTATATCAAAATATGATGTATAATTTATATATAAATTGTATATGCATAATTCACAAACAATTGATACATAATATAATATATAATTTACATCCATAATTTATATGCATATGTGTGTTTCTTCCCCATGTAGTCCAGGCCTCAGCAGCCTGGGCACACAGCAGAAAGCCACTCTTACTGTTCTACCCAAATGATGCCTCAAGCCCTCACCCAGGCCCTGTCCCAGAAAAGCTCCCTCTCCAGAGACCTCAGGCTGCTCGGAGGCTCTGCCCCACCCTGGCAGCCTGGTGTGCTGGCCGCTGGGCAGGGCATCGTTCTCCCAGGGAGGGCCTCTGTTCTCCTCTTGTCCAGAAGTCAGTCCTATGGTCTCTACACCTGGCCCGAGGGTGGCCTTGCTGCAGAGCACAGTTCAGGACCTGTCTCACCTGGATGGGCAACCCACACCTCTCCCTGTTTCCACGGGGACAGGAACCCTCCTGGAAGCAGGAGGCTTGTCTATTGTTTGAAGGGTGCCTGTGGGCCCTTCAGGTGTGCAGGTACTCAGGTGCACCCTGGGCCCTTCCAGCATGCCCTCCTCTTAATTACATAGAAATTAAATTGGCAATAGCTCAAACAGAAAGCTTTCATGTGACATCGCTCCACATTCCTCGCCGAGGTGCCGACTTGCTCTAATTAGCACAAGGATTCCCGGTCCTTTGTCATCTCTGGTACCCGGCTCTTGCTTGGGCCTGGCCTGTGTCTCAGCTTCCTTAGCCTCCAGGCTCACTCATCCATGTCAGTGGCTTGCGTCTTTAGAGTCCAAACTTGGAAACCTCCGAACGTGGAGGAATTAAATCAAAGCTGGGGAGAAGGTGGGAGGTGAACCTCCCTCTTGCTGGGGGCCGTAACTGAGAGGGCAGGGAAGCAGAGGGCTGAGGGACTCCTAGGACCACTTTCTGGTCCCATGCTAAACCCACAGGACTAACGACATGCTGAGCACCAACTTGCACACAAAGACCTCCCTCCTCCTTCCATCCAAATGGCCTCTTCTTTTCTGTCGCTAAAATTGATTGCCACACTGGACAGCCGGCCACGGGTGCTCTCAACCCCCTTCTATGGGGAGTCCTCCTGAACCCCACCCCACATGGGCCCTCTTCTGAGAGTCACTGCTGGGAGTCAGGACCTTGCTCTGGGGGAGGATGGAGGCTGCTGGCAACCTTCTACCATAAAGAAGTCCAGACCAGGGCTCGCGGCACGGAGAGAGCAGTGGTCCCGGCAGGCCCGTGGTTTTCATAGTCCAGGGTCTGGCATTTAGAGAAAGGAGGAAGTACTGAATAGGACCCCCAGCAGGGGCCGCAGAGCAGTTTACTGCTGTAAGGGCAGGGACAATGTGGGGAAAGTGACCTAGAATTGAATCTTTGATCAGGCCCACAGTCCTCGCCCTCGCCTCGGCCCCCGGGCATTCACCGTCCAAGGGCTGTCTTGAGCCCCCATGGCTGTCTTGGTGCTAAATTTCTGGCCCAGAGGTTTCTGCAGCCTTTTTTGGAGGAGCTACTTCTGTGCTCATAGTGTCTCCTTTGCCTCCACAGGGGTTGTGGCTGTGAGCCTGAATCCAGACCCCATGTGCATCCTGGGCTCCCCACACGCCTGCCCTGGCTGGACACACCCAGCACCGCTGCTGGTAGGCTGCTGCCACCTGCGCCCTTGCATGGCAGGAAGTGAGGGAGGCTCCATGGCACCCTCAGCCCAGAGACACCAGGGCCCCCGATGGATTCAGCATCCTGGCTGCCTCCACCCCAATTCACCCCAATCGAAGGCTAAAGAGGCAGTGGGGCACCTGCCTGCCTGGCAGAGCTGAGCTCTGAGCAGCCCGAGGAGAGAGGGAGGCCCAAGGCCTCAGCAGGACCGGAGAGGCCAGAGGGCACCTTGGCCAGCGGCAGGAGGAGTCGCTGGGGAAGCAGCTCTTGCCCTCGGCAGGCTCTGCAAACATGCCGTAAATGCCACTCAAGATCTGAATCATCACTATGCAGCCTCGAAAGCGTGACATCCATCATTCTGCCGGCCAGTCCTCCCTGAAGGCAGAGTGACCACGCATGGAATATGACTGCCTTTCACCTGAGTTACGCCCCAACGAGGATTACAAACGGTTTCCTGGAACAAAAGAGGCCATTCAACACAGGACATTGCTCCTCACTGCACGGGTGGAGCAGACCCCTGCCCTCTGGGTGCTCCTGGCTGCAGGCTGGCTCTCTTGATCACTTCCATGGACCGAGGACGTCAGGATGCTGTTGGGATGCGTTGTGAATGATGACTTCTGTCCCATGTCACTCCAGTGGCAAAGGTTTCTATTTCCTGTTTCTGTTTCACGTGATTCCAATTCTTGCTGTCCGAGGCAGCAGGCGAGGCAGCGGGCCCTCCTCTCCCGGCCGGGGAACCTGCTTACGTGGCCTTCAAGGAAGCGTTGGCGTTCTCCAGGTGTGCCCTGCCTGAGGGCGTCTGCATTGGCTTGGGCCCCAGTCAGCGGCCCTCGAGTTCTAAATCCTGCCCAGACCCCAGTGTGTGCCCGGGTGCAGTGGGAGGCTGGTTCAGCAGAGGCACTCTGCAGGTTGCCAGAGTCAGGTCACAGCTCCGTCCCTCAGCTCTGTCCCGGATGGGAGTCTGACCTAAGAGCTGAGCGGAAGCCACAGCATTCTTTACTATTATTATTATTATTATTATCATCATCATCATCATCATCATACTTTCAGTTCTAGGGTACATGTGCACAACGTGCAGGTTTGTTACATATGTGTACATGTGCCATGTTGGTGTGCTGCACCCATTAACTCGTCATTTACATTAGGTGTATCTCCTAATGCTATCCCTCCCCACTCCCCCTACCCCACAACAGGCCCCGGTGTGTGATGTTCCCTGCCCTGTGTCCAGGTGTTCTCACTGTTCAATTCCCAGCTATGAGTGAGAACATGCGGTGTTTGGTTTTCAGTTCTTGCGATAGTTTGCCGAGAATGATGGTTTCCAGCTGCATCCATGTCCCTACAAAGGACATGAACTCATCCTTTTTCATGGCTGCATAGTATTCCATGGTGTATATGTGCCACATTTTCTTAATCCAGTCTGTCACTGATGGACATTTGGGTTGGTTCCTTTTGCTTAGTTGTCTTCTGTTCTATGCCAGGCACCCCCGGAGGTTGATGGGAAGGCACTTCCCTTCTCCTCCCAAGCCTCTCCTGCCAGAGTGCACGTCTCTCGTTGTGGGCCGTGAAGGTGAGCGCTACCTACACATACTCACAGGTGTGTCTTCCCCTCCATATCACTTCTCACAGCTGCAGTGAGAGAGAGGGTGCTCAACAAATACCTTTTCAAATAAATACACGAAGAGTTTTGATAAATACACACCTGCTGCATCAGGAGAAAAACACATCCCAAAACTTGCTCCCAAGGTGCTGTGCCCACAGTCCCAGCTTCTGCCAGGACCCTCCAGGGCAGCTCTCTTCTGACGGGTTCTGCTGCTCCCACTTATCCCCAAGTCTATGCAGATTCTACCTTCCAGGCCCTGAGGCCTTCAGCAGACCCCCAAGTGGCCACATCTCCCACCTCCTCGCCCCTACTCAGTGCCTGGTGCAGCCTGTTTTAGCTCACCGACCCACTGGGCAAACCCTGCCAGTGTGTGTCTGTGCTCGGCAAAACCGAGCTGACCCTGCGAGGGTCCTTGTGCCTCCACCCAACCACCCTTTCATGGCACCCAAATCTCTTCTGGTGCTGCTGCCCAGGATCCCATCACAACCCTCCCTCCAACCCGGTCCCAGCCCCATTCTCTATGGAGGGCAGGGCTGGTGCACTGGGGTTCCCCTTCCCCTGCACTATGGGCCATTCTGAGTCTCTGGATCCTAGGGGTGGGGGCAGAAGGCACAGGGCTGTGGGACACTGGGCAGGTACTGAGTTGGGCAGGGGACGACTGTCCCTCTTGGTCTGTGCCCACAGAGAGGCCTGATCTCCCAGGGACCTTTGTTGGCCGTAGCAGAGGACAGCCGTGTCCAGCATGCACTGGCTCACCTGGGGAGCGAGCCACGTCCTCAGATGGGGCTCCGTGGAACCCTATTGCCTGCCAAGGGGACACTCAGCCCTCGTGGCACTGGCACAGAGCACAGGGGTGGGGGTAGACTGCAGCGACCTTCTGAAGATGAACAGACAGGGGAGGAAGCCATGACTCTCGAGGCCTTGGCCCTAAGCAAAGTAGAAGGAAACTTCTGGCAGAAAAGGAAGGTTTATGCAAGTGCCTGATGTTCAGCCTACCCAGCATCCCTGGGTGGAGATTAGAAACCATAGCTGAGTGGAGTGTGTGGCTCCACCCCATGCAGGAATCTGCATTTCACAGACAGAGTGGTCCCCCCTTGAATTTCCAGTCTTAGCCAGTATTTTCTTCTCCATATCCTTGTATTGACCTTGGCGGGATTTCTCTGACCTTTGTGTCAACCGTCTTTCTGGGTTTTCTCCTTGGCACAGGTGGGGCCAATAGCAGCAGCACCTCCCATAGTGTTTGCAATGAATGGGGGTGTGGGGTAGTTGGCTGGAGCGAGGGGCCAGCGACCCCTGGAGCACTGAGCTGGTCTTTCCTCCCAGCCTCACAGGATGGCTCCACTGCTCTGCAGTGAAGGTCACTGGCCACAGGGGAGGGGACAGTCAGGCGTGGTACGCAGGCCGGAGAGGTGCCGTCGTCCTGGTTCTCCACCAAAGAGTTCAGGCCCCACTACAGAGCAGTGGCTGTTCTGAAGATGAGAGACAACGGGTTCTAAAGAGATGCAGAGAGGGGTGAGACCACGGTCCTATGGGCTCAAGAATGTAGGGGACTCCGTCCTTAAAACTCCAGCAGTGGGTGGGATGTGGGTCTCGCCTCCCCTGTGGTCTTTCCCACTGCCTGTTTTTCACCTTCTTCCCTGACGCAGGACCAGGCAAAGGCCTGGGGAGAGGAGGCAGAGGAGGAGCTGGTGCCTGTGCCTGGCTGTCCTCAGGACATGAGAAGAGGCAGAAAGCAGGGGGCCTGGCCCCAGCTCTAAGCAAGGTGTCCCCCAGCCACCCAAGGTTTATGTACACTTCTAGACAGGCTGACTGCTGTCTTTGCACCTCCAGATAGGCTGACGGCTGGTCGCTGCCCCAGCCACCCTTTGACCCTGGCAGCTGCTGAGTGACAGCTGCGCCTGTGCTCTTGCCTCTTGGAGTGTGGCAGAGATGGCTGGGTTGACTTTCCTGGAAGTGTTTCTGCTGACCCTGCTGAAATGGACAGGCGGGGCATGGTCAGCAGGCAGCCGCCCACCTCCCTCCCCAGGGCAGTAAGGCCGGGGCTGGGGAGGAGAGTCTTCCAGAAAGTCACACATGGCTGCACCCAGCCCAGGATGTGACTGTGTCCTGCCTGGGGGGCTTCTCTGAAGGGCCTAGTTGGCTCTCCAGGAACCTTAGGTTCTGGAAAACAAGAGGGGTTCATGGGGTTCTGGAAAATAAGAGGTGGCTGGTGTGGATGGGGATGTCCTCCTGAGGCCCCACAGGAATAGCCCCTGGGTCACAGTGGGAAAAAGTAAGGCCGTCCCAAAGTGGCCACCCCTGGCAACCTGGCCTGCCTCCTAGAGTGCCTCGGGTCAGGGGTCAACAAGCTGCTGCATCCCAAGGGCCAAAGCTGGGCCCTTGTTTTCTTGAGTATCTGCTTGAATGACCCTCTCCTTCCCTGCTCATTCCTGTGCCAGGAGAAGCTGCATCGTAGGAGGTTATATTGCACCTGCGCTCAGCACTGAGCCACTGTCCAAGCCACACCTTTCTGGCCAGGGCCCTGAGCCTCAGCCAGCAACCTCAGGCCCCCGTGTCAGGACCTTCCTTGGTCCTGCAGGGAGGCTGAGCCCTTCCTGGGTTGGGCTGTCCTGAGGCAGGGGCTCCCGTCGACCACAACCTGCACTTGGAAGCTCCAGGGGTGCAGCCACAGGGAAGCTGTGGGGTCTCTGCCCCTCGGCTTCTGGAAGATTCTGACTCTCCAGGCAGGTGTCCGGCACGGCAGCCTCCCCACCTAACCCCATGCCCTCAAGAGCATGGCCTTGGATAAGCAGCATTTCTCAGGGACACCCCCAGGACACCCCCTGCTCTCCTAAGTTCTAGTCTTTTCCTTCACTCAGAGTGATGAATGTGTGTTTTCCTTACAATTCCATTATTAAAAGAAGAGGTTCAGGGGTCTCACCCCAGAACAAAGCAAGCCCTCAGTGGGCCAGAGGGTAGCCTGCTATCTCCCCCAGACAGGCGCACTGGAGCTCAGGGTGGACAAGGCTGGCTGGGTCACAGGGCCCAGGGGAGGCGGTCAGTACCCTCTTCACCGCGGAGGAGGGGGTGGGGAGAACACTCCAACCTTACTCCCAGTCCACCTGAATCACCTGGCATGATTTTAGCTCACAAATTTAAAAAAACTGCCTGTGAGAACACTGTCTCTGTGTGAGGAGAGGGGTCTTGCTATTCCTGGCTCCAATGTGTCCAAGGGAGGGAGAGCTGGGCCTCTGTTCCCCTGGGGTCCCCAGCTACCAGGCAGCTGCACCTGGGGTCCTGCCCACCAGGAAGTAGGAGGCTGCTCCCAGCTCTGCGTCCAGATCTGGGTCCGCTGCTGTGTCTGAGCCCTCTGCTCCCATGAGCCAAGGTCTATGGGGACTGACTAGGGTGAAGGGGCCTTAGTCGTTGAAATACCAGACTTCATTTGGAAACATGTGAAAGAGCTGCAGGAGAGAGCGCTGGAGAGAGCACGGCTTGCATCCCGGGAGGCGGCTGTAGGTGGCCAGCATGCCTCGCAGGAGGTAATGACTTGTGTCACGGGTGTGGCTTAATGACAGAAGTCTGAGGCTTTACAGGACAAAAGGAATAGGGGTTCGTGCATCCAGATGTTTCCCCAACACATGCAAGGACTGTCAAGACCAGGAAGGGGGGACACAGAGAGCAGCAAACGGGTTGCTGGGGGTGGTTCTTCAGCCAGGCCCAGCCCCTCTGAGCCCTGCCAGCCCCTCTGAGCCTCTCTAGGGGGATCCTGGGGGCTCCTCTCCAGGCCACTGGATTTCCCAGCACCTGGCACCGTGGAGCCCAGGCCATGGTAGTACCCGCTACCCAGACCTGCCCCGCAACAGGGACACCTGGGCTGCCTGCTTCTGACCTTGATGTGACTTGTTTCCATCAGCTGGTTGTTCACCAAGCTGAGTCTGAGCAGTCGGGAGGGCACAGGATACTACAGAATTCTGTTTGGGTAGTGATCAAGACAGCACAGGGTGCTTGCTGTGTAGACAGGAACGCGCCCCTCACAGGGTGCTTGCTGTGTAGACAGGAATGCGCCCCTCACAGGGTGCTTGGTGTGTAGACAGGAATGCGTCCCTCACAGGGTGCTTGCTCTGTAGACAGGAATGCGCCCCTCACAGGGTGCTTGCTGTGTAGACAGGAACGCGCCCCTCACATGGACTTTCACCAGTGTGTGAGAGAGCAGGCAAGCACAGGCTCCCAGGCCAGGCCACACGACCACATCCTTGAACAAACAGCCACTTCCCAGTCCTTCAACAGATAAGAACCCAGATACGACCACTGGGGTACTGACCAGGGTATCATCCCTTAGAGTGGCCTGGTACAGGCCTGCCCTGCACGGAGGTGCTGTCTGCCTCTCATCAGCATTCAGTCCGTCCAGCTCCTGCTCTCCTCATCAGCATTCCAGCCACGCCGACCAGCTCGGCCTGAGAGCAGGAGCCTGCCTGAAGATGTCCCCTCTCACCCAGCCTGAAGGCACTGCCTGCCCTTGCCTCGGGGCATAGCCGCAGTGGGCTCACATCTGCAGGGATGCTGGTGTCCACCTAAAAGGAAGAGGCTGAAGCATAAAATGTAGCTCAGAGATGGACTTGAGCCGAGGTGAGGGCAGCTGCCGGGAAGACTCGGACTGAAGCAGCTTGGATCGGAGCCCTATTCGGCCTTTACGACAGGCAGGTTTTTAAAGACAAAAATGGGGATGGAGAGTGCCTGATACAAAGCTGTTTGCTGGGAATTCCCATCGGCTTACAGAAATACCATTGGTGAGTGATTGGCTATCCACTGTTCAGCTACAGGGCATGAGTTGTAGCCTTCTGTGTGGCATTATCAGGTTACTTTACAGCTACTGTGGCAGTCACAAGCAGCTTCAAGAGGTGGACACACAGCTCAAAGCAGGAGGGGATGTGACTGCTGTCTCATCTTAACGTCTTTCTGGGACTGACAATTTCAAAAGACTCCATTCCTTGGATAAAAGCATTTTTCCTTTTCTCACTAGACAGAGAGAGGCTGGCTGACCCCAGGCTGTGGCCTCCTGACTAGATACAGATGCAGAGCCCGCAGTGGGCTCCCACCTAGCCCGTGGTGGATCTGAGCCGGGACAGGCCTGGAGCTTCAAGCACATCCTTGGGGAGGAACTCCAGGGTGCCCCCGGATGTGAGAGAGGGAACCGCAGGATCCTTGGAGGCCATGCAGCCCAGATCTGGTCTCACAGCCCAGCAGCTGCCGCCGGCACCTTCACTGCCTAACAAGATGGCTCCCAGCTTGCTGGCCACCTCTGGCAGGGTCTCCAAGCACGGAGCGGGGGAAGCCGGGTTGCTGCTGGTCTGTGAACTCAGGCAGGTAACTGACCACGTGTTTCACAGCTGTGGACCAGGAAACCGTGGCCTCTGTCTGGTCTGGTTTGCAGCAGCTTCGGGCCCTGGGTGTGGGCTGGGCTCCCAGCTCATGCACAGCTGTGCAGCAGGTGGCCTGGTGGGAGCGTCAGTGTCTGGTACCCTGGTGCCCCGCAGAGGCTGTCTCCAACTCAGTGTGCTGCCTTCCTGCAGGTCAGGACCCATGACTCTCGGAGAAAACACCAACCCTCCCCCGACAAGGCCTGGCAATCAGGCAGGCCAAGTCTCCCTTTTGGCCCCCATCCTGCAGGCCCTGCCCCTGCCCCTGGTCACTGTACCAGCCCGTCCCTCGGCATAGTCCCCTTCCCTCCTCCTAAGGACCAGGGCCCAGAATCCTGCCCCAGACCCTGCTAAGCAGCTGCTCCTTCCCTTCCAGGACCACCCCAGTCCCCCACCATTGCATAACCCCTGAGTGTCCAGACAGAGCCCTGGGGTCAAGTGCAGGTTTCAGAGTGTGATGTGGGTGCATCACCGTCGGGACCCCCAGTTCTCCTGCCTGAAAAACCAGGTGACAGTGATGCCACTCATGGCTATCAGCAAAGCAGCATGTCACGGCCTCGAGCCATCCCTGCCTGCTTCGATGGGAACAGGGTCAGGGAATGGAGCCTGGCTGGGGCCTCCCTGGCCCTCGAGGACAGGTCTTGGTTCTGGTCTGGAGACCTTTGCTGGGGCAGAGGCAGTCCAGGGGAGGCCTCATGCTGGCCCCAGGCACACACTGGAGGCCTGCAGGAACTGACCAGGAGAGCCTCAGAGCTGTCAGCTCCTGTCTGCCTCCTGACCTGAGAGGGCTGGGGGCTGGAGTGGGCATCTCTAAGTCAGGTCCTCTTGGGGTCCTGGCTGGGATCAGTTGGGCACAGCTCAGCCAGGCAGCATCAGTTTCCTGTCTTCCTCTTGTAGCCCGGCCAGCCAGATCCCCACGCCTGTGGGGGGTCAGTCTACACCAGACCAGTGCCCTAGAAACACAACCCAAGAAGAAGGGTGCATGGAAAGCAGATGGCACTTACCTCTGGAATGCACCAACAGATTTGCTAGGCAGGACCGCCTCAGCAGACACCCACACTCACCTGCTGAGCTCTGCTGCAACCGCTGGCCTCAGAAAGCTACATGATCCCTGTGACCCCCACTTCACAGAGATGAGCAACCTCTCCACAGTCAGACACTGCCCTGCGGGGAGGCATAAGTGGAGAGGTACAGAACAAGGGGGCTCTGAGGGGAGGGAACAGTGGAGGAAACTGGGGAGCAGGGGGAGGTGGGAGAGCTGGGAAGTGGGAGAGCTGGGGATGGAGGTGGATGCAGGGTGAGGGGTGGGTGGGGTAGACAGATAGGGGGTGGAGGTGGATGCAAGATGAGGGGTGAGTGGGGTGGAGGGATAGGGGGTGGGGGTGGATGCAGGGTGAGGGGTGGGTGGGGTGGAGGGACAGGGGGTGGAGGTGGATGCAGGGTGAGGGGTGAGTGGGGTGGAGGGACAGGGGGTGGGAGTGGATGCAGGGTGAGGGGTGGGTGGGGTGGAGGGACAGGGGGTGGGGGTGGATGCAGGGTGAGGGGTGGTGGGGTGGAGGGACAGGGGGTGGGGGTGGATGCAGAGTGAGGGGTGGTGGGGTAGGGTAGACGGATAGGGGGTGGAGGTGGATGCAGGGTGAGGGGTGGGTGGGGTGGAGGGACAGGGGGTGGGAGTGGATGCAGGGTGAGGAGTGAGTGGGGTGGAGGGACAGGGGGGGGGGGTGGATGCAGGGTGAGGGGTGAGTGGGGTGGGGTGGGGGGACAGGGGGTGAGGGTGCTGGGCCCCTGGGTGAGCTGGTGCCTCCTGGCTGTGGAGTTCACGTTCCTAAGGGGAAGATGGAGGTTAGAGGCCTGGGGTTTTGAGGCCGTCTCTGCCAACAGAAACTCAGGCAAGCAGAGGTCAGGGTCAGGGTCAGGGCTAGGGCTTAGCTTTAAGGTTGGGATTTGAAGGAGGTCAGGAAAGAAAGTGGGTTGGAGGGTGGAATGTTGTGCCATGGTATTTGGGTCACCAGGGGCTCTGAACAAAGGCAGCCTCCATCTCTGAGGAGCACCAAGGGCAGGACTCCAGGTGGGACTGAACCCTTAGGAGACTACAGTCAAAGCAACTCTACTCAAGCTCCGCCCACCATCCACCTCCACCAGCTCCACCCACCTCCACCAGCTCAACCCACCCCTTTAGCTCCTCCCACCCCCACCAGCTCTGCCCACCCCTTCAGCCCTACCCACCTCCATCAGCTCCACTCACTCCTTCAGCTCCACCCTCAGCCCCACCCACCTCCACCTACCTCTTCAGCTCCTCCCACTCCCACCAGCTCCACCCACCCTTTCAATTCCACCCACCTTCACCGGCTCCACCCACACCCTCAGCTCAGCTCACTTCCACCAGCTCAGCCCACCCCTTCAGCTCCACCCACCTCCACCATCTCCACCCAGCACCAGCTCTACCCACTCTGCCTGCTCCACTTACCACTTTGGCTCCGCCCACTTTTGCCAGCTCCACCCACTTCTGCCAGCTCCACCCACCACCCACCTCTGCTCTGCAAACAGGTGTCATGCACCACCTTTCCTCACACTGGCACTGGGCGGTGGCCTCGATCTCAGTCCCCATTGCTCACGGGGTCTCAGATCCTACCTGTGAGGGGCTGTGCTGACCCGAGGCCCCTTCCAGGAGCTGCGGGATTTGCAACTCAGGTGACTCAGGCCCTGGAAGGCTTGTACCATACAAGTGCAGGTTGAGGCCCCGCAGCAGGGCTCACAGCTTTGCGCTGTTCTAGATCCAGAATGGCAGTAGAGCTCATCCTACAGTAGAGGCTGCCATGTGCTGGGGCGTATGCCTCATTGGATTAGTGATGTACAGCACAGGCATGGCATGGGGACATGTGGTTTGACTGGAGGGATCCCTCACCAGAGATGGAAGCTCTTCTGAGACACCCTCCGCCACCCTCGCAGTTCTCTGCCCAGTGGGCTACTCAGGTGTACCTGTCAGGAGGCTTTTCCTGAAGCCCAGGCTGGTCAGGATCTGTAAGCCCCACACTGCCAGGTGGTGACTTGCGCAGGTTCTGTGTCTTTTCACTTGAGGAGGACACCAGGAGGAGGGCAAAATCTCAGGGGCTGTCCTCCACCCTCCAGCATAACATGGATTTCCAGATCCCTCTCAGCACTCACCTCTGCCCTGTTCTTTTGAAAAGAACAGCTTGAAACAGGTTGATGCTCCATATTCTCTTCCTTTAGGTGGATGTTGACTTCTGAGTCCAGTGAGTCACACATCAAAACCAGGCAGTGAAGATCACTGTTTCTTTCCTCCACTAAAATAAAACCTGAGTGTTAGGAAGAGGCACAGCTTCCCCTAGAGATCCCCAACCCAGTTGGGATGTTTCTGCCAGCTTTTCCTTCCTGGTCTACCTTTGAGTAAGGTGATGCACACCTGCCTGCTCCAAGCTGCAAATTCACTTCCGTAGACAGAGGAAACACCCTTGACCCCGTGGCAGAAGACATGAATACATTCCTGCCTAGACAGAACATACAAAATTAGATGCAGACTTTCACCTGATTATTTTTGCATACTAGAAAAGCAAAACAGTGTTGAAATGCACACCCCAACCTCCAGGGAAGGTGGATTTCAGCTTCTGGTGAGTCTGTGCATAAAGCCAACCTCTTTAAGTCAGAATCCAGGGGGGGTTTGGAACCACACGGGCCTGGCTCAAAGGTCCTTCTGCACCACTCACTAAAGCACAAAACTTCAGGTGAGTGTCCTACCTTCTTTGAGACTGTTTTATCCTCAATCAAAAGGAGAAGGCTCATTCATTCCTTCATTCATTCAACAACAAATTGAACTTTCAGTGAGGGTGCAGCTAAGCCCCACTTGGCAGAACTAGGCAGAGCTCAGTTTTAAACAAGAACGTGCGCGATGCTCTTGGATCCTGCCTGGGACAGAGTGAGTGCCAGAATTCAGCATCTGATGAGGACCCATTTCCTGGTTCATAGACGCTGTCTTCTCGCATCTCACATGGCAGAAGGGGTGAGGGGTCTGTCTCCACCTCTGTTGTAGGTCACTCAACCCCCCACGAGGGCTCCACATCCATGACCCAATCTGGGTCAATCGTGACCCAATCATGACTCACTCTGACCTTCCCAATGCCGTCACACTAGGGGTTGAAATCTCAACATAGGAATTATGGGGGACACATTCATACCGTAGCACCCTCATTCCGGATATTCCAGAGTTTGTTTAAGCAAATCCTTTTTTTTATTGGGCCTCCTTCTCATGTGTCCCCGACATTCAGCCTGGACTCCAATTTCCGTGGACTCTGGCCTCCACAGGTGCTCCGCGCTGTCCCATCGTCTCCATTCCTGCCGACACCCGAGGTCATCGCCATCATCTCTTGCCTGACCTCTCCAGTGGCCTCCTCCCTGAACTCCTCGCCCCCACCCTGCCTCATCCAAGGAGCAGGCAGAGGACACAGCAGCCGACTGGTCTGTTTCCATCTTCAGCAAAGTAGATATGCATGTAGTTTAAAGAAGAAAACAGTTCTACAAGTCTTGTAAAAACGACAGTTCCTACTTCCCTTCCCCTAAATTCCATTATGTTAGCAGGGTCCTTTTGCCATTTAACTCCTTATTTAACATGTATACATTGCTACTTCTTGATGACTGGTTTTAGGCATTCTCTCTAGATGTCCTCTATGGAAGATGAAGGACCCAGTTCTTCTGCACATGCCCCTCACATACACAGGTATGCTGTCTCTTTCTCTCTCTCTCTGTCTCTCTCTCTCTCTCTCACACACACACACACACACACGCATACATGCACGCTGCTCTCCTTCCATTCTCTCAATTCAATCATTGCTTGACTAGATCAGCATTTTGTTTCTTCATTGTAAAACATGTAAATGTTATTTCTAGTTGAGTCATAGCATACACTACACTGTTTTCCTTTCTTGCACAACATTTTTGTTTGTGTTTTTCCTGGAGTTTGTGTGCGCATGTGTGTGTTAGATTTTCTATGTATATGACCACCAATTCAACCTCGAACTCTCCACCAGTTGTCTAAATTTTCATGCAAACATCTCAGATATTGTATTAATTTCACCTTCTTGAAGGAATCTCCCTTGAACCTTCTGGCCACCCTCGGGGCAGGTCTTTTCCTGGCACTTCCCTTCGCTGTCTCCTGGAGATTCCCTTCACCCCTCCTGTCTAGTTCTGCTGGTTCTCACTTCCTGACTCACTCTTGCTTTGCGGGAGCATCTCCTCCCACATTCACTGAGAACTGGTATTTGAGAAGCAACTTTTGTGAAATAACTTGCTTATCTGCAAATGTCTCAGTTTTTTTTTTTCAAGTTTGTTAAGAAAACTTTCAAATCTTCAGTGAACACCCACCGAGATTCTACCAGAAACATTTTACTGTATTTGCTTTCTCACATATCTGTCCACCTGTCCAGCCCTCCAATTGTCCCTTAACCCAGTTTATTAATTGCAGACGTCAGCACACTTCCCCAAATGAAACACCTTAGCACACACAGCACTAACAAGATTTCAGTATTAATCGTTTTCAGTGTAGTAAACTCACACATTTTTAAACTTTAATCCTAAGTCTTTTATGCGTTTGATCCTACTGTAAATGGATTTTTAATTTTTCATTTTCCAATTGTTTGCTGCTAGTTTATTTAAAAAACTATTTTTGCACCATAACTTCATATCCTTTGATTTTGCTAAATTCACTGTGTAGCTTGATTGTTTTGTATATTCCTTAAGATTTTCTATATAAGCAATCATGTTGTCTGTGAACAAAGGCGACTTTATTTCCTTTTGGAACTTAATGACTTTTATTTTTCTTTCTTAACTTACTGCAATGGCTAGGACCCTTGTTACAATGTTGGATTGAAGTGATGAGAAAAGTCATCTTGCTTTGTCCCCAATCTTAGTGGGAAAGTATTTCATTATTCACTCACTATTAAGTAACTAATTATTCACTCCCTAGTAAGTATGGCTTTTTTGTAATTTTTTTTTTTTTAATCAGATTGATGTTCCTTTCTCTTCCTAGTTTGTTCAGGGTTTTTATCATTAATATGGGTTGAATTTTGTCAAATGCTTTTTTAGCTTCTGTTGAAAAGATCATTTGGTTTTTCTGTTTTATTTTGCAGAATTGTATTGCTTGATTTCTACATGTTAAGCCAATTCGATTACATTATATTTTCATGTATATATGTGAAACATATCTATAACATATACACATATATATTTAGGTTAGATTTGCTAATATTTTGCAGTGTTTTTTAATGTACATGTATAGTTGTATGTATATGTACATATACATATTGTATTTATATAAATTATTTATAAATATAGATAATAGATAAATATATAATGTGTCTAAATTAAATTTACTAATACTTTGTAGAATATTTTTAAAAATTTTTCATGAGAAACATTGGTCTGAAATTCTCTTTTTTGTGACATCTTTGCCAGGTTATAGCACTAGGATTATGTGGCCTGGTTAGGGTTAGGGTTAGGGTTAGTTCAGGAGCTTCCTTCCTCCTGTATTTTCAAAGAGTTTGTGTAAACCTAGTGCTATTTTATCTCTAAACTTTTTTTAAATTCACTGATGGAAGCATATAGTCCTGAAGATGTTTTCATAGAAAGGTTCTTAAAAATAACTGTAATGTGTTTATTAAGTACATGGGCCATTCATATTTTCTGTTTTATCATGCATTCGCTTTGTCGTATTTCAAGAAATCTATTTTATCTAAGTCAAGTTTATAGGCATAAAGGTATTCATACTAATATCTAGATAGTCTTTTAATGTCTATAGCATCTGTAGTGCTGCTTTCTCATTCCTAAAATTGGCCGTTTATATTCTTTTTTGCTTGATTGATTGATTACTTGATTTTTTTTATTAGTCTAGCTGGGAAGTTTATGAATTTTGTACATCTAGTCAAGGAACCAATCTTGGGCCTTGTTACTTTTCTCTAATGTGTGCATCATATTTTATTGATTTCTGCCCTTGTCTTTGTTATTTCCTTCTACTTATTCTTAGTTAATTTACTTCCTTTCTTGCTTGCTTCCTCCCTCCCTCCCTTCCTTCCTTCCTCCCTCCCTTCCTTCCTCCCTTCCTTCCTTCCTTCCTTCCTTCCTTCCTTCCTTCATCTCTTCCTTTCTTTTCTTTCCTCTCTTTCTTCTTTTTCCCTTTCTCCTTTCTCCTTTGCTTTCCTTGACAGGATCATTCAGGCTGGAGTGCAGTAGCAGCCTTGAACTCCTGGGCTCAAGCGATCCTCCTGCCTTTGCTTCCCAAACTGCTGAGATTACAGGCATGAACTACCTTACCTGGCCTCTATTTTCTTAAGGAGAAAGCTGAGGCCATTATTTGATACCTTTTTTTCTTTTCTAATATAGGCATCTGGGCCATATATATTCTATCTTCTTATCATTCAGCTCAGCACACTTTTTAATTTTCCTTCTGAGTTTTTCTTTGATCCATGGATTATTAAGAAGTGTATTATTTAGTTTCCAAATCTTTGGAGCTTTTCTATCAGAGTCACACATCCACCCTGTATAGTGCTGTCTTTGGCCTGCTCTCAGCATAAACACTAGAAAAACAAACAAAACCAGAAGCTTCCCCTTCTCTCGGCTCTGCATGCTCATTTGTTTATTTATTCATTTAACTTTCCAGTGCCTTCGAATTTCTGGGGATTTTTTCTTTTGCCTTATTTCCAGAGTTTGTTAGTGTTTTCTTTTTTCCCTTTATTAGCAGGAAGATTGAGTCCAGCGGGAGCGTCTTCAGCCATGCCAGACTCAGGAGGCTACAGTGTCAATGGCTTGGCTAAATACATTTTTCTAGCTTGCAAATGGTTTTCCCTCAGCCTTGTGAAGGCATGGCCCCTTTGGTAACTCCTAAGGTTGCCACTGAAACACGTGAAATCATCCTAATTCCCAGTTGTTTATTTGTGATCTGAAACTTCTAGGTGCCTTGCTTTGCCCACCGTTGTGAAACCTCAGCTCACAAGCCTTGATGTGAACATGTTTTCACCGACTGTGCTGGATACTTCCGGGACTTTCATCTGGAAACCGCTACCCTTCCACTCTGGGGACTTTCTTGAGTTACTTCTTTGGTTTCCTCATCCCCACCTTCCCGGGGTGCCGTACCCAGCCCTTCTCCTGCCGTAAGAATGTCGCTGTGCTCTCTCTCCATGTTCTTTGTAGTTGTGAGTTTATGCCATTTGAAAAACCTCTTTACTGTCATTTCAGGGGGAGTTCAGAAGGGAGCAGAAGGAAGAAAGTAAATGTATGTGTTAAATCTGTCATTTCTACCTGGATGACTCCATTCTAAGAGTCATTTTTCTTCAAGGCACATCTCCTGTCTCTCCCACCTGGTCAGGGCAGCTTCCCACCTTGGCACCCTCCTTCCTCAGTGACGTGGCCTCCGCCAGCACCTCCGGTGTGAAATCACATGGACCTGCACAGAAGCTGGCTTGGCCACACCGTGCCTCTGAGCTTTGGTGTCTCTGCCCCTGTGCCTGGAACACTCACTCCTCTGTCTGGTTAGTTCCTTCTGGTCTGTAAAACTCAACTTGAACAGCACCTCCGTGAAGACTTCCAGGACCCTCCACTGGATTTTCAAGCCCCTCTGTGTGGTCCCACCCTGGGCGGTTGCCCATCATAGCTTTGGCCACGTCACCCTGCAGTCTCTCATCTCTCTGTCTGCCCTGTAGACACAGCTTGGCACACAGCAGGTGCTCAATAAGTGAATGAAAAAATAAATCCGGAAAATGGGAGGTCAAAAACAACATGTCTTACTGTGGGCGAGACATTCTGTGATGAGCATTGTGGGATGAAGGATACAATTTTATGGGAAACCGTCTTGGGGAATCACGTGAAAGCACCTGTATATCCTGGTCCAGCTTAAGGCTCCAGGGCTTGGCTGTATCTCTGCTACCCGAGGGTACGGCATGTCTCTGGTGCCTCACTTTGGGATGTGCAGACAGTAGGACCTCAATGAATGCTCCTGAGCAAAACACAAAGAGGTGAACTGCTCATCTGCTCTGCCACCTCCGTGTTAACTCTGGGAAAATCATCTTATCCCCGTCAAAGGAAGGACATGAGAAATAGAAGTGCTTCTTGTTCTTTCTCAACAAGGATCACACAGAAGTGTATAAAGAAATCACCCGCAAGCTCCTCCTCCCTCATCCATCCTTTCCAGGGGTAATCATTTAGATTTTCATTGCTTATTCTTCCTCACCTCTCTCTGTGTTCATAAAAGATGAACGCACCCCTTTCTCTACATAGGTGTTGCTTTTTGTCAAAATGGGACCCCTTTGAACACACAAGTCAGCACCTTGCTACTACAAGCACTTTCAAAATTAAACTTTCCTATATGTCTGGGGATTATTACCTTCTAAAATCAGGAGACTTTTCCTATTGCCTTTAGCAACGCCTGCCTGCAACTTGCAAAAATAAATCATGGGAGCGTCAGCTTCCAGAGTGGAAGGAACAGTTTCCTTGCTATGCACTGCAGCCCAGCCTTCGGTCACCACTTGGAAACCTCATGAATAAGCATCAAACCATGACGGCAAAGTGCCATTCTGGAAACTCAGTATTTACTTCTCTTGAGGATATGGTCATGCATTTCCCAGTTGAGATTCCAAAAAAGCCTTTAAATATTACAGGTATGTGCAATAGCTGGGCTTGCTGAGATAGGATTGGGGAAGGTGGAAACCCAGGTCAGTGCCGTCCTGCATGGTATCCTGTCTGTCACTGTGCAGAAAATTCAGCTTTTGTTGAACCGCGCTGACTGGAGTCAGAGGATCTTACAGTCCACACTATACCCACTCGATTCTGGCCTGCCTGGACTTTGTGTCTTTATCTGTCTTTATCTGGACGCCACAGTCTGTTGAAGGCCTCTTCCCCGCGTGTGCCTCCTGAGGCTCTGTGTGTCCTGAGCATTCCTGGGCTAAGCCCCACCCAGACATGGCCGACCCTGCCAGGAAGCCCAGGGGGTTGGAGAGGACCAGGCCAAGAGCCTCCCAAGAGAGGACATCCCATATCCACAGCAGAGGCCCCAGTGTCCCATTCAAATGGGTTGCTCCAGAGGCAGGGCCCACGTAGCCATCTTTGACCCTGCTTGGGTTCGCCCATGGTTGGGTGAGGGGGGGGACAGGTGTCCTCAACATGAGGCACTTCTGCAGATATGGATTTCTTTCCAGGCTTCGAGCTGCAGCACTAAACTTCTGTCTAGTTCAGAAGAGTCCTGAGGGTTCAGGATGAGGTGTGTCAGGAGCTTCTAGTCGGGAGAAGGAGGGCTGGGTAGAAAGGACAGGGAGGGTAAGGATGAGAGCAGCAGCGGTGCTGGGCGGGGGGGTCGCTCCTTGATGGGGACTCTCCCCCGACTCTAACCCTCACATCTCTTCCCAGAGCTTGAGGCTGCTCAGGGAAAATGGCTTGTTGGTAGTGGTTGGCAGTGCTTGGCAGTCATTGGCAACAGTTGGCAATGATTGGCAGTGCCTAGCAATGGTTGGCAATGATTGGCAATGGTTGGTAGTGGTTGACAGTGGTTAGCAACGGTTAGCAGTGGTTAGCAATGATTGGTAGTGGTTATCAACGGTTGGCAGTGGTCAGCAATGATTGGCAGTCATTGGCAGTGGTCAGTAGTGGTTAGTAATGCTTAACAGTGGTTATCAGTAGTTGACAGTAGTTGGCAGTGGTTGGCACTGGTTGGCAGTGGCTAGAAATGGTTAGCAGTGGTTGGTCAGCAATTATTTGCAGTGGTTGGTAATTATTTGCAGTGGTCAGTATTTGTTGGCAGTGGTTAGTAGTGGTTGGCAATGGTCCACAGTGGTTGTCAATGGCTAGCCGTGGTTATCAGTGGTTGGCAGTGGTTAGCAACACTTAACAGTGGTTATCAGTGGTTGGTAGTAGTTGGCAGTGGTTGGCACTGGTTGGCAGTGGTTAGAAATGGTAAGCAGTGGTTGGCAATGATTTGCAGTTGTTGGCAGTGGTTAGCAGTGATTGGCAATGGTTGGCAGTGGTGGGCAATGGTTAGCAGTAGTTAGCAGTGGTTGGCAATGATGGGCAGTGGTTGGCAGTGGCTAACAGCTATTCCTGGGCTCCTTGCCTCATTTCTCAGCAGCATAGGGCCCATCAGGCAGAGGGGCATGTGCACAGCTCACCTGTGAAATGTTAGTTCCTCTCTGTAGGACTGTAAAGAACCCTGCTTTGAATGGAGACCAAGAAAGACCCCGGGAAGTGGCATGTGGAGGTGACCCCCTGGACTGGCCCAAAGACCAGCTCTGGAGAACAGACGGACCCTCCAGGGCTGGACTGTGATGGCAGGAGCTGACTCTCCTCCTCAATAGCCCGTCCAAGGGGGCCTGAGAAGAGCCTGAGTCCCCGGGCCTGCAGCTCCTGCACCGCTCCTGCCAGCCCGCCTTGCCCCTCAGCAGGCAGATCCAGGGAGGGGACAGGGAAGGCAGGCTCAGGGGAGAGCTCTGTTTCCAAGATGCCCCAGGAGAGATGAGGCTCCCAGTTGGAAAGGAGCGAGGTAGGGCCACAGCAGGACGGGAATGCTGTGGGAGGGGCGCAGATGGAGGCCTGCAAGTTCCACACACCCTTTGGGGAGGGCGTCAGCAAAGACAAGCAGGCCCTCCCTGGGCCTCCAAGCCCAGTGCTGTGTGGCTGAACAGCAGGCCTGGCCCTGAGTGATCAGCTCCAGTCCCTGAGGCCTCCAGTGCAGGCTTCTGGGTAGGAGTGAGGCCAGCAGGGGCCTTCGCACCTGCCAGGGCACCAGCACACCAGGCGGGCCTCGGGACAGCTGCGGCGTGGTGGGAAGTGTGGTGGGGACTGAGGTTGCTGACAGTAGGGCTGGCGCTGACAGAGCAGCTCCCAGGGCTGCAGTGAGTGGGGGGGGGTACATGGCCTCCCTCTTCCTTGACACTTGGCAGGGAGCTGCAGCCACACAGATGTCGCTGGACTGGAGCCCCAGGCAGAGCGCTGTGGGCAGAGAAGGCGGCAAAGCAGGCTGCATTCTAGGACCGGCTCAGACAGGGCTGATGTGGACGTGGGAGGAGCTGTTCAGTCTCTGTGGTCCTCACCCTTCTCTAGGCAGTGGCCGCCTGCCTTTCTGTAGTCCGGCTGAAGAAAGAAGGCAACAGCAAAGAGAAAAACGAAGAGTATCATTCCAAGGGGCCCTATGCCTTGAGGCACTGCCGGGTGTAATAGGGAGATCCTAAGAGCTGCCTTTGATGGGCAGTAACTGCAGGCCTGGACCAGAATCACACCACTTAAACCTGTCCCCGCCCTCCCAGGAGGCATCATTGCAGCCTTCCAGGGGAGGTTTTGGAGGCCCTGAGGGGTGATCTGATGTGCCTGGAGCCCCACATCTAAGACAGACGGACACCTTGAAGACAGCGAGTTTTTCCTGGTGGAACAGATTCAAATGAGGATCTATCTCATCCAGGCTGCGTGCAGTTCTTCCAGCCAGAGGTGTTGGTCTGGATCCACTTCCTGAGGGGTCTTCAGACTGGGGACCCTCCAGATTCCTGAGGGGGTGTTATGAGGGTCTCCACCCCACTATGATACCCCAGCTGTAGAGTGTGGTGGGGTCTGGGTGTCGTGCTGCAGAGTGGGGAACACATCAGAAACAGGTGGTGTGGGCAAGGCTGGCAGAGCTGCTGCTCCCCGGAAGCCCATACAGTGCCTCCAGCCCAGGGCCAGGGGGTGCCAGCTGTGGCTGACTTTCAGGGAGGGGATGACACCCATTGATGGGCACATCATGGATTCTGGGTGGAAAAAGTTTTCCTAAATAATCAGACCCCAGGCTTGTCTTTTAAACATATGAGGGATCCAGATTTATACCACATGGCATTCTAAGCTAAGAAGTTAACATTTAGTCCCTTTGCTGAACTCGAGCTCAGGTCAACCCAAGGTGTCTGTCATAAACAAAGGCAAAATCATACCACAGGCTCCCAATGTGGTCCCCATAGCATGAGGATTGGGGCTTCAGGATTGGGCTCAGGGGTTCAGCATTTACCAGATATAGGAAGATCTGCACCTTTCAGCACTTCATCTAAACAACCTGAAAGTAAACAGCAAGGAAAGGGTTAAATACATTTCAAAATGAAGAAATCTAAATTCTGAGAACCAGATTGTGAGTGTGTAAATAAGATGTGTTTGTGTGTGTGTGTGTGTGTGTGAGACAGGGTCTCACTCTGTTTCCCAGGCTGGAGTATAATCATGGTTCACTGCAACCTCAGCCTCCCAGGCTCAAGTGATCCTCCCACCTCAGCCTCCCAAGTAGCTGGGAGTACAGGTGTGCACCATCACATCTGGCTAATTTTAAATTTTTTTTTTTTGTACAGATGGGATCTCACTTTATTGCCTAGGCTAGTCTTGGAATCCTGGTCTCAAGCAATCCTTCTGCCCCAGCCTCACAAAGTGTTGAGTTTACAGGCATGAGCCACCATGTCTGGCAAATAAGATTTTATTCAAAATAGAACCAAAACAAACCTTTACAAATGACTATATAGGTATTCAGAATTGAAACTTAGTGGAATACTTAAAAAGCAAATTAGATTCAGCTGAAGAGAGAATTAGTGAACTGGAAAACAGACATTCTAGGCTGAAGTGTGTCCCCCCACAATTCATGTTGAAGTCTTACCCCCAGTACCTCCAGTAGCTCAGGATGTGAATGTACTTGGAGATAGGTCTTTAAAGGAGTAATTAATTTAAACTGAGGTCATTACAGTGGGCCTTAATCCAATATGACTAGTGCCCTTATAATAGGAGATTAGGACACACACAGAGAGGTGATCACATAAAGACAGGAAGAAGACAAGCCAAGGAGAGAGGCCCCAGAGGAACGAGTCCTGCTGACACCTTGATCTCAGATTTTCAGTCTCCAGAACTGTGGGAAAATGAATTTCTGTTGTTTAAACTGCCCCATCTGTAGTACTTTGTTGGAGGAGCCTTAGCAGATGAATGCAATAGATTTAATAAATTACCCAGAATATGCATGGGAAAAGAAAGAGATAGGAGGCAGAATAAAGTGAGAGGGATGATGCAAAGGGCTAGAAGGACCAATACGTAAATCACCAAAGTCCCAGAGGGAGAGAGAGACTGGCCACTGGGGCAGAGGAAATGCATGCACATTTTCCAGAACTGATAAACATGAATCCTCAGATTCAATAAGCACAAGAAAGCCAGAGTAGAACATAGAAAACTAAAACCCCACCCAGACACATGATTGTGAAACTGCATGTGTCATACTCTGTAAATCATCTGCTCAGCTCCCACGCTAACCCTCTTTTAGCTTTTCCTCTCTATCTTTCCATCTCTATCTGAAATGTGTGCTTCCTCAACTCCTTAGCAGTGGAGGTGCAGGCATGGGATATTGATTCTCTGGAATATTGCACATGCCCATTTCTTGGATGCCAATGTGGGAAGTATCGGTGGCAGCTGCAGGTAGAGAGGCTGGGCCCTGTGACAACCTGACAGCAGAAGTCTTTGAGGCTGGTCACCAGTCTCAAAGGTACCAGTGCTAATGGCAAGCAGGATGACAACATGATGCCACTGCAATGGTTGGGTTGGATATTTTTCCAGACAAACATTTGGAATGATAAAGAATGGACTGTTCCCGGTGGACTTGAGGGGAAAATTGGCAAGGGTGGTGAAGACAATGGGGAAAGAGGCTGGGCTGCAAGAAAGCCATGGTGGAAAGGAACAGTCCCAGGAGACGTAGCCAGAGAACAGTGAAGCTGAGGGTCCCAGCAGAGGGGAGAGGTGCCTCAGCGATGGCCCAGGGAGGGAGAGCAGAAATGACAGAACAGTGAGTGTTGCTGGAACAGAGGGGTCCAGCTGGTGTGCTGAGAGTTCCCAGGGAGGGCACCATCCTCTCTCAGAATGACAGGAGGAGTCAGATACAGAGGAAGACTAGGAGAGTCTAGGGCATCTCTCAGAGTCTCAGCAGGGAAAGTGACACTCAGATTGGAGGGGGAAATGTGTCTTAGCAGATGGCCCTAGGTGCAGGGAAATGGCTGGCTTCATTCAACTGTGAAGAAGTGAAGAAGGGAAGGGGCCTGGGGGCAGGCAAGGTCTTCCCTTTTCTGAATTCTGTGGAGTGAGAAACAGGCTTTGGTACAGCAGGAGCTGGGGATAGACTGCAGGGAAGGCAGTGCATTTTCCACGGAAACTGCATCCCTGGGACATCCAGGGCTGCACGGAAGGAAGCAGAGCAGTAGGCCCAGCTCTGCTGGGGTTCCAGGGACAGGCTAAGGGGTCAGCAGATCTTCCACCAGGGGGAAGGACAGGGGTGTCCACCAAAGGAACCGGCCCCAACTGGGTTGACTGGACCTCCATGGAAACCTCTCTGGCTCTGACACTAGAAAAGGTTTCAGTAAAGATAGACACCTACTGCTTCCTGGGAAAATAACAGTCAGGGTGCAGGGGAGCTGCCTTCATATGATGAATATCCCTTAACATAACACCCCACACTATACCTAACAGTGAACTCCAGCAAAATGGCCCTTAAAATCAGAAACTAAAAACAGGTGTTTGCCAACTGCATTAAGATTTAACAGGCTGGAGGGTTCGACGCCATGAGTCATGAACCCATCCTGCCTTTCACCCTGGCAACAGGACCTCCAAAAGCAGGAGGTAATGGCTTTGGCACCCAGAAAAGCGCAAGACAGAGAGCTGTGGCTTCCCCAGCTCTGGTCCTTGGGGGCTCCACGTGACCTAATTACATGCTGCCTTCCAAGCCTGATCGAGAGTAGACGTGGTCAGGATGCTCAAAGCCCCTCCCAGACTTTCTGTCCAGCCAGCAGCAGACCCACCAGCCCCTGCCCACCTATGCATGTGAGTGGCACCATGTCACTTGCTCAGATGGAGCAGTCGTTAAGTAGGCAAGGGCATCTGGGTTGCAGACTTCAGTTTGAAGAAAAAGGGATCCAGGCGTTCATCCAACATCACCCAGTACTGAAGACGCACCTTCCCTGTGCCAGGCATGGCCCTGGAGTTGAACACCTCACTGACCAAAACAGACCAACAGTACCAGCCTGGAGGGGCTTATCTGTCTCTCAGGGAGTTGGCGTTGCTGGGGCCAGGAACCAGCAACCTTCAGGACACTCCAGTAGCCAAGGCTGTCACCCTCTCCCAGGTGCCACCTGCCTGGGGACTGAGCAGCAGTGCTGAGTGAAGGTGACGTTTGGGAAACCTCTCCCACAGGTGAGGCTATGTTGTTCTGCAAATCTACAAAGACAGATGACCAGGAAGGACCACGGCAGGCAGCCCTCGCAGGCTGGGCGCAGACCCTTGAGTGTGAGCAGCAAGGAATCCATGGGAACAGACTGGGACAAGGGCCCTGCACGTCCGCAGCTCTGCCCTGCACCTTCTGTTCGGAGATCATTTCTCATCAGGAGGCTGCGGAGGGAACTGGTGTTCCAGCTAAGGGTGGTCCCACAGGGTGACCTTGTCTGTCCTGAAACTGAAGCCGTTGTACTAGGCTGGGTGCCACAGAATTTAACATATACCCAATGGCCATGCCCAGGCCTGCAGGTTTATTTTCCCGTGACTTTCAGTATGCCCAGCTTGTCCTAGCTGCTTCACTAGGCAGTCCTGAGCCTCCGACAGGACACTTTCTGGGAGAATCACAGAGCCGTGTCTCTAGCAAGCAGCTTCCATGCTTTCTTCCAGACAGCCCGATTTCCCCTCATGCATGTGGGCTTTGAGAGCCGTCCCTGGAGAGCATCCGAAGCTAGCAGACCCAGGAGGACCACATCAGTCCCTCTCTTTGGGCAGCAGCCCTCCCCCTTCTGGGCTGGACTCAGCCCTTGTGGCACAGCGGGCAATTCTGAGTCAAAGCCAGAATGCCAGCTCCCAGCCTCCTAGGAAGGACAGGTCTGTGCAGAAGGTTCTGCCACCGGCTCGGCCGTCGGGGCTCCCAGCAGTGCGCTCTCGAGGCCTGGCTTCTCCTGGAGGAGACCCCAGCCTCTCCGGCGTTCTTACATTTCTGGATTTCAGACCCAAATAGGCCTTGCTCCAGGTTCTCAATGTCCTCCCCAGGGTAGTGCTGGTGGCGGCCTCCAGGTCCTGGGGTGCGGGTGGGCTGCTGGAGGGCAGGCCCGAGACCCAAGGGCGCGCCTCCCTCTCCCGCCTTGCCGACACCAGGGGGCGCTGGAGCTCAGCAAAGGGCCGGGAGGCCGCTCTGAAACTCAGGCCTTAAAATACAGGCAGGAGCAGCCTCTGGAGCCCTCCCTGCCGGCCCGGCACGCCGGGCGCCGAGTCAGCGTGCTGCCGGGCCTGTGCCCCTGACGGACCTGGCACAAGAGGGCACCTAGGGGTCTGCAGCTGGATGGTGCAGTTCCCCCACCTGGGGTGAGACGACCCCATCCCATCAGCGCACCCCTGCAGGAGGGCAGCATAAACCTGGCTGCGGCCCCGCCCACAGCACCTCTCCCGTCCAGCCCCGCCCACAGCACCTCCCTTCTCCGCCCCGACCACAGCACCTCCCCCACTTCAACCCCACCCACAGCACCTCCCTCCTCCTCGCTGGCTGCAGCTCCCCCCAAGCCCCGCCTACAGCACCTCCCCCTTAGGCCCCGCCCACAGCACCTCCCCCTCCAGCCCCACCCACAGCACCTCCCCCCTCAGACTCCGCCCACAGCATCTCCCCCCTCAGACCCCACCCACAGCACCTCCCCCTCCAGCCCCACCCACAGCACCTCCCCCCTCAGACTCCGCCCACAGCACCTTCCCCACCAGCCCCGCCCACAGCACCTCCCCCAGCACCTCCCCCTCCAGCCCCACCCACAGCACCTCCCCCCTCAGACTCCGCCCACAGCACCTCCCCACCAGCCCCGCCCACAGCACCTCCCCCTCCAGCCCCACCCACAGCACCTCCCCCTCAGACTCCGCCCACAGCACCTCCCCCCTCAGACCCCACCCACAGCACCTCCCCCCTTAGACTCCGCCCACAGCACCTTCCCCACCAGCCCCGCCCACAGCACCTCCCCCTCAGACTCCGCCCACAGCACCTTCCCCACCAGCCCCGCCCACAGCACCTCCCCTCTCAGACTCTGCCCACAGCATCTTCACCACCAGCCCCGCCACAGCACCTCCCCCTCAGACCCCACCCACAGCACCTCCCCCTCAGACTCCGCCCACAGCACCTCCCCCTCAGACCCCACCCACAGCACCTCCCCCCTTAGACTCCGCCCACAGCACCTTCCCCACCAGCCCCGCCCACAGCACCTCCCCCTCAGACTCCGCCCACAGCACCTTCCCCACCAGCCCCGCCCACAGCACCTCCCCTCTCAGACTCTGCCCACAGCATCTTCACCACCAGCCCCGCCCACAGCACCTCCCACCTCCAACCCCGCCATAACGCCCCCTCCTCTGACCGTGCCCACAGCACCTCCCCTCTGGCCCCGCCCACAGTTTCTCCCCCATTCACCCCAATCCTCTGGCCCCACCCACAGTCCCCCCCCACTCCGTGACTGCAGCCCCGCCCACAGCACCTCCCTCCTCTAGGGGGGTGCCTCAGGACCTGGGACACAACTGGTGTCCCTGGTGGGGAAGGGGCACCCCTCTGCAGTTTGCATTGGTCACCTTAACAGTGGGGCACTGTGGTCACAGATCGAGTCCTAAAGGAAAGTAAACCTCTGTTTAGTAGCCAGGGAGGAAGCAGGTTGTGAGAAATAATGGATCATTCTTCAGACAGGAAACCAGTTTGGAGTCTGACACTATCCCAGGTTTTTGACACCAGGGCTGTCCCCACGGTGCTCTCCCTGGGCCTGTGGCACCCACCTGCTGGCTAAGGTTAAGACCCGCCCTGGGATGCCTGCCCAGCGGTGACTGTGTCCACAGCACTCTGGGTGGCACCTGCCCAGCCCCTTCTGGCTGTGCCCTGATCACACAGACGTAGTTGGAGCAGAGTGTGGCAGGTGCCGCCTGCACCAGGGCCTCCCCATGTGTCAGGCTTGGTGCCCACGTGTGCTGGGGATGCTCTCACCTGGTTCTCAGTGCAGTGGAATGCGGGGCACACTGTCACAGCCTCAATTTACAGCTGGGAAAGCTGAACCCCAGAGGAGTCTGGTGACCTATCCAAAGTCACACAGTCTGGAAGTGACTGAGCCAGCGTCTACCCGCGCCTGCGAGCTTGAGCTCACGTCTCCAAGAGGGTGCGAGCCTGGGTAAGCAGGGACTTGCTCAGCCTCCAAGGAAAACCCACACCTGCAGCAAATGGCTCCAGGTTCCGGCTGGCCCCCCACTCTCTGAAACCACAATGACCAGCCCTGGGATGTTAAGCTCTGGATCAGAAGAGGAGAGGTCAGGAAAGCAAACTCCTGCAAGCCCATGAGCCGTGGGAAATGAGTGAGGTGCTGGTTATTACGGAATGCGCCCAGCCTGACGTGATCACACACAGACACAGGCCTCTAGGGGTGGTGCTGCCAGCTGACCTCTGCAGGATCTCTGCACCCCGAACAGCAGGTCCACGTATCATTGCTCTAGCATGTCCCTCACTACCCCAGGAAATGGCCACCAAATCCCCCAAATCACCCTGGACACCAACACTGAACACAGAATTGTTTTTGGACTCCCTATTGTACAAGTGAAATCCTGGTGACTTCTTTCCCCAGGTTGCCTTAGCTTTCAGGGTTTCCGTGAGCTGTGAGCCCCACTGTGCATCCTGGCCAGCTGCAGAGCAGGGCAAGACCTAAGAGGAGGGAGAAGAACGGGATTGTGGGGCATGGCTGGGCTGTGGCTCTATATGCAGCAGTCGGGAGATTGCATCGTGGCCTTAGGCTGCAGACCCCGGCCTCCTGGCATTTCTCGTGCATCCTCCTGGTCCCCAGGTGCCAGGTTACGTGTCAGTGTGGAGACTACACCCCCTGACCCAGGCACATGCCCTCAAAGGCTGGTTCTTGAGGGCCAGCTTTGGGAGGACAGGTGCGGGCTCAGGGGTGACAGAACACCTGCCTGGGGTTCAACAGGCCACCCCCAGGCCTGGAGCCCCTGCTGCTGTCACGCTACCGGCCCAGGCCAAGGACTGCACTTCTCCTTGCAGTGGGCCCCTGTGAGCATGTTGTGACCCCCTGACAAGTTCACTGTGCCTGCCTGGCCCCAGCTGCAGCCTGCCTGTGAGCAGGTCTAAAAACAGCCCTTGCTGTGGGGTGACTGGGTAACTGATCCAGGTTGGGGCGAGGGTGTGATCGCCACCCGAGGCCACCCCGTGTCTGGGCAGGTCTCAGCTCTTCCTCTGATTCTCCCTCTGTCTCAGAGCCCGGTCAATACCTGGGCCAGGCATTCCTAACCTCCTGTGCACCGAGGCCCCACGGCAGATAGTGAAAGTTAGAGACCCCTCATCAGAATAACGTTTTCAAGTGCATAAAATACAATGCATAGAATTGCAAAGGAAATACATTGCATTGAAATTGTTAGCACAGGTGAGAGCTGAGTTTTCCATATAGCAAGGTGCAGGCTCTTGCATCAACGCATTGCCTGGGACATGCTCAGCAGTTGGAGCAGTGCTGGGCACCTCGCCACCTGGGGACCCCGGCCACAGCTGCAGTGATAGGAAGACACCATGGCTTCTTCTGGGACTGAGTCACTTTTTCCATGCTCACAATGGAAGGAGCACCACGTCAGCTTAGCTGAGCAATGGGACAGTTTCTCCCCATACATGCTCAGGGGAGTGCCCACCCGGAACCTTCTCCCTCCAGCTCCCCTCCCTCATCCTTTGGGTGCACTGAGACCCTGAACCAGCTCTGTGGGGTGACTCCCAGCCCAGAACCCTCAGGCCTAGAATCCCCACCACCATGGTACACAACCAACCTCCTTGGCCCCCCAAGAAGGTCTATGGGAATTGCCTATTCCGGGTCTGCCTTCCAGCCTGGCCCTCACCGGCCTGGGACACCCATTGTCCTCCTGTTTGCACCTCTGCTCCTCCTGGGTAGAACACATCCCTCCTCAGCCAGCATGTCTCTCCTGCCTCCTCCCCCAGTGACCTCCCCACCAGCAGCCATCCCCTCACCCCATCTCCCTAGGGACACCTCTCTCTAGCCATCCACCCCATTCCAGGCCTCATCCCCGCTCCCATCAGGGCCTCCTCCATCCTGGATCCCTGGGGACAGCAGGAGCCAGGAACATGTGTTGACCCTAGTATTGGAAGAAGGCCTGCTTGGAGGGGGCTGGGTTAAGAAACAGGAGCTCCAAGTGGGCCTGACTGTCCTTGGCCTGAAGGACTGCTGACAGGAAGCAGCTGGTTTCCAGTGACAGGCAGGCTGGGGGTGGTGGCACCTGTCATCATTTCTGCACCGCCTGCTGAGCTGAGCTCAAGTGTCTGTGCCTGGGAGGGGCTGGGCCGGAATGGGCACCACTCAGACCTGCAGCAGAGAGCCAAAGGGCTGCCCAGCCTCAGCCCGAAACTCCCAGAAAGCACTGAGCACAGAGGGTCCCTCCTGCCCCTCCCCTGAACCCCTGTGCCTCTGACAGTTCCCAGGCTCACTCCACCCAGAGGCCCCAGTCCCCGTGGAAAGACCCCCGGAACCCCCTGCGGACACCTGGCGGCAGAGACTGGTGCCCTCCCAGGCCTACTTGTCAGTCAATCTCGAGCCCAGCTCCTGTCACCTCTGTCTCCTGAAGGACTCAGATCGCTGTGTGTGTATGTGTGGGGGGGATTGGGGAAGGCTGGGGGAGGGGGTTTGGGCTTGATGTCCTTCTGTTTCCCATCAAAGAAGAGAATATTTTCTTATTTTCCCCTTCTGCTATTCCTTGTTTTAAGATAACTTTTTTTTAAAGGAATTATTGTTTTGTTCTTAGTGAGAATATATCTCCCTAAAATTCTATACTCAAAATACTGTTTATTTTTTGTCACATGAAGATTTCTTAGCACCAATTTGGTAAACAGTTAGGTTTGCTTGTTCCTGACAGTTTCCAATTTGTAGGGATTCCTTTCTTGTTCTTTAGGATTTGTTGTTTTTGTTTAGTAAAGCATTTGTATGGTTCCAGAGGAGACATGACCCACGTGAAGCTCAAGGTCAGCCCCAGAATCGGCTTCCCTTCCCCTCCCGCACCACCTTCTCTTCCCACCCCCACTGGAGGCCATTTTTATTAGGTCAGGGTTTAGGCGTTCATTGATTCTTTTATATGAGAAAACCATGCATACCCATCTCCAAGCCATTCTAGAAGCCTCTCTGACATGTCCTGCCTCTTACTGCATTTACACGACACTGCCTTCCACATGGCATACATGGCTCCCTTCATGACTTCCGATTCCTACAACGCACTCCTTATGGGACTGACTAGGGTTTAATTAAACAGTTGCCCTGGATGGGCAATTGGGAGTGTTCCGTTTTTGCTACCACCATGAAAGAGCAGCCTGTGCCAATGTTGCTGTTTCCCTAGCGTTTTCTTGGCAGAGATTCATGGAACTGACATCGGTAGGTTGAAGGCCATGTGTATCTGCAACTTGGCCAACTATTTCCCTCCCAGGAACTGCCTCATTGTGCATTCCCACCAGTAATCAATAAGAACACCTGTTCCTCCACAGCCTCACCAACACAGTAAGTTGTCAAATCTTTGGATTTTTACCAAGCTGATCAGTGAGAAATGGAATCTCAGTGTTGTTTGAATTCACATTTCTTTTTTATGAGCAAGATTGAGTCACCTTTTCCTATGTTTAAAAGGCATTTGCACCTTTTCCTATGTTTAAGAGGCATTTGTTTATATCTTGTACCTATTTTCCCACAGATCTTTGGACATTTTCTTCATTTCTTCATTTTCTTCAACCTTGCATCTGTAATATTAGTTGCAAATATTGTCTTATGTGTCCTTTGACTTTGAAGATGGTGTATTTTGCCATACAAAGGTCTTAATTTTGTGAAGGCAAATTTGTTCATCTTGCCTGATTGCTTCTGGATTTTGAGTCAAGGTTATAAAAGCTTTTCTCTGTCTTAGGTTGTAAAGGAAGTAACCTGAATTATTTTCTAATACTTGTATAACTCCATCCCTGATTCACTTGGTGTCCACTGTGAGAAGTGGATCCAATTTTCTATTTTTCTATGCGGCTCTGCCGCGTCCCAAACCCCTTGGTTACAGAGTCCATCTTCTCCCACTCACTTGGGATGCCACCTTGACAACAGCCCACTGCTTGTGGGTCTATCTCTGGATTCTCTATTCCACTGGTCTGTTCGTCTATAAGTGAATGAATGTCATGTTGTTGTGCTCACAGAGCTTTATAACATGTATTACACGGGGTAGTTGACCCCCCGAGCCCAACTTCACCCTGTCCTCCTTTTCCAGGGATTTCCTGGCTAGTCCTGCTTTTTAATTCTTCCCTGTGAAAGATAACATTTACCTGCCTGGTCTTCCTGGACATAACCAAGTCCCTTCCTATCCCCAGGACTCCTTGTACGCTCTTCCCACCTGCTCTGCTTGGCAAACTCACTCTAAGAGACCCTGCACGAAGGCCCCTTCCCTCAGAGTCCCAAGCCCTGACCTCAGCCAAGCTCAATCTTGCCTTCGGATGCTCCCAATTTGGCTCTTCTGCCTAGAGCCCCTGAGCCCCAGAACTTTGCATGGATGGTTCTTCCCCATAAACCTCAGCACAAAATGACCAGCCCCCAGAGAAGGCATCCCTGGCTCCCAGACCTTCTCCATCCATTACTCTGTTTTATGGTTATCATCCATATCTAAAATAATCTCACACGGTTGTTTGACGTTATATATGCTGGAAAGCATGAGAATGGCCTTAACTTGTCTAATTCTGTGATGAATCTTCAGCATCAAGAACAGTATAGTGAAAGGAGCTCCAGATGGGTGGGTGGATGGATGGATGGATGGATGGATGGATGGACAGATGGAGAGATGGGCAGATGGATGGACAAATGGATGGACAGATATGGATGGTTGGATGGGTGGTTGAATGGATGGATGAGTGGATGAATGAATGAATGGATGGATGAATGGATGTTCAGATGGATGGATAGGTAGGTGGGTGGATGAATGGATGAGCAGATGGATGGATGGATGGATGGATGGATGGATGAATGGATAGATGGAAGATGGATGGATGGATGGATGGATGAGTAGATGGATAGATGGGCCAAGAGATGGATGGCTGGGTGGATGGATGGATGGCTGGGTGGATAGATGGTTGGGTGGATGGATGGACAAATAGATAATTGGGTGTATGGGTGGATGTGCAGAGGGATGGATGGCTGGGAGGATGGATGGATAATTGGGTGGATGGATGGACAGATGGTTGGATAGTTGAATGGATGGGTGGATGGATGGATGGATGGATGGAGACTGTCCTGCCTCTCTAGTCAGTTAGTTACCTTTCCTTTGTGCTCTCAGAGCACTCTAAACACCAGTTATAGATCAGGTCCAAGCTAAACACCTGCGAAAGGTATTTGGCACATGTCCCCACCTACTTGGGTGTGAGCTCTGTTGGGGCAGATCTATGTCCGATTGTTGTCCCCATCCAGAGGATGTGGACAGTAATAAACACAGGTGAAATAGTGACAAGGCAGAGAGTCATGGCACAGGGTAGCATCCTGGGTTCAAGATTTTGAGGGACTTTAATGGTTCTTAGGGAACTGACAGATGATGTATTGAACCCCACGGCCAAAGGTCTAACACAGCCAGGCTCTCTGGAATCTGTGGTACCAGTGGTCCTGTCTCAAGACCTGAGATTTTCTTACACTGACTTTGGCTGAGAAAGCATGTGTTGTTTTCTAAGCATGGGTTCCAGCATTACCTTCCTAGTCCTACACCAGCAGCTGCTGAGGCAGGAGAAAGAGGGCAAGAGGGCTGACAGTGCAAACAGACTTGGGCTTTATAGGCTCAGCCATTGTGGATTTTGAGACCCTAGTGACCCGATCCTTACAGATGAGAATGTCATGCCCACATTTAGAGCTGTGCTAAGGACTAAATGAGCAAAACAGGCAAAGCCTTGAGCTCACCTTTTGAGGTCAATAGTGGCCTGGTAGGGGTGTTGCTTCCCTTCCCTCCCTGCCTTTTCCTTCCCTTCTTTTCCCTACCTGTGCTTTTGTATTTGTAATTTTTGTATACTTTTTAAAACTTAATTGAGATATGATTTCCATGTTATACATTCATCCATTTAAATTGTAAAATTCAATGGCTTTTTATATATTCAGAGTTGTGCATCACCCCATTCTAATTTTAGAACATTTTCGTCACCCCCCTCCAAAAAACACCACACATCCTGTTAAGTCTCTCCTCAGGTCCCTCCCCCACCCCCAGGCGTCCCTTAATTTATTTTCTATCTCTACAGATTTGCCCATTTTGGACATTGCACATAAATAAAATCATGCAAAATATAGTTTTGTGTGACTGTCTTCTTTCCTTTAGTAGAATATGCCCAAGGTCCATCTACCGCTGTGTCATGTGTCAGTACCACATTCCTTTTTATTGCCAAACAGTATTACATTGTATGTTACCACACATAATCTATCCATTCCTCAGTTGGTGAAAAATTGGGTTGTTTACACTTTTTCGATATTATGAACACTGTTACAAATATTTTATGCAAGTTTTTTTGTGTGGACATTTGTTTTGGTTTCTCTTGAGCACATACATACCTAGTAGTAAAATCACTGGGTCATATGGTAACTCTATGTTTTGCATTTTAAAGAACTTCAAGACTGTTTTCCAGAGCAACTGCACAATTTTAGATTCCCACCAGCCATGTCTGAGTATTCCAGTTTCTTCATAACTTTGTCAACACTTGTTATTGTCTGTTTTTTTTTTTTATTGCAGTTATCCTACTCAGTCTGAAGTGGCATCTTGTGATTTTGATTTGCATTTTTTAAATGGCTAATGAAACATCTTTTAGTGTGTTTAGGAGACATTTGTGTATCTTCTTTGGAGAAATGTCTATTCAGATCCTTTGCCCATTTTTAAATTGGGTTATCTTTTTATTGTTGAGATCTAAGAGTCCTTCATATATTCTGAATACACGTCTCTTACCAGATAAATGATTTGAAAATATTTTCTCTCATTCTGTGGATTTTCTTTCATTGGTGGTATTTTTTCAGCACAGAGGTTTTAAATTTTGATGAAATTCAGTTTACCTATTTTTTTCTTTTGTCACTTGTATTTTTGATGTCTTATCTAAGAAATTATTGTTTCTATGTATTTGTAACCCAAGGCCATAAAGATTTACTCCTATACTTTGTTCTAAGATTTATGTAGTTTTAGCTCTTGCACTAGGTCTCTGTTCCATTTTGACTTAAATTTTGTGCATGTTGGGGAAGGAGTCCCGTTTCATTCTTTTACCTGTGGAGATCCAGTTGGCTTCTCACATTTGTTGAAATGTCCTTTTTGTTTTTTAAGTGAGCTTTGATTTTCTTTTCTGATTCTGAAAGTAATACACATTTTTTATATAAAACTTGGATTTTGAAAAATACAAAGAAGAAAACAAATGTTACCCATAATTCTGCCATCTGGACACATGGTGAGCATCATTTGCAGTTATGAGGTTTGTACAAAAATGAGATCCTCTCTTATGTTGCTCTAGCAGTTTTGGTGACTAGCTTTGGTGACATTAAACATGTCCATACCATTAATACATCAAATATTCCATGTCATTAAATACTTTCCTCCCATGTAATTTTTAAAGATTGCATAGCATTCTCGTAGCTGGATTTGTCATATGTGCTCTCCTATATTTTTGGAAATTTGGGTTGTTTCTGTATCTTGTTATTACAGCCGGTGTTGGTTTCAATATAAAAAATGTCTCATAAAGGAAGGGGAAGCTCAAACTGTAGTAGCCTGGTGTATTAGTAGGGTTCTCTTAGAGAAACAGAACTAATAGTGTATATCTATATATATACATACACTATATATTATATGCATATATATACACATATATATGTGAGTTTATTAACTTACACAATCACAAGGTCCCACAATAGGCTGTTTGCAAGCTGAGGAGCAAGGAGTTGCAAAATTGAAGAGCTTGGAGTCCAATGTTCTAGGGCAGGAAGCATCCAGCACAGGAGAAAGACACAGGTTGGGAGGCTAGGCCAGTCTCTCTTTTTCACGTTTTTCTGCCTGCCTCATATTCACTGGCAGCTGATTAGATTGTGCCCACCAGCTTAAGGGTGAATCTGCCTTCCCCAGCTACTGACTCAAACATTAATCTCTTTCGGCAACACCTTCACAGACACACCCAGGATCAACCACCAAACTTGGTAAACTCATTTCAACATCTTCACAGACACACCCAGGATCAACCATCAAACTTGGTAAACTCATTTCAACACCTTCACAGACACACCCAGGATCAACCATCAAACTTGGTAAACTCATTTCAACACCTTCACAGACACACCCAGGATCAACCATCAAACTTGGTAAACTCATTTAAAATTAAAAATATTTATTGTTTTTTTTAAATTATAAAAGTAATACATAATTACAAGAGAAAATTCAGAGGCTGCAAAACAGTGGATGAAGGGAAATTCAGGCACAGATTCCCTACCTAGAGATGACTGCTTACAAATATCAGTGTATTTCCTTACATTCTTATTCCTTTTTATTTTTATTTTTTGGCTTGCTGGTTTTATTGTTTTTGTTTTTTGAGAGGAATCTCACTCTGTCTCCCAGGCTGGAGTGCAGTGGTATGACCTCGGCTCACTACAACCTCCAGCACCCGGCTTCAAGCGATTCTCCTGCCTCAGCCTCCCAAGTAGCTGGGATTACAGGCATCTGCCACCATGCCTGGCTAGCTTTTGTAATTTTTAGTAGAGACGGGGTTTTGCCATGTTGACCAGGCTGGTCTTGAACTTGTGACTTCAAGTGATCTGCCTGCCTCAGCCTCCCAAAGTGCTGGGATTACAGGCCTGAGCCACCGTGTCCAGCTAGCTTGCTGGTTTGTCTGATGAATTGGGTTCATACATTACAGAAAATGTTACACTGACTTTGGCTAAGAAAGCATGTGTTGAGCGTAAGCATGAGAAAGCAGTGTAGAGTGGCTGTGTAGTATTCCAGTCCACGACCATGCCACATTTCTGTTAGCTCCTCCATAGGTATAGCTTCAAGACAGATACTGTTTTGCTTTCCTGAATATGTTACTGCATAAAGCCGTTTTCTTTATTTATGATTGTTTTTATAAAATAGGGTTGCAAAAGTGGATTAAACAGCAAAAAGACATTTGTTTCTTCACATAACGCTTTACAGAATAGTTATAGTACACCTTCCTACAATAATGGACAATTTTTTTCTGAAAACCACCTTCGTAGTAACATTTTTCCTTGATTTCATGACTGTTTTATGAGAGCTTTCTATATGTTTATTAATAAATGATAGTTTCCTATATTAACTGTTTCTCAATGTCCATTTATTCACTGAGATTTCATTGTAGTGTTAAATGTCATTGATTAGTTGTTGTATGTGTCTGGTATTTATTTATAATATTTTTCTTTATCTGATTTTTGTCTTTTGCCTTGATAACAACTTGGTTATGTCGTTATTAAGCTTAAATATCTTCAGTTTGTATGTAGTCCTATCTATTGACTTTTTTTTTTTCCTTTCCCTTGCTTTTAAAATGATATTTTCCCCATCAAGGGACTTAATACTTATATTTGCATTCTACAAGCTTTTTATGGTTTGATTTGTATTACATTTAACTCTAACTTTTAAGTGATTTACTTTGATTCACTTTAGATGAGATTTTTGTGTTATTTTTCCTTCTCCAAAAATTCCTTAATTGATTATTCATTAAATAACCTTAATCTTATCCATTGACTTATCATTGTGGCTTCATTATATTTTAAAGATTTGTGTGTCCTGCAGTCTTCCTCTGGGCGGTCTGTCCTTGCACCAGCAACACACTGGCCTACATATAAAGAGAGAAATCCTGATAGTGTTCATTTAAAAAAATACATGCTTTAAATACATAATATGCGCAAATGGCACAGAATCAGATGAATGAAAGGCGTTTGGTGGCAGGCCAGTCTTCCCACCCTGTCTCCTGGACATTCCGTGTGTTACACATCAGAGATTCTCCCTCACTGATGATTTCTGATGGGACTAGTCTTTCTTGTCACCTTGTTAGCTTTTTTTAAGTTTTAGTGGCTTACCTTTTTCTGTGTTTCATTTTTATATATTTATTTCTCCAGATTAACTTAGAATTGTTTCATTGAGTCCTTGGCAAAGACTTGGAGCCACACGTTCACTGGGAGGTAGCACGTCTCATCTTCCGGTGCGTCTGCGCGGGTCGGCTCCGCCCTCCGGGCTTACTTCCTGTACAGCAGACGAGTGAGTGGTGGGGACCCTGTCCCACACCTTCATATGTGGAAGACTAAATCCGCCCCGTGATGGCATCTGGAGGTCGGGCCTCTGGGGAGGTGATCAGGTCATGAAGGTGGAGCTCTCTGGGAAGGATCAATGCCCTTACAAGAGGAGGCCGGAGAGCGCTGGCTTCCTCTCCCTGCTCTCCACCATGGGAGGTTACAGGAGAAAACCGCTGTCTGTAAACCAGGAAGCGGGTCCTCACCGGACACCGGGGGATCTCAGACTCCCAGCCTCCAGAATTGTGAGAAATAAATGCTACTTGTTTAAGTCGAGGGTATTCTGGCATAGCAACCCAAGCGAAGACATGGAGTTGCAGTCTCCTTACAAAGTCCAGTCATTTTCAGGTTAAACCTTTCTTAAGAAGTGTGTTCCTATGGCAAGTTTGAATTAGATTTTTTTTTTCTTTCTCTCTCTTTTTTTTCCAAGCTATTTCTGGTCTATAGTAAAAATACTGAAAAACAGATAGAGCTATAGATCTTATATATCAGCAGCTATAGATCCTATATATAAACAGCTAAATATAGCCATATTTACTAAGTTGTTAGGATTTTTAAAATACACTTTTTCTTGAGTCTTGAATAAATAGATTGTCTAGAAATGAGAATATTTCGTGCTTCTTTGTTCCTATTTCCTGTCTCAAGCTTTTGGCCCCCATGAGGGAGGGCCGCCATCTTGGTTTGTCCTCCAGGGGCCCCAGTGATGCGCCCAGAGGTACAATGTTTGGTGTTATTGTGAAAATTATTATTTATGGTCAATACGGTGGATCCAATTTACTTTCCATATGGACTGGAAATGTCAAATAACCCTAGACTCTCCGAGCTGTGGTTTCATGACCCATAAACTGAGAGAGTTGAGTTAAAAGAAATGCTCAAATTTTTCTTGACCGGGGGAGCCAGTTTTAAACACCCCAGGGAATGTCAAGCCTCTAATCTAAATCTCCAAGAACGCTGTCACTCCGTCACTCCAAGCTGTCCCTGAAACCTTTCCTTCAAATTGTTGTTTTCACAAGAAAATGAACCCTTTCCAGATCACACAAACACGTCCCCTGGGGCCAGCTCTGCTGTTGCCGCTCCCGAGGGAGGCCGCCTCCTGCAGCTGTTGGTTGGGAAAGATTTTTCCGAGCAGCTGGACTCCGGGGCTGTATGTGGGCCTGGACTGCAGGTCTGCAATTAGTCATGACCACGGGGTCGCACAGATGTGGTGGATTGTTTGAGAGCCGGTGCTCAGCTGCTCTGGGTGCTCAGATAGCCTGTGTGTGCTCCTCCCGGTTTCTCCAGCCTTGGTCCCCCTCTCCCTACCCCAGCAAGTTGCAACCTCCAGGGGGTAAGGCAGGGGAGGAGGTGGCACAATGCAGCCCCAGAGGGGCCAAGGCTTGGCTGAAGTTGCAGAGGGGCATCCGGATGACTCTGACACCCACCGCAGTGCAGTGTGTGCATACACATGAACACACGTGCACACACACAGGACAGGATGGAGGAGACACACTTCCGACTCTATCCCAGACTCTGCACAGTCCACTCCTTCCCACACCCTGGTCAGAGGACCTGCCCCCATTTGGCCACCCTCCAGGCCAAGACAGGCACAGGCACTCACAGTGACACTGTCCCCTCATCTACAGGTGGGCACTGACCACACACACATGTCCTAGGGCCTCACCCTTGGGAATTGACACTCCAAGCCTGACTTTCCCGTTCCAAAATCTGGTCCTCCCTCATCTCTGCTCCCAGTGCCTTGCCGGGCCGTCCCTCCACTAGTTAAGCCAAATATCTCAACTCCTCTCTCTTGCAGCCTTATCCCCTGGCTCTGCCCTCAGGATTTGTCCAGAATCCCCCCTTCTCGCCATCACTTCCTAAAGAGTCTCCAACCTCAGTCCACTTTGGCCAGTAGCCAAAGGGACCCTGTGGAAAGGAGGTCAGATAACGTAGGTCCCTGCTCAAACCCTTGAACCCGTCCTGCCACAGGAGCATGACTATGACTCCCTGAGACACAAGACTAGAGATGATGGAGGCAGCACAAAGAGACAGCACCACAGAGAAGGAGGTGAGGAAGGAACCCTGGAGGGCTGCCTGGAAGTGGTAGCACTGAAGCTGGACTTGGTGAATGGGCTGCATTTCAACAGTCAGTTGTTGAGGAAGGAGCATTTCTAGCTCCCCCATGACCTTTCTTCTGGGGGTTTCTCCTCCCTCACCCTCGGATATGGTTTGGATCTGTGTCCCCACCCACATCTCATGTCAGTTGGTAATCTCCAGTGTCGGAGCCAGGGCCTGGTGGGAGGTGACTGGATCATGGGGTGATTCTCAGGGTTTAGCAACATCCCCCATGGTGCTGTCATGGAGAGAATGAGTTATCAAGAGATCTGGTTGTTGAAAAGTGTGTGGCACCTCCCTACTTTCTCTCTCTTCCTCCTGCTCCAGCCATGTGAGACCCGCCTGCTTCCCTTTCACCTTCCACCATGATTGTCAGTTTCCTGAGGCCTCCCCAGCCATGCTTCCCATACAGCCTGCAGAACCACGAGCCAATGAAACCTTTTTTCTTTGTAAATTACCCAGTCTCAGACATGTCTTGCTAGTAGTGCGAGAACTGACTAATACACCCCACCCCAACCCTTACTTTGGTGTCCCCAATCCTCCTGGAGGCTGACAAAGCCCAGCTGTGTGCCTGCTGCACTTCTGGGGTGGAGCTCATCTGTGTTTTCATTCTGTGTAAAAGCTTATAGAAGCTTCACACTACCCCATGTGGTTTCATTTACTTGTTGGCACTGAGCAGGGCAGATGTGTGTGTAGGGATTCCTGCAGATCCATGCTGCCCTGGAGCACAGAGAGAGGGGTCCTACCTGGGAAGCAGTGGGGTCCTGGGAAGCGGGCAGAGATGTGTGTGTAGGGATTCCTGTGGATCCATGCTGCCCTGGAGCACCGAGAGAGGGGTCCTACCTGGGAAGCACCAGTGTCCTGGGAAGCGGGCAGGGGAGCCTCTGGAAGCCAAGATAACTGACAGATGAGGGGAGGGCACAGGAACTGCTCTGGGGCCTGGGATCGCCACCCTGTTGAGGAGGTCAGTCTGCCAGCCTCCGGACCCTCCAGCTTGTCTGCACAGATTCAACTCTGCCTGGGGGAGGTTGAATGGCCCAGCACAGCACCATGGTGGGTCTGTCTGTGCTTAGGGAGACAGGACCTGCTGGGATTGTTCTTCCCAGAGGCCCCAAGGCTGGCCCCAGGCCCAGTCTCTCCAGACCCTTCTGTCTGTCCTTTCAGAAAGATGGAGATGCTGGTTTTTGGCACGCTGCCCTGGGCATGCCTCTTTGGGCCTTTTAGAAGCTGGACGGTCCCCCAAGGGGGAGACTGGGCTCTGTGCCCATGGGGTGGGTCCTGCCACCTTATAAATACTCTTCCGTGGCAGGGAGAAGCCCCTAAGGAGCACTGCTGGGGCTGGGGGTTGGGCTGGTGACAGTGTGGCCCCAGTCTGGCGGCAGGCTGGAAACAAGCCAGGGCTGCCCAAGCTTCCCAGTGCAGGCCTAGGAAAATGGTGAGCCTCTACAGGGCTCCTACCTCCTTCCCAGCCTCATCCACCCCCTGCTCCTTCCCTGAAGGTGGGCCCCAGCCAGCCAGCTGGCCAGGAGCTCCCACAGGGAGCTATGTGTGCGGGGCTCCAAGGCCAGGGCCCTGCCTGTCCTCAGGGGCAGCTGCCTCAGGGCTCACTCTGCAGAAGCGACCCCCTGAGCTCATATTCCGCCATCATCATCCAGCGCCAGCTGCAACCAGCAGCTGCTAACGCACAGAGGACACCCCCAGGGAGCAGAAGGGCTGCGGACGCAGCCCCTGTAGCTTGGCCCAAGTGCATCAGTCCCTGGGCTCATCTGCAGTGTCTCTGACTTCGAGGCTCCTTTCTTCCCTTCCCCACCCCAGGTCAGGGATCCAGGCATGTGGGCTGTGGGGTGGGCTGGGAGGTGCTGGGTCTGTGCTGGCCAAGTGGAGAAGGCTAGGGGCTGTGCCAGCCAGCATCTGTCACCCTAAGGGTTGTCCCAAAGACACCCCAGGTGCTGGGGTCACTGCATCATGCTCCGTAGGTCCTGCCCCGCCCTCTGCAGGGCCTGACCAGGCTTGGAAGAGAGAAAGTGGACCCCTCTCCCCCAACCGCACACCTGTGATGATGATGCCTCCTCCTGTCCCCGCAAGCTCCGAGCTGAGCTTTTCTGTGCATTTCCCAGTTCATCTTTAACACCAGCCCTGGGGGAGGTACCATTGTCCCCCGGTGACTATGGGGGGAACAGAGGGGCTGAGGTTCGCCCACAGTGAGCCCCCAGCAGAGGCAGAGCGGAGTTCTAACTAGAACCTGTCAGATGGCAAAGCCCAGGGGTATCAGTTTTCCATGCTGTGTGACAAAGAGCCACAGACCCGTGGCTTAAAGCAGCACACACCGGCTTAGGCTCTGTGGCCATGAGGCTGGGCAGGCCAGCTGGGTCCTCTGCCCAGGGTCTCACTGGGCTTCTTAACAGGTGTTGGGACATGGCCTCTTCAGACTGCTCAACCGGGGGAGACTTCTCGGTGTCCGAGTCCCTTTGGGTGGGTGGCAGGGGGACCGGTGGGACCAAGGCCTGGGCTTTGCTGGCTCTCTCCCAGAGCCCTCAGGTCCCAGAGTCCGGCCCAGGCTCCCTACCCCATGGGGTCTCCCATGTGGCTACTTCCTTCCTGGGGTTTCTCCCTCCAGTCTTCTTGGACAGAATCCTGTGTGCTGTCTCCCGTCTCCTTTGCACGTTCTGCAACGGAAGCAAGTCCCGTGGCCGTGCTGCTCCACACACTGCCTCCTCACGGCACAGGCCTCTGCCTGCCTCAGGCTGCATTCCTGACCTGTTTCCCCACCAGGCACCTTTGCTGAGCCCAACAGTTAGGTCTGCAGAAGGAATCGTCCAGCAATGAGGCCACCCCATGCCACAGCCCGCACCGTGCACCTCACTGGCCACACGCCCTGCCTCTGTCTGTGCCTTCTCAAGGCCCCACCCGCCTGCAGCCCCTGCCCTCTGTCTGCCTGGGCACCCTGGAGGGCCCTCCCAGTAACAGGCTCCCTGACCCTGCACCCTGGCTCAGCTGACCTGGCTGAGATGGTCTCAATGCTCACGGGGCAGTCGGGAGACCCCATGCTGCTCCTCCAGGCTCCCCTGACCTCTGAGTGGGGCGGGTCCGTTTCTGTCACACTGAATGCATTTACTGTTTCCCATTGGTCTGAGCCAGCAGAGCATTGAGACCAAGCCGCACAGGGCCGGTCTGGGAGGAGAAGGGGCTCTTGTCTCTGCTGGGTCCTCAGCAGCTGTGCAGTCTCCTCCTCCCAGGGCCTCCCTCCCTCCCAGGCTGCGAGCCAGTGGTTGAAGATTTTCTCTGGAGGCGTTTCCAGATCTGGCCTCCAGGGACTCTTGGAAGAGTTTCTAGCACAACCCCAAGTAGTCCGTCCGACCTGCCAGGTAGGCAGGGACCTTCCTGAGACACAGTACAGGGGAGTAGGCCTTACCCAAGGAGTTCTGGCTGGGGGCTCCTGTGGGTCAGCTCTGGGGACCCCAACACCTGCCCTGGGGACCTCCCCTCCCCACCTCCTGAGACACTGCTGGGTCCCTCTGTCAATCACATTTCTGGCTCTTCCACCTCTACCAGGCTGGCCAATCACATGATGCCACCTCCTCCCCCACGCCCCATCCCACAGTCATCCCTGCAAGGGTGGGATTAACACACAGGGAAATCGGCCCAGCTTGGGGTGGAGGAGATGTTGATGAGGATCCTGGGAGAACAGGTCACATCTTCCTGACCATGGAGACTCCTGGGATGGACCCTTCTTCCTTTGACCCCCATAAAGGAGAGTCCTTGGGAAAGGAGAAGGAGGGCTGGAGAGGGAGGAGGGATCCCAGGGGAGTACAGTCCAGAGCACTGCCACGGCAGTGGAAGGCCCCAGCCCGGCCACACAGAGTCTCGAGGCTGAGGACAGACAAGGGGCCTGGACTGGAGGCCCTTGGGTGCAGTTTGCAGTAGGACCAGTGGGCACAGGCGCCCAGGATGAGAGCCACAGGCTGACGGAACCCCATGTGAAGGGGTGGAGGAGGTCAGGGCAGAGGGGGACCCTGGGGAAGGGTCAGGATCTGTGCTTGGAGAGGAAGACACCATGGCACCCACTTTCTGGTTCTTGAAGCCTTCCTGGCCACCACACTGTCCCATTTCTGACCTGCCCAGGGTGGGCACCAGGGCTGGGGCTGACCACGGAGACTCCGAGGGTCAGGCAGCAAGTCCCAGCTGGTGCCGCACTGGCCCCCACCAACTGTGTGCAGAGCCCTCATCCCTGCTCAGCCTCGCTGAGAAGAAAGGGTGGGCACAAACCCTCCGCCACCGCCCATAAAGGGCATGAGGAGAGGGCCTGGCACCTCCGAGCCAAGCGGCTGGCAGAGAAGGGGCAGCAGCAACCTGGTTACCAGTCCCTAGAGATGATCCAGCGTGCCTATGACCAGCAGGGCTGTGACCCCCAGCCCAGCCTGGGCTGACCACACGCCTGCAGGAGGCCACGCCTCTGGGTAGTGATGAGAAACCACAGCCTCAGAGCAGGTGGGTGTGGCCTGAGAGCCGACTCACGCTGGGCTGCCCGGGGTCAGTCACGGGCTGGGTGAGACCTTTGTGTGCTGAGCCTGGGGCTCCTCACACTCGAGTGGTGCCCTGTGGCCTCACAAAGCAGCCTCAGAGGCCAGCCTGCCATCCCCTCATCCCACATAGAAGGAGGCCAAGTTCTCAGCGGGGGTGGGGCTGGTCACCCCATGGCCACGGATCCCAGAATAGCCGACCTCCGGCCCCCACGCACAAGTACATTCTGTACATCCAGGGTGGCTGGCGTGGGTGGTAGCTGGCCCTGAAGGCCGGGGGCTGTTTCTGTGGCCGACTCACTGCCCTTTGCCCTTGGTGAGCAAGGCTTCCCTGGGCCTGGCTGCTTCTCTGTAAGACAGAGGCCCAGCAGGGTGGGAAGGGACATCGTGACCCCGCAGCACCGAGAGTACTTTGTAAGATGGGAAGTACCGTGGCTCTGCCAGGGCCAGGGTGACATCGGCCATTCACTACTGGGTGGGACTGGCAGATGTCCAGGGACCAGGCGAGGAGGGAGAAGGGATCTCCCTGCACCTTCCCTCCCCAGCGCTCCCTCCTTCCCACTCCCACTGGCTCCCCATCTGGGAGCAAGCCCTGGTTTAGAGATGGGGGTTTGTGCTGGGCAGACAGAATCAGCAGTGGCTCTCTCCCCCGCTCCTCCCCCAGGGGTGCTGGGCTGGCCCTGGGGGTTGAGGGTGACCTAGAACTTGCCATTGGCTGCCCGGGGACCCTGTCCATCCAGCTCACCCTGGAGCTGGGTTTGGGCACTGTAACGTGTTCCAGGAGACCTGTCGGAGTTCAGTGCCATCCACTCCATTAGTCATAATTATTTTAATTAAGAAGATAAGAAACACAACTCATCAAAGGTTTAATTATAATTAACAGCTAACGACACTCAGATGAGTCACTGGCCTGAGCAGGTGCTAGTTCACACTTCCCGGTTCACTGGGTGGGCCGTGGGAGCCGCTGAGACGTGGGCACAGAAGGCACATCTCCCCGGGACCCAAGAAGACGACAGAGCCCCCACATCTCCCAGCACCATGCAGAAGGGCTGGGCCCACAGCAGCTACCTGGGTGGTCACTCAGCCCTGAGCTCAGAAGTGCCAGGGCTCAGAGGACACCCTGCTATTGCCACCGGGCACCCTTCACCATCTCTGAACAAGGCCTGGGATTTATCTGTGACCTAGGCCCCCACAGGGCACAGCGGTCCTGACCCTACATCCATGTACAGGGAATGTTGACAGTGGCAGCTCCGTGTTCACGGCCCTGAAGACTCAGAAATAACTGTGATGTGGCCCTGACCTCAGTGGTGTACAAGGAACCCACTGAAGGAGACCGAGGTGGGGAACCTACTGGGCCTAATGGAAACCCCAGCTGGGTGGATGGCGGCCGTGCAGCTGGGAGTGAGACTGTGAGGGTGCCTGGGGACAGAGACAGTGCCGGGGATGGAGACAGACACGGTCTCCCTGAGGAAGCTGGGCTTACTCCTGACAGAGGGAGGCGGCCTGGAGGCCATACAGGGAAGAGGGGCTCAGGTGTGGAAAGAGGATTTCAGGACTGCCTGCGCTGCAGGTGGGTGCCGGCCGCCTGGTCTAGCCTGATCTGGCACGCTGGTGGTGCGTACTGTTGGAGGGGCTCCCTGTCTCTGTACTGTGGGCCTTCCCGTCACAGGGTGGGCTCACAGGTCCTGCCCATCCCTGCATGGGATGTGGGTGAGGTTTGCTCTGAAGAGGCCAACGTGAGCTTCCTGATCCAGCCGGACAGAAAGTGGGCAGAGGGGCGCCAAGCCCCCAGAGGCTCTGGGAGCGGGAAACCCCCAAACTGCATGAGCTCAGGTGCCTCCTGGGATGGCCCTGAGGACCGTGGCTGTGAGGGGCTGTCACTGCAGCTCATGGCAATCAGCCCACCTTCCCATTCAGAAAGGCTTTCCAGAAGGGGACGGCCGTGGATGAACAGGCAGCGTCCTCCTGTCCTGTTTCCATGCCTCTGACCACCCTCCTCCTCTTCCCCTCATCCCCTAAGCAGGCGTCCCTGTGTGGCGGCTGCATGGCCAGCGGGGCCTCTAGGAGAGGGTCCTGGCACCTCTTCCAGCACCCAGTGGCTCCTGGTTTCCCTGGTTTGTGCCTGCTCCGCTCCTGTCTCTGCCCCTGTCTTCACGCGACTTCCCTGTTGTGTCTGTCTCTGTCGTACTCTCTTTTAAGAAAACACAGCCATTGGATTTAGGGTCCACCTTAAATCTAGATGATCACACCTCCACATCCTTAATTACATCTGCAGAGACCAAATAAGGTCACATTGTTAGGTACCAGAGATTAGGGTGTGGCTGTGCCATTTGGGGGGGTGTCACTCTATCACCCACCATGCACCGCTAAGCTGTGTGACCAGCAGCAAGTCCCTGTCCTTCTTGGAGCCTCTGCTTCCTCACACGTGAGCGTGAGCCCCCCTCAGAGGGACACCTGAAGGGATCAAGTGAGTCCCACGTTCAGTGTGGTGCCTGTCATGCTGTCTAGGGCTCTCTGGGCTCTGCGAACCAGGAGGCAGAATTAGGAACAAGAATTAGGACCAGAAGGATGGGAGCTGACACTGTCCCAGTGTGACCAGGGACACAGATCTCTTCAGGACCTGGATAGGACGCCCTGGGCAGAGGCCGGCATGTCATCGCCCCGTAGGCTCAGGCCTTCCCTGGCTCCCCGGAGGGAGACAGGACGAGGTCACTTCCAAGGGTCCTTCAGGATCTCACAGAAAGTGCCCTCGCTTTATTGCACCTCCATTCAAGCTGAAAGAGATGGCCAACCAAATTAGCCTAGGATTTAACAGGAATTGATTTTAATTTAAAGCTCTTTGAGTGCTTTCTCCTCTCAGATGAAAGAAGAATAGGCTGAGATGTGTCTCCTGCTGCCCCGTAACTGTATCTGAGATGACCCTCAGCCCCACTTCGTCTCCTCCAGAGCTGACTTTCAGCCCCACGCCGTCTCCTCCAGATGAGGCAGCTTTCCTCATTGTCTCAGGGTGGTGACTGAGCTTCACCTCCAAACTGCAAAGGAATCTCGTTCTTCTTTTATTCCAACCCGGTGCCATTGCACACACTCTGACACATATTCCCCTGCACTAACAGATGAAGGTTGAACTGAATCTTCCAGAGCAGTGCAACACAGGCGCTGAAACAGGGGCCTGGGGCCATCGTCCCCCAATCCAGGAGGAGCGATATCCGAGAGTCCCCAGCTCAGACACTTCCCTCTGGGGCAGCGTGCCATCCCTGTGTATGAAGGAGGACGCCATCCCAAATGCCCTGGCTGGGAGATTCTGGAGTCAGGAGCTCAGTGGCACTACCTTGGGAAGTTCAAGTTGGACACCTAGGAGACTTAGAGCTGGCACCGTGTTTGGGTCCTGCCTGAGGTGAGCATGGCGCTGTGTGCTTAGGAGAGAGCCGGAGTCATGAGGATCCCCATGCCCCAGGGGGCCCCTCTTTGGCCCTGAGCCCCAAATCCCATGAACCAGGCAGGTGAGGCCAGGGACATGTCTGTCCCCTCCGAGACCCGAGCCCACATGGTGTTCCTTCCTCATGGTGGGCCATGCAGGCAGATTGACCAAGATACTATTGAGGCTGGAGTCCCAGGGCCCTCACCCACACAGGCTGGCCAAGGACCTGGGAGGAACTTCAGGCTCCACAAAACGTGAAACCATGGCTGCCCATCCTTCTTCTCCCAGTCCTTGAAATCCATCCCCTCCATCCATCCAGCCTGTGACTCTACCCCCAGGCCAAGGAGCACAGCTGCAGAGTAAGGCTCCTTCCTGTAGGGTCAAGCTCTGGAAGGTGACCAGAAACCCTACCCCTGCCTCCCTGCCTTAGTCATGACCTTGACTCCCACCGCACTGAGAAAATCAAGGCCCAGAAGCCCCTACACCACTTCTTCCCTGTGCGGTAGAAGAGGGGTTCACACCAGCCGGGCGCGGGGGCTCACACCTGTAATCCCAGCGCTTTGGGAGGCCAAGGTGGGTGGATCACGAGGTCAGGAGATCGAGACCATCCTGGCTGACACAGTGAAACCCTGTCTCTACTAAAAATACAAAAAATTAGCCAGGTGTGCTGGTGGGCGCCTGTAGTCCCAGCTACTCAGAAGGCTGAGGCAGGAGAATGGCGTGAACCCGGGAGGTGAAATTTGCAGTGAGCTGAGATTGCGCCACTGCACTCCAGCCTGGGCGACAGAGCGAGACTCCGTCTGAAAAAAAAAAAAAAGAAGAAGAGGGGTGTGCCCTTGCCCCCATTGCCCACCAGCATCCCCTTCACCCTGGTCACAGCCTTGCACCACAGGGCACCACTTGCATCTCACCCCAGCCCTGCCCAGTTCCTCTGCCCTTGGTGATTTAGCTGCTCCAAGTGCCTCCTTTCTCAGAAACGTTCCCAGACCCTGCATCCCGCCAGCCATCTTCACCTTCTCCCGCTCCTCATGGTCAGGTCCTGCATCCCGCCAGCCATCTTCACCTTCTCCCGCTCCTCATGGTCAAGTCTTTAAAGGACCACCTGTGTTTGCCACGCCTTCTTCCCGCCCTCTCAGTGACCAGGTCTCCAGGAAGGTCTTTCCTGAGCAGGTGCAGGACACGCCTCTGAGGCCCCCCTGCAGCTCATGCTTGTTTCCAGAAGCTCTTTTCTCTGCTCCCAGACTGAGTCTGGAATTTGGAAGGCTGACTTTTAGAAATGATTATGCCATTTGATCCAAGGGTTTCAACTGCTCACCTTAAGCCTGGAGCCTAGAATAAGAAAACTCTAGACTTGAAGGACCTGCAGAAATCATGTGGCCCCAAATGCTGATGACACTGTGCAAAGTGTCACGGAGGCATGAAGGTGGTTTTTGTTATGAAAGTTCAAACCAGGGCCCAGAAAGGGGAAGCGACGTACCCAAAGACGCACATTGTCTTAGCTGAGCTGGGACTGGGCGCCACAGTCCTGATCCCTGGCTTCACCCTGTCCTGAGATCGCTCGCGTGTCACCAAATTTCTGACTCTTTCCATGACAGCGCTCCACCTTCTTATCCTTACAGCTTCCGGGGAGGCAAGACGAGAGCAGTTTTTGTTGCTGAATTTCAAACATAATAAAAAGAAAAGTGCTTTCAAGGACATGGATTCCGATGGTGACTCCCGCAGCCTGTGATGAAAGTGCCTTGCTTTCTGCCCAGGGAGGTGCCTGTGCATCCCTGGAATTGTACACATTCCTTCTGATCATGTGTCTGAGCACGTTTCCTCCTGAGATCAAGGTTGGCAAGGTGGACAGGCTCCTTTGAAGCTTTCCAGGGCTTTTCAGAGAGGCAGGTCCTGGCAGCCGCAGAGTTTTAGCTCCCAAGGAAGAAAGAGGTTGGAAAGCGGAGCCCCAACACCCCTGAGGAGGGCTGTTACCTTTAGAAATAGTTTTTCTCCATGGGAGCGCTTGCTGGCCACTCCCAGCATGGCTGCACTCGGGGGACACCTGTGGTTTCTGCCTGTCTACAGTTCATTCCCTTCCTTAGGGAATGGCTCTCTGTGTTTGCTCCAAAAATGACCCTCTCTGCAGTCCAGCAGCCCTGGCCACAGACACACAACCCAGGCTGGCCAATCAGTACTGCCCAGCTCCGGAGACAGTGACTGGATGGGCACATGACCCAGGCTGGCCACTCTGACTCCTGAGAGTCTTGGAAGGTTATTGAAAATAGAGAGTTGCTCTATACCTGGAGCTTCTTATGGCCGTCATGTCTAACTGGAGAGACAGTGTGCCCAAGAATGAAGCTACCCAAGGGGAAGTAGAGCAGAGCTAGACAGGCAGATGGAGACAGCAATCTGATGACACAGACTCACCTCCTGGATCCAGCTGTGCCTGAAACCCATATGCCCTTTACATTTTCCAATTGCATAAACTAGTCAATTGTCACATTGCAAGTTTTGAAACAGATGTTAGTCACTTGCACAGGCATGAATCCTGACCATCAAGCAATGGATTTGCCACAGGCACTAGACTTGGAGCAATGGTTACCAGCAGTGGTGGAGCAGGACATGGAAGATCCCACTGTTCACTGTTGCCCCTGATGGTGGAGCAGCACATGGAGGATCCCACAGCTCACTCTTGCTCCAAGGATAGAGCAGCTAATGGGAGGTCCTGCTGCTCGCTGGCCCCCGATGGGTAGCGACTCACAGAAGGTCTTGCTGCTCTGGGTGGCCAGGAGTCCCCTCTACAGAAGCCTGCTGCTCAGGAGCACTACACCAGGCCCCACAATGTCCTTGGGTGATGTCCTGGTGCTGCAGGCAGCAGGTCAGGGCTCAGTGACCACAAAAGTTTGGGGTGCCCACAGGAAGGAAAACGGACCACTGAGAAAGCTGCCAAAATGGGATTCTCCCAGGAGAGCCTCCAGCCCGACTAGCGCCCCTCAGTGACCTCGTGAAGCGATGCAGCTGCAGGTCGGGGCGCGGATGTCCTGAGTGCTGTGTGTGCGCAAAGACCATTCGGCCTGCACTGGACGGCGCGGCCTGGCCCCCTAAGATGCTAATCAACCCCGGCCAATCATCTCCAGCCACAGCCACCCAGAGCACGTATCTGCAGGCCCAGCTACTTCCTGTCACTCACGCGTGAGCACACACCGGATAGACGGTGACGCGGGTGGTGCCGTCCGCCCAGCTTCCCCGCAGGCTTCGTTCCCAGCTCACCCACCTCCACACGCGTGCGCGCACACACACACAAACACACGCGTGCGCGCACACACACAACCACAAATATCGTGAGGCCATGCAGCCCTGGATTTGAGAACCAAAAAGCCAAGAAACGGTGCGTGGGTTCAGCAGAAATGACTGTCCTGGGGGCTGGAACGGACGATGGGGCGACACCATCAGCCGGCCGTAAACACCAGGCTCACACTGGCCTATTTTAAAAACAAACGCAAGACAAACGCATCCCTTCCTTCCCGCTTTCCACCTCCCCTGTGAAATCTATTTTAAAAGATCAGAATTTTCTTTACATCCACCTCCGAAATGTGCTGCGGGAGATAAGTGGGGCATAAACACATGGGGGTGCCGGGGGCGGCGGAGAGCGCAGAGCGGGAAGGAGCCCGAGGGATTCGCAGCCCGAAGTGGAGGCTGATTCCCCAAACCCTCAGGTTCACAGCAGCCTTGGACCCTGTCAGGTGAACTTGAAGGAGCAGACTTCTGGATTCCAGAGCTCCAGGCTTTCAGGCACCCTGAGCCCCTGACCTTCACCACACAGGCCTCCTTCAGGGGTTTGAGTCAGGAACCTGGAGCAGGGCTTGGGGGGTGGCCAGTCCCTGTGCCAATGGGTGGAGGCCAGCACATGTGACACCACCATGCACTAGGGCCCCAGCCGGCCTCCCCAACACTCTGCAGAGCTCACCTGTCGGGTGACAGAGCACTGTGTCTGCTTTCCATCTGGACACAGAGTGCCCCATCCTGGCAGGGACCCTCACTGTCAGGAACCCAAACCCCAGCTCAGTTGCAGTCCCCCTCACCCCCACCGGGCAGCCCTCATGCCCTGGGTCAGGAAGATGCCCGCTCTGCCCAACTCACAGTGCCCTACACCATAAAGGAGGCACCAGGGTCCACAGAAGGCAGAAGACACCAGCCTGGGGAGGGAAACAGCCCACAGCAGCTCCAGCTTGGAGACAGAGACGGGGACGGCAGAGTGGTGCCCCGCAGAGCAAGCCGCCCTATCTCCTTGTCCCTCCAGTTGAGAGGTTCATCGGGGTCCCCCAATCTGGTCCAGAGAGGGTGGCCACTGTGCAGTGCCCCATCTCATCCAGTGGACGCTGGAATGGAACTTGGGGGCTGGACAGTGTAGCTGGTGCCCTCCCTCGCCCTGGCTAGTTAGACTGGGAGTCCACCTAGGCCATGGAAACAGCTCCAGCCAAATGCCACTTGGAGCTCACAGGTCAAAGGGCTGACACCCTCACCCAAGGGCTCCCTGAGAGCCCCGGGAGCCCCTGCTGCTCTTTCCCGGGGGAACCCACCCAGCCTCACAGACCTGCTACCCCAGGTTGATCACCGGCTGACTGTGTGTCCCTGAGAGCTCTGGGAAGGGGCTGAGTGTGTGTGGGTTCACTCTCCTGCCAGAGCCCTGCGGCACAGACCACCTTGTTTTGGGTCTGGTTCAGGGTTCTAGGGCTCTTCAGCCCAGCACTCCCAGGGAGCCCCACCTTTGAGGTCCCATGGAGCTGGATGTGGAGTGTAGGGGTCCCCACCACCCTCACAGCCTGAGGCCTTGAGGAAGAATGGGTAGGGCAGGCCTAGTGAGCCCCTCCCCAGTCAGCCTTTTGTGTCCCCCATGAGCAAGAGGAGGCGGAGAGCAGGGGAACTCCACTCCTGCTCTTGACCGCAAGGCCAGGCATCGTTCCTCTCAAGGCCAAGGGCAGACAGCAGCCTGGCCCAGGCCCATGCCAGGGCCCTTCGGGGAAAGGGAGACACGGTCTATTTTTGCTCTCTGACAACACAACAGAAACAGCCGCTGTGACTTATCTCCACTGCTGAAGGACTGAGGCAGCCACACAGCTGGCTCTGTGCCCTGGCGCTGCGCAGCCCCTCCCTCAGCCCCAACTTGAGATAAGAGTGGCGTCAGGGAAGGGCTTCAACCAGGCCAAGAATACCGCCCCCACCTCTCACCTCTCTGTGGTCTACACGCCTGAGTCAGCCCCTCCCAGAATTCCTCCAGGACCCCTGCCAGGACTTCGTGGCCTGAGCTGGGCATCCCCTGGGAAGCTTTTCGCAGCCCAGCTAGGATCTCACTTCTTTGTGCAACGTCACCTACTCTTAGGGGGGCTCCATCAGGGCTGCCCTAGCTCCCCAGGGCCAGGAGCCCTCCGAGGCTTCCTCCTGTGTCAGAGGCCGGGAGTCTGGGTTTCAGGAAACCCCAGGCGGTGGCCCCTCCTGCTGGAGAAGCTTCACGTCTTTCCTCTGAGGACTGAGTGGAAGTGAATTTGCCAGATAATTTTAGCACAGAAATGAGCACTCAGAGGAGGGGCAGAGCTTAGAAAGGTCAGTAGGGATGAAAAGAATGCCCATGAGGGGCGCTGTGGCCTGCAGGGCCAGCCCTGGCCTCCTGTGACCAGCAGCGGCCTAGACAGCCATCCCCACACTACTCACTGCGCGCTAGGCCTGCTGGAAACCTCGGAGCCCCAGCAAGAGGTGGGTGGCCTGCCACACAGCCATGACGTTGTCCCCTTTCTCACATGGCAGCCTGGAGTGGGTGCACCCTGCCAGGCTGGGCGGAGCTGGGGAGGCCACATGGCCACCTGGGGTGACCCTGGGTGACATCCCAGAGAGGTGATCAGAAGGCCTCAGCTGTCACTTCCCTGCCTGGAGGGTCATCAGGCTAGTTTCTGAATCCAGGGACTGAGCCCACATGATACAGCTGAGCTCCCCCTACCAAGGCCCCTGCTGGGGGTCACAGAGCCCTCTGGAGGAGTAACTGTGACCATGTCTGGGCAGTGTGGAGCCAGCAGCCTGGAGATGAATTCCTGCAAGGAGCTTGCCTGCAAGGGCTCCCGCTGCTCATCACAGTGAAGCCTGACCTGGGGTTGTCTCTGGACACCTCCTCCTTTTGACTTCTTTTGATCAAGGTGCGGCCAGTGGGGGCCTGCAGCTTTTGCCTAATAAATCAGGGTGCTGGGCACAGTAGGCTCTCCACTGTTTAAGACTACATTAAACAGGAAGATGGGCCAGGGTCTGTGTGTATTTTTCACCACTGTGAACATGAGGGTGGAGAGGCAGAGTGAAGGTCCTTTTGAACTTTGCAGAAGAGGCAGCTCTCTCTCTGTTCTCCAAAGCTTCCTTGGGGTGAGTTACATAAATGGCAGTGAATCCAGAACCTGGATTGGGCACTGAGCACCTGCTGACCTGATTCCATGGAGTATGTCTATGGTGCTGTGGCCGGCATGAAAATCCCAACAGGCCTTGTGTGACTGGATCAAGTTACAAGGCTGTGGACATACAGGTGACCTCGTTATTACCATTTGCTTGGAAAGAAATTTTACATAGGGCATAATGCACACATGCTCAAAGGCACAATCTGGTGAGTCTTGGTAACTTTATATTCCCAGGGCCAGCAGCACAATCAAGACAGAGCATTTCCAGGGCTCCAGAAGGTTCTCTCCTGCCCAATTCCAGTCAAATTCCAGTCCATCTCCAACCCTACGGCCAAAATTTTTCCTAATTTACATCAACATCCATGAGTTTTGCCTTTCCTTGGACTTCATATAAATAGAATTACATAGACAGCATTGTTTTGTGTTTGGCTGCTTTTGAGGTAGGAGATGGGACTTGACTCTGGAAGCAGCACTTGAGCTGTGTACCAGATTGAAGACTGGATGAAACAGGGAAGAGGTAAAAGCACCTTTCTATAAGACAGCCCACCAGTGCCATGTCACTTTACCATTGTCATGGCAACAACCAGAAGGCATCACCTCTTTCCATGGTGATGACCTGACAACCTGGAAGTCACAAGCCTTTTTCCAGAAATTTCTGCATCATCCACCCCTTAATGTGCGTGTAAATAAAAGTGAATATAAATATGACAGCAGAACTGTCCCTGAGCTGCTACTCTGGGCACACTGCCGGTGGGGTAACCCTGCTTTGAAAGGAGCAGCACCTCTGCTGCCGCCATGCACCACCACTTCAGTAACATTTGCTGTCTAACACCACTGGCTTACCCTTGAATTCTTTCCTGGGCAAAGCCAAGAACCCTCTCAGGCTAAGCCCCCATTTTGTAGCTCACCTGCTGATATGGTTTGGCTTTGTGTGCGCCTCAAGTCTCATGTCAAATTGTAATCCCCATGTCTTGGGGGAGGGACCTGGTGGGAGGTGACTGAATTGTGGGGGGCAGACTTCCCCTTGCTGTTCTCATGATAGTGAGTGACTTCTTGTGAGATGATGATGCTTTAAAATGTGTAGTGCTTCCCCCTTCATTCTCTCTCTCCTCTGCTGCCATTTAAGATGTCTCTTGCTTCCTCTTCACCTTCTGCCATGATTGTAAGTTTCCTGAGGCCTCCCCAGCCATTCAGAACTGTGAGTCAATTAAACCTGTTTCCTTCATGAATACCCAGGCTCAGGTACTTCTTTATAGCCATGTGAGAATGAATTAATACAGAAAATTTATACCAGGAAGGTGGGGCACATCTATAAAGATATCTGAAAATGCGGCAGTGACGTTGGAACTGGGTAATGGCCAGAGGTTGAAACAGTTTGGAGGGCTTAGAAAACAGCAAGATGAGGGCAAGTTTGAAACTTCCTACAAACTTGTTTTAACCCAAATACTGATAGTAATACAGCAGAGGTGGTCTGAGATGGAGATGAGGAACTTACTGGGAACTGGAGTAAAGGTCACTCTTGCTATGCTTTAGCAAAGAGATTGGTGGCATCTTCCCCATGCCCTAGAGATTTTTGGAACTATAAACTTGAGAGAGAGGATTTAGGGTGCCTGGAGGAAGAAATTTCTAAGCAGCAAAGCATTCAAGGTGTAACCTGGCTGTTTCTAGAATTGTATGCTCATATGTGTGAAGAAAGAGATGATCTGAAGTTGGAACTTATATTTAAAAGGGAAGCAGAGCATACAAGTTTGGAAAATTTGCAGCCTGATCATGTGGTAGAAAAGAAAAGTTCATTTGCTGGGGAGAAATTCAAGCCATTGCAGAATTTCCATAAACAACAAGCAGCTAAATGTTAATAATAGTAAAGACAATGGGGAAAATGTCTCCAGGGCATTTCAGAGATTTTTGTGGCTGCTCCTCCCATCATAGGCCTGGAGGTCTAGGAGGGAAAAATGGTTTTGTGGGCCAGGCCGAGGGCTCCACTGTTTTGTGCAACCTTGGGACATGGCTCCTTGAGCCCCAGCCGCTCCAGCTCCAGCCATGGCTAAAAGGGGCCAAGATACAGCTTGGGCCATTGCTTCAGAGGGTGCAAGCACCAGGCCTTCGTGGCTTCCATGTCATTTTGGGCCTGCAGGTGCACAGAAAATAAGAATTGAGCTTTGGGAACCTCCACCTAGATTTCAGAGGATACGAGGAAATGCCTGGATGTCCAGGCAGAATTCTGCTGCAGGGGCATGGCCCTCATGGAGAACCTCTACTAGGGCAGTGCAGAGGGGAAATGTGGAATTGGAACCCCAATACAGAATCTTGACCGGGGCCCTACCTAGTGGAGCTGTGAGAAGAGGGCCACTGTCCTCCAAACCCCAAAATGCTAGATCCACTGACACCTTGCACCATGTGCTTGGAAAAGCTGCACACATGCAACATCTGCCCATGAAAGTAGCCATGGAGGCTGTACCCTTCAGAGCCACAGGAGTGGAGCTCCCCAAGGCCTTGGGAATCCACTTCTTGCATCAGTGTGGCCTGGATGTGAGACATAGAGTCAAAGGAGATCATTTTGGAACTTTAAGATTTAATGACTACCCTGCTGGACTTCAGATTTGCAGGGGGCCTGTAGCCCATTTGTTTTGGCCAATTTATCACTTTTGGAATGGGAGCATTTGCCCAATGTCTGTAACCCCATTGTATATTGGAATTAACTAACTTGTTTTTGATTTTACAGGCTACTAGGCAGAAGGGTCTTGCCTTGTCTCAGATGATATTTTGGACTTGGATTTTGAGTTAGTGATGGAATAAATTAAGACTTTAGGGGACAGTTGGGAAGCATGATTGGTTTTGAAATGTGAGACAGATGTGATATTTGGGAGTGGCCACAGGCAGAATGATATGATTTGGTTCTGGGCCCCCACCCAAGTCTAATGTCAAATTGTAATCCCCATGTGTTGGGGTACGAGGCTGGTAGGAGGTGACTGAATCATGGGAGTGGACTTCTCCCTTACTATTCTCATGATAGTGAGCGACTTGTCACGAGATCTGATGGTTTAAAGTGTGTGGTGCTTCCCTCTTTGCTCTCTCTCTCTCCTGCTCTGCCATGTAAGATGTGCTTGTTTCCCCATTGCCTTCCACCATGACAGTAAGTTTCCTGAGGCCTCCCAGGCTTGTTTCCTGTACAGCCCATGGAATTGTGAGTCAATTAAACCTCTTTTCTTCATAAATTACCCAGTCTCGGGTAGTTCTTTGTAGCAGTGTGAGAACAGACTAACACACCTGCCCAGTATCACTTTCACTTAACATAGTATTTTTGAGATTCCTCCGTGTTGTTTCATGTTCCCTTTCATTACCAAGCAGTATTTCATGGTGTGACTATACCATCACTTTGTTTATCCAATTTTCTATTGTAGGTCATGTGGCTTGTTTTCCAGTTTTTACCTATTTTCAGTGAAGCTGCTATAAGCATTCTTTTATAATTATTTTGGGGGATATGTATTTTCATTTATCTAGGGTAAGTATCTAGAAGAATTACTGGGTCATAGGAAAGATGTATATTTAACTCAATAAGAAATGACCAAACAGTGTTCCAAAGTGGCTGTACAATTTTAAAATCCCACCAAGAGTGTTCAAGAATTCTCATTATTTACATTCTCACCAATATTAAGTGTTGCCAGTCTTTTTAAAAAATTTTTAACCACCTAGTGGGTGTGAAAAGCTATATCATTGTGCATTTCATTGCAGGTCCATCTGACTAATGAAGTCTAATGATTTCTAATGGTGTTTACTTTTGTTATTGATTAGTGAGGGTTCTTTATATATTTAGCATAAAAGTCCTATGTTAGGTATATATACTGTGAATCTTTCCTACCTATATTTGGATTATATTTTATTTTCTTGTCAGTGTCTTTGTGTGAGCAGGAGTTTATGATTGTAATAAAGTCAAATTTATCCATTTTCCCTTGTATGTTTTTGTGTCTTCTCTGAGGAAATAGTTTCCTTTATTTTCTTTTGCCAGCTTTATAGTTTAAGATTTTATGCTTTGATCTATGATTGATCTCCAATTTGTATGTGTGTGTGAGAGAGAAGTTGAAGTTTATGTTTTCTCCATCTGTCTACTTGTTTCAGCATCATTTGTTAAGAAGATTTTCTTTTTCTAATTGAGTTACCTAAGTACCTGGTTAAAAAAAATCAACTAACATTGTGATTTCACAACACATAAATGCACTAAGTGCCCCTAATTAGACACTTCAAAATGGCTAATTGTATGCTACGTAAATTTCACCTCCTTTTTTTTAAAAGGCCACATCTGAACTTTCTATTGTGGTCCACTGATCTAAATGTCTACCTTACACCAGCCTCACACCTTCCTGATTATTGTACCTACACAGTGTGTCCTGAAATGAGGTAGTATGACTCCAACTTTGTTATTCTTCAAGATTGTCTGGGTATTTAGGACTCTTTGCATTTTCACATACATTTTAGAATTAAAAGTCAATTCTATAAAATGACGGCTGGGATATTTTTTCCTCTCCTTTTATTTTAGGTTCAGGGGGCACATGTGCAGATTTGTTACATGGGCAAATTATGTGTCACTGAGCTTAGTGTAAGAATGATCCCATCACCCAGGTAATGAGCATAGTACCTGATATGTAGTCTTCTAACTCACACTCACCCGTTTCCCTCTCTCCCCACTCAAGCAGTCCTCAATGCCTATTGTTCTCATCTTTGTGTCCACAAGTACCCAATGTTTAGCTCCCACTTATATGTGAGAACATACAGTATTTGGTTTTCTGTTCCTGAATTAATTCACTTAGGATAATGGCCTCCAGCTACATTCATGTTACTGCAAAGGACATGATTTTATTCTTTTTATGGCTGCGTAGTATTCCATGGAACATACATACCACATTTTCTTTATCCAGCCCACTGTTGATGCGCATCTTTTTTGATTTTATGTCTTTGCTATTGTGAATAGTGCTGCAATGGACTTACAAGTACATGTGTCTTTTTGATAGAACAATTTGTTTTCCTTTGGGTATCTACCCAGCAGTGGGATTGCTGGGCAGGATGGTAGTTCTAAGTTCTTTGAGAAATCTCCACACTGCTTTCCACAGTGGCTGAACTAATTCACATTTTCACTTACACTGTATAAGCATTCCCTTTTCTCTGCAACTTCATTAGTGTCTGTTGTTTTTTAACTTCTTAATAATGGTCAGTCTGACTGATGTGAAATGTTGTCTCATCTTGGTTTTGTTTTGCATTTCTCTAATGATTACTGATGATGAACATTTTTTCCCATATTTGTTGGCAGCATATATGTCTTCTTCTGAGAAGGGTCTGTTTATGTCTTTTGCCTGTTTTTTAATCAGCACATTTGGTTTTTGTTTGTTGAATTGTTTACATATTTTATAGATTCTGCAATCAGACCTTTGTTGGATACATAGTTTGCAAATATTTTCTCCCATTCAGGAGGTTATCTGTTTACTCTGTTGACAGTTTTTTGTTTTTGTTTTTGTTTTTTTGCTGTGCAGAAACTCTTTAGTTTAATTGGTGCCACTTACAAAGTTTTGGTTTTGTTACAATTGCTTTTGGGAACTTAGTGTACATTCATTGCCAAGGTTGATGTTCAGAATGCTATTTCCTAGGTTTTCTTCCAGGGGTTTTACTGTTTTAGGTCTTATATTTAAGTCTTTAATCCATCTTGAATTAATTTTTGTTTATGGTGAAAAGTAGAGTCCAGCTTCAACCTTCTGTGTATGGCTAGCCACTTATCCCAGCACCATTTATTAAATAGGGAGTTTTTCCTACAATCAACAGATGGTTGTAGGTGTGTGGCTTCATTTCTGTGTTCTCTCATCTGTCCCATTGGTCTATGTATCTGTTTTTGTACAGCACCATGAGCTTTTGGTTACTGGAGCCTAGCAGTGTAGTTTAAAGTTGGGTAGTGTAATGTCTCCAGCGTTGTTCTTTTTTCTTAGGATTGCTTTGGTGATTTGGGATCTGTTTGGGCCCCAAACAAATTTTAAAATTGTTTTTTCTAATTCTGTGGAAAATTATGTTGGTAGTGTCATAGAAATAGCATTGAATCTATAATTGCTTTGGGCAGTATGGCCATTTTAACAATATTGATTCTTCCTACACATGAGCATGGAATATTTTTTTTATTTGCGTTGTCTCTGATTTCTTTCAGCAGTGTTTTGTAATTCTCATTGTAGAGATCTTTTACCTTTTTGGTAAGCTGTATTATTCCTCGGTATTTTATTCTTTTTGTGGCTATTCTAAATGGGATTGCATTCTTGATTCAGTTCTCAGCTCGAACACTGTTGGTATATAGAAAAGCTACTGATTTTTGTACATTAATTTTATATCCTGAAACTTGACATTTTTAAATATCTGCCTTAATTTTATTCTTTACCTAAATGTCAATCAGGAATAGGTTGTTTAGATTGCGTTTGATTGTATGGTTTTGATAGATCTTTTTGATATTGATTGATACATTATCGCACTGTGGTTCAAGAATGTGGTTGATATGATTTATATTTTGTTAAATTTATTAAGATTTGATTTATAGTCAAGCTTGTGGTCAATCTTAGAGTATGCGCTATGTGCAGGTGAAAAGAATGTATATTCTGTGGTTTGGTGGAGTGTTGTGTAGATGTCTATTAGGTACAATTGGTCCAGTGTCCAGTTTAAATCCTTCTATCTTTGTTAGTTTTCTGCCTTGATGATCTGTCTAATGCTGTCAGTGGGGTGTTGAAATCCCCCACTATTATTGTGTGGTAGTTTAACTCTCTTCATAGATCTCCAAGTACTTATTTTATAAATCTGATTACTTCAATGTTGGATGTGTATGTATTTAGGATGGTCAAGACTTCTTATTGGATTGAGTGCTTCATCATCATTTTGTAATGCCCTTCTTTGTCATTTTTTATAATTGCTGGTTTAAAATCTGTCTTATTTAACATAAGAAAAGCAACTCCTGCTTTTTTTAAAATTTCCATTTGCATGGTAGATCTTTCTCCAATCTTTGTTTCTTTTCTTTTTTTTCTTTTTTCTTTTTGAGATGGATTCTTGCTCTGTCACCCAAGCTGGAGTGCAGTGGCGCGATCTTGGCTCACTGCAAACTCCACCTCCCAGGTTCACATGCCATTCTCCTGCCTCAGCCTCCCAAGTGGCTGGGACTACAGGCGCCCACCACCATGCCTGGCTAATTTTTTGTATTTTTAGTAGAGACAGGGTTTCACCGTGTTAGCCAGGATGGTCTCCGTCTCCTGACCTTGTGATCCGCCCGCCTCGGCCTCCCAAAGTGCTGGGATTACAGGCTTAAGTCACTGCGCCCGGCCTCCTTGCCTCTTTGTAGAACTTGCCACTCTATGCCCCATAAGTGGGATAGTTAGCCCATTTATATTTATGGTCAATGTTAATATGTGAGGATTTGATACTGTCATCATGCTATTAGCAGTTGTTATGTAGACTTGACTGTATAGTTGTTTAATAGTGTCAATGGGCTATGTACCTGAGTGTGTTTTTGTAGTGGCAGGTATCGTTATTTCATTTCCATGTTTAGCACTTCCTTTAGGACCCCTTTTAACGCAGGTCTAGTGGTAATAATTCCCTTAGCATTTGCTTGTCTGAAAACGGTGTAGTTTTTCCTTCACTTGAAGCTTAATTTGGTGGGATGTAAAATTCTTTGTTTGAATTTCTTTTCAAGGATGTTAAAAATAGGACCCCAATCTCTTTTGGTTTGTAAGGCTTCTGCTGGAAGATCTGCTATTAACCTGATGGGTTTCCCTTTGTAAGTTACCTGCCCTTTCTCTCTAGCTACCTAAGATCTTTTTCATTCATGTTGACCTTAGAGAATCTGATGACTATGTGTCTTGGGAATAGTGTCTTGTATCGTGTCTTCCAGAGGTTCTGTGAATTTCTTGAATATGCATGTAGACCTCTCTAGTGAGACTGGGACAATTTTCATGAACTATATCCTCAAATGTGTTTTCCAACTTGCTTGCACACTCTTCTTCCCTTTTAGGAATGCCAATGAGTTGTAGGTTTGGTCTCTTCACAATATGCTATATTTCCCAATCTCAACGGTTTTGTTTACTTTTTATTTTTTAAAATTTTTTGTCTGTCTGTGTTGCTTTGAAGAAGCGGAATTCAAGCCCTGAGATTCTTTTTTTAGTTTGATCTGTTCTGTTGTTAATGCTTCTAGTTGTGTTTTGACATTCCTGTAGTGAATTTTTTGTTTCCAGACATTCAGTTCGGTTCTTTCTTAAAATGATTATGTCATCTTTCAACTCTTGGATTGTTTCACTGTTCTCCTTGGATTGGGTTTCAACCTTCCTTTATATCTCAACAAGTTTCCTTGCTGTCAACATCCTGAATTTTATGTCTGACATTTCAGCCATTTTAATACGCTCAAGGACCATTGCTGGGGAGCTAGCATGATCTCTTGAAGGTAGGAAGACACTCTGGCTTTCAAAGTTGCCAGAGTTCTTACACTGGTTCTTTCTCATCTGTGAGGGCTGATGTTCTTTTATCCTTTGAAGTTGCTGTTCTTTGGATGGGGCATTTTGTTTTTATGTTCTTTATTGCCTTTCAGGGTTTGACTGTTGCAAGTTGTGTATAGTGGAATAGCTTTATTTTTGGATGCTTTCAGAGGGCCAAGGTCCAGCTCCTTGCTCCTGGTCAGTGTCCTCTAACCCTGGGTGACTCGGACCAGACTTGTGGCTTTATCCTCTGGTCCCTTGAAGTTAAGCCCTGGCTGGGCTAGAGTGGCCAAGCTCTTCCCAGACTGCTGGCAACAGCACTCCATCAGAGGCAGCAGGAGTGCCTCAGGCATAAGCTCTCTGGTGGAGGTGGCAGCAGGGTCACAAGCACATGCACTCTTGTGGGAGACTGACAGCAAAATTGCTCTGGCAGAGGCAGTGAAGGGACTGTGGGAAGTGCTCTGATGGAGATGCCAGGAGTACTGCAGTGAATCCACTTTGGAGGTGTGGTAGTGAGGTCATGGGTGAATAAGGTCAGGAGGGAGATTATTAGCAAAATTGTTCCAGTGGGTGGGGGTGGCAGGGTATCCACTGGTGGGAAGTGCTCCAGTGGGGGCAGCAGGGTCTCCACGGGTTGGAAGTGCTCCAGTGGGGGCACTGTGGGCAGGGAGTGCTCCAGAAGCAAGCAGGTGGTGCCATGGGCAAATCCACTCTGGAGGGATAGGTGGCAGGATCATGAGCAAACACACTTTGGTGGGAGGCTATCAGCAAAAAAGCTCTGGTGGGTGGGGTGGTGGGGGCCTCTGGCAAAAGCACTATGATGGCAGCCACTGGCAAAATGGTCCCTCAGGGTAACTGAGGCTGTGCTGCATGCCAACACAGCCAGGATTCAGCGCAGCCAGGCAGGGACTTTGGGAAGGGCAAGCAGACAAGGGATTGTGCAGAGCAGACTTGTCCTGGTACCACGGGAAAGACAGCTCTGATCTCTGCAGGTCCAGCAGGCCACACAGGTCAGAGCCACCTAGAGGAGTATGAGGAACCTTGGGGGATGGGCACCAATGGCCATATTCCACTATAGCTGCCCCTGCACCGGCCCACCTGGGCTCCATGCAGATTCAAGCTCTGTCTCTGCCTGCTTTTCGGGCAGCTCCCCATGCCCACACAAATGTCCATGGGGGTTATGGGGTTTCCTGCAGCTATAATCCTAGAGGTCTGTGCCAAGAGTGGGCTGTTCCACGTTTACTCCACTCACCCCTTCCTTAGTAGACAATCAAGGCCTGGCATTCATCCTGGAGGCTGGCAACCCTGTGCAGGGTTTTCAGTTCCTCCTCTATTCAGTCCCAGCATCTGGGTCATCTCTCTGTCCACCCTCAATACATCCTCTCAGATGATCTGTTCAGAGTATGCCAGTCTACTTGATATTCTGTTCTGTCTCAGTAGGAATTCTCCCTGGCCGTGTATACTTGGCCATCTTGTCCCCCATCAACTCCTGGGATTTTGACTGAGATAGCAATTAATCAATTTGGAGATGATTAGCATTTTTAACAATACTCAGTCTCACAACCCATAACAGTACATTTCTGCACCCTGGTATAATGTACCTGGTTAACTTTACTTCTAAGTGTTTTATATTTTTAACACTATTGTAATCAGAGTTTTAAATTTCATTTTTCCAAGTATTTACTGCTACTCTATAGATATACAATTACTTATGTTGATTTTGTATTCTGTGAACTTCATAAATTTACTTATTATACCTAGATAGTTTATTTGTTGTTATTGACTTTTTTAGGATTTTCCATGTCAATAATTATGATGGCTGTAAATAAAAACAATTTTAATTATTTCTTTTCAATCTCTATAACTTTTATGACTTTGATTGTCCTTTGACACTGGCTAGGACCTACAGTACAATGTTTAATAGTAGTAGTAAGAAGAGATTTCTGTGTGATTCCTGATATTAGGGGTAAAACACTCAATATTTTAGTATTAACTATGAAGTTAACTGTAAGTTTTTCATAAATGTCCTTTATCATTATGAGAAAGTTTCCTTCTATTGCCAGTTTCTGAGAGTTTTTATTATAAATGGACGTTAAGTGTTGTCAAATGTTTTTCCTATATTTCTTAAGATGAACATACATTTTTTCTCTCTTCTGGTAATGTACTGAATTGCATTAACTGGAGTTTTGAGTGTTAAACTAACCTTGCATTTCTGGGGTAAACCTCATCAGGTCCTAATATATTATTCCTTTTAAATATTCTTGGATTCAATTTCCTAAATTTATTCAAGGATTTTTACATTGTGATCAGGAAGGATACTGGTTTGTAATGTCTTTGTCTGGTTTTATATTAGGGTCATCCTGGCCTCGTAAAATAAGTTTAAATGTTTTCCTTCTTCTCTTCTGTTTTCTGAAAGTGTTTCTGTAAGATTAGTATTATTTTTTTCTTTAATGTTTGCAAAAATTTTACAGTGAAATTGGGCCTGAAGTTTACTTTATGGGAAGGTTTTTGATACATTTAATTTCTGTAATATATAGGGCTATTCAGTTTTTTTGTAACTTCTATTGTCAGCATTGGTAACTTGAGTCTTCCAAGGAATTGTCCATGTCACTTACTTTGATGAAGAGAGAATTTGGGGTTGACAGTTTTTCTTTTAATACTTGAAAGAGGTAGTTCCATTGTCTTCTGGCCTCCATCATTTCTGATGAAGAGTCATCCATCATTTGTGTTACTTTCCCCAGCGATATTATGAGCCATTTTCCTTAGGCTGTATACAAGATTTTCTCTTTATCTTTAGTTTTAAACAGTTTGTGGTGTGCCTCACATTGGTTTGCTTTGAATTTATTCTACTTAGGGTTCATTGGCGTTAATCTGTGCATTTACGCTTTCACCATATTTAGGAGAATTTCTACCTTTTTTCTAATATTTTGTCTACCCCACTTGCTATCTCCATTCTTTTTGTGACTTCAGTTACAAGTGTATTAGACCGCCTGATAATGTTTCGTAGGTCATGAGGCACTGTTCTTTGTACATTTTTCCTCTCTCTTTCTTCAATTTTGGCCATTTAAAAAATCTGTTTTCAAGTTTACTAATGTTTTCTTCTGCCATCTTCAATCTTTTGCTAAGCCTATCCAGTGACTTTTTCATTGAGGCTATCTTACATTTAAGCATTAAAGTATCTCTTTGGTTCCTTATATAGTTTTCCGTTTTATGTTGAGAATTCTTTCATCCATTCACTCATTATAGTCCGCTCTTCTCATAATTCCCTGAATATGTCTGTAATAATATTTTAAATTATTTGTCTGCTAATTCCAAAATATAGGTCAAATCACAATATACTTACATTGATTGCTTTTCTTTTGTCTATGGCTCACATTTTTCAGTTTCTTCACATAGTTACTCATTTTTTATTGTTTACTGGATATTGCTCAGACTTTGGATTCCATTATCTTTCTATGAAATTGTTGATTTTTTTTCTAATAAGCATTAATTTACCAGATAATCATCTTGTATTTGTGGAGATTGATTTAAATTTTTTTTGGGGGGGGGGTAACTCTATTTAGACTTTTCCTTTAGCTGAAAAAAAAAGTCTTAATTCTGAAAAGTAGGCTTTACTCCTAAGTTATGATGCTTTTGGGATTTCAATGGAAAGCCTAAGGTTTTTTAGCAATCCCCTGTAAATTTGCACTATTTAAATTCCAAATCTGGCTCTTCTGTTGTGAGCAGCAGCTGAAATATCAATTTAGCTTTTCCAGTTTCAATTTCTCATCAACCTCCTTAAAATCTCCCTTACATGCATCACAAAGGATTTGAGGGGAGTTTAAACACAGATATGTGGCTCTCCCTTCTGTGACTCCCCCTCCTATTGGATTTTCTTCCTCAATTTTCAACGACTTTGGGAGCCCAAAAGCCACGTTATGATACTTCCAAACAACTAGACTACACTTTTTGCTTGAGTTCTGTCTTCCCTACATCATGGAGACTGTAGGCTACCCTCAAACACTGAGTCTTCTTCAGCTTCTATTATAGGTTGTACTTCAATGCTTTAAAATATATTGCAGTGTCTGTTTGTCTTTTTGTTTGTTCAAAGTTTGTAATTGCTTTCTTAAGTAAAACTAGTCCAGCAAAGCTATTTAAGCCATTATCAACCTTCATAACTTCTTTCTTAAGTTTGTCGAATGGTGTGTTTTGACTGGACCAGACTTATCAGCAAGAGCCATTTTAAGAGAGCCATTTACTGTTGAAGTCCCTGGTCTTCTACTCCTTTGTCTTCTCCTACTTCCCATTCCGACTCTCACTAATCAGAGGTCATCTATGAGCCTGGCGTATTGTGGACAGCTTCATTGGACATTCAAAGAGCACTGTACAAGAATCCTACCACAATCTCTAATTTATGGGGCTTGACATCACCATGAGAAATAATATCAACCTTGTTTACAGTTGGGTTCTGAGCCATGTAGATGTTTCAAAGGGCTCAGAGGCTCTATGGGAGCCAGATCACAGCAGTGGATAAAGAGGGTTTTGACAGCCATATGAGGAGGGAGTGGGATTAATGGAAAAGAATCACAATTCTGGCCATATAAAGAAGCTGGGCTGGACTAATAGACCGTCATCACCTCCACTCCAGGTCTCAGCTTGTGCCCATAGGCTTTGAGCAGGAGAGGGTCATTTGGGAAAATGGACAGAGAACATATTATGAGAGGGAGGGGCCCAAGTTGCAACACTGCTTCTTCCTCTACTTCCCAGAGAACTGGGGAGGAGAACAGAAAGAAGAGTCTCCTGGGGACAAAGAGCCCCACCAAGGGTCACAGGCAGGAGGAGGGAAAGGTGCCCTGGGTATGACAGAGCCCCTCACACTGGGGCCCAGTGTTCCATGAGACAAGACATCAGTGGCACAGCAAAGTGAGCCAACAACCACTGGTCCTTGAGATTAGGGCTGGCTAAGGTGCAGGAAGGATAACCTTGAGGTATTCTTCACATTTAAAGTACCAAGAAGAAGTCCTACAAACATTCAGGTTGGAGGAGAAACCTCAGTGGTTAAGAGCAGAGGGAGGGAGTGCCATAGTCCTCAGTCAGGGCACCAAATGCAACTGGACAACAGGACAGCAACTCAGACTTTCAAGGAGTCAAAAGCTCATCACCCAAGATGTCTGTATTCTGTCAAGCCAGTGTCTAGGTTGTGAGGATGATAGAGAGACACGTTCATGATACAGGACTCAAAAGGTTAGATGAGCAAGAACTGGATGAAAATAAAGATTACAAGGAAGGCATGGTCCAAAGACATGACAGTAGGAATCCAACCCAGCAAGGCATACATGAATGTCCAGATTATTAATATGCTTATAGAGTGCAAAGGCCAAAATAGTTATTGCAAGAATACATAACAAATAAAATATATTCATAAATCAAGTGCAAGATGCCCATGTTAGTCAAACAAAACCTGAGTGTTGGAAGCAAGGAAAAGAGAAAATCAAGCATGCTAAAGTTTCTCATTTTATATGAGGTGAAAGACAGTTGTTGGTATATTATTAATGCTGGTGGAGAAATAGAGGTATAAATATGTGGATTAAGTAAGGTGGACTTGGTAGAATAAAAGTGTTTTGCTTTTAAATTACAAAAAAAAAGATAAGCAAGAAAAAAACCTTAGCAATATAATGAATAATAATAGCAAAGCATGGAAGGGTGAAACAACAGGAAGCATAACAAATGACTGAAAAAAAGACCAAATAAAACCTGATTACAGTAAGACCGAGAGAGAGAGAGCATCCAACTATCAAATGAGTCAGAAGATGAAATCTAACTCTCTTTCTCATTCACAGGCTATAGAAAATCAAACACAATAGCACTGTGGAGCTCAAGCAGCACCCCAGGGCAGCCTGCCTGGGTTCCAAGGAGCATTCTGCTATGCACCACATGGAGCCCAGAACAAGGGAGATGCACAGTAAAGGAAGAACAGAGATGCAAGTGCGGCCATCAGAAAAAAGTACAATACCACTAGGAAGTGTGTAGAAGGATATCAAAAGGTTTTCTGCATACTAAAAATTACAATTCCATACGAAGTCAACATTTGCTATGTGCCTTGCATGGTTCTATACAATTTACAATCACTGCTTTGTGATTCAGTCCTCTAGACAACTCCCACAATAGCTCTTTCTGTGTCAGAGATGAGGATTTTTTTTTGGAGCCCCTGTCGCCTGCTTAAAATAGCTATGAATCCCTCCTCAACTCCACTGTCTCCAACCAGAGCATCCCCAGGAGCACTTTAAGTCAGACATCATAGATCCTTTTGAGAGCTCAGAAGCAATGAACACACAGTGGACTTGAGAACACCCAGCCAGCCTTGAGAGATGAAGAGCAGGAGAGGTTTGAACATGATGATATGATTAATACACTTGGCTCTGTGGCTCAGACTTTGTTCCCCAAAGACACATCAGGTGGATTTTTTTCAAACACCTGTGAGTCATTTAATAATATCTACCTGAGAGAGATGGCTTAGGCATCAAACCAGATCCTGGACCAAAAAGAACATCTTGGAAAATTATTATTTTTTAAATGTTGAAATCATACAGGCCACATTCTCTGACCACATTGCAATAAGTTAGATATCTATCACAAAAGAGGGAAAACAGAAAAATACCAAACCACTTGGAAGCTTTCCAAACTCTTTCTTAACTCTTTGCTTAATGAAAAAATAAAACATTGTAACTGATGTGGTTTGGCTCTATGTCCCCACTCAAATCTCATCTCAAATTCTAATCCCCGCGTATTGAGGGAGGAACATGTAATCGCCATGTGTCAAGGGAGGGAAGTGATTGGATCATGGGGGCAGTTTTCCCCATGCTGTTCAGGGGATAGTGAGTAAGATCTCACAAGACCTGATGATTTTATAAGGGTTTGGAAGCTTCTCCTTCATTCTTCTCTCTCCTGCCGCCTTGTGAAGAAGGCATTTGCTTCCCCTTTGCCTTCTGTCACGATTGTAAGCTTCCTGAGGCCTTCCCAGCCATGTGGAACTGTGAGTCCATTAAATTTGTTTCCTTTACAAATTATCCAGTCCTGGGTATTTCTTTACAGCAGTGTGATAATGGACCGATACAGTAAAAAAAAAAAAAAAACTGTCAAGTCCTGGTAGCCACAATACCACATATCAAAACACATGAGATGAGGCTGATGTTCTAATTAGAAGAAAATTTATGCCACTCGATGCTCTAATCATTAGAAAGAGAGAAGTGAAGTTCACTACTATACATAAGAGGAGTCACAAAATAAACGATAGGAAAGCAGGAGAATGTGTGTCTATCTACCCAGCTTTTCCATTTCTGCTGTTAGTGTCTGCTGTGTCATAACTGGTTACAAAGTCAAAAGTAGGTGTCTTAAAAACAAACACAGTAAGAAGTAAAAACTAAAAGAAAGTCAAGCATTCATGACCAGCCTGGCAACAGAGTGAGACCCTACCTCAAACATAAAAATAAAAAGGAAGAGGAAGGGAGGGAGGGAGGGAAGGAAGGAGGGAGGGAGGGAGGGAGGGAAGAAGGAAGGAAGGAAGGAAGGAAGGAAGGAAGGAGAGACAGAAAGAAAAAGAAAGAAGAAAGAAAGAGGAAGAAGAGGAGGAAGAAGAAGGAGAAGGAGAAGGGAAAGAAAGAGAAAGAAAGGAAGAAAGAAAGAAAGAAGGAAGGAAGGAAGGAAGAAAGAAAGAAAGAAAGGAAGGAAGAAAGAAAGAGACATTGGCAAAACAGGAAAAGAATAAAGACAGGAAGCATAACTATGTACTGTTGAGAAGGCTGACAGGTTTACCCAGAAATGCACAAGAATTTTTTTTTTTTAATTATAAGAGATAAGGAGGCAGAGCAAGATGATCAATTAGAAGCCTCCACCTATCGTCCTCCCCGCAGAAACACCAAACTGGACAACTCTTCACACTAAAGCACCATAATAGGAACCAAAAATCAGGTGAGTGATCACAGTACCTGGTTTTAACATCATATTAAAGAAAGAGGCACTGAAGAGGGCAGGAAAGAGTCTTCAATCACCTTCCCCAACCCCGAGCAGCAGCCATGTGGCATGGACAGAGAATCTGTGCATTCAGGGAGGGAGAGTGCAGTGACTGAGGGACTTTGCATGGGAACTCAGAGCTACCTCATCACAGCAGAAAGCAACACAGGGCAGAATGCAGCCAGTGCCCATGGAGGGAGCATTTAGATAAGCCGTAAGCAGAGGGGAATCACCTGTCCTGGCTGGGAACCTGAGTTCCAGCAAGCCTCACCAACTTTTAAGTCCTGAATAAACTTGAGGTCACAAGGACTACAACTCCTGGGCAAGTCCTGCTGTTACACTGGGCTCAGAGCCAGTGGGTTTGAGGGATATACAACGTAGGGAGAAACCAGCCTTAGTGACTAAGGGGAGTGCTTGCACCACCCCTCTCCCAACTCCAGGCAGTGCTGCTCAAAGCTCCAAGAGAGACCCCTTTCTCTCCTTGAGGAGAGGAGAGGGGAGAATCAAGAGGATTTTGTTTTGCAACTTGGACACCAGCTCAGCAACAGCAGGATATGGCACTGGCAGAGTCCTCAGGTCCTCATTCCAGGTCCTAGCTACCAGATGACATTTCTGAATACACCCTGCATCAGGAGGGAACCCACTACCTTGAGGGGAAGGAACCAGCCCTGGTAGGATGTATCGCCTGCTGAATAAAGAGCCCTTGAACCCTGAATAATCAGCAGTGGTAACCAGGCAGTACTCACTGTGGGCCTTAGTTGAGACTCAGAGCTGTGCTGGCTTCAGCTGTGGTGGCTATAGGGCTATAGGGAGAGACCCCTTTTGCTTGAGGAAAGGAGAGACACCGCAGAAAAGTGTAAAGTAGATTTTGTCTTAAGCTTAGGTGCCAGTTTGGCCACAGTTGGATAGAGCACCAAGCAGTCTCCATAGGTCCCTGATTCCAGGCCTTGGCTCCTGGATGGTATTTCTGGACCTACCCTGGGCCAGGAGGGAGCCAAATGCCCTAAAAGGTGAGTCCCAGGCCTGGCAGCATTCACCACAAGCTAATTGAAGAACCCTTGGGCCTTGAGTGAACACTGGCAATAGCCAGGCAATATTCCCTACAGGTCTGGGATTGGGATGGCCACAGGGAGACTCCTCTGCTTGAGGAAAGGGGAGGAAAGAGCGGAAAGGACTTTGGCTTATGGCTTAAATGCTAACTCAGCTGCAATAGAATAGACCACCAGGCAGATTCCTGAGGTTCCCAACTCCAGGGCCTGGCTCCCAGATGGCATCTCTGGGCCAGTCTGGGGCTGGGAGAAACCTGCCACCCTTAAGGGAAGGACACAGCCCGGCTAGATGCATCACCTGCTGATTGTAGAGCCCTTGGGCCTTGAGTAAACACAGAAGCCAGGCAGTGGTCACTTCAGGCCTTAGGTGAGACCCAGTGCTGTGCTGGCTTTGGGTCTGACACAGCACAGTCCTGGGATAGTGACCTCCGGAGTGTTTATGTCACCCTCCTCCAGCTCCAGGCAGCTCAACATAGACAGAGAGACTCCACTTGTTTGAAGGTAAGTAAGGGAAAAGAATGAGATCTCGTTCTGGTAATTGAGGGAATTCTCACAGATCTTACCCAGACCACCAAGGTGGTACCTCTGTGAGTCTGCAGGAGCCACAGCATTACTGGGCTTAGGGTGTCCCCTAAAGTAGATATGGCTGCAGTGACGAAAGACTTAGATTACAATACTCAAGTCCCTTTGAATACCTGGAAAGCCTTCCCAAGAAGGACGGGTACAAAGAAGCCCAGACGACAAAGACTACAGTAAATATCTAACTCTTCAATACCAGACATGAATGAACATCTGCAAACATCAAGGCCATCCAGGAAAACATGACCTCACCAAAAAACTAAATAAGGTACCATGAGTAATCCTGGAGAGACAGGGATATGTGGCCTCTCAGACACAGAATTCAAAATAGCTGTTTGAGGAAGCTCAACAAAATCTAAGATAACACAGAGAAGGAATTCAGAATCTTATCAGACAAACTTAACAAAGAGATTGAAGTAATTTAATACAATTCCTGGAGCTGAAAAGTGCAATTTACATATTGAAGAATGCATCTAAGTATCTCAATAGCAGACATGATCAAGCAGAAGAAAGATTTCATGAGCTTGACGACAGGACATTTGAAAATACACAGAAGAGACAAAAGATAAAATAATAAAACAGGATGAGTCCCACCTAAAGGTCTAGAGAATAGCCTCAAAGCAACACATCTAAAACTTACTGGCCTTAAAGAGAAGGGAGAGAGAGAGAGAGAGAGAGAGAGAGAGAGAGAGAGAGAGAGATCAGGGTAGAAAGTTAATTTGAAGGGATTATAATACAGAACTTCCCAAATCTAGGGAAAGATTCAATATTCAAGTACAAAAAGGTTATAGAATACCAAGCAGATTTAACCCAAATAATACTATCCCAAGACATTGAATAATCAAACTCCCAAAGGTCAATGATAAAGAAAGAATCCTAAAGGCAGCAAAATAAAAGAAACAACTAACATACAATGAATCTCTAATACATCTGGCATCAGACTTCTTTGTGGCAACCTTACAGGCCAGGAGAGAGTTGCATGAGATATTTAAGGTGATGAAGGGAAAAACCTTTTATCCTAGAATAATATATCCAGTGAAATAGCCTTCAAACATGAAGGAGAAATAAAAACTTTCACAGACAAACAAAAGCTGAAGGATTTCACCAACACCAGACCTGCCCTACAAGAAATGCTAAAAGGAGTTCTGAAAGAACCTGAAAGAAAAGGACATTAATGAGTAATTAAGAAATCATCTGAAGGTACAGAACTCACTGGTAATTGTAAGTACACAGAAAAACACAGAACATTATAACACTGTAATTGTTGTGTGTAAACTACTTATGTCTTGAGTAGGAAGACTAAAAGATGAACCTGTCAAATATAATAATTATGACAACTTTTCAAGGCATAGACAATATAAGATATAAATAGAAACAACAAAAAGTTAAAAAGCAGGGGGATTAATTTAAAGTGTAGACTTTCTATTAGTTTTCTCTTTGCTTGCTTGTTTGTTTTTGCAAGCAGTGTTAACTTTTCAGCAGTTTAAAAATAATGGGCTATACAGTATTATTTGAGAGCCTCACGGTAACCCCAAATAAAAAAAATTACAACAGATACACAAAAAATAAAAAGCAATAAATTAAACATACCACCTGAGAAAATCATCTTCACTATTAAGGAAGTCAGGAAGAAAGGAAAAAAAAGGAGAAGACCACAAAACAACCAGAAAACAAATAATAAAATGGCAGGAGTAAGTCCTCACTTATCAATAATAACATTGAATATAAATAGACAAAACCCTCCAAAGACATAGAGTGGCTGAATGAAGAAAAAAAAAACAAGACCCAATGATCTGTTGCCTAAAAGAAACGCACTTCACTATAAAGACACACACAGACTGAAAATAAAGAAACAGAGAAAGCTATTCCATGCAAATGGAAACCAAAAGAAAAAGCAAGAGTAGCTATACTTATATAAGACAAAATATATTTCAAGACAAAAACTATAAAAAGAGACAAAAAAGGTCATTATATAATGATAAAGGTGTTAATTCAGCAAGAGGAAATAATAATTGTAAATATATATGTACCAAACACTGGAGCACCCAGATGTATAAAGCAAATATTATTAGAGCTTAAAAAGAGAGATAGGCCCAATATAATAATAGCTAGAGACTTCAACACCCCACTTTCAGTATTGAACAGATCATACAGAGAGAAAATCAACAAAGAAACATCAAACTTAAACTGCACTAGAAACCAAACCAAACAGACCTAATAAATATTTACAGAACATTTCATCCAACAGCTGCAAAATGCACATTCTTCTCCTCAGCACATGAATCATTCTCAAAGATAGACCATATGTCAAGCCACAAAGCAAGTCTTAAAAAATTGAAATCATATCAAGTATCCGACCACAATGGAATAAAACTAGGAATCAATTACAAGAGGAGTTTGTATCAAATTCTTCTTATTATTGATTGTTTGGAAATTATACAAGCACATGGAAATTAATGTGCTGAATGACCAGTGGGTCAATGAAGACATTAAGAAGGAACTTTAAATTTGCATTTAAATAAATAAAAATGGAAACACAACATACCCAAACCCATGAAACACAGTGAAAGCTCTACTAAGATGAAAGTTTATAGTAATAAGCACCAACATCAAAAAAGTAGAAAAACATCAAGCAAGGATGCAAGGATGGTTCAACATATGCAAATCTAATGAAGAATCTTAAAGAACTAGAAAAGCAAAAGCAAACCAAATCTAAAATTAGTAGAAAAAAAGAAATAAGATCAGAGAGAAATAAGTGAAATTGAAACAAAAAATACAAAAGATCAATGCAATGAAAGTCTTTTTTTTTAAAGATAGGCAAAATCAACAAGCCTTTAGCCAAGCTAACTAAGAAAACAGAGAAATGGTCCAAATAAATAAAATCAGAAATGAAAAAGGAGATATTACAACCAATTCTGCAGGAATTCAGAGGATCTTTAGAAGCTACTATGAGCGACTATATGCCAATAAATTGAAAAATCTAGAAAAAATTGGATAAATTCCTAGACACATACAACCTACTAAGATTGAACCATGAAGGAGTCCAGAACCTGAACACGGCAATAACAAGTAACAACATTGAGCCATAATAAAAAGTCTCCCAAAAAGGAAAAGTCTAAGACCTCATGGCGTCATTGCTGAATTTTACCAAACAATTAAAGAAGACCTCATACCAATCCTACTCAGGCTATTCTCAAACACAGAGGAGGAGGGAATACTTCCAAACTCATTCTATGAGGCCAGTATTACCCCGATACCAAAACCAGACAAAGTGAGATCCAGGGATGCAAGGAAGGTTCAACATATGCAAATCAAGCAATGTGATATATCCAATCAATAGAATGAAGGAAAAAACCATATGATCGTTTCAATTGGTGCTGAAAATGCATTTGATAAAATTCAAACTTCCTTCATGATAAAAAACTTGATATAGAAGGAACAGTCCTTGGCACAATTAAAACCATATGCTACAGACTCACAGCTGGTATCATACTGAATGGGGAAAAATTAAAAGCCTTTCCTCTTAGATCTGGAATAAGACAAGGATGCCAACTTTCACCACTGTTATTCAACATAGTACTGGAAGTCCTAGCTAGAGCAATCAAAGAAAAAAATAAAGGGAATCTATATTGGAAAGGAAGAAGAAAATATGATCTTATGTTTAGAAAAGCCTGAAGAGTCCACCAAAAAAATGATTAGAACTGATAAACACATTCAGTAAAGTTGCGGGATACAAAATTTAAAAAATCAGTAGCATTTCTATAAGTCAACAGTGAACAATCTGAATAAGAAATAAAGTAATCCCATTTACAATCGCTACAAATAAAATAAAATACCCAGGAATAAACTTAACCAAAGAAGTGAAAGATAACTACAATGAAATCTATAAAGCATTGATGCAAGAAATTGAAGAGGACATCAAAAAATGCAGAGATATTCCATGTCAATGGATTAGAACAATCAATATTAAAATGTCCATACTACCCAAAGCAATCTGCAGATTCAATTCAGTTTCCCTCAAAATACCAACGATGTTCTTCACACACATAGAAACAATAATCCTAAAATTTATATGGAACCACCAAAGACCCAAAATAGCCAAAACTATCTTGAGCAAAAAAAAAATAAAGCCAGAGGAATCCCATTACCTGGATTCAAATTTTATGACAGAGCTATAGTAATCCAAACAGCATGACACTGGCATAAAAACAGATGCATAGACCTACAGAACAGAATAGAGGACCAGAAATAAATCCATACATCTACAGTGAACTCATTTTTGACAAAGGTGCCAAGCCTTTGTCAAAAGGGTCCCATACACTGGGGACCCTTTGACAAGGGAAAGGTCCCATACACTGGGGAAAGGACAGTCTCTTCAACAAATGATGCTGGGAAAACTGGATATCTAGATCCAGAAGAAAAAACATCTGGACATCTATCTCTCACTACGTTAAAAAAAAAAAAATGGATTAAAGACTTAATATAAGACCTAAAACTATACAACTACTAAAAGAAAACATTAGGGAAACTCTCCAGGACCTTGAACTGGGCAAAGATTTCTTGAGAAATACCCTGCAAGCACAGGTAACAATGCAAACATGGACAAATGGGATCACCTCAAGTTACAATGCTTCTGCGCAACAAGGGAAACAATCAACAAAGTGAAGAGACAACCCACAGAGTGGGAGAAAATATTTGCAAACTACCCATCCAACAAGGGATGAATAACCAGAATATATAAGGAGCTCAAACAACTCAACAGAAAAAAAAACTAATAATCCAATTTAAAAATGGGGAAAAGATCTGAATATACATTTCTCAAAAGGAGACATACACATGGCAAACAGATCTATGCAAAGGTGCTCAATATCACTGATCATCAGAGAAATGCAAACCAAATGCAATCCCATACAATGTGATGTCTCACCCCAGTTAAAGTGGCTTATATCCAAAAGAGAAACAGTAACAAATACTGGCAAGGATGTGGAGAAAAGGGAAGCCGTGTACACTGTGGGTGGGAATATAAATTGGAGCAGCCACTGTGGAGAACGGTTCGGAGGTTTCCCAAAAAGCTAAAAGTAGAACAACTATAGGACACAGCAATCCCACTGCTAGGTGTATGCCCAAAACAAAAGAAATCAGTCTATCCATGAGATATCTGCACTGCCATGCTCGTTGCAACACTGCTCACAATGGCCAAAATTTGGAAGAAAGCTGTGTCTATCAACAGATGACTAGATAAAGAAAATGTGGTGTAGGTACACAATGGAGTACTATTCAGCCATAAAAAGGAATGCGATCCAGTTATTTGCTACAACGTGGCTAGAACTGAGATCATTATGTTAAGTGAATTAAGCCAGGCTCAGAAAGACAAACTCCACATGTTCTCACTTATATGTGGGAGCCAAGAATTAATAAAATTGAACAAATGGAGACAGAGAGTAGAATGATGGTTACCAAAGCCAGAAAAGGGTAACGGGGGTGTCAGGGGCAGTGGTGATGGTTAATGGGTAAAAAAAAATAATGAAATAGAATAAGATCTAGTATTTGATAGCATAACAGAGTAACTGTAGTGAACAATAATTTGTTGTACATTTAAAAATAATGAAAAGACTGTAATTAGGTTGTTTGTAACACAGAGAAAGGCGAAATGCTTGAGGTAATGGATACTCCATTTACCCTGAGTGATTATTACACAGGCATGCCTGTATCCAAATATCTCATGTGTCCTATAAATATATACATTTGCTATGTACCCAAGAATTTTTTAAAAATTACAAGAGACTTTGGTGTATAATTTTGTGAAAAGCAATTTTACCGTATCCACAAACTAAATAATTTTCTAGGAACATATAAATTACCCAAGATGGCTCTTCAGAAATAAGAAACACATAGAGTTTGATAATATTACAAAATTGAGAGTTACTTTTAAAATTCCCCTTAAAAGACTCCCTGTCAAGTTACGGATAAGTCTTTGGTTTTAAATCACATTGAATGGTGAGACCAAAGCAGGCCTCAGGGAGCTGGGGCCTTCAGTCACGTAGAGTGGCTCCCGTTCCCAAAGACACAGCCCCTGCTGCTGCGATGAGCACTTCCAACTGTGGGGTAGGCTGCTGTCACCTACATGTCACAGCCCAGAGCACTGAAGAACAGAGAGGTCAGGTCAGGGACCCCACACAGGCTACTCCCCCGGTGAGAGCTGGCTGTGGGCAGTGGGACCCAGGCACACTTGGGATCGCCATGTTCTACTGGTAGCCCCGAAGAGATGGCTAAGGAAGGAGGGTCAAGCCTCGGTCAGGAGATGGGAAGGCACTCAGAGATCAGTGTCAATGCCTTGGCTATGCAGAAGGAGAAACTGAGGCCCAGAGATGAGGACTGTCTACTCCTAGGTCACAGGACAAGCTTCAGGAGATGCTGCATTGTGAAGTGGTCCATCCCCTAAGTCCCACCACGTTGATTTTCTCTCCCCAGAGTCACACAGCGACCCCCATGGGCACGGGCTTCCTGCCTCAGAGCCTCGCCGTCCATGCTGCACGCCAGAGGCCTGGTCTCACCTGGTCCTCAGGTCACCCCAAGGCCACCGTGTCAACAGCCCCAGTGGGCACAAAGCCAACTCCAGCTGCAGAGCCTTGCTCCTTTCCACGTGCTGTCTGGAAACCCTGCACTTTCCAAGACTCCAGAGGTCCCCCTTTTGATGCACAGAGTCTAAAAATAAATGTAAAAGGCTCACTGGTGATTCTTACAACACTACAATTTTATTTCATCATAAGACACCATTAACAATGAAATGCAAATTACAGAGTCGAAGAAGATTTTTGCAACGCACATGCCTGACTGAAGCCTCAAATCCAGAATATAAAAGGAGCTTGAAATGAGAAAGACGGGCAAGTGAACGCAAGAAGGAGCAAAATACCTGAAGAGACAGCTTTGAGAACCGGGCCTCTCACAGGGCTCATGAGCCCATGAACAGGTGCTCGGCATCCTCACTCCCCAGGGAAGAGCAGCTCCAGGCCACCACACTTCAGAACGGCTCTAACTAAACAAACAGGCAAACAGAGCCCCACAGGGGAAGGCTGAGCAGTCGAAATTCTCATACAGTATTGATGGGAATGTAAATTGTTAGAGCTGCTTTGGAAAACACTTTGGCAGGGTTTTCTTAAAACTGAATATTTTCATATTCTATGATGCACAAATTGCATGTGTATAAATAAATAAATATTTCTAATAGAAATGCATCCATATATGCACCGAAAGGTGTGCTGATAATGTGCATAACAGCATGAATGTAACAGCCCCCAACTACTAACTACCCCAACACCTGTGGACCCATCGAATTGCCTGTGTCCATCAGATGGGTCTATTCACACATCAGAATACTATGCAGTCATGAACAATCACAAACTGCAGCTACACACAGTAAAAAGGATACAATAAAAGCCCAGTACAGCACAAAATGCTTCACGTCATTCCCTTTATAAGAAGCTTTGAAATAGGCAATACTACCTTTGGTGATGGACATTGGATTAGAGGTTACTTTTAAGAAGAATATAGGGAGGTTTCTGGAAAACTGGAAATGCTCTGCCTTTACCTGTGTGCTGGTTACACGTATGTATGCACTTTGCGAACATTCGCTGGACTGGACGCTGTGCTTTACGTCACTTCTTAAATGTGTGATATATTTCATAAAAATAACATAGAAGGCTCACCAGCAATTTAAAAACAACTGATTTTTGCTAAAACCAGGAAAACACTCCATTGAAGTCCCCTCCCATTGGAAAAAAGAATAAGCGAATCTTTTTGAGTTTGAAACAACAGAAGCAGCGAACCCTACAGTTGTGCTTGCAGAATACATTTGTTTCTGACCCGAACTCATACTTTGTCCCCAGCATTTAATTAAAATACACAGGCAGAGCTGTGTATTGCTCAGCAGAGAGGGACAAGTCCCAGAACATCACCTCCTTGTGCCTCAGGGTGTGTTTGTGCCTGTGTCTAGGGGTGAAGGGAGGAAGGAAATAGCTTGAATTAAGAGCCTGAGAGATTGGGAATACTAGCAAGATAGGGAACAAAGCAATGGCTTTTGGCCTTTTCTCATCAGACTGAAGCACAGGGTTTCCAGCTTGTATGTGGGCACCGCAGTCTGCACCACGCTGATGAGGGAACCGGAGTGTGCCCTGGCAACAGCCCCTGCTTCTGCCCATCTCTATGCCTCCTAGCAGCAGGGCAAGCCTCCTCTGCAAGCATCTGCTGGTCTATTGATGGGAGAGGATGGGCAGGCTGGCAGTGCCGCTGCCGAGAACCTCAGTGAAGCAGGAGGGGAAACATGTTTCAAAGCTTTGGCTGCAGCATGATGTTTGAAAGCCTTATTTCTATTCTTTATTATTTTTTATTGTTTCTATTCTTTAGAAGTAAAGAATCTAATCTGAGCAAATAGACTCCAGACTGGAAATGGGGAACTTTCTGGGCAGCCCAGTGGGTCCCTGCCCCTCCAGTTCTGGGAGATGTCCCACCTGTCAGAGAAACGGAACAGAGGCCACGTGGGGCCCCGTGACAGAGGCTGCGTGAGAGCCAAGAACCCCAGGTGTTGACAGGGCCATGCAACACAGCAGTGACCGTGCGTGCCAGGGATGGTTAGCGGTGACCGTGTGCGCAGAGGACGGTCAGCAGCAGCTGTTGGATTCCCTCCGTCTTGGGGCCAGTGTGAGCAGCCATTCCCTGAGCAGCCCTGTCCCTCACACAGGCGGCTGCCCACAGCAGAACGCCCCAGCACCCAGCAGGGATGAATGCAGCGGAGAATAGTGAAACGCTGCATGTGGTCAGACAAGCAAGTCTTCCTCACGCTGACCAAAGCCTTGAAAGATGGATGTGGGGTGCCGGGAAGTGTGAAAGTGTGAGCGTTGGGGAACCCGTGGAAGGGGTGACTCATGGGAGTACCCTCTACCTTCCATCAGAGGCGCTCAGTGGGCATCGCCACGGCAGCCAGCCTGGTCTGCCACCAAGGGGCACCCAGCACCACTGCCAGCTCAGCAGCCTCAGGACAGGGGTGCTCAGCCCTGGCTGCACACTGGGGTGGTCTGGAAGCTTAGAACAATCTGCTGACCCCTGAGCCTCAGCCCCAGAGGGCCTGGCTCAGGCCGTCCAGGTTTCAAGCACTCCCAGGCAGATTGCACATCCAGCCCAGGCCAGAGCCACTGCATGGGAAGAATCTGCACTTGGAACAGCACAGTGTCGATGCCTGAGAGACCCAGGAGCTGCCAACTTGGAGGAAAACATGCCCTGAGGCTGCACCAGCCACTGCCTGACATCCATTTGAACAATGTGGCACCTGACCCACCGCCTCCAACTCCAGCCCCAGGCCTGGTCCAGCCCCAGCACCTCCCTCAGCCCCCACCCAGCCTGTGTGACCTCCCAGTGAACACTTCAGATTAGCTCCTCCGCAGGCTCCCCGTGGTCAGCCACTCAGAGCCTGGCCCTGGGAGTGGGGCTTGGTCCTCCCATGCCAACAGCATGGCCTACAGGAAGCCTGCCCTGCTGCCCCCGACAGGCCAAGGTGACCAGGGATGCAAAAGCCACCTGAGGAAGGGAGTGGGGCGGGGGAAATGCTTTTCCAGCCTCGTGTTTTCTGAGGTCTGGGATGAGCCTGAGCCACAGAGAGGCCACTGGGAGGCCGGCTGGTGTCCAGAGGGGTGGGTGAGTCACCGGGATGCCCACCCTGAGATGGCAGAAACTGAGAGGCACGGACAGATGGGAACCCCGGCACAGTAAGGAAGGGTTTTAAATGTGTTTGCGGCAGGGACAGCAAAGTTCCCTTCAGGCCCATGTGCAGCCATGGACAAGGGCCACCCAGTACAGCCAGCAGCTCCGTGGCCCAGCCAGGCAGGGCTTCTTGGTTTTAAGGACCAATGGGCGACTGAATCTAAGAATCCAATGGATCTTTTTCTAGTTGACCAAATGTTTTCATTAAAGTATAGTTGATTTTTATTTCAAGACAACAAAAAGAGGTCAGCTGTTACTTTAAAAGACTAGAAACTGGCCGGGCGCCATGGCTCACACCTGTAATCCCAGCACTTTGGGAGGCTGAGGTGGGTGGATCACCTGAGGTCAGGAGTTCAAGACCAGCCTGGACAACATGGTGAAACTCTATCTCTACTAAAAACAGAAACCTAGCTGGGTGTAGTGGCACGCGCCTGTAATCCCAGCTACTCGGGATGCTGAGGCAGGAGAATCACTTGAACCCAGGAGGCGGAGGTTGCAGTGAGCCGAGATCACGCCATTGCACTCCAGCCTGCATGACAGAGCGAGAGTCTATCTCCAAAAAAAAAGAATAGAAATGGAAAGACTATGCATTCTGGGATCATTTCAATAGCTCGTTCCTAGAGAAGTTTCTCCGACCGTGCGGAGCACCGGAAGCCACCAGGAGGAGGCCCAGCGTTCCCTCCTAGCGTCTGTGCTGCTTCCCCACAAGTGCCATTCGCCACTGACGACCGTTCTTCTGTTCCTCTGGGAGAGTTAGAGGGAGAGGATGCAGTCTGAGAGGTTTATCTTACTTGTTTAGAAAAAAAAAGACCAGAAACTAAAAATATCATCACCAGCAGCCTCTTCAGCCTTGCTTCTGCAGACACATAAGACAATGGCTTGCTACAGTTAAACTTGAGTAATTTCGCTCACTTGCTTTTTGCCAGAGAAAAGCACTTTCTTAATTAAGAGATGAATCCCCTAGGCTTGGCTGCCAAGGCTTTTACTTTTCATCCGAGTTCATCAGCGAGTGCTTTGGTGGCAAGCGCCCTGGAGACAGGAGGCCAGAGGACCGATCTCCACGCAGGCAGAGCCACGGCGCAGGCGGGCTGATGGGTGGGGGGGCTGAGGTCCTTCCCTCCTGGGGCTCCAGGAGGGAGCACACAGCCCTGCCCCGAGTGATGGGAGGACGGCCTTTACTAAGGTGCTGCAGTCGGGTGTGGGGGGTCAGGAGGGGCCCCGGGAACTCAGGTTCTGAAGGGGTGGGGGCCGTTGTCCTCTCTGAACTGAGAGGCCGGTGGAGAGGCTGCTGGTGGGCCACGTGAGGAGGGGGCGGCTGCACAGTGACCAGGGAATGGCCGCAGCCTGCCCGAGCCCCCTCTGGCGCCCTGTCATCTATCACAGCCGGGGTCTCTGCTGCCACGGCTCTGGCATTTGGACCGGGTCCACAGCATCTACAGGCCCTCGGATGCTGGACGGTGTGGAATAGCGGGAACAGCTGTGCCCCACACCAGGGAACGGAGGGCCTGGTGAGCTGGTCCCTGCTCTCCATGGGCTTCACACACCCGGCCTGGCTCTGGCCAACTGGAGCCCACGGGTGGAAGGCCTGGCCAGGTCCTGCCTGTGGGGCCTCCTCAGCCCAGGCTGATGTCTCAGGGTGAACCAATTCCTCTTCTCAAGCCCCCAGTCCCAGGTCCACCAAGCCCCATGGAGCGGCTGCCCACAGGCTCCAGTCACGTCGCCCCTCCGGCTAGAGCCGTTTGCAGCCTGAGTGAGCCGAACCAAGGGCCAGTGGCCTGCCCACCTCCCCACCACGAGCGCAGGCAGGGGAAGGAAGGGCTCCCAGTCCCCTCTGGGGCATGTGAGCAGGATTCCCCGGCTCTCCCAGGCCCCATGCCCTCCAGCTAAACCTTTGCTTCCAGCAAGAATTGAGCTGGGGTACAAGCCCCTCTCGACCACCACACCCTGGAGGCGTCGAGGGTCCATCACTGGCCCCTCCAAGGTCAGACTCAGGCCTTTCTCCACAGACAGGAGGGCTTCACTGTAGCTCCTGGCTGGGCTTCCCGCGGTCAGCTGCTCAGAGCCTGGCCCTGGGGGTAGGGCTCGGAACTCCCCACAGCCACAGTGTGAGAGGCCATAGGTGAGCTGCTTTCGTGACCTGAAGACCACGGTGAGGGTTTGGCAGAGCATAACACGGCCACACGGTGGAATGTGGACCTCTACGGTGACTCTGTGAGTGAAGACAGAAGGAGGGAATGAAAGAAGTGAGCTTCAGGGCCTCGCCAAGCTGCTGCCAAGCCCGGAAACTTCCACGGGCACAAAGCCCAGGGAACACGGCCACGTCTGCCCAGAAAATGCCCCATGTCCTTGGGAGGAGGCGTCCACTGCCGCCAGCTCTGAAATACTGACAGACTTCTATACCTCTTGAATCTTAACAACTTTCAGAGGCTGAAAGATCTCTTCAAGTGAATATTTCAGGTGAAAAGACAAGTGAGGCAGTGGACGACGAGGAAATATTTGTGACATTAAACAGAAAAGATTCGCATCTGGAATGCATAAGCCCCTCAAGTCTCTAAGTGAAGACCAATGGCTCAAAGGAAAATGAGGCAGGCGTCCAGTGATTATCCAGAGATGCTGGGCTGGCCGGGGAGCAGGGGATGCAGGGGAGGCAACAGTGAGTGGCAGGGGCAGGAGTATGGAGGCCGAGGGTGTTGGGGTGGGATGCCTGGTGCTCTCGGAAGCATGAGGGTGCACAGCCCCGTGAGGCAATGGCACAATTTCTGTCCTAATGATCCATGTCCTGCTGACATGGCTATGGACCCAGACATTCCGTTTTAGGAATATCTGTGAACACACACGTTCCACAGTTTGCTGCAGCTGTGACCAGTCGGGCATTACCTTGGGGACACAGCTGTGAGCCAAACAGACAAAATCTTCAACCTCATGGGACTGGCCATGGACAGAGCTTACATCAGAGGGTGTATGGGAGGTAACCAAAAATCAATTGTTATCAACAGTGCAGCACTACTGATAGCACACACATGGAAATACATCACGATCCGTATGTGGGAGCTGAAATGAATGAGTTACTTCTATTCTGACATACATCTCTAAAACACATTATTACCTTGAAAAGTCAGCATATGTATGTGTTAAACTAAGGTTATATTTATATGCACACAGCCTTAAACATATACAAATGTGTCAGAAAAAAAGAAAACCTTATTGTTAAGGGTGATTACTCAGAAAAGAGAGCAGAGCAGAGGGGCCCTGTGAGTTCTGCCCTGCACTTCAGCATGGCTTTGGTTTCTGCAGTGAACACTCGTGCCCCCGCCAGCCCTCAGTCTTCGCCCCAACAGCTGGGCATTGACTCCCAATCTGAACAGAGGGTCTCAGTCCTGCTCTGGGTTCCAGCACTAGGTCCCAGGCCTCTCTTTTCCCTTTCTTCTCTTTCTCCCCTTTCCTCTTCCCTCTCCCTCTTCCCCATTCTCTCTCCCCCTCCCTCCCCTCCCACCTGTCTCATTTCCTGGGTGCCTCCCAGGGCCAGGCCCTGTGTCTCATGATGGGACCCTGAGAAGAACCTTCAGACCCAGACCCAGGCCAGAGCAGGAGACAGACAGGGACCTCACTGCTGGCAGGGGCAGCCTTCACCTCAGCCTCTCGGACAAGGTGCTCCAAGGAAGACAAAAAGGGACCTAAGTCAGGCGGGATGGCAAGGCCCCAACGCTCCTCCTTACCTCAGTACTGAGTGCTGGGAGGTGAAGGTGCTGGGCTGCAGGCCTGGGAGCCAGTCTCCAGCACGTCTTTTAGTATCCTTTCTTTTTAACTTAACTACCTTGAGTTGTCATTGAATTAACAGAAGGTAATTGGTTATGGTGGGAATTGGTTTTAACCTAAGTAATCTAACTTTGAGGAGAGAGTGCTATTTTGTGTTGGTCAGAATGTAACCCTCTTAGACTATGGCTATGATTAATGGAAGAGCGGGGAGAGGCTGGACGAGCCCCCAGGGGGAATCAGGCAGTAGTGAGGCTGCTGTGGTTTCAAGATATCCCAGCTAAGCATGCTAGTGTTTCGTGGAGTTTCCACAACACCACGGGCTTCAGAAACCACACTTTGTTCCAGTATTTTCCACATCTGTGAATACCCTTATCAGGGCCTATTGTGACTCCTGGATCAGATGATTTCATGCCAGGGAGCAGTAGCAGAAGGAGGTTAGTGCAACTCCAGCTACAGACTGGCCTTGCAGACCTCGGTGTGAGCTAAGCAGCTGCTGTGGCTGGGACGACTGGGTGGTCACTTGGTCTGGGTGGGCAGCTCCTGCCCAGCCACTCCTTTGGCCTGCAGAGCTCAGGCTGGCCAGCTCTTCAGGACAGTGGTGGGTGCCAGCAGGGCAATGTAGGATGAGCCCCTTTCTGGAAGCCTGTCCTTCTGCCCTCCCGGCAAACTGAGCTGGAGGCCTGCAGTGTCCAGGGCCAGCTGTGGTCAGCAGGAGGAACTGCTCCAGCTGCGTCTCTGCATCCTCACTGCCCAGTGAGGCAAGGGCCACTCCCCAGCCTGAAAAGGTCTGACATGGACCAGGCAGAGTCATGGGCAGGCCTGAGCTGTGGGGCCATGTCCCGGGAGGCTGTGGTCAGCTCTGTCCTCCAGTGGCCTGAGCTTTGGACCTAATTTCCTGGGGCCAGGCTGTGCTGAGCAGGTCTGGCTTTGGTGTCTGTGCTCCATCCTAAGATCTAAGCACGGTGGGGAGTTCTGGGGAAGCAGACCCCAACCCTGCTGCGATGACCCCTTCTCCAGGGCTCAGTTTCAGGCTGCCCTCCTAGGAAGACTCCTCCCTGGACTGCCAGCCAGCGGCTAGGGGCGTGGTCCTGTGATCCACACTCCCCCTTGTTGGGTATCACGGCGCCGGCTGTGGCTCCGGTCCAGGGCTCCAGTAGCCTGCCAGGGTGGCAGTAAGGCCTGCTGCTCTGGGACACACTCTCTCCGAGGCTTTGGCTGGAAACTGGAGATTGCAGCAGGTGCAGCTGATGGGGCAGAGGTAGCAGGCTCCCCACATACGCACGTGCAGGTCTCCAAGGTCCTCCCAGCTGTCCCCAAGGGCTCTGAAAGCTTTTGGGAAAGATCCAGGGAGTTAAGCTTCCTGTCAGGGCTTTCAAGGAGTTGGTGCCATTTGCTGTTTCTCATTTTCAAAGCCAGCAAGGCTCCAACAGCCATAGGCAGGTCGGGTTTCATCCTAAGTGGAACTAGCTGGGCAGCCTGGTGCGATAAGAATGAGGTGCTGGTGGATGCTGAGCTGAGCCAGATCTGGTTTCTCACCCGGAGATAGAAGCCCATTGTTGGCTGCTCTCCCATGGTGTTTCCCAGGGAGAACAGAGGCCTCCGGAGAGAAGCAACACCCAGACCCAGGCCCAGCGAGCTGAGGGGGCTTCCGAGAGATAAGCCAAGTGGGGCAGCTTGGTTTGATTCCTGGCTGGGAATGGAGGGTACAGTGACCTTTGATGGCTTCTAGTAACAGAGCCAGGAGGCCATGCCGAGGATAGAAGGCGCCGCCGTGCACTGAAGCTGCTTGTGCCTTTGCTGCAGAGGCCAGAGACCAGCCAGGGCTGTCCACAGGGAAGTCACACGAGGAGGCCAAAGCGGCCGTCATTCCCTCCTCCTGTCTCCCCAACTGCACACCCAGGCACAGGCCTGGACAAGGGTCTCAGCAAATCCTGGATAAGGGGCAGATTTTTCAAAATGAATGATCCCGTTTGCAAGTGGACAGTTGAGTGGCATTACATGTACTTAGAGTTGTGCAGCCATCACCACTATCGGTGCCTAAAACCCTTTCCACATTTCCTAACAAATGCTCTGTCCCGTGAAACACAAACGCCCCAGTCCCCATCCCCCCAGCCCCTGTCAACAATCCTTCTACTTTCTGTCTCCATGAATCTGATGTCTCCAGGCACCTCATATAAGTGGAATCTTACAGTGTGTGTCTTTTTATGACTGGCCCATTTCACCTGGCCTCGTGTCTTCAAGGTTCACCCACTTGGTGACCTGTGTCTGAATTTCCTCTTCTGTGGCACCAGGTTTTCTTTCTCTGTGCACCCAGTGGCTCGTGGGTTGTCTCCACCGTTTTGATCATTTCCAACAGCGCTATGAACAAGGGGGTGCAAATGCCTCTTGCCAACGCTGTTTTCAATCCTTTGGGGTGTAGACCCAAAAGTGGAATCCCTGGGTCATGTGGTCATTCAGATCAATGGAACAATGTGTCTCTCAGACATATTCAATGGAAGCATTTGTCCCTGGATGTTTGTACTAAAACATACGAAAGCCAAAAGCCAAAACATCATATTAGTTAACAGAAAATTGCTCTGACATTTACAGAACAACTAGGAATAGAAAGCGTTCTTTCCAAAGCGATCACACTGGGTAAATTCAGCCACGTACGAGTCTAACTCTCCACCGCGAACTCCTCTCAGGCCCTTGAACTGTGATGTCTCACATCTGTTCCGACGGACTGGATGTTTTGAGCACGCACACCGAGAGATAACATGAAACAGCAGATTTTTCCAAAAAAGACTCCTTTTGAAGCGAGATCCATGATGACTGACAGTTGTAGCAAACACACTTCCAGGAATAGCCGTGTCTGCGTTGGCGTCGCACCATCCGCCATGGGGCTGGTGACGTGAGGAACATCCAGGAGCCACAGACAGCAGATTACACGGCTCCGAGAAGTCAGCAGCTGGCGGATCTGAGGCACTGACCATTCCAGGCTGCAGGCTATCTTGACATACATGTTTATCCCCCGGGAGAAGTGAAACAAAAATCTTCTAAAAAATAACACCACTAAAAATAGGACGTTTGAATCTGACCCACAGTGCTGATCACACTTGAGGAATCTGACCCGCAGGATGCCCGGGGACAAGTTGTTCGATTGATCTGGTAACTCTGTCTGACCTTTGGAGGCAATACCAAACTTGACAGCGGCTGCACCATTGGGCACTCCCACCAGCAGCGCACCCGGGTTCCAGCTCCTCCACACCCCTGAGACGCTTGCTTTCTGCGGTTTTGACTCCAGTCATCCCAGTGGATGAAGCAGAATCTCATTACGGTTTTGGTTCCCATTTCCCTGCTGACTAACGATGTTGAGTGCTTTCCCTGTGCTCACGATGTTGAGTGCTTTCCCTGTGCTCATGGGCCGTGTGAGTGTCTTCTTTGGAGATTGTCTATTTAAGTCCTTTGAAGTGGCAGGCTTGTTTGACTCAAATGTTCTGACTCACCTGGAACCACTGCAGATACTGCCCATCCCAGCCCCCACAGTGGCCAGCGGCATTGCCAACCCTCAGGGACACTGTTGGGAACTTGGCTAGGGTCCAGCAGGGTGAAGGGAGAGAGTGCCCCCTGGGTGTTCTGATCCACCCCCAGCACCTTTCCCGGCAGCCCCCCTACCCGAGGTCCTGAGCTTCTCAGTGACTCTCAGCAGCTCCGAGAACACAAGGCCTGAGCTTTCTCACGGTTTGAGTTACAAACCCAGGCAGGGTTAGTGATGGGATTAACTAAATGGATCAGAAATTACCCCTCTCTGTTTCTCCTTTCTTACCTTTCTTTCTGGCAAGCACCTACTTCAGAATCATCAAGATCTCCCCTCCTCCCCTCCTGGGACCGGGTGCTCTCAAAACTACTGAACACCAATTAATTTGTCTCATTTACATGAAAAAGTGCAGAAGATGTCTTTTTACATAATTAACTATATTTTGCAAGTCATTAAAATTCTGCAGCCCTGCCCACAATAGCACCCTATTCACCGCCAGAGATAAGTGCTGAGGGTAGGGGGTGGGGGGGTGAGCATAGGGGCCTACAAAGGAGCAGGCCTCGTCAATGCATATTCATGAGAAGTGGCTGCCAGCTCGCTGGGCCCATTCCCACTGCTGGGGCAGGGAGGGCCAGGAGGGCTGGGTGGGCTGCCCTGAAGACCACACCCTCTCGACAGTGATCGGGTCTTGCTCTGGGGCCACCCATCCCTGCCCAGGCCCTGCCTTTAGCACCATCCTTGTGTTAGTGCAGAGGACCAGGGGGCTCTGGGCTGAGGAGGGGCCACCTGCCTCTCTCTTGCCTCCCACCCACCTCTCTCCCTTGTCACAGGCCAGCCCAAAAGAGCCGCTTGTGGGTGACCCCTTCCCAAAGGAGGGACCTTGTCCCAGAGGGACAGCTCCCTGTCCTGCAGGGTCTCACGTGTGCACTGTTGGGGACAGTCTGCGGGATGGAGATGGAGGTCATGACTCTTCCTGCATGGATCCCACTTGCCCTGTGCCTGGCAGTGCCAGCACCATCTCTGCAGAGCACGTCAGGTGAGGTGGGGACTTCAAGCAGGACCCCGCCCCTGCAGCCAAGCTTCCCTGTCTCCCGCTCTGTGGGATGAGGCTACATCTGCCGTCCTCGAGGCAGCTTCGCCATCACTAAGGAGTGTGTGTCCCTGCAGCGGTCGGCACCCTTGCTACCCGACGCGCGTGCGCCCTCCTCCCGGTGCACAGGAGCATAAGCTAAGCCAGCAGGGAGGTGGTGAGTGACTCCCAGGACACAGCAAGCAAGGACACGGGCTTGGCATCTGCCCCTCGGGCCAAGCTTTCCACAGCCTCACTGCTCATGTGCTCACGGCCCACTCACTGAGTCAGGAGCTCAATCGTCTTTCAACAGATTGACCGTGAGCCCTGGGCAAGGCTGGCAGAGGGGACCCCAGGGCTCCCTCTGTCCTCAGGGAACCACGAGGGAGGCCTGGGTCGAAGCCCACCTGCCACACAGGCTCCCCTGAGCTTCTCAGTGCTCCCCCATCCCTAGGAAAGGGTGTCTGTCCTTGAGCACAAAAGCCATGAGGCCGGGGGCTCATTCCTCCCCAGCTCCCACTGCCAGTCACCCCTTGGGAGTTACCCACCCCGCAGCATCTTCTCTCTTAGGGGCCCCTCCTGCTCCACATGGGGACCTGGCAGGCTACCCCTTCTCTGTGCCCAACCTGGGCCCACAGTGTGCTCAGACAGCAGGCACAGACCAGGCCTCGGGACCTCTCGGGAAGGGCTGCTCCTGGCTGGGGTCCTAGCCCAGCTTCCAGGAAGGGTCTCTCTGGGGTGGTTCTGAGCCTGAGCCAGTTCTGAGTAGATGGACTTTCCTGGTGCAGAAGAAGCCAATGACTTGCCCAGGGAGAGCAGGAGCGCTGCCAGGTTAGGGCTCAGGCCAGTGGGGTCTGCAGGGCGATGGACGTGGAAGGCTGGGAGTGGGAGAGGGGGCCACACCTTCTCTGTGGGTGCTGTCTTCCGGGGGAAAGCCTGCAGTGGGATGAGAACAAAGGAAGAAAGTGAGAGCTTCTTAAACAGGAAATCCTGGAAGAGCCAGTCCTTGAAGATGGACCCTGTGTGGCTAACTGGGCCTAAATTCAAAACAGAGCTAAGAGGCCATCTGCCGACTAAAGGCCACACACGTACTCTACGCTCCCAGAAACCCCCACGCTCACAGCACTCTGTTGCTTCCATAGCTGCCTGTTCCTGTCCACACCGCTCGAGCCCACCGCTCCTGGGAAATCCATCTGGACCCAACCATGGGCCGTTGCCTGTGCCAATCAATCAGAGCTCAGCAAGTTTGCATCCCACATTTGCATAGCGGACCAGAGTGGGAACCTCGGTGGGAACTTTATAAATGACATCCCCTCTCTTTCTTCTCTCAGAACACGCTTTTGTTTCATGCCAAAGGCTGCGTCTCCCTGGTTTGCAGATTGCTCAATGGAATAAAGTCTTTCTTTTTCTGAAAGAAAAATCTTTTCAGGGGATTTGCCCACAACGCCCACCCTCAAGGACTGCTCACCTCAGAGACCTGGAAGAAAAACAGGTGCTCTGCAGCATTGATTGCAGCTCCCTTGCCGAGACTCGGTCTCCAGGTTGGCAGGCCTGTTCTAGAACATTCCAAGTCAAGTCAGGATGGTGCCCGTGTGATTCAAAAGGCCGGTTCCTGGCTTAGCTTTGCTGGGGGGAGCACATGAACATAAATCACAGAGATAGAAAAACAAACATAAATTCCAGGCACTGGCACTGTCTACGGGGCAAACTGGGCCTCAAAGCCCCCCATGCAGGATCATTTGCAAGCACACGATCATGCATGCACATGGCCTCTGCATGATTCTACATGACCCTCTGCACAGTCTGTGGCCAATTTTAATTTGAGAAGCAAAAGGAACATAAACAAGAGTCCAAGGAGTGCAGCCCGTGGCCTGCTCTTCAGTGTCCTCCACTTGCCAGGCTGTGGCCCCGGATCCAGGCTACACACACTTTCTGTTTGGTCTGGAATCCTGTGGTTGGGCCCTGCTGGTCTGAGGTCCAGAAACAGTCCCCAGAGCTGCCCCGTCCAGGCCTTCCGGGCATTCCCTGCAGGGCTCCGCCCAGCTTCCGTGCCCCTTCCTTGGCCACCTGTCTTGGTACCTGTGACCCTCTGGCCACACCTCTGCCCTTGGCCTCCTCGGGGCTCCTCAGCCTGCCTGGACACTGATGAGGGCCTTGTCAAGCCATGGGGCTACAAGGGTCAGAGCGTGGAGCTCTGTCGACCTCATCAACTGGGGACCCAGACACGCCTTCCAGACCTGTCCAGGCAGCCTCCTCCTCAGGCCCTTCCTGTCTCCCCTGCCTCCCACCCCATTGTGCCTCCAAACACTCAGGCCAGGGCCCACCTCAGGCTGGCCCACTGAGCAATGCCCTACCAGGGCATCGTGAGCCTTTTCCTCCCCATGACCCTCTCTCCAGGGGTCCAGCAGAAAGCCCATCCTCTCCCTCCAGGGGGTGCTGCTGACTCTGTGGTCCCCTGAATGAGACCATCACTGTCACTGCCAAACCCACGTCACGGTGGCCAGGCCCACTCAGGCCTCCCACCAGACAGGCTCGGGTCTGGGCCACTCATCTCCTGGACCAGTGCTAGGATGCACACCCCTCCAAAAATAAGAAGGAGGGCAGTGAGCTCTGAATGCGGGTTTGGAAAAAACACCAAGACAGTGTGGTCGCTTTGCTGAGCCCCCACCCAGCGTGTTCAAAGGGTGTGCCTCCACCCCAGCCTGAAGCCAGCTCATGCACGTCACCAGCCTGCAGACGGCTCTCCCCAAAGCAGGATGTGGGTGGCTTCCAGCTGGGAGACAAGGGTCCCACAGGGCGGCCCTTGCAGACATGGGGGTTCTGCCTCAAATGCCTGGTCAGTCTCCACCTAGAAGACACATTCCCTGTAATTTCCTAAGTGGGAGTTCTCTCACTTCAGCCTCAAAAAGTGTTTCTGAGTGAAGGGCTCTGTCTGTATCTATAGCTACCATCTCAGGCAGCAGTGATAAAATGGTAGAGTAAGTGAGTGAGTGTGTGTGAGTGTGTGTGTGTGTGATAGAGACAGAGAGAGGGAGAGAGAGAAGTGGGGCGGGTGGCAAAGCAAATTAAATGCTAATCATCGCTCCACAGGGACGAGTTGACTCTGGGCCTTGGCCGGTGACAGCACCCTCGTCCTTCTCATGCTCCCCAGTCTCCCTCTGACGCCTGCAATCCTGCACCTGGTGGCTGTGTGTGAGCCGCGTCATAAACTGTGAAGCAGGGTTGATGCAGGCTCCCAGATCCCACAACCATGTCCCCCAGGAGGCGGGTGTTGGCCGAGTCTCCAGAGCCAGTGCAGAGCCCGACACCAGCTGCATTCCTGGGCAATTGTCTGGACCGGAGTGAGTGGCCCTTTCCTGCTGCACGGCGGGTCCCCAGGCATCAGAACAGCCCCCTGCCCAGCTAGGGAGCCATCTACTGACAGGAGCTCACCTTGCTGGCTGGCGTCCCTGTGGGAGAACAGCTTTCCTAGGCCCTGCCCAGTCCCCCAGGGTCCAGAGCCCACCTGAGGATTCCACAAGGCCAGAGCAGGATGGTGTCCTAGGGCCTGGAGACTCCAAGGGAACTGGAGGTACATCTGCATTTTAGAGGAGACTGTGCGGGGATTCAAGGCATGACTGAGAAGCAAAAGCAGTTCTCCCCATGCATCCCCAGGCCTCCCAACTCCCTTCCCCCTGCTGTGTTCCACAGTCCCCACCTTGTCCCAGCTGCCCCCAGCTCTGCTAAGCTCAGCCAGGGTTGCAGGTAGGCCAGGCAGGAGTCTGGGCCTCGGGATCAGGGGAGGGGAGATAGACAGAAACGGTGCCCCAGACACTGGTGGGGGTGCCGAGGGCACCGGGAGAGCCAGAGCCTGCCCGTGACGTGAGCCAGAGCCTGCCTGTGATGTCAGCCAGAGCCTGCCCGTGACGTGAGACGTGAGCCTGCCCATGACATCAGCCAAAGGCTGCCTGTGACATGAGACGTGAGCCAGAGCCTTCTGGGGAAGGGCCAAGGGCCTCTCCCAGCCATCCAGAGCTCAGGCTGGGTTTGTGCTCCAGCACAAGATGTTCTCACTTGGGCCCGTCCCAAACCAGAGCAGGAGAACGGGAGACCAGTCTGGCGGGAAACACTGAATCCAGTCTCAGACCGGAATGGACACTTCAGGGCCATCTTCTGAAGCGCACAGCCTGGCAGCCCCGGCTTTTTGTCTTGTTGCCATTTCCCGAGTCTCTGGGAGCAGATCTCAGTTGCTTGCCCTGACGTTTCCAGCTCAGGGTCTTATCCACTTCATGAATGAATAAGGAGCATGCCTGGGCCCAGAACTCACAGCTCCCTGGGGCCTCATTTGACGGACAGTCGACAGATGGAGAAACAGCCCCCAGGGCCTGGCACAGGGGACAGACCCAGTGCCAGTGTGTGCCTGAGCCAGCTTATGCCAGCTCGTGAGAGCCCACTCTCCTCTTCCCATTTCTGCATCATCGGCTTGAAGTCAGCCATGCCAGGAGTGTTTACACCGTGAGAATCAGCAAACACTAGAAATCGGGGACTTTGTTTTTTCTGTGAGAGTCCGTTGTTCAACATTTACCGGCACACGCAAGGGTTGATGAGTACTTTCCCCAGCCTGGGACAAAACCCTCCCTTTCTCACTGCCCCATCTTTTTGTTGGTAATTCATATGTCCACCCAATACTCATTTCATGCCACCTGCTCTGTGCCAGGCACTGGGGTGGGCGCTGGAGAGGCAAAGGTGAGTTGGACACAGGCTCTGCCCTCCAGGAACCCAGGGCTGGGAGGACCTGATGACGGCTGAGCGTTAACAGTTCCTACCGGAGGAGTGCAGCGCACCCGCTAGGGGAGGGAGAGGAGCAGCTCCGCGTAGAGAGCACAGCCCCTACCAAGGACAAGAAGTTTCAGAGGCCACAGAGCTTCAAGGGACCACATATGGTTCTGCATGCCAGGGAGGAGGGTAAGCTGGGGGTGGGAGTGAGGAAATCAGAGACACGAGCAGGGACAGGATCGTGGCCAGCCCATGTGCCTCCTGTGAGTATTCACTGTGTCCTGGGGGCAAGGGGGGGTTAGGGCCAGGCCAGGGGGAGGAACCTGCTAGGGTCCACCATTTGGGAATAAAAACGGTCTTCTCATATTTTAGTGAAACTAGGTCAAATATGTTATCACAATTAGTTGATTCAAAAGGGAGCCCCTGGTCACCATTGACTCTTCCTTGGTTAGCTGTTTTCTAAGGTTGTCAAAGCCAGAGACTACGAGAAGGAGATGGAGACCCTCAGTAAGTCAGACGGGGCACAGCAGAGTACGGGAGGCCAATCTGAGCCCTAAACCTGCAGAAGAGATCTGCCAACACAGAGGGACTCTCGCTCTCCATACTCCAAGGCCAGGCATCAACTGTGCGCCACAAGTGGGGAGCAAGACATTCACAGGTTGCCTTTCCATCTGTGGCTGAGAATCCTCAGTCTAGGGTTTCTGATGCCCTTGATTTTGTAGGCTGTCCTGCCATCACATTAGGTATTCAGGTGCACATCCTGATGTTCTTGGAAATGACCAATTGCTTCCACCACCCTTGTTCCAGGAGAGTGCAGCATCCCATGGACCAGGTCCACCGTCCTTGTTCCAGGAGACTGTGGCATCCTGTAGATCAGATCCACCATCATTGTTCCAGGAGAATGCAGCATCCCGTGGACCAGGTTCACTGTCCTTGTTCCAGGAGACTGTGGCATCCCATGGACCAGGTCCACTGTCCTTGTTCCAGGAGACTGTGGCATCCAGTGAACCAGGTCCACCGTCCTTATTGCAGAAGAGTGCAGCATCCCGTGGACCAGGTCCACTGTCCTAGCTCCAGCAGATGACAGCATCCCATGAACCAGGTCCACCATTCTTGTTGCAGGAGAGTACAGCATTGCATGGACAAGGTCCACCACCCTTGTTCCAAGAGAGGGCAGCATCCCATGGACCAGGCCCACCGTGCTTGTTGCAGGAGACTTAGATGCTACCCAGAGCCATGCTGGGAGTCACTTGTACTGGTCCAAGGGTGTAGGACAGATGTTGACTCCCCAGAAAGGGAGAGAAACACCTGAGCAGCATCCCATGGACCAGGTCCGCTGCTCTTGTCCCAGCAGAGGGCAGCATCCTGTGGATCAGGCTCACTGTCCTTGTTGCAGAGGAGGGCAGCATCCCATGGACCAGGTCCAGATGAGGCCAGCTTTTGTCCTCCTATAAGAGGTGCCGGCCCACTTGCCAAAGGCTCAGTGCTATCCCCTTATATCCTTATCTAGCCCAGATCTGACTATTGGGTCTTCCATTCACCCTCTCTACTCCTAAGCAACAAGAGTGAGCCATAGTCCAGCTGAAGATGCAGAGATGAGCAGCCCAGACCTTAGCCCCTAGTCATCCCAACCCTCCTTCAAAAGGTGGTGGATAGGGCTTAAGTGTGTGAGTTTGGATTGACTCCAGCCAACATTCACTCCCTTCCCTCTCCCACTGTGGGTGGGATAGACTTTTTCCTGTCCCATTGGTTTTGGGTTTGGTCATGTGACATCTTTTGGCCAGTGGAACATTCTCAGACTGCACCTGAGCCCAGGACTTCAGTGCACGTCCACATTTCACCAGGACTCCTGTCCATCTGTGATGTTATAAGGAAAGCATTCCTCATGAGTTGTTAACTCTTCAACCTGGTCCCCAGAAAGAACATGCGTGGAACAGACTTGATCCTTATCCTTTATGAGAAGCCACATTCACCCAACTTGCAGATGGTCAGAGCCTCCAGCGCAGCCTGGATCGTCAGAATGCTGATGAGCCTGCAGACCCATGAGTGTGAGAACAAACGCTTATTGCTGCACACCCCGCAGTAGGGAGGCAGTTAGTGTCTAGCACTACTGTTCACTGCGGATCAGTGACTTTTAGACAGGAATCAGAATCCATGTTGCCAAGTACACGGGCACTGAGGCTAGCTCTTCCCAGGGATGAAGCCCAAGGAGGAGATTACACAGTTCCTGAATGGCCCTTGAATTGCTCAGGAAATGATATGGCACTGGGGTTTTGTATCTGAAACTCTTCAGCCTGACCTCATCTTGCCCGTGTGACTTTCCTATCAAATAGCCTGGAAGTCTGACCTACCATGTGTCCCCATGCCTCCAGCTTTCTCCAGCTCCCTCCAGCCCCAGCGCCCACTGCAGACTCTGCCACTTGCTCTCTTCTCTCTGAGGCCTCAGCTCAGCTCTGACCTGGTGTCATCCACGGGCCAAGCCATTGAGGAGTTTCAAAATGAGGGAGTCCTTTCTCTTCAGCTTTCCATTAAATGTCTGATAAAAGCTAAGAGAGCACAGGCAGAGCGCACCCTGCAAGCGGCTCAGGGTTAGTGTCAACGCCCTTCCTGGATCTTCACCGACCCAGAGCCACCACGAGCTCTTGTCTAGAGAATGCTTTAGGAGGTTCTCTGAGGCCACCAAGGTCTTTGAGCAGTGACTTCTTGTTTCTTCTGTCATCTGCCAAACACATTTGTCACAAAAGGACACTGGGGTGACAGAATATAGCCTAAGTCCTGTCCCCTTGTCAAAGCCCCCACAGAAGCCACCACCGGGCGTGCTCAGAGGCTGTGACCCACTCTGCCAGCTCCGGCCACCGTCCTCCAGGCCACATGAAGAAGGCCCAGGGCTCTCCAGAGGCTGAGGGCATCAATGTCCACTCCAACCAGCCCTCAGAGACACCACAGGGCGAGAGGGGGTGTCCTGTCCCTGTAAGCCAAGTGAGGAGGCCTCATGGAGACCACGGCTGCCAGAGTTGCTTAGATGCTGCCCAGAGGCATGCTGGAAGTCACTCGCCCTGGTTCAAGGGTGTAGGACAGCTGTTGACCCCCAAACAGCGAGAGAAACGCCTGATTTAATCGAGTGACCTGTGCAGGGGAAGGCCTGGACTCTAAGATCCAGGGATCAAAGGAGCTGTCGGCACAGCCAGTTGTAAGAGAAATAATTCAGTGGGGTTATAACTGGGAGATCTGAAGTGAAGAGGGAGCCCCTGAGGCCATGGCAGTGTCCCAGCAGACACTCCAGCCACCTCACCTCCTCCAGTCATGTGGACCTGCTCCGTCCCCTGGAGCGCCCTCCTCGCCAGCTCCCAGCCTGGGACAGCCCCTTGATGGGGAGAAGAGTATGTGAGAGATGAATGAGGGTTCAGGATGAACCCCCGGGGGGCTAGTTTAAACATGGAAAGAAACCATTCCTGTGCCAGATAAGGACCTGCGGAGGGAGATGTGGGACTTTACCGAGACCCCATACAGAGCTGGAGCGCTGAGTCCAGAGAGCAGGGAGGAGAGTGGCGGTGGGAAAAGAGCAGAGGCGCTCCCCTCTGCATGCGGCCCAGATTCACAAATCACAGGCCGTCCACACCCCAGGTCATCTGCTCTGTTAGAGTTGTGCAGAGGAAGGAATCGCTCTGAAACCTTTCAAACCAGCAAAGTCCCCGCTAGGTAAAAAAAAAAAATACACGCATAAGCACACACACATACACACTTACACACCTAACTCCACGTGGCTCTACACACATTACCTGCATGACTCTACAAGTCATCTGAAAGAGTGGTTCTCCTTGGCAGTCGGAGCTTGCAGTAAGCCAAGATCGTGCCACTGCACTCCAGCCTAGGCGACAGACTGAGACTCATCTCAAAAAAAAAAAAAACTATGGTTCTCAAAGTGTGGTCTACAGACCCCTGCAGTTTCCCGAGACTCTGTCACAGGTTTCTCAAAGTCAGAACTGTTTTCAGTGTAATACAAAGGCAAATGTCATCACGTCTACACTGAGATACAAAAGCCGCTGTCACTCAAACTGCTGTTGCCTCAGCAGGAATCAGGGCAGCGGCACCCAGAGAGGCAGTAGTCATGGTGGTGGTCACTGCCACATATTTGCAGGAAAGAAAATGCAGATTTTACTTAAAATGTCTTTGATAAAACCAACCAAATTATTAACTTTTTAAAAATCGCAATTCTTTTGTTTGTTTGTTTGTTTGTTTGTCTGTCTGTTTTGAGAGGGAGTCTGGCTCTGTCTCCCAGGCTGGAGTGCAGTGGTGCAATCTTGGCTCACTGCAACCTCCGTCTCCTGGGTTCAAGCAATTCTCCTGCCTCAGCCTCCCGAGTAGCTGAGATTACAGGCACCAACCATCAGGCCTGGCTAATTTTTATATTTTAAGTAGAGATGGGGTTTCACCTTGTTGGCTAGACTGGTCTTTAACTCCTGACCTCAAGTGGTCCGCCCACCTCAGCCTCCCAAAAAGTGCTGGGATTACAGGCGTGAGCCATCGCACCCTGCCTAAAAATCCAAATTCCTAAGTATATATCTCTTTAATATTCTGCATGACAAAATGGGAAGTGCAGGTAAAGCACTTTCACTGTCTACCAACGCGAACTGGAGGAAAAGCACGTGTTAGGATCATTTCAGTTGCCAGCTGCACTGGCCGCCTTTTTCGTGGAACACCATTTTAATTTGAAAAAAAAAGACTAATGGACAAACTATGGCTAATTGGACTTGGGTATTTTGCAGACATTTTTCTCAAGGATGAATGAAATAAATCTTTGGCTTCAAAAAAAGCAACCGATAATATCTGTTGCCAATGATAAAATTCAAGCTTGCAAGCAAAAACTAGAATTTTGGAAAATTTGCATAATGAGCGTGATAACATCCCCACACTTAAAGACTTTTCTGATGAGACGGACGGTGTTACTAATAAAAGCGATCTTTTATATAATGACATGTGTCAATGATTCAGGAGAGCCACACACATCAGTGAACTAGGGTGTCCTAAATGACTAAAGAGTGTTTTCTATAAAATCACTCATGGGTGAAAACAAATGTCACGGGCAAGATAGACCAGGGGTGTTAATGGAACAAAGAAAAGTCCTTTCTTTGATATGGTTTCAGATCCTACATTACAAACAATCTTCAAGAAACTACTGTTTGTCAAGTTTTAGTGTGGTGTCAAAGAACAGTATCCACAGCTATCTAAAAATGTGATTTAGGCTGGGTGCGGTGGCTCAAGCCTGTAATCCCAGCACTGTGGGAGGCCAAGGCGGGCAGATCACGAGGTCAGGAGATTGAGACCATCCTGGCTAACACGGTGAAATCCCGTCTCTACTAAAAATACAAAAAATTAGCCGGCCATGGTGGTGGGCGCCTGTAGTCCCAGCTACTCGGAAGGCTGAGGCAGGAGAATGGTGCAAACCCAGGAGACAGAGCTTGCAGTGAGCTGAGATTGCGCCACTGCACTCCAGCCTGGGTGACAGAGCGAGACACCCTCTCAGAAAAAGGTGATTTAAATACTCCTCTCTTTTCCAGCTATCTGTATGAGGCCACATTTTCTTAATATACTTCAACTGAGACATGATATAGCAGCAGATTGAATGCAGAAACAGATAGGAAAATCCAGCTGTCTTCTATCAAGCCAAACACTGAAGAGATTTGGCAAAATGCAAAAAAAAAAAAAAAAAAAAAAAGATGTCACTTTTCTCCATTTTGGGGGGTTTCAGAAAATAGAATTATATTTTCATCAAAAGTTAAGATATCTGTGCTGACATGTAATGGGTTTGTAACGGTTAATTTTTGGTGAATTAACAAATTATATTTAAAATTGTTCTCTAATTTTTTTTTTTTTATTATACTTTAAGTTCTAGGGTACATGTGCATGGCGTTTATATCATGTATAACTCCCCAATGCAATCCCTCCCTCCTCCCCCCTCCCCATGATAGGCCCCAGTGTGTGATGTTCCCCTTCCCGAGTCCAAGTGATCTCATTGTTCAGTTCCCACCTATGAGTGAGAACATGCGGTGTTTGGTTTTCTCTTCTTGTGATAGTTTGCTAAGAATGATGGTTTCCAGCTGCATCCATGTCCCTACAAGGACGCAAACTCATCCTTTTTGATGGCTGCATAGTATTCCATGGTGTATATGTGCCACATTTTCTTAATCCAGTCTGTCACAGATGGACATTTGGGTTGATTCCAAGTCTTTGCTATTGTGAATAGTGCCGCAATAAACATACGTGTGCATGTATCTTTGTAGTAGAGTAATTTATAATCCTTTGGGTATATACCCAGTAGTGGGATGGCTGGGTCATATGGTACATCTAGTTCTAGATCCTTGAGGAATCGCCATACTGTTTTCCATAATGGTTGAACTAGTTTACAATCCCACCAACAGTGTAAAAGTGTTCCTATTTCTCCACATCCTCTCCAACACCTGTTGTTTCCTGACTTCTTAATGATTGCCATTCTAACTGGTGTGAGATGGTATCTCATTGTGGTTTTGATTTGCATTTCTCTGATGGCCAGTGATGATGAGCATTTTTTCATGTGTCTGTTGGCTGTATGGATGTCTTCTTTTGAGAAATGTCTGTTCATATCCTTTCCCCACTTTTTGATGGGGTTGTTTGTTTTTTTCTTGTATATTTGTTTGAGTTCTTGGTAGATTCTGGATATTAGCCCTTTGTCAGATGAGTAGGTTGCAAAAATTTTTTCCCATTCTGTAGGTTGCCTGTTCACTCTGATGGTAGTTTCTTTAGCTGTGCAAAAGCTCTTAGTTTAATTAGATCCCATGTGTCAATTTTTGCTTTTGCTGCCGTTGCTTTTGGTGTTTTAGACATGAAGTCCTTGCCCATGCCTATGTCCTGAATGGTACTACCTAGATTTTCTTCTAGGGTTTTTATGGTATTAGGTCTAACATTTAAGTCTCTAATCCATCTTGAATTAATCTTCGTATAAGGGGTAAGGAAAGGATCCAGTTTCAGCTTTCTACTTATGGCTAGCCAATTTTCCCAGCACCATTTATTAAATAGGGAATCCTTTCCCCATTTCTTGTTTCTCTCAGGTTTGTCAAAGATCAGATGGCTGTAGATGTGTGGTATTATTTCTGAGGACTCTGTTCTGTTCCATTGGTCTATATCTCTGTTGTGGTACCAGTACCATGCTGTTTTGGTTACTGTAGCCTTGTAGTATAGTTTGAAGTCAGGTAGCGTGATGCCTCCGGCTTTGTCCTTTTGACTTAGGATTGTCTTGGCAATGCGGGCTCTTTTTTGGTTCCATATGAACTTTAAAGCCGTTTTTTCCAATTCTGTGAAGAAAGTCATTGGTAGCTTGATGGGGATGGCATTGAATCTATAAATCACCTTGGGCAGTATGGCCATTTTCACGATATTGATTCTTCCTATCCATGAGCATGGTATGTTCTTCCATTTGTTTGTGTCCTCTTTGATTTCACTGAGCAGTGGTTTGTAGTTCTCCTTGAAGAGGTCCTTTACATCCCTTGTAAGCTGGATTCCTAGGTATTTTATTCTCTTTGAAGCAATTGTGAATGGAAGTTGATTCCTGATTTGGCTCTCTGCTTGTCTGTTACTGGTGTATAAGAATGCTTGTGATTTTTGCACATTAATTTTGTATCCTGAGACTTTGCTGAAGTTGCTTATCAGCTTAAGGAGATTTTGGGCTGAGACAATGGGGTTTTCTAAATATACAATCATGTCATCTGCAAACAGGGACAATTTGACTTCTTCTTTTCCTAACTGGATACCCTTGATTTCTTTCTCTTGCCTGATTGCCCTAGCCAGAACTTCCAACACTATGTTGAATAGGAGTAGTGAGAGAGGGCATCCCTGTCTTGTGCCAGTTTTCAAAGGGAATTTTTCCAGTTTTTGCCCATTCAGTATGATATTAGCTGTGGGTTTGTCATAAATAGCTCTTATTATTTTGAGGTACGTTCCATCAATACCAAATTTATTGAGCGTTTTTAGCATAAAGGGCTGTTGAATTTTGTCAAAAGCCTTTTCTGCATCTATTGAGATAATCATGTGGTTCTTGTCTTTGGTTCTGTTTATATGCTGGATTACGTTTATTGATTTGCGAATGTTGAACCAGCCTTGCATCCCAGGGATGAAGCCCACTTGATCATGGTGGATAAGCTTTTTGATGTGCTGCTGAATCCGGTTTGCCAGTATTTTATTGAGGATTTTTGCATCGATGTTCATCAGGGATATTGGTCTAAAATTCTCTCTTTTTGTTGTGTCTCTGCCAGGCTTTGGTATCAGGATGATGTTGGCCTCATAAAAAGAGTTAGGGAGGATTCCCTCTTTTTCTATTGATTGAAAATGAGAACAAAGATACAACATACCAGAATCTCTGGGACACATTTAAAGCAGTGTGTAGAGGGAAATTTATAGCACTAAATGCCCACAAGAGAAAGCAGGAGAGATCTAAAATTGACACTCTAACATCACAATTAAAAGAACTAGAGAGGCAAGAGCAAACACATTCAAAAGCTAGCAGAAGGCAAGAAATAACTAAGATCAGAGCAGAACTGAAGGAGATAGAGACACAAAAAACCCTCCAAAAAATCAATGAATCCAGGAGTTGGTTTTTTGAAAAGATCAACAAAATTGACAGACCGCTAGCTAGACTAATAAAGAAGAAAAGAGAGAGGAATCAAATAGACGCAATAAAAAATGATAAAGGGGATATCACCACCGACCCCACAGAAATACAAACAACCATCAGAGAATACTATAAATGCCTCTACGCAAATGTTCTCTAATTTTTAATGTCAATTTGATAGCTATAACAAATATAGGAAAACACGGCCCTATGCTAATCTGGAGATCAACTGAGAAGTTTTTGAGAACTGCTGATCTAAAACCATGAGTCACTGCTTTCCAAGCCAGCAGGTATAACTGTGTCAAATATGCTGGCTTGCTCAGCCCGTCTGGTGATGAGAAAGTCACCCCCACACCAGACCGCTGTCTTACCCCCATAATTGTAGAGCCTGTGGCTTGTAAGTTTCAGTGTTCATCCTATCAATTAAGACCCTTCAAAAGCAACAGGATATTTTCTTTTTCATTTGCAAAGAAACACATCATCATTATGGAGAATTTAGAAAATATAGAGAACTAATAGAAAAAGTCTACCACCCAGAGACAACCACTTTGATGTTTTCTTTCCACCTTGTGATCAGGTGGTTTTGGTTTGCTGTTGGGCTGTTTTATCTGATGCAAGCCCTTGGGTGGGTGAATGCAATGCCTCAGTCATCTCAGGATGACCTCGGGGTGCCTGGTGCCTCAGGACAGCACACCCCACGCCCCACGCTCTGTCTCCTCTTCCACCGTTTACCTTTCTCTCTGGAGTTTCCTGAGCTGGGCTAATTTGCAGAAGGCCTCTGGAGAGCACAGCCACGGTGCTCCTGGATCTGGCCCCAGCCCCGGCATCTCCAAGGCCTGTGCGTCTCCTCTGCCTCTCCCTTGCTCCAGGGCAGGAGCCACGGCCTCCCAGCCGCACCGAGTCCCGTGAGCTCGAGCCCACCCTCCCCGCGCTCACCTCAGCGGCTCTCGGTGACCTACAGGGGCACACAGGGTGTGAGGGACAGTATAGGGGTGTAGCTGTTTCCAAGGGCTGCTGTACCAACCTGCCACAAACCCAGAGGTGAACGGGAACAGAGATTTATTCTTGCACAGCCTGGAAGCCTGGAGTCTGAGATCAGGGGTTGCACAGCCTGGAAGCCTGGAGTCTGGGATTGGGGTTGCCAGGCCTGGGTCTTCTGGGCCTCTGAGGGGAGCCTGCTCTGTGCCTCTCTCCCTTTTCTGGTGGTCGTGGCAGCCCGTGGCGATCCGTGGCCAGTACACATCACTCCAGTCTCAGCCTTTCCTGCCCAAGGCCTTCTCCTCCATGTGAATCCATGTGTGTCTCTGCGTGTCTCTGTGTGTGTCTCTGTGTGTTTCTGTGTCTATGTGTGTGTGTCTGTGTGTGTCTGTGTGTGTGTCTCTGTGTGTCTCTGTGTGTTTCTGTGTCTATGTGTGTGTGTCTGTGTGTGTCTGTGTGTGTGTCTCTGTGTCTCTGTGTGTTTCTGTGTCTATGTGTGTGTGTCTCTGTGTGTGTCTGTGTGTGTGTCTCTGTGTGTATGCGTCCATGTATGTGTGTCTTATGTGTGTCTCTGTGTGTGTCTGTGTGTGTCTATGATGTGTGTGTGTTTCTATGCATGTCTCTGTGTGTGCCTCTGTGTGTGTCTATGTGTGTCTGTGTGCATGTCTGTGATGTGTGTCTATGTGTGTCTCTGTGTGTGTGTCTGTGTATGTATGATGTGTGTCTGTGTACATCTATGTGTGTTTATGATGTGTGTGTGTCTATGATGTGTCTGTGCATGTCTGTGTGTGTCTCTGCGTGTGTGCCTGTGTGTGTCTATAATGTGTGTCTGTGTGTATCTTTGTGTGTCTCTGTGTGTGTGTCTGTGTGTGTCTCTGTGTGTGTCTATCGTGTGTGTGTATCTCTCTGTGTGTGTCTATGATGGGTGTCTGTGTGTGTCTGTGTCTCTCTTTTCTTTCTTATAAGGACACACTCATTGGATTCAGACCCTCCTAGTCCAATATGACCTCATCTTAACTAATTACATCTGCTGAGACCCTATTTCCAAATAAAGTCCCATTCTGAAGTTCCCGGTAGCCACAGATTTGGGGGGAAACCTTTCCACAACTACAAGAAAGAACTGTTTTCTTGTCCTCCCAAGCTGCCTGCTTTGTTTCCAAACCTCAGATTTGCTGGGAGCATCAGGAGTGAGCCTCTCTCTCCCCACCTCCCCTATCCCCAGGCCTCCTCCTGTCCCCAAGTGCAGAGTGGGGACTTCTCTGCTGGGTGGCCCTGGAGTCCAGGCCAGCATGGGGGACGTCTTCTCACCGCACTTGCTCTCCAGGGTCAGGGTCCAGAGCCTCAGGCCTTAGGAAGGGTGTCTGGTGTCAGGGCTCTGGGCCCCAGGTCTCAGAGACCTCTCTGTAGGGGGTGGCCATGAAGCAGGTCTGGACCCTCCGAATCTCTGGCTGGGTGAAAGTCAGCCCTCCAGACCCACTTCTGCCCAGAAGTAGGCTTCCGTTTCGGCCAGTAGAGGCAGGAGGGGGAGAGGGAAGAAGGAACAGGAGGCCTAATTGTGCCACATTCTCTCGTCATGCAGTAATAGGTTGGATACTGTGGTCTCTGTTGACCTGGGACGCTGTTTCTCCCTTGGCCACCATGTGTAAGGAGGGGATGAGATCCGTGCTTTGGAAGCCCCGACTGTCAGGGTCTCATCCACCCTCCTTTAGATGATGGAAGAGTTCTAGATTTGTTGTTACTCTGCCTGAAGGTGGAGAACTCAGCACTTTCGGGCAGCGTAGGGCCCCTAAATACACCCGGGGTGGCCCATCTGGCGCTGTCCTGGGAACCGGAATTGCTCTGCTGGCGTCTCACACAGTCCACACCAAAGCTGCTGTCCTCAGCCCTGCTCAGGCTGCCCCTGCAGCTGTGGGGCCCATATGGCCATGGACAGCACAAAGGGGCCCTTTCCAAGCCCCCAGTCTCCTTTTCAATATGGTGGAGACTCCAGACTTCTGAGATTCCCCAACACCTGCTCAGGCCATGGGGTCTATGTAATTCCGGAAACCATTTGCAAATGGCTTTCTAATTCTGACTGTTGTGATTGGGTCAAAGTCGTTTTGTCTTCTTTATATCCGCCCCTGGCTTGCCAAAGCCACCACCCCCAGAAGCCCCATTTCAGAGCCAGTGCTCCTTTACCCTCTGCTTTCTTTGAGGAGTGACCCATCCTGTCTCGGATTTTAGGCAGATGCAGACGCTGAGCCATACCTTCCAAGGAGACACATGACTGGCAAGAGTGACAAGGGGTCTATAAATTCTCTTGTCACAAGAGTCAGAAAAAAAAAAAAAAAAACCTTTAATCCAAAGAGGTATGTGTATGGGAATTAACATTTTTAAAACAAAAGAATTTCATAGACGCTGACAGGAGTGACAGACAAGGGAGGCGCAGCCCTGTCTCCTCTCAGCTCCTCACACGCTGGGGCCCTCCCCAACACTGTGCAAGAAATCAATTTTACATGAATTAAAGACAAATACAGAAGGAAAGGCTATAAATACTTTAGAAAACAGTATAGGGGAATATGTTCGTGCTTTAGAAATAACAAAGACTTGGCTGGGGGCAGTGGCTCACACCTGTAATCCCAGCACTTTGGGAGGCCGAAGTGGGTGGATCACCAGGTCAGGAGATTGAGACCATCCTGGCTAACACAGCGAAAGCCAGTCTCTACTAAAACTACAAAAAATTAGCGGGGCATGGTGGCGGGCACCTGTACTCCCAGCTACTCGGGAGGCTGAAGCAGGAGAATCGCTTGAACCTGGGAGGTGGAGATTGCAGTGAGCTGAGATCCTGCCACTCCACTCCAGCCTGGTGGCAGAGTGAGACCCTGTCTCAAAAAAAAGAAAAAAGAAAGAAAAAAAAAAATAAGGACTGGTTCTCCATTTCCAGCAATGGTCATCTTTATTTATTTTATTTTATATTTTTTGTAAACTAATAATTCTGCTAAAAACAACTAGGAAATCTGGACCCTATACAGAAAATTAATTGTGTGCAGGTGTTGGAGAGAACTGCCAGTCAATGAGGAATTGCCGGACTGAGATCCCAGAGGAAAGGACATTTGGAAATAAGGTAGTTCTCCATTCTCCTCAAGACACAGAGGCCGAGTCTGAGAGTCTAAGCAGAGTTTCCAGCCATCTTGCGGGACTAGCGGGACAAAAATGGGTGTTCATCTGCATAAAGAGGGCTGGGGGCAGGGGATTCAGCAAGCAATCCAGTATTTCACGTGGGGCCCTCTGGAAGTGTGAGTACAACAGAAAGAACTAGATCAGCCTGTTGGGAGATTAAAGCTCACCTTCCAATCAACTCAATCCCAGATTCGGTTAGGATGATCTTTCCGAAGCAAATCCTAGTGCTTATCTAAGCAAAAGTAAATCTAGCTGTAAGAAAATAAAGCCACCCAGAACTTCAATTTAATTCGATCATTATTATTTTTACTTTTATTTTTTAGATGTTTTATTTCCATAGGGTTTTGGGAAACAGGTGGTATGTGGCTACACGAGTAAGTTCTTTAGTAGTAATTTGTGAGCTTTTGGTGCACCCATCACCCGAGAAGTATACGCTGAACCCAATTTGTAGTCTTTCATCCCTCACCCCTCTCCCACCCTTTCCCTGAGTCCCCAAAGTCCATTGTATCATTGTTATTTATTTATTTAAGATGGAGTCTCACTCTGTCACCCAGGCTAGAGTGCAGCAGCGTGATCTTGGCTCACTGAAACCTTTGCCTCCCGGGTTCAAGTGATTCTCCTGCCTCAGTCTCCCAAGTAGCTGGGATTACAGGCGCTCATCACCACGCCCAGCTAATTTTTGCATATTTAGTAGAGACGCGGTTTCACCATGTTGGCCAGGCTGGTCTCAAACTCCTGACCTCAGGAGATCCACCCACCTTGGCCTCCCAAAGTGCTGGGAATACAGGCATGAGTCACCGTGCCCAGCTCATTGTATCATTCTTATGCCTTTGCATTCTCATAGCTTAACTCCAACTTATGAGTGATAACATACAATGTTTGGTTCTCCATTCCTGAGTTACTTCACTTAGAAAAATAGTCTCCAGTTCCATCCAAGTTGCTACAATTGCCATTAATTCATTCCTTTTTATGGCTGAGTAGTATTCCATCCTATATATACGTCACACAATTTCTTAATCCACTCATTGATGGATGGGCATTTGGGCTGGTTCCGTATTTTTGCAATTACAAATTGTGCTTCTATAAACATGTATGTGCAGGCATCTTTATCATATACTGACTTTTTTTCCTCTGCAGTGGCACTGCTGGATCAAATAGTAGTTCTGCTTTTAGTTCTTTAAGGAATCTCTGTACTGCTTTCTATAGTGGTTATACTAGTTTACATTCCTGCCAGCAGTGTAGAAGTGTTCCCTTTTCACCACATCCACACGAACATCTATTATTTTTGATTTTTCGAATATGATTATTCTTGCAGGAGTGAGGTGGTATCGAATTGTGGTTTTAATTTGCATTGCCCTGATCATTAGTGATGTTGAGCATTTTTTCATGTGTCTGTTGGCCTTTTGTGTATCTTCTTTTGAGAATTATCTATTTATGACTTTAGCCCACTTTTTGATGGGATTATTTGTTTTTTTCTTGCTAATTTGAACTTAACTCAGTAATTTTTAAAAATAGCTATGGACAATTAAAAGTTGCCAGTCATATCAAAAGATAAGATCACTCAACAGAAAACAATGGGAAAATATAAATATTCCAACAGAACCAAAGACAGTCTAGATAGAGATATATCAAATACAAATTTAAAATAACTATGATTAATATAATCGAGAAAAGAGATGACAAGATGGAGAACTTCATCAGAAAACTGGAATATGTTTTTTTAAATCAAATAGGAATTCCAGAACTAAAATACTCAGTAACTGAAATTAAGAAATCAATGACTGGATTTAACAGCAGGTTAGACATAGCAGAAGAAAAGATTCCTGAACTGGAAGAGAAGGCAATTTAAAAAATCTGTCCGAAGCGAGAAAGTTTTTTAAAGATGGAAAGTACATTTTAAAAGTATGAGAGAGGGCCAGGCATGGTGACTGACGCCTGTAATCCCAGTACTTTGGGAGGCAGAGGCAAGTGGATCAGGAGATCAGGAGATTGAGACCATCCTGACTAAGACAGTGAAACCTCGTCTCTACTAAAAAAATAAAAAAAAATAGCCAGGCATGGTTGTGGGTACCTGCAGTCCCAGCTACTCAGGAGGCTGAGGCAGGAGAATTGCTTGAACCCTGGGAGGTGGAGATTGCAGTGACCCAAGATCGCATCACTGCACTCCAGCCTGGCGACAGAGCGAGATTCCGTCTCAAAAAAAAATAAATAAATAAAATAAAAAATAAAAGTATGAGAGAAATATAGGGCCGTGGGAAGGGTCTCATCCACGTGAATGCATAGCACCTGCGGGAGTGGGGGGAGAGCCGTGAGCCCAGTGTTTGAGAGCAATGGCCAAGAATTTTCCAAAATGAGGAAATCATTTAAATGACAGAAGCACAGCGCCCTCCAAAGCCAGAGCATGAATAAGACAAAGGAAAGCACACCTAGGCACACACCACAGCAAAACTGCTGTGAACAAAAGGCAGAGATGAAGTCTTAAAATCTGCCAGAAAATACACAGAGTACTCACGAAGGAGCAACAGTAGGGCTGACAGGTGGCTTCTCAAGATAACCCGTGGAAGCCAGAAGACAATGATACACTTTTTTCAGTGCATTAAAGAGACAAAGCAAAAACTGCCCACCTAGAATCCACAGAGCAAAAACATCCTTCAAACATGAAATTGAAAAAGGGCATTTCAGACAAACAACAACTGATGGATTTCAACACTCACAGACAGACTCAAGGAAGTTCTAAAGAGTACTTCTCAGGCAGAAAGGAAACGATCTCAGAGAAGGCTGAGAATGCATAAAGGAATAAGTTGCAATGGGAAGAGAAAATAACAGGTAAGTCTAAATGAATATCACCTGTATGAAACAAAAATAGTAATGTCGTGTGACGTGTGTAAAGACACATAAAGAAGGTAAACATCAAAACAATAGCAAATAAGCTAACATGTGAATGAGTTCAGTCAAACTTTAAAGGACCCTGCATTTGCAAAGAAGAAAAAGCACTAACTTACATTACATTTTTATATCAAGAATGAATTATTTCATTTCAAAGATAACCACTGGGGAAAAGATGGCAAAAGGAAGAAGTATAACTAATAAATTAAAAAGGGAAAAATGAGGACAAGTAGTTAATCCAAGAGTTAACTTTATAATCCAAGAGTAGTTAATCCAATTCTATATAACAAGTAGTTATATAGAAATATATATGTATTTAAGACAATTTTATCAGGTGTATAAAAGCCTTTTGGATTTTATATATACATATATATTTCTTAATATACATATATATTTCTATATAATGTCTTAAATATATATATTTCTATATAATGTCTTAAATATATATTTCTATGTAAATTTATACACATATACATACATGCATGCATATATAAAAATAAATATATATACACATATGTGTACATGTATTGCATATTACATTAACATATTACTCATACATTTGTGTGTATATTTATAAATTAACAAAATAAAATAAAAAATCATATGATTATCTCAATAAATAAAAAAAGCATTTGTCAAAATTCAGCATCTCTCCATTTCAGCATTACAGAAATGACAATAAATAAGTTTATCAAGGTTGCAGAATACAACATTAATATAAAAACTCAACTGGACACAACCAAAGAACAACCCAAAATGAATTAAGAAAACAATTCCACTTGTAATAGTATCAAAAATAATAAGATATTTTGGAATAAAGTTAACCAAAGAAGTACAACATTTATACACTGAAAACTACAAAACAGTATTGTAAGAAATTAAGGAATATCTAAATAATGGAAAGACTTCCCATGTTCATGGATTGGAACATTTATATTGTTAAAATGGCCGTACTCCTCAAATTGATGTACAGATTTAACTCAATCTATATCAAAATCCTAGCTAGATTTTGTTTGCAAAAATTAACAAGCTGATCCTACAATTCATGTGGACATGCGAGGCACCAATAATAGCTAAAACAATTTTGAAAAAGAACAAAGTTGGAGGACTCACATGTCTCAGTTTCAGTGTATAGCTGAAGTTACATAGCTGCAGTATTTCAAAGCTATACTAATGAAGGTGTAATGATAGACATATAGATCAATGGAATATAACTGAAAGTTCAGAAATAAACCCTTAAAGTTATGGTCAGTTGATTTTCAACAAAGATACCAAGACAATGTCGTTGGGAAATAATTGTCTTCTCAACAAATTGGTGCAGGACACCTGGACATCCACACGCAAAAGAATGAAGTTGGACCCCTACCTCACACTATATATAAAAGTTAACTCAAAATGGAACATAGACCTAAATGTAAGAGCCAAAACTACAAAAACCCTAAAAGAAAGCATAGAGATAAATTTTTATGACACTAGGTTAGGAAATGGATTCTTAGATATAACATGAAAAGTATAGACAACAAAGGAAAAAAAATAGGTACACTGGACTTCATCAAAATGGAAACCCTGTGTGAGGCACAGGGTATCATCAAAAAACTGAAGAGAACCCCACAGTGGGAGAAAATGCTTCCAAATTATATATATCTGATGAAGGACTTGTATCCATAATATATAAAGAATTCTTAAAATTAAGCAATCCAAAGACAAAATATCCAGTTACAAAAATGAGTAAACAATTTGAATAGACACCAATCTAAAGAAGATCTACACATGGCCAACAACAATATATGAAAATATACTCAACATCATTAGTCATCAGGCGAACCCCAATGAGACACCACCTCACACCTGTCAGGATAGCTATAACTTTTAAAACAAAAACAGAAAGAAACAAACAAAAACGCTGGCAATAATGAGCACTGATAAAGATCTGGGGAAATTGGGTCCCACATATGTTGCTGGTGGGACTGCAGAACTGGTCAGCCTCTTTGGAAAAGTTTGGCAATTCCTCAAAAGGTTAAACACGGAGTTAGCATATGACCCAGTGATTTCATTCCTAAGTACCTACCCATGAGAAATGAACATCTATGTTCACACAAAATTTGTATACAAATTCTCATGGCAGCATTATTCATAATATTCAAACTATAGAAACAACCAAAATATCCATCAGCTGACCAATGAATAAACAAAATGTAGTCTAACCACAAAGTGGGATATTATTCAGCCATAAAGGGATGGAAGCTCTAATACAGGTTCCAACATGGACAGACCTAGAAAACTTTATGCTAAGTTAAGAAACCAGACATAAAAGACCACATATTGCATGACTGCATTTATGTGAAGTATCCAGAACAGGCAATCCATAGACAGAGTAGCTTAGCGGCTGCCATGGTTGGAGGGAGGAGGAAATGAGGAGTGATTGCTGATGGGTGTAAGGTTTCTTTTGGGGATAATGAAGTTTTCTAAAATTAGGTAGTAGTGATGATTGTACACCTCTGTGCCTATGCTGAACACCACTGAGTTGTATACTTCAACACAGTGAATTTTATGGAATACAAATTGTATTTCAATGTAGCTATTATTAAGTAGAAGAATGTTGTTAAAGCTTTTTTAACTCACTTAGACTGGGCGCGGTGGCTCACGCCTGTAATCTCAGCACTTTGGGAGGCCGAGGCAGGCGGATTACAAGGACTACAGGAGATGGATACCTCCCTGGCTAACATGGTGAAACCCCTTCTCTACTAAAAATACAAAAAAATTAGCCGGGTGGGGTGGTGGGCACCTGTAGTCCCAACTACTGAGGAGGCTGAGGCAGGAGAATGGCGTGAACCTGGGAGGCGGAGCTTGCAGTGAGCCGAGACTGCGCCACTGCACTCCAGCCTGGGCAACTCAGCGAGACTCCATCTCAGGAAAAAAAAAAAAAAAAGTTTTTTTAACTCACTTAAACATTCTAGCATTTTCCTCGTTTGTCAAACGGTATTCTATTAATCCATTCTAGCATTGCCATAAAGAAATACCTGAGACTGGGTAATTTGTAAAGAAAAGAGGTTTAGTTGGCTCACAGGTCCGCAGGCTGCACAGGAAACATGAGGCATCTGCTTCTGCGGAGGCCTCAGGGAACTTTTATTCATGGTAGAAGGTAAAGAGGGAGCAGGCGTCTCCCACGGCAGGAGCAGGAGCAAGGGGCTGAGAGGTGGGTGCTACACACTTTCAAAACAACTAGATCTCATGAGAACTCATTCACCCTACGGTACCAACGGGGGATGGTGCTAAAGCATTCATGAGAACTCTTCTCCCATGATCCAGTCACCTCTCGCCAGGCTCCACCTCCAACACTTGGGATTAAAATTCAACGTGAGGTTTGCTGGGGATGCAGATCCAAACCATGTCAAGTATATTACTTGAATTATGAATATCATTGATTATTGTAAGGAACAAATGTGATCATGTATTAAATATGTTTGAAAACTTAAAAAACGGCTATAGAATTGCCTTTATGAAAAACTGTAGCATAGGAACTTGTAAAATGTATTTCAGACATTGGACAGGCTGCAGGGCAGGGAAGAAGTAGCCAAACAGTTTCTAGTTGTTTCAATAAGTTGGGGGAAAAAACAAAAAAATAGAGAATGGAGTTTGGAGAAGCAAAGACACCTGGAATGCGCTTAACTGAGTACTGGGGAGTGGGGTGCTTCATGGAGAGAGAAACTCAGGGAAGTGCTGAGCACTGGCCCAGTACCGGGGAGTGGAGCTCTTCATGGAGAGAGAAACTCAGGGAAGTACTGAGCACTGATTCTGCATGTGTGGGGCTTGATTTCACAATCCCGAAAAAGAACCACCGGAAAGCAGCAGCTGAACAATCACCAGAGCTCACAGAGGGTTGGGAATCGTTTCCATGCCTACCAGTCAGAATCAAGAGACTTCATGGGGCAATGGGCAGAGTCCCCAGTTCATGATGCTGTGTGGCAGGTACCATGAAGGGGGTGAGGCAGGAGGAGGGGGTGAGGCTGGAAGAGGAGATGAGGCTGGAGGAGGGGTGAGGCTGGAGGAAGGTGAGACTGGAGGAGGGGTAAGGGGGTGAGGCTGGAGGATTGGGTGAGGCTGGAGGAGGGAGTGAGGCTGGAGGGGAGGTGAGGCTGGAGAAGGGGGTGAGGCTGGAAGAGGGAATGAGGCTGGAGGAGGGGTGAGGCTGGAGAAGGTGGTGAGGCTGGAGGAAGGGGTGAGGCTGGATGGGGGTGAGGCTGGAGAAGGGGTTGAGGCTGGAAGAGGGAATGAGGCTGGAGGAGGGGTGAGGCTGGAGGAGGGGGTGAGGCTGGAAGAGGGAATGAGGCTGGAGGAGGGGTGAGGCTGGAGGAGGGGGTGAGGCTGGAAGAGAGAATGAGGCTAGAGGAGGGGTAAGGCTGGAGGAGGGGGTGAGGCTGGAGGAGGGGGTGAGGCTGGAGGAGGGGTGAGGCTGGAAGAGGGAATGAGGCTGGAGGAGGGGCGAGGCTGGACGGGAGTGAGGCTGGAGGAGGGGGTGAGGCTGGAAGAGGGAATGATGCTGGAGGAGGGGTGAGGCTGGAGGAGAGGGTGAGGCTGGAGGAGGGTGAGTCTGGAGAAAGGGGAGGTTATGGAAACACAGTGGCCCAACAGCCAGGTCGTAGGTGGTTTTCAAGCTTTCATTCAACAGTCCAAATCTTCATCCATCCATCCTTTCGTTCACCGTGGTTCCGCTGGACAGCAGGACGAGGATAAGGCAAGTGAGATGCCCCGAAAGTTAAAGAAGCGTTCACTTCCAGGCTTGTGCAAGTGCAGGCTCAGTCCGGGAAGCAAGTGCCTCCCTGAGTTTTGCACCCCGGGCACCCCACTTGCCTTACCCTAGGCCCTGCCCTGGTTCTCCCCAAGCAGATCATGAGCTGGAGAACAAGGGCTAGATCCAGGTCATCTCCATGTCCCCAGCACAAAGCCACAGACATAATAGGCACTCAATGAACGTTTGCTGAATCAAGCCAACGTCCATCATCCCAGCTCCTTGCACAGTTATGTCCAAGGACTGCTTGTTAACGGAATTGACGTGGGTCCTGTGCCCTGAGGTTATCTGGAAACAGGGAGCTCTGTTCTGGATGCGTTTCCCAGCCTCTCATCTCATGTGAATCTCCTTATAATGTTTCCGGCAGCACAACCCAACCCTGAACTGTGTCCTCCTGGTTAATGAAGGCCCAGCCGTCCGTGGGTTTGTGCTGACTTTTTAATCACAAATCGAAGTTAGTGGTAGCCCAGGGAGGGGCAGCCAGAAGCTGTGCACCAGGTTTCTGGAGCATTCAGCTGGCTCAGAGGGATTGCAGGATGCTACTGAACCTGCTTGTTCCAGGCAGCTCTGGCACGCGTGCCCCCACCACATGGAGTGAGCTGTCCTCTTGCTCCTTACTACAGAATGTCCTGAACCGGCCCAGAGGACACTCTAAAGTGGCCTGGAGTGGTGTCTCCCTACAGGCCTGAGATGGGCCCAGACTCCGTCCTGGGAGAGCCTTGCCTCTGCCTCCTCCCAGCATCCAGAACACCTGGCGTCTCAGCTGTGGGAGGGGAGGGCCAGGACTGGCTTGGTGGCTCCACTGTGGCAGGGGCCCATGGGCTGAAGAGACAGACCTGGGACGTGGGGGCTGACATGCCACCCGGGCTGCCCTTGCCCTCATCTAGGCTGAGTCAGCGTCTGAGGGCCCCAGCGGGAGGGCAGGAAGCATTCCCGTGGGTGGGAGCCATGGGAAAGTTCTCCATGAGGCAAGCAAGCTGGAGCATGCTGGGGAGGACGTGGGTGGGAGCAGCAGGGAAGGAGGCAAAGCAGTGAAGCAGTGGCCGCAGGGGTCTGCCGGGTCATCCTGGTGCTGAACACACCTTCCGGGAAGCCTTTCTGACTCAGAGTGAGGGCATTAACGAGCCCTTTCTCTAGCTCCATAAAGCCCCTGCTGACTTGCAAAGATTTGGTTACTTCTCTATAAAGCGTTTTCATTGTCTCTGGGTGGTCTGGACTCGGGAACACACACTTCCCCTCCCTCACTGCTGCCACACAGTCAGGTGCCCCATCTGAGCGAGCAGTCCGGCCTCCAAGGGGGTTGGTGCCCCTGGCACCCAGCCAGGCTGGTCAGCCTCAGCTTTGCAAAGCACTCTGTGGTCCGGCACATCATTGAAGTCCTCCATCCAAGACCCCCGTCCAAGACTAGGCACAGAAGTCCAAGGACAGCATGCCGGTGGCTGCCCCCTACCTCAGCACTGCCATCCCCAGGGGGCCTGCGGTCCCATGACACAGAAGGTGCCACAGCGTTCCATATGGTGGGATCCTTTCCGTGGGGACAGTCCGCCTTGTCCCACCTTGGTCCGTGGAACACAGAAGGATGACCACTCTGTGTTATCAGAAGCTGCTCAACATGTGGGCGCTGCCAGGAAGCACTCCGCTAGTCTCTCCACTGGGCCGTTTCCCAATGAGATCTTTCACTTGGCAAATTTAGTGTTTTGAATCAGTGTTCGTGCAGGGAATGAGGGGTGGGATGGAGGCTGCCAGATTATCCCAGAAATTCCACATCTAACAATATTTCCAGCAGACAGGCTCCCATATGTTAAAGGAAGCATGTCCAAAAATGTTTGTTACAGCATTGTCAGTCATTGCGAAAAAATAGAAACAGCCCAAAAGCCCATCAAGAAGGAATGGTTAAATGGGAAACCTCCAAACATATTGCTAAGTGAAAAAAGCAAGTTGTAAGCCAGTTCTCACCAGGTGATTCTCTGTATAAAAAAATGCCACAAATATATATGTCTACTTGTCTAGCGACACACGCACCTGCCCAGGTCATGGCCAGAAGGACACCCCCAGTGGTGACAGCGATCACCTCTGAGAAGTGGGTGGGATGGACCCAGAAGAGGTGGAGGAAGGCTGTCACTTCAACGGTAGGTTTTTCTCTACTTAAATTTTCGCCAGGATGTACATGTGCCTTACTTCTACATTGTGTGTGTGTGTGTGTGTGTGTGTGTGTGCGCGCGCGTGTGTGTGTGTATATGCAGACAGAAAGGGGGGTATACGCAGATGCAGAGAGAGGTCACCTCTGACCCAAGCCTGCAGTCACCAACCAGAGATCCAGTTGCTCCATTCCCATTGCCACCATGAAGCAGGGATTCCTCCTCCTTGCTTCTTAGAAATCAGTTTTTAAAAAAATCAGGCTGGACGCAGTGGTTCATGCCTGTAATCCCAGCACTTTGGGAGGCCAAGGTGGGCGGATCACCTGATGTCTGGAGTTCGAGACCAGCCTGACCAACATGGTGAAACCCCGTCTCCACTAAAAGTACAAAAATTAGCCGGGTGTGGTGGCAGGTGCCTGTAATCCCAGCTACTTGAGAGGCTGAAGCAGGAGAATTGCTTGAACACAGGAGGCAGAGGTTGCAGTGAGCTGAGATCATGCCACTGCACTCCAGCCTGTGGGACAAAAGCGAGAATTTGTCTCAAAAAATAATAATAATAAAATAATAAAATAAAAATAAATCTGTGTCAGGAAAGCACCAGAGGCAGCAAACATTGGTCCAGGACCATCCAGGGCTGTGTGTGTGCAGGTCGGTAATGCTTGGAGCATCAGACAGCAGCAGAGAGACTCCCCTCGGTGAAGAGCCTTCCCCCGAGGTTGCAATAACTCACTGCATGTGAGGCCTGCATCTATGTTCCAGACAGCCAGCGGTTTGCAAAGCTCAGTTTTATGGCCTGGGCATCACCAGTGTCAGAAGAAGGGCAAAGGGACCCCAGCCCGGACTCCTGCCTGTGACAGGTGAGAGGGAGCAGCCAGGACACCATGGGTTTTGAAGTGTCCTTGAAAACCTCTTAGGCAGTTGGGTCCTCTCTTCAGAGTTCCCGGGGCACTGTTCTTAGCCAGGACCTTGGGAAGTCCTGCTGTTTGGTCAGTTTGTTCATCAAACGGCCTCGCAGTACAAGACCTTGATGGAGAGTCAGAGCAAGTGTGTGCTTTGCAGGCTCTCCTGAACAACTGTGACTTCCAGCTAAGGAGGGTGCCATGGGCATTTGCACTTGGTTGCTCTCCATCTCAGGCCCCAGCTGGGAGGATGGTGGAAGGGTTTTTCATCCACACAGACTGGGACGAGACCTTCACAGACTCGAGATCTCAGCCAGCTGTGGAAGGAGGAGCCTGGGTCCGCGATGGCTCAGAGGAAACCTGGCGGCAGAGAGTCTGACCCCTCAGCAGGACACCCGGGAAGCTCAGATAAGGCAAGGTGGCCAAGCAGGCTGCAGGCAGGAGGGAGCAGAGGGCCCGGAGCGCGGGGATGGACGGACAGCCCAGCTCCCTGCCCAGCAGCCCCCAACACCCCCGCGAAGATCCACGTGCTCAGAGTGAAGAAAGAGAAGCTACAGTGTAACCGTCTAGACTGAGCCACGTTGCCCCTCAAGGGTGGGGAAAATAAAGGCCTGTCAGGACTGCCCACGTGCCTTCCAAAACGTGACACAAGCACTTGCTGCGGTGAAACAAGGGGATGCTGGGGGAGGAGATGAGGGGGCCTCCGAGAAGCCTCCAATCGGCCCGGCCTCTCCCCGCGGAAGGCAGGGGAGGCCCCGCCGGGAGTCCAGGCTCTGCCGCAGGCGTCAGACCCGACACCCCGACCAGGGGCCTGGTCTGGAAGGGGCGCCTGAGAACGCCTGGCTGCAGGGGCGTCTGGAAGAGGCTGCACCGGGAGACAGCAAACCGTGCCCAACACGAGGGGAAACACCGAGTGGAGCAAACCGTGCCCAGCACGAGGGGAAACAGCGAGTGGACGTTCCAGGCCAAACAGCCAGCGTGTGCTTCCCAGCTCTTCTGTGACTAATAAGGACTGAATCCCCAGAAACAACCGTTTCATTTATTTCTAAATTTAGGAGTATATAAACATACTAATTAAAAGGACTTAGTTTTGGTCACAGAACAGAACAGAACCGTTTTCTGCCTCGAAGAAGTGAGACTGAATCCGGAAAGGAATGAGGAGGGGGAGGAAGGAGAGTCCGGGAGAACCACTGCCAGCCGGAGCCCGTCACTGCCCAAAGCGGACGCAGCAGAAATCACGCAGACGTGCCTCTCAGAGGACTGGCATTCATGGAAATCTTTGCTCATTTTTAGAGTTTCAGTAAAACCTGCAATGAAGAAAGAAACCAAGCTGCAAAGGCTGAAAGAGGAAAGGTTGCTATGATCACACCGCAAGGAGGGGAAGGGGCCGGGACGACAAGGTTGGCTGAATCCTCACCTGCGGCTGTGCCTGGGCGGCGATCCCAGGCCGGGTGTTTCTGTGCGGGAGGCCTGTGGGAACGCTCTGGAGAACCGCCTGTGCAAGGGAATTCGGGAAGCAGAGAGCAGGGGAGACGTTCACCTGGCTCCAGAGACAGCAGTTCTGGCACTTTCTAAAGTAGTTCAGGTGTCCACACCTCCAGAGGCAGCTGATTTCCCATGGAAATCTTTGCTCACTTTTAGAGTTTCGGTAAAACCCAGGGTGAAGAAAGACACCAGCGAGGCCCACAGTGAACGGCCATGTGGCCTCTCCAGGGTCCTCTGCCATTCTGCACACAGAGCTCCTGGCCCCAGGTCGAGAGATGAAGCCCCTTCAGGTCCACTGATGGGAGCTGTGAGAGGCCATTATAGCCAAAGTAAGGACAATGTGCAGAAAAGAATCAGCTTCTCGGGGGATTCTGGAGCAAGGGGAGCCTGTCACATCCTCACATCTTCCGTTTTTGATTTCTCTCTTAAAAATGTGACATTTCTGCTTTAGTGCATATGATGAAAGCAAAGGTTTGGGTATACATTAAGCACTTTTAAAGCCAGCAATGTGATTGAGAATGGGAAGGGAGCAGGGAGAAGGCTGGTACTTAACAATATCATTAGTTAGGAACGTCGCTGAAGGGGAAGGAAACACTAATTGGCTCCCTGGGAGCCTCGTCCTTCTCAGCCCGTGCGCCATGGAAGTTTCCGTCCACAAGACCGAGTAAAGGGAGAGAAAATCAAGCTGGGGCATTTTTCAATTTTGCTTTGTTATTTCAAAGTAATGGCAGCCTGGGCAACCTGGAGAGACCTCATCCCTATGAATTTTTAGTTTTAATTTTCAAAAAATTAGCCAGGCATGGTGGTGCACCCCTGGAGTGCCAGATGCTCGGGAAGCTGAGGCAGGAGGACTTGCTTGAGCCTGGGAGGATGAGGCTGCAGTGAGCTAGGATCATGCCGCTGCACTCCAGCTGCACTCCACCCTGGGTGACAGAGCAAGACCCTGTCTCTAAATAAATAAATAAATAAACAAATAGGTACATACATAAAAGTCATGGCTATTGCCTTTTTCTCATTTGGAAGGATCTCATATTCTTTCACAAAGAAAAATAGAAAATTTAAATAAGCCAAAAGGACAATATTTGCCCTCCGGCAAATCTACTTGTCCGTAAACTGTCCACCCATGGACCAGTCAGCACACACTTTCTCTCCTCTGAAGCCCATGAAAACCTCAGACTCAGCCAGACTTGAAGAGACGACTGGATGACCAGCTGTGGAGAGGAGCTACTCACCCCAGGGTCTCCTCTCTGCTGAGAGCTGAGCACTAGTTGGGACACCCTGGCTGCAAAGAGGAGCTGCCCACTGCAGGCCTCCTCTGAGCTGTTCTGTCACTCAATAAAACTCCTCTTCACCTTGCTCACCCTCCACTTGTCCACATACCTCATTCTTCCTGGGCAACAAGAACTTGACACCCGCCGAACAGCAGGGCTGAAAGAGCCTTAACACAAGCAGGGCTGAAACATGCCCCTTGCTCGTCACATTGTGGGGGACAAGAATCAGAGAAGAACTGCAGTCCTTCAGGGGGCCTAGACCCAGGAGCTCCCTGAGCCGGAACGGTGACCCCCTCTTTGGGGCTCTGCAGTTCCTGGCATCTTCAAGCTTTATGAGTGCCACCATGTTCCCCAGTGCCAGCTGTGGAAGCTGCTTGCAGTGACCCTGGTCCAGCCACAACCTCACAGGGCACTGGCTCCTGCCACATTGTAAAGGCAGAAAGTTCAAAATCAAGGCATCAGTAGGGCTACACTCCCTCCAAAGACTTGAGGGAAGACTCTTTCCTTTCGTCTTCCAGCTTCCAGTGGCTCCGGCATTTCTGGGCTTGACTTGTGGCTGTGCTGTGCTGTGAATGTTGCTGTCCTCCCAGAATTCCTAGGTTGGAACCTGAACCCCATTGTGTTGGTATTAAGAGTTGGGGGCCTTGGGAGGAGATGGGCTCCACCCTCATGAATGGGGTTAGTGCCCTTATTAAAAAGGCCTCACAGAGCTTCCACCTCCTCCACCACGTGAGGACTCTGCTCTCTGAAACAGAACTGTGACACCCTCTTTAGAACTCTGCAGTTCCTAGCATCTTCAAGCTTCTGGGTGCCACTGGACCCCATGCTCACTCACTCACACACCCCTCGCCACTCTGCTCGCCCTTGGCAGGCGTGGGATCCAGGCCAGTAGCACGAGCTGAGCACAGCCTTCCAGGTCGAGTGGGCCCAGCAGACCTGAGCAAAACTCAGGCAAAGGCGCCACTGGCCACAGAGATTTCTGGCTGGTGAAGCAACACCCCAAGGATCCCGTAACAATAGGATTTTAGGGTTTAGGGCCTACCCCAAAATCCAAATGCAAACTTACATCTGCAAAAACCCTATTACATCTGCAAAACCTTAACTTACATCTGCAAAAACCCTATTTCTAAGTAAGTTCACATTCGCAGGTCCTGGGGATTAGGACTTCAGTGTATCTTTTTGGGGGACACCATTCAACCCATGACCCTGGGTGTCTGGGCAAACATTCCTGCACAAAGAACATTGCAGACAGCTGGAGCCTTTCCCTCCTGGATGCAGAGGCACCCAGTCTGTCCAAAGGCACTTTCACACGAGGAATCCTGTGAAAGGCCTCATTCCCTCTTGCAGTCCCTCAGTATTACTCGTCCTGGAACACCTGAGCCTCTGCTCATGAAATGTTATGTTTACAGCAGTGATTAGCAGACACAACGAAGCCTTCAGGATGTGACATAAAAGGCGCAGGGACCGGGGTTGGAAGACGACTCCAGCCTTTTTCTCTGTGATTTCTCTTGCCTGAAGCGGTTGTTTTTGGCAGAATTGGTGCATGGGGACCTTCACCTACCCCTGTAAGGGAGAGTCCAGCTCCCTCCTCATCCCCCTTGGAATCACTAAACCAGATGCACTGAGCTTCCCCAAGCATCTTGCACCACCAAAAGCACGTGCTTGTGGCCTGTGAATTCCTCTTTACTCCTAACCACCCAATTCCTCCTTATTCGCAGAATGGATCTTCCTGACTTCCCCAAGCTTCACTCGCCCTGACACTTCCTCTTTGGCAACTCGTGTGGCATAAGACTCGCAGAGGAGACAGGCACCTGGGCCTCGCACCTGCGCCACTAACCACATCAGAGTGGGCAGTAGCCCCCCTCACCTGTCAAGCTGCTCTTGGTGGGGGGGTCATCCTGGCAGCCCCTGAATGGAAGGGCTTGTCTGCTCCTCTCCCTTCCTTGTACAGGCATCTGAGGGTGCACCCACGTCGACCACACCCACTCTCAACACCTCCATCAATTTTTAGGGAAGGCAAAATCTGCTTTTCCAGTTGTCCTTTGCCGCAGGCTCCAGTGTAGCTCAGGCTCTTCCTAATCCCCCCTTCCTTTCAAATGTTGATATTTTGGCCGTCAGACATTTCATTTTGCATTTGATCTTCTGAAATATTGCATTACGATACTATTTATTGTGAATCTCTAGTTTTTTTGATGCCCCTTCAACTTTGTGCCCGAGCCCCTCATTCTAGATATTATCTTAAACCATAAACCTTTTATGGCTTAAAAAACAATGTCCGGGACAGCAAGGACAATCCCACTCTGGGGTGCTATTGAGCATGGGGAGGAGGAGGCTAGTGTAGGGGAGGAGCATTGATTATAGCTTGATGTGCTTAGTGAGCTCTCAGTCGTGGGCTAGCCCCTGGAGATAGGGAGATGTGGCAAGTCCCGGCCCCAAAGGGTCCAGAGTGGGTGAGAGGCAGATGCAAAGATGAAGGGCAGCTAGAAAAATGTGCACTGGAGGCAGCCAGGCCAGGAGAGGACAAAGGGTCCCTTCTGCTGGAGGGAGCAGCCCCTAGGGCCCACAGGTGTGGACAGCTCAGGCTGGGGCTTCTCAGGGCAGGGGCCGCAGAGACTGGAGGAGGGGCTCGCAGCTGGGGCAGCAGCCCCTGGCCCTGGAGCCGACAGGTGCAGGCCTCTTCCCAACCCTGTGTTCAGTGACGTCACAGGAGATTCCAGTGGGGATGGGAGGAGAGATCATGGAGACTGGAGAGCACTAAAATGGCCGTAGCTGCTGCTGTCGCTCTTTCAGAGGCCTGGTTTACAGCGTGGCACAGGCAGCAGGCCCAGCCTTGGGCGTGGGTGGTACCCTGAGAGCCTGGGGCAGGGACCAATATGGGCTTTAAAGAAGTCAGGGATTCTTGAGGAGGACGTAGTGATGGGTCTCCCATACCAGCGCCAGGGAGCCAAGTGGGGTCAGCATCGAGAGCCCGGCAAAGTCATGGGAGCATGAACCCAGGCAGGGGAACACTGACAGTGGCTGAGGCTGGGTGGCTCCTGCCAGACAGCCCCCAAGACGGCCCCGTATCTGTCTTCACAGCAACCTGAGAGAAGCATGTCATCCTCGCCTCAGCTCACAGGTGAGGAGCTGAGATGCAGGAAGGTCAGCAGCCTGTCCAGAGGAGCACACTCGAACATGGTGCAGGTGGTCAGCAAGCCATCCAGGAAAGCTTCTAAAAGTTCTCAGAGAGGATACAGAGGCCACTCAACAAGAATAAAAACCGGAGTGACATCAAATGGCTCAGCAGCAACCCTGGACCCAAGACAACCTGGAATAACACCTGCCAGGCGTGAGTGATTTTCCTGCAGAAAATCGTTTTGAACCTAGAATTCTGACCCAGCCAAATCACAGATATCTCACAGGCAGCATCAATAATCCATTCCCCCAAATCAGCCATTCTGCATGAAAATGCTACCTGGGAACCTACTTTCTATTATTTTAAAAGGAATAATTATACTATATTACATATCAACCTTACTGCACCCCCTGTCTACTTTTCCAAAATGAGATATAACATGATGGAATCTCTGTATGCTAGTAACGAATCATGTTTGAGTATAAAATGTAAACATCCTGTCCTGGTCATGAACAATCAGCCTGGCTGTGCACGCAGCTGCTGTGTGGACCGGGTGCTTCTGAGTCAGCCGTCTCCGAGTTCCACACCCTTTGCTAATGTGCTGGCATTCTACTTATTGTATGTGGAATGTAATTCAATCGTTCTACTTAAAATTGCACATTGCATTTTGAGAATAGTGATGTAACTTTTTCCTATACACACAAACATCCACTGAAAAACTGATATATTTCATGACATAAGTTCTACCAATTTGTAATTAAAATTCAAGAGATAGTCACCAGGAAAGCATTAGCCAGGGAGATCATCTAGGGGGTATGCCCCACATAGCAATCAATCAGTCAATCCACCCATGAGTAAAGGAAAGTACATAAAGAATGAAGATGTCTTCAGATACACAAAGTCTCAGAGCGTGTTCTTCCCAGGTACTGTTTGAATCAGAAATCATGTGACGATGTATACATATCAATATATAACTTTTATATTATATCAAAATATAACTATGTAAAACTTACATGCTATATATAAAACAACATTGATATAAATCATATCAATAAAGGAAGAACACATTGTTACGTGATTTCTTATTCATCTTTTCTTCTTCCTTTATTGACATAATTTATAAAATGCTATAAAATTCTCTATTTTAAAGTGCATAATTCAGCAGCTATTCATGAGATTGTACAATCATCACCGCTAACTCCAGAACATTTTCATCACCCTAAAACAAAATTCCACATCCACAGGCGCTCCCCGTGCCTCCTCCCCACCTATCCCCTGACAAACACTAATCTATTTGCTGTCTCTATAGATTTGCCTATGCTGGACATTTCAAATAAATGGAACCATCAAATCTGTGGCCCTTTGTGTCCGGCTTCTTTGACTTAGCGTAATTTTTTTGAGGCTCGTCCGTGTTGTAGCATGATTCAGGGCTTCATTCCTTTTCTCTGTTCATCCACTGGTGGACATTTGGGTTGTTTTCCCTTTGGGGCTCTTAAGAGTAATGCTACTAGAAACGTGTGTACAAGCTTTTATGTGGACATATGTCTTCAGTTCTCTCTGGTATATTCCTAAGAAAGAAATTGCTGGGTTATGTAGTAATTCCATGTCTGAGGTTTTTAGGAACTACCAGACTGTTTTCCAAAGTGGCTGCACCATGTTACATTCCCAGGAGCAGTGGATGAGGGTTCCCATGTCCCCAGATCTTTGCACCAACACTGTTTTCCTTCTTTAATTATAGCCTTCCTATGAGTATGAAGAGGTTTCTCATTGTGGTTCTAATTTGCATTTCCCTAATGACTAATGACATTGAATATCTTTTCACGTGCTTATTGGCCATTCATATGTCTTCCTTGGAGAAATGTCTATTCAAATCCTTTGTCCAGTCTTTAATCGGCTTTTGTGTCTTTTTCTTGTAGAATTATGAGAGTTCTTTTAATATTCTGGAGACTTGGTCCCTATGAGACATATGACTGCAAATATTTTCTCCTACTATAGGTTGTGTTTTCACTTTTTCAATAGTGTCCTTTAGCATACAGAAGTTTTTACTCTTAATGAAGCCTAATTTACGTATTTTTCCTTGATCACTTGTGCTAAGGATGTGTTCTTGAAAAATGAAGTAAAGTCCAACAGAACAAGAAAATATGTGGGACACAATCCAGGAAAGAAAAGATGAAGCACCAAGGGCACAGCTGTGCAGCCATCTGGCAAGCAGCTCCCCAGACAGAAGCAAGAAGTCACAGGTTCCAGAAGCATCATGGAGAAGGAGGGTTAGACGTCAGGCACTCTTGAGATTCTTAAAGAACTCACTGAGTGATAATGACAGACAATGTTAGAAATAAAAGGCAATTAAAAGTCCTAGGAAAACAAATAGCTAGACCATAGAGGAAATGATATCAGGACTCTGGAATAGATAATGTAATGTAATAAAGTTTCAATTAAAGAATATAAATGACTTTTTGTTCTCACAATAAATATTTGCATAGTCACAATAAGATAGACACTCTTGGTTTTAACATTTTAGGTTTTAAACTTTTGGGTGGAAAAGACTTAATTATAATTTCAGAGCAGAATGCAAATATCATCCACCTTGATGAGTGAAAGTAAGATGTCAATCGGCAGAGGCTTGGAGAAAGAGAGGTGGAAAGTGGTGAAGGGGGGCAACGGAACAAAGATCTTCATGCCACAAAGTGGGAGCTCTAGAAATAAGGGTGAGGCTGGGCACAGTGGGTCATGCCTGTAATCTCAGCACTTTGGGAGGCTGAGGTGGGCGAATTGCTTGAAGTCAGGAGTTCAAGACCAGCATGGTCAATGTGGTGAAACCCCATCTCTACTAAAAATACAAAAAAAAAAAAAAATTTAGCCAGGCATGGTGGTGCATGCCTGTAGTGCCAGCTATTCGGGAGGCTGAGGCAGGAGAATCACTTGAACCCAGGAGATGGAGGTTGCAGTGAACCGAGATTGTGCCACTGCACAGCAAGACTCTGTCTCAAAAAAAAGAAAGAGAAAGAATATAAAAGAAGAAAGGAAGGAAGGGAGGGAGGGAGGAGGGAGGGAGGGAAAGGGAAAGGGAAAGGGGAAGGGGAGAAAGAAAGAGAGAGAGAAAGAAGGAAGGAAGGAAGGAGAGAGAGAGAAAGAGAGAAAGGAAAGAAAGGAAGAAAGAAAGGAAGGAAGGAAGGGAGGGAGGGAGGGAGGGAAAGGGAAAGGAAGGGAAGGGGAGAAAGAAAGAGAGAGAGAAAGAAGGAAGGAAGGAAGGAGAGAGAGAGAAAGAGAGAAAGGAAAGAAAGGAAGAAAGAAAGGAAGGAAGGGAGGGAGGGAGGGAGGGAGGGAAAGGGAAAGGGAAAGGAAGGGAAGGGGAGAAAGAAAGAGAGAGAGAAAGAAGGAAGGAAGGAAGAAAGGAAGGAAGGAAGGAGAGAGAGAGAGAAACAGAGAGAGAAAGGAAAGAAAGGAAGAAAGGAAGGAAGGAAGGAAGAAAGAAAAAGAAAGAAAGAAGAAAGAAAGAAAGAAAGAAAGAAGAAAGAAAGAGAAAGAAAGAAAGAAAGAAAAGAAAGAAAGAAGGAAGGAAAGGAAGGAAGGAAAGTTAGTGATGATTCTGGAGGGAAGATAGTCAATAAAAGAACTAAGCTCTCTGACACCATGATCAGAGGGTGCGAGGAAGCTAAATTCTCTGCAGCCATCACAGGAAGACATCAGAGCATGGCAACAGTAATGTAAATTTACCATCCCAATTCCAGACGCATCACGCATCACGCAGAAATCCAGAGGTCATCACCAGACAAACAAGAACCAAAAGAAGGAGTTCAAATAGCAAAAAGCAAACATCTCAGGGGGCAAGGCAAAGATGAGGGGACTTGGGGCCAAAAGATGGTTCTACTTATCCACTAATATAGCTTAACTATGTGAATATATTGATTTCAGATGAAAGTACATATATTTTGACAACACTAGGACATTAATAGAAAAAAAAATGGACAAACCAAACAAAAAATTCACAATAAAGGAAATGCAAATGGTTATTAAACATGTATGTTAACCTATTTAAATTAATGGAATACAAACAGGAGAGTAAATAGCATGCTTTGCCTATTAAAATTGCCAAGACGCCTAGAAATGATTCTTAGTGCTGACGAGCATGGGGTGAGACATGAACCAACAAATATCCAAGGAGAGAGCAAATCCATGCAGTGTTTCCAGAAAGCATGTTGGCCCGGGCACCCTAGACTTGGGGCCACCTCCAGCAAACACCTTTGGGGAGTGCCATGGTATTTTGGGACAAGCAGACTGATGTGTGAGTAAAGGGAGGGCGGGCCATCGAGGGGGCCCAAGGTGGGAAAGAACTCAGACCCCACTCCCCTGCAGGATCCACTCTTGGTAGGTCATTGCTATTGGGTGAGATAAATATTTACTCTCATTTTTAAGCCAACAGGATTTTAGGTAATTTGCTATACAGCTATACACACACACACATACACACACACATGTATTTTATGTTTAGATCCATTAACATACGAATCTGTATACTGCATCTGAACACTTACAGGCTTCCGCCTGTTGCATTTCTTGTACCTACTGAAGCTATTTTATGTTTAGATCCATTAACATACGAATCTATATACTGCATCTGAACACTTACAGGCTTCCGCCTGTTGCATTTCTTGTACCTACTGAAGCTTCAGTGGCTCCATCTTTAGCCAGTGGAAGCCACTTTGGGTCAGCGCCTGAATCCTTTGGACGCAATCCCAGTTGACTTTGACGACTTCCTCGCCGTGTTGTATGACTAGGTGTTCCAGGCCCAATGATACATTTCCAGACTCAGATTCAGAATCAGTAACTTCTCTCAAGATCACTAGCTTTGTTTTGTGGGAAATAATATTTCAAAACCACAGTCAGAGCTGCTGGGTTGGCCACACATTGGATCTAGATTTCTTCACTGAACAGAGCTAAGGGGTGTGTGTGTGTGTGTGGTGTACATGTGTACTACAGATAAAGGAACTCAAGTTAATAAGTTATATTTCCCATTTAAATTCTGGACCACATGGGTTTTTACTTAACGTCATTAATATCTCCATTGCCTTTCTTTACTACACGGTGAGCCCTGGCTCCTGGGGATGTAGGGAACGATAGAAGAGTCTTTACTTATTCACCTGCTTTCTTTCTCATTACACACACATGCCAGCCACTAATAATGATACTAATGCTGCCACCACCAACCAGGATAAACAAAACCAGTTAAAAATGCGTGCATCTGCTCTCCCCACCCCCCACCATTTTTAATCCTTTCATCTGCACTGGCAGAGTATATCCCACTGCAGCTCATGCCCATTCCCCTTCACTCTTATTAGTTTGAGTTCCACAAGTAAATACATATTTAATACTCACTTCCAGTTTTTATTGCAATGTCTTTCTGAAATTGTGATTTTTATTTTCTAAAGCCTATTTTCTAAACGATTTCTTAGAAAGGACTCCTGAGAAAAATGTTCCAGGAGTTCTTGCATGTCCATGTCAATAAAAGTTAGTCTGTGTTTTAGGATTAAGTCATTATTGTTAGATAAAAGATGTTTGGCTTACGTTTTCTTTTCTTAAGAACATAAGCTTAAATGTGTTACTCCATTTTTTCTGGCGTAAGGAGTTTTCTGGCATAAAGAGTTGCTGTCTGATGATAAACTAATTTTCTTTCTTCTATCGTCTACATGCTCCTTTTGCTCAGTCATTTGGCAAAACATTATTTTCTTTTTCTTTCAAATAGAGTAATTTCAGAAGACCACGCCTTTGGTTCATTGTTCTAGGTCACATTCTCAGGAGTATGGTGTGCTCTTTCAATAAGTAGTTTCAAAACTTTTTCTTTTTGTTTCAGGAGCCGTTTCCTGAAGTGCAGTTTTCAGTATTGTTAAGTCTTTACTTAGGTTGTTGCTTTGCTGACCTTTTAATTCAGAGATACCCATTATCAGTCTACGGGGTCATCTTTATCAATCTGCGTTGTCAGTTTCTCACAAATCTTTTTCATCTCTTTTTCTACTTTTTAAATTTTTAAAGCTTTTTTCTTTTAACTTTTTGGGGTTTTTTTCTGAGGCATTCTTTGCTGTGTTTGTTTACTCTTGTGTTTTTTGTTTAGTCTTCATTTCAGAGATGACTTTTTCTTTAATTCCAATTTTCTGTTGAATTCTGTCACTTCATTTCTGTGTGTTTTCATTAGGATTTATGTTGTTCTTTTATGTTTTGTATCATTCTCTTAATGTCTTTTAACTCATTTTTAAGTAGCAGGCTACAATTCTCAGCTGTCTATGGGAATGTTTGTCTGTTGTGTCTTGATTGTCTATAGGAATATTATCCTCCTTTGCATCACAATTCCTTTCTGCTGTTGTTTTCTTGTAGTGTTCAAGGCGTGATGCTTACTTGATGAGATTCCCAGGCTCTGTTTCCCTCTCCTCTTCAGCTCTGATGCTTCCAGGCTACTCAAGTTAATTCCAGTCCTGGCAGTCTCTCCTCAGGATGGGACCTGGCCTTTCCAGTTGTTTCCGAGAGTTTCTGCAGGCAAGACCTCTTTAGCTTCCTCCTCCCTCACCTTGGACCCTTTTGCATGACCCAATATCAGAGTAGGCAAAAATCTCACCCAATCTCAGCAGCTGCTCTTAAATTAACCCATGAGTTTTAATGAATGTTTGTTTGTTGTCTACTTGGGATTCTCCTATTCTTGAGTTTTTCAGATGCGGCCTTCTTCCCGCCGTCTCTTCTCCCACGAACTCCAGCATTGGCCACGTCTTGGGGTTGTTGCTAGTTTGTCCTCACTGTTTTGTACTTTAGGATCTGAAGAGATGCCTTGTCACCCGGGGTTCTGTATATAATATCCGCAGAGTCTGCGTTTGCAATCTAGTTTCTCTGTGTTTTATGTCAGCAGTCTGTTTCTATGATTATTATTTTCATGCACGCATCGTGTAGACAGTATCCTGAAATTTAGCTTTGAAGTTCTGTTGAGTAACTGAGATGATCATTTCTAACGGTCAAACTGCCCATGCACAATCACATGATTCCCATGTGTTCCAGATATGGGAATCCAAGAAAAATTCTCGGACCTCATGTAACCACAATTCAGGAAAACCTTTGAAAAAGATGCTCAAGGATTTCCAGTTAAGTACAAAGAAAGAACATGTGTGGTTATTTCTGATCGCACTTTAAAATCACATGAAAATGACAGTAAGGGGATCATTAGCAAAAAGAGCAAAGCCAGAAGGATAAAGGGAATGAGAGCAGAGGCTCCAGCAGACAGGAGACCAAAGGATGGAACCAAAAAGCAGAGGAAACAGATTCCCTCCAGAGATCAGGGAAACCTTAGAACAAGGTTTGCAGGTTTGCAGGCAGGGCTGGGAAAAAGAGAGGCAGCAAGTCAAGAAGAAATGAACCACTTTATGCCTTAGTGCATCAGTAAGGTCCAGGAATCACAGGTCTCTGGGACCTCTGCAGGGTGCGTGGATGTAGCCAAACCCAGCAGGGCTGGTTTGAGTGGGAGTAGGTATGGCCGAGAAGCAGTGAGATGACTAGATCTCCTCCACCACACCCCCATATCCCCCCACACCACACCCCATGTCCCCCCATCACCCCAGCACATGACCAGGGAACACCATACCCCATGTCCCCCACAACACCATACTCCATGTCCCCCCCACACCATACCCCATGTCCCCCCCACAGCACACCCCATGTCCCCCACCACCACACCCCATGTCCCCCCCACACCACACCCCATGTCCCCCACAACACCACACCCCTTGTCCCCCCCACACCACACCCCGTGTCCCCCCCACACCACACCCCATGTCCCCCCCACAGCACACCCCATGTCCCCCACCACCACACCCCATGTCCTCCCACACCACACCCCATGTCCCCCCCACACCACACCCCATGTCCCCCACCACCCCAGCACATGACCAGGGAACACCACACCCCATGTCCCCCCCACACCACACCCCATGTCCCCCACCACCCCAGCACATGACCAGGGAACACCACACCCCATGTCCCCCCCACACCACACCCCATGTCCCCCCACCACCACACCCCATGTCCTCCCACACCACACCCCATGTCCCCCACCACCGCAGCACATGACCAGGGAACACGCTCTCTGGAGATGCTGGGCCGGAGGAGGTCATCAAGTTCCTAAGTACAGACCCTGCACCCATCCTGGGTGTATTAGTCTGTTTTTAGGCTGCTGATAAAGACATACCTGAGACTGGGTAATTTATAAGGAAAAAGGTTTAACAGACTCACAGTTCCATGTGGCTGGGGAGGCCTCACAATCATGATGAAAGGCAAAAAGTGCATCTTACATGGTGGCAGGCACGAGAAGGAGAGCCACGTGAAAGGGGAAACCCTGTATAAAATCATCAGATCTGGTGGGACTTACTCACTACCACGAAAACAGTATGATTTAATCATCTCCCACCAGGTCCCTCCCACAGCATGTGGGAATTATGGGAGCTATAATTCCAGAGGAGATTTGGGTGGGGACACAGCCAAACCATGTCACCAGCGTTAAGGTATCCTACTGTAAACAAAGATATTTGGTAAAAGACTATATCCATATAGGCTTATAGACCTATATAGACTGTATATAAATGTAAAATAAATTTAATATTTCTAAGTATTAAATCATTTGTATAGAAGTTATATATAAATTGTGTGTGTGTGTGTGTGTGTGTGTAGGGTGATCATGTGTTGGGAGTGTGTATTAAAAGGCAAGATGTCTGGCTTCCGCCCACTACCTGAACCTCATTTTTTCATCTGTAAAATGGCATTGTTGGCAGAAACCAACTCATAGGCTTACCGCAGGACTGAGTGAGTCAGTGTGGGGAAAGGACTGGCATCTGCTGGGCACTCAGTAAGGGGAGGCTGTCAGGTCAGGGTCCAGACAGAGGTACCATGGGGCCCCCAGGAAGAGCAGGGCACCTGCTCACCTGCTCAGGGTCACCCACAGCTCACTGGGTGAGGTTACTCCTGGGAGCACATTAACTGACTGGGTTCCTCAAAAGAACAGTTTTCTGGGAGAATTTGGTTTGGAGCTGAGGCAGGAAAGAGGCCTGGCCTGCTGCTCTGCGGGGTCCACCCGGGAGGAAGGAATGGGAGCAGCTGCTGTCCCCACGGTGGGGCAGGGGCTGTCAGGACCGGGCTTAGAGCAGAGCGGTCAGAGGACGGTATAATTTTGGATGTTTGTCCCCTTCAAAACTCATGTTGAAATGGAATCCCAATCACTGAGGATCACACTGGTTTGAATCATGGGGGTGTATTCCTCCTGAATGGCTTGGACCATCCCCATGGTGATGAGGGAGCTCTCGCTGAGTTCTCCTGACAGCCGGTCATTTAAAAGTGTGCTGTCACCTCCTCCTGGCCCCAAACTTTCTCGCTCACTCCTGCATTTGCCATGTGACGTCCCTGTTCCCTCTTCGCATTCTGCCATGATTGGAAGCTTCCTGAGGCCTCCCTAGAAGCCAAGCAGATGCCAGCACCTTGCTTCCTGTGAAGCCTGCAGAACCGTGAGCCAATCGAGTCTCTTTTCTTTATAAATTACACAGTCTCAGGCATTTTTTATAGCAGCACAAGAATGGCCTAATACAGAGGAGATATAGGAGACCTGGAAGAGGCTGATCCTGAGTTGAGGCAAGTGAGTGGCCTGGCTACACAGCATGTGTGGATGGCAGGCTGCAGTGGGTAGAACAGAGACCCCCAAAATACATGGCCAGTTCTAACTCCTTAAACCTGTGAGTGTGACCTTACTTGGAATTATGGTCAGGGTCTCAAGATGAGATCACTCTGGATTTAGGATGGGAACCAAATCCAATGACTGAGGTCCTTATGAGAGAAAGGAGAGGAGATGTGACGGTCTGACGCACACAGGGGAGAAGGCCGCAAGAAGATGGAGGCTGAGGTTGGAGTGATGTGGCCACAAGCCCAGGAAGCCAGGGGCCACCAGACACTGGAGGAGGCAGGAAGGATCCTCTTTTGGAGGGTACAAGATTTCCCCACCTTTGAGGCTGAAATATTAGCGAGGCTTCCTTGGGTTAGGGCCCATTTTAGCCCAAGGAAGGAGAGGTAAACGTCCAAGGTGGATTCCACAGACGGGCAATGGGGTCGCTAGCTGAGAAAAAAATATTAAACAGTGAGAGCAGAGGGAAGCCAGAGAAAAAAGCACAGCATCACCAGTGAAGCTCAGCCCTGCAGGGGTGCTGGGTTGGGAGTAGCGGGGTGGGTCAGGAGCCCACTCAGCCTGCAAGCTCACTGGCCACTCACCTCAGACCCCAGCTGAAAGTACTGGGCGGGAGGTGCATGTGTGTGCCTCACATGTGTGTGCTTCACATGTGTGTACAAGCTGGTACATGTAAGCTGGTGCGTGCACACCCACGGTCTCCCCGAAGAGGCTCCAAATCCCCCACCTATGCCTTGGTGGGAACTGCCCTTACCAATGTTCAGCCATGAAGGGCGGCTCCAGGCCTTCCGTTTTCCCATCTGTAAACTGAAAAAAGGAAAAGCCTCCACCTTCCAGGAGTTTGCAAGGACTAAAAGGCGAGGGAGTGAAGTCGCAGGTGCAGCTGCTGAAGGAGCAGAAGATGGGTGTGTTACCACCACATCCTGCTGTGATGGGCCGGTGGTGGCCCATCAGCCCCGGACAGATGGGCAGACATAGGGTAGGAAGGAGAAAAGAATCCCTTTTCCAACAGGGGATGAGTTCCACACCTCCCCCCTCCCCACCACCTGCATTGTCAGGACCAAGCCTGTGAAGATCAGATGTGCTGGGAAGGATGACGGAGCCCCCAGGCCAGATGCTGAGTCCTCAGTGGGGCAGGGCCGGAAAGCCCTTCCTGCTGGTGGAGACACTGACCTCCGTGCAGGTGTGTGTGAGTGCACGTGCACCAGCTCATGCTGATCTGATCCTTCTCCTGGAGGGCAGGGCAATTATTGATGAAGCCAAATTAGACCCTACTTCCTGGATGACAGGGGTGGGGCAGAGAGCAGCCCCTGAGGGGGACGCATCAAACCTGTTTGTGCCTTCAGACCCTCTGCCTCTTCTCACAGGTCGCCTTGGCACAGGTAGAGGCAGCTGCCTTGGTCAGAGTGTGTGTCTACACCCTCCTGGTCTCCCCTGTGTGCAGGAGGGGCCTCCATCTGTTCAGCAGTGACTGGCTGTCTCAAGAGTCAGTGTCTGGCAGTGAACAGGGAAGGGCCTGGTCACTGGCACCCACACTCCTGGTCCAGGGTCTTCAGGTTGGGAGTGGCTACCTTCCAACACAGCTGGGAGACATTGACACTGACTGCCCTGCCCCGTGCTTCTCCGCTCTGGTCACACAGCTTCCCATTCCAGGAGCAACAGCAGGTCCCTAATCACCCAGAGCCAGGAGACTGGGGGGCGCCCAGTGCCCAGGCAGCATCCGCCCACCAGGGTCCTGAGTCTGGTGAGAGGCCCCCTGCTCAGAAGCCAAGGAAGTTGCCACGAGATGCCCCTTCCTGGGTGGGTGCCAACCCCGCCATGTGGGGGAGGGGTGTCGCAGAGAACGGGGCCTGGCATGAATGGGGCTCTGTGTGGGACAGCCCTGCTGCAGCAGCAGGGCCCAGCCCCTCCCTCCTCCCTGCCTCAAAGGCGAGCGTGGCCTTCCAGTGTCTGCCTGGGATGGAGGAGGCCTTCTCCATGGCCACGGCCAGTGCTGGGATAAGAGAGCACTACATCTGCCGCTTCCTGCCCAAGGCCTCCAGCGACAGGCACAGTGGGGCTGGGACACGGGTGCTGGCTCCGGAGGCCCAGAGGAGCCGCTCATGCCCATGGCTGGGTCCGGCTGTCAGGACAGGCCTGACTTGGTGGCACATAGCTTGGAGCCAGGAGGGAGGGGGCTGTCTGCCCCTAGAGCAAGGGCCAAACCCACAGGGCTGAGTCCCCACCGCATGCACTACCCACTTCCAGGAGCCCGGGGTGCAGCAGGGAAGGATGCCCCAGGAAGCAGGGCCAGGGGTCCTCGTCGACCTCTAGGCAGGAGATAAGGGGATGCCGGGAGCTGTGGGGGCCAGATTGCCGCTGGAGAGCGGCAGGCAGGCCCGAGGGAGGCCAGTCCTGCATGTCGGGTTTCTCAAATCCCTTGAAGCTGGCTTTGCTCCTCTGAAGGGGACAGCCCAGCCTCGCCGAGCCCTGACATTTCCAAGTCCTCCTGTGTGCACAGCATGAATCCCTCATAGATTCCAGAGAGGCTCCTGCTGTCCCGGGTGACAGAAACAGAGGCCTGGGGTAGGGCAGGAGCCGCCAGAGCCAGGGCCCCACCCTGCGGAGTGGCTCTTGGGTCTACCCACCTCCCTGGGACACGCTGCCACTCTTCTGATTAACCTACTGTGATTTCTGATTATTAAGACAACTCTGAACATGGTTTAAAATTCCCTGCTGTTCTCACAGAGCTTCCCCAATCCCCTCATCAAAGCACAAGCACAAATTGAGACTCTAGGAGTCTCAATTCCTGGTGTCCTGGTCCCTGTCTTGGTCTCTGGGAGGACTGGCCAAAAGCCACCATCGGGAGAGACCCGGAGGCAGTAGGGAGGTTCTGCCCCCTGCACTTCTCATCCCAGCCTCAGGCTGTGGACCACCCAGACACAGGGCTTCTGATCCCAGAGGTAGGTCTTCCAGGGAGCCTCTGCTCCACACCCTCTCTGGCAGGTGGCCTTCCAGGAGCCACTTGGGGTTTGCCTGCCAGCCCTGGCTGTTCTCCCTGGCTGGGTTCTGACCCTAGACCCCACCCAGGCCCTCAGAACTTCCATCTGCTCTCAACATCTATGTGAGGCCCAGCTGTGGCTAAGCCCCTGGTTCCTCAAGGATCCTAAAGCATCCACTTCACTGAGGAATTCCCAGGGCACTCGGAGAATGTGGAGACCTGGAGCAGAATCCTGCACTAGGAAAGCAGCTCTTGTCTGGGGACTGTGCAGCCAGAGCCTCTGGCATCTTGGGAAGAGGGACAGGGCGAGTTTTTTCCGCTTTGGTGAAGGGTGCTTGGGAGGAAGCACCCAGGGAGTAGGCACCGCCTTGCAAAGCCCTTTAGCTAAGTCGTATTTGTACTTTTATTTTCTTCCTTCTAAGGGTCCTCAAATTTAGCTTGAGACCTCTCAAAAGCCAGATCCCAGGAAGATCACTTGAGCCCAGGAGTTCAAAATCAGCCTGGGCAACATAACAAGACTTCATCTCTAAAAATTAATTAACTAATTAATTAATTAAAGCAAGTTTTTAAACCCAGATCCACCCCTGCCTTTCACACCCTTCGAGGGATTGCTCCCTTAAGACCTCCCAGATCACCAGGACAAAAGGAGAATATTACCCAGGACTCTGAGTGTTGCAAGAAACTGCAAACACACCTGCAACTTACGGAAGCACGCAAGAAATACTGACCTTGTAGCTGAAAATTCCAAAAGGACATTAAGCTTCAGGCATGGGTTGTACAGGGCCTTTCTTGACTTCTCAGACATACTTTCTGCTCTGTTCCTGACTTTGTAACAGCGTCATCTTTTGGTTGGCTTCCTGGGGACTTGAGACCAGCCCTCAGGTCTTGACCCCAACCCATCCAAAGCTACACTGTCCGATAGGGTGGCCTTGGCTTCATGTGACTCTTGGGCACTTGAAATGTGTGTCGTCTAAATTGAGAAGAGCTGGAAGTTAAATGCACAACTGATTTAGAAGACAGTGTTGAAAAAAAATAGCGTAGACCAGGCGCGGTGGCTCATGCCTGGAGTCCCAGCACTTTGGGAGGCCAAGGCTGGTGGATCACCTGAGGTCAGGAGTTCAAGACCAGCATGGCCTACACAGTGAAACCCCATCTCTACTAAAAATATGAAAATTAGGCAGGCATGGTGGTGCATGTCTGTAATCCCAGCTACTTGGGAGGTTGAGAAGGGAGGCAGGAGAATCACTTGAACCCAGGAGGTGGAGGTTGCAGTGAGCCAAGATCATGCCATTGCACTCCAACCTGGGCAACAAGAGCAAAATTCCATCTCAAAAAAAAAAATGTAAAGCTTTTTAGTAGTAATTTTTTAATTGACGATACATTGAAATCATAATATTTTGGGTATATTCAATTAAATAAAATATTAAAATTAATTTTATTCTTACTTGTTTTAATATGAATACTTGAAAATTATACATATGGCTTCCATTATGTTTCTATTGGGCAGCACTGGTTTCAGTCAAGAGAAAGAGGGTTCCTCTCCTCCAATCATAAACACAGGCCATGCACTGAAAAGTCCAACCTCAACCACTTAGACTGCGGCTGAGGGAATTATGTGATGTGATTGGTTTAGGCCTTTGTTGCCCATCCCTGACCCAATTACAGTGTCGGGGACTAGAAGAGTATGTGGAGTGGCCTTCACCAATCAGAGCACACATCTGGAATGGGAAGTGGGTTGCCCCTGCCCACCTTGCATAATGTATAAGATGAGGCCAAGTGTAGAACCCTGAAATGGACTGGGAGGTGTGGTAGATTCAAGGTACCTGCAAATTATCTGACTCTCTTCCTCTCGAGAGTTGGGTCTCAGTGCCCTGCCATTGAGTCTGAGCTGGCCTTAGTGACCCGTCTGATCAATAGAATGAAGCAGAAGAGATGACCTGGGACTCCCAAGCCTAGGCCATGAGAAGTCTTACAGCTTCTACCCAGGACCCCAAGAACACCCATGCTTGGAGCCCACCAACCCCGAGACCACCATGCATGGGAGGCCACATATAGGTACTTGGCCAAGAAACCCAGGGGACTCCAGCCATGCAGGTAATCCCCCCAAGGCACCATACAGGGGACTGGAGCCGTCTTGCCGACACAGCCCACCTGGGCTTTCAGATGGCTGCCGGCCTAGCTGCTGCCTGATCACAACCTGATGAGAAGATCCCCAAGACAGAACTTCTGAGCTGAGTCTGATTGACTCACAGAACCCCCAGAGATAATAAATTGTTACTTTAAGCAATTCAATATTATAGAATTTGGGACCAGAAGTGGGATGCAGCCATAATAATGGCCATGGGGAATGGGCTTTGAACCAGGTGGCAGATGGAAGTTGAGAGAGCCCAGGGAAGACTTCCGGCGGAAGCCGGGAGGAGAAGGAGGAAATTGTGATTAGAGGCTACAAAAACCAAGGATCTCGTTATGCAGAAAAGTTTGGCAACACTGACCCCCGTTGTAATGTAGAAAATAGAAAATAAACTTAATGAATTACTTGATTTGATTGAGGACATTTCCAGGAAGAGTACTGAATATTCCAACCAGCTTCTTTTAGCTACATAGTATAAGATAGAGAAGAGCTAAAATCAAAATATTCCATTTTCAGTAAATTCAGAAAAAAAAAATATTTTAAATAACTGAATTTGCTGGATTTAGAATTAAGTTTCTACTTCATTCCCAGGACCTTCAGATGGCAAATGCTCTCAAAATAAAAAATATAATCTTCAGAGTAAAGAATATCTAATGGATATGGCTATAAGACCCTGCATTGAGACTTCAGAAGGTGTAAGAGTGGGACTCATAGACTCTCTCAGTAGAAAAAGAAAGGTAGTGGGGGGCTTCTAAGAATCTTAGGGCATGTGAAACAGCAACTTGACGTCCAGGCCACCAGAGAGAGGACTGTGTTGGACAGAATTGTGAGGATAGTTTTTGCCTGATGATGCGAATCCCAAAAAGATCCATAAGAAGTCCTCCTAGGAAGGACAAAGAGATTTACTCTCCAGAAGCTATGTCCATTTAAGGATACAGTAGGCCATGGAGGAATATGTTCCAAGACCACCAGTGGATGCCTGAAACGGTGGGTAATGTAAAATCCAGTTCCTGTTGATCAGAACATGACTCTGCTCATGTCTTTCACCCACAAATTCAATGCCTTTTCCATCTTAACTAAGCACGTATCACACACTGTGGCTGTACCTGTGTCCCTAGGCAGTTTGAGGTGTGAAAACAAAACTGTACAAATTTCTTTTTTCTGCTTCACAATATTCTGGATAAGAGATTTGCTTTTACTGTAGGTCTTAGCAACCTTAGCCTACAATATTTTTTTCTTTTCTTATTACGTTGAGAATTTCCATCTTTCCCTTAAAGGAAGCACTTTATGGCTTCTCTTTGGCGTGTCAGAATTGCCAGCATCACCACCATGGTGCTTTGGGGCTGTCATTAAGTCAAATAAGGATTCCTGGAAGCCAAGTACTAGGATGCCACGAGAATCCATCTGAAAACCTAGAAGGCTGCTGAGTGACTAATGGGCAGGGAGCATCTGCAGCGTGGAGCCTCTAGACAAGGGAGTGATTCACATCCAGTCAGGATGGAGTGGGAAGGCTAGAGATTCCACCACACTACCCAGAACGACCTGTGTTAAAACAGGAAGTGTTTATTTCCAGAGTTTTCCATTTACTATTTTCAGACCGTGATGGACCATGGGTAAGAGAAAGCAGGCTGCTCCACTGTGAAGGTGGGATGAACTTAGAGGGTGGGACCAGGAACCCAGCAGTTTGAACTGAGCAGCACAGAATCATTCCTGGGGAGCAGCAGGACATGGCCCTAATCAAAGACTCTGGATTTCAGAATTGCTATGGACCAGTGACTGCTATGGGCCTCCCAATTCTCTCTTGTTGGCCAGGGTCATTGATCACAACTTTCCCTTGCCTGTGTCACCAGTGCATGTCAGGTGCACGAGTCTTCAGACTGAGGGGATCACACTCAAAAAACTCCCCGTGAAGCTGGTGGCATGCTGAAGAGCCTCGTCTGCACCTGGACTTGATTTCTGTGACAAGATCCTGGGCCTGAGAGTCTTTCTGAGCCTACTCTGGCTTGGGAGGCTGCCTGATAAAAAAAAAAAAAAAGACTCTGGACCTCAAGCCTAAGCTTGATGCCATAATGGGATGAGACTTTGGGCATCTTGGCAGGAAGGGGGGATGGCACTGCATATGGTGAGAATGTAAATAATTTGTGCCAGGGGTGGATTGTGGCAGTTTAAGGATGACCAGGAACACTTTGAGACTCCTCCTATCAAGAGACAGCGGCTTAGACCCCTTGGATCCAGACTGGCCTTCAGGGATTATTTGACCACCCACGGTTCTACTTTCTGCCTTCTGATTCTAGGGACCTCAGATAAGAGGAATCACACAGTGTCTGTCCTTTGGGAACTGGCTGTGTCAGAATCAGGGTGTGGGCAGGGCTGGTTCCTCCTGGGGGCTGTGGGGACGATCTGTCTCTGCCTCTGACAGCTTTGCGGCACCCGTTAGCGGTCCTCGCCTTGTGACACCTCCTCTGGGCTCTGACTCCTCATTACACGGCCACTTCCCGTGTGTCTCCATGTCCCCTCTTCTACTTACACAGTCACCAGTCATTGGATCCAGGGACCGCCCTACACCCAGGGTGGTCTCATCTTAAGATCCTTGCCTTATTATGTCTGCAAAGACCCTGTTTCCAGGTAAGGTCCCATTCTGAGGTGCCATGTGGACGTGAATTTGGGGGATACCTCACCTTGCTATGAGCACCCACCATGCCCCACCCTTCCTTCTTCTATTAACCCCCCCATGTGGGAAGACTGGCACCATCCGCCCCACTTTACAGATGGAGAAGTCAGGGGCAGGGAGGTGGGGGGACCTGCCCGAGTCACTCCACAAGCAAGTGACTGAGCCAAGCACAGAGCCCCAGCAGCCAGGGCATGCAGTTCCAGTGCTTCCCGGACTCCACAGCATTGGCTGGGCTCTGCTGGTTACCCCGAGTGCCACTTCATGCTGGGCCCGACTGCCCATGCCACAGCGGGATACCCCACGAAGCCCAGGCTCTTGGCCACTCACCCAAGTCCAAAGCAGGGCTGGGCGGTCCCTGCTTCTGGATACAGGAAAAGACTCAGATTCAGACGGCCCAAAGTCATCTCTGTCCCTCTTCTTCACCACCACCTCCTCCCTCCTGTCTTCATCCTCTCTGGGCACTCACAAGCTCAAGGAGTATGTGTGGGATACACATGAGATGTGCACACACACATCACACTGCACAGACCCCATAGGCCCCACACACATGCTGCATACACACCATGCCCTGCAACCCACAGTCCTGAACATGCCCCACACACAGGTCCCAGATAACCCCCCACAGCCCCCACAGCCCTGCACACACAGGCTCCCCACACACACAGACCCTACACACACCCTTGCACACACAGGCCCTGCACACATAGGCTCCCACACACAGAACCCACACACGCCCTGCACACAGACACCCTACACACACAGACCCTGCATACACAGACTCCACACACACACCCTGTACACACAGGTTCCCACACACAGACCCCACACACGCCCTGCACACACACACCCTACACACACACCCTGCACACACAGGCCCTGCACACACAGGCTCACACACACAGACCCCACACACGCCCTGCACACACAGACCCCATACACGCTCTGCTTGCACACCCTCTCTGCAGCCCCCACAACACCCCCACATCCACAGTTTCCCACCCCGGCCTTGATGGGGAGGCTCCCAGCAGAGGGTGTCCAGAGGGGCAGTGGGTAATGGACCCACTCTCTCTCCCAGATTACCTGAGGCTGCCCAAATCTGAGTTTATTTTCCCGCATCCAGAACCAGAGCCCCTGCCGCCAGCCATCCTGGGGATTCAGGTGAGTGGCCCAGAGCCTGGCTGGGCTCCACGGGGTGTCCAGCTGCAGCACAGCAGTCAGGTCTGCCATGAAGTGACACTTCCCCGCAGAGCCCAACCAAAGAAAGCACCTGTTTCAGTGAGAAGTGAGTGTGGTTGTTCTGCCGGGAAAGAAGCCCTCCTGGGTGTGCACAGCGGATGAGCTCACTGAACAACTCAGGGGTGATTTCAGTGCTAAACTAACCTGAGCTGTCTCCCACCCTTAGTGCCCCTCACCAGTCAGGTAAACAGGGCAGACGCCCAAAGGGCTGGAAAGGGGGAGACCCCCGCCCCTCAGAGAAAGACTTTGCACAACCCGGAGCTAAAGGGACCAGCCCAGCCCAGGCAGTCACTCTCAGGTCGCGCTCCGCGGACGAAGACCCCCAGAGGGCATGGGAGGCTCCGGACGCCAGGGGCAGGGGAAGCTCAGGAAATAAGGTCCTGCCCTGGGACCCCCAGTGGGTTCAGGCCCCAAGGAAGCTTCCTTCTGGTCCGCAGTGCAGCAAGGGGAGAGGGGCAGTGGAGAAGGGGACAAGTGCTTAGTGACCTCACCATCCCCGAGTCACCTGATGGGAATGGCCCCAGGAGGGAGACATGCTGAGCCACAGCTTCCTGGACCCTCAGTTCTGTATCCCAGCCTCTCCCTCCAGACTGTAGCCAAGCTCACAGCTGTTCAAGGACATGAAGAAAAGGGGTGAACTTACCTGAACCCCTAAAACCCAGAGTCCTCAGGAGGCCCCAGCAGGCAGGGTCTGCCAAGGCCCACAGGACCTCCTGCTCTGGACACTTGACTGGGGGTCCTGGAGCGAGGACTTTTGTGTTCTCCTGTCTGTTTTCCTTCCCAGTGACCAGATGGTTGACAAGATGACTGAGGTGCCCAGGGGGACATTGGGGAGGCCCCTCTTACTTCGGGACAGCCGGTGCTCAGCACCCACCTGGCTGGGGGCCATGTCACTCAGCAGTCGTGGACCAAGGTTCTCGGCCCCTCTGAGCCAGCTCAGTGGTCAGTGTGTGCCAAGGGCTGAATGCAGGATCTCCAGAGCCTGACCCTTCTATGCAGAGAGGCCTCCTCCCACAGGGATTCTAGAACCTTCCTCTCTGGGCACAGTTTATGCCTGCCACCTGCCCTGGATGAAGAGGCATCCAGAAGCCCTGATAGCCTCCTCCTGGAGCTCAGGACCCTCCAAGAAGGATCGAGGACCCTGAGGGCAGTGGTGGAGTGGGCTAGATGGATGACCCCAGAGCCTCACCACACATGGTCACTGGTCCAGCCATCACAGGACCCAGAGAGGCCACCAAGGATATCCTAATGTGTGGAGAATATGCAAACAGCAAGAGAAAAGCATTTTCTCTCATAAGGAGGCCCTTCCCCCAACACCCAGGAGGCTGCACAGGGGAGCAGACGGCTCCCAGCCAGGAGGGTAAGTCCCTGGCTTCTGACCATGCTGTCTCAGCTGGCCAGCTGCACAGCCTTCAGAGGGTCACCTGACAGCCACAGCCAGGCTTTGCTCCCTTGTGAAACAGAAACCACAATGCCAGCATCACAGGTTTGCAGCCAGGGCTACAGAGCAGAGTGTGACACCATGTTCACCCACAGTACCACTCAACAGCCAAAGGTGGACACGACCCAGTCCCGAGTGGAGGAACGGATCAGGTAACTGTGCCATGTGCATACAGCAGCATATCACCCAGCCCTAAAAAAGAAAGGAAATGCTGACGCACGCTACAACACAGATGAACCTTGAGGATGTCACGCTTGGCGACGCAAGCCAGTCCCCAAAGGACAGATACTGTGTGACTCCACTTATCTGAGGTCCCTAGAATTAGAAGGCAGAAAGAACAGTGGGTGCCAGAGCCACGGGGAGGAAGTGAATGTTTAATAGGGACAGAGGCTCAGTTTGGCAGAATGAAAAGGATCCTGGAGCTGGATGCTGGTGAAGGCTGAAGGACGCTGTGAATGTACTGAACACCATGGAACTGGACTCATAAAAAGGGTTGAGATGATACATTTGATACTATGGATGTTTTATTTATTTATTTTTTTTTTGAGACGGAGTCTCACTCTGTCTCCCAGGCTGGAGTGCAGTGGCCGGATCTCAGCTCACTGCAAGCTCCGCCTCCCGGGTTTACGCCATTCTCCTGCCTCAGCCTCCCGAGTAGCTGGGACCACAGGCGCCCGCCACCTCGCCCGGCGAGTTTTTTGTATTTTTTAGTGGAGACGGGGTTTCACCGTGTTAGTCAGGATGGTCTCGATCTCCGGACCTCGTGATCCGCCCGTCTCGGCCTCCCACAGTGCTGGGATTACAGGCTTGAGCCACCGCGCCCGGCCGATACTATGGATGTTTTATCATCATTAAAATATATACGTTTTCCGTGTGTGTGTGCATGTGTGTGTGCGTGCATGTGTGTGTGTGCATGGTGTGCATGTGTGTGCGCATGTGTGCGCGTGTGTGTGCGTGTGGTGTGTGTGTGCGTGCGTGTGTGTGTGCGCATGTGTGTGCATGTGTGAGAGTGAACTTTGCTGTGCACATGCAAATGTGCAGCTGCAGCTGCTTCACTGAAAGTCTGGGACCCACGGAGAGGGCAGTCAGGAAGTAACCCGGTGTCCCCTGGCCTCCTGCCCGCACCTGCCTTCCAGGGTCTCTTCTGCTTCTGGACAACAGGATTAGGCAAAGCCAGGACCGTTCAGGCAGCAGTGGTTTCCACAAAGTCTCCTTTCTGGATGTCACGAAGTCTGTCCAGTGGGAATCGGACCTACCTGGCGCCCAGGGGTGCTTCTCTTCCCCTGGCTAGAGCCACATGCCATGGGGTGGCCCCTGGGGTCCTCCAGCAGTGGCAGTCACACTTCCTGAGTGGGTTTTTAAGATGGCCCCAGTCTGGTCACCTCTGGGATGTGTTCTTGCCCGAGGGAAAATGCGAACATCCGTGTCCTGCCACTCAGAAGCGCCTTTGGCTCCTGGGAACAGATTCATGCCCCATCTGTCAGCTCAGGCAGGCAGAGGTGCCGCAGACTGGGGGGCTGCACAGGTACGGACACGGCGTGAAGCTCTCTCGAAGGACTCCCGGTGGGCCCACCTGTCCCAGTGGGCAGCAATTCTTCCAACACACACTTCTTCCTGCCTGTCCTCTAGCCTGCAGGCTGGAGGCTGGTGATGGTGAAAGGAGAGACGCCGCCTCTGCCCCCAGCATGTCCTGCGGGTGTGGGTCCCCTTTCCTCTGAGTGGCTCAGTGTCCACCGCGCCACCAGCTCTGGGCTTTGGCCTAACTTCAAACATCAAGGGTGGCCAGGATGGAGCAGGAGCCTGGAGTCCCCAAGGGCAGTGGCTTTGGGGCACCCTGGGGCCTGGGACAGTGCCTGCATGCAGTGGCCCTGACTCAGCACTGTTTTAATGAGCAGTTTGAGGATCAGGAGTTCACATAGGACTGAGGTGCCCTCATCAACCCACAGCTGCAGTCAGAACCAAGGTTGGCAGAATCACAGCCTCCATAACCCACACAGTGCACATCTTTGTCCCCAGACCTGGGAATGCTTGACCTCATGTGGCAAAAGGTACTTTTTGGACAGGTTAATTTGAGGATCTTGGGATGGAAGGTTATCCGGGATTATCTGAGTGGGCCCAATGTCATCAAGGAGTCCTCGCGAGGGGAAGAGAGAGCCAGGCTATGAAGACAATGGACTCAGAGAGGGTGCTGGGAAAGGCGGCATGGCTGGCGTTGAAGATGGAGGAGGGGCCCTGACCCAAGGAATGCACGTGGCCCTAGAAGCTGGAAAAGGCCAGGACACGGATTCTCCCATAAGAGGAGCCAGCCCTGCAGACACCTTGATGCCTGGAGTCCTGCTCCCAGAGGTGTAAGAGAGGACACTTGTGCTGTTTCAAGCCCATCAGGCTATGACCATCTGTGGCAACGGCAATGCAGAACCCAGGCAGTGGTGTGGATTCATGCAGGTCACCCAAAGGTGCATCGGCGCCCAGCAGAAGCCACGCAGGCGACGGTGTAACCCTGCTGCAGAGGGACCCACACAGTGCCTGGGTGACTGCATCGCACATGAGCACGCAAACAGGGCCGGCCAGCACCAGGTCCAGGCGCATGCGTCCACATCCAAGTGCCAGCGTCCTCACGCGTCCCCAGGGCTGACACATTTGTTTTGAATTACTCTGGTAAGAAGGTGGGGGCTGTGGCATATTAATTGCAGCTCCCAATAGAGCCCATTTTAGCTAATACAACCACACTGGAAAAAATGAGCTGCAGTAGCACCAGGCAGGCTTGCAGTAATCGTATGACAGGCGTAAACCCCATTCACCCGTCTGCAGACAGGCCTTGTCGTCGCAAGCCACCATTTGGAAGACGTTATGTCAAGCGCCTCTCATTGACGATCATGTGCAAATGGTTTGCATCTTGTTAAAATCCAATCCTGGTTTGGATTTCTTTCTGCAACGCCCTTGATGAAGACAAGCTACGTCTGTTTTGTGTCGGCTGCTGTCTCTCTCCCAAAATCCGCTCCTTCTGCACCAAGCAGCATTTCCCCCCAGTCGTTGGCCGCTTGTTTGTGGGCTGGGTACATGAGGATCCCTGACTGCACTGGGGAGCCGGCGGTGGGAGCCCATCCGGACAGGAACCGGGGGCCGCCCCCAAGCAGGAGGCCATGATCAAAGGGGCACACATCTTCCCTGTGGCCTTAGGTGGCGAATCGGCTCTCGGAAGCCTCTGCTGCAGAGGAGCCTCTGTTCCTTTGAAGTGTCAAGATGAGACGGCGCCCAGAGGATTTGTGTCAAAATGTGATCTAAGGAGATGTCACTCCTCGTGTCTCCAGTCAACATGTGGCTTTGTGATGGTTAAATTCAGAAGACCCTTATCACAGATAGAAGGACTGCTTGGGGGGATTAGTAATCAGGCACACTTGGCCCTTTTGAAAAGCCTCTTTCTTCACTGGGAGTCTCTTCCCCTTTGCTTGTATAAGCCTTTAAGAAGGGTATGCAAATAGCCGGAAGGCTGGTTCCCAGGTGACCGGGGTGCACCAGCTGGCACCCTGAGAGATGACTGTGGGTGGGGCCTCCTGAGGGCTGGCAGCAGAAACACCACCCTTACGATAAATGCTGGGCCCCATGGCATTGTGAATAGTGGGTCTGCTGGCAAGGGAGGCATGTAAGCAAGGCTGGGTATCCACATGGCTCCCGCAGAGAGGGGGCTGCAGATGGGGTGGGCGGTGGCTGGAGGTCCTCAGCCCATCTGCGTTGGCTGATGTGTGCTGCCCTGTCCCTGGCTTTGAGCCGGAGGTTGCCTTCCCAACTCTCAGCACCAAAAGGCATCATTGCATTGAAAACAAGTAGTCCGTGGCTGAGAGCCATCCGTGCGTATCTTCCTTTTGGGTCTGTGCCACCATCTTGCCTAATGTTGCAAATGGATGGCACAGATATTTAACCAGGTCACTGCAATCTCTACATCCTCATTCAGTGATCTTCCAACTCAGAAGGCCTCCCTGATTTCAGAAATAACTGAGAACTGTAAATGTCTGTCGTTAAACCAAATACATGTCCTTGCTTTATAAAAGCCTAAATAATTCGTGACCATTTTCTTCTGTTATCTCCAACCCAGGGTTTTGTTTTGTTTTTGTTTTGTTTTCATTAACTTATTAGTCCGTTTTCATGCTGCTGATAAAGACATACCCGAGACTGGGAAGAAAAAGAGGTTTAACTGGATTTAGAGTTCCACCCGGCTGAGGAGGCCTCAGAATTATGGCAGGAGGTGAAAGGCACTTCTTACATGGTGGCAGCAAGAGAAAATGAGGAAGAAGCAAGAGTAGGAACCCCGATAAACCCATCAGATTTCATGAGACTTATTCATTATCAGGAGAATAGCACAGGAAAGACCAGCCCCCATATTCAATTACCTCCCACTGGGTCCCTCCCACGACACGTGGGAATTATGGGAGTACAGTTCAAGATGAGGTTTGGATAGGGGCACAGCCAAACCATACCAGTTAGTCAAAGGACCAGGACAGAGGTTTTCAGCCCGTCACCACTGTGACCCCACGGGTCTCCATGAGAGCTGAAGGGATCCATAATATGGGAACCACATGCCCCCATGGTGCCTATTGGGTCTGGAGCCCTGGGCTCATACACACACTTGCAGGAGCACCTGCACACACCTGGAAGATGAAGAAGAGACTGAGGGCCAGGAGGGGCCCTGCTTTGATTTGCCCAGTGTGAGGCTGTACCAGAACTGGCCTCCAGCTCTGGGTTTGGGGTGCACTGGCCTCATGAGGGGTGCCCTGGAGGCCCCAGCAAAGACAGCAGTGCTTTCCCACGCAGCCGCAGACAGGACAGGGAATGAGAATCGCAGCATCCACTTCGGGGTGGCAGCCAGCACTCTGCCCAAGGTCCGTCTGGCATCCAGCAGGCCTGATAAACACCAGTGTCCACTCTACTCAGGTGGCCCCAGAATAGCAGATGTCTCGGAGCATGGGCCTTGGTCTCAGGCACACCCACACCAAGGCCGCAACTGGCAGACCATGAGCAGAGTGGCCTTCGGGAGCCACTTGGTGGTCACCAGTCCCAGGTTCTCCAAGTGTAGACAGGGACTGTGGGTTCCCCACTCTCAGGGATGTTCAGAGGCGATGTGTGGGGGACAAGGCACGGGTTCTGAATGGGACACTCATCTCTGGTGGACATGAGCCGCCCGCAGTGAGGCCCAGCACCCTCCCTCCCTCCCACATGCAACTCAAAAGGGTTTCCACCTGCACCCTCCTTTGAGTGTGGGTTGGACTGCAGCCCAGAGGCTGAGGGACTCCTGGGCAAGAAACTACATGTAAGGCAGAAAGGGCCGCTCTGGAGCAGAGCCAGCCTCCAGTGCTGGTCCTTCCAGCCCCGTCCTGCAGATGTGTTGAGACAGGTGCCTGTCCCGGGGATAGACTGGTCCAGGTGAAGTTTCTGAATGGTGCTGGGGGCAGATCTGGATGGCAAAGAGGAACCCAGAGAGCAGAGATTCATCCCCTGCATGGCCCTGTCCTCCTCATTGCCTGAAACTCCTCAAGGAACTACCGTGGTTGCTTCAATCCCAGATCAAAAGCCCGGCACTCACACCAGGGCTGCGTGAGCCGAGCTCTCCGGCACTCACACCAGGGCTGCGTGAGCCGAGCTCTCCGGCACTCACACCAGGGCTGCGTGAGCCGAGCTCTCCGGCACTCACACCAGGGCTGCGTGAGCCGAGCTCTCCGGCATTCACACCAGGGCTGCGTGAGCCGAGCTCTCCGGCATTCACACCAGGGCTGCGTGAGCCGAGCTCTCCGGCATTCACACCAGGGCTGCGTGAGCCGAGCTCTCCGGCATTCACACCAGGGCTGCGTGAGCCGAGCTCTCCGGCATTCACACCAGGGCTGCGTGAGCCGAGCTCTCCGGCATTCACACCAGGGCTGCGTGAGCTGAACTCTCCTCCTCTGCTGCACCGTGGTCAGCGGCAGCCCAGAAGAGCAGCTCTCCTAGGGCTCCCGCCCGGCCTGAGGCCGCCTTGGCCCCACTGCACATCCTGGCCGCTTGGGCCTCGGTCTGCCAGGTCAGCCCCGCCACACACTGCATGGTGCTGTGAGTACCCCATACCTCCTGGCAGCCCCAAGCACTGTCTTCCTTCTTCCCAGGGTCCTGAGAGGCCTTGGCACAGGGCAGAGGTCACATGGGGACTCTCTTGGGTCACTGAGCTCTGCAGATAGGAATCCCCACCCCAAGGCTTTTGAGAGTGGAGAGAGCTCTTGGAAACCCCAGGACAGCTGAGTTCAGGTGGGAGAGGGGCTACGACTTGGCTGAGTCCAGGTGGGAGAGCAGCTATGACTTGGCTGAGTCCAGACTTGGCCTCTCACACCCTGGCTGCACCTGCTAAGGATGAGTCCATCATCCAAGCCACCATACCAGATTGAAAGGCATTTAGGACTGAGAGACCAGAACTTTCCATGCTGATTCAGAGGTCAAAGGTGAGACAATCTGGAAGAACTGAGAGGGAGCCAGCAGCTGGTTTGGCACCAGGTATTGAGAAGCGATGCCAAAAAATGTCCGTGGACCTACTTTTGAATTCAGTAAAACATGGCAGAACATTCCGGAGGCTTTCCTTGCCAAGGTGGCAGGCTCACTTTGAGAGAGGGCAATACGTGACTGGGCAGACCCAATGGCTCTGTCCCTTCCTCAACCTCAGAGGCCAGCTGCAGGGAGGCCATGACTGCCCCGTGTCCCCACGGCTGGGGCTGCCTGCCCGGCCAAGACCCCGATCACTCTTCCCCCAGGAGAGAGCGGGCATCACATCCAGGGAGGCCCTCCAGCCCAGAAGGCTGTGCACACGCCGCAGATCCCCAGAGTGGCTGCAACCTCGAGGCCTCGTGCTCCCAGTCAGCCCTGCCTCCCCGGGCCTCAGCTCACCCTCAAGTGGAATGGAACAGTGTCAAAGGCACTAGTGCTTCCTTCTTACACACCTACTATGCACCTGTCAGATCCCCATGAGCTCTGCAGAGACGAGCCCAGGAATTTACACCTCATGGCTGTCAGGGCAGGCAATGCTGCTCCACAGCTCAGCCCCAGGGACAAAACAGAAACCAGGAGGCTGACGTGAGAGTAAGCCTGAACACCCAGGGACAGCGAGACCAGTTACGCCTGGCTGGGCAGGGTGGGGAGTGAGGGAAGCCTGAGACAAAGCTGCCACCCCACAGGAGCAGGGATAGCAAGAGGCCCTGGGATAGAACTGCCCAGACCCAGGGGGTGACTCCTGCCAGCCCCCGACCCAGCACATTTCTCTCAACAGGTTCCCAGCGGTACCCCGTCCGGGTACCCATTTCCAGCCATGGCAGCCACTGTCCTCCTACCGCAGGGGAAAGTACATGGTCTGGCTGCTCCAGCCCCACAGTGCAGAGCTGACCCAGGAGGCAGGACAGGCGTCGAATCATCAAAGCAATGGAGAAGGCCCTAGGGATGTGGAATGAGGGCAAGAACCAGCCAGAAATGCCTGGTGGGGAAAACGCAGTCATTGAGCCTGTGGGCTTGGCAGGTGGGTTTACGAAAGGGGCAACATGCCCGGTGTGGTGGGGCAGGTGGAGGAGTCCCAAGAAGGCGTGCGGCGAGGCAGAGGTGCAAGTCGGAGCAGGTGCGGGAAGGGTGTGAGGTGGGAACTAGAAGCAGAGGCGCCCGAATGCGGGGCCAGAGTCACAGGGACAGAGAGAAAAGCCAAAAGGAGCAAATATGTCCAAAGCAAGTTAATGAGAAAATCTTCCTGTTAAAAGCAGAGATCAGTCCTCCGACAGCAAAGGGCACAGGGAGAGATAGTCAGGGGGCATACACACCTCCTGGAGAAACTCGGGGACCTCCCAGGGTAAGACAGGAATCTGGAGGCACCCATCCTTCCGAGATGGAGCCTCCCGGTCCCTCCCTGGTACTGAACACCCTTGCCTACTCCTTCAGATCCAGATAACTCAGCAGCCAACATCTCTAGGAAGCCCTCCTGAGGCTCCCAAGGAGGGCCGGGGTCAGCTGGGGCTGACCCAGGAGAAGGGGACGGGCTGGAGCAGGTTTGGGCAGGGTGAGGAGGAGCTGCAGTCCAAGGCCGCAGGTGGTCCTGGGGCCCTCTGGGGTGGTGGTTGGTCAGATAGATTTGAGCTGTGGGGACCTCACAGGAGGGACACGGCAGGCAGCAGGGAAAGAGAAATGTGTGTCATCTGGGCAATGCCCCCGACCCCCCAGGAAGGTCCCAGGCAGCTGCTGCTCTCCTGAGACTCTGCTGACGCAGCTCAGCCTCTTCACTCACTACTCAGCTCACCCTCAGAAGCCTCAGCTGCCTGCTGAGCACGCAGACTCCTCCTCAGCCCTCCGGGACCCTCCCCACACCACGCCCTGAGGACGATGGGGTCATAAGCGGCCCCAGCACCAGGAGCGACCCACAGCCCTGCAGAGTCCAGCAACCCCACAGCCACTCGGCTGCCTCTTCTGGTTCTCTTCGTGGTGCACCCAGTAGGAGGGTGAGAGGGTGGGGGCTTGGCTGACAGATTTCTGAGCAACAAGGGGATCCCCTGAAGTACACCCTGCCCACTGCATGCTGCCCTCATGTAACCAGGCCCAGCCAACCCCAGGGACACTCCTGCCCCTCACCCTCAAGGGACAGGATCTCATCCCCCTGGCCATGAGCAGGGGTGACGCCCAGATCCTGGTACCCAAGAGTTCTCTGGTTCCTCCAATGGAGGGATGCTTCCTCAGGCAGGGCTGACTCCCTTGGGCAGGGCTGACCCCTTGGATGGGGCTGACCCCTTAGGGCAAGACTGACTGGCCCCAGGGCTGAACTCAGGACAAGGCTGAGTTCCCTCAGGCAGGACTGACTCCCTTGGACAGGCCTGACTCCATGTTGGGCAAGGCTAAACCCCTAGTCTTTCTCTCATTACCAAATCCAAGGGTAGGGTGGGGCAGGGAGAGCCCTAGGCTCAGGGCTGTGAGTCTCAGGGGACTGAGGATTAGAAACAGAGAACTTCACACCCACCAGCCACCTGCCCTCCCCTCCAGGCCTGGCACAGAGGACAGGGACGTGGGTCCCTGATGGGACTAGGAGGTGTCCCCTGCCCTCCCCTCTGGGCCTGGCACAGGGACAGGGATGAGGGTCCCTGATGGGACAAGGAGGTTTTCCCTGCCCTCCCCTCTGGTCTTGGCACAGGGGACAGGGATGTGGGTCCCTGAAAGGACAAGGAGGTGTCCCAGAGTGGCCAGGGCCACACTCACTCCCTGCTCGGGGGTCCTGCAGTGAAGTGGGTGCCAGGGCAGTGTTGCCCCCGCCTTTGACACACTCCAGGCTGTCCCTGGAGCCTGGGGTGCCCTTGAAACCTGGTACCTCCTAGGGTCCCACAGAGAGTCCTGGATCTGTCATACAGGACAAGCGGGAGCCCAAGCAGAGGCTGGGAGCACCCCTCCAGGAGAAGGCCAGGGCGGGGGTCTTCGGCATCTGCCCAGGGTCCTGAGTGTTCACAGGCTTTCCAACCACACAAGAAGCAGAGGGATGGGGCCACTTATTCTCTTACATTCTGATTAGAAAGCACATAGTAGCTCACAGAACGGCTGGTGGGATGCTGGCTCCCCCTGAAACATGTATTGATTTCTAAGACTCCATGTGAGGTCTGCAACCTAGGCCAAGGGTATCTCAAAGGGGCAGTGAACCACTTCATGCTACTTACAGATGGATCCTCTCTAGATAACATGAGGCAGCATCAGATCACAGCTGGCATCCTCCACCACCCCACTTTGGACAGATTTTTCTAAGCCACCAGAACTGGAAACTAAATACCTAGGCTCAAACCCTCAAAGGAAAGCTCTCAGTCTCTTTACAGTATCTCAGGGATGAGGAGAAGACCCACTAGGCTCTCAGTCAAACCCCAGAGGGCCATGCTTAAGAAACAGGGAAGGACAGAGGCAGACTGAGTCTTGTCAAAGACACCACTTGACTGGGACTCAGCTACATTCCCAGTTGGGTTTATATGATAATCCTCTCACCCTATTCCCCTCACAGGAAAACACAAAAGATGATGCCATCTGGAGTCTCTATAATTCCTTTACACAGAGAGTTTGGCATAAAGGAGGTAAAGAAGCAAGAAAATGCAAACAATGAGCTAGAAGAAAAAGGTCAATAGAAGTAGACCCACAGATGATTGATTCCAAAGCTGGCATTGGCAGAGAGAAGCACTTCAAAATAAGTGTGATTCACATGTCAGAGAAATGAGAGGAAAAGATAGGCAAAGCTGAAAATAGAAAATTACAGCAGAACATTGGAATCTGTGAAAAGTAATCAAATAACACTGAAAAACATTATTTTTGGAATTAAGAACCTATTGGATGTACTTAATAGATGTTTGAACACAGCAGATCACAGAATTATTGCACTTGAATCAGATCAATTGAAAACATCCAAGATGAAGCACAGAGAAAAGAAATCAGTTTTAAAGAAAAGGAAAGCAGAATGCAGCGGAAGAGACGCATGGGACCCGGTAACAGTGCATCCGAAGGCACTGTCCATGGTGGACCAGGCTGTTCTGCTACCAGGCCGTGGTGAGACAAACACAGGGCAGTTGTGTAAACACACAGGAACCTTTACATCAGTTTGACAGAATACTTTCATGTCTGCTCAATCTGGGAATGGGACATAATACACATGTAATTGGAACCTCGGAAAGAGAAGAGAGAGAATGAGGCAGAAGCAATATTGAAAGAGGTGATGGCTGAGACTTTCTTGGAACTGATGAAGACCTCAGCAGGGATTCAGGAAGCTCAACAAACTCCAGAAGAATGGAGAAGGGTGGGAGCAGGAAGCAAATGGGCAGGGGAGCCTCTCAGCCTCTGCGCCCCACAGGACCGTTGTTCAGCAAGCAGCCACGCTCTGGGCTTCTTCCTCCTGCCCAAGCCTCTGCCCACTTCTGAGAGGGGCATTCCAGCGGCTGGTGGGATCTGCAGATCTACGATTAGGATCCCAGCCCTGTCACCAAAAGAGGGGATACCAGAAGGAAGAAGAAACAAATTTTTCCCACAGTTAAGGAAACCCCATTCCAGGCATCAACCCACTCCCGCAGTGACCTGGTTGTACAGAACTCCACACGCTCAGAGAAACATCATTGACCCCAGAGGCAGCAGAGACTGGAGGACAAAGGCCTTTGTTGGACAACCCAGATAATCCTGCACAGGCAGGGTGTACACAGCGACACCAGCAGCCGAGAATGTCTGCAGGGCCCAGAGATGTGTGCAGGCCCAGTGGAGCCGGTGCCAGGAGGCAGAGGGTGGTGAAGATGGAGGGAGGAAGTTGACATCACCATGCATCGAGATGTGGGCCTCGCTGCTGCAAGGGTAGGGCGGGGAGGTCCACAGGTTTAGAAAGTGCTTCCTGTGGGAATTAGCACCCAAGAGATGGATGTGTGTGGGTGTTCACCTGTATGGGTGTCTGTGTGACTGTGTATGTGTGTTCATCTGTGTGTGTGATTGTGTATGTGTATTCATCTGTGTGTGTGACTGTGTGTATTCATCTGTGTATGTGACTGTGTGTGTGTGTGTGTGTGTGCATTTGTGTGTTCATCTGTGTGTATGCTGTGTGATATCCTCGGGCCAATCAGGAAAAGTAATCAGGCAAATCTTCCCTTTCTGAAATAATACTATTCATTTACACATTTACACATTCATTTCCTCGTGTGTTGTCTTGACTTCGCCATAAGGAAGTGAGCCTCAAGAGAACAGGCACCTTGGGCATCCTATTCATGGGGTGGCCCCCCGACCTGGAGGAGCACCAGGTCATCTCTGCAATGGGCATACATGTGTGGACACCCCCGGAGGGTCACACCTGTGTCCTGACATCCATCCACGTGGTCTGGGACCTGCCGCTCACCTTCCCCGGGGCCTTGTGGCAGAGAGTAACTCGCCCTCGAGGAAGTGCCCTGCAGAGGACAGGAGTTGCTGGAGAAGCCAGACTCTGCGGAGGAGCAGGGGTTTCTGAGAGGTGGGTGCATTGGTGTCTGGATGATGGAAGACAGCTCCAGAGGGTCTCACACCAGACAGGAGGGAGATTAAGAACCCAGGGGGTCCATGAAGAAGCACCCAGAGAGGCTGAGTGTCTGGGTGTTCTTCCTGGAATACGGAAGGAGTCACACAATGCAGGAAGCTTTAACTCTGCCCCCTCCTGCTCTGCAATCCCCTTGAGTTCTCACCCCCATGCTACCAGGGTTTCCAATCACCTGCCCAGCCCTGGGAAGCCGTGTTGTGCACAGAGAGGCTAGTCAGGACCTGAGACTGTGTCCGCCCACATCCGTGGGGCGAGGGGGTGTCGTGCGGCAGTGTCCGCTTCCTACCAAGGGTGGCTGTGCCTGTGATGCCCGGAGCCAGCTGCCATGTGATGGCTTAGGTGGGTGAGAGCTGAGCCTGGTGGCTGAAGGCCGAGGTGAGAGCTGAGGGTCTCAGGAATGCACAGGCTACTGGTCCCCAGGGCCGGGGACTGCAGCAGGAAGCAAGTCTGGGCTCCTTTGGCTCTAGTAGCAAAGTCACAGGAAACCCTGGACAGCCCAGCTGTGGGTGAGCAGGAGGGCATTTGCCCCCTCAACAGAGTCCAAACAAAATGTTTTCCCAAAAGCCAGTCAGGACTGGAGGCTTGGGGGTTGGATTGAGTCTGCGAGTGGCACTGCTGCTGCTGCCAGCAACGGGGTCCCACTAAGCCAGGCGCATTCCTGCCTCTGGGTGTGGGGAGAGCAGAGGTAAAGAGCACCTCAGTGGCCCTGCTCCCCGCCCCCCACCTTCTCCCAGGCTGGGGCACGCATCACAGGTCAAAGACACATCGGGACCAGGAATTAGAAGCATTTAGGGTGCAAGGGGGCCCCAGCGTGTCCGGCCCCATCTTTGGCAGATGAGAGGGTCATGGTACAGAGGCGGCACCTTGACCAAGGTCACAGTGGATGCAGGCCACAGAGCCTGGGAGAACGAGCTCCAGGCCCACACAGTGCTCGCATGGCGCTGCCCCGAGCTTCTTTCTCTGTAACCTTGGGGCTTAGAAGTAATTGGAAATTGATTTTCTTTTACTTTGTGGTCCTTGGATTCAAAAGGGTATAGTTTCAGGTTATAGCTGGATCTCCCCAGCCAGCCACGTCTCCCCAAGGACAGCAGCTGCACCTCAGACCCATCCCCCACCTGCCTGTCGCCAGCAAAGGGCTGGACGCCCAGCCCGTCCTCACCAGCACAGCCATTTGAGTTCCCAAACCCCACATCCCTCATGGATGCGTATCGAGGAAAATCTTCCTGGCTGGTTCCCATTGCTTTTAGAAAAGAAACCATAAATATTAGCTGGGAATTTGAAGTCCAGCCCCACCTCTTCCGCACCAGCACATCAAATGTAATAGTTCAGGCAAACGCCCAGCACCTGGCGGGCAGATGAGACGGTTTCAGCTCACGGGGCTCCCGCACCACTGACGCTGCTCCAGCAGTGTCTCCTGCTGCTAGACCGCCCTTCCCCATGTCAAAGCAAAATGTGCTCCCGAGCACTCCACCACGATGCTTCCTAACCCAGATCCCTCCACCTGGAATGCCCCTGCTCTCCATCCTCCACTGGCCTGGCTGAGATTCCACCACGAAACGGGGACATCACACCAACCACTGCAGGCTGGACAACCCCTCCCTGCTTGGCTCATGGAACCCTCACGGTACCCGGAGGTGAGAATACCCCAGGTGCAAAGGGGAAGCGGGCCCAGGGCGACTCTCCAAACCTTGCACAGCTGTCAGGCGCATCCCTGCTCTGCTCAGCCGGCTTTCAGAGACCTTGCTGATAACCTTGGCTGGACTTGAGTCTCCACCCACAGCCGGCCCGGCCCAGGCTCAGAACCTCCAAGCCCCCAAGCACCCCAAGAGTGCCATTCCCCTCTGCTGTGTGCAACGTGCTCATGGAGGCCTGGCAGCTGCAGGGGCTGAGAGTACTGGGGCATCACTTCATGGATCCAGAAGACAGAGTAGACATGAAGCTCCCGAGCCAGCCTGTGCCAACCCCCCACCCCCTTCAGCCACCCCTCTGGGCCCCTCCGCTTGGCTTGCAAAGCAAAGCCAGGAGCCCCGCAGCAAGCTGGCCTGCGGTCGAAACAGAACCATTTGCCACTCTCTGGAGGCTCCTAGGCTCGCCAGCCTGGTGGGTGGGTAATTGGATAGGACTCCGAAGCAGAAATTCCCAGCCCCCACACCCACCCCTGCACTCCCGCGCTGCTGCCGTGGGGCGGAAGGCCAAATCGCACCACGAGCACACCACAGGCGCCCCTCTTTGCAGGGGATCAAAGAGAACCCCATCTGCCCTCTGCACCTTCACCACCGAAAGTCAGCCAGAGGCGACTTGCCCTCGCCAGGCCCTTGCCAGGCCCTCCCCAGCCCTCACTACATTCTCCCAGGGACCTGAGCACACCCTATTTGGGAAAACAGGAAAAGAGGAGTCCAGCCCCCTGAAGATGGGCCCAGGCCACTTCCTAAGACTCCTGCCCCATGGCCTTTGTCTCCATTCAGGCCTGAGCCCTGGCATCTCTGCTTCCCCACAAGGGAGGCAGTGAGGCTCTGCCCGCCTCGCCTGGTCGGGAGCCCTAACCTGAAGGGAAACTATGTCCTGCCCTGCCCCCTCCTGCTGTGTGCACCCCACACAGCATCCTGGGGTGGGCCTGGCAGGCCCCTCCTCGGCTCCTGGACGCTACACACGGATGTCTGGGCCGGGTGGAAGCTACAGGGTGACTCTGAAGAAGGCCCCGGGGACAGCAGCGTCTCTGGGCTCCACCAGCAGGATCTGGGGCACCATCCACAGCCCGACTTTATGGCTACAGGCCCGAAGCCCAGCCTGGCCCGAGCATAAAGGAGGCACTCTCGGCTGTGCTCTGGCTGCTGGCTGCTCTGGCTGCTCCACCCTGTGGCTTGGACGCCTCGAGACTGCACAGCCTTGGGGCCCGCTTGCTCCCTCCTCAGTGCTGAGCTTCGCAGGGTGGGCGTGGGGGCTGGAGGAGCCCTCCCAGGGCCTTGGCCAAGATTGGGTGAGGTGGCCCTTCCCCGTGGGCTCCCACCCCTCCCCTGGAGCCACAGCCTGGGGGCCAGTGCTAAGCCCAGGTCTCTTGAGTGTTCTTTGGAAACTGAACCTGGTTTTGGTCTCTTACAGGCTAATCTGAGCCCTAAAAAGCACAGAAACTTGGGGAGCCTCTCCCTTGTCATGCAAGACACCACCTCCGTGAGGCCCAGCAGCACTGACCACAGGCCCTAGGACACCCTGTCACCTCTAACCACAACTTAGAGCCCAGGCACTCCTATCAGGAGGTGGCCCCCAGCCAGAGAGCTGCCCCCCTGGGGCTCCCTTCATGCTCCCTGTCCCCCAGGACCTAGAGACCATCCTGACCTCAGTCTATCACCCTCGCCAGACCCTGGCCCGTAACCACGGGCTGACGAGGAGGTACCAAACAGCAGTCAGGCCAGAGGATGGCCAGCCTGCCCTCCCTGGCACTACCCTCCCCGGCCAGGCAGCATGTGCCCAACAAGCTGAGCCATGTGGTCCTGGAAGCATGACCAGAGGACCTGTCTTCTTCCTGAACTCAGAGGCAGACCCTGCAGCAGGAAGCAGAGGCTCCAGAAACCTGACATTCCAGTGACAGCCGGGATCACCAGGGCGGGATGGCTCCCCAACCCAGGCTCGTCCTGGGGAAAGTGGGGGGTGTCCAGCCAGCAGCCTTGGCCCTGTGGGGACAGGCCATCTATGGTGAGAGCTTTTCCTCATCTTCCTGTAGGGGGTTTGTTCCTCCTCCCCAAGGCCAAGGTGGTTATGGGGCTCCCTGGGCTCTGCCAGTGCAGGCTGCAAAGCTGAACATCCTGGGCTTGGTGCTTGGAGCACTGAGGACAAAGTGATGTGTCAATGTCGGGCAGAGGAAGACCCTGTAGAGCCTGGGTCGGCCTTCAGGGACACCCCCACCCAGAGACCACAGGAAGCATCTGGAAGGTGAGCTGACACTCCGTGGAGAAGGATCCAGGTGGTGACAGGAGCCCTGGCAGGCCTGAAGGAGACCTTGTCAGCAGAGGGGCCTGGGGAGAGTGAAAACAACCACCTGTTTCCTACACACACCCTTCCAGAGAGGCTGAGCCTTAAAGAGTGTGGAGCGGGGATGTATTGAGGCCAGAAACCACCCCAGCATGCATACACATGCACCTGCATCCATGCACACGCACATGCACACACATGCACCTGCAGCCATGCACACGCACATGCACACAGGAATGCATGCACAAATGCACACATGCACACACGAATATACACACATGTGAACACATGCGAATACACGCACATGCACACATGAATGCACACATATGTGAAAGCACACACGAACACGCACACACGAACCCACACACACATGCACATGCACACACACACGAAGACACACACGCACATGCACACACAAATGCGCACACAAGCACACTCCCCAGCAGTGGGGGTGCTGCTCTCCCTGTGCTGCAAGGAGGGAAAGTGATGGGCGTTTTGTAGGACTGGAAGTGAAGCGTTAATGTTGGCTGGATGTTCAACCACCCAAAAGGCCCAAAAGCCTCAGCCCTGGCCCAGCTGCCCTGGAGGGCCAAGAAGAGGGGATTCAGCTGAGCAGGGGCAAAGGGAGGGGTTGGGGGGCACATTTAACCCCAGCCCTGAGTCAGGGCTCCTCCATGAACCCAGAGAGTCCACACAGGAGGATGAAGACACCGTGCACTGTACCTCAGATGGGGCCGTCTCCCAGGTTTCTCTACCTGGCCAGGTATCCTTTTGGTCACGGCCCCTGACATCTGCTGTGAAGCACCATCAACCCCCATGGGGCCCCAGGGCTTCCCCTCCTGAGAGGGTTGGGGTGATGCAGCCCAGCAGAGAACCCACGGGAGGCTCCCACTGCTTTCCACTGCAGAGCCCCACACTGGCTTGGCTCCTCGCTCTCCACGGATGTCCGGCCTGGGTCCCGCGGACGCCTCTTCTTTTTCATGGAGTGGAGTTCCTTGCCGTTTCTGCAGCCAGAGGATCCTGCTGGGCATAGATGCTGCACGATGCTCCTTGCTGTGGCGGAAAGCCGCCGCTGTGTCCTCATGCCTCCCTGGAAACACGGGTGCGGCTGCACCTGGAGGCCCAGCAGGAAGGGACCCAGCTGGGCACAGCCCCGACAAGCTGCTCGGGGGCCTGAGTGGGACTGAGACTCTGTGGACCTCCGGCCACCAACTCCCAGAGCCACCCCGGGCTGGACCTCAGGGGTTGGCTGTTTCGGAGCTGTGATGGTCTAAATCAGGAGTGTCCAGTCTTTTGGCTTCCCTGGGCCACACGAGAAGAAGAATTGTCTTGGGCCACACATAAAATACACTAACACTAACGATAGCTGATGAGCCAGAACAAACAAACAAAATCACAAAAAAACTCATAGTGTTTTAAGAAAGTGTATGAACTTGTGTTGGGTCGAATTCAAAGCCATCCTGGGCCACGTGGGGCCCCCGGCATTGGGTTGGACATGCTTGGTCTAAATGTGTGTGTCCCCCCAAAATGCACATGCTGACCTATCCGCCAGTGCAATCGTATTCAGAGGTGAGGACTTTAGGAGGTGATTAGGTCATGAGAGTGGAGGCTCGTGAATGTGACTGGTGCCCTTAGAAAAGAGGTCGCCTCTTCCACAGAGGGAGCACCCAGTGAGAAGGCATCGTCTATGGAAAGCGGCTCTCACCAGACACAATCTTCCAGCACCTTCATCTTGGACTTCGCAACTTCCAAACTGTGAGAAATGTGGTAATTTTGTTATACCAGGACAAAGAGTCAAGACAGGCAGAGCCTGGAAGGGGTGGGGTGAGCTCAGGGGTGTCCAGGGCAAAGCCTGGGATCAGGGTGAGCTCAGGGGCACCCAGGGCAGAGCCTGGGGGCGTGAGAGGACAGGCCTGTTTCCCCTGCAGCGAGCATTCTCTGTCCCCCACAACATTGCACAACAGGCTGGGCACAGGCAACCCTGGCTGCTCCCCAGCTCCCTGCCTGGCAAGGCCCATCACCTTGTGCCCAGGGTCAGGCCACTCCGGGCAGAGTCTGAGCTGCTCTCAGCTGTGTCTTGGGGCCAACTCCTGGAGCCAGGTGTCTCCTGGACCTAGGCTGGAACGTGGGGCCACTCAGGCGTCTCTGACAGGTAGGGTCCAGGCACAGGTGGCCCATGGTTGATCAACCATGTGGGAGTTAAATGTCTCCCTAATAAGCCCTCCCATACCTCCTTTCCAGCAGCTGCTAAATGCCCTCAGGCCACCTCATCTGCACAAAGTAAAGTCTCCTGACCCTTGTCTGTGCAACCAAACTTCCTGAAAACAGCTTCTGTCTCGTGTCTGCTCAGAACACCACAGCAGGTCCCACTGCCGTGATGCTAAGGGCCATCTGACCTGTCCCCACCTGCCCCTCCTGCCTCACCTGCCCCACCCACGCTTGCATCCCCCATTCACCTGGTCCTGAAGCTGGGAACCCACCTCCCTACACTCAGCCCAACAAAGAGCAGCCATCCCCAAGCCCCGAGTGACTATGGCCCGCCCCGCCCACATCTGGTTCTGCAGAGAGCTGCATGCCTCCAGGTCAGGGCCACCTGCTCCAAGGTCAGGGGTACCCACTCCAAGGTCAGGGGCCACATGCTTCCAGGTCAGGGCCACCCTATCCAAAGTCAGGGATACCTTATCCAAGGTCAGGGTCACCCTATCCAAGGTCAGGGGGCCACATGCCTCAAGGCCAGGGCCACATGCTGCAAGTCAGGGCTGCCTACCCCAAGGTCAAGGCCACCTGTTTTAAGTTGGGACCAGACCTGATTTACCAACACTGTACCCAGTCAGGGCCTGGACACAGCAGGTTTTAATATCTGTCCCAGGAATGAAGGCAGGAGTAAAGGAAAGCTTCTCCGTTCTTTCAGCAGCCTTGCATGTGCACTGGGCAGGGCGAGGGACACAGGTATGCTTTTCTGAGCAGCAAGGCCTGGAGTCTCTGACCAACAACCTCAGGGCCGGCCTCAGGACATGGGAGGACTTGAGGGAGGAGGACCCTGGGAAAACCTTCTAGAGTCCTCTCTGCCAGAGAGGGGTGTGCCTTGCCCAAGATCACTGATCCTGGAGGGACACCAGCAGACACAGACACGGCCCAGGACAACCCTGGCAGCCTCTCACCACCTGGACTCCCTGAGTCTCCAGCTTTGCCGTGATCCCAGGGTCCCAGTCCAAGGCCAGCCTCCCCTCAGCCAGGCGGCCCACCCCAGTCCAGCCAGGACCAGCTGTGTCTGGGGGAGGAGAGTGGCCCTGCCGGGCGCGGGAGGGGGGACTCTGGGGAAGGGGCAGATGTATGACAAGAGGGGCATTGTCCACACTCCTGACCAGACTTCCAGGAGCTCCAGGGGAGGGAGCAGCAAGGCAGGGCTCTGAGCTGCAGGATCCAAAAATAGCCTGGGGTGCGGCCAGTGGCCAGGGATGGGCAGCTGACTTCACGCCACAAGCATCCCTGGAAGGCCCAGCTGTCTGTGGCCGCACCTGCTGGGCCTCTACCCGTCATGCTGCCCTCAGCGGGGTGGGCCTGTAACAGGCCCCTGGGCCACCCACGTGCAGAAAGCCCAGCTCCTCCTGAGGCCCCAGAAGGGCCCTTGGGCTCCCGGAGGCTGCTGTGTTTCTCTCCCTGGCTTGTCCATGGACCCTGGGACAGCCACGCCCCTCACCAGGCCTGGGCCACTCTGTAAGCTGCGGGGGATGCTGTCTCCCCATTGAGAGTCCCCAGAGATTTGCCCCACGGGTTGGGGAATGACAGTGTGGCCCCCACCTACGCAAGGTGGAGACCCTTGCCCGCCTGGAGTCAGTATCCCTGTGGCCCCAACACTGGGCTACATCCAATTGAAGGAGAGATTTGCTACATCCAATTGAAAAATGAAGTCGGTGGGCCGGGCACAGCGGCTCACGCCTGTAATCCCAGCACTTTGAGAGGCCAAAGCAGGCGGATCACTCGAGGTCAGAGGTTTGAGACCAGCCTGGCCAACATGGTGAAACCCCTTCTCTACCAAAAATACAAAAATTAGCCGGGTGTGGTGGTGTGTGCCTGTAATTCCAGCTACTCCAGCAGGAGAAGGAATTGAACCCAGAAGGCAGAGGTTGCAGTGAGCCGAGATCGCACCACTGCGCTCCAGCTTGGGCGACAGGGTGAGAGCCTGTCTCAAAAAAAGAAAAATGAAGTGTGTGACGACGTTTCATTTCATTCCTGATGCAATTCACTTTCCTCCGCGAAGGCTTCAGGGCCACGTGGACCATCCACAGGACCCTGGGTATTTCCTGCAGCCCTCCAACCCCACCATGGCTGACAGAGGGTGAGGGGCTTGCCCTGGAAGGGTTGGAGCTGTGGACAAGCATCTTCTGGGACCTGGCATCAGAAACAGCTCTTAGGGGATAGACAGTAAATTCCTGCAGCTCAGCCAAATGCCGTGGGGGACATTTGGAAGGTGACATTTGGAAGGTGGTTCCAGACCAGGGAAGGCCTCTGGGAGGCCACAGCCTTTCCAGGGATGAGAAGCAGGCAAGGAAGCCACAGGTGCCAGGGGAGGCGCTCCCGACAGGCCAGCAGCAGGGGCAAAGGCCCAGGGCAGCAGCAGCCAGCTTGGGGTCCGAGGACAGCTAGGAGATTGGTGTGGCCACCGCTGAGGGAACCAGACAGAGGATGGCCACACGTGGGGACCGTGAATTTTGTTCTGATGTTAAGCCTGTTGGGGGGGTGAGCAGAGACAGGCGCTCCCTCCCTTGCTTGGGATCCGACCTTGCCCTGGAAGGGGCCCTGCGGGCTGCCGAGGGGCAGGGAGGAGGCAGAGGCAGACAGAGGCGGACACAGAGGCATGGCACTGCTGGCCTTGAGTGGTGGGTGCCCTGGAGTTCTGGGAGCCATCCTGTTGGGGACACAATGAGGCCAGAGCCGGCTAATGAGTTGAAGGGCAGGAGAGCAGGGAGGATGAGGTGGGCTCCGGTGTGGTGGGCCCTGGACAGCTTGCCACTGTTTCTGAGACTTTGGAGGGCAGAGTGGAGCCTGGTGTCCGGTCCTGATGATGCCCGCTGTGCCTGGGGCTGGCCGAGGTCTTCCCCACTGTCCTGGGCCCCAAGCTGGGGCTGGCCTCTCTGTCAGTCTGAGCTGGGTTTCCAGGCTGAGTTGGCGGCTGCCCCTCCAGGTCTCCTGAGACTTCACCAGGTGTCTCTGCAGAAGCTTCTGGAACTTGCTGCAGCCATGACTGCCCCAGGAATAAGAGGAGTGCCCTTCTCTGCCCTTCACCCACCCTTGAATACGGGCCCAGCACCAGTCTGAGAGGGTCCTGGGCAGGGCCAAGCTTGCAGGACCCCAGAGGAGCCCAGAAGTGGTCCTGGTGGGGGTGCTGGGGCCTGGGGGTCCCCTGTGCTGGCCACCAGAGGGTTTCCTCCAGACCGCTGTGTGCCTGGGCTAGGGGAGGGCCTGGGCTGGGAACAAGGAGGCTCTGTGCTCCGGGCCTGGGCAGGAGCCAGTTTGGGGCCCTCCTTGGGCCTTTGAAGTCCCAGGCGCACCCACCCTGAGCCTGGGTAGGGCAGATGCCTGGTGAAGCCCCACAGAGGTTTCTTGCAGAGGAAATTTCATGTCCCTGAGAGGGGCAGGTGGGAGAGGGATGTGGGAGAGGTGGGAAGAGGGGGCAACAAGATAGGCTGTGGTGGGGGGAGGGGCATGGCAGAGGGGCAGGGCATGGGGGGGCAGGGCTGTAGATGGGGAAAGGGGCACGGAGGAGGACAGGGCTGTAGTTGAGGGGCAGGGGTGTGGAGGAGGGGAGGTCATGGAGGGCAAGATGTGGAGGAGGGCTGGGCCATGGAGGGAGCAGGGTGTGGAGGGGGCGGGACTGTGGTACGGGCGAAAGGGCATAGAGGAGGGCAGGGCTGTGGTTAGGGGAGTGGGTGTGGAGGACGAGCACAGCACGGAGGGAGCAGGCTGTGGTGCGGGGGAGGGGCATGGGGAAGGACAGAGCACGGAGGGCAGGGCCATGGAGGGTGGGATGCGGTGGGTGGGCTGTGGAGGCCGCCAGGGCCACTCCTGTGGGGCTGCTGTAAGGGAAACCCCATGAACTGCGTGGCTTGTAAACATCAGAGTTTATTTCTCACCGCGCCGAGGCTAGAGGCCAGAGATCAGGTGCCAAACTGGTCGGGGTCTGGGGGGGGCTGTCCTCTGAGTTGTGGATTTCTGACTTCTCGTTCTGTCCTTATAGCAGCAGAAAGGGGGAGAGAGCCCTCGGCCTCTTCTTACAAGGCCTGGGACCCATTCATGACAGCTGCACCTTCGTGACCGCAATACTGCCCAAAGCACCACCTCCTGATATCGTCATATTGGGGCTGGATTTCAACAGAAGAATTCAGGAGCTGGGCGTGCTGGCTCCCACCTGTGATCCCAGAGCTTCGGGAGGCTGAGGTGGGAGGATTGCTGGAGCCCAGGAGTTTGAGGCTGCAACGAGCCATGATCACGCCACTGTACTCCAGCCTGGACGGCAGAGGGAGACCCTGTCTAAAGAATTTTGGGGCTGGGTGCAGTGGCTCAAGCCTGTTATCCCAGCACTTTGGGAGGCCGAGACGGGCGGATCACGAGGTCAGGAAATAGAGACCATCCTGGCTAACACGGTGAAACCCCGTCTCTACTAAAAAACACCAAAAAACTAGCCGGGCGAGGGGGCGGGCGCCTGTAGTCCCAGCTACTCAGGAGGCTGAGGCAGGAGAATGGTGTAAACCCGGGAGGCGGAGCTTACAGTGAGCTGAGATTCGGCCACTGCACTCCAGCCTGGGCAACAGAGCGAGACTCCGTCTCAAAAAAAAAAAAAGAATTTTGGGGCAGCACAAACATTCAGTCCATGACACTCCCCATGGACAGGCCTCCCTTCTTTCCTCAGCTCAGCTCTTCCAGGCCAATGCAGGTCCCAGCCCATCAGCCTCAGTGGACCCAGTCTTGGGGGCCTGCAGGGGTCTGCACCTGCTTCCCTGACACCTTTACCGCCAACCACTCTGCTCAGGTCTCTGGACCTGTGGGTTTTCCAGGATCCTTGGACCAAAGCCCACCAGCCTGAGCCCAACACCTGCACAGGTGCTGTGGAGACCAGGACACGGGTGCTGGGGTGCATGGCCTCCGTGACAATCCAGAACACAGCACTCAGAGCCTGCACCATTTCTTACATGCATGGGTGGTGGCCCCTTCGATGGACAGAACTCATTCTCAGACTCTGGCTGGGCCCCTGGGGTGCTGGAACAAAGATGGGGAATCGAAAACAGGGGTCTGGGAAGCAGCCCAGGCTGAGGCTCCTAGGAGGGAGGGTGAGAAGTACCCAGGTACTAGGGCTAGCTGGATGTGTTGACTCGGCTTGGCCTCCCCTCCCAATCCCTGGACCCCTGTGAGCCTGGGTACTGGACTAGCTGGATGTGCTGACCCTGCCTGGCCTCCCCTCCAACCCCTGGACCCAGGTGGACAGGGGTACCGGGACAAACCGGGCATGCTGACCCTGCCTGGCCTTTCCGGTCTCATTGTGACTCAGGCTTGGGGGTTCCCAAGGCTCCCGGCTTAGAGGTGGACATGACTGTGAGGCCCTTGCCCTTTGCCACTCAGCAGGGATGAGTTCAGGGATGGCCAGGCCCCAGTGATGTCGCCAAACTGAGCTTCTGAGCTTCTGGTGCCTGTGTGGGAGACGCGGCCCTCAGGAAGAAGCGTCCTCCCCTCCTTAAGGGACCAGAGAAGGAGGATGGGGAGGAGGCCTGGGCCGAGGTCATCTGATGCCAGCCTGCGGCCTGGAGCAGCTTGGGGCCGGCATGCGTTCCAGGGGGAATTCCTGGGGAATGATGCAGCCAGCCTCACTATCACAGGCTGTCATTTGAGGGAGAGCCGCACTCGGAACGCCTCCCAGCCCCAGTGCAGGAATCCATCTGGCAAGTCTGCCCTCAGACACTCAGAGGACCCTGTTCCAGAATCCCTGGACCTCGGGGTGGGGCCAGGGTCTCAGGAGAGGAAGTGCCCAGATTCCTGGACGCTGGCCCTGAGGAGGGTCTGGTGGCAGCCACCTCGGTCAGGACGAGGACAGAGCGTCCAGCCCCGTGCCAGCCCAGTGGCCTCAGGATACCACAGCCACGTCCCTCCTGTCTAAGGCCCAGCAGTCCCTGGGACACTCCAAGAGCCATCCACTTTCCAGGTTTGGGCTTCCCCTCCTCGGTGACCCCAGCTCCGCCCCAGAGAGTAAACCCTGAAGCAGCTCCTCTGGGGCCTTTAAGGTGAAAACAAGACTTGTGCTGTGCTTGGGGTGGACTGAAATCCTGCTCCTCACACTAAAGCATACTGCAACATAAAGCCGGGTGTTTGCAAACGAAATGTCAACAGTCATACAGAGTCAGCAAACTACCCTTCACCACACTCGCTGAATGAGGCTGTTCTGCTGAAACTCAGAGTCAGCGGGCACTGAGTCTGCACGCTCACGCCCTCAGCTGCTACCGAATGATACCTCGGTTTCCCCGCCGCTCCTTGGATTTAAGCTGCTGCAAAGCCCTCCCCAGCCTGGGTGTCGAGAAGCTGCCTGGCCCAGTCGCATGGCACGCATGGGCAGTGGGGGCCACAGACAGCGTGCGCACCGTTTACGGATGGATCAACGAGCTCGTCCTCACCTCCATCCCTATGCAAGGCACTTCCCCATTCTCCTGACACCATGTGGACTGTTTCTGACCTTCCAGCTACTAGGAGCCAGGCTGCCATGACCTCCTGTGTGTGTACATCGTGCTGCCTTCACACGTGCCTCAATTTCCACAGGTCGCGTGTGTCCAGGGCGAAGCCGCTGAGTCAGGGAATCCACATCTTTAGGTTGACCAGGCGTTGTTCAACCAGTTCCCAAAGTGACTTTACTGACTTCCACTTGGGGTATGAAAAGCCCCATTTCTCTCCAGCCTCATCAGCATAGTACTGTCAGCATTTAGCCCCTGCCAACCAGGAGGCAGTGCAGTGGAGACCCACTGCAGTCCTGATGCGCGTCTCCCTGGTTACCATGAGGCTGCTCCCTGTGCACACATCTTATAGCCATTTGGGTCTCCTCTCTGCCAACCACCTGTCCCAGTGCCCTGACTGCTTTTCTATGTGGTTGCTTTTTTTTTTTGTCATTGATTTGCCAGTACTCTTTACTTTTTTTAGATTCCAAGCCCTGTCAGTTACATATGTTAGAATATTGTTTTTTATTCTGTGACTTGTCTTTTTCAAGGTCTTGGGACTTTTCCTTCCCTAAAACATGTAAGGACCACTTACCAGACATGCTGGCCCGTACCTGAGTGTGGAGAGAGCAAGGCGTTGGTAACAGCCCGGCCTTTGGGACTCTACCACATGGAACGGAGCAGCCCCCTGGTGTAGCAGAAGGGCTGCTGGGGACATCACTGAGGGGTCACATCTTGGAGCTGGTGCAGCAGGAGGGCTGCCAGGGATGTCACTGGGGGACCACATCTCAGAGTAGGAGTGCAGCAGGCGGACAGGCTGGAGAGGTTTCGCTAGAGAGCGGTGCCCACAGAGGCATCTCAGGGCCATCCTGGCCTGTGTGCAGCAACACGACGCCCCATGTCTCCTTACAAAGGGCTGTGCCAGCAGCTCCCACTTGGCCTCCGTGTCCAGGAGTGTGAAGGGATGATTTTTCTGCCCCCTTTGAGAGCCTCTGTCTTTACCACACGGGCAGAGGGCTCCCAGGGAGGAAGGAGTGTATGTCCAGGGCTCCAGAGCGCAAGGTCAGTTTAGGAAGTGCTGACTGCAGCCAGGTCCTCACCAGCCCTCCCTCGTGGGAGCTAACTTGGCAGTGCCAAGAAAGGCCTGGGAAAGTCAGGGCTGGGGACCATGGGCAGCAGCAGCCCAGGAGCCCCGTTTTAGCCTCAGCCTGGGAAGGGAGGGGAAGGCGCCCCACCTGGGACCCCCATGGGCCTCACTCTCCAAGGTATGCAGTGAGCGGCCCGCCTGAGTGATCAGCCTGCTCAGAGAGCTTCAGGTCAAAACGCTGCCTGCCCTGCAGCCCAGTCGCCTCTTCCAGTCCTGTCCTCGGACACCCAGGAAGACACGAACAGACACTTCCTATCAGGAGACAAAGAGGAGGCAGATGGGAGCCGGAGCCTGGGAGGACCAAAACTAATGACAGGGCGACAGAGCCGGACGAAATACCTAAGCACGCCTGGGAGACAGAAGCTCCGGGAAAACCACTTCACAGAAGCCCACCAGCCCCCTCTGCCCTGGCCTGGCTGGCACACCTGGCCAGCCACAGGGCGCCCCTCCCCACACCTCCTCCCTGCCAGCTGCTGCTTCCGGGCAGTCTGGGTGCTGGATGGTGAGTGGGCACCGGAGGGGCTGTGGGGACGGCAGAGCCTAGGAGGGGCCAGCAGGGCAGTGTCCTCTCCAGGGGCCACCCAGAACCCCTACATGACAGGGGAGGGCCAGGAGCACAGAGTCTCTGGGGGCAGAGCTGCAGGCTTGGGCAGGAAGCTGGGACCATCGATCCGTTTCCCACCCAGGTCAGCAGCATCAGGATTCAACCTCCACAGAACTAGACAAAAAACACGTCCCGGGGCAAGCCGTTCACCCGGGGGCAGCGGGGCAGGACCTCACCTGGTTTGAGGGTGAGAAAGGGGTCAAAAGACGAGCACAGTGCTTCGAAAAACGCCAGAAAATGCATAAACTCCCCCCAATGACTTTGCACCAACAATTACATAAGGGAACTATTTAAAAAGAGGGAACAGAGCCAGGCATGGTGGCTCACGCCTACAGTTCCAGCACTTTGGACAGCCGGGGCGAGAAGAGTGCTAGAGCCCAGGAGTTGAGACCAGCCTGAGCAACATAGTGAGACTCCATCCCCACAAAAAATCAAAAAATTAGCTGGGCATGATGGTACGTGCCTGTGGTCCCAGCTATTCGGGAAGCTAAGATGGGAGGATGGTTTGAGCCGGGGAGGTCGAGGCTGCAGTGAGCTATGTCTGCGTCACTGCACTCCAGCCTGGGCGGCAGAGTGAGACCCTGTCTCAGAAAGCAGCAGGGGTGGGGAGGGGTGATTAATCTTGGAGAAACAGATTAATAGTGGGGAAAGTGGACATGTGTTTCTTCTCCGGAAGATCAGAAAGGCCAAAACTTAGCAGATGGGAATTAGAAAGTTAGGAAAAGTACGCCACGTGATGTGGGCCCTTCCATCCACTCGTTCCACGAGGAGAGTCCAGCCCTGGCTCTCAAGACCCCAGGAGGCTGAGAAGCAGGGCTCCCGCTGCAGGGGCAGAGAGAGGGACCCTCTTGGGGAGTGCAGGCCTAAACAGCCAGCCCTGGGGAGGGGTCAGGCTTCAAGTGGGCCTAGGAGATAGGAGAAGCCATGGCCCCCATCCCCATCCCCATCCCCTTCAGAAGCTCAGGGAGGTAGGACATTCAAAGGCAGATGTCCCAGCCTCTCCTGGGGAACATGGAGATTCCCAGCTGAGCCGCCCAGCACCCGGCCTGTGTCCACACCTGCCACATGGATGGAAAGCACCGCAGGTGTTCCGGGCAACAAGGGAACTTCAGGGCTTCAAGTGAGCAGACAGGCTGGAGATGGCGCCTAGGGGTGGCTGACAGGCGTGTTTCCACACCCGGAAACTACGTTTGATTCAGGTAAAGCACAGTAGACTCCCTGCACCTGAGTTTGTCCAGTTAAACCCATTCAGGCACACAAAGATAGAGACGATTTTATTATATTTTTAATTTTATCCTCAATAAAATTTAAAATCTGCATACAATCTTGTAAAACTTCATGATGTCATATATTTAGTTCAACTGTATAATATACGTTGTGCTCGGCAAGCAGTGGATACACCTTTTCCAACATCCATATGCTTTTAAAAAATTAACCATTGGCCAGGCATTGTGGCTCACGCCTGTAATCCCACCACTCTGGGAAGCTGAGGCAGGAGGATCGCTTAAGCTCTAGAGTTTGAGGCTACAGTGAGCCATGATAGCGCCACTGCACTCCAGCCTGGTTGACAGAGCAAGACCCCATCTCTGAAAAAGAAATTAACCCTCTAGTCGTTCACACCAAACATCTCAATAAATTCAAAAAAATCATTTTAGATAAATGAAATCATATTGAAAAAGTTATTTTGTTTCTTCCTTATTTTCTAATCATTATAATTTTAATACAAAAGTTAGGATGTGGGTCCCTCTGGGATTAAGAAAGGGTGGGGTGAGGCCGGGCGCGGTGGCTCAAGCCTGTAATCCCAGCACTTTGGGAGGCCGAGACGGGTGGATCACGAGGTCAGGAGATTGAGACCATCCTGGCTAACACGGTGAAACCCCGTCTCTACTAAAAAAAAAAAACTAGCCAGGCAAGGTGGCGGGCGCCTGTAGTCCCAGCTACTCGGGAGGCTGAGGCAGGAGAATGGCGTAAACCCAGGAGGCGGAGCTTGCAGTGAGCTGAGATCTGGCCACTGCACTCCAGCCTGGGCGACAGAGCGAGACTCCGTCTCAACAAAAAAAAAAAAAAAAAAAAAAAGAAAGGGTGGGGTGCACCTGTGTGCTGTCGAAACTGTGAGTCAGGACCGGTGGTGGCCACGTGGGAGTCCACAGTATGATTTTCTGTTAAGCTGCACATCTTTTATCAAGGCACTTTTATCTTGTATATTATATCTCTAAAATTTTTAAAACATGCTTCAAACTATTCCCCCCAAAAGTAGAAGTTGTAAAAATTACATTTTGGGTGACAATGTTAAAATGTTCTAAAGAAGAAAGGTAATCGCTTAGGTGTTTATTTAAACGGAATTTAGATAATTTCTAGATCATTTGGCTCCTCTATTTCTTTATTACTCCAATTCTAATTTCTTAGAAAATGCTCCTGGCTCCACCCCTGAAAGTTTCCACAATTGGAACACGCCTGTCGTCCACAGCCCGAATCACCACCCCCTTCTCTCACATGGCCCCCAAGCTCCGCCCACAACACAGAAGCCAAGGTGGCCTTGGTAAACCTGAGGTCACATCATGTCATCTTTTATTCGGGCTCCACAGCAGATGCCAATCCCTCTTAGAGTAGAAGTTAAAGCACTGACCTGCAAGGTTCCACATGATCTGACCTCAGGGTTCACGCCCTCTCCCTGTTCCTCACACTACAGGCACATGGCCTGGCATGCTCCCTCCTCATAACCCTCCTGTGAGTGGACCCTCTGCTAACACGCACTCCTGTGTAAGCCCGCGTAGTGACCAAAACTGACACTATGCTGGGCCAAGGAGCTGGTTCCAACACATTTCAAAGGACTGCAGTAGTTCAGAAAATGTTCTCAGACTACAGTAGAATTAAGCTGGAAATGGATGCTGATAAAAGCAACTAGAAGATCTCCCAAATGTTTAGAAATTAAGCAATGTACCTCTGCATAACCCATGGGTCAAAGATGAACCATAAATGGAAATTAGAAAATCTTTAAACTGAATGATCATAAAAATATAACCTATCAAACTTGTAGGATACAGTTAAAACTGTGCTTAGAGTGAAATTTTTGCTGAGAAAGAAAAAAGTTGGAAAAAGTCTAAGTATAGCCTTGTAAGGACATTAGAAAAAGAGGAGCAAATTAAACCCAAAGAAAATAGAAAGAGGGAACTAACAGGGATGAAAGCAGAACATAATTAACAAAACAAATGTCAATAGAAAGGTGGGGTTTTGTACAGATTAATATTGACTGCCCAAGACTAATAAAAAAAATAGCACAAAATAGGCTCATGCCTGTAATCCCAGCACTTTGGGAGGTTGAGGTGGGTGGATCACCTGAGGTCAGGAGTTCAAGACCAGCCTGGACAACATGGTGAAACCTCATCTCTACTAAAAGTACAAAAATTAGCCAGGTGTGGTGGCAAGCGCCTGTAATCCCGGCTACTTGGGAGGTTGAGGCAGGAGAATCACTTGAACCCGGGAAGCAGAGGTTGCAGTGAGCTGAGATCATGCCACTGCACTCCAGCCTGGGTGACAAGAGCAAAACTCCATCTCAAACACACACATACACACGCACACACAAAATAATATGGCACATGTTGGCAATAGTAGAGATTAAGAAGGGATTACTACTGAAGATCCCACAGACATTACAAATATCATGCAGTATGACAAATGACTTTCTGCCAAACAATTCAATAAGTCCAATGAAATGGACACATTCTTAGAAAAACAAATATAACAAAAGAGACACAAGAATAGCGTATGTAAGTAGTCCTAGGCATCATAAATAAATTAATGGAATCATTAATTTAAAACCTTTCCACAAAAAAATCTCTAGGCCCAGAACACTTAAGATAAATATTTTCAAATATTTAAAGATGAACTAACACAAATCTTATAACATTCTTCCAGAAAACAGGAAAAAAAGAAATATCCCTTGTTATGGTTTGGCTTTGTGTCCTTACCCAAATCTCATCGTAAATTGTAATCCCCAGGTGTTGAGGGAGGAACTGGTGGGAGGCAACTGGATGATGGGGGCAGTTTCTCCCCGTACTGTTCGCATGCTAGTGAGGGTGTTCTCATGAGAGCTGGTAGTTTTGTAAGAGGCTCCTCCCCCTTATCTCCCTTCGCACGCTCCCTCTCGCCTGCGACCACGTAAGATGTGCCTCTTCCCCTTCCGCCATGATTGTCAGTTTCCAGAGGCCTCCCCAGCCATGTGGAACTGTGAGTCAATCAAACCTCTTTCCTTTATAAATTACCCAGTCGCAGGTATTTCATTATAGCAGTGTGAAAATGGACTAATACACTCTCCAATTCATTTTATGAGACCATTATTAATTCATCCTAAAACATGAGAAGAAAACTATAAAAAAGCGAATATCATAGGTTAATCTCTCTTGTGAACACAGGCACAAAACTCTCATCAAAATATTAGAAAACTAAATCCAGAAATATATAAAGTAGATAAAACATCACAACCGAATTGGGTTCAATACAAAAATAAAGAGCTAGTTTAATATTTGAAAATCGACAAATGTAATGTACTACATTAAAGGAATAAAAAAGAAAAATCATGTAATAATCTCAGTAAATTCAGGAAAAGCATTGATAACATTCGACATTCTTCAGGATGAAAAGTCTGAGAAAATAACTTTTTTATTATTATTATTTTTTGTGAGATGGAGTCTCGCTCTGTCACCCAGGCTGGAGTAAAAGTATGAGAAAATAACTTTCTTAGTATGATACAGAGAGTATCATTAAAAAGCCTACGGCCAACACACATCCTGGTAAAATGTCAAAAGTTTTCCTCTGATGTTAGGAATGAGACAAGAGTCTTTGCTATTTTCCTTTCTGTTAAATGTGGTGGTGGAGGCCCAGGCCAGGATGAGAAGGTCGGAAAGGAAAGCAAAAGTATGGGACTGGAAACAAAGAAATGAAATTGTAATTAGTTACAGGTAACATAATTGTGCATGTAGAAAATCCAAAAGAATCTACAGCTAAATTATTACAATTAACATGAGAATTTAGCAAGACACTAGACATGTGGTTAGCATGAAACATTATATCCCAATATACCAGTAACACAAATAGAAAATAGAATTGTTAAATGCTACTTATTTTTCTGAAGACTAATGGAAAGGTGGAAACTTTGGACTTTGTTAAAATTAAGAATGCCTGTTGATCAAGGGACATTGTTAAGAGAATTAAAACTAAGCCAGAAACTGTGAATAGATATTTGCAATGCCTGTGTGACGGTTGGAGTTATGTGTCAACTGGACTAAGCTATGGGGTGCTCAGATTAAATACTGTTCCTGGGTGTGTCTGTGAGGTGTTTCTGGATGGGATCAGCGTTTGAATCGGCAGACTCGGTAAAGTAGGAGGCCCTCCCCAGTGTGGGAGGCATCAGCCCATCCACTGAAGACCTGAATCCAACAAAAGGCAGAGGAAGGAGGAACCCACCTCTTTTGCTTTTTGCCTTTCTGCTTGAACTGGGACATTGGCCTTTTGCTATCGGGTTGAGATCAATACCATAACTCACCTGGTTCTCAAGCCTTTGGGTCTGAACTAAATGACACCACTGGCTGTCCTAGGTCTCAGCTTTCTGAGAGCAGATGGTGGGACGTCTCCGCCTCCCTCATCAATCATGTCAGCCAGTCCCTCCTAATAAATATACATATGTTGGATAAATATATCTTTTTATATATGGATACATTTATCCTCTTGGTTCTCTGGAAAACCCTGACTAACACAGCATGTATCCAGTCAAAAGTTTGTGTCCAGAATATATAAAGAACTCCTACAAATCAATGAGAAAACAAAAGACAACTCATTTTTCTTAATGGGCAAAGGATTAGAAAAGGTACGTAAACACAGAATAAAAGAGCTCGACATTAATCCTCACAGCAATGCAAATCAGAAGCCACAGTGACCACCAGGACGGCAGAAGCTGAAAGGACGGATGATACCAAGGGCTGTCACCGACTCAGAGCCAGGGAGCCGGGTGCGTTCTGGGCAAGAGAGTGCCCGGGTGCAGGAAGTGGGGGACGCTGCCCGGCAGGATCTTCCCAAGTGGAAACTGCGCATATCCTGCGAAACGCCTGCCTATGCTCACCGCAAGACGCATGCCTGAACATGGGGAGGCACTATGCCCAACGCTCACCTCTGTTCACCGCAAGAGACATCCATGAACACGGGGCGGGACTATGCCCAACGCCTGCCTGTGTTCACCGAGAGACGCGTGCATGAACGTATCTGTGGGGTGGCACTATGCCCCACAGCCCTGAACTATGCAAAAGAACAATGCTGTTCATTTGCATATGAGGCGAGAGAGGCCCTTGAGCAGGATAGACAGCAAATGTGTGCTGGGTTTAATACCTGGGTGATGGGCTGATGGGTGCAGCAAACCACCATGGCACACATTTACCTATGTAACAAACCTGCGCATCCTGCACATGGATACGGGAACTTAAAATTAAATTAAATTTTTTAAAAAAGAAGTGTACTCAGACCATCGAAGACAGCCATGGAGAAAGAAAAGAATTTCTGCCCACAATGATCTAGATGAATCTCACAAATACAACTTGAGCAAAAGAAGCCAGACACTAAAGGGTCCACAGCTTACGATTTCACGTATGTAAAGTTCAAACCCAGACAAACCTCATGCATGGTCATGAAAGTCAGAACAGCGGTTCCCTCTGAGGGGCCTACGAGAGGGGGTGCTGCAAACACCGCGTCTCTTTGTCTGGATGGAAGTTTCAGGGCGTGTCCACTTTTTAAAATGCATCAAGCCATACATTTATGATTTGGGAACCTTTCCGTATGTATATTATTCTTCAATAAAAAGGCCACTGAGAAAAACCGCCCACAAAAACCCCACGTGCACCCTCTGAAGTCCAATGTCAGCCCAGATGCTGCAGGCTCCACTGTGTTCCACAGCAAAGGTGGTAAACAGTGGAGCCCAGAAGTACTTTGCCGCCAGCCCAGAGGACACGTCTAAACCACCTTGAAGGATCTCGTCTGCCTGTGAGCTGCATGCGTCAGATTCCAATACTTACCCGCATATTCTGACCGATTCCTTGGAGATAAGAGAATGAAACAACTTGGACGATTTTTAGCACGCTGGTCTTGGCTCTTAAACTCACAGCTCATATCCCCCATAAAGTGAGATATTGAAATCAACTTTCTCCTCCGAAGTTGAAGCCACCACGCTCTGGTGCTCACAGAGATGAGCCACAGCTCAGGATCAATCCATTTTACACTCAATGACCCCTGCGTGGTCTTGCCCACCGCCCGCTCTCTGAGAGCACATGCGGAGAAGGACAGCTCCAGGTTGGGAGTGCTGGCATGCTCTTTCCAGCAGGGGAGTTGGGCAGGCTTGAGGGGTGCTGAGAAGTCCACACGCGGCAGGGGGGTGCACCCAAGGCAACCAGAGAGCGTGAGGGCCAGACATCCTCAGCAGGCTCCAGTGCCTCTCCAGCCTCCTACCAAGCCAGGTGCCCTGGGCAGCTGGCCAAGACCTCAGTCCTACGGTTGGCCAATCTCAGACCCTCCCAGCTGAACGGTCCCAGGTTCCTTCTCAAGGCAAATTTCCTTCTAATGCAGAAAAGTCAGCCTCCCTGGGGCACGTAGGCTCCCATCCTAAGCCCAGACCACAATCCTGCCCCTGCCACTCCCCATCCACACAGAGCGTCCTTCCCAGGCTCGCCCCTGTGGGTTCACTGCTGGGGGTCCTGGGCCATGAGACCACAGGGGTCAGAGGGAGTGTGGACAGCGTGGCCTGGACAAGGTCAGACCTGCCTTGCCAGATGGTGTTCTGGGAACAGGCTGGGGCTGCTGGGCCTGGAACATCAGGGTGAGGCTCCTCCCGGCCCCAGCAGCATGTGCTGAACCCACCCATCTTCCTTTTGTTCTTTCTTCTTTCTTTGCTTAGTGGTGTCTCCCCAGCTGTGAGTCCCCGAAGACGAGTACCCTGGGTCACCACTGGACCCGGCACCCACCACGGCCCTCGGTCACCACTGGACCAGCGCCCACCACGTGTTCCCCACAGCTAACCGTGAGTCCCTGAGGATGGGTGCCCTCGGTCACCCCTGGACCAGCGCCCACGACTTCACAGTGCTCACTGGGTGCTTCCGAGTGAATGAATGAAGGGGTGAGTGACGAGCAGCACATGCAGCTCTGCTCACTTCTCAGATCACACAAGGCTGTCTGGCAAAGGGGGGGTGGGTCTTTCAGACTGCCACTGTGAATAGAGGATGGAAAGAGAGCCCCACTGGGTGGCCAGCACCTGCGTCTGGCATCCCCTCGGCCCGGCCGTCCCCTGCCGGCTGCCCTGTGCTGTGACTGCAGGTGGGTCTCTGAGTCCTTCCCACTCCCTGTGTTCTGGCCCCTGCATGGAGCCCAGCCCTCCACAGATGCGAGCACTGGGTCCTGGATGGTGGGGGCCCCTCTCTTCAGGGGCTAGGACTTAGCTTTCAGTTGGCCCAGCAGTAGGCCACTCAGGGACTGCTCCTAATCAAGGTCTCCAGTGCTCCTGGGCAGACGATGCCACACGTATCCAGCTCCAACCTTGGTCCTCCAGAGGAGCACAGGCTTCTGCACCACCTGCAGCCCACAGCCAGGTGCCACCTTCCCCTGTGCCAGCCAGTACCCCAGCATGGATGGGGGTGGGGCAAATAGTCTTCTGAGGGGAACATCAAAATACCCTAGTATGTTAGTGACTCGGTCAGTCAGCAGTGTGCTGGTAATTGCTTAACAAGGGACTCTCAGAAGGGGCAGGACTGGTCTGCAGCCACCACACACACTCCCACAGTGGCTGGTTGCAAACCTTTGGTGTTTGGGCTTAGAATGTGGAGCGACAGCGATGCACATAGTCGGTGCTCTGGAGCCTGAGCTGCCTCCAGCAACCATGGGGACCACGTGCTGGTTGCATGGGGACCACCAACCATGGGGACTACACACCTGGGTTGCATGTGGTCGACCCGGATTTTTTGTAGGGCATCCCGGCACTGGCCGTGACCTGCGCCTGGCCCCACGGTGGGGCGCTGCTGGTGTAATCTGCCCAGCAGGTGGCTGCTGAGACCCGGAGTCACGCCTTCCACACTCGGGTTTCCACAGTTGTCTCTATGTCAAATCCTGTCAGCTGCACAGTCCTGCAAGTCCTCTCTGCTCTGTCTCGAGGCCCCCATATGTGATTCCCCAAATGCCACAAGCTTGAACCCACAAAGCACACCCTGCTTTAGAAGTCATGGACCTGGAGCTGGGCTGCTGGACTGGGCAGGGCTGGGCTGGGCTGAACTAGGCTGGGCTGGACTGAGCTGGGCTGAGCTAAGCTAGACTGGGCTGAGCTGGGCTGAGCTGCGCTGGGCTGGGCTGAACTGGGTTAGGCTGAGCTGGGCTGGAATAGGCTGCACTGAGCTATACTGGACTGGACTAAACTAGGCTGAACTGGGCTGGGCTGGGCTGAGGTAGGCTGGGCTAAGCTGGGCTGGGCTAAGCTGGGCTGGGCTAAGCTGGGCTGGGCGGAACTGGGTTGGGTTGGGCTGGGCTGGGCTGGGCTGGGCTGGGCTGAGCTGAGCTAGACTGAGCTGAGCTGGACTGGGCTATGCTGGGCTGGTCTGGGCTGGGCTAAGTAGGGCTGGGCTGAACTGGGCTGAGCTAGGCTGGGCTGAGCTGGACTGGATTAGGCTGAGCTGGGCTGAGTGGGGCTGGGTTGAGTTGGTCTGGGCTGAACTAGGCTGAACTGGGCTGAGATTGGCTGGGCTGAGCTGGGCTGGCCTGGGCTGGCCTGGGCTGGCTGGGCTGAACTGGGCTGAACTAGGCTGGGCTGGGCTGGGCTCGGCTGAGGTGGGCTGGGCTGTGCTTGGCTGGGCTGAACTGAGGTGAACAGGGTTGCACTGGGCTGGGCTGGGCTGAACTAAGCTAGAGTGGACTGACCTAAGCTGGGCTGGGCTGGACTGGGGCCTGCCTGGCCATTTTGCCTGAGCTCATAGACCAGAAAAGCTGAGGACAAGACCGGTGGAGACCCTTCGTCAACGCCCCCTCCCTTGAGCTCTGAGCGCTGTTGGGGAACAGGGGAAGCAGTTGGGAGCAAGGGATGAGGAGGAGCCTGGCGGAACCCAGTGTTTCCACCCACACCAGAGCCCCGCAGCAGATGCCTGCCCACTAGGACCTGCTGGACCTAGAGGTGTGCACAGGGAGCAGGTGGCACCACGTGGCCCCGCCACCTATGTTGGTGACAAGGCCAAGCCAGAGCCAAGGGGAGGGGCGACGTGGACCCCACCCCAATGAGAGACCTGGCAGAGGAGCTCTGGAAAGCACCGCGGGGGTCTCTTTGAGAACAATCTGCTCCATGATTTCGTGAAGCTGAGTGAGAGAAGCCAGGCACAGAAGGCCACATATTGCATGTTTCGCTTCTATGAAATGTACAGAACAGGCAAACCCGCAGAGGCAGAGGGCAGACGGGATTGCCTGGGGCTGGGGCAGTTAATGGGTGTGTGACTGTAGAGTATGGGGTTTCTTTTGGGGGTGATGAAAATGTTCTGGAATGAGATAGTGGTGATGGCCACAGAACTCCACAAACACACTTAGCAGCTATTGAATTGAACACTTAGCAGCTATTGAACTGAATGCTTCAAATGGGTGATTTATATGGCATCTGAATTACATCTCGATAAAGCTGTTATTAAAAAACAACAACAACAGAGACTGGGCACAGACATGGTGGCTCACACCTGTAATCCCAGCACTTTGGAAGGCCGAGGCAGGTGGATCACCTGGGGTCAGGAGTTTGAGACCAGCCTAGACAACATGGTGAAACCCTGTCTCTACTATAAAAAAAAAAAATTAGCCAGGCGTGGTGGCAGGCACTTGTAATTCCAGCTACTTGGGAGGCTGAGGCAGGAGAGGCGGAGGTTGCAGTGAGCTAAGATCGTGCCACTGCACTCCAGTCTGAGTGACAAGAGCAAAACTCCATCTCTGGGAGAAAGAGAGAGAAAAAAAAAAAAAAGCTCATGAACCAGACACTGGAGACGCCATCCTGCCCCAGGCCTAGACTCAGCCTGCAGGCCCCTCCTGGGGAGGGGTGGTGTCCTGAGCTGCGTGCAGGCTCCCATGCTCCCCGCCGTCAGCTGTCATGGCTTCCTTCCTTATGAAATGAGCTAGAAAATATACATGTTTGAAAAGAGGCCAGGCGCAGTGGTTCACGCCTTTTATCTCAGCACTTTGGGAGGCCAAGGCAGGTGGATCACCTGAGGTCAGGAGTTCAAGACCAGCCTGGCCAACAGGCAAAACCCTGTCTTTACTAAAAATACAAAAATTAGCCAGGTGTGGTGGCAGGTGCCTATAATCCCAGCTACTCGGGAGCCTGAGGCAGGAGAATCGCTTGAACCCGGGAGGTGAAGGTTGCAGTGAGCCCAGATCATGCCACCATACTCCAGCCTGTATGACAGAGTGAGACTTTGTCTCAAAAAAAGGAAGGAAGGAAGGAAGGAAGGAAGGAGAAAAGAAAGAAAGAAGGAAGGAAGGAAGGGAGGGAGGGAGGGAGGGAGGAAGGAAGGAAGGAAGGAAGGAAGGAAGGAAGGAAGGAGAAAGAGAGAAGAGGAATACCAGCTTAATCGCACAGGCTTCTTATCTGCTTTTCTACTTGAATCTCTTGTCGTTTGTGCTGCAAACCTCAGGTCCTGGTCACTGAGCTGCTGGCTTGGGTTATCACTGCAACAGAAACAAACACACGCACGTGCGGCGGCTGAAATGAGGAACGTCACTCACAATCACCCTCAGATTTCTAGGCTGCCCTGCTGCACTGGAAACAGACACACCACTTGAAATCTCAGATACACGTAATCATCATCGCAACACTTCAATTGGGATATTCACATTTCAGCCGTATCTGAAAACTGTGACTCGCGGAACCTTCACGTTCCCAACTCCCGCAGGGGGAGACCAGTGCATCACGGCTTCTAAAACAGGCAAGTCATGGACTCCCAAAGGGCTCAGTGGTCAATCTGACAGTGCCTGAGTCATCTCCAGCTGCTGAGTCATGATGACCCCAATCCCAGAGTCCCAGAGTTGGAAGGGACCCAAGAAGTCCTCTCGCCGGGAGAAGGCTCGTCTGGAGAGCTTTGGCCCGCAGCGGCCCCGTCCTGCCAGCTGTGGAGTGGGGGCATGGTCTGGAGAGGGACTTCAGGTCATTTGGGCTCCTCTCCAGCCACTGGGACCCTAGGCACTGTGCCTGTTCTGAAAACACAAGAGGAGCCATTATCAGGCACAGGGAGAAAGCAATGCCAGGCCAGGGAAGCTGTGGAAGGGCGTGAGCCCTGCAGGGCCCAGTGTCAGCCCAGCCCACATGGATCCTGCCTGTGGGACCTCGGCCCATCCCAGCAGGGCTTCCTGGCCCACCCTGGCCTCCCTCCCCTTGAAGCCCTTCACCCAGCCCACAGGCAGGGCTCTCCTCCTGGGGAAAGCCACGGGCGAGGGCAGCCAGACCTGTACGCCCCTCCACAGCCAAACCCCAGCCAGGATCCCCGCAGGCTGGCCCTGAGCAAAACCACAGCCCCAGTCTCCTGCGTATACATGGGGAAACTGAGACTCACAGAGGAGACCAGCTCTCCAGACCACCCAGCAGAGACATGGAAACTGCGACGTGGAAGCAAGTGTACCCTCGGCCAGCCCAGCCCTGAGCAAGGCGTCCCAGGATGGCTCTGCCTGGAGCCTCGCAAGAGGGGCATGGGGGTCCACCAGGCCATGGGCAGCAGGAAAGGAGCATGTGAAGGGAAGCAAGAGAAAAGCAGGACCACAGGGATCTCTGGGTGGTCCCCAAGACCCAGGCTGGAGGGAGAAAGGACCAGAGGGTCAGGCTGGCGGAGACGGGGCTCTGTCCTGGGGTGACCTGATGCAGGACGCTCCGCACTGGCATTTTGGGAGGGCTGGGGGCAAAGGCCGGCCTGGAGACTGAGTGGTGACCAGACTGAAACATGACAGGGGTTAAATCGGGCAGAGCTGGGGCTGGGCAGGAGGGAGGGGGACAGTGGCAAGAGGGAGGGGACCCTGCACACCACCCAATTCCGGCTTGGGCAGCTGGTGGCATGGGACACTCAGGAAGACTCCTGTGGGGTCTGGGGTTCTAAGAAGCATCCAGGGGAGATCCCGGGAGCCGCTGGTGGGTGGGGCTGGCAGGAGGGCAGATGTGGGGTCCCCAGGCAGGTGGAGGTGGCCCCACCAGGAAATAGCACCCAAAGGGCCAGGTGTCCCCAGGTGGGGTCAGGTTGCCTGTGGGCCATGGGCAGCTGCACTGCAGAGGCCTCAGTGTGGCTGGACAGGCCACTCAGGAACAAGTGCCCTTTGTTTGGTTCAGAGGCTCAGCGCCCCCACCTCCCTGGAGCCCTATCAGAGAGCCTAGGCCCTGTTGCTTCCATAGAAAGGGAGCGAGCTGGAAGATCAGGCCCCTCGTTGACAGATGGGAAGACAAGGCCCAGAGCTGGGGTGCCCCTGACCTGGAGCTGCCTAGTCCTGCAGGACCTGGTCGCCCCTGCACTCTCCTAGCCATGCCTGACATGAGCAAGTAAGCAGCAGTGGGGCCTTGGGCTGGGGGCCTCCAGGCCCGCGCTCTGTATCTGCCCCCTCTGGGGCCTAAGTCTCTGTTCTGGGGGTCTGTGACCTCAAGCTGGAAAAGGTGTTGTGTGCTGAGGTCCGGAGGGAGTTGAGGCAGAAGTGGTACTGAATCCCCCTCTCTGGGGAGGACCTGGTCCCGCAGAGGGCTGTGTGAGCTGCTGGCCCAGGGAAGCCCCAAACGCCCACCCCAGCTGGGTTGGCCTCCTGTGGCGGTCAAGGGAGGAAAGCGCCCGTGGGCTACAGAAACAGCAACTGTGGGAAGACTTCACTGGGAGGGTGAAATGAACCTCCCTCCACTGTCCAGGACAATCCTGAGCATCTGGGGGAACTTCTAGAAGTTTCCATCTGATGGCAGGGAACGCCGAGGTGGCCTCCAGTTCTCTGCCTGTGACCCTCATCTGGTCAGAGGTCACATGGCCAGGTCGGTCCCACGTCGAAACCCCCACAGCACCGTCTACAGGTTAGAAATTGCCACACAGAAAACCAAAGATGTCTAACATTTGGTCACACAGCTGTGCACCAAGTATCAGAAGCAGATGTCCTGTCAACAGGACAGATTTTATCCTGATGTTCAGTGGTGGATGTTTTAACAGATCTGAACTGCAGTGCCTGGAACTCACCGAGGGCGGGATCCCAGTTCTCCTGGGCTGGGGAGTTCAGTCACTGAGGCCACTAGGCAGCTCTGGCCAAGGCAGCTGGGCCGGAGGGGGAGCATCGGAGAGTCCCCTCCCTCTCCAGTCTGCACTGGATGTGGGGACAGGCATTGAGACTTCCAGAGTTTCCAGTTTATTCTAGAATCCACACTGAACAACCATGCAGGGGGCTGCTGAGCCAGGGGGTCTCCCCTCGCCCCACAGACAGCTGAGGTCTGCGGCTTGGGAACTGAGAGGAAGCTCCAGCTCAGGTCTTCTGACCCCAGCTCCGCTTCCTCAGCACTACCGCCCAGGAGTGGCCTGCACAGCTCCGCTTCCTCAGCACTACCGCCCAGGAGTGGCCTGCACAGCTCCACTTCCTCAGCACTACCACCCAGGAGTGGCCTGGACCCCAGCTCCGCTTCCTCAGCACTACCGCCCAGGAGTGGCCTGGACCCCAGCTCCGCTTCCTCAGCACTACCGTCCAGGAGTGGCCTGGACAGCTCCACTTCCTCAGCCCTACCGTCCAGGAGTGGCCTGCACAGCTCCAGTTCTTCAGCACTACCGTCCAGGAGTGGCCTGCACAGCTCCGCTTCCTCAGCACTACCGTCCAGGAGTGGCCTGGACCCCAGCTCCGCTTCCTCAGCACTATCGCCCAGGAGTGGCCTGGACAGCTCCACTTCCTCAGCACTACCGTCCAGGAGTGGCCTGGACCCCAGCTCCGCTTCCTCAGCACTACCGCCCAGGAGTGGCCTGGACTCCAGCTCCGCTTCCTCAGCACTACCGCCCAGGAGTGGCCTGCACAGCTCCGCTTCCTCAGCACTACCGTCCAGGAGCGGCCTGGACCCCAGCTCCGCCTCCTCAGCACTACCGCCCAGGAGTGGCCTGGACCCCAGCTCCGCCTCCGCAGCACTACCGCCCAGGAGTGGCCTGGACCCCAGCTCCACTTCCTCAGCACTACCGCCCAGGAGTGGCCTGGACCCCAGCTCCACTTCCTCAGCACTACCGTCCAGGAGTGGCCTGGACAGCTCCACTTCCTCAGCACTACCGTCCAGGAGTGGCCTGCACAGCTCCAGTTCTTCAGCACTACCGTCCAGGAGTGGCCTGCACAGCTCCGCTTCCTCAGCACTACCGTCCAGGAGTGGCCTGGACCCCAGCTCCGCTTCCTCAGCACTACCGTCCAGGAGTGGCCTGCACAGCTCCGCTTCCTCAGCACTACCGTCCAGGAGTGGCCTGGACCCCAGCTCCGCCTCCTCAGCACTACCGCCCAGGAGTGGCCTGGACCCCAGCTCCGCCTCCTCAGCACTACCGTCCAGGAGTGGCCTGGACCCCAGCTCCGCTTCCTCAGCACTACCGCCCAGGAGTGGCCTGGACCCCAGCTCCGCTTCCTCAGCACTACTGTCCAGGAGTGGCCTGCACAGCTCCACTTCCTCAGCACTACCGCCCAGGAGTGGCCTGCACAGCTCATTCACGGGAGGGTGTCTTCCAGCCCCACGGGCCATCACATGGGAGGGAGCCTGTGAATCTCAGTGGTACAGGAATTAGGGGCAGGCATAGGGAGACAGGTAGGGGACACTAGAGCCAGGCCCCAGGGACAAGGATGACCAGCCACATGGCCACCTGGACACAGAATCCCGCAGGGAGCAGGAGCTGTGCACGGGCCGGGCTCAGGCACCAGTGGTGAGGGGCAGCACCAGCATCTGCCTCTCTCTTGCGGGGAACACGAGGGCTCCTCTGTGCCCTCCCTGCTGGTCCAGCCCCTCCTGTCTGCGGCCAAATCCTCCCGCCCAACTGCACAGCCATCCACGCCTGCGTCGCTGGACCCCGCGGCTCCCCAGCTGTCCCAACCTGGGCCAAGCCCCTTTCTGTGTCCCAGGGGCCCTTTGGCCGAGACGGCCACCTCTTCCTTACGCAGGTGTCACACCATGGCATTGGACCTTGAGGTTCCACACCAAGGTCCACACCATTGGACCTTGAGTTCCAATGAAAGGCCCTGGGCCCGTCCACTCCCCCGGGGAGCCTGCATCCCCTCCAACTGGGATTCCAGCCTGGGGTGCGGGGGTCACAGCTCACCAGCAGACAGTCCAGCATTGCAGGTAGCACAGCAGCTCTCGATGCAACCAGCTCCTCTGGGTTTCCGTCAAGCCCCAGAGCCTTTGCCCCATGCACAGCAGAGACAAGGCCGGCGCAGACAGACGTGATAACACAGGGTTGTTCTAGACAGGGGCCTGGACATACTCTGCAAGCAGAGTCAGGCCACCTTAGCCACCTGACAGGGGAGGAACCACCACCAAGGGCAGGTTCGGGGTCAGACCGGGGAGGAGACTAGATTTCCTCCTGAAGCAACAGAGGCCATGGAAGTTTTCTGATGGAGTCCAAGACCAGAGAGGATGAAAGGACGGGCGTCACAGATCTCACGGACATTCCCTGACACTGGACGGACGCAGGCCCCCCAAGGTGGCCAGCCCAGGGCCTGGGGCCTTGGACGTACCCCCTCTGCCCCCAGGACTGAGGACTCCTGTCCTCCACCCTGCCCCAGAGGAATGTGCTGGGGACCCCACTCTGCTGGTGGTGGAAGCCTCCTCCTGGGCCCGAGGCAGGTGCCTCCAACCCATACAAAGAAGGGCAGGGCCTGCCTCCAGGTGCTGGGATGTCACCTGCCCAGCCCTGTAGCCCAGAGCCTCACAAGCCCAGGGGAGGCAAGGGTGTGTGAGTCGCAGCCCCAAAGCCTGGACCGTCCCAGGGCAGGCGGGATCTCTGAGTTCTGCGGCCCACCCTGGGCTCTCCTGGGCGCCCCTCCTGGAGGCAGAGGCTGCCCCAGGAATGAGCACCCCCGGGGTCCAGCCCTAGGTGGGAGATGGGAGGCAAAGGTGCTCAGGCCGGGCCCCTCTAGGCTCCAGGCCACCCCACAGCCACCCCCTGGCCTGAGGTGCCCTCTGAAGGAGAACTGAACTTCCGCAGTTCACCTAGAATTTACTGGGACCCAGCCACGTGGAGCCGTGAGCACACAGAGGTGGCCAGAGTTCATTTAGAAGCCGGGTTTCCACCTCACCTGTTCTGTCTTCTGTACAGGTGTCTCCCACCAGGTGAGCAAGGAAGGGGAGGGGCTAAGATCGTCCACCCCACCCTTCCTTCTCTTCCCACTGTCCACCGTCAGTACCAGGGCAAGGCCTGAGCAGTCTCCAGGTCCATCAGGGCACACGCTGGTCATGACTGGCCCCAGCCCTGGCTGGGCTCCGCGCCTGCACCCTGCACCCTGCACCCTGCACCCTGCTGCCTGCACCCTGCACCCTGCACCCTGCACCCTGCTGCCTGCACCCTGCACCCTGCACCCTGCACCCTGCTGCCTGCACCCTGCACCCTGCACCCTGCACCCTGCACCCTGCTGCCTGCACCCTGCACCCTGCACCCTGCACCCTGCACCCTGCTGCCTGCACCCTGCACCCTGCACCCTGCACCCTGCACCCTGCTGCCTGACCGCCATGTGGGTTCTGACCTCCTACAGCACCTCCTATCTGGGCAGGGGCCTAGGCTGCATCCATCAGTGAAGGCAGCTGGGGTCCTGCCTGGGGTCATCGGCAGCAGCTGGCACGTGACCCTTGGCTGACCCAAGGCAGAGCGTGAGGACAGCTGCCGGAAGGGCTTGATGGGGGTGCGGCCCCGTCCTGCCTCCATGCTGGATAATGGCCCCCCCAGACTCCATGAAGTGCTCAGCCCTCCTTGCCCGGGTCAGGGTGGTGCAGGCGAGGGGCAGGCATGGTCTCGGACAGACCACAGACAGACCCGGACAGACGGGCAGCAAGGCCGAGGCAGCGGCAGGCCCAGGAAGTCGTGCCCTGTGGAAAGTGGCCCACCCCTGCCACCGTAGCAATGACCCCAGCTGCCTCCATCCAAACTCAGGGTCCTCACCCTTCGCAGGTCCTCACCAGGCCCTGCCTCGTCTGGAACACAGGGACCAGACAGGCCCAGATGCCCCTCCCACCCCAAAAAACACTGCCTTTGTTTTCAGTTCTTCAAAGAGAGCACAGGAAATGCCCCAGGCGCTCCCCTCCCTGGTCGGCCCCTCACATCTTGAACCACTTGGAGGAGTCCAGCCCTCTTCATCCACAGTGTGCTCCCTGAAGCCCCGGCTCCAGCCAAGGCTTCCCAAGGAAGCCTCTAAAAACAGGGCATATCGGGTAGATAGGGACTGGTCTTTGGCTCTGTCCCCAGAGCCACTTTGAAAGGAGGCCTTGGAGCTGGGAGGGAGCAGCAACCCGTGATGTCCTCCCCATGGGTTGCTGCCCCGAGTATGGGACCTGCCCAGGCCCTGGAGGCCATGAGGGAGCCCTTCCCTGTCACCTGGTCACTGGGGGCGACTGTGTGGCTTGCGTGTGTGTGTGCATGCACAGGCCGGCACATATGGGCATGGGTTTATCCACATGTATGTTCATGTGTACACACACACCTTGGCACATGTACACACACACAGATTCATGCACACACATAGACTCATGCACACACATAGACTTGTACACACACATAGACTTGTGCACACACTGTCTCACAAGAAGGTGTCATGAATGCAGGGAAAGCCCTGGGTCATGCTGCAGTGACCAGGGCCGGTGGATGGCAGACAGGGCTGTGAAGTTGTGCTTGGCTGCTCAAAGGCCCCGGCCCAAGCTCCAGGGCTCCCACAGCCTGCGGAGAGGAGGACAGATGCTCACTGCTGCCCCAAAGATCCCTACTTCCCTCAGGCAGAATACTAAGCTCTGGGTCGCCTCTGGGGCTTGGGGCTTGTCTTTCAACCCTGGCCTCACGTGGGTGGGCAGAGAAAGGTCCCACAGGAGCCCACTCCCCTCTCTCTGGCCGTCCCCTGCCACACCAGCCACAGAGGTTGTCTGCTGGCTTCAGGAGGGCATCCCCTTGACCCACCCCGTCTCGCCCAAGCACAACTTCCACCATGCTTCTTCCCGCGTCACAGGTCCTCACGGGCCACAGGCTGGACACCCTCATCTTGGCATTCGGAACCCTCCCACTGTCCTGCAGAGACCCTGACTCGGAGGCCTCAGTGTGGGACATGCTGGTATCCAGCACACGGGCTTCGACCCTCGGTGGCCAGCACCAGGCCCCCGCACCACACTTTGGCAGCTGCGTGACTGTTTGCGGGCAGCATGTGGCATTCACTCCATGGTGCAACGCCCCCGGCACACACAGGGCTCACGGGGAGTGGAATCAAGTGTGTGGTCAGTGGTGGTGCAAATGGATGGCTGTCAGGTTCGGCTGGCTCAGGGAGCGGCAGCTGCAGCTGTCACTGTGAACCCAGGCAGCTGCCCCGGCCTCCCTTCACCCTGCCACCCACCCTGCAATCCTGTGTGTCAGCACCCATGCTCACGAACACACCCACCCTGCAATCCTGTGCGTCAGCACCCATGCTCACGAACACACCCACCCTGCGTCAGCACCCATGCTCACGAACACACCCACCCTGCAATCCTGTGCGTCAGCACCCATGCTCACCAACATGGAGAAGAACTCCCGGATGCTCACTCGTGCTTCCTAGTGTGAACAGCTGACTCGGTCATGTCTGGGGCACGTCGGGGCCGAAAGTCACACTCTCAACAGGAAGGAAGGGACATTCGTTCTGCAGGCTGCCAAGCACAGCACCACAGAGTGGGGAGGTGGGGATGGCCTTAAAACATGGGAATCCTCACAGTGGCGGAGGCCACATGTCTGAAACCCAGGTGTGGGCAGGGCTCCTCCCAAGGCTGAAGGGGAGGGTCCTTCCTGCCTCTTTCCTTCTAGTGGCGGCCATGCACCCCTGACTTGTGTGCCTCCCTCCCATCTACCTTTGTCTTCACAGGGCCCTCTCCAGGGACACTGGCCAGGTAACCCAGGGCAAGCTCATCCGGAGAGCCTTCAACTGATGACAGCTGCAGAGCCCTCTCCAATACGGCCCCATTCACAGGTTCCAGGTGAAAAAACCCTCTCCAATACAGCCTCATTCACAGGTTCCAGGTGCAGAGCCCTCTCCAATACGGCCCCATTCACAGGTTCCAGATGCAAAGCTCTTTCCAATATGGCCCCATTCATAGGTTCCAGGCGGATGTGTCTTTTTAGGGTTGAGGAGGTGGCACGTTTCATCCAGTGCTGGTGGCTGGACATAGATAATGGGGGTGACAGCCTCTGTGAGTCATTACCAGCCCCACCTACTGCGGCCCTAGCCCCTGGAAAGGCCTGCCATGCTGGCAACTGAGTCACCCTTTCCCGATGGTTTTGTGCCACAGTGATGGCCAGCTCTCCTGCCAGCGGGCAAGGACGGTCCTCACTGGCCCCTGAGGAGCCCGAGCACTGGGCAGGCTGCAGGAGGAGCCAGGCCAGTGCAGCCACTCTCAGATCTGGGTACCAGGCTGCCCCACTGCTTCTGTTAGCAATACCTGATTGCTTTGCTAGGTAAAGATGTTATTCCACTTGACAAGGAAGACTGGAACCCAGAGAGGGGAGGAGATTTGCTCAAGGTCACCCAGCAGCAGTGCGGGAATCAGACTTAAGCAGCTGCTCCCAAGTCCTACTCTTGTAACCACTACCCTTGAAAGATCTGTTGTAAAGAAAATCCAAACTGGGTTTGTATGATCTGTGAAGCCACCACTGCCCACCCCAGGATCCTCAGCTGCTGGGCTCACCATACTTTCTGGGTACATTCTCCACCTGCCTGAGGTCATGGACCTGCCAGGGGCAGTGGACTTCAGTAGCCATCCATGGAGGTCTGGCCCAACCCTGCCATTCAGGACCACACTGAGGGCCAGCCCAGCTGCAGCCCTCCCCACAGATGGGCAGGGCCACGGCTGGACAGGGGTCAGCTCAAGGCCTCCCCTCAGGGGCTGCTGCCAATAGCACCTCTATGAACCTCAGCCCATCTCTTCCCCAGTCTGTTCCAAGAACCTCAGGCCCAGTCACGCTCATCACGGTGTTATTTAAACTCGTAAAAGGAGAGGAACAAGTTAAAACTCATCCCTAGGAAAAGCTTAGTAAATGGTGGCACATCCACCAAGCGGGCCTCTGCAGGTCTGCACCCATTCAGGTGTGTGTGGAGACTGTCAGGGTGTGCATGGAATCCAGTCAGGCGTGTGTGAAGACTTCGGCTCTGCATGGAGCCTGTTCAGGTGTGTATCAGCCTATCCAGGTGTGCATGGAGCCTGTTCACGTCAGTGCGGAGTCATTCCAGATAGGTGTAAAGACTCTCCAAGTGTGCATGGAGCCTGCTCAGGTGTGCATGGAGCCTACCCGGTCAGTCCAGAGTCCCTCCAGATATGTATAAAGACTCTGCAGGTGTGCACGGATCCTGTCCAGGTGAGCATGGAGCCTGTCCGGGTGTGCGTGGAGCCTGTCCAGGTGAGCATGGAGCCTGTCTAGGTGAGCATGGAGCCTGTCCAGGTGAGCATGGAGCCTGTCTAGGTGAGCATAGAGCCTATTCAAGTGTGTACAGCCTGTCTAGTCTGCATGGAGGCTGGGGCTTGATGGAAGAGCAGGTTTCCCAACTCTACACACCAATTACAGCTGAAGAAAAGTGCTGCATCAGGGTAAGGGATAGCAGTAAATTCCCTGAAGATGCTAACCATGCTTGTGTTCAGCTAGTTTTCTCTTCTCTTTCCAGGTGTTTTGTAACCAAATTTGCATTACTTTTAGAATAAACATAAGTATAGAAATGCGAAGTGAGGACTGAAGGCCGGAAGGGCACCAGCAGGGGCCCCATGTATCTGCTAGGCCCTAAGGATGAGTCAGGCCCGGCACCGCCTAGTGCCCAGCGGGAGCCCACACCCACCCTCCTAACCAGAGCAGGACCAGCTCTCCTGACATCACAATGCAGGGGAAGACACCGGCTCCACCAGGGAGGCCAAGGCCAGGGCACTGCCCACTCCGTCCCACAGGTGGGCTCCCTGGGAGGCCCAAGGAGGCCTCGGGCTGGTAGGCCAGTGCCACATCGTCCAGACACCCTGCCTCATGGCATGTTCTTGGCAGACCCTCTAGGCCAGACCACTCTTTTTTTTTTTTTTTTACCAAACCCTAGGTGACTCAGGACTACCCCTCCAGGACCCCTGAACTGCCCAGGGGCCTGTGAGCTCTGGCACAGTCCAGGGGCTATGAGCTGGAACAGGGATGTTACCAACCACTTCCTACAGATGACGACAGCAAAGTTCAAAGAGGGTTGGCAACTTGACCAAGGACCACAGCCAGAAGGATGGGCCAGGAGCTAGGATCTAGCCCAGGTCTGAGGGCTCCAGACCCCACTTTTGGCCTCTGCTGCCACCAGGCGTGTGGGACACAGCAGGAGTCAGGGTTTCAGCACCGTGGAGCCTGCCTGCCAGGGTAAGGCCCTGCCTTAGGCTTGCAGAAGCTGAATAGGACGTGGCAGAAATAAGTGCAGATAATCTTCAGGCCCAGAAAATACAGCAAGCAGGAGGGTCCTCCTGGCTGTGGTCCTTGGTCAAGTCACCCACCCTCTTTGAACTTCGCTGTCCTGGGCCCGTAGTGTCCCCACCAGAGATACCCTAGCCCTGAACACAGGATGGTGACAAGCACCTAGTGACAGGTGCGGTGCCAGTGCCTTGGGAGGTGCTGCCGAAATGCTCTCTGACCCTCGTCGTCATCCAAGGACTCACATCTAACTGCACCAGGGGGACGAGTGGTCATGCCTCATCACCAGTGCCTTCCCTTCTTCTGATTCTAAAGAAAATACAGGAAATTCAGAAATTACAGAAAAGCAAAAATTACAGAGAAAAATATTAAAAGCCTGCAGATATCACTGCCAACAAAATTTGAAATATCTGTCATGTTTCTAACTCAAAACAAGGTTGGATGGTTTTTCCCACAGCTGGCCACCGGTGCTTCTTCCCTTACAGACCGCGGGACCTCGCTGACGCCAGTGGCCATCCCTCCTGCTGACCTCTGCCAGCCTGGAGAGCCGTGCCACCAGCCACCGTCTTTCCCACGGGCTGCAAGCGCTGCTCCCACGGGCAGGGAATCTGCCTTCTGCTGATGGTGTTTTCTGAAATGCAGATGTTTGTAAATTTGCAGGCTTTTCAGCGGAACATCTTTGCCTCCCTGGCTCCCTTCACTTGGTTACTTTTATGCGGTCCTTTAGAAGTTTTCCAGAAGTTTAAAACGCTGTATTTCACAAGTGACTGCTAAGACACATGTGAAAACGTTAAGATCCAAAGGCAGAAGGAGGTGCAGACACAGAAGCATCCACCTCTCCCTCCCTGAGCTGCTGGGGCCAGGTGGCCGGAGCCCAGCATGGCTGGCCCGACAGGCTGGGCTTGGCCTAAGCAGAAATGGAGACCCTCTGGGACAGCACAGGAGACCCCTCATTTTCTCCCTCTGAGCAAGGTCTGTCCATCAGGCCATGGGGCAGCCAGCAGGTGCCAAGGTGTGGGGTACCCCACTTGGTCTTTTCACACCCACTCAGAGTGCACACCCCCAAAACTCAGCGTGTGGGGCTGGTGGGGGCATTGAGGCTGTGCTGCCTTCCCAGGTCCCCCCAAAAGCAAATGCTGGGTTCCCCGGGAGCCACATGGCTTTATGAGACCCCTCCCCAGGAGGTGACCTCAGCCGGGAGCCGATGCCTGGGCGACGCCCCTGCTGGGCAGCCACACCAGTGACTGCTGGGTGCCAGGGTGTGAAGCCCCAGGCCCAGCCACATCCAGGACGCAGACACCTGGGAAGGGAGAGGGCAGGGATCCCGGGAAGCTTCCGGGCCACTGTTCGCAGCCCTGCCTCTCTCTGCCCACACTGCTGCCCTCACCCCAGGGTATGGACCCCGGCACATCCCCAACAGGCCTCCACCCCAGAGGTGTTTCCAGACCCTGACCTAAGACATATGTCTTACCTTAGAATTGGCCATAGTTTTATTTCTGCATTTAACTGTCTAATCCTCTTAGCCTCACTTGCGTTATTATCTGAAGCTGGAATTACCCCTCCCATCCATTTGTCTGTGTTTCTGGAGCTGACAGTGGTTCCGGAAGTCACTTTCCCAGGCCCCTGGCCCTGAGGGGGCTGAGAAGGCTGTCCTCCCTGTCCTCTGCCCTGCACCCCGCTGGGCAGGGATCCTGTCCTCTTGACCTCTTGTCCATCTTTCCAGGCAGCCAGGCCCAGACTGGTCCTGCCCTGAGGGGAGGGCAGGGGACGGGAGCAGGCAGCTTCCTCCATCCCACCCTGAAGGCCAGCAGTGGGGGTGCCCTCTCCAGCTTCCCTAGCTTTCTCAGGGGTGTGTCATTTGTAACTGGGAGGGTCAATAAGGAGAAAAGATGGGGTGGGAACTCACCAAGTGCTAGCTCCATCCTGCCAAGGGCCCTGCCCAGTGCACGCCAGGGACCCACCAGCCCACAGTGAGGGCCACCCTGTCGTGACCACAGCACCCTGTCTTTTCATAGGAATATATCTGGAGAACGGCCTCAGTCCCTAGAAGCCTGTTCTGGAAGGTAAGGGGTAATCAGGGCAGCCTGGACACAGGACTCGGATGCTTAACAGCCGCCTGTGGGAGGTGCAGGGCAGGCACAGGACAGGGAAGGGGAGGGCTGGGTAGCCTCTCTTTTAGCACTGCCCAAATTTGGGAACCTTGACTAGACACCTACCCTGGTGGCCTGCCCTCTCCAGAACTGCACCTGTCCGAGTTGAGCCCACAACTTTGAGGCGCAGCCTCCCCCTCCACAAACTAGCCCTGGGCAGTGCTGCCACCAGGACAGCAGGGCTTGCGGGGCTAGAGAGAGGCGGGAGCACAGGAAAGGGCCAGGGGTTCTGTCCCAGCCACAGGCCGGGCCAGCAGGGCTCCAGACCAGGAGTCGGAGATCCCTGTCCCGGGCCCCTGCCCATGATTTTTCATGTATGACTTGTTTTTTCAGCCTGTTTTTCCATCAGAAGATTAGGGGCCAGGTGGGGAGGGTCCCAGAGATCGAAGGGGAGAAGGAACAGGGAGAGGAGGGGTCTGGGCTCCGGGACGGGCAGGTGCAGGGTCTCTGCAGCTGCTGTACCTGCCCCACTGCCCTCAGGGACCCACAACCCAGGAGGTGGGGTGGTCAGTGCCTGCCCAGAGAAGGCCTGTGCAGCCAGGGTGGAGGATGGCAGATCAAAGGGGACAGGCTGCAGCATGAGGCCGCTTCTCTCCAGCGTGTGCCCTCTGGGAGGCACAGAGCCCAGGCCCAGAGAGGAGGGTGGTCCCTGGAGCTGGGAGTCACCCTTCACAAGTGCCACCACCACCACAACCCCCAAGGCCTGCATGAGCCCAGAGGAGGCACACAGACCACTCGGGGCTCTGGGGAGGGCCCAGCAGGCTCTCTGCTGGGATGAGGAATGCAGCCTCAGGGCGTTTGGCTGGGTGTGTTTATGAACTGGCATCCAGGCGTACATCAGATGAGCGTGTGGGGTGTCTGCAGGGAGGGGCCGGGGAGGGACCATGAGTGCATGTTGTGTGTGGACATGGGTCCTAGCCCTGACCGTGCACAGGCACACACACAGTCACATGGACAGCCACAGGTCAGGCCTTTTGCTGGGGAGATGGAAGCTCTGAAGGGTTTCTGAGACCCCATCCATTGCCCCCTAGTCTGTCGATGAGGATCTGGGTCGGGGCTGGGGTAGATGAGTCCCTTGGCATTCATCCCACTGCCCAGAGCAGGGCCATCGCCTGGGAGCCAAGAAAAGACACCCTGACTCACCCCTGGAAAGGTCAGGAAGCTGATTCCATCCCCTAGAGCCTCGGAGGAGCAGCCCTGCGACACCTGCACGCTGGGACTTCGGCCCCTCAAAGCTGCGAGGGAATCAACTTGTGCTGTTCTAAGCCACTGGTTTGGGGTCACTTATTACAGCAGTCCCAGGAAACTTGAACAGTGGCCGGCTATGAGCCCCTGTGCCCACGGAGCAGTGGCCAGGAACGCCTGTGCCCACAGAGCAGAGGGTCTATAAACCCCTGTGCCCATGGAGTGGGGGCTTGGAACCCCTGTGCCCACAGAGCGTGGGGTCTATGAGCCCCTGTGCCCCCAGAGCGGGGGGCCGGGAACCCCTGTGCCCACGGAGCAGGGGGGAATCGGAACCCTGTGCCCACGGAGCAGGAGGAGGCAGGTGGGTCGTTTCTCAGAGGAAGGCAGCAGCAACCCTCCCACCAGCAGCCACAGCCCCGTGCATCTCACAGCCTCAGGGACGCCGAGACACAGCTTGTAGCACAGTGACTGGAACCTCCGACTGATCCCAAAGATGCCCTCTGTGTCTGTCTCTCTGTGCCCATCTTCCTCCCAGAGGCAGTTCTGGGCCCAGGCATTTAATCAGAGCCCAGGACCGGGGGTGAAAACTTCCCTCAGAGGAGCCCAACACCTGAGGTGCAGCCTCCAATCAGCAAAAAGCAGACGCCTCCCCACACCCGGGACCCCCATGAGAAGGGGAGGAAGCCCAGAGCCTGGGAGAAGGAGCTCTTCAAAGACAAGGCCCTTCCTCTCCCAGCGCTCCTCACTCCAAGTCCAGGTGGGAGGCACCCCCTGCTCCCCAGACAGTGTCTGCCCCGCCCAGCAAAGCCCTGACCTGGGCTCTCCAGGCCCCTGCCAGGAGGCTCACCCACCTTCAAGTCTAAGCCTTGTGTCCCCCTGAGTCCAGTCACCTGTCTGTCTCACAGTGCAGAGGACTTGGGAGAGAACCTGCTGCTGGGGCTCCACCCTGAGGAGCGGCACACAGCCCCTGCCTGTCCCTGCACCCCAGGATTCCTGCATCCCACGCCCAGAACAGGGCACACCCCTCCCCACAGGCTGAGCTCCCTACTCTGGGTTCTGATTCCCAGCAGGAGACCCCTTTCCTCTGTTGTAGTTGCCTCTCTGCCCCTGCCTCCACCTTCCCCTGCCCCCAGCTCAGGGACCCTGCCCTGCACCAGCTGGGCCCTGGCAACTTGCCCGTCTGAGTCCCCATCTGCCCTGGCCTTTGGTCCTTCCTGACTCATTCTCACTGAGTCTTTACTGGGCTGAGAAGGGATATAGACGGTGCCTGTCGCAGCCGAGGTCCTCACTCCTCCCCTGCCCCACCCCTTCCAGGTTCCAGAGGACTCAGCGGAGCCCCTCCTCATAGCCAAGGCCCCCGGCTGGATCCAAGCTGCAGCCACACCCCCGACCCCAGACAGCCTCCCCAAGAACATGGTCCCCAGACCCCTCAGACTCCACATCCCCCACCAATGTCAGGGTCAGCAGAGGCCTGCCCTCCACCAAAGCCCCAGCGAAGCCCCTCAGTGTGGCACCCCAAAGCCCACTCGAGCCCACTGTCACCTCTCCTTCCCACCACCCATTGCTGCGGGGGCCCCACAGCCTTGCTGCCACCGGCTCCCTCTGCTCAGTCCATCCTCACCTGGTCCCCAGGGCCATCCATTGTCTGAGGGGCTCAAGATCCCAGCCCCCACCATCCCCTCCTGCCCCCGCTCCCAGGAAGGGCCCCCAGTGTCTGGTCCCTTTGGGAGGAGGTGAGCCCTGTAAGTTTGCTCTTAGGATTGTGCCTGCTTCTTGGACTCAGGTGCACGGTGGCCGTGGATGGGTGGGGGAGACCCCAGGCAGAGCTTGGTGAGAGCTGGGGGGATGTGGGGCTGTGGAATCGTGTGGACCACTGTGGACTCCAGAGCCCAGTCTGGCAGGAGGCCCTGCAGAGGGTGAGTGGGAAGCAGACGCTGGGGCCGCTGGCTGGGAGGGGCCACAGTGGGTGCCTGAGATGAAACTGTGCGGGAAGGGCCGGGCGCGGTGGCTCAAGCCTGTAATCCCAGCACTTTGGGAGGCCGAGACGGGCGGATCACGAGGTCAGGAGATCGAGACCATCCTGGCTAACATGGTGAAACCCCGTCTCTACTAAAAATACAAAAAACTAGCCGGGCGAGGTGGCGGGCGCCTGTAGTCCCAGCTACTTGGGAGGCTGAGGCAGGAGAATGGCGTGAACCCGGGAGGCGGAGCTTGCAGTGAGCCGAGATTGCGCCACTGCACTCCAGCCTGGGCGACAGAGCGAGACTCCGTCTCAAAAAAAAAAAAAAAAAAAAAAAAAAAGAAACTGTGCGGGAAGATTCACCGTTTTGTCATTTCCTTTGCTTAGTTATAAAATTCTTTCTAAAATGAGCAGCCGCAGAAGCAAGATGCTTCCTGGGCATTCCGAGCCTCGCGTTGAATGGAAGTGGTTTCACAAGGGCCCCATTGCCAAAGAAGATTAAAATTAACATTTGAAAGCAATTTCCAAAATGCACAAAGTTGAAGAAGCTCTGAGCAAGGTGTCGGAGATGTGGAAAATAACTCAACCCCATCAAAGGCTGTTAGAACGTCGAGAAACGAGTCACAAACTGTTGTGTTAACCTCTGCTGTGATCTTTCCTATGAAACGGCTCTTTCCTATCAGATCATCCGTCTTATTTCCTGAATAAGGAAACCAAAGTCAAAACTGGCTGCTCATCATTGCTCTGTTTGCTGTGCTGGCCTCACAATATCCTGTTGTCCTGAGCACTTCCGGGAACTTCTGGGAGGTACATGTCCTTTCTGTCAAAAGTGAAAATGTGCAGACATTTGACCCTGCAATTCTGCATCTCACTTCTGAAGACTGATTCTCAGGAAATCATTGTGCAAAAACATACGTGCCAGGAACATCTGTTAAATAGCAAAAAGCTAACTAGAAAGCCCTCAGCACCCTGCTGGGTGGGTGAATAAATGACTTGCCCTCATTGTGGATTACTTCACAGCATTGCGGAGAGCTGCCCACGTAGTTTCAGAAGCCGCCCGCGACCTCAGGTATGCTCCACGCAGCAGCAGTTTCCAGCTCTGGGTGAGGTCCCACCGGCACCACCATGGAACTTCTGACAAAGTCTGGAGATGAGATGGTTCTGATAGTCTCTACTGCAGGGGAAGCTACCAGTATCCGTGGGTGGAAGGTGGGGTTGCCAAAGACCCTGCAATACACGGGACAGCCCCACAAGGAATCGCTCCAGTCAAAATGCTGCCTGTGCCAAGATCCAGAAACCCTGAAATGTGCATAACAAAATATCAGAATGTCACTCCCCACACGATTAACAGAGTTGAAATCTAAAAGAATTGCAATGAGACTCCCTTTCTCCATGTCATTTAATTTTCAATATTATTTGAAAAAGCAGACCAGGCGCAGTGGCTCACACCTATAATCCTAGCACCCTGGGAGACCGAAGCAGGAGGATCACTTGAGCCCGGAATTTGAGACCAGCCTGGACGACATGGCAAAACCCCATCTCTACAAAAAATACAAAAATTTGCTGGGTATGGTGGCCTGCAGCTGTGGTCGCAACTACCCAGGCTGAGGTAGAATCACCTGAGCCTGGGAGATCAAGGCTGCAGTGAGCTGCCATCATGCCACTGTACTCCAGCCTGGGCAATGGAGTGAGACAGTCAGAGAGAGAGAGAGAGAGAGAGAGAGAGAGGGAAAAACAATACAAGATTTGTCTCAGAAAAGTGAGCTGAGCCCATTTCTCCCAAAGCTCCTGGCTAGGCCCAGGCACATATTGTAAATGACGACCCGCCCTTTCCCTGGTGGGTTCATGGCTTGTATGGTAAGATAAAACGTTGTGCTGGTTGCGCATGTTGACTCACACCTGTAATCCTAGGAGTCTGGGAGGCTGAAGTGGGAGGATCGCTTGAGCCAAGGAGTTGGAGTCCACTCTGGGCAACATAGTGAAATCCCATCTCTACGAAAAAAGAAAAATTAGTTGGGCACGGTGGTACATGTCTGTAGTCCCAATTACTCAAAAGGCTGAGGCTGGAGGATGGCTTGAGCCCAGGAGTCTGAAGTTGCAGTGAGCTATGATCACACCACTGCACTCCAGCCTGGGTGAGAGAGTGGGACCCTGTCTCTAAAAATAAATAAATAAACAAAAACAACAAACATTTTTAAAGTTACATGTGCTGAGGATGTGTTTACCTTTTTGCTCCATTTTTAATGGCCTCTCCCATTGAAAGTATACAATTCAACGATTTTTAACATATTTACAGAATTGCACAACCATCACCATAATCTGACTTGAGAACATTTTCATCATCCCCCAAAAGAAACCTTGTGCCCACTGGCGGCACCGCGTACCCCCGAACCCCAGCCCCAGGCAAGCGCAACGCTCCTGTCTGTCTCCTCAGGTTTGTCTTCTAGGGACAGTTCATAGAAACGGAGCCAGAGCATTCACGGGCTCTGTGACTGGGCGTCCTCACGTAGCGCCTCGTGCTCAAGGTCTGTCCACGTGGCGACGTCAGCACTTCACTCCTTTTTATTGCTGAGTCATATTCCAGCGTGTGGAGAGGCCACATTGTACTTAATAATGTACCCATTTATGGACATTTGGGTTGTTTCTCCTTTTTGGCTTTTATAAATAATGCTGCCGAAGACATTTGGGGACATATGTTTTCATTTCTCTTGGGCCCGTACAAGTTGAGTGTCCCTTATCTGAGATACCTGAGACCAGAAGTGTTTGGGCTCTCACATGTTTGTTAAGTTTTGGAGTCCTGGCACTATTCTGGTAGGCTGAGCATCCCACGTTTGAAAATCAGAAATTCTAGCTGTTCCAATGAGCAGTTCCTTTAAGCCTTGCGTCACGTCAACGTGCAACAAGCCTTGAATTTCCAAGTTTGGGATTTGGGATGCTCAGCATGCACCTCGGATGTAGTTGCTGGGTGGCGTGGGCACTTGGTTTAGGCTTTAGAGGAACTGCCAGGCGGCTTTCCACCACCGCTGCACCACCCCACACCCCCCAGCACGCATGAGACTTCCTGTCCCTCCACGTCAGAGACAGGCCTGAGCCTTACAGGAGATTAATGCTCCGGCCTTATAGGACAGCAATGCTCTTGGGATCAAGGGCTGTGGTGTTAGCTCAGTGGCCACAGCAGGCCAGGCCAGGAGAACATGCCCAACAAGCACTGGGGGACAGTCACCAACAGTCACAGAAATATCTTCAATAGCAAGAGCAGTAATTAGATGGCAGCGCATACACAGTTAGTGCAGTATCCTGCGTGAACCAAGGCTGCAGACCCCCACAGCCTCTGCACAGCCCGCACCCCACACCAGGCAGGTGGACGGCAGCGCATACACAGTTAGTGCAGTATCCTGCATGAGCCAAGGCTGCAGACCCCCACAGCCTCTGCACAGCCCGCACCCCACACCAGGCAGGTGGATGGCAGCGCATACACAGTTAGTGCAGTATCCTGCGTGAGCCAAGGCTGCAGACCCCCGCAGCCTCTGCACAGCCCGCACCCCACACCAGGCAGGTGGACGGCAGCGCACACACAGTTAGTGCAGTATCCTGCGTGAGCCAAGGCTGCAGACCCCCGCAGCCTCTGCACAGCCCGCACCCCACACCAGGCAGGTGGACGGCAGCGCATACCCAGTTAGTGCAGTATCCTGCGTGAGCCAAGGCTGCAGACCCCCGCAGCCTCTGCACAGCCCGCACCCCACACCAGGCAGGTGGACGGCAGTGGATACCCAGTTAGTGCAGTATCCTGCGTGAGCCAAGGCTGCAGACCCCCGCAGCCTCTGCACAGCCCCCACCCCACACCAGGCAGGCAAGGGACTTGCTGGAGGCCACACCGCAAGACAAGCTGATCAGCCATCGGACTTCCGGGCCAAGGGGCTGGAGGGCACTGCTGGTCCCAGCTGGGCAGATGCTTTGCACAGGCCCCAGGAGGACAGTTGAGCAGAGACATGCCAACCTGGGGCTCTGGGACCAAGGTGGCCCCAGGCCCAAGCACAGCAGGAGAAAGGAAACTTTACCAAAGTAAAAGGGGCCTTGAATGATTGAAACGGCACAGTGGGTCCCAGAGAACATTGTACAGGCAGCATCAACATGTATCCTCCAACATACTTACTGGACTTCTCAAATACAGACAGAATCCTAGAGAAAGCCAGCCTCTCTCCTTCCTCCTGCCCCCTCCAAAATCAAAGTCACTAATGAAGGGAAACGTCTGACCAGCCTCAGATGGCAATATGCTGTTAGAAGACAGTTGAAATTTAAGTATAAAGGTAAAAAAGACCTTTTAATCATTCAACAACTTAAGAAACACGGTGTCCATACATTCTTATTGAGAATTTACTGTTGACATGTACTACTATAAATTTCAGGCAAAGCCAGATGTAAGCAGAAAGACCATCGCAAAAAGAATGAAAATGAGCATTGAATCTACTTAATCACAGGAGTAAAATTAAAACAAACGTAGAGTTTATTACGGCAGATAAGGAGATCAAATGTGAAATGTTCTCAGAATTTAGAAATGATGTTGGCTGGGCGAGATGGCTCGAACCTGTAATCACAGCACTTTGGGAGACCAAAGAGGGTGGATCATTTGAGCCCAGGAATTCGAAACCAGTCTGAGAAATATGGCAAAACTCTGCCTCTATAAAAAATATACAAAAAACCAGCTGAGCATGGTGGCATGCACCTGTAGTTCCAGCTGCTGGAGGGACTGAGGCAGGAGGACTGCTTGAGCCTGGGAGGTAGAGGCTGCAGTGAGCAGTGATGGAAGGATAGGTAGGGACATTGATTTCCTCATCTTTAATAGCTGAGGATACTGTTTGACGTGTGTGATATGGTTTGAATTTCTGTCTCCGCCCAAATCTCGTCGAATTGTAATCCCCAGTGTTGGAGGAGGGCCTGGTGGGAGATGGCTGGATCATGGGGCAGACTCCCTCTTGCCCTTCTCATGATAGTGATGAGTTCTCACGAAACCTGATTGTTTAAAAGTGTGTGGCACCTCCCGCTTCACTCTCTTGTTCCTGCTCTGGCCATGTAAAACGGGCCTGCTTCCCCTTTGCCTTCCACATGATTTTAAGTTTCCTGAGGCCTCTCAGCCATGCTTCCTGTACAACCTGTGGAACTGTGAGCCAATTAAACCTCTTTATAAACTAGCCAGTCTCAGGTAGTTCTTCATAGCAATGTGAGAACAGACTAATACAATTCCTAAATTAAGTAAAAAAGAATAGGAATATGCAATAGTACAAAAGTAAATATTAAGAATTGTAATATCAATTATGACTACATAGTAGAGAAAAAAGGGAATAGGAAAAAAGGAAATATTGTAATTTCATTATTGCTACTAGTAATGAAGTGATAAATACTATTGGAAGAAATTAGGGGTTCAAATATTCTATAGAGTTGTTGATAATACTTGCACACACTGTACTCACACAAAGAAAACAAGCCACATAGTGAAAGGTTTTGGAAAGTCAAGAAACACGCATGACGGAAAATATCACAGCAAAACTAAGAGCAAATGCGTCATCATATCAGTGCACAAAGACTAGCTAAACGCGTCTATTAGAAAAACGAGACTATAAGGATTAATCATAAAACAATACCTAACTGTCAGCTGAATATTCAGATGCAGGCAGGCTGAAAATAAAATAAATAAAAGGATTGACCATGTCAGCAAATCCAAACAGAAACAAAGCAAGCAGAGGTTGCAGTCTTAATACCAGGAAAGGCTGAAGTTCAGCCAAATCTCTAAACAAGACAAAGAGAGGTGAAGGACGGTGAGGGGTACAACTCGCAGTGAAGCTACGAGAGTTGGGAATATCTATGTCCCACAGTGACATGGCATCAGCGTTAATGAGGCAACGTCACCTGAGAGGAAAGGCAGCCCAGGGCACGGGAGTCTTTTCTCACCTCTCTGGGCCAATCACAGATCGAATGGCCTAAAAATCAGCAAGACTATAAAAGACAGAAGTAAGATCATAAGAAAGGTCTGACTGATACCTCTTCAATGTTAATGTTCTGAAAACTAAAAATTCACCTTCTTTTAAAGTCCTTCTGGAACAGCCATAAAAATTAACAACATGTTGCACCACTTAGGAAACAAATTCTGAAAATTCAAAATTATACAGTCAACTTTGTGTACACAAGGCATAAAACTAGAATTTACTAATAAAATCAGAAAGCTAACAGTCCCTGCCTCTACCACCTGTAGGGAAAAAAAAATGTACTTTTCATAAATCCCTGGGAAAATGAAAAAACCCAAACTGAAATTTCAGAATATCTAGAAAACAGCAAAAAGAATAAAGTATATTATATACAGAATAATAAAAAATAATAGGATCACAAGTTATTTGAATCTATAGGATACATCTAAAACTGTTCTCGCAAATAAATGCTAACATTAATTAGGAAGAATAAATGAAAATAAAAGCTATATATGCATTCACCTCAATTTTTAAAAGAACAAAAAATATGCTACAGCATAAAAAAGGAAATAAAATTCTTAGCACCCTAAGTAGAAGTAATGGGTTAAAGAATTGGTAAAAATAACAAGAAATCGTAAAATAGATAAAATGTTAGAAACTCAAAAGAAAGAAATATGGAAATACACAAAAATAAGAAAAGATATGGTGAAAATAACAGAGTAACTTAAAAGAAACATAAATGAGCAACTATCTTGTTCAACTCTACGCAAATAAATGTAAACAACAGATAAAACAGATACTCTCCTAGGCAACATAGTTTACCAAAACTTTAGTAACTAAAGAGAGATAGAAATCTGAATAGAACACTGTAAGCAAAAGAAAGAAGTTGTCAAGTAGCTAGTTTTCCAAAAGAACCAGGCCCAGGTAATATAACAAAGGAATTCTATTAAAGCCTCAAAGAACACGGCATTCCAATGCCACTCAACCATTCTAGAGCATAGATGAAGAGGAAAAGTTCCTGGATTCTTATGTAAGGCAATCATGAGACGGATATGAAAACCTAACAAATACTATGCACAAAGATCAAGGTCTTCTATGAGTATCCATGCAAAAATCCTAAATAAAATACTGGCAGATGGAGTCCAGCGCACATTTAGAATATCGACCTCCAAGAGAAGTGGGCTGATCTCAGGGGGACGTTGCTGGCACGGTTCGTCCATGTTGAAGAAGGCATTAGATTAAATTCAACATTCATTCTCACTTAAAGTTAAAAACGGCAAAAAAAAGAAACAGATGGAAGCCTCCCGCATGAGATGGAGCAGCCAACGTTGCCCCAAACCACGTCTTGCTTAATGGGAAACCCATCCCCAAGTCAACATTAAGACCGGAGTAAAGTAAGAAGGCAGCCATCAGCACTATTATTCAGCCTTGCTCCAGGTAAGAAGGCAGCCATCAGCACTATTATTCAGCCTTGCTACAGAGGTGCTGGCCAAGGCCATGAGAAAAAGAAAGAACTAGAGCTTTCAAAATTGCAAAGAAAGAGATAAAATTAGTCCTGTTTTCAGATTATAGAATTGTGTACCTGGAAAAACAACAAGAAAATCAACTAAACTTTGTTGTAAACTAAAGGAGAGTTTTGCCCGACCGTTGAGTACAAAATAAATACACCTAAGTAACAACAAATTCAGAAGATAAAATGGAGGAGAAGATCCCGTTTAAAATTGCAATAAAATCAATAAAATCCCGAGAAATAAAATTTAAAAGAAATGTAAAAATTCTACATGAAGAAAAACTGTAAATGCTCTGTGAGACACAGATATATTTTAAACAAATGAAAGACCAGATTACACCCGTGAGGAGACATATTTAACATCATGAGTATGTCAACCCTCCATAGCTTCATCTAAAACGCTGCGATTCCCATAAAACACCAACAAAACATTTAGGACAAAAAAGCAAAAGTTTCCGTGAAAACATATCATGAACCAACATCACTATAATTAAAGCCATGAGGTGGTGTCACATGAGTAAACAGATAAATGGCTCGACTCGAATGTCCAGATGTCAACACACACGCGTTTTCAACGTGTTTGAAAATATGACATTTTCATATTGTGAAGAAGGAAATGTCTCCAGTAGGTGCCGGGAAACCTGGGTCATTCAATGTAAGTGCTGTAGGGAGAGCAAGAGCTATCTGAGGAAAAGGGTCAGACGCACGTTCAACACCAAAACATCAGAGTGATAAACAATGCAATCACGTGGGGATTCAGAGAAGCCATGGGGGCTGCTGTATGTCTCTGTCTTACAAGGATACCTTTCTGCACAGGACAAAACCAATAAGTCATTAAAAATGTGTTGCAAATTGACAGCTGATTGGGACTTTTGCTTCTGTGAGGACGGAAGAAGTCACAAGAGACCATCACTCCTGCACTAACAAGAACAAGCCTTCAAAGTCCTATATTTTGGAGCCTACTGGGGAGCTGAGGGGGGCAAGACAGCCTGGTGAACTGAAGCCCAAAGACAACAGCCCCCAGGAAAGAGGAGACACTGCCCCGCTGGGCGAGTGGCAAAGCAGGTAAGCGGAAGACCGCAGGCAATTAAACATTCGTAAGGGCCAGTGTAGAAGGAAGAGCATGCAAGCGAGGGAAGCGGGCTCCCACCATCGCAGGCCTAAGGGTGCCCCCACCTGGGGAGGACCCGGAAAGCGAGAGCAGCTGCTCCCCCGAGAGGGGTCTGGGGGCCAGAGAGCTGCAGGGCTGCGCGTTCTCGCCCACGGTCAGTTATGGGCCCTCACTGCCTACCCTGGGCCTGCACTGTGGGAACCCAGCCCCAAGACGGCACTGACCACCAACCAGAGAAGTTGGTGTGCAAACATCAGCATTCACTCTGCCACCCTGTGGCCCGAGAGGCCCTCGCCCCGCATGCCATCCACCTTTGTCACTGCCTTACCCCCACTGCCAGGCTTATAGCTGCATTTTGGGGTCCAGGACCAGTCTCCGCTCCCTGATCTGTGCCTTTCTAGGGTCTATCCAGCAACCTCCATGACAGATAACTGGAGGCAGCTCTGCAAGGTATGGCGGGCCTGCCCCCAGCCCCCATCCAGCCCTATCCAGCCCTCACTGGCCCCTCATCCCTTCCAGGGCAAAGCACCTTGGAGCAGCTTAGTCCTGCCCAGGTCCCAGTTTGCCAGAAGGGAATAGGGGAGCTGGGGGCCGAGACACCTCCCAGAGCCACCAGGGACCTGGTACACCATGACATTCCAAGGCCCCTGTCCCTGCCCCATCCAACTGCACCCCAAGGAGACACCCCTACCTCCCTGTTCTCCTCCTTCCCCACGTAGGACGCGGTTCCTTGATCCAGCCACCTTCTCCCGGATCCTCTGGGGATGGCCCCCAGAGACTTCCCACACCAGCCCCACGGCTGATCCTTTCCTCCGGGTCTCGGGCTGAGCCTGACGGTCAGATACTGGGGAGAAGGGGGCTGGACAAAGGGACAAGGCCAGGCCTTGGGACGAGGTAGGGGTCTGTAAGAGTAGCTGTCACCCCTGGACAGAGCCGCCAGCTCTCACTGAGCTCAGGAATCCAGGCCCAGGGCAGCGGCTGGGAGGTTTTCCAAGCAGCTTCAGAGGAACTTGTCCCCAAGCCCTGGAGGCCCCAATGGGGGACTCTGGCTCCTCCTCCCCCAGGCTCTGGGTGTGATTGACAGGCATCAGGATAAGGCAGGGCCAAGACAGGCCCAGTTTTCCTCCTTCCGAAAGCTTCTTGCAGCTGCTGCCTATGTGGAAAGGAAAGCCAGACCAGACAGGCCCCACAGACCTCAAGCACCTGGACCAGTGGCTGTCCACCCTGCTGGGCTGGGCACCTCGGCTGGCCAATGGAGCATCCCTGTGGGGCTGGCCCAGCTCTGGGCCGTGACACTCTAGGCCCTGTTGTTTGCTGTGGCCAGTCCAGGACCCAGGGTTGGAGATTCAGGTCCCATCTCCGGGCTGTGTCCAGCTCAGACCATGCAACAGCCTAATCCTTCTCCCGCACCCTGCCTGCCCCTGGGTAGGGTCATCACTGCCCAAATCCGTCCCGGGATGGAAGGTGTCTCTCCACCTCCCATCCTATCTCTTGAGCTCTCTGAAGATGGAGCCCACTGCCTCATGTCTCTGCCACCCAGTTCCCAAGGGCCACAGACCATCCCAAAGGACCACCTGTCCAGAGTGTCACAGACATGCAGTCCACCCTGGGGACAGACACTGTCGTCCCTGTAGGCCCACCACACTGGCCAGAGAAGGGGTGAGGCCAAGCCTCACCTGCCTCCCGCTGAGGCTGGAGCATCCAGGGAGGATCCAGAGGCCAGGGGTCACCCTAAATGGACACCAGTGGGGATTGGGGGATGCCTAAGGCTGCCAGGTGGAAATGGGAGGGCCGAGAGGAGCCAGACCACCCTGACAGGGGCCTGCAGCGCTCCCCAAGTCTGGAGGAGGCTGAGTTGGGACAGGAGCCTGACACACTGCCCCAAAGTGGCACAGGGTAGTGGACGGACGTGCAGGAGCGCCACGCGGGGCCAGACGGTCTGTGTTGCGTCCACTCGGCTCCCTCACGTGGGGTGGGTGGAGCTGGAAGGACTTGGGTCTAGTCAGGACACCTGGCTCTGGCCTTACCCTCCCTGACCAGCCATGGGGTCCTCTGTGTCCTTACATGACAGCCGCCCCCACTCTGCTATGATGTCTGCCCGGGGCCGCGGGATCCAGTGATGGTGAACCCCAGGGAGGGGTTCTCAGATGCATCCTGAGACAGGAGGCCTCGTGACTCCCCTGCCTTCCCGCTCTCTCTCACTCCGCGGCTGTGTTGTCATGGGATGGTTGCATTCTCCACAATCCCGTGTGAGATCTGAGTTACTCTCCAGGGGGACAGGCAGGAGGGGTGCGAGGTGTCAGAGTTGGGGGGCCGCTCCTCTCCACCCCTAGATGAGACCACTTGGTGGGTGGGAGCTCAGGTCAGCCTCCACCAAGAGCAGGGTGGGACAAGGATTCCATCTCACTCTTAAGAAGAGTGCTATACAGGGAGGGACCAGCAGCTCCCAAGACCTCTGCTCATTCTTAGAGAAGCAGGTAATCAGACACCTTCAGGGTGCTGGGAGCAGAGGCCCCTGCAGATGGATGCTGGGTGCTCTGGAGCCTGGAGGTCCCTAGAAGGGACCACCACAAGGGCAGTGGGACGGATAGGCTGGAATGTGGGGTCCCCTTCCATGCTGTAGCCCAGACAGCTTCAGCTTTGTCCACTGGATACACCATGGGTGACGGGTCTGTGTAAGCTATTTGTTTAGCTAAGCACGTGCTACTAAAAATAAAGTGCACAAAGTACTCACAAGTCCAAACCTCATCAGTGTCCAAAAGGAGCTGAGCTGGCCAAGATCAAGGCTTAGGGAAGCCCAGGCTTACGTATTTTTGGTTTCTTATTAAAGAGGAGTCAGAGATATTTGGGTCCGTGGATAAGCATGTCCTGTGCTATGAGGATGCATAGGCTATTTAAAAATTATGAAATCATGTACTTCCTAATTTTCACTAGATATGAAGGATACTGAGGATTAATAATTTTAAATAATTTATGTAATTGAAACTACTAGAAATAATGGGGCTAAAAGAAAACTGTGTGTGAAAAATGTACAAAGAAAGTACAATGTGGCTTCAGTAAGGAAAGGCATACAAGGTATGTGTTTTCATTAAGGAAAAAAGAGTAATTTTGTCTTAAAGCAAGATAGATTGTTTCAGAATAAAAAAGAAGGAAAAGAGTGAGCAAAAACTGAACCGATACAGAAAGTTGTAGAAGGCCAGCAAAAGAGGAATGTTCGGTGTGGTCAAACTATTAATATTAGATTTTTTTTAAGTTTTCTTTTTCTTTCTATTATACTTTATGTTCTAGGAGACATGTTCACAACGTGCAGTTTTGTTACATATGTATGCATGTGCCATGTTGGTGTGCTGTACCCATTAACTCGTTATTCATAAGATCTGTTTTTAAAAATAAGCTCAGTAATGTACAGTGCAAAGCATATAATTCGGTTTCCTCTCTGCTAGAAGGACAAGGCTTTCTTGGACTATTGGTCCACTCTTGATTATAAAGATATTTTTTTCTTTACTTTTTTTTTTTTTTTTTTGAGAAGGTGTCTCTCTCTGTCGCCCAGGCTGGAGTGCAGTGGCCGGATCTCAGCTCACTGCAAGCTCCGCCTCCCGGGTTTACACCATTCTCCTGCCTCAGCCTTCCGAGTAGCTGGGACTACAGGTGCCCGCCACCTTGCCCGGCTAGTTTTTTGTATTATTAGTAGAGAAGGGGTTTCACTGTGTTAGCCAGGATGGTCTCGATCTCCTGACCTCGTGATCTGCCCGTCTTGGCCTCCCAAAGTGCTGGGATTACAGGCTTGAGCCACCGCGCCCGGCAGTGACCTGTAATCTTATTTAATCAAGTGTTTTAACCCTTTGGACATTTTTGACAACTTCCCAAATTCAAATTCTAAATTAAGTCTTTTTTACCTCAAATTAACTTTGCGAGTTGCTCTGGACTTCTTCTGATGTGAAGGATGTCTGGACTATATCAAAAGCATTTATTTTCTCTCTTAATAAAAAGAGAGATGTTAAACTAACTAGGCTTATCTAATACATTAAATTTCATGGGAGGCATTGCCAACGAACGAGTGATAGCTACTACACCTTTTTAAAGTTATATTTATTATTGATCTGAGTGTTCCAGAAATTATTTGAAATTCCTAGAAATATGATATATCCTAATATGTTATCATTCATAACTCTATGTTAAAATGTTATATATCACCAAAACAACCAAATTTCTTGTCAGTTGCATGATACAAAATTGCAAGAGTTTCATGAGAAAGACTGACAAGTACAGGTTTCTGGTAACCTTAAGATCACATTCTCATAGCAGGATAAGATTTTCTAGAACAGTCATGAAAAATTGATAGATTCATAAAAGGACTAACCCAATATCCAACAAAACAAATTAATTACATGGAACTAAATTAGTTGATGAAAATAATTATAATTTGTATCACCTTTTGTTAGAAACATTGCTGGTTCTCTAATGTCTTACTTTTCAGATTTGAGGAATCCTTTTTCTCTTAAGCCAGCTATAACTTGTAGAAATTTAATAAAATATACTTTGTAAACAAAAAAAATGGAACATTTATATTTTTCTCCCTATCTGATTGCTCCAGAATTTGGGAACTCTTATTAAATATTCTTATTTTCATAGCAATATGAGTATTTGCATAAGTTCAATAGGAGTCTGTTCTCCTTGTAATAGGATACAACTGGACAAGTCCTTGGCTTGGTTTCTTAGCCTAGAGAGGTTTTTAAAGGTCTAATCTAAGATTTCTCGTTACTAAATAGTTCTTTAAAATGAAGGTTGAGTGATACAAAATCAGTAAAACCCCTTAGATATTACCAAAGCTCTGACTAAAATATCATATTTTTGAATATACATAGAATTACTATTCTTGTACTTATATAAATAGTCAAGTCAAGCTTAATGAAATGACTTATTTTTAAAAATTGGCCAGGCTTGGTGCCTCATGCCTGTAATCCCAGCACTTTGGGAAGCCAAGGTGGGAGGATTGCTTTCTTGAGTCCAGGAGTTTGAAACAGCCTAGGCAGGCCCCATCTCAACAGGAAATTAAAAAATTAGCTGGACGTGGTGGTATGCACCTGTGGTCCCAGCTACTTGGGAAGCTGAGGCAGGAGGACTGCTTGAGCTCAGGTGTTGGAGGCTGCAGTGAACTATGTTTGCTCCACTGCACTATAGCCTGGGTGACACAGAAAGACCCTGTGTTTTAAAATATATATATTATTTTTGGTAAAAATGGGAATGACTATAAAAAATTGTATTTCAATAGAAAACTGTAGTGCACCCATTATCAAATTCTAGTCCTGTTTATTTTCATTGAGATTTTGTTATCCATCTATAAACTGGATTGAATCCTGAATTCCTCTACTTACACAAGAAAATAGAACTTCCCTTTTCCCATGCCCCGAAGGCTGCAACTGGATGACTTCAAACTTCAGAAAAATCACTACAAGAGACCACGTATGGGTGACCTTTAGGCCTGCTGCTCCACAGGTCACTTAGAGAGTTCATCCAAATACCCCATGGCATCGTCAGAGACAGTCACACCGCAAACCAGGAAAATCCATCAGGACGGCAACTACCGTCCTTCATTCCACCATCTAGAGATGTTTTCAGCTCTAGAAACATAGAAATTTTCTCAACTAGCTGTCCTCTGCACTCAAAAACTGCAATCATATTTCACTTCAAATATTAACCATTGATTTTCTTTTGTTTTCATAGGACAGCTAAATGAACAATGAAGCCTCAATCATACTACAAAATAAAAGTTATTGATACCTTAACAGCTGAACAAGAATGAGCTTGTGCTCTTATAGATTTAAAAAATGTTTTTTCTACCTTAATAAATTAGAAATTGTTGCCAAAAGTTAAAGGCTTTTTAGAGACAAATACTAGTCTCACCAGACGGGTGCTGCCTCCTCCAGTGATTGATTTCTTGGTTCAATCTGGCTCCTGGAGATCTCTGCCCCAGGAAAATGTTCATTCCTGGCTGTGGCTCTCCTTACAGTCATTGTATTCACCTCCTGAGTGCGTGGTATCCTCTCAAGTGTTTTAAATACTTTCTAGCAGCCACTCATGCATGTAAAGACTGCCATCAGAATTAGACAACTCCAGAGAGTTCAACAACTCAACCACTCAAAGCCACAATGACTGTAAGACCTTATATCTCAATGTGAGTATTAAGATGATACGGGACTACACCCATAGTGATAACCTAGAGCAATGCCATGCTGTTTGGTCCCAGTCTCAGCTTGCTGAGAGGGCGCCCAAAAGGTGGGCGGGAATTGTTGAAGTAACTGTTACAGGGGCTAGGTCTGAAGAGCCCCTGAGTGGACAAAGCCAGTGAGGCCTCATAAATGCAAACCGCTTCATTTGCAAACATACGTGAAACTTACTGTGAACTATTTCTTGTAAATACCTATATTAGAGAAAAACAAAACTTAAGCTCAGCCAATCAGAAGTCGCCAGCAAACTTATAATTCTGTAACTAGGGACTTTCCAACAGGATGGACCCAACAAGGCAATTGGACAACTGTGACCAATCAGATATTTTGTTTGCATTACTTCTGTATTTGCTCTATAAAAGCCCCCCTCTTGTTTTCTCTTGATGGAGCTCCTAAATCATTTCTGGTTTTAAGCTGTCTGAGTCATGAGTTATTTCCTCAAACAAACTTTTAAAAATTGTATGTTTCCTCAGTTTACCTTTTGATGGCTCTATATCATCTCCCTCAAGCTGGGACCCCACTGACATCCCTAGCCATCCATCTAGGACCCTCAGGCGGAGGGTTGGCTGGTGCCCCTACAGGATGTAAGGGATGCTGCCTGCCTCCCAGGTGGCATGGCACTGGGCCCTCCATGGCCAGCCCTGGAAGGAAGGCCAACCCCACGCCTCCCACTCTTGCAGTTTCGCTGCTCCATCCTCCATGGAATCCAGTGGAGGTGAAGCTTCAGAAAAAGCTTGGAATGACAACTGGGAGATAAACGCAGGGTGGAGAGCAAAACCATGCTGTCTGGAGGCCGCAGGAAAAACACACTCATCTCCAACAGCGTTCTCTGCCCCTGCGCACCCCTAGAGCATACCTGTGTATGAAAGAATTTAACGTTGTCCAGAAATGAGTGTGGCATTGGCCCCTGATTCCTAGGAGGTGACTCTCACCCTGGAATGTCATGCCTGATAGGACTGTCTTTGTCGACCTGGGGACCTGAGGCCATCCCACATGGTAGCAGTGTGTTTTGCACAGGGTGGGAGGGCAGTCTCTGGGTCAGGTGTTACCATTGGCCTTGGTAGGGGACAGAGACTGAGATAACCACACAGGCAATCAATCGGTGGTGACTGTGAATTGGAGCCCCAATAAAAACTCTGACCACAGAGGCTTAGGCAAGCATCCCCAGTTGGCAACACCCACTGAGATGCTGGGAGAGTGACATTGTCCTGATGCCATGGGGAGAGGACACAGAAGTCTTGAGTTGGGTGCATCCCCAGATCCCACCTCTGTGGTTCTTCCTTTGGCTGACTTCATCCCTGATCCTTTCCCTGTGAAAAACCATAGCCTTGTGTAAGACAGCTTCCGTGAGTCCTGTGGGTTTTCTGGCAAGCTGCTGAGCCTTGAAAGTGGAGTCTTGGGGTCCCTGAACATGCCACTGCAGTCAGAAGCAAGGGCAGTCTGGTATGGACTGCACCCTCCCACTTGTGCTTGGAAAACTCTGGGCAAGCCTGGCCCTGACCCCCACGGCCCAGAGCACCTGAGCCCCACGAGGAGGCTGGTCCTTCTGGTGCTCAGGGAACTGCAGGCACCAGGGCAGCTGGAGATCCCCCCCAGCTCCTCTCTACACCCATGAGTGCACTCCCAGGTGGGGAAGTGGGGTCTGCACACGTCTAAGTGAGCCTCAGCCATTGGCCCTCAGGACCCAGGAAGCTGGGTCCTGCCTGGCTCACCTCCTAGGGCCACACTGTGGTCACACTGGGGTGCCCAGCCCAAGCCCCGCCAAGCCAGTGGCCAAGCTTGTCTTCAGGGCTGTCTGTACAGACCTCAAATTTCAAGCAGAATCAAAGCCTTTTCAGAGTTTAGGCAAAACTCTTGTGATTTTTTTTTTTTTTTTCAAATAGTTTGGGCTTGGCAGGTCCCGTGTTGCACTTTGCCAAGCTCTCCTCCCTCCTATAATTTAAAAAAGAAAAAAGCACAAATTCAAAACCACTATGCATTCCGGGGGAGACGTGGTCTGCAGGCTGCTGACTCTGCCACAGGCATCAGAGCGTCTGCACCGTGTCCACACAGCCTCACCCAGCCTCCTTCTGAGTTCTGCAAATTTTCATTTTACATTTTATTTCATTATGCAATCTGACAATGAGGCAGAATCTCTGCAGAGAGTTAGAGCCAGCCCGGCCCAGGCCACAGATAGCCATATGAGGCCTGTGGAGACCCCCAGCTCCCAGGCCATTAAGGCCAGTATCTGGGAGCCATAGCCAGGCCAAGCCCCAGTTGTTGGCAGAGGGGCCAGGCAGCCTACAAGGGGCTCCTGGTCCCAAGGAAGCTTGATGGGGGGGGCCGTGGACTGAACCCTGCCCCCACCCCACCAGTCCATTTCAGAGATTTCAGGCTGCTCAGGCACCCAGAAGACCCTTTCCTGAGCCCCTCAGTGGGCCAGGGGCAGTCATAGGCAAGCAGATACCACCCACAGTGCCCAAAGGCTCAGCACCCTTGGCACATATTGGGAGAGTCTGGTCCACTTCAGAAGGGGGGAGCTGGGGACATGGAGAAGACCTTGAAAGGCATGGCTGATACTTTAGCTTGAGGCTTGCCTTATGGGAGTACCCGGGAGAATGGGAGGGCTGAGGGATGAAGAATGGAAGGACGGACTCCTGGGCAGGCAGATGACCCCAAAACCAGAGTTATGGGCAAGCCCTGGGCTGTGGGACTCCAGAGGGCCCAAAACCCTGGTCTGGGCCCTCAGGATAGGCAGGCAGTGTCCTGGGGCTACTGCCCACTATCCAATCCCCTCCGCACAAATGGCCTGGGTCCTCCAGTTCCTCCGGTGTGTGTGCCCCAGCATTAGGGGCTTCCTTGGCCCACAGGGAAGGACAGTCAGGTCCTCACAGGGTCCCACGCCCTCTGCAGATGGGCACCACTCCCACAGTAGCCACTCAGCCACATGCCCATGTGGAATGACAAGTTCCCCAGGGCTGGAAGCCACGTGTTGACAATTTTGAGCAGCGGGTTTAGCTCGGTTTCGGAAAGGATGAGAAAATTAGAGGATGGATGTCTTTGCTTCCTAGAGTGTCCCATTCTGCGGATCTGCCCAGGAGCACAGCAGTGGTGTCAGAGGCCTCCAGGCACACCAGACCCATGAAAGGCCCAAACTAGCATCCAGACCTCATGTGAGGTGGCAGCCTCCGTCCCCAAACCCCCAGCCCTCAGGCAGCACTCACTTGTGTATTTCCAGCTCAATCTTCCAAATTACCAACTTTAAAGAGATACTGCAGGAGGAACACCCAGTCCCCTGGAAGGCAGCTGCTGGGCCTGGATGCAGAGAATGGTGACTCCTTCCAACTGGGAAGCACAAGCCCCACGGTCAGGGAGGAAGCCAGATTCACAAGTATACTTTTCATGACATGACTCACAGGTGTGTGCACCTTCTCCCCAAGCAGATGCAGGGTGTGGAATCCCATCAGAAGCACCCCTGTCCATTTCCAGGACCCCCTGGACAGGTGCGGCCAGCAGGCAGCAAGGCACTGTCAGCAAGCACAGGCAACACTGATGTGGGGACACTGAGCGGGCTACAAGGATCCCAGAGGAGGATGGAGCAGGCCCTGGCTCCCCAGGGCCCATGCCAGGCTGTGGGACATGCAGCTCCAGGAGAATCTGGCCAGGGCAACCCAGGCCTGACAAGCGTCCTCATGCCACACAGGCTAGGAAAGCCACTGTTCACGTCTCATCAGAACAGCAGCCAACGCAAGGTGGGGACAGCATCACCTGTGCTCTGGCCTTGCTGCCACTGGAATGCTCTGAGCCCAAGGAGACCACCACAGCAGGAGAGGCCTGTAAGACCATGGAAACAGACAGGGCTTAGGAGCCAGCCTTAACAAATCATGTCCAGGATGGCATTGAAAATGCTTCCATTGCAAGTAGGGTTTAATCCTGGAATGCAAGGATGGGTTAATAGCAGTAACTCTAGATGCATAACTCAATATGCCAAGAACTGAGTTGAGGAAAATGATACGATCATGGAAACAGATGTTGAAAAAATACTATATCCTTCCCTATTAGGACTTTAAAAAGAAGCCTTGTAGCAATGAAACAGTAGGAAAAAAATTCCCCAACTTGATAAAAGTTTGTTCTAGAAGCCTTCAGTCAACATTGTAATTAATGATAAAACTTTAAAAGCATTAGTCTTAGTCTTAAGGTCAGGAGAAAACGTGAGTGTTTTCAACATTACCAATTTTGTCTTTACTATTATACTAGAGATCCTAATGAGGATAACAATGCATTTATTAAAAAAAGAAATGAAAGGCATAAATATTTGGAAATAAAAAGATTAAGTCATCACTAATTGCAGATGCTATGATCATCTACCTAGAAATCAGAAGGCGGCCAATTGAAAATCTATTAGAAGTAAGGAGACAATTTAGCAAAGCTGTGACTTGAAAAACCAATGGAACGAATGACTTCCCTAAACACAGCAATTACCAATGAAAACGTATGGCCAAAAATACTGCTCACAATAGCCAAAACCTTAAAACATCTAAGAATAAACCCCAAAATATAAAAAGGTCTAGATGATGAAAAATGTGAAATTTTGCTGCAAAGCAATTTTTTAAATTGAGTAAAGGGAAAATTTGAAATACATAGAATTCCTGGATGTCTGAAAAAATATCAGTTCTCCCAGAACTAATCTGTGAGCTGCATACAATTCTCATCCATTATTTATGGGACTTGACGGATGAATCCAGTGTTCACCTGGGGGAGACACAGGAAAGAACAGCAAGAAATTTTGAATAAGAAGAAATGTATATCTTACAAAACTATGTTATTCAAAACAGTGTGGCCCTACCCCAGCAATATGCAAAAAAGATCCAGAGTGAGTCTAGAAACAGGCCAGTGTGTGCTGGAATGAGTATTTACTGGCATTTCACATAAATGAACAGAGGAAGGAGGAAATATTTGCAACATAGATTCCAGACAAAGAGCATAATCTTTAATCCATAAAGAGCGCCTCAAAAATCAATACCAAAAAAAAAAAAAAGACAAAGAAGGTGAAAAATGGCAATGGACTTGAATAGACAGGCCATAAGAAAACCTGACAGTAGCTGGTAAATGCATGAAAAGATGTTCAGTTTCCCAGGGAGCAGGGAATACAAACGGAAACACTCTCGGATCTCACCCCTTGCGCCTCTGGTTGGCAACATCGAGAGGTGTGATGACCTCTGCTTTGACAAGGGCGTGAGTCATCAGGAACTGTGCCTGACTTTGTCTTTTTGAAGGACAGTTGGGCCAAAACTCTTTAAAATATTGAAATGTGCACCCTGTAACTCAGCAGATGTGTTTCTCATCATCTATTCTATAGAAGCCACTGGTGCCATTTTAATGTCACTTTGTTTGAACTAAAAACATCTTGAGCCGAGGCATAGTAAAATAGAGGCTGCAGCCCTTTTCTGGAATATTGACAATGGGTTGGAACAGAGGTGTGGGCAGAGCCTTAGGCCCTGATGCAGAGAGGCCACCAAGGCTCCCTCAGGGTTCAGTTAGAAAAACAATGCTGCACACCAATGGGCATCAGATGCTTGAACAGGGCCATTTAGGAACCAGAGAAAGTTCTAGAAAGATGCACCCACAGTGGCTCACCCTGGTCACTCTGGGTGAGGGTGTGATTTGGGGGTGTGAATTAGAACCCTCTTTTTTCTTTTTCATATATTTCAGAACGTGATGTGTTCTATCTTAATCACTACTAGAGTTTTTTCAAGCTTTCCAAAAGCTTCCGATTCTGCTTGTTGGTCCCACAAACTGGATCCTGTGGGACAACACAGTCTTCAGCTGACCTAGCCCTGCCCCCGACCAGCGACAGTTCCTGGCGCCTGCGTCTCTGCCACTAACCCTCCTGATGTCCCTAACCCTCCTGATGAGTGCGCCAAGCATACTCTGACCAGCCACAGTCCCTGGTGTCGGCATCTCTGCCGCTAACCCTCCTGATGGGTGCACCAGACGTACAGCCCTCGGGCCTCTCACATTCAGCCCAAGTTCACTGAATGGAAATTCCCCGGTTACCAGCCCTCCCGCTACCCTGTACCTAACGCCACTCCGGGTGCCATGCTCCAGAGTCGATTTCCACCCAACGCTGAGACTGTGTGTGGCTCTGGCATTTCCAACCACCGGGAGGGCGGGAGGGCTGGCCAGCAGGTGAGGTCTCCGTGTGTGATTTTGAAATGCCTTTTCCCACAACGGCAATTAAAGTGCAATGCCTAATTCTGGACAGCTTCAAAATTAGATTTAGAAATGGTCACGTAGCAAGAAAAGCTCCTTCCAGAAAACCTGCAGGCATGGAGGGAGACTGAGGCTATGAGGAAGTGGGGCTGGGGCTGGAGGTTCTGTCTTTCTGAGACCCTGCAGGGGTAGAAAGCAGGAGACTGGCTGGTGACAGACGCTGCAGAGGAAGACGGAAAGTTTGCACTTTCTCCACGATTGTGTTGCGTAACATTCTAAACACAGTCCTGAGGCTCTCAGTGAATACAGAAGTCTTCATGTTGGTGACAACATCTTGGAGGGCAGGCCTGTTGGTCTGGACCAGGGGCATGGGGGAAATGTCCAGGCCCCTGGGTCCACACAGGTGCAGTGCCCGGCTCCGCCAGGTTCACACTTTTCCAAATGCCCCTGCTCCTTCTTAGCATGAGGGTTAATGGCAATGCCACCTCACCTGGTCATTCATTCATTCAACAAGCACGGCTCATTCCTACGACGACCACTTACCACCCAGCTGTGAAGACCCGAGTTTCAGCTGGCACTGCCCCACCAGGCACATTCTGGTGCTTCAGAGACAGCAGAACCGACGGCCACCCTCGCCCTGGTGGTGCAGTTACCTTCCAGGGAGAGGAAGCCAACTCATCCAAGAAGAGATGATTTCTCAGGGCAGCTGGCGCTGGTGAGGACACGAGGCGGGAAGCCCAGCCAGCAGTCACTCTGTGAAGTGGCTTGGTGGACTCTGCCTAGCCTGGTGCCCAGCACCCTTGACCCTGCAAAAACACGCACCCATGTGCCCCTGGTGGCCACAGCTACAGCAGCACTCTTGAAAACACACGATTGTCCACCCATGGTGGCCTGGGCATGGAGACCACAAGCGCTCACAACGGAGGGCCACCTGAGAAATAGGAGTGGGCAGCAATGCAGGCGGTGCTCAGTGTTGAGAGACCAAGGTCAGCGCTGGGGAGAGTACCAGGCCCCACAGCCCGGTAGGTGGGTCAGGGTCGAAGGCAGGGCAGCTGTCCTGTGGCAGGGGAGCTTCAGGCAGGGGGACTTCAGGGTGCAGGACAATGTGGAGAGGACGTGAGGAGTCCCTGGGGCAGGGCAAGCTCTGTTTCTCAATCTGGGTGCAGTTTATGAGATGCAAATTCATCAAGCCCTATCCTCAGGCTTGCACGTTGATCTGCGGTATACCACACTGCCTGGTGGCTCACACCTGTGATCCTAGCACTTTGAGAGGCCAAGGCAGGAGGATTACTGGAGGCCAGGAGTTCAAGAGCAGCCTGGGCAAATAGCGAGACCTTGTCTCTACAAAAAAATAAAATAAAAATTAGCCAGATATGGTGGTATACACCTATAACTCCAGCTATTCTGGAGGCTAAGGCAGGAGGATTGCTTGAGCACTGGAGTTCAAGGATGCAGTGAGCTATGATCATGCCACTGCACTCCAGCCTGGGCAAAAGAGCAAGACCTTGTCTCTAAAAAAAAAAAAAAGAAAATAGTTGAAATATCATGGGCAACATCTTGGAAACCAATTCATGCACCAGGATTGAAGATGCCTCCAGTTCACTCAGACCTCTGCAAACTGTAGCAGTTCCATCTGTCTAGAGTCAGCCCAATGATCCTGCTGGGTGGGAGGGAGCCAGGGCTTGCCTGCTGGAGACCTGGAGCCTCCCCTTCCAGGTAAGGGCTCTGTCTTCAGGGTTTGCCCACCTTTCCCAAGGCATGAGATGATGGGAGGGGAGGATGTCGCTGGAGAACGTAGTGATAAACAGGGAGGTGGCAGGGCAGGGACGATCACAAGCTGTTGCGAACTTGTGTGAATTATTAATACTTAACTTCCTGAGCCAGATGCTTTTCTATAAGCTGGATGCAAACAGACCCACCTCTCAGGGACACTGTGCACATCTGAGACAGTCTTCATCTGTGTTCCCCCAAGAAGCAGATGCTGAGACAAGGTTCGTTTACTGGACGGTCCCAGGAAACAGCAGCAGGGGCGTGAGGAAGAGATGAGGAGGGAAGTAGCAGGATTGGTGATGGGTGCAACTCCCTGTGACCTGGCTCGGCTACAAGAAACCTCAGGAGACAGCATAGAGCAACGGTCAAATAAAAATGACTGTGGCCGTTGGTTCAGAGAAGCTCCTGCCCCAAACCCAACACCCAGACCAAACCAGAATGGAGTCACTCATGCTGAATGTCACGTCATCAGACTGAACTTAAAAAGGGCCCCTTGGCTGGGGGTGGTGGCTCATGCCTATAATCCCAGCACTTTGGGAGGCCGAGGCGGGCGGATCACGAGGTCAGGCGATCAAGACCATCCTGGCTAACATGGTGAAACCCCGTCTCTACTAAAAATACATAAAAATTAGCCAGGCGTGGTGGCGGGTGCCTGTAGTCCCAGCTACTTGGGAAGCTGGGGTGGGAGAATGGTGGGAACCTAGGAGGTGGAGCTTGCAGTGAGCCGAGATCACGCCACTGCACTCCAGCCTCGGCAACAGAGCAAGATTCCATCTCAAAAAAAAAAAAAAAGCGGGGGGGACCCTTTTCCCAAAATGAAGAGATTCACAGCAGCCAATCAGTCTCCCTGAGTCAGCAGACTCAGGAAACCCCTCCGTGTTAGTCTGACAAGGAAAGTGACCCCACAATGCCCAATCACTTGCTGTCCCCCATCTCTGTTTCTTCAGGCTTTTCTGCCTGTAAAGCCCACCTCTTCCACTCAGCTCATGGGAACACCCTTCCTAACTCTCCAGATGCGATGCTGCCTGTTTCATGAGTCACCAGGGATAGCCAATTAGATCTTGTGTGAGTCGGTTCTTCCATTGCTATGAAGAAACACCTGAGGCTGGGTCGTTTATAAAGAAAAGAGGTTTAATCAGCTCAGGCTGTACAGGAAGCACAACACCATCATCTGCTTCTGGTGAGGGCTCAGGAAGCTTCCACTCATGGTGGAATGCAAAGGGGAAGCAGGTGCGTCACATGGTAAGAGTAGGAGCAAGAGAGAGAAGGGAGAGGCCCCAGGCTCTCTTACACAACCAGTTCTCATGTGAACTCACTGAGCGACAGCTCACTCATCACCAATGGGATGGTGTTACGCCATTCATTAGGGTCCCACTCCTGTAAGCCAACACCTCCCACCAGGCCCCACCTCCACCACTGGGGATCACATTTCAACACGAGACTTGAAGAGAAGAAACATTCAAACCATATCAGATCTTAACCAAATGTGTGGAAAGTTTGTTTTGTAACAGTACACACATGCCTGGGGTTTCCAGCTGTGCAGCAGGAGCTGGTGCCTATCCACCAGCTAAGGGATACGTCTAAGTCATTTGCTTTCTGCCACTTCCAGGTTGCCCTGACGGGGCACCCAGGGAAACCCAGCAGGCAGCAGTCACTGGTGACCTTGAGCGTGTAGAAAGGAGGAAGGAGGGGCCTGGGGGGACACCTGCGGCACCTGCTTCAGAGGCACAGTGGGCACAGGCACACACACTGCCCTCTCCCTCCCTACAGTGGGTGGGTCCTCATGAGTGGGCTGCCATGGTTCTGTTTCAGACACGTGTGATGTGTGGTGGCAGTGGGAGGTGGCCAGGTGGCTGGATTGAGAAATGCAGCTCCCAGTCACCTGGCCACTCCAGCCTCATGATGCTAAGGTTAAAACAGGGCCGCTTGCTGGGAGATGGTATCTTGCCTCTTTCTCTGCACCTCCGGCAGCCTGAACTGGGCCCACTTGGGAAGGGCGAGGATGTCGGACACTGGGAGAGGCTCCCTCCGTGTTGGGCCTGCTCTCGGGCTCCAAAGGATAACCAGCTCCATGCCTCACCTCTCACGGCAACTCTGCTTGGCTTTGGTTTCTACTGAGGTAAAATTCACATAACATAAAATCAACCACTGTAAAGTGTCCAATTCTGTGGCACGTCATCTGCTCACAGGGCTGTGCAGCCTCACCTCTGTCTAGTTCCAAAACATCTCATCACCCAACTGCTTAGGGGAAACTGCTAAGCAGACTCTTCCCATCTCTCTGTGCCTCCAGCCCCCACAATCACACACCTACTGTCTGTTGCTGTGGGTTCAGGGGAATGTGAAATGCTGGTTATTTCACAGAAATGGAGTCACACAGCCTGTGATCTTTGGTGTCTGGCTTTTTTCACTTTACCATGATCTTTCCAAGGCTCCTGCACACTGCAGCAGGAATTGGTGCCTCATTCCTTTTTATGGCTGGAGAACATTCCCTTGCATGGATAGGTCAGTTTTGTCTGCTCATTGGACAGCTACTTGGGATGTTTCCATATTTTGACTGCTGTGAATGGTACTGCTGTGAACATCCATGCAAAAATTTTTGTGTGAATACTTGTTTTCAATTATTTTGACCATACACCTAGGTGTAGGCTTGCTGAGCTGTATGTTAATTCTGTTTTACTTTTTGAGGAACCACCAAACTGTTTTTACAGTGGCTAAGCCATTTCACGTTTCCACCAGCGATATACAAGGTTTGTCATTTTCCCACGTCCTCGCCAACACCTATTTTTCAACTTTTTGATGCTATCTCTTGAGTGTGGTGTGATGTCTTGTTGCTCTGATTTACATGTCCCTGATGACTAATGATATTGAGCATCTTTTCATGAGATTATTAGCCATTTGCAGATCATCTTTGGAAAGGTGTCTATTCAAATTCTTTGCTATTTTTAAACTGACTTTTTGCTGTATTGAAGAGTTGTTTATATCTTCTGGAAACTAGACATTCACGAGATACATAATTTGCAAAAAAATCCTCCCATTCTGTGGTTTGTCTTTTCACCGTTTTGATAGTACCCTTTGGAACACAAAGGGTACTATCAAATTTTCATAAAGTCCAATTCTCCTATTTTTTCTTTTATTGCCTGTGTTTTTTGTTTCATATCCAAGAATCTCTTGCCAAATCCAATGTCATGAGATTTCCCCAGTATTTTCTTCTAAGAGTTTTTGCTCACTGGGGGTCTTGGTCCCTTTTGGGTTCACTGTTGTGTACGGTGTGAGGTAGGGTCTAGCTTCAGTTTTCCCTGCACCACTTGTTGAAGAGACTACTCTTTGTCTCATTGAATAATCTTGGCATCCTTGTCCCAAAAAATTGATGGCAGGTGTGTGGGTTTGTGTCTGAACTCTTATATTCCATTTGTCCACGTCTGCCTTCATGCCAATATCAGACTGTTTTGATTACCGTAGCTTTGTACTGTAGTAAGTTTTGAAAGTGGCAAATTGAGTCCTCCAACTCTGTTTTTTTTTTTAAGACTATGTGGCTATTCAGGGAATATCCTTGTTTCATGCTCATTTTTCCTCCGAGAAAATGAAGGCAGAAGAAGACTGAGTGACCTAAGGGGGTGGCTCAGCTGGTCAGCGCCAGCAATGACAGATGGAGTGAAGGGACTCAGCCAGAAAAGGACCAGGATGCCCATGGGGCAGAGGCCCTGTGGCTGTGCCTGGCCCTGACCCAAATCTGCCGTCCTCACCTGGCTGACAGTCCTGCCCTTGCAGGCTGCAATCACTCTGCTCAGGTGACACTTACTCAGGAAGTCCTGCACCTGCCCAAGAGTCACCTCACCTCCCTAAAACGAGGCCCAGAGGCCAGGTGTCTAAGCCTCCCTTGGCCACCCTCCCTGGGTTGCAGCCCCAGGTCTGGGGAGCACTTTGGCCTGAGGCCCTCTGGAAGGGCAGGGCTTCCCTGTGTCACCGTCTCAGGATGCCTCTGCCAGACTTCTGTTGAAGGTGGGGGCCCAAGGCCAGGCGGGCTAGTAACCGCCACCTTTGGGGAGGGGCTACACCACCACTAGTGCCTGCCCACTCCCCAGCAAGGGTGGCCACCCAGAGCTGACCTGATGTGGCTGAGCTTGGCTGTAGGTGTGGTCCACAGGCCAGGCCATGGCTGCGGGCTGTGGTCACGGCCTCTCCTCCTCCCCGGTCCTCAGCCGTATCTATGGCTCCAGCCTCTCCTCCTCCCAAGTCCTCGGCTGTGTCTCGTTCCAGCCCCACTTGCTCCTCCTTCCCTCTCTGGACACTCCCACTGTGTCCAGGAGGACCCTGTAGCTGCCTTCACCTCTGGTTGTGCCTGTGGCTGCAGGGCAAATAAAACCAACCCTTCACCCATTCCCCTCCCCAGGGACCAGGCAGCCTGTCCTCGTCCCCAGAAGAGGCCTTGCACCGCCCCTTCCCTCCCACAGGCCTCAGGGGCTCCATCGCCCTTCAGCCGTCCAACGCTCAGGGCACCTGTCCCCTGCCACCCAGCGGGGCATTACCACTGCACAGAGAAACAGAAACTCGGATGCCGCAGTTTCGCCTCCTCAGGAAAAGAGGATTCCCACAGAAGACCAGCAGGCCAGGGAGGCTGTAGTCCTCCCTCAGCTCCACCATGCAGGGGCCTCTCTCACGTGTGACTCAGCCTCACCTGCCAAGGTTGCAAGACCCTGTTCGGTGGGCCCTGGCAAGGCCTCCCCCTTAGAAGGCTCTTCCACTGAGCCCCTGGATTCCCTCCCACCCAGCACAGGCCAGTGGCACACAGGGCAGGCCACTGTGAGCACTCTGGCTGCTCTGGGCCCTGACACAGTACAGGCCTGGGTCCTCCCCAGCCAGGTGTGCAGGCTCCCATCCCCCCAGCCCATGGCCTGCCAGCCAGGGCCATGGAGGCCACAGCCACCTCCCCACATGCAGGCTGGGGGCTCCTGCCCAGGAGAACAGATGCCTGCTGTCTTGTTCTCTGGTCTTCCAGAGAGAAGGTTGGCTGAAGAGGGTGCCCTGGCCATGTTCCTGCCACCAACTGGACAACTCCCCTCGAGGGGCTTTGAGCATCTCAGGACACCCTCACCCAGAGCAGGGAAAGTTGGGAGCATGGCGTGGACATGCCACCCTTTCAGGCCAGCATGGTCCAGAGGCAAACCCTTACCTGCAGAGCAGCTCAGGGGATGCGTCCAATTGGCTTCACCCTGGAAACGGCTCTTTGCTTTGGGGACCAAGCAAGATCTTCAGACAGGCCTGCAGGACAGTGGGAGGCGGGGCAGGGCCACAGTCTGACCCCCTCAGGCCTTAGGAGCCTCATCTACAGGGACATGAAACCCTTTGACTCCAGACTTCTGGAGCTGGAGGCAACTTTAGGCCTTCCCCAAGCTTAGAGTAAGGTTTGAGGTGAACCTGAAATCTGAATGGGGAGGGGAAGAGAGTTCAGCTTCCTGAACCCCTTGAGAGGACGGGGAGGCTCAGGGGCTCCTGCACTATGGCTGACAGCACCTGCACTCTGATCTTCAGAGTCCTTGCAGGCTTTGGATTGATGCTGGTTTTCGAATGATCGGCCAAGTAGTACGGACCGCAGGAGGAATAGGTCAAAAGCCAGCAAAGGTCCAGCAGGGAAGAGGCGGAGGGAAGGGCAGGAGCCACACATGAAGCAGACAGGACCTGGCAGGAAAGCCATGAGCTGCTGGTGCTGGGGACACCGAGGCATCCACGTGGGTCTCTGAGCTCCCGGTGTGTGGGGTGCTTTGTCCTAACATAGCAGACAGTGTCGGGGTGCCCCCATTTGCTCCCTCTCTCCTCAAGGAGACCAGGCCAAGAGTCAGGGTGGGAAGGGGCAGGAAAACAGCCACAGGGAAGGCCAAGCCCAGCTCAGCCCAGAGTGGAGTGTTTGGGGTCATCTCCTGCCGCCAGGGTCCTCAGACCAGAGAGACAGGTGCCAGCTCTTAGAGGGGCCACAGGTGCACTCCTTTGACCCAAACTACCACACGGGTGACCTGGCCTCACTGAAAAGGCTTGCCCTCCCCTGACCTGGATAAGAAGGCCAGCCCAGACTTCCACTGACCAAGGGCACCCCGCAGAGCAGAGCAGGCTCCAAAGAGCTTTGCTTTGAAGTTGACCACCCCACGGCAGGGGCTTGGGGAGAGGTGGAGGGAGGTGCAGGTACAACCTCCTCTGAGAATAATGGTGCCAGGTTTTCTCAGTCCTGCAAACTCTGCTCAGCTGGGGGCCTTGTCCACCCACCCTCACTGCCCAGTGGTAGCCCCCAAGTTGGGGAAGCCAAGGCAGCCCTAGGGTTCAGACTCAAAGCCGAACTCCTCTAGACCGGGGTCCTGGCTCAGGGCTGGAAGGACCTTCCAGGGTCCCACGGAGTGTCCAGGCAGAGCAGGGATGAGCACCCCACCTCACAGACCCCACACGAGTACAGTCCCGCAGGGTCGTGTGGGGCCGAGTTCCTTCATAAGATGACGGTGGCTCCCTGAGCCAGCACCAGAATGAGAGACCAGATGAACGTTCCCCAAGTGTCACCAACAAAAGGTGGGGCAGGAAGCACAGGGTGAGCTGGAGGTGGAGTTCATGGGCCAGAGCAGGCCCTGAAGCAGATCCCCTCCCCATTGCTAACCCCTGCAGAGCTGCCCAGAGCCCTGCTTCTTGCCAGCAGGCACCCTGATTACCATTTGCAGAAACATCTCCAGCTCTGCAGGCAGTATGTCCTGCCCACCCTGGTCTGCCCAGGGCTGCCAGCCACTCCTGGGGATCATGTTCTCTCCATCAGTCACACACTGGGGTATCCACTTCCTTCTTCAGGCTGCTGCCCAAGGGGTCCCCAGACCCCCACAGAGGTGTGAGGACCCTACATCCTCCACTACGCCCCAGGGCACCCAAACACCTCCTGGGTTCTCTAACACATCAGATGCCACAGCCTAGCCAGCCCTAGTCCATGCCCTTGCACCCCTGCTGTCTACACGCACACGCTCGCACTCCCATCCCCCACAGCCAGCAGGACAGGGCCCTCGTAGGACACTACGGACAATGACATTCACAAGAAGGCACCCGTGGATGGCAGCGATGACAATCGCTCAGTCTGTTTGGAAACTTACTTTTGGAGTCTCCGAAAAACAATCTCTGAAACCAAACAGAAAAGGAAAGCTGTCCGTCCGCAGCAGCGGGCAAGGGCGCACCCAGTCACAGGGGTTCCATAGAGCAAAAGTAGAATAATTTCTGAGCAGACCCACCATCCGAACGGCTGGGAGTTGCAGACCCCCTGGCGCTCCCTGTCTTCTGAGCCGAGACCAGGCTCAGCATCCCGCAGACCCCCACCCTCCCTAGGCAGAGGAAGGAGTGGGTCCTAAAAGAGCAGTACACACCCTCCAGGACCTGGGGTCCTCCACGGAAGATGGGGGCATGGAAGGGAGGCTCCCACGCCGTGGCCCGACAGGCACTGCCCACCTCAGCCTGTCAGACAATGCTAAGTGTCCCTCCTCTGCCCTAACTCTGCATCGGTGGAAGAGGAGGTCCAGGCTGCACCACACGCCCACTCTCAGGAACAAACTTTTCCTCTCGGTTGTTTCCTCACTTGCTCATTCATTCCTTCTTTGTGTTGCACACGTGTGCCCCCACTGTCTAGACAGGCAAACACACCAAAGCAGGAGGGGGTGGTCTTGGTCAGAGCCACATGGGCTACTGTGGTGGCTGGGATTCAAGGCATCAACTATGTCCTCAAACCCAACCATGTGTCCTGTGTGGAGCGGCCCCAGGGACGGGGTGGAAGAGGGGACTGATCAGTCTTGCCCACCCTCCCAGAGTCCCAGTCTGGACCCTGCACCTGACCAGCACGGGCAGCCTGGCGGCTCCTGCCCTGGTGACGGCAGGCGTGTGCAGCATTGCCAGGAGGGAACCAGGGGCAGCCGCAGCTGCTCAGGATCCTGTGGCTCCTCCCAGGTACAACCCCGGCTTTTGCTTCCAGTGTCCCTGGTGGCATGTGCCTCCTCTACAGGGAAGGTCCTGGCTGCAGGTCTCCTGGTCTGTGGAACGGGAATGATTGTGGAACGGGAATGATTGTGAAACGGGAATGATGCCAGGGCCTGCGATGGTGGCAAGGACTTCATCAGGAGACGAAGCCACCCAGGGCTCACCAGGGCCAGGCCCGGGCTGCAAGCATCACCTGCTGAGCCCTGCTGTCCACACTGCTCTCCAGAGGCCCAGAACTGGGCTGGAGGAAGGACCTGCCTGGAGGAATAACCCAGTCTGGCGAGATTAAGAGGAGGCATAAACAGTGACGGGGTAACTATCGAGCCTCAAGCCAGGTTAACCCCAAGTCCAGGTTCCTAGGCTCAGGCAGCCCTGCCTGATCCCGCAGTGTGTGAGACCACACAGAGAGTGAGCGGGATCATGGGCCCGGGCTCCCGACCGTGCTGGGTAAGGTGTGCAGGCAGCCACTCCAGGCTGACAAGAAGGAGCAAGCCCTGAGCATGCACTGCACAGGGGTCTGTGAGTCACCAAATGTGACGCAGCAGAGGGTATGTGGGGGAAGGCAGGGAAACGTACACTTGGCTTGGGTCCCCAAAGCCTCCCTCTCCAGCAATGACTCAGTGTCTCTGGGTGAAGGAGCAGCGTCCTCTGGGGGGCAGGGCAGGAAACCCCAAGCACCCAGGGGGAGGGGACCCACCTTCCTGCTCCAGCCCTACACAGTGGCTGAGAGCCCCCGGCACGAGGGCAGGGAATGTTGGCACCACCCCCACCACGGGCCCTGCTGCAGCTTCCAGGTGATGCCACAGGCCCTGAAATCAGGACACCCTTGCTGTACATGAGGGTCATCTTGAGGTACTCTGCCAAGGCTGCCGACCTCTAAGTCTGCCCCCAATTCTGCAGGTCAGGCATCTGGCTTCACTGCCAGGCCTTACCATGGGGAGAACAGGGGGCCGGGGTGGGGGGCCTGGGAGCCAAGGAAGGAGCAATGTCCTCCAGACACCAACACCGCAGTCCTTGCCCCCTCCCCACAGACCCCATCCAGGCCAGCTCCCCATGTGCAGCTAAAGCCACGCGCCCTCCTACCATACAAGGTGCAGGCAGCCCTCCCGCCTTCTTCAAAGAGGCAGCTGCTCTGGGTCACTCCACTCTCCTCCCTCAGTGACCTAACTTGTCGCCGGGTTCCGACCCTATCCCTTCTCCAGAGGTCACCGGGCCCCACCCAGCAGCCCAAACCAGTAGACCGGCCCTGCCTCATCACTTTGGTTTCTCCAGCATCCAAAGAACGTGGAGGGTCACCCTCCAAGGTCCAACAATTAAGCCATCTGTTGCCGCTCCCTGGGATTGGGAGAGGTGAGGTCGAGTTTCTTGGCCAGTTTCCTGCGTGCAGCACCCACACCACAAAAGCCCCAGGTGTGAGCCGGAGCCCAGCGCGAGATGGCTGGAAGGGGGCGGGGAGGGGGCCGCTGCGGGGTGCAGGCGGGGTGCAGGGCGGCGGCCCGAGGCGCGGCCGGCGGGCGGAGGGCACGGAGGCGCCGGGAGAGCGTTTGCGGGGCGCGCTGCCAGGGTGCAGGAAGCCGGAGCGCGCGGGAGGGAGCGGGGAGCGGGATGCCGATTTCGGCTGGGGGCGGGGAAGCCCCTGATTGGGGCGCGGGAGGCGTGATGTCACGTCCGGCGGGGGAAGCCCTGCCTCGCGCACCCTCCGCCCCCGTCCCCGCCCCCACAGGTGGTGCCACCGCCCTGGGCGCTGGGCGTGGGGGGCCGCCCTCAGGGACCCCGGCCGCGGCCCCGCACTCCCCGGCTCCGCCGCCTCCCGCCGGGGATCGATACAGTCGCGCGGCCGGGGGCGCCCTCTGGGTCCCCGAAAGCCAGAGGACCGCCCAGTGCGCCCCGGCCGGCGCCCCCGCGCCGCGCCCCGCCCCGCCCGGTGCTCCCAGTCCCTCCCCCACCCCTGCGCTCCCGCCCTGCCCCGCCCCTCTCCTCTCCCGCGGCCGCCGAGGGGCCGGGCCGGCGGCGGGGGAGGCGCCGAGCCGGGACTGCGCTCGCCCGCTGCGCTCTGGGCTGCCCGAGCGAGCGTTCGGACCTCGCACCCCGCGCGCCCGGCGCTGCCGCCGCCGCCGGCTTTTGTTGTCTCCGCCTCCTCGGCCGCCGCCGCCTCTGGACCGCGAGCCGCGCGCGCCGGGACCTTGGCTCTGCCCTTCGCGGGCGGGAGCTGCGCAGGACCCGGCCAGGATCCGAGAGAGGCGCGGGCGGGTGGCCGGGGGCGCCGCCGGCCCCGCCATGGAGCTCCGGGCCCGAGGCTGGTGGCTGCTGTGCGCGGCCGCAGCGCTGGTCGCCTGCGCCCGCGGGGACCCGGCCAGTAAGAGCCGGAGCTGCGGCGAGGTCCGCCAGATCTACGGAGCCAAGGGCTTCAGCCTGAGCGACGTGCCCCAGGCGGAGATTTCGGGTGAGTGAGGGCGCGGCGCCGGAGACCCCGGCCTGGCCGGGCTTGGGGCTCCAGACCCTGGTCTTCCCGACGCGGCTACTCGTCCCCGGCGCGGGATCCTGCCGTCTGCGCCCAGCCGCCCGGGCCCCGAGTGGCCCCCGGCGCTGCGGCTCCTCTGCAACCCTCGCCTCCAAGCCCCGCGCCGTACTCCCTCGCCGGGGGCTCCTCCGGTCCGCTCGGTCGTCCTCCACCCCTCCCCGACCCCCCCGCACGCCGGAGCTGATCTCGCTGGGCTGCGGGCTCGGGGCGCTCCTCCCGGGCCACGGCTGGAGCTGGGCGTCTTCTGCCCGCCGCTCGGCCCAGCGCGCCTGCAGGCCGGGAGTCCCAGTCCCGGGGCTGACTGTCGGGGCGCTGCGGGGCTCGGCGTGGCCGGGCTGTCGGGGCGCCGCGGACGGTGGCCGCAGACCCCCTCATCTCCGTACAGACCTCTCTGGGAGGCGTCTTCGGTCCTGCCCGGGGATTCTCGTAGGGTCTCCAGCCAAGGCAGCCTAGGTGGATTTTACAAGCGGACCCCCTCGGGGGATAGTGCGGAGGGATGGGGAGGGAGCTGGGCGCTTCTCCGCGGGTGGAACGCCGCCGCCTCGCAGAGATTCCTGTCGAAGAACTTGTGCGCGCCGGCCCCCGCCTGGCACTTGGGCGGCCTCGCTCCGTGAGTCCAGCTGCAGGTGGTCGGCGCGTTGGATCCCGCCCAGGGGCCGTGTCATTTCTTTGTAAGAACAGCGGCCTTCTTGGCGCCCCCTAAGCCCTGCAGCCGCCTTCGGCTCTGCTTCTTCCCTCCCTGTGGTCCCGGAGGAGCTTTGGGGACAGAAGTGTACGGGTGGGGGGAGCGGTGGGCTCCGTATTCTCAGGACTTTTGGAACCGAAGCTTCACCTTCCCACGTGTGGGGACCACCCTCCGTCTGTACCCCGTGCCAGGGACTCAGTGGGCAAGAACAGAACAGACCAGGTTTCTGCTCTGGGGGGCTCCTCTGAAACCAGGGGAGTCGGAGTGCGGGTGGAGGGCCACTCAGATGGGGACTCAGCGCAGGAATGTCCACGGTCCTGGGGATTCTGAGCAAGAAGGATCCGTGCGTCTGGGTGAGGGGGTTCTGTGACCATGCCTCGCTGCGGGGGGCGGGGTGGGAAGCGGTGGGAGGAGGCAGCTGGGCTCTGGATCCCTCAGGAGGAACAGAACCCACAGACAGCCCCTTGCCCTTGGTGGATCTCCCAATGCCTCCAGCCTGAGGTTCTTGTAAGGACCCCCGACTGCTCCCCCCAGGAGGAACAGAACCCACAGACAGTCTCTTGGCGGATCTCCCGATGCCCTCCCCACCAGCCTGAGGGTCTTGCAAGGACCCCTCCAAAGTCCCCAGGGTAGACCTTCCTGTGCCTCTGCAGAGGCAGCCCTGTCTTTTCCAGGCTGCCTCCCGCACCCCACTGGGCTCTGTCTATCCCAGGTAGGGGGCACACCTGGATGCCAGGCAGCACAAGGCCCTGGGCACGGTTAGGTTCGTTCTCTGCCCCTCTACTCATACACAAAGAGGCATCCCTGACCTTCCTGGTGAATCCCTCCCCAGGCACCAGGGTAGCAGAGTGGCTGAATGGCTGGCCCTCCCAGCCCAGAGTCTTGAACGCTGCTCCTTTGGAAGCTATTAGCCCCCAGCCCTTTTTAGTACCTTTATGTTCTCTGGGCATTTGCGCCCTTAGGAGCCAACCTAACCTTGTTGGCATTCACAGGCCACTGTTCGCAGTTAGAGAGACAGAGTGGCAGAGTTTGGCCATCTCCCAGGGGTGAGAAGAGAGGGCAGGACAAGATGGAGAAGTTTACGTGGGGCTGGGCCAGAGAACATGGGTCTTGCTGCCCTTGGGTTGGGGAGTGCAGTGGGTTAGAGACCCAGGACAGGCAGATTGTGTTGGTTTCTCTGTGTCTGATGGGGCAGGGGATGCTGTCCACCCCACGTGGGGAGTATGAACGCCCTGCAGCTGTCTAACCACGATGCCAGCCATGGGCCAGTGCCTGCCTCCAGGGCTCGGGGTGCCACCCTCCTCCAGGCCTGCAAGGCCAGGACTGCAACTGGGCAGGGTTACTGCCTCTCTAGCCGGTGCTTCTCCGACAGGAGCCTCTCTCCCTGGACCCCCTATGGCTGCAGAAGTGGGGAGTAAACTTCGGAGCCCAGGGTACAGAAGACAGTGTGGGAGCCACGTGGGCTGAAGGGAACAGGGTGACCCCCTCGGGCCGCAGCAATCCTGGGGTAGCCAAATCCAGTGTCCCCTCCTGCTTTGTTGGCTGGGCCTGAGCTCCGCGGGACGGGCGCCCTCTGGTGGCCCCTGGGCGGCAGATCCTTTGTGGCCTCGTGGGCACCATCCTCTGTCCTGCATCCAGACTTCTCCGGGGAACCTCCTCAGAGGGGATGGGAGCCCCCTGGGGTTGGACACCTCGCTGGCCCAGAGCAGGTGGGGTAGAGATCTGATACTTCCTCATGGGAAGGAGAGCAGGTGGGGTAGAGATCTGACACTTCCTCATGGGAAGGAGAGCAGGTGGGGTAGAGATCTGACACTTCCTCATGGGAAGGAGAGCAGGTGGGGTAGAGATCTGACACTTCCTCATGGGAAGGAGAGCAGGTGGGGTAGAGATCTGACACTTCCTCATGGGAAGGAGAGCAGGTGGGGTAGAGATCTGACACTTCCTCATGGGAAGGAGAGCAGGTGGGGTAGAGATCTGACACTTCCTCATGGGAAGGAGAGCAGGTGGGGTAGAGATCTGACACTTCCTCATGGAAGGAGAGCAGGTGGGGTAGAGATCTGACACTTCCTCATGGGAAGGAGAGCAGGTGGGGTAGAGATCTGACACTTCCTCATGGGAAGGAGAGCAGGTGGGGTAGAGATCTGACACTTCCTCATGGGAAGGAGAGCAGGTGGGGTAGAGATCTGACACTTCCTCATGGGAAGGAGAGCAGGTGGTCCTGGATGTGTGGCTGGCCTTCTCAGCCTCTGCCCCAGGGACCAGAAATGGTGGTGGGCGACAGGAGACTTTGTTCATGAAAGAGGGCAACGTCAGGACATGTTGGGCTCCCTTTTGAGTCTTTTGTCTTCTGGATAGCCAGGCCAGGCTGCAGTGACAGCAGTGGTCGTCCCATCTTATGGGCAAGGAAGCAGGCCTGGGTGCCACCAGCTGGACCATGGCACTGTGGCGGGGCACCCAGCCACCCTCCCTTTATGCCAGGGCATGGCACAGAAGGCAAGGGCGGAGCCGAGTGGCACCCCGGGCACCCCTGCACTGGCAGGAGCCCTCATGCTGAATCACTGCCCACGTGCCAGCAGGCCTCCTGCTTTTGCCTGCAAGGTTGTATCTGGGCATAGGTGTTCCCAGAGCACCTTCCTGGTCCCCTGACGTCTGATGTGATGTGTTGTGTGTCTGTCTGCTCCTTTGCTGGGGTCCCAGTACCCCACCTTGGCACCTGAGCTCCCTGGTTGCTGGGACCACCGCTGTCTGTTTCCCTGTTGTAGCCACAGACCTGACTGACTCCCGGCCCAGGGTGGCTTCTCAGAGGACACCCCCAGGCCTTCCTGGCTTTATATCTGGCTGTGCTGGGTGGGGAGTGACACATGGAAGGTAGAGGAGGGTCTCCACAGAGTAGACACCCCTGTTTTCAGGGTCTCCCAGCCTGAGGCAGAGGAGGAGGGGCCCTAAGGTCCAGTTTTGGGGGCAGAAGTTAGAGCGGGGTATGGGACTGTCTGTATCACAGGAACTGCCTGGCCACCCCTGTGCCCTTGGGTGGCAACCCGCCTACCAGCCGGAGTGGGTACGAGCGTGCCCTGGAGCCTGTACCAAGCACCCACTCCGTTGGGCCCCTCCGAAGGAATCTTCTCTGTGCTTTTGACCGCCTGGGTGGTTGGCACACAGACTCTGGGGGACCGTCCTCAGAGGGCCTGGGCCTCTCCTTCCCACATGCCTGAAAGGGTGTTCCTGGCTGGGCCCAGGAGAGCCCACCAGCATCTGCCTCTCAGTCCTGCTCAGCGGGCCTCTCGGAGGCTGCCTGGCACACAGCCCCTCACCAGACCAGATGGCTCCCTGTGCCCTGTCCTGTACAGGTGGCTCAGCGTGGTTCCCAGGTGGTCCTCAGCCTTTGCTGTGCCACTGCTCATCCTTCCATGAGAGCAGCTGGGATTTCATCATCCCCAGCGTAAGGACTGAGCCGATCTCAGTGGAGCCCTGATCCGACAGGGCCACCTGCGTGATGCAGTGACCTGGGTCCCTGCTCGACTGCCAAGCCTCCCAGGCCAGGCAGGCCACCACGCTCCTCAGGCACAGATGCCCCCACCCCCATCCCATCCACAGCCTCCCTGGGCCTCTTCACAGGAGAAAAAGGGAATAATCATGACCTCCCGTGAAGGGGGCCAGGAGGGAGAAGGTGCTGGGATGCTGTGCACCTCGTGGGCAGCCTCGGGACGTGTCCTCCCCTTTCCCCGGACACCTTCTGCAAAGACCTACACACACCCATCTCAGTTAATGGCATCCGGTACCCCAAGAGCACTCGTGAACCCTGCTTGTGAAGCGTTTCCCATTACTGTCTGGTTAACACATCAGACGGTTCGGGTCTTTGTAGACCCGTTTTGCAAATGAGTAAACCGAGGCCTGGTGAAGCCCTCCTCTTAGGGTCAGATCTGGCTACAGCATTGACCACTGTCCAGTAAAGCCAGGCCAGGCTGCCTGTCCCAGGCTCTGCACTTTCTGGAAGGCTCGTGCATTCCCCAGCCAGCTCTCCTGCGCCTGGGCTCCATCTCTTAGGCGCATTTGGAACATTTAACCGGGACTCCTCCAGGCCTCCCTGCCTCCAGTCTTGCCCAGCTCCTCCTGGCCATGCTGCCCAGAGAGTTGGCCTTCCACACAACTGGGCCTCACTCTCCGGCCTGGCTCCACTGCCTGTCCGGGGAGGGCTGCCACTCCAGCCCGCTAGGAGGGCTGTTCCTAGTGGGTAAAGCCCTACATGTCCCCAACAGGGCAGACCAGCCACGCACACTAGGCCAAGTGCCCCAGGATTCGTGGACAGGCATCCTATTCAGGTGCCCACAGGTGCCAAGCCAGGGAGACAAGGCAGGCCCAACAGACAAGGTACAAGTCTGTTGGGGCTTGTACCTTCACACCAGTGATCACTAGGAACAGTGCGAGCCCATGGCTAACACGCCTTCCCAGGTGCCGAGGACGCCTCCCTGCAGCAGGACTGGGGGCATACCTACCTGGTGGCCGAACCGCAGGACTGGCATCAGATCCCAGAGGAGAGTTTAGTGGGTATCTGAACATGCCCATGTCTGTTCTATGGCATCCATGTGCGTGGCCCAGGTGTCAGCCGTGGGCTGGCACTAGACGGGAGACGAGCCACAGGAGAGGCTCACTCGAAGCCACACGGGTCAGGTCTGGCCTGGGGCCCCACATGTACCATGCCTGGGCCGGTGAGAGGCTGGACACCTTTTCTTAAGCCAGACTGTTCTCCCAGGGCCTGACTCGGTTATTTCAGATCAAGACTGGATCCCTGGTGGAGGCTGGGTGTGGGCACTGCTATATGCAGGGCCTCTGTCCAACCCTGGCCCTGTCCAGTGTCCACGTGCCCAGAGCCCTGAGCCAACCTGGATCTTGCCAGTCACCAGCACAGCCCTGTGGGGCCCGGGATCTTGGCCACCTTACGTGGGGCTCCAGACAGGAGCCGCCTACCCGGAGCCTGGGCTTCTCGCTGTCGTGCCTGTGGCGGCTTTCCTTTGTCTGGGAACAGGCCTGGGCAGGTGCCCTGAGCCGCTTGAAGTCTCCTGATGGGGTGGGGGGTGCAGTGCAGGGTGTTGAGGCATGGGCCAGGGAAACGGGCGGTTCTCCCTCCACTTCCAGGCCCCACACCCAGGCGGGAGCACGCAGCAGTCAGGTGTGGGGTGAGGGCAATGCTGGGGAGCAGGGCCCAGAGCTGCAGCCTCCTTGGCTGCTCTTGGCCCTGTGTGGGTGGCAGGGAAGTACAGGTGTGAGGGGCACACCCCACTGCCCCAGGCTCAGTAGCAGTCTGGAATCTGGGGTGGGTTTAGGAGCCCCTGAGGGCCAGGCCAGCCTCACACCATCCCCTCCTCTGCCTGTGGCCTCAGCTCCATCTCCCACCAGCTCCTGCTGACCCACCTTCCTGGCACATCTATCCCCTCCCTCCATGGCGTTCTCCCCGTGCCCACCCACAGCTCCTCCTCCAGCCTTTCCCCACAGCTTGACTTCCTGGGCATCCCCCAACATGTATACTGCCTGTTGCTGGGGCCACCATCTGGGCAGGCCTGAGCTCCACACAGGGTGGCGAAGGCCCTGAGTCCCTCCCGGTGCCAGGCAGGGATGGGTGCTGGGGTTAGGAGCACAGGTGTTTCCAGGGCCACCAGAACAGTGCCATGGCTGAGCAGCTGCAGCTGCAGACATGTGTCATCTGTGGTTCTAGAGGCTGGAAGCCTGAGATCAAGGTGTCTGTCCACCAGGCAGGCCCCTTCTGAGGCGTGAGGAAGAGTCTGTTCAGCCGCTGCCAGCTTCCAGGTGTTCCTTGGCTGGTAAATCCCACCTTGTTCTTCACAGGCCACTCCCCTCGTGTGCGCTTCTGTCTCTGAATTCCCCCTCTTCACAAGAACACGGCTGTAATTGGGTCAGGGCCCACCAGTACCATCTCTTAACCAGAGGTGTCATGCAGACTCCACACCCGAAGTCACATCCTGAGGAATCGGGGTTAGGCCTGGGCCGTGTGGGTTTTGGGGGCACAGTTTAGCCTGTCGTGGGGAGCTAGCCCAGCCTGGCACACCTACGTCTTCCCGTCAGGTGGCAAAGACCCCGAGGCTCTGGGTGCTTCGTGATTGTGGCCTCCGGAGCACGGGGCTGTGTCTCTGTAATGGGCTTAAAGCTCAGCACAGATGTGCCTGAGACCCTGGTGACAGTGTGAGGGAATCACCACGCCCCAGCCTGCCGCTCACCCCCGCCCACCCGAGGCGCTCTCAGGGCACAGCCTGGTCCCCACAAGCCCGGGAGGCCTCAGCTTCAGACCCTGCGCGGCTCCTGGCTCCTCGGCCAGCCCCTCCTGCCGGGGGCCTCCGCTTCTCCCTCAGGTCCGGGTGGCAGGGCCAGGCCACTCAGGTGATGTTCCAGGTCTAGTGGCACAGCAGTGGCTGAGGATGCCGCCGCCTGTGCCGTCACAGGACCTGGGTGGGGGCAGTGGCCAGGCTGGCCTGAAAACCTTCTCCAGGTTGGGTTGGGGAGTCATGGCTCAGTGGTGTGAGTGTGCCTTGGACAGGCCCCAGGGTCCCACTTGTCAGGGGCAGAGCCCTTCAGATGGACTTGGGGCGGGGAGGCAGTGGGACTGCAGGGTGAGGGCGCCAGCGAGGGTTTGGAGATGCAGAGGTGAGGGAGGCCCGGGTACCAGGAGGCTGCACCACTGCTGTCTCCTGAGGTGGTGGCTGGCCGAGGAGGCCCACTGCTCTCTTGTGCTAAGTGCCCCTTGGGTCCTGGAGGCTTGGCAGGGTGACAGGGCAGCCCCCAGGGGCTCCATCCAACCTGCTCCTTCAGGAGGAGACCTCCCAGGGCTCTGTTGGGGAGGAGGGCCAGCCACAGAGCCACTGTAGATCATCCCTGAGGCCAGGGGACTTGGCAGCAGAAACCCTGAGCCCAGCATGGGGCAGTGGGAGGTGAGGCCCAGCGGCAGCTGTGAACGAGGCCGCCCGGTGGGCTCTTAGGGGTCTTTGATGGGACGCAGCTGGTGGACAGGGAGAGGAGGGGACTGGGGCTGGAGCAGGGCAGTGAGGAGGACCCTGGGGTCCCTCCTTCCCCAGGCCCTCCCTCCCCTGGTCCGCGCCCACCTTTGAGATGCCCCAGGAGTTCCCAGAGTTGGCAGCACCAGGGGCTGTCTACTGGGTGGGCTGAGCACCACTTAGTTTGCAATTTGGAAAGCTGAGTCCCAGAGAGGGGTCCCCAGGGCTCAGAGCTGAGAGGCCTGGCCGCCCCGGGCCAGGCCCCACACTTGCTTGCCGAGTGACTCACTCCTGTTCAGGGCCTGGCTAGCAGGGGTGAGGCTGGGTCAGAGGATGGGGAGCTGGGCCAAGGCCACAGACCACCCCACAGGCGCAGGCACCCAGAGACCTGAGGGGCACTGGGAGCCCATGGGAGGGGAGACTGTGAACACGGCTCGGCTTCTTTGCAGCCCCGTGCTGGGGCCATGTGAGGACACACGCCGCAGGAGGGCCCGGCCAGCCTCAGCCCAGCCCAGTCACCACGCCCGGCAGGTCTCCTGAGGTCAGAGCCGGCCCCGCAGTGGGCACCACATGCCCGCCTGCTGTCCTGGCTCCTGAGGGACAAGGGTGAGCTGGGCGGGCCAGGAAGCACAACGTTGCTAGGCTTCTGCTCCTGCCCCATAGAAGTTCAGGTTCTACTGAGAAACTTGGCTGGGGCTTCCAGGGACTCCTAAATCCAGCCGCCCAGGACCCTGTAGCGCTGTCCGCTGGTCCTGAGCCCTGTCCTCGCCTGCTGGTCCGTCCTGGGGTGATGGATCTGGCTGCAGTGACCCCGATGCCCTGAGGCCCAGAACAGCGCGTCTCCCTCCTGGGAACAGCCAAGCCTTGGACAAGCCCACACAGCAACGACCGGACCCTGAGCCCCCCTGGCAGGGGTGTTTCCTGGGTGCACCATCAGCAGTGGGACCTGTAGGGAAGTCTGTGGCCTGTGCACACCTTCAGACGATTTCCCCAAACACCGAGGACAGCTGTCCAGTGCATCACAGAGCTGTGGCCCATGGGTGATGGTCTCAGCCTGTCCCTGCATCTGGTACAGCCTCAGTGCCAGGGCCACTTGTGGACCCCACAGGCCACCCCTGTATCTGGCACATCCTTGGTGACTGGGGCTCCCTGTGGCCGTTCTGATCCTGTCCTTGTGGTAACCCATTTGTGATGTCCAAGTGTCTCCTCAAGAACCAGGGCCAGGAGGCCCATCCTTGGCTCTGGAGACTGCAGGAAGCATATCCCACCCACCTGTGACCATCTGCCAGGCCCTGGGGACAAAGCTGATGCCACCTGCCACCAGGGTTGGCTCAGGCGTTTCCATGCATCTCCAGTTGTCATGGAGCTTGGGACACACTGGACCCAAGGAGGTATTTTAAAAGGACAAGTCTTTGTGTAATCCAGCCCCATTGTCCCTGAACACAATGCCCCCTCCCCGAGCCTGGGGGAGCTGCACACAGGACACTCCTCGGCATCTTCAGTCTCCCTTCTGTGGCCTCACACCTGGGATATTAGGTGTTAGAACAGGTGCCACCCTGTTCTGTGTGCGTAGCCTCAGCCTGGGGGCAATTTGGGGTGAAGGGTGGCTGCAGGTCAGACACATACCTGGGAAGGTCCCCGGGATATGGTGGCTTCCAACCAGGAGCAGTTGCTCTGGGCACTTGTGACATCCCAGTGATTTAGGAGTAGGGGTGCTCTGGTCTTTAGTGGGTGGGGCCAGGGATCCCAGTAATCCTGTGAGATGGAGGTGCCCTTCCACAAATGCCAGTAGCACCCCCAAGAGAAATACTTGAACCAAAGCTGTAGGCAGGACCACGCCAGGGGAAGAGGGAGCTCAGAGGAGGCGGCACCACTCAGCGCCAGGTGCTAGGATGGGAGGATGGGCAGACTGTGGTGGCCAAACACCAGCATGCAGGAGGGTGGTTCTAGATGCACCCACCCTCCTGTGGGTGCACGGATGAGGTTCTAGGATGTAATTCAGGGGGTTCATGAACTTGGCTGAGAAAGAGATTACATCTCCATCATTGCTAACCTCTAACCAGAATTTAGCATTTCTCTTTACTCGGAACGATGGTGTTCCAAGACCTGGGGCTTTGTCACAGTAGACATCACCGCTGTTCATGCCCCTTCACATCCGTAGCAGGCAGCTTGGAAACTGCGTCCCCTCGAGTGAGTTTGAATCCTAGTTAGTATTAGATCCGTCATGGCTCCTTTAAAACTGCCTCCTGGGGAAGCACGTGCGTGGCCACACACAGTTTGTCGTATCATATTCTGGTGACTGTGTGTGGTGAACTCTTCCTCCATAGTCATCTGTGTAGTTGTACGCTTCAGAAACAAGCCTCATCCTGAGAAAGCGTCTGCAGGCTTCACCAGTGGGTGAGGGGGCCCACAGCACAGAGAAAGTCAGGCTGACCTGAGCAGCAAGTTGCCCCCATAGCAGAGAAGGAAAGGCTTGGGGCCCAGTATGTCTGTGCCCAGGAGGGCCTGCCGTGGCCAAGGGTCTGGAACGGGGGAACGTGGTGAGGGGTCCCCAGGCAGCTTGGGCGGAGTAAGGAGCAGGGCCCTCTGCCTGCCATTTGAGTGAGGGAGACACATCCCAGGTCTTCTGCATCATTGGTGGAGGCTCCTTGAGCTCCTACTGAGTGCTGGGTGCTGTTCTTGGTGCTGAAACGCAGCCGCAGACAGAGCACTTGCTCTCTGGATGCAGTTAACGCAGAGACAGGGCATATGTGAGAGGGTCCACACAAGCTGTGCCTGTGCTTGGCCACCATGAGTATGTAGCTTGTGTGAGTTACAAGTAAAGGGGTGTGACATGCAGGAATCTAGGCATCTGCACGTGAAGTTTGCAACCACTCACCCATTTGAGTCATGTGAACACTGAGGGCCGAACCCTAAAGACCCCTCCCTGGCTGGGGACTGGCCCAGGGCTCCCAAATGCATTTTGGCCCCTCTCTTGCCATGGCCATCTCTTGCCCTGTCCTCGGCCTCCCATGCTGCCTTATAGGACCCTCAACTGGGGCTAGGCACCCGGGGCTCCTCCCCAACCCAAGGAGCCTGGACCATCCGGGGCCTGGAGCACTGCTCATTGAGAGGACCAGAGAGGAGACTTGGGGAACAGACCGGAAGGACTGGGTTCTCCTGGCCCACGTCATTTGGCCCGCAGAGGAGGGAGAGGGGGCCAGGGTGAGCAGCCCCTGGGCAGTGTGGAGAGACCTGCCTGAGGGGAGCAGTGGAGCCACACAGCTGGGCTCAGAATCCGGGGTGGACCGAGCCCAAGCAGGGGTGTCCACCCATAGCCATGTTGGGAGCCCGGCCTGGCATGGCTGAACCCCTGCCATCTGGCACCCAGGGATGCCCAGAAGGGGTAGGCTTTACCCCATTTCTGAGTAGCAGAGGCAGTGAATGGGCCAGGCGGAGATGGGGCTGGGGGCTTGGTGGGCAGGGTCTGAGGGCATTAAGGCTGGACTCCACAGCCAGGAGGGGCATGACCTTAGGTCTGAGTCAAAAGTGAGGTGTCGTAAATGACCCCCATGTTCATTCCTCCCTCAAGCAGAGATCTCTTGAGTTATGCCCCGACACAGAGGTTGTTCTAGGCACTGGGACACAGCAAAGTCCCTGTACTCTCTCTGGGACCTCTGTGTGGCTGGGGCGACATCAGCTGTCATTTCAGAAGGTCAGGAAGGCTCAACGCCATGAGGAGGGTGTGGCAGGGCCACTCTGAGGCCGGTGCAGAGCTGGCAGGTGGAGGGGGAGGGCGCGTGGGTGTGCACACACTGCCTGCTCCCCTGTCCACGTGGACCTCGGGGTTCCCAGGGAGGCGGCCTGCCGGGCCTCTGGGGAAGGCGGCACCCTTGGCTGAGGGCTGTCTCTCTTGAAGATTGTGGCCGTCCCCGGTGGCCGTCGTCTTGGCAAAGGGGTGGGTCCTGAGGGAAAGCCAAAACCAACCTGCTGGGGGGTCACGGGGGGCTAAGGGCTGGCTCCACACTGCCCGTGCCCCTGGCCCTGCCCCACAGTCACTGTGTGCCCTGGCAGAAGGCTGACCCGCCCTCTGTCCAGACATGACGTGTCATGTCAGAGAGGCCTACTCTTTCTCTAAGTGCCATCTTCCAGAAGGCGGGCTGTGGATGAGGGCACTCTGTGGGGAGGGAGGAAGGCCAGGCTGGGGAACCAGGGGCCAGATCCGCCTGGACAGGAGACCCCATCGTCGTCACTGACGCAGCTGCTTCCTGGGTGTTGCCCTGGGTGCTCACCGCATGCAGTGTCGGCACTCCTATTGGCTGGCGCTGGATGTGAGAAGTTGGAAATGGCAAGAAGAGTTGCTGCCAGGCCATTCTGGGTGGAATGCACAGTGTCCCCAGGCGCAGTGACAGTGGGATGGCCGGAGGCGCTCTCAGGCCCGCCTTGAGGGTGGCAGCTGGTTTTCAGGAAGAGAGTCGAGGGTGGAGACTCCAGGAGGCACCGCAGGCCCTGTGGAAAGGCAGGAAGGGCAGGAGATGCTGGCCCTGGGTCTGGACAGCTGCCCTCACAGGGGCCTCTCCCTTCCCCTACAGGATGGGGCTGGTTCCTTCCCCCAGGCTGTCTGCCTCCTGGATCTCATGTGCCTGCCCCAGGCAGCGTCCCCAACCTCTGCCCAGAGCCATCTCATGGAATCCAAGCATCCCTCTGCCTGCCAGGCAGTATACCCCCCCCTGCCCAGAACCATCTCATGGGATCCCGGCATCCCTCCTCCTGCCAGGCAGTCTAGGTGTAGACGGTCCCTGCCAGGCAGTCTGGGTATAGACAGGGCGGAGTCAAGGCTCCAGGTGCCTGGGGGTAGAACTCTGAGCCTCCGGCTCTCCTCCGGCAGGTGGCTCCGGGAAATAGGTGGGAGTCACGGAGGCGGAGGGCCCACATTCCCACCTGCTGCAGGACCCGCAGGGCCCACAGGAGGTCAGGGCTCACCTTTGGGGAGGCAGTCAGGTAGGCACATGACACGGCCACCTGCTCAGAGTCTCCCTGGGCTGGGAGCCCTGGGCATTCTTGGTGGTGGGCTGTTGACCAGCAGCATGGCCGGCAGGTATCCCTCCCCAGACATGGCCTTGCAGACGCTGGCCCAGCTGCCTGAGGCCCAGCTAGGTTTCAGCAGCACCTGGCCAGCGACGGGACAGTCAGGCCAGCGAGGGTGGCCAGGCCTGCTCCTAGTTTTGCAAGAGTGGCCTGATCTCCATGCCTTGGCTTGGGGTGCCCAGGTGCCAAGCCTGGGCTTCTCATTTGCTCCCCTTCAGTGAGGACAGGGGGGCGCTCAGGCCAGTGGAAACAGATCGCATTAGACAGAGGTCTAGACCTGGGAGGCAGCCACCTAACCTCTGTGGGCCTCAGTCTTCCCCCATCTGTAAGCTGGGGGTGGTCCTGTCTGCCTGTTAATTGAGATAGTGCTGATTTCGGGAGAGACCCATTGCTCTCCAAGGAGGCTGGGGGCAGTTCAGAGTTGAAAACGGCCTTAAACCTTCTGCTGCCAGCCTGGACGGGGTCTGAGACCTGAGTGGGGGAGCCAGGGATACGTGGGTGCGCATGCATGGATGCCCAAAGGTGATGTGGGCTGCTGCAGGTGGGGAGACCTGTGTGATTCAGGCAGGCGCCCGCCACCCCGCACCCACGACGCTGCAAAGGGCTGCCGGATTTAGCAGATGCCCAGTACATGGGAGTTTCAGGCAGACCCTGAATCGTTTTGTAGTGCAGCGTGTCCCAAATATTTTCATTTCAAATAAGGAAATAATGTTTAGAGTAAATATGCCCTATGTATTTAGTGTAAGTACGCCCCAGATATTTGGGGGGGGGGAAGAGTTGTTTGCTTTGTGTGGCAAAATATGCATGACAAAATTTGCCAATTTAACAATTTTTAAGAGTTCAGTTGAGTGGCATTCCGTCCATTCACGCTGTTGTGCAGCCGTCACCCCCATCCAGCTCCAGGACCCTTTTCATCTTGTAAAACCGAAACTCTGTCCCCATTAAACAGCAACTCCCCATTTCCCCTCTCCATCACCCCTGGTGCCTGCCATCCTTTCTGCCTCTATGAATCGACTCCTGTAGGGACCTCACATAAGTGGAATCATGCCGGATCTGTCCTTTCCTGTCGCTTCTTTCACTCAGCGCCGTCATCAAGGCTCCTCCACACCAGAGCGTGTGTCAGAATTTCTTCCTTTTCAGGGATTAACCCTATTCCATTGTGTGCGCCTACAGACAGTTTGTGGAAACAATCTATTTGACTGTGGAGAGACATCGTTTCTACCTTCTGGCTCTGGTGAATAATGCGATGAGCATGGGTGTATGGGGACCTGTTCGTTTCCTGCTTCCAGTTCTTTGGGACCAAATACTTTTATACTGTACTAAAATAACAATTCATTGTTGATTTGCAATTCAGATGTAACTGGCCTCTGTGCTTTATCTGCACTCATCCCCCTAATCGTGGCTGTAGGGCAGGGCCAGGCAGAAGCTCCAGCCCATACACCTGCCATGCCGGGCAGGCAGGCAGAGGTGCCTGGGCGGCCGCCAACTCATCAAAGCCCTAGGGAGACGCCCTCCTGGGACTGCCCAGACCTCTCTGGGCTCAGCAGGGCTTGTCAGCTCCTGCTTCAGCTTTGCCTGCAGCCCAGGAATTCCCCTGGGATCGGAATCAGGGCAGGCTGCAGGGCTGGGGAGGCGGGGGAGGCCAGGGCTGTTCCTCGTGGTGGGCCCTGTGCTGCTACTCCTAGCCTGTGACCTTGCGCAGGTCACTTTAGCTCCCTGTGTGTCGGCTCTGTCAGCGGGACCTACAGCTGCTGTGAAGATGAAATGATGAGGCTTAAACCCCCGCGAGGCCCATAGTGAGCTCTGCATCTCAGCAGGGAGACAGCTAGGCCTCTGGGAACAAGGGAGCCCTCACGGGGTGTGACCTTCCACTCAGGGGCACATCCCCTGGAGCCCTGTGCTTCCTCTGGGGAGGAGGTGCTGGCCTGGGGGCGTGGCTTATGGGCCATGCTGGCCGTGGGTCCTATTCCCTCCAGTGCCAACACTGGGCAGATTCTCCCGGACAAATCCTTTAGATGTCCGCCTTTATTCAGTACCAGGGAACCAGGACCAGCCTGGGTGCCAGGTAGGGGGGCAGGAGCAAGGAAATGGAGGCTTCCCTAGCAGAGGTTCCCTCGGAAGGAGCATGGCTTGTTGGGACTGGAGGCCAGAGGCTGGGGAGGCTTCCTGGGGGCATGTGAGATGGAGGAAAGCAGCAGGTCACAGCTGGGTGGAGTGACTGGGTGGTGGGGGTGGGCGAAGGGAGAGCCATGCCTGGGGCCACCATGACCCAGAGATGGCTTCCTGGGAAGTGGTTGGGTCAGGGTGAGCGGCCGAGCTCCTTTGCTCTCCCCTTCTGTTCCTTCCCCAGTGTTCACGAGCCGTCCCTCGTGGTGGGCTCCCTCCGGAGGCACCCGAGGGTTTGCTGTGGGATCCAGCCCAGCCTCAGCTATATGTATGTCTGCCTGGTTGGCATTCACGATGCAGATGGACGGGCCTGCGTGGCATGTTTGTGGATTGGAATGTGGATGCAGCAGACAGGGAGGGCCAGTCCATCTTCGAGGCTTCCTTGGGTGCCTGTGGCCCCTACAGTGGGTATATGGGAAACTAGACAGGAGAGCTGGGCAGAGCCCCAGGAGGACAACCCCGCCCTCACACAGCCCGCCTGAATTTCCACCCTGCTGGCAGGGGTGGGCATAGAGATGTGGGTGCCCTCTTCAGCTCCACCAAGCCAAGGAGGAGAAAGGCTGAGCCAGGCGTGGGGCACAGCCCCTGGGGAGCACCTAGCCCTGGGTTCCAAGAGAGGGCTTTCTGCCTTAACAGCCAAGACAGCGGGTCCTGGGTGTGGCAGGAGGTTTGTGACACAAGCTCTGAATCCCCTTTCATCTCCAGTGTCTGAGGCCACAGCATGAGCCTCAGACAGCGGAGCAGGCTGGCATGGGGGGAGGTCTGCAGAGGGCCCGTGATCTCTTGGCCAGAGCTGTGACTAGGCCCCCATCTGAGGGGCCCCTGCCATGCCAGGGCAGGCACCGCCCAGACCTGGTGTCTGCTGGCAGAGTGGCCTGCCCAGGGGTTCCCCAAGCAGGATCTGGGCACTTAGAGAGCAGTTTTGTGAGTTGCTTGGTGAAACCCCCATCTCTGGGGTCTCCAGTGTTGTGGCCTGCCTTGGTGGTTTGCCCAGCAACTCTCAGTGTGCCCACTGCAGACTGGCCAAGAGGCCCGAGTGCTGCCAGAGGGGAACTGGTGTGCGTGGGTGGTTTTGTCTGACTGGGGAGCAGGTCTGGTGGAGGTGGGGAGCTGGGCCGGGCCAGTGGGAGCCACGCAGGACCTGGGCTGCAGGGAGGGGAGAGTGTTGGTGGGAGAGCTGTCCCTTTAGTGTCCAAGGAGGGGTGAGAGCGCACAGCGTAGACCTCCCAGGCTGGGGGCACCTGGATGGGGGACTTGGTAGAAGGATGTGGCCTGTTGGATTTGGTATGTCAGAAGGAAAGGAGGTCAGGATATAGGGGCAGGGGGGTCTGGAGTCAAGGCCCAGGTGCCTTTGGACTGGGGGCTGGGGGGGCCAGGTAGAGGATGTGGAATGACCATGGAGGCTTTGTGTGAGGACAGCAGTGGTCAAGCTGCCACCTTCATCACAGAGAGAAACCCGACACCCCGCCCCCATTACCGTGTGGGGAGGGGCCCTGGCACCCCTGAGCACCAGCCCTGCTGAGACCCAGGCGCCCCTGCACCAAGGCCTTGGCCCGCTTAGCTGCAGTGGGGAAACCAGGAGGCCCCGGCTGCCCGCGAAGAGGAGGAGCAGCACCCGCAGGCTGGAGGGAGGGGCCCGGCCTCGGCGGCGGCCAGGGAGGCGGGCGCGGCGCGGCGGGCAGGAGGCGGCTGCGGCGCCGGGACCTGGCCTGAGGGGCCGGGGCGGCCGCCTGAGGTTTCCAGGGAGACGGGGGCGGCGCTGTGCGCGGCGGGGCGGGGGCTGCGGGAGGACGCTCGTCCCCGCGCCGGGAGCCGCCGCCCTCGGCCGTGCGCGCCAGTGCGGCTGCGGCGCTGCCCGGGGCGGCTGCGGCCGGAGTCTCCCGCGCGCCTGGCGGACGGCAGCCCGCCCGTGTGTCCCGCTGGCTCTCCTCCTGCGAGCCCTTCCGCCCGGCCCCGCTCCGCCGCCTTTCCCCGACCGGGGCACCTGCACCCGGAGCCGCGCGCGCCGCCCGGAGCCGCTGGAGCCGCCGCCGCCGCCGCGAAGGGGGTCCCGCGTCCGCCGCGCTGGAAGCCAGGCCCGAGGACCCCGCCCGCCGCGCCCCCTCTCCCGCGGCGCCACCGCACCCACATCCCCAGGCGCGCCAGCCCCATCTCCACCTGCTCCCCGTCCCCATCGCCTCCGTCCCATCCTCGGCTCCGTCCTGCCCCGCTTGGCCGCCGCAGCCCCATCCCCTTTCCGCCCCTCCCGTCGGGAGTCCGTGGCACTTCCCCGTCCCACCCCGCCCATCGCCCCAGCTTCACCCACCCCTACCCCTCCCGGGCCGCATCCCCGCGTCCCCGCCCCCGCCCTCTGCCCCGCTCCGCATCGCCTGCCGCAGCCCCGGGGCCCCCCTTTCTCCTCCGCCAGGCCCATCCCCCTCCCCGGGCTGTCGCAGCCCTTCGAGCCCCCTCCCCCGCCACCCCGCCCCCGTGCCTGCCGCAGCCACTGCGACAAGCCCCTTCCCCGCCAATCGCGGCGCCCTCCTCCCCTCGCCCGCCTGCCGCAGCCCCCAGCTCCCCGCCCGCCCCCCGCTCCCCGCCGCGCCCACTGCACCAGCGCCCCCTCCTCGCCGCCGCGAGCGCTGCCGCGTGTCCAGACCCCTGCCGCCCGCTCCGGCTCCGCGGTTTGCCGTCCTCGTCCCTGGCCGCGGCGACTGGCGACTGGCATCGGGGCACCCGGGATCCCCAGGACGGCGACCCCGCCGCCGGTGCCGCCGAGCCTTTGTTCCGCCGCTGGGGCCGGTCTCACGCCTGTCGCCCTCGCGGGCAGCCGCGGGTGGCAGAAGCCTTAGCCGGCCTGGGGCGCGGACCCTCCCACCCGGGGCAGAGGTGTCCCTGCGACGCCCCTCGGTTTCGGGTCGCAGTGCGTGGCGGAGGTTCTGCGGCTGCGGAGGGGCTCCTTGGCAACGCTGTCATTTGGGTGAAATGGTGGCAGGGGCTTCGGGCAGGCGGCAGGGGTGTGGGGAGGGGTGGGAAGCACGATGGGGTGAGGCTGGGGGCTGTGGATGCTGTTGACAGTGGCTGGTCCACCTCGCAGGTGGGGCCAAGGCTGCCTCCGGCTCAGATGTCAGGAGCCCAGGTGAACAGCGACTGGTCAGGGGCGCAGGCTTCTTAGGGGATGGGGCAAAAGTGAGGGAAAGATTTCCTGCAGCCTGGGCGGTGGGTGGTCCCCAGGAAACCTCCTGGGATGTTTGTCCAGTGTACCCTCACCACAGGAGGCTGCTGGACATGCCAGGAGGATGCCACAGCCACCGGAGCTGGATGGGGTCCGAGAGCAGATGGGGCAGGAGCTGGGACAGACTTCGAGAAGAGGGTTCAGGCTTGGGGAAAGCCTCCCCAGCCATTGGCCAGCCAGGAAGTCCCGGCTGCAGGGTGCAGAGCTGAGTAGAGGTCAGGAGCCAGGAGGCCTAGGCTCTTCCCTTGTGTGTTGGGAGGCTGCGGTGCTTGGAGCTCTGCACACAGCCCTGCTCCAGCACCGTGGCAGGCAATGCAGGCTGACTATCCACACCAAATTCCAGTACCTTAGGCATTCGAGTCTCTTGACGCTGAGTGTCTAGAACAAGGCTGTAAAGGCGGATAAAGGCGGCTTTACAGCCTGCATCTCCTGTGTGTGCTGTGGAAGCTTCTGGAGGGATGGGCGTGGCGTGGCGCCATCATCTCTCTGCATTCTCCTTGGGAGGGCTCCAGAGCCACTGGTCATGGGCAGCTGCCGGGCTGGGTCTGGACAAATGAGGTCTGGGTCCATCATCAGGGATGGTGGCCATTGTCCAGATGGGAGTCTTGCCTAAAGCTTTGGGGTGATGGTGCTGATGACCAAGGGGAGACTGCTAGGTGGGGACATGTCAGCAGGGGACAGGAATGCGTGACCTAAAAGGTTTTCTAAAGCTAAGGCTGGTGGGGGCTTAGTGAGGAGCAGCAGAGTGGGGTGGTCTGGAGCCGTCAGGATCTGGAGGGGGAAGATGGAACCAGCAGACAGCAGCTGCCTAAGGACCAGGGAGCAAGATCTCTGTGCTTTAACCTGAGGAGCAGGAGCCTGGGAATTGGAGGCTCTGGGTTTGAGGTGGGGGATGAATCTGCCATGAAATGAATAATCCCCTCCCCCCAGAAACATCCTCAGAGCAGCTGGGGAGGGAGGTGTCCCAGTGACTGAGGGAGGGGAGTGCTGTGTAAGGATGGGTCAGCTATAGCAACTTCAGCCCAGCGATCAGGGAAGAGAGGGCCCAGGCCCAGGCCCAGTGGGGAGCAGGCCTGGCGACCTTGACCCGAGCAGCCCCAGGGCCGGAGGGAGGGCTGGGCCGGAGGGGCCCAGATGCCTTTCTGCGTGGGGCGGGGGGCGGGGAGGGGCTGCCGGAACTCACCCCCTAGGTTGGAAAATGCCTCCCTCTGGGTTGGAGGGGGGAAAAGGCCAAGAAGGAGGTATCAGAAGGAAGGTCCAGGAAGGAGAGGGAGAGGGACATGGGGAGGGTCCCCTCCTGGCCTGAGGCCTCTGTATCCCCCAGGTGTTGAGCTGAGAGAAGTGGTGGGGAGGCACCTGGGGGTGGGGAGATTTAAGATGACAACTGGACTTGGGCACATCGCTCGCCATCCAGAGAGACACCAGCTGGCATTCTTCCAGGAGGGGGCTTGCTTTGCTGGCCTGCAGGGGGACTTTGCAGAGCCCGCCTCTGCCATCTCATGTCTAGGACCGAGACCTGCGGGCCCCGGCCTGCACTGGGCTGGAGCTCAGCAGAAGGAAGCCAGTGGGAGGCCTCTTGCCTTTGACTGCCGTGCGTCCAACCTGCAGCGGGCCTCAGGGGGCCGCCTCGGTCCAGCCTGCCCGGGGCTCCCAGGCCGGCGCCCAAGCTCTGGCTCCGTGTCTTCACTCCCGTGTTTGTCCGAGGAGGGAGGGAGGGACGGGGGCTGTGCTGGGGCAGCCGGAACAGCGCAGGTCACCGGGCTGGCTGGGCGAGGTGGCCGGGCAGGGCTAGGGGGGCAGCAGGGGAGGCTGAGGCGGGCGGCTGGTGCACAGCTGTGAGGGGGGTGTGGGGGGTGGCTGGCAGTGCCAAGGAACCCCTCAGAACCTGCAGGTAGGGGGAGCCTCCCATGTCTTATGGGTGTTTTGGGCCTCACCTCTCTGTGTCTCATCAGCCTCTCCTATCTGCGTGGTGGAGGCTGGAGAGTGGGTCTACCAGGGACCTCGTGTGGGAGGGGCACAGGAGCCAGTGAGGGATGCCACCCACCCGTACTCCCTAGGAGTGCTTGAGCCCTAGTCCCGAGTTGGACCAGCCCACTCGTTGCCTGTGGCCCAGCCAGCCTGGCCTGGGTGCCCCGTCACAGCTGAGCCCGTCACAGCTGAGCCCGTCACAGCTGAGCCCAGGGTGTCACCGGGAAGCTATGCTGGCACCTGCCACCCCCTCCCCCAGCCATGTTTCCCTCCCCCTGCCCAGCCCAGCACCATCATGTGTCCGGCTGACCTGTGCTCTCCTGGTCCGGGCAGCCTGGATGGGTGCACAGGGCCCCGTCACAGCCCACACTCTCAGAGAGATGCCTCCTGAGTCTGCTCAGCCTGGCGCAGGCCCCAGGAAAGGACCTAGAAGGACGGTTCCTGCTCTAAATCCTGTCCCCACTGGGGCGGGACTGGGGCGGAATCCCATCAGTGAATAAAGGCTACAGAGTGAAGGATGGTCCCTGGCGGGTGTACCTGTGTCCCAGTCTTCCTGCCTGAGGGCGCCTTCCCACCCATGTGAGGAGTGGGGAAGGGGTACCCCTTCTCTACTAGGCCGCAGGACTCTCAGAGCCAGGCTCTGCCCTCTCCCCAGCTGGCTCCCGCAAGGCCCTCCTGGCCCGAGACTCTCTTAGACCCCCAACTCCCCCTCCAGCAGACAGCCGGGGGTAAGGAGGGGCGGGGAGCACAGGGGCACTTGCCATTCCCGCTCTGTCGCATAGGAACGTAAGTCCAGGCTCTGGGGGCTCCCTGGACCTGCAGCCCCTGCTGAGGGCTCCCTCCCCCTCCAGCCCCAGCTCAAGCCTGAGCCCCCTGCGTCAGTACATTCTAGAACTCCGGCAGGAAAAGAGGGCGAGGAGGGAGGGCTCCAGGATAAGAACCTGACCTCAGAAAGCCAGGGCTGTGTTTGGGGGAGGGCCCATCCTTGTGCCTCGGCCCTCTCTGGCTCTCCCAGGCCCCTCTGATGGCCCGTCTCCTTGCTGTCATGTCAGCAGGCACAGAGGCTACAGGGGCCAAGCGGCAGCCACCCAAGCCCAGATTCGGGTTCTTGTTCTGTGTTCCCTCCTCTTGTCTCAGCCATGTCATCCCTGGGTGTGTGTGCTTAGAGGGTGCGGAAGATTGGCAGACTCAATCTGACCCAGGCATTCGATCTCCGGGTAGTTACCTAACCCTGGGTCCCCAACCCAGATGGCCTCTAGTGGGGAAGGGTTCCCTGGACCCCAGGCCTGAGGGGTGACTCCTCTTGCAGTAAGTGGGTAGGGCACTGGCTGGGCTGCTCCAGGCCCTGCCTGCACTGGGGCTGCAGGTCCCTGCTCCCACCTCCAGGCAGTGCTGCACCCCTTCCCACTGTGCTGCCAGCTCCCCCAGGACAGCCTTGGGCCAGGTGCCTCTGCCCAGGCTGACCCTGCCGTTGGTCCCAGCTCCCTCTCCTGCCTCTCCTCCCTGGCCTGGCCTTCACTTCCCGCTGACCCCCAGGCGGGAGGTAAAAGAATGCAGGACCTGCCACATTCCAGCCCCCATGGCCCAGGGTCCCAGGACGGGTTGAGACAGGCTGGAAGGCCTCAGCCCTGACCCCTGAGGCAGCAGACCTGAGGAAAGTTTCTGGAATTCCTGCTGACAACCCCTCCTTGACCAAGCCAGGCTCCTGCCTCCACCTCTCCCCTGTACCTGACATAGGCCTGCACCAGGAGGGCCTTAGAGGCAAGGAATGAGGCCCAGAAGGAACAGTGGAGTCCTGAGCTCAGGCAGCCAGAGCCACTTGCTCCCTCACTGTATAGCTGGGACAAGAGACTTCATCTCTGTAAGCCCCGGTTTCCTGGTTAATAAAATGGGGATTTCGGCAGCCTTCATCACGGTGTGATGCACACGCTTTTAAATATGCAGTTTTTCCTGACACCACACACATATTCCAGGTGGGCACCGAGGTGTGCGCAGCAGGGCTGAGGGCTGTCTCACAGCCTGTCCCCACTCCCCACAAGGAGGTGCGGCTGTCTGTGATGGCGCTGCCACTGTCACTGCCCAGGACACTGGAGCAGAGCAGCTCAGGGCCGGCTGCAGAGGAGAGGACTCCATGAGGACACCAGGAGGCACGGGGTGCGCCCTGCAGGGCTTGGGGCATGGTCCGATGACCCCTTCATGGGATCTGCCACCGGCACCAGGGCATACCTGTCCCCACACCAGACTTGTGTATGGGGTCCTGCAGGGCCACTGCCTCTGGCCAGCCCACTGTTGGTGGGATCTGCTGTCCTTGCAGTGGGAGTTGGGTGCCTCCCAGGGCTGGTGTGGGAAGAGAGGGGAATTGGACTCCTTCCTCCCTCCCCCCCCATCCTCAGCCATGGGCCCAGGTAAGGGGTGACTGTCGGGCCTGGTAGTCAGGTAGACAGGCCTGGTAGACTGTCGGGCCTCCCGACTTGCACACAGGAACCTGAGGCCAGTTCTTTGCTTGTGGCTGCTGGGACAGCAGGCTGGGGGACAGGACTTGCCCAAGGGGCCCTCTCTCTCGTAGAGGAAGCCCTGCTTTTGTATGATGTACGGGAAGCTATAGGACTCAAGCCAGGCCTTTTCCTCCCTCCAGGCTCCCACCATTTCTGCCTTCACCCAGGGCACCCCCCAGGCTGGCCAACCTCTGAGCTGTGCTTCACCCTGCGTCTGCCATCCTTCTGCCCAGAAGAGCCTGAGGGTGTCCTCCTGGCTGCCGGTGCTGTCCCAGCCCCTCTCCCTCACGCTGGCCTTTCCCCACAGGTGAGCATCTGCGGATCTGCCCCCAAGGCTACACCTGCTGCACCAGCGAGATGGAGGAGAACCTGGCCAACCGCAGCCGTGCTGAGCTGGAGACCGCGCTCCGGGACAGCAGCCGCGTCCTGCAGGCCATGCTCGCCACCCAGCTGCGCAGCTTCGATGGTGAGTGCCTCCCAGGGGTGCTCGGGGCCCGCAGGGTGCTGGTGCATCGGGTTGAGGGGGGTGGCACACTGGGCCTTGCCTGGTGTGTCAATGCGGAGTGTGGGGCATTGGCAGGAGGAGGTAGGGGAGTTAGTGCTTTGGGGCTAGGGCGCTGGGTTGAAGCCCCAGCTGGGATTTGGGGGCTACCCTCAGGCAGGGATCTGCAGAGTTTGACACCCACCTGGGGGTGTGCACAGCCCATTCCCAGTGCACGTTTGGGGACAGAGGGCCTGTCCCATCAGTCCCTCAGAGGCTCCTGTCACCAGCAGATTCTCCCGAGCACCTGCAGAGAGACAGGCCTCGGCCAGATCCTCCCTGCAACTCCTCACGTGCCCCAGGCCGCCACCCCTGGGGACCAGGTGGCCTGGAGCCAGGGAGCTCAGTGCAAGGGCTGAGAATGGGGCTGGGGACAGGGCTGCAGAGTGCAGGGTCTGCCCAGGGGTGGCCGCCACTCAGCCCTTTGTATCGGGGCAGGAGTTTGGGGCCCCAGGGAGTGACCCCTGCAGGCCTGGAGGCCTCGCCAGCTGCTGTGTCAGAGCCACATACTCCTCAGCCCAGTCCGGGCCTCACCTTGTGTCTGGGCAGAGAGCAGCAGGCACCTCCAGGAGGACAGTGTGGGGTCAGGAGGACCCCCATGAAGTGACCTCTGATCACAAACACGAGGACTTGGTGGAGGGAGGCAGCTTGGGCTGAGGTACTGCCCCTGTGTGCCCGCGGAGCTGGGGCGCCAGGACAGTGAGCCTGAGCAAACGAGAGGGAGGGAGCGCTGAGGCCGCACGGCTCCATGTGGCCGTGAGGGACGGCAGCTGCTGCTGGGGCCCTGGGGTGTGTCTCAGCATTCCTGCTTCTCCAGCTCCTGGACACCTGCTTGTGGCCTCCCAGGCTCCCTGGAGAGTCAGTCTGTCCCCAGGAGCCCCCAAGGCCATTTCCACAGGGCTGCGGGACCTCAGCTCTTGGCGTATACCTGGGTCACGGTGGGTCAGAAGCTCCTTCTCTGTGACTTGGACACTGACGCTCAGAGCTCAGCCCTGCCCCTGGTGTGGGGCCCATGGGACGCTCGTGGCCCCTCCGGGACTCTCCTTCCTCCTGTCCGGCTGGACCTAGGGAACGAACCCCTGCACCCGAGTCAGGAGCCTTCCTGAGCCGCTTGGGTCTGTCCCGTGTGTAGGGACCCTGCTCACCTCCTCCACGCTGTCCTGAGCCTCAGTTTCTCCCCAGTGTCTCTGAGCCCTGGCTTCCACCCCGGCGCGCCACCCAGCCCTGGCCCCTCCTCTCTCCTGCTAACACCCTTGCCCATCACACCATCTTCCTGGCCTGGGGACGTCCTGCCCACCTGCCTCCTCCTGGCTCTGCCCTGCTCTGGGGCCCGTCCTGTGTCGGCGCTCTGCCTCCGCCCTCCATCTGCTGCCCTCTGGAAGCCTCCAGCCTTCCTGTTCGACTCTCCTATCTTTGACATGAAAACACAGACACCCTTTGGGGACATCTGTGTTGAAAATGACCCACTGTGTGCCCAAGGCCTACCTGTGCCCCTACCCCAGGGAGTCTTGTTCAACCCCCACCTCCCATGTCCTCCCTTCCCACCCCCGCCCACAGCAGCTGCTGGCCCCTCCCAGCCTCCAGGGCAGCCAAGGGCCCCTCTCTCTTTGTCTGCAGTGCTGGTGGGAGCCAGTGGGAGGCAGTAGGAGGGGAGCCTGACTGGGCCTCTTGTTGCTGTGTTCAGGGATTGGGAGCCCCGTGCCCGCCCCCTCACCAGCCTTCAGGGGTAACTGAATGGGGCCTGGCAGGAGGGAGAGCTGAGGACTGCACCTGGGTTTGGCCCACGGCCCTCTAGGTGTGTCTGGGCTAATGCATGAACTGCAAGCTACCCCCTTCTGAGAGCGGCCAGGGCGTTCCAGGCGCCAGGACCTGAGGTGGACACTGGACAGCTGCGTGGTCCGTCTACCCTCCCCATAGCGGCCTGGGAGCTCTCTGTAGCCATGGCAGCCTTGTAGTCCCAGGCCTTGCCAGGGGTCAGTGTAGGGGCTGGTCCAGAGATCTCCAAGCCTGACAGTCACCATGCTTCAGAGGACAGTCTCTGCCCTGCATCCCTGGAGCACCCCATGGTGGGCCATGGAGCCCCTGGTACCTGTGGGCAAGACCTAGGGATGCTCTGAGCAGTTACAGACCCGGAAGTCTCAATTCCCAATGGGATGGGGAAGTCCAGGGTCCCATCTAGGCACAGGGCATAGGGCTTTTCCCCAAAGCTCCTGCAGCCCATGTGGAGGTCTGAGGGTGAGCCTGTGGCTCCCCGTCCCCCACCCAGCAGGGAAGACGTCTGGGGTTCTGGGCTGTGGGAGGCTCCCCGGAGCCCTCGGGCCTGGGGTGCTCAGAGCTGAGGATTCTGGATCGCGGAAGCTGAGAAAAGACAGGAAGCCCAGGAGAGCAGCAGAGACAGGGCGGCGGGAAGGGCAGAGGCCCTGGAGATTCACAGGGCAGGCGGCTGGGGCCACAGGGAGCACAGATGGGGACCGGTGGAGAGAAGAAGCGGCTGGCAGGGGAGCACAGACCGGTCCGGCCCCTCTTACCCCAGTGAGGCCCCATCTCCACCAGCAGCCCCTCCCTGGGTGTTCTCAGTCACAGAACATCTGTTCCTGCCCTGGGCTCAGCTCAGAAACAGCCACGGAGCCCCAGTCAGAGGTCCTGAGATCCGAGAGCACCCCTGCCACCTGGGTCTCTGCTCCCCAGGCCAGGGGGTGAGGTCTCGGGGAGCCCTGTGGATGCTCACCGGGCCCACAGCCGCTGCAGTGTGGCGTCCGACTCCGAGGACCTCAGAGTGTATCCTCAGAGCCGCGGGTCTCCCGAGCTGAGTCTCCTGCTCTGGTCCAGCTGTCATGGGGGAAACATTGTGCCGATCACGCCCCCTTCCTGTGTACAGACCACTTCCAGCACCTGCTGAACGACTCAGAGCGGACACTGCAGGGCACCTTCCCGGGCGCCTTCGGAGAGCTGTATACGCAGAACACCAGGGCCTTCCGGGACCTGTACGCAGAGCTGCGCCTGTACTACCGCGGTGCCAACCTGCACCTGGAGGAGACACTGGCTGAGTTCTGGGCCCGCCTGCTCGAGCGCCTCTTCAAGCAGCTGCACCCCCAGCTGCTGCTGCCTGATGACTACCTGGACTGCCTGGGCAAGCAGGCCGAGGCGCTGCGGCCCTTTGGGGAGGCCCCAAGAGAGCTGCGCCTGCGGGCCACCCGCGCCTTCGTGGCTGCTCGCTCCTTCGTGCAAGGCCTGGGCGTGGCCAGTGACGTGGTCCGGAAGGTGGCTCAGGTGTGCATAGCCACCCAGGGCTCTCAGAAGGCCCTCCAGACCCCCACGCTCTGCCCAAGGGACTTCCTTCCCCCTACTTAACCCTGTGTCCCTGAACCTCCTGGCCAGCCTCTGACCTCTGCCCCGCAGCCTCAGTCCCTCCTGCATTGGCTGCTACCCACGGCCTGCTAACGGTGCACCCACAGATGTGAGCCCTGCTCTGGGCAGGTGGTTCTGGGCTGGCCCACTCCTCCCCAGACCCATCATGGGCCAGGATGGGAAGGGCCAGGGGCTGGGCTGGATGCTGAGCCAGGCTGTGGAGTGAAGAGGCACAGGAGACAGAACAACATGCGTGGGGACCAGGCAGGGTGGGGCTCTGGAGCCTCGCAGGCCAGGGGGATGCCTTGGTCCACTGGGGGGCACGTGTCAGACCCAGGTAGGCTGGGATGCCTTGGTATCCTCAGCAGCATGTGGGTGAGGATATTCGTGCCACCCCATGACCCTTGAGATCATCAGAATGAGGGCCGTCAGGACTGGCAGGCCCTGCGAGTCAGGCAGGGCCACTGCGAGTTGGGGCAGAGCACAGGCCTCCCCTGACTTCCCTCCTGAGCCCCCCACCCTGGGGCTCCATTAGAGGCTGGCGGGGCTGGGCACACGCAGGGCCTCGGGGTCTGGTTCAGGCTGCCTTCCTCCTCAGGTCCCCCTGGGCCCGGAGTGCTCAAGGGCTGTCATGAAGCTGGTCTACTGTGCTCACTGTCTGGGAGTCCCCGGCGCCAGGCCCTGCCCTGACTACTGCCGCAATGTGCTCAAGGGCTGCCTCGCCAACCAGGCTGACCTGGATGCTGAGTGGAGGAACCTCCTGGGTGAGCCCCCACCTGCCAGAGCGGCCTGGAACTGTCTTGGGGAGTGTGTGGCGGGGGTCCTGGGGGGCGGGTGGGCCCTAGCTCAGGGCTTGGACCCAGGGACTTGATCAGGGATGCCCTGACCAGGGTGTGTGACTTGGGGCCACTTGCCAGGGAGGGAGCCCTGTGGGGTCGTCGTTTCTTGTCCTTCCCCACTGAGCAAGCACCTCAGTGTGCATACTTGCCAACACGTGTGACTCATGGAGAGCCAGTGCTTGCTTAAGCTAACACATATATGCACTGTCACATGGCACCTCAGTGTGCATACTTGCCAACACGTGTGACTCATGGAGAGCCAGTGCTTGCTTAAGCTAACACATATATGCACTGTCACATGGCACCTCAGTGTGCATACTTGCCAACACGTGTGACTCATGGAGAGCCAGTGCTTGCTTAAGCTAACACATATATGCACTGTCACATGGCACCTCAGTGTGCATACTTGCCAACACGTGTGACTCATGGAGGGCCAGCACTTGCTTAAGCTAACACATATATGCACTGTCACATGGCAGGCTAACATGCGAGCTGGCGTGCACACTTGCTGACACACAGCAGGCCGGTGCCCACCAGTATGGTGTGTGCTCCTGTGTGCATGTGATGACATGAGCTGGGCTGACCCGCATCCATGCCAACACCTGTGTGCTAGTATGTACATGCTTATCCAGATCCACTAACGTGTACACATGCTTACGTGAGGTGGGACAGCATGCATCTTTGCCAACACACGTGCTAGCATGTGCTGACATGGAGCCAACACGTGTGTGCTAATGTGATGGGAGCTGACAAAATGCATGAGCTTTACTTGTATATGTGCTCACCAGGCATGCAACACACACATGAACTAAGGTGTACATGGAGGGGCATGAGGTGAGCCAGCATGCATACACACCAGCTCACATGGCTCGTGTGCACACAAGCTGGACCGAGGCGAGTCAGCATATGTACACGTCACACCTGCATGAGCCAGTGTGGACATCCATGAGACACGGCAGGCCAGCGAACCTGCACAGTGGCCTCCGTGTGTGTGTCCACCCGTGCCCGTGGCGCATGTGCACATGTGGGCGTGGGCCAGGCTGAGTGCAGCTGAGTGCACGTGGCCTGCACACATCACATGGGCCAACCCGAGTGCGTGCGCGGGATCTCCCACGCCGACCTGTGCTGTCAAGACTGCATTAACATGCACACGTGGTGACGCCTGCGTGCGCGTGTGTTAACACCTGTGCTAGACTCCATGGTGCTCATCACCGACAAGTTCTGGGGCACGTCGGGTGTGGAGAGCGTCATCGGCAGCGTGCACACGTGGCTGGCGGAGGCCATCAACGCCCTCCAGGACAACAGGGACACGCTCACGGCCAAGGTGCGGGCGGGAGGGCACGATGAGCACAGTGGGGTGGGGGTCCTGGATGTGGCTCCATTGGGCTTGAGGGACCCCGCTGCCCCCCAAGGACCCTGTGGTGTCTCCCCAGGTCATCCAGGGCTGCGGGAACCCCAAGGTCAACCCCCAGCGTTCTGGGCCTGAGGAGAAGCGGCGCCGGGGCAAGCTGGCCCCACGGGAGAGGCCACCCTCAGGCACGCTGGAGAAGCTGGTGAGTGGCCCCTGCCGGTCCACCGGACCAGGCATGAGGGAGGCAGACAGGCGGGGGCGGGCTGGCTCTGGCAACCCAGTGGCCTGACTGCTGCCCGGCAGGTCTCCGAAGCCAAGGCTCAGCTCCGTGACGTCCAGGACTTCTGGATCAGCCTCCCAGGGACACTGTGCAGCGAGAAGATGGCCCTGAGCACTGCCAGTGATGACCGCTGCTGGAACGGGATGGCCAGAGGCCGGTAGGTGCCCGCCTGGCTGGCACAGCCCTCCCTCCCGTGCTGTCTCCATTGGGCTGTGCCTGGGCCGGGTGCAGTAGGCACAGGGCCATGTCCCTTGCTGGAGGGCTCGAGCCCCACTTCTCTGTGGCCTGCATGGGCTCTGCTCGGTCCCTGGAGGCTTGCTGGGCATCTCAGGCCCAGGGTCTTAGGCTTGGAGGACAGGAGGGTGTCCTGCTCAGGTGATGGCCCTTTGCAGGGGCTGGAGCAGTGACCTGGGCTCTGCCTGCCTTTCCTCCAGGTACCTCCCCGAGGTCATGGGTGACGGCTTGGCCAACCAGATCAACAACCCCGAGGTGGAGGTGGACATCACCAAGCCGGACATGACCATCCGGCAGCAGATCATGCAGCTGAAGATCATGACCAACCGGCTGCGCAGCGCCTACAACGGCAATGACGTGGACTTCCAGGACGCCAGTGAGAGCAGGGCCTGACTGGGCGGGCAAGGGGCCAGGGATGGCGGGGGTGCCACAGGGGTGTGACTGCCCTCCGGGTTCCCCCACCCGAGGGGTCCTCTGCTTCAGCATCACCACAGTGACTCAGGACGCTGCCCAGGCACGGTCACCGAGCCCTGCATCTCTGCGGCACCTGGAGGCCTGGCCAGCATGTCTGTCAGCTTTGGCTCCAGGGACCAAGGGAGGCAGCCCCAGGGAGTGAGAGTCTCCCAGCCTCAGGGTCAGCGGGGATCGGGTGCTGCTGGTCCTGGGATTCCACACCGAAAGGATGTTGGGGTCACCTGGCATGAGGGGTCCTCACAGGGTGATGCTGCCCTGGGGTCTCCTGTGGGGACTAGTGTGCCGGAGCCTTCTCTCCTTCCCAGGTGACGACGGCAGCGGCTCGGGCAGCGGTGATGGCTGTCCAGATGATCGCTGTGGCCGGGGGGCCAGCAGGAAGAGCTCCAGCTCCCGGACGCCCTTGACCCATGCTCTCCCAGGCCTGTCAGAGCAGGAAGGGCAGAAGACCTCGGCTGCCAGCTGCCTCCAGCCCCCCGCCTTCCTCCTGCCCCTCCTCCTCTCCCTGGCCCTTACAGTAGCCAGGCCGCGGTGGCGGTAACTGCCCCAAGGCCCCAGGAACAGAGGCCAAGGACTGACTTTGCCAAAAATACAAAACAGACGATATTTAATTCACCTCAGCCTGGAGAGGCCTGGGGTGGGACAGGGAGGGCCAGCGGCTCTGAGCAGGGACAGGTGCAGAGGCCCCGGCCCCAGGCCTGGCCTTGCCTGCCTCTCTGCCTTGTAATTTTGTATGAGGTCCTCAGGTCAGCTGGGAGCCAGTGTCCTCACAAGCCATGTATTTCAGGGACCTCAGGGGCACCTCCGGCTGCCCAGACCTCCCCCAGCTCCCTGCACCGCTGCAGAAGCAGCCCCTTGAGGCCTGCAGAGGAGGCCTCAAAGCAACCCGCTGGAGCCCACAGCGAGCCTGTGCCTTCCTCCCCGCCTCCTTCCGCTGGGACTCCCAGCAGAGCCCACCGGCCAGCCCTGGCCCACTCCTCAGCCCCCAGAGAAGCTGCACAAGGGCTTGCTGGGTGTCCACCCTCCAGGGTCTAGCGCAGCCTGTGAGATGATGCATGATACCCTCCCCTCAGCGCAGGCTGCAGAGCCCAGCCCCACCTCCCTGCGCCATGGAGGGGCCCCAGCGTCTGCAGGGTGGGGCCTGAGAAAGCACCAGTGCTGAGGAGTCTGAGGACTCTGCCCTACCACAGACCTGTGGTGAGGAGCCTCCATGCGCGGATGACGGGCCGCTGACCCACCTGCGCTTCTGCTGGAGGAAGGGGAGCTGGGCCCAAGGCCCAGGGAGGCAGCGTGGGCTCTGCTGATGTGGGCTGCCCCCTTGCACACGGGGCTCCCAGGGCAGGCCTTGCTGGGGTCCAGGGCTACGCGAAGACCGTGAGGGCTGAGGAGCAGCTGGGACCTGCTTGCTCCCAACCTCACCCAGATCAGGAACCAGGGCCTCTCTGTTCAGGGTGACACAGGCCAGGGCTCAGAGTGACCCTCGGCTGTCACACAGGGGTGCTGGTGGCTGGTGAGACCCAGCACTGCAGACGGGAACGCCTAGGTCCCTTCCCGACCCAGCCAGCTGCAGGGGACGGGGACCTGGATAGTTAAGGGCTTTTCCAAACGTGCATCCATTTACTGACAACTGTCCTTGTTCACGGAGAGCTGTTTGCTCCTTCCAGATAGCTTTGGAGAGATGCAGGGCCCACCTTGGACCCTGGTGACCTCCTGTCACTCACTGAGGCCATCAGGGCCCTGCCCCAGGCCTGGACGGGCCCTCCTTTCCTCCTGTACCCCAGCTGCCGGGCGGCCCTGGGGAGGGGTGGTCTCGTGTTGGGAAGGGGTCCTGCAAGGGGAGGAGGACTTGGAGGGTCTGGGGGCAGCTGTCCTGAACCAACTGACCCTGAGGAGGCCGCTTAGTGCTGCTTTGCTTTTCATCGCTGTTCCGCACAGTGGACAGAGGGCCCTGGTTGCTGGTCAGGTCCCCATGGCTTCTGTTCTCTGGAACCTGACTTCAGACGTTTTGGGTTCAGGAGCACCCCAACACAGGCATGTTCACCCCATGATAACCCTGCCATTACCAGGGTGGGCTGGGGACTCTGGCACAGTGATGCCAGGTGCCAGGACAGCAGCACTCCTGCTGCACACGGATGGCACGGGGGTGGCGCTCAGACCCCATCCTATCCTCATCTCTGGAAGGGGCAGCCCTGAGTGGTCACTGGTCAGGGCAGTGGCCAAGCCTGCTGTGTCTTTCCTCTACAACGTCCCCCCACCACTCAGTGTCAGCGGGTGACGTGTTCTTTTGAGTCCTTGTATGAATAAAAGGCTGGAGACCTACAGCAGGGCGAGGCCTCATGGCCGGGGGGGGTGGGGGGGGGGCGGCGGGGAGAGAGTGTGTGTGTACGTGTGTCCGTGTGGAGCTTGGGCATGGACCACATTTCCGTGTTCAGGGTGAATGTGCAGCCCCTGCCAGCTGCACTCCACCTCACTCTGGGCAGACAGGTCTGTCCGCCCCTCTCCTTGGTGCAGGGGCGAAGGAAGAGGCCAGGGCACGGAGACCCAGATGGCCTCCAGCAGGCTCCACCTCCCATCTACCTCTTCCTGCCTCTTGGCCCCGCTCTGGGCGCACACAGCACAGAGATCCTCTGCCCCTGGAAGGTTCTGGTTCCTGCCAGGTGGCTTCAGAGATGCCCAAGGGGCCAGAGAGAAGGAACCAAGGATGCCCTGGTGGTCCAGTGTGTCCCCAGCCACCTTTCTCCCGAGGTGGAGGGTCCTGTGTAACCCTAGGGGCTCCCTGTAGCCCCCTCCTGTTCCTGTGGGGTCATGGCCGGAGGCTGGGAAGTGGCAGAGCGGCACTGGCAGAAGCGTCTGCTCCTGGGTGTGTCCCTCAGCTGCTTTATTGAGAATTGCAGCCAGCACAGGTTGGTCTGGTGAACATTTTTTTTTTTTTTTTTTTGAGACGGAGTCTCGCTCCGTCACCCAGGCTGGAGTGCAGTGGCCGGATCTCAGCTCACTGCAAGCTCCGCCTCCCGGGTTCACGCCATTCTCCTGCCTCAGCATCCCAGGTAGATGGGACTACAGGCGCCGCCACCTCGCCCGGCTAGTTTTTTGTAGTTTTTAGTAGAGACAGGGTTTCACTGCGTTAGCCAGGATGGTCTCGATCTCCTGACCTCGTGATCCGCCCGTCTCGGCCTCCCAAAGTGCTAGGATTACAGGCTTGAGCCACCACGCCCGGCCAGTCTGGTGAACATTTCTAACATTGCGCTTCCATCATCTGGGACCCAGGAATACTGCAGGCCCCCTGGCAACTGGGACCTCCAGGCCCCTTATGAGCGTGAGAGCACAGAGGGGTGGGGGGGCACCCCAGGAGGGAGACACAGCTTCACCCAGCGCTGCTGAAGTCTCAGTAGGTCACAGCTCCAGGGAGGACCAAGGGCTGCACACACACTTCCCCCAAAGCATCTGCTGCCGCCAGGTCCCTGGTAGCCACGATCCTCACTTGCCCCTCCACAAGGCCCAGAGGCCCAGCTCCTCCCCTGGGAAATGAGGGTGGGGTGGAGTCCTCTCCCTGGTGGGCCAGGGGATGCAGCCTGGGGGCTCAGCGGGACCCCTAGGGGACAGGTGAGCAGCCAGACGCTCATCAGTGGCTGTAGTTGTGGATGACGTGTTTGGTCCGGCCGGCAGGATCTCAGGCTTCCGGGCACTACTTTGCCCAGCTGCTTCAAAACTTCCACAAGCCCTTTTCGAACCGAGGCAAATGCATCTTTCCTGTCAGGGAAAGGAGGACACAGGTGCAATGTGCCCTCTATGCAGAACCGACGCCAGGCCAGGAGTGGGTGGGAAGGGGCACCCGGCGGGTCTCAGCCCTGCCTGCCCAGCCACACCTCTGACCACCAGGGAGCTCCCAAGTTCTGCCCACCCCAGTGCTACCCCAAGAGGTTGCTCAGGGAGAGACCCCTTCCAGCCAGGACTGGCTTTCAGTCCCTCTTCGTTCCTCACAGAAATTCCAGAAGCCACACGCAAACTGACCCGCCCACACTGATGAGTAGAGAGCAGCCCAGCCCAGCCACGGTGGGTGGCCTCAGCATCCCACACCATCTGCGTGCACCCCGGCAGGCCAGCATAGGTGTCTGCTCTACACATACACCCATCACACGTGCACACACACATGCACATGTGCACGCTCTTACACGTGCACAAATGCACATGTGCACATGGACATGTACACACACATGCACACATACATAGGTATGGACACATACAATACCCTGTGCATGCACACACAAGCACACATATCCATACACATGCACACACACCTGCACATGCACGCACATGCACACATGCCCATACACACGCATGCACATGTGCACACTTTGTGCATGTGCACACGTAGACAGATGCACACGTGTCCATACACACATGCACACATTACATACACCCACAGTACACACATGCACGCAGACAGACACACCCGTGGGTGCACACACTGCTCACACACATGCACGCACACACTCAGACACACCCGTGGGTGCACACACTGCTCACACACATGCACGCACACAGACAGACACACCCGTGGGCGCACACACTGCTCACACACATGCACGCAGACACTCAGACACACCCGTGGGCGCACACACTGCTCACACACATGCACGCAGACACTCAGACACACCCGTGGGCGCACACACTGCTCACACACATGCACGCACACTCAGACACACCCGTGGGCGCACACACTGCTCACACACATGCACGCACACTCAGACACACCCGTGGGCGCACACACTGCTCACACACATGCACGCACAGACACTCAGACACACCCGTGGACGCACACACTGCTCACACACATGCACGCACAGACACTCAGACACACCCGTGGGCGCACACACTGCTCACACACATGCACGCACACTCAGACACACCCGTGGGCGCACACACTGCTCACACACATGCACGCACAGACACTCAGACACACCCGTGGGCGCACACACTGCTCACACACATGCACGCACACAGAGACACTCAGACACACCCGTGGGTGCACACACTGCTCACACACATGCACGCACAGACAGACACACCCGTGGGTGCACACACTGCTCACACACATGCACACAGAGACACTCAGACACACCCGTGGGTGCACACACTGCTCACACACATGCACGCACACACTCAGACACACCCGTGGGTGCACACACTGCTCACACACATGCACGCACACAGACACTCAGACACACCCGTGGGTGCACACACTGCTCCTGTCCAGGTGGCCTAAGTATTCCTTATCTGGGGACAAGGCCCTCCATCGAGAAACACCATTTATAATCGCAGTGCTCCTTGAGTTTGGGACAGAAGACTAACTCCCGCGTCTCAGTCCACCTTCCTCCTGCCCTACGCTACTACTGAAATCATTGAAGGACCATAACTGGGCGTCAATCTCTCCAATGGACACTGAAGGCTGGTGGCACAGCATGTGGCACAGCCATCAAAGAAGGGGGTAGAGTCTAGGGAAGGTGGGGTTCTGAGAGACCCCAACAATAAGGCCACCACAGCTTTCCTGAGAGTGGGTGAGGGGCAGTAAACCTTACAGGTTTCACAGATGCCACGGCTGTGGATGAGCTGGAGGCAATCACTGCCCAGCAAGCTGTTCTCGTGTGCACAGGAGCCCCTCCCCAATGAGGCCACCCCACAAAGCGAAACCAGTGAGTCTAAACATTTCCCTCCTTCTTTCATATGGCCTGGAAATATGAACAGGAACCTTCATGGTTTCTAGGACAAATCCATGTTTATACTCAATCTGAGAAAACACAAAAAAAGAGCCAGTAAAAAACTTACAGGAAACGTCAAAATACGCAGCATCGGCCTGGGAAATCAGACCAACTGTCCTGATGTGGGAATTACAAGAAACAGGAGCAAACACTGGGAAATGTTGACTTTGAAAAGATGACAGCAACATGGTAGACTCAGCTAAAATAACCCTCTTTCCTCACAGACACGTTGAAATTCTGGATCACAAAGTTAATACCTATCTGAGGTCACAGAAGAGCTAAAAACCTCATGTGCTGAAAAGAAAAAGAAAGTGAGAGGCTTCATTGAATGGGAAGTGGGGAGAGTGGTGTATCAGGCACAGAAATACCCTCTCAGAATAGAGGCTTGGGAGTGATAGGTGTCCAGAGACCTGGGTGAGGGCTGGGAGCTGGAACTGGAACCCCAGGTGACCTGCAAACCTCAAAGAAACGACAAAGTTCTCCCTATTGCCCGAGATGGGCCAGGAAAGCTTTTGCCACCTAGGGATCTGGGCAGAAAAAAAAAATCCTCCTTCTTGAAGAACCAGTGGCTGGTGACAAAAGATAATGAGTAAATACAAAAGTACCTGGAGGGTTTGTCCACAGTGAGGAAGTGAGATTCCCTCAGAGAAATCACAAGGCCTCAGTGACATGAGCTCAAATTCTTTTCTTCTTTTTTTTTTCTTTGAGATGGAGTCTCAGTCTGGAGTGCAGTGGTGCAATCTTGGCTCACTGCAAGCTCCGCCTCCCGGGTTCACGCCATTCTCCTGCCTCAGCCTCCCAAGTAGCTGAGATGACCAGATTCTTTAAAATTTCAAAATGCAAAAAAAACCCGCCACCAGAGCCAGCACCCTGCGAACTTTAGATAGAGCAGACTGAAATGGTCTATAAGTGTTTTGTGTTACCAAAGAGAAAAGGGGGAGAAATAGAAACCATAAGGATAGAACAATTCCATTTTTAAAAAGAACAAATAAGGAGATTGGAAAAAGTGCCAAGTGGAAGTAACGTCAGCAAGCTGGCAGCATAGGGGACCCCCGCTTTTAACCACCCATTGCAACAAGAATTTGGCAGCCATTCACACACAAAAGTGCCTTCGTGGGAACCTCAGGACTCTGGTAGGAGGTTGTGAAACCCTGATGGTGCCCAGCTGAGAAGGGCTGTTTTAGGAGTGCAGGTTTGCACCCAGGCGGCAGGCTCACCAAATGGGGTCCTTTGTGTATCCAGAAATGGCCTCATCCCCCTATGGACTCAACAACAGCCTTGTTTGGCTCTCCTGACACAGGAACCATCTGCCCAGGGACCTCCTGGAAGATACACTAGTCCATCCCCCTGAAGGCAGACCCACCAACCTTGGTTCCACCGCAGATTCTGAAATAGCCCTGTAAGTCAGCTGCAACTCCTCAGCTGAGTCTGAAAGCAGTCCTGCCTTCCCAAGGACTTGCTGGGAGACACTTGTCTGAGTTAGGCCACAAAATCCCACAAAAGTTGTTGAAATGGTTCTGAGTTTACTCCATCCTTCCCCAGTCACAGTCCTGGAGGAGTCCTGCCCACCCAAGGATCACTGAGAGACAAGCCCATCTGCACGCCGGGAGGCAGGCCTACCAATCTACAACCGCGCGCCGGGAGGCAGGCCTACCAATCTACAACCGCGCGCCGGGAGGCAGGCCTACCAATCTACAACTACAAACCGCACACTGGGAGGCAGGCCTACCAATCTACAACTACACAGGTTGAAGGAGCCCTGTGACCCAGCTCCAGCCCCACTCAGCCATGGTCTGAAGGCAGTCCTGCCCATCCCAAGAACCTGACAGGAGGCATGCCCATCTGTGCCCCCAGAGGCAGGCCTACAGACCTCAGTCTCAGCTGTGAACCTTAAAGCAGCCTTGTGACTTGGTTTCATCCCCTTTTAACCACAGTCTGGGGTCAGTCCTGTCTGTCAGGAACTCACCCAGTGACTGAGTGCACCCTTGTCCCTGAGCTAGCCCTATTCCTCAAGGTCTTAGAGGCAGTCCAGTCTGCCCAGGGACCAGACATGATCAATGCCTGCTCCAATCCTGAATAGGCCCACCAACCACAAACCCCACTGCATACTCAGCAGCAGCCATGTGACTAAACTAATCCTGGAGGCAATCCCTTCAGAGACCCAACAGATCTTTATCTGCCAAAATCAGTCTGTAAAGGCTGAAAGAGGTGTTTGCTCCTTCAAATTGAGACAGAAATGCAAGGCTCTATGAATAATAAAGAATCAGGCCAACATGATGCCACAGCTGGGCATGGTAGCTCACGCCTGTCATCCCAGCACTGTGTGAGGCTGAGGCAGGTAGGTTACTTGAGGTCAGGAGTTCGAGACCAGCCTGGCCAACATGGTGAAACCTCGTCTCTACTAAAAATGCAAAAATTAACCGAGCATGATGGTGCATGCTTGTAATCCCAGCTACTCGGGAGGCTGAGGTGGGAGAATCGCTTCAACCCGGGAGATGGAGGTTGCAGTGAGCTGAGATTCTGCCACTGTACTCCAGCCTGGGCAACAAGAGCAAAACTCTGTCTCAGAACAAAACAAAACAAAACAAAAAATACCATCAAGAGAAACTAGTAAAGCTCCAGTAAGTGATCCCAAAGAAATGAAGATCTATACATTGCCTGACAATTCAAACAATCATCTTAAAGAAACTCGATAACATGTGAGATAACTCAGACAACCAAAAAAATAAGAAAAACAAATGCATAAAATGTAAAGTTTAAACCATAAAAAACCAAATAGAAGTCCTAGAGCTGAAAACACAATGACAAAATTGAAAAATTCAATAAAGAGCTTCAACAGACTTGATCATACAGAAGAAAGAATCGATAAACCTGAAGACAAATTATTTAAAACTCACCAATTAACCAAAAAATAAAAAATAAAAAAAATAAAAGAGGAGTAAAGAATAAAGAGTGAAAAAAAGCACAAGGGACATATGGAGACAAACAAGAAAATAAATATGTGAATTACAGAAGTCTCAAAAGAAGACAGAAACAAAGAGCAGAAAGTTTATTTAAAGAAACAAAGGCAGAAAACTTTTCTAAGTTGGGGTAGACATGGACAGATTCCATATGGATGTGGACATATGTTGATGCAAGGTTCAACATATGAAAACCTATAAATGTGACACACCATATTAACAGAATAAAGGATAACAACCATATGGCCATCTCAATAGATACAGAAAAAGTATTTGATAAAATTCAACATCCTGCTTTGGTAAACTCTCAACAAATTAGATACAGAGGAATATACCTCAGTGTAATAGAGAACAGATATAACAAGCCTACAGTTAACATTATACTCAAAAGTGAAAAGCTGAAAGCATTTCCTCTAAGATCATGAACAAGACAAGGGTGCCCACTCTCACCACTTTTTTTTTTTTTTCCTATTTTGAGACAGAGTCTCTCACTCTGTTGCCCAGGCTGGAGTGCAGTGGCGTGATCTCGGCTCACTGCAACCTCTGCTTCCCGGGTTCACACCATTCTCCCGCCTCAGCCTCCCGAGTAGCTGGCTGAGACGACAGGCACCCACCACCATGCCCGGCTAATTTTTTTTTTTTTTCAGTAGAGACGGGGTTTCACTGTGTTAGCCAGGGTGGTCTAGATCTCCTGACCTTGTGATCCACCTGCCTTGGCCTCCCAAAGTGCTGGAATTACAGGCATGAGCCAGCACACCTGGACAACATGATCTCTTTTTTAAAAAATTTTATTTTAGGTTTAGGGTTACATGTGCAGGTTTCCTATATAGGTAAACTAGTGTCACAGGGGTTTGTTGTATGGATTGTTCCATCACCCAAATACTAAACCTAGTACCTAGTAGTTATTTTTTCTAATCTCTCCAACCTCTTACCCTCCACCCTCAAGTAGGACTCAGTGTCTGTTGTTTCCCCTTTTTTGTATCCAAATGTTTTAATCATTTATCTCCCACTTAATATAAGTGAGAACATGTGGTATTTAGTTTTCTGTTCCTGTGTTAGTTTGCTAAGAATAATAGCCTCTAGCTCCATCCACATTCCTGCAAAGGACATGATCTCGTTCTTTTTTATGGCTGCTTAGTACTTCATGGTGTATATGCACCATATTTTCTTGATCCAGTCTACCACTGATGGCATTTATGTTGATTCCATGTCCTTGCTATTGTGAATACAACTACAGTGAACATATGTGTGCATATATGTCTTTATGGTAGAACAATTTATATTCCTTTGGGTACATACACAGTGATGAGATTGCTGGGTCAAGTGGCAGCTGTTTTTACCTCTTTGAGGAATCACCACACTGCTTTCCACAAGGTTGAACTAATTTACATTCACACCAACAGTGCGGATGCATTCCCTTTTCTCTGCAATCTCACCTGCATCTATTATTTTTTTACCTTTAATCATAGCCATTCTGACTAGTGTGAGATGGTATCATATTGTGGTTTTGATTTGCATTTCTCTAATGATCAGTGATATTAAGCTTTTTTCATATGCTTGTTGGCTGGATACGTATGTCTTCTTTTGAAGAGCGGACATGATCTCTTATATATACAAAATTCTAAAAGTTCCACCAAAAAACCTGTTACAAGTAATAAATGAATTCATTAAAGTTGCAAGATACAATATCGACACACAAAAGTTAGTTGTGTTTTTATGTACTAACAATTAACTATCTGAAAAGGAAATTAAGAAAATTACCCCATTTACAATAGCATAAATATAACAAACTACTTAGCAATAAATTTAAGTGAGGTAAAAGATCCTTGCTTAAATGCTTAAAATACTTAGCAATAAATTTAAGTGAGGTAAAAGATCCTTACTTAAATATTTAAATAAAATACTTAGCAATAAATTTAAGGGAGGTAAAGGATCCTTGCTTAAATTTATTGCTAAGTATTTTATTATTTTTATGCTATTGTAAATGGCATTGTTTTCTTAATTTCTTTTTCAGATAGTTCATTGTTAGTGCATAAAAACACAACTAATTTTTGTATGCTGATATTGTATGTTGCAACTTTAATGAATTAATTATTACTTCTAACAGGTTTTTTGGTGGAACTTTTAGAATATATACTGAATACTATAAATAAATACTATAAATACTATAAAATTTAGAACATATACTGCAAACTATAAAATATTGATGAGATAAATTAAGGTACAAACAAATGGAAGATATTTTATGTTCATGGATTGGAAGAATACTGTTAAAATGTCCATACTACCCAAAGCAGTCTACAAACTCAATGCAATGTCTATCAAAATTCCAATGGCATCTTTTTTACAGAAATAGCAAAAACAATCTTAAAATTTGTATGGAATCAGAAAATAATCAGCTAAAGCAAACTTGCAAAAGAAGAACAAATCTGGATATATCACACATCCTGTTTTCAAGTATATTACAAAGCTGTAGTAATCAAAACAGTATGATACAGTCATAAAAACGGATAGAGTCCAGAAATAAAATCACAAATATGCAGCCTACTAATCTTTGACAAAGGGACCAAGAATATATAATAGCAATAGGAGCCCCTTTGGCAAATGGCGCTTGGAAAGTTGGATATCTACATGCAGAAGAGTGAAATCAGACCCTTCTCTTACACCATATACAAAAAATAAATGGATTAAAAGTGTAAATTTAAGACCTGAAACTGTAAAATTTCTAGAAGAAGATATAAGGAAAATACCCCCTTGACATTGGTCTTGACAATGACTTTTTGGATATGACACCAAAAGCACAGGCAACAAAAGCACAAATAAAAAGTGAGTCTACACCAAACTAAAAAGCTCTGCACAGCAAAGGAAACAATCAATAAAATGAAAGTCAATCTACAGAACTGGTGAAAATCTTTGTAAACCACATATCTGAATTAGATTTATGTCCAAAATACTTAAGAAATTCATACAACTTAACAGCAAAAAACAAATAGCCTGATTTTTTAAATGGGTAAAAGATCTGAATCGAAATTTTTTCAAAGAAAATGGCCAACAGGTATATGAAAAGGTGCTCATCTAATCATCAGGGAAATGAAAATCAAAACCACAATGAGACATCGCCTCACACCTGTTAGGATGGCCATTATCAAAAAGACAAGAGATAACAAGTGTTGACAAGAGTGTGGAGAAAAGGGAACCCTTATGCACAACTGATGAGAATGATCAGTACAACCATTATAGAAAACAGTATGGAGGTTTCTCAAAAATTAAAAATAGAGTTACCACATGAACCACCAATCCCACTAGTGGGCGTATATCCAAAGGAAATGAAATTGCTATGTCAAAGAGATACCTGCACTCCCATCTTCATTGCAGCATCATTCCTAATAGCCAAGAAATGGAAACAACTTAAGTGTCGGTGGATGGAAGGAAGGATGGATGGATGGATAGAGAAAATTGATGCATATATGCAATGTAATACTATTCAGCTATACAAAGGAAGGAAACCCTGCCTTTTGCAACAACATGGATGAACCTGGAGGACATTATGCTCAGTGAAATGAGCCAGACACAGAAGGACAAACACTGTATGATCTCACTTGTATGTGGAATCTTGAAAACTCAAATTCATAAAAGCAGAGAGTAGAAGGCTGGTTGTCAATAGCTGGGGGTAGCGTGGTGCTTAGAGTTAGTCAAAGGACGTAAACTTTCAGTTAGACAGGACGAGTAAGTTCTGGGGTCTTGTGTACAGCATGGTGACTGTAGTTAATAGTACTGTGTTGTTTACTTGAAATTTGCTAAGAGTAGATTGTAAGTGTCTTCATCTCACACACACATGTGCACACATCCACCTCATGTCACATGCACACACACCCACACCCACCTCACACACACGTGCACACATCCACCTGTCACACACGCACACACACTCACCTCATCTCACACACATGCACACACACCCCTCATGTCACACACACATGCACACACACCCACCTCATCTCACACACACGTGCACACATCCACCTGTCACACACACATGTGCACACATCCACCTCATGTCACACACACATGTGCACACACCCACCTCATGTCACACACACATGCACACACACCCACCTCATCTCACACATGCACACACATCCACCACATGTCACACACACATGCACACCCACCTCATCTCACACACACATGTGCACATACCCACCTCATCTCACACATGCACACATACCCACCTCATGTCACACACATGTGCACACACCCACCTCATGTCACACATACATGTGCACACACCCACAAATGGGAAGTATGAGAGGTGATGGATGTGTTCATTACTTTGATCATGGTCATCATTTCATGATGTGTATGGATATCAAATCATTATGTGTACACCGTGAATATATACAATTTTTATTTGTCAATGATACCTCAATAAAGTTAGGGGAAAAAAGCACCAAGTGGAGCTGAAGTGGTAACAGTCCCCATCAGAAGGCCAGACCCCCGACGTGGGGAGGGTCAGTGGGGACTGCTGCAGCAGGCAGGGGCTGGGCTGTAAGGACCAAGAGGGAGCTCGGCTCTTGGACCCGAGGAGGTGGGAGTTGGAACAAAGACCTCCCCGTGGAGATGACATATGCCCACAGGCCCCTCCTCTACAGGCTCACAGCCTCAAGGCTACAAAAGACCACCCACTGTCTGCTTCCATCTGGACGACACTGAACCTCTAGAGACAAGAAGAGTAGGCAAGGAAGCCTTCACTATACAGTGCAGGGCTGTGGCTGTCCACGTGGCAAAGATAAACAGGGTCCGTACTTCGTGGTGTCAGCACAAACATATCTTCATCACTCTCTTATGGAATACGGACCGAAATGTGAAAAGCGATGCCTCACCACATGGAGACAACAGCAGAGGAGAACATGCATGGCCGCGGGCCGGAACAAGCCTTCCCAGAGACAAAAGCCTACGCTGCAGAGGCAAAGGGGACGGCGGCGAGGCATGCGTGCTCCAAACCGCGTGTACACGCACGGCACCGGGAGACTAGGCCATAGAGCATGCAAGATGCTCCCATAAGCAATAAAAAAGACGGTTTAATAGGAAAAGGGGGCAAAGATCACGCTCACATGTAATTCACCGACATGGAACTCTAAGTGGCCAATAAATTAATGTATGAAAAAGCCCTGAACTTCATCCATCATCAAGGAAATGCAAACCGATGCTTTCCAACAGATGGTGTAGTGTAAAATCTTCACGCAGAGAGCAAGTCCACATCTCACGCAAGGAGGTACAAGTGAAAAGCAGAATCACAAAACAGGAGAAAGGTGGCAGGTTTAGCTGCATCTCATTCTGTTTCTGTAAAATCCAGGCATTGGAGCAGTACAACACGTGTGTACATGTCCCACCGCATGCTGGTGGCTCAGGGCCTCCTTCGATTATTCTACCATTTTTTGTTTTTGTTTTTGAGTTGAAATAGTGTATCAGGTCAGAGTCAAGTTTTGAAAGGCCTTGAAGCTTACAAGGCCTTTCAAAGTCTTTAAGTAACTCAGGCAGTTACTTAAAGAAAAATCACAAACAATTCAGCATGGAGGCACAGCCTGTGCGGGAAGTTTCTGTTTTCCAGTTAATCAAACGAAGACACGGGCTGAGGCAGATGGGGGCTGGTGGCAAGGAGGGAGGGAGGCAGGTGCCGGCACTCCAGGCTCCAAGAAAAGCAGGCTAGGCCAGACCCTGTCCCTGTGATGTCCAAGGAAGAAAACCCTGGCCAGCAGCTATGTTGTCTGCCTCCTTCCTGGGACCACAGGACATACCTTGGCTACCCTCTCCTGCCCGCTGCCCCAACTTTCCAGAGAACACAGGAGCTCCCTGGCTTCTGGGCAGAACCCTGACACCCAAAAACTCCAGGCCTTTTATCTCCAGCACAGCCTTCCAGGTCAGAACCGGAGCCGCCCCCTCTGCCTCCTGCGCTGTCCTCCCCGCCGTCTGTGTCCCTCTGAGACCCCAGCACCGCTTTCCGTTCCTAGTTTTCTTGTCCTCTCCGCCCAAGGCTCCTCTGGCCGCCACGTGGCATCCCCTAGGTGGCTGCCCACTCTCCTGAGAGGCAAGGTATAGTGGGGTCTGGGGACGGCAGGTGGTATAGGCTGAGCCAAGGGAGGTGCTGGCCCTGGGCCCACCCTCAGCACACCGACCCTTCAGCAGCCACCTGGGCAAACCCAACCCTCTGTTCTGCAATGAGGCCGCAGGGCCTGGGGGCTGCCCAGGGTTCAGGCCAGTGGGGGGACACAGGGGAAGCAGGAGAGGAAGGACTGTGGGGCTGGGGCACAGAGCACCCCTGGACCTGCTGGGACCCCCTTCTGTAGCGCCTTCAATAGCAGCACAGCTGATGCTCAGCAGATGACAGCAGACTCAGGGACACTCTTCCTGGGCCTTTGGGCTGATGCACCTGAAGCCGTGTTCCCCTGCTGCCCCAGAGAGTTGGGGGTGAGCCCCAGGGTAGGAGCCTTTGCTCCCAGTCCCACTGTAGAGGGTCCTAGGGGCCTTCAGACTCACCACATGTACCAGCCTCTGTGTCTCCCTGCCTTCCCTCCCCAGATCCCCCTGCTCCTCATCTCCATCCCATGGGCGACCCCCTCCTCCCACCCCAGACCACCCAACTTCCCCGCTGCTGAGACTCCTTCATAGCTGCCAGGGTTCCACAGTGCCGGCCTGCCCCGGCTCACTGTCACCAGCTCAGGAGGCAGCAGCAGCATGCAAGTCAGCAAGGGGAATGGCCTAGGCCCAGGCAGAGCAGGTGATGCCCTGGACACCCTGGAGAACCACAGGACACTCCCATGTCCCTCCCTCTCCCTGCTTCCAAGGCAGTTGGCTGGAAGTTATCAGAAACAGCGACTTGTGGAGCACCTGAGATGAGCTCCAGGCCTCAGGCTTCTTAAAGACACTGTGGCTGTGGCTTGGCCCAGTCATCTTGCACCCAGCAGGTACACCATGCCACCCAGCCACGGTGCCTGGTCCTCAGCCTTCTAGGGGACAGGTGAGTGTGCAGCCACCTTCCAGATGGACCGTGAGCTGCTCCTCCCAGACCCTCTGCCCAGGATCCCCACTAACCATCCAGTGCCCAGGGCGACTGTGGGGCACCAAGGCTGTCCTCTTGGGGAGGGACAGTGGGGGAGGCACTGGCCCTGCAACAAAAGGGCAGGAGACCATCTCACAGCCAGGATGGGGCTGAAGATGGCTGTGGGGATGGGGCAGGGTGGGCAAGGACAAGCACCCCCATATCCCTCCCTGACCTGGAGACTGCCCAGGAGAGCCTGGAGGGGCCCTGGGGACACAGGTGGCTCCCTGTGCCTGCTGTCCTGCCTCCCCGTGGGGACAAGAGAAGGCTCCAGCCAGAGACCTCCACTTATAGTCAGAAGCCTGGGACAAGTCTGAGAGAGGCTGCTCAGGGGAGAAAAGAGCTAAGGGCCCTGAGAAGCAGCGGAGGGTCTGGATCCCAGGGATTCTCCCCCCTCCCTCTGCCCCGGCCCGGTCCCACATGCTCCTAGGTGAACACTGCGGCTCTCACATGTGGCCCTCATCCCAGAACTCCACGTTCACAGATAGTTAAGGGGCCGGGCCATATTGTGGCCCCCAAGGGGAGGATAGAGGGCTGCGCTGAACAGCCTGGCTCTCGGGGGACCTCCTCTAGGGCTCAAGAGCAGAAGCAGACAGGGCCCGGAAGCAGACAGGGCCCGGAGGCAGACAGGGTCCCGCACCCTCCCAGGCCACAGCCACTTTCCACCTTGCAGAGCAGAGTGACCTCTGCAGCAGCCCAGGGAGGCCCCGGCAAGCCTCCCTTCCACTGGGAACGCTCTGGTGGTGCCGGACTCCAAGCTGCTGTAGTGCAGACAGCTGGGTCCATAAAGGGCAAAGCTGACCACGGTGACAGCAAAGGGCCCTGAGTTGTTTCTGAGGGTCTCTGAGGACAAGACCCAGCTGCTGGAGCCCCTCGAGACCCTGAGGCAGCAGCAGGAGGTTCCGCAGCATCTCTGCTCTAGACGGAGTCTCCGCGGGAAGTGGGGCCTCGAGGGAGAGGAAGGACAGCCTGGAGGACCCCCGGTGTCGAGGCCTGTCCACAAACCGGGTGAGGTACCCGACTTGAAGCAAAGCAGGGGCTCCATGAGGCGCGGGTCCTCCACGTTCCTCCCTGACATGCTGGTGACCACCACAGGCAGGGCAGGACCAGGATATGCCCTGAACCATGGGAGGCGGTGGTCGGGAGGCTTCACCACACATAGAACACACAGAGGCGAGCATAGATTGGACAGGCAGGGCAGCCGTGCAAAATGAAGTCGGAGAAAGAGTTAAAGATTGAAGGGGGAGAAATTAATCAACAGAATGAGTTCAACTGTGACACCCCACGGGAGGGCATGCTGGCCTCCACCCAAGAGAAGGGCTGCGGAAGGCATTCCCACAAACCGCCAGGCGCTGCCATGTTGTCATCCCAGGGTGCTGTGCGACGCCCGCCAGGGAGCCAAGAGCCAGAAAGACCGAAAAGAAGAGGCTCAGCGGGTACGGCGTCCACAGGGACCACCACAACTACTCAGGGAACTCGGCTGCCCTACCGGCAACCACGCATGTGGCCCCCTTCACCAATGGGTGCAAAATATGAGATCCCTGCTGGGGTGTGTACAAGGCAGGACCTATCAGCTGAGTCTCCACTAAGGGCCCGGAGCGCCGCCTTGTACTAGCACAGTCACAGCAGCTGGAGGCTCTGCCTGAAACAGCAGAATCCCTGCCTGGTGGGGACCACCACTGGCAGGTGAAATGTCAAATGTCAACATCTGGGGAGGGGATGAAGAGAGGAGCTGCTCCCAGAGGGGGTGGTCCATTCCCTTCTGAAGCCCCCAGCCGCTCCTGCCTTCCCAGGACAGAGCCATCACACACAAGCTACAGGACCCCTCTTTGCTGCAACAAACAACCCTGCCCTGCTCACACCACCCGCCTGGCCCTGCAGCATCAGTCCCTCTCTCTCCATGGGATGCCTGTCATCTGGCATCCCAGCTCTCTGTACTATGACTCGGCTCCTGCGCAGGGACTCGGTTCTCTTCTGCCAGATTCTCACCTCACGTCTCCTGTGGGTCAGAGGGCAAGGGCTCACTGCAGGTGTTGACCCCATAGAGGAGAGATGGGCACGGATGACATTTTGGGGAGGGCGTTCCCTACAGAGGGTGGGGCACTGGCAGGGCTGGGCAAGAACCAGCCTGGCCAGCTCCAAAGGAGGAGGCTGGGCAGGGTTTCTCCACGGTGGTGGGCAGTGGTGGGGTGGGGAGGCCTCAGGGCCCGAGCAGCAGGGATTTAATGGGCCATCCGGGAAGTGGGTGGGGAAAAGCCGAGGGACAGGTGGTCTGGGCTCTGGCTACATGGATGGTGAGGAGGACAGGGACGGCGGCAGGAGGGGATTCTGGAAGCGGCTTGGCTGAGCTGCACTTTGAAGGCAGAGCTGAGCAGACCTCAGGAAGGACTGGGTGTGAGCTGTGAAAGTGGAGAGGAGCCCGGGATGGTTCCTATAGAGAGGAAATTATCCAGCGCCAGTAAGTGACCACAGCAGCATCTCACAAACTCTGCTCAGAAGATGTCAACTGTCTGCTAATCAAGTGAAACAAGATAATTGTGAAGTCCCAATGAGACATTTTGGAACTTGACACACACTGCACAATTCATCTGCAAGAAAAGGCACATGGCCACAGCAGGGCCTTTCACAGGGCCGGTGAGGAGGAGGGTGGGCCTGTCCTGGCAGATGTGAAAAGGGCCTAGAGCTGCAGGTGGAGACAGCAGAGCACAGGAGGGGCCCCTTAGGGGCAACTAAGAGGCAGACATGTGCCCACCAGGGAAGAGAAACAGATTACTCGATCCCACTGACGGGTTGGGCATAGATCTAGAGAGCTGGCTCTCAAACCTTACACAAAAATTAATGCTCGATTAGTTTACGCAATTACAGGTGAAACAGTAATGCATTAAAACGGTGGTGAGAATCTGGGCAAAGGCTACCCTTGCATACACAAGCCCAGCGAGGGACTGCTCTCTATGCACTCCAGCAAGCCAGGCCCTGAGGAAAGGACAGGTGGATTTCACAGCACGCGAAAAATTTCCACGTGCACACTGCAAACGCAAGACAGTTATTTGCACACAAGGCATAGGAGAAGTTGCTGTGCTTTAGAGAGTTCCTATCCATCAGGAAGAGCAAACATCTCCAATAAAAAGGGACCAGTGGAGGCCGGGCGCGGTGGCTCACGCCTGTAATCTCAGCACTATGGGAGGCCGAGGCAGGCAGATCATGAGGTCGGGAGATCAAGACCATCCAGGCTAACGTGGTGAAACCCCATCTCTACTAAAAATACAAAAAACTAGCCGGGCGAGGTGGCGGGCGCCTGTAGTCCCAGCTACTCCGGAGGCTGAGGCAGGAGAATGGTGTGAACCCGGGAGGCGGAGCTTGCAGTGAGCGGAGATGGCACCACTGCACTCCAGCCTGGGCCACAGAGCGACATTCCGTCTCAAAAAAAAAGAAAAGAAAAAAAAAGGACCAGTAGAAAACATCAATGTCACGCCGACATGCACAGATGCTCAGACTCGTGCATAAATCCTTAGGGGCCTGGGTAAGGCTAAACCTCCTACAGTGCTCATGGCCGCGGGCGCAGGGTGAAGTCACGCTCACAGTCTTTTAACCACGTTTTAGACTGATAGAACCTTCCCCAAGAGTGTGCCAAGAATACACAACTGAGAACAAAAACACTCTTACAACCTGAAAACATAACTTCCTGGAATTTAACTGGAGGGAAAACTAGGCCAACCATGTGTGTGTACAGCATTGTTTAGAACTGTTCACCTTTTAACGTGGACCATGAAACCACCTGCATGCCTGTAACAGACATCATGTGGGTAAACTCTGCCTAGCCCAGGGAGTGCAGTGCCGTCAGCCACCGAAGATGGCGGGACCAACACCATGTGTGGTAGGCTGGGCTTGAAGAACTAACCGTGATATTTTAATAAGCAGCAGGGACACGTGAGACAGTGCCTTTGTATACACAGTGTGGCTCAGTGTGGATGCCTGCATGCACGGGTTACAGTCAAAGAATATGTTCCCCAAGGGTCGGGCACGGTGACTCATGCCTGTAATCCCGGCACTTTGGGAAGCCGAGGCAGGTGGATCACTTGAGGTCAGGAGTTCGAGATCAGCTTTCCCAACATGGTAAAACCCTGTCTCTACTAAAGGTACAAAATTAGCCAGGCATGTTGGCACACGCCTGTGATCCCAGCTACTCAGGGGCTGAGGCAGGAGAACTGCTTGAACCCAGGAGGCAGAGGTTGCAGCGAATTGAGATGCCACCATTGCACTCCAGCCTGGGAAATAAGAGAGAAATTCTGTCTCAAAAAAATAAAGAATATGTTCCCCAAAATGCTGAGAATGCTTATCCTTGAATTGTAAGATTAAGATGATTTTCTCATTTTTAAAAATTATTTTTCAGCATCTCACTCTCACCCAGGCCAGAGCACAGTGATGCCATCACAGCTCACTGTAGCCTCAAACTCCTAGTTCAAGCAGTCCTCCCACCACAGCCTCCTGAGTAGCTGGGACTACGGGTGTGTGTGACCACACCCAGCTAAGATCTTTTTTTTAGAGACAGGGTCTCACTATGTTGCCCAGGCTGGTCTGGAACTCCTGGGCTCAAGCAATCCTACCTCGGCCTCCCAAGTCACTGGGATCACAGGCATATGCCACCTCCCTCAGTTATTTTTATCACTCGTCTTTGCTGTCTTCTCTCTTAAGCATATGTTGCATACATAATACAAAATAAAGCTATTTGGGGAAATTATGTTGCAGAAAAATAATAACAGAGATGTTCATGGTGTAGTTCAGAACAGAGAGGATGCTCCCACTTCTAGACACACGTGTGTGCGCACTCGCCTGTAGAGATCGAAGGCACACACATAGTGTTGGCCGTGGTAATTTCCGGATGTCTGTGACACGGTTTGGGTCTGTGTCTCTCCCCAAATCTCATGTGAAATTGTAATCCCCTATGTTGGAGATGGGGCCTGGTGGGAGGTGATTGGATCCCGCGGGCAGACCTCCCCCTCTGGTGCAGTTCTCGTGGTCACAGAATTCTCCCGAGATCTGGCTGTTGAAAAGTGTGTGGCAGCCCTTCACCTTCCTCCCGCTCCGGCCATGTGAAGTGCCGGCTTCCCCTTCTCCTGCCGTGATTGAAGCTGCCACGTGCTGCCAGCTTCCTGTGCAGCCTGCAGAACCCCGAGCCAGTTAAACCTCCTTTCGTTACACATTTTCTGGTCTCTGATATGTATTTGTAGCAGTGCGCGAATGGACTAATACAGTGTGGGTAACTGTCACTTACAGGTTCTTTCTTTTCCTTTACAGATACTCTCTAACTTCTATAGAATTAAGTGTATCATCAAATAAGTGCCCATTAGCAGCTTTTTCCTTTCTAGCAGAGGCAGTGGAAGCTGGGGATGCCTACACCCACCCAGCATCCCGGAGGCCCTGACCAGGAACAGCTCTTGGCGGCAGTAAGCCAGCTCACACGGTTACCACCCTCCCAGGGGCAGCCTGTGACCAGTGACCAGCCGATCCAGGGGTACAAAGGCATGGCCCCTGCGTCCGTTGGGAGCCCCTATGAAAAGCCAGCCATCGGTCAGCTTGTCCCTCTGCCCAGGCTCGTTGCTAACCCCGTATAGAAGCATTTCCCAGGGCACCCCAACAAACCCCCGCACGCAGCCCATCTTTGACGAGACCAAGGAAGTCAGCAACAACAAGTCACTGCAGGCGCAGCTGCTTTGACAGCCACAAGCCAGCCTGGAGTGGGGCCTCACCTGCTTGGCTCCAGCCCCAACACAGTCTCCCACCCCCTACACTCCCAGCTATTCTGCCCTCAGCAGCAAACCCCCATCGTCCTCGTCCCTGGACACTGTCCCCCTGTCCCTGGGGATGCTGCTGTCCTTTTCCAGGTCCGCCCCTTGCGGTGCACCTTCCCCTGCCCTTTCCGTGAATTTCCACGCGGGCGATCCTCAAAGGTAGCACTGCTCCCTGTCATTTGCTCCAGGCCCTCCTTCCTCTCATCCCAGTGATTTCCACCAACACCGTCATCCTCAGAACACTCAGCACACAGCAGACACTCCGTAAGTGCATGGGGAACAAATGAGCACCGCAGACCCCAGTAGGAGCCTTGCACCCACGGGCACCTGAGCAGGGAGTGGAGTCTGCTGCCGCGGGCTCCTGGCAAGGTCCCAGAACAAGCCCCAGAGACCCAGGAGTTGCCCCCAGCGCCATCTCCACAGCAGGCTCTGAGTCCTGACCCTCGCCTGCCTGGTCCATCAGGATGGCCCAGGCCAGGCCCCATGGGAGGCCAGGCAAGATCAAAGCCAAGGGCAGAGGCAGGCACAGGCTCCACAAACGCTCTGGGACTGCCCAGCTAGGGGCAGAGCACAGCACAGACTGTCAAAAACACCCTGTGGAGCCAATTTATTGTGAGGTCACAAGGGAGACACGGCTACAAAGCATGGCCCCCAAGGTGCAGAAAGGCGTGCAGTAGGCTGGAAGATTCCCTGAGGTGGCTCAGGCAGGTAAGAAACCCACACAGTCCTGGGTCCTCCCCAAGCCTCGGACGTGCAGCTGCTGCTTCACTGAGATTCTTCTCTCCTTCTGGAAACTTCCTCCAGTTGTGTCACTGGAGGAGGAAAAGGTATGGGGGAGGGGGAAGAGGGGGCTAGAGCTGGCCTCCCCTGAGGCCTGGCTCCAGAACTCAGGCTGTGTGGGGCGGCTGAGGACTGCGCTCTGTCTAGTGCTTTTGCAGGCAAGGAGACCAGATGCAGCAAGGCCTGAGGCCTATCTGCGGTAACTCTTCAAAGAGGGGCCTGCCAGACCCACCAAGTCCCATCCTGGAGTCTACAAGCCAAGGAGCTGCGACCCCACCGAGGGTGCCTGTTATTAAAAGCCCCATTGGCCGGGCACGGGGGCTCACACCTGTAATCCCAGCACTTTGGGAGGCCGAGGTGGGTGGATCACAAGGTCAGGAGATCGAGACCATCCTGGCTAACATGGTGAGACCCCATCTGTACTAAAAATACAAAAAATGAGCCAGACGTGGTGGCACGCGCCTGTAGTCCCAGCTACCGGGGAGGCTGAGGCAGGAGAATCGCTGGAACCTGGGAGGCAGAGGTTGCAGTGAGCAGAGATCGCGCTACTGCACTCCAGACTTGGTGACACAGTAAGACTCCATCTCAAAAGAAAAAAAAGAAAGCCCCATTTTATAGAGTGGGGAAGGAGGTCAGCAGCCATTTGCTTCAGGGCACAGGCCCAAGGACAGGGGCTTTCCCAGACCCACTCCCATCCCCACCAGGCTGGGAACCCAGCCAGGTCCCAGTAGAGCGGTCACCACCGCGCAGCTTCACACACTAGCCTCAGCAATGCCCGCCGCCCTCGAGGCTCCGGGCCCTGGTCTCACCAAGGAGGGGAAGAGGGGAGCGCAGGAGAACAGGGAGGAGGGGAAGAGGGGAGCGCAGGAGAGCAGGGAGGAGGGGAAGAGGGGAGCGCAGGAGAGCAGGGAGGAGGGGAAGAGGGGAGCGCAGGAGAGCAGGGAGGAGGGGAGGAGGGGAGCGCAGGAGAGCAGGGAGGAGGGGAGGAGGGGAGCGCAGGAGAGCAGGGAGGAGGGGAGGAGGGGAGCGCAGGAGAGCAGGGACGAGGGGAGGAGGGGAGCGCAGGAGAGCAGGGTGTTTCTAGAAGCAGACACCTGTTGATGCCCACACTACGACAGACATCTGAGACGGCAGGCTGGGAGGAAATTTCCTGAAGGAGCTCCAAGGCCAACTGCCCTGTGGTCCAGAGGCACTGGTGTCCAGCAGAGCCCCCAGGGGTCAGTGAAGCCCCCAGATGTCAGCAGAGCCCCCAGGGGTCAGTGAAGCCCCCAGATGTCAGCAGAGCCCCCAGGGGTCAGTGAAGCCCCCAGATGTCAGCAGAGCCCCCCAGGGGTCAGTGAAGCCCCCACGTGTCAGTGAAGCCCCCAGATGTCAGCAGAGCCCCCAGGGGTCCATGTTCCAGCTCTGCAGGGATGGGGTGGTATATCCCCTTCCAGGGCGGGGATAAGCATCACGCTGCCACAGTAGGTGAGGAAGAGCCAGGCTGCCTCAGTGGCCCCCTGACGCCCAACAGGCCCATCTGGAAATGTTGGAAAAGTGGCCTGAATCTGGAGAGATTTTGGGAAATGAAGGTGCCCCTCACCAGCACCCCAGGTCTGCGCCTTCGCCCTCAGCAGCAGTGGAACCCTTGCCTCCCAACCTGAGGGCCGACCTACCGATGGCCACCAGGTCCCCGCAGTCCTTCTTGTGGAACTCGTTCCAGGCCTTGGTCTTGCAATACTTGCTGCAGGTCAGGATCCCGTAGCAGCGAGGGCAGGGCAAGAGGCGGACCCCGATGGAGCGGCCACACTGGTAGCAGAACTTGAAGAAGGGAATTCTGCAACAGAGCCTCACAGTCAGCAGGTGGCCACTCTGGAACCTGCTTCCCCACAAACATCTGCTGCCTGGGAGCTGTGCCTGGCCCTGAGCTCCTGGGCTAGTCCCCACCATCCCGCAGTCCCCTGCGTTGGGCAGCCTTCACACATGGACAAAAGCCCCCAAGTCCCCGTCCTGCGGATGTTCAGCACAGCAATATTTAGAATAGCAAACCAACACATGCCGAGCTCTGGGAACCACCTTTGTCCACCAGTAAGGGCGGGTTAAGTGAATGCACATCCATTCAGGAGACTGCCATGGTGCCACAAACACAACGATGGTGGGGAACTCCTAGGCACATAGGGAAATGTCTGTGGTACACTGTGGCATGGGAGAAGTGACTCTTCGAGGATAGGGCATGGAGCCTGCCTTGGGGGTGAGCCTCAAAGCAACAGTGTCCTCTGCTTTAGGAGGAGAAAAACCCTCCCTGTCCTGCACCAGTCCCCTCTCCATCACCTTGCTGGGTTGCACAGGGTTTATGAGGTGGGGACGCCCATACGAATAGGGCCTGGTTCCTGCCCTCTCATCCCAGAGGAGAAACAGGCATGTAAAGAGACTGTTCTGGAACAGCAGAGTGAGTACAGTGTTGAGACTCCAAGGAGAGGCCAGTGGTGGAGGGACGGGCAAGGAGGGTGCAGGTATGCAGGCTCTGCCGCACAGCCAGCAGGCCAGGCAAGCCTCCACAGGACATCTTGCAGAAGCAGACCCTGGGCTCAAACCCCACTCAGCGACTGTCTCTGGGATGGGAGGTGGCCACCCTCCTGCAGGACATGGAACCCCTCTCTGTGACCCACTGGGAGCAGCCCAGGGCAGCTCCATGAGTGTGCCCTGTGACTCTGCACCCTTATCTGCAGGGTGCATCATCTGCACCTCATCTTGGCTGAAGCCCAGAGCCTGCAAGCAGGACTTCCTGGAGGAGGCCATGCCACTTGGGTATCAGACGGCAGAGGCTGTCCCAGGATGAGGTGGTCAGGCCAGGCACAGCAGCACTGTCCAAACCACAGGCTGCCATCCTGGAAAGAACCCAGCCCGCAGACACACTTACTGCCCCTGCTCCTTCACATCCAGGCCCTTGGGCAGGCTGGGGTCCTTCTTCTTCATCCTGTGGCTGGGGATCAGCTCCACTGTATGAAAGAGGGTCCCGCATTAGTACCCACATGGCAGGGTGGGGGCCGCCACTACAGATGCCACCTCCTTGGGCCTTCCCTGTGGTGCCTGCCTGCACTCCCGGGGAGACAGATGGGGGAACCAAGCCTTCGATGGCTCCATAGTGAGTGCGAGGACGCAGAGCGGAGTGTGGACCTGGAGGCGCAGGGGAGTCCACAGGCTCCAGGGAGGGGCTTCACTCTTCAGTCTGCTGCTCCATCTGTGTTGTGTCTTCTTTTTAATTCATTTCAAGGTGCTTCAAATTTCCCTTTTGGGTTCTTCTTAAACTTGTTATTTAGACATGTGTTATTTTATGGGAGTTTCCCAAATGTCCTTGTGTTAGTCATTTCTAATTAAATTCTATTGTGGTCAGAGTATATGAAATGTATTATTTCTATTCTCTTAACTTTATTTAAAGGGTTTATGATCTATGTATGGTCTATCCTGGAGAATGTCTCCAGGATACTTGAGAAGAATACAGATTCTGTTGCTGTTGGGTAGAGTGTTCTAGAGATCTGATAAGTCTAACAGGCTTGTATGGTTCAACTTCCTGTTTCTTTGATGACCTTGGGCCTAGTTTTTTGATCAATTGTTGGAAGTGAGGAACTGACATTTCCGACTATTATTGTTGAGTTATCTGTTTCTCCATTTCTGTGACTTTTTGCTTCTTGTATTTGGGTGTCTGTGATTCGGTACATATGGGTTTATAGTTGTTATATCTTCCTAATTGATGACCCTTTTATCATAAAATGTCCCCCTTTATCACCAGTAGCATTTGCAAGTCTATTTTTTCTGATATTAGCAATTCCAGCCTTCTTGTGATTGCTGTTCCCATGTAGTTTTTCATCCTTTAACTTTGTCTGTTTGTATCATTGAAATTTTTTTTCTTTTTGAGACAAAGTCTTGCTCTGTCACCCAGGCTAGAGTGCAGTGGCGTGATCTTGGTTCACTGCAACCTCCGCCTCCCAGGTTCAAGTGATTCTCCTGCCTCAGCCTCCTCAGTAGCTGGGATTACAGGTTTGCACCACCATACACGGCTAATTTTTGTACTTTTAGTAGAGACAGGGTTTCACCATGTTGGCCAGGCTGGTCTCAAACACCTGACCTCAGGTGATCCATCCTCCTCGGCCTCCCAAATTTCTGGGATTACAGGCGTGAGCTACCACATCTGGCCTGTATTATTGAATTTAACATGTGTGTCCTGTAAATAGCACATAGATGGATATTCCACTTTTATCTAATGTGACAATCTCTGCCTCATTTAATATATTCACATTTAATGTTATTAATGATATACTGTAGTTGGATTTACATTTGATATTTTGCATTTTGTTTTCTATATGTCTCCGAATTTTTCTGTTCCTTTATTCTTCCTTTACTCTTCTGCATCAAGTGGATTCTTTTTGTTATTATTATTATACTTTAAGTTCTGGGGTACATGTGCAGAACGTGCAGGTTTGTTACCGAGGTATACACACGCCATGGTGGTTTGCTGCACCCATCAACCCATCATCTACATTAGGTATTTCTCCTAATGCTGTTCCTCCCCCAGCCCCCACCCACCAACAGGTCCCCGTGTGTGACTGTCCCCTCCCTGTGTCCATTGTTCAACTCCCACTTAAGAGTGAAAACATGTGGTGTTTGGTTTTCTGTTCCTGCGTTAGTTTGCTGAGAATGATGGTTTCCAGCTTCATCCGTATCTCTGCAAAGGACATGAACTCAGCCTTTTTATGGCTGCATAGTATTCCATGGTATATGTGCCACATTTTCTTTATCCAGTCTATCATTGATGGGCATTTGGATTGGTTCCAAGTCTTTGCTATGGTGAATAGTGCTGCAATAAACACATGTGTACATGTGTCTTTATAGTAGAATGATTTATAATCCTTTGAGTAGATACCCAGTAATGGGATTGCTGGGTCAAATGGCAGAGCTTGTACAGCCAAGACAATCCTAAGCAAAAAGAACAAAGCTGGAGGCATCACACTACCTGACTTCAAACTACTACAAGGCCACAGTAACCAAAACAGCATGGTACTGGTACCAAAACAGAGATATAGACCAATGGAACAGAACAGAGCCCTCAGAAATGACACCACACATCTACAACCATCTGATCTTTGACAAACCTGACAAAAATAAGCAATGGGGGGAAGGGTTCCCTATTTAACAAATGCTGTTGGGAAAACTGGCTAGCCATATGCAGAAAACAGTCAGGACCCCTTCCTTACATCTTATTCAAAAATTCACTCAAGATAGATTAAAGACTTAAATGTAAGAACTAAAACCATAAAAACCCCAGAAGAAAACCTAGGCATTCAGGACATAGGCATGGGCAAAGACTTCATGACTAAAACACCAAAAGCAATGGAAACAAAAGCCAAAATTGACCAATGAGATCTAATTAAAATAAAGAGCTTCTGCACAGCAAAAGAAACTATCATCAGAATGAACAGTCAACCTACAGAATGGGAGAAAATTTTTGCAATCTATCCATCTGACAAAGGGCTAATATCCAGAATCTACAAAGAACGTAAACAAATTTACAAGAAAAAAACAAACAACCCCCTCAAAAAGTGGGCAAAGGATATGAACAGACACTTCTCAAAAGAAGACATTCATGCAGCCAACAAACATGAAAAAAAGCTCATCATCACTGGTCATTAGAGAAATGCAAATCAAAACCACAATGAGATACCATCTCACACCAGTTAGAATGGCAATCATTCCAAGTCAGGAAATGGCCAGTCATGGTGGCTCATGCCTATAATCGGCACTTTGGGAGGCCAAGGCAGATGGATCACAAGGTCAGGAGATTGAGACCATCCTGGTTAACACAGTGAAACCCTGTCTCTACTAAAAACAAAAAAAATTACCTGGGCATGGTGGCACGTGCCTATAGTCCCAGCTACTCAGGAGGCTGAGACAGGAGGATGGCTTGAACCCGGGAGGTGGAGCTTGCTGTAAGCCGAGATTGTGCCACTGCACTCCAGCCTAGGCGACAGAGCGAGATTCCATCTCAAAAAACAAACAAACAAAAAGAAACAAACAAACAAAAAAAGCCAGGAAACAACAGATGCTGGAGAGGATGTGGAGAAATAGGAACGCTTTTACGCTGTTGGTGGGAGTGTAAATTAGTTCAACCATTGTGGAAGACAGTGTGGTGATTCCTCAAGGATCTACAACAAGCAGACTCTTTTTAATGTAATGTCTTAATTTATCTAATAATTTTGAACTGTATTTTTGAGTTCTTTCCTTAGTGGTCGCATCAGCCGTTACCATATGAATCCTTTTTTTTCTTTTCTTTTCTTTTTGAGACAGGTTCTCACCTTGTCACCCAGGCTAAAGTACAGTGGCATGACCATGCCTCACTGCAGCCTCAACCTCCCAGGCTCCAGTGATCCTTCCACCTCAGCCACCTGAGTAGCTGTGACTACAGGCACATACCACCATGTCAAGCTCGTTTTTAAAAATTTTTTTGTAGAGACAGGGTCTTGCCATGTTGCCCAGGTTGGTCTTAAATTCTTGGGCTCAAATGATCCTTCTGCCTCAGCCTCCCAAAGTGCTGGGATTATAGACATGAATCACCGTGCCTGGCCTACCATATGAATCTTGACTGGTCATAATCAGCTTCAGACCTACACTAACAGCAGTGAGATATTAAAAAGTTATTCCTATATAGCTCTATTTCCTTTTCTGCCTTTTTGTGATATTACACATTACATCCATAAGGGTTATAAATCCAACATTATAAGATTATTACTTTATATAATTTTATGTATTCTAAAGAAGCTGAGAGAAGAAAGGAGAAGACATACATATTTATAGCTTTAGTTATATTAAAATTATTTACCATTTCTGGATCTCCATTTCATCTTCTCAATTTGAGTTATCATTTAAAGTCATTTCTTACCACAACAGAACTTTCCCCCGCCCACTTCCTTTGTACTGTTATTGCCAAATATAATACATTTCTATATGTTACAGGCATATACACATATGCAACCACACACGCATGCACACACACATTATAAATTCAATGCATACATACATATATACAAATTGCTTACATATAAATTAAATTGCTTTTAAAGTCAACTAACAAAGAAGAAATATGCATTTATATTCTTCTTTACAATTAACTTTGCCAAGGCTCTTTGTTCATGTGTATTTAATTCCCACCTTAAGTCACTTGCTTTCAAAATACTTTGTGTTTATTTTAAGGGAAGGCTATAACAACCAATTCTCACAGGTTTTATCTGGGAATATGTTGATTTCACTTTCATGTCTGCAAGTTAACTTGCTGGATATAAGATTCTCAGTTAACAGTTTATCTAACTCTGAGCACTTTTTTGTTTGGTTACTTTCAATTTTCTTTAAATAGAGACTGGGTCTCACCATGTTGCCCAGGCTGGTCTCAATCTCCTGGGCTCAAACAATCCTTCTGCCTCAGTCTCCCAAAGTGCTGGTATTACAGGCATGAGAGCCACCATGTCCAGCCATCTTTGAGCACTCTGAATATGACATCCCACTGTCTTGAGCCTCCTCTAACAACCCTCCATTGCATCCTTTTATTATTATTATTTACACAAATTTGTGGAGCACATCAAAAGTTTTGTGACATGTATATACTGTGTAGTGATCAAGTTAGAGTATTCGGATGCCCATCACCTGAATAAAATACGTTTTTGTTAAGTATAGTAATTCTACTCTGCTCTAAAACATTGACTTTATTTCTTCTATCTTACTGCATCTTTGTACCCTTTAAACCTCTTCTCTTCATCCTACCCACTTTCTCTACCCACCCTTCCCAGTCTCTGTTATCTATTTTTCTACTCTCTACCTCCATGTGTTCAAAATTTTTAGCTCCCACATAAAAGTGAGAACATACATATTTGTCTTTTTGTGCCTGGCTTATTTCACTTAAGATACTAACCTCCAGTTCCACTTGTGTTGCTACAAATGACATGATTTAATTCTTGCCTATGTCTGAATAATATTCCATTGTGTATATATACCATATTTTCTTTTTGTTGTTGTTGTTGTTTGTTTTTGACATGGAGTCTCGCTCTGTCACCCAGGCTGGAGTGCAGTGGCGTGAGCTCAGCTCACTGCAATTTCCACCTCCTGGGTTCACGTCATTCTCCTGCCTCAGCCTCCCGAGTAGCTGGGACTACAGGTGCCCACCACCACGCCCAGCTAATTTTTTTTGTATTTTTAGTAGAGACGGGGTTTCACCGTGTTAGCCAGATGGTCTCGATCTCCTGACCTCGTGATCCACCCGCCTCGGCCTCCTAAAGTGCTGGGATTGCAGGCGTGAGCCACCGCGCCCAGCCACCACATTTTCTTTATCCATTTATTTGCTGATGAACATTTAGGTCAATTCCATATCATAGCAATTGTGTATTGTGCTGCAATAAATAGGCAAGTGTAGATACTCCTTAGATATACTGATTTTTTCCCCTTTGGGTAGATAGTAGTGTGATTGCTGGATCGAATGATAATACTATTTTTTTTGTAGAAATCTTCATACTGTTTTCCATAGTGCCTGTACTAGTTTACATTCCACCAGCAGCATATAAGAGTTCCCTTTCCTTGGCATCCTTTCCACCATCTGTTATTTTTTTTGTCTTTTTATAATAGCCATTCTGACTGATTTGCATTTCTCTGATTAGTGATGTTAAGCTATTCTTTTTTTGTTTTTTAGGCATAAGATGAACAGATGAGCATTTTTTTCATACGCCCACTGGCTGTTTGTATGTCTTCTTTTGAGAAATATCAATTCATGTCCCTTACTCGTTTAATAGGATTATTTTTTCTGCTGAATTGTATGAGTTCCCTGTATATTCTGAATATTAGTCTCCTGTCAGGTAAATAGTTTGCAAATGTTTTCTCCATTCACCAGGTTCTCTCTTCACTACGTTGATTATTTCTTTCATTGTGCAGAAGCTCCTTAGTTTTATTAAATCCCATTTGTCTATTTTTGGTTTTGTTGCCTGTGTTTTTGAAGTCTTAGTCATACCTTCTTTGCCTAGATCAATGTCCAGGAGAATTTGCCCTAAATTTTGAGTATTTTTATAGTTTCAAGTCTTGTGTTCAAGTCTTTAGTCCATGTAGAGTCTTTTTTATATATGGTGAGAGATAAGGGTCCACTTTCATTCTTCTGCATGTGGCTATCCAATTTTCCCAGCACCATTTATTAAAGAAAGTGTCCTTTCCCCAATGTATGTTCTTATCAGCTTGGACAAAGATCAGTTGGCTGTAAATATATGGCATTATTTCTGGGTTCTTTATTCTGTTTCATCGGTCTATGTGTCTATTTGTATATCAATACATGCTGTCTTGGTTACTATAGCTTTGTAGTGTATTTTGAATCCAGGTAATGTGATGTCTCCAGCTTTGTTCTTTTTGTTCTGGACTGCTTTGGCTATTTGGGATCTTTTTTGGTTCTACATGAATTTTAGGATTGTTTTTTCTGTTTTTTTTTTTTTGAGACGAAGTCTCGCTCTGTCTCCCAGGCTGGACTGCAGTGGCCGGATCTCAGCTCACTGCAAGCTCCGCCTCCCGGGTTTACGCCATTCTCCTGCCTCAGCCTCCCGAGTAGCTGGGACTACAGGTGCCCGCCACCTCGCCTGGCTAGTTTTTTGTATTTTTTTTAGTAGAGACGGGGTTTCACCGTGTTAGCCAGGATGGTCTCGATCTCCTGACCTCATGATCCGCCCGTCTCGGCCTCCCAAAGTGCTGGGATTACAGGCTTGAGCCACCGCGCCCGGCCTGTCTTTTCTGCTTTTGTGAAGAATGGCACTGGTATTTTGATAGGGATTGTATTGACCCTGTAGATTGCTTTTGGTGGTATGGTCATTTTCACGATATTAATTCTTCCAACTCATGAACATGGGATGTCTTTCCATGTTTTTGTGTGTTCTCTTCAATTTCTTTCATCAGTGTTTTATAGTTTTCCTTATGGAGATCCTTCACCTCTTCGGTTAAATTTATTCCTAAGTATTTTTTGTCGCTATTGTAAATGTGATTGCCTTCTTGATTTCAGTCTTGGCTAGGTCATTATTGGGGTATATAAATGCTACTGATTGTTTTGTCCTTCACTTTTGTAACCTGCAATCTTACTGAATTCATTTATGAAATCTAAGAGTGTTTTGGTGGAGTCTTCAGGTTTTTCTAGATATAGAATAATACCATCAGCAAAGAGGGACAATTTCACTTGCTCTTTTCCAATGTGGATGCCTTTTCTTTCCTTTGACTGATTCCTCTGGCTAGGACTTCCAGTACCAGGTTGAATGGGAGTGGTGAAAGTGGGCAACCTTGTCTTATTACAGTTCTTAGAGGAAAGGCTTTTAATTTTTTCCTATTATGATGATGTTAGCTGTGGACTTGTCATATATGACCTTTATTATTTTAAAGTATATTCCTTCTGTGCCTAGTTTCTTAAGAGTTTTTATCAGCTGGGCATGGTGGCTCATACCTGTAATCCCAGCACTTTGGGGGGCTGAGGCAGGCAGATCACCTGAGGTCAGGAGTTCGAGACCAGCCTGGCCAACATGGCAAAACTCCATCTCTACTAAAAATACAAAAAAAAAAAAAAAAGCTGGGCTTGGTGGCAGGTGCCTGTAATCCCAGCTACTCTGGAAGCTGAGGCAGGAAGAATTGCTTGAACCTGGGAGGCAGAGGCTGCAGTGAGCTGAGATCATGCCACTGCACTCCAGCCTGGGCGACAGAGCAAGACTCTGTCTCAAAAAAAAAAAAAGTTTTTATCATGAAGACTTGTTGAGTTGTATCTAGCGATTTTTCTGCATCTATTGAGATGGTTGTAAGGTTTTGTCCTTCATTCTGTTGATGTATCACATTTACTAATTTGCGTATGTTGAACTATCCTTGCATGTGAGGTATAAGCCTCACCTAATCTTTTGAAAGTGCTGTTGGATGTGGCTTACTAGTACTGTATGGAGAATTTCTGCATCTAGATTAATCAGGAATATTGACCTGTAGATTTTCTGCTTGTGTCCTTGTCTGCTTTTGATATCAGGGTGACACTGGCCTGATAGAATGAGTTAGGGAGAATTCCCTCCTCCTAAATTTTTTGGAATGGTTTCAGGAGGATTGGTATTAGTTCTTCTTTATATATTTGGTAGAATTCAGCTGTGAATCCATCTGGTCCTGGGCTTTTCCTTGTTGAGAGACTTTTTATTGCTGATTTAACCTTGCTACTCATTATTGGTCTGTTCAGGTTTTCTAGTTATTCCTCATTCCATCTTGGTAGACTGTATGTTTCCAGGAATTTATCCATTTCCTCTGGGTTTTCCAGTTTGTCATCTAGTCTCTGATGATCTTTTGTATTTCTGTGATATCAGTTGTAATATCTCCTTTTTCATTTCTGATTTTATTTACAGAGATTCATTTCTTCAAATAAGATATGAAAGGAGAAATTAATTCTCTCTTCTTGGTTAGTCTAGCTATCAGTTTACCAATCTTGTTTCCAACTTTTTAAAGAATCAACTTTTTATTTCATTGATTCTCTGTATTTTTTCTCTATTTCATTTAGTTCTGCTCTGATCTTTATTTACTTTCTAATTTTAGATTTGACTTGTTCTTGCTTTTCTAGTTTCTTGAGGTGCACTGTTAGATTGTTAGTTTGTAATCTTTCTAATTTTTTGCTGTAGGCATTTATTGCTATAAACTTCCCCTCTTAGCCCTGTTTTTGCTGTATCCCACAGGTTTTGGTATATTGTGCTTCCATCTTCGTTTGTTTCAATACATTTTTTTATTTCCATCTTAATTTCTTCATTGATTCAATATTTATTCAGAAACATGTTTAATTTCTGCTTGCAAATTTGTATACACATAGTTGTATAGATTTGTATATAAATATGTGTATAGTATACATATTTGAATAGTGTATGTATTTGTATAGTTTACAGAGTTTTTCTTGGCAGACTTCTCATTTTAGTCCATAGTGGTCTGAGACGATACCTGATATGATTTTGATTTTTTAAATTTGTTGAGATTTGTTTTGTTCTCTAACATATGGTCTATCCTGAAGGATGTTCCATGTGCTGATGAAAAGTATATTCTGCATTTGTTAGATAAAATGTTCTGTAAATGTCTGTGAGGCCCATTTGGTCTGATGTCCTGTTGCAATCCAATGTTTCTTTGTTTATCTTCTGTCTAGATAATCTGCCTAACGCTGAGAATGTGGTATTGAAGACCCCCATTATTATTGTATTGCAGTATATATCTGCCTTTAGATTAGTAATATTTGCTTCATGAATCTGGGTGCTCCAGTGTTGGGTGCATATATATTTAGGGTTGTAATATCCTCTGGCTAGACTGATCCGTTTAATGACTTTTTTTTTTTTACTCTTCCTGACTAAAAGTCCATTTTATCTGATATAAGTATACCTAGTTACTCCTGCTCACTACTGGTTTATGTTTGCTTGGAATATCTTTTTTCATCCCTTTATTTCAGTCTATATGTCTTTAATGATAAGGTGAGTTTCTAGTAAGCAGAATCATTTTTGGATCATGGATCATTTTTAATCCACTTAGCTATTCTATCTTTTAAGAGGATACTTTAATTTGTTAATGTTTAAGGTTACTCTTGATACCTAAGGCTTTGCTCCCATCATGTTGTTTTCTGGTTGTTTCATATACTTCTTCTTCCTTTCTTATAGTTTGGGATTGTGCTTTGGTGGGTTTCTGTAGTGGTAGCATTTGAGTTCTTTCTCTTCCTCCTTTGTATAACTACTTTGCCAGCGACTTTTATACTTTGGTGTGTTTTCATAATGGTAAACGTTGTCCTTTAACTTCTACGTTTAGGACTCACTTGAGCATTTGTAGAATTCGTCTAGTAGTAATGAATTACCTCAGCATTTGTTTGTCCAGGGGTGATTTTATTTGTCCTTCATTTATGAAAGATAATTTTGCTGGATATAGTATTCTTGGGTGACAGGGTTTTTTTCTTTCAGCATGTTGAATATACCATCCCATTCTCTTATGGCCTGTGAGGTTTCTGCTGATAAATCTGTTAGTCTTAAGGAATTTCCTTTATGGGTGACTAGACGCTTTTCTTTTGCTGCTTTTAAGATTTTCTTTGACTTTAGATGGTCTGCCTATAATGTGCCATGCAGAAGATCTTTTATTGTTGTATCTTCCTGTGGTTCATTTGAACTTCCTTTATCTGAATGTCTATATCTCTTGCTAGACTTGAGAAGTTTTCATCTATTATTTCATTAAATTAGTTTTCTTTAAAAAAAAAAACTATTTATTTTTAGAGATAGGGTCTTGCTGTGTCACCCAGGCTGGAGTACAGTGGCACAATCCTAGCCCACAGTAACCTCAAACTCCTGGGCCCAGCCTCCCAAGCAGCTAGGACTATAGGTGCATGCCATGATACCCAGCTATTTTTTTTCTTTTTTGTAGAGATAGGGTCTTGCTATATTGCCCAGGGTGGTCTCAAATTCCTGGCCTCAAGCAATCTTCCCACCTTGGCCTCCCAAAGCACTGGTATTATAGGTGTAAGCCACCACACCTGGCCCTAATTCATTAATACATTTTCTAATCCTTTGTTTCTTTGCCCTTAAGGATACCAATAATTTACAAATTTAGTTGCTTTATGTTGTCCTAAATATCATGAAGCCTTTGTTTATTTGTTTTTATTCTTTTATCTTTAACTTTTGTTTGATTGGATTATTTCAAAAGACCCGTCTTCAAGTTTTGAGATTTCCTCTGTCTCATCTAGTCTATTGTTGATGCTTTCAAATGTATTTTGTATTTCCTTCAACGAATTCTTTAGTTCCAGAATTTCTGTTTGGTTATTTTTTTAAATGTCTCTTTGATAAATTTCTCATTCATATCCTTAATTGTTTTTCTAATTTCTTTGTATTGTTTGTTCAATATTCTCTTCTATTTTAGATCCTTTAAAATCAATTATTTTGATTTTTTTTTTTTTTGAGACAGAGTCTCACTCTGCCACCCAGACTGGAGTGCAGTAGCATGATCTCAGCTCATTGCAGCCTCTGCCTCCCGGGTTCATCATTTCTCCTGCCTCAGCCCCACGAGTGACTGGGATTACAGGCATGCACCACCACACCCAGCTCATTTTTGTACTTTAGTAAAGACGAGGTTTCACCATGTTGGCCAGGCTGGTCTGGAACTCCTGACCTCAAATGATCTGCCTGCCTCAGCCTCCCAGTGTTGGAATTACAGGTGTGAGCCACCACACCTGGCCTAAAAATCAGTATTTCAAATTCTTTATCTGGGATCTCAAAAATTTCTTTTTGGTGGCCAGGCATGGTGGCTCACACCTGTAATTCCCAACACTTTGGGAGGCCGAGGCAGGCAGATCATCAGGTCAGGAATACAAGACCAGCCTGACCAACATGGTGAAACCCCATCTCTACTAAAAATACAAAAAAATAGCCAGGCATGGTGGTGCGCGCCTGTAATCCCAGCTACTCAGGAGGCTGAGGCAGGAGAATCACTTGAACCCAGGAGGCAGAGGTTACAGCGGGCCGAGATTGTGCCACTGCACTCCAGCCCACTTACATCCCTGTCTCAGATCACAGAAGTGCTCACTTCCCAGCACCAGCCACTGCCACCCAGGCCTTGCTCAGTTCCTACCCCCTGCTGTGGGAGCATACCTGGCTTGCTCCCGTACCAGCAGTGACAACTTGAGTTTCCATAATACTCCATAGTCCCAGGGCCCGTGGGTCCCAGGACAGAATGTAGTTTTCCAGAGGCTAGTTTTGAAAATGGTGACTTGCTGAGGCCACTTAGGTCTCAGAAAGGCTGTGGAACCCAGTGTAACCTTCCTTCCTGGAGCTCTTCCATCCCACAGCCTCCTGGAAGCTTCCTATATTAGCTTCAAGGGTTGGGAGCGTCAAGTGTCCTGCCAGGATTGCATGATTCCACGGTGAGGAGTGGCCACTAGAAATCTACCTCTCACCTCTTCCCTACACTGGGAATTCACTCCTGGTACCCAGCCGAAGCCAGTCAGAGAGGCTGCCTCTCCTCCTCCTCCCCCACTTTTGGTGTCCCCTGTCACTTCTCTGTTGAGTTCCAGCATTCTCTCTTGGATAAAGTACTTGGACTGTGACTGTCTATACACTGTTCTGGTTCTACTAAGTGGGGAAAGTGGGCATGAAATGCTTCTTATCAGCCATCTCGACCATCCCCCAACCAATTTCTTCTGATGAGATGCTGGCTAGCTGTTAATCTTACTGAGATTCCCTTGTAAGTTTTGAGTTATTTTTCTCTTGCTGCTTTAAATGTTTTCTCCTTGTCTTGGCTTTCAGTATTTTAACTCTGATATGTCTGTTTTACGAATCTCCATTTTACCCTCCTTGAAACTCCATTAAGCTTCCTAGATACATAAATTATTTTTAAATACATTTAGAAAGTTTTTATCCATCATTTCTCCAAACATTTTTCCTGCTCCTCTCTCTCTCACCTCCGCTTCTGGCACTCTAATTATATACATATTGGTGTGCTTGATGGTGTCCACTTTCCCCTGATGATCTCTTCATTTCTCATCATTCCTTTTTTCTCTCTTGTTGGTCTCCCACTTTTCTCTGAGGAGCTGTTCATTTTCCTTCATTCTTCTCCCTCGGGGCTGGATATTACTATCTGTTTGCTTATTTGGTTAGTGACCAGCTGGGTTAGTTGCGTGAAATCCATTTCTCTCCTGCAGTATAAAGTTTCTGATGCTCCTTCTCATGGAAGGCAGTCTTGGGTTTGTCCACAGTGACCCTAAGGAGACAGTGGTTTGGACAAGGATCTCTTTGACTGTCTCCTTCCATGACCATACACTCCTGTTTAGTTCTGATAATTGCTGGCTGACTGTTCATAATTTGCAACAGTGCCCTGGGTATAAATGGCTTCCTAGGCTGATCCAACTAGATCAGAGCTCATTGAAGGGATAGTTCCCAAGGTCCGTATTCAAGATTTGTTCTGACAACAGGAGGGCTCTTCCCAGCTATCTTTCCTCATTTGTCTTCGGCATACTTTATAGGTAATACAAACTATAGTATATAATTGCTGGCAGATGATAGTTTCACCTGTATTTCCAGTGAGTTTACCAATCTTCTTGATATTGCCCATCATCACCTCCAGTAATTCTTAGTGCACCACCTCCTGGCCATCTTGGAAGCTGAGCATAAGAATGGAGCCACCACCTCCTGGCCATCTTGGAGGCACACTAAGTCTGGAGCAATAGGAACTTAGCCTCAGCAACAGGTAGCTGGGGGCAGGATGAGAATTATTGACATCCATGCCCCCTTCTACTGGTATTCTTGGCTGTACCCGTCTGGAATAGAGTTTCTGCCTCCCTGAGCTGGGAGGGTGAAAAGGAAGGTAGATCTTGGTTTAATATCACAGACATTCTCTGTTCTTACTGAGTTTTAAAATATTTTATTGAATAAATGTTTCTTTATATGCTGTGTGCTCTTTAGATCAGTCCTTGGGGTGTGTGAGACTCATTACAACCACAGGAAGGCCTCTCCTGTCTCTCTCTTTTCTTAGTTTTCTCTAGCAATGAGCCATTCTATAGTTTAGTCTATCTCCAGAGAAATTACCAATCTCTTTCCCATTGCCTCTCAACATTAGGCTTGAAGTTGTCTTTGCTCTGTTAAAAATGAAGTCGGTTTCTTTGTGATGAGGTGTGAAGCTCACTGTTTTATGGTGTGTCTCTCCCCTGGGCAGAATCGCTGAGCCAAGGCTCTGGAGCTGGGGGTTGGGACAATGGGATACTTCTCCATAAGTGACACCCCCATTTTAGGATCTAATCTCTGATGGACAGGAGGAGGCAGTAGACGTGGGTCTTCTCAACTTGCCTCTCCCTGCCTGGTCCTCTGCCCATGGGCCAGTACAAGCCTGATTAGAACCCCAGTGTCCTCAGGGGTGTCATGCCCAAGGCAGAGCCTATATCCCCCAAGTGGGGCTCTACACAAATGGAGGCCTCACCTTGCAGGCACCCTGGCCATGAAGTAGCCTCAGCAAAGGTGCATCCATGTGTACTGGTGGGCGAGCCAGGTGGGGGGAAGTTTATGTTTGTGTCAAGGGGAGGTTAGTATGTGTGTGTGGGGGGGACATATTATGGGAGTGGCTTGTGGCTGTGTGCATGTGTGAGACATGGGTGGCAGTGGATGAGTTGGTCTGTAAGTGAGGGCGGGGGCTGGATAGGGCAGGTGTTGGGGTGGGGTGGGGGTTTATGCGAGGGTAGGCACATGTGTGACAGTACATAAGTGAGTTCGGGAGGTGGGTGTGGGGTGTCCATATGTGTGTGTAGATGTATGCAGACCGTGGTTGGGTGGGATGTGGGGAGGCAGTGTGCTGTGTGGGTGGGGACAGGCATGTGTGTGGGTAGGTGTGCAGATAACTGTGGGGTGGGGCTGAGGGATTTCAGGGCATACATGCTGGGGAGTGTGCAAGTGTGTGGGTGGGCATGTGGCTGGTAAATATTTGTGGGGACATAAGCATGCGATGTGGTTTGGATGTGTGTCCCCTCCAAATCTCATGTTGAACTGCGGGCCCCCTGTGGGAGGTGGGGTCTGGTAGGAGGTGACCGGATCGTGGGGATGGATCCCTCATGAGTAGCTTGGTGCCATCTCCTTGGGGACGAGTGAGTTCTCAGTTAGTTTACATGAGAGCTGGGAGTTTAGAAGAGCCTGGGACACCCCCACCTTCTCTCTCTCCCTCCCTCTCTTGCCACGTGATGGACAGGCTTCCCTTCACCCTCCACCGGGAGTAGAAACTCCGAGGTCTCTCCAGAAGCAGATGCTGGTACCGTACTTCCTGTGCAGCCTGCAGAACCACAAGCCTATTAAACCTCTTCTCTAATTACCCGGTCTCAGACGTTCCTTTACAGCAACACAAACGGACTAACAGCATGTGGAAGTGTGTGGGGCGGAGCACTGTGTGCTGGGAACGCATCTGGGGAGTTGCTTAGTGGGGGACTGTGTGGGACTGTAGGGGGCTACTGCATGCTAAGGACTCAGTGTGGAGGGTAGGATCAGCAGGTTCCTGTGTGTGTGTGCACACATGTTAACATGCGACAGGTTTTTATGTGAGGAGAGGATGGGTGTGGGTGTCAGTGTGTATGGATGTGTAAGGGGTCTGTGTGTGCAAGGTAGACATAAGTAGGTAAACGTGGGGTGGGAACATGAGGGGCTATGTGGGGTGGGGGTGAGTAGGTGGGTGGGGATGTGGGGGTGGGGAGTATGTGGGAGTGGGGTGACCACGTGGTGGGGTGGGTATGTGGAGGTGACCAGGTGGGTGGGGGTGGTATGTGGGGGTGGGTACATGGGGGAGTAGACATCAGTAGATGGATGGTACGTTTGTGGGGTGGGTGCATGTGGGGAGCTGGGGACATGTGGGGGTGTGCAGGATGCACCCTGTAGGGGTATGATGATGCAGGGGAGCACCATCCCAGGCCTCAGGCCCACATGCCCTGTGCTGGGTGGACTGGAACTCCCGACATGGCTCCCGCAGCAGTGCCTAATCCTCTCCTGGGCATGGGGCCCCTCTGACCTGGGCCCTGGCCCTAGGCCACCAACGCCGCTTCCCAGGGGAACCTCCCCAGTCCAGACCCCTCTTCTCAATCTCTCCTGCACGAGCTCCTTGGAGGACGTGACACAAAGGGGCTGGGCCAAGCCAAGCTGATGAGCCCAGCCCCAGGAAGCCCCCTCCAGAGCCCCAGGGGGTCCAGATCTCCAGGGATCACAGCCCCAGGCATGAGGCCGGAACCCTGCCCTGTGGAGCAGAGCAGAACGGGGCCCACTGCTCACCTCTCTTGCACAGGTACAGCCACGTGGGGTCCCACTGGCTCTCCTTGGCAAAGACAGCCTGCCGTAGCTGTAAGCCCATGTACTCCAGGAGCCGCTTCCGTGCCAGGAACGTCTCGCGCTCTGCCGGCATCAGCGTGTGGAAGGGGCAGTGGGCAATCTTCCGGTCCTGCACACAGCGCCAGGGTCACCACAGGGTCCCGGGCTCGCCCCTCACTGCGGGGGTGAATCTGGGTGATCGAGGGCCCCTCTCGGCTCTTATGATGTATAACTGAGGACGAACCCTGACAGACACACAAAGCTGGGAGCACACACAGCTGCACCTGGCATGGGCTCGGCACTTCGGGGGGTTTGCCTCTGCAGCCAAGGGGCCGCTCTGGGGGAGGCACTAGGAACCTTGAGCCCAGCTTTGCCCCAGAGGAGCTAATGCCCCAGCCGGAGTCCTGCACATGACCCACACTCCCCTCCTTCCTCACAGGAGGCTCACCACCTACCTGGAAGAATCTGAAGTAGCCATAGTCCACAGCTGTGCCCACCGCCACCTTCTCCCCCTGTCTGAGCGTCACCGGCTTCAGAATGTCGGCCCCGTGATCGATGAGTCGGTCAATCTGTGGAGAACAGAACCAGGTCACACACGCAAGGACATCCTGGCTGCTGGGAGCAGTGAAGCACCGCCTGAGGAGGGCCACGGTCACCTGCAGTCCCCACTGAGGCCACCCTTGCAGGTGTGCAGCAGTGCCCATGAAACGAACGGGGAGAGGGAGACGGAGACAGGGCTGACCTCATGGACAAGGAGTTGGGGCTGAGCCTCGCCCTAATGATGTCACAGTGAAGTCAAGGGTAGGCCACGCCTCGGGGAGCCCTCCCTGACACCCGACTCCCAGCACCATAGAATCAATGGAGTCTGTGAAGTCCGTTACAGTCCTGCTCCCCTCAGGCTGCCAGTGACATAAGGGCAGACACCAGGCAGCTCTTGTCCTTCATCAGATCCCAGCACACCATGGTGGTGCTCAACAAGACAGCGAGTGCACGTGTATGCCTATATGTAGGTGTGTGCAGGGCGGGGGGCCAGTGCGTGTGCATGCATGGGTATGTGTATGTGTGTTCATGGCTGGGTGGGTGTGAGTGTGCCTGTATGTAGGCAGGTGTGTGCATGTGTATGGATGTGTGTGTGTGCATGTGTGGGGCTAGTGGGTGTGTGTGGATATGTGCATGCATGTTCATAGGTGGGTAGGTGTGAGTGTGCCTGCATGCATGTAGGTGTGCAGTGTGGGTGTGTGCACATGCATGTGTGAGTGTCTGTGCATGAGTGGGGGCTAGTGTGTGTGCATGCATGAGTAAGGGCACACATGTATGTCTGAGTGCAAACATGCCTGACAAATGTGTGAATGCATGAGCCTGTGTGCACGTGTGCCTGATTTGTGGCAAACATATGACAGCAATGGTCTCTGGCCCAACAGGCACAACAATCCCATCCAAAGCAAGGATCATCTAAAGAGGCTGCCCCTTCTGACATGGGAGGAGGAGGCAAGTTCTATCACGGGGCCTGGCAGGCTCAGGGCAGCCCGTGTGAGTGGATGAAAACCAGGCCGTCATCTGGGAAAGGCTCACTGCTGTGTGCATGGGGGCCTTGCTAGCCAAATGCAAGCAGGGCCATGATTCGGTGAAACACAATTCCCCCAGCGAGATCCCCACTCTCTGTGACATGCATAACACACATTCCACACAAACACAGCAACGTGCTTTCCCAGCAACACACGAGAACAATGCCCTGGGCATGGCACCAGGCACAGTGCGGGACGGCGGAGCGGCCAATGCCACCAACACCAGTGGCCAGCCTGGCCTGCAAGGCTGACTCCCTGGTGCATGGGGGCATGGGTGGAGTTTATACACAGATTCCTCAAGGCCAAGTGAGGCCAGGCAAGGCATACGCCAGGCACAGGAGGCGGCTGTTTTCCACTGCTCCCGAGGATAGAGCCACCCAGATCCACCCATGACACCCCCGTGTTCTTGACTCTCCTTCCTGCTGAAGCCATGATAACATGCCAAAAACCCCACGAGTCGGTTCCCTGCTGGACATGCCTCCGAGGCCCCCCCACCTCATCAAATCTTTTTCAGGAAAGGTGGGCAGACGGTGGGTGAGCGAGGGCTGCCACAGGTGCTCGGTGATGGACAGGTGGGTGGACGATGGATCAACCCTTCCCTGCCCAATGTTGCTGGGGGGCTTGTCAGCCCACCCCCATCCCCCAAGTGTTGTCTTTGTAGGGCACCCAGGCCTCACTCAGTCCTGGCACTGGGACAGCTTCTCTGGACAGCTCTGCCTGGGTCGTGATGCAGCCACCCTTCCCCACCCCGCCCCTGGGCTCCCAGGACTGGCCAATCGGCAGCAGCTGGGATTCACCTCTTAGTCTCACCCTGCTGAGCACCTTCTCCCCTCTGGCCAAACATCATTCCTGGGAACTTCTGCATCCCCACAGCTCCCATGTCTCCACAGACCCCTCCACACCGACCCCAACCCCGGGAGTCACTGGGGACAACCAGCCCCAGCAGGGTGTGCAGTGTGGGCTTTGGCCTGGGGCTTTCTCAACCTAGGTCCCATATCCTCACCCCTTCCTCTCCCGCCACAGCCCCTCCCCATCTGCTGACCTGCCTGTCTCTCACCAGGAGTATCTTCCAGCCCTGGCCCTGGCTGCCCGGGGTGACCGCCTCATCCACAGTGAGAACTGAGATACACTTTGCTGTCCCTGTGCTAAACCATTCACTCGCCAACACTCCCTTCCAGACCCTCACCTCCCAAGCACCCCCATCTGAACTTTGACATCATTGCCTCCACCTCACCCACCAGGCACTCTGCCTCACCTCCATGGCACAATGACCCCATTCCCCTGCTGAGGCTCCCCAGGCATGCCCTTGGCTGCAGCTAGCTAACCTCGCCCCTCCATCCCTGGAGCCCGCCTCTCCAGTGGCCCTGTGCTCCTTGTCTCTTCAGACCCCAGCAGCATCAGCACACTCCCGGAACCGGCCCTGCCCGGGGGGCTCCGCCTCTGAGACCACAACCCCTGCTGAACAGCACTGGGAGGGAAGGCTGGGACCTATCCGGTAAGAGGAAGGGGCGGCCTGAAGCTGACCAGCCCGGCGTGTGTCTCTGAGGAGTTTGTCAGGACCAGTGGGCTTGAACACGGAACCTTCAGTCGGACTTGCTCTGCTCTCAAATTAAGGAAATTTGGGGCCCCATATCTAAGCAGAGCCTGCCCAGTGAGAGGAGCTAGAAATGTTCGTGAGAACACGATTTTGTCCCCTGGAGGCCACAGAAAAGACAGTGAGGGAGGGACTTTCTAAAGTTCCCCTAGCTGATGAAAGCTCCTTTCTGCAGTAGTTTTTCTCCAAACACTGCTAACCTATGTTCTGGCAGCCCCTTCCTTGGCCGTTCAAAGACAAATGTGGAACTCATGCCTGGTGCTGCAGCCATCCACATGGCGGGGCCTGGGGAGTCAGGGGGGCCCGGAGCTTGAGCTTCACGCGTTCATTTACGGGACAATCTTTAGAAAGTTTAGTATGAGAATATTAAGGAGGCCTGGGGACCCCAGACCCTCAACGAGCTCCACCTCAGGCCTGTGCGTCCCACGTGCTCACCACGGGCAGAGGCCAAGAACAGCAGCCAAAGAGAAAGGAGAAGACTGAAAACGCCGAAGCCATGTGTGGGTTCGCTTGGGTCCCCTAAAAAGGTAAGTTGAAGTCCTAACCCCCAGGATCTGTGAACATGACTTTATTTGGACATAGGGTCGTTGCAGATGATCAAAGTAACATGAGGCACTTAGGGTGGTAGGTGGTCCAGTATGACCATTGTCTTTTGAGAAGGGATGTTTGGCTGCAGAGACAGGCATGCATGCAGGAGAACACCATGAGCTGAGCAGGGCAGAGTTGGCCAGCCAGCCCCCAGAAGCCACGGCGAGGTCTACACCAGGGTCTACCCCAGGGTCGCAACCCTGCAACACCACGACCGTGGCCTCCACCTTCCAAGACCAGCTCACTTCTGTGGCTTAAGCTGCCCAGGCTATGGTCTGCTGCAGCAGCCACAGGCGTGCCAGAGGAAGAGCCCCTGAAACAAGGTTCTACCACAGCCTGAACAGCAAGACGTGGTGGGAGATGGAGGCGTCGCCAGGACCTAGGCAGCCCAGGCCTCCAGCAGAAGGGTCCTGCAGCACCATTGTTTACGTTACCCCACAAGCCAGGGCACCCCTAGGGTTTCAGGGACTCCATGGACTCAGATCCCACGAAAGCATAAGAGAAAAGCACCAGATTTTCCAGGAGGCTACGGAAAAGTATTTCTGAAAGTTCCTAGCTGAAACTAGAAAACTCTTTTTTTTTTTTTTTTTTGAGACAGAGTCTTGCTCTGTCACCCAGGCTGGAGTGCAGTGGCCGGATCTCAGCTCACTGCAAGCTCTGCCTCCCGGGTTTACGCCATTCTCCTGCCTCAGCCTCCCGAGTAGCTGGGACCACAGGCGCCCGCCACCTCGCCGGGCTAGTTTTTTGTATTTTTTAGTAGAGACGGGGTTTCACCGTGTTAGCCAGGATGGTCTCGATCTCCTGACCTCATGATCCACCCGTCTCGGCCTCCCAAAGTGCTGGGATTACAGGCTTGAGCCACCGCACCCGGCCCGAAAACTCTTAGAAGAAAACATAGGAAGAATCTTCACGACATTGAATTTGGCAACGATTTCTGGGCTATGACACTAAAGGCAAAGGCAACAAAAGAAAAAATAGACAAGCTGGACTTCATGAAAATTAAAAACTTTCGTATATCAAAATATTTGTAAATTACATATTTGATAAGGGATTAACATCTAGAATATATAGAAATGTCCTAAAACTCAACAATAATAATGAAGATTCAAAAATTGCCGAAGGAGTTGAACAGACATTTCTCCAAATAAGATACACAAATGGCCAATAAGCACATGAAAGATGTTCAACATCACTCATCATTAGGGAAATACATATCAAAACCACAATGAGAAGGCTGGTGGGGGTGACTTCCACCTGTAATCCCAGCACTTTGGGAGGAAAAGACAGACGGATCGCTTGAGGCCAGGAGTTTGAGACCAGTCTGGCCAACATAGCAAAACCCCATCTCTACTAAAAATACAAAAATTGGCTGGGTGCGGTGGTGGGTGCCTGTAATTCCAGCAAGAATCACTTGAACCCGGGAGGTGGAGGCTACAGTGAGCCAAGATCACATCACTGCACTCCTGCCTGGGCGACAGAGTGAGACTCTGTTTAAAAAACAAACAAAATACCACCTCGCATCCATTAGGAATGGCAACTATCAAAAAAACAGAAAATAGCATGTATTGGTGATAGTCTGGAGTGACTGGAACCCTGTTCACTGTTGGTGAGAACATGAAACAGTGCAGCTGCCGTGGAAACAGTACGGAGGTTCTTCAAAACATTAAACATACGGCTGGGTGCGGTGGTTCAGGCCTGTAATCCCAGCACTTTGGGAGGCCGAGGTGGGAGGATCATTTGAGGTCAGGAGTTCAAAGATCAGCCTGACCAACATGGTGAAATCCCGTCTCCACTAAAAATATAAAAATTAGCTGGGTGTGGTGGCACACACCTGTAATCCTAGCTACTCAGGAGGGTGAGGCAGGAGGATTGCTTAGACCTGAGAGGCAGAGTTCGCAGTGAGCTGAAATCACACCTCTGCACTCCAGCCTGGGCGACAGAGTGAGACTCTGACTCAAAAAAAAAAAATTAAACATAGAATGATTATACCATAGGACTCAGCCATCCCACTTTCAGGCAAGTTCCCAGAAGAACTAAAAGTGGGCTCTTGAAGAGAAACGTGTCCATTCGTGCCACTAGCGGCATTCCTCACAACAGCTCAAACGTGGAAGCAGTCCAAAATGTCCATCAAGAGAGAAACGGAGAAGCCAGATGTCGTCCATGCATCCTGGGGGATATCACTCAGCCTTGAAAAGAAAGGAAATCCTGACACCAGCTACCCCATAGATGAACCTTCAGGACAGGGTGCTGAGTAAAAGCCAGTCACAAAAAGAACAAGTACTGTGTGCTTCCATGTATGTGGGGCGTTTCACATTCACAGACAGAAAGTAGAATGGCCAGAGGCCGGGGGTGGGGAATGGGAGTGAGTGTGGAATGGAGACAGAGGCTTTGTTTTGCAAGATGAAGCAGCTCTGGAGAGGGAGGGTGATGACGGCTGCACAGCAATGAGAACAGACTTACCACAATATGCACACCTGCAGTGGTTAAGATGGTAAACTTTGTGTTATAGGTATGTTACCGTAATGTTTTTGAAAGGCAAAACATTATAGGTATGTTACCGTAATGTTTTTTGGCAAACAAAAAGTAATAATGAAAAAAAATTTTTTCCATAGCCAACCTGATAAAATCCTCATGGCAAGCTGCAAAGGAAGGGGTGCTCCCTACTTTGGAAAAGGACAGCTACCAGAAATGTACAGAAGGCACCGCAGAAACGGTCCCCTGGCATCAGGAACATGCTGGGATGTTGTCACTCAAGTGGAACCTGGCTCAGGCAATGAGGAAAAGGGAAACAGATTTAAAATACTGTAAAGAGGCCAGGCGCGGTGGCTCACTCCTGTAATCCCAGCACTTTGGGAGGCCAAGGCGGGCGGATCACCTGAGGGCAGGAGTTAGAGACCAGCCTGGCCAACATGGCAAAACCCCATCTCTACTAAAAATACAAAAATTATCTGGACTTGGTGGCAGGTGCCTGTAGTCCCAGCTACTTGGGAGGCTGAGGCAGGGGAATTGCTTGAACCTGAGAGGCAGAGGTTGCAGTGAGCCGAGATTGCACTACTGCACTCCAGCCTGGGCGACAAGAGTGAAACTCCGTCTAAAAAAAAAAAAATTGGAAAGGAAGAGACAAATCCAAAGGGATGAGTTGGGGAACTCTTAAACTAACAGAAATTCAGTCCATTAAGCAGACTATAGGACCCTGATAGAAGTCACTCCAGAAAGAGGTAAGAGAATCCACATAGAGATAACAAAAGCGAATCAAATTCTGCCATATTAGTGTTTTTACAACTGGCTGATGGCATACAGATGATAAAAAATGTTTTTATATTTTATAAATAAAAAATAGGGGGCACTGGGGAGCCCCTTAAACCCAGACAAGGTGCTGGGAGTCCCCTAACCCCGGACAAGGCACTGGGGCACCCCCAACCCCTGACTAAGTGCTGGGAGCCCCATAACCCCAGACGAGGCGCTGGGGAGCCCCCAACCCCAGACGAGGCACTAGGAGCCCCCTAACCCCAGACGAGGCACTAGGGGAGCCCCCAACCCCTGACAAAGTGCTGGGAGCCCCGTAATCCCAGACGAGGCACTGGGGAGCCCCCTAATCCTGGACACAGTGCTGGGAGCCCCCCAACCCCGGACGAGGCGCTGGGGAGTCCCCTAACCCTGGATGAGGCACTGGGGAGCCCCCTAATCCTGGACGAGGTGCTGGGAGCCCCCAACCCCGGACAAAGTGCTATTCCGTACGTTCAAGACACATCTTCCAATCAGCGTCCACACACAACAACGCTGCCCCCTGAGCTGCCTCTTCCGTCTCGTGTCCTTTTCCTGTTCACTCAGACTTCGATGAACGAGAGACTGGTCATCAATCCTGGGCCCCATGAAGCTCAGAAAGCACATCAGGGGCCCCTCCCAGCCCCCAGGTCCAGAAATGGTGCCAACTATCCACACACACTGTTTCATTCCATCCTCTGCCGCCTACGGAAAGCTGACCACGGCGTCCCTGCATAGTCTATCCCAGACAGAACAGCGTCTTAGGAAGGAGGACAGGAGCCTTAAAATCAGATCTGGAAACAGCATCTCAACAGTCTCAGTTCTTTCAAGTAAAGCTACCCTTTTGTGGCGTCAAACAACCTTCCAGACGTCCCCTCTTCCAGACACCTGAGTCTCGCCCCCCTTCCAGACGCCTGAGTCTCGCCCCCCATTCCAGACGCCTGAGTCTCGCCCCCCTTCCAGATGCCTGAGTCTCGCCCCTCCTTCCAGATGCCTGAGTCTCGCCCCCCTTCCAGACGCCTGAGTCTCGCCCCCCTTCCAGATGCCTGAGTCTTGCCCCTCCTTCCAGATGCCTGAGTCTCGCCCCCCCTTCCAGACGCCTGAGTCTCGCCCCCCTTCCAGACACCTGAGTCTCGCCCCCCTTCCAGATGCCTGAGTCTCGCCCCCCATTCCAGACGCCTGAGTCTCGCCCCCCTTCCAGATGCCTGAGTCTTGCCCCTCCTTCCAGATGCCTGAGTCTCGCCCCCCCTTCCACACGCGAGTCTCCTCCCCGCTTCCAGACGCCTGAGTTTCGCACCCCCTTCAAGACGCCTGAGTCTCGCCCCCGCTTCCAGACGCCTGAGTCTCGCCCCCCCTTCCAGACGCCCGAGTCTCGCCCCCACTTCCAGACGCGAGTCTCGCCCCCGCTTCCAGACGCCTGAGTCTCGCCCCCGCTTCCAGACGCCCGAGTCTCGCCCCCACTTCCAGACGCGAGTCTCGCCCCCGCTTCCAGACGCCTGAGTCTCGCCCCCCCTTCCAGAAGCCTGAGTCTCGACCCCTCTTCCAGACGCCCGAGTCTCGGCCCCGCTTCCAGACGCCTGAGTCTCGCCCCCTTCCTGCTTCCCCCTTTCTCCCTCAGACAGGTAAGAACCAAAGTGTGTATTAAGATGGATTGAGGAAAGCAAGCTCGTGGCTGGTGCCCACACCGGGCGCAGGACGGGCTGGCACAGGCAGAGGGCAGCAGGCAGCAGGCCACAGAGGGAGGCCCTGCCTGAGCCGAAGCCACCGAGAGTTCCTGGAGCCACGTGGGAGGGACACTCGAGGACCGTGCCTAGGGCTCAAGACAGAAGATGCCTCCAGTGCGGGCAGGACTTCCCGAGTGTGAGCTTCCACCCAAGAAAGCCGCTCCCTGTGGCCAGGGGACAATGCCCCACGGCCCTGCCCAGCAGCTGTGTGGACCATTGAGAAAGCCAGGATTGTGCAGCTGGACCACGGTGAGGCCTATGTGTATCCTGAATCCTATTTTCACTGAGACAAACTTCAGGGAACCTTTCTGTCTGGTCTGTTGAGTGGATCTGCCACCTCATATTTTTTAAGGCCTGTAAAATATTAAAAGCAGACAACATTCTGTCTTTTCTCCACTATTTAGACCACCAAGGCTTGGAGAACACAGAACAAATGATACACTGCCTGTCAGGAATGAGAGTCAGGCAGAGAAGTCCACAAGGGCCCCACTACCAGAGCCCCCACTCCCCATGCTCAGGGCCAGCCCACATCACACTCCTCCCTCCCCCCACCCAGGACCACCCACCCTCCCGTCCCCCTCACCAGGGCCACCCACCCTCCTGTCCCCCTCACCAGGGCCACCCACCCTCCCGTCCCCCTCACCAGGGCCACCCACCCTCCTGTCCTCCTCACCAGGGCCACCCACCCTCACACCCCTCACCAGGGCCACCCACCCTCCTGTCCCCCTCACCAGGGCCACCCCAACCTCCCGCCCCCTCACCAGGGCCACCCCCCCCGCCCTCACCAGGGCCACCCCCTCCCCCCGGCCTTACCAGGGCCAGCCTTCCGTCCACGCTTCTCTGGTGCTCATAGGTCAGGTCACAGGCAACACACAGGGCGCTGCCCAAGCCTTTGGTCAGGGGCAGGTTGGGGTCCGCTCCGTGGGTCAGGAGCTCCTTCACAACCTGGACACACACAGACAGGCTCATCAGTGGCCGCCATGTCACCTCCCCTGACAGCGGGTAAGTCCCCAGAGCTGGGCCACTCCAGAACTAACCCCTGAAAGCAGGAGCTTCACGGAGGCCACTGCTGGCTTTTCCCATAGATCCTTCCCACGGTGGGTCCTGCTGTTGGCCTGCCCCACAGAGGATGACGCTGGGCGGGGAGGGGTCCCACGTCTGGTCTGTTAGGGAGGAGCTGGAACTCCACCCAGGTGGGCCGGTTCCAGCACCTTCTCTGTCCCCTGACAAAATGGGGACTCTCCAGTGTGGTCCCAGCTCCCGCCTTGCTCTCCAGCCCTGGACAGAGCCAAGCCCAGGGGCCAGTGCCCCCAGCACAGGGTTAGGGGCACATCTGCCTGGTGCCCAGGCTGTCTGCCTCTGCCCCGGAACACCAGTGTCACCGTGACCACTCGGCCAGATGCAGAATGAGGCACACCTCCCTTCTCCCTACTCTGCCCAGCCACCAGCTCAGATTCCACCAAGGAAGGACAGCCGTGGCCAGACACGGGTCCTTAAGTGTTTGGCTCTCACAAGCTTCTGCCCCTCAAAACAAAGCTTTCTTCCCTCCACACCCTTGCCTCTAACAGGACCTAGCCCTGAGCTAGGACCCCACATGACTTATTGAATGGATGTCTCTGTGCAGGACAGAAGGAAACAGGGAGCAGAGATGCTGGCCTCTGCAGAAGCACCTGGAAGCCCCATTCTGCATCAGCTTTTACAAATTGTATGAATGCCTTCAGCTTTTTCAGACCTCTGCTGAAATGTCACCTCATCTGAGTAGCATTTCATGCCACCCTGCTAATGTAGCCTACCTTCCCATCATTCTCCATCCCCTCACCAAGCTTTATTTTCTTCATAATACTCATCATTTCCTGAAATTGTGTTACATACTAGTTTATGGTCTGGCTCCTCCAACTAGAATATAGGATCCTTGAGAGCAGAGACTGTTTAATTCAACACCTAGTGCTAGAATGGTGCCTGCCAGGTACAAAGCAGATGCTCAGTAAATAACAGTTACATGATAGACAGATGAATGGATGAATGGGTGGATGGTAGATCCTTCCATCTGGGTGAATGAAGGATGATGATGTCTAGGTAGGTGGGTGGGTGGGTGGATGGATGGATGGATGGATGGATAAATTGATGAATGAATGGATGGGTGAACGGTTGAGTGGATGGATGAGTGGATAGGTAGTTGGGTTGATACATCAGTGATTGGTTAAAAGGATGGATGTATAGATGGATGGATGAGATGATGAATAAGTGGGTGGGTGGTTGGGTGGAAGGATGGATGAATGGATGAGTGGAAGGTAGATGGACAGGTGAGTAGATGGATAAGTGGATGAGAAGTTGGATGGATAGATGGATGGATGAATGGAAGAATGGGTGGATGGGTAGACAGGTGAGTGGAAGAGTGAGTGAATGGGTAGTTGGATGGACAGATGGGCAGATGGATAGATGGATGGATGGATAAATGGCCAACAACTTCAAATCCCAATGACTGGTGGGGTGGGCATTAGAGATGGAAACACATAGGTGCTCAGATCTGTGGGTGCAGAACATGCTCACCAGGTCATTCCCACTGGCAATGGACAGGGAGAGCGGGGAATGGCCACTCCATAGCAGGTTAGGATTTGCTCCGTGGGATAGAAGGAGCCGGACTATGTCCCTGGCACACTGGTTGGGGAGAAAGGCAGAAACATGACAAGTTAGAGAGGCACCCCCACCCCTAAGGAGCACCTAACAGTAGTCATTAATTTAAATGCCATTAAATCAATGTAGTCACTCAACGGCACTTCCTCCCAACCATTACCTTGCCTGGCACAAGGTGTTCAAAATTGTGGATGGAAGGATGGATGGATAGGTGAATGGGTGGGGAGGTGGATGGAGCTTCAAATGGAGAAGATATTTTCTAAGCATTCATCATTTCCAAATGAAAACTAGGAGGACATTGATGCATAAGTTGATTTAACATTTGTTTTCAAAGGACAAGGGACAGTCTGGACCACATGACCACGTGGCAGGTCCTGGCATACAGCAGGTGTGACTGGAGGAGCACCTCCTCCACCAGGGCTCAGTGACCGTAGAGGATGGCCTGAGTGTAAAGAGCCCCACCCTCAGCTGGTGGAGCACTCTCTGCACCAGGAGGGCAGCCCCGTCCATGCCCTCCCTGCCTCCTGCCCTCCTCCCCCATCCATGCCCTCCCTGCCTCCCTGACTCCTCCCCGTCCCTGTCCTCCCTCCCTGGCTCTCTGCTCTCCCCACTGGTCTTGCCCTCCCTTCCTCCCTGCCCTCCTCCCCCCATCCTTGCCCTCCCTCCTTCCCTGCTTGCCTCCCCACATCCTTGCCCTCCCTTCCTCCCTACCTTCTGCCTCCCTACCTGCCTCCTGCCCTCCTCCCCCATCCCTGCCCTCCCACCTCTGACTCCTCCCTGGGAACCCCTCTGCTTTCCTTCCATTCTCCCATCCTTGCTCCCCTGTCAGAATGTCCCATTGTGCAACCCTCAGCTGCTCCCTTCTCTGCCTCCTCTTCTCCCAGAAGTGTTCACTAGGACCTGACCTCTGCGACTTCTCCTCCCCCACTGCAAGGACTCTTCTCTGGCCCAGCTTCCTCTCCCAGTGGTCTGCTGGGACTGTGCTCCTCAGATGTGGCAGACCCCATGTCTGGCTGGCCCAACCACCACGCACACTCCCCTTTCCCGCAGCCTTGCTGGCCAGGCCAAGAGGTACCCACAGAAGTCTGCTGAGGGGCTCCTGGGAAAGTGACCCCCTTTCCCCTCCCTTCTGGGATATAGATGTGATGGCTGGACTGCTGCAGCCGTCACGCCCACAGCACTGAAGTGTCACCCGCTGGTCTGTCACAACGACAGTGCCACATTCAGTGTCTCTTTTTATTTCCCCAAAACTTTTCCAAACTGTCATCAGGACACAAGTGTGCGAGCAGAAGGCCCACGGCGGGACCTTGACCAGCTGCCTTCTTGGAGCCTCACTGTTCGTTCCTAACGTGGGTTCCTGCCAACCCCTCGTCTAGTCAGGGCAGAGCGCCTGGCTCCAAGAAGACCCCCAATAGACCTGCTGCTTCTCGCCACCCTCCAAGGAGGCTCTGACCAGACAGGGGTGTTCTGAAGCAGGCAGGCCTGTCAGTGCCCCCACCTCCCTGTCTGCCCATCCCCTTCCCAGTGTCACCCACATGCCCACTCGCACACATGGCTCTCCTGCACACTCATCCTCATGCTCATGTCAGGACCTCACAAGTTACCACCTTGCTGAAGGCGCAGGATCATTCATTTCATTTGTAAATGGGTAAACTGAGACTCGGTGTGCCATGTGCTCCGTGGCCAACTGGCTTGGGCTGCACGTGCTGCCACATGGCAAAGCTCAGACTTGGCCTCAGTTTCCCCACATCCACCCCAGCCGCTGGGCATCCTCGCAGTGGTTCCCACACCCAACTTGGTAGGAATTAACCCCTAAGGCAGGCAGGAGGCAGCGGCCACAGGGCCAGCAGGGCACCACCCAGGGCTCTGGAAGATGAGCCCACTGTGGGGTCCTGAGTCAGAGACACAGGAAGGTGACAGAAGGGGGTTGGCAGCACCAGGTGGTCACAGCCCAGGCCAGAGGCTCCTAAACATGTCTGACCAGGACCTGTGGTAAGAAGTAGACACACGCGTGCGTGTGTGCTCGTGAGTGTGAAATCCCATCCTCCCGCCTTGCCTTGCTTCCCTCCCCATCCTTCCATGCTCCCCGGCTTCTGCCTAAGACTCAGCATGAGAACACGTGCTTCCGGGGGGCACAAGGCCCTGGAAGGTGGCCCCACTGCTGGGCAGCCCTGTGTCCCCGCCAGGCCCTGGCTGCCCTCACCTTGTTGTCGTCCTCCCGCTCGCAGGCCATGTGCAGAGCCGTCCTGCCCCCCTCCTTGGGGAGGGGCGTGTCCACGCTGTAGTAGGCTTGGGGAGGGCCTGGCTCGTTGCTGAGCTTCAGACTTGAGGGCAGTAGATCCAGCTGTGTAAAACGGAGGGCTCCGCCAGCGCCCACGAACCTGCCGTGTGCCCACAGGAAGGCAAACGGAGCAAGGGAGCTTCCTCCCCAGACTGCGGGTCTGGAGTCTCACCCTGCGAAACCCTCTTGGAGGCAGATGCCTGACTTTCTTCGAGCCTGTCCCCTGCATGCCTGTCCCTGATACCCCAACATCCACAGGGGTCAGAGCCACTCTGTGCCCTCCCCTCCCGGGTCCCCCATGCGGTGAGCTGTGCACACCCACATCTAGCATGTATGTGTGCTCAATGGCTTCTGCTGTGTGCCGGCAACTGGACAAGGCTCTAGAGCACAAAAAGGAAAGCCTCAGAGCTCCTAACCTCAAGGGGCTCAACTCCTTGTACAGGAAGACATGGCCTCATGGCCCATGACTGGGGGTCTTTTGCAGTTTGGTAGGGCCTGGTGGGACAAGCTGGCTTTGGCCTGCCTTTGGAGGAGGCCCTGGGGACATGGAACTGGCCTCTGTCTGCAATTATGAACCTTCCGAAAGGCACGAGATGGAGTTATCTGCAAAAGGTCCTCATGGGGACCCGCATGCTCTGTGGACTGCCTGAAGAATCAAGTTCTTAACTCATTCCAACCAATCATGTTTGCCTCCTGATATCAGAACAAGCTCACTGACTAAGGCTGTCATCTGGACGAGTTGTTTCTATGCAGGATCTCCACTGCCTGGGCCCCAAGCCAGGAGGCCCGTCATGCTCGGCGAGCACAGGCTAGGCATAGTGTGCGAATCCATCCAGGCACACCTGGCCAAGGCCCCATACCCCGACCGCTGGTCACGAGGCACACACCTTGCCGGGCTTGTAAGTGCCGTCCTTGTCAGATGCCTTGGCATCCACATCGGTGATGGCATGCAGCAGCAGCTCCACGATCTGTACCCCCTCCTCCCCAGGAAGGGCGGCAGCGATGTGGAGTGGTGTCAGGGTGCCCAGCTGCAGAGGAAACACCGGGATGGGCAGTGAGGCACGTACTCGTGGGGAGAGACAGGCGAGGCACCTGGGGGGCCCAAATGCCAGGGACATGGCTGAGACTCCGAGGGCACCATTCTCAGCCTCACCTGCCCCACAATGTGCAGGACACTGGTCCCTGAAGGCAGCCTGGGAAAAGCTCCCAACACGCTGAGCAAGCCACACGTGTTGCTTCCAACGCCTAATACACCTGTCTGCCAGGGCCGCAGGCAGGAAGTCCCACCCTGAACCAGTGCGATTTTAAGCCATTGTCCACACTCTCCTCTGAGAAAAGCCCCTCCCTGCCCTGCCAGGCCCACCACATTAACGGCCGTGCAGCTCCTGAGTGACCTCCCGACTCCAGCCCCTGACCTGTCCATTCTCCACGCAGTGTCCCCGGCCATCAGCTGGCAGCATCCATAGAGGCCACTGCTGTGCAGCAGCGACACAGGTGTTCGCAGGGGCCCTGGCCTCTAGAGCCGGCTCTGCTGTCCTAAGGGAGAGCCCGGCTGGGAACAGACACTGGGCTTTAGGTCAAGGGATGCTTCCCAGTCCCTTGAAGACCAGCCTTGCTCAAACAGGAAAGAGAAAAGAACCCAGGAGGGACCCCTGACGGGGAGACAGGTGAGCCTGGATGGTGGGAAGAGTCACCAGCCAGAGGAACTTGGGGAGAGCAGCTGGGTGTGCCCATGCATGCCCATCCACCAGTGACCCAGGGAGATGGCCGGGGCATCTGAGGCAGAGGGCAGGGTAGGTTCCAGGCAGCTGCTGACTCCCAGGAACAACAGAACTCTCCCAGCTTGACAGCAGCCCCTGGGACCCCCACACAGCCCAACACCCACAGCCTCAAGCATGACCAGGGCCAGCAGCATCCACCCCCAGCAGAGACATGTGGCGAGAGGAGAGAAACAGGAATACAATGCAGGCATCGCCTGATGTTGGGGAGGCCGGTGCTGCAGTCGACAATCTACTGACCCCAGAGGGACGCAGACCTAAGCAGGCAAGGGGATAATGGGCAGCCCACTGCTCCACTGTAACTGCAGCCCAGGCCATCAGGAGGCGCATGGGGCCGTGCATCCACGACAGTCAGCCAGAGGCCACACCCTCCTTACATGTCATGTCAACCCTAAAACAGCAGCAGCAACAGCAACAAGTGAGCTAGTAACAGAACCAACCCAGCTGAAGGGTGAATCGGGAAATGATTAAGCTGAGGAAATTCCCCAAAACAGCAGAAGCACAAAGACATAGAAAACACTCCAAAACAAAATCAGGGGACATGAGAGAGCGAGCTGGAGTTCTAACATCTCTCAGGTAGGAGCTCCAGGACAGTAGGGAGAGCACAATGGAGAGAAATACTAGACAAATAATGTGAGAAAATTTCACAGACCCACAGCTCTGACCCAGTGCTAAGGTGACTTAAGGAGGAAGAGAATCAAAGACACAGGAGTCGGGGGCATCCCACTCCTCATTAAGTCCCACAAGTTCCGGAACACAGGAGTCGGGGGCATCCCACTCCTCATTAAGTCCCACAAGTTCCGGAACACAGGAGTCGGGGGCATCCCACTCCTCATTAAGTCCCACAAGTTTCGGAACACAGGAGTCGGGGGCATCCCACTCCTCATTAAGTCCCACAAGTTTCGGAACACAGGAGTCGGGGGCATCCCACTCCTCATTAAGTCCCACAAGTTTCGGAACACAGGAGTCGGAGGGCATCCCACTCCTCATTAAGTCCCACAAGTTTCGGAACACAGGAGTCAGGGGCATCCCACTCCTCATTAAGTCCCACAAGTTTCAGAAGGGCAGAAGACAGTCGGAAGGGCAGAAGACAGTGAGGCAGGACCTTCAAAGGTCTAAGGGAAATCTGGTCCTTGTGGCTGGAACCGTTCTTTTACACCTATTTCTAACAGGTGCTTGAAGCTGGCTCGATTGTCCCATATAACTGATGTTTTTGGTTCCTTTGAATAAACAGTGAAACTGACCCTCCCAATCGGAAAACTTGGGAAAGTTAAATTTGTTTTATCTGAGCTCCTTTCTCAGGAAATTGATCCTCAGACCTCCCAGATAGTATCAACGAGCTGAGATCCACCAGATCACAGCATCTAGAGTGATCATTTCCTCCTAGCAATATAAACCCCTAATTTTAGTGGGTTGTGTATGTAGATGGATTTGAGACTGATCTCCCATCTCCTTGGTTGCAGCACCCTATTAAAGCCTTCTTCCCTGGCAATACTCGTCTCAGTGACTGGCTTTCTGTGTGGCAAGCAGCAGGACCTCAACCAAACTCCTGCTGTTTCAGTAACAGATTTTGGTTCCCCAACCGGGAATGCATTGCTCATGGCTCAGCTGCTATGGGCCAAGAATTTCAGAAGCGCCCCCCGCCCCCTCAAGCAGCTGCCTGACCCTTTTTTGCTGGAGATAGATTTTGGTCTCTCTCTTTGGCCACACCACTGCCAGCTCCAACAGTGTTCCTGATTGCCCAGAAAGAACAGACTTTGAAACGTGACATTTGTGTCTGGGTGGATGACTATCTTTTGTGGGCAACAGACAGCAGGATGTGCTCCCCTCAATTTGGGGATATTCCAAAAAATTTCCATTTTCAGGTTGAACAGGCCTGACAGAAAGTAACACCCCAGCTGTTTCAGTTGGGACACATTTGGGGCTTGTTTGTTGTTGCAGCAGTTGGATTGTGTTTTGGTAATTGTTTGTATCAATATAGTCATGGGAAATTGGAATACACTGATCATCTTCTTGGCCCTGATGTTCTTTGGAATCTAGAGAAGTTTGACCTCTCCATGGGCTTCATTTTACATGTGAATGGGAAAGTGGGATGGAGTTCCCTGTATCCAGGAGTTTATGTTACTGTTCTAAGCAGGGTTAAACCTGGTTAATAGGTGATGTTGTTGTGTGGTGCTGTTTAGCCCCAGTGTTCTTTGAAGTCTGGGGAGGTTTGGCCTTTAAAATTCAAACCCATATGGAAATTGCTTTACCCCAAAATTTGGCTCACAGCCTTCAATGGATTACCTATTAAGGCAAACAAAGTTTAGCCATGTGAACGTGTTTGTTAACTGATGAGTTTGTATTGCTACCTCGTGGCTAGAGTTAAAGGTAAAAGCTATTGGATCTTTGTATGTATGCATATATATATGTTTAGATGTGTTTATGTTGTACATTTGTTATGTTGTACATTTTTTATGTTGTATGTTGTGCCTACAAAATTGGCTTATAAATAACTGTGCTCATAAATTAAGTACAGGAGTCTAAGCAATTTTCAAGTTCAGATGACTTAAGTAAATCTTTAATAAACTAACTGGCTTTAACATTATTGTTAAGATAAACATACAAATATCTTTGAAATCGTCAGCATGTATTTTTATCTGTTTTTTTTTCTTGAGCAGAGTTTTGCACTTGTTGCCCACACTGGAGTGCAATGGCGTGATCTCAGTTCACCGCAACCTCCGCCTCCTGGGTTCAAGCAATTCTCCTGCCTGTCACCTCAGTAGCTGGGATTACAGGAATACACCACCACACCTGGCTGATTTTGTATTTTTAGTACAGACAGAGTTTCTCCACGTTGGTCAGTCTGGTCTTAAACTCCTGACCTCGGGTGATCTGCCTGCCTCGGCCTCCTCCCAAAGTGTTTGGATTACAGGCGTGAGCCACTGTGCCTGGCCTTTTATTCGGGTTTTATATTTGTCTCTGCTACATATTTTGAGGTTCCAGGGTTTGCCACAGAAGGTTATAAAACTATAAATCCAGCCAAAACAAAATGATCCTTGTGTAACTTTTTTGACAAACAAGAATTTAGTAAATGTAAATGAGATAAATGGTTGTAGTGAATCATTTTTGTAATTTAAAATCTTAGTCATTTTTCTTTCTTCTTTTTCTTTTTTGAGACAGAGTCTCGCACTGTTGCCCAGGCTGGAGTGCAAAGGTGCAATCACCACTCACTGCAAGCTCTGCTTCCCAGGTTCAAGTTATTCTCCTGCCTCAGCCTCCTGAGTAGCTGGGAGTACAGGCACCCGCCACCACACCCACCTAATTTTTTTGTATTTTTAGTATAGAGATGGGGTTTCACCATTGTTAGCCAGGATGGTCTTGATCGCCTGACCTCGTGATATGCCCACCTTGGCCTCCCAAAGTGCTGGGATTACAGGCATGAGCCACCACGCCTGGCCCCATCTTAGTCATTTTTGATGCTCCTTGGATGTCTGGGTCATTTCCAATTAAGAAAGAGTTATCATATGGGGAAACATGTTTTTTTAATTTGTGGAACGTAATCATCTATAAAATCTTACTATCTCTGGGAAATTAGCATCGTTAGAATTATCAGTATTTCTTGCTTCCTAGTTTTTCACTAAAATTTAAGGTTACTAAGAATAAAAATTGTAGTTAATGTACAGTTCTGTATATAAGATGTGCCAAAGAAGATGTCTCCTTATTGAAAAAAAGAATACTTTTGTCTAATTCAAAGTTACCTAGCCCAGGCATGGTAGCTCATGCCTGTAATCCCAGCACTTTGGGAAGCCAAGGCGGGACGATTGCTTGAGCTCAGGAGTTTGAAACCAGCCTGGGTAACACAGCAAGACCTTGTCACTACTAAAAATTAAAATTAAAAAAATTATCCAGGTGTGGTGGCATGCACCTGTAGTCCCAGCTACTCAGGAGGCTGAGGTGGGAGGATCACTTGAGCCCAGGAGGTTGAAATTGCAGTGAGCTATGATCATGCCCCTGCACTCCAGCCTGGGTGACAGAGTGAGACCCTGCCTCAAAAAGAAAAGGAAAAGGAAAAAGAAAAAGAAAGAAAAAAGTTACCTAAAGGTTGATTCAAATTATGGACTTGAAAAGATTATTTATGAAACAAGGTATTAATATAAAGGAACCAGTAAGGAGGGGAAAGAGATGTGAAGAAACTTATGGATATTAAGATGTATTTTCATTAAGGAAGGTTATAAAGGGAATAATTTTGAGAAACAATCTCAGATGGTAAATTTTTGTCCTAAGATAAAATGAGTATTTTAAAAATTGTTATTTAAAAAAGAAAAGAATAATCTAAGACAAAACAGAAAGTCCAAGTATGTCAAATATGGTCTGTGTAAGGCATATGTAGTTTTTTTCTGTTTTTCTCTGTGTGTCTACCTTCATGTGTATACAGACAAAATAGAAAGTTGAAAAAGTTTAGATAATATTCTTTAAAACTTGATAGAAAACTGGATAAATCTGGCTAATTAGCACTGGTCACAGTTAAAGCTCCTAGTCTTAATGAAGGTAAATTTTAAAATACTGTAAAAAAATGCATTGGCAGTTTGGCAATTTTTTAATACAGTTACGGATGAAGCCAGATTTAGCATAGAGCCAAATTTCACATCCATGTTCGCATTGCTTTGGCTCACACTGTATTTGCTCTTCTGCATAGGTAGTATTAGCACTAAGAGAGTTACTGGCCACATGACTCAAGCAAATTTCTTAGGTACACAAAATGTATAGTGGTGTTGGTGGCCTTAAAGATATCAATTTGTATACCAGGTATGAGATATTCATCATACTTTTTTAGGCTCTCAGGAACATTGAAGTCTCTAAGGTAAACTCAGTAGGAGAAAAATTGGGTGTTAGTTTCCCTTTTGTTTTTGCTTTTATATTTCACTGATTTGTTGTTTGTTCTCCTTTGGGTTTTACTTATATATCTATATATATATAACCACTGATATTTTCTAGCTTCTAATGGAAGGCCTGTATTTGGCTCTATAGTCACTTTGTTTCCTATGCATTTCCAACAGTTCATCATTTGCTCTGTTTATCCAAAGTTCCTAAGCTACCTTTATTTATCAAGCCTCCAAAAAATGATAGAGCACACCAGTTATTCTCCTGCCTCAGCCTCCTGAGTAGCTGGGAGTACAGGCACCCGCCACCACACCCACCTAATTTTTTTGTATTTTTAGTATAGAGATGGGGTTTCACCGTTGTTAGCCAGGATGGTCTTGATCGCCTGACCTCGTGATATGCCCACCTTGGCCTCCCAAAGTGCTGGGATTACAGGCATGAGCCACCACGCCTGGCCCCATCTTAGTCATTTTTGATGCTCCTTGGATGTCTGGGTCATTTCCAATTAAGAATTTAAAACTGACATTTAAAACTGGATTGGTTTTTCTTACCTCTGACAATCTAGAGAGCTGTAAAAGCATTAAGGTTCCTGGCAATAAATAAAAGATGCATTTTTACAAGTTCTGAAAAGAAATAGTATAATTACTTATTTTCTTACTTGGAAAAGTAGGTGAGAGTAGCAATGTTCACATGATGTTTATTTCCAAGGTAATTCTATTCAATCAATAATTCGAGTTGGTTTCACAGTCTTTCCTTGAGATAATGAGGATAAACTGTGATATGGGGACAAAGTTTTAGTGTTCAGGAAAGATTGGCCTTGTCCTTAAAACTGTATTGACTGGGATTTCTCTCAAATTACTTAGTTGTCTTTACAGTTACTAAAATTAAGTGACATTCACTTGGATTAAGTAGTTTTTTCTTTCTTTTTTTTTTTTTGAAATGGAGTCTTGCTCTTTCACCCATGCTGGAGTGCAGTGGCACGATCTTGGCTCACTGCAAGCTCCACCTCCTGGGTTCATGCCATTCTCCTGTCTCAGCCTCCCAAGTAGCTGGGACTACAGGCACCCGCCACCATGCCTGGCTATTTTTTTTGTATTTTTTTTAGTAGAGACAGGGTTTCACTGTGTTAGCCAGGATGGTCTCTCTCTCCTGACCTCGTGATCCACCCACCTTGGCCTCCCAAAGTGCTGGGATTACAGGCAATAATAAAATATTTTTGTTTCCCTTTTGAGTAAACTGCAGGGAGAAAAAGGAGAGACAGATTCAGTTGGCCTCATGCTGTCTTTATTAGGTCTTATTGTTTGGGAAACTGATTCTCCTATCAAAGAGTAAAGGTTTTTGTGGGTTTTTTGTTTTGAAATATTTGAATTATTTTGGCTAAAGGATTGGCAATTGTATAGTGACTTGTGATCCTGTTTTATAATATCAAGTGTCTTTAACCTTTGATATATGACAAACTCCAAAAGCAAACTTTCAAGTTTTAAATTCAGTCTTCTTTACCTCAAACTACCTTTTTGGGGGACATTGGGTCGCCAAAGTCCAAGAGAAACATATTAGGCTTATTTGGTATGTTAGAATTTTACAGAAAGCATCGTCAAATGCAAAGTCGTGTTTAACTTTCTCTAGGTTACATGTATATAGATACGTTGTTCATGTGTGTTCCAGGATTGCATGACATTCCTGAAATTCTGATCTGTCTTAATATATGTTGCCAGTGGTTATCATAATTATTGTTAAATTGTCTGATACAGAAATAACAAAATTTCCTTGTCAGCTGTGTCTTTACAGCTGTCCTAAGACTTTTGTCATCTACAATTATTGTTTTGCTTTGATTCTTTTCACAAAGTGACTTATAATCAGCTACCATCCAGGGCTTGCTTCTTTGGGTGGAGTTCATGGAAAGGACTATTGAATGCACATTTCTGTTAACTTTGGAGATTGTGCCATTGGATTAGGAGGAAAATTCCAGGGCTCTAACTAAAAAGCTGGTGTTAACCCGTTTTGACGGTTAACCCAGCATGAAGCATAGCAAGAGGTGACTGCATGGACCGAAGTAGTGGAGGACTGAAACCTTTTTTATGATTTTTTGAAACACTGCTGGTTCTTTTTGTTTCATTTTTCGGAGTCTGGAAAGCTTTTTCCTTTTGAGCTGCTTATATCCATTAACAATAGAGTATACTCTTGCAAACAGAATTTGAAGCTTTTTTCTGTGTCTGCCTGACTTCCCCAGAATTTGGAGACTATGCAAATATTTTTAATTCATGGCAATGTATTTGTTTGCATACATTTATTAGGAATCTGTTTTCTTTTATAATGGGACACAGTTGGAGGAACTGGTTATTCTCCCAGGGCTTTGACTGGAATGGCACATTTTCAGAATAAGCAGATTGCTTTGAGAAATTGAGATTGACTTTATAGAGCCAATGGGAACCTCTTAGAATAACTGGCCTCATACCTTGTCTATGCAGTTCCTTTGCATGCTTCCTGGCCTGCGGTAAGTGGACTGTGTCACTTTCTGTCAGACCTAGGAGCCTCAAGTTGTTTGGGACCTTGAGAAGAGTGGTTTTCCCAGTTCACACAGGGATCTGAAGGCACAGATGGATCCTTGGCTTGGCTTGAGAGGCCTTTGAGGTGGAGTCTGAGATTCCTTGTGAAAGGTTCTAGCAAAGCCTACTTAGGAGAGCCTGGAGGGACAATGATTCTTGGCCAGGCACAGTGGCCAAGGCGGGAGGACTTGTAACCTGTAACCCTAGCACTTTGGGAGGCCAAGGCGGGAGGACTGCTTGAGTCCAGGAGTTTGAGACCAGCCTGGGCAACATAGTGAGACTCTGTCTTTACAAAAATTTTTAAAATTAGCCAGGCCTGGTGATACATGCCTGTAGTCCAGCTGCTCTGGAGGCTGAAGTAGGAGGATCACTTGTGCCTGGAAGGTGGAGGCTGCAGTGAGCCATGATTATGTGACTGCATTGCAGCCTACGTGACAGAGTGGGACCCTGCCTCAAAAGAAAAAAAAAGACAATAATTCTTCCTGCACTTTGTGTGAGTAATCAGGCCACTGAAGCTTATTTTGCAGGTAGGTTGGTCTTGCTGTGATTTGCCTTTGGTGGAAGTGGGGAACTGGAAAGAGAAAGATTGTGTTTTAGAAAAAACTCTAGTATCAGATTAACCTTTGATTCTTGGGTGGCCACAGGGTTACCCATGGTGTGGAGCTGCCCACAATGCCCCTCCTCAGCATGAAGCAGCCAGACGGATCCATGGCCTGATTCCTCATGACTGAGGAATTGACAGATGGGGGGAAGGGTGTTGCAACTGGCCTAGTAGTCCCTTAGAACCCATGTCTATGGTTTCTTTTAAATAAACATAGAAATTGACCCTTCCATTCTTTAAAACTTGAGGAAGTTACATTTGTCTTATCTGAGCTCCTTCCTCAGGAAACCAACCAGCAGGCCTTCTAAATAGTATCAAGGAACAGAGACTCACTAGATCACAGCATCTGGACAGTGAGACCCGAGACCCTTCACCCATCATGACTGCCCCTGGGAGCACCGGCTTCCTGTTGACCAACTCTTTTTCCTTAGCCCTCCTAATTCCTGCTTTTCCACACATGGTTACATTTCTTCCCTGCTATGTAAATCCCCAATTTTAGTCTGTTGAGGACATGGATTTGAGAACGATCTCCTGTTCTCCCTAGTGCAGCACCCGATTAAAGCCTTCTTCCCTGGCAGTGCCCATCGTCCCACTGATTGGCTTTCTGTGCAGTAAGCAGCAGGATCTAGACCAAACCCCTGGTGTTTTGGTGACATGTTCATTTCTGAACCCACTCAAATATTTTAATTTCTAAAAAACTTTCTATTTGAAAGATAAACGTGTAAATAATACATTCCTGATCAGCTATGAACAGATGAATAAACAAGTGAGTCAGTGAAGGATGTCCATGCCCAGTTTAAAGGTTGTGACCTTAATCAGTTTCAAAGATGGAATCCGATCAGTAAACCTAAAAAGTTACGAAATTATCCTGCATCTTAAACCAAAAATTCTGTTTTCTGTGTAACCTTACACTTGGAAGGAAAGTTTAATTTCTTCCATGGCTGGGCACTAAGGGTCCTGGACAGTGAGACCCACCTGCCCTCAAACACTCAATGCCGCCTGAGTGACAACTGGCAAGGCTGGTGGCCAGAGAGAGCCATCAGCTCTCACCCCATCAACACCCTGTGAATAAGGTAAGGTGCTGAAATGATGGACGATGGACAAGTGTTTACACAACTGGAGAAGAAAAAATCTACAAGTAAATTTCACAGCCAAGTGGACAGACCCCCATCATGTGTCTGCATAATGGGCCCCCTGTTCTGGGGGCACCCAAAGGTGGCCCTGGTGCCAGTTCGTGATCCATCTGGAATCTTCACAGCCACTGTGGACAGCAGTCGTTTCTTGAGTGTGGATGGGTGGATGCACTGAACGGAAAATTGTGATGGGGTTAGTCTAGATCTTAAATTAGAGAAATGATTGTAGGGCCCTTCAAAATACAAAGAGAAAGAACGAAAACAAGGGTTCAGGCAAAGGGATGAAACACAACAGATAATGTCATGTTCAAGTGAACAGGAAACGCCGCAGTGAGCCCACGCTTGCCACCATACCTCCATCTCGCCCTGTCCCCTGTGCAGCCTAACGAGGCCCTCATGGACTGACGGAGCTGAGAGGGAAGCCTGGCCTCATCCCAGATGCCTCTGAGAGGAGGCGCAGTCTTGGGCAGTGACTCTGATTCCATTCCAGAGCAGTGGAAATTCAGGAAGGAAGCCCTTCCAGTAGCTGTGCTGTGGGGAAGGCTGCGGGAGTCTGGGGCCAAGCATCGGGATGCCCACTGCCCGGGGGACCGGTGGGAAAAGGAGAGTTTGAACGAGCAAAGCCCATAAAGCCCTGAGTCCCCAGTGAAACTCAGCAGAAACACGAAACTTTCTTCGAAGAACTAGCAGGCTAATTTACTCCAGAGCAAAATGCCCTGTGAAGCTGCTTGCTCACGGGTGGGCGTGGCCTCAAAGGGGGAAGCCATCCTCTGGGAAAGGCACAGCTCTGTCTCTTAGCAGGCACAGGACTCACACTTCTTGAGAAAGATATAAAATCAGATTTCCCTTCAAAGACTTTTTCTCAGCTAAATATTTTGCCGGCTGGATCTGTTGTGGTAAAGATAAAATCTCAGCACCAAAACCCTTTGCCTCCGCTGCTGGTGTCCTTGTGATGCTGAGCCTGGGGTGAAAGGGGGCCCGCCTCCTCCTGAACACAAGTCTCCCCTTTCCAAGGGGACTTCAGGACACGCTTCCCGAGTTTGCTTCAACACTGGGAAAACATTATACAGAGCGTGAAATACTCTAGAAACTAGCACAGCATCCAAATTCTGTCTGGGGACATGGGAGGAACAGTGGGCTGTGGGATCCCCACTCCGGCGCGCCATCACCAACACAGCCCAGTGGTCGCCTGCAAGAGCCCACCCCGCTCTTCCGCGCCTAGGTGGAGCGAGCTGCTGCCCGGCCCGTGCCCGAGAGTCTGAGCTCATCCCGGCGCCCGCCCGCAGAGGCTCCTACCTGTCGGGGAAAGCAGATATCGGTCCTCGCCCCATGCTCCAGCAGCAGCCTCACCCCGTCCACGTCCCCGGCCTTCACCGCAAGGAACAGGACCTGCATGGGCACGCGGCACAAGTTGGGATCCGCGCCCCGGCGCAGCAGCAGCTTAATGGTCTGAAAGCGCTTCCTTCGCCTGAAAAAGAGGGGGCACTTGTGGGCCCCTGGAGGGCAGGCACCTGCACTGTGCCCAGGACGGGGCCATGCCAGCAACGAGACTGGGCAAGGGCTTGTAGGGAGTATGTGTGTGATGTGTGTGCCGCAACCACACCCACCACACTACACAGCACACAACCACAACACAAACACACACGGAGACACACCACACAACTACACAAGCCACACCAGAGGGCACACCACACATACACACACGGCACACACAGCACACCACACAGCACATTCACAGCACACCCCACACAGCACATAACCCCACACACAAGACACGCCAGAGCTCACACCACACACAGCACACCACACACAAGCCACAGCAGAGCACACACACCACAGTACACACAGCACACACACCACACACAGCACACCACACACAAGCCACACCAGAGCACACACACCACAGTACACACACAGCACACCACACACTCAAACCACACACACAACACACTATTCACACCACAAAGACACAAACACACAGGCACACACGCCTCTGAGGGGTCACTGAGCAGAAGGCTGGCCAGCTCAGGGGGAAGCTGTGCCTCCGGAGGGTACTTGCGCCTCACGAGAGGCTGGGGCCAGGTGGGTGGAGATTGTGCAGCCATGCAGGGCTTAGGGAGAAGCTCAAGAGAGGAGGAAGGGGCTGGGGGTAGGGGGCCCAGGTGGCAGCGGGAATGCCCGTGCATGCAGGGCAGGTGTAGGACCCAGCCAAGCTCACTGACCCTGCAGCAGGCACAGGATCATAGCTGCGGGAACTAGATTGGCCTTGAGCAGCAGTCCCCAGCATCCAGACCCCTATCCAGACCCTTACCATTCGTAAGCCCGTGGAACTGTGTTCACGTGGGTGCTGGCTCTCCTTGTCTGTCACTACTAGGTAAAGCTCAAAAACTGTCAAAATGTGTCCAGAATGTATTCCTTCTGGTGGGTACTTGGTCCTGCTGACTTCAAGAATGGAGCCACAGACCTGCAGTGAGTGTTACAGCTCTTAAAGATGGTGGGTCTGGAGTTTGTTCCTTCAGATGTGTCCAGTTTCTTCCTTCCAGTGAGTTCATGGTCTCACTGACTTCAAGAATAAAGCCTAGACCTTCATGGCGAGTGTTACAGCTCTTAAAGGTGGTGCAGACCCAAACAACAAAATTTATTGTTAACAGTAAAAGAAAAAAGCTTCCACAGCGTGCAAGGTGACCTAAGGAGGTTGCTGCTGCTGCTGCTGCTGGCTGGGTAAAGCGGGGGCAGGGGGGGCGGACTGCAGCCAGCTTTTATTTCCTCATTTGGCCCCACCCACATCCTGCTGATTGGTCCATTTTACAGAGCACTGATTGGTCCATTTCACAGAGTGCTGATTGGTGCATTTACAATCCTTTAGCTAGACACAGTGCTGATTGGTGCGATTTTACAGAGTGCTGATTGGAGCATTCGAATCCTTTAGCTAGACACAGAGCGCTGATTGGTGCATTTACAATCCTTTAGCTAGACACAAAAGTTCTCCAAGGCCCCGCCCGACCCAGAAGCTCGGCTGGCTTCACCTCTCAAGAACGCTCACCAACTTGTTAACCATAACAAACCCACTGCATGTTACCAATAAGTAATACTGTCACAAAAAGTTATTTTACAAAGCAAAACCAGTTAGGGAGAAGGGTGGCACTGTTTTCCACCTTCGCTGGATTCCCCTATCTGCTCTGCTGCAGCCTTGGTGGAAGTGAGTGGAGACCCAGCTTCCCCCAGGTACGCGGCTGGATGAAGGAGTATTTGAGCAGCCTTTCTGATCATCATGGTCTTCCTGTTTGAACTACATGAACCCAGGCTGGGGGCGGTGAGCTAGCTACCTGGTGGAGCTGGACACTCATCAACCAGCCTTCTGCACCTGGTTGCACTGAAGGCCACGGACCCACCTCTCACTGTCAATGGATCTTCATCCACCTGGCGATGGTTTGACATCAGAACTTGGCTGTGTGGCCAAGTTCTGCTATGCCATCTCACCCGAAAAACCTGTGAATACCCACGTCTCAAAGGAAGCTATGAAGGTCTTGGTGGTGGATACAAGTGTCCAAAATTCTGCTCTCCACTTGAAAACATAAATTTCACCAGCAACAAATAGTGTCATATGTTTTCCTTAAAGCGGTAGGCTGTGTTCAGGAGAATGAACAGCCACATAACAGTGGTCATTCTTCTGATCAAAAATGGGGCAGGAGGTTAAGGAAGATACCACATTCTGTTTGCTACTCTGGCCCTGGGGGAAGCGATTCTTGCAGAGAAGTGGTGTGCCTTGGTCTATGGCAGATGCACATCAGTGTCCTTCCCATGTTTTCTGATCCAGAATATTCGAGGGGTGTATACTCAAGGAGCAAGATTTAATGCAATTCGTCATTGCTTTTCTGCTTTGTCAAAGGCATTCTTCAGTGAGACAGGCATCCTCCCAAGTGCACATCGTGGCGAAGGAATACCATGCCCCCATGCAGGCTGGGCACTGCTGCCTTGCAGGCTGGGGGTTGGTGGTCTGGATTTCCTTGTCTTCATACCATCCACCAATGTCAACACAAGGAGAAGGCTAACAGAGTCTCAGGGTTATCAAGAGAATCATTTTGACCCCACAGACTCCCTGAAAGGGTCTTGGAACCCCAGGGGTGCATGGACCACATTTTGAGACACACTGGTATAGACAGGGTGGGCAATAGGGGTGTGTGGGCTGCCCGGGCAGGTGTCACTCACATGCACCATGGCTAGGATAGGACCCCTGGACTGTGGCCCCTGCTGAGGCTCCCACAGAGACACTTCAGGCCAGTGCCAAAGGCCAAAGCAGGGCTGGGGTGGCATTGAAAACAGCCCGTCACTGTGGAACTCCCACAGGCTCGGCCATGGTGTGGAGCCACCAACACAGGGATGCTCACACATTCAGACACACATCTCCGAACACAAGGCCTCCCGCTGGCACAGGGAAGAGACGTGGGTCTGCTGTGCACAGGATTCAGCCCTGATGGTGGCCCTCCACCCCCGCCCCCTGGCACCAGGACCTACTCGATCATGGACAATGCCATCTTCCGCATGGTCCCTTTGTCGAAGCTGCTGGCGCACAGTGAGGGTGAGGCCATCTTCAGCAAGCTGTGGGACTGGGCGCTCCTCTCCAGCATGGCCTGTGAGAGCTCGATGGAGAAGTTGCACACACACACATTGGACTCAAAGTTCGTCTCAGTGCTGCACGGAGTGCCCCGGTCTGTGTTTCCCAGCACATCCTCGAGCCCACTTTCCACATGGCCAAGGCTGCCTTTCACCAACAGGGAGTCCCCCTTCAGAGAGCTGCTCCTGTGGTCCACGGACTCCCCAGGCTGCCCAGTGTCCTGGAAATGGCCGCCCTCCTGGCTGCCCAAGATGTGTGGCAGTGGTGGTGGTGTTGGCGGTGGCCTCAGCGCATAGCTACCCTGGAAAGGCACGTTCACCTCATGGTACAGAGACTCCAGGTTTGTGTCCATGAATGATGATGAAAGGATTGGAACAACTGGGAATTTTGGAGGTTCCTTTGGAAAAGAACCAAAAAACTGTCATTAGAAGAAATTGGAGTGACAACCTCATTCTAGTACCTTCTTCAGCAAGGACCAATGCCCGAGGCCTAGAGCTGTCTTCAAAGCACCTAGGCTGAAAAGACCAGGGCAGCTTTTCCCAAACCCTCAAAGGGGAAAAAAAAAAAAAAACCCTGTGAAGGTATCGCACAGAAGCCTGCACCTGACCAGGCCACACCCCGGGCTGCATGGCCCTATACATGGCTGCTGAGCTCACAAAATGTGGCCCATCCACACCCAGGTGCTTAGGAGTGAAGGAGAGGTTGGAAAACGAAGGCAAATACCTTAATGATGCTGCTTATATTGATCATACATCAACATGATTGGATTTTGAATACATTAGGCTAAATTATATTAAAATTAATTCCACCTGTTTTACTTTTTCATGCGGCTACTTCCCAAATTTTAATTACATGTTTTATTTCTGTCACACGGCACTGCCCTTGATCTGCTTGTGTTTTGAGCCATGGTTCCCAAAGTGTGGCCCCTGGACCAGAGGTATTGGTGAAACCAGCCCAAGAGTCCCACAGATAGTTGTTTTTGGATAAACATAGAAATCGACTCTTCTGTTAAAGCTTGAAACTCGTATTTGTCTTATCTGAGTTCCTTCCTCAGGAAAGGACCTTCAGGAAGCATCAGAGAGCTGAAACCCACCAGATCACCACACCAGATGTCTCCTTGCCTTGTCCTAGTTTCTGTTTTCTTACACATTGTTACATTTCTCTCCTGCTACATAAACTCCAGGTGTTAGTCAGTCAGGGAGATGGACTTGAGACTGATCTCCCATCTGCCTGGCTGCAGCACCCGATTAAAGCCTTCTTCCTTGGCAATACTTGGCATCTCAGTGATTGGCTTTCTGTGCAGCGAGCAGCAGGACTGAGACTGAACCCCTGGTGTTTCAGTAACATTGGTACTGCCAGGAAACTTGTTAGGCATGCAGATTCTCAGCCCCATCTTGGGGGCGTTGTCATGGATGCCCACTCTCCCTCCACAGTACCCCTTTCCTGCACAGTGCTGGCAGGGCAGGTCTCAGGGCCCCAGGCTGCTATGCAAGTGACGCATAAAGAATACACATCACTTGGCAACTGTGGTGGAGCTCAGGGTCCCTTAAGGGATACCCAGGCTCTATCCCTCTTGCCCACTCCCTGCCTTATCTTGTAACTCACCCTGTACAAGCCTGGTGCACACAGGAGGACGGAGGAGGCTCGGTGGACACTTAGAAGAGACAGAGAAGACAACAGGGGACAGTTGGTGGTACGGTGACCACCGGGGGCTGACCTGGGGCTCGCGCATGGTCCGTTCAGCAACATTGGGCTTGAAGGACTGGGCAGGGTAGTAGACGAGGAAACACATGCTGAGTGCCGTGAGACCCTCATCTGAGCACTTGTTCACGTCGGCCCCACAGTCCAGGAGAAGGTTGACAATGTCATTGTGGCAGTGAGTCTGGAGGGAGATGAGGCGGGACTCAGGAGGATGCACCTGGGAAGGATCACTGGGCGTCCTGATGCCCTCATGAGGCCACCCCATGGCAGGGCAGGAACCCGTGCTCATTCGGGAGCTTAGCAAAGGGACAAGTGTGGGACAAAGGAATGGAATGGGCACTCTGCCCCAAACCCTTCTCCACAGGACCATGAGTGTCACGCTCAACTGAGGGGGTTTCTACTGAACGGTGAGGTGGAGGTGTGGACACATCAGTATCCCCATGTACCTCAGCTCTGCTCCTGCAGAGGGGCCCACAGAGGGCCACCCACGTGTGTGACCCTCACAGCTAAGCTCCTGCGGGCACCAGCCAGGAGGGTGGGGGGCTTACAGCAGCCGCAGCGAGCACAGTGTAGCCTTTTGCGTCTGCCACGTCGGCACTAGCAAAGTTGTCCTTCAGGATCCCACAAATCCAGTCGTGGTTCCCTTCCTCAGCCTTTAGGATCATCTCCGTGGAAAGCCGCTCTTTGGGCCCACAGAGTGCAAAGCCACTGCGCTTCCCCTGCAGGATGGCGCCCATGTTCCAGCTGGTGTGAGCCGGCTTGTTCCTGGCAACACAACAACTTTCAGTGGTCCTAGACCAGGTTCTGCACCTCCCATGAGAAAGGGTCCAGCTGGGCCACCTCCCTCCAATGCCTCCCCTTCTCACAAGAAGCCCCCCACTGTTCACTCCTCAGGCATCCTGAGTGCTGGCAGCTGCATCCCCAGCTGCTCATGATCCACTAGGTTGCACATGGTGGTGTGGACATGCCACCTGGATGTCAAGATGCTTGGGCTACATGTCTGTGCCAGCAGGAATGTGCTGGCTGCGAGTACACCCATGCATCTCTCATTCATCTAGGTCACTGGGTGTTTGCTAAGAAACGGGCTACAACAGCAAAGGCGCTGGGTAGGAAGGAGGCCAACATACATGTGGGTCCAGTCTCAGTACCAACACCCACATTCCACCCTCTGCTCGTACACTTTTGTCTGAGTAGACAACACGCATATCTCATGGCTTACTCATCACACAACACTGATGCCTCCTGGTGTGTACACAACCCCTTTTCACAATAGAGAACCTGTGCATTACAGTTGCTTCTGTACCTAACAGTATTCTGCCTGCACAATGCTGGTAGGGCAGGTCTCGGGGCCCCAGGCTGCTATGCAAGTGACGAGTAAACGACACATATCACTTGACATCTGTGGTGGAGCTCAGGGTCTCTTAGGGGATACCCAGGCTCTATCTCTCTTGCCCACTCCCTGCCTTATCTTGTAACTCACCCTGTACAAGCTTGGTCCACACAGGAGGACCAGTTGTAATTGTCAACAATTACAAGCCCAGTTGATGTTTGCTTGATGGATGGATGGATGGTTGGGTGGGTGGATGTATGTTGCATGAGTGAATTGATGGATGAATGGGTGGGTGAGTGGATGAATGGACGGGTGGGTGGGAAGATGGATGAATGGGTAGGTGGGAGGGTGGATGGATGGGCGGATGGATGAATAGATGGATGAGTGGGTGGGTGGATGAATGGGTGCTGCATTGGTGGATTGATGGATGAATGGATGGGTGGGTAGGTGGATGCATGAATAGATTGATGGATGGATAGATGGGTAGGTGAGTGGATGAATGGGTAGGTAGGTGGGTAGATGAATGGATGGTTGGATGAATGGATGTTGCATGGGTGGACTGATGAATGAATGGATGGATGGGTGGGTGGATGAATGGGTAGGTAGGTGGGTAGATGAATGGATGTTCCATGGGTGGACTGATGGATGAAGGGGTGGGTGGGTGGATGAATGTTGCATGAGTATACTGATGGATGAATGGATGGAGAGGTGGGCGAGTGGGTGAATTAACGGGTAGGTGGGTGGGTAGACAAATGGATGGCTGGATGAATGGATGTTGCGAGGGTGAACTGATGGATGACTGAACCGGTAGGTGGGTGGACAAATGGGTAGGTGGGTGGGTAGATGAATGGATGGCTGTATGAATGGATATTGCATGCATGAATTGATGGATGAATGGATGGGTAAGTGGGTGGATGAATGGGTAGGTGTGTGGGTGGATTGATAAGATGAATGGATGGGTGGGTGGGTGAATGGGTAGGTGGGTGGATAGATGAATGGATGGCTGGATGAATGGATATTGCATGGGTGGATTGATGGATGACTGAATGGGTGGGTGGGTGGATGAATGGGCAGGTGGGTGGGTAGATGAATGGATGGCTGGATGAATGGATGGGTGGGTGGATGAATGGGTAGGTGTGTGGGTAGATGAACAGATGCTTGAATGAATGGATGTTGCATGGGTGGATTGGATGGTAGGTGGGTGGGTGATTGGGTGGGTGGATGGATTGATGAATGAAAAAGCAGCCACTTATTCTCAGAAAAGATGCGTTCTGAAAGTTTAGTGACATCTGAGGTCAATATTTGGGAAAGGAATTAAAGTGTTCTTGAATATTTTAACTTCTAAAAATTAAACACTTCGGCCGGGCACAGTGGCTCACACCTATAATTCCAACACTTTGGGAGGCCAAGGAGGGTGGACCATGAGGTTAGGAGTTCAAGACCAGCCTGACCAATATGGTGAAAGCCCATCTCTACTAAAAATACAAAAATTACCTGGGTGTGGCGGCGGGCCCCTGTAATCCCAGCTACTCGGGAGGCTGAGGCAAAGAACTGCTTGAACCCGGGAGGCAGAGGTTGCAGTGAACCAAGATTGCACCACTGCACTCCAGCCTGGGTGACAGAGTGAGACCCTGTGCCCTCCCCCCACCAAAAAAATTAAACACTTTTCCTTAGGTGGTGGCTGACTTTCCTGGGGCGCTGGGTAGGGTAGAAGGGTTTTTGGAAGACCAACAGAGCAGAGCATCTCTTCATGCCATCCTTGGACAAGTCGAAGGCCTGGCTGGGCCCCAACACCACTACTGCCCTGTGCTCCCACCCTTGGCTCTCAGGCAGATCCCTTACCACCACATAACAGTAACAACAAACCCTGCTCTCCATGTCAACCCTGAGAGGAGACTTGGCCCATGGAACACCTAGGCACCGACGCAATCATGGGGGCAGGACACTAGCTACGGCCTGCACAAGGGGAAATGCACAGGGCCCAGGGCCAGGACTCACCCGCAGCTCCATGGACTCAGGAGCTTCTCCCCAGCCACATCTGCCCCAGGTTCCACACTAGCCTCGGGACTCCCCTGGCTGCATGTTCACCAATCCACCTCCTGATCATTCCTGTCCCCAAGAGTGGGCAGGTGGGATCCTGAGACCATCATTCCCCTGCACAGACGTCCAGGGCCCCAGGGCCCAGCCAGCAGGGGCTTTCCCTCCCTTCATTATGACCCACATCAGTCACTTAATGGGAGGAGCGTGTTCAGGTCACCCTGAGGGAGCACCCTCAGTGGCAGCTGGCTGGGGGCCTCAGGAACCTGCCTAGGGGCAGCCTGTACAGTGCAGGGCCCTGGGGGAGGAGCAGCAGCAGACTGGTCACCTGAACTTGTAAGTTTGCTTCTGGATTTTGATCAGCAAAGGGGTCTCATTGATTATGAACCAGGGTTCTCCATTGTCAACGAATGGAGGAATTTCATTGAGGAAGATGCAGGTGTCCAGCTCTTTGCGGAAAGAGCTTGTCATGGGCAGGTGGTCACAGTCAGTCGAGTAGACATACGTTTCTGGAGGCAGCATTAGGTTGTCATTCAGAAGAAACCGCTTATACTCATAGAAAAAGGGGTCCTGTTCCTCCTGCAGTCCCCACTCTGTTTTCTCCTCTTCTGAGAGGCTGATCCTGGCAGGGCTGTAGGTGAGGAAGCCAGAGAACTCAGGGTAGCTGAGGAGGGAGAAGCCACTGGGGATCTGGGTGCACAGCTTGATGAGTTGCTCCCGGAACCACAGCCCCACGTCCTGGCTGCCATCGGGGTAAGTCTCAACGCCTGGTCCAAACCGCTGGTCTGCTTTGTACAGCCCCTGCCAAGGAAGCGCAATAGGCCGAGGAGAGACGGCACGACCCAGCTGCACGCTGTGATCAAGCTTGCAACGTCCAAAGAAATCCCAAAAAAGAAAACTTTCCCAAGAAATGCGTGCATTCACCCAGTAAACATCTCTGGAGGCTTAGGCTGTGCTGCCCAGGGACCGAGGTGGACCAGCTCTCCCGAGGGACAGGAAGGAGGGCACTCCGGAGAGCACATGGAGGGGCAAGGGGGCGGCCAGGGAGGTCTCAGTGGCCTCTGAGGTGAGGACATGATGGAGGTCTCATGGTGAAAGCATGTCAGAGACACCAGGTGTGGGTTCCATTCAGGGAACCCATCCCAAACACCCCAACATGCGGGGGCAGCAGTGGGTGGGGACAAAGTGTGCACGCAGCAGGTCAGGTATGATCCAAGAAGTGGCAGGAAAAGGAGGAAGAGACAGAGGAAACGAAGAGGAGGAAGGAGGGAAGAGCAGGAGAGGAGGCCAAAGGGAAGAGGGGAGGAGGGGAGGAGGAAAGGGAAGGAGAAAGAGGGGGACAGAGGAAGAAAGGGAGCCAATCCTCGCTTCCGGGAACCCAGCATCTCCCAGGCCTTTGCATGTGGGCAGTGGAGACCACAATGCAGGAGAGGAAGAAGGCATCCAGGAGGGCCTCACAGAACAACCAGTGAGGGGCCACTGCCAGGTGCCCAGGGCAGGGAGCACAGTCAGGGGCCTGCTGCCCAGGGGAGGCACATCTTCCTGAGATGGCATTGAAGGATACCTGGAGGGCACCGTGGGCAGAGGAGACAGCACAGGAAAAGGCACTGAGGCCTGCAACAGTGGGTGGCAGGGATGCTTCCCTCCCTGGAGCCCGCATTTTCATCTATGAAACAGGAATACTCCTATCTCAGAGGTCTCCACCTGATGTAGTTTGGATCTGTGTCCCCACCCAAATCTCATGCCAAATTGTAATACCCAGTGTTGCAGGTGGGGCCTGGTGGGAGGTGACTGTATCACAGAGGTGGATCCTTCATGAATGGTTTAGCCCCATCCCCTTGGTGCTGCCCTCATGATACGGTATTCTCGTGAGATCCGCTTGTTTAAAAACATGTGGCATCTCCTCCCCTACTTGCTCCTGCTCCCACCACATGATGTGCCTGCTCCCCGTTCACCTTCCACCATCACTGGAAGCTTCCTGCAGCCGTCCCAGCCACGCTTCCTGTACAGCCTGCAGAACCATCAGCCAATTACATTTCTTTTCTTTATAAATTACCCAGCCTCAGGTATTTCTTTGCAGCAATGTGAGAATGGCCTAATACACCACCCATGTAACACACCCGCCTGAGCATCTCCAGCTGCAACCCCAGGCTGGGCGCTTGGGGATGTGCGGCTTCATGAGGCCCCTGCCCACAAGCAGCTTGCAGCCCAGAAGAGGAGAAAGAAAACGAAATGAAGGAAAGCGTGCTCGGGCTAGTTTTGCTTTGCAAGGGAGTTGGGCAGTGGGACTGTTTCCAGAAGAGCCTTTGAGGTGGCTCAGTGGGGTGGAGGTGGAGAGAAGTGACAGGTGAGGTGGGGCCACGGGCAGGTACCAGGCAGGTCTGGAGGGCCTGGTGGGCATAGCAAGGGGGCTGCACATTCACTCCAGGAGCTTCAGAGAGCCCCTGAGGAGGCGTAAGTCACTAGATCAGATGGGCCAGGAAAAACTTGGGGGTACAGCAAGAAAAGGGGGCCATGGGCAAGGAGGCAGTAGCAAGAAAACAGCCCCCATGATTAGTGTTGAGGTCAACGGGGCTACAACCCAGACCCAGTGGTTCTGCTTCTGGGACCCCTTGCCTCATCCGGTGGTCCTGTGATCTCACCCTGCCTCCATTTGCTTTGTGATATTTTATTACCTTGTGAAGTATGTGATCTCTGTGACCCACACCCTATTCGTGCACTCCCTTGCCTTTTGAAAATCGCTCATAAAAACTTGCTGGTTTTACAGCTCGGGGAACATCACGGATCCTGCCGACATGTGATGTCTCCTCCGGACACCCAGCTTTAAATTTCTCTCTCTTGTGCTCTTTCCCTTTATTTCTCAACCCAGCCGAGACACTTAGGAAATAGAAAAGAACCCATATTAAACATCGGGAGCGGGTTCTCCCGATATCTCACGGCAGCCTGAGGAATGTGAGGTTGGCTAAAGTGATGAGGCCCAGAGAGACCAGCAAGAGGCCTCAGTCAGGCCCCCACCCTGACCCTGCAGCCAAGCCCAGGGTAATTGTTTCAAGGCATTTTGTTTTTCCTTTCTTTACCTACAGTTTCCAGATTTGCTGGTAAGTTACCCAAAATGTTATCACAAGTTCCACAATGTGACCCTCACCTATTGTCTTCATGTATGTAGGATTTCTGATACAAAAAAAAAATCCAGTCAATAGCTCCTGTGATTTTAATGAACCAATGTAAATTCTTGGTAGATAACTTAAGAACTTCCCCTTCTTTGTTCCTTTAAAACTTCACTTGTAACTGCTGCTAATTGGAGCATGTATTCAGGGCAACTTTAATTTATTTCTCTCTGGCTGCAGTCCTCAAACCTTGCAGTCCTCGAAACTCTACTTACATTAAATCTTGCCTCAGTCTCTTCCTTTAGGTTGACAACAGCCACTTGGTTAAGCAATCACCACATGACCCCACAGTCCCACTCCCAAGTATCTACCCAAGTGACACGGAGACCTATGCTTCATGTCGACATGTACAAAAACGACTAAATGTGTATGTCTATAATGGTGTTAAACCAAGTTCAGCCTAAAGTTGCCTCCTTACATATTTCAGTTTGGTGGAAAGGTTTTTCTGTACATCATGAACTATAACAAGAGGAGGTGTAAACTGACCATAGCCCACACCTGCACCAATCACTGAGTTTTGGCCAATCAAATGTAGCCACTGTTCAAACCACGTTCAAATAAGGCAAACACTGAGCTGCAACCAATCCAGTTGTTTCTGTACCTCACTTCTGTTTTCTGTATTTCACCTTCCTTTTGCTGTCTATACATTTTCTTCTACCATGTGGCTGTGCTGGAGTCTCTCTGAATCTGCTGTCATTCTGGGGGCTGCCCGATTCATGAATCGTTCATTGCTCAATTAAACTCCTTTAAATTTAATTTGGCTTAAGTTTTTAACAATGGGATTATTCCTAACTGCCAAACACTGGAAACAACTCAAATGTCCTTCATCAGGAGAATAAACCATGGTAGCTCCACACAATGAAAATGTGTTCAGCAATAAAAAGGAACAAACTCCTGGAACAAAGAGATGAATCTCAAATGCATGATGCTAAATGTCAGACGCCAGACTCAAAAGGCTGCACATTGTGTGATTTCACTGCAAACAAAAAATAAGATCCCAAACCCCCTGAACAGACTGACTGGACTCCCTCTTGGCCAAGGGGACCCCAGAAAAACCTGGAAAACTGCGTGCTTGGCCATAGCAGGAAGGAAAGTCACACAGACCTTGCTATAACCCCTCCCTTTTGGAGTTCAGACACAACTGACCAGCACTAATGTTAAAATAGAGACAAGAAGGCTGACAAAACAGACGCTTTGTGGCAATAAGATACTCAATTATAAACAGAACCTAAGGCCAAACATGGCAAGGCCACTGTTACGAGAAGTCAGGGACCCTGAACGGAGGGACCAGCTGAAGCCGCGGCAGAAGAACATAAATTGTGAAGATTTCATGGACATTTATGAGTTCCCCAAATTAATACTTTTATAATTTCTTACGCCTGTCTTTACTCCAACCTCTGAACATAAACTGTGAAGATTTCACGGACACTTATCACTTCCCCAATCAATACCCTTGTGGTTTCCTATGCCTGTCTTGTCTTTAATCTCTTAATCCCATCATCTTCATAAGCTGAGGAGGATGAATGTCGCCTCAGGACCCTGTGATGATTGCATTAACTGCACAAATTGTTTGTAGAGTATATGTGTTTGAACAATATGAAATCTGAGCATCTTGAAAAAAGAACAGGATAACAGCGATGTTCAGGGAACAAGGGAGGTAACCTTGAACTGACTGCCAGTGAGCTGGATGGAACAGAGTCATATTTCTCTTCTTTCAAATGCAAATAGGAAAAATATCGCTTAATTCTTTTCCTCAGCAAGGAACATCCCTGAGAAAGAGAATGCACCCTGAGAGTAGGTCTATAGACAGCCCCCTTAAGGTGACCGCCTTTTATGGTTGAAGCTGAAGGGATGAAATAAGCCTCGGTCTCCTGTAGTGCTCCCAGGCTTATTAGGACGAGGAAACTCCTACCTAATAAATTCTGGTCAGACAGGTTGTCTGCTCTCAAACCCTGTCTCCTGATAAGATGTTATCAATAACAATGAGTGTCTGAAACTTCATTAGCAATTTTAATTTCACCCCATCCTGTTGTCCTGTGATCTTGCCCTGCCTCCACTTGCTTTGTGATATTTTATTACCTTGTAAAGTATGTGATCTCTGTGACCCACACCCTATTTGTGCACTCCCTCCCCTTTTGAAAATTGCTAATAAAAACTTGCTGGTTTTCACATGTGATGTCTCCCCCAGACACTCAGCTTTAAAATTTCTGTCTCTTGTACTCTTTCCCTTTATTTCTCAAACCAGCCAAGATGCTTAGGGAATAGAAAAGAACCCATGATAAATATCGGGGGTGGGGTTGTCCCCAATAGGCCACACCTGCAGACCATCAATCTTTCTATGCAGCATCCTTAACTTAAAACATTCCCTTGTGCTGACTCCAAGTTTTAGATCGAGCCTTTAACCAACTGCAAATTACAGAGTCCCTGAATCCACCTATAACCTGTAAGCCTCCTCTTCCAGATAGCCCACCTTTTTGGACCTAACCAATGTGTGTTTTCCATGTATTGATTTAGGTCTTTGCCGTAGTTCTTCTCTCCCTTCAACATATAAGACGAATCTGACTGCCTCAGGCACACTTTGTCAGGGCTCCTTGAGATTATGTTTCCCTGAGCCACGGTCATGAAACTGACCCAACAGTCCCACAGGCAGTTTTTAGGATAAACACAGAAATTGACCCTTCTAGTCTTAAAGCTTGCAACTTTATGTGCTTCTTTCCTCAGGAAAGGAACCCCGACCTCTCAAAAAGTATCCAAGAACTGAAATTCACCAGATCACTGCATCCAATGAGACTCCAGGCCCTCATTCACCATGATGGCTTCCTTACCCCTCCTGAGTTCCTATTTTCTTATCCATTGTTACATTTCTTCCCTACTATCTAAACCCCTAGTTCTAGTCAGTCATGGAGATGGATTTGAGACTGAGCCCCAGTCTTCTCAGCTGCAGCACCCGATTAAAGCCTTCTTCTTTTGCGATACTCCTGGTCTCAGTGACTGGCTTTCTGTGGGGTGAGCAGCAGGACCCAGACTGAACCTGTGGTGTTCTGGTAACTGATTTTGGTTCCCTGACAGGGAACGCATTGCTCGTGGATCAGCTGCTGAAGGCCTGAAGTCTCAGAAGCCCTCCTAAACAGACGCCAGCCCAATTCTGGCTGGAGGTACGTATCTGTCTCTTTCTGGCCCCCTGCTACCAGCCCCAGAAGCATTCCTGATTGCCTCAGAAGCACTGTCTTTGAAATTTGACATCTGCATCAAGATAGGTGAGTCCAAACAGCAGGATCTGCTCCTCTCAATTTGGGACATTTTTAAAGGACATTCCATTTGTGGTTCAACAAGCCCAACTGACCAAGAGAGGAAAGCACCACAACTGTTTCAGTATGGACACTCCTGGGAGCTTGTTTGTAACTGTGTGTTGTGTGTGTGTCTGGGAAAGTGAGTATCTTTTGTGAGTGCCAGACAGCAGGATCAGCTCTTAATTTGGGAAATTCCAAAGGAATTTTTGCACGGTGACCAAGCCCAATCGATGAAGAGAGGAAGCACCCCGACTGTTTCAGTTGGGACACTCTTGGGGTTTCTTTCTTGCTGCAGCAGTTGGATTGTATTTTGGTGATTGTTTGTATGTGTGTCATAGGAAATTAAAATTCAGAAAACTGATAATCTTTTGTAATACTGTTTGGCCCCAATATTCTTTGGAATTCAGAGTTTGCTGTTCAATGGGAAAGCAAGATGGAGTTCCGTGTGGCTTTTATGTTGCTTTTTTTTTTTTTTTTTGAGACAGAGTCCTGCTCTGTCACCCAGACTGGAGTGCAGTTGTGCCATCTCAGCTCACCGTAAGTTCTGCCCCCTAGGGTTCACGCCATTCTCCTGCCTCAGCCTCCTGAGTAGCTGGAACTACAGGCGCGTGCCACCACACCCAGCAATTTTTTGTATTTTTAGTAGAGATGAGGTTTCACCATGTTAGCCAGGATGATCTCAATCTCCTGTCCTCGTGATCCGCCCGCCTCGGCCTCCCAGAGTGCTGGGATTACAGGCATGAGCCACCACACTGGACCTAAGCAGGACTGGGCCGGATTAGTCTGTTTCAGGTGATGTTCTTCTGGGTTGCTGTTTGGCCCAAGTGCTCTTTGGAGTCTGGGGAGGTATGGCCTTTAAAAATCAAACTGCTGACCAGGCACAGTGGCTCACGCCTGTAATCCCAGCACTTTGGGAGGCCAAGGTGGGTGGATCACCTGAGGTCAGGAGTTCGAGACCAGCCTGGCCAACATGGAGAAACGCCACCTACTAAAAATACAAAAATTAGGTGGGCATAGTGGCATTCACCTGTAATCCCAGCTACTCAGGAGGCTGAGGCAGGAGAATTGCTGGAACCCGGGGCAGAGGCTGCAGTGAGCCAAAATTGTGCCACTGCACTCCAGCCTGGGTGACAGCAAGACTCCGCCTCAGAAGAAAAAAAAAAAAAAGGGGGCCAGGCACAGTGGCTTATGCCTGTAATCCCAGCACTTTGTGAAGTCAAGGCAGGTGGATTACAAGGTCAGGAGTTCAAGACTAGCCTGGCCAAGATGGCAAAACCCCATCTCTACTAAAAATACAAAAATTAGCTGGGCGTGGTGGCAGGCACCTGTAATCTCAGTAACTCTGGAGGCTGAGGCAGAGAATTGTTTGAACCTGGGAGGTAGAGGCTGCAGTGAGCTGATATCATGCCACTGCACTCCATCCTGGGCAACAGAGCGAGACTCCGTCTCAAAAAAAAAAAAAAAAAAAAAAAATCAAACTGTCATGGAAACTGCTTTACCCAAAATTTTGGTCCACGGCCTTCACTGGATTACCTATTGAGGCTAACAAAGTTCAGCCATGTAAACAAATTTGTAGACCGGTGAGTTTGTATTGCTATCTCATGGCTAGAGTTCAAAGGTAAAAACTATTGAATCTGTGTGTCTGTGTGTGGGTGTGTGCGTGTGTGTGTACATGTCTAGATGTGTTTATATATACACATTTATTATATGTTGAGTCTACCAAGTTGGTTTATAAAAAAAAAAGAGCACTCATAAATTAAGTCCAAGCAATTTTCAACTCATAAATTAAGTAAATTATTTAATTAGGTAAATTATGTACTTAGTTTTCAATTTCATTAATTAAGTAAATAAGTCCAAGCAGTTTTCACAAGACTTAAGTAAATCTTCACTAAACAAACTGGCTTTGAAATTATAGGTAAAATAGGCTGGGTGCGGTGGCTCACGCCTGTAATCCCAGCACTTTGGGAGGCCAAGATGGGTGGATCACAAGGTCAGGAGATCAAGACCATCCTAGCTAACACAGTGAAACCCTGTCTCTACTAAAAATACAAAAAAAAAAAAAAAAAAAAATTAGCTGGGTGTGGTGGCGAGTGCCTGTAGTCCCAGCTACTCGGGAGGCTGAGGCAGGAGAATGTTATGAACCAGGAGGCGGAGTTTGCAGTGAGCCAAGATCGTGCCACTACACTCTAGTCTGGGCGATAGACCGAGACTCTGTCTCAAAAAAAAAAAAAAAAAGGAAAAAGAAAAGAAAAGAAATTACAGGTAAAATAAAAATAGAAGTATCTTCAGAATTGTCAGCATATATTTTTATCTGGGTTTTATATTTGTCTTTGCTAGATATTTTGAGATATCAGGGTTTGGCATAGAGGTTATAAAACTATAAACCCAGCCAAAACAATATTATCTTTCTGTGAATTTTTTGATAAGTATGACTAATTTAATGTTGTTATTTTAATGAAAGCAGCTGAGTCTTCTGAGTTATTGGTGAAAATACCCATGTAGTTAACTTTAAGGTTCTTATTTAGATGAATACTTAATATTCACAGGTTATAAAATGGTTAACAAGGAAATAAATGATACATAAAAATCTAGATAAATTGCTAAAAATAAAATGTATTTATATACATTATGTAAGTGCTATAGTTGAACTTTTTGTGTAATTTAAAACCTTATAATTATTTTTGATGTTCATTAGATACCCAAGTCATTTCCAATTAAGAAGAGGTTATGGTATGGGGAAATATGTTTCTAAAAATTGTGGAACTATTATCTATAAAATGCTAATATCTGATAGTTTAGGATTTCTTGCTTCCTAGGGTTTCACTAAAATGTAAGGTTACTAAGAATAAAAATTATAGTTAATTATAATTCTGTATATAAAATATACCAAAGAAGATGTGCTCTTAGTGAGAAAAAGAAGAATTTTGTCCAACTCAAAAGTTATCTAAAGGTTAATTCAAATTATAGACTTAAAAGGTTATTTATGAAACAAAGTAGAAAGGAACCAGTAAGTAGGGGAGAGAGATGTGAAGAAAGTTACGGATATGAAGATATATTTTTGTTAAGGAAGGTTACAAATAAAAAATAATTTTTCACAAGAAAAAAATCTTGTATGGTAAATTTTTGTCCTAAAATGATGGGTTACTTAAAAAAGAAAAGAAAATTTAGGAAAAACAAAGTCCAAGCATGTCACAGATGGTCTGTGTAAAGCATATGTAGTTTTTTCCTGTTTCTGTGTGTGTCTATCTTCATGAATATGCAGAGAAAATAGAAAGTTGAAAAAGTTTAGATAGTAAAATATTCTTTAAAACCTGATAGAACATTGGAGAAGTTTGGCTAATTAACAATGCTCAGAGTTAAAGGTCTTACTCTTGATGAAGTAAATTAAGAAATATTGCCATTAAATACATTAGCGGTTTAGTAATTTTTTTTGGGACAGAGTCTCACTCTGTTGCCCAGGCTGGAGTGCAGTGGTGCAATCTCAGCTCTCTGCAAGCTCTGCCTCCCGGGTTAATGCCATTCTCCTGCCTCAACCTCCCAGGTAGCTGGGACTACAGGTGCCTGCCACCACACCTGGCTAATTTTTTGTATTTTTTTTTAGTAGAGATGGGGTTTCACTGTGTTAGCCAGGATGGTCTCGATCTCCTGACCTTGTGAACTGCCCATCTTGGCCTCCCAACGTGCTGGGATTACAGGCATGAGCCATTGCACCCACCCAGCTATTTTTTTTTTAATAAGAATTAAGCATGAAGCCAGATTTAACATGGAGCCAAATATCATGTAAATACCTACATTGCTTTGCTTCACACTGCATTTGCTCTTCTGCATAGATAGGTACTTACTGGTCATGTGCCTGAAGTGAATTTCTTAATAGCACAAAACATATAGTGGTGTTGGCAGCCTTAAAGACATTAATTTGTGTGCAAGGAACAAAATATTATGTGCTCTTTTAGGCTATGGGTAATACTGTAGCATCCAAGGTCAACTGATAACTGAGTAGGAGAAAGATCTGGGATTGGTTTCCTGTTTGTTTTTGCTTTTGATTTTCAATTATTTGCTCTTTGTTTGCCTTTGGGTTTTACTTATATATACATATATATAAAACCACTGATATTTTTTAGTTTTTTAATGGAAGGCTTTTATTTTGTTCTGTGAATAGTCACTTTATTTCTATGTATTTCTAACAAGTCATCATTTGTTCTATTTATTTAGAATTCCTAAGCTACCTTTGTCAAGCCTGCAAAAATTGATAGAGCACACCAGCCAATTAAAACATGGTTGATTTTGTTTACCTTGAATGATCTGGAGAAGACTTTGTTTTACAAGTTCTGAGCAGAAATAGTACATACACTATTTTTGTTACTTGAAAAAGTAGGTGAGAATAAAAATGTTTAAATGTTATTTCCAAGGTCATTCAATTCAATCAATTTGAGTTGGTTTCCAATCTTTCCTTTAAGTAATGAGAAAAAAAAAAACTGTGATGTCGGTACAAAGTTTTAATGTTTAGGAAAGATTGGCCTTGTCCTTAAAGAAATTATATTAATTGGGATTTTTCTCAAACTAATTTAGTTGTGTTTACCATTATTAAAACTAAGTGACATTCACTTGGATTAAGTAATGATAATTAAAAAGTGAGAGTTTCTAGTGATTTTTGATCCTAAGCCATTTATCACTGATGGGCCTTCATTTGTGTACTCACAAAGTACGCACAAGTGTTGCACTGATTTGAAGATTTTAGTGGTGCAAGTTACCTAATCAGTTGTCAGTACTGTATCTAGAAACCAATCTTGTAAATATGTGATGATATCCTTTTAAAATAGCTGAAAAGAAGTTATACAAAACTTTCAGAACCATATATTAAGATGGGTGTGCTTGTTCTTACTTTGTCACTGTTTTGTTATATAATATTTAAGTGAAAGGAGATTAAAGAAAAGGAAATTAATATTGAATTTACAAAATTGATGTTTGTGTTTACCATCATTTTAACCCATTTCCCATTTAGGAAAAAAAAAGTGCAGCTTGCTGCCAACACTCATTTAATTTTACATAAACATGCTCTTTGAGGGTGAAGCAAATCTGATTTTCAATGTAAAAATAAAATTAAAAACTCTTCTTGGGTTATTTCTAAACAGAACTTGTCTCTAATCCTAATGTATATGATGTTACGTTAGGATTAGAGATGAGTTTTCTTGGGGCAAACAGTAAATAGGTTAAATAATGGAAAGAAAAGCTAGTTGTCTCACTTTGGTAAGTTTAGCATAGGACTTACCACACTTTGATGTTTTCAGTCACAGTTCTGTCCCTAGAGCGCTAGCAACTAGACATATGCAGTGAGCAACCTAACTCTTTAATACAGTGGTTTAAAGTATTGCAGGCAGTAAGGCCGGGCGCGGTGGCTCAAGCCTGTAATCCCAGCACTTTGGGAGGCCGAGACGGGCGGATCACGAGGTCAGGAGATCAAGACCATCCTGGCTAACCGGTGAAACCCCGTCTCTACTAAAAAATACAAAAAACCAGCCGGGCGAGGTGGCGGGCGCCTGTAGTCCCGGCTACTTGGGAGGCTGAGGCAGGAGAATGGCGTGAACCCGGGAGGCGGAGCTTGCAGTGAGCTGAGATCCTGCCACTGCACTCCAGCCTGGGGCACAGAGCGAGACTCCGTCTCATTAAAAAAAAAAAAAAAAAAAAAAAAAGTATTGCAGGCAGTAACTCAGACACCAAATCACAGTGTTTTAATTTGTAACATATTAGAGGGAATGATAGGACTTTCTGCAGTATAAATATCCTATTGAGTAATCCTTATGCTATTAAGTTACAGGGCTTTGAATCCTGGGTCTGAAGAAGGCACCAACCCCTGCTACATCTTTAGTATTGACACCAGTTGAAGCCTCATCTTTAGACCCAGGAGGAGACAATCAAAATGAACTGCTTTCATGAGACACGGCCAGAAATCAAAACTGTTCAATCCCTCTAGGGCCAGGGACTATTGCAGAAGCAGTGGGTGCATAAGATTTTAAGGGCTGATTTTGAGAAATAGTATTAGTTCAGAGTCTTTCTATAAATTAAACATTAGTATCAAAAGTGCACTAATGCAAGACCAGTATCTGGGCCCATGTGTCAGAATAAATGGTTTCCTTGGAGCACTGATCTGGTCTTTCACAGAAAACTGTAAAAGATTATAAAAAGTACATAGAAATCTTATCTTATGGTTAAACTGATTAAAATTAGATAGATTTGTTTATAAGGCTTTATTAAAATTAACTTTAACATTAATAATACACCATACAAAGGTAAAATATGGTTTTCTCTTTTGAAAATTTTTTCATGTAAGAGATGAGATTTTTGTTTACCTTTTGAGTAAAACTACAGAATAAAAAATAGAGGGAGAGAGGGAGACAGATTTAGTTGGTCTCATGCTGTGGTTTTTTTTTTTTTTTTTTGAGACAGAGTCTCACTCTCACTCAGGATGGTGTGCAGTGACACAATCTTGGCTCACTGCAACCTCTGTCTCCCGGGTTCAAGTGATTCCTGTGCCTCAGACTTCTGAGTAGCTGGGATTACAGGCATGCGCCACTACGCCTAGCTAATTTTTGTATTTTTAGTAAAGATAGGGTTTCTCCAGGTTGGCCAGGCTAGTCTCAAACTCCTAACCTCAAGTGATCCACCCACCTTGGCATCCCAAAGTGCTGACATTATAGGTCATACTGTCTTTTGTTTAGGTCTTATTGGTCAGGAAACTGAGTATGCTATCAAAGAGAAAATGTTTTTGTATTATAATTGTGGCTAAATACCTGTTTTATAGTAACTTGTGATCCTATTTTTTTACATCAAGTGTCTTAAACCTTAAACAGGCTTTTCAGCAGCAAATTTTCAAGTTCTAAATTCAGTATTTTTGTTCTTAAATTAACTTTTCTTGGATATTAGGCTTCCTGAAGTCCAAGAGAGACATATTAGGCTTATTTGTTATATTAGAATTACACAGGAAGCATTGTAAATTGTGAGGTAGTATTTAACTTTCTTTGCGTTATATTTATATACATATGTTATTAATACGTGTTCCAGGATTTATGACATTCTTGAAATTCTAATATGTCTAAATATATGTTGTCAGTAATAGTTAATGATTATGTTATTATTATGTTAAATTGTTATATGACACAGAAATGAACAATTTTCTTGTCATCTGTGTCTCTGACTATGGCTGCTTTAAGACTTCTGTCATCCACAATTGTTGTTTTGCTTTGATCTTTCTCAAAAAAGTGACTTATAATCAGCTACCATCCAGGGCTTGCTTCTTTGGGAGAGTTCATGAAAAGGACTATTGAATTCAGGTTTCTAATAACTTTGGAGATTGTGCCATTGGATGACAGAGAAAACTTCCACTGCACTAATTGGAAGGCTGATGTGTTCATACACATTGCTAATCCAATATGATGGAGAGCAGGAGTTGATTGCATGGAGTGAGCTAATGGAGGACTGTAATACTTTTTACGTTTTTTTTTTTTTTTTTTTGAAATATTGCTGATTCTTCTTTTGTCTTCCAGAGTCAGGATAATTTTTTCTTTTGAGCTATTTATAACCTTGAAATATACTTTAAGTGTACTGAGTATACATTTGTAAACAAAATTTGAGTCATATTTCTCTCTCTGCCTAATTTTTCCAGAATTTTTAAACTATTTGTGAATATTCTTAATTCATGGCAATGTGTTAGTTTGCATATGTTTAATAAGAATCTGTTTTATTTTATAATGAGACACAGTTGGAGGTTATTTTCCCAAGGCTTTGACTGAAATGGCCTTGTGAGAGGTTCCAGTGAAGCCAGTTCAGGATAGCCTATGTGAACCATGGTTCTTGCTGCACTCTGTGTGGGTAATCAGGGCACTAGAAAACTGATGCTTATTTTGCAAGTAGGTTGTCCTACTGTGATTTATCTTTGATGCAAGTGGGGGAATGGAAACAGAAAGATTGTCTTTTAGAAGAAAACTCTATATTAACCTTTGATTCCTAAGTGACCACATGGTCACCCATGGTATGGAGCTGCCCACAACGCCTCTCCTCAGCACGGAGCAGCCAGAAAGATCCGCGACCTGATTCCCCATTTGAGGAACTGATAAATAAAAAGGGGGACTGAAACCAGCCCAGTGATCCTACAGAGAGTTGTTTCCAGATAAACATAAAAACTGACTCTTCTGGTCTTAAAGCTTGAAACGTAAATATGTTTTATCTGAGTTCCTTCCTCAGGAAGACCTTCAGGACTCTCAAAAAGTATCAAAGACCTGAAACGCAGTCTCAAAAAGTATCAATGAACTAAAACTCACCAGACCATGGCATTCCATGTGACTCCAGGCCCTTTGTTCACCATGATTGCTTCCTTGCCTGTCCCAAGTTCCTGCTTTCTCACCCATTATTACATTTTTTCCTTGCTATATAAACCCCTAGTTTTAGTCAGGGAGATGGATTGAGATTGAGCTCCCATCTCTTCAGCTGCAACTGCTAATTACAGCCTTCTTCCTTGGCAATACTCATTGTCTCAGTGACTGGCTTTCTGTGCAGGAAGCAGAAAGACCTAGAGCGAACCCCTGGTGTTTCAGTAACAGCCACTCATATTGGCTCAGAATAAACCTCTCTAAAATATTTTGCGGAGTTTGTTTTTTTCTGTTGACACCATTAATATGGCATTCTCTCAAGGGCAAAATTCTAGGCCAAAATAGATCAGCCACAGTTTGTTGGGAGGAGACATTTATGACAAAGGCCATGGCAATATTTTGGGGGTGATGGAACTTTTTATATCCTGACTGCAGTAGTAGTTTCACAACCCCGTAACTGTCAAAACTTTCAGAACTATATATTAAAATGGGGGAATTTTACTGTAAATTATATGTAATAAAAGGGGGAAAAGGCATCTGTATGTGAAAGACCAGGCGTGTTATCCATTTAAAAAGGCACATTTCAAACATGATGTGTACAGTGATCCAGTTTACATATTTAAAAATAAACACGTGCATTTCTTACATCTAAAGAATAGATAACGATTTGCTAGTATCCCGCTGGGGAGTAAAATACAAGGAGGCTTTTATTTTCTATCTATACCCTTATTATTGGTACCATTTTAATCATTAAAAGTAAAAAAGTTGCTTGTAGTTAAATAAACTTCCCCAGGACCTAAATATCTTTTTGTCCAGTGGCCTAGACACACACAGCCGCTTTGCCCCCAACCAAGCACATGGCAGCCCCCTCACCTGGAAGAGCCGTGTCTTCATGTACATGGTGCCATAGCCTTCCCGGTGGCTGAGGTAAAATGTGCCCGTGAAACTGGAGCCATCTGGCCACACGTAGGTACCCAGGCCATGGCAGTGGTCCCGGTAAAACTGACCATGGTATGACTGTGAGATGGAGAAGTTGGTGAGAAATTGCTGCTCTTCCAGAACCTGATGGGATGCCCTTGAGGCCAAGCCACCATGCCTGGTTGGCAATGAATGGGGACCACCCAGGGCTGTGGCAGAACTCAGGGGTGCCTGGCATGCAACTATTAAGAGTTGGCACCTGAAGCACCCAGAGGGATTACCAGGCAGTCAACCCGACAGCCAGGCTCCCTCTCTGTCTTCTCCTCAGGTGGGGGACTGTGGGGAGGCTTAAAACTGCCTAGACATCCTGAGTCAGGAGAGCACAGACCTGCCTTCTCCCTGGTGACCTTGACTTTAGGTTTGGGGGGTCCTGTCCCCACTCAGGAGCCCCATGCTGCTGAGCTCCCTGCTAGGTTCACAGGTGACAGGCTGGCCCTGGAGGTTGGCTTTGGGCCCCGGTGGGCACAGGGCAGGACTCTGATTTATGCCTCTTCATCACTGGTTGGACACGTGAGCTCCACAAACAACAGGGGTGAGTGTGTCAGAGACTACCCCTCTACCAAGGCCCCCGGAGGGAAACAGAATGTGACATTCATGACAAGGGCTTCCAGCCAGGAGACCCTCATGCTGAGTGCCAGGCACCACCTTTTTCTCAGAAACAGGATGGGCCTGGAGTGCACACACAGCCATCATGCTCACAGTCCACCCAGACCTGACCCCGACGTGCAGGGCATGGCAGTTTTCACAGCTTAGTGTCCCTTCCCTTTCTTCTGACAGCAGATACCCTCTCCCTACAGAGAGGATTCCCCAAGGGACCCAGCCCCAGAGCCTGGGTCAGGCCTGGCCATCCAGAAGATGCCTTACCCCTGCCCCACCCTTGATGGATTTGACCAGTTCATGCATCCCCAAGCCAGACCAGCATCCTGCTGGGGCCTTTCTCTTTCCCAGGGGTGTTAGATGCCACCCCCAGGAGCTGGGCAGATGGAACAAGGTCAGTCTTAGAACCCCCTCGTGGAAATGGAAAGAGAGAGGGCCTAGTTAGATCATTAGAACCCTGGATCCAGGCAGGCCTGAGGCTACCTCACCCCTGCACTTTCCATTACAAGCACCAACAGAGGCCTTTTCAGTTTCAGCTGCATTGAATGTGGGCTCAGGACCTAGCCTGGGGGTGCAAAACTTGTTCTCATTTTGTCTTTTGGAACATTCGCTGCCTTCTGCTTAAGCCTAGACACAGGTAGTTTCACCAAGGTAAACGTACGAGTTGCTATGGTAATTCATAATTTTAAAACGTTTGCCCAGAATAAGAACTTACCTTCTTAAGTCAGAGCTTCCTCATCCTGCGGACCCCAGCACACCATGGGTGTGATTCTGGAAGCTGGGAAAGATGCTTTTCTCTGGACATTTCTCAAGAAGGAAAAACTTTAGCCTAGCATCCTTCCATTTGATGGGCCTAAGAGTTCCTGTCCCATCACTCCTGGAAGGAGAAAGGCCAGCCACCAGAGGCTCTGGGGGAGGAGTCGGAGAAAGTGTGGAAGCAGTTACCTCGCCTGTGGGCCAAGAGAATTCGCCATATCCAAGCTTCATGTTCAGCCCAAACTCCCCTCGGTATATGCAGCCATCCTGCCACTCCTGCACACCCTGGACGAGCTGGATGTAGGCCTCCTTCAGGTCCTGCGCCCTCAGCGGGCCCTCAGATTCCTCCTCTTCCTTCTCAGAGGATGCTGAAACATCCCTAAAAGGATAGGAGCAGAGGGAGGGAAGAGCGAGATGGCTGCAGTGCCTTCAGTGAGTGCTGAGCACAACCCCTGAGCACAACTCAACATCTCATTTCATCCTATAGCCCCGGGACAGGTGCTGCTGCATCCCCACTCCACAGGAGAGAAAACCAAGGCACAGAGGGTACAGCGATGGCCCACGGTCACAAAGGAAGTGGAATGCATACTAAGGCTGCCAACGGATAGGGGAGATGCTGCCAGGCCCGTCAGCCTGTCCAGCCCAGGCCTGCTGGCAGCATCTCCTGAGATCGACGGCCCTCTGTCCCACTCCAGCGGCCTGCAGGACATGAGTGCCCACAGCAGGGTCCTCATTCAAGAGCCAGCAGTGCCAGCCCCAAGCTGGACAGAAAGCAGACTGCCCATACGTGTGGACCCATGGAAGGTCGGAAGGCATCTTGAGGGGCAGCCAGCTCATACTAGGATGGACAGGTGGATGGGTGGACAGATGGATGGATGCACGGCTGGGTAGTATGCTGCAACACAGGGGAGCACAAACCAGGGTGGATTTGCCATAACTCACAGGGCATCCACAGACGGATGGGGCATGTCAGATCCCCCACAAATGGACAAGGTGTCTCAGACCACCACAGACAGACGGGGCGTCTCAGACCACTGAAGACGTGGTGCCTCAGACTACCACAGACGGACAGCGCCTCAGACCACCACAGATGGATGGCGTGTCTCAGACCCCTACAGAAGAACAGGGCGTCCCAGACCAGCACAGGTGGACGGGGTGCCTCAGACCATAAAAGATGGATGGAGCATCTGAGACCCCCACAGATGGACGGGGCATCTCAAAGGGCCTTCCGTTCTCAGCTGTGCAGGGCGAAAGTCCCTGGCCAAGGTGCTGGCAGTGTCCCTGCCTAGGGAGGGTCCTCTTCCTGGCCTGTGGAGCTGCCTTCTCATTGGCTCCCCATATGGTAGTGAGAGAGGATGGGGGAACTCTGGGCTCTTCTGCTTCTCACAGGTACATTCATCCCATCATGGGCTCCATCCTCACCACTCCATCTAAACCCAGCCACCTCCCAAAGTCCATTGTTGGGAAAAGGGCTTGTGGGAAAAGGGTTTGTGGGGTGCCTGTATCAACTGGCCATGAAAATATGGGACAGTAAGTTGTGGAAAGCCACAAGAGCCCTCTGAGGAGGAAAGCCTCCTAATCGCCATCATGTTCCCATGCTCAGAGCAAGATCCGGTCTTTTATCTGTAAACATGGTGCTCGAGGAGAAAGACACTCCTTTGAAGCACTGGAATGTGGGCAGACGTGCAGGCTCCTAGTGAAGCCGCTCCCACTAGCTACTCTCCAGTTAAAGATATGTTGTTTGAGCACAAAGGAGATTCATTGAAACTGCTACTCCTATAGATTATGTGTATGACGCACTGCCACCCTTTCACAGTTCCACCCTGAACATCTGCTTCTCAGATCTAAGTGACTGTAGTCAATAAATAGTGTGGACACCAGAGCTCTGAGCCTTTTGCAGCCTCCATTTTGCAACTGGCCCCCTGGCTCCCCACCTTTCAAGTCTTAACCTGTCTCTTTTCCATCCTTTGTCCCCACCAGAGTTTGGGTACCCTATGGGTGGCGTGGAGGCTGGTCCTCAACACCCATCACACTGGGCCGGGGCTGGGACTGAGCTTTGGAGGCCCACAAACAGGGACAAGCACGATGGGGTGACAGGCACCTCCTGGGATGCTGCATCCCCACTCCACATGAGAGAAAACCAAGGCACAGAGGGTACAGCCCGGGGCAGCCCCTGGCTCAAAGCAGCCCTGGCTGCGAACGACAGAGCTGTGAAGACGGGGGCAGCTCGGGCGCCCCAGCTCGTGAGGGAAACGTCCCCTCCCTCCACTAGGCGGCGACACGGGTGGCAGAGCGTGCAGGGCCAGAAGGTTCCCAGGACCATCGACTGTCGTTGTCCTCAGTGGCCGCTGAAACAGCGGTGAGGCTTTCGGATTCTCCAGAACTAGTTCTCAGGGAGTAACCCAGTTCCGCGATTTGTACTGCTTGCTTTAAGGAGAATCCCGGCTAACCCCGGGCCCCAGGTCAGGGTCGGGTCGGACCTCCCTGCCAGAGAGTCCCCCGCACCTTGTGGCGAAGACGGCGCAATTCTTCAGGGGCCCCAGTTCCTCGGCAGCAGAGGTCTCGCCGCGCTTCCCCTCCAGCGGGCGCTGGGGGCTGGCAGCCCCGGAGACTTCGTCGTCCAAGCTGAAGGAGGCATGGCCCCCTTCCATGTCTGTGCTCTTCCAACCTGGAAGCAACGTCAGGACCGCACGTTTGCCCCCAGGGCTCCCGCCGGGAACTCGGAGAGCGCCCCAGGCCGCCCCCGCAGCCCCTGCGCCTCAGAGAACCCAAGACCCTCCCTGAACCGCGCCGGAGCCTGGGCCGCCACCCACCGGCCCCGGGCCACCATCCCTGGGAGTCCTCAGGGAGGCCAGTCGGAACCATGGGCAAACTTCGCCCGCGTCCCCAGGTGTCCCTGTCCCTTCGTGGGCGGGAATCACGGCAAGGGCGGTCGCGGTCACGTGGCCGGGCCAGGCCCGCGCCCACTGTCGTCCAAGGAGCGCCGCTTACAGCGGGTCTCACCCACGGGCCTCGGAAGCCAGAGCGCTCGGGAGACGCCGCGCCCACCTAACCCCACACCCCCAGCCCTTCGGCCCCTCCCCGGGGTGGGGACGGCGAGCCTGGCCCCCACCCACCGCCCCACGGAGCTCCGAGATCCCCCAGCCCCGGCTCCCAGCGCCCCTGCCGCGGGACCGCACCAAGCAAGGCTCGGAGAGCTCGCGTCGGACAGCACGGAGACCGACGGGACCGCAGCCACAGCGGACGCCAGCGCTCCCGCCCCGACTGCTCGCCAGCCCGGCGCCTCCGGAGAGCGTCGCGTTTCCCCGGAGACAGCCCCGCCCCCTGCCCGCGGCCACTCTCCGGCTCCACCAATCCCCGCGCCAGGAAGCACCCGTCCCCGCCCCCGGGCGTGCCCGCCCCTCTGTGACTTCAGCGGCTCCGGTCCCGGCCGCCAGCCCGGCCTGGGTCCCAGCCTCCGGCTTACCCGGTCAGCCCCTGGGCTGCGTGCCCCGGTAGAGAAAGCGCTAAATTCCCCCAACACTCCCGTGAAGGCGGCACGGGGAGCGCCGTGGGACACCTGAGGAAACTAAGGCCCAAGTGTTCACTTGCCCCGATCACCTGGCACGTGGAGCCACAGCTTGATCAAGCCCTGCCTGATTCCAGCCCCAGCCTTTGTCCATTCGGTAAATGTGGAGGGCGCAAGGGGAGCTCGAGGCCTGCGGAGGGAACGAGATGAGGGAGGCCGCAGGAGTCACCGCAGAGAAAAAGGATTGGCTGTCTTGGACCAAGGGTCTCAGGGAAGGCCTGCTGGAGAGAGGATTCCTGATGGGGCTTCACAGGATGCACAGGAGCTCTCTAGGCTACAGAGCGCATTTCAGGAACTGGACTGGGATGTACAGAGGCACCACGGTGGGAAACAGCTGGGCCTTCCTGGAAAAAGAGGAGAGGCTCTTGGAGGGGCAGGGCTTGCATTTCTCAACACAGACTGCCTCTGAGAACAGGGCAGGGGATGTGAAGGGCCGATGCCCTGGCCCTCCCCACTGACTAACTTTCCAGGGACTAAGGCTGGGCCAGGATTCTGGGGTTCTAGGGGCACTGCCTCCACATGCCAGTGCCTGTCTCTGAGTTCACTTCTCTCTACTGTAAAATCTCATACCACGACCCAGTACAAACAACTCAGAAAAATGTTTCATTAAAAGTTCACCATACTACATGCATGCACTCTAATTTTCATGTAGTCTATTTCTCTACAAACTAAAATGCGTATCATGACCCACAGAACTGATTTCACAACCCACATTAGTTGTGAATTACAACTTGCTAAGGAGTCAGAACCAACATGTAGAAATGCTCCGTTCTTAGCAAGTACATTCTGGTTACACTGTGGGGGACTAGCACCAAGTCCAGGAGACAGAGGCTGGCCCAGACTGTGTGTGGCAATGAGGTGCAGAGACATTTAGGATGAATTAGCTCAATGGTGTGGGAGCATGATGGTTCAAGTAGCAGGCTTTGGAGCAGAAAACCCACCTCAACCATCCTCCAACCATAAAGGGTGATGATTCATGAAACAGTCCACAAGGAGGGACTTCAGGTTTTGTTTGATTCATTTAAGTGGCCCAACAGTGGCATCAAGGACCTTGGCTCTCCCATCTCCTCTGCTTTCACCCAAGCCTGGCTTTCCCTTATGGTCATGCGAGAACAGAGAAGCCTTCCAAAGTGCTCTCTCCATGGGTTATTAGACACCAAGCCCATTCCCAGAGCAGTCACAGGAGTGTGGCCTTTACTTTTGGCCAGAGAAGAGCCAACTCCTAGAAGGTGGAGGGAGACAATGTCCCAACCTAATCAATGGCTCCCATGAACTATGGGGAAAAAAAGGGAATTCCACTCCTTCTCCATCCCAGGAAAGCTGGAGTCCTTCCTTAGGGTGGAGGAAGTGGGAAATAGATGCTGTTAAGACCTCCACGGAGGTAATGTCTGGAGCTGCAACCAGTGAAGAACTGGCTGCAGACACATTTGAGTCTTTAGCTCAAGAGTGAACCCCAGGCTGCAATAAAGATCTGACAGTTATCAGTGCTAGATGGCTGATGGAACAAAGCAATGAAGATAACCCCGAGAGAGACTTCTAAAACTGAGACTTCAATCGCTAAATGTCTGCAGGGCTGTGAGACAGTTGCGTTTCACTGTATCCATTCCCTGAAAATTACCAGACGTCAGAAAAATTGAAGGGATCTTAAATGGCAACTTCATGGACATTAAGTGATACTAAATTTTTTAAAGTTACAATGCTGACCCCAATAAATTACTAAGATAGAGCAAAAGGAATAGTGTGGTCTATGAAGAAGTGATGAAAAGAGAAATTAGTTTTATTTGATGAGTCATGTGTTATAATACACAGAAAAAAAATGCACCAGTTACAAAGCGGGTCACAAAAAGGAATAAACGTAAAGCCGACAACGCAGTCACTAGGGAAAGGGGGAAGACACGGGAACCACGGAGCCCGCCGTCCACAGGCACGGGGCAACCACGGGTCCCTAGCCCAACGACGGGGGCACGCAGTGGGCAGCCCGGGCCGAGCCACGCCTCCGCGCCAGGCACCGCAGTAGAGCGGACAGGGACGCCACTCGGCGCAGGCGCGAGCCCGGTACCGCAGGCCGCCGGGGCAGGAAGGACGGAGCCTGAGGACAGCGAGCAGGGGACTCAGAGCGGTCCAAGGCGCCGGAGCCCTGGCGAGGCCTAAGCCTTCTGCCATGCCCCGGCCCGGTCCACCTCGGAGGCCTCTAGGACCCGGGGGCGCCCGGCGGCCCGCCCGGCTCCCACAAATAGACTCCTGGGTGGGTGCCTGAGCCCCAAAAATAGATCCTCAGGGCGGGCGCCTGAGCCCCAAGCAGACTCTTCGGCAGGCGCCATGGGGCCGGGAGACGCGGGACGCCGCGTGACCGCCTCGCCAGTGCCGCCGCCGTTCGTACGAGTCGCGCCCTCGCTCTTCCTCGGGAGCGCGCGCGCCGCGGGCGCGGAGGAGCAGCTGGCGCGCGCGGGAATCACGCTGTGCGTCAACGTCTCCCGCCAGCAGCCCGGCCCGCGCGCGCCCGGCGTGGCAGAGTTGCGCGTGCCCGTGTTCGACGACCCAGCAGAGGACCTGCTGGCGCACCTGGAGCCCAGGTGCGCCGCCATGGAGGCCGCGGTGCGCGGCGGCGGCGCCTGCCTAGTCTACTGCAAAAACGGCCGCAGCCGCTCGGCCGCCGTCTGCACCGCCTACCTTATGCGGCACCGAGGCCTCAGCCTGGCGCAGGCTTTCCAGGTGGGCGGGCCTTTAAGGGGACCGGTGTTTCGACAGGGCCGTGTCTTCCGGGGACGGGTTTTCCGGTCGTGGCGGGCTTCGGGATTGGGAGAGGCACTTCCGGGAGGGGCGGGTCTCCCTCGTAAGGGCGGACTTAGGGAAGCGGAGAGGCACTTCCGGGTTGGGCGGGGCCCAGTCTTAGAACGGGGCCAGCTTTGGCCCTTTCTGGCCATTAGGGCAACTCGGGGTTATTCAATGCACTTCTTGTTTGCAGATGGTGAAGAGCGCTCGCCCGGTAGCGGAACCCAACCCGGGCTTCTGGTCTCAGCTCCAGAAGTATGAGGAGGCCCTCCAGGCACAGTCCTGCCTGCAGGAAGGGCCCCCAGCTTTAGGGTTGGGCCCTGAGGCTTGAGGCTTGAAGCTTGAATCTTGAAGGCCTACTGCCTGGAGGAAGGATGTTCCTGCACTGATACTGGAGGCTGGTCTTTATCCTCCTTCCTCACTGTCACATCGAGTTTTCCTTTCTGTGTGTGTGTGAAACACAGTGCTTTTAATTTTCTATTTCTGGCTGAGCTGATGAACAAATTATCTTACAGACACAAAAAGAAATACATTTGGTAAAACACTGAAGACAGATTAAGAAAAAGCAAATGGGGTCCTCCATTATTTATACCCCAGAATCTTGAGTGTTTGGGAGTGCCAGCACGGTCTGCCACTCTCAGTGAAGGACATGAGTACAGACTACAGTCATCAGAATCTCAGTCATAGGTGAAATCAGGAAAAGCAACTCTTCTTGCGTTTATTTTTAGTAGTGTCCTAAGAATGGACTGGTTCTTCCTGCGTGACCACAGATGCTTCTGTTTGAGAAAATGCATACCCACGTGGGACATTTAGAGCTAGAGAGCCAAGTTGACGAAGACATTGTTGAAGGGCAACTTGGGGGATTGGGGAAATAGTCTCTTCACCAGCCCCTCTGCAATAGAGCTGGAGTCGTCCTATAGGAGTTCAGACAATTACGGACATCCCTTTCTTTCTTTCTTTTTTTTTGTTTGTTTGAGACGGAGTCTCTGTTGCCCAGGCTGGAGTGCAGTGGCGCAATCCCAGCTCACTGCAACCTCTGCCTCCTGGGTTCAAGCGATTCTCCTGCCTCAGCCTCCCGAGTAGCTGGGACTACAGGTACGTGCCACCACACCCGGCTAATTGTTTGTATTTTTAGTAGAGACGGGGTTTCACCGTTTTAGCCGGGATGGTCTCAATCTCCTGACCTCGTGATCCACCCACCTCGGCCTCCCAGAGTGCTTGGATTACAGGCGTGAGCCACCGTGCCTGGCCTCCTTTTTCTATTACTAGAGAACTCCAGGACATTAAGAATTTCAAAAGTGAATTTTTCTCCCATAGCTTCTATGGTGACAGACTATGGTGTTCCTGTAGTGAAAACAAAGCCAAGTTTTTTTGCTCCTTTCACTAAAGCTGCTTCATCTGGGGAGGAAGCCTGGTAGATTACATATTTCCATCTCTCTCAGGGATAACAGTGTGGCACGCAGATAACAGGGTAAGAAATTGTTCTATATAGTTTTCTGTGGGATGGCCATTCTCAATGTTCTCAAATAAATTGTGGTCATTAAAATCTCAGGGCTTGGATGGAAGAAGGTGTTGCACCATAAATTACACCTACACTTCTTAAATCTCTTAATATTGCAAGTGAGCGTTCCCATTTTATCAGAAAATAGATATTTTACCTGCTCAAGTTCTTCACTGAGATTGAATGTGCTGACCACAGTGTGGACACTATTTAGTTTATAATGCACGTCTTGATCCCAGTTTATAAACTGGGCCTGAATATATGTCACCATTCCCATAGTGAGCAGCAGACGAATGGGGATAAGCTTCTGTTATACAATGATGAATACCAGTGTGTCAAACACAATGCCGTGAGCTGGAATCCTCAGGTACCAAATGTCACCATACTTTTTATTCCATAGCACGGCTCCCACACAGCTCACCATGGACATGACCAGAGCAGCAGGAACCAAAGGGAGACCCACACATTGTCCCTTTCTGATCTCGAGGTGATTTGACAGAATTCTGCAGGAATTTGGTTTCAAATCCAGTGTAAACAGCTATGGCAGTGATCCACTGAGCATTTCTTTTGTTTGTTTGTTTTTTGTTTTCTTGAGACAGTCTCACTCTGTCACCCAGGCTGGAGTGCAGTAGTGCCATCTCGGCTCACTGCAAGCTCCGCCTCCTGGCTTCATGCCATTATCCTGCCTCAACCTCCTGAGCAGCTGGGACTACAGACACCCACCACTACGCACGGCTAATTTTTTTGTATTTTTAGTAGAGACGGAGTTTCACCGTGTTAGCCAGGATCTCCTGACCTACGATCTCCTGACCTCGTGATCTGCCCGCCTCAGCCTCCTAAAGTGCTGGGATTACAGGCGTGAGCCACCGTGCCCGGTCAATCCACTGAGCATTTCTAAGCTGTTTGCCTCTTAACAAGACCTGGTCAGGCCCAACTGGAACAGGGCTTTTACCACTAAGTCCGAAGCTCAGCTATTGAAATGATGATCAGGTGCTTCACAGTCTGTTTTTCCAGATAGGTCTAACAGGGGGTTTTCTGTTTGCATTTCAGCTGTTTCTGGCAAAGCCTGCCATGTCTTACATTTGTCTCTTTCCAGATTAGATGTTGCTATATAAACACATCGACTGAGGCTCACTGGAACACATGAAGACTGTGTCTGCAGGAAGGAGCTCCCCGTTCGAGGCCTTCACAGTGTCACCACATTCACCTCTTTCCACTTAATCATGTGCTGTGAATCCTGTCGTAACAGTCTTGTGTTCCTTAATTATTTTGTCTGCATGTCATTTATAATGTATAACCTCTTTAATGCCTGAAATCATCATCATCATCATCACAGGCAAGAGGGTTGTATATTTCCCGTTGGAGACACATCTGGAATTTGCTGCAATAAAGTAATAAACAAGAAAGCATTGGCAGCTTGGTTAACTGCAGATTCAAAAATTGAGGGAGAAATGACCACACACTGTATTTGACTGTACATACAATTGTTGACTATGGGTTGCAGAAATTTCTCTCGAGCATCGTCACCACTTTTGCTCAGTTATCAGTAGTAATAACAGCAATCAAAACTAAAACTGCTCCAGATGCCTCTCTAGGAAGTATGGTTTTCCATCGTTCCTACTGCTTTCTTCACAAGAGAATCCTCCGCCTCAGTGGCAGGCTGAAGGGCCCGGTCCGCGGTCTTGCCGCCAGTGACCTCCGAGCTCCATGGTCCCGCTGCACCACGGCCGCCCAGTGCACCTGCCTCCACACTGAGTTTTGCTCCATCTTCCTGAAATGCAGCTCAAGAGGGTCTCTGTCCCCTCTTGATGGTGGGGCAGGGGTCTGTGCATCAGACTGCACAGACCCCTGCACCACCTGCACATACAGAATATAACTACATGTATGTGTATATATTAACCAATGACTACATTATCTGTGATTCACATGTATTACACACATTTTCCTTTTCTTTCCCCACTCTTATTTAAGGAGTGTTGATTCTAGGATAGTCTTGAGACCACAGGATGTCCAGGAGAGGTTGTGTCTGAACTAGAGAAGGAATCACGTGCTCCATCCACCACGTGCTGTACCACCACGTGCTCTGTCCTCTCCCTGTGGTCAGCTCAGCTTATTAAACAAGCCTTGGTCAGGAAAATCTAAACCACTTATGGAACTGTGGGCAGAAAGAAACTGAATGCAGGGAGAAGGCTGGGGAGCCAAGGACAGGAGATGGGACATACGGGAGTCACAGGGACCTGCCACCCAGATCCTCACTGCCTGATGTCCTGGCTCTGGAGGATGCCTGGAGGTGCCAGCAGAGCCTCCTGCCCCACCAGCTGCTGAAGCCACAGGGCATCTCCTTCCTCCCACCTCCCGCTCACTGGTCTCATCTTGGCACCGAACATGGGAAGCCCCTACTGTGACAGGCAGGGGAGAAGGAGGCTGTGCTGACGGACGGCCCGGTGAGGAAACTGGGGGGCTTTCAGCATCTGCACCCCTCTTCTACTTTGACCTGTTTCACCAACACTGCACCCCAACCTAAAGTCACATAGCTACTGTCAAGCCCGTGAAGTGCTGCCTCTCCCACCTTGGGAGGGTGGAGCCCCATAAGCCACCACTGGAGGCATCTGAGCATGTTGATTCCTTCTCTAGTTCAGACACAACCTCTCCTGGACATCCTGTGGCCTAAAGACTATCCTAGAATCAACACTCCTTAAGTAAGAGTGGGAAAAGAAAAGGAAAATGTGTGTAATACATGTGAATCACAGATAATGTAGTCATTGGTTAATATATACACATACATGTAGTTATAGTCTGTATGTGAGAATGAGTAAAATACTGTGATTGGCTCTTACCTGTCTTTTCCAATACTCGTTCCATGTTCTACCCTCAGCCAGTGCCTAAGCTGCTTGTGGCCTTCACCTGGTGGTGTGACTCAATCCTTAATTTTTAAGGCCCCAGGCCCTGCGTGGCTGCCCACACAGGTGCTGTGGCCTCTGTTACCTGTACTGCACCACCAGAGAGAAGTAGGAGGCACCACTCTTCCTGGCCCCGAAGCCTCACAAAGCCCCATGCCCACCTGCCAGAGCCAGTCCTGTGTTGTCTCATGCTTCCGTGGCTGGGCCGTGTCTGAGCCACCCTCCCAGTGAGACCCGGTTGCGTTCCTAAGCAAAAGCATCCCACCTGGGGACCGACCAGCTCTGATGCAGCAGAGCCCAAAGCTGGGGGAATGGGAAGCACGATTTTGTGAGCCAGGCGTGGGGGTGGTAGTGAGAAGGGCCTCCTCCCCACACCTTGTGCGCCTGGGCCTCAAGCATAGGCCACACCTTGTCGGTCGCTGCCCCTCTATGCCCAGTGTCACCAGTCAGCACCACCCATCGCTGTGTACCGCGGCCCCCATCATAAGTTGGTGCCCGGGGCAGCCCCCATCTCTGTGGAGGGCTTGCCTGCCGCTGGCCTCTCTAGATAAGCTCCTCATGACTCATGCAACCTTTTCAACAGCCCGGAAGGAAGCAGTCACCAGTCTCCACTAGCAGGTGAGGAACCGTGGCTTGGAGAGGAGGGAGGACCTGGGCCTGCAGTTTCCCCTGCGGCTCAGCCCTGCTCACAGCACCCTGCTGAAAACCTCGGCTACCCTTGCCTCAGGGTAGGGCACACCCTTTACCTGCTGACCTGGCCCTGGTGACAAGAGGACAAGGGCAGCAGGGCCCCGGCCAGGTTGAAGGACATCTATGGGACACATCAGACCTTTTTACCCCACCAGCTCCGTCTGACAACTGGTAGCTCCCTGGTTCTCTGTCTGGGGAGGACGCGGCCCCGTCTGAACACTGCTTTTTCCTGGAAGCTGTGCTGCCCTCCCTAGCCCGCTGGAACCCTCCATGCCCACACCCACCTCCTAGTGGGTGAAGCCAGGGAGCTCTCCCTCAGGCGCATCAGGGGAAGACTGGGGTGCAGATGCCGCGCAGCCACTCCATTGCGCTGATCACCAAAAAGCTGGAATATGAAAATTCCTGTGGAAGAAACCCAGGGCAGACAGTCCCGACGTCCAGGCTCCTCTTCCTGGGTTAGAGAAGTCAGATGTGCCTGCCCCGGCCTGGCTGCGACGCAGCCTCTCGCCGCCAGGGGATGCCAGGCAGGCGGGGGCGGGGCCTCCTCGGGCGGGGCGGGGCCGGCGCGAGAGACGCCCGCAGCGCAATTGCAGACCCCGCCCTCTCGGCTCAGCCGCGCCTCCCGCACCGTGGGGTGCAGTAGGGCAGCTCCTCGCATAAGTGTGCGGAGCACACTTGTGGACCCCCGGGGAGGAGGTGCCACAGCAACTCTAGACTCCTGTGTGCAGAACTGGCCGCGGAGAGGTGCCCAGGGCAAGACCCCAACCTCTGCTCCCTGAGTCCAATGCGGAGCCTAGGGTGGCAAGCCCCCAAGCTCCCTGTGGTGACTTGCCCCCCGGGCGGCCAGGCCCAGCTAGTGTGGCACCGCGTGTGCAGAACTGAGGTTCTTCCAGCCAGGTACATGGCCCGGTGGGCTCTGGAGAGCCTGTAGAACTGGGGGTGCCCTCGAAAACAGTATGCCCTTGGCACTGCAGGGCCCCACCGGGCAGGGCGCTGGGGGCAGTGAGGAGGGTCCCATCCCAGTGATCTTCCCTGTCAGCCTTGGATGCAAGGCTGATCCACACCTCTGAGTGACTGTGTAAGCCTAGGGGCTCCTGGTGAGTTTGGGATGGATGCCCCAAGATCGTGGCCGTGGGCACGTGGGGACCTGAGGTCCTATGGGAAAAGTGAAATGATGCCTCAGTGCTCTGTCCCGCAAGCGTGAACACACACTCTCCCTCTCAGTCTTCCTTCCCGCCCCACAGAAGGAGGGTAGACACGGAGGGTTACACATCGGGGAGGCTGAGTCCAGACACAGGAAACGCTACTCAGGGCTGACGCTGAGTCAAGTGCGGTACCTGAGTCCAGCCAGCCCTGCACTGCCACACCTCAGTGGAGCAGAGGAGAGCGGTGTCCTGGGTTCCTGGATAGTCCCCCAGCCCCAGAAGCCCCTTGTCCCTAGGAATTTGAATTCTTACTTGATGACAACAGCGACATCATGATGGCTCCTGTTATTCCACAGCCTCAAAATTCACCCGCTGTGAGCTCACTAGGCAGCTTCTGCCAGGCAAGTAGCCCTTCCTCCCTCGGGGCTCAGGCTCCTGGACAGGCTCAGCCTTGGACAGCCTTCGCCAGGTCCGCAGAGAATAGCGTTGGGAAGGGTGGACCTGGCGGATGGGGTGGGGACAGGCAGGCCAAGCCCTCGTTCGTACACCAGCACAGGGCTTCTAATGAGAGGTCCCCAGCGCTGCCCAGAGGAACTTCTGCGATTGTGGAAATGATTCCTGCCTGCTTTGTCCATGAGCCACTCCTCCCAGCAAGACACACACACTCACTCACTCCACCTGCCACCAAGGAACTGAACTTCTAACTATTTAATTCGCATCTAAATGGCCACACGTGGTTGGTGGGTGCTGTAGTTGACAGCGCGGCGTGAAGGCTCCGGAGCTCCTCGCACCGCAGGACCCACAGCACAGACCACACCGGTAGACTTGGGGGAGTGGCAGGGGTGCCAGGAGAATCCTGCCTTGCCCGTAGCCCCGAATAGAAGGATGACATTGAGTTCGCGACGCTGCGCTCCTCCGGAGCACAAACCACACCTGGAAGCAGCCTGCCCCGGTGGCCCCAAGGTTCCCAGGTCCCTTCAGCGGCTGCCCCCGGGGCCTGGCCGGCAGTGTCTGGGAGGGAGCAGCGATCCCGCCTCTTGGGATCACCCGGGCGCCGCCTGGGGAGGGAGCGAGGGGCTGCGGGTGCTGCTCAGCCGCTCCGCGCGCCTCGGCTCCCAACACAGCGCCCCGGCCCCGCGCCGCGCTCGATTTCCCGGCTCCCCGCGCCCCTGGCTCCCGGCCCTCCCCGCCCGGCGCCCCGGTCCCGCGCCCCGGCCCCGCGCACAGCGCCCCCGGCGGCGGCCGAGCGGAGCCCGAGCGGGGCGGCGCACGGCGCGGGGCCGGGCCGGGCGGCTCCCGGCGCGACTTCCTGTTGTGCCCGCGCCCCGCCGCCGCCGCCCGGCGCCCCTAGCCCGCTGTCCGCGGCCTGGCGCGGCCGCCGCCCATGGATTTCACCTAGTGCCGGCGGCCATGGCCGCGCAGTGCTGCTGCCGCCAGGCGCCCGGCGCCGAGACCGCGCCCGTCCGCCCGCCGCCCGAGCCGCCGCCCGCCCTGGACGTGGCCTCGGCCTCCAGCGCGCAGCTCTTCCGCCTCCGCCACCTGCAGCTGGGCCTGGAGCTGCGGCCCGAAGCGCGCGAGCTGGCCGGCTGCCTGGTGCTCGAGCTGTGCGCGCTGCGGCCCGCGCCCCGCGCGCTCGTGCTTGACGCGCACCCGGCCCTGCGCCTGCATTCGGCCGCCTTCCGTCGCGCCCCCGCCGCCGCCGCCGAGACGCCCTGCGCCTTCGCCTTCTCCGCCCCCGGGCCGGGTCCCGCGCTGCCGCCCCCGCTGCCCGCCTTCCCCGAGGCGCCCGGCGCCGAGCCCGCCTGCTGCCCGCTGGCCTTCAGGGTGGACCCGTTCACCGACTACGGCTCCTCGCTCACCGTCACGCTGCCGCCCGAGCTGCAGGAGCACCAGCCCTTCCAGGTTATCCTGCGCTACACCTCGACCGACGCCCCCGCCGTGAGTCCGGGGCGGGCGCCGGGGCTGCGGGCCGGTCCGCAGGGCGCTGCTAGCGGCCTCTCGCCGCACGGCCAGACTGAGGGACGCGAATCTGTGCCCTACAGGTGCCCCCCTCCTCTCACCCCGGTGATTCCCAGCTGTTGCCTGTGAGCCCATAGGACCCTTGCATAGAGGCCGGAGTCCTGCGGGGACACGGGACAGCACGTCACTCAGGGAAGCCTCCCGTTCAGGTGTTCAGTCTCTGCCTGGGGACATGAGCAGCTTCTGTCACCCACCAAGGTGTACATCTGCAGGATCCTGGCACCGAGGGTAGGGCTGGAGTGTCAGCTGCGGAAGGGCCTCCACGTGACCAGGGCCTGCAGATGTGTCCAAGCCAGAGGCAGAGGAAAGGGCCATGGGAGGGGGGTGGTTGTGATGCTCAGTTTGGGGCTCCCTTGGCCAGCACTGGTGGAGTGTTGAGACCAGTGGGCCCTGCGACCCCAACATAGACACACATAGGCTCTGCAGGGCTTTCACACTGGGTACCCACCACTCTAGAGGCTCTGCAAGAAAGACCAGGTGGCTCAGGCTGGCGCTGTGGCTGCAGCACCCCCTCCACCTCCACCAGTGGGGTGTGTACAGGATGGAGCAGGGCCTTTCCTGCCTACAGCATGGGGGTTCATACTGCATCCCCAGGTGGTATGGATGGCACACATGTGACACCCAACATATGCAACACGCACACAGCTGTGGAGGTGCAGGGAAGTCCAGCTGTCACTGATCACGGCACATAAATAGACAGGGTGGTGGAGAGGTGGTAGAGAGGCGTCAAGCCACAAAGAGCCAAGGTGACTCTGGGCAGGAAGAACCCAGACCAGTGCACCCCTGTGGGCTTCCTCTACATTTCCCAGGAGCCCTAAGCAGGACCTGCCACCTCACCTTCCTCCCAGAACCCCTGTGGGTGTGCAGGCCACTGGCCAGCCAGCCCCACCCCTGCTGTGGTATTCCAGGGCTCTGACAGGTGGCAAGTGTGCCTCTCAGTATGACAGGTGAGAACTGAGGAATGGGCTTCTCCTTGGCCTTGAGGAGACTCTTGCAGGGAGGTTCCTTCATACCAATTCCCAGGTCCCAGCACCCCCAAGGGGGAGGCTGCATTTGTGAATGGCTCCCCAGGTGGGTCCTGAACACCCTGGCAGCCCGGGGCTTAGCAGGAACGAAAGACGCCTGTGCCACCTTGCTGCCTGGCAGGGCCAGGGCACCAACAGGAAGTTTGGAAGAGATCTGAGTGCTGGCAGGGGTCTGGCCGGGTCTGGGGGGGGAGGCAGCCCTCCTGGTCTGGGATCCTCCGGGCCATCAGTGGCCATCAGCTGTGGATTCCACTTGTCCACTCTCAGAAGGTGTTGGGGGCATCTCCCACTCATGGTCTTGGGAGGGCCCACGCATGAGGAGCAATTCAGTTTGCCTTGACAGTCTCATTCCGGCAGAGGGGAGGGTGGGGACGGCGTGCAGGGCTGACTCGGGACGGAGGTAATGTGGCTGTGGTTGGGAGAGGGTCCCCCTCCCAGACTCTGAGCTGCCCTCATTTGAGAGGTCAGAATTCCTGGAGGGAAGATGAGATGGGTGCAGCAGGATAGTGGCAGGAGGGCCCAGGGGTGCGGGCGTCTCAGTGGGGCTGGGGCCTGGCCTCAGCATCTAGGGGTAAGGAAAGCCTCAACAGCTATGGTGCAGATGAGAGGTTTGCCAGGGGGTGACCTTAGGTGGGCAGCAGCTGCTGTGAGCACACCCATTCCACGGCACTCGCCGCAGCCCCCAGCCTCCAGGCAGTGGCCCCGGCCATCCTTCCCTTAGCCACTCCTGTCCCCTGCCGGCAGCGGCCTCTGGCCTGGCCTCCACTCCCTGCTTGCCATTCCCTGGCCTGGAGCCTGTCTCCTGCGGGGTCCCTCCAGGCGAGGCTGCCTGGGCTCAGGGCAGCTCTGGGCTCGGGTGTGCTGCGGGGTCCCTCCAGGTGAGGCTGCCTGGGCTCAGGGCAGCTCTGGGCTCGGGTGTGCTGCCTGCCAGTGTGTAGCCATCAGGAGGCTCTGGCTGCCCAGGTTCCACATCCCAGGCTCCCTTTCCTGGCCATGACCAGACGAGCTGCTGGGAATTTGGACTGAATGTATTCCGACTTTGCCTTCGTTTCCCTAAGGAAGCTAAGATAATGCAATGATGGGCTATTCCCTTTCTTCGCCCTGGTGTTAGCTGGGAGATTCCCCTGTCAGCTCCCTGACACAGGGCCTCCTGCCTGGGTTGGGGTCTGGCCCTGATGACACAGTGCAGGCCACACCCTGGGTCACCTGCCCGGGATGTCCCCCTACCTCTGCAGGCAAGTGAAGGCTAGGGGGTGGCTATTGGCGTCCGATGAACTCAGCAAGATAATCCAGCCATCGTCCCCTCCCAGAGCCTCCTGCCTTCTCTCAGGCTGCTGCCCAGTGGCTAGGGCCCAGCACCCCAGCTGGGTGGCCGTCTGCTGATGTGCCATCCTACCCGCAGATCTGGTGGCTGGACCCAGAGCTGACCTATGGCTGCGCCAAGCCCTTCGTCTTCACCCAGGGCCACTCCGTGTGCAACCGCTCCTTCTTCCCGTGCTTTGACACGCCTGCCGTGAAGTGCACCTACTCTGCCGTCGTCAAGGTCAGGGGCTGCCAGCTGCTATCACCTTGCTCCCAGGACAGCCCAGCGGCCTAGCCACACCGCCTCCCCCTTGCTCCTACCTGCCTGGACTGTGGCCCCAGCTGCCAGCATGCCACAGTGCTAGCAGGAGCCCACCCTCCCTACTCTATGGGAGGAGCTGCTTTGCAGGGAATGGGGGAAGCTGGGCTGCCTCCAACAGGCCTGAAGGGTTCAGGGTCCTGGACCCAGGGTGAGGGATTGTAGGGGCCCCAGACAAGGAATCTCCAGACAGAGCTGCTGATCTCTGGTGGGGTCTGTGGGTCACCGGGCCCGAGCTTGGCAGCACCGTCTGCACTGGGATGAGGTTTGCAGGCTGGGAGCTCGGGGTTCCGAGTGGAGGGTGGCAGGTCTTTGGAGAAAAGTTCTTTGACAGAAACGTTCCCTGATGGGGATGTAGGGTTTCCTGCTACAAATGTGGGGCAGCCTGACAGGCTCCCTGGCCTGGGCTGTGGGTGTGTTGACAGTGGGGCCACCTGGTCTCAGTCTGGCCTCCTTACAGGCGCCATCGGGGGTGCAGGTGCTGATGAGTGCCACCCAGAGTGCGTACATGGAGGAAGAAGGCGTCTTCCACTTCCACATGGAACATCCTGTGCCCGCCTACCTCGTGGCCCTGGTGGCCGGAGACCTCAAGCCAGCAGACATCGGGCCCAGGTAGGGAGGGCCTTCCGGGCTGCCCAGGCCTCAGGGAGAGCCCCACTGGGGGTCTGTGACCTGTGTCCACAGCTGCCCTGCTGAGGACCCCCACTGGCCTCTGGGTACTCTGGGCCAGCCCTGCCCCTGCCTTGATGCCACTGCCAGGGCCCTGTCTGCCAGGCCCTCCTACCCATGTGCCCTCAGACCCAGCAGCCTGGCCCACCCAGTGCCTGCCTTGCAAACTGGTCCTTCCTGCCAAGGCCCCCGCACAGCCTGGCACCCTCACACCTTCGTTGGTGCCTTCAACCCAGAGATAAAACAAGCTAAGTGACCCCTAGAATGCAGCTCTGCCCCTGCTGTGGGAAGGGCCAGGGTAGCTGCCCATCCAGTGAGGCAGGGCGGGCTGCGGGCTAGGGTGGTCAGCCAGGCTGGATGAGGTGTGGGTGTTACTGGAGCCCCAGGGCAGTGGGAGAGCCTTTTGGGGTGAGCAGGGCTGGGGCTGCTCGGCCTCAGCTCACCCTCTCTGCATGCAACAGGAGCCGCGTGTGGGCCGAGCCGTGCCTCCTGCCCACGGCCACCAGCAAGTTGTCGGGCGCAGTGGAGCAGTGGCTGAGTGCAGCTGAGCGGCTGTATGGGCCGTACATGTGGGGCAGGTAAGCCCCGGGGACCTGTAGACCTGGTTGACTGGAAGGAGGAGTCAGAGGGGGAGCCCCTCGTCTGACCCCTGGGGTGTCCTGTCCCCGTCTCCTGGGGAGGAAGCGGAGCTCACTGCAGGGGCGAGGCTGATCCCTGCTGGGTGGAAGGTGGGGTGTGGGTGTGCGGGGTGGGAGTCTGAGCCCTGAGGTCTGCCACCCTCACCGCCCTCCCGGTGCAGGTACGACATTGTCTTCCTGCCCCCCTCCTTCCCCATCGTGGCCATGGAGAACCCCTGCCTCACCTTCATCATCTCCTCCATCCTGGAGAGCGATGAGTTCCTGGTCATCGATGTCATCCATGAGGTGGCCCACAGCTGGTTCGGCAATGCTGTCACCAACGCCACATGGGAAGAGATGTGGCTGAGCGAGGGCCTGGCCACCTATGCCCAGCGCCGCATCACCACCGAGACCTACGGTGCGGCCGGGGCCGGGGAGGGCAGCCACTGGGGGCCCTGGGCACTGAGCCAGGGGCAGAAAGCCCAGCCTGGCTCCCCTGCCATGCTGCAGGTGCCCACAACCCCCTGCTTCCCCCGACTCCCCCTACACCCACTCACCTCTCCCCTGTCTCTGGACCCCATCCAGGTGCTGCCTTCACCTGCCTGGAGACTGCCTTCCGCCTGGATGCCCTGCACCGGCAGATGAAGCTTCTGGGAGAGGACAGCCCGGTCAGCAAACTGCAGGTCAAGCTGGAGCCAGGTACCTGCTCCTCAGGACCCACTCCTGGAACCGGCGATGTCACCCCTCAAGGCCTCCTTGCCTGCCCTTCGTGTGTTCTGGCTGTGGCTTCTCTGTCCCCCACTGTGCCGGGACCCCTGCCAAGGCCAAGCTGAGAGTCCCTGGCCTGGGCAAGGCCTCCCCAGGCTCCCACAGCCACTGCCACCTCCCTGGCTCTGAGCACCGGTCACAGTGGCGTGTGAGTCCTCAGTCTTCCCCGAGGCATGCCCAGGGCATCAGTACACATCTGGACGTGTAAGGGACTGTGGCCCTTGGCCCTTCCTACTCCTCAGAGCCTGACCACCCCCCCTCCCTGTCCCATGGGACACTGGTGGTCTCGGACGCCAGCCCAGGTGGGTGTTCACCTTGCAGGAGTGAATCCCAGCCACCTGATGAACCTGTTCACCTACGAGAAGGGCTACTGCTTCGTGTACTACCTGTCCCAGCTCTGCGGAGACCCACAGCGCTTTGATGACTTTCTCCGAGTGAGCAGCCCCGTGCCCCGGACGGCCCTGCTGCCACCTGCCCCCAGCCCCTCCCCAGCTCACAGGGTTGCCCGCTCTTCTGGCAGTTGGCGTGGAATTGGCAGGGGCCTGTGAGCCTGGCTGGGACCTAGTCTGCCTTTCTTTGCGGGGAGTCCCTGGGTTGCCACCTTCCCTTCTTCCACCCTCCATTTGGTCACTTGGCAGGGCCTGTGTGCCAAATGCTGGCTCTGCAATGCCTACTAACTGCCTCTGCGTCTGCCCCGTGTCCAGCACGTACCTCGGCGTATGCCCTGCAGTGCCCTGTAGGCCTCTCATGGGGCTGCTTGTGCCCCGCCCTTCCAGGCCTGCTGAGGCCCCACCTCTGCCACACAGGCCTACGTAGAGAAGTACAAGTTCACCAGTGTGGTGGCCCAGGACCTGCTGGACTCCTTCCTGAGCTTCTTCCCGGAGCTGAAGGAGCAGAGCGTGGACTGCCGGGCAGGTGAGGCTGACCCCACTGCTGCAGTCAGGGAGCTGTGGGTGTGATGACAGGCGGGGCCTCTGCTGCCTGAGAGGCCACTCCACCTGGAGGAAAGCCCCGTCAGTTCACTGTCTGTCCTTCAGCCGACCCTTGCTGGACCATATGGGCCCCAGGCCGGTATGCTATGAGAACAGGGCTGGGGTTGGGGACCTGCCTGGGGGCGGTGGCACAAGGCTAAGTGGGCCGAGTTAGGCACTCCCAGGAAGTGGGCCATGGAAACCAGGTGTGCAAAGGGCCTGGTGCAGGAAGGGCGGGTGATGGGGGTGTCCTGGAGCTGGAAAACAGCAGCCAGCCCTGCTTATGCATCACTTCTAAGGGTGTCCCTGAGGGTCTGAGGGTTTTGGGGCCCAGGAAGGCACTACAGGGTTCAGACATTGAGGGAGAGGCCAGAATTGCTAGAGGGTGGTGAGGTGCCACTGGGAGGACTGTGCATGGTGACACCAAGTTTTGGAAGGTACAGCAAGTGCACCAAGAGCTTTTTGTGGGTAGGGGATGGGCACTGCCCTTTTAGAGCAGGAACATCATCTTAAGAGCCTGTTGCCCCCATCCCGCCCCTGCTGGCTCATGGCGCAGGTGGCCTCTGCCAGCACTGAGGTTGGGTTTAGACTACTTCATTGTCTTCCACCCAGGAGAGGCGTGGAGCGGGTGTCTTCCACCCAGGAGAGGCGTGGTTGGGTCACCAACCCAAGCCTCTGCCTCCCTGTACCCCTTCACAGAAGCTCCTTCAGTGGCTTCAAGTAGCAGTGCTGGCTGGAGCTGACCCTGCCTTCCTGAACGGCCCATGTCCCTGGAACAGGCCACCTGCCTGGGACACACTCAGGGTCTGGGGTCTCCTGGGCAGATGGCTCAGGCAGCCCCTCCCCAGCCCGGGCAGGGACCCCAGGGTCACTTCTCCCCTCCAGGGCTGGAATTCGAGCGCTGGCTCAATGCCACAGGCCCGCCGCTGGCTGAGCCGGACCTGTCTCAGGGATCCAGCCTGACCCGACCCGTGGAGGCCCTTTTCCAGCTGTGGACTGCAGAACCCCTGGACCAGGCAGCTGCCTCAGCCAGTGCCATTGACATCTCCAAGTGGAGGACCTTCCAGACAGCACTCTTCCTGGACCGGCTCCTGGACGGGTCCCCGCTGCCACAGGGTGGGTCCTTGCAGCTGATGGGGGTGGCCCAGGGGCTGGGGTGCAACAGCAGCTCAGCCCTGACCTGCCCCCTGCCCTGCAGAGGTGGTGATGAGCCTGTCCAAGTGCTACTCCTCCCTGCTGGACTCGATGAACGCTGAGATCCGCATCCGCTGGCTGCAGATCGTGGTCCGCAACGACTACTATCCTGATCTCCACAGGGTGCGGCGCTTTCTGGAGAGCCAGGTGCAGTCACCGGCCCGGGGGACCAGCCTGGAACGGCCTAGCCATGCGGAGTGGAAGTCCCACCCGACTCCCTAGTCTGAGCTGTTGGGGCAGGCCAGGCACATTCTGGAGAATGGGGTGGGGAAGACGTAGGGGTCTGTTGGGAGTGGGGGCATGCACCGGGTGCAGGTGCCAGAGGGCAGCCTGGACTCCACCAGTTCTTGGAGAAGCTGTGGGAGGGACCAACTGGGAGCAGGAGTCTGGGGTCCAGGCCACCTCAGCCTGCTGGGCCCTGGGCCTTCAGCGTCCAGGTCTGGGCAGAGGGGACGTCCAACCTCCTCAGAGAGAACCCAGAGCCCTCAGGCCCGTGGGCCCTGGCTCCCTGTTCCCTGTATGTGCTCCCTCCGGCCCAGGCTCCCTGGAGATGGGGACTCCATGGTGGCCTGGAATGGTAGGGTGGAGGTTGGAGGCTAACGGCAGGGCTCCTGGACACCAGATTCCAGGCCACAGCCCTGATGATGAAACTGGGGACCCAGGGGTGGGAGAGCCGCCTGGCTGGTCTGGCAGGGTGGGCTGGCTCGAGGGGCCTGGGGAGCCCACCAGTGTGACTGAGTGACCCTCCCGCAGATGTCACGCATGTACACCATCCCGCTGTACGAGGACCTCTGCACCGGTGCCCTCAAGTCCTTCGCGTTGGAGGTCTTCTACCAGACGCAGGGCCGGCTGCACCCCAACCTGCGCAGAGCCATCCAGCAGATCCTGTCCCAGGGCCTGGGCTCTAGCACAGAGCCTGCCTCAGAGCCCAGCACGGAGCTGGGCAGGGCTGAAGCAGACACAGACTCGGACGCACAGGCCCTGCTGCTTGGGGATGAGGCCCCCAGCAGTGCCATCTCTCTCAGGGACGTCAATGTGTCTGCCTAGCCCTGTTGGTGGGCTGACCCTCGACCTCCCAGACACCACAATTGTGCCTTCTGTGGGCCAGGCCTGCCATGACTGCGCCTATGGCTCTGGCCATGAGCTCTGCCCAGGCCCACAAGCCCCTCCCCTGGGCTCTCCCAGGCAGGGAGAATGGGGAGAGGGACCTCCTTGTGTCCGGCAGAGACCTGTGGACCTGGCCTCCCCACTCCCAGCTCTCTTGCACTGCAGGCCCTGGGGCCAGCCCGCACACGCCATGCCTCCTGTCTCAACACTGACAGCTGTGCCTAGCCCCAGATGCCAGCACCTGCCAGGTGCTGCCCCTGGGGCAAGGGCCCCAGCAGCCCTACGGTGACCGCCACACTGTGCCTTACATCTGCCAGGGGCCCGGGCTGTGCTGTCCCTGCAGCACGCCTCCTTGCAGGGATCTGAGCCACCCTCCCCGCACAGCCCTGCACCCCGCCCCTGGGGTTGGCAGCCTCAGTTGGCCCCTGGCAGAGGAACAAGGACACAGACATTCCCTCAGTGTGGGGGCAGGGGACACAGGGAGAGAACAGTTGTACCTGGGGAGGGCCCCCTGGCCCCAGGCAACCCTAGCCCCTCAGAACAGGGAGTCCCAGGACCCAGGGGGAGTCTGTCTCTTGTGGCTTCCTGGGGTGGGAGGCACATGGGCACAGCAATACCCTAGGGAAAGTGGGAGGTGGTGCTGGTGCTCTCTCTAGGCCCACCATGCTGGGAGAGGCGGACGGGGCCTGGGGCTCCAGCCTGCCCCTGCTGCAATGGGGTATCATGGTGATGGTCCCATTAAAACTTCCACTCTGCAAACCTGATCTCCCTCCCTCTTTCTCTCGACTCTTGTCCTCTGCATATTCCCAGCTGTGTAGGGTGGGCTGGCCTGCCAGGACTTGGAACCTGCAGCTGGTCAGGAGCTGGGCGTGGCCCCCTCCTCTGATACACAAGCCTAAGAGCAGGCTCCCCGAATCCTACCCAGCCCCTTGGCTGGACCTCCTGGGCCTGAGTAGCCTCTGGATGTCACAGGGAGGCCATGTGTCACCTTCACTCTGGGCCTTCACCTTTGTGGATTAAGCCAAATCCCAGCCTCAAGTGGTGATCCTGTCCCAAGATGGGTACAAGGTGACAGGCATGTTTGGTTTTGGAGAACTGAGAGTTCCATTTTCCCAGGCAATAGGTGTTGCTGCTTTTCAGAGTCCCCAAGGATGTGGTGCCACCATCTCAGTGCCACACACACCTGGCCAACATGCCATGGCCCAGAAGCAGCACGTCTCCTCTCAACCCACCGGCCAGGCCCAGTCACAGCTCCACTCCACACATGGTAGCCAAGAAGTGGGGAGGGCAGGAGGTGCTGGGCAAATAACCCTGACACCATCACCATCCAGTCCCCAGCCACCAAATGTCCCACTCACCCTCTTCCCTGTTCTGGATGCCCCGCCCCTTCCCAGGGCAGACGAGTTCCCCTCCAGTGGTGGTGGCAACTCCAGTCTAGGGTCTGGGGCCGTCTCTGCATGTGTTGCTTCACGTACCTTCTTCACATCAGGGCTAGGGGACGCGCCACCCCATCCAAAGACCTAGGAACTAGAAGAACCTCACGGCCCTCACACCCAGGGATAGGACGACTGCAGCAACGCCTGTGAAAGTGGGTGTGGCGGGCACCTGGCAGTCCCTGCTCCATGGCAGGCACAGCCAGGGCCCCTGTCTGGGAGTGGACACCCCACTCCCCCAGGTCGTGTTCTCTGTGGCCTGGGGTTCCAGCCTCGGGAGGACCCCTTTCCCGTTTCCTTCTTGGCCATGCTTGATGGTGTCCTCAAAGGAGCCCTCCTCAGCGGCAGAACTGCTTTCTCAGCCTCTTCCCCGCCAAGGTTGTTTTCAAGTCCCAGTGGTCACAAACTTTCATCCGGGGCTCTTTTGCAATTCAACTCGAAATGACACTGTGGTCTGCAGGTGACTCCATTCCAGGTGCCTACAGCCACGCCCACAGCGCCACCTCCGGCACTGCTGAGCTGCGCACCTCTGCCTGACACCTGCCTTTGGGAAACTCAGCAGCAGTGCCCAGCATCATAACCTGGGGGGTAGGAGGGCATCTGGATCCAGGATGGCACCCTCGCCACAATCTGTCCTGGCTCTGTACCAGCCCATGGGGTGCACAGGAGGGCTCTTTCAGCCTCAAGTCCTTGCGTTCCTGGCCTTCGTTCCTTTTCCTCCCAGCTTGCAGGTGCAGATTTTTTTTTTTTTTTAGCTCATCGTTTCCTTGTAGTCTCTTGTCAAATGCAGCCTCTGGCCAATATTCAGGCCAGGGTTGTTTCCCAGCCTCTCCACTAGACATGCACACTTAGCTCACGATCTGCCTTATGAGTCATCACCGTTGAGCTTTACCAAATGTTTTGCCCCACCTAACAGCTTGCCAACATTCCAATTCCTGGCAGGTCACGTTTTGTTAGCACAGCATCCCTCTTCTAGCGGCCAGCTTCTCTATTAGGCCAAGTTATGCTCCAGCTAGAGAACTATGAGGCACAGACGTCTCACCCAACAAAGCTTTCTCATGCTGCAGGCCCACCTCAGGCTGGCAGGGGAAAGGTGGATTCTCTTCAATGTGACCACTGGGACCTATACTGATGGGATAGAGATCTCAAATGTTTCCAGGCACCTTGCCAGGGATAAGAGAGCTGTTGAGGGGCTCACACTGGCAGTGGAAGTTCTGAAGGGCCTACAACCACAGGGGCTGCAACCCTACCACGTGCACAAAAGTGGGGCTAGATGGCACACAGCACTGATGGCAACGACAGAGCTGAGGGCAGAATGTGAGAGAGATCTGCATTTTGGGGATTAGGGCCTAGCCAGGCAGGTAGGAGATGATGTTCAAAAAGGGAAAAGAAGTTTGATGAAAGATTGGTTTCCACAGAGACAGATTAGAGAACTGAAGCCTGAGGCTGCAGTGAGGGAGACCTATGCAAATTCCTAGGCCCTGGAGGTCCAAATAAGGTTTTCTAAGTCCCTCAGGTCATGACCTATTCAGTCCAGACTTGTCTCCCAGAGTGCTTCTCTGCCATCCCTACTCGAACTAGGACTTATTGGTGGTGCTTCTCTCCTAAGGCCAGATGCTTTGCGTAGAACACTAGGGAACTTCAGGTATAAAGGTAAGGCACAATTGAGAATCACCTGCCCAGGACAGCAACACAGTGTGAAGGAAAACAGGCCACTCAACCCAAACTTGAGGAGACAGAGGCAACAGAAAAATCAGAAAAGGACTTGAGAACACATATAATCAAAATCTCAGACCTAAAAGGGGACTTTTGAAATCAACTGTAACATAGGAAGGGGCACTTGTGAAACGAGAACAAGGTAGTTCATAAAAAAGAATCAGCCAGAGACCCTGGAAATTTTTTTAAAAGCAATTATTAAAAAATGAAAACTCAGTGGAACAGTGCTATGGTTTGAATGTTCCCTCCAAAATTCATGTTGAAATTTAATTGCCATTGTGATGGTATTAAGAGGTGGAACCATTAAGTGATTAGGCCATGAGGTCTCTGCCTTCATGAATGGATTAATGTCATTATCAGAGTGGGTTTATTATAACGAGCATGTGTTGTAAAAATGAGTTTAGCTGTCTCTTGCTTGTGTGTCCTCTTGCTCTTTCATCGTCCCCCATGGAATGGTGTGGCAAGAAGGCCTTTACCAGATGCCAGCCCCTCGACCTTGGACTTCCCAGCCTCCAGAACTGTAAGAAATAAATTTATTTTCATTATAAATTACCCAGTCTGTGGTATTGTTATAGCAACAGAAAATGAACTTGGGGATATTAGGTCGTGGCGAGTAAAAAAAAAACCGTTCCAATCAATCAAGGCATCCTCATTCTCAACATGGCCTGCATTCTACCCTCCAGGGGTCCCCTCCATGGCCCTTCATCTCTCCCAACCCCGCAACTCAGCCTCATTTCTTTAGCCATTTTCTCCCCCACATCTCACTTCCCTTCCCATCAGACCTTTGCACCCTGCAAGCTAAGCCACCTCAAGTAGCCATGCCCTCAGGGCTCTAACCCAAGCACCCACCACGGTGTTTTCCCCAACAAAGATTGTCCTTTTACTAAGAGGAATCTGATGTCAGCTCTTAGTCTCCCCCCTCCCCCATCTCTCTGAATAATCACCTGGTCAGACAGAAGCTCAAGAGCAGGGACATGCCAGCTAAAGGCAGAGCTTGGCAAGGGTGTCCACGGAGTGGCCAGGCCCAGCACAGATCTAAGGGGCTTTTAACAGGCACAGGCAGAGTGCTAAGGAGATCACTCCCACCTACCCACCCATCCAGCCAGGCCCAAATAAACCTCTCCTTGTTCCAAATGAATGAGCAAACAGAAAAATTCCAGTGTGGAGGGAACACAACACCCACAATGCAGAAAATAGCCCACATCTGAAATATGCTCACCTCAGATAACTAGTCAACTGTGGAAATTATCTGCATAATCCTCGTAATAAGATTGAAGAACACAAAACCACTTCATACCAATATAGTTCGGAAAAAATTCCTATAAGGAGTATGTACCCTATTTATTTATTCCCACTCTGTTTAGTTTACTAAGCATGTATTATACTTATGAGAAAAAAAGCTCAGTCTAAAATATTGCCAACAAAGAATCCATTCCTCATGTTGCAGTGAATGAAGCGGGCTGAGGTCAGCCTGGTTTTATGCTGGCTGCCCCAGCTCTAAGGAGTTGATGTGTCTTACTGTTAACAGTGGAGGATGTCCAGGTTCTTGGCGTTTTGAATAAAGAATTGGACAAAACACACAAAGAGAGCAAAAAAGGAATGAAGGGATTTATTGAAAATGAAAGTACACTCCACAGTGTGGGAGCGGGCCTGAGCATAGGCACACAAAAGCCCTGTTATAGAATTTCTGGGAGTTTAAATACCCTCCAGATGATTCCATTGGTTACTTGGGGTACGCACTATGTAGATGGAGAGGATGGAGTTACAAAGTCATTGGCCTACGCCCTATGGAGAAGATATTTCCTGTCATAACTGAAGTGTGAATCGGCCTATGTTCCCTGCACCCAGACCCTATTTTCCTGCCTCCTACCTACTACAGCTGTGTGGTCCTGAACTGTCACCTCTTCCCTTTGAAGCTCAGGTTCCTCAGTAAAATGAGGCAGAAATACCTACTGCTGAGATGTGTGTCACACAAACGCAGTGTCTCAACATGTTGTACGTGTGTTTTGGCCCTTTGAGTCCTTGAGGACTGTCCCAGGTGGAACCCTCTTCACTTTTCTTGGAGAACTGACCATGGGTTGCAGCAAAGACTAAAATGGTTCCTGTTTCAGCCCTGCCTGGGAAGATTCAGCTGGAACCTTTAGGCTAGGAAAAGGGAGAAGGACCCTATCCCCACTGTACCCGACCTGAGACAAATCCACAGAAGAGCAATCCTTTCTAACTCTGGGCAGTATGTGGACAAGCTACTCATTTTTAATCTCTGCATCTCCATGAGAACGCAATGACCAGCACAGTGACGTGCCCAATGACTGCCCCCTGAACAAATGGAGATGTCAAGTTCAGAAAAGATCCTGGCTGAGGACGACAGGGAACATTCCCTTCAAAAACAAGGGCAGTCATCCAGACAGAACAAGACGAGCGGCAGGATGAGAGGAGGCGGACAGGGCTGATTCTATAGGGCTCCTCCTCAACACCCATGAACCTGAGAAATCAGTGGTCAGATGTATTTCAGTCCACTGGCCCGCAGTGGGGTCACGGTGGGAACTAGTCCCACCTGAAGGACTCTCATCTTCCTGCAATCCTCAAATACTGAGGCATGGAGATGCTGTTCCCTCCTTGAAGTGAGGGCCCCGAGGCTCCTGTACTTTACAATACTTCAGACCGAGAGCCTGCAGTTGAGGCCACCAGGATCACGAACCAGCTGCCCCCCAAACTCCTCCTTATCTCGCCAACCCAAGCTGCTTACAGCCCCTCCAGATATCCCGGGGGGAATGTCATTCTTCACGGCTGAGGGAACATCTCTGCACCTTGGGGTAGTGAATGGGACCACAGGGCATATGCAATGTCTTAGTCTGTTTCACGCTGCTATACCTGAGGTTGGTTAATTTATTTTTAAAAAAAAGCAAAACAGGTTTATTTGGCTCAAAATTCTGGTGGAAATTTCAAGATTGGGCCGCTGCACCTGGTGAGGGCCTCATGCTACTTCAACTCATGGCACCAAGTGGAAGGGGGAGCACACACAAAGAGATTATGTGGCAATATGGCGAGAGAGGAAGCAAGAGACAAGCCCAGGAAGGCTGACTCTCTAACCAGCTCTCATGGGAACTCACCCTCCACACAGGGTACTAACCTATCCATGAGGGATCCACCCCTATTACCCAAACTCCTCCTACTAGGCACCACTTCCCAACACTGACACACTGGGGATCAAATTTCAATACCAGTTTGGGCAGGGGCAGACCATATGCAAATCACAGCACAGGGTAATGGTGGGGGCAGGTTGACACAGGGCTGCTGCCCACCCAGCACCAGCTGTCTCTTGGTCCCTTCCAGATCCTGGGAATCTGGCTACCGGCATGGGCCTGGCCTTGGACACAGATGTGGCCACAGAAAGCTGTGAGCTCTCCAGATCTGATCAGCCTGGGAGAGTGGCACAACAAAAGGCTCCCAAAGGAAAGTCGGGATCCTCGGCCAGCCTCAGCTCTGCTACCCACCCATATGTGCCCAGGACAGGGAAGATACGTTTCTTACTCTTCCAGGACCACTAGGTGAAGCAGAGACCAGGCTCTTCTTGAGTCCTCTCGGCTGTGGTGCAACCACCAGCCTAGCAAGGAATCAGAAACATCTTCTGGAAGAGTCAGCACCATAGTGGGTGCTGAATAGGCAATGAAGCATCCCATAGGTGTTGGGCTATGTGGTCACTCCCTTTTCCAGACCAAGGCAAGGAGATAAGCACTCTGGGGCCTGGGGCCAGGTGGGATGAAAACAGCAGTGTCCTGCAACCTCAACTGCTACTCACGCAGGCCCCACCTGGCCTCTCAGAGGGAGGAACCTAGGACTCCTGAACCTGATTCAGTTTCTCCTTCAACAGCAGGGACTTTTCACTCCTGACTGCAGAAAAACAGCTTCAATGTGACCATCCTTCGTAGCCCGAGGCTGGGTAAAACGGCCTGAAGAGGCAAAATCCGAAAAGCTCTATTAGTTGGCAAACTGCCGTAACTAGAAGAGTTGAGGCCCCCCTTCTCCTCCCCTGCCTGGCCTTTATTCCTGGGAATGGAACAGGTTCTTGCGGCAAGCGTGAATCCTCGAGCAGGTCCTAGGATCACTATCCTCACCTCCCGCGGCACTGAGTGGCTACAGTTGCAAATGTGCGTCCACAGGGTCACTGTCCAGCAACCAGGACCAGGTGCCTGGCCATCTGGGGATCGGAAAAAGCTCAGCGGGATGCTCTGGCCGCCTCCCCTGACCCCAGTTAAGATGTAGACCGTTCGACCTAAAACGCCTAGAAACAAAGCCCAGGCCCGGGAAGGTCTAACCATTGCGACGCCACTCCCTCCTCAAAGCCGTCTCATTTCCCAAAACTCCCAAACACATCACAGAGAGAGGTGTTGGGCTAGGTGGTCACTCCCTTTTCCAGAACCACAGCAAGAAGTTGAGCCTGCTGGGCCCCTAACCAGAGCCCTGGGGCCTGGTGGGACGAAAAGCCCTATTAGGTAGCAAACAGCTGTCACTAGTGATGTTGAGGCCCCCTTCTCCCCTGCCTGACGACGACGGCGGCAGGCACTCGACCGGCGTTGCACAGCTCGCTACTCGCCTTCCCTTGCGCAAATCTCGGTTCCTCCCAACGACCCGCGGTCACCGCCTCCGCAGCAGAGCGCCGTAAACAGAGACGCGTTTCGGAAGGGAGGTGCATGCTGGGAACGGCGCTGCATGCTGGGAACTGTAGTCTGCGACGCAACTCGGCCGAGGTGCCTCCCTGGTCCCTGAAGCTCCCAAAGCCCGCGTGTTCAGGCGGTCCTGACACCCCGGTCCGAGCCACACCTGCTGGAGGGCTAAACGCCTGCCGGCCCTCCGGGTATGAGCGGAAGCCGTGACAGCCCTGGGCTCAGCCGCCCCCGGAAGAAAAAACTACAGCGCGGGCAGCTGCCCAGCCTCATAAGAGGGGAGCTCGGGAACCCCGCCCCCTTGGCCTCTGATGTCCGTGGCGCTTTCCGTCGCCCGAGTGCCATTGGGCCGGCCTGTCACGTGACCCGAGGCCCCGCGCCCGGTTGGCTGCCGCCTGGTTACCAATGGGAGACTAGCGGGCCGGCGTTCTGGCCTGGTCCAGCACCTACGGGGCCCTCGGGTTTGGAGGGCTGAGCAGAGCGGGGAACGGCCGGGACGGGCCGGAGGCGGCGGCGGCGGACTCGCCTTCTCTCCGGGGCTGCGACCCCGAGGCTACCGGCTGCAGATGGGAGCCCGCGGAGCCGAGGATGCGGGCGGGCCGGGGCACGACGCCGGCGAGGGAGCTGTTCCGGGACGCCGCCTTCCCCGCCGCGGACTCCTCGCTCTTCTGCGACTTGTCTACGCCGCTGGCCCACTTCCGCGAGGACATCACGTGGAGGCGGCCCCAGGTGAGACCTTGCGGGGTGCAGTGGGCGCCGTTTCTGGTTTCTGAGAACTCTGCTCCTCTCAGGGAGCGGGGCGGGGTGGACGACCAGGGTAGCTCCGAACGCAGGATCCGCTGTTGTTCTCAGAAGTGGACGCCCGGCCCCCTCTTTCTTACCTCCTTCCTTTCTCCGCCCGGAACGAGCAGGACGCCGCGCTACCCCAACGACACTAGACTAGGTCGTGGCCATCACTTGCGAGAGCTCCAGTCCAGAAGGAGGCTCAGAGCTCAGCGAGAGGCGTTTTAACAGAGCCCCAAACCCAGCCCACCTGTTTGCTTCCGCCTTGAAGAGCGTTTGTGTCTGCTCCTCGCGGCAGAGAGGGCCGCTCATGCCCCTCTGAAGTGGCTGGGCGGAGCCCACAAAGCAAAGCGTGATAGAATTTCAGTTTGGATTTTGTGCACCTGCCTTTCCAGTTGTAAACACTTAAAAATGGTACCTCCAAGGGATGTCCTGGCCGAGTGCTGTGTTCATATTTTTAGAAGTGGTTTATCTGCTGAATAAGATTGCCCAGGGAGCAACCTTGCCCTAAGTGGATGCAGTCTTAGCGGAGACAACTGATGGCCACCAGTCTTCAAACAGAGCTGGAACTTCTGGAATCTGGTGACTGAGAGGGTTTTGACAGGTCCCCTGGTTTCCTTGGACAACACTGAAGGGCCTGAGAGGAGGCAAGGGTCAGAGCATGTAGAGCCTTGTCATTGTAATTTGCGTTTTATTTTGTTAAAAGATTGATTTTAGGTGCAGCTGGAGGCCACTAGAGGGTTTTGGTAGAGGAGTGATTCTTTTGAATGTGTGTTTTTACAAACTCACTCTTGCTGCTGGGTGGGAAGTGGATTGTCAGGGCAAGGATGCAAGGGGCCATAGCAGTGGTCCTGGAGAAAGATGAAGGGGCTCAGATTAGCCTGACAACCGTTAGGATGTAGATTTGGAGTAGATTGGTTCCAGACATACTTTGCAGTGGGAATTGAAAGGCCATAGTGACTGATTGAAATAGAGGGTGAGGATAGTGGAGGAATCAGCATGTCTTCTAGGTTTCTGACCTGAGCAAGTGGGTAGATGGTGGTCCTGGGACAGAGCCTGGGGGGGACCTAGAGTCGGATTTTGCTCTCACGTATTCAGGTGGAGCTGTTCTGGAGGCAGGTGGATACAGAGCAGGGAGATCTGCGCTAGAGACATTCATCTGGGAGGTGGACCATATTAGATGGTTTATGGTCCATAGCCTGGGAGAGTGTCTCGGGGGAGTATCAGTAAAGAAGGAGGCTTTGGGACTGAGCCTTGAGGAACCCTAATATTTCTTGGGGTCAGGCAGGTGCCCTGACAGACAGACTTGAAAAGCAGCAGGCAGTGAGGTAGAGGGTAGCCGGGGGCATGCGGCCTCACGGAAGCTGAGTGGGGACTGCCTCAGGGATAGCAGATGGCTGTTCTGCTGATCTGAATACTGCTGAGTAGTTGGGAAAGAGAGTTGGGACCAAGAGAAGCCCAATGGGTTTGATAACATAGAGGTGACAGCGACATTGATCAAGGCAGTTTAGGAGCCATGATTGTCTCAGAAGCTAGAGGAGCCTGCGTGGAGAGTGAATGGGAAGCGGGCAGTGGGCGTGGAAGCTCTTTCAAGAAGGTTGTAATGACGAGAAGCCTGAAGGAGAATATGGTGCTGAGGGATAATGTCTTAAACAACATGGAGGTGGGATTCTGCCCGGGGAGCTGGAAGGAAAAGAGTTGTGAGAGGAGCCCAGGCTCTGAGGGCAGGAGAGAGGGGCAGGTTCAGAAGCAGGAGGCAAGATCGAAGCTCAGAGGGGTGGGCAAGGGCAGTGTGGATATTTTGAGTAGCCGAGGAGAAAGGGGAAGGTATATGATAGGGGATGTGGTAAATGGAGCCTGCTGGAGAAACAGTAAGATTTCCAGCAGGATGGAGGATGCATTTGAGATTTACCAGCCTGAGTGAAAAGTGAAACTTTTCTAAACCAACATTTAGCTGTTTTGAGAGGGAGCTTGGCAGAGTTTGGGATTTTTCCAGTCAGGAGGGAAGACAGACAGGCACCCCAGATTTAAGCTGGACAGGGGGATTTGAAGCCAGGAGCTGAAGGACACCCGCTGCAGGAAACCACCTTCCTGTCCGCTTTTGGGTAACACTGATGATCGGAAAAGCTCCACCGCAACCGCTGTCACCTAGAGCCTTGGGTTCTTAGTTTGAAGGGTTCCCCAGCAGGCATGAGCTAACTCTGGACAACCTTCTGTGTTTCAGGAGATTTGCGCCACGCCCCGGTTGTTTTCAGATGACCCGCAGGAAGGGCGGGTGAAGCAGGGGCTGCTGGGGGATTGCTGGTTCCTGTGTGCCTGCGCCGCCCTGCAGAAGAGCAGACACCTCCTGGACCAGGTGTGGGGCCCCTTCTTCCCTGCGTTTGTCCTGGAGCCAGTTTCTCTTTGCATTTCTCCTGCCTGCTGAGTACCAGGAGCCCTTGCGAAAGCTGAGCCGTGCTGCAGCCGGATCTCTCGCTGTGTTGGGGGCAAGCAGAAACATTCCAAGGCAGAGACTGAGGACTGCACTCTGTCCCTCTGCTGCAGGAGGGGGTGCCTTGGCCTCTCCAGAGGGCTCCGTTAGGAAGGTTCACCCTGCTCTGTGCTCTCGTGAGCCCTGGGCTCTCCATGGAGCCAGATCACCACATTTAGAATAAAGAGACAAATGTGCCAGCTCACAGGAGGACAGGGCTGGCTGGGGGCCTCTGCCCCAGATCTCTCTGCAGCTAGCTGACTGGTTTTCGTACAGGTTTTGAATATAAGTTTGCAAAAGGTTATTAAACCTGTTTCTGTGGGTAGACAGATACTCTGGGCAGAGAAGGCCTTCTCAGGTTTTCCTTACCTGGAAGTGTTCATAGTTTTATGCTTGGCTCGTTGCTAAGCGTTGCTGATTAATGCAGCGGCATTGACAGTGTGACCTCATTCAGAGTTTCCCTCATGTCCCAGGCTCCATGGTAAGCATGTCACAGTCACTGGCTTTCAGTCTCACAGCCTTGTCAGCTTTGGCCTTTTTTTTTGTTTGTTCTTGTTTTTGTTTTTTTGTTTGTTTGTTTGAGACGGAGTCTCGCTTTGTCACCCAGGCTGGAGTGCAGTGGCCGGATCTCAGCTCACTGCAAGCTCCGCCTCCCAGGTTTATGCCATTCTCCTGCCTCAGCCGCCCGCCTTTTTTGTTTTTAAATGAGAGTGCTAAAACCACTGCCATTGTGTTTCTGGCCATTAAGTGGCAGAGCTAGGACCGCACCAGGCACCTAGTGCCCAGCCTGCACTCCCCCTGATGCTGGGGGTCAGAATGCTTACTCCTGAAGGAGCCCTGCAGTGGACACAGTGGGTGCATCCAGCTGGCCCAGTGTTGGGGCGCCAGGCTCCCAGCAGCAGGAGGGGCTGCCGTTCCTGTGGTGATATGTTGCTTGCAATCAGCTCAGTTAAGAACTGGGTCACTCATACCCTTGAAAGTCATATTTGTTTTGGCTTCAGGTTAGATGCTTTTAGTGAGGGCAGCAGAGCATGGCCTGGGATATGTGCCTCCCTCGTTGTAGTACTCAAGTTTTGCAATGAGAGGTCTGTTAATTTCATGTGTGGTGACTGAGCCCTGTGAAAGCGCCGACATCCAGGTGTGCTGTAGAGTTCTCTGCAGACCGTGGTGCCTGTGGAGCGCTCAGCTGTGGCCACACCACAGCCAGGACACTGGAGCAGCGCCGGGTGGTGCTTACATCACGCTCGTCTTTTGCTTCTCCCTGTGCATGGCAGGTCATTCCTCCAGGACAGCCAAGCTGGGCCGACCAGGAGTACCAGGGCTCCTTCACCTGTCGCATTTGGCAGTTTGGACGCTGGGTGGAGGTGACCACAGATGACCGCCTGCCGTGCCTTGCAGGGAGACTCTGTTTCTCCCGCTGCCAGAGGGAGGATGTGTTCTGGCTCCCCTTACTGGAAAAGGTCTACGCCAAGTGCGTGTGCTGGGGGCTGAGGGCCTGGCCTGGGGCAAGTCGGGGAGCTGCCACTACTATGGGCTGCCCTGGGAGGGTCTCTGCTCACTCTGGGCTGCAGAGCCCCCTTCCGTTCTGAGGGTCTGGCAGCTCGTTCTGTGGGTCAGGCTGCCTGGCCAGGTGCAGAGATTCTTCTTTTGGGCCTGTGGTTTGCCCACTCCCATCTTTCCCTTCCCTTGTTCCAAAGCCCAGCGTGGAGTCGTCCTCCACAGAGAGCATGTGCACCGCCCTCCTTGTTTTTTCGGCCCCAGCAAGAAAGATGCTTCCTTATATTTGTTGTGGAATGGTTGGGACAGGCAGCCTCACTGTGTAGTCATTGGGAAGGAATGAGGCTACCCCGGCATACCAACACTTGTGTATCATGGTGCTGGCTCAGGGGACCAGGACCCTCACCATGAGTCATAATTGAATAGCCTTCCCTCTTAGAATGCATTTATCATCTTGCCAAAGGCAACTGGACCAACAGGCAGGCAGGGAAGCTGGCGAACATGGGAAGGCTGGCCAGTGACATCAGTGCCCAGTGAGCCCTTCCATCCCAAGGGCTGGTTTAGGAAAAGCAGGGTTGGAGCTTGAGAGCCGAGGGATGTGGGCATCCATAGCTTCCACCCCTCCTGCCCTGCCCTGTGCCCACACCAGAGGCCAGAGGGTTTCTATATGTGGGCAGAGGACTGCAGGGCGCTCACGCTTGCTGCAAAGTAAGACGTTTGAAGGTCAGGCTAAGCCTTGACTTGATAAGGATGAGGACGAAGGCAGAGGGACGTAAAGAGGTGGGATTGAGGCAGCAGTTGGACGACTTGGGGTGCTACAGACTGTGGGAATCGGAGAGGAGGGCACGCTCAATGCCAGGGGCTCACTCCCGTGGTGATTGTGTCCCTTAGGGTCCATGGGTCCTACGAGCACCTGTGGGCAGGGCAGGTGGCGGATGCCCTGGTGGATCTGACTGGTGGCCTGGCAGAAAGATGGAGCCTGAAGGGCGTAGTGGGAAGCGGAGGCCAGCAGGACAGGCCGGGCCGCTGGGAGCACAGGACTTGTCGGCAGCTGCTCCGCCTGAAGGACCAGAGTCTCATCAGCTGCTCCGTGCTCAGCCCCAGAGCAGGTGAGGCACGTGGCCGGACGGGAGGGCTGCAGCCAGCGTGCTCCTCACTGCCAGGCCTCAGGCACACTGTAGCTTTTTATGTGACTGGCTACACAGCCCTGTCAGGACGAAGTGGGAAGAAGTAAGCTTGTTCAGAAGTGTGGTGTCCTCGCTTTGTGACCTTCTCCTACTGTCCTCTTCCAGAAGGACGTGGCCCTTCTCTTCCCTGACCAGTATTTTCTGCTAGTGCAAGGCGGGAAGAGGTGGCACCGAGTCAAAGCCCATCGTCTGTGCTATCCTTGGCCCAGCTGGCAACCTGGCAAAATCAAAACCTGTTTTTTATTTTAGTGATAGATATGTTCATTAAAAACAATTTGTTTCCAAAAAAAGAAGGGGGCCAGGTGTGGTTGCTCACATCTGTAATCTCAAAACTTTGGGAGGCTGAGGTGGGAGTATCGCTGGAACCCAGGAGTTCAAGAGACCTGCCTGGGCAACATAGCAAGATCTCATCTCCGCAAAAAATGAAGAAAAAAAATCACTCAGATAGAACCGCTTGTGACTTTTGAGTGTGCTCTCAGTTTTCCGTGAGCACGTGTGGTTTACACGTTCCATTCCACACCACTTCTCACACTGCCGCACTCACTGTCAAATGTTCGCCTCGTGAGCGGGTTTGCCGTAGTCTCTTAATCATTCCCCTGATGTTGGATATTAAGATCTTTCTGGGCCGGGTGTGGTGGCTCAAGCCTGTAATCCCAGCACTGGGAGGACAAGACGGGCGGATCACGAGGTCAGGAGATTGAGACCATCCTGGCTAACACGGTGAAACCCCGTCTCTACTAAAAAATACAAAAAACTAGCCGGGCGAGGTGGCGGGCGCCTGTAATCCCAGCTACTCGGGAGGCTGAGGCAGGAGAATGGCATAAACCCGGGAGGCGGAGCTTGCAGTGAGCTGAGATCCGGCCACTGCACTCCAGCCTGGGTGACAGAGCAAGACTCTGTCTCAAAAAAAAAAAAAGATCTTTGTGGTTTTATATAATTCTAAATAGCATCAATGAACATCTTTATAATTTTTTTCATACTTAGGATTATTTTTAAAATATTGGTTAAATAATATAAATATCACAATAAACTGAAACAGATTGTCATAGGCCTTGGTCTGGTCCCCCATAAGCAGACCCTGAGATGGGGTTCAGGAGCACATTGAGAGGTTCAGAGAACCTGGAGGGCGTGCACTCCCCACCAGCCCTGCGGGGGTGCCAGGAAGGACGCTGGCCTCAGAGCCTCCCACCTGGGAGTGAGGGCGCTGGTCTCGTGGGCATCAGCTCGGGGAGCTGTTGGTTTTGGGCTGCTCTAGGGTGGGATAGGGCTAAGTCCTAGCACTTCAGGCTTTAGAGAAAGGCCCCAGGCAGAGAGATATGGCAGCTGGCACTGACTGGAGGTGCATTGGAGCCTGCTGAGGTGGCAAGGGGCTGCAGCGTGGGTGAGACTGAAGTCCTTCCAGGAGACCCTCCTCTCTAGACCGTCGCCCTGCCACAGATGCAGTGCCCCTCTCTGTTTGGCTCTTTCTTTTTTATGCCCGTCTGTCTCAAGGTCTCTGGCCAGGTGGAGCTGTTGCCCCCCTGGGCCTCCCTGCCTCCACTGGGCTTCTAGCCAAGGCACTATGTGAATGTCCCACCTCCGGCAGGCTTTGCCAAGAGAAACACTCTAGGTTCTTGGCAGTTGCAGATGCATCTGTGCGGTGTGTTTGAGAACTGGTGCTGTGCCAGGCGTCGTGCACTGACGGGTACGGGCGATGACTGAGGCCTAGAGAAGGGGATGACTTACCCAGCACCGGACCTGGATGGCAGCCAAGTCAGGCCCCGTGTGCTTGCTCCTGGAGATGCTCCTGAGCTGGCGGGCCATAGCTGCTAAGAAAGGAGCTCCCGTGGTCCATGGGGATCTGGGGGTCTCCCATGTCGCCGTAGTCGGGTGGGCTGGAGCATCTCCAGAGGAGACAGAGGCCTGCGTGTCCTTGTCAGTTTGGGACTCCATGGTGCCCTTCGTGCCCGTGCCCGAGCCATTACTCACTCAGGTGCTCGGGAGCTGGGGGAGTTCCATGCCTTCATTGTCTCGGACCTGCGGGAGCTGCAGGATCAGGCGGGCCAGAGCATCCTGCTGCTGCGGATCCAGAACCCCTGGGGCCGGCGGTGCTGGCAGGGGCTCTGGAGAGAGGGGTGAGTGCCGGGGCCTGGACCCTGCTGCTGTCGGGAGGGGGGCCCAGTACCAATCTGGCCTGTGTCCTGGTCACCTTCAGCTGTCAGGACCGTACTTGGCTGTCTCCAGCAAGGCGCCTGAGCCTCTGCTCCTGTGACACTATGCTTGTCTTGGCTCTAGACAATCCTTTTGAGGCCTGGGACCAAGGTGACCCTTGGACCTGGGGTTTCAATAGGGCAGACATCATCATGGGCTCAGGCAGCAGTCCTGGGAAGACACGTCCAGAGACGTGAAGCTTCTCTGGGAAAAGAGGCTCCTGTGGGTGGCCGCTGCCTGGAAGGCCGCGTGCTGCAGAGCTGCTTCAGGTGTGGGAGGGGCCGCAGAGCGGGGGCGCGGGGGCCCTGGCAGGAACTCAGGACTCTCTGGGTCCCCTCCAGGTTTCCCCCCAGCCTGCCGGCCAGCTGATGCTACCAGTTCTTGGGAGGGGCTTCTGCTGAGATGAGGTTTCTTCCAGGGGTGAAGGGTGGAGCCAGGTAGATGCAGCGGTAACGTCTGAGCTCCTGTCCCAGCTCCAGGAAGGGGAGTTCTGGGTGGAGGAGGAAGAGTTCCTCAGGGAGTTTGACGAGATCACCATTGGCTACCCAATCACGGAGGCCGGCCACCTGCAGAGCCTCTACACAGGTAGTGCCCCGAGGGGCTGTGCTTGGCATGTGCTCTGCCTGCCCAAGTGAGGAGGCTGGACAGGTGCCCGGGTTCCCCCTGCCCATTCCTGGTTTGCTGCTTTCAAGTGTAGAGAGATGATTCTGTCTCAGGAGCCGGGAGGAGAGTGGGCTTGTGGGAGGGGCTGGCTCTGTCTGTGGCCGTAGCTGCTGCTTAGACACTGCCAGGGTTCATGAGGCCACCGCGGCGGGAGGCCAGTGAGGAGCCATGTGCCACAGCTGATGCCTGGTGTTTTCTCACTAGAGAAGCTGCTCTGCCACACTCGGGCACTGCCTGGGGCCTGGGTCAAGGGGCAGTCAGCAGGAGGCTGCCGGAACAACAGCGGCTTTCCCAGCAACCCCAAATTCTGGCTGCGGGTCTCAGAACCAAGTGAGGTGTACATTGCCGTCCTGCAGAGATCGAGGCTGCGTGCTGCGGACTGGGCAGGCCGGGCCCGGGCACTGGTGGGTGACAGTCATACTTTGTGGAGCCCAGCGAGCATCCCAGGCAAGCACTACCAGGCTGTGGGCCTGCACCTCTGGAAGGTAACTCAGCCCCGCCTGGCTCACGCTCAGTTGGGCAGGTAGTGTGGAGGCCAATGGAGGTCTTAGTCCTAGGACTGGCTCTGCCGGGACACGTGTGACTCTGCCACCGGCCCCAACAGTCTCCCCCATCCTTGTGTTGTCGCACGGGGTTGACGTCTGCTGGTGCTCTCAGACCTGGCTCTGACCTGAGACTGCAGGTCTGGGCGTCTTTCTGCCTTGTCGTGCACCTCATTGGCCAAAGGAAAGCAACAGAGTGTGCAGCCAGGGCAGGACCCGCAGGAGGGGCTTGGGCCTAGGGACTCCTGGCAGCGCCATGCCTTTCTGCGGCAAGGAGGTAGAGCCAGCGGCTGAGGATCTGTCAGGGCCAGTCTCAGCTCTGCAGCTTGCTGTGACCTGGCACACATCCTCTCCCTGCCCCCCTGTCTCTCCCCCTGCAAGACAGGGTCCTGACATGGATCTCATGGGATTGCTCTGAGGCCCGGGCAGTCCCAGGCTCAACCACGGGTTCATAAAATGTGCTGTTTCCTGGAAGAACAGATGGGGGCGCCTGGAAGCAAAGGGCCTGAGTGTGGGTCGAGAATATGCCAGCTGTTTGCTTCGGGGCTGGATTGTCATCTTGTGTGTCTTGGCAGGGTGTGACACTTGGCACTACACTGTTCCCTGTTCCTTCATGGATGTGGCCCACATGATGTTCCTTTCTTCTTGCAAAAGAAGTTGCTGGAAGGCCCACTGTCCAGCAGCCCCCAGGTTGCCTGGGCCACGGTGCCTCCCTCAGCCACAGGGAGGACTTGCAGGCTTATATCTGGGACAGATACTGGCCCCAGGGCCAAGTGAAGCCCGGGATGGGTGGGCATCTCTAGCTGGCCCCTGAGAGAGGGTGGAGGGTGCTGACAGGCCTTGGCGCTTTCGTCTGTGAACTCCAGAGGCCGTTGTGCTTGGAGCAGGGAGGCCAAGGCCAGGGCACCTGACGCCAGCCTCTCCTCTGCACTGAGCCGCCTGCCTGTGCTCACAGGTGGAGAAGCGGCGGGTCAATCTGCCCAGGGTCCTTTCCACGCCCCCCGTGGCTGGCACTGCGTGCCACGCATACGACCGGGAGGTCCACCTGCGTTGCGAGCTCTCACCGGGCTACTACCTGGCTGTCCCCAGCACCTTCCTGAAGGACGCACCAGGGGAGTTCCTGCTCCGAGTCTTCTCTACCGGGCGAGTCTCCCTTAGGTGAGAGGAACCGTGCAGTGCTGCTGGCTCTCCGAGGCCACCGCCTCTGGAGGACCACAGGCCCTTCCGAGGCGGGATCTGGGCACTTTCCCTCTGTGGTTGGCAGGTATCCATGTGGGGACTGAGGCCGCTGGGAACCTGCTGCCAGCGCCCTCCCATGTTTGTCTTCTTGGCAGCGCCATCAGAGCAGTGGCCAAGAACACCACCCCCGGAGCAGCCCTGCCTGCGGGGGAGTGGGGGACCGTGCAGCTACGGGGCTCTTGGAGAGCCGGCCAGACGGCGGGGGGCAGCAGGAACTTTGCCTCATACCCCACCAACCCCTGCTTCCCCTTCTCGGTCCCTGAGGGCCCTGGCCCCCGCTGCGTCCGCATCACGCTGCATCAGCACTGCCGGCCCAGTGACACCGAGTTCCACCCCATCGGCTTCCATATCTTCCAGGCAAGCTCCTCGCCCCAGGGAGGGAGGGAGAGTAGAAGGGGCCCTCAGAGATTTTGCATCTTGGCCTCCACTGTCTCAACAGAGGGCTCTGGGCTCAGTCACTTGGGCACACAGGCCCGGCTCCCCCTGCCCTTCGAGGCGCTGCCTGGAACCCGCACGGGCCGTCTCTCGTCTCCATCCTCACAGAGGCGAGGCTGAAGATGGCCTCTGGAAGGGCCGGGGGCCTGGGAGGTGGGCAGGGCTGACCCAGGCAGGGCAGGTTTCCGAAGGGGGTGGTGAGTGGGGAGGAGGGGAGAAGTTTGGAGGGGACAGGAGGCCGAGGTTGAGACTGGCGGGGGTGGGTCGAGCCCTGGCTTAGGGACGCAGGAGGCCGATGGACTCAGGAGTGAGAGGAGGGGAGGCCCAGGCTAGCTGGCCATAGCAGCCTCTCGGGCGTGAGGAAGTCCACAGTCACTGGGCTCAGCCTGTGGCCCCTTGTCTACTTACCCTGACTCAGAACAATTGTGTCCCGAGGTTCATTCTCTGCAGACATGTGTCCCCTGGAATGCAGAGGCCCTGATGAGGAAGGCACTGTGACCCTCGGTTCACAGTGTGCTGCCTGGGGACCGTCGGAGCCTTGCTGTTTGCCCTGGGCTGCCAGCTCAGGTCCCCTAGAGCTCTGAGGAAAACACATGCCAGGGCCAGTGGGAGCCCTTGGGGCGGACTGGGCAGCCACAGGTGTTAAAGCCCCTGATGATGCAATGGGCCTCCAGGCCGGGGCCCCACTGCCGGCACCTTCTGGCAAGGGCGGCCAGGCCTTGGTGAGGAGGCGAGTCTGGTGTCCAGGCCTGGCAGCCCCTCCTTGGAGAAGGAGCTGTGTGTAACTCAAGAGGGCATCCAAGCAGATGGCCCTGGGCTGCGTCCGCTACCCCAAGGCTGGCTCCTTCAGTCTGAGCCCACGCTTCCCCCAGGTCCCAGAGGGTGGCAGGAGCCAGGACGCGCCCCCACTGCTGCTGCAGGAGCCGCTGCTGAGCTGCGTGCCACATCGCTATGCCCAGGAGGTGAGCCGGCTCTGCCTCCTGCCTCCAGGCACCTACAGGGTCGTGCCCTCCACCTACCTGCCAGACACAGAGGGGGCCTTCACTGTGACCATCGCAACCAGGATTGACAGGTGGGGCTCTGGGACTTGGGGGTGGCCAGCTGGAGGCTGAGGTCCTGGAGTCTTAGTGCTCGCCCGTCCCCCCATGTCTCTCCTGCCCACCCCTCACCCTCAAGCTTCCACCTATCCTGGCGGACCAGGGCTATCCTGCCTGCCTGGGGACCCTTCCTTGCTGGTCTGAGCCTGGGAGGAGAGTCTAGTGGGAGGTGGGCCAGGAGCACGCAGCCCCTCGTGTGACCCGTGCGGTCTGGGAGCGGTGACCTGGTGTCTCTCCACAGGCCATCCATTCACAGCCAGGAGATGCTGGGCCAGTTCCTCCAGGAGGTGTGTATGCAGCCCCGCCAGCTCGGCTCAGCTGCCTGGGGCTGCCTGGTGGCCTAGGGTCTACCTGCAACCTCAGGCAGGTGGCTTCTGCCTGGGACATGAGGTGCCCTTGACTCTTCTGTGAGAGCCCCGGGTAGTGCTTTGAAGGAAAGGGGGAGCTGAGGCTGCGTCCCATTCCCTGGCTGCACTCGGGGTGGGATGTGAGAAGGGGCGAGTGCCACCACTACCTGGGCCCCCATCTGTCCTTGCAGGTCTCTGTCATGGCAGTGATGAAAACCTAACAGGTTGGCCCCCTGTGCCAGCTCAGGTGACTGGAACCCAAGGGCCTGACAGGTTCCCAGCAACTGGGCCGGCCAGCCTTGCACTGTGAGGGCTGGTCCTGAGTCTTGGCCTGCCTCCCAGCCCTGCCAGGGGGCTGCTGCCTAAGGGTCCACGGGAAACCTCCATCGTGAGAGACTCAGCCCCGGGGGCAAGCAGGTGCTGCAGAGGAAGGGCGGGAAGCTTGGTGGCTTCTGTCGCGCCTCTGAGACGGCAGAGACCCCAGGATCCCAGAGCTTTCCAGGATCCCTCCCAGATCCTCCTCTGCTGACTCCACACGGAAGCCTCACACCCACAGGGTAGGGCAACAGATCTTCTTTTTAACTATTTATTGTTTGCATCACTTTTAGGATGTAACTTTATAAATAAACATGAACGCTGAGGATTTGCAGATCTGTCTTGCTCCAAGTAGCGCCAGGCTGTGCCCCTCTTGCTGAGCAGGCTGTGGGGAGGGCTGGGGGCCTGCCGAGGTGGTGAGGATGAAGGTGGCCTTTGGAGGGGCTGGGGGCCTGGCGAGGTGGGCACAGCCAACCCAGGCAGGGCAGGTTGCAGGATGAGATGGTAAGTGGGGAGGAGGAGAGAAGTTTGGAGGGGCGGGCACAGGGCATGCCCCAGGCCAGGGGGCTGAGGGCTGAGGTTGAGGCTGGCTGGGGCAGGTCAAGCCTTGGCCTTGGGGGACTGATAGACTGGGGAGTGAGGGGTGGGGAGGGCCAGCGAAGGCACTGCTAAGGCTGTGGTGAAGAAGGACGTCTCGGAAATGGGTGTTAGAATGGGAGCTGCTGCAGAGGGAGGAACCCCAGGTTCGTGTGGACAGGGAGCCTTGGGTCTGGACGGCTCCTCTGCCTTCAGCCGGAGTTCACCTGCGCAGTGTCCTAGGATGACTTACTTCTCCAGGCCTCTGTCCCTCATCCCTCACACCAAACGCTGCAATGAGAGCTGTAGTGTCACTGAACGGTGCAGAGGTCAGTTCCAGACATGGCTGGGGAGGGCTTCATAAGCCCTTTTGTTTTAGAGACAGGGTGTTGCTCTGTTGCTCAGGCTGGAGTGTAGTGGCATGATCATAGCTCACTGCAGCCTCGACCTCCTGGGCTCAGCGATCCTCCCTCTTCAGCCTCCCAGCTGGCTAGGAAAGCAGGTGCGCTGCCAAGCCTGGTTAGTTTTTTAATTCTTGAATCCTCCTTCAGCCTCCCAGGTGGCTAGGGAAGCAGGTGCGGTGCCAAGCCTGGTTAGCTTTTGAATTCTTGAATACTTAGGGGTCTTGATATATGGCTGCCTAGGCTGGCCTCAGCAATCTTCCTGCCTTGGCCTCCCAAAGCACTAAGATTGCAGCAATGAGCCACCCCCCCCACTACTAATCCCTTTTAAATTCCATCCGCTTCCTGCGCCCCTTCGTGCCTGGAGAGACCCCGTGTGTTGGCTCTTTTTCACACTGCTGGAAACAACTCTCTGAGACTGGTGTTTTGTAAAGAAAAGAGGTTTAATTGCCTCAGTTCCAAAGACTGTACAGGAAGCATGGCTGGGGAGGCCTTAGGAAACTTAGAATCATGGCGAAGGGGAAGCAGGCAGTCTGCAGGTATCTGGAGGAGGAAGAGAGCGAAGGGGAGGTGCTGTGCACTTTGAAACAACCAGATCTCAGGAGAACTCACTGTCACGAAAAGAGCAAGGGGGATGTTTGCCCCCATGACCCAGTCGTCTCCCACCAGGCCCCTCCAACACTGGGGATTATACATCATTTGACATGACGTTTGGGCAGGGACACAACTCCAAACTGTAGCACCCAGTGAGCCTGATTTGGGCCTTGCTGCCCAATCACGACCATCTCTGGAGTCCTGGTGTCTGTGTTCCCACTGGGACCTGTGCCGCTGTTCCCCTCTCCATACCCTGGCCATGCCAAGTCACCCTCCCCACTCACCCACAGGAAGCTGCCCTGGTCCTGGCCCTGCCCCTCAGCCCGTCTGCTTGCTGGTTCAGTGGCCCACAGCGGCAGTGGCTGTGGCAGCTGGGTTCTCGGCATCTTCAGACACAGATTCCTGAGCAGCAGGATTGGGCTCCGTCTCCCTGTGTGCAGAGCCTGCCACAGATCTCCCTTATCCACTGGCTTATGTGCTGACTTCGGGTAAAGCCAGTGGTGCTGCCTATTGGGGTGCAGGAACTTGGGGCAAACAGTGAGGGGCTAGTCACCAAAGAAATACCCTGCAGGACGGTGCCCAAGCCAGAGGCTCGAGCTGGGTCAGAGCTGCCCTAGATCCATGGGTTTGTGGGCAGGCAGGTCCTGTGCAGGGTGTCTGATGGTGCAGGTTGAGGTGGGACGGGTGGGTCAAGGTATTTCTCAGGGACAGTGCCTACGAAGGGAAGACAGTTGCAGAGGTTGTGTCCATGTCAGGATAGACTGTGGTGGGGACCCCAGGAAGAGTTCTGGAGCAAACCCCACCTGGGCCGGCCAGGCCTTTATGTTGAGCATCCCTGCCCCCCAGGCCCTCAGGAGCCACTGTCCCTGAGGCAGGCCCTGATGGTGGCGGCCACACCCGCCTGCTGAGCAGCTCTTCCCAAAGTCCAAAGCCAGGACCTGCTTCCCGCATCCGGGCCATCGCCTGAGAGGAGGCCTGGAAAGCGCAGGGTTCCGTGACTCTAGGGGCCATGGTTGGTGCCCATCGTCTCTCCAGTGCGGGCTGGCTCCACTCTACCTGGCTGCCTTGGCCATCTGGTCTACCAGCTGGAACCATGTTCCTGGGTGTGGAAAAGGCTCCCTGTGGAGCCTGCAGAGACCCCTGAGGCCCTGTACTTCCTTCTGATGGGAGGTGCCAGATGCAATTGGAGGGAAAGCCTGGCAGGCCTCTAACCCCCAGCCAACCTGAACATTTCCGGTGCAGCAGGCCCCGGCCTGGCGTTGTTCGTCCCTGGTTGCCTCCTGCTCCGACTCCATCAGCATCCTGTCGTCAAGGTCGTGGATCAGTGCAGTGCTTTCAGGGCGTCCGGCCAGCTGGTCTCTCCGTCCTATATTATGGCAGAGGCCCCAGGAAAAACGGCAAATGCCTTTGTCCGTTCCATACAAATTCCATAGGAATGTGAGCAGTTTCTGATCATCCATGGCATATTCGTCCAGTTGATGGCCAACCCTGGGTACGTGGGCCTCCAGGGCCTGTGGCACTGGGCTGCCCCTCAGCCGTGTGTGCACTTGCCACGTGGCCCTCCAGGAATCCCACCACGGGGCCACACTGAACCAAATGGAGAGGCAGCAGGGCCACCACCCTCTCTCCACATGCCATGGCTGCTCTGGGACCCGGGCAGGAGGGGGCAGTCTTGGCCTTCTAGTGTCCCTCTTGGCCTTCCCACGGCCATCTCTACCCCAAAGATGCAACAAAGATGTCGGCCACTCCCCAGGTGTCAATCTGTCACAGGCTCAGAGACCAGGATCTGGCCCCGGGTGGGCCTGTAGGCCCTGTAGGCTCATGTGAGCTGGTCCAGGGCAGGACTCCATTATTAACTGCCTGTCATGTGTCCCACTGTGATGGAGCCGTGGTGACTCTTGGGGACCAGCGTCAGCTCTGCCTGTGTGCTCAGTGGCTCCCAGATGTCTGGACATTCTCTCCCCGGTGCACATAGTCCCTGGGGAAGTCGTTGTCATGCACATTTGCCGATGGGGGAGTGTCCATCTTGCAGGCCTGGCCACCTCTTCAGTCAACAGGTACCTGGGCTGAAAACCAACTCGGGCAGTGTGGGCCCAACTGGGGCTCTTCAGTGGAGTGACCACCCTCGGTCCTCCTGGATCCCACTGCTGGCTCCACCTGAGCGCTGCCCTCGCTGGCGGCCCCTGCCTCGCTCTGCTGCCATCCTATAAGCCCTGCAGTCAGGCCCCTTGGCACCCTTCCACTGTGTTCATGATCGTCTCCTGGCCTCTGCCGTGTAGAGGTCTGATGCCCTCTGCCCCTGGTGCGCCAAACCCTGTGATGGTGGTTCCTGCCACCAGCTTCCTGTGGCACCGCTGCCACTCCCGCCAGCCTCCTGTGGCACAACTGCCACTCCCCGTTAGCCAGCATGGCACAAGTGAACGGCGTGACCTTGGTTTTCCCAGGGAACCAGTGCTTGGCAGCTCCCACCACACACACGTCTACGCCCACCCTCCGCCAGCCACAGCGGTTGTGACGTCTCCACCCTGCCCAGCAAAAGTGGAAGTGTTGCCTGTGCTGCTGGGAATCTCCAGGTTTGCTCCACCTCCAGGGGCCTTGCCAGGGTGTCAAACCCTGTGTCTCTGGACACTGCCATTAGGCCTCAGCTTCCCCATCAGGCACCTCAGCACCCAGTCCTACCAGTGCTCCTGCCTCCTGTCCCCAGCTGGCTGGGCCTGCAGCCCCCTCCCGTGCCCCGAGCTGGCTGGGCCTGCAGCCCACTCCCTGGTCACTGGATGTTGCTGACACTTCACACGATCAGAGCCCTAGCACCCAAGGGGGCCAGGGCCTGACGGGGGAGGAGCGAGGGGTGGGCCACGTCTCTCTGCAGGCTCAGAAGCTTCCTGAGAGGCTAGAGTGAAACCTTCCGGCACCATGCACGGCCTCCTCCCTGTCCAGGGTCCTGGGTTCTCCAGATGGGGCCTTGGCCTTGGCTAGGTGTTGGTCAGGAGCTGGGGGTGCTGCGCCCCCGCCCAGCTTCTCTGAACTCCAGCCGGGCACCTCAGTGAGGCTTCAGCCACCTGCGCCTTATTGGCTTCCTCCTTGGAGCCCCCTCGTGTCTGTGCGTTCATCAAACACAGCAGCTGGGCCCCCCAGCACACCCCCTTCCTCAGCTTTCCCACTGGACACTGGAACCAGTTTCACAAATGGACTGGACAGCACGACCACTTTGTGCCAGGTGCCAGCTGTCTCCCCTGACCAGTGTTGGGTCCTCATTTCCCATGGGCCGTGAGTGACCCAATTCCAAATCCCAAATTAGTGACTCTCTTCTCCAGTGGGAGTTGGATTCTCCAGAAGCAGAGACAGACATAGAATTTGGGTGCAAGATATTTCGGAGGGAAGGTGGAGGAGGTGAGGTTGGTGAGGGAGAAGCCTGGAGTGTCGGTAGCCAGGGTGCCCCCACCTGGCTGAAACGCCTGGCCTTTGTGCCCTGCCTGGCTTGACCTCCCCAGGCAGGCTACCCCATAGCATTCTTGGGGAAAAGGCCGTCCCCAAGAACGCTGCCCACAGCCCAGCCATGGGCCTTCCCTTGGGGCTCCCGCCCCGGCTCACACCTCCTGGCCACCAGATTTACTCATTGCTGGCTGCACCCTCTCAGCAGTGGCCGTGTGTACCATAACCCTGGAAACACCTGCAGGGAGACACACCCTTGGCCTGACAGCTTGGAGGAGACTCCTGGGGTGTCAGGAGGGAAGGGAGGCAAGCAGGGGTGGGGCGCTGTGGGGCTTTTCCTGCTTTCTGGGCCAGTGGCCACAGGCCACCCAGTGACATTTCTCAGCATCTGCTGGGGTGGACTCTGCAATGGCTGCTGCCGGCCTGGATGGGCTCCTTGCACAGCTCTGCTTATGGGGTGGAGGCCACCTAGAAACTCTCAGTCCCCTGTCAGCCTCAGAGCCGAAAGCTCTGCCTGGACCATCAGCAAGCTTGTCATCGGCACCAGCATGCCTGCTCCTGGATCCCGGTGAGGCTTCCCTGCCTGTTTCACCTAGGGGCCTCTAGGGGTGCTCTGGAGCTGGGAGCCCTTGTCCGGCACTCCTGCCCTCTCCGGCCTCTCTCGGCTGTCTGGCAAGCACTCACTCAGTCTCCTATTGACCACTTGTTTTGCTGCAAGGCTATTGGTTTACGTAAAAATAGAGAAAGCCAAAGAGTTTCCTCACCCCATTAAGATTTCCTGGCTCTTCTGGCGTTGCACCTGCCTGAGTTCCTTGGCGGGGCCCCTCTTTGAGTTCCTTTGGGCTGCTATAACAAAGCACCATAGCCTGGGCAGCTCATAAACAAGGGTAATGCATTGCTCTCCATTCTAGAGACTGCAAGTCCAAGATCGAGGCACTGGCAGACCTGGTCCCTGGTGAGGGCCTGCTTCCTGGTCCACAGACAGCGCCTTCTCCCTGTGTCCTGACGTGGTGGAAGGGCGAGGGAACTCCCTGGGGCCCATTTTATATGGGCACTCATCCCATTCGTGGCACCTCTGCCTTCATGATCTCATCACCTACCTTTTCATTCCTCACTTTGGGGATAAGGACTTCAGTATGTGAATTTCGGGAACATAAACGTGTCATCCACAGAAGGGCCCATCTCTTACACACATGCTGAGTTCCCAGTGGCCTGTGTCCTGGCAAACAAGAACTCCCCTGAAAAATAAGATCCTGTCTCCCCAGTGCCAGCCCTGGCAAGGCACCCAGAACTCTCAGGAATGCTTGAAGGAAGGACCTGGCCTTTCTATGGGGTCCAGGGCTGTGGGGTCCCTGGCCATACTGTGGACCTGCAGAGTGGGGCATGTGGGCTGAAGACCGTATCCCTACCATGGCGGGAAGGGGACAAAGGGTGGCCCTGGCAGATCTGGGTGGGCAGGACTGGGTGTGTCCTGTGAGAGCACCTCCTTCCTGGCCTTTCCCGTGGACTTTGCCCCACACCACCTGCCTGGGTTCCTTGCTGTCGTCACTTCCAGCTCCAGGCACAGCAGTTGGTGACTCCTTGGCGGGAGCTGTGTCCTACCCAGTCCTGATTCCGCCATCTCTCTCACAGTCCTCCAGGCTTGGACCAGCCTTGGGGGCAGCAGAGCTCCTCGGGTGAGTGCTGAGGTCCTGTGCCCTGGGAGCAGTACTCGGGGAGAGGGCTGGCTGGGGCAGGGCTGCCTGGGCAGGACGCAGGATACGGCCGGCCAGGCTGGGGCCAAGGTGTTCAGACCTGAACTCTGGTCTTATGCTTTCTTCATGGTTGTGCCTTGCTTGCTGTCCCTTGGGAGGCCTCATTTGGTTTTGCTGTTTTTTGTTTGTTTTGACCTAATTTTTGCCAGACTTAAGCTAGTTTTGCTGCCTTTTGAAACTAATGGAAGAATCATTTTATTCCTGGGGATGATTTGGGGCCTTTGGATCCCACCGTGAAGCCCTGGATGTGCTGCTTCACCCAAGGAAGGGTCTTTTCTGCTTTGGAGCAAGGGCTTTGGTGGGCAGGCTGGCCTGGGACTCTCAAGAGCTCTCGGCTCTCCGTAGCATCCTGGGGAGCTCAGACCATGGCTGCAGGGCTCTGGCCATAGCCTGTAGGCCGTCTGATTAGTGCTGCCTCCAAACCCTGGCCATTCCTCCCTAATCCCCAGCAGGTAGAGCCAGTGTCCACATAGACAGCACTGCCTCACCTCTGGGCTGGGACCACAGACTCTCTCAGGGCTCCCAGGGAACATGCAGTGTCCACGTAGACAGCACTGCCTCAGGTCTGGGCTAGGACCACAAGACTCACTCAGGGGTCCCAGGGAACATGCAGTGTCCACATAGACAGCACTGCCTCAGGTCTAGGCTGGGACCACAAGACTCAACTCAGGGGTCCCAGGGAACATGCAGTGTCCACATAGACAGCACTGCCTCAGGTCTAGGCTGGGACCACAAGACTCAACTCAGGGCTCCCAGGGAACATGCAGTGTCCACATAGACAGCACTACCTCAGGTCTGGGCTAGGACCACAAGACTCACTCAGGGCTCCCAGGGAACATGCACGAGGTTTAGGAGGTTTCGTCAGGGGTATGTGCAGTGTCCCTTACCCAGGTCAAGGCTCAGGCTGGGACACCTTAGCTGCCTGGGACACCTGGTCCCTTTATGAATCTGCCAGGGAAGGAGCAGCCAGGCTTGGGCTGGGGCCTGGATGGGTGTGACATTGGGCACTGTGGCATTGTGTGCCTGTTTCTGTGTTGCAGCTGACATGGGCTCATCGCTCCTCCTCTAAGCCCTATGAGGACATCAAAAGCATGGACACATCACTTTCCACCATCTTGCTGCCCACTGTCCCTCCATCCTGATGCCTCCTAAGCACATGTGTGGAGTGGCAGGCACACTGCTGATAGCTGTGGATGTGGCCGTGACATCCTTCACCCCTGCCCCCATGGCATTCATGATCCATTAGGGAGGACCGTCTGCACAAAGGTAATCCATTGACTCAAACAGGGGGTTCATAGAAAAACAGCGGAGAATGGCAGGGGGGGTTTCCTTGACCAGCTGAGGGTCAGCCAAGGGCAGGAAAGGGGCTGGGCACCCTCAGGGAATGGAAAGAAGCTCTCTGTGCCTGCAGTGCGGGGAATGGGCTTGGAGAATATGGCAATAGCTGAGGCTGGAGATGTAAGCAGGGGCCTTGAGTGTTGTTTAAGGAGCCTGAGTCTTATCTCATGGGCAATGGGGAGCCACTACGCAGTTTAAAGCAGGACCTGACATACATATGTTTGAAATCTTTCTCTGGCTGGTCTTCAGGATGAATTGGAAGTAGAGGACCAACTAAAAGTTTGCTGCAGACATTAAGGTGGTGTCCTGGGTTAGGTGGGAGGTGATGGACACCAAGAGATTAGGCTAGTGTTGAGGTATACCCAGGAAGCAAAACCAATAGAGCATGATGCTTGATGCTTGATTGGATTGATCACGTAGATCAATATTAGGAGAACTGACATATTTCAATCCATGAACATGGTATACCCATCCATTTATTTATTTTTAATTGTTTTAAATTTATATATTTTTTTGAGACAGGATCTCACTCTGTTTGTCCAGGCTGGAGTCCAGTGGCAGGATTTCAGCTCACTGCAGCCTCAACCTCCCGGGCTTGGGTGATTCTCCCACCTTAGCCTCCTGAGTAGCTGGGGCTACAAGCACACATCACCACACCTGGCTATTTTTTTGCATTTTTGTTTTTTAGTAGAAACATGGTTTCACTATGTTGCCCGGGCTAGTCTCGAACTCCTGGACTCCAACAATTCACCCACCTTGGCCTCCCCGAGTGCTGGGATTATAGGCTTCAGCCACTAGGCTGAACCCTCTCCATTTATTTAGATCTTCTTTAATTTCTCTCAGCGATATTTTGTAACTTTAAGCATACACGTTTTCCACTTGTGCCTAGGTACTTTGCTTTCCAATGCTTGTAAATGGTATTGTATTTTTAGTTTTATTTTCCAATTGTTTTTTGCTAGTATACAGAAATGCGTTTTTTTGGTATATTCATCTTGTATCCTGTAACCTTGATAATGCATGTATTAGTTCATAGTGTTTTTGCTTCTTTTGTTCTTTCCTGGTAAATGCCTTAGGAGTTTCTTTTTCTCCCAATCCTCTGCCTTCCCCCTCTTCTTTTTCTTCTGCCTTAGGATTTTCTTTTTCTTCTTTCTCCTCCTCCTCCTCCTGCTCTTCTTCTTCTTCTTCTTCTTCTTCTTTTTTTTTTTTTAATTGAGACAGGCTCACTCTGTTGCCCAGGCTGGAGTACAGTGATGCAATCTTAGCTCACTGTAGCCTCAAACTCCTGGTCTCAAGTGATCTTCCCACCTCAGCTTCCCAAATAGCTAGGACTACAGGTGTGCACCATCATGCCTGGCTAATTTTTATATGTTTTGTTGAGATTGGGTCTTGCTATGTTGCTCAGGCTGGTCTTGATCTCCTATCTTCAAGCGATCTTCTCACTTCAGCCTCCCCAAATGTTGGGATTATAGGCCTAAGCCACTGTGCCAAGCTGAATGTTCTACATGCATGATTATGTCACATGTGACAGTAGGTAGTTTTACTTCTTCCTTTTCCATCTGCATTTTTTCCCTTGCCTTATTTTCACTGGCTAGGACCTCCAATACCATTTTTAATAGAAGCATGAGAGTCACTGCCTTTGTTTCTGAGTATGGTGAGAAAGTTTGGTCTTTTATCATTTCCCAGCTTGAAGTTTCCTGTAGTTTATCTGTAGGTGATCTTTATCATATTGAGGAAGTTTCCTTCTATTTCTAGTTTGCTGAGAGTTTCTATCATTCATGGATGTTGCATTTTGTCAAATATTTTTCTGCATCTATTGAGATAACTATATACATTTTATCATTTATTCTATTAATTGATGTTCTAATGCTAAAATAAACCTTTCATTTCTTGCATGCTTTTTTCATGATGTATTATTTGTTTTATATATTGCTGGATTTGATTTGCTAATATTTTATTAGAGATTTTATGTCTGTGTTTTTGCATGATATTGGCCTGTAGTTTTCTTTTCTTGTAATATCTTTGTCCAGTTTTGGTACAGGGGTAAAACTTGACTTAGAAAATGAGCTGGCAAGTGTTTCTCCTTTTTTCTGATGTGATTAAGATTGGTGTTATTTTATTCTTAAGTGTTTGATGGAATTCATCAGTAACACCATCTGGGGGAGGTATTTTCTTTGTAGAAAGGCTTCAAATTATGAATTCAACAACTTTAATAGACATAAGCTAGTTAAATTTTACTTTTCTTGTGTAAATTGTGGCAAGTTGTAACTTTCAATAAATGTTTCCATTTCATCGAAGTGGTCAAATGTAATTTCATCAAGTTCTTAATAATATTCTTGTTATTCTGACGTCTGTAGTATCTGAAGGGATGTCTCATCTTTCATTCCTGATATTAGTAATTTGTGGATTTTTTTTATTTGATCAATCTAGCCAGAACTTTATCAGTTTTTTATCTTTTCAAATAAGCAATCTCCGTTTTATTGATTTTCTTTGTTTTCTTTTCCCCTAGCACATCAAATTTTCACTCTTTCTTATTTCTTCTACTTACTTGGGTTTCATTTGTTGTTGGTGGTGGTGTTTTCTAGATTCTCAAAGTGGAATCTTAGATCAATGATTTTAGACCTTTCTTCTTTCCTAACACGAGCACTTAGAGCTACAGATTTTCCTCTAAGCATGACATTAACTGTATCTCACAAATATTGGTAAGTTGCATTTTTATAATCATTTAGTTCAAAATATTTTCTTATGTCTCCTTGATTACTTATTTGATCCCTGAGTTATTTATAAACGTGTTGTTTAATTTTCAAATATTTGAGCATTCTTTAGGTGTCTTATACCTTGTTGCTATTGATTTCTAATTAAGCTCTGTTGTAGTTAGAGAACATATTCTGTATAACTTAAATCTTTTTAATTTTATGGAGGCTTAATTTATGGCCTAGCATATGGCCTATTTTGGAAAATGTTCAATGGGCACTTGAAAAGAATATATATTTTGCTGTCATTGGGCATAGTGTTCTATAAACATCAGTTTGGATAAGATGATTGGTGTTGCTCAAGGCTGTCATATTCTTACTAATTGTTGGTTTACTTGTTCTGTGAGTTACTGAGATGAGGGTGTCATAATAACCGATCACAATCGTGAATTTGTCTATCCTTTCAGTTCTCTTAGTTTACTTCATTTTTTGGATTCTTGGTACTTAGGTACACACACATTTAGAATTGTTAGATATTCTTGATGAATTGACCCTTTTTTCATATGAAATATCCTTTTTTTTTTTTTTTGAGGTAGAGTCTCGCTCTGTCACCCAGGCTAGAATGCAGTGGCGCAGTCTCGGCTCACTGCAACTTCCGCCTCCTGGGTTCTAGTGATTCTCCTGCCTCAGCCTCCTGAGTAGCTGGGATTACAGGTGCCCACCACTGCGCCTGGGTAATTTTTGTATTTTTAGTAGAGACAGGGTTTCATCATCTTGGCCAGGCTGGTCTCAAGCTCCTGATATCATGATCTGCCCACCTCACCCTCCCAAAGTGCTGGAATTACAGGCGTGAGCCACTGCGCCCGGCCATGAAATGTCCCTTTTCATATTTTGGAATATTCCCTGTACTAAAGTCTACTTTGATGTTAATATTTCTATTCCTGCTTTCTTATAATTAATGCTTGCGTTTTATAAATTTTTCCATTCTTTTACATTGTTTTCATTCTGTTACTTTTAACTTTTCTTTATATTTAAAGTATATATTATATCAGGCAGACAGCATATTATCACTGTTTGCTTTTTTTTTTTTTTCCCCCTAAGATGCAGAGTCTTCTTCTGTCACTAAGCCTGGAATACAGTGGTACCATCAGGGCTCACTGCAGCCTCAAACTCCTGGATTCAAGCGATCTTCCTATCTCAGCCTCCCAAGTAGCTAGGACTACAGGCATGTGGCACCACACGTGGCTAAGTTTTTTACATTTTTTTTCTGTTTTTGAGACAGAGTCTTGCTCTGTCACCCAGGCTGGAGTGCAGTGGCATGATCTCGGCTCACTGCAACCTCCACCTCCCCGGTTCAAGTGATTCTCCTGCCTCAGCCTCCCAAGTAGCTGGGACTACAGGCAGTAGCTGGGATTGTAGGTGTGTGCCACAACACCTGGTTAATTTTGGTATTTTTAGTAGAGGTGGGATTTCACCATATTGGCCAGGCTGGACTCAAACTCCTGACTTCAAGTGATCCACACACCTCGGCCTCCCAAAGCATTGAGATTACAGGCTGAGCCATTGCACCCAGCCTAGTTTTTAACTTTTTTTTTTTTTTTTGAGATGGAGTCTTGCTCTGTCACCCAGGCTGGAGTGCAGTGGCCGGATCTCAGCTCACTGCAAGCTCCGCCTCCTGGGTTCACGCCATTCTCCTGCCTCAGCCTCCCAAGTAGCTGGGACTGCAGGCGCCTGCCACCACACCTGGCTAATTTAATTTTTTGTATTTTTAGTAGAGACGGGGTTTCACCGTGTTAGCCAGGATGGTCTCGATCTCCTGACCTCGTGATCCACCTGCCTTGGCCTTCCAAAGTGCTGGGATTACAGGCATGAGCCACCCCGCCCGGCCATTTTTAACTTTTTATAGAGGTGGAGTCTCACTATGTTGCTCAGGCTGGTTTCACACTCCTGGCCTCAAGCAATCCTCCTGCCTTATCCTCCCAAAGCACCGGGATTACAGGTGTGAGTTACCATGCCCGGCCACTTCTTGCTTTTTAAAATCCAGTTTGATAAACTTGGTCTTTTTTTTTTTTTTTTTGAGATGAAGTCTTGCTCTGTTGTCCAGGCTGGAGTGCAGTGGCATGATCTTGGCTCACTGCAGGCTCCGCCTCCCGGACTCACACCATTCTCCTGCCTCAGCCTTCTAAAGTAGCTGAGACTACAGGCACCCGCCGCCATGCCCGGCTAATTTTTTTATTTTTATTTTTTATTTTTAGTAGAGACAGGGTTTCACTGTGTTAGCCAGGATGGTCTCGATCTCCTGACCTCATGATCCGCCCATCTTGACCACCCAAAATGCTGGGGTTACAGGCATGAGCCACTGTGCTCAGCCTTTTTTTTTTTTTTTTTTTGAGATGGAGTCTCACTGTGTCACCCAGGCTAGTATGCAGTGGCGCAATCTCTGCTCACTGCAACCTTCACTTCCCAGGTTCAAGTGATTCTCATGCCTCAGCCTCCTGAGTAGCTGGGATTACAGGTATGTGCCACCACGCCCAGCTGTTTTTTGTTTGTTTGTTTGTTTGTTTTTGTATTTTCAGTAGAGACGAGGATTTCCCTGTGTTGGTTAGGCTGGTCTCAAACGCCTGACCGCAAATGATCCACCAACCTCAGCCTCACGAAGTTCTGGGATTACAGGCATGAGACACCGTGCCTGGCCAATAATCTTTGTCTTTTAACTGGGTTGTTTATCTCAGTCACATTTAATGTAATGGTTGATGTGGTTGGGTTTGAACCTACCATCTGCTATTTGCTTCCTATTCATCTCCTCTGTTCTTTGTACCCATTTTCCCTCCTCTTTTTCTGCCTTCTTTTAGATTAGTTAACTATTTTGTATTTCACTTATCTCTTCTATTGACTATTATACTTCCTTGTTTTATCATTTCATTAGTTGCAGTAGGGTTTATGATATGCATATTTAACTTATTCATGATTGATTGGATATAGGAGGGATGAGGGAGAGAAAGATTCCAAAATGACACTGATGTATCTGGCATGGGTAACAAGAGGAACCGCTCTCTGAGATGGAGAACTTTGAAGGAAGATTAGTTTGGGGAGTGATGAAAGGGCTGGATGATGTGGTCAGTTTTGGACTAGTTGCATTTAAAGTGCTTCTGAGGCATCCAAGAGGAGATACCTGGTAGGCATTGCCTTACAAGGTCCTGAGCTCAGGGCTGTGGCCGGGGCTAGAGCTGGCTTTAGGGGTAAAGGGCGGAGGGGTGATTATTGAATGAATGGGAACACGGTAGTCTGTGGTTGCAGAATGTGCGATGGGACAAGAAGAGTCCAGGACCAAACCCTGAGGAGCCCCAACATTTTAAGGACCCAAATGCAGGACAGTAGAGATGAAAGGAGGGGCCAGAGAAGGAGGAAAACAAGGAAGTGTGTGTCATGGAGGCCACACGAGGAAGTGGCTTTGTGGTTACTTCTGGGGTGTTGACACAAGGGTGATTCAGGGCAGGGTGCAAGGGGGCCTCAGAGATCATCTTAAGTTCTGTTCCTCACCTTCATGGTGGGTGGATTAGTGTTCATTTAGATCTACTCACCTTCTTATTAAAACAATTTTTAAAAAGGACTAGGGACTGGGAGGCCGAGGCGGGCAGATCTTGAGGTCAGGAGATCGAGACCATCCTGGATAACACTGTGAAACCCATCTCTACTAAAAGTACAAAAAATTAGCCGGGTTTGGTGGCAGGCACCTGTAGTCCCAGCTACTTGGGAGGCCGAGGCAGGAGACTGGTGTGAACCCGGGAGGCGGAGCTTGAAGTGAGCGGAGATTGCACCACTGCACTGCAACCTGGGCGACAGAGCGAAACTCGTCTCAAAAAAAAAAAAAAGGACTAGGGACTCATTGACTTGGCCAAAAGCTGCTGGTGGATGCGTGGAGGTGCTACCTGTCAGCTGTGCTCTGGGCTCTAGGGACATGGGAGTCCAAAGGGCTCTCACCTCCTCAGTGAGAGGTTCTGGTGGGCTGACCATGGTGGGATCCAAATTTTAGCAGGTGGACCCTGAGGGGTTGTGAGGAAATGGACTCTGTGAGTGGGAACTTCTCTTTCAGAGGAATTTGCAAGACTGGCCTGAGCCAGCACACGGTTCTTCAACAGGGCTTGGCAGCCAGCGGGGCCTCAGGAGGAGGCAAGCAGCTGATCAAATCCAACCTTCTCCAGAGGAAGAAGGGGAAGGGCAGGTCTAGGGAGGTCAGAGTGTGGGTGAGACCCGTGGCCGTGGGTGGGCTCCACATCCCAGCATGCAAGGCCTCCTGGTGATGGTTCTCCAGAGTCCTGCTGTGGGAGCTGTGCTCACAGAGACACTATCCCCGACCTCCCAGGGGCATGGACATAACCCAGCCTCAGCTGCAGACAGCAGAGGCTCTGCACAACCACAGAAGCTGAGCAATCAGTCTCATCCGTGGCAATTCCTGGAACTCCAACCTCAACTGTAACATGAGCTGTGCAGACCTTCAGTAACCCCAGATGAGGAGTGGGGCAGAGCCTGATAGCTCAGGGCCCAGCTGGGACGCTCAGTAAACAAGAACTCCAGAAGATACGCTGAATGGGAGAAGGTGAAGTGCGGGGACAGAAGGCACTGTAGGCCACCCAGAAGGAGGAGGAGTGGAGACGAGACACTGACCAGGCGTTCAAGATGAGGGATGAGCGGAGAGGACATCAGGACACGGGAACACCCACCTGGCACTGTGAGGGTGAAGAGGGGAGTGTCGGAGGGTGTGCATTTGAGTGCAGGTGTGTAGCAGAGGCCCTGGACAAGGAGTGAAGAATCTCAAGAGGTGGTTAAAGTGACAGAACACCAAGTAAACCATAACGAGCCATAAAGAACCATAAATAATGTGGACCCCAGCCCTAATGCTTACCATAACCTAAACCTCATGTGGACCCGAACCTTAACCCAAACCCAAACCCAAACCCTAACCGAACCTCTAACCCTAACGCTAATTCATCCCAACCCTAACCTGAACCCGAACCCAAACCTAACCAAAACCCTAACTCTAACTCAAACCAACCTTAACCCTAACCCAAACCCTAACCCTAACCGTAACACAAACACCAACTACAACTGTAACCATATCCCGAACCCTAAACCTAATGAATGATGCCTCATGTGGGCCCTAACCCTAATCCTAACCATGCATCATATGGACCCAAACCCTAAACCTAACTCCAACCCTAACCCTAAGCCTAACCCTAACCCTAACCAAAACCCTAACTCCAACTGCAACCCTAACCCTAACTATAAGCCTCATGTTGACCACAGCCTGGCTCTAACCCTAACCCTGACTCTAGTCTTCACCCTAATTCTACCTCTAGCCCTAATCCTAACCTTAACTCAAATCCTAACCCTAATCCAAATGTACCTCTGATCCAAACAACTCTTTAGCCAATGCCAGATGTCACCTTAAGCCTCACCCTCACCATCACCATTCCAGTTCTCCTCGCATCAGACTTCCCAGGGACTTGAGCCAACCCCTGGCCCCCAGGCCTTGGTTTCCCTGCCTGTGCAGCATGGGTTTGGGGCTGAGGGTACAAAGACTGGCACGCACATGAGCCGATGGAACAAGCCTGCCCCTGGTCCCGAGGAGGCCTCTGCTCTCCCAGTTCTCCCCTTGCCCATGTGGAAGGGGGCTCATAACCCAGCGTGGGCACTTCCTGGCCAGTGTCCATCTCTGTGGGAGTTCCTGTAGGGAGGGACCAGGTAGGCGTGGTTGACATGGCACCGCTATGCTCCTGGCTTGGGCTTATGTGGGCTGACAGTCCTATCCCTCCACTCAGAGGCCCCTCCAATGATGTAGCTTATCAGAATGTGTGTATATGTGTGTGTATGTGCACATGTGCATGTGTATGTTGTATGTGTATATGTGTGTGCATATATATGTATATGTGTGTATGTGTATGTCTATGTATGTAGATGTAGTATCTAGGTGTATGTGTATAGACATATATGTATGTGTATATATGTATACATGTGTGCATATAGATGCATAATTGTGTGTGTGCTTGTGTATGTATAGGTAGTATCTATATATGTGTGTGTGTATAGATGTGTATGTATATATGTATACATGTGTGCATATATGTATACGTGTGTGCTTGTGTGTATGTGTACGTATTTGCATGTGTATCTGTGTGTTTATATGCATGTGTGCATGTGTGTATGCAATGCTTGTGTGATGTGACTGTTTTTGTGTGTGTGCATGTGTGTTGTATATGTGCATGTGTGTATGTTTACATGTGTCTGTGTGTATATGTATATGCATGTGCTGGGGTGTGTGTGTACACATACACGTGGACAGGCGAGGGAGAAGCTGTGTTGCAGCACCACACCAGGCCCTGCGAGCCCAAGTGCAGTCTCCCCAGGGCTCACGAGGCCCCAGCACACTGCCTTCCTGCTCAGATAGTGCCCAAGACCCCCTTGCCGAGTCCTCTCTAAGGCTCACGTGGGCCCATGAGTCCCTTCTCTGTCTGTTTCCTCTGCCCATGATGCTTAGGGATCATTCATGTCAGGGCCAGCGAGGAAACCGCGTCTTCACCTCACTGCGGTGGAGTTAAAGGAGAAGGCCGCAACACACTCCCACGCGTTCTGCGGACTAGCAGCGGGGTGTTTGACCACCTTTGGTTTTGACCTTTTATTTAGGAAATGTTCAAACAGACTGAAGTAAGCAGAAGTATGATAACCCCTTGTGCCCATCATCCCACCTGTGGCAAGAGCCAAGTCACAACTGATGTTGCTGCACCACACTCCATCTATGGGCTCAAAATGTTTTGAGATAAGTGCCTGACATCATATCCTTCTGTCTACAAAAAAGGCCACGTGAATAAAAGATAAGGATTTTTTAAAAACACATGAGCACAATAACCGTTATCATGTCTAGCTAAAAAATGAACCCTTCCTTAATTGCAACAAACAGGAATTAATTTTTACATTTTCCCTCCTCCTTCTACAGTTTTTTAGAGAACAATAAGGTAGACTTTATTCGACGGAGGCTACCACAATGGAGTTTTGCAGCAGGGAAGGGAGATGAGGCTCAATTCCCACCTTATACATTTTTAAAAATAGCTTATTTGGTTGAATTAGATCTGAGGAGTCTGGCTCCAGGCCAAAATCCCGTGTGATCATTTAGGCCCAACCGCAGACGTTGCCAGCCGGCCCCACAGGAGGAGCGGCCCTCCTGCCGCAGGCAGCACTTTCCACTCTTAGCTTCCTCCATGGTTCCCCAGGCCAGATCCTTTTGTTTGAGCCTTCTGTTTCGCCTCCTTGGCAGTGAGATCATCTCCCCATCTGCCTGATGTCATCCGAGGAGCAAAAATGGGACACGGAGGAGTCGGCACCGTTTTCCTTCCGTTTGCCTCTTGCCTGCACTATTGCAGTCGTGCATATAGGCCTGAGGGTGACCTGCCGTTGCTTGTGGTCCCAACCTCGACAGCAGTGGCTCCACGGGATGCACACAAGGTCCACGCAGTCGCCTGGCCGACATACCTGTTGGACTCTTAGTTGGCAGCTTCCTCCTCCGTCTCTCCATTCCCCTCCTGGGTCTCTTGCCCTGTGCAGCTTCCTGCGGACTGGACTTTCCAGCCTGCGTGGCTGGAGTTCGCATGCCTGCCAATCTCCTGTCGGCTGCTAGTCAGCTCCGGATACTTCACCAGATTCAGGTGAGAGTTCTGGTTTTTCGGCAAGCCCACTTCAGCAGCGGGGCATGCATTTCTACCAGGGGGCTCATGATGTCTGGTGGTCTCTCTTTGTGAGGCCGGCAGCCACCGATGATCATGAATGTGGCAGGAAGCTGCCAAGAGACCCCCAGTGGGTGATTCCTGCCTCCTGATGTCATGCAGTTCCCTCCTGTAAGGGTGGTTGGACTTACTCACTTACAACAAACAATACAGTTAAAAAAAAAAAAAAAGTGATGCATTGTCTTTTCCGTGATTAGGTTGAAATAGACCATGGCATCTGTCTTGGATGCATACTCTCTCTCGCTGGCTCTGGGGGAAGCCAGATGCCATGCTGTGTGCTGCCCTGTGAAGAGTCATGGCCAGTAAGGAACTGAGGGCAGGAACTAGGGGAGACTTGGGGTCCCCAGGCCAGCTGCCCATTGGGAATGAAATTCGACCAACAGCCACCTGGGGAAGCTGGAAGTGAATCTCCTCTTTGCTGAGCCTTCTGATGAAACTGCAGCCCCAGCTGACACCTGGATTGCAGACTCGTGAAAGACCCTGAGCAGAGGTCGCAGTTTGGCAGAGCCCGAATTCCTGACCCACGGGAACTGGGAGATAAAACTCTGTGGTTTTAATCTTCTCATTTTAGAGGTAATTTTTTATGTAGCAATAGGTAACTGACAATGCACAACTAAAATAATAGATAATTAGCCCTAATGCTAGTTTCATTCATCCATCAGGGTTTGCAAAGTAGTGATATTCTACTTCTGTCTTCCTTCATTATTTATTAGCAGAAATGTATCTATAAAAAGAAGTGTTCCTTCATTAACTCTTTGGTCAGGTTGAGGTACAGTTTGCTTAGGAAAGGCAAGGTAAATGCTTGATTCTTTCCCTTCTTTCCTCATTTATAAAATAATGAACTGTTTTCCTGGCGTCTTTCAAGAATGACTAATGAGTTTTTAAGGTATAATTATGAATTCATGAGTTTAACATTTTTTGATGTTCCCTTTTATTAAAATTATTATCCTTATTGATATTCAAATCTTCCTGTCTTCGTCCAGTGCTAGCCTATTTCATTTAACTCTTGAGCCCCTTTGGCACTGCCCTCATAACCTTTGACAGATACTTTGTTCTCTGGCATATCCAGGATTATCTTAGACATTTCCTAACCCAGATTCAACAGCACACACTTCTCTCCAAGAGCCCCTCTTCCTCTTCAAGAAAAATGGTACTTAGAGACCGCAGTCTGGGTGTTAGGTGTGCTTGTGGTTACTGGATTTGTCATGGTTTTTAGGCCTTGTCAGTGGACAGAACTAAGGCTTTTTTTTTTTTTTTTGAAAGACACATTATGAGTACAAACTGATACTTTCTATTTAAATTAAGATTTACATAGTTTTTACTTAATCTTACTGATAATACATGTGCATCTCCTTTCTCCCACCCAAAAATCTCAAACAATACCCAACATAGTTATTCATTTGTTTTATCCTGTAACACAATATTCTCAAAATGACTTTACCAACACTACCATCAACAGTATAACCACTGAAAATAGTTTAAAATTATTTTTAGATACTTTTAAAGTCCTTGGGTTATGTCAATATACAGACAAAACGGTGTTTTAAAATTATTTGGAAAATGATTATTTAAAATAATGAAAACTTCTTTTGCCATTCTTTTTTGTTGTCAGGCTATATGGCTATACATCCAAATGACTGGATTTTAAAATCCCTTGGAAGAGTTTGGTAGGGTCATATGGTCAACCCATAATGCAAGTCAGTTAGTTTAATTTTGCTTTCAATTTTCAGAATTCCTTTTACAAATTAATTTAATTAAGTAATTACACAAACATTTGACATGATTCTAAATCCAAATCTAGAAACCAAGATATGGTCACAAAAGTCCACCCCATCCCATCACCCCATTTCCATCTGTTTCCTACAGGTAATAGTTTAATTTAAAGCAAATTTTGTGGCTTATATTTCCATTTGTAAAACATACAAGCTGATGGTTCTATCTAAAAACGCATAAATTGTCTATATGTACATAAGCATGCTTTTTTTCATTTACAAATATATCCTGGAGATGACCATATGATAGTGTGTAGAAATATTTCTCCCTCCTCTTTACAACTGCCCAGTGTTCTGTGATGTGAACATGCTTCATTCAACCTGGCCCCTCTGGAGAAAGGCTGAGTGGTTCCGGGGCTGTCCCCACTCCACACTGCAACAGTGAATAGCTGCCGAAGTACATGCTTCATCGTCCTTGCATCTCTCTGTGAATACATTCCTAGAAGTGGAGTTATTGGGTCAAAGAGTAAATGCATCTCTTGTTTGGCTAAAGATGTTGCCACATCCACCTGCATGGGGGTTTGTGTCACCTTAGAGATCAGTGATCAATGGGTAATATTCGAGGATGTCTTTTTGTTGTGGTCAGACTCTTGTATTTTGACCTGTCTAATGGAGGAGAAACGGTGTTGCAGTGAACTTTTAATTTGTGTTTCTCTTTTTATGATAGTTTTGAGCTTAATTTATGTTTCTCTTTTTATGATCGTTTTGAGCATCTTTTCGTATCTTTAAGGAGCCATGTACATCTCTGTGAGTATCTACTCCCATCTCTGTCGGCAGGTGTCTTGCCTGGCCCTGGAGGAAGTGTCTCTGAAGGCCGGTGGTCCCAGGATAGGGCCAAGGGACAGCCGTGAGAACTCTCCACACAGTGCTTCTTCTGGGGTTAAGGACCCTCTGCCTCAGTGGCTCCTGGGCGTGATTAAACTTGCCATTTCCTGGGCCCGTCCTAGACAGGCTGCTGCAAGTCAGCCAGGCCGGGATCCTGCCGCCCCGGGGAGGACGTGGGGAAAATCCCTCCTGGAGGGACTGTCCCTTCCCTGTCCAGCTACTGGGTGTTTATGGTTCATTGTAGGGCAGGGATGACAGCACACGACACACACTCCACTCTCAAGAGTTACTACTCCCTCCCCGCCAGACTCCCCAACTGGAGGTCTCCCCAGAGTGGAAGACCTTCCAGCAGCTGGCAGGCAGCCTCAGGCAAGCAGCGGGGAGCCTCTGCAGGTTCCCGAGCCAGGAAGTGGCACTTAGGAGCGGGGCTCTTAGGAGGGGGGCTCTTGGACAGGAGGGTGAGTGAGTTGGGAGGGCCCCAAGCAGGGGCCGGATGGCTCTCTCTGCTGAGAAGGGTGGGCCCTAGGGATGGGGACAGGCAGCTGGCAGTTGAAGGGCCAAGGAGCAGGCGGCTTCCCAGTCACAGAGCCTTGTGCAGAGGGAGGGGAAGGAGTCCGAGAGGGTGGCGCTGCTGTCCGGAGCCAAGAAAGGGGGACGCTGCTGGAAATAGCAGAAACCTGGCTGGGGCAGCACCCAAGGCCCATCCCGAGGCCAAGTGGGGACCCCAGCAGGGCATCTGGCAGCAGTGGGTCCCCAGGAGCAGGCAGTGGGAGCCATCAGGGTAAGTGAGCTGGCGGGGTGGCCCAGGGGCTGTGGTCACCTGCCCTCAGCCTGAGGAGCCTCTTCTGGCCTTTGGTGGCCAGGGCTGGGCTCTCCCTGGGCAGTGCCCCCTGCTGGTGGCCAGATGCCTTGATGCCCCCCAGGCTGGGTGAAGGTGGGGCAGGAGTTACAAGGCGGGGAGGTGGCCCTGAGTGCCCAGGGCAGAGCCAGGCCTTCTGCTGCAGATGGGCAGAGCTGGAGGCTCCACTGTGAAGGTGCCTGGTGAAGGGAGGAGTGGGCACGGGGGAGGCAGGGAAGGGCCCTGGGTGCAATTTGCAGCCCCTCAGACCCTCTCAGGACCCCTCCCACCCCCATCGTGGTCCCCTCAGGACCCCTTAGGATCCCTTCCAGACCACTGGGGTGCCATGTCCCCTGCCCATCCTGTGGTGGTGTCCAGCTCCTGCCAAGGGCCCCGTGCTTGGGCTGTGGGCACCCCCTGAGCACCCAGCTTGGCTGGAGCCTGCGTGGGGTCCAGAGAGGCCCAGCAGAGGCACCTCTGGAGGGGGAAGCCATGCTTGGGTGGGTCCCAGAGGGGCTTCAGCAGCCACAGGACCCCCAGGGCAGGGAGCAGGCCAGGGCAGCACCTTCCTCTGGTGGCTGCACTGGGGGACCCATCCTTCTCAGTCCCTCTGAAGGGAGCATGAGCCTGGTGTGGGAAGCCCCTTAAGGTGTCAGAAGCCCCCTGCCCACCCCACTCCTCCCTGGCCAGCATCCCTGCTGCTCCTCAGCCGTCGAATGCAGCCTGAGCACCTGGGAAAGCAGTGCGGGTCTCAGGGGCCGCAAAGCGACTTTTGGGTAGGAGCCGCTGGAAAGAGCCCAACATGCGGTAGGAGGCCTTCAAGTAAGAGAGGTGGCCCCGGCCAGGCGTGGTGGCTCACGCCTGTAATCCCGCCACTTTGGGAGGCCAAGGTGGGCAGATCACGAGATGAGGAGATCGAGACCATTCTGGCCAACATGGTGAAACCCTGTCTCTACTAAAAATATAAATTAGCTGGGCGTGGTGGCATGTACCTGTAATCCCAGCTACTTGGGAGGCTGAGGCAGGAGAATCACTTGAATCCAGGAGGCGGAGTTTGCAGTGAGCTGAGATTGCATCACTTCGCTCCAGCCTGGGCGACAGAGCGAGACTCTGTCTCAAAAAAAAAAAAAAAAAAAGAGACAGAAAGAGAGGTGGCCCCTGCCAGGGCAGAGGCCTGCAGGACGTCCCGAAGAGTGGAGGGAGGTGGGAGCCAAAGAGCTGTGGGGCAGGAGGGATCTCCTGCAGCCTGGCAGCTCTGCTGGCCTGGTTTGCACTCTTCCTCTCGGTGCCCTGGCAGCTCCTTCCAGGTGGCAAATGCTGGCTGCTGCCCACCCAGTCAGCACAGGGAGGAGGCCTCGGCTTTCCCTGCCACCCCAACCCAAACTATTCCTTGTGGCCCAGTCCCCGCTGGCTGCCCTGGCTTTGGGGGCGAGTGGTGCCGGGGGCTAATTCTTGTGGGAAGATGAGTCTGGGGTCACGTAGGACATACCCGCTGGGCGTAGGCAGGGCAGGTTGGGATGGGGCCATCACAGGAGACTGGGCACAGGGCGGGTCTTGGGTGGAGGGGACCTCAGGCCACAGGTGCCGGTCTTGTGCAGCCAGCCCCGGGACCCCTGCAGGCCACCTCCTCTGCCCCACAGCTGACGGGCTTTGCCCTCCCTGCCCTTCCATGGCCACACACTCAGTTCTCTATACTCGTTTATTATGGAAAACATCGAATACACACAGAAGCAGGGCATCTAGGACAGAGACCCTGTGTCCTCGTCCCCAACCCCTCAAGGTGACACCCCCAGGCTTTAGGCAAGATCAGTGGGGGAGGGGAGTTTCCCAGCAGGACATCCACTTCCAGACCTGGTTCTGTGAAGAGGGGAACAGAAAGTGCTGAGGGTGACAGAGAAACCTCAAGAAGCAGGAGGTGCACTCACATCCTCTCTCGGGGTCCACAGCTGAGCCCCCACACAGAGGACCCCGCTGGTCTGCCTCAGCTGCCAGATGGATAAGTGAGGCACTGGCCTCGGGGGCACAGTGCTGGAAGGGACACCAGAAAAACGGTCATAAAGATGAAGCAGGAATGTGTTGTTTTATTTCTTATTTATTTATTTTTGAGATGGAGTCTCCCTCTGTCGCCCAGGCTGAAGTGCAGTGGCGTGATCTCGGCTCACCACAACCTCCGCCTCCTGGGTTCAAGCGATTCTCTCTTCTCAGCTTCCCAAGTAGCTGGGGCTATAGGCACGCGCCACCACGTCCAGCTAATTTTTGTATTTTTAGTAGAGACGAGGTTTCACCGTGTTGGCCAGGCTGGTCTTAAACTCCTGACCTCGTGATCCGCCTGCCTCGGCCTCCCAAAGTGCTGGGAATACAAGCGTGAGCCACGGTGCCCGACCCAAAGTGTTGTTTTAATAAACAAAAACTACGCAAAGGACCCATGAGGATGCAAGCGACGCATTTAGGAGACAGCTTCACTGGAAAAGGGTCTCGATTCAGACACCAAGGCAGGGTCCTTGGATCTCAGGAAGGAAGGAAGTCAAGGCGAGTCAGAATGTGGTGAGAAGAGAGGGTTTATTGAAGGTTGCTCCATTACAGAGCAGGGCGTCCTCAGAAAGCAAGAGGGGCAACAAGCCAGCTTTAAGTTTTTCTCACACAGGGGTCTCGTCTGTGTAAAGACTAAGCTAAACTGTGCCTAACGTGTATTATTGTATTGATTTAAAGAAAACCACCGTCATGGGGCCTTCCTTGTTACCCAGGCTGGGGTGCAGTACCACAGTCTCAGTTCATTGCAGCCTCTGCCACCCAGGCTCAGGTGCTCCTCCCGCCTTAGCCTCCCGAGCAGCTGGGAATACAGGCATGCACCCCCATGCCTGGTTAGTATTTTTTACTTTCTTAAAGACGGGGTCTTGCTGTGTTGCTCAGGCTGGTCTCAAACTTCTGGGCTTAAGCCATCCTCCCACCTTGGCCTCCCAAAGTGCTGGGATTACAGGCCTGAGCCACCGTGTCCAACCAAGGATAGTTATCTGGAAAGCATATGTTGTTCTGTATACCACGGCACTTGGACACTTTGCTGTCATAAAAGCGTGTCCATGCGGGCGTCACTGGCTGCTTATTTAGCTGTAAATAGCGTATGACCATGGGCTGTGGCTGGCAAGTATGTGCCTCGTTGGTCTCAAGGTGGAGCTGAACGTAAACGAATTTTCTCTGGCTCTCCCAGGCTCCTGCTTCCCTGACATCCCCTCACACACTTCCCTTCAAAGCAGGGCTATCCAATCTTTTGGCTTCCCTGGGCCACATTGGAAGAAGAAGAATTGCCTTGGGCCAAACGTAAAATACACTAACAGTCACGGTAGCCGATGAGCAGAAAAAGGTCTGTGCGTAAATCTCATAACGTTTTAAGACAGTTTACACATTTGTGTTGGGCCACATTCAAAGCCCGCAGCCCAGGGTTGGACAAGCTTGCTGCAGAGGCTCCTTTAGATAGGGCTGCAGGGCTGGCGTCTGGCAGCTGTAGCTGGGGAAGGAGGAGGAAGGGCAGGAAAGAATCCTGTTCAGAGCTCCTCCTGTCACACATACAGCCCAGCAGGGTGAAGTGGGAGGGGCTGGTGCTGCTGCAGGGGGCTAACCTTGGGGGTGAGGGAGCTGCCCAGAAGCAGAGGTGGGGGACGGAGGACCCTGGGCGGTGCCCCTGTGCCCACAGCAGGACCCTGGCTCTCCTCCACAGAGGCCCAGGTGGTCTGAGGTTGCCCAGCTGGGAGAGAACAGGCCTGGTCTGGAATGGAAACCTGCCTTCGTTGCTTTCGAACCTGGGGACTCCAGGGGGCCTTGAAGAAGGGCCTGGGCGGCAGCAGAGGACCCCAGGCAACTGTGCCTGAGCCGGGCGCTGACGATGACTGATCACCTGCTGTGTCCCAGGCACTCGGCGGCCCCACGGCAGGAGTCGCTGTGGGCGAGGGGTTGTCGAGCTTCACAGAGGCCGGGCTCTGTGCCAGGGCCCTGACAGGGCAGGCAGCAAATGGAGTCCCACAAGCATGAACCCAGTGCACAGAAAGGGTCACTTAAAAAATAAGTTCTGTGATAAAATCAAACAGGGTGACATGCTAGAAACAGGTGGTGAGGTGCAGCTTTGGGGAGAGGGGCCCTGGGGGTGAGCGGGGAGCCAAGAGAGAAACAGCGCACTGGAGGGGCCCCAGGCAAAGCCTGCCTGAGTGGGAGGGAGCAGAGCACGAGGGCCCAGGCTCCAGGCTGGGTGGGACTGCCCTGAAGTGCCCTCATGCCCTGCGGAGATAGCCAAGGGGCAGATGGAGAGAGGTGGGGGTGGGCTAGGGACAGCATTTCCTGTACACAGGTGGAACCTGGCGGCGAGGGGCCCTTCCCAGAGACAGTTGGAGTCTCTAAATGTCCATTTTCTTCCCCAAGTCCACACAGCCCACAAGAATCCGCTGGGTCCACGTGGCCCTGCCCAGAGGGGCTTCCCTTCCAGTGTGTGAGGAGCACAGATGCCAGGCCACGTCAGGGAGGCCAGGCCTGGTGGGATCAGGGTGCCCCAGGCCACTTCTGGGGAGGGACGTGGAGTTCTTGGCTGGCCCGGTGGTGGGAGGGTGGGGGAGCTCTGCAGGGTACTGGCTCTGGTGGGCTGGGCAGGTCTGCTTGGGGCACCATCCAGCCATTTAGCCTCTGATCTGCCAGAAGTGGAAGGAGCACCCCGGGAGACGCCCCGCCCTGCACCTCCAGTCCCTGCTTGATGGTGGCCGGGCTTGGACTGAGCAGGTGCCATGCCTTCTGCTGACCCCAGAGGCCAGATCCTGTGGCCAGAGTGAGGCATGGGAGTTGAGATCGGGCAGATGAAAACCCAAATCTGAGCCTCCTACAGGGGAAGGAGGCCCCTCTCCACTGAACATCATGGCCCACAGGGACTGGGCAGGGAACCCGAGGGCCCACACTGGGGACTGGGTCTGGAGGGACAGCTGGGGAAGCAGGAGGAAGGGCAGGAAGGACAGTAGGAGGAAGCAGGAAGGAAGGGAAAGGAGCCGGGCCTGGGATGACAGCAGAGAAGGACCAAGGCCCAGGCAAGGCTTCCTCAGGTGCCTCTGGGTAGAGAGTCCTGGTCTGGCTCAGGAGGCCCTGGCACTGGTCTCAGACCTGCCACCACCTGTGTGATGCTGGGCCAAGCGTTCCCCTTCCTTGGGCCTCAGTTTCCACCGCTGTAAAGTGGGGAGGGGTGAAACTGAAGCTCTCCCCAGCCTATCGCAGTCATTAAGGAGAGAGAGGCTGTGGTCAAGGGCTGTGGGGCCCACGTTGAGGAGACAAGGCCGGTGCTCTCAGAGTGGATGGGGCCCCGGAAGGGGGTGGTGTGCACCATGAGGGAGCAGCCTGGGCCTATGGACTCCCCAACCATGAGCTCAGAAGAGAGATGTGTGCCGAGGAGGTGGGGCCAGAGAGAATATTCTAGACCAGACGGGTGGTCTGGATAGGCTTCTGAGGGGGTGGGTTTGGAGGAGGGGCAGGTGGCCGAGTAGAGGGAAAGCAGGGGAGGAGCCAGCCTGCCTGTGTGTGCCAGAGTGTGTGCCTCTCACCCGTGTGCATTGGCGTGTGCATGTGTGTGTGCGTGTGTGCCAGTGTGTGTGTGTGTGTGTGTATTGGAAGATGCCCACGGAGCGTGTCTGCATGAACTAGGATGAGCGTGCATGCTGCACCCTGTCAGGGGACTGGGCCTGAGGCTCTGGGGAGGGCAGGCTGACCACACACCCTGGGAAGGCCAGGCACTGAGAAGCTTTCCGAGATGACAGGGCAGAAGTGGGCTGGGGAGGAGGAAGGCTCCGTGGGCGGGACTGGAGTGCCTCTGGTTTTGCTGTCTGTCACGCTGTTTCCAGAACAAATGTGTGCCCTCAGCAAGGATGCTGGTTCTTCAGAGGTGTCAGCACAGGCAGCCGGCACCCCACTTCCCTCCCAGAAATCCCCCACGCCTTCTAGCTGGTGCAGGAGCAGGGGGGATCTCCCGTTACCCCTGCCCTGCTGCCGTCAGTTGGCCACCCGCCCCGCCACCTTAAGGAGGGGCAGAGTCAGGGACCAGCCCCGAGGGGGTGGCTCACCCCAGCTTCACTTCCCCCAGCCCTCCTCAGGCAGCCACTGTGCAGGCTTTGGCAGCGGGGGTCACACACTCCACCCGGGAGGCCAAAGCTGCCTGCAGGTCAGTGCCGCCCACTGCCCTAGGGGCCTCCCAGTGGGGCAGGGGCATGATGGGGGGTCTCAGGGCGGGGTGAGGCCGTGATGGGGTCTCAGGTGGGGTGAGGCTGTGATGGGGTCTCAGGTGGGGTGAGGCTGTGATGGGGTCTCAGGTGGGCTCGGGCTGTTGGGGGTCTCAGGTGGGGTGAGGCTGTGATGGGGTCTCAGGTGGGCTCGGGCTGTTGGGGGTCTCAGGTGTGGCTGAGGCTGATGAAGGCTCAGAGCCTGTGTGTGGGTAGCAGCTTGTTGGAGTGTGGGATGTGACATCTAAAAACAAGAATAAATACCCCCGTGCTGTGGCCCTCAGGTGAACAGCTGCTTTTGTGAACTTGTGTCACTCACAGCCCCATCCTGGGTCTGGGGTGTGCTGTGTGGGGTCCAGACACAGTGGGGTGTGCTGTGTGGGATCCAGGCCCCGTGGGGTGTGCTGTATGGGGGCCAGGCCCAGTAGGGTGTGCTGTGTGGGGCCCAGGCCCAGAGGGTCACAGGTACGGGGCACTCTTTGGTGTCTGGGCCACAGGGATCTGCACCCCCACTCCGTGCCCCCACGTCTTCAGCAGTGGTTGGGGCCTGTGCTCCCAATCCCAGGCCAGCCAGGTACTCGGAGGTCTGGGTGGGTCCCTGGTCCAGACAATGGGAAGGGCTGGTGAGGGACTCCAGTGTGGCTGGGATGCCTGTCTACGGCCAGGTTTCTCTCCTGGATTGCTCAGTGCAGAATCAAAGGGCACTTTTCTGCTTTTGTGTGCAGAAGCCGAGGCTGACCTTGTCATCAGAAGGGGAAGCAGGGCCTCCTACGCGTGCTGCTGGCTCCTGTCTCCACAGCCTCCTAGGCAGGAAGTGGAAAGGCCCTAACCCCATGGTCCCTGCAGCGGGAGCTCCCCAAGACTGGTGCTGTTGGTGCCTGTTGAGGAAGACCAGGCCTGAGGATCTGAGGCAGGAGGACAGCTACGGTCCGCAGCCTGGACGGATTCCTGTGCGGGGCTGGGGCAGTAAGTAGGCATCTGTGCTGGCCATATTAGCTCCCGGGACCCCATGCTGTCGGGGCTAAAACCTGGGCCTTGATTTCCTGAACTTTTTTGGGAGGCACCCCAGGGGCAAGACAAGGACCCATGAACAGGGCACTTCTTCAAAGCCTACGTACACCTTGAAACTCTTGCAACATTTGCATTTTTCTCCCTAATAGTCCAGTGTTTGTTTTATTATAAACAGGAAAATTTAAATATTGTAGTTAGACTTTTTTTCTTCTTCTTACAGACAAGGTTTCTATTGTCTCCTAAGGCTGGTGTGCAGTGGTGCCAGCATAGCTCACTGCAGCCTCGACCTCCTGGGCTCAAGCGATCTTCCTGCCTCAGCCTCCCGAGTAGCTGGAACTACAGGCACGCATCACCAGTCCAGCTAATTATTATTATTATTTTTTTTTTTTTTGGTAGAGACGGGGTGTCCCTATGATACCCAGGTTGTTCTTAAACTTCTGGCCTCAAGTGATCCTCCTGTCTCAGTCTCCCAAAGTGTTAGGATTACAGGCGTGAGCCACTGTGCCTGGCCTGCAGTTAAACATTCCCCCACAGCCACACTGAGGCTAGTAGGCAAGTTACAGCCCTGGGTATGTGTGACCTGACAGCCCCTTGGCAGCCGTGGGGAGGGATCTGGGAAGCTGGGGCAACGGGAAGGGGCCCAGGCCCACGAGCTCTGGCGTCCTCACCTCCCGCCAGGCAGGGTTCCAGGCAGCGAAGGAATCGCCCTCTAGCCATGCAGGCCCCTCCCCTCGCCAGGTCTGCACCCCACCCAAGGCTGTCCCTGAACTTCTGGTGGATTTGAGAGCTCAGGTGGGGAGAGTAGGAGGTCAGTCGCACGAAGCCCTCCCCAACGCGCAGCGCCTGCCCAGCTCAGGTACCTCTGAGGTGTAGATTCTGGGCAGGTTCTGGGATCTCCTGGTCCCCAGCGGGGGCTGCGGCAGGAGCACAGGACCGACAGGAAGGGAAGATCCCAGCGGTTGGTTCCAGTGGGTTCTGGGGATATCCTTGGAGCCTGGCCTTGCTCAAGGTTCCTACAAAGACCCCTGGAACCGGGGCAAGGTGTTGCTCATGAATCAGAGAGAAAGCAAGCAGGACCCTCAGGAAGGGAGGAGAGACCCTCGGGCGGGCGCGCGGCGCTTTGCACTCGGGGCAAGGGCAAGCAGGACCCCCAAGAAGGGAGGAGAGACCCTTGGGCGGGCGCGCGGCGCTTTGCACTCGGGGCAAGGGCAAGCAGGACCCTCAGGAAGGGAGGAGAGACCCTCGGGCGGGCGCGCGGCGCTTTGCACTCGGGGGAGGGGCTCCTGAAACTTGGAAGTCAGCAAATGCCCGCCTACTTCACTGGAGCTGGGAACTAAGGAGACGGAACGAAGTCAGATGGCAGAATGTTTCTGTTTTTGGCTGAAACCTGTGCCCTGTGTCCCTCATGGACTGGGGACCTGGAGTTCCCGGGGGCCACCGTGGGGAAAAGGCATCCCCAGCAGCTGCAGTCACGGGGTTTGGGTGCTCTCCCCTCTCCTGATTTGGGGGAACTTGGGTGCTCCTCTAGGCAGAGGGAGGAGCAAGGCCGTTCGCTGTGGACTGAGTCCTTCCCACCTTCCATACCAGCCCAGCAGGAAGCCACTGAGGGATGCCCCACAGGACAGCCTGGTGGTAGGGAGAGTCTTCTCCCACCCCCACCCCTCCAGGCTCTTCCTGGACCCACCGAGGAGCCCAGGCAGTGGGATGTGTGGCTGTGAGTCCTGGACTCTGGGCGCTCGCCAGCAGCTCCATCTCACACCTGCCTGCGTGCAACACCAGCACCCCTTATCATGAGGGAACAAGTTTGCCCAGCTGCAGGGGTGGCTGAGCCAGGATGACTCCAGCCCATGTCCAGGACACCAGACTCTGCCCAAGTCCCATCCGGGGCTGATCTCAGCCTTCCTGGGCTCTGTTGTGGAGGGTGCTGGGGACAGTGAGAGGCTGGCATGGACAGCGGAGGGGTGGCTTTGTGAGTGGTCCTGATAGTGATTGAGAGGAGGATACTCAGTTCCACCCCTGGGTGGCCCCTGAGCAGCACAGCCAGGGCCTGGAGGGGCAGGGCTGCCCTCATGGGCTCTGACCCCCGAGAGCTCAAAGGGTGGACCCCATATCCCAAATGTGGGACTGGAATGGGGACTCAGGCTGATCCAGGCAGGACCTCCAGAGCTCAGGACTGGGTGGTGAGCTCACAGGGAGGGAGGGGCAGGCCAGAGTCCCAGCCGTCCTGGACTCTGCTGTGGGAAAGGGCTGATGCAGGTGTGGAGTCAAATGTGGGCACCTCCTGCAGCCAGGTCCCGGGAGGGGTGGAGGGGCCACCCTGGGCTTTGTCCGGGAGCCTGGTCTTCCCATCCTTAGACTGACAGGTGCTGCTCCCTCTGAACCCTCCCTGCTGAGAGCTGTGTGCTGGATGAGGCTGGCGGCCCTTTGAGTTCCCTGTCCAGGATTTGCGCTCTGGAGGGTAGGGCTTGCTGGGTTGGGGACTGGAGGGGGATGTGGAGCTCCTTCTGCCTCCCTTCCTGCCCCATGACAGCAGGCAGGTCCCAGGAGAGAAGGGCTCAGGAGATAGGAAGAGGATCCATCCAGGGGTTAGACCTCGAGGGTGACTTGGAGTTCTTTACGGCATCCATGCTTTCTTTGAGGAGTTTTGTGTTTGTGGATGTGAGGCCGAGGTGGGTGGAGTGGGGGCAGTGCCTCGCTCCTCCCGCTCGCCCTCTGCTGACCTCCAGCTCCCTCTGCAACCCCAGGACCATGAACGGCACCTACAACACCTGTGGCTCCAGTGACATCACCTGGCCCCCGACGGTCAAGCTGGGCTTCTACGCCTACTTGGGCATCCTGCTGGTGCTGGGCCTGCTGCTCAACAGCCTGGCGCTCTGGGTATTCTGCTGCCGCATGCAGCAGTGGACCGAGACCCGCATCTACATGACCAACCTGGCGGTGGCCGACCTCTGCCTGCTGTGTGTCTTGCCCTTCGTGCTGCACTCCCTGCAGGACACCTCAGACACGCCACTGTGCCAGGTCTCCCAGGGCATCTACCTGACCAACAGATACATGAGCATCAGCCTGGTCACGGCCATTGCCGTGGACCGCTACGTGGCCGTGCGGCACCCACTGCGCGCCCGTGGGCTGCGGTCCCCCAGGCAGGCTGCGGCCGTGTGCGCGGTCCTCTGGGTGCTGGTCGTCGGCTCCCTGGTGGCTCGCTGGTTCCTGGGGATGCAGGAGGGCGGCTTCTGCTTCAGGAGTGCCCGGCACAATTTCAACTCCATGGCCTTCCCGCTGCTGGGATTCTACCTGCCACTGGCCGTGGTGGTCTTCTGCTCCCTGAAGGTGGTGACTGCTCTGGCCCAGAGGCCACCCACTGATGTGGGGCAGGCAGAGGCCAGCCACAGGGCTGCCCGTATGGTCTGGGCCAACCTCGTGGTGTTTGTGGTCTGCTTCTTGCCCCTGCATGTGGGGTTGACGGTGCGCCTCGCTGTGGGCTCGAACGCCTGTGCCCTCCAGGAGATGCTCCGTCGTACCCTCTTCATAACCAGCAAGCTCTCAGATGCCAACTGCTGCCTGGATGCCATCTGCTACTACTACATGGCCAAGGAGTTCCAGGAGGCGTCTGCATTGGCTGTGGCTCCCAGTGCCAAGGCCCATAAAAGCCAGGCCTCTCTGTGTGTGACCCTCGCCTAGGAGGCGTGCGGTGGGTCAGGTCTTGGGGGCTCCGGGAGGTGCTGCCTGTCAGGGGAAGGTGGGACCAGCAGTAAGGAGCCCGGGATCAACCCTGAACTCACTGTGCGCTCTCTTGGAGCCTTGGGTGGGCAGGGATGGCCCAGGTACCTGCTCTCTTGGGAAGAGAGAGGGACAGGGACAAGGGCAAGAGGACGGAGACCACAGCAAGGCCAATGTCAGAGACCCCTGGGATGGGCCTCACACTTGCCACCCCCAGAACCAGCTCACCGGGCCAAAGTGAGTTCCTGCTGGCTAGGGTGCAGCCTTGAGGACACCTGCTACCACCCCTCGGGGCTGGAATAAAACTGCCCACCCAGAGTCAGTCCTGGTGGGGCCCTCTATGTTGCCCACTCGTGTGGTGGGAGGCAGGGAGGGAGTGTGTGGCTCAGGGGGCCAGCGGACATCTTCCAGGGACCCTTTGGGGCTCTTCACTCTGAGGCCCCCTTGGACCCATTGACACTTTCCCACCCCCACCATCTGAAGCGTGAGCAGGGGCTGTTGGAAGCTCCTGGCAGGACCACACTAGAGGCCCCCAGCCCAGGTTTCCTGGCTCAAGACAGGGCTGGGAGTGGCTGATCTCCATGTAGGAGCTGCACAGCAGTGCAAGGAGGGGGGACCAAGGTCAAGCAGGTGAGGGTGGGTTGGGGTGGGTGGCAGAGAAGGGGTGGCCAGGATCTGCCAGGGGACCCAGACCTCTTCTCCTTCCTTCAGGGAAAGGCTGGAAACCGTGTCTGGCAGGGGTAGGGCTTGGGTGCCCACCCAGGTAAAGGCGGGATGTCCTGTTGGTTTCTGACTTTCCTGTACTTCTGCATGGAGGGCATCTCGAACCCCAAACTGGATCGACGGGGCACTCCAGAGACCTCCTGCGAGTGTGGGCCAGCACGGCCGGGGCTCAAACCCCATCCTGTCATTCCCATATTGCAAGTCCACTGGCACCGCCCCACCCTGTTCCACATTCCACAGGACTGGAGAGAGATGGCAGTCATGTAGCAGGGACATGGCACAAGCATGCAGCTGATGGCATCTCACAGGACCCCAGGCTCTGGAGAGCCCATACCCAGGAGAGCCCCATAAGAGCCCCGTGCCTAAAAGGGTGCATCCCAGGTGGGTCCATGCTCAGGAGGGTCCATGTCTAGGAGGGTTCTGTGCCCAGGAAGGTCCATGCCCAGTAGGGTCCGTAAGCAGGAGGGTCCCACTGCCAGGAGGGTCCTGTGCCCAGGAGGGTTCTATGCTCAAAAGGGTCCGATGTCCAGGAGGGTTCATATCCAAGGGTGTCCATACCTAGTGGGGGGTCTATGTCCAGGAGGGTCCCATGCCCGGGAGGGTCCATGCTCAGGAGGGTTTATGCCCAGGAGAGTTTATGCCCAGTAGGGCCCCATGCCCAGGAGGATCACATGCACAGAGGGCCCTGTGCCTAGGAGGATACATGTCCAGGAGGTTCCATGCCCAGGAGGCTCCATGTCAAGAAAGATTCATGCCTAGGAGCGTTCATGTCCAGGAGTGTCCCTGCCTAGGAAGGTCTATGATAAGAAGGGCCCATGTCAAGGAGGGTTCATGCCAGGAAGGTCCAGCCCAGGAGGGCCCATGTCCAGGAGGGGTCCGTGCTGAGGCAGGTCCATGCCCAGGAGGGTTCTTGTCCTGAATGGTCCATGCCTAGGAGGGTCCACACACAACAGAGCCCTGTGCCCAGGAAGGACCATGTCCAGTAAGGGCCATGCCCATGAGAGCCTCATGCCTCATGCCTAGGAAGGCCCATGCCCAGGAGGGTCCATGCCCAGGCCAGTTCATGCCTAGGAAGGTTTATGCCCAGGAGGGTTCTGTGCCTAAAAGTGTCCATGCCCAGAAAGGTCCATGTCCAGAAGAGTCCATACCCAGGAGGGCTGATATGGTTGTGTCCCCACCCAAATCTCATCTTGAATTGTAATCCCTATAATAACCACAGTCCCCATGTGCCAAGGGAGAGACCAGGTGGAGGCAATTGGATCATGGGAGCTGTTTCCCACATGCTGTTCTCATGATAATGAGTGAGTTCTCATGAGATCTGATGATTTTATAAGGGGCTCTTCCCCCTTCACTTGGCACTTCTCCTTCCTGCTGTCTTGTGAAGCAAGTTCCTTGCTTCCCCTTCAACTTCTGCTATGATTGTAAGTTTCCTGAGGTATCACTAGCCATGCTGAACTGTGAGTCAATTAAACCTCTTTCCTTTAAAATTACCCAGTCTTGGGCAGTTCTTTGTAACAGTATGAAAACAATCAAAACAGACGAATGCAGCAAATTGGTACCACAGAGAGTGGGGTTCTGCTGTAAAGATACCCAAAAATGTGGACGCAACTTTGGAACTGGGTAATAGTCAGAGGTTGGAACAGTGTGGAGGGCTCAGAAGACAGAAAGATGTGGGAAAGTTTGGAACTTCCTAGAGACTTGTTGAATGGCTTTGATCAAAATGCTGATAGGGATATGCACAATGAATTCCAGGCTGAGGTGGTCTCAGATGGAGATGAGGAGTTTGCTGGAAACTGGAATAAAGGTGATTCTTGCTATGCTTTAGCAAAGAGATTGGCAGCATTTTGCCCCTGCTTTAGAGATCTGTGGAACTTTGAATGTGAGAGAGATGATTTAGGGTATCTGGCAGAAGAAATTTCTAAGCATCAAAGCATTCGAGAGTGCTCTTAAAAGCATTCAATTTTATGCATTCACAAAGAGATGATTTGGAATTGGAACTCACATTTAAAAGGGAAGCAGAGCATAAAAGTTTAGAAAATGCACATCCTGACTATGTGATAGAAAAGAAAAACCCATTTTCTGAGGAGAAATTCAAGCCAGCTGCAGAAATTTGCATAAGTAACTAGGAGCCACGTTGATAGCATAGACGAGGGAAATGTCTCCACGGCATGTCAGAAGTCTTCACAGCAACCCCACCCATCACAGGCTTGGAGGCTTAGGAGGAAAAACTGGTTTTGTGGGTGGGGCCCAGGGCCTTGCTGCTTTGTGCAGTCTCAGGACTTGGTGCCCCACCTCCCAGCAGTGGTTAAAAGGGGCCAATGTACAGCTTAGACCTTTGCTTCAGAAGGTGCAAGCCCCAAGCCTTGGTGGCTTACATGTGGTATTGGGCCTGCAGATACACAGAAGTTTGCTGCACTGGTGGAACCCTCATGTAGAACCTCTGCTAGGGCAGTGTAGAAGTGGTATGTGGGGTTGGAGCCCCCACACACAGTCCCCACTGGGGCACTGCCTACTGCTTGTGGAACTGTGAGAAGGCAGCCACCATCCTCCAGACCCCAGAATGGTAGATCCACTGATGACTTGAACCATGCACCTGGAAAAGCCACAGACACTCAACACCAGCCTGCGAAGGCAGTTGGAAGGGATGCTGTACCCTGTGAAACAACAAAGGTGGAGCTGCCCAAGGTCACGGGAGCCCACCTCTTGCATGAGCCTGACTTCGATGTGAGACATGGAGTCAAAAGAGATCATTTTGGAGCTTTGAGTTTTGACTGCCCACCTGGATTTCAGACTTGCATAGGGCCTGTGGCTCCTTCATTTTGGCCAATTTATCCCATTTGGAATGGGTATATTTACCCATTGCCTGTACCTCCACTGTATCTAGGATGTCACTGACTTGCTTTTGATTTTACAGATTTATAGGCAGAAGGGACTTACCTTGTCTCAGATGACATTTTGGTCTTGGACTTTTGGGTTAATACTGGAATGAATGAAGACTTTGGGGGACTCTTGGGAAGGCATGACTGGTTTTGAAATGGAAAAGAGACATGAGATTTGGAAGGGGCTAGGGGTAGAATGGTGTAATTAGGCGTTGTGTCCCCACCCAAATCTCATCTTGAATTACAGTCCCCACATGTCAAGGGAGAGACCAGGTGCAGGTAACTGAATCATGGGGGCAGTCTCCCCCATGCCAGTCTCACGATAGGGAGCGTTCTCATGAAATCTGACAGTTGTATAAGGGACTCTTCCCCGTTGGCTTGGCCCGTCTTCCTGCCGCCTTGAGAAGAAGGTGCCCTGCTTCCCCTTCGCCTTCCACCATGATTATAAGTTTCCTGAGACCTCCCCAGCCATGCTGAACTGTGAGTCAGTTAACTCTTTTCTTTATAAACTACCCAGTCTCAGGCAGTTCTTTGTAGCAGTATGAAAACAGAATAATACAGGGGCCCATGCCCTGGGGGTCCCTCCCAGGAGGGTCCATGTCCAGGGGTCCCTGCCCAGGAAGGTTCATGCCCAGGAGGACCCATGCCCAGTAAAGTCATGTTCAGGAGGATCTATTCACAGGAGAGTTCATGCCCTGGAGGGTCCATGTCCAGGAAGGGTCTGTGCCCAGGACGATCCATGCCAACCAAGGAGGATCAATGCCCAGGAGAACCCATGCCCAGGAGGGTCTATGTCCAGGAGGATCCATACCCAGGAGGGACCATACCCAGGAGGGCCTACACCCAGGAGACCCCATGCCCAGGAGACTCCATGCCCAGGAGGGTCCATACCCAGGGAAGTCCATGTCTGGGGGCCAGGAGGGCTCATGCCCACAAGGACCTATGCCCAGTAGTGTTCACGAGGGCCTATTCACAGGAGGGTCCACATACAAAAGAGCCCTGTGCCCAAAAGGGCCTATGCCCAAGAGGATCAATGACCAGGAGGGTCTATGACCAGTAGGGTCCATGCCAACCAAGGAGGGTCCATGCCCAGGAGGGTCCATCCCCAAGAGGGTCCATGCCCAGGAGGACCCATGCCCAGGAGCGTCCATATCCAGGAGGACCCATGCACAGTAGGCTCCATGTCCAGGAGGGCCCAGGCCCAGGCGGGTCCTATGTCCAGGGAGACCAGTATTTAGTAGGGTCCATGCCCAGGATGGTCCATGCCCAGGAGGGTCCATGCCCAGGAGGGTCCATTCCTAGGAAGGCCCATGCCCAGGAGAGCCCATATCCATGAGTGTTTATGCCCAGGAGGCCCTGTGCTCAGCTGGGCTCTACCTACTTTAATGCAACACTGTCCTAAGCTTCCTGATTTTTCAGAGGCCCTGGGTTCTTGTTTTGAGCAGCCTGCATTTCCTGTGGCCTGCAGGGGTAGCTCAGGACTGGGCAGTGTGGTCCCCATTCCAGAGGCTCTGGAGGCCTCTGTCCCCCTCTGCCTTCAGGTAGGCTAGCTCCCTGGCCCATGCATGCCCCCAGGCTTCTGTCTGCAGCTGGAAACCCTCCTGTCCCTAACTCTGGGGCCATTGGAGTCTTCAGGGACAAGTTGGACCCAGAGCCAGCTGAGGGTGCATTTGGTGGGGGGGCTCAGGGGGACCAGCAGCCCTGGGCTCCTCCCTCTCTGTTCTCTCCCCTTCCCACAGCACCCATGGCCCTTGGCTGAGTCAGATCTTTCCAGGGCTTTGGTGATCCTCAAAGACCAAAGTCAGGAAACACCACGACCGAATCAGAGCCCACATCATTTCCTGGTACCCAGGTCCTGGGGGTCTGCCCCTGCCACTGCACACGCATTGAGTCCTGCCCCATTCCAGGGGCTCCCTCTCCCCACCTCCCCACAACCATCCGCATGTAATGAGGGGGTCTTGAAAACCGCACACCTGGCCCCCGGGCCTGGCTGTGTCCAGCCCTGCGGCATGGCCTGTGGTCATGGCACCAGCCTCTCCCCGCCCTCCCCTTTCTGTTCCTGCATTCACCATCACAGGGCACACTGCCTAGCCAGGACCAGGCTTGCTGCCGCCCCACCCACAAGCAGCTCACCTCAGCTCGACTAAGCCTCTCAGGCTGCCCTCTGCTTGGAAGGCCTCCCTACGGGGTTCCCTGCTCATCTCCCCCTCCTCAGGGGCCTGAGCCCTCAGTTGCCCTCTGCAGAGGCCATGCCCAGCCTGCCCATGACTCTCCCCAAACCCCAGACCTGCACAGGGGGGATCACGTCACACCATTCTGGAAAGGCCCAAGAAGGTGACCAACAGTTACCAGTGGAGCAGGGATGAGGGATGCACCTGTGTGAGAATAAGGACAGCCCACTTGGGCTTGCACCCTCTCCTCTCTCCATCCTGCCCCCACTGCCCCTGTGCAGTGCCCTGCTGTGTTATGGGAACCCTTGGAATGGGTCCTGGCCCTGCCACTGGCCCCATATCTCCTATTCAGGGTTTCCTCAGGACTCCTGCATCTGCCCTGGTCCTCCAGACCTGCCCCCACGGCCCCAAAACACCTCCTGCTGTCACCAAAACCCAGCTTTTCTGGGGCCCGCCCTGTGGCTTTGTCCAGGACACAGCCAAGCGGATCGTTTCCATGTCCCTGACTTCCACCACCCTGCTCCTCTGGGATTTGCATTTCCAAGAGATGGAGGAGTCCATGGAACAATCCCATCTCAGGATGGATTCCTTCGAAGCTGACCAGCTGAGCCCGGGCTGAGCGCAGATGTCTGGTCTTGTCCCTGGCCAGGTTTGGGGATCAGGGAGACAGGAAGAACTGGGCCTGGGACTCTGCTCCAGCCTTGCCCATCTGAGGGGCACTCACATGGCCAGCGCAGACCAGCTGTGGCGAACAGCTTTAGATGGAAAGGTGAACTCTGGCCAGGTGGTAGCTTCTGAGCGCCCTGTGTCAAGAAGGATTCTGAGGTTCCCTCGGGGCTCCAAGGCACAGAGAGGGGTGCTGTCTGCAGAGGCCCCGTGCCTGGTCTGGCAGAGCCCCACCCTGCCCCTGTCTGCACCCTTCAGGAAGTCCTTGCCAGGGTGGAGTAGAGGACAGCGGGGGCGAGGCAGACGATACTCTTCCAGAGCCTTTGCAGCAGGTCCTGGCGTGGGGGCTGCTTGGTGGTGGGCGGAGGACTCCCCACAGCCCTGGGGGGTGCACAGAGCCTTGAGGCACTGCTGCCCCATGCTGGCTCTCAGGATACGGCCCCTCCAGAGTGGATGGCTGGGACAGGGAGTGCACACACCCACCCTCCCTCCTGGCTCCTCCCGACTCCCAGCACAGTGGAGGTGGCTGGACTTTCACAAAAACCCAAGGATGTCGAGAGGAAACAGAGGCAAAAGCACCACTAGTTAGGTGCCCAAGAACTGACTTCAGAGCCCCGGTCACGACTCACACACTCTGAGCACCACATCCGAGTCTGGCCTTTGGGCTGGGCCAGGCCAAGCAGAAATCCTCTTTCTCAGATGAGACCAGGCACAGACCCCAGAGGGCTTGGGAGCAGCCCACACACTCATCACCACAGAGTCACCATTAATTAGCAAAACCATTAATTAGCAAAGAACAGGCATCAGAAGTCGATTCCAGTTGAGGCTACATCAACAGGAGTATAGGGTCTGGAACGTGGGAACACAGAAGCACATCCTCGCTCTGCTAGGGAACACCTGGGGAATTGTATCTGGTGAGGGACACATTCTGTGTGGGGCCCACAGTCATCCTGGGGAGATTCTGGAGTCGGGCGCAGGCTAGCAGGGGCTTGGCAATTCAGACCACTTGGGAACACCAGGGGAACTGTGGCCGTTAGACGGCGAGGTGCCTCCCAGAAAGTGACAGCCCTCCGGAGCCACTGAGGAGCAGAAGGTCCAGATGACCGCCGAGGATGGACCCAGGACTGGCAGAGGATCCAGCAAACTGCCCAGAACCGAGCTGCTTCTCGTCAGGGATACAGGTGTCTACTTAGGTTCTCATCATAGGATTCTTAGTGCTCTGTGCTGTCTGTTCGCTTCTCCCAATCTGGAAGCTTTTAGGGTAAATACGTATTTACACTGAGAGCATGAGGATTTCACCACGACGCGCACCAGGCTGGGCTTTCATGTGGTCACTGTGCTGGGAACACGGCGTGCTCTTCCAGTCGGGGGACCCCAGCCGTCCGGGCTTGATTCCCTTCTTGGATATTTCCTCCCCTCGTGAGCCGGAGTTTGGAGTTCTTAGACCGACCTTCTGTTCCTTGTTGATTCTTTTTTTGTTTCCTTTTGTCCATCTCTTTGAGCTTTTGTTCTGTCCTCTGGGGGTATCTTCTCATCTTTATTTTCCAAGTGTTTTACTAAATGTTTATTCCAGTGATTATTCAAGAGTCCTTTCTTGGTTTTTGGTCATTCCTTATTTACTTTCTTTATCATTTTCTGAGACGAGGTCTCACTCATGTCACCCATGCTGGAGTGCAATGGCACGATCTCAGCTCACTGCAGCCTCCGCTTCCCGGGTTCATGCAATTCTCCCACCTCAGCCTGCCAAGTAGCTCAGATTTCAGGCGCCCATCACCATGCCTGGCTATTTTTTGCATTTTTAGTAGAGACAGTGTTTCCCCACTTTGTCCAGGTGGTCTTGAACTCTTGACCTCAGGTGATCCTCCTGCCTCCACCTCCCAAAGTGCTGGGATTAGAGGCATGAGCCACCGTGCCCGGCCTGGTCATTCCTTTTTAAAAACACCACCCCATTCTCACTCTGTGAGGCCCCATCTTCTCAGGCCTCTCCGGGGACATCACATATGGTTGGCTTTTTATTTCATTTTTAGACAACCGTATTGGGGTATAACTGCTGCACAGTAAGCTGCACTTAAGGTGTGCAGTGTGATACGTTTGACCAATGCCTCCGCCCATAGCCTGTCACCACGCTGTCATCCCCAGAACTCCCCCTGCCCTGTGGCCCCTCTGCTGGTTGGCTGCATCCCCCACTTTACATTTTCTGGGGCTCCACACGGATGTGTTCTGCGATGTGTGCACACTCTGCAGTGTCCTCCCCAGCGGGGTGACTTCGGAGCCCATCTAAACAGCTGCTCTCTGCTTCCTTCGTTTCGTTGCTGGCTGAGTTCTGCTGACATGTGTTTTCAAGTCTCTCTGCTTCCTGTGATCTCTGTCTCCTCTGATTTCCTCATTTTCCTTTGTTCTGACTCCCTTCCCTTCCTTTCTTCCCTCCCTCCCTCCTTCCTTGACCTTCTTTCCTTGCTGAAGATGCTCAGGCAGCTTCTTCCACCCCCAGGCTCCAATGGTCCAGGAGAGAGCTGCGGTCAGCCTGGGCAACCAGGAGGTAGCATCCATCATGGGGCGAGGGGACAGCTGGCCGGGCTTCCAGTGTCTCTGCGCCTTTTCTGTGGAACAGTTTAGCTTCTTCACAAAGGTTCTTCTTGTTCCTGCTAGGGTGGAGTCTGGCTGCAGGCAGTCTGAGGGAGAAGCAGGTCTGGGTAGAAGGAGCCTCGGTACTGACTGTGGGCAGGCGTCTCACTGAAGCTCCTATACTCAGTTGGGATCCAATGGCACCTGCTTTTGTGTCTGGTGTCCCTGGTGTCCCCACCGTCTGCAGGCCCTGTGGAATTTTTCCTAAGAATCATCTCCAGTCTTCTGTGCAGGAGAGTGTATCATCAGGGGTCAGTGCAGGGAAAAGAAACTTCCTGAAGCAGAACGGGAGTAAGACCTGAGATGCTTGGGAGGCCAGGGAAAGCAATATGGGGGCTCTGAGGGGCGCTGTGGCCTCCAGGTCAGCCCCAAGCAGCTGCAGTGCCTTGCCTGGCCCCAGCGGGCCCTGCTCTGAGGGAGGGTGACAGAGTGCAGTGTCTAGCACCCAGGACACCAGTGCAACGCCAGGCTGCGTCCCCAGAGCAGCCGTCTAGATGATGGCATGCAAGGCCTGACCCCGCTGGAGCCCGCACAGAGAAGCTATGCGTGGGGCCCTCACCCAGCCCTGGGGAAGGTCAGCCCCCGCCTCCCCACCCACGTCCTGGCCCCAGCAGCAAGGGGGTCTGGGGAAGGTCAGGCTTCCTAACCTTGCTACCCGGAGAGCACAGGAGAGGGCAGACATGGGCGCTGGTGGTCAGAAGACCCTCTCAGGGGTGGAGGCACCATAGGCCTGCTCTCAGAGCCCCTCCCACACCCTGTGGCTGTCAGGTGGGCTTATTCCTGACCGGGTCCACCGGCGCCAGCCTGCGGCATCACCCGCGCCTCTCCGCCCCCCGCGGCTCACAGGAGGGCATGCATCTTCCTGACATCCCTGGGCCTCCCGGGGTTTCCACCAGCAGAGGGAGGGGGTGCCGCTCTCCTCACCTCCTGTCTCCTGGAGGCCGGCCCAGCTGGGGTCTCAAGGCTAGTCCTGCTGCTGCACTGTGACTGCTGGCCAGGTGAGCAGACCCTCAGGCCCTCTCCACCTGGCACTGAGCCACCCTCCCACCTGCCACCCCCAGGAGGCTGCCGCCTCCGGCACCAGAGTTTGCACGCAGGAGTTTCCCCAAGTGTTCTTGGGAACACCACCCAAAAAAAAAAGGCAGACGAGGCAGTGACTTCACTGTGAACCCGGGATGCTCTGGAGCTGAGATGACCCTCGGAGCTGACCACCCTGGGATAGTCTCTGGACACAGTTGCCTCCGCTGAGCCGCATCGCCAAAGGTGAAGTGCGGAGGGGTCTTTGGTCGTGGGCAGGCAAGCGAGCCATGCGTGCCTCAGTCCTGAGGGACCTCTGTGCAGCACATCACAGAGGCCGCCACACCCTCCCCCAACCCTGCCAGGCCCAGGTGCCTGCCCCCCGACCAGCTACAGCTGCCAGGACTGTGGGTTCAGGCCACACGCAGTCAGCCCTCCCCAAAGGCCCTCTTTGAACCCTGAGGCCCAGGGCAGGTCTGGCTTATTGGCTCAGACTCCAGTGACCAGCAGAGAGGGACAGTGGGGGCTGCTGGCCGAGGGTCTATAGGTTCTCCTGAAGGGCAACCGGTTTGCTGTCCCTGGAACTCCCCAGCCAACCCAGATGCACTCAGGTCAGGGAGGGCGGCCCTGCAGCATGCATGCACCACAGTCTCCCCTCTGCGTCCACCTGTCTTTCTGCCTTCCTTTTGCTCCACGCATTGCCCATTACCTGTATTCTCCTTAAGAAATGAAAACCTGAAACGGGCCCAACAAGCAAACAGCCCTCCATCTCATCAAGCCAGGTGGTGGGGGAGCCTGACTCATCACTGGCCAAGCCATGCCCCGAGGGCCCCAGCACCCTCAGCCCTCTCTGTCTCCCGTCTGACCACTCACTCCTTTGTCGCTGGCTAGGTCCTGGGGATTCTGTGGAATTCCCACTCCACTTAGGAGCTGTTCCAAGAGGGGAGGCGCAGCAGACAGGCCATGTTGCCGGGAGGGGCAGCACAGCAGAGAAGCCATGCACCCTGCCCCACTTACCCTGGGGAAGCTCCCTGTGTGTGCCTCACCTTCTTCATCTGCAGAAGAGTGCGTGGTTGGTGCAATGGGTCACGGCGAGCATTTCCAGGGCTCAGCACAGCCTGGCACAGAGCTGCACACACTGGGTGGTGGTGATCAACTGTTCCATTCTTTCATGGACGGGAACTCCAGGTCAGCTTTAGTTTAATGAAGATTCCCACAGTGAAAGGTCTGAACACCGCTGTCCTCACTGGTGAAAGCGGAGCTGCTTTCAAGCCACTCCCACCACGTACCACTTCTGACCTTCGATCTGTAGGTGCTGGGCAGACGAAGCCATCCGCCATCCCTACATCTATCGGGCTGCCCACTTATTGGACCAACTCGACCCTCAAGGCTCAGCCCGGCACCACCTCCTCCAAGAAGCCCTCCAGGCTCAGATAGGTCTGGTGCCTCCCACGATCCTCCCACTCACAGCTGGCTGAGCTGAGTGGCCCAATCCCCTGTCCCTGCCCCCCATGTCTTGGTTCCTCAGAGGAAGCGCTAGAGAGGAGCTGGGAGCCAACCCCAGGGTCCCCTGCCTCCCCCGACAGCGGATGTGGGTTTCAGGATCCCTTTACTCCCGCTCTGAGGATCTGGCATGGCTGAGTCGTGGGATTAGCACAGATGCTTCCCTAACAACTGGGCAGTGGGTTACAGAGAGAAGCCCAGGCAGGAGGCAGTCCCGAGGGACTCTTGCTGGTGACAGAGATTTGAAATGTGCTGGGGATGCCTGGAGCGAGGGAGCAGGGTGGGTGTTCTAGCCAGTCTCTGGTGAGCCTGGGTGAAGGGAGTAAGGAGTTGAAGGAGGCCCAGACTCATTGCCCTGCCCCACTCTTCCCCCAGGCGCACAAGCCCTTGCCCTGTTTGCAGATCTCCTCTCTCTCTTCCCCTCACCTCCCCTCTTCTCCCCTCTCCCCTTCCTTTTCCTTCCCATTGTCCCACCCCCCACAATCCTGCCCATAGCATCAGCGGAGCACCCCCCCCGAAGGGCACCCACAATCCTGCCCAGAGCATCAGTGGAGCACCCCACCCTGCAGGGCACCCACAATCCTGCCCAGAGCATCAGTGGAGCACCCTGCCCTGCAGGGCACAGCTATGGGCCCCTTTCAGCCTCCCCAGCTACCAGGAAGATTTTGGAGGTCAGGGCCTTCTGTCCTCTGCAACCCTCATCCCAGCTGTGGCCCTGAGGACATGGGAGCCCACACTGCCTGTCTGAATCAGCCTAGGCAAGGCCGTCTCGCATGGGCAGCCGGTTGTCTCTGCTGTTCTGTGGCCACAGGAGCCTCCACTTGCCCCAGACAGCAGGGTTCACCCCAGAGCCTTGCTGCACAGGATGGGGAGAGCCAGCCCCTGTCCGGGTTTCAGCAGTGATGTGGGTGGGGCTGGGGACAGTGGTCAGCCTGAGTCAGCCCCAGCCATCCTTGCCTTCTGCTTCCATGTCCTGTTTGGGCCTGGAAATCAGCCTGGCTTGTGGTCCCCAAGCCTTCGGGAGGCATTCCCCTTGGCCTGAGCGCCTGACCCCTCTGCCCCAACCCTCTTGCCTGCTGCTCACCTGGAGGGAGGGGAGAAGCCTCCCGCCCTGCATTCTCAGCCATGCTGGGGAGAGGTGTCGCTCAGCCCCTGGCTCTGCTCCTCTGGAGTGGTGGCCAGGACAATGGCAGGGTGTGACTTAGAAAGGAACCACAGCCTGGACAGAGTTGGGGCCCTAGCACCAGGGCCTAAGGACTGGGGCTTCTAGGCCAGACTCAGGCCTGGAGATGGGGCTCAGTCACCTGGTATCATGGCTGGGCACAGCTTCCCTGCTGGGAGCACAGCCCAGGTCGCAGAGAGGGCAGGTGACTCCCACCTCCCAGCTCTGAGGGGGCGTCCGGCCTCCTGGGGTGCCTCCCAGGTGGGGGATGGCTGCTTGCCTGGACCCTCCCTTCAGGTGACCTGTGAGTCAGCATCCAGTGCTTCTCCAGTCTCAGCCCTGTGGGAACTGCTGGGGCTGTAAGCCTTAGTCCCTGTCTTTGTCACCGTCCATCCAAACGTTAGACTAATATTGCCCCAAATGGTCACTAATTCACAGTCAAAATGTTGTAGCAGCTCTTAGACTTCAAATCAGTAGTCCAAGGGCCTGGAGAGTCCCAGTAATAGCCTGCTGCCCACAGGGACGTCAGAATGACGCTGCACTGTCTTTGGGATCTGGATGTGAGAGGGGACAGGACGCATGGCCAGCATGCCGCGTGACTGCGATGCCTTCGACAGAACTGTCACCTGTATGGATGCCCACCTGCAAAGCCTGCCACAGGAAGCACCTGCCAACAGCCAGTGTCGGGTTTATTACCTGCTGGAACAAAAGGTTGCCTGCACATCTTCGGAAAATGCTGTGCAATGAGGCCTCTAGGTAGAGGAGGGCAGGAGGACTTGTTACAGGAGTGGGCTTGTGTTGGGTGACAGGGCAGGGGACGAAGACGCAGATGCTGGCTCTGGATTGGGTGTGTCAGGGATAGGCAGTGGTGATAGGTATGCCTCATCTTTGATGGGCAGGCGGCACAAAGCCAGGCTGGAGCTGTCACTGGACAACAAAAAACGGTCCCTCACCTGGGCCAGCGTTGTTTTTGCAGGAACCTGATGGTGTCTTTCGCTTTATTTCCTCACAGACACAGGCTCCTGACGCCATCACTCTGTGACGTTGTCTGTAGCTAGAGAGAGAGACAACAGCACGGTGGTGTGCCAGGCTGCGGGCTGGGTGTCCTGGGTGTCCAAGCAAGTGAAGGCTCTTTTCTTCTGGTTGTGCCCCCTTCTGCCAGGGCAGCAACAAGTAGACAGAGAACACACATCAGTGATATCAGAGCTGCCGTTTGTCGAAATTCTGCTTTTTTCCAAGGTCGCCTGCAGAAGGTTGTCCATAGCTGGACTGTAGCCTCGCACCTGGCTCCATTGCTGCAGGATGCACCGTGGAATCTTTTCGCCAGACACCCGTGGGGCGAGTGCTCACCAGAAACAAAACTGCCCCTCGTGCTTGCCGGGCCACGAGGCCAGGGGTCTGCGTCAGCGGCCAGCAGCCTCTTCCGTAAAGGGCCAGTCAGTGAACGTCCTCAGCCTCCTCGGTGAGGTGCCCACACTGTCAGCGGAGGGTGGCGGTGGCCGCAGACAGTGGAGGATGATGCAGGCGAAGGCCAGGCTGAGCTCCCATGACCCCGTTTACAGAAATAGGCAGTGACCCATCTGGCTGTGGTTTGAGTCCCCGGCTCTGCACGTCCCAACACAGGAAGGGCTGCCTTGGACACTCTTCCCGGCCGCCCTGCGTGGGCTGTAGTGTTTATGGAAGTGCCGCAAGAATCTCTGGCCAAAGCCCGGCTCTCCCTTGGCTAGAAGAGGCAGCTGGAGCCCTGTGCGTGTCCCTGACAGCTCGGGCCCGGGAGTGGAGGAGGGAGAATGGCTGGACTTCCAGGGCAGAAGGAGCACCCCACGAAGAGGTGGCCCATGAGGAGCACAGGGGCCTTTGGGGTGCGTCGTTCCTCTTGGAGCCAGCGGCCCCTGGTCCTGAGCAAGTGTCCTCTGAGCAGAGGCTCTGGCTCCTGCTGTGGGTGCACGTGACGTCCCGCCCGCTCCTATCCTGAGCAGAGCAGCTCCCCATGGTGGTACGGGGTCTCCTGTCACACCTTCTCCATAAGCTGGGTTTCGTTGATGGAGATGGAAGCTCCGCAGTAGCAGAATTTGTTCTTACAGGAATAAGTCCAGCTTTTCTAAGGGTTGGGGTGAAAATATGAGGGCAATTTAAGTGCCAAGAGTGACCTGTGGACGGAATCTACCATTTGAGGTATTGAAAGGAACAGCTGCTAAGCGTCAGGCAGCAGGCTCCGGGTACAATCCTGGGTAAGGCCAGAGATGCAGCAGGGGCAGGAAGCTTTGGGCTGGGAACAAACAGGACACGTGCTCTGGCATCTCGGGGGGAAGTGGGCCTGGAATGGAGCAATAGCGGGTTTGGAATGAACTGAAAAGCAGAGGGGGCTCCGAATTACAGGTGGTGAAAGCCCCGTGTCTGCCTCACTCAGAGGCCAGCATCCCTGTAGGATCATTTGGGGTCCTTTCGAAGGAGGCCTATGCCCCCACAGGTGGTGTGACTTTTGTCCCTGCTAGTGACAAGCTCTGACAGCGCTTGAGGACTGGAGGAAAGTGGACATTGGCGACGGAGTCCAAGTCACACAACAGCCCCACTGACGCAGCTTTGAGAGCGGTGGCTGCCTGCACCCCAGCACACACTGGAGTCTCCAGACCAGTGCCCACTCTGCCCTGAAGGAAGCAGAATTGTCAGCTCCAGCTGTCACGGTTGTGACCAGGCAGTGGCTGGGGGCAAAGGTGGGCCAGAGAAGGGGTGAGGGTGACAGTTTAACTTCTGAGGTTCTTTCCACACCCAAGACCAGTCACAGGAAGTGGGAGGTGAAGGCCACATAGCAGGGAGAGTTGTCAGGGTCCTGGAAAATCTTTGTCACTGTTGTTTTGCCTGGAGCAGGACAGGCTGAAGAGGAGTGGATTTGACCTGTGAACTCTGCTCAGGACCCCTGGGCACTGTTGTGTTAAGGTTAGGGTGGCCTCCCAGCAGCGTGCCCCAGGGAGATTAACAGGAGAGCGGGCTCTCACGTCCTTGGGGTCACAACCGAGTTCAGGGTCCCTGCTGGATGTCCAGTGACCCTGTCCCATCTCCAGTCACCCCCTAGAGCACGCTCTGGGACACCCTGGTCCTGAGAGATGATAGGGTGAGTGGCCTGGAAGAGGAGAGGTGCTTTGGGGAGACAAGTTTGAGCAGCTGGTTTGCCTGGGGAGACAGTGAATGGGACTGACTTCCAGAAGTGCTCAGAAGCTGCTACTGTGGCACCAGGTTTAAGAAAAGACAAGTGTTGCTGTGGGTCAGCAACAAGGAGACAGGATGCAGCTCACATCCATCTCCCCATCCCGGCCTTAAGGCAGAGCTGTCATTAGGAAAGGTCTGGGGTGGGTTCTGGGATTAGCAGGTGACTGCCGGAGGGAAAGGGGAGGTCTGGAATGTCCCCTGGGCATGTGCAGCTGTGTCTTCATACCTCTGCATTTGCGTCACATGTGCAGATTCAGGGGCAGTATGAACGTGAGGTGGAAATTCGGGCCGTGATGTCAGCAAGCTGCTGCCCACTCCAGCCTTCCCTTTGGGTCCCCAGGAACTCAGGCACTTTTATTCTCACAAGGAGGGAGTTCCAGCATGCCGCTGCTGTTCTTACCTGCCATCCTGTGAGCTCAGGAGTCCCTGCTGTCAGTCACCGCTCTCTCTAACCCTTCCGGGCACGGTATCACCTCCCCTCCCCGACCCCGGCTGCTTCTCCTCCAGAGCTGGATTCGGGACTGAAGGAGGGAGGGAGGCAGCACCAAGGCCAGGTCTCCCACAGGCAACCCCCAGCACCCGCGATGGACGGACAAGGGAAGTATGTTTTGTGGAAGAGTATTTCCCAAACTTTCCTACAAATCAGGTTTTAATGAGTTGAACATAATTGGCCTTATAACTACTGTATATCCATCTCTGGGTCCAAAGAAAACAGTGTTTCTGCATCTCCCCAGATGTGAGTCAGCCTCTATAAAACCCTCACTAAACTTCCCCGGTGCGGGGTTTTAATAGGTGGCCACACCCAAGTAATGTCCTTCCCTTGTCAGAACAGAAGGAAAAGAAACAGTGCCCGCCAGAAATTCACTTCCAAATGAGCTTCATGTAGAAATCACTACCCCAAGAACCAGAATTCCATCCAGCTTCAATAGGACCAATAGTGTAATCACTTCACCACCACGGTGGAACCAAAGGCGAGGGCAGGACGGGCTGAAGAGGGGTGAGTCTGACCCCTGAACTCTGCTCAGGGCCCCGGGCCCCTACTGTGTTAAGGTTAGGGTCGCCTCCCAGCAGAACGCCCCAGGAACATTAGCTGGAGGAGAACGAGGCCCCCAGCTGCTGCTCCTCCATATGAGGAGGATACATATTAGCTCCAATAGGAGGTCCAATATTAGCTCACAAAAGAGAGAAAATGGGTTTCTGACTCACTGAAACTTGTGACTTGGGAAAAAGATCAACAAGAGGGCAGGGGATGAAGGACCTCTAGTTCCTGGATGAAGAAACTTAACAATGACACAAATATTCTTCTTGCAGTATTCAGAAATCAAATAATGTGGAAATGGTTTACTAAGCTTCACATTTACATAATGTACATTTATAAAACACTACCCTAAAAATTACATTAGGTCTCCATTTGAGATATTGTGTAACCACTTAGTAACAAAAAAAAAAGAGAAAAACATGGAAATGATTTTAGAAGACAAAATTGTTGCTGTGTTTCTGGATAACTTTATTACACTAATTAGCAACAACAATATAACGTGATTACACTTCCTGCTAATGGAAGACCATTAAAGTCCTTAATCACTCACTGGGAGTCATGTTTTAGGAACCTGCAGGATATTATCTAAGAATTATCAGCTGTTGGAATCCCACTGAAGTCACTGAATGACCAATAGCCGCAAAACTCACAGAAAAAAAATCAACATTGCTTTAGTAGAGAGCAAAGCGTCTTGCTGTGGTTGTGGATCTTTGTAAGTGGGCTCACTGTAAAGTGGGGTCACTCAGAGGCGAGACACTGTGTGGACAGCACTTGGTGTACATGCAGCTCTCTGCTCCTCAGTGGAGGAGATTCTGGGCCAGGGCACCCTCAGTGGGGAAGACTCCCAGCAGTGTCTTCCTCCCTTTCTGGAATCTGCAAAAGGAGAGAGTCCTCTTCCTAGGAGCTGCACCCTCAGGACTCTCTAACATGTAGCAGGGGGGATGTGGAGAGAAGATGGAGCCGTGTCAGCCACATCCTTTCCTGTGGGAGAGCTGGATCAGGGCAGCAGTAGGTGGTGCCAGGAACACAGGATTCAAAGCCTGAGTTCCAGTGCCCGGTCTCTGGGGTAGAGTCATGTGAGGCTCCGGCTCCTGGACCTGGGATATGTGGTCCACGCTGCGCCCTGGAACCTGGACCTCACCTGCCACAGCCAGGTGCTCCTGTTTCTCAGGTTCCCATCACCGCGAGGGACCTCTGGCAGATGCACCCCATGCATTATCACAGACATGAGAATGCACTGGGACTCCTAAACTCCTTCCGTAATTTTTATCTCACACGGTGTGTGTTAAAGAATTTAACCTTATACAAAAAGATGTCTAGCCCTTCCCTCGGCTTCTGGAATGTCATGACTGACAGAAGTGTCTTTGTTCACCTTGGAAAATGCCAGATAATCCAGCACGATGACTTAGGATGGGGGTGGGACACACTTGATAGTGTGTCCAGTGTGTCCAGAATTGACGGGTCCGTGGTCTTGCTGACTTCAATAAAGCCACGAACCCTCGTGGTGACTGTTACAGTTCTTAAACGTGGTGTCTGGTTTGTCCCTTCAGATGTTAAGATGTGTCCGCAATTTCTTTCTCCTGGTGCGTTCGTGGTTTTGCTGCCTTCTGGAGTGAAGCTGCAGATCTTCAACGTGAGTGTTGCAGTCTTGAAGGCGCCACGGACCCAAAATCCACGCAGCAGCAACATTTAGCACAAAGAGCAAAAAAAAAAAAAAAAAACAAACTACCCCACATCGTGGAACAAGACTCCAGAAAGTTGGCTCTGCTGGGGCGGGCAGCCTGCTTTTATTCCCTTCTCTGGCCCCACCCACATCCTGCTGATTGGTCCACTTTACAGAGAGCTGATTGGTCCGTTTTGCAGAGAGCTGGTTGGTCCATTTTACAGAGAGCTGATAGGTCCGTTTTGACAGGGTGCTGCTGATTGGTGTGTTTGCAAACCTTGAGCTAGACACAGAGTGCTGATTGGTGCATATATAATCCTCCAGCTAGACATAAGAGTTCTCCAAGTCCCCACCCAGCTCAGGAGCCCGGCTCCCATTGCTCAGTGGTTGCTTAGCTGGGGCCACTGGTGGAGCTGTCTGCCAGTCCTGAGCCGTGCACTTGTACTCCTTAGCCCTTGGGCGATTGATGGGACTGGGCACCACAGAGCGGGGGCAGTGGCTGTCGGGGAGGCTCAGGTGGCACGGGAGCCCACTGTGGGGGCGGGACTTGGGCATGGCGGGCTGAAGGACCCAAGCACTGCCCCAAGGTGAGGTGGCTGAGGTCTGGGGAGAATTTGAGTGCAGTGTGGGCAGGCTGGTAGTGTTGGGGGACCTGGCACACCCCCTGCAGCTGCTGGCCCAGGTGCTAAGCTCCTTAATTCCCTGGGACCCACGGAGCTCTCCAGCAGCTCCGAGTGCTGGCCCAGGGGGCCTGCGCCCACCCCAAACTCGTGCAGGCTTGCGAGCACCATGCTCAGCCCCCGTTCCTGCCGGCGCCTCTCCCTCTACACCTCCCAGCAAGCAGAGGGAGCCGGCTCCGGCCTCTGCCAGCCCAGAGAGGGGCTCCCACAGTGCCATGGCGGGCTGAAGGGCTCCTCAAGTGCCACCAGAGTGGACGCCGAGGCCGAGGAGGTGCCAAGAGCGAGGGCTGCTAGCATGTTGTCACCTTTCAATGGTAGTTAGGTGGGGGCTTTTGGTCACACAGCTCAACGTTCTGAGGGCGGGAGACTAAGGTCAGCTATGTGAGCATCTGTCAGTCAACCAACCAATCAATCAATCATGCCTACATAGTGGAGCCCCAGTAAAAGCTCTGCACAGAGATCATCAAGTGAGCCTCCCCAGCTGGCCGTGCTGCAGGCGTGTCACCACATATGCATGCCAGTAGAGGAAAACTGGCCTTACCGCATGGGGAGAGGAAAACAGAAGCCTCTTGTTCTTCTGGATTCTGCCCTGTGGGCAGCTTCCCTGGCTGACTTTAAACTGTGTCCTTCTGTGATAAACTGTAACCACAAGTATAACAGCTCTCAGTGAGTTTTATGAGTCTATCAAATTACAGAACCTGAGGGTGATGTGGGGTTCCTGGAGTTTGTAACTGGTGTCAGAAGTGGGAGTGCTCTTGAGGACTGTTTTCTTTGTCTTCATATTTGGCTAAAGCTCTTGGAATTGGAGTTGGAATTGGAAGTGAAATTCACTAGAATGACCCCAACTCACTGAAACGTGTGGTTTGGGAAAAGGATCAATGAGAGGACAGGGGATGAAGGACCTCTGGTTTCTGGATGGCCATGGGTCATGTGTGGTATGGACCTGCAGCCGTGCTGTGGTCAGTTACAGCAGGTAAAATTTTCCAACAGAATTTGGAAATGATGGATCCAAATCCCCAGGAACTGGCTGGCCAGATGCATGAGGAAATACAAAGTAACAAAAATCAAGCTAGATATGCAATCTCTTGGTTATTCTGTTCCCTAAAAGCTAAAACAAAAGAAAGAGTGAAAGTAAAAGAGAGATCCTTCATCCCCTGCCCTCTCATTGCTCCTTTTTCCAAACCACATTTTTCAGTCAGTCAGGGTCATTCTAGTGAACTCCACTTTCAGCTCCAAGGTTTTATCAAACTGTAAAGGCAGAGAAAACAGTCCGCAAGACCACTCTCACTTCTGACAATTACAATGATAGGCTATTACCACTGAGGCACTTACAACAGTAGGCTATTGACTACTAACAGCCCACTGTTGACCAGAAGCCTTACTGACAACATCAACAGTTAACACTTATTTTGTGTGTTATAGGTATTAAAACTGTATTCCTCCAATAAAGTACACGAGAAAAAAGAAACTATTAATAAAAAAATCATAAGGGAAAATACATTTACAGTACTGTACTGTATTTATCAATATCATTAAGTTTTTTGTCATCTGTTTACAAGATGAATCGTCTGTCTGAAATGGTGCAACCGCACCTGCAGACCTCAGTACATATCCAGAAATTCAACTTTTTTCTTGTAATGTCATGACTTTTCTCTGCTTCTTGGGAGCACTTCCAGCATCACTAGTGGCACTTCATATGCGTCCACTGTAAGTTATTGTTTCTGTAAAAGCTGAAATGAAAGCAAGAGAGAGGTGATGAGGCTGAGCCAATGGGTAATGAGGCTGAGGTGGTTGCCTCAGGGCCACAACCAATGGGAAAGTTAGAGGGGAAGGTATGGAAGATGTTGGGGTGAATCCTGACATTGCACCTATCCTGGGTTCTGGGAGGTCCAAGATATAGTCGCTGGCCACAGGGTCAAAGGAAAAAGTTATGTTGAAACAGCAGATTGTGGAGAAATTTAGACTGCCTTGCAAAAGAATGAGGAAAGTCAGCTGGGAGAGTGAAGGAGCCCATCCCAGCAGGTGAACATCCTTCAACAGTTGTTAAGAAATGGAAAGAACATGACTAAGTGTGGTAGCTCACACCTGTAATCCCAGCGCTTTGGAAGGCTGAGGGAGGACCGCTTGAGGCCAGGAGTTTGAGACCAGCCTGGTTACATAGCAAGACCTCATCTCTAATTAAAAAAGTAATAATAAGGCTGGGCGCAGGGGCTCATGCCTATAATCCCAGGTCAAGAGTTTGTGACCAGCCTGACCAACATGGTGAAACTCTGTCCCTACTACAAATACAAAAATTATCCGGTGTGGTGGTGGGAGCCTGTAATCCCAGCTACTCGGGAGGCTGAGGCACAAGAATCGCTTGAATCCGGGAGGCAGAGGTTGCAGTGAGCTGAGATCGCACCATTGCACTCCAGCCTGGGTGACAAGAGCAAAATTCAAAAAAAAAAAAAAAAAAAGGAAAGAAAGAAAGATGGGCAGAGCAAAGCAGACATTAATGGGGCTAAAACAAAGCTCTTACGACAGCACTATCAGAAATTGGAACTGCTGGGAGCTCCTGCTTGCCCCAACACTGAAGACCTAAACCTACTTTCATCCAGTTTGGAGGAATAGAAAACATTAGAAGGCAAAGGTGACCACGAGCAAGTTGGCCTCCAGTCACCTAGAGTGATGCTCCTGCAATCCAATCAAGATAAGAGCTTGATTGATGAGAGGGTCTGCATCCCTTGGCTTGACCCCTGGCTGGAGACCCAACGCCATACACCCATGAGTGGGTAAAATGCTCAGGGGATGGAGAATAAATGTTTTTGGGACTCCTCAACATAAGAGCCAGATACACTGAGATTGCTCCGTGGTGAGCAGGTCAGTGCAAACCTACCCCCAAAGGCCCAGGGAGCTGAGAGGCTGAATAAAGAGGCTGACAAATACAGCTTCTCAGAAAGAAATGTAGAATAGGGACTTATGAACAGAAGCCACATCTCGGGTAGCTGTGAGCCACTTGCCCTCCAGAAAGCATTCTCTCTCTCTTTTTTTTTATTTAGAGATGGAGTCTCCCTCTGTCACCCAGGCTGGAATGCAGTGGTGCAATCTCAGCTCACTGTAACCTCTGTCTTATGGGTTCCAGTGATTCGTCTGCCTCAGCCTCCTGAGTAGCTGGGATTACAGGCATGTGCCACCACACCTGACTAATTTTTGTATTTTTGGTAGACATGGGGTTTCACCATGTTGGCCAGGCTGGTCTCAAACTCCTGACCTCAAGTGATCCACTTGCCTCGGCCTCTGAAAATTCTGGGATTACAGGTGTGAGCCACCCATGTCCATCCAGAAAGTATCCTTTATCCAGCAAGCTTGTGGGATAGAACATGTGCAGCTGGTCACATCTTCAGACGTTCTTGCCAAGAGGTGTGACCGCTGGGCAGGTTAGATAAACGTCTTTATGAAGGGTTCTCTCTGCTGCAGGCAATGTCTAAAGACCTTACTGCAGGACACCTTGGTATGTGGGGGTCAAACACTGGTCACCATGGCGTTTTGCTTCGAGATAAATACACAGCCACAGGCTGTTCTCCTACTGTGATTCCAAACCTGTTGGTGAAGTCTTCGTAGAAACTACAGCTGGGGTGGGAGGGTGCAGGAAGCAAAGGCTGATGGGATGAAGGAGAAAGTTCAGATGAAAATTGGAATGTTTGAGCAGATTTTATGTGACATGGTTGCACCTGCTGTACCTGAATGTGTCATGAGGTTAGATACTACATCTGGCTGAGAGATGCTTTCCTTAGGTCACATGTAAAACAGAAGACAGGTGTATTAGTCCGTTCTCACACTACTGATGAGGACATACCTGAGACGGCAATTTACAAAAGAAAGAGAGGTTTAATGGACTTGCATTTCCACATAGCTGGGGAAGCCTCACAATCATGGCAGAAGGCAAGGAGGAGCAAGTCATGTTTTACATGGATGGCAGCAGGCAACGGCAGAGCTTGTGCAGGGAAACTCCCATTTTTAAAACCATCAGATCTTGTGAGACTCTTTCACTATCATGGAAAGACCTGCCCTCATAATTCAATCACCTCCCACCAGGTTCCTCCCATGACACGTGGGAATTGTGGGAGTTACAATTCAAGGTGAGGTTTGGGTGGGGACACAGCCACACCATATCAACAGGTAAATCTACCCTGCAGCCAGTATTGGCTGGGCATGCTGAATGGAGCCAATAACCTTGTCCAAACCCACAGAGGTCATCGATTTGAAACAGTATTAAACACCTGGTGGGCAGAAACGTCTTGCAACTTGAATGAATGCCCTGTTAGAAGCAGGAGTGTGGGCATACATTCTCTGTATGGTCCAGCCCTGTGTGGGGCACACCAGGACTCACAGGAAAGCCTGTGAGCACCATCCAGCAGTGAGAACTGTGATTTTGGACTGGAAAATTTCTGTTTGACAGACAATTTGCAGGTTACTGGGCTTTGATTTTATGTCCCTGTGACTGAAGGACATAAAATAACCCCAGAACCTGAAATACCCAGAATGTCTTAAGCAATGCCAGAGAAACACTCCCATGGAGAGGTCAGTGCCCAGAAGAATTCCAGAATAAATGGAAATTTTATTTAATTTATGTATATGGGTACAGGTACATGCTCCTGGGGGAAGGTAGAAGGAGCTCCTTACCCCATGAGCAGAGCCTCTTTTCACCGAGGACTGACGTTGGAATCCTCTGAGGAGCCGCCAGACGCTGTCACCATGAAAACAATACCCAACTGATCAGTGAACAGCTCTCAACTGATCAGCAAGAAGCTGCTTGGTTTATGGACAGCAGGTCCAGGCAGAATGGAGAGCATCCTATTTGGAAGGCTGTCACTCTGTTTTGTGTTGTTTTTTTCATTCGTTTTTGTTTTGAGACAGGGTCCTGCTCTGTCACCCAGGCTGGAGTGCAGTGGTGTGATCACTGCTCATTGCAGCCTCAGAATCCCAGGACTGAGCAATCCTCCCGCCTCAGCCTCCCTAGTAGCTGGGACTACAGGCACATGCCACCATACCCGGCTAATTTTTAAAAATTTTTTTGTAGAGATGGGGTCTGGCTATGTTGCTCAGGTTGGTCTCCAACTCATGAGCTCAAGTGATTCTTCCTCTTCTGCCTCCCAAGGTGCTGAGACTACAGACATGATTGTCTGACTGAAGAAGGAGAAATCAAACCAGCTCAGTGGGCTGACTTGTATGTGGTTTTCCCATTTGGGTTTTTACTGACTGGTGAGGGGTGGCCGGTGACCTGGTCATGTTATCTCAGACAGCCGATGGAAAACTAGTCTATTAAAGAGAGCGCTCTGTGAAAATCGTGGTGGGCATTTCAGGGGTGCATTAAAGTAGGACATGACAATATCCATCAGAAGAACCCCCTTCCAGGATCAGAAGGTGATCAGAACCGGCAAATGGGAGTCCTGGTGCATTCACTTGGGGTGGCCACCGGGGCCCATGGAAACTGTGGGTGTGGGGGCTGCAGCGGTGCAGGGAAGGGCTGTATCTAAACATGTTCTCCCCCTCCACACACCCTCTGAGGCATGAGATGCAACTATCTGCTGACATAGAGACAGAGACTGCAGATGGCTATGGGCAGATTTCCCTGGAAGCGGAAGGGGGCAAGGGGGAGGCCCTGCACATAGCTGGCAAGTAGAATTGATTCTGTAGCCCCAGAAGCCTACAAATAGGTCCTGAAAGGAACAGACATTGACTCTGGGCTGGGCTTCGCTTACCCAGTGGTAGATGCAAATGCGCAGAGTGCTATAAAAGAGTTGGAACAGAAATTTTCATGCCAGTGTGCACTGCTGAGTTACATTTCTTCACATCAAAAAACACTCTCGTCTTCAGAGCAATGGCTTGATAAAGAACTGAAACAGGCAATCGAAACATTGGTTTTCCAAAAAGAAAGAAGCCATAGGTATGAAGGGCTGGTGTGTGCTCACACTGAACATGAGGGGCCAAGGGAGGATCCCTGCTAGGGAGATTCCTCTGCTTTTCCGGGGAGCTGGAGAGGAGGGGGTTCGCGAGAACTCATACAATTATACAAGTCTTTCCATGAGGACAGGATAATGATACAGTTCATCTGTTTGCTACATGCACATGAGTAATTGTCCGTGATAATTTCTTTGTGCTGAAGATTCTATCTGTATTAATAGAGCCAAGTATTCTTGATTTTGTTCATGTCCTCATGGTCTATCTTTCTCCATCCTTTTACCTTCAGCCTACTTATATTACAGTTGAAATGAGTTTCTGAAACACAGTGTGTATTGGGATCATGTTTTTGTATCCATTCTGCCAATATCTTTTAATTGGCATATTGGTGCATTTACATTTTATATAAGTACTAATATAATAGGGCTTAATCCTGCCATTTTATTTTTTATTTACTCTTTGTTCCCTCTGATTTTTAAAATAAACTTAATTTTTAATAGATTTTATTGTTTAGAGCCATTTTAGGTTCACAGGAAAATTGAGCAGAAGATACAGCGATTTCCCTTGTACCCCCTGTGCCCTCACATGCCTAGCCTCCCCATTGTCCACATCTATCACCAGTGTGACATGTTTGTTACAATTAATGAATCTACATTGACACATCATTATCACCCAAAGCGCATGTCTCATGTTAAGGGTCACTCTGTGTTGTACATTCTATGGGTTTTGGCAAATCTACAATGACATGTATTTACTATTACAGTATCATATAGAGCATCCTACCTAAAAATCCTCTGTGCTCCACCTATTCATCCCTCTCCCGCCTTCCCCATCCCTTGGCAACCACTGATGTCTTTACTGTTTCCATAGTTTTGCCTTTTCCAGAATGTCATGTATTTGAATCACATAATACATAACAGCCTTTTCAGATTGACTTCTTTCACTTAGTAATATGCATTTAATGTTTATCTGTGTCTTTTCATGCCTTGATAGCTCATTTCTTTTTAATGCCAATAGTATTTTTTAAATTTTTTATTTCCACAGGTTTTTGGGGAACAGGTGGTGTTTGGTTACATGAGTAAGTTCTTTAGTGGTGATTTGTGAGATTTCGGTGCACCCATCACCTGGGCAGTATACACTGAACCCAGTTTGTAGTCTTTTATCCCTCACCCGCTTCCTACCCTTTCCCTCTGAGTCCCCAAAGTCCTTTGAGTTATTCTTATGCCTTTGCATCATCATAGCTTAGCTCCAACGTATGAGTGAGAACACAGAATGTTTGGTTTTCCATTCCTGAGTTACTTCACTTAGAATAATAGTCTCCAATCTCATCCAGGTCACTGCGAATGCCATTAATTCATTCCTTTTTATGGCTAAGTAGTATTCCGTTATTCCATATATTCCATATTATTTATATATAGATATATAATCTCACAGTTTCTTTAACCACTCAATTGATGGCCATTTGGGTTGGTTCCACGTTTTTGCAATTGCAAATTGTGCTGCTATAAACATGCATGTGCAAGTATTTTTTTCGTATAGTGACTTCTTTTCTTCAATGTGACACCATCTTACTCCTGCAAGAATGGCCATAACAAAAAATCCAAAAATAATAGATGTTGGCGTGGATGTGGTGAACAGCGAACACTTCTACACCGCTGGTGGGAATGTAAACTATGTCAACCACTATGGAAAACAGTGTGGAGATTCTTTAAAGAACTAAAAGTAGAACTACCATTTGATCCAGCTGGGTATTCCACTACTGGGTATCTACCCAGGTTTGTTCTTTTTGCTTAGCCTTGCTTATTAAGGTCAATAGTATTTTCATTGTCTGGATCTATCCATTCACTTGATAAGGACATGAAGGACATCTTGATTGCTTTGAAGTTTTGACATTTACAAATAAAGCTGTTATAAACATCTGTGTAGAGGTTTTTATGTGGACATGAGATTTCAAGTCCTTTGGATAAATACCAAGGTACATGACTGCTGGATCATGTGGTAAGAGTATATTTAGTTTTGTAAGAAAGTGCCAAGCTGTCTTCCAAAGTGGCTGTGTCGATGTGTATTCCTACCAGCAGTGAATGAGGGTTCCTGTTGCTCCGCATCCTCACCAGCGTTTGGTGTTGTCAGTGTTCTGGATTCTGACCATTGTAATAGGTGTGTAGTGGCATGTTGTTGTTTTAATTTTCATTTCCCTGATGACATGACGTGGAGCATCTTTTCATATGCTTATCTATTGTCTGTTTATCTTCTGTGCTGAGGTGTCTGTTAAGGTCTTTGGCCCATTTTTAAATAGGGTCATTTGTTTTCTTATTTTTGACTTTTTAAAGTTCTTTTTGCATTTTGGATGACAGTCCTTTATCAGATATATCATTTGCAAAGACATGTCATTCCCAGTCTGTGGTTTGCATTTCCATTATCTTGACAGTATCCCTTATAGAGCAGAAATATTTAATTTCAACAAAGCCTAACTTACCTTTTCTTTCTTTCATGGCTAGTGTCTTTGGTGTTGTGTCTAAAAAGTCATCGCCAAACCCAAGATCCTCTAGACTTTCTCCTATGTTAGTTTCTAAGGGTTTATAGTTTTGTGTTTTACATTTAAGGATGTCATCCATTTTGAGTTTATTTTTGTGAAGGGTGTAAAGTCTGTGTCTAGATTCTTTTTTTTACACATGGATGTCCAGTTGTTCCAGTACCATTTGTTGAATAGATTATCTTTTTGTTATTGTATTTCCTTTGTTCCTTTGTCAGAGATCCATTGACGATATTTATGTGAGTCTATCACAGGCCTCTCTTCTGTTCCATTGATCTTTTGTCTATTTGCTCACCAGTACCACACTACCTTGATAACTGTAGCTTCATAGTGAGTCTTGAAGTTGAGTCAGTCCTCCAGCTTTGTTCTTTTCCTTCAATATTGTATTAATACTCTGAGTCCTTTGCCTCTCCACACAAACTTTATTTATTTATTTATTTATTTATTTATTTTTGAGATGGAGTCTCACTCTGTCACCCAGGCTGGAGTGCACTGGTGCAATCTCAGCTCACTGCTACCTCCACCTCCCAGGTTCAAGCAATTCTCCTGTCTCAGCCTCCTGAGTATCTGGGATTATAGGTGTGCACCACCACACCTGGCTAATTTTTTTGTATTTTAGTAGAGATGCAGTTTCACCATGTTGGCCAGGCTGGTCTCAAATTCCTAACCTCAAGTGATCTGCCTGCCTTGGCCTACCAATTGGTGGGATTACAGGCATAAGCCACCATGCCCGGCCTCCACATAAACTTTATAATTTATTTGTTAATATCCACAAAATTACTTACTGGGATTTTAATTGGGATTGTATGGAATCTGTACATCAAGTTGGGAAGAACTGACATCTTAATAATATTGAGTCTTCCTGTCCATGAACAAGAAATATCTCTCAATATTTTTAGTTTTTAAAAAATTATTTCATGAGAGTTTTGTAATTTTCATCATATAGGTCATATACATATTTTGTTAGCATTATACCTAAGTATTTCATTTTTGAGGGATGCTAAAGTAAATGTTAATATGTCTTTAATTTCAGATTCCACTTGTCCATTGCTAGTATATAGAAGAGCAATCGACTTTTGTATGTTAATGTTGTATCCTGCAACCTTGCAGTAATCACCTGTATTAGTCAATTCTCACACGGCTATAAAGAAATACCTGAGACTGGGTAATTTATAAAGAAGAGGTTTAATTAGCTCACAGTTCTGCAGGCTGTATAGAAAGCATGGTGGCATCTGCTTCTGGGGAGGCCTCAGGGAGCTTTTACTCATGGCAGAAGGCAAAGTGGGAGTAGGCATCTCACATGGCAGGTGCAGGACCAAGAGGGGAGTGTGCGACACACTTTTAAACAACCAGATCTTGTGAGAACTCACTCACTATACAGTACCAAGGCAGGGGGGATGGTGCTAAACCATTCATGAAGGATCTACCCCATGATCCAATCACCTCCCATCATGCCCCACTGTTGTAATTCCCAACACTGGGAATTACAGTTCAACAAGAGGTTTGGTGGGGACACTACATCACCTGTTAGTTTTAGGAGGGCTTTTTTTTTTGTTCTTTTTTTTTTTTTTAACATAAATGATCATGTCATCTGCAAATAAAGAATTTTATTTATTCCTTCCCAATCTATATACATTTTATTTCTTTTTCTTGTCATATCACAGTAGCAAAGACTTCCAGTATAATGTAGAAAAGCAGTGTTGACAGGGAACATTCTTGCTCCTGATCTGAGCAGGAAATCTAGTTTCTCACCATTATATACAATATTAATTGTTGGTTGGTTTTTGCTTTTTGTAGATATTCTTTATCAAGTTGAGGAAGTTGCTCCTCTATTCTTAGATTACTCAGAATTTTAAATTATGAATGGGTTTTGGATTTTGTGAAATGCTTTTTCTGCACCTATTGATATGACGTGACTTTTCTTCTTTAGCCTGTTGATGTGATGGATTATATTAATTGGCTTTCTAATTTTAAACCAGTATTGCATACTTAGAATAAATTGCACTTGATCATGGTGTATTTCCTTCTGTTTTGTTTGTTTTATATATAATTTATTTTTAAAAAATAGTTTTAGATTTATAGAAAAATTGAGAAGATAGTACAAATAGTTCCCAGAGTGATGATCAGGGAGACATAAACTGGACATGGGTTGAACAACAGCCACAAATCTGCCAATATAAACTGTTTGTTTATATCTCCTGCACCCAGTTTTCCCTATCATTAACATTTTACATTGATATGGTACATTTATTACGATTGATGAACAAATATTTATTATTTCTAATGTCATAGTTTATTCAGATAGTTTAGTTTTTATCTATTTTTTAAGTTTATATTTATATCTCAATTAACACACTTTTTTGGTTCCAGCAGGTCATCCAGGCTATCACATTACATTTAGCTGTTATGACTCCTTATGCTTCTCTTGGCTGTGACAGTTTCTCAGACTTTCCTTGTTTTTGATGGCCTTGACAGTTTTGAGGAGTACTGGTGTAATGAGAATGCCACAGCAATGGTTGCTACCTAGGCATTAGAAGTAGAACATCCAAAAGATTGAAGCCAGTGGCTAGAGAGAAGAACTTAGAAGTTTGGTACGCAACAAGATCTTCAAAACCAAAACCAAACAAACAAAAGTGAACTTAGAGGCATCTCCCACACCCAGCAGACTGGGCTCCCTGCTTTCCTGTGGCTTCTTTTAAATGAACCTTTCAGACATTTGCCCATGAACTTCAAGTGGCTGGAGGATGAAGGACTTCCCTCCTAACTGTGCTCTCCCTGTCCAAGATCTATTTGTAATAAAGCTTTGAACATATTACATATCGTGGTGGTGTATTGAATTTTCACCTTCCACCAGAAGAACCAGGGGATACCCCAGGTCAGGTTTCCCCTGGGATGCTGGGAGAACACAAGGTTAGGCTCCCAGCATCAGAGTGATAATCAGGCAGACACGAGTGAAGATCAGGCAGACATAAGCTGGACATAAGTCAGACAAGAGCCACTAAGCTATCTGCCAACTTGTTCCTTGCACAAGTTTTCAGTGCAAGGAACCTCCCTGGCCACGGGTCAGACACTAGGTATTAGGTTGTCTTCCAGGTGATAGAAATATCCCATGAAAGGATACCATAGGCCAGTCATGGTAGCTCACACCTGCAATCCCAACACTTTGGGAGGCTGAGGTGAGTGGATCACCTGAGGTCAGGAGTTCAAGACCAGCCTGGCCAACAAGGAGAAACCCTGTCTCTACTAAAAATACAAAATTAGCCAGGTGTGGTGGCACATGCCTGTAATCCCAGCTACTCAGGAGGCTGAGGCAGGAGAATTGCTTGAACCTGGGAAACTGGGAGGTGGAGGTTGCAGTGAGCCAAGATCACACCACTGCACTCCAGTATGGGCAAGGCAAAAAGAGCAAAACTCCATCTTCAAAAAAAAAAAAAAAGAAAGGATACCATAAACACCCACGTCCAGCCCCTCTTCATTTTCTGTTAGGGCAGGGTTACTAGCTGCTATGGTACTGGAACCTCAGTTTAGCTGGGGGCTCTCAGAGCAATGGCTGAAGTATGTTGTAGAATATAATTTTATTATAACTTATGTGACTTTTTTCATTATAAGACTGAAATGATGGGTTTGGGGGAGAAGACCACAGAAGTAAAGTACCATTTTTGTCACCTTGTATCAAGGGTACATTCTATCGACATCGTATCAACATCATTTATCCCTGTTGATGTTGACCTTGAGGTAGTGTGGTGAGTTTTCTCCACTGTAAAGCGACTCTTTCCCCTCCCTCCTTTCCATACTGTATTCTTTAGAAGGAAGTCTTCATGTGCACCCCACAGTCAAGGAGTGGGAAGTTATGCTTCCTTTCCGTGAGGGAAGAGTAGCATCATAAAATATTTAGAACTTTTCTACACAGGATTTTTGTTTCTTCTACCCCATTAACTTGTTTATTCAATAATTAATTTATATCAGTATGGATTCATGGATACTTATTTTATACTTTGGACTATGATTAAATATTATTTTATTTATTTTGTTACTCTATTCCAATCTTGGCCACTGGGGAGCTCTTTTGGTTGGCTCCTGTGTCTCTCTGACATGTTGCCACCAATGTGGGTTTTTATGTCAGGCACTTCCTAACTTTCTGGCACTACAAGATGCTCTAGGCTCATCTTTTATATTTCTAGCCCCAGTCCTAGAGTCAGCCATTTCTCCAAGAAATCTTGGCTCCCTTTATTGGAGAATTGTCTTAGAAATCAAGATCTGGGCCAGGCACAATGACTCACACCTGTAATTCCAGCACTTTGGGAGGTAATGTGGATAGATCACCTGAGGTCGGGAGTTCGAGACCAGCCTGGCCAACATGGTGAAACCCCATCTCTACTAAAAATACAAGAATTAGCTGGGTGTGGTGGCACACATCTATAATCCCAGCTACGTAGAAGGCTGAGACACAAGAATCACTTGATCCTGGGAGGTGGAGGCTGCATTGAGCCGAGATCATGCCACTGCACTCCAGCCTGGGAAACAGAGCGAGACTCCATTAACAAAAAAAAAGAAAGAAATCAAGATCTGGGTGCCGGTGTGTCTGTTGCTATTGAGGTGTTGAATTGTTGAGGCTCTCTCTGCTGACACAGTGAGGAAATACATGTGTGTATACTAGCCCATGTATAAACATGTATTTATAAATATTTCTCTAAGTAATCATGACTTCATCTGATGTTTCCAAATCTATTACTATGTAGATTATTCTAGCTTCCTTCCCTTGCTTATCCCACCCAGTGAGAAACCTGGCACCCACCATCTGCCATCCGTTAGCCTAACTGTGCAGCTTTAGCATACATGTATAGTGGCATAAGAATTGTTCACCCTCATGCCTGTGGGAAACGACATTATCAAGTGAGTACAGTGCTTATGTGCAGCGTCCTTTGCCTTCAGTCTTCCAGGCAACACTGATTTCCAAGGTTACTTAGGTTAGCACCTTTTCTTTCCACTCCCTTCAGTGAGGTTGTTTTATATACTTGTAATACAGTTAGATGTTTTTGTCATAGTCTGCATTCTTTCTTGAGAGCCTCCAACCTCCTAAATGACTTTAAAATTTTGCATACATTAACATTTATCTTTTATTCTGTAAAGTACATGGATTTTGAGAATTGCATAATGTCAAATATCCACCATTATAGCATCATACAGAATATAGTACTTAAAAAATAGATTTATTGTCCTAAAAATTCCTTTGCTTCACCTTTTTAACTTTCTTCCTTCCCCTCAAACCCCTGACAACAACTGACATTTTCCATGTTATATAATAATTATTGATATATGCTATATAACAACTGTATAGTATATCACCTTTCAGACTAGCTTCTTTCATTTATCAATATGCACTTAAGGTGTCTCCATGCCTTTCTGTGGCTTGACAGCTAATTTATTTTTATTACTGAGTAATATTCCATTGTATGGATGTACCAAAGTTTGCTTATTCATTCACCTGTTGAAGGTTATCTTTGTTGCTTCTAATTTTTGGTGATTATGAATAAAGCTGCTATGAAAATTCACGTGTTGGTTTTTGTGTAGACATAAAGTTTTCAAATCAGTTGGGAAAATCATTAGGAGTGTGATAGCCTGATCATATGGTAAGACTATGTTCAGCTTTGTGAGAAACTGCCACACTATCTTCCAAAGTGATGGTGCTATGTTGCATTCCCACCATCAGTGGGTGAGAGTTCCTACTGCTCTGCATGCTCATCAGCATTTGGTATTGTCAGGTTGTTGGATTTTAGCCATTTGAATAGGTGTGTTATTGTTTTAATTTTTAATTCTCTAATGATGAATTACGCAATTATGTATATCAAATATACATATGGAAATGTACATTTGACAAATATGCACTTCCATATGCATATTTGATATCTGTATATCTTTTCTGATGAGTTGTCTATTCTGGCCTTTTGTTCATTTTTAATTTGGGTTGTTTTCTTATTAAATTTTAACAACTTTTTGTATAGTTTGAATATAAGTCCTTTATCAGATAAGCATTTTGCAAAGATTTCTCTCCCATTCCACGGACTGTCTTTATATTCTGTTAACAATATCTTTTGCTGGCAGAAAATTTTATCTAAATAATGTCCAAAGTTAATTTTTTTTTCATGAATCATGCTTTTGGAGTGGTATCTAAAAACATCATCAAACACAGGGTCGCACAGAATTCCTCCTATGTTTTCTTCTAGACGTTTTATAGTTTTGCATTTTACACTTACGTCTGTGATCCATTTTGGATTAATTTGGGGAGAAAGTGCTAGGCTCGTGTTTAGGTTTACTTTCTTTCATACAGACTTCTGTTTGTTTTAGCATTGTTAGTAAAAAAATAACTACTCTCCTTTATTTCTTCATTTTTATTTCTTTCTGTCCAATATATATACCTTTCATTTCTTCTTCTTGTATTGTTGCATATGCTAGGAATTCCAGTGCAATGTTGGGTGGATGTGGTGAACAGAGACATCCTTACCTTGTTTGTGATCTTAGTGGGAAAGTGACCAGCTTCTCACCATTAAGTGTGATGTTTCCTTGTAGCTAAAAGTTTGCTTGTAGATGAACTTGATCAAGTTGAGAAACAGCATCTCTATTCCTAGTTTGCTAAGAATTTTTTCATGAATGGATGTAGGATTTGGTAAATGCTTTTAGTGAATCCTTTGATATAATCATCTAATTTTTTTTCTTTAGCCTGTTGATATGGTGATTCGAGTAATTTTCAAGTATTGAAACAGCCTTGGATATCTGGGTAGCAGTTTTTAATTTATTTATTTATTTATTTATTTATTTTTTTGAGACGGAGTCTCGCTCTGTCGCCCAGGCTGGAGTGCAGTGGCCGGATCTCAGCTCACTGCAAGCTCCGCCTCCCGGGTTTACGCCATTCTCCTGCCTCAGCCTCCCGAGTAGCTGGGACTACAGGCGCCTGCCACCACGCCCGGCTAGTTTTTTGTATTTTTTAGTAGAGACGGGGTTTCACTGTGTTAGCCAGGATGGTCTCGATCTCCTGACCTCGTGATCCGCCCATCTCGGCCTCCCAAAGTGCTGGGATTACAGGCTTGATAATTTATTTTTTATACAGTTGGATCTGACTTGATATTTTGTTGAGGAGTTTTGTGTGTGTGTTCATAAGCGATACTGGTTTGTAGTTTTCCTTGTCTCCTTTGGTGTTAGAGTAATGCTAGCAGCGTAGAATGAGATAAAAAAGTGTTTTCTCTACTTCTCTTTATTGGAAGAGATTATGGAGAATTAATATTAATTTTTCCTTCCTTAAATGTTTGGTAGAACTCACCAGTGAAACTATCTGAAAGTAGTGCGTTTTTTTGTTGCTGTTGAAGTCATTAATTATTCATCCAACTTCTTTATTACATACATGTAGACATGGCAATTCAGATAATCTTTTTCTTTTTCTGTGATTTTTGAAAGTTTCTATATTTCAAGGAATTGGTTCGTTTTGTCTAGTTATCAAATTTGCAGACAGAGTAGTCACAGTATTCCCTTATTATTCTTTTAATGTCCAAAGAATCAGTAGTGATGATTCCTTCTTCATTTCTGATATTAGTAATTTGTGTCTTCTCTCTTTTTTTTTTGGTGCAGTTTGGTTTGAAGTTTGTGCCAATTTTATTGATCTCTTTTAAAAAGCTTTTGGTTTCAGTGATTTTCTCTACTTTTTTCCATTATATATTTCATTAATTCAGATCTAGTTTTTATTATTTTTGTTATTCTGCTTGTTTTAGCCTTAAATTGTTCTCTTTTTGGTTTCCTGAAATGGAATCTTAGGTTGTTGAAATTAGATACATCTTTCTTTATAATATGTACATTTTAATGCTATTAATAGTCCTCTAAGCTTTGCATTTCCTGCATCTCACAAATTTTGATAAGTGGTATTTTCATTTAGTTCAAAATATTAATTTTCATTTATCTTGATAATACTTCTTTGATCCATGTGCTGTTTAAAAGTACGCTGTTTAATTTTCAGATATTTGGGGAAAGCTATTTTACTGTTGTTGACTTCTAATTTTATTCCACTGTGGTCTGAAAGATCCTTTGTGTTTTTATTTGTTACATTTGTTAATGTGTGTTTTATGGCCTAGAATGTGGTCTAATTTGATGACTGTTCCATGAGAGTTTGAGAATAATGCGTATCCTACACGTTAGATGGGTTATTCCAGTTAGATCAAGTTGACTGTTAGAGCTATTCAGGCCATCTTTGTCCTTACTGATACAGACTGGGAACACTGATATAGATATGAATTGAAAATGTTCTGTTTAAGGGACATATGCTTCCCATGAAGCAATATAGTGTTATTCAAAGTTCAACTTATATTAGTTAAAATTGTGTATTGTGAGCTCTAGGACAACCTAAAATTTTTAAAAATATAAACATATTGTTTTGATACCCTAGTGATACCTTAATGGAGGAGCTAAATTGGAATTGTATAAAATACTTCATTAAAACCAGAGAAGACAGTAAGAAGAGGTATCTGTGGTGAAGAGAAGAAACAAAGAAAAGTGGAATTAATGAATGGAAACAGATAAAAATGTGATATATATTAATCCAACTATATGAATGATCATGTTGAATGTGAATGGTCTAAATATGCCAATTAGAAGAAAGATGGTCAGTGAGGATAAAAAAACAAGATCCAATTATATGTTATCTGTAAGTAACTCATTTAAAAAACAAAGATTTAGATAGGTTGAAAGTCAAGTAATACAGAATGATATACTATGGCAACACTAAGTGAGAGTAGCTAACTTAATTATAATAGCAGCAGGATACATTACATATTCTTCTTAAGCTCTCATGGAACACTCACAAAATTAGAACACACACTGGGCCATAAACCATACATTAACAAATGTAAAAAACAAAAATACAAAGCATCTTTCAGACCACAATGAAATAAAATTAGAAACTAACAACAATAAGATAGCTGGAAAATCCCCAAGTATCTGGAAATCAAACAGCACACCTTAAAATGGCACACAGGTCAAAGAATTCTCAAGATAAATAAAAATTAATATTCTGAAGTAAGTGAAAATGAAAATACAACCCATGAAATTTGTGGGATGCAACAAACGCAGTGCCTGGATATGGCTATTGACAGATGACATATGCATATGTTATACAGGAAGAAATATCTAAATTCAGTAACCTGAGTTTCCATCCCTGGAAACTGTAGAAAGATAACAATTTAAGCCTAAAGCAAGCAGAATAACAGATATAATAACAATTAAATCAGCCGGGCGCGGTGGCTCAAGCCTGTAATCCCAGCACTTTGGGAGGCCGAGACGGGCGGATCACGAGGTCAGGAGATCGAGACCATCCTGGCTAACACAGTGAAACCTCGTCTCTACTAAAAAATACAAAAAACTAGCCGGGCGAGGTGGCAGGCGCCTGTAGTCCCAGCTACTCGGGAGGCTGAGGCAGGAGAATGGCGTAAACCCGGGAGGCGGAGCTTGCAGTGAGCTGAGATCCGGCCACTGCACTCCAGCCCAGGTGACAGAGTGAGACTCCGTCTCAAAAAAAAAAAAAAAAATTAAATCAGAAATCAATAAAATTGAACACAGAAAAACAAGAGAGAAAATTACGGGATCATAACCTGGTTTTACATAACCTTTTTCAAAAAAGCCAATAAAACTGATAAATGTCTAGCCAGGCTAACCAAGTAAAAAAGAGAGAAAACACAAATTACTAATATTGGAAATGAAAAAGAAGTCACTACTACTGACCCCATAAATATTAAAAGAATCATAAAAAATGCTATGAAAACTATGTCCACAAAATATATGTCCACAAATTATATATCTTTAACGAAATGGATCAATTCTTTGAAAGACACAAACTACCAAAATTCACAAGGATGAATAATTTTTTTTTTTTTTTTTTGAGACAGAGTCTTGCTCTGTCGCCCAGGCTGGAGTGCAGTGGTGCAATCTCGGCTCACTGCAAGCTCCGCCTCTGGGGTTCACGCCATTCTCCTGCCTCAACCTCCCAAGTAGCTGGGACTACAGGGGCCGCCACCATACCAGGCTATTTTTTTTTGTATTTTTAGTAGAGACGGGGTTTCACTGTGTTAGCCAGGATGATCTCGATCTCCTGACCTCATGATCTGCCCGCCTCTGCCTCCCAAAGAGTTGGGATTACAAGCGAGAGCCACTACGCCTGGCCACAAGGAGGAAAATTTTAATAGGCCTGTATCTATTATAGATGAAGGCCTATTAAATAAATGAAAAATTCGTAAGTTCCCCAAACAGAAACCACCAAGCCCAGATGGCTTCACTGCTTAATTCCACCAAATATTTAAGGGAGGAATTATAGGGATTTTCCACAATCTCTTCCAGAAAACAGGAGCAGAGGGCTCACCTCCTAACTCATTCTCTCTGGCTACCGTCAACCTAATACCAAAACCAGATGAAGACATTATCAGAAAGGAAAACTACAGACCAATGTCTCTCATGAGCATAGATATAAAAATTCTCAACAAACGATGAGAAAACGGAATCCAATAGTGTTTAAGCAATATTATCTACTACAACTGCTAGGCTGAATTATATTCGCCCAAAAAGATACTTGAGTCCTAAACCCTGGGCCCTGTGGAGGTGACTTTATTTGAAAACAGCCATTTTAGATATAATCAAGTTAAGATGAGGTCATTAGGGTGGGACCTAATCCAACATGTCTGGTGTCCTTGTATGAACAGGAGAAGAGACTCAGAAACAGAAGCATGCAGGGAAGATGGTCATGTGAAGATGGAGGCAGAGTCTCAAGTGATGTTTGTACAGGACCAGGAACACCAAGGATGGCCAGCAACACTAGAAGCCAGGAGAGAGAGCCCTGGAACAGGCTCTAGTATAGCATCATGTGACAAATAGCAGGCCCTGAAAGAAATCAACACATTTTACACCAAAATATATTTCTTTGATGTATTTTTTTTGTTGTTGTTGTTGAGACGGAGTCTCGCTCTGTCACCCAGGCTGGAGTGCAGTGGCCAGATCTCAGCTCACTGCAAGCTCCGCCTCCTGGGTTTATGCCATTCTCCTGCCTCAGCCTCCCGAGTAGCTGGGACTACAGGCCCCCGCCACCTCGCCTGGCTAGTTTTTTTTTTTTGTATTTTTAGTAGAGACGGGGTTTCACTGTGTTAGCCAGGATGGTCTCGATCTCCTGACCTCGTGATCCACCCGTCTCGGCCTCCCAAAGTGCTGGGATTTCTTTGATGTATTTTTAAGTGGCCCTGCAAAGCTGTCTCTTGTAGGGGAAATTTACATTCCGTAGAGAATCTCCTTCTCTTACTAAATCTTTTCAGGTCTAGCACCTTTTAAGTACTGATAAAAAGACATTTACCATCTATTGTCTCTGAGGCCTGCTACCTGGATGTTTCATCTGCATAACAAGAACCTTGGCTTCCACAGCCCCCCACTTACACTAACCCAAAGCATTTCTTTCTATTGATTTCAACTCTTTAGGCAAAACTTAACTCTTTCAACCAATTGCCAGTCAGCAAATCTTTGAATCTACCTGTGACCTGGAAGCCATCTCACCTCACCCCTCCAGATGTCCTACCTTTCCAGACCCAAACAGTGTAAACCTCGCATGTATTGATCGATGTCTGCCTGTAACTTCTGCCCTCCTAAAATTTACAAAATCAAGCTGTGACCCAACCGCCTGGGCACATGTTCTCAGGACTTCCAGAGGCTGTGTCCCAGACCATGATCTTGACCCTTGGCAAAATAACTTTCCAAATTGATTGAGACTTGTCTTAGATACTTTTTGGTTTACACTCTATGGCCCCCCCACAGCTACTGTGTTACCTGTTAATCAAAATTAGTGACGGACACAGGAGTCTCAATCGATCAAATTTTATTAAGCCAGAGCTTAAGGGTGTGTTGGGGAAAAACACAAGTGACAGACATGTCTGTGTCCAATGTTATCCAAACAGGTTTTCAGGAGGTTTAGAATTTATACATTTCTTTACAGGGGGAAGGCATGTAGGATGGCAGGTGGGCAGAAGAATGGTTGACTTTACCTTGTCTTTGTTCTGTACCCAGGAAGGTAAGCATCCTCAGGGTGGAACCTGGCAGACTAGTTTTAGGAGCTAGACATAGAGTGCAGACCTGAAGTTACAACGGACACGTCCTTGTTTTATAAGCAGATAGGCACCCTTGAAAGGTTGCAAGGTTTCGAGATGTTGGGAGTCTTTTGCTTTCTGTGGTGGTCTGGCTAATGGATAATGCTTTGGCACAAGACTGTAAAGTGATGACTATTTATTTGGGTAAAAGATGGCAGTGTTGTGTGACTGTCTCCATGTTTAACCTTCCCTCTGGCATAACAAGTTTGGAGGTCCTGACATGTTTTATTTTCATCACATACTCTGTCTTGGAATTAGAATGACTGCTGGAGTGTGTCTTGCTCCCGGGGCGAGTAGCTGTGGCTCCCCTTCATACCTGAGGTTCAACTGCCACCAAACAACCCTTCCTGGTGGCCCAGCATCCCAAGCTGAGCTGTGAACAGCTGTTACACCCTTTCCCATGGGGCAAACAGTGGTGGAGTGGCTCTACCTCTCCCTCCCGCTCCCCAACACCCCCAGGGCTGAGCTGAAACTGCACACTCCCTCCTGGGGAAAGAGCGCTTAGGCAAAACCACTTGTCTGCCTCTCTCAGCTGTGGCTGGACCCTGCCCGGAGGGGTCCCTTGGCTGGAGCTGAAGCCACATACTCCCACCTGGGGCACTGATACTTTGACAGTGGCTCCATATACCTCTCTTGGTCGTGGTGGCACCCTGCCCCACAGGACTGGAACAGAAGCTGCACACTGCTTCCCAAGGATACACGGCTCCCAGTCACTGCTGAGCCCTGCCCCTCAATACAACACCAGGCACCCCAGGGAAACAGTGCCCTGGCTACCCAGAGCAGTCACAACTCCCTAGTGCCTATGCTGAAGTAGTGCCCTGACTCCCAGGAAATGATGGTGTTGCCACCTAGGGTGGTCACGCACCCTAGTACCTAAGCTGCGGTCATGCCCTGCTTCCCAGGGAAATGGTGTCTGGGTTGCACAGAGACCTTCAGGACTCAGTTAAAATGGTACATTTCTCCCTGGGGAATCAGTGCCCTGGCCAAGATGAACAGCTGCACATCCCTGGGGGAGCTGGTGTAGTACTCCACATCCCAGGGAAACGGCAATGCCTGAACTGACACACCCGCTCTACAGGCCAAACAACTCTAGTACCCTGGTCCTAAATTCATATGGAACCACCAACGATGCCAAATAGCCAAAGCAATCCTGAGCAAAAGGAGCAAAGTTGGAGGCGTCACACTATCTGACTTCAAAATATACTACAAAGCAATAGTAACCAAATAGCATGGTCCTGGCATCAAAACACATAAACCAATGGAGCAACATACAGAACCTAGAAATAAATTCATGTATTTACAGCCAACTGATTTTATACAAAGGCTCCAAGAACATTCACTGGGGAAGAGGTCTCTTCGACGAATGACGCTGGGAAGACTGGACATCCCTCTACAGAAAAACAAAACTAGACCTCCCTTACCATAGATAACAATCAAGTCAGAATGAATTAAACTCTTAAATGCAAGACTTGAAACAATGAAATAACTAGGAGAAAACAGGGAAATGTTACAGGACATCAGTCTGAGCAAGGATTTTCTGGAAAAGACCTCAAAAGCGCAGGCAACAAACACAGAAGTAGACAAATTGGATTATATCAAACTAAAAAGCTTCTGCACAGCAAAGGAAACAATCAATCGAGTGAAGACAGACTACTGAATGGAAGAAAAGATTTCCAAACTAATTATCCACAAGGGATTAATATCTAGAATACACAAGGAACTCAAACAACTCAACAGCAAAAAACAAAACCAAAAACAATCCAATTTAAAAACGGACAAATGAGCTGAATAGAGATTGCTCGAAAGAAGACATGCAAACAGCCAACAGGAATATGAAAAACAATGCTCATCATCACCAATCATCAGAGAAATGCAAATCAAAACCACATTAAGGTATCACCCCAGTTAGAATGGCCATTATCAAAAAGGCAGAAATAACAAAGGCGGGCACGGATGCAGAGAAAGAGGAACTCATACACTATTGGTGGGAACGTAAATTAGCACAGCCATTATGGAAAAGCAGCATGGAGGTTCCTCTGTATCATCCAGCAATCCCACTGCTGGGTGTATACCTGATCAATGAAAATCAGTATGTCAAAGAGATATCTACAGTCCCATGCTTATTGCAGCCCTATTTACAATATCCAAAATGTTGAATCAACCTAAGTGTTCAACAACAGATAAATGCATAAGGAAACTGTGGTACACATATACAATGGAATATTATTCAGCCATTAAATAAATGAAATTATTTCATTCATGGCAGCATGGATGAGTGTGGAGGACATTATGTTAAGTGAAATAAACCAGGCACAGAAAGACAAATACCACATGTTCTCACTCATATGTGGAAGCTAAAAGATCTCATAGAAATAGGGTAGAAAGTGGTTACTAGAGGCTGGGAAGGGTAGGGAGGAAGATGAAATGGCCAGAAGTTGGTTAACGAAGGCAAAGTATGGCTAGATAGGAGAGTAAGTCCTAGTGTTCTATACCACTATAGGGTGACTATAACTAACAGGAATTTATTGTATATTTTCAAATAGCTTAGAAGAGAGGATTATAAATGATCCCAAGACAAAGAAATGATAAATGTTTGAGGTGATAGATATGCTCATTACCCTAATTTGATAATTACACATTATATACATGTATGGAACCATCACACTGTACTGCATACATATGTAGAAGTATGATATGGCCATTAAAAATAATAATGCAAGAAAAAAAAGGCAAGAAAAGGAAATAAAAGGTATACAGATTAAGAAGAAGAAAATAAAATTGTCTGTTCATGAATTATGATTGCCTATGTAGAAAATTCCAAAGAATTAACCAAAACCAAAACAAAACAAAAGGCTGTAAATTCATCTATTTACAGCCAACTGATTGTATACAAAGGCTGGAACTTATAAGTGAAATGACAAGATCACAGACTACAGACTTAATACAGAAAGGTCAGTTGATTTTCTAAATATCTGCAACAGTCAATTAAATTTTGATTCCAGACACAGCAGCTTGGAGAGGCAGTATGTGTTCTGGGCAGCCACCGGGGCCCCCCCACCCACACCGGGGTTCCTGGGCCGGGCTGTGCTCCCTCAGGCAGCTCCAGGCACTCCGAGGCCTTCTACCAGCACTTTGGCGGATGAGTTGGAGTCACCATTTGAGGCTTGCCTTGCTTCTCTGGTGAGTCAGGACTGTCAATGGCACTGATCAGGAAGAAATTCCAACTGGTGCTGATGAGGGTGTCCAGAAGTTTCTGGCTGTCGTAAGACAGAATGTTTTTTCCTAGAAAAAAAGACTGTTAAATTATCTGATTAAAAAAAAAACAAAAACAGAGCAAGTTGTCAAAGAGTACATCACATTGACTCATTTCCTGATGTGAATACTTGAATAACAACGCAAGATGTCTTGGAATTAAGGAATGAGTTACAGCGGAAAGACGCACTGGCCCAGAAGCACTTGACAAAGCTGAGGCATTGGCAGCAGGAGCTGGAGGACAGCAGTGTCCAGCAGAGAAAAACCAGCCAGCACCCCTCAGGGCTCCTCAACTTACCTTCAGCAGCCATCTGCCAATACTGTGGAGTCCTAATTAGGGAAAGGAGTTGGGGGAAAGCAAAAAGAGAAGGCAGATAAGCTGTAAATCTGCCTTTCTTCATGACACAGGACACACAGCCTTCCTGCACAGATAACTCATCATCTTCCTGCACTCAACTCATCAGCAGACCCTCAGCTGATAGAAAAATGCAAGTTAGCTCACCACAACCTTGGCATTACCACCACTGCACAAAGCCCTCTCCAGCACACAGCACAAGCATCATCCTATAAAACCCCAGCAAGCCTTTGTCTCCTTGTAGTCAGCCCCTCTCTTGCTGATCTGCCCATTGCTTTCTTACAAGATAGTTTCATACTTTCTCTAATAAATCTGCCTTTCTTTACCTACAACTGTTTTGGTAAATTTCTTTACCATCATTGCCACTGGCCCCAGATACTCACTACCCATGGCCAATATCCCTGCACCTTTGAAGCTGACCTGAGTGAAGGAGCAGAGGCTGTCAGCCTGAGAATTGGCTGGTGTGTGAGGTAGCTCCACACTGGGCTCTTTTTGTCTTCCTGAGCCTTGAAGGCCCCACCCGACACTTGCTGACATCCACTCCAGTTCCTGGTCTGACCTGGATGCTGCCTGGTCCCAGAAGCCTTGCTGCGCACTTTCTGCTGCATCCCTGGGCACACGGCTTCTCTCTTCTGCTGCTCTTGCTGGCTCTCCCTTGTGGGTTGGTGCTGTGTGTCTGTCTCTGTGCCCCTCACTAATTGCACACCTATGACAGGTAGACATTATTCCTCTTAAATATGCAGGGACCTTATCTTCTTTATCGCTGATACACAATGCTTATTACTCTCTGTGTGTGTGTTTGTGTGTGTGTGTGTGTGTGTGTGTGTCCGCGCATGTGCGATATCTGGCACATGGACCTGTGATTAACAGCCTGACTCCAACACATCCCCTCGGTGAGAATACACAGGTTAACAAGCTCTTAAAAAGCTCATAATAGATGACCTCAAGGTTGTTAACCTGATCATCGCATGGTAATTAGAAACTCTGGCAGCTTTAGATTTTTTGATTAAAAACTTAAATAAACAGATTAAGTTTTAGGCATCCTTTCAAATGGGTTCTCAGTGAAAAGATTATTGGGAACTGTTCTACTTGGTGCTTAGTGAAAATATTTTGAATTAATGTGTGTACCAACCAGTTATTGCTATTCTTTATTAAATTCAAAGGTTTTATGTCAAATAGAAATTTTTCAAGAAAATTTCAAACTTCAAATACAAATTACCATTTGTAATGGCACCAAAAAGTGAAATATTTAGGTATTAATCAAACAAAATATGTATGGGTTCTGTTGTAGAAAACTTCAGAATTCTGATTTGAAAGTCAAAGAAGTTCTGATGAGAGAAGAATCTGTCAATCCATGTTTGTGGACTGGAAGACTCTGTTGTCAAGATGTGAACTTTTCCCAACTTGGTCTATGGATTTAATGCAATTCCAATCAAAATCCCAGCAAACTTCTTTGAAGAGCTGAACAAACAGATTTTAAGTTTATATAGAAAGTCAAAAGACTCAGAATATCCAAGGAAATATTGAAGAAGAACAAAATAGAATCTAACACTACCTGACTTCAAGACTCAAAGCTACAGTAATCACAGCAGTGGGTCCTGGTGGAAGAACAGACATACAGATCAGTGGAACGGAACGGAGAGCACAGAAATAGATCTTCCCAGATATTGTCAAATGATCTTCCACAAAGGAAAAAGACAATCCAATAGACAATAGATAGTCTTTCCAACAAATGGTGCTGGCACGATGAAAAGTCCACAGGCAAAAATAAAGGAAGGAGGAAGGAAGATGAATCTAGTTACTGATCTTAAACCCTTCACAAATCATAAGTCAAAATGGAACACAGAGGGAAATGTAAAAATGCCAAACTATAAAACTCCTAGAAGAAAACAGAAAACATAGTTGAAAATCTAGGTAACTTTGCATTTGGAGATGAGTTTTGGATCTAACCCTAGAAGTACAGTCTGTGAAAGAAAATCATCATAACTGGACTTTATTAAAGTTGATAATTGCTCCACAAATGACATCTAAAAGAATGTAAAAACAAGACATAGACTGGGAGAAAATCTTTGCAAAACACATGAGTGACAAGAACTGGCATCCAAACTATACAAAGACGGTTGGGTGCAGTGGCTCACACCAGTAATCTCAGCGCTTTGGGAGGTTGAGGTGGGAGGAACGCTTGAGCCCAGGAATTCGAGACCGGCCTGCACAACATAGTGAGACCATCTCTACAAAAGCTGAAAAATTAGCTGGCTGTGATGGCTGTGCCTGTAGTCCCAGGCACTCAGGAGGCTAAGAAGCTTAAGCTTAAGCTCAGGAGGTTGAGGCTGCAGTGAGTAATAATGGTACCACTGCACTCCAGCCTAGGTGACAGAGTAAGACCCTGTCTCAAAAACAAACAAAACAAACAAAATACATGAAGAACACTCAAAACTCAGTAACGAACTCTTAAAACTTAGAAAACAAACAGCCCAATTAAAAAGTGGGTAAAAAAAATCTGAATACACACCTGACCAAAATGGATACACAGATGGTAAAAATACAGGAAAGATGCTCCGTACTGCGTGTTATGAGGGAGCTGCAGACTGAAGCCGCGGTGAGAGCCTGTACACACCCACAGGAACGTAGGGCACCCATGTGACTGACCACATTGAGGCCTGGGAGCAGCAGGAGCCCCCTGCCTGTGTCCGGCAGGAGCGCCCCATGGCAGAGCCGCCTGGGACAGCTCGGTGTCTCTCACAGAAGTTGCCACAGCCCCACACAGACCCCAGGGTCACAGTCCCTGGCGGACCCAGGTGATGGGAAAACTCCCCAGAAGCAGGGTCTACGTGGAGAGGATCTAAAGAGGAGGAGGGCCAAGTCCTGAGCCCTCACCCCCTGGGGTGGCACCCCCCGCTCCAGGCCAGTCCAGCACCCTGGTGTTCTCCCAGGCAGGCAGCTGCAAGCCCTGGACCCACCTGTTCTTCCTGAAGGTCCACAAGAGCATCAGCAGCACCATCGTGAACATTCTGTTCCGCTTCAGGTGGAAGCACCGCGTCACCTTTGCTCTGCCTTCCCAGCAAGCCACCGTTTCTTCTACTTCTCTGCTTCTAGGCCAGCGTGGTGGAGGGCTTCTCCAGGGGCCGGAGCCCTCATTTCGATATCACGTGCGGGCACCTGAGGTTCCAGCCCAGGCAGGTGAGTCCTGGGCCCTAAGACTGGGGTGTGGGAGGAGAAGGTGATGGCCCACACTCTAGGTGGATGCCACCTGCACACATGCACTGCTGCACGGAGGCCCCCAGGAGACCCCACAGGTGTGGAAAAGCATTCCGTCTTCCAAGAATGAGAGTCCTGTGCTTCTCTCCTGGAGAACCTGGTGCCCTGAGCAGGGAGGGAAGATGGCTGTAGGCAGAGTGCTGGGGTGGCCATTCCTGTCCTGGAGGTTCTGGGAAGTGGTCTGTGGGGGACCCCGAGTGCAGACAGAAGGGTGGGACTCGCCTCCTCCGGGGCCTCTGGATGGACAGGCCAGAGCTCCAGAGGCCCAGGGCGATGGAAGGTCTGCCTGGGTGGGGCTCAGGACGACTCCTGCCCTTGCAGCCATTGGAGCGTCCCCAGAGCCAGCCGCCCTCGTGGGCACACAGGCCCTTCCCTGCCCACACGCGACAGGTCTGGACCTGCGACACCTTCTCCTTCATCATCCTGCGGGACCCAGCCCGGGGCCTGGAGTCCGCCTTCCACAAGACGGCCTCGCCCTCTGGCCTTTGGCCTGGAGCCTGGGGCACTTCCTGGCCCACACCCGCACCTTCTACGGCCCCCGGGGCCCGACAGCCACTTTGGCCGCAACCCCATGGCCTGCGACCTGGGCTTGGACCACAACGCGCCGCCGGCTTGTGGGGGTGCAAGCGGTGGCCCCGCGCTTCCACCTGGTGCCCGTCGCCCAGCACCTGGACGAGTCCCTGGGGCCGCGGCGCCGCGCGGTGCTGGGGCCTGGATGACCCGTGGCCTTCCCCGCCACAGGCGCGCGGCCTTCGCCCGGGGCCGCTGGAGCCGCCCGTGGAGCGCAGGGAGCGCGCCTAGAACCCGCTGGACCTGGCGCTCTGGGCGACCCTGAACCTCCCTCTGTGCGCGCGGCTGGGCGCGCTGGGGGCCGCGGGCTGCGGCCGGAGGTGGCGGCGCTGCGGGCGCGGTGGGCGCGCACCTGCCTCCCGCATGGCGAGGCCGCGGGGCCCGGCGCGGAGCTTGACCCGCAGCTGGCGCCGCTGCAGCACGACCTGGCGCCCATCCTGGGCTACCAGCTGCGGCCAGACCCGGACCCGGCCACCGGCCGCCCGCGCCAAGACCTGGCCACCCGCGAGCTGCAGTTCGCAGGCGCCTGTGCCTGACCATTCCCGGATGGCGTGTGGGATCCCGGGCGCCCTGGGGGAGCAGAGCCCCCGGCCAGGCTGCCTCGCGCGGCAGGCCCAGGCCCCGGGGAAAATGCGGGCTGTGTTCCGAGGAGGACGGGGGTCCTTAGGGCCCTGGAACAGAAGGCCGCGCCCTCAGCCCCTGTTACGTGGACCCCACAGGGCGGGAGACAGTGGCCAGGAGCCACAGCTGAACGTGCGCCGTCCCGGCTCCGTTTTCTGCGCATCCTTCCCTAGGCGGCGAAACCTGCTTTTAGCGATTTGCTTTTCTTTCAGTCTACTTGAAAGCCATGTAGGTCGCTCATGGCAGATGCACGATTCCAAGTCATTTTGGCAGTTTTTTTGTTTTTTTGTGATTGTTCGTTTTTTGTTTTTCTGTGTTTCTGTTTGTTTTTTGTTTTTTGTTTTCGGGAGTTTTGCTCGTTGTCCAGGCTGGAGTGCAGCGGTGTGATCTCAGCTCCCTGCAACTTCTGCCTTCCGGTTTCCAGCGATTCTCCTGCCTCAGCCTCCGGAGTAGCTGGGACTACAGGCACGCGCCACCACGCCCAGCTAATTTTTTTTTTTTAAGTAGAGACGGGGTTTCACCGTGTTGTCCAGGATGGTCCCGATCTCTTGACCTCGTGACCCACCCACCTCGCCCTCCCAAAGTGCAGGGATTACAGGCCTGAGCCACCGCGCCCGGCATTTTGGCAGCTTTTAATGTGGAGAAGGCTCTTCCTGCTGAGGGAACCTTCCGGAGATGTTGGGAGTGTCTCACAGGCTGTGGCGAGCTGGGAAGCTGCTCTGCTGAGCCACCTGGAGTCGCAGATTTTAGCACATCTAGAGCAAATGAGCGGCTATTCCCAAAAATATTTGCACTTCAGACAGATCACTTTTTTGATCATAAGTTTGAGTGTGGTTTTAGATGCAAATCTATCCTCATTATGTTTCCCCTGACGTTTCCTGTACTTGTGGAGCTCACAGGAGAGACTGAAGGTGAATTCACCATTGTACACAACTTACAACGTCTGTTTGTGAATTCTAACAGTGTAGCTTCAACTGTAAGAAAATGAATTTCGAAACTTCTTCTGTATTATTACCTGGATATTCCAACATCTTATATGAAAATTGTACTCATTTCTGTCAAATGCAGTGGCCCTTGCTTCAAGGCTTGTGGATTTTGTTGAGAATTTCGAGATTTTCAGAAATTCTAAGCTGGAGTAACTCTAACAGCCCCCTGGTTACTTTACTGAGATGTGGCTGTGTCTGCTTCTCCCATGCTCAGGTACTGACACAGTTACTGCCTGAGCAGCGGGATCTCCACTCCTGGAAGGATCTGTGCAGAGGCTGCAGGCACTCCTGGGGGAACAGACACACCTCTGGCACCCAGGGGCTGGGTGCTGCCCCCAGAGGAGAAGCCCCTCTCCTTCCTGAGGCCCCACCCCCTGCTGCTGCTTCTGTGGCTGACATGTGACACCCAGGCATGGCCAGGCCCTCAAGCAGAACCCCTGTGAGGGGAGCTGGTTGGCCCCACCTCGTCAGCTCCCCTGTGTGCTCAGCAGTCCTTTGCCTGGCAGCATCTGGCAGCCCCATCGGGGCCTCTGGAAGACACACAGGACTGGCTCTCAGGTGTGTCCCACAGGGTTCCTGTCCCCACTCCCCAGCAGGGAAGAGGAGCCTGGGGCTCCAGACAGAGTCAGCTGTTTGCCTGGGTGGGAGGGGCTTTACGGCGGGGAGGAGGGTGTGTGTGTGAAGGGGCAGCCTCGGGGTGGGGGAGATTCTTCTTTCTCTCCCTCCACCAGATGCTCCGCCAGGAAAATGTGGCCTCACCGGCATCCCCAGGGAGAAGCCCACGCACCACGAGACGGGAATCATACAGGGTGGTTGGAGGGGAGTGGACATTCCAGGCAGCCCCTTCTCATCTCCAGGAACAGGAAATCCTGCAGGAGTCAGGGGCTGACAGGACCCCAAACACCAGGGTGTGGCCACGCTGGCTGGCTGAGACCGCCTGGACCCCACAGGGCTCTGGGTGTGCCCCGGTGTCTCCTGCGGCCTCACGATGCGCTCATTAGCATACTCATCACACCCCCACTGCGCATGACGGCTCCAGAACACCCAGATCTGGTGTAAAAATGGCGGCCCTGCAGCTCTGAGACCTCTCCACGTTTTCCAGGAATCCTGTGGCTTTTCCTCCAGCCCCAGCGCCCCTGCATGGGACGGGACTCTAGAGGGCGCCACACTCCCTTTCTCCAGCGGGAGCTTTGGCCTTCGCAGGAAATCTCTGGTCTTTCGCTGTTTGCCAACTTGCCCCTGAATTCCTTCTCGCGGTGGTGTCGAGAGCCTGGACACTGGCCGGGGTGAAGGTCTCACTGGGGGTTGGGGTGTCCCCTAGCCCACCGAATCGGGGACATCTTCCGGCTTTCTCCTCTCCTCCTTCCCCCATAGCAGAGCAGCTGGGCCCAGGGGCTGCGGCCCACCAGAAGACGGGGTGCGGCCTGCGGCAGGACCACCAGCACCTCACTCACTCCCTCTGGATGGGGCAGCAGGACCCGTAGCAGAGGGGCCCTTGTCTCCTTTGGGTGGAAGTTTCCAGACCGGCTCTGTTCTTTGGGAAGGAAATGATTGGAGGCGCCATGTCTCCAGGTCCCAGTTCTGCCACAAGGTCCCAGTGAGTGACCCGGCTTTGGGCGACGACCAGGCCATGGTCCTGAGAGGCGCGAACTCAGGGGCTATAGGACTGGGTGCCCTGTGCCTGGTTCACACCCACATACAGGCAAGGGGAGAAGCCAGGGTACCCCAGGCTTGGTAGAGCGGCGGATCCCCACTCTGTTGTCTTTGCTTGGTCCCTCTAGGAGAACCAGGGGCCTTTCTTTAAAGCTGAGGCGGATAGACAGGTTCCGATTTCCTCTGGTCCAGCTTGGCCCTGCAGGCCTCTCCCGCCCCCTCAGGGGGCAGCAGAACTGTGAGGCCCTGTGCTGGGGCCAGAAGGGCCCAAGGTGACCCATGTTCCACGGTGACCTTTGTCGTGGCCCAGGGTCCCATAACCACAGGTAATTACTTTTGATCGGAGGTCAGCTGGGGCTGGGAGGCACCCAGGAGGAGCTTCCAAAGCAGGGGTACAGGACACAGCTTGAGGGAGGCTGGAGGTGGCAAAGCCAAGGCCCCTGGTGCCTGCGCAGGGACCTAGATTCCACCCGGCCCTCATGAGCACAGTGGGGCCTGGTCCCAAAGTTCTCCTCTTAGGGCTCTGCTCCTGGTCTGCATCCAAGCTGACCTTCCTTTTCTCCCCAGGTCCAGCACTGCACCCCCAGGGCAGCCTGGATCTCACCTGAAGAAGCCCCAGGGAGCAAACAGTCCAGAATATCAGTGAGCAGCGACCCCCAGCCTCATGTGGGTGACGGCCCCCAGTGGGTTCATGCCTGTCTCAGCAGAACATGCGGCTCTGTGCAAGTGTGCCTCAGTAGGTTTGTTTACCTAGACCTGAGTCTGTGGAGGCAGTCCTTTCTTCCTTTCCATCTTTTTTCCTGTTTAGCTTTCTATCTTTTATTTCTGCATATGTCTATGTATCCCTCTTCCCATCTATACATCTATCCATCCATCCATCCATCGATCCATCCATCCACCCATCCACCTGTTCACTCATCTATCAATATATCTATCTACCTGTCCATCCATGCATCCATTCATCTGTCAATTCATTCATCTTTCCATCCAACCACCCATCTCTCCACCATAGTACCCATCCACACACCCGTTCACTCATCCATCCATGCATCCATCTATCCAGTCAGTGATTTGCGGCTGTGAATCTGGTGTTCTTTCATTTCCCATCTCTCTCAGCCAATGATTTGGCTCCTCCCTTGTTTCCTCAGATACCCTTGAATGTACCACCCTCTCTGCAGGCCCCGGACCCCTGACTTAAGAATGGTGTCTCCATGGTCATGTGTCAATCACAGATCAAGGAACTCCTCACAGCAGCTCTGTTTCTGAAAAGGCTGGTGACACAAGGCAGGGGAAGGACGTTTCAGGCTGAGGCAGGAAAGGCGGAGGTGGGAGCACCGAGTAGAGCCTGCTTTATGCTATTCATAAAATCAAACATCTCCCCTCATTTGCCGCTGGCTGCTGGGCAAAAACAACTCTCGGTTGAAAGGCTTCCAACTCAAGAGGCTGGCCTTGCAACAGCAATCTCTGTTGGTATGGGCTCCAAGCAGGAACATGGCTTTGCCGTGGGGCCAGGGGCTTGGCGCACCACTTAAACCAGCTGGCTGGCTTGGCAGCCTCGCAGGCCTGAGCCGTCTCCAGGCAGGCGAAGCAGAACTTCGTGTCACACCGGGAGCATGTCACGTACTTGCAGCGCTCCTTGTGCTCGATGAGCAGCCCGCAGTCGGGGCAGGCCCGGATGGAAGGGCAGCCTTGGATCGAGCTGTCTGGGAGGTCCTTGGTGGCACAGGTGGCGAGGATGTGCAGGATCGGGTCCCTGCAGTCCTCGTTGCCACAACGGTTCGAGGACAACATAGGCCCTTTCCAGGCCTGCATGCACTGCCAGCAGAAGTCATAGGGCACACCCCGTATGGCGCAGCAGACTGTGCAATGCACCCGAAGCTCGGCTGGATCCTTCCGCTCCACGAGGCTCCTGCAGCCTGGGCACTGTGGGGAGGGGCCTCTCAGAGCGGGTGGAAGGAGCCCTGCCTCCCCCTGCCACCTCCCCGTGGGGACACAGAGAGGGCCCGGCTGTTGGAGGGAAGGACCGCAGGGCAGTGAAGGACTGCGGGGTAGTGAGGTGCCTTTCTGGGGACCAGCATGGCAGGGCTCAGACCTCCCACACTGTAGGGCAGGGCCACAGGACCTGAGGACTCTCTCCACAGCAGGGCCGCACCCACCACTTTCAGGTTGCAGTAGTGTCTCATTGCAGCCCGGGCAAGTCCTTCCTCAAACTCCTGCTGCTCAGATTCGCTCAGCTGGGTGCAGCGGCGTACCTCTGGGTAGAGCCACTGGGCCCCACACTTCTTCCCCTTTACTTCCGCAGGGCAGTGGAGTGTGTACTTGCCCTGAAAAGACAGAGTGGGGAGGGCCCAGAGTGCGCCTCACACCAAAGGCCCCGGTGTGGCTGCAGTCCCCACCGCCAGCCCGCCAGGCCCTGCGCAGACTCCCCTGGGACACCGCCCCTCAGGCCCCCACATCCACCTGCCTCCCTGAGGGGTCCTGAGTGTGCTCTGCGCCCCAAACCAGGCCTCTTGTGGAGCCCAACATGCACACCGCGTCCTACACATGGGCTGCAGCCTCCTGATGAGGACCCGGGGTGCTGCTTCCCAGCCCAAGGAAGCCGTTAACTGGATTCTCTCAAAGGAGCTGGGAGCCTGCCTCCCTCCAGATAGGTCAAATCTAGGGGCTCTCTGGCCCCCTCATACGGCAGGGAGGACTCCACATGGCATGGCTGTGGCCGAGCCCCTACCTGTTTTATCAGCTGGCGGCACCAGAGCTTCAGGTTCTCTGGGTCCACTGCATGCCCACAGCTCATCTCCACCCTGTCCACACCGTCATACTCGTCCCCTGTATGGGCCAAGGGTCCTTGTCAAGGGCACAGTGGGGCAGCACTCTGGCACCCCCAGTCCACACTGTTCTCTGCCAGGGCTGTCGGGGGACAGCACAGTCCCTCAGCCTCTCCATCCAGGGTCCTTCCTCTCCCTCCACCACTCTCCTCTTGGCCTGAGCACACAGCCTTGTCCCCAGTGCATTCAGAGAAGCCAGGGCCCTTTGCAGGGTAGGGCATCTCTGTGGGGTTCCTCTCTGGGCGGCTCCTGGCACTAGAGCAGTTGCCTGTGCCTTTTCAGCTCCCACCCACACTGCCCCACCCCTAGGGCCTCATCTGCCATGGTCACCCCCTTCTCCTGGCCTCCCTGGCTGGTCACCGGATTGCAGGGAGGGCAGCAAGGCCAGGATTGGGTGCGGCAGCAGGACAGGGCAGGGATGGGGACCTCAGCAGCCCTTCAGGAGCTCAAGGGGCAGTCTCAGGTGTTGGCTGTCAAGGACACAGTGGGGGGTGAGCCCAGGGAGAGCCGCTCCACAGCTTGGGATGGAGAGGGAAGGGTGGTGCCACCTCCATCACAGAGACCTTCGGCGCAGGAGCCAGTGGAGGAGAGGGCTTCGGCACAGGAGCCACAGGGAGAGAGCTCAGCTTCCCACACACTGAGTCTGACCTTCGGGTTTGAGCAGCGCCTGCCCCTGTTGTCATTAGTGCCCCAGATTTAATGGGGGTCCCTGAGAAAGTGGCCTAGAAGCAGCCAAGGACAGAGTCCTGTGTGCAGGACCAGGCTCCGGGGAGCGCGAGGACAGAGTCCTGTGTGCAGGACCAGGCTCCGGGGAGCGCGAGGACAGAGTCCTGTGTGCAGGACCAGGCTCCGGGGAGCGCGAGGAGGGGTCCAGCATGTGTGCACAATGGAGGGTGACCCCTCCCCAGGCTCCTACGCAGAGCCTCTGGGGGCTTCCACTCGCGATGAGCACAGTGCAGAGGGAGGAGGGGCACCTGGAGGCTGTGGGTTCATCCCAGGCTCTGCTGGGCCTGGGAAGGCTTGCTCCTTTCTCTACGAGCCTGTTTGACTGCAGAGACAGGGCAGGGAAGCTGCGGCCATGGCCGGCGGCTGGGACCCTGGAGGGCCTGGCTTGTGGGGATCTCTGGTGGTCCTAGGGGGCCACGTGTGGCTAAGACAGCCCAGGCTTCCGGCTTTGCGTCCTCCCGTCTCGGAAGTGGGGTGCTTCCTCGGCTCCTTTGCTCCAGCCTGGAGCTCTGGAGTCACGTTGGATTTATTTATCCCCACTTTTCCCAGACCCAGCAGGGAGGGGTATCATACCCTGGGGGCTCCTCCCCACCTCCCCAAGGCCCCCCCAAGTCCCCACCTGCTCTGGCCTTGCCCAGGGAAGACCCTTGTGAACCAAAGTTCTCTGAAAAGGAATCTGGAGGAAAGAGACTTTATTCCAGTGAACAGTTTGTGAACCCTGGAGGCTCAGCCTCCTGTGCAAGTGGAGGTGTGCCTGAAAGAGCAGGGGAGGTCAGAGGCGCCATGGAAAGGAGAGGTGTGATGAGAAGGAGTGCCTTCTGCATCGCTCATTTCACTGGCACTGGTAAGGTTCTGAGGAGCTGGCAAGCGCTGACCAGGGAGTGCTGCCCATGGTGTGGAAAATTTGTCTGAGTATTGTAGCCAGACTCCTGGGTCAGGAGATAAAACAGACTTCAGGTTACAGCCGGCATTCTCAGCTGCCAGGCTCGTAGCGAAGGCTGTTTGGAGTGATGTTTTGTGTCCTGAGTGCTGTCTCCCCCTGGCTTCTCAGCTCTCTGGTCGAGTATGACAAGAATGATCCAATTCCTAGGATCAACGTCCACACCCTCCCAGCAGGAGCTCTCAGCCCTCCCCTCCCTCCACCCCCTGCAGCCCTCCCCTCCCTCCACCCCCTGCAGCCCTCCCCTCCCTCCACCCCCTGCAGCCACCACCCACCACTGACCTCACCTCTCACCACCCTCTCCTGGTCTCCCAACTCCAGTTGCCGTGGTACCGGGTGTCTGGGGTTCTAGGAAGCCCAGATTCTGGGGTGCCCAGGTTCTGGGGATCCCAGGCTCCTTCCTCAGTCCTGTGTCTGCCCAGTGTGGAAGCTGCCAGGAAGCTGGCTGTAAGCCAGGTTCTCTCAGACCCCAGCAGCTTGTTTTCAAGTTTAGGAACTTTGGGGGTCATGGGGAGGAACTCCTTTTATGTCACCTTTCCAGTCCAAACGCAAGCCTCTAATGAAATCCAGTACTCCCCGCCCCACCCCACCCCACCACCGTGTCTGCCCGGACTCACCAGTTATCTCATCTTTGCCCTGCACGAACTTGAGCGGGGGCTCAGGGGCGCTATGGCTCATGGGGAGCTGGCTTGGGGGCCCTGGGGCTGCGGTCTGGCCTTGCACTCTCCACAGCTGGAAGGAGCAACCAGCAGCTCAGTCTCCAGCCCCACCCCTACCCACCCCTGTCCCGCCCACTGGGGGAGCTGCCTGGGCCACCCCACCCCAAGGGCTGCCAGGAAGGGGGCCCCCAGGGGGTGCACCATCTCTGATGCAGGGCAATGCTCCCAGTGGCCTTCCTGCTAGGGAAATGGGGCAAAGTTGGGGTGGACGTCAACCCTGATAACTGGAGGAGACGCTTGGTGAGCTCCAGGCACCGGGGAGGGGAGGGTCCCCCAGGCAGTGCTACCCCCAGGCCAGGGAGGGAAGGGTCCCGCAGGCAGTGCTGCCTCCAGGCCAGCGCAGTGGGGAGTCCCTCTCTCAGGCAGAAGCCAAGGTCAGGGCCAGGCTTTCCCATACTTCTCCTCCTGCCTGTCTGTCTCCAGATGAGGAATTTTCGGTTTGGGGGAGTGGCATCGTTTGCTTGCCTCCCTGTGCTCTGCACTGCGTGGGGGACTGTCTCCCCACCTGCAGCCCCAAGGCCAGCCGTGGGGGCGGGAGGGGCAGTGGCTGGAGCCCACCCCCCAGGGCCGTGCGGGGCAGGGGCAGTGCCCAGAGGGGGACAGGGGAAAGGGCAGTGGGCTTCCCCTTTGGGGCCCCTTCCTCACCCCCTAGGATTTCCCAGTCCCCCTTCCCCTCCAGCACCCACACAGGAAGGAGAGGGCGGGGAGTTCTCAGAAATGTCCTGCAGAGAAGGAAACTGAAACTTGCCCCAGCACAAACACGGAGCCCCACGCCCATCCTTCCTTGGCCCCCACCCCAGTGGCCCAGAGAAGCCAGCCAGGGCGAGACTGTCCTGCCGTACAGGGAACATGCTTCCAGATGGGTGAGGGCCTCTGGACTCCGGGCCATGAATCGCGTTCCTTCGCCGGGTAGAATCCCTGCCCTTTTTCCCTTATGGTGTCTTCGGTTCGCAGCGTGGGAGCTGCGCTGGCCTGCAGAGTGCGGCCTTTCCTTTCCCGCCGCCCGGCCTCTCTGCTGCGCTGGCGCCTCTGTGTCCCGCCGGCACAGAGTGCGCTCAGGGAGGCTGGGGTGTGCAGCCTGGCCAGGAGGCTGCAGACAGGAGACTGCACTGTGCGTGTGGCCGGGGACGGGGCACCGCCTGTGCCTGGAGGGGTCTTGTGTGGAGAGCAAGGTCTCCACTGACACTTTCTCCTTAAACCAAAAGAACGTTAACTGTCCCTTGGGGAGGGCCCGGGCTGCCCATGCTCAGCGCCTCCGGGACGCTGCAGCTGCCTGGGGCTCTTGTGTGGTGGCCTGGTGGTGTGAGCGTCACTGCTGCCCCGGCCCCAGTTCCTCCTCAGTTTCCTGGGGTGCCTTTCACATGTGCTGGGCTCAGAGCAGTCACACCCGTCCGTGGGACACACCAGCCTGGAGTCAGCACAGAGCCCTGAGTCCTGTCTTCCCGGCCGCTGCAGGAACATGCTGGTGTGGAAACCGTGAGGCAAACGTATTTGCTGACCGGAGCGCTGCAGGTGCTGCCTCGGGCAGGAAGCCTCGCTGTGGCCGCCGGGGCCGTGATGCCGTGACCCACAGAGATGGTCGTGGTAAGTCCACACCTCCAGCATGGGCCCGGGGTGGATGCTGAGCTCCAGGGAACCCAGAGCTTCTCTCCCAGCACCTGCCACCCAGACAGGACTTCCCTCAATGGCCTGCGGCAGCAGCACCCTCTGGGCAAGCATATCCGCTGGAATGGAACCGCTGCAGCAGGTTCTGCAAAAGGCGAAAGCAGTTGTGCTGTATTATTCGGGGTCCCTGTGGGCACTGAAGCAATTTGTCACCGCAGGCAGGACAGATGCGGAGACCGAGTATAGCCAGGAGGCTCCAGGTAGGACTCCTGGGTCTCTGGGCAGGGGCCCCAGGGAGAGCCCTCTGGGATGGTGCTGGCCCTGAAGTGTGTTGAAGGAGCTGCTGCCACTGTAGGCAGTGGAAAAGGAAAGGACAGAGGGCAAAGGCCCTAGGCCTCTTGGACCCCTCTGCCTGGTGAGTGGGGAGCTCCCAGGCTTGTGTCCAGCCCAGTGTGAAAAGGAAGGAAGTCAGAGGTCCCCTCTCTGAGACTGGGAGCGCCTCCAGTTCTTGGGGGAGAGCCTGTGAGTTCAGAAGGCTTTGGCCGTGGTCATCCTAGGTGGAGCCCCCTTTGCGGGTCTCATCAATCAAGGCCTCAGCTGCTACCTCAACGCCCTCCTGCAGTGTCTCTTTCTGACGCCTGAATTCCGAGACAGGTGAGAGGCTGGGTGGCCTGAGGGCCTCTGGGCCAGGTCCCGGCAGTTCCGTGCGGATGAGGTAAGGACCCAGGCTTCCTCTGTGGCCGCAGGATCCAGGAGAAGCCTTGGGCCTCCCAGCCCGAGCAGGCTCTTGGCCAGATCTTCAGGGGGCTGCAGAGGCGGTGTGGACCTGTGCCAACGAATGCCCTCACCACCTGCCTGGGTCTGCACGGTGAGTGGACATTGGGAGGCACAGGGACAGGGCACCAGGCAGAGGTGGAGCCCAGACCCTGAGATCCCACGAAGGGCTGTGTGTCCCCCTGAGGGGTCTGCACCACCCCTGACCCGGTGCCACTGGGGAGCAGCATTCAGCAAAAGTTGGGAGAAGGCAGTTGCAAGATGGCCAGAGGCCTGCGTGGGGCAGGTTCCAGGGAGAGTCAGGAGCAGAGAGGCTGACCCATGGGTGGGGCGGGCCTCTTTCCTGGACACCTCAGCATAGAGTCTGTGACTTACCTGCCCAAGAAGCATCCTGGGGCTTCGCACCGTTGGGAGGGGAGGAAGCGGGACCTTGGGGAGTCACCAATGTGACCCAGGCATGTGCTGGCCCAAGGAAGACACTGCTAGGAGTATCCAGAGAATAGGAGCCCTCTCAGCCACCTGGGGCTGGGACACTGCGGTCCATAAGCTGATGGTGGCAGCAATCGCCAAGTGTGGGGGGTGTTGTCAGGAGACTGGGGGTAGGGCTAAGGGACACTCACTCCGTCAGCAGGAGGGACGTCCACCTTGTGCCAGGCTGGGTTTAGAGACTCTGCCAAGGAGAAATGTCCACTCCACACTCTAGAGGGTGGGTCAGAGGGTAGGGCCAATGGCCAGGCTATAGCCTGTCATTCCAGGGCTGACTTAGAGGCTGGGCCTGAGGGTGCTCCACTGCCCAGCCAGGCTGTCCCTGTTGCTCTCTGAGTGCCCAGTGCCGCTCCTGAAGTTGGCTCAGAGCCTATTTGCTGAAGGAATGAGTGAGTCAGTGAGTGGACAAAGAAGTGAACAAATGATGGAGCTTGGCCTGGGGGCCCTGGTCAGGAGGGGAGGGTCAGAGCAGGAGGGGAGGGTCAGAGCAGAGGGGAGGGTCAGAGCAGGAGGGGAGGGCCAGAGAAGGAGGGGAGGGTCAGAGCAGGAGGGGAGGGTCAGAGAAGGAGGGGAGGGTCAGAGCAGGAGGGGAGGGTCAGAGCAGGAAGGGAGGGCCAGAGCAGGAGGAGAAGGCCAGAGAAGGAGGGGAGGACCAGGAGACAGCTTGGTGAATCCCAGCAGAGGCACTTGCTCTTAATAGGCTCCTGGCCAGGCAGCCTGGCAGATGCTTGCAAAGATGCGTGTGATAGAACCAGGACCAAAAAAGGAGAGGACATGGGGTTCAGGGGTGGGTTCCAGGGTAGAGCCAGCAGAGGAGGTAGCTGTGAGGGGAGGGGCTAGGCCACAGAAGGCCCTGGGGTGGTGGGAAGCAGCTGTGCTGACCTGGCTCTGTCTCTGCTCTTCAGGCTCCGTCCAGCGGGACGTGGCTGAGGTGTTTCTGCTTCTGCTCCAGCACCTGGGCCGGGATGAATTGCAGGAGGTAGGCAGTGGGGAGGGAGGGTGGCAGCTGGACACCTGCCAGGGGATGCAGTGGGCAGGGTGGGGAGAGAGTCAGAGGGCCACTGGCCAGATCACAGCCAAGAGGGCACCAGGGCCACAGGTGTCTGCCTTGGAGTGCAGAGTGACAGACAGGAGAGACCTGAGACGCTCTCAGGAGCATTCACTCAGGCCCCTCGCCCTCCCTGCTGAGGCCATGAGCACGTCGGTAGTGAATCAGCAGCAGCAGGGCCTCTCCCATCGCAAGGCTTACTCAATGGGGCTGGTGCTGCTCAGGCCCTGGGCGCTGGGCTCACTGGATCCTAGCACTGCAGGCAGGTGCCACCATCACCATTTTTTTCTAGTGGCCACAGGGAGGACAAAACTTGCCCCAGGCCACCACACTGAGGACCAGGCACACAGGTGGCAGCTGCAGAGAGCAGGCCCCATGGGGACAAACAGGGTGTATTCCCTGGAGGTAGCATCACCTCCCTGATCAGAAGCCCGTGCACCAACCATAGCTGGATCAGCAGCCCTCCTTGCCAACCATGGCCAAGCCCAGGGCCGTGCCCCTGAAGCCCGTCCTGAGGCAGCCGCCTTAGCCCATCCCCGTGGGGGCAAACCCAGGCAGGGCTCTCCCTGCCCAGTCCTTGCGCAGCCCTTGCCTCCAGGCTGCACTTCCCAAGCCCCTGCTCTGGGCTGGGGACAATGTGACCTCTAGGCTCCCTGATGGGACAGAAGTCCTGTGCCTTGGCACACGGGCAGTGCCCAGGCTTTGACCCCTTCTTTGGGACTCCTGTGGTGTGTTCCCATTTAACTCAAGGCTCCTTGTGATTAGACCAAGCAGTGTGTTCATAAGACAGAAGGACCAAAGCTTGTGACAGCACAGATGGGCAGTGTCAAGGGGGCCTGAGGATAGGGAAGGTTTTGTGTGGCCTGCTACCCTGAAAATGGGGCGAGGTGCCTGAGGGTGTTTCCAGGACAGCACTCCTGACTGGCAAGGCCTGTCCAGACCTGGGGGCCCGCCCAACTTGCCCCGTCCTCTCACACAGGTGTTCCAGAGTGAGGTGGAGAAAATCATCCAGTGCTTGGTGTGCGGCCACGAGGAGCGCATCCCATCAGGAGGCAGGATGCTGATCCTGCCCCTGGCTTCCCACACCCAGCTCTGTGGCTTGGAGGGGGCTGGGCAGAAACCTGGCAAGCCAGCCAATCCGTCTAGTGGAGTTTCCCAGGTACTGTGGTCCCAAGGTCGCCCTGCAAGGCAGTGTTCCTGAAATGCCAGGGCTAAGGGCCCATCATTCATTCATTCTTTTGGCCCACCCACCTGTCTGGAGCCCCTGTCTGTGCCAGGCTCTGTTCCAGGCACATTGATGTAGAGATGCCCAGATCTTGGCCTCTTGCATCGCAATGCCAGCCCTGGTTGTCTGGCTGTGACTGATACCTAGACTGATGAGTGGGTTCATGGGGCTCATCTAGATGTTGAGGGCCGCTGCTCCCTGCCCTCTGGTAACAATGGCCAGGCAAGAGAGCTGGCAAGTGCTGGGGAGCCAAGAGTCACAGAGGAAAATGACCTCTATGTGGGGTGTGGGGTGGGGGTTGGGCCTCAAGTATCCCAGGAAGGGACTCCAGAGAGTCTTGGAGTCTTGAACATGGGTGGTGCTCTCCAGACAGGGAGGTTGAGGGTACAGATGGGGTCAGGTGGGAGGGGCAAGGGCCTTTCCCTAGGAGCATAACAGCCCAAGTAAAGGCTTACTCAGTGGGGCTGAGTAGGAGCCTTGGGAATGAGTTTGTGTTGGAGGTGGGAGGGTGGATAAAGGTCTGCAGAGAGTGAAAGGTGGAGGGGAGAGAATGGGCAAGGCCATCGGACCCAGAGTTTGATGATGTACCCCATGCACTGGCAGCAACCTTCTAAGGTTGCAGAAATCCTCACATCGGATTTGCAGTTTAGAACTATCACTTGGTCCCTTAAGGGAACCAGGGATCCTTAGATAACGGGCTGACTCCAGAGACGAGCCCTGAGACGAGGTCAGCCTCCAGCATCTTCCTCTGCCCAGAGACAAGGTGAGGCCTGGAGAGTGAGGAATGGGACATATCAGAGGACACTGGTAGCAACTTGAAATGAACCAAATTTGGGACAAAGCGAGCATCAAAAAGAATAAAAAATATTGGGTTTTAACATTGAATTTAGACTATCTGTGAATCCAAAGTACTACTAAATAAGGAGAATGAAGTATCATCTCTATAGGAAATAAACTGGTAAGTGGAAAAGGAAAAACCCTGATGTAATGTTAGCCCACCACAGTGTTCACAAGATACCTGAACCACCAGGTAAAAGGCTTAGCAGAACACGACGTTTGTGTAATCACAATGTGTCACTCCAGATTTCCTAAAGATTACAAAGAGGGAAAGGTTCCTTTACAGGTGGACATATCTGGTGGACACCACATGCATCATTCAATCAAACAGTGTCACCGGTAAAGGGGCAAAGTGGTATTCTGTCACATTACCTTGCTGCATTGAAGATTCTCTCTTTGTCTTTTGAAAGTTAATTATAATGTGTCTTGGGGTCATCTCTTTGAGTTTGTCTTACTTGGAGTTCATTGAGCTTCTTGGATTTGTAGATTCATATCTTGCATTAAATTTGGGAAGTTTTCAGCCATTGGTTCTTCAAATATTCTCCCTTCCCCTTCCTCTCTCACTACTCCTTCTGGAACTCCCACAATGCATATGTTTGTCCACTTGATGGTGTCTCACTAATCCCTTATGCTTTGTTCACTTTTTTAGGGACCTGCCCTACAGGGTCTATGGGTTTTTCTCTCTGTGTGTAGAGATGAGAGATCATAGAAATAAAGACACAAGACAAAGGGATAGAAAAAAAAGACAGCTGGGCCAGGGGACCACTACCACCAAGACGTGGTAGTGGCCCTGAATGCCAGGCTGCACTGTTATTTATTGGATGCAAGACAAGGGGGCAGGGTAAGGAGTGTGAGCCATCTCCAATGAAAGGTAAGGTCACATGGGTCACGTGTCCACTCTTCCTTTAGTTCTTTCAGCATCTTTAAGATAGAGTTTTAAAGTATTTATCTGGTGGATCTGTCATCAGGTCTTTGGCAGGGACAGCTTCTGTTGATTTTTTTTCCCTTTGAATAGGCCATAGTTTTCTGTTTATTTGTATGCCTTGTGATTTTGTTGTTGTTGAATATTGGACATTTGAATCTAATAATGTAGTAATTCTGGAAGTTAGATATTCCTCCTTCAAGCAGGCTTGCTGTTTTTCTTATTGTTTTTTTTTTTTTTTTTTTTTTATTTTTGCAGTCTGTCTCTGTGCTGAGGAACAGCCTGAGGTGTAAACTTCAGGTCTGTCCAGAGCCTGTGCCTTTCCCATACACACTCACTTTCTAGTTTTCCTCTTACATGCAGTTGTTTTTCAATGCCCTAATCTTTAATATCTGGCTCCCAAAAGGGGAAAAAGAGAAAAATGAAAAGGGGAAGAGCTGGCCCTTTAAATCCCCCAAAAGTCACTTCAGCCCGTTGGGGAGGAGCTTGCAAGAATGGGGAGAGGTGCAACCACAGTGGCCACATACTTTTCTGTTTGCACCTCCTTGATCAGAATGAACAGCAATGGACGATCCTTCAAGTTTGGAGGACAGGGCCCTTACTGCCCACCCTGTGTCCAGCAAGCTCCAGGTTGCTCCAGGGGCACAGGCACACTTGCTGCCCCAGGGCTGAGGATGAGGGATGGGTAGCTGCTACTGGCTAAGAGCTGGAGTTGATCGAAATTAACCATAATTTCCATCTGAGCCTTCCCCTGGAAGTTGCAAGCCTTTGATAGACTCCAGAGTTCCAAACAGTCACCCAGGGCAGATTCTGCGGTGAGGTGTCTGGGGGGGCAATTGGCCTCTGGATGCTTCCGCTCTGCCATTCTCCCAGAAGCTCTCAGTGTAGACTCGTGTTGGAGCTAGAATTTCTCCCAGGCATCATCAGGTCAAGCAATGTTCATTAGCTGCTTTTATTTCTTATTTCACAACTACATTGTTCCTGTCCCATATTTCATCAAGTTACCCATTTTTCTTATGGATTTATCAGATACTTCTTTATAACATGGAAAATGACTCTTTGTTACCATTTTCCCCATTCTGTCATAAAGAGGGAAGTGTAACCATTAGCAAAAGATAGCATATTCAATAAACAACGTTGGGACAGTCATTTATTACTTGGAGAAAAACTAAGTTAGACGCTCACTTCACACCACGTATCAAAAGGAAATCCAGCTGGATTAAAGTATGAGATAGGTATACAAAGAAGGGAAGAAATCACAAAGAAAGAAATCACAAAGAGAGAAGCAATGAAAATGTACTTTTTCTCAGAATGGGAAAAGAGCATTAACAAAAGCAATAGCATCAATTGATATATTTGACAATGGAAAAGTAAGATCACGTTGTACTCCCTGCCCTGAGAAGGGCTGGCGTGGGCAGTGGGATAGGGGTCTGTAGGGTCCAGCCCCACAGGGTTGGAGGGATTTTCTCCCCGTGTGTGGAGACGAGAGAGTGTAGGAATAAAGACACAAGACAAAAAAGACAGCTGGGCCCAGGGGACTACTATCACCAAGACGCAGAGACCGATAGTGGCCCCGAATGCCAGGCTGCTCTGGTATTTATTGGATACAAGACAAGGGGACAGGGTAAGGAGTGTGAGCCATCTCCAATGATAGGTAAGGTCACGTGGGTCATGTGTCCACTGGACAGGGGGCCCGTCCCTGCCTGGCAGCCAAGGCAGAGAGAAAGAGAGGAGAGAGAGAGAGACAGCTTACGCCGTTATTTCTGCATATCAGAGACTCTTAGTACTTTCACTAATTTGCTACTGTTATCTCAACGGCAGAGCCGGGTGTACAGGATGGAACATGAAGGTGGTCTAGGAGCATGACCACTGAAGCACAGCATCACAGGGAGACGGTTAGGCCTCCGGATAACTGCGGGTGGGCCTGACTGATGTCAGGTCCTCCACAAGAGGTGGAGGAGCAGAGTCTTCTCTAAACTCCTCCGGGGAAAAGGAGACTCCCTTTCCCGGTCTGCTAAGCAGCGGGTGTTTTCCCTTGACACTGACGCTACCGTAGACCACAGTCCACTTGGCAACGGATGTCTTCCGAGACGCTGGCATTACCTTTAGACCAAGGAGCACTCTGTTGGCCCTGCCCAGTCACCACAGAAGGTTCACACTCCTGTCTTCTGGTTACTTGTCACTATGTCCCCTCAGCTCCTATCTCTGTATGGCCTGATTTTTCCTAGGTTATAATTGTGAGCAAAGATTACTATAATATTGGAGTAAAGAGTAATTGCTGCAAACTAATGATTAATGATATTCATGTATAATCATATCTATTATCTATATCTAGTATGACTATTCTTTTTTTTTTTTTTTTTTTGAGACGGAGTCTCGCTCTGCCGCCCAGGCTGGAGTGCAGTGGCCGGATCTCAGCTCACTACAAGCTCCGCCTCCTGGGTTTACGCCATTCTCCTGCCTCAGCCTCCCAAGTAGCTGGGACTACAGGAGCCCGCCACGTCGCCCGGCTAGTTTTGTATTTTTTTAGTAGAGACGGGGTTTCACCGTGTTAGCCAGGATGGTCTCGATCTCCTGACCTCGTGATCCGCCCGTCTCGGCCTCCCAAAGTGCTGGGATTACAGGCTTGAGCCACTGCGCCCGGCCTAGTATGACTATTCTTATTTTATATATTTTATTACACTGGAACAGCTCGTGCCCTCCAGCCCTGGCCTCGGCACCTGGGTGGCTTGCCGCCCACAGGGGTCTGGTGACCCCACCTCCCAGGCCCTGCCTGGGCTGAGGCCCTCCCTTCCCCCTGCTGAGCAGGTTTCTTCTCAGTCCCAGAACGCTCAAACGGCTCTTCTCAGTCCCAGAACGCTCAAACGGCTCTTCTCAGTCCCAGAACGCTCAAACGGCTCTTCTCAGTCCCAGAACGCTCAAACGGCTCTTCTCAGTCCCAGAACGCTCAAACGGCTCTTCTCAGTCCCAGAACGCTCAAACGGCTCTTCTCAGTCCCAGAACGCTCAAACGGCTCTTCTCAGTCCCAGAACGCTCAAACGGCTCTTCTCAGTCCCAGAATGCTCAAACGGCTCTTCTCAGTCCCAGAACGCTGGCACAGTCTTTGAAACACTGACCAAATGGGAGGTGGCTCAGGGTGTGGGTGACTGAGCCTCGGACACAGCCGCAGGTCTCACCTCCAGCACAGCAGAGGCATCCTTGTTCCAGCCCCACACTTTGGATTCTGGATCTGCACAGACCTGCATGCAGTTGCAGGCATTTGATGAGCAGGGCAGGGTCCCGGGATCCACCCATCGCTGGGGAGGGGGCTCCAGAAAGAACTGGGGAGGCCCCCACTGAGCCAAGCCCAGTGTCCTTGACCTCCCAGCATCCACCAGCCTGAGAGGAAGGCAGGTCCTGCCAAGTCCCTGCCTTGGCTGTAGCCTGAAATCCACCCCAGAGCAAGACATAGGCAGTGGAAAAGAAGAGGTAGGAAAGGGTCTGGGGACCTGAGTGTCCACCTATGTTATGGCAGATTCCCCAGAGACTCTTAGCCTCTTCATTTCTTCTTCTGTAGGACACCGAGATGCTGAGTTTCTCTCTAATCCAGAATTTTGATGATGAAGACAATCGGTTCTTCTGTGAGCCCTGTCATGCGAAGACCCCCGCCTCGGAGGTAGGGGCCCGGTCTGGGCTGCTTCCCTCACTGGGGTGTGGGAGCAGGGCAGCAGAAGGGTGGGAACCTCTGGGGACAATGCAGACACTGTTGTACCTCTGGCTCAAAAGAGCTTCCCAGGGGCAGGGATCAGCAGGTGCACAGAACTTAAGACAGGGTAACAGGGCTTCTTAAGTATTTGTGGACTGGAGAAGAAAAGAGGGTAGAGGGCCGGGCGCGGTGGCTCAAGCCTGTAATCCCAGCACTTGGGAGGCCGAGGCGGGCGGATCACGAGGTCAGGAGATCGAGACCATCCTGGCTAATACGGTGAACCCCGTCTCTACTAAAAAAATACAAAAAACTAGCCGGGCGAGGTGGCGGGCGCCTGTAGTCCCAGCTACTGGGGAGGCTGAGGCAGGAGAATGGCGTGAACCCGGGAGGCGGAGCTTGCAGTGAGCTGAGATCTGGCCACTGCACTCAGCCTGGGCGGCAGAGCGAGACTCCGTATCAAAAAAAAAAAAAAAAAAAAAAAGAAAAGAGGGTAGAGAAGGAGGTAAGAGAGAGGGAGGGAAGGATGGAAGGACGAAGGGAGAAAAAGAGGCAGGAGGGAAAGAGACAAGAAGGGAGGAAAGTGGAGGGAAAGAGGAAGAAGGAAGGGAAGGAGGGACACAGACAGAGAAGGAGGAAAAAGGGAAGTGAGGGGAAAAGGACAGAGAGTGGGGAAGGAAGGCAGGAGAGGAGGGAGAGAAGGAGGAAAAGAGAGAGCATCAGGACCCGGGTTAGGAGACAGACTCATAGAGCAGAAAATCTAAAGGACCCGCGTGTCTGTGGGATGGAGGATAAAACAAGAATGGCTTTTCCAAGTGCATATCCCAGCCTGAGAAAATGACTTGGGGAATATCCCTTTTCTATTTTCTGAAATAATATGTATAAAATTAGAGTCATTTCTTCATTTAGTTATTGCTAAACTTTGCAAAGGAGGCCTCCTGGGTCTCAGGGTTTTCTGTTGTCTTCATGGGAAGGTTTTGCTGACAGTGCCAGATTCAACTTTCTGATAAATAACTATGTACCTGTGTGTGTATGGAAGGATGCCCGTATATATATATATATGTCCTACTACTATTCAAGCCTCTTATTTCTTCTCATCATGGCTTTAGCTGCTTCCCTCAAGGTTTGATTTATAAGATTTTCATAACTGTTCACTTCAAAATATTTCTATTAGATGTTATCTTTGACTTGTGGGTTATTTAGAAATATAGTTGCGTCTTTCCAAACATGTGGGAATCTTCTAATTATCTTTTTGGTGTAGGTATCTGACAGTGTGCCAGAAAAAATAATTCTGGACTCTTTGGGTACAAATGTCAAAAAATCGTACTCAGAAAAAAACTATGACCGATGGCCATTTTTTAAAAACTTGTTGAGACCTGTGAGAGATGCGCACATGGCTACGGTCAGCTTTCATAACCGTTTCATGTGCAAAGGAAAAACTCCTGCCGTCTTGGGATGTACCGTCGTCTGCGTCCTTTGGGGCAAGCTTTCTCAGTGTGGGCCATCACCTTATGGATTTATTTTGCTCTGTTGTTCTTTCAGTTATGCAGAAAGTTATGCGAAGTCCTCCCAGTAGAACTGTGGATCAGCACAGAGGTCCTTGTGGCTCTGTCCATTTTTGCTGTGCACATTTTTGAAGCTGTTATTGGGTGGATAGACATTTAGAATTGTTGTCTTCCTGGGAAATTGACCTATTTAATATTTTGAAATGTCTACTTTTGTCTAAGCTTTTGCCTTAAAATCTTCTTAGTCTGATCTTAGCAGACCTGCCGCGGTCTTCTTTTGGTTGTGGTTTCCCTGGTCTGTCTTTTTCTACCCTGTCGCTTTTGAGCTTTCTGGATTCTAGTGGATTGGATTCTAGTGTATGCTTCCTCTAAACTGCATGCCCTTGACTTTCAAAATGACCTCTGACCATGTTTGTCACTGAGTTAGCAATGTGACTTCTACCTTCCTTATGCCTGTGTTAAATCTGCCGTCTCACGAAGCACCTTCTGTGTGCCCTGCCTGCCTTGTGAGCTTCTCTCCTTTCCTGGCATCCTCCATGTCAAAGAACGGTTTGGATTATTTCATTATCCAGAGGACCAGGACAAAAGCTGGACACCATACCCATCTGTGTCGACCTGCATGTTTGTGTTGTGTCGACCTGCATGTTTTTGTTGTGTTGACCTGCATGTTTTTGTCCTGCTGTTTCAGCTCCTTGGGCTGATGTTGGCTGGTTCTTTCGCCACTTCTCCAACAGTGCAGGAACTTTATATTCACCTCTCTCCATTTCCATGGCATTGCATGTCCTTATCGTGGGCTCTAATTCTCTATTTATTTCACATGCGCAAGGCATTTCTATTGCTTTCTACAGCTAGCATTTATCTTTATTTGCTCATTTGCTATTTTGGTTGTTCTTTCTTCCTGCAATCTTTGTTTAGATTCTTTTCACCCTGTAGAACCTCCTTTGGTGCAGACTGTTTTCCACACAGGTGCTAAGTCTTGATCCTTCCAGTAAATGGGGGGGGGGGTGGTCTGTGGTGTCCAGCTTCTGTCCTGGTCTTCTGGAGGTGGGTATGGTGTCTGGCTTTTGTCCTGGTCTTCTGGAGGTGGGTTGGTTCCAATTGTCAAACTTTCCCAAAAGACATTCTTTTCCCTTAGAGCACAGACAGGAGTCTTCAGCAGGTGCCAAGTGCCCACTCATGTCCATGGAGCTTGACAATGACCTGGAAGCTGCCCCCTGGTCCTTGCTCACTCCTAGTCTTATCAGCTTGACCTTCCCACTAGAGGCTCAAGGCAGGGTTGTGCTGCAGGCAAGGCTTTCCCTGGACACACAGGCACGGGCTTCCGGCCGCCTTCCCAGGGCCCTGGGCTTCAAGACTGCCCGCTTAGAGCAGGCACCTTAGAACTGGGAGGTAGATGGTCATGTTTTGTGATATTCTCTGTGCTTTTTAAAACAGAACAGTGCAGAGGAACCTTGAATGAGGAAATGTGGGAGGCAGCTGGGGCAGGTGGCTGGAAGGCTCTTCCAGAGCCAGTGGGGTGTGCAACTCCCTGCCCCCACCTCTCTCCTTCCTTAGGAGACACGCTTCCTGCGGCTCCCAAAGGTCCTGATTCTGCAAGTCAGGGAGCTGACATTTGAAAACGGGAGGTTTCACAAAATTCAGAAGCCTATCAACATTGCCCAGGTGCTGAAACTGCATACCAGCCCCAGAGAACTGACATTGCCTAAGTGTAAAGCTTCCCACAGTGGCACACTCACCCTCAACCCGGTGAGTGCCCAGCCTTGGAGAGGGGGAGCCGCAGTGTGGGGAATCATGCCCGCAGCCTGCAGGGACAGTCACATTTCCGGCCAGCGTGTCCTGCCTGCCTGTCCCTTCATGACAGGAACAACCACAGGACAGGCAGGGTGGACTGGTGCCGGCGGGGCGGAGGCCACCCTGGCTATGGGAAACCTGTCTGCCGGTGTGATTAAGAAGAGCTGCCCACATTGTGTGATGGAAGGCAGGGCAGTGATGGGGTCCAAAGGGCTTGGGAGGGGGCCCTGGCAGCTGGGGGCAGGAGGTGTGCGGGGCAGCTGCCCGTTGGCAGGGCAGCCTGCGTGCTGGGCTTTCAGGACAGGCCTTCATGGAGGATCTCCTCTCCATGAGCCCCTTGAGATGCTCAGTTCCTTCCAAGCTGACCCAGAGCCAATGCAGGCTGAGGCGCAATGCTTGGGCTTTCCCCAGAGTGGCTGTGTAAGCAAGCCAGGAACTGCTTCATTCTCAGATGGGGGCCGGGGATTCCCATGGCCTCCAGAGGGGATGGGAAGACAGGTGTGGGATGGCACTTTCCAGGGAAAACCCGGAGCTTTAGGTTTTCAGAGCTAGGGAGTGGTGGAGGGAGCTGTGCCCCAGCCCACCCCCGCTGGGAGGCAGACACTGGTCCTGTACAGCCCCATTGCTCTTGGAAGCTGAGCTCTGGGCCCTGAGGCTGGCCTGCAGCTGTGACACTGAGGGGTGGCAGGGTGGGGTCCATACTCCCGCCCCCAGAGCACGGTCACAGCTAGCAGGGCCTCCGCCATTGCCCTGGAACTCAGTCCCACACACGCCCGCCCACGCACACCCACCCTCTGAAGCCCCAATCGCCCTGCAGGAGGAGAGAGTCTACCACCTCTACGCCATGTGCTGCCACTCGGGAGACTGCAGTGGGGGCCACTACACAGCTCTGGCCCAGCCCCCCGGCAGGGCGGAGTGGTTCCGCTTCAATGACCAGCAGGTGCACTGTGTGAGTCCCGCCCGTCCTGCGCCCCGGGGTCGGCCGCCGGTGGGCATGTTTAGGGAGCCAGCGGTTCTCTGGGGCCTCCTGTCTGTAATAAGGAAACGAAGGGACCCCTGAGCTGGTGCTTAATGTCGCTTCACTATCGTTATCGGAAGTTCTGGGAACCTTTTTCTCCCCTCAGGTTTAACTTCTTTAGCAAAATGTTATGGTTTCTTAATTTCTGAAAGTAATGTGTGCCTTTGTTTAAAAAGAAAGTATAATAAGAAAGGAGAATTTTAACAGCACAAAAAAAGCTATTGCAGAGACAAGAACATGGGTGAGGGCTGTTGGACACAGTGAAGCTGAATGGGAGCAGAATGAGAAGAGGAGATGCGGGTGCAGGGGTGGGTGAGACGGGAGGAGGCTGAGACAGCAGGAGGGTGGGAGGGGGAAGGAAGCCGGAGAGGGTGGGGGCCCTGGGGAGGGCAGGCTGGGAGGGCTGCTGCAGGCCACTGTGGGCAGGAGGGCAGCGTGGCCACCAGGGACCAAGCGAACATTACAGTGGGCAGGTAAAGGTGGTCGGGCCAGTGAAGGGCATGTCCGAGTGGAGGGCGGCGACTCTCAGGGTGACCCCGCCGAGGGCCAGGCTGTGGTGGGAGGGCGTGGTGATGGGTGGCAGGGGAGCATCCTCAAGGCCCCACCTTCCCGCTCTAGGTGGGACAGGAATTCCCTCTGCACCACACGTTCAGGTAGGCTGCTGGGCCCTCCTGGGGGGGAGGGGGGCGGTGGTGGAACCCCGTCCTGCGTGATGACCCCAGGGCCCTGGTTGTGGAGGCGGCACTCGCTGAGGGCAGCTCACCTTTCACCCGGGGAGGGAGTAGGACAGGTGGGGCACCCTTCCCTGAGAGGGCTACTGTCGTGGGGTCAGGTTTGACCCATGGCCTGGACCCAGGCCCCTCACAGGGCTGTACCCCCACCCCGAGCTCACACCACACCCCTGTGGGAGGAAGGTCTGTGCCCTCTGCTCCCTCTTATCTGTGTGGCAAGGGCCCCACGGGCAGGGGCGAGAGTGGGGATCATCCCCCTGTGTGTCGTCTGCCGCCGTCCAGGGAGGGGAGGTGTGATGCCCGCACAGTGGGGCTCAGGAATAGGAGGACCAACCAGGAAACGGTGAGTCTGGCCAGAGACCCAGGAAGCCGAGCTTGCTGAGCCTGCCTGGTTTTGCTCCTGTGTGGGACAGATGCGGCCGCGTGCCTGGTGGGCAGGACTCCACTCAGGTGCGATGGGTCCTGTCCCCACTCCTCTCTCAGGTCTGAGACCCCGTACCTACTGCTGTATCGCTGTCAGGAAACTGGAGACAGGTGCGTCCCTGTCTGGTCTCGTGGGTGGTGAGTGTTCGAGGAGCCTGGAGGAGGCACAGCCACCCCAGTCAGCTTTAATTGGGTGGGCGATTTTGCCAAGAAGGGGATGGATGCTGTGGGTCCCCAGGGCCACATCTGTGGCGATGGGCTCTGCCCTGGGCCTCCTCCCCACAGGGCAAGGCTGGGGTCAGGCCTGGCTTTGCAGGTCAGGGCGATGGGCTGAGGCCTCCCCTAGGACCCATGTGGTTCGGCCTGGCACCTGGTCCCTGTGGCCATGCACTCCCTGGGGCCGTGGTCTCTGAGGACATGTGTCCAGAGAGAGAGGGATGGGATCTTAGTCAAACAGCCTGTTCTCTCTGCAGCACCCACGTCTAACTCCCCTCCACAAAACAAGCAGTGGTCAATGCTGACTGCCTGGAGGGGAGAGGGCCCTGGGGGGTTGGCGCTGGGGGGTTGTGGGGAGGTGATATCCTCCTCCTGGGTTGTCCCTGCAGACCTGCTCAGGGATGCTGCAGAGGCGCCCAGGGAGGGCAGACCACATAAGTCCATGAGGGAGCTGTGACCCTAGGCCAGGCCCCAGGCCTCCAGGCCACCCACTGGTCCCTTCTCCTCCTCCTTTCTGACAAAGACTCCCCATTTCCCCAGAGACAGATGCTCAGGCGAGGGGGTGTCTGTGGCTGGGGGCTGCTTGTAGCCTTGCCAAGGCTTCAGGGACCTCCAAGCATGCCTGTGTGACTGATGCATACCAGGCCCCTGGGGCCTGTGAGGGGCGGGATGGTGGGCCCCTCTCAGCCAGAGTTGCAGCTCTCTTTTACTGCAGGCAGGAGCCAGAGGCACCTGGGCCTGACAATGGGGATACGAGAACCATGACAGATGTAGCTGTTCCAAAGGAGAAGCTGCCTTGTCCAGGAGTGGAGGGAGAGACTCTCAAGACAGACTCTGCCACAGTCTGCTGGGGAGGACACAGCCAGAGCCTCTCTCTCCTCCAGGAGGACGAGCGCATCTGCCACAGACAGAGTCCTGCCAAGAAGTACAGGTACGTGACCACCTGACTCTGTCCTCTGGAGAGAGCCAGGTGGCCCTTGGCCCTGAGGTGGGCACATTCAGCAGCCCCTGTGGGTTGGCTCAGACCCTGTCTCGCTGAATATATGTGTGTGCACCCACCAAGTGCCAGAGACCCAAAGGGGACCAAAGAAGCAGGTCTGGGTCTTTTGGGAGCTCAGGGCCTGCATGGCTGGACAGAATGTGACTGAGAGGTACATGTGTGGATTTCCAGCAAGAATGCATTAACGCTTGAGGGCAAGTGTAGGGGTGGCCTCTTCTGGTCACAAGGCAGGGGTATAACCTGAGGGGCTGCATGCCACCATGCCTGCGGAGTCAGGAGGATGCATAGGCAGTGTCCCTCAGAGGCATCACTGAGCTGGTGGGAATGTAAGGAGTGTCCCCCAGGGCACCTCTAAACCAGTACTGAGGTCACACCAGAGCTATCCTGGTCTGCAGGAAGGAGAAAGCCAGTCTTAATAGTAAAGAATGTATGATTTAAAGATGGCGTTCGGAAAGGAGAGGGAGCCAGGGTCGCACAAGCAGGGACGGCCCCAAGACCTCTGCATGCAGTGCCACCGTGAGCTCTCAGGTGCAGGGCGTCACTACCCACGGCGCCTCTGATGCATCTTTGGGAGAAAAACAATGTTCCCCTGAGAAGCTGTGCGAATGACTCTGCTGTCGTGCAGGTTTGAATTTAGAGAATGTGCAGGGCCCAGGATCCTCTGAACCATGTAACTGATGTGAACAAAACAAGCTCCCCCGTGGCAGCGGGGGGCACAGGGTGGAGGAAAATATGAAGCCTCTCAAGACTGGTACATCCTCACCTAACAGAGGGTCACCTGGCTCCCCACCCACAAAGTCATTTTGAAAATGAGGAAACAATTCATCGTGCATGGGGGGCCTCAGACAAAGTAAAGAGAAGGTCAGCTGCTGTGAGTTTCAGAGAATCTATAAAAATCAGTCACAAAATTTAAAGACATGAAATGTAGGACTGAGAGCAGAAAAAGAATGAGACATACTTACGGTTAATTTGAGGAGAAAAATAATCTGTATCTCGCCTATAATCTCAGCACTTTTGGAGGCCAAGGCAGCTGGATCACTTGAGGCCAGGAGTTCAAGATCAGCCTGGCCAACATAGTGAAACCCCATCTCTGTTGAAAATACAAAAATTAGTCAGGCTTGGTGGCGCATGACTTTGTGGTACGAGAATCACTTGAACCTGGGAGGTGGAGGTTACAGTGAGCTGAGATCACACCACTGTACTCCAGTCTGGGTGACACAGCGATACTCTGTCTCACACACACACAAAAAAGAATCTGTAGAAATGAAAACATAGTCATTGATATTTTAATTGCATTCACTGTGTTACACAGCATTTAGAAATAAGAGAATAGATATTTCTCGGATTAGAAGATGGATCTTGGGAAAGCTTTTGCACGTATTTTACCGGAAGATAAAAAGATGTGAAAGAACGGTTTTCAAAGAGGGCGTGGAGAATAGAATCAAAAGGTCTGAGTGACCTTCCAAAAGAAGTTAGAAATTTCCAACAGGACTGGCAAAAAGGGAGAACAGAGATCACGAGGGGAAAACAAAACTTGAGGAAATAATAAGTGAGAATTTTCCAAAACCAATGAAAGGCATGAGCCCCCAGCAAGGTTAAAGCCAGATAACCAAACCTAAATTACTGGGGGAACCCACCTCCAATATTTCAACATAGGTTCTTTCTATTTTCCATAAGTGTTGGCTGGCTGAGAAATAAAGAGAGACAGTGCAAAGAGAGGAATTTTACAGCTGGGCCACCGGAGGTGACATCACATATCAGTAGGACTGTGATGACTGCCTGAGTCTCAAACCAGCAAGTTTTTATTAAGGGTTTCAAAAGGGGAAGGGGTGTAAGAACAGGGAGTAGGTACAAAGATCACATGCTTCAAAGGGCAAAAAGCAGAACTACTAATAAGGGTCTAACAAAGATCGCAAGGCAAAGGGCAAAAGCAGAACCACTGACCAGGGTCCAAAAAAGATCACAGGGCAAAGGGCAAAAGCAGAACTCCTGATAAGGGTCTATGTTCAGCAGTGCACATATTGTCTTGATAAACATCTTAAACAACAGAAAATAGGGTTTAAGAGCAGAGAAACAGTCTGACCACAAATTTACCAAGGTGGAGTTTTTCCCCACCCTGGTAAGCCTCAGGGTACTGCAGGAGACCAGGGTGTATCTCAGTGCTTATCTCAACTGTATGAGACAGACATTCCCAGAGTGACCATTTATTTATAGACCTTCCCCCAGGAATGCATTCCTTTCCCAGGGTCTTAATATTAGTATTCCTTGCTAGGAAAAGAATTTAGCAATATCTCTTCTACTTGCACGTCTGGTGATAGGCTCTCTGCAAGAAGAAAAATGTGGCTCGTCTTGCCCAACCTTGCAGGCAGTCAGACCTTATGTTTGCCCTCCCTCCTTCCATAAAAATCGCTGTTATTCTGTTCTTTTTCAAGGTGCACTGATTTCATATTGTTCAAACACAGATGTTTTACAATCAATTTGTACAGTTAACACAATTATCACAGTGGTCCTGAGCTGATGTACATCCTCAGCTTATGAAGGTAACAGGATTAATAGATTAAAGTAAAGATAGGCATAAGAAATTATAAAAGTATTATTTGGGAACTGATAAATGTCCGTATTAAAATGAAATCTTCACAATTTATGTTCCTCTGCTGCGGCTCCAGCCAGTCCCTCTGTTCAGGGTCCCTGACTTCCCACAACACTAAATCTATACCTAGACTTACCTTAGAAAAGTCTAAAAGCAACTAGAGAGGAAAGAATATTCTGTTGAAAGGAACAATTATATTAAAGTAGACATCCTAAGGGTAAGGTAGAAGACAATGCAATGTCTTCTTAACTGGCAGACTCTAATTCTATACCCAGCTAAACTCTGTCATAGTCAGGTTGTTTCAGGCAAGCAAAGGGTTAGAGAGTTGACCACTAGTAGCACTTGTATAAAACAACTTAAGGCTGATTTCCAGAAATATGTACATCAAGTCTAGGAGGAAGAGCTGAAGTGCAAAAACAGTGATTTTCAAATAAACTAGCAAAAATGTAACACAATAATTAAACGTGGATTGTATAAAAAGACCTAATGATAATGGCTAATCTGGAGAATATTAGAACAAAACTAAAAATATGACACATCTCAAAAATCTAAATAGCAAGTAGGATATTGGAGTGAAAGTCCTCTAACTCATCCTTTTGCTTTGTGGGGAGAGTAGAGATATTGGTTAACTGCCAAGTTAGTTGAAAAAATAAGGATGTCAAAATTGTCAGGGTATCTTAGCTCATATTTCTTAAAAGTAGAGTTGGAGATGTAAGTGGTTGATTGAGGAAGTTCTTGAGAGGCTGCCCCCATGGAAAATGTCTGGAGCACAAATTGGGCCACAGAGGTGAACTTGCCTTGATGAAAAGGCAGCAATTTGTACTCCCATCAGACATGGGAGTACATGGGGGCATGGCTTTGGGGATGTGGAAGCCCCTATTGGCCAAAGGCATTGATCTGGAGAAGTCAGCAGCTCTGATTCTGAGCACTTAGCAGCAAACACTCCCAGCAGGTGTAGGACGCAGGCACCAGCGTGGAGAAAGGTATCTGGTAGGATACCACGGCACCCATTCCAGTCCGTCCCCCAGGCCACTCAGGTGCTCCCTACAGCAATGCAGCCACACCTTCACCAGCGTTCCATGGTTTCATATCCTCCTGGAAAAACTTATACAAGGATAGTTAATAAAAACCTCTGACTGTACCCACCTTGTTGCAGTTATCCCTGGGGATGGACCCAGAATTCTTCTCTTTCCTCTGCCACTTACATGAGTGCCCCCTGATATGGTTGGGATATTTGTCCCCTCCAAATCTCAGGTTGAAATATGATCTCCAGCATTGGAGGTGGGCTTCGTAGGAGGTGTTTGAGTCTTGGGGCCAGATGCTTCATGAATGGCTTGGTGGCCTCCTGTGGTAATGAGTGGGTTCTCGTGCTGGTAGCTCATGGAGGGCTGGTTGTTTAAAAGAGCCGCCCTTTCGTTTGCTCTCACCATGTGATGCGCCTGCTCCTGCTTTGCCTTCCACCATGAGTAAGCGCTCCCCGAGGTCTCCCCAGAAGCCTCGATGGTGACACACAGGCTCCCATGTTGGCCAGCTGGTCTGCCACTCTGTGAGGCCTCAGTGGTGCTGGCAGAGGCCCTGAGGGTGAGAAAGAAAAGCTCACACCTGGACTTTATGTCCATCCCTGACAGGATGAAATGTGTTTTACCTTCTCCTGGTGGAAGAGATCTGATGCCATCAACTTCCATCCAATGGGTGTTTGGTCTTCTCTGGGTTTCCCAGGCTTAGCACTGTGCCAGGGGCTCAGTGCCAGTGCCACAGGCAGGGCAGACAGGCAGCAGAAGGAGCTGGAGCCACTTTGGTAAGAGGGAGCCCCTGCTTCTCCCCCGGGGAAAGCCCCCATTTTCTGTCATGGATATTCTGTTTGCAAGTCCATTGCTCAGGAACTAGAGTGGCCAAGGACAGGCTCCTTGGCTGTTGGCTGAGCCACCATGTTAACTTGGTAGATTGTACCTCTATTGGCACGCATTGCACCCTCTCCCATAGGTCCATTCTTTTCTCCAGGCTTTCTTTTTTTTTTTTTTTTTTTTTTTTGAGGCGGTGTCTCGCTCTGTCACCCGGACTGGAGTGCAGTGGCCGGATCTCAGCTCACTGCAAGCTCCGCCTCCCGGGTTCACGCCATTCTCCTGCCTCAGCCTCCCGAGCAGCTGGGACTACAGGCGCCCGCCACCTCGCCCAGCTAGTTTTTTTTTTTTTTTTTGTATTTTTAGTAGAGACGGGGTTTCACCGTGTTAGCCAGGATGGTCTCGATCTCCTGACCTTGTGATCCGCCCGTCTCGGCCTCCCAAAGTGCTGGGATTACAGGCTTGAGCCACCGCGCCCGGCCTCTCCAGGCTTTCTTTTCCAGATCTTTCAATCCTGCTCTTCCAAACCCTGGCCATACAGCTAGGCTACTGGCCACACACAGCCTTCCTCAAGAGCCTCAGGGAGCTGCTCTGTGACCCTCCAGGTGGGACTTGCCTGAGGCTCCTGGTGGCTTCACTGTCCACCGTGAGATCTTCCAGGTCATAGGGCCCAAACTGCAAGGCTACTTTTCCTGCAGCCTAGAGCTGCTGCAGGCTCCTTTCTAGCACTGGGCCCACTTAAAGCTACTAGCCTCTGGCAGCGTTTGACAAGTAGCTCCTAGAAGCCTGCCCAAGTGTGACCTGTGCTGCCTTCAAAGCCCAAATCGATTCACCAAGCATTGTGTTCCTTTCTCAGGGGTAGGGGAGCAGACAGCACAGTCACGGCATCGGTTACTCCAGAGGGAGTATCCCAACAAGCACTGGAGCCCTGGGGTGCAACTGCACTGATGTGGCAGCCCCTGGCTCTATGTGGGGTTTATCTCCTCACCTTCTGGGGGGCCATTTCCAATGCACCCAGAGTACTTCCTGCTGCTTACTATCATGTCCGACAAACACAGAGTTATCAAGATCGTGGGCCAATGTGATACTCTGCAGAACGTGCAAATACTCCACATGTTTTAGACTCCCTCATGACAGAACAGAACCAACTCAGCATGGGGAAAGCTGGTGTCTGTGCACTGAGATCTGTCCCTTGTGCAGTATGCTGCCTCTGACAGCCTTCCCTGATGTTAGAGAAAAGGATGTGTTTGCTGAGGCAGCGGCTTCAAGCCACGAAGGTGAGACCGTGTTCATCTGACCCAGTGAAGGCATCTCACCCAGCAGGACAGCTAGCACTGGGCTCCCGCTTGGTTAAATTGGCAGTGGCTGGATCCAGTTCAGGCAGGGGTGAGCCTAGGACGTTGAATGGGGATTCGTTGGGGTCTGCGTGCCTGCATCCCTCAAGGCTTTGAAGGGGGAGCTAATCCCTGGTGTTCCCCTGAGATGGGATGCTGTTGTTGATTCACTGACTCAGCAGGAGATCCACCGGGCCAGGGGCGCCACTTGGTCTTTCCTACGATAGCTCTTATCCTGCAGCCTGGGAACCTCAGCTAGAGTCCGGCTAGCTACTCGGGAAGTCATGCCACGGCTACTTTCCAGAACTGAAGGAAAGTCCAGTATCAGTCCAGGCACCCAGAGAACATGGGCCAGGACGCTGCCTCAGGACACTGCCGGGGTTCCCTGGCCCACAAACCCTGCTCATGGCAGGGGAGGGAAGCGCATGGGAGCCGTGTGTTCTGTCTCCATGGGATGCATGTTCTCTCTCTCCGTCGGCCGTGTGTTCTCTCTCTCCGTGGGCCACATGTTCTCTCTCTCCGTGGGATGCATGTTCTCCCCTCTCCATGGGACATGTGCTCTCCCTCTCATGGGATGTGTGTTCTCTCTCTTGCTGGGATGCGTGTTCTCCCTCCCCACGGGATGCGTGTTCTCCCTCTCCGTGGGATGCGTGTTCTCTCTCTCCATGGGATGCGTGTTCTCCCTCTCCATGGGACATGTGTTCTCTCTGTGGGATATGTGCTCTCCCTCTCCATGGGATGCGTGTTCTCCCTCTCCATGGGATGCGTGTTCTCTCTCTCCATGGGATGCGTGTTCTCCCTCTCCATGGGACATGTGTTCTCTCTCTCTGTGGGATGCGTGTTCTCTCTCTCCATGGGCCACATGTTCTCTCTCTCCGTGGGATGCATGTTCTCCCCTCTCCATGGGACATGTGCTCTCCCTCTCATGGGATGTGTGTTCTCTCTCTCGGTGGGATGCGTGTTCTCCCTCTCCATGGGATGCGTGTTCTCCCTCTCCGTGGGATGCGTGTTCTCTCTCTCCATGGGATGCGTGTTCTCTCTCTCCATGGAACATGTGTTCTCTCTCTCTGTGGGATGTGTGTTCTCTCTCTCCGTTGAATATGTGTTCTCCCTCTCCATGGGACATATGTTCTCTCTCTCTGTGGGATGTGTGTTCTTCCTCCCCATGGGATGTGTGTTCTTCCTCTCCGTGGGACATGTGTTCTCTCTCTCTGTGGGATGCGTGTTCTCTCTCTCCACGGGATGCGTGTTCTCTCTCTCCATGGGATGCGTGTTCTCCCTCTCCATGGGACATGTGTTCTCTCTCTCTGTGGGATGTGTGTTCTCTCTCTCCATTGAATATGTGTTCTCGCTCTCCATGGGACATATGTTCTCTCTCTCCGTGGGACATGTGTTCTTCCTCCCCATGGGATGTGTGTTCTCTCTCTCCATGGGATGTGTGTTCTCCCTCTCCACGGGATGCGTGTTCTCTCTCTCCGTGGGATGTGTGTTCTCCCTCTCCACGGGATGCGTGTTCTCTCTCTCCGTGGGACATGTGTTCTCTCTCTCCGTGGGATGTGTGTTCTCCCTCTCCACGGGATGCGTGTTCTCTCTCTGTGTTGAATATGTGTTTCTCTCCGTGGGATGCATGGTCTCTCTCTCCATGGGACATATGCTCTCTCTCTCTGTGGGATGCGTGTTCTCTCTCTCTGTGGGATGTGTGTTCTTCCTCCCCATGGGATGTGTGTTCTTCCTCTCCGTGGGACGTGTTCTCTCTCTCCGTGGGATGTGTGTTCTCCCTCTCCACGGGATGCGTGTTCTCTCTCTCCGTGGGACATGTGTTCTCTCTCTCCGTGGGATACATGCTCTCCCTCTCCATTGGACTTGTGCTCTCCCTCTCCTTCAATCTGTAGGTTCTGGGTCTGCGATTTGACTTGAATCTGAGCAAGGGGTTGTGACTGTCCTCAGGGCACTGACCTCTGTGGCCTCTCCTGCATCCTTGATCACATTTTCTGATGTGTGTTAGGCAGAACATTGGTTGCCCCCGGAAGCGCCCTGTCCCTGAGCTGATGCCCGGGGGGTTCTGTCTCTGAGGGTCGGATTCCTTCCATGCCCCTATCCCCCACTCCCTGTTCATTGTGGGGATTTGGGCTGTGACCACCATTGGGCGCTTTCTCTTCTGGACGCTTCCTCTGGGAGGATGCTAGGGAGCCAGACTTGTCCCCCAGCTGCCCCGGCCCCACCTGCAGAGGACAGCTGCCTCGGAGCTTGCGGTGATGGCGGGGCCCCTGGCAGAGCACCGCAGGCCGCCTTGTAGCCGACCTGCTGAAAAATAAACTCCTGGACCTCCAGCAACAGTGTGGGGCATGAGGGAGGCAGAAAGCACTATGGCTGCTGAGGTTGGGGCAGGAGGGAAGGTCAGGACACAGCACTCGATAGGGTGGAAGAGAGGAGTGTGACTGTGTCAGCCTCCACCCACGCAGAAATCCACCCAGTTTGCTGACTGAAAAACAGAGCTCGTTAGATTATATTTAAGCACACGTATTGCTGAATCCCTGTCAATGGAGCTGCAAACCTCCGAGGAACCTGGGACAGGCCCTGCCTCCCCTGTCTGGGGCTTGCTGCTTGGGAATGGAGGGGGCTGAGCTGGGCAGTCCGCACCTGCCCCCATCACTGCAGGGACCCAGGCTCTGCCCTCCTGCAGCCCAAGGGCCTGGTGAGCTGAGGTTCTGGGGTCCCCACCCCAGCAGGGCCTCAGGGGCTTCCCTCTGCTCAGGCGAGAGTCCACTTTGTTCCATTCATCTCCTGGCTTGTGTTTCAGGAGGGACGTGGAGCCTGGCCTTGGGGACAAGGGCAGAGCCTCAGAGCACGTGGATGAGGAGGGCCCTAAAGCGCCTCCACCAGGGGAGCAAGGGGAGGCCCGAGGCCTGCCCTGTGGCCCCCAGTGTAGCCCTGAAGAGGAACTCCCTGCCATGGGAATGAGGAGCTCGGCAGCTGAAGACCAAGCCCTGTCCCACCCTGCGCAGGGCCCAGCACAGCCCGGAAAGACACGTAAGTGACGCCTGACCCACGCCCTGAGACTGGGGCCAGTTCCCTCCCTGATGGCTGCTGGCTCTGCAGGGACTGAGCGGTCAGCCCCCACTCCGGGTCACTCACCAACTCACACCGATGCATCCCAGCCGCCACCACGCCCTAGTCCTTCCAGCACAGGGGTCCCCACCCTGAGGGAGAGGCCCCGTCCCTGCCCCACGGAGCTGACCTTAAGGGCCCATGGCACGCAATCACACGATGTCTCACACGGCCAACAGCCCAGCCTGCTGTCCTGGAGGAAATGCAAGGCTCAGACACCAGCGAGCCAGGTGGTCGAAGGGGCTCCCGAGGTGGGCGTTGGGCCTGAGGCCGACAGCAGGAGAAGGGTTGGGGTGGAGGAATGGTGGTGACAGCCAAGACTGAAGGGGCTGAGACCCTCGGATGAGCAGGAGCAAGGCTGGGAGGGGCTCATGGAGAGGTCAGAGGAGGCCCCGGCTGGGCCCAGGGGCAGCACAGCCTGTGCACCTGGGAGCCGGCAGGGACCTGCCCGGGGCCTGGTGGGGCTGAAGAAGAGTGGGCACGATTCCACCCCTCGAGTTCGGGAGGAAACTTTCCAGAGTTAGGCCTGAGGTGAGGGTCTGGGGCAGCCCCAAGACAGCCCCAGTCTCTGCCTGGCTCACTGGGGGTGCTAGGACTGATCCCAAGATGGGACCTGGAAAGGTGGGGTGGATGGCTGGACCTGAGGGCTGGGAGTTGGGTCAGAGGGACCCAGGGGTGGGACCTCTGTGGCCCCCAGCCTTTCCATGTTGCCTGGTGTCTAGGGCCCTGTGTACAGGTGGTACAGGATTGAGGTGGGGGTGCCAGCGAGGTGAGGGCTGCCCACAGGGTCCACAGAGCCCACAGGACATGAGCGAGGGCTCTGTCCAACCAACTCAGCCTGGGTGTCTGCCCCTTGCTCTGCAGGCCTCAGGAGCAAAGATGGAGGAGCAGAGGCTGCCAGAGAGGGAGTCTGGCTCCTCGGAGAAAGAGAGGCGGAAGCCATGGCCACCAGAGAAAGAGGAGTGGAGATTGCCAAAGAAGGGGGCCAGCTCCTCAGAGACGGGGGATTGGAGGCTGTGGCCTCCAGAGAAGGAGGAGGGGAGGCTGTGGCTGCCAGAGAAGGGGGCTGGCTCTTCAGAGAGAGAGGAGTGGAGGCTGGGACTGACAGAGAAAGAAAAGGGGAGGCCATGGCCGCCAAAGGAGGAGCAGAGACCATGGCAGCCAGAGAAGGAGGAGGAGAGACCATGGCAGCCAGAGAAGGAGGAGGAGAGACCATGGCAGCCAGAGAAGGAGGAGCAGAGACCATGGCAGCCAGAGGAGGAGCAGAGACCATGGCAGCCAGAGAAGGAGGAGGAGAGACCATGGCAGCCAGAGAAGGAGGAGCAGAGACCATGGCAGCCAGAGGAGGAGCAGAGACCATGGCAGCCAGAGGAGGAGCAGAGGCCGTGGCAGCCAGAGAAGGAGGAGCAGAGACCATGGCAGCCAGAGAAGGAGGAGCAGAGACCATGGCAGCCAGAGAAGGAGGAGCAGAGGCCGTGGCAGCCAGAGAAGGAGGAGGAGAGACCATGGCAGCCAGAGAAGGAGGAGCAGAGGCCGTGGCAGCCAGAGGAGGAGCAGAGGCCGTGGCAGCCAGAGGAGGAGCAGAGGCCGTGGCAGCCAGAGAAGGAGGAGCAGAGGCCGTGGCAGCCAGAGAAGGAGGAGGAGAGACCATGGCAGCCAGAGAAGGAGGAGCAGAGACCATGGCAGCCAGAGAAGGAGGAGCAGAGGCCGTGGCAGCCAGAGAAGGAGGAGGAGAGGCCATGGCCACCAAAGAAGGAAGAGGGGAGGCCGTGGCAGCCAGAGAAGGAGGAGCTGAGGCCATGGCCACCAGAGAAGGAGGAGGAGAGGCCATGGCCACCAGAGAAGGAGCAGCAGAGACCATGGCAGCCAGAGAAGGAGGAACGGAGGCCGTGGCAGCCAGAGAAGGAGGAGCAGAGGCCATGGCAGTCAGAGAAAGAGGATCAGAGGCCATGGCCACCAGAGGAGGAGGAGCAGAGGCCGCGGCCACCAGAGAAAGAGGAGGAGAGGCCATGGCCACCAGAGAAGGAAGAGGGGAGGCCATGGCAGCCAGAGAAGGAGGAGCAGAGGCCATGGCAGCCAGAGAAGGAGGAGGAGAGACCATGGCAGCCAGAGAAGGAGGAGCAGAGGCCATGGCCACCAGAGAAGGAGGAGGAGAGACCATGGCAGCCAGAGAAGGAGGAGCAGAGGCCATGGCAGCCAGAGAAGGAGGAGCGGAGGCCATGGCAGCCAGAGAAGGAGGAGCAGAGACCATGACAGTCAGAGAAAGAGGAGCAGAGGCCATGGCCACCAGAGGAGGAGGAGCAGAGGCCGCGGCCACCAGAGAAAGAGGAGGAGAGGCCTTGGCCACCAGAGAAGGAAGAGGGGAGGCCATGGCAGCCAAAGAAGGAGGAGCAGAGGCCATGGCAGCCAGAGAAGGAGGAGCAGAAGCCATGGCCACCAGAGAAGGAGGAGGAGAGACCATGGCATCCAGAGAAGGAGGTGCAGAGGCCGTGGCAGCCAGAGAAGGAGGAGCAGAGGCCATGGCATCCAGAGAAGGAGGAGCGGAGGCCATGGCAGCCAAAGAAGGAGGAGCAGAGACCATGACAGTCAGAGAAAGAGGAGCAGAGGCCATGGCCACCAGAGGAGGAGGAGCAGAGGCCGTGGCCACCAGAGAAAGAGGAAGAGAGGCCGTGGCCACCAGAGAAGGAAGAGGGGAGGCCGTGGCAGCCAGAGAAGGAGGAGCAGAGGCCATGGCCACCAGAGAAGGAGGAGCAGAAACCATGGCCACCAGAGAAGGAGGAGCAGAAACCATGGCCACCAGAGAAGGAGGAGCAGAGACCATGGCCACCAGAGAAGGAGGAGGAGAGACCATGGCAGCCAGAGAAGGAGGAGGAGAGGCCGTGGCAGCCAGAGAAGGAGGTGCAGAGACCATGGCCACCAGAGAAGGAGGAGCGGAGACCATGGCAGCCAGAGAAGGAGGAGCGGAGGCCATGGCAGCCAAAGAAGGAGGAGCAGAGACCATGACAGTCAGAGAAAGAGGAGCAGAGGCCATGGCCACCAGAGAAAGAGGAGGAGAGGCTGTGGCCACCAGAGAAAGAGGAGGAGAGGCTGTGGCCACCAGAGAATGGGGCTGGATCCTCAGAGACAGAGGAGTGGAGGCCATGACTACCAGAGAAAAGGAAGGGGATGCCATGGCCTCCAGAGAAGGAGGAGCGGAGGCTGTGGCCACCAGAGAAGGAGGAGCAGAGGCCATGGCTGCCAGAGAAGGAGGAGCAGAGGCCATGGCTGCCAGAGAAGGAGGAGCAGAGGCCATGGCTGCCAGAGAAGGAGGAGAGGAGGCCATGGCCACCAGAGAAGGAGGAGAGGAGGCTGTGGCCACCAGAGAAGGAGCGGCAGAGGCCATCGCCACCAGAGAAGGCTGCCCCTCAGAGATGGAGGAAGGGAGGTGCCAGGCTTCAAGGTGAGTCAGGGCACTGCCTGTGGCCAAGGCCACCACATCTGCAGGTCTGGCCCTGCCCCAGCCAGACGCCTGTGGGTCTTGGCTCAAGAGTGGATGGAGTGAAAGCCACCCCAGCTCCTGCTCCATGACAGGCCCCCAGGAAGAGACACCCCAAGCAGCCCAGTTGGATGCCCTCCCTGGGGTCCTGAATCAACTCAGACCTAGGACCTCCCTACGTCCACACATCCAGCCTCCTCCACATGGGGTGGCCAGAATCATGTCCTCACTGCCACCCACAGCCCCTGCACCATCTTGCCCTGTGCACGCTGTGACAGCCTCTGCCCACTTCTGTGCAGCCCAAAGCCGAGGCCTGGAGGCTTGAGAGATGGGGAGAGCCTGATGCGGCCACGGGCGAGGCAACAGCAGAAGGGTTGCTGGCTGCCGTCCTCGGGGGGGTGTCCACCTGGCCTCTGCCTCCCTCGGAGCAAGACTGGCGGTGGGAAAGCCCCAGGGGAGAGACAGCCCTGGCAGTGCCACACCACACCAGGCTCAGCGCCCAGCCAGCGTCCATGGGGACCCTGGTCCCTGGAAAGAGATGAAGAGTGACCAGATGGCATTCATGCCCTGCCTCGGGAGTCCCCAGTCTAAAGTGCCAGGATGGCATTCACACCCTGCCTCAGGAGTCCCCAGTCTGTCCCATCCCAGAGCCCTTCCCTGGCCCTTCCAGCTGGAGAGCATGACCCTGAAAGCACAGGGTGTTTGGGGCTTGGATTCCATTTGGATTCCTAGGGGGAAGCTCTGGGAGGAGCAGGGGGTGGTTGATAGAGATGGACAGGGAGGGGGTCTCCACAGAATCCCAGGGGCCTGCCTGGAGCCGGCCCACCATAGGCTGGGGGGCAAGGTGGGGCTTCCCGGGCCAGCAACTGAGGCTCAGCCCAGGGCACTGAGCAGCCCACACTCAGAGAGGGGAGTCTGGGCCAGGTGCTGAGGGGGTCCAGGTCCCCTCAGCCCAGGTCGCGCTGCTGGTGACCGCTGTGTGACCTCTCAAAAGTCACTGAACCCCTCACCATGAAATGCAGGAATAATTCCTGCTTAGAAGATGTTGTACAGTATCTTGGATTTCACAAGCACTGTTTATTTATACAAAGTACAGAGCTTAGGGCTTCCCTCCTGGTGGAGATTTTCTAAATCTAGCCATTGTTTCTTTTTTTTTTTTTTTTGAGACGGAGTCTGGCTCTGTCGCCCAGGCTGGAGTGCAGTGGCCTGATTTCGGCTCACTGTAAGCTCCGCCTCCCGGGTTCACGCCATTCTCCTGCCTCAGCCTCCTGAGTAGCTGGGACTACAGGCGCCCGCCACTGCGCCCGGCTAATTTTTTGTATTTTTAATAGAGACGGGGTTTCACTGTGGTCTCAAACTGATGTTTCTTTAGGAATAATGGTCCCCCTCTTCCCCCGCAGCATCCTGCCTTGGTGAAGCAGCTGCCACCTACGTCTCCAGCCCGAGCCTGACATCGCTTCCTGGCCCCCACCACTGGCTCACCCCCAGCCCTAGCCACTTCCCCAGGTCTCTCCCCAGCACCCACTACCCTGCCAGCCTGGACGTTGCCTTTGGGGACCCTTGCAGCCCCCAGGGAGGAAGGCCTCCTATCCTGAAGCTGTCTAGGGCCAGTCCCGGGCCAGACTCCCACCCAGGGAGCTCCAGCCCAGCAGAACTAGAGGCAGAACAAGGGGTGCTTGGTGGGGAGACTGGGCAGAGCAGGGTGAGGTCCCCAGGGCTCTCCCCTCACGCACTGTCTGCTGTTCACATGAGGATGGAGCCTACCTTCTCCAAGCAACTGCAGACAGACAGTGGACATGAGGACAGGAAGATCTCTGCAGACCAGGAGAACAGTCAGAACGAGGGCTGGACCATGAGGAGGGACAGGTCTGCCTCAGAAGGCTCTGAACTCCAGGGCACAGGGTGGCCCTGATGACCCTGCCCAGAGACACACTGGGACGGGGCAGAACCCCGAACCCGGACAGAGGAGCACTGGCGCTACCATCCAACCCACTCCAGGGTCAGGTGGGCACTCAGGAAGGCGCGGAGCCCCATTTCCTGCATGACTCCACCCGGGTGGACAGTGGAGGGACTTTCCACGTGCTGAAGGCAGACCCCAGGGTCTCGGGCCACTGTCCTGAGCATCGCCCCTCATGGGTGCCATGCTAGTGGCTGCTTCCACCCTACTCTGGCCTCCGGGGCAGCTTCTCCCCTTCAGAGCTGTGGCCCAAAAGTGAGCCCAAGAGCTTTCCCTCGGGGGGCTGGGGCATCTAACGGACCTGGACCTGCATGTGGGATAGAAACAGGTGGCCTAGCCTGGGGCATCTCCACTCTACAGCTCCTCACCTATAGGTGCCCCAGGAGCAAACACCTGTGCAAGTGTGAACGAAAGGCACCGTAAATCTGCTCCTCGCCCTCTCTGGGAAGCAGAGGGTCTTCCCTGTCCCGCCCACTCAAGGGATCCACTGCTAAACGTTCCAGGATGTGGAAGGACAGTCATTAAACACAGCCACTGTGAACAAATCACAGAAATTTGTACTTAAATAAATCTTAATAAAATAGGTACTTAAATACCTATTAAGGTAATAATTACCTAAACTCAAGACTTCCTAATGATTTTTTACAATTATTTTTGGGGGTCGCTTACGCCTGTTGTCGCTGTATGGTAGAAATGCTGCGAGCAGGCACCGCCCCCCCTCCCCACCCCGGTGGCACAGGTGAGGCCCCCGGGCCGCTGGAAACCCACAGGTGCTGCAGACCAGGGCGTGACCTGCTCTGTAGATTGTCTCTGTGTGGATTGTGACTTCAGGAAGGAAGGCAGCTCGTGCCTGAGGTTCCCAGTGAAGCCAGCGATGCCTCTGCCGGGGCAGCTCGTGACTCAGTTTCCCAGTGAAGCCAACGACGCCTCTGCCGGGGCAGCTCGTGCCTGAGATTCCCAGTGGCCGTCTGATTTTGTCAGGACCTGGGTCACTCGAAACCACAGGTTGGCCGAGGGCACAAGAGTTTGGCAAAAACCAACCGAAGCATCCTAAGAGAGTCGATGGCCACGTGGAATTTAGCACAAAGGCGTTGCATGGATTGTTATTTTCTGTAATTTGTGTGCCACACACTCTTTGTATACAGTCATCCCTCAGATCCACAGGACACTTGTTCCAGGACCCCCTGAGGACACCAACACCCACAGGTGCTCAGGTCCTTCCTATGAAATGGTATTGCATTTGCATATGACCTAAGCACGCCCTCTGCTTTAAATCGCCTGATACAATGTAAATGCTCCACACGTGGTCGTTACACTATGTTGTTTTTTACTTCTATTATTTATTATTGTATTGTTAGCTTTTTTTCCTGAATATTTTGTCTCGGAGGCTGGTTGAATCCAAGGACAGGGAACCCAGGGAAATGGAAGGTTGACTGTGGCACAACATATCAATACAGGCGCCCCCGCTTACCTGCAGGGGACACGCTCGGAGACCCACAGTGGACTCCTGAACCTGCAGACAGGACCAAACCCTGTAGACACTAAGGAGCCCCCACTTACCTGCAGGGGACGCGTTCCGAGACCCACAGTGGGTGCCTGAAACTGCAGACAGGACCAAACCCTGTAGACACTAAGGAGCCCCCGCTTACCTGCAGGGGACACGCTCGGAGACCCACAGTGGACTCCTGAACCTGCAGACAGGACCAAACCCTGTAGACACTGTTTTTTCCTATACATACACACCTATGATCAATTTTAATTTATAAATTGGATACAGTAGGAGATTGACAACAATAATAAAACAGAACCATTATAATAATAATATAGTGTTCACAGCTTCCCAGATAGAAGTTTCATTCTTTAATCTTTATCTCAGCATAGGATTATTTTCCTCTCCTTATTGAGAGCTTCCACATTTTCACTCGAAGGAAGCATTTATAGCTTCCTGGGATCCCTGCCTGGCCCAGACCCCTGGAGGCCATGACCATGTGCACTTTCTCCAGACCTCGAATCCCTCTTACCGGGAGCCTCCCAGAAAGGCCAGGGCTGCACTGTGCAGATCTCACAATGCCCTTCACTACAGGTTTATTTTGTTTTCCTAAAAATGAGGCCATCACCAGGTTGTGGGACAGGTTCAGGATCTCTAGTCCAGCACAAATGTTGTACCTGGGAGCTGTGTCCCCGGGAAGAAAAGGCTGCAGGCCCCATAGGGAGGAGCTCAAATGGTGCCCCCACCAGCCTGGCCGCCATCCCAAATCCTTACAAGGGCTTAGTCTTGGCTTTGGGTCCCTGTAAACTGCCCCACCTTCCCTCTGCCCAGGATGGGAGAGGCTCCTGCCCCCCTGCTGACTGGGCTGTGGCTGTTTTTGAGTGGCTTCACTGGGAAACTCAGTCATGAGCTGCCTCGGCAGAGGTGTCCCTGGCTTTACTGGGAAACTCAAGAGATTGCACAGCCTCATCCTGACCGCCCCTGGCTGTTCTCACGAGGTCTTCTCCATCTGAATCGGCACCTCTTTCAGGCGGCACTGCTGGTGCTCCCACGGTATGGCCTCCTGGGTGTCCTCTGGGATGGCAGTTTCACAGCCGCCATCTGGAATTCTGGCCGCTCAAGAACTCTGATGTGGGTAAAAGCACTCAGTGGAAAGAAGGCTTAGCTCATGAAGCGGAATCATGGCCATGCTCTGCTCTGCTTAGAAAAGCCGGGCTGGGTCCTGCCAGAACAAAGTCCGCTCCTGCGAAGCTTCCAGCTCTGTCAATAAAACTCGGTTCTTGAAGAGAGGGTGTAACAGGAGGCCCCGCGCCACCATGGGCAGCAGCTCTGCTCAGGATAGGAGCGGGCGTCACGTGCGCCCACAGCAGGAGCCAGAGCCTCTGCTCAGAGGACACTTGCTCGGGACCAGGGGATGCTGGCTCCAAGAGGAACGACGCACCCCAAAGGCCCCTGTGCTCCTCATGGGCCACCTCTTCGGGGGGTGCTGCTTCTGCCCTGGAAGTCCAGCCATTCTCCCTCCTCCACTCCCGGGCCCGAGCTGTCAGGGACATGCACAGGACTCCAGCTGCCTCTTCTAGCCAAGGGGGAGCTGGGCTTTGGCCAGAGATTCTTGTGGCACTTCCATAAACACTACAGCCCACGCAGGGCGGCCGGGAAGAGTGTCCAAGGCAGCCCTTCCTGTGTTGGGAAGTGCAGAGCCGGGGACTCAAACCACAGCCAGATGGGCACTGCCTATTGTAAACGGGGTCATGGGAGCTCAGCCTGGGCTTCGCCCGCATCATCCTCCACTGTCTGCGGCTGCCTCCACCCTCCGCTGACAGTGTGGGCACCTCACGGAGGAGGCTGAGGACATTCACCGACCGGCCCTTTACAGAAGAGGCTGCTGGCCACCGACGCAGACCCCTGGCCTCGTGGCCCGGCAAGCACGAGGGGCGGTTTTGTTTCTGGTGAGCACCCGCCCCACGGGTGTCTGGCGAAAAGATTCCACGGTGGATCCTGCAGCAAAGGATCCAGCTGCACAGCTCCAGCCCTGCTGTGGACTTTATACCCAGAAAGTTTCTGAAAAAGCAGATTTTGGACCAGATCTGTGTTCTGTGGCCTGACTTTGTCTGCCATTGGCTGAAGGGGAGGAGTGAAGATTGAGGTGCCACCAGGGAGGGGCAAAGTTTTTGAGAAGGAGCTTTAGGAGGGTCAGCTTCTGGGAGCATCTGCAGACACGGGAGCCCAGAACACGGAGCAGGTCCTGCAGGCTCAGCTTCCAGGGCTGAGGACCCAGGGCTACGACACCCTCCCCCTAGGGACTATTATCAGTGGATGAGCAGGCTCCCGTGCGGTGTCTAAGCCCACACAGAGCTGTCCACCATGGCTTAACCAGAATCCAAGATGGACGGAGAGGTGGTGGAGGGCTGAGGAGTCCGCAATGGGAGGAGGGACGGAGAGGCGGTGCAGGGCTGAGGAGTCCGCAATGGGAGGAGGGACGGAGAGGCAGTGGAGGGCTGAAGAGTCTGCAATGGGAGGAGGGACGGAGAGGTAGTGCAGGGCTGAGGAGTCCGCAATGGGAGGAGGGATGGAGAGGCAGTGGAGGGCTGAAGAGTCCGCAATGGGAGGAGGGACGGAGAGGTAGTGCAGGGCTGAGGAGTCCGCAATGGGAGGAGGGATGGAGAGGCAGTGGAGGGCTGAAGAGTCTGCAATGGGAGGAGGGATGGAGAGGTAGTGCAGGGCTGAGGAGTCCGCAATGGGAGGAGGGATGGAGAGGCAGTGGAGGGCTGAAGAGTCTGCAATGGGAGGAGGGACGGAGAGGTAGTGCAGGGCTGAGGAGTCCGCAATGGGAGGAGGGACGGAGAGGCGGTGCAGGGCTGAGGAGTCCGCAATGGGAGGAGGGATGGAGAGGCAGTGGAGGGCTAAAGAGTCTGCAATGGGAGGAGGGGCTTTGTCCCCGGTGAGGATCCTGCCCAGACAGGCTTTCTGCAGCACAGCTGGGAATCTGCAGAGAAGGAGGAAGGAAGGAAGGGGTCCCCAGCCCCCCAACCTTCCTCACATGACCTGCTCCTGAGGGTGGAGGAGGTAGACTTCACCATCCTCCTTGGTCACCTGCACTGGGGGCAGCTAGGACAGGAGAGCTCACATCCAGATGGGTTCAGACCCCACCACACAGGGACCCGCACGCTCACACCACACACACGCGGAGGGACACACACAGACGGAGACATGGGGACCCGCATGCTCACTCCACACATGCGGAGGGACACACACAGACAGACACATGGGGACATGCATGCTTACACCACACACACGCGGAGGGACACACACAGATGGAGACACAGGGACATGCACACTCACGCTACACACACGCGGAGGGACACACACAGACGGAGACATGGGGACACACACGCTCATGCCACACACACACAGAGGGACACACACAGACGGAGACATGGGGACACACACGCTCATGCCACACACACGCGGAGGGACACACAGAGACACAGGGACACACACGCTCATGCTACACACACGCAGAGGGACACACACAGACGGAGACACGGGGACATGTACGCTCACACCACACACACAGAGGGACACATATGGACAGAGACATGCGGCTATGCACGCTCATGCCACACACACGTGGAGGGACACATGCAGAGAGATGGAGACACAAAGACAGAGATGTGGAGGGACACACACACAGAGACAGAGACACGGGGACCCGCACATTCACACCACACACATGCAGAGGGACACACACAGATGGAGACACGGATTCACGCACGCTCACACCACACACATGTGGAGAGATGCACACAGAGACTCGGGGACACACACGCTCATGCCACACACACGTGAAGGGACACAGGCAGATAGAGACATGGACATGCACTCACGCCACACACATGTGGAGGGACACACATGGATAAACGGGAACACAGGGACACGTATGCTCACACCACAGACACACGGAGGTACACATGCAGATGGAGACACAGGGACACGTGCTCACACCACACATGCATGGAGGGACACAGGACACCAGGACACACAGGAATGCACACACACAGAATCTGCAGATCCTCACCACACGGGGACATGCACACTCACGTGTCACACATGCAAAGGTGCACAGGGACACACACACCCTCCAATACGTGTCACACACACAAAGGTGCACAGGGACACACGCACCCTCCGACACGTGTCACACACTCAAAGGTGCACAGGGACACACGCACCCTCCGACACGTGTCACACACACAGAGGTGCACGGGGACACACGCACCCTCCGAGAGCCCTAGCAGCTTGAGCAGGCGCAGCCCCTTCTCAGCCAAACTCTTAGGGAGCCAAAGCTGCCTGGGGAAGGCAGGAAAAGTGGAAATCCCCAAGGGCAGGGGATCAGGAAGGGAGGAGGGCTTAGAGAGGAAGGAAAGGAGGAGGAGGGGGAGGGGAGGGGAAGGAGGAGGGGGGGAAGGAGGAGGGGAGGGGAAGGGGGAGGGGAAGGGGGAGGGGAAGGGGAAGGGGGAGGGGAGGAGAAGGGGAGGGGAGGAGAAGGGGGAGGGGAGGGAAGGGGGAGGGGAGGGGAAGGGGGAGGGGAGGGGAAGGGGGAGGGGAGGGGAAGGGGGAGGGGGAGGGGGAGGGGAGGGGAGGAGAAGGGGGAGGGGAGGGGAGGGGGAGGGGAGGGGAAGGGGGAGGGGAGGGGAAGGGGGAGGGGGAGGGGGGAGAGGAGGGGAAGGGGGAGGGGGGGGGGGAGGGGAAGGGGGGGGGAGGGGAAGGGGGAGGGGAGGGGAAGGGGGAGGGGAGGGGAAGGGGAGGGGAGGAGAAGGGGGAGGGGAGGGGAGGGGGGAGGGGAAGGGGAGGGGAGGGGGAAGGGAGAGGGGAGGGGGGGGAGGGGAGGAGAAGGGGGAGGGGGGGGAAGGGGGGGGGAGGGGAAGGGGGAGGGGAGGAGAAGGGGAGGGGAGGAGAAGGGGGAGGGGAGGGGAAGGGGGAGGGGAGGGGGAGGGGAGGGGAAGGGGAGGGGAGGTGAAGGGGGAGGTGAAGGGGGAGGGGAGGGGAAGGGGGAGGGGAGGGGAAGGGGAGGGGAGGAGAAGGGGAGGAGAGGGGAAGGGGGAGGGGAAGGGGGAGGGGAGGGGAAGGGGAAGGGGGAGGGGGGGGAAGGGGGAGGGGAAGGGGGAGGGGAGGGGAAGGGGGAGGGGAGGAGAAGGGGAGGGGAGGAGAAGGGGGAGGGGAGGGGAAGGGGGAGGGGAGGGGAAGGGGGAGGGGGGGGGGGAGGGGAAGGGGGAGGGGAGGGGAGGGGGAGGGGAGGGGAGGGGAGGAGGGGCGGGGAGGGAGGAGGGGGAGGGGGAGGGAGGAGGGGAGGGGAGGGGAGGGGAGGGGAGGGGAGGGGAGGAGGGGAGGGGAGGGGAGGAGGGGAGGGCCCTGAGGAGGAAAGAGAGGAGGTGCCTCGGGAGGAAGGAGGGGAGGGGCAGGAGGGGCCCGCAGAGCAGCCGCAGCTGCAGGCAGTCCTGTCTGCCCGTTGTCAGCTCCAGGAGAAAGATGATGTACCAGCTGGTGGTACACGGTGTCATGGGCAAGAACACAGTGCTGGATGTGGCCAGTTCTGAGGAGGAATTCAATAACATGACTGTGAAGTGGCTGATGAAGTTGGTGTCCAAGGCTGTGCTGAAAGCAGGTGAGCAGGGGGGTGGGCTCGACGCCAGGTGAGGAGTCCTGGGCAGGGCTCTGGGTCTCCCCTAGGGCTACGAATGGGGAGGGGATGGCTGGGTCCCCATCCAGGGCTTGGGGTGAACATGAGGCCTGGGGGTTTTGCTGTGGGTCCTGCGGTTCCTCACTCTGGGGTCTCTGACTGGCAGGGTGGCACTCCGTAACTCCTGGTGGAGTCTCCATTTCTGTCTCTGGATGTGGAAGTTTGAGGGTTCAGCAGCGGCCAACCCTCCTCGGCGTCCTTGCTGGACGAGGAGAGGCCCCACGCTTGCACTCAGGGCTCCTCCATCCTGGGGAGGGCCTGCCCCTGGTTTCTGCCTTCTCTGAACCCCTCCTCTATGCTCCCTTTGCCCCCTAAATTCAGACAGGATGTGGGTATAAGCCCAGCAAACTGACAGGGTACAGAGCTCACCCCAGCAAGTGAAATGCCCCAAGAAAGGAACTGAGAGTGCAGACCCCAGAAAACCCTGACCCCCTCACCTCTCTTGGGGAATATGCTGGGATCCCTCCCCCAGCCAGGGCCCTGCAGGGATTCGGAGGCCAGGCCCAGGCTGACGCACCTCCTCTCTGCCCCAGACACCATGGATTTCCTTTTGATGTTTGCCAACTACCGCCTGGACCCAGAGAAAAAACTCCAAGACTATCAGATCAGGAACAAGTCCACCGTCATCATTGTGGTGCAGCTTCCTGGTGGGGGCCCAGGCCACCAGGGATGTGCGGACCCTGTGTTGGGGGGACACCTGGTTGTGGAGCCCCATTGGTCCTGGGTTGGCTCAGCTGGGTACTGACAGGGATGGGGCAATAAACAGTCGTAATCCCCAGCCTTGCCTGGGCCTGGTCCTCTGGGGCGATGGGGAAGACTGGTGTTCCAGGACAGGGAGGGGCACCTGCCCAGGGCCTTCCGCAGGTGACCTGCTGGGACTGGCCTTGAAGGAACCCCAAGTACACTCACCTGCACCCCTCACAGCCACCTCAAAATGGGCCCGCAATGTCTCAGCTCAGTATTTCCTGAGGGGACCTCACCCAAGGCTCCCCAAGGTTCCAGTCCTCAAAGTCAGGGAGGGGCGGAAGAGAGCAGGGGCTTCCCATCGGGCGCCACAGTGCAGTGCTGAGCCCCATATGCCCCCAGCTCAGGTGGGTCCGGCTTTCCCTGCGCTCTGGGGGTAGACGAGCAGAAATGGAGCGGGATCCTTGCTCAGCTCTCAGCACCCTTTCCTCAGCCTCACCCCATTGGAAGCGGCCCCTGAACCCTCTGCCTACCCACCCTGTGCACTCCTCTGGGTTAGCTCTGAGAAGGCTGGGGAGGTCCCCGTCCCGCCTTGAGCCAGGTGTGGGAACAGAGTGGTCAGTCTGGGCCCCGGAACAAAGATCAAAGCCAGGGTGAGGCTGGTCCAGAGATGTCCCCAGGCCCTTCCAGGGTTAACTTCCTTCACCCATAGGCCCCTGGATCCCCAGGAGGGACCGAACAAAGACGACATAGTGGGGATCCCCCGCTCTGCCAAGCCTAGGGGTGCCCTGGCTTCTCCCCTTGCCTGTGTGGGTGTGTAAGGATCCCAGGGTAGAATTGGGGTGGGATGTGGCATGGGAAGCCCTGTGTTGGGCAGCACCTTTGGAGGGGACTGGGCTGTGACCGGCCCCCAAGGCTTTGGCTGGCTGACGGGGAAGGGCCTGTGCCTCGTGCTCCAAGGCTTTCCATCCTGGACAAGGAGACCCCTGGGCCCACAATAGCTTAAACAGGAGCCTGGCCCTGCCCCTCTTCACATGGCTTGTGGCCATAGGGACCTTTGACCAACCCTTTTCCCAGGCTCCCTGTGTCCTCACAGTCCAGCCCCCACAGCTGCAGAGCCCTTATCTGAAATGCCAGACAGGAAGACACATCACTGAACTAGGAGGTCCCTGCTGGCAGAAAGGGGGTTGGGCACCTCAGGCAGGCCTCACCTGCATGCCCACACCATGCTACCCATGGCAGGGCCAGGCCACTCCAGGCCCCTCTGCTATGCAGGCAAAAAGCCAGGAGCGCAGCTGCCCCGGGATTGGGTCCTGAGCAAGGTGAGGCCCCAGCCCCATCCCCACTCTCCCAGGGCAGGTCTAGGGTGCAGTCCTGAGGGCGCCTGGGGCTGGCCTGCCTGTGTGCACCCCCCACCCACAGAAAAGGCTGGAAAGAAGTCGCACCTGTAGGCGGAGGCCAGAGGAGGGGACAGCCTTGTCCTTGCTCCCCACCCTGCCTCTCTGCACAGGAGCCCACGGTGGGGCCCAGGAGGCACCTCCCTCAGGCCGACTGTCCCTCCCCACCTGGGGCCCGTGAGCTGGGGGTACAGCCGGGTGCTGGAACAGGGCCTGGAGCCTGCTACAACCAAACCTTTAGGCCCCAGTATAGGAGCCAGGGTTCTCCAGGGAAAGAGAGTCCGGGGAGATACATTTAGGAGATTTTTATGGGAATCAGCTCCTTGAACATGGAGGCTGAGAAGTCCCACAAACTGCTGTCCCTAAGCCGGTGAACCGGAACAGCCGGTGGCATCATTCCGTCCAAGCCGGAAGGCCTGAGAACTGAGGAACCGCTGGTGTCAGTCCCGGAGCACAAGGCCTGGGAACCGAAAATGCCTGGTCTGTGGGCAGGAGGAGGGAGGAGGTGGACGCCCCAGCCCAAGAAGACAGAGGAGCCCCCTGTGCCTGGGTCTGCACTGGGCTGGGTGCTGCCCACCCTCACAGCTGAGGGCAGATCTGTTTTCCTCAGCCGACTGACGAATTCTTACCTCTTCCTGAAATGCCCTTACAGACGCACCAGAAGTCATGATTCGCCAGCTCTCTGGACATCCCTGAACCCAGTCAACTTGACACAAAAAATTAAGCATTGCAAGTCCACCCCTTGCCAGCTTGGCACCCGCACCCGGCTCCTTAAGCCGTACTTAATCTCTAAAAACACCGTAGTGTGTGGCTAAAAACATCATACTGAGGCCACGCTTTCACCAACCCTGATACAAGCGTCCTGGGTACAGCGGAAAACATGCTCGTCCCATCCCCAGCAGAGGAGGTGAAGTCCTTGAAGGTGGTGATTTATCCCCTGATATCCCATAACATTAACATTCTGTTGTAACATTCACGAGGCTTTAATAGTGTGACATAAGTCAGTGCCTCTCATGCTACGTGGTGACGGGACAGCAGAGGGAAGCGAGCTAACATGTTTGCTCTGGACATGTCCACACACAACCCTACAAAATCAGGCGGAAGCGCTCCTGACAGCCGCAGCCCTTCTTTCCACAGGGGCCTGTGGCTGCCGCGGGTCTTTGGAGCCACCGTCTTCTCCAGCCCAGGCTGTGTCACTGTGGCTTTCAGCAGGCGGCTCAGCGGGCCGTGGCTGGCAGGGGTGGAGGAAGACCCCGTTCCAGCACCGTGTGGGACACCGTGGGGACTTGCAGGTAGCCTGATCTCCCAGGCCATGAGCAGACCCCCAAGCCTGCTCACCAGCAGCCCCTCACAGCCACCTCCAAATGGACCCACAACCTTCCAGTTCGGTGTTTCCCGGGAGGCCCTGCGAGTGTGGGGCCGTCGTGCCCTGTGACGGTAAAGTCTGCAGAGCCATCTCCAGGCCTGGGTCTCCCAGGCACGGCACCGAGGCTCCTGGTTCCACAGGCCTCTGGTCCAGGTGACACCAAACAGCTCCATCTCTGCCAGGACGTCCCCTGGCCCCGAGGTGGGGGCCTCTTTCCCAGGCTGTGGGCACAGGGTGACACCAGAGGGGTCCGTAGCCCCCTCTCCATCTGGCTGCTTCTGGGAGGGCAGGTTGACTAAGTCCCACCTCCAGGTGTGAGAGCAGAGTGGCCGTGTGGGGGACACTCAGCCAGTCCTGGATCAGGTTGGGCCCCGGCCCAAAGCTCTGAGTCAGAGGCAAGGCTGACCCAAGAGGGGTCCCCAGGCCTTCCAAGGCCAGTTTCCCCCATCCCCAGTGATCAGGAAGGACAGGGAAGGCCCACGAGGTGGCCCCAGGTGACCTTCATGTAGAAGGGAGGCCTGTTCCCATGCACACTGGGGTGGACCCTCTGACCGCCAGGCACTGAGGAGGTGGCCTGGGCAGAGGCCTCAGGCACTCCACGCACCTGTTTCCGGGGAGAGGAAGTGCAGGGTGGACCCCTCCCCTACTTCCACTGTTTCTCCAACAGTCCGCTCCCCTCCCTGTGGCTTGAACTATGTCCTGGCATAGAAATAAGATACGATCTACTTCCTTCCCACAGCTTCCTGCACCCCACCCTGACGCACTGCCACCTCCATGTGACTGTGGCTTTAGTTTCATTTCTCAGGGGCTGCCCGTTTCCAGGAAGACCTCTTCTGACTTGGGGTTCCTGGCCTTGGGTGCAGTCCGGGCATCCGCTGCCTGCTCCCTGCGGTGATCCAGCCCCTCCCAGGGGCCCCTCCCACCTTCTTGGAGGGGATGTGGGGAGGCGGGTGCAACTGGCTCAGGAGCAGGAGTGAGACCTCGCACGGCCAAGGGCAGGTGTCCTGGACAGGTCACAGATCAGATGACGGGAGTGGCTCCCATGAGGCCCTCAGACGCCGGCTCAGGGCTGGCCAGGGTCCTCTGCAGGGCAAGCTCTGGGGGCTTGCACAGGACCTGGTCATGGGGGGAGGCTGGGCCCTGACTCAGAACCACAGAGGGAGCCCCAACAGCACCCTGTTTGATGGTAACTGGGCCTCAGGCCAGCCGGCACTGGACTCTAATACCCTTCAGGACGTGGGCTCTCTGACCTTCTGCTCAGGCAGACACCAGAGGTCCAGGAAGATCAGTCCTTAAGCAGAGCCCATGGGAGGGGGCTGTGGGGGCTCCGGGCAGGGATTCTGGGAGATGAGGGGTGGCTCTGGCTACTCCCTCCTGAAGCTGTGGGCTGGGGGGCTCTGTGCTCGGTGGCTCTGTGTGGGGCCTCCAGGGTGTGGTATAGGCCAGGTGGGCTCTTGGCCCAGGCTGAGGGGGTTCTGGGCAGGTCGTGATGGCTGAGAGTGGTCTGCACTGCCCCACACAGAGCCCACCCCTTGCTTTCTGCCTCCAGTCCTGGTCCCATGCCCAGGGCCAGGAGGGCAGTTCAGGGAGTGGAGGCAGCATCCCTGGGGCTGGAAACCAGGCTGTGGTCCCCAAAGCCTGGCCTGTGCACCCCAACACCCCCATCACCCCTGTCTGTTGCCCTCCCAGTGCCAGGGATGGCCAGTTGCCTCCCATAGTCAGGCCTCCATCCAGCTGGCTCCAGCGGCCACACTCCAGGCCTGCGCGGCCCGCCCTGTCCTGGCCCCGCGGTCTGGGCAGCAGGGGCAGCGTCACAGCCAGCCTCGCCTCCGTGGGGCATGTTGCATTTCTCAGAGGGAAACACTGCCCAGGAGAGACATTTGAGGACTTTCCCGATATGGGAGTGGGGGTTTCCACTCTGACTGCCCATCAATAAGGAGAGGTAGAGCCTTGTACCCACAAGGTGGAGCCAGGGCTGGGTGTGGCGTCCAGAGCAACTGGACATCCAGGCGGAAACAGGCAAAACCGCACCCTTATGTTGTGCAAGAAGCGCCGACTATCTGGATAGGTGTCATCGATCTCACTTCACAGGGAAATCATGAAACGTCTGGGAGAAGACATCAGGGAACATTGCTGTGACCTGAGAGTGCACAGACGTTTCCTGGGCAGAGAGGAAAAAGCAGTGACGAGTGCATTTAAAAATAATCAATTTGGCTTTATTCGAAGGAAAATACTCTAGTTATCAAAAGACACTACACAGAAAATGACCAGGAAGTCTGCAGAGATACTGCCAAACAAACCTCACACAAACATCTTGTATCCAGAATATAGAAAGAATTATCACAAATCAATAAAAAGACACACAACCCCACTTTAAAAATGAACAGAGGAGACTGGAATGGACAGACAGTGCAGGACTAATTGTTTAACAAGTTTTTGTCATGAGGGAAATGCAACTTGAAGCCAGGAAAAGACAGAACCACACAATCAACGGAAGAGACACAGTTTTTACATCTCGACACCACCGACTTTTAAAGACACCAAAACTGTCACACACCAATGGCGAGAGTTAAAATACTGCAACCACTTCGGGAAAGGTTTGGACAGTCCCTTATGACGTTTTCACTAGCCTGCCATATGAGAACCAGAAATGAAATCCCGAGCCCCCGCACCAACAGGCTGAACGGACTCCTCTCAGCCAAGGGGATTCCAGAGAAATCTGAAAAACGTGCCCAAAGTTCCGCCATGACAGAGTGGGAGGTGGGACCCGCCGCGTCACCACCCCTCCGTCTGTGGTTGGGACACCACACTCACCAGCATGAAGGTGCAGGTGGAGAGGAGACTGACAAAACAGGTTCTTCGTGGCGATAAGATAGCAAACGATCAACAAGACCTGAGGCCCTGCCTGGCAGGGGTGGAGTCACACACCGGACACTTAAAAGCAGAAACCAGGGGTTCTCTTTTGCTCTAAACCAGCACTGGTCTCCAGGAAAGCCATACTCACTCACGTGCAGCTCACCCACTCCAGACGCTGACACACAGCTCCACTCCTCTGTGCCACAAGCCCTGAGTTTGATTGGCCAAGAGGCTGATTTCTGTCATTCTGACCAGGGACCACTCAGCAGGGACTGGTTCTGGTTGGTTTTCAGGGGCTGTGCACTGAGCACCTTTGTGTTGCTGCTTCACCTTTCCAGGCAAGGGTCTCATAGGAACACATTTAGATGTCACATGTCCACCCCCAAGGGAACTTGAGACGCATGTCACATGCATGTTTGTTCAGTATGAATGAGTGACGACCCCTTCCTGAATGTTCACGGCTCCTCCAGCAACCCATGGAGCGTGTGTGCTTAGCCAACCTGTTCAGCAAGAAGCTCCTGCCCCAACCCCCTCCTTCCAGGTGCCCGGCCCGGGCTCTGCCAGAGGCTGAGGTGCCCAGCGCATCAGGACAGCCACCCTGAAGGGCCTACCCCTTTCTAGGAAATAAAGTCTTCTTTCCAATTTTATAGATCTGGGATTTATTCAGTGGGCAGAGCTGATAAATCCCGGGGCATTTTAGGAATTTACCCAAAAGACATAAAAGTCTGTGTCTACAAAAGGAATAGACTAAAATGCTAATAGCAGCTTTATTCATAGTAGTAAGAACTGAAATCCACCCACGTTCATCATCAGAAAAACGGCCAGACTGTGACTCTTCATGACATGGGTTCAAGTCAGTAATGAAAAGGAACAAAACTCTCAAACATGCTCAAGGGACACGAACGCTCAGGGACAGGGCTCTCCCTGAAAACAGGCAGTGCCCTCGGGCAGGTCCCTTCCCTCCTGGTCTCAGTCTCCCCAGCTGTGCCAGGGGGGACACCAGGTGGGACCCAACTGGGTTTCCAAAAATAAAAGGACATCTAAGTCTCAGAGAAAGGGGAGCTGTGGGCGGATTGGGGGAAGGCCCTCGGGGGCTGGAGTCGGTCCTGGAGAAGGAAAGGGCTGTGGGGGGGACACCGGGCAGGTCCCACGTGCTGTACCCCGTATGGCCGTGGCTGGTGTCTCAGTGCTTGGATGCAGACCCAGTGGACAGGAACCATGCTACAGGGTGACAGACTGCCCATTGTGGGACCCGCAGGGTTCATGCCCCATCCCTCGGGGTCCGGAGCTCTGGATGGTCCCAGCCCCGGCTCTCTCCCTCTGCAGACACCCAGGCTCAGCACCATCTCCATGCAGCTGTGGGCAACTGGCCCCTCTGCAGGAATTTCAAGCAAATGGCGATGGCACTTTTGGTTTTCATCTCTGGGAAGCGCTTTCTGGGCAGGAAGGTGGGAGGGAGGTTGATGTGAGGGGTGGTCTTGAGTTCTCCTGAGGGGCAGGTTAGGGCAGCACAGGGCAGGGAATGTGGGGCTGGGGCAGGGGCTGCTGCCGACTCTTGACCAGAGGGGACACACAGCAGGTGGAGGAGGGTCTCACCCAGACCGGACCCTAGGCAGGTCAAGAAGCTTGGGGGGTCCCTGCTGAGGTGGGGACACAGTGGAGGTGCAGGCAACCAGGAATGAGGGGACCTTCCCACAGGCAGGGACACAGCCCACGTGCAGGGGGCCTGGCCTCGGTGGGGACACAGCCAGGTGCAGGGGGCAGGGGGGTGCTCACTCAAGGGAAGACACCTACAGGTGCAGGCAGGAGTGAGCTTCACCTAGGCAGGGTCAGGGAACAGGAGCAGGGGCCATGAGGGGCCCTCCCAGGTGGAGACACAGTGGAGGTTGAGTGGGGGTCTCACCCCAGTGGGGACACAGTGCAGGTGCAATAAGCATGGGGCCCTCACTGAGATGGACACAGCATTCACGCAGGGAGGCAGAAATGAGGGCCCTTGTTCAGGCAGGGACCTAGAGGAGGTGCAGGCATCTGGGGGACCCTGCCTCAAGAGGGGCCAGGTGCAGGGAGCAGGTATTGGGGTCCTGGAGCCAAGAGCGCAGGTAGGAGTAGTGGAGCTCAGATGGAGGCTCAGAAGAGCTGGGCCAGTCTCCAGAGTCCAGGGCTGGCTGAGCGTGGCCAGTGGGTTCGGGTGTGTTGCATGCCAGGAGGATGCCAGGCTGTGGGGCAGGGCCCCTGAGGCCATCCTGGCTGTGCACCTGGGTGGTAACTGGTGGGGCGGGAGCTGGGGCTGCAGGTGTGGTGTTCCCAGAGGCCCAGGTGCCCTCTCTCACACTCCCGGGCCCTCTGGGTTATGGGAACCAGCCAGCTCCTGCCCTGTCCCCTCAGGTGTCCTGCAGGCACAGCTCCTCGGCGGGGCCCAGGCCAATGGCAGGTCTTAACGTGTCCCTCTCCTTCTTCTTTGCCACCTTCGCCCTCTGTGAGGCGGCCAGGCGGGCCTCCAAGGCCCTGCTCCCAGTGGGCGCCTATGAAGGCTTCGCCCGGGAGGTGGTGGGCGCGGTGCAGCTCGGGGCCTGCTGCCTGGAGATGAGGACGCTGGTCGAGCTCGGGCCCTGGGCTGGGGGCTTCGGGCCTGACCTGCTGCTCACCCTGCTCTTCCTTCTCTTCCTGGTACACGGGGCCACCTTGGACGGGGCCTTGGCCAACCCCACCGTGTCCCTGCAGGAGTTCCTCATGGCCAAGGCGTCTCTGCCTGACACACTGCTGAAGCTGGCGGCCCAGGGGCTGGGCATGCAGCTCGCCTGCACCCTGACGCACCTCTGCTGGGCCTGGGAGCTCAGCGACCTGCACCTGCTACAGAGCCTCATGGCCCAGAGCTGCAGCTCAGCCCTGCGCACATCTGTGCCCCACGGGGCGCTTGTGGAGGCCACCTGCGCCTTTTGTTTCCATCTGATCCTCCTGCACCTGCGGCACAGTCGTCCCGCCCACAGGGTGCCCGCCGTGGCTCTGCTGGTCACCGTCACGGCCTACGCAGGTGAGCACTAATTCCCCTTCCCCTGAGCCCCTCAAGACCCCTCCACCTGTGTGGCCTCCATGCACACTCAGGCCCGTTCACACCCAGGATAGGGGGCTGCTGGCCCGGGTGGCCAACAAACCCACAAGAAGGGGCGGTGATTTCCTGGGACCTGGCAGGTGGACGAGGGCCTGTGCTGGACATGGGGTGCTGTGGAGGAGCCTGTCCCCTGCCAGGGCCATCATGGCCACTGCACCTCTCCCCAGTCCCAGCTGTTCCCGTTCCTCCCAGAAGTTCTGCATCTGTGGTATTTGGGACCGCCGAGGCAGGCGCTTCCTGGCCCAGCCCTGGTCTGGTGTGGGAGTCCCTGCACCCTCTATCACCCCTTCCAGAGTGACAGGTCCTGTCCCACCTGCCCCACTCAGTCTCCCTGGCCTCCTAATGACACCCGCATCTGTGATCCCTGCCTGCACCTAGGCTGACCGTGGGACTCACCTCTCATCGTCCCCTCACCCCCTTGTGAGCTCCCTCCACTCAGACCCTCCCTCTGATCCAGCCCCCCATGTCTGCTTTCCCCTCCGAGCGCTAGTCTCCACCACCACGAGAGCCTTTGTTTGGCAAGCTCCCGGGACAAGTGTCCACAGCGCTGGGGCTGCGGGGAGAGCCGGGGCGGCCGCCTCGTGCTCCAGGCACTGGGGACACCACAGGAAGGGCTGCAGGGAGCATGGCGCCAGGTCTCCTTCCCGGGGTCCGAGGTCCTAATCAGGACAGGACCAGCACTTGGGTCCATGGCACTGCCCCTGACCCAGCACTGGGCAGACACCACAGAACCTGGACCACAAAGGCCATAGGAAGGTGCCACCAGAGCCCTGTACAGATTGGGAAACTGAGGCACGGGTGAGCAGGGAGCTCTGCAGGGACACACATCTGTGGCAGATTGCCCGGGCCTCTGTCCTGGGTGGCACCGGAGAGCTCCTGTCAAGGGTCCTGCCTCCATGAAGCCGAAGGAGCCTGGTTTCAGGGACAGAGCTGCCCATCCTCAGGGTCCTGGTTTACACGTGGGTAGACGCAGGCTCCATGTCTCTGTGGCCCTTGCCATCCGCTGGGCCCACTCCCTGCTCTTCCCTGCCCAGAGGCAGATCCCTGGTATGGGTGGATCCTGTTATTTGGGGTGGTCACCCCGGCCTGGGGCTGCAGAACAGTGGCCCGGCTACAGCCGCCTTCCCTTGTCTCACATCACACAGCCGGGTCCTCTCCTCTCCTCTGCTGCTGCCCCTTTCTGAGATCTCTCTCCATCTCTCCTCTCTCTCTCTGTCTCCCTGTCTCTGTTTCTTTTTGTCTCTCTCTCACTATCTGTCTCTCTTAGTCTCTGTCTCCGTCTCTCTCTGTCCCTATCTTTCTCCAGGGCCACATCCCCCAAGGTGGGGTGTTGGAGGGTAGCATGGATGCGTCATGGGAGTCTGGGTGAGACGTCAGGAGGGTGTTCGACGGCCCTGGGGCCCCCAAGCTGCTGACCCTGACCCAGAGCTTGACTAAACCAGCCTGGCTGTGTTGTGTGTCCATCGGTACGGGGGGCCAGGCGGGGCTCCAGGAGCCAAGAGTAACCCCCAGGCACACAGTGGGTTCTCGGTGTGGGCTCGGTGGTGGGTGTCAAGTCCTGGCCTGGAGAGGGGTGTCAGGCAGGGCTGGGGACCAGGGTTGACTGTGCTCTGCCCACAGCCGGGCCTTTCACGTCCGCCTTCTTCAACCCTGCCCTGGCCGCCTCTGTGACCTTTGGCTGCTCAGGACACACCTTACTGGAGTATGCCCAGGTGTACTGGCTGGGCCCTCTGACAGGTAAGAGCAGGGGCGAGGTGGGGTCCCTAGGGCTGCTGGGGCCCAGAGAGTGTCCTGGCACGTGGGGTCCTACAGAGTGGCGTTGAGGGTGCTGGGTCAGTGCTCCTGGGGAGGTCTCTGCAGTGGGCACGGTGTGTGGGGAAGGGGCTGTGACGGCATGTCTCACTGTGGACACCGTCCTGGTGCCGAGTAAGCTGCAGCCAGGTAAGAAGGGGGCAGGCTGGGGAGAGGCCAGCCTTGCAAGGGGTGCTGGGCACATGGGGAATGGTGTCTGCAGTGGGGCTCCATGAACCTGGGGTTCCCATCCCAGGGGGCATCTCCACACACCCGGAGCTAGGCTCCCCCGAGAGGGGCTCATTCTGGAGTCCCTGAATCCTCAGGATACAGGGAGCCCCACTTAGATGATACAGGGTGCCATCGTGCACTTACAGGGCTGTGAGCATGGGGGTGGAGCAGCCGGTCCCTTTGCCTCCTGGTGGGGCGGGTCTGGGACTCGCTGATGCACACAGGGGACCCCTCAGCTCCTCCACAGTGCGTGCCCCTCTTCCCTGCATCCTGGACCCAAGCAGAGGAGCAGCAGGGGGAGGTCATGGAGCTCCCTCTTGGCCCTAGATCTGGGGATTCTGGTTCCTGGTGTCAGAGGCCCAGGTGGAGCCCACACCTTCTCCTTCCTGCACCTGCTCTCAGACACTCGGCTCCACCTCACTGAGGTACCAGAAGGGCCGTTGGGTTTCTGTGGAATTCTGGAAGCTTTTTTCAGCTTATGCTGGCTCTACACTGGGGAGGTCCCAGGGGCAATGCCTCAGCCTCCCCTGGGGGGAAAGACAGGAGCTGGAGGTCTCTCAGGCCCCCTGGCCCTGCAATGGTGACACTGATGTCATCGTGATCTGTCACCGTGGTTCTGTTGTGGTCACACTATCTCAGGCATGTGCACGGCCCTAGAAAGGGCATGAAGTGCATCAGGAACCCACTCCTGCCCCTCCTCCCCGAGGCAGCCCCGCCCTCTGCTAGGAAGCAGCTGAGTGTTGGCCTCTCTGTCCCCACACACAGGGCCTGCAGGGCTTCTCTGAGACTCTTCAGTTCAGGCGTCAACCCTGGGCTGTCTCCTGCAATGTGGGGGGCCGGCTTTCCTCCCTTGTGGCCCCCGCACTCCCCAGGGTGGGTCGGCCTCCTCCTCCTGATGAGCTCCGGAGCCCTCTCGTGAAAACACGACCCGGGGGAGCTGTGGTGGCCCAGGAGGCCTCTCCTTTCCTACACAGGCCTTGCTTCCTGAGGGTGACGAGGTCCTGGACTCTCTCCTGCCCAGGCTTCTGGGTGCTTTGGTGAATTCAACACCAGTGCCCTGCGTGGGCACCGTCTCCCCCAAGGACCCACAGCCCCGGGTTACCCACAGGTGTCCATCTCCGGTCCGGGGCTGCCCTTTACCGCTCTCCTGGTTGCATTTCTGTTTCCTGCTTTCCTCATGGCCTCCTGTTTTGGTTTATTCCTTCTTTTTGCTGGTGCCCGTCTCACAGTAGCTTTTGAGAACGGGGACCTGGCAGGTACACTTCAGACTTCGTGTGTCTGAAATACAGTATCCTGGTTCTGACCTGCACTTGAGTGTCGGCGAGGCCTGGGCAGAGTTCCGGGTGGGAGATCAGTTTCCTCCTGAGTTTCTCAGGCGGCACGCGATGGCTTCATGGGCTACAAGGCAAAGGACGCAACGAAGAGTCTTCACGTGACAGGGTTGTATGCTCAGGCAGCTCTGGGGGCTGGAGCCGTGATCGCGGCATTGACAGGGTCAGCCATCCTTGGAGGCTGCTGGGGAGGATCCTCCTGCCTCTTCCCTGCTCTGGGGGCCTCTGGCACCCCTGGTGTCCCCGGGCTTGGAGACGCACCACTCCCATGTCTGCCGATTGCCCTGGCTGCCTCCTCTGTGTCATTGTCTGTCTCTTCATATAGGGACACCAGTCATTGAATTTGAGGCTCACTCTACTCAAGTATGACATCACCTTAATTTAACTAATTTTAGGTCCCAGCCCCTATTTCTAACAAGGGCACATCCTGTGTTCTGGGAAGGACATGTCGCTGGGGAAATATTCTTCACCCCGCTACAACCTCTCACTGTAGAACCACCTCTGTGGAGAAGCCCAAAGGGCATTTGCAGCTTCTAGGAGCCAAGTAGGAAGAGGCTGGGATCCCTGTTTCAGGCAGGACTCCAGGCTTAGGCGGGCCTGATGCTCGAGTCCACATGCCCCCTCTAGAGAGGAACCTGTCTCCTGCCAGGGCCAGGGAGGGAGGCACTGGCTGTTTCTGTATTTTGGGGTTTGGGGCTCTTGGAGCCTCCCATGTGGAGCTGCTGTCCCTCCTCCTAGGTGAGTCCCAGGGCTACCCCATCCCACAGAGACCCGGGCACCCGCTTCTGAAAGCATGGGGCATCTGCGGAGGAACTGGGCTGTTTCCCGGCTTTCGTCCCCGCGGAGGGGGATCCGGCCCCTCTATGTCATCAGTGTCTTCTCAGTCCCACACTGTGCTCCTGCGTCTCTTCCCGTCTCATCCATCTGGATGCTTGACACTTCTGACAGCATCCCTTTCCTGCCATCTTAGAGCAGCTTCAGGAACCCGAAAAACAGGCTATGTCTCTCCATTAACCTCCTTTATCCACATGTGCAGTGTCAGCATGAGCCCTGAGGAGCTCTGAGGCTGCAGGCAGGAGCCCCGCAGCCAGGCGTGGACATGGGGCTGGCTCCCTGGGTGTGAGCGGCCACCGGCACCTGCTGGCTGCGCCCCTGAGCAGGTCATCTGGCCTCCTTGGGCCTGCCCTCCTGGGAGCAGAGATAGGACCAGCGTGGGCCTTGGAGGGCTGAGTGAGGGGAACAGCCGGTCTCAGCAAGCTATAGGTACAGGGGCCACTGTCCGGAGCCACAGCAGCTGCAGGTGGTGACAGGCAGGTCCCGCTCAGGCCAGCCCTAGTGGAGCCAACACACTGCAGGTTAAATCCTTAGAGGACTGAGATCAAACTTGAAGAGGATCCACTCTCCCCTTCTGCCCAGGATACCTGCCCTTCCCAATGACCTGGAAGGCAGGCGGGGATTTAGGAGTCTCTGCTCCTGGAGTTCTGGAAGAACATGGCCCTGAGGATTCAGTCAGGCCCAGCCTCCCACCCAGGGGCACCCACATCTTGTCCACTCACATCCCCCACCTCTACGCCAGGCCACAGCCCTGCAAACAGCCACCCTGGGACGCCACATCAGGTCCTGGAGGAAAATGGCCACCGAAGCTCTGGAGGTGGCTCAGGACAATGTGGGGGGAGGGGAATTCCAGTCACTTATCCCAGAGGGTGGTTCAGAAGTACAAGGAACCCCACGGGCTTGCCCCCATCCCCACGGCTGGCATACCTAGAGGGAGGGGCATGACCAGGGAGGGAAGACCAGGACCAGGCAGGGGCTGGGCCTCAGGGTTCTTGGGGCCCCTGGCCAGGCTGCCTGGCTCCCCTGTCCTAGCACAGGCCTGGGAGTGGGTGTCCTGTCTGTGTTTGGGCACAGGAGCCCTGCGGCCCACCTGGGACCTGCCTTCTCTTGCAGGGATGGTCCTGGCTGTGCTGCTGCACCAGGGCCGCCTTCCCCGCCTTTTCCAGAGGAACCTGTTCTACAGCCAGAAGAACAAGCACCGAGCACCCCGAGGGAAGCCGGCCCCGGCCTCGGGGGACACCCAGACCCCTGCCAAGCGGCCAGTGGCCGGGAGCCTGGGCGCAGCAGTGTTGAGGGGCCGCATTCCAGCTGAGCGGCCTTGCTCTGTGTGAGCCCCGTGTGAGGGCCCTGCTAAGAGGAAACCCCGCCACTCCCACAGAAGCCATTTGTCAATAAACCATTCCTAAGGCCTGTGTGTCCCCTGGGCCCAAGAGAGGCTTCTGGACGGGCAGGCGGGGTGTGTGGAAACACGGTGAGGCTGGTCTGAGTCTCCCCAGCTCCCGCGGGCTCCTTCCTGCCTCTTGTTACAGAAGAAGCAGGAGAGGAAAGGGCAGGATGACAGGGAAGAGCCCAGGGAGTTTGCCAGGTCCCAAGTCTGCAAAGATGGTGCTGCAGCCCTGGATGTGCCTGGGAGGGAGCCCACAGCCAGGGAAGCCTGAGACCTGCCGGGACGCTGAAGATGGTGCTGGAGCCTGAGGCTGCAGGCTTGTGAACCAGGCACAGGGCACCCAGTGCCACCACCCCTGAGTTCGCGCCCCTCAGGACCATGGCCTGGTCATCACTCAAAGCCGGGTCACTCACTGGGACCTTGTGGCAGAACTGGGACCTGGAGACATGGCGCCTCCAATCATTTCCTTCCCAAAGAACAGAGCCGGTCTGGAAACTTCCACCCAAAGGAGACAAGGGCCCCTCTGCTACGGGTCCTGCTGCCCCATCCAGAGGGAGTGAGTGAGGTGCTGGTGGTCCTGCCGCAGGCCGCACCCCGTCTTCTGGTGGGCCGCAGCCCCTGGGCCCAGCTGCTCTGCTATGGGGGAAGGAGGAGAGGAGAAAGCCGGAAGATGTCCCCGATTCGGTGGGCTAGGGGACACCCCAACCCCCAGTGAGACCTTCACCCCGGCCAGTGTCCAGGCTCTCGACACCACCGCGAGAAGGAATTCAGGGGCAAGTTGGCAAACAGCGAAAGACCAGAGATTTCCTGCGAAGGCCAAAGCTCCCGCTGGAGAAAGGGAGTGTGGCGCCCTCTAGAGTCCCGTCCCATGCAGGGGCGCTGGGGCTGGAGGAAAAGCCACAGGATTCCTGGAAAACGTGGAGAGGTCTCAGAGCTGCAGGGCCGCCCATTTTTACACCAGATCTGGGTGTTCTGGAGCCGTCATGCGCAGTGGGGGTGTGATGAGTATGCTAATGAGCGCATCGTGAGGCCGCAGGAGACACCGGGGCACACCCAGAGCCCTGTGGGGTCCAGGCGGTCTCAGCCAGCGTGGCCACACCCTGGTGTTTGGGGTCCTGTCAGCCCCTGACTCCTGCAGGATTTCCTGTTCCTGGAGATGAGAAGGGGCTGCCTGGAATGTCCACTCCCCTCCAACCACCCTGTATGATTCCCGTCTCGTGGTGCGTGGGCTTCTCCCTGGGGATGCCGGTGAGGCCACATTTTCCTGGCGGAGCATCTGGTGGAGGGAGAGAAAGAAGAATCTCCCCCACCCCGAGGCTGCCCCTTCACACACACACCCTCCTCCCCGCCGTAAAGCCCCTCCCACCCAGGCAAACAGCTGACTCTGTCTGGAGCCCCAGGCTCCTCTTCCCTGCTGTGGAGTGGGGACAGGAACCCTGTGGGACACACCTGAGAGCCAGTCCTGTGTGTCTTCCAGAGGCCCCGATGGGGCTGCCAGATGCTGCCAGGCAAAGGATTGCTGAGCACACAGGGGAGCTGACGAGGTGGGGCCAACCAGCTCCCCTCACAGGGGTTCTGCTTGAGGGCCTGGCCATGCCTGGGTGTCACATGTCAGCCACAGAAGCAGCAGCAGGGGGTGGGGCCTCAGGAAGGAGAGGGGCTTCTCCTCTGGGGGCAGCACCCAGCCCCTGGGTGCCAGAGGTGTGCCTGTTCCCCCAGGAGTGCCTGCAGCCTCTGCACAGATCCTTCCAGGAGTGGAGATCCCGCTGCTCAGGCAGTAACTGTGTCAGTACCTGAGCATGGGAGAAGCAGACACAGCCACATCTCAGTAAAGTAACCAGGGGGCTGTTAGAGTTACTCCAGCTTAGAATTTCTGAAAATCTCGAAATTCTCAACAAAATCCACAAGCCTTGAAGCAAGGGCCACTGCATTTGACAGAAATGAGTACAATTTTCATATAAGATGTTGGAATATCCAGGTAATAATACAGAAGAAGTTCGAAATTCATTTTCTTACAGTTGAAGCTACACTGTTAGAATTCACAAACAGACGTTGTAAGTTGTGTACAATGGTGAATTCACCTTCAGTCTCTCCTGTGAGCTCCACAAGTACAGGAAACGTCAGGGGAAACATAATGAGGATAGATTTGCATCTAAAACCACACTCAAACTTATGATCAAAAAAGTGATCTGTCTGAAGTGCAAATATTTTTGGGAATAGCCGCTCATTTGCTCTAGATGTGCTAAAATCTGCGACTCCAGGTGGCTCAGCAGAGCAGCTTCCCAGCTCGCCACAGCCTGTGAGACACTCCCAACATCTCCGGAAGGTTCCCTCAGCAGGAAGAGCCTTCTCCACATTAAAAGCTGCCAAAATGCCGGGCGCGGTGGCTCAGGCCTGTAATCCCTGCACTTTGGGAGGGCGAGGTGGGTGGGTCACGAGGTCAAGAGATCGGGACCATCCTGGACAACACGGTGAAACCCCGTCTCTACTTAAAAAAAAAAAAATTAGCTGGGCGTGGTGGCGCGTGCCTGTAGTCCCAGCTACTCCGGAGGCTGAGGCAGGAGAATCGCTGGAAACCGGAAGGCAGAAGTTGCAGGGAGCTGAGATCACACCGCTGCACTCCAGCCTGGACAACGAGCAAAACTCCCGAAAACAAAAACAAAAAACAAAAAACAAACAGAAACACAGAAAAACAAAAAACGAACAATCACAAAAAAACAAAAAAACTGCCAAAATGACTTGGAATCGTGCATCTGCCATGAGCGACCTACATGGCTTTCAAGTAGACTGAAAGAAAAGCAAATCGCTAAAAGCAGGTTTCGCCGCCCTAGGGAAGGATGCGCAGAAAACGGAGCCGGGACGGCGCACGTTCAGCTGTGGCTCCTGGCCACTGTCTCCCGCCCTGTGGGGTCCACGTAACAGGGGCTGAGGGCGCGGCCTTCTGTTCCAGGGCCCTAAGGACCCCCGTCCTCCTCGGAACACAGCCCGCATTTTCCCCGGGGCCTGGGCCTGCCGCGCGAGGCAGCCTGGCCGGGGGCTCTGCTCCCCCAGGGCGCCCGGGATCCCACACGCCATCCGGGAACTGGTCAGGCACAGGCGCCTGCGAACTGCAGCTCGCGGGTGGCCAGGTCTTGGCGCGGGCGGCCGGTGGCCGGGTCCGGGTCTGGCCGCAGCTGGTAGCCCAGGATGGGCGCCAGGTCGTGCTGCAGCGGCGCCAGCTGCGGGTCAAGCTCCGCGCCGGGCCCCGCGGCCTCGCCATGCGGGAGGCAGGTGCGCGCCCACCGCGCCCGCAGCGCCGCCACCTCCGGCCGCAGCCCGCGGCCCCCAGCGCGCCCAGCCGCGCGCACAGAGGGAGGTTCAGGGTCGCCCAGAGCGCCAGGTCCAGCGGGTTCTAGGCGCGCTCCCTGCGCTCCACGGGCGGCTCCAGCGGCCCCGGGCGAAGGCCGCGCGCCTGTGGGCGGGGAAGGCCACCGGGTCATCCAGGCCCCAGCACCGCGCGGCGCCGCGGCCCCAGGGACTCGTCCAGGTGCTGGGCGATGGGCACCAGGTGGAAGCGCGGGGCCACCGCTTGCACCCCCACAAGCCGGCGGCGCGTTGTGGTCCAAGCCCAGGTCGCAGGTCCTGGGGTTGCGGCCAAAGTGGCTGTCGGGCCCCGGGGGCCGTAGAAGGTGCGGGTGTGGGCCAGGAAGTGCCCCAGGCTCCAGGCCAAAGGCCAGAGGGCGAGGCCGTCTTGTGGAAGGCGGACTCCAGGCCCCGGGCTGGGTCCCGCAGGATGGTGAAGGAGAAGGTGTCGCAGGTCCTGACCTGTCGCGTGTGGGCAGGGAAGGGCCTGTGTGCCCACGAGGGCGGCTGGCTCTGGGGACGCTCCAATGGCTGCAAGGGCAGGAGTCGTCCTGAGCCCCACCCAGGCAGACCTTCCATCGCCCTGGGCCTCTGGAGCTCTGGCCTGTCCATCCAGAGGCCCCGGAGGAGGCGAGTCCCACCCTTCTGTCTGCACTCGGGGTCCCCCACAGACCACTTCCCAGAACCTCCAGGACAGGAATGGCCACCCCAGCACTCTGCCTACAGCCATCTTCCCTCCCTGCTCAGGGCACCAGGTTCTCCAGGAGAGAAGCACAGGACTCTCATTCTTGGAAGACGGAATGCTTTTCCACACCTGTGGGGTCTCCTGGGGGCCTCCGTGCAGCAGTGCATGTGTGCAGGTGGCATCCACCTAGAGTGTGGGCCATCACCTTCTCCTCCCACACCCCAGTCTTAGGGCCCAGGACTCACCTGCCTGGGCTGGAACCTCAGGTGCCCGCACGTGATATCGAAATGAGGGCTCCGGCCCCTGGAGAAGCCCTCCACCACGCTGGCCTAGAAGCAGAGAAGTAGAAGAAACGGCGGCTTGCTGGGAAGGCAGAGCAAAGGTGACGCGGTGCTTCCACCTGAAGCGGAACAGAATGTTCACGATGGTGCTGCTGATGCTCTTGTGGACCTTCAGGAAGAACAGGTGGGTCCAGGGCTTGCAGCTGCCTGCCTGGGAGAACACCAGGGTGCTGGACTGGCCTGGAGCCGGGGGTGCCCCCCCAGGGGGGTGAGGGCTCAGGACCTGGCCCTGCAGTGACATGGCATCTGCCCTGGACACCTGGGCCTCTCTTTGCCACCCCTGTGGCTGTGTCTGGGCACTGCCTGGTGGAGTCATTGGCAGCTGGCCCAGAGCCTGGCCCCGGGTCCCTTCCGACCAAGCTGTGCCTGGAAGGTAGCTCTGCAGAGATGCACTGAGTCCTGCTCCCATGAGGCTGCTTCCAGGCCAGGGCTGCCCCTGCGGAATGGGCTGGGCATCCGGGGTCCACTCGAGGTTCCACCTGTCTCCGTCCATGGTGGGGTCAGTGTGCTGTGGCTATGAGGGGGATGACCCCATGTTCTCCATGGCACTGGCCGGGCGCCCCTGTGCAGCATGCAGAAGGTTCCTGAGGAGCCCAGAGGTGTGGGGAGGAGCCTCTAGGTCACTGCTCAGAAGCCAGCCACCCTACAGTTCTGTGCCCAGCCTCGGCCATGAGCTGCTCTGCATGAGGGATGGGGGCTGGGGGGGCTGTAGCGGCTGTGTGTTTGCTGGGGGGTGCGGCACATGGTGTCCTCTTGAGAACTGGCCAAGAGCAGTGACACCTCTTCCTCTCAGAGTACCCCCCATGACGCTGGCTGCCCACCTCTCACCTCTCGTTTCTCCTAGACCAGTCCCTTGTGTGGACTTCCCCACTCCCTGTAGCCACAAACATGGTAAATATTGCACAACACACAAAGTACAAAATAATACACAGAGTTGAGGCTAAACATGCCAATCACAACAAAAAACGTGAATGTCTGTAACTCACCTACTGAAAGGTTCACATTGGCAGAGGCTCACGAAGCAAAGCCCAGCTGTATTCACTCATAGAAGACATGTTAAATAGGATAAAAATAACGGGTCTGGCAAATGGAAATAATAAGGTGGGGGCTGTGATCCTGACATATGAGTAGGTAAAACTGAGGTTCAAACACATTTAGTGAGACAAGAGGTCTCCTTGCTAATGTTGAAGCCAACCAATGACAGTGAAGACCCCAGAGTTGTGAACATCTATGCATCAGGTAGCTCAGCAGGCACCATCCTGCACCACAAACTCCAGAAGATTCCTGGAGAAATAGAGCCAGCCTGACCAAAGGGCTTGCATAGTTCTCAGAGGAAAATTAAAAGCTTGGCATATTTGCCTCAATAGAATAAAATAAAATAAATCAAATACCCACTTCAAGAGGTAGAAAAGAATAGCATTATAAAATTAATGGAAGCAGAGTTTTAAAAGATGAAAACAAAAATTAATAAACAACAAGGAAGTAATCAAATGCTGGTTCTTTAACAAATTAAACAAAACAGATAAAATATAAAATTATAGGCTAATTTCTTCAGTGAATACTAATACAAAATGAGAATTAAAGTATTAGCAGATATAATTCAAAAACAGGTAAAATAGTAATGGCCCAATGCAAGTGGAATATCAAGAATTCAAGGGTGGTTTGATAGCAGGACATTTTTCTAATAATTCAGGAATAAAATCATGTTAGTATTTCCACTGATATTTAAAAAGAAACTACAACATCCATTCCTTGTTCAAAATAAGTTAACAAATTGGAATTGATGGATCATTTCTTACACACACGCAGACACATATACACACACACACACACACACACACACCCCAGCATCTCACTTAATGGAAAAAGACTATAGTTGCTCCTGGTAAATCAGAAAGAAAGCAAGACCTCCCGCTATGCCCATATCTACAGCGGGAAGCACTGGAGCTATTAGCTAATGCATTAGACAGGAGAAAACAGAGGCATAAAACAGGAAAGAAGAAATCAACCTCTATTTGCAGATGATATGGCAGATAGGATGGTAATACTGGAGAAAACACAAACACTAAGACAACTCAGCACATAACAGAATATAAGATTAATATATAAATTATATAGAATATATATAGTCAAGCACAGCAGGCTTCATCTGTCATCAATACACAGAAAAATAACAGTAACAACCAAACTGTAAAAATCTTAGACATAAACTTAATAAGAAATGTGCGGCCGGGCGCAGTGGCTCAAGCCTGTAATCCGGCACTTTGGGAGGCCGAGACGGGTGGATCACGAGGTCAGGAGATCGAGACCATCCTGGCTAACACGGTGAAACCCCATCTTTACTAAAAATACAAAAAACTAGCCGGGCGAGGTGGCAGATGCCTGTAGTCCCAGCTACTCGGGAGGCTGAGGCAGGAGAATGGCGTAAACCCGGGAGGCGGAGCTTGCAGTGAGCTGAGATCCGGCCACTGCACTCCAGCCTGGGTGACAGAGCGAGACTCCATCTCAAAAAAAACAAACAAACAAAAAAACAAAACAAAAAAAAAGAAATGTGCAAAGCCTGTGCAATAAAACCCTAAATGCATTTCTAAAGGACACATTAACAAACCTGAAAAAATGGAAAGACACCCATGCTGTTAGATATCATATCTCACTCAACATGCTAAAGATGACACTTCTCCCAAGTTCATAGATAAGTGTTATGTGGTCCCAGTAAAAAATTATAGTGTTTCATGCTAGACACTGGGTTTTAAGACTCGTATGAAAAATAATAAACAAGAACAGGTAAGAAAACCCTAGAGAAGACAGGCAACAGGGGCATTGACCGTGACTCAGATCATCCAGCACAGCTGAAGTGTCGGGAGGATGTGTGGGGCTCCCTGCCATCCTCAAGCTTTGATCCTGCTCCTGCGACATCATTTGCATTCACCAGGGCTCCGGCTGTGAAGAGCGGGGTGAGGGATGAACACACGCAGAGCCTGTGATGAATCACAGATGGAGAGCCTGCTCCCAGTGAATACATGTGGCCTCAGGTGACAAACCTTCCTCCCAGCCTCCTGACACCCCGGTGGCCCATGGCCCCTCCAGTGCATGGAGTTCCTGATGAAATCGCCTCGCCCAGGGCATTTGTGAGGTGCTCTGGGCCTTACCAGGCACCCAGGGACTGCCAGCTGTGTCCACGCTCCTGCCCCAGCTCCTTCTTCCTGGGGGCTGAACTTGGCCCAGACCCTCCCTGAACCCTCCCCAATCCCAAATGCAGATCCTGGCCTGGGGCTTCCCTGGAGCCAGGTAGCCGAGGAGCTACTGGGAGCAGGTCCTGGGGCTGATGTGGGGAAGGGACGGGCCACCTACCTCCAGCTGATGACGGTGCCCACCAGCTGCAGAGTCAGGTAGAGGAGGCTGAGGACAGACAGGAGAGCCACACTCGCCCCCGGGGGCTCTGGATTCTCTGCTGCAGTCTTCAAGGGGAGGAAACCAAAGCCCTGGAGGCCCCAAGTTGGGCTTCAGCTGGTCTAGGCCCCAGCCAGCACTGGGGACCTCTTTCCTCCCGACCACAGAGGCTGCAGGGCCCTGGAAGCCCAGGGCTTTCATTGGGGCCTCAGCTGTTGTGCTGCTGCCCCAGGCCATGTACGCAGCCCCCACAATACTGCGGAGATCACCCTTGACCTGCCCAGGTGGTCTGCCACACATTCAGTTCCCTGCAGGAAGGGCCTTGGCACCTGAAGGTGGATGTTGGTGGGCTGAGGAGAAGGGCTGGGCAGCACCTCGCCCAGTGCTACCGCCTCCTGCCGTGAGGCTTGGCACAGTGAGAACCACCCAGCCTGAGCCGCAGGGTGAACGTGGCAGGTGGCCTAACCAGTCCCCCGGAGTGCAGGAGCCCCCTCCCTTGGCCCCGGCCCCTCCTACCCTGGCGAGGTCCCAGTCTCCCTGTCTTCCTGGTTGCCAACAGGAGCTGTTTCTGCCTGTGGGCCACGGCCTGGGGTCACCTGCCCTCCACGCAGGCTGCACACAGCTGTTTCCCTGGGACCCGGAGGTCAGGTCTGTGACTCAGCACTGGCTGCAACTCAGAGGCCTGGTGACCTTCCCATGTCCCCTAAGGAGGGGGACTCGGTCCACAGTGGCTCCTCTTAGCCTCGGCTTCCTCAAACAGGAAGGGGAGCCCAAGGAGGGCCTGTGCTCCCTGTGTGGGGAGCTGGGGTCTGGGCCCAGGCGCTGGGAAGACGCCCTAGCTCCTTCCTCCTCTGAAAGCTGATTAGCTGGGGATAGACCCTGGGACCTGCATCCAAGTGGGGTGGCCTCCCCCACCATCGTCACCTCCCCACTTTACTCTGCCGTCACCATGGTCACCTCCCCGCTGCACTCCCACCTGCCATTGCGTCACCACTCCACTGCCTCCTTGCCATGGCTGGGGGTACCCCGTGGGATCCCTGAACTCTGCAGATCCCAACTGAACTCAGAGTCTCCACATCCCCACCCCAGTCACCACCAGCCCGACTCCCTCTTATGTCCTCAGGCTCAGGACTGCCACCCATGCGGCCAGGCCAGACCTGTGGGGGTCACAATGGCCCCACCCTCCCCTGAAATCTCACCACTCCTGGGGTCCTGGGGTCCTCCCTTCTCTAGTTCCCTCTGGTGGCCCAAGCCCAGGTTGCCCCCCTCTCTCCACATTCCTGCACGTCCTCCTAACTGGCTGCCCCTCCACTCTTGTCCCTCCTGTCCAGCCCCATCTAAGTCACACCCAAATCTCACTGTGACCCTTTTCCTCAAGACCCTCTCTGGCTCCCCAAAACCCAGGGGCTGAAGTCCAGGCTTTCAGACAGGGTCTGCAGGGTGACTGCCGGGGGACCTCAGTACATCTCTGAGTGTCCACTTCTCATGGGTGAAATGACCTGAGTTCCACGGGATGTCGCCAGTGAGCCCACTCAGCTGCTGCCTCAGCCGGGCAGGTTGGTGGGAAGTCGCCCACTCAGAGGAGCTGGACCCAGCCTGGCTACCGAGCCTTGTATCTTCCTCACCTGGGCAGACCGTCCCTCCCATCAGGGCCCACACTTGCCCTGTGTTGGTGTCTTTAAGTGTAACCTTCTTTACGGCTTTTGGAGACACTGTGATCTAGCTAAAGGAGTGAATCCCAAATGGTGGAACTGTGCAAGAGACAGAGAGATTTGGAAAGCAATGCTTCCTCGACCTGGGCTGGCCTCCAGGAGGGCTGAGTGCCCAGGATTCATATGGAACGCCCACAGGTTACCCCAGCTCGGGAGATCGGCAGCACAGACTTTGGGGTAGAAAAACAGGCAGAGGTGTCAGGCGCGTGCCCGCCTGGGCAAATATTGGCTTGTGGCCTTGCTTTCCTGGGCTGGGAGCCCATGAGGCACACATGGCCCTGACAGAGGCCCGGGGGAAAGGTCCTGCTACTCCTGGGGGATCCCCACCGGGGGGGGCTGCAGGATGGGGGCCCTGCTCAGCACCTGCTGGGATGGATACACAGGGCATCCTGGTCTCCAGGCAACAGCTGAGGGATGAGGGGAGCCTGCTTGGAGGAGGGGGCTGGCATTAACCCTGACCTGGCCACCGCGCAGGAGGGGCAGGGCTCGGGGGCCAAGGATGGGGCCTGCCCTCTGTGAAGCCCCCAGATGCAGCACCTCAGCTTTCTCTGCCCCACCCCGCCTCAGCTCCCTGGGATGGGGATCACCTGACCATTGTGAGGCAGGAAGTGAGGCTCTGAGACGCAGAGGGTCTTGCTCCGTGTCACTCAGCCGTGAAATCGGCCGGTGCTGAGGGTTCTAGGAGGGGCTGTTTCCCCACTGTCGTTGGCCCTCAGGACACCATCTTCCCTGTTCCTTCCATGCCTTGGTCCCAGACCTCCAGTAGTCGGTCCAGTGCTGAGTGGGCAGGAGGGGCTGGCCTGTGCTCATCTGGGTGCCCAGGCTGCAGCTCCCTGGGTGTCTGAGGTTTGCTCAGTGACTGCTGTGTCCACTCAGGCCACTCCAGCAGGTCCCGTCCAGCCAGAGAGCAGAGTCTTCCCACCACAGGGGAAGCGGGGGCCCTTCTGTGAGGTTTGGACAGACCCAGACCCCACCCCACCTCCCTCCACAAGCCCTTGACCATGCCTCTCTGACGCCCTCTCCCAGCCCTCCCATCCTGACCCTTCACCCCTCCCCACTCCCTCCCACTGTGCCCCAACCCCGGCCCTCTCACTCACCCTTCCCTCCCTGACACCCTCCAGGAACTCTCTGGTGCCCCCCAAACAAGCCCCTCCCCAGCCCAGCCCCCCAGTTCCTCCTCTTTAGATCCTCTCCACGTAGACCCTGTTTCTGGGGAGTTTTCCCATCACCTGGGTCCGCCAAGGACTGTGACCCTGGGGTCTGTGTGGGGCTGTGGCGACTTCTGTGAGAGACACCGAGCTGTCCCAGGCGGCTCTGCCATGGGGCGCTCCTGCCGGACACAGGCACGGGGCTCCTGCTGCTCCCAGGCCTCAATGTGGTCAGTCACGTGGGTGCCCTACGTTCCTGTGGGTGTGTACAGGCTCTCACCGCGGCTTCAGTCTGCAGCTCCCTCATAACACATGGTGCGGAGCATCTTTCCTGTGCTTTCTGCTATCTGTGTATTTTCTTTGATGAGGTCTGTTTAGATTTTTTACCTCCTTTTTAATTGAGCTCTTTGTTTTCTTATTGCTGAATTTTAAGCATTCTTCCTAGATTTGGATGCCAGTCCTTTGTCCAGTGTGTATTTTGCAAAGATTTTCTTCCACGTCTGTGGCTTTCCTTACATTCCCTTCGCAGAGCAAACCACTTTACATTTTATACAGTCCGTCTTACTGATTTCCTCTTTTATGGATCATGCTTTTGGTGTTTTATCTAAATAATTCAGAGCCTGACTAAAGATCACCCAGATTTTTTCCAATGTTTTCTTCCCATGGTTTTGTAGTTTTGCATTTTACGTTTAGGTCTGGGATTCCTTTTGGCTTAATCTCTGTGGAAGACAGGAGGTCTGTGACCACATCTTTCTGGTTCTTTGTGTGTGCCTGCTTCTGCCTGTGGGCATCCATTTGTTAAAGCACCTTCTGCTGGAAAGACTCCCCATCTCCACTCATTTGCCTTTGCTCCTTTGGACCAGTTGGCGCTATTCATGTGGGTCCCTCTGGACTTTCTATTACTCTGTTTCGTGCACTGATATGACCAGTCTTATGAATTGTGCATTGTCCTGACTTATGGAAGCCTTATAGGAAGTCTGAAAGTCAGGTCATGTGAGTCCTCCAACTTTGTTCCTCAGTATTGTGTGCCAGCTGACGGATCACAGGGTTCTTAATTTGAGAGGAGAGCTTCATTTCTTACAAAGGATTGTAGCCTGCAGCCATCGCAGGCTGGGAAGCATAGCCTCTGGCAGAAACTGGAAAAAGGTGCTTCAATAGTGGGAAGGGGGAGAGGAATCTATGCTGAACAGGTTGTCTACGTACACAGATTGAACAGATTTTAGGAGAAGCTATGAATATTCATGAAGCGGGGAGCACACGCACACATGGTAAGCACACATGCCTGCTACATGCATGTTCCCTTTGGGACAGAGACTTCCATTTCAGTGCATTAATAGTAGGCCCCAGCCAGGCGCCGTGGCTCACGCCTGTAATCCCAGCACTTTGGGAGGCTGAGGCGGGTGGATCACCTGAGGTCAAGAGTTCAAGACCAGCATGGCCAACATGATGAAACCACATCTCTACTAAAAATACAAAAGTTAGCCAAGTGTGGTGGCACACGCCTGTAATCCGAGCTACTTGGGAGGCTGAGGCAGGAGAATCGCTTGAACCCAGGAGGCAGAGGTTGCAGTGAGCCGAGATTGTGCCACTGCACTCCAGCCTGGGCAACAGGAGCAAAACTCCATCTCAAAAAAAAAAGAAAAGTAGGCCCTATATGTCAAGGGGTGACACAGGGGACACGCGACCAGACCAGTCCATGGTCCGTGGTCTCTTACTAGGAAGAGATGCTAGTTGGTTGTGGTACTGAAACCAGAAAAAGGGATCGCGGTCTGACCAGTCTTTCAAAACGGCTGGTTTCTGTTCACCAATTAGGAAAGAACGTCCAGTGGCAGTTGGTGAGGAAGGGGGTATAACAAGGTGTGTCTGGCCTCCTGTCCCATCGTGGCCGGGAAGTCAGCTTTCAAGGTTTCTCTTGGGTCCCCTGGCCAAGAAGGGGTTTGTTCAGTCAGTTGGGGGCCTTAAAACGTTATTTTATTTCTCATATGTAGGCTATTCTACGTCTTTCCCCTCTCCGTATAAACTTGAGAATCAGCTTGTCAATATCTGATTAGCTTGCTGGGATTTTGATTGGGAATGAATTGAATCTTTAGCACCAACTAGGAAAAACTGACACCTTAACAACATTGAATCTTCCCATCCATAAGCACAGAATGTCTCTCCATTCACTTAGATGTGCTTTGATTCTTTGCAGAAATGTTGTAGTTTTCTACATACGGATCCTCTGCATATTTTGTTTGATTTATAGCTACTTATTTCTGTTTCTTTTTTAATGCTACTATAAATGACATTTTTATTTAAAATTTCAATTATTTGTTGCTGGTTTATAGGAAAATGATACACAATAATTACAAATTATTTAACTTTTGTGTATTAATTTGTATCGTGACCTTGCTGTCCTCACTTCCTAGTTCCAGGAGTTTTTTGTTTTTGTTTTTGTTTCTTTTTTTTGTCAATTCTTTGGCATTTTTTACACAGCAAACTCTATTGTCTGCAAAGAAAGATACTTCCATTTCTTCTTTCCCAGCCTGTATACCTCTTATTCCTTTTCCTTGTCTGGTTGCACTTAGAATTTCCAGTAGGATGCGGAAAGGAGTGCTGAGAGGGAACACCATCGTCCTCGCTCAGTCTAAGCGGGGGACTGGCCAGTTTGGGGCATGAAGTGTGATGTCAGCTTCAGGGTTTTGTAGCTGTTCTTCACCAAGCTGGGGAAGCTCCAATCTCCTTCTTGTTTTTCATTCTCGCCTCCACCCCAGAGTCCTAGCTGTGGATGAAGTTCTGGGCATGTTTCGAGATGATTACTCTGCCCCTCCCCTTGATGGGAACATGAGGTGATTTTTCTTTGCTCTTCTCTCTGAGAACTTGGTGGGGTTCATGGTAGTAAAGCCCACGAGCACATGAGTGTCCCCCAGCCTGGGGCTCAGGACCCTCTCTGTCTCTAGCTGGTCCACACACAGCCTCCAGCAATTTGCCAGAACTGCCACCTAGGGCGTCCTGCCAGCGGCGGATCCAGCAGCTTCTGCTCCAGGGTGCCAGTCTCCGCTGAGACTCTGTGCTGTCTCTTCAGAGTTTGGGGTGGCAGGATGCCCTGTGAGCTCAAAGCTCGGAACAGTGGAAGAAAATGGATTTTCAGGTTCGTCAGCTTTTCTTGCTGTAAGGATGAGCTTCGTGACTTCCAAGCTCTTTAGGCACCAAAGGCACTCACCTAATGTTAACTTTTTTAAAATGTAGGGTCCACATGAGGTCTCTTAAATTTCTTTTAATCCATTTCCCTCACCCTCTCATCTTGTCATGTATCTGCTGAAGAGCAGAGGTCGTTTGTGAGTGAAGTCTCCCACGTCTGGGTTCCGATGCAGGCGTCCGGCAGTGTCTGTCGGCATAGCCTGTCTCCTCTGTATTTCTTACAGCCGGCTCTGGACACGTGATCAGCTTCAGCGCCAGGTTTTTGTAAACCACCCCTCAGGTGGGCTTGTGCGGTTCCATCCAGAGGTGGATTTTGCCCTGCTGTGTCTTTGGTGATGCCACTGCCTCATTCATTCATTCATTTGCTCGTGTGTTGGGGATTATACAGCCATGGGGTTTTAGGGCGACCTTCTCTCTTCTTTTATAGGAAAAATACCTCTGCAAAGACAAATGTCTGCTCTTCAGCTACCCGATCGTGCTTGGGTGCAGTTTCTAAAGGAAGATAGGATAATGCTTGTTTCTTTTTCCTGATTTACTTATTTCTGAAATGAGTTGCATCCTCTGATGTTTACCAGTGAGCTTTTTTTGTTTGTTTGTTTTTGCTATTTTTAAATTGTCATTATAAACCAATAGATGTAATCACATTACATGTTGTATTAGTTTATTTTCATGTTGCTGATAAAGACATACTCGAGACTGACCAATTTACAAAAGAAAGAGGTTTATTGAACTTACAGCTCCACGTGGCTGGGGAAGGCCTCACATTCATGGCAGAAGGTGAGGAGGAGCTAGTCACATCTTACATGGATGGCAGCCGGCAAAAAGAGAGGTTGTGTAGGGCAACTCCCATTTTTTTTTTTTTGAGGCAGAGTCTCGCTCTGTCCCCCAGGCTGGAGTGCAGTGGCGCGATCTTGGCTCACTGCAAGCTCTGCCTCCCGGGTTCACGCCATTCTCCCGCCTCAGCCTCCTGAGTAGCTGGGACTACAGGTGCCCACCACCACACCTGGCTAATTTTTTTTTTTTTGATTTTTAGTAGAAACAGGGTTTCACCATGGTCTCGATCTCCTGACCTTGTGATCCGCCCGCCTCAGCCTCCCAAAGTGCTGGGATTACAGGCGTGAGCCACCGCGCCCGGCCAGCAACTCCTATTTTTTAAAACCATTAGATATCATGAGATCCATTCACTACCACGAGAACAGCACAGGAAAGACCCACCCCCATGATTTAATCATCTCCCACTGGGTGCCTCCCATGACACGTGGGAATCATGGAAGCTACAAAATGAGATCTGGATGGGGACACGGGGCCAAACCATATCACAGGTGTTCCCGTCATCACATTTGTTATGATGCTCAAATGGTCCCATCCGAGGCCAGTGGGAGCCTCTAAGTCGGACCCTAGGTCCTTTTGAAGCAACTCTGAAAGTCTGACAATGGTTCTGGGTCCTCTTGGCAAAACCCTTGAGGTGTGATCATGTTTTTGTTGAAAAGATTTTCATGATAATCTTGTGAAATTCTCATCCCCGCTCTGGACTGGCAGTTTCTCCCAGCATTAAAGAGAAGTTCTATTTAGACAATACAATCTCGGGTCTAAGAATGTGTCACTGTTAATGAGCTGGTTGTTGTTTCTAGGCGTTTTCAATAGACAGAACTAGGAAATGTGTATTTTTTAAAAGAAAAATGAAATCTATCATATCTTCATACTGACCCTTCAAATTCAAATTCAGTCTGTTTGTGGTTTTCCCATGATTGATTCTTTTGGGATTTCCAGATATATAATTCTATCGTCTGCAAAAGAGATACTTTTTATATTTCCTTCTCTATTTTTGTCCCTCTCATCACTTTCTCTTGTGTAAAGAAATTAGCTAGTAATTCCAAAACGCTATTGAATAGTGGTGATGCCAGCGTGCCGTTTTGCTCTGTTCCTAGTTTTTCTGCATCTGTGGTGATGACCATTTTTTCTTAGCTCTATGGATATGATGGATTTTATTAATAGATTTCCTGATATGAAGCGACCTCTTCATTCCCAGAGTAAACTCTACTTGGTCATATCATGTCAGATAGGTTAATTATTTGATTACGTAAATGAAATCACTATTAGAGATAAGTGAAATGAATGGGAAAGGAGTTTCAAAGTGTGTTCTTGTATCATGAAGCCCTCAAGGTCATCCCTGGTTCAGAGACTTCTAGAAGGATGCACAGGATCTAGCATACAGCGGTGCCATGGCTGAGACTGGTTATGGCAAAAGGCTCTGAAACCACAGCTGTGAATGGAAAAGGCATGGGGTAGAAAAGGCATGGGGTGTGGTGTGAAGGAAACCAGCTCGTGCTTGCAAGGCCTCTCTCCCCATGGAGCAACACAGGATGTATTTCATTCCCAGCAATGCTGCGTGGTTGCCCGTCTGCAGGGCTGCCCATCGGGGAGCTCACTAGAGACTCAGTGCCTGCGGTGTTGACCGGAAGCTGGCCATGCCCTGCCTGGAACACACCAAACTCCAGACTCAGAAGGAAAGTGCATTGAGGGCTACAGTATTTGTACAGTCTGGACACAGTGAACCCTCATCATCATCCAGGGAACAGTTCCAGTGCCAAGTTCCCAGATGCCATCTGAGGATCCACCCCACAGCAGATATTTAAAGAATAGCAGGCACAAGTCTGCTGGGCTAATTATTTTCTGCACAATGCCCAAGATTAGAAATTTTGAAAAAGAAACTATATTTGACTTTAAAAGATATTAAACATAATTTTATAAGGCAAAATAAAATATTATCAAAATAGGAAGACAAATTACAAAGTTAGAAAATTAAAACATGGGGGGTGCCCAAGATGACCAAATAGGAACAGCTCCAGCCTCCAGCTCCCAGCATGAGCGACACAGAAGATGGGTGATTTGTGCATTTTCAACTGAGGTACCGGGTTCATCTCACTGGGGCATGTTGGACAGTCCATGCTGGTCAGTGGGTGCAGCCCAACCAGCAAGAGATGAAGCAGGGCAAGGCATCGCCTCACCTGGGAAGTGCAAGGGGGAAGGGAATTCCTTTTCCTAGCCAAGGGAAACTGAGACACACAACACCTGGAAAATCGGGTCACTCCCACCCTAATACTGCACTTTACCAAGGGTCTTAGCAAATGGCACACCAGGAGATTATATCCCACACCTGGCCCAGAGGGTTCTATGCCCACGGAGCCTCCTTCATTGCTAGCACAGCAGTCTGAGATCTAACTGCAAGGCGGCAGCGAGCCTGGGGGAGGGGTGCCCACCATTGCTGAGGCTGAAGTAGGTAAACAAAGCAGCTGGGAAGCCCAAATTGGGTGGAGCCCACCGCAGCTCCAGGAGGCCTGCCTGCTTCTGTAGACTCCACCTCTGGGGACAGGGCATAGCTAAACAAAAAGCAGCAGAAACCTCTGCAGATGTAAAAGTCTCTGTCTGACAGCTTTGAAGAGAGCAGTGGTTCTCCCAGCACGGAGGTTGAGATCTGAGAACGGACAGACTGCCTGCTCAAGTGGGTCCCTGACCCCTGAGTAGCCTAACTGGGAGACATCCCCCACTAGGTGCAGACCGACACCTCACACCTCACACAGTTGGGTACACCCTGAGATGAAGCTTCCAGAGCCAGAATCAGACAGCAACACTTGCTTTTCAGCAATATTATATCTTCTGCAGCCTCTGCTGCTGATACCCAGGCAAACAGAGTCTGGAGTAGACCTCAAGCAAACTCCAACAGACCTGCAGCTGAGGGTCCTGACTGTTAGAAGGAAAACTAACAAACAGAAAGGACATCCACACCAAAACCCCATCAGTACGTCACCATCATCAAAGACCAAAGGCAGATAAAACCACAAAGATGGGGAAAAAGCAATGCAGAAAAGCTGGAAATTCAAAAAATCAGAGTGCATCTCTCCCTCCAAAGGAACACAGCTCATCACCAGCAACGGAACAAAGCTGGACGGAGAATGACTTTGACGAGTTGAGAGAAGGCTTCAGTCAATCAAACTTCTCAGAGCTAAAGGAGGAACTATGTAACCAGTGCAAAGAAATTAAAAACCTTGAAAAAAGAATGGATGAATGGATAACTAGAATAATCAATGCAGAGAAGACCTTAAAAGAACTGATAGAGATGAAAACCATGACACGAGAACTACGTGACAAATGCACAAGCTTCAGTAACCAACTCGATCAACTGGAAGAAAGAGTATCAGTGATTGAAGATCAAATGAGTGAAATGAAACAAGAAGAAAAGTGTAGAGGAAAAAGAGTAAAAAGAAATGAAAAAGCCTCCAAGAAATATGGGATTATGTGAAAAGACCAAATCTACGTTTGATTGGTGTGCCTGAAAGTGACGGGGAAATGGAACCAAGTTTTAAAACACTCTGCAGGATATTATCCAGGAGAACTTCCCCAGCCTAGCAAGGCAGGCCAACATTCAAATTCAGGAAATACAGAGAACTCCACAAAGATACTCCTCCAGAAGAGCAACTCCAAGACACATAATTGTCAGATTCACTAAAGTTGAAATGAAGGAAAAAATGTTAAGGGCAGCCAGAGAGAAAGGTCGGGTTACCCACAAAGGGAAGCCCATCAGACTAACATTAAATCTCTCAGCAGAAACTGTACAAGCCAGAAGAGAGTGGGGACCAATATTCAACATTCTTAAAGAAAAGAATTTTCAACCCAGAATTTCATATCCAGCCAAACTAAGTTGCATAAGTGAAGGAGAAATAAAATCTTTTACAGACACGCAAATGCTTAGAGATTTTGTCACCACCAGGCCTGCCCTACAAGAGATCCTGAAGGAAGCACTAAACATGGAAAGGAGCAACCGGTACCAGCCATTGCAAAAACATGCCAAAATGTAAAGTTCATCAATGCTAGGAAGAAACTGCATCAACTAATGAGCAAAATAACCAGCTAATATCATAATGACAGGATCAAGTTCACACATAACAATATTAACCTTAAATGTTAATGGACTAAATGGTCCAATTAAAAGACACAGACTGGCAAATTGGATAAAGAGTCAAGACCCATCAGTTTGCTGTATTCAGGAGACTCATCTCACATGCAGAGACTCACATAGGCTCAAAATAAAGGGATGGAGGAAGATTTACCAAGCAAATGGAAAACAAAAAAGCAGGGGTTGCAATCCTAGTCTCTGATAAAACAGACTTTAAACCATCAAAGATCAAAAGAGACAAAGAAGGCCATTACATAATGGTAAAGGGATCAACTCATCAGGAAGAGCTAACTATCCTAAATATATATGCACCCATACAGGAGCACCCAGATTCATAAAGCAAGTCCTTAGAGACTTACAAAGAGACTTAGACTCCCATACAATAATAATGGGAGATTTTAACACCCCACTGTCAACATTAGACAGATCAACAAGACAGAAAGTTAACAAGGATATCCAGGAATTGAACTCAACTCTGCACCAAGCAGACCTAATAGACATCTATAGAACTCTCCACCCCAAAATAACAGAACATACATTCTTCTCAGCACCACATTGCACTTATTCCAAAATTGACCACATAGTTGGAAGTAAAGCACTCCTCAGCAAACGTAAAAGAACAGAAATTATAACAAATTGTCTCTCAGACCACAGTGCAATCAGACTAGAACTCAGGACTAAGAAACTCAATCAAAATCGCTCAACTACATGGAAACTGAACAACCTGCTCCTGAATGACTACTGGATACATAACAAAATGAAGGCAGAAATAAAGATGTTCTTTGAAACCAATGAGAACAAAGATACAACATACCAGAATCTCTGGGACACATTTAAAGCAGTGTGTAGAGGGAAATTTATAGCACTAAATGCCCACAAGAGAAAGCAGGAAAGATCTAAAATTGACACCCTAACATCACAATTAAAAGAACCAGAGAAGCAAGAGCAAACACATTCAAAAGCTAGCAGAAGGCAAGAAATAACTAAGATCAGAGCAGAACTGAAGGAGATAGAGACACAAAAAACCCTCCCAAAAATCAATGAATCCAGGAGCTGTTTTTTCTGAAAAGATCAACAAAGCTGATAGACTGCTAGTAAGACCAATAAAGAAGAAAAGAGAGAAGAATCAAATAGACGCAATAAAAAATGATAAAGGGGATACTGCCACTGACCCCACAGAAATACAAACAACCATCAGAGAATACTATAAACACCTCTATGCAAATAAACTAGAAAATCTAGAAGAAATGGATAATTTCCTGGACACTTACACTCTCCCAAGACTAAACCAGGAAGGAATTGAATCCCTGAATAGACCAATAGTAGGCTCTGAAATTGAGGCAATAATTAATAGCCTACCAACCAAAAAAAGTCCAGGACCAGACAGATTCACAGCTGAATTCTACCAGAGGTACAAGTAGGAACTGATACCATTCCTTCTGAATCTATTCCAATCAATAGAAAAAGAGGGAATCCTCCCTAACTCATTTTATGACGCCAACATCATCCTGATACCAAAGCCTGGCAGAAACACAACAAAAAAAGAGAATTTTAGACCAATATCCCTGATGAACATTGATGCAAAAATCCTCAATAAAATACTGGCAAACCAAATCCAGCAGCACATCAAAAAGCTTATCCATCATGATCAAGTGGACTTCATCCCTGGGATGCAAGGCTGGTTCAACATATGCAAATCAATAAACGTAATCCAGCATATAAACAGAACCAAAGACAAAAACCACATGATTATCTCAATAGATGCAGAAAAGGCCTTTGACAAAATTCAACAGCCCTTCATACTAAAAACTCTCAATAAATTCGGTATTGATGGAATATATCTCAAAATAATAAGAGCTATTTATGACAAACCCACAGCCAATATCATACTGAATGGGCAAAAACTGGAAGCATTTCCTTTGAAAACTAGCACAAGACAGTGATGCCCTCTCTCACTACTCCTGTTCAACATAGTGTTGGAAGTTCTGGCTAGGGCAATCAGGCAAGAGAAAGAAATCAAGGGTATTCAGTTAGGAAAAGAAGAAGTCAAATTGTCCCTGTTTGCAGATGACATGATTGTATATTTAGAAAACTCCATCATCTCAGCCCAAAATCTCCTTAAGCTGATAAGCAACTTCAGCAAAGTCTCAGGATACAAAATCAATGTGCAAAAATCGCAAGCATTCTTACACACCAGTAACAGACAGAGCGCCAAATCATGAATGAACTCCCATTCACAATAGCTTCAAAGAGATACCTAGGAACCCAACTTACAAGGGATGTAAAGGACCTCTTCAAGGAGAACTACAAACCACTGCTCAGTGAAATAAAAGAGGACACAAACAAATGGAAGAACATACCATGCTCATGGATAGGAAGAATCAATATTGTGAAAATGGCCATACTGCCCAAGGTGATTTATAGATTCAATGCCATCCCCATTAAGCTACCAATGACTTTCTTCACAGAACTGGAAAAAACTGCTTTAAAGTTCATATGGAACCAAAAAAGACCCCACATTGCCAAGACCATCCTAAGCCAAAAGAACAAAGCTGGAGGCATCATGCTACCTGACTTCAAACTATACTACAAGGCTACAGTAACCAAAACAGCATGGTACTGGTACCAAAACAGAGATATAGACCAATGGAACAGAACAGAGCCCTCAGAAATAATACCACACATCTACAGCCATCTGACCTCTGACAAATCTGACAAAAACAAGAAATGGGGAAAGGATTCCCTATTTAATAAATGGTGCTGGGAAAATTGGCTAGCCATAAGTAGAAAGCTGAAACTGGATCCTTTCCTTACTCCTTACATGAAAATTAATTCAAGATGGATTAGAGACTTAAATGTTAGATCTAAAACCATAAAAACTCTAGAAGAAAACCTAGGTAATACCATTCAGGACATAGGCATGGGCAAGGACTTCATGTCTAAAACACCAAAAGCAATGGCAACAACAGCCAAAATTGACCAATGGGATCTAATTAAACAAAGAGCTTCTGCACAGCAAAAGAAACTACCATCAGAGTGAACAGGCAACCTACAGAATGGGAGAAAATTTTTGCAATCTACTCATCTGACAAAGGGCTAATATCAAGAACCTACAAAGAACTCAAACAAATTACGAGAAAAAAACAACCCCATCAAAAAGTGGGCAAAGGATATGAACAGACACTTCTCAAAAGAAGACATTCATACCCCCAACAGACACATGAAAAAATGCTTATCACTGGCCATCAGAGAAATGCAAATCAAAACCACAATGAGATACCATCTCACACCAGTTAGAATGGCAATCATTAAAAAATCAGGAAACAACAGGTTCTGGAGAGGATGTGGAGAAACAGGAACACTTTTACACTGTTGGTGGGACTGTAAACTAGTTCAATCATTGTGGAAAACAGTGTGGTGATTCCTCAAGGATCTAGAACTAGAAATACCATTTGACCCAGCCATCCCATTGCTGGGTATATACCCAAAGGATTATAAATCATGCTGCTATAAAGAAAGACACATGCACGCGTATGTTTATTGTGGCACTATTCACAATAGCAAAGACTTGGAATCAACCCAAATGTCCATCAGTGACAGACTGGATTAAGAAAATGTGGCACATATACACCATGGAATACTCTGCAGCCATAAAAAAGGATGAGTTCATGTCCTTTGTAGGGACATGGATGCAGCTGGAAACCATCATTCTCAGCAAACTATCGCAAGAACAGAAAACCAAACACCACATGTTCTCACTCATAGGTGGGAAATGATCAATGAGATCACTTGGACACAGTAAGGGGAACATCACACACCGGGTCCTATTGTGGGGAGGGGGGAGGGAGGAATAGCATTAGGAGATATACCTAATGTAAATGACAAGTTAATGGGTGCAGCACACCAACATGAAAAATATATACATATGTAACAAACCTGCACGTTGTGCACATGTACCCTAGAACTTAAAGTATAATTTAAAAAAAAAGAAAATAAAAATCAGCATTGCTTAGCAATTAAAAAAAAAAAAAAACACCAAAGTGATGGTCCATGAAATAAATCATTGATGAGCTGGACTTAATTAAAAGGAAAACTTCTGCTCTGTGGAACACTGTCAAGAGAATGAGAAAACAAGCCATAGACTGGGAGAAAATATTTGCAAAATGCATATTTAATAAAGGACTATTAACACAAATATACAAAGAACTCTTAAAAGTTAATAATAAGAAAATGAACAAGAACTCAATAGCAAGAAAACAGATAACACAATTAAAAAATGGGAAAAAGACATGAACAGACATTTCTTAGATGAAGACATACTGTGCCATCAATTTAAACAAATAAAAAAAGTTTAGAAAGAAGACGTATAAATGGCCAAACAGTACATGAAAGAAAATGCTCAACATCACTAATCATCAGGGAAATGAAAATCAAAACTAAGCCGGGCACCGTGGCTCATGCCTATAATCCCAGGGCTTTGGGAGGCCGAGGTGGGCAGATCACCTGAGGTCAGGAGTTTGAGACTAGCCTGGCCAATATGGTGAAACCCTGTCTCCACTAAAAATACAGAAATTAGCCGGGGTAGTGTTGCATGCTTGTAATCCCAGTTACTCAGGAGCCTGAGACAGAAGAATCGCTTGAACCTGGGAGATGGAGGTTACAGTGAGCCGAGATCGTGCCACTGCACTCCAGCCTGGGTGACAGAGTGAGACTCCATCTCAAAAAAATAAAGAAAATAAAGCAAAAAAAAAGAAAAAAGAAAAAAGAAAAAAAAGGAAATTAAAACATATGACAAAGGAATGAGCTGTCTGATATATGTGTAATTGACTGCAAATTAAGAGGAAAATTTGGCCACAGACGTAATAGGCAAGTCACAAAAGAAGTAAAAATAACCTGGCTGGGCGCGGTGGCTCATGCCTCTAATCCCAGCACTTTGGGAAGCCAAGGTGGGTGAATCACTTGAGGTCAGGAGTTCGAGACCATCCTGGCCAACATGGTGAAACTCCGTCTCTGCTAAAACTACAAAAAATAACCAGGTGTAGGGGCGGGTGCCTGTAATCCCAGTTACGTGGGAGGAGACTCACTTGAACCCAGGAGGCAGAGGTTGCAGTGAGCCGAGATTGCACCACTACTCCAGCCTGGGCGGCAGAGTGAGACTCCATCTCAAAAAAAAAAAAAACTATTAATCGCATGAAAATAATTTAGCAACACTAATAAATAAAATAGAAAAATGATAAGGTACCACTTACACCTGTCAAATAGGGACAACTAAAGAGACTCAGACATGCAGTGAGAGGATGATGGGCATTATGTTCAGAAGCCGTGTGTGTCCACACACACACATAAGATGCATGTATGAATACATCTATATGCACAGATGAATTTATACAAATTCCCACACAGTAATTCCAGCTAGGACTTTGTCCCCAAAAATAGGATAAGAGCACGGTTTTGTGTGTAGAGACCCATGTTGCTCTGTTGTTTACTGTACTGGAAAGTACAGTTTGGAAGAATCTGGAAAGCACCAATTCATTCCACACAAGAAAGGAGGAAGGTGTGGGGTGCAGAGCAGGTGGGAAGCTGGTGGACGCACTCGGGCCAGGTCCTGGAAGCTCACACTGTGGGGAAGAGGGGCAGTTCACGGGAATTCTTCTTGGGAAATACCATTTGCTGTGCAGTGGGATCCTCTGACACCCCACACACCTATAAAGTCACGAGCTTCTGGCTGGGAGCCTGGCGGGCTCCAGGTGGTGGTTGGTAGGGAGAAGAGAAGGCCTCAGGGATGGGGGTTTAAGTCACTGCTTCCTGAGTCCTGACCTGTAGACAGGACATGCCTGCGGCCCTCTGGCCCTGGGTCCACTTGGGTCTAGCTGGCCAATGGGCGTCACCCCAGTAGGATAAGGAGTCTGGCTGGATCCTGTCCGAGTATCCCCAAGGCCGGGACTCAGCTCCCCAGAGACACAACACGTCCAGTGGACACATGAGCCTCCAGACACCCACACTGTGGCTTGGTCTGCTTCCAGGATCCACAGGGCTAGTCTTAAGGTCTTGGGGAGAGGAGGGTACAGGCTGGATGGGTCAGCGAGGCTCAGCCCAGGGTTCTGGAACCATCTCAGGGTGTGGGTCTCAGTTTCAGGATCTGCTGCACAGGCGGGGAGCTAGGGAGCCTCCCCAGGGCCTGGGATCAGCATTCAGACTCCACCTCACAGGGGATGCAGGAGGGGCCCTGGGCCCAGTCAGGCTTTGGGGCAGCAGCAGGAGGTGTCAACATGGGCAGGAGGCTGGAGCAGAAGGGAGCCAGGTGCATTACGGGCCACCTCTCCCTGGGGAATGGGTTCGGGTTATCAGTGGCTGTCTGCACAGGAGTGGACTCTGTCCCCAAAGCTGGGGCTTCCAGGCTTTTCTGCCCTCTACACATCCTTGAGGCCATGAAAGCTTTAGTCGAGACCCCTGAAGGTCTGCCCCTGGTGCAGGAGTGACAGTGGCCATCTGCTGAGCTAAGATGTGAGTCTGTCTGTCTGTGTGAGTCAACTGTGCCACCAGCTCTCACTGCACAGCAACAGAGACTTGCAGGCATCCAAAGGGTCTGAATGGCTCCCGGGTCTCGGAGAACTACCAGCCGGGGCTGCACTGAGGCACCAACATGGACAGAAAGACCATCCCAGCCAGGAGACGGTGCAGCCAGGGAGGGTGAACCAGGCCCCACAGAGCACAGGATGACCGTGCCCAGCTTAGCACTGCCCTGGACACAGAAGTGGTCCCAGGTCCCAGAGCCTGGTCACACCGCTGGTGGGAGCACCAACCACGGAAGCCCAGTGCCACTCAGCCCACACTCCTGGTTCTACTCCCTGGTCTTCCAGAGGCTTCGGACCACACACGTCATCCCTGGTGCCCCAAGAACAAGGTCAGGTGGAAGCAGAGGTGGTGACAGATTTCTCCTTAACACTGGAAGGCACAGCCACTTGTTACTTAATGTTAATTTTGTTAGTTTCATTCATTGTTTTAAAAAACAGAAACCTTCTACAGCACTTAGTCTGTGTCAGGCCCTGTCCTAAGCTTTTCCAGCACTAGCTCATTTATCCTCCTCAACCGGTGAAGAGGCTGGTTCTGCCCAGTCACTGAATTCTGGTTTGATTCGCTTCCCACTCTTAATTTTTAAAAGAAATGCACAGTAACAGAAATTCATTGTAGAGAAATTAGAAAGTCTAATGAATAAAAAGGTTTTTTCTTTATTTTTCATTTAAAAATAATGGTAGACTCACAAGAAGTTATTAAAACACACACACACACACACACAGCACAGAGAGAAACTGTGTGTGCCCTTCACCCAGCTAGCAGAAAGTTCTAAGTCTATAATCTCAGGACTGGAAGACTACGACCTCTCAGACAGGAGGAGTCCACATGCGCTGAACGGTGTCTATGTCAGCCCTGACACAGCCCCTCCCACCTGTAGCCAGAGGGTGGACCCACACAAGGCCCCGGAGCCCCCATGCCAGCCAGCAGGGTCCACCTCCCAGGCCCACTGAGGAGCACTGTCTTCTGAGCAGGTGCCACCCTCACTCGATGTCCTGGAGATGGCTGTCACCTGTGACATAAAGCCACTCACCTCTGGGGGACCTGGGGGCTCCTGAGGACTGGGGGGCCCTGCCCAGAGTCCCCCAAAGTGCACGGCTGTCACCTCATCCTCCCATCAACCATCCGTGGGACGCTGGTCCCCAAACTGCAGCCATGCCTTGGACAAGACGAAGGCCCTCGTGTGCGATGGCCCGGCCTCCAGAACTCCAGGAGGCTCTGAGGATCTGGGCCCAGGCGCAGACCCCATGGACTAGAGACTCTGAAAGGTCCAAGCCCCAGAGGCTGCCTGGGATGGGTGCAGTGGCCTGGCATGAGGGTGGTAGGTGCTGTGTTCCTGGGGAAGCATCCGGGGCTGGTTTACAGGGGTGCAGCCGGTCATGGAGGGAGGCAGGTGGAGGTTGATCTTCCAAGACCAGCACCCTGTGTACATTCAAGTCTTTGACGCCCTCCCTACCACCTCCCCATGCCCACCTTGAGAGCCAGCCCCTCCCTGCCTCATCACTGGGAGAGGGGCACTGTCTCTGGACCATGCTGGATGCGTGCACCTGCAACCATTTTTCGGGCCCCCCCCAACACACCTAACATGCAAATAAAGCCACAGCAGAGCCCACGGGAGTGCTGGGTAAGAGCCACGTTTATTTCTTAATTGGACAGAGCCTCAAGTGCACACACAGTACAAGAACCTAGGGCTAACACTCGGGTGTAAGACGTCGGGACGAGCGTCGTGACATCGGGACGGCGGCTATGATATGGGGTCTGGGGTGTGCCCACAGCAATCACATATGTACAAGCCAGGGACGCGGCCTCTGAGCCACAGGGGAACCAGGGGACGGACTAACTACAGGAAGCACAGGCCCAGGGAGAAACGCAGGTCACCACAGCTGCTGTCCATCTGGGGGACTGCACGGCCCGGCCCCAGGGGTGAGGAGTGTGCCTTCCGTGGTCCCCACACGGGTGTGGCTGGCATAGGACCAGTGCAGCAGCACAGCAAACACCTGTGACATCAGCCCCACCAGGGCCCCAGGTGCAGGGGACTCCAGGGACCAGGGTTGACAGGGAGGGCCACCTCATCACAGCCGTCCTGGGTGGGAGAGTTTGTGCCTGTGCAGCTGGTGAATGAAACATTGGCATCTTCCAAGGGATGACTCTCAGTGGGAGGCCTTGGACTTGGCACCCCTGGGCACTGGCCGGGTCTCATCAGAACCCGAGTGCTGGTTGGCCTGGAGTCCGGCATCCCCCTCTATCTGGAGCCGCACCAGAAGGAGCTCCCCCTTTCTGGTGGAGGATGGCTGCCCCCAAACCAAAACAAGCCCCCAGACTCGGCAGTATAAAGCATTAGATGAAGCCATCTGAGGGAGACGGCTTTCCAGAGCTCAGCTTCCCCACTTAGCAGGAACCAGCAGCCACGCTGGCCTGACTGTCTCCTGATCACTGCACCCCGTGAGCACCTCCACACCAGCCCTCCACCTCACAGATGTGGAAACTGAGTCTTCAGGAGCTCAAGGAACTCAGCTAACGTGATCCCTAGGTGGTTTCTGGCAGAGAGAACTTCAAAAAGCCAGGTTTCCTGACTCAGGCGGCCTCCTCTCACCATCAGCTCTGGGTTTCTGGGCCCTGGCTCAGGCACTCCTCACTACAGCAGGCCTGGAAGGAGGGAGTCGACAGGGGCTGCAGCGTGGCCCTGGGTCCTAGCCAAGGCCAAGACAGCACCTGGCCGAGAGGACACAGCCAGGCAGCCTCCATGGCAGTGGAGGCTTCTGAATTGAGGCAGCTCCCAGGCTCCTCCTCTCAGCCCATCCATGCCGCAAGTGCTCTGCAGGTTGGCTGGCCTCAGACACCTGCGACCTGGGGGGCACCCAGACCCTTTGGAGGCCGCAGCCTCAGGCTGGCTGACCTGAGTGGGCCATGGCAGGGCCTGCACCTCCTCTAGCCTGCCTGGGGCCCGTGGGGCTCTGACTCATCTCAGACCAGCGTGTTCTGTTCCTGCCTCTCCTTCCTGCCTGGACACTGGAGCGGGTGCTTCTGCAAGAAGCTGTTCTGCATTCTCTCCTCTCTGCCTCTTGGCCCACTGCCTCCAGAGGACATCCATGGGGAGCACAGGCCACCTGGCTTCTGCATTTTATTCTGGGATGTGAATCCTCACTCACCTGGGAAATTTCCAAAGAAAACTGCTGTGTCCTGTGTCCTGCCTTCCCAGGCATGGCTTCCTGAGCCCTGATTCTTCCTCACAGAAACCCCTCATCAGCCCCTGGGAGAGCCTCCCAGGTAGGGGATGAGGGCGGCGGTGGCTACACCGCACCTGAGCCCAGGTATGAAAAGGCAAGCCCACGGTCCCAGCTCCCAAACAGGCTGTCCCAGGCAGGCAGCCACAGAGACTGCAGCCAGCGTGGGCCCCGGCCCGCCTGCCCTGCACCCCACTCTCCGAGGTGGAACTTCAGGGGTCCGAGCAACCTTCCCAGAGGAAAATCTCACGCCAGAACCTTCCCACGTGGTGTGGACGGCCCATGCTCCCCCACTCCCGAGCCGCTGTCTCTCCCCAGGCATGGGATCGGGGTCTCTGAGGCTCATGTCATCATCACGTGGGACAGCCTGGGAGGGTAGGAGCCTCAGAACCAGTGGGGTGCAGCGTCTCCCCCACTCCAGGAAGCAGGATCTGGTGAAAGTGCTGGGCGGTGCCAGAACACCTGGCTCTAGGTCTGGAGTGCCAGACCCGACGTAACCGCTCCCGTGGGCCACGGCGGGAGAGGGGCTCTGTTGCTCGGCTACTGTCTTTCCTTGAGCTAAAAAGAGCCCACATCGACCTCTGGGTGTGGGTGGGGAGGGCCCTAAAACCTCCCTAGGCCTCTGGACATGACTCCTATGACCAGACTCTCAGCCTGGGACTGGCCCCCGTGCTGTCCTGGGTGGCCCTGGGACACTGGTGTCTGCAGAGGGGGTGACAGGGGACAAGAACGAAGGGACACTCCAGATGCAGAAGGAAGAGCTCCTTAAAGACAGTAACCACTGAGCCAGCCGCCCTCCGTTACCCACCGACTGGGACACCGCACCCCATGGATTTTCTCAGTGGGACTCACAGAAACTCTGCCCCGGCAACAAAGAGAGGAAAGTCTTTGTAAGAAACCTGCTAGTGGCAAAATTTCTTCCCAGAAGCTACCTTGAGCTCACTCCATTTCTTACCGCAGCTGAAGAGGCTGCACCACAGCCCTCAACACCTAGATCGTCACCCTGAACTCCGACCCTCCCTGACATCCTGGTCTCAACCCATCACCCTTCCCTGATGGTCCGGGGACAGCACACAGCCCCATAGTTTGCACACTGGCGGGTGATCCTGACCCTGCTCCCTCCCGGTCCCTGCCCAGGACAGATCACAGCCTGGGTGCCGTCTGCCTCATCTCAGAGCTAGAGCCGAGTGTCACCCCAAACCCTTTCCTGGGGGAAGCTGCCGGAACTCTTCTTAGAGTCACATCTCAGGTGGCTGCCCAGAAGAGATGTGCGTTCTACCTCCCACCAGAGGAACTCACACCACCCTCCATGCCGCTCACAATTCAGGCACCAGAAGAACCCCCACCCTCCCTCACATACACTCAGGACCCATGTGGCTATGGAGAAGCCTGGGGCCCAGGTGATGCACCCGTGTGCTAGCCCCAAGGTGCCCCACTGGTCCAGACAGCTCCTCACTGTGGCCTTCCAAGGTGTCCCTGCCCTGCCCTGCCTGTTCCTAGCAGGTTTGGGAGACACACGTGGGAACAAACGGGGTGGAGGTGTTTGGGGGTTCCATCTGAATATTACAGGGCTATGTGGAGGCATTAGAAATAAATACTTATAAATAGAACAAGTCTTATAGTTAATTTCCGAGTTGACCGTTTCAATGTCACTAACTAACGTATATTAATTATAAGTCTGTCTATGCTTAAAAAAATATTAGAACGGCAGCAAGAACCCCGTGACCTGTGCCCTTGGACCCCCCCAGCCCCTCCCAGCTTGTTCCACCAGAGCACATTATGCAAGAAGAACTGACACGTGCAGCCTCTGCTGGGAGCACAGCTGGTCGTGTGGCACAGGTCCCCGGGCCTGGCATGGGTGTCCCCTGGGGGGTCGACCCAGTCGTGGGCTGTCTGGCAGGAGAGGGGCCAGGTGGCAGGTGACAGGACAGACGAGGACAAGGGTGGGGATGGGCTGGGCTTGCCGGCTGTCATGGGAGGGCTCGGGTTCAGACCCGCATCTGGGCAGACCTCCTTCTGGAGAGCTTGGACCTGCAGGAGAGTTGGGAGAGGCGGCGTGGTCAGGCCAGGAACACCTGCAGGCCATATCCACCACACCCTCCGCAGGCAGGCAGCCGTGAGGGGCAGCCACAGACCCCATGTCCCCACTGGTTCCCTCACCACCTGGGGAAGGGACTGAATCTCTGCTTCCAGTGTGTAGGACTCTGCCCACCTGTCCCCTTCTGCACCCTGCTTTTCACATCCCTGCTGTGGGAGGGACCGGCTCCTTCCACAGCCTGCCCCAGGGCACACGGTTTCCCCATGCCAAGGCCTCTGGGTGAGGATGTAATTTTGAAAGTATGGCCTGGGATTTATCACTCCACAAGAAGCCACGACTCAGGGAGTGTTAACAGCCCTAAGGGTGTCCCCAGCCCACACAAGCGAGGGCAGGCCGCACCGCCTTCCCCTGGCCACACTGCTTCCCCAGGCGGCCTTGCAGGCAGGACCCCTGGCAGAGCAACCATATCCTGCGGCTGGCCCTACTGAATGGTCCCTGCCAGGAAGGGATTGAGGGCAGGACCCCCGGGAGAGCAGTCTCATCCTCCAGGCTCTACCAAATGGTCCTGACCAGGAGTCGGTTGAGGGCAGGACCCCCGTGGTAGCAACCTCGCCCTGCAGGCCGCCCTACCGTATGGTTCCAGCCAGGAGGGGGTTGAAGGCGTACAGCCAGTCGTGCATGTCCTTGTCACTGGCGGCCTGCAGCAGGATGCCACGGTGTTCCGTGCACACCGCGAACGTGTTGGGTGTCTGCAGAGGGAGAATGCTGGTGAGGAGGTGCCAGGCCGTGTGGTCAGCACACCACCCTCCTGCTCCCCAGGGCCCAGGCAGGCAGGGAAGGGGCACCGCCAGGAAAGTCCCAGGGAGGGGACACAGAGGGAAAGGCTGACCCAGCCAGGGCTGTGACTGCCTTCTGGACGCGTCTGCAGCTGGTGGTCCCAGGACACCCTCACCACTGCTCTGCATCCCCACGGGACATGCATGCCCCACATGGCCCCTGCTCCCTGGGACCCTGGCTGGGTTGCTGGTCCAGATGTGGGTCCACACCACCCACCTCCACCACAGGGAATCAAAAAACCATCTCGTAGACACTGGGACCACCTCCAGATGGCTCAGAGAAACTTCTCCTCTGGCCAGCCTGAAGGAGTCTGGGCTCCTGAACTTGTCCAGGGCCATTTCAGCTGGAGGGGCCGGGCAGAGTGGGGGTAGGAGGGCTCCTTTGAGCCCTGTGGCTCTCCCATTTCTGCAGGGCTGGTGCCACCACCTTGGGTGACTCCAGAGGAGGGGACATGGCTGTGGCCATCACACAGGAGAATACTAATGCTTGCCCTGACTGGAGCCCATCCCCACTAGCTGTCACCAGGAGCATGAGCCCCACGGGCAGGCAGAGGCCTGAGGCTGAGTCCGTGAGCCTGGCCTCTGTGGAACAGGATGGAGGGCCAGAGTCCGGGGTGAGCAGAAGGGCCTCCTGCTCCAACGCAAGGCTGCAGAGGGCGGCGGCTCAGCTCCTGCCCTGCTGGGGTTCCCGGTGCCCGAGCCTAAGCCGGGTCCAGCCGCACCTTGAGCATAGCCTGCTGGTCTTCGCTGTACTCCACCTGGGCGGTGGCCAGGTTGAGCACAAACCGCTCCACGGTGTCCTTGTCGCTGTTGTACATGTAGGCGTAGGGGCGCCGCACCACCACGAAGCGCCTGGCCCAGCCCGACGTGTGCGGCTCCAGGAAGTGCAGGTACCCCTTCTTGGAGACGATTGGGCTGAGGGCAGAGAGCTGCTCGCTGGGGCCCTCGGTGGGGGTGGCGGCTGACTTGGGCACTCACCGTCCACCACCCAGAGCTGGGACGCAGCAGTGCCACCCACCTCCCCAGCCAGAAAGTGGGTCGAGGCATCGAAGGGCGCCTGGCAGAACCCCGACCCAGCAGGCCGGAGACCAGACCACCCACCCAGCTCTGGGCCTCAGTTTCCCCCCATAAAATGGAAAACCTTAAAGAAAAAAGCTAAAGTTGCTGCAAGGCTGCTATACGTGCCCCGTGACCACGAGTTCCCCACCTGGGCCTTGGCTCTGACCCCACCCACTCCTCTGTGCTCTGTGCTGGCTGCCAGCCCAGGCATGTGGGTCCCAGGGGCCTGCCTGACCTCCCAGCATGGAGCTGCCCCTGCACGTGGGTTAGGGGCAGCCTGCCTGAACCTCCAGTATGGGGGTCAGGCAACCTGCCTGTCTCCCCAAGTATGAGGGTCCCATACTTGGGACCTGCGCCCCCAGTATGGGGATCAGGGTGGCCTGCCTGTCCCGTCAGCACAGAGCTGGTGGCGGTGCTTTCCAGGGGGGGCCCACACACCTGACTCGGATCTCCTGGATGTCAGGGACCAGCAGGCGCTGGGGCTCCTTGTCTGTCTCTGTTGCCCGGGCAGGGGAAGGGAGCTTCTTGGAGTCGGCCTCTGGCAGCAGCTCAGGCTCTGGGCTGGCTGGCCGGGAGCAGGGCTGTGGGGTCCTGGGAAGCAGAGAGAAGTGCTGCACACTGCAGACCTCCCTGGGCCTAGGGCCATCTCCCCCAGGCTTCACCCTCCTCAGAGCCGCAGTAGGGCACCTTCGTGGGGTCTCCCAAGCTGTGCCCACAGTGGGAGCTCCTGGGGCCCGTCCACCAGGACAGCCAAGCTTGTGCCCAATTCCAGGAAGTGCTGGGCTTGGTGGGGAGGGTCCCCCAGGAACCTCAGGGCCCCAGCCAGGGAGCCTGTGCCCCACTCCATGCCTTTCTCCCAGTGGCTCTCCTGCCCCCACCTCCACCCTGTGAAAGCAAGTCCAGCATCTCTTTATCTCCACAATTAGACTGAAGGTGACACGAGGTTCTAAGGAGCAGAGGGCACAGCTGGCCTCCCGTATGGGCCCCCTACATGGGCCAGGCCCCACACGACTTGACCTGGTGGTCAAGGAGGCCTGCAGAAGACAAGGCCAGCTGATGCCACTGTCTTTCTTTTTTAAGCCAAAATTTGGAACCCTTAAGGCATTTTAAAACAAAAGTGAAAACCATCTGGTTGCTTATGAATCGGACATAAGGGGTTCATATGGGGTCTCTTCCAAATGCGGACCTGCAGGGGCCAGGTGTTCCCTCCGCAATACTGACCCTAACAGTGCCCACGCCCTCTTTCATAACCTTTTCTTTTTCCATTATTTTATAAGCACTGTCTCAGGAAAAGGGAGCTTTAGCTTGTTTTCCAGGCATTTCTGGTCTTCTTCAGGGAAGAGAACACACACACTAGGATGGAGCTGGCAGGGCACAGGTGCCCTCTGAGAGGGCTGCAGACTCCACTTCTCCAGGCCCTTCCCTCAGCCTGTGGCCATCCCGAGACACTAGGCCACTGGGGTCCCCCGTTCTGTGCTCTCCATGCCCGAGTCATGGCCGTTGCCATGGGTCGGCCGTGGTGCCAGAAGCCTCTCCGGGAGCCTAGAGCTCACTCACCTCAGGTCAGTGGCACCGTACCGCCCTTCAACCAGAGAGGGGCAAGTGGAGGAGGGGGTGAGAGTGGCTGCCCCTAGAGGGGACATGGATGGGTCCCGGAGCAGGGTGACAGACATCTCAGAGAGCTGTGGAGGAGAGAAGGTATTTTTCAGGGGACACAGGGAAGTGGGGTCTCCGGCCTCCGCAGGTGCTGCTCCCTGTGCCTGCGTTTACCCTGCACCTGCTGCTCAGAGTACCCCACCCCTCCTACCAGCAGCCTTGGCTCAAAGTTGGCCAGCTCAAGACCCCTGGCCCCCTTCAGCCCCTGCGGCCCCTGGCCAGCCCCTCCCAGCACTTCAGGCTCTGACCTGACCCAGTCAGCCACCCCACCAATGCCTCGAGGAGTGGGCTGGGTAAGCTCTGCCCTGCTGCCTCCTGCCCGTGCCAGCATGAGGTGGTGCTGGGTGTGCCATGGGGGCAAGGAAAGCTGTGGGCCAGGGCTGGATGCAGCACAGTGGCAATTTCCCAGGTTATGGGGTGGGGTTGGTCCCAGGAGGAGGGGGGACAGCCAAGTGGGGGCTTGGCTAGAGGCCACAGGGTGACGGCCAGACAGGGTGGGGGCCAGGAAAACAGCAAAAGCCTGCAAGCACATGGGTGCGTCCCAGGTCACAGGACCCACCCGGCCCCTCACTCATGTTCCCACCTCCCATGGACTCCAGGCTGACCCAGGGAAACCAGCCACTTAGCTATGAGGTGTCTCTCTGCACTGAGATGTGTTCCTAGGAAACTCTTAACTGCCTTTTCCCACTCAGAATGGGAGTCTTCCTCAGGGACCACTGCCTATGGGGGCCCGAGCCCCGCAGGGCAGCCTGGTGCAGCCCCTCCACGCCCACCTTGCTCTCGCTGGCACTGACGCAGACGTGGCTGTGTGTGTACTCTCTGTTGAACGTGTGCGTGAGCAGGCGCAAGCACTGTGGACAGAACACACACGTGGTCAGGGGCCAGGCCTCCTGGGACGCTGCTCAGCCAGCCTTGCAGGCTCTTCTACCCACCCTTCCCCAGACACAGGTGGGTTCCGACACCACAGCACAGCGGGTCAAGGTGGACAGCACTTCCACCCCGCCCGTCATTGGGTGAGCCCAGGAAGCCTCCCAGGGTCAGGCTCAGGCTCAGGGCCTGGTGTGAGGGCCAGGGGCATGCTGCCTCCAGTATGGGAGGCCTTCCCAGAGGCCCGTTAAGCCACCAAAAGAGCCACTTGTGGGTGGAAGTGGTCAGCTCCCCATCGGCACAGGTATTCAAGAGAGAGCGAATCATTGCTTGGGAAGGGAGGCTGCAAAAGGCACCCAACTTTCAGCATAGGTGGGGTGGAGTCAGCAGGCAAGGGGACCCTAGGGACCCTTCGAGCTCCTAACTCCTTGTGGTGCTAACCAGAGCAGCCATGGGCAAGGCTGGGTTGCTGGAGTTGCCCAGGAATGACTCAGGGCCCTTGAGGGCCTGGGGCTACGGCTGTGCTGCCCACCAGCTGGACCCACCTTGACAGCCAGCTCCCGCTGTCTCTCATTGGGAGCCTCCAGAGGTGATGGGCGGCCCTCAGTCGAGAGCGGGGAGGAGGCGCTGGAGGAGCCGTGGGACTCAGAGTCCTCGCTGAAGGCCGGGGACAGTGCCTCTGGGATAGGCCGCTGGGTGGTCTCCAGCTTCTCCCGCAGGAGCAGGTAGTGCCTGGTCTTCTCCACCTTCAGACAGGACACAAGGCCTTACCTGCTGCACTTCAGGGGTGACCTCTGGAGCTGGGCTCAGCCTCAGCAGCAGCATGACCCTCTGGGCAGACCCCTGGAGAGCCCCCCTTTCCCCTGGGCTAAGACTGGAGACTGATGGCCCTCAGCTGTGAAATGACGGAACAGATCCTGGCGCTCCAGGGTTGACAGCACTCAGCCCCCACCCCAGCCCTGCCGCCTTCATGGCCAGCAAGCAAGCTGCTCCCTCTCGGACACATGCATCTCACGCGCCAGGTTGTGGGGCAGGGCTGTGCTGCCCTGCAGTGCTGGAGGCCTCGGGAGAGGGCTGAGGGGTGGGCACAGCCCTGGCCTCACGCATCTCACACGTCACGCGTCACGTGTCACACACACTCGGCCCGAGGCAGCGCCTAGATGCTGCATGTTGGTTTTCCTGATCAAAGCCACAGAGGGCAGCCCGGTCTTGTGACTTTCCTTCCGGGTCCCTTTCTGGCCTCTGTCTATATGCCTGAGAGTCTCCCTCGGCTAACTCCAGAGCATGCCTCTGTGCTACACTGGCTGTTTCTGTCATGCGCCACGCAGCCCCGCGGTGCACACTGGAGCATCACATGCTCCTCCTGCAGGTGGCTGTGACTCCCGACGGGCTGTGCTGCACCCCAGTGGGCACCAGGCACTGGGCCCTCTCCTCGTGGCTGCAGAGAAAGCCACGTGGGCACCACCATGCAGGCCTCATCCTCTGAGGCTGCCTCACCTCCTGCAGGAGGCTCAGCTTCTCCAGCTCCCACTGGTGGTCCAGAATGAGACTGTCGCTCCGGGGCCTCCAGCCCGCCAGGTTCTCCTCGCCCCGGACATAGGCCACAGATGTGTCCAGGACTCGCCGGCGCCGGCGCTGCATCCCTGGACGGAGGATGCGGACACCCCATCCGGACCTGATGGGTGGCTGCTCCTCCCACCCACCCTAGAGGTCCGCCCGCCTCTGCAACTGCCTCCCCTCTGGGGTGAAGATGAGTTTCCCCTGGTCCTTGGTCCACCCTGGGGCCCAAAGAGCCATGCAGGCCCCCTCCAGAGGAAGTTATCCAGCCCGGCGTCCCATGGCCATCTGGGCTGTGCCTTGGGAACCCAAGGAAGCCAGCAGGCCTGACTCTCCTCCCTCACTCTCCTCCCATCTCGGAACAACTCCAGAAGCCACAAGGTGAGTGCCTGTGTTCTGTGAGGGATCCCCCTGCAAATGGCAGCTTAGCTGTGGTCACCCTGAGTGGGCAGGGGTCGAACAGGCCAGGAACCCACCCAGTGAGAGCAGGGCAGATACCTACCTGGGCTGCCCGCGTCAGCCACGTGGCACAGGCTGAGCTCGTACACGCCGGTCACACGGTTACTGCGGGGAATAGAAGGAGTGACATGCAGTCACCAGGCCCCACAATGGGGACACACAGCCAACCTGGCTGCTGACTTTCCCCACTATCAACCGCACATTCAGCCTGGGTGGGGTGGTGGGCGTCGAGGTCCCTGAGCTACAGCCCCTGCTCAGAGTCTTCATCCCAGACCCCCTCCAGCCCCCAGAGAAAGATGTATTGACTGGTCTTGCTCAGGTGCCCATGGGGCTGTGACCTGCCCGCACAGCAGCCTCCACTTTGTCCCAACCCAGGGGAGACACAGGCAGCATGAGCACAGCATCTGGCATCTCCGGTCCCTCCAGGGCATCGAGAGCCCCGCAGGCCCCATACCCTGCAGAGCAGCCCCGTAACCCGCAGAGCAGCCCCGTACCCCGCAGAGCAGCCCTGTACCCCACAGAGCAGCCCTGTACCCCGCAGAGCAGCCCTATACCCCACAGAGCAGCCCCACTGTGCCCAGGACAGATTCTGAGAGCACCGCAGTCACCCTCCCACAGACAGGTCGGTGGCACTGCACAATTACTGAGTGACCTCCAGAATGACCAGTCAGCCCTTGAGGACACTGGGTCCTGACCCCCAAGCTTTTTCCTCCCAGCTGTGCCCAGTGAGAACCTGGATACCAGGTCCCTGTGGCAGACCATGGGGAGACCCACTGAAGGTAGCCATGGGTGCCCGGTAGCCTTGGCGGCCCTGCTGTCAGGGCCCTGACATTCCAGCTCATTCTCCCCACCCCCAAGAGTGCAAGCACGTGGTCAGCACGCAAGCACGGCTGGTCCGGGTGTTTGGTTTCTGGCTCCCCAAGGTGCCAACAGCCTCCAAGGAGTGCTACCCAGCACGTTCTGTGGGAAGCTGTGCCCAGAGCCCCCTTCCAGGCACCGCCCATGTATCCAGCTTCTCCTTCAGTGCCTTGTGGGCAGTCCCATGGCACAGGTTCCTGTGGTCCCCAGAGAAGACGGTCACCGGCAGTGGGGCATGGTGTGGGCCCAGGATCACCCACTGCGGAGGTTGCAGTGAGACTGCCTGCCCCTCCTCCCGTCCCCCGTAGGCTGGCCCTCAAGTCCCTCATACTGGTGTCGGTGTACCCTGCAGAAACCGTGGCCTCCACGGAGTCTCCATCTGGGGTGAGCAGGAGGGGACTGAGCACAGGGAGCCAGCCAGGAGTGTGGCCGGGCCTCGCACAGGGTGAGCTGCTGGGTGGCCCAAGGACCGCTGCCAGGCAGAGCCCCGCCTGGCCTGCACCGAGACCAGGGTGGGAGTCCCTGTGGCCCTCACCCCTAGGGGCTTACCTCTCCGAGGCCCGAAGGCTCCCACTGCCAAAGAGGTTGCGGATGGAGCGTGAGGCTGGCAGCTTGGCATCGCGGGAATAGAAGACCATGCAGAAGTCCTTGGTGATGACGGCTGGCTGGGTGCAGTTCTCCATCTGAGATAGACGGGGGTGGGGCTCAGGCACAAGGATACCCCAAGTGCCCAGGTGCCCTTCTAGTCTTCTCCTGGGGCACAATGCCCAGCACCAACGGGCAGCCCCAGGGCCGGCCTTCCCAGGGTCTCAGGTGTGGCCTGGACCCAGGCAGGAGAAAGTCTCTGCTCCTGCCCTCAAGTCAAACCCCACTGGGGACAGGCAGCCACAGCCCTGTGCACGCCTGGGCTACATGAGGGACTGGTCTCCACGTGTGGGGACCCCGAGAGTCCCAGGCACAGGCTCACTGCTCGGGCCTCAGCTGCCTCACCATAAAATTGGGGCGACACAGGCCGGGCGCGATGGCTCAAGCCTGTAATCCCAGCACTCTGGGAGGCCGAGATGGGCGGATCACAAGGTCAGGAGATCGAGACCATCCTGGCTAACACGGTGAAACCCTGTCTCTACTAAAAAAATACAAAAAAACTAGCCGGGCGAGGTGGCGGGCGCCTGTAGTCCCAGCTACTCGGGAGGCTGAGGCAGGAGAATGGCGGGAGGCGGAACTTGCAGTGAGCCGAGATCCAGCCACGGCACTCCAGCCTGGGCGACAGAGCGAAACTCCGTCTCAAAAAAAAAGAACAAAAAAACAAAAAAATTGGGGCGACACCCTCCCCGACCCTGGAATGTCTGTGAGGATTAAACCGGGTCTTGTTTGAACACAAGCATTTTAACTCCAACACCACAGAAAACAACTTCCTGGTGGATGACACGCTGACTGCTAAACAGCTGGCCCCTGTGTCTTCCTGAAGTAGGGGCAGTTGCTATGCACAGCTGAAGAGTCCCGAGCACTCACTGGGAAGAGCTCTGCCAACATCTCCTCAGCACAACCTCACCACCGTCTGGTGAGATGGTCACGCCATCCCCATGTGAAGCTGGAATAATTTGGCTCTAACTAAGGAGAGGGGACACGCTTGCAGATGCCCCCACCCACTGCTCCCCACCCTCCCTCTCCCTCACTACTATGACTAGCAAGAAACACCCACACGTCCAGCTGCCTCTCGCACTTGGCAGGGAGGCCACAGCCCAGGTTTGGCCACGGCCTGTGGACTGCAGACTCCTGGGGGGCCGTGGGGATGGGATACCTCTGTTTCTGTGCTGCCCGGGATGCAGACACAATGTCTGGTGGTGCTGCAGCCATCTTGCATCCCAAGGACAACACCCACACACTAAGTTTAGCAGAGTGAGTTAACTGCCATTCAAAGCACACGGAGACCGGGCGTGGTGGCTCCTGCCTGTAATCCTAGCACTTTGGGAGGCTGAGGTGGGTGGATCACCTGAGGTCAGGAGTTTGAGAACAAACTGGCCAACATGGCAAAACCCCATCTCTACTAAAAATTCAAACACTAGCCGGGCGTGGTGGCAGGCACCTGTAATCCCAGCTACTTGGGAGGCTGAGGCAGGAGAATCGCTTGAACCCGGGAAGAGGAGGTTGCAGTGAAACTGCGCCATTGCACTCCAGCCTGGGCAACAAGAGTGAGACTCTGTCTTAAAAAAAAAAAAAAAAAAAAAATGCACATGAATTTATGTATTCAACCTTGTAGTCCAGTTTTTTTTTTTTTTTTTTTTTTTCCAAAAAGGTACACGAATTTAACCCAGGAACTTGAGAACTTGAGAAGTCGTCTGGGTCATCTGGGGTTGTCCAGAGCTTACAAGAACCTCAAGCTTCGGGTCTGGGTGGTTTTGGTGGAATGCCCTGGTATAGGTGCCTTGCCTCGATATAAGCAGAGAGCGTCATGTAGATTTTCTCTCGGTAAGGGGTGACCCGGTTCAGCAGGAGAGAGTTGTGCATGGAGCTGTCCCACGCAGCCTCAAATTGGTAAAAGGTCCTGAAAGGAAGCAGAGATGAAGTAGAAGTTGATGGCATGGGGGCTGCTCTCAGCCACGTTGGGGACATGCAGACAGACAGAGTGACAGACATGGGGCAGCCGCAAGGGAGCGGCCGGGGGCACAGGCTGGAAGCCCGGGCGGCGGTACCAGGAAAGATGGCTCCCTCCTTACTCAGGACCCAGAGAGTAGGGTCTCTTAGACGCCCTGATGGGAGCAAGCCTAGCATTTTCCCAGCACCACCACAAATGGTGTCCCAGCTGTCACGCTGAGGCTGGAAGGAGAGGAGGCAGCAGGGAATGAGAACAAGAAGGGCAGAGAGGGAAGGGAAGAGGGAGGCAGGACAGGGAGCCGGGACGTGGGGAACACAGGGAAGAGAGAGGGGAGGGCGGGAGGAGAGGACTCGGGCAGAGAAGAGAAGAAGGACAGAGGCAGGGAGGGAGAAGGCAGAGCTTGCACCGGGCCCACCCCAGCCTCAGTCTGAGTAAGGAGGCACCACCATCTCTCCCTGGACCTGAAGGGGACCTGCCCGGGTTTGACAAAAACCTCCATGGTCCATCTCCTCTGACAATGGACTCACCCTTGGTCCATCGGGCAGAGGAAGGCCCCGGGGGGAGGATGCTTGGCATGGAGGCAGGGCGGCTGCCGCGAGGCGTGTGCAAGAGTGTCTCTCTGTTAACACACGGGAGACAGCGGCAGCCTCGCTGTGTCCCTGATCTCCCACCTGGAGTTCCGGTGAGCACAGCCTGAGCCAGCTGCCCGTTAACCCTGTCCCAGGGTGGCTCAGGGCCAACCCCAGGGGCCTGGGATTTTACATCCCCATGGGGTTGAACTGCATTCCGCAAACGCCTTGGGTGCCCTCTACTCCGGAACAGGGTTTTCTGTCACGTGAGAGTTCCTGTTTGCAGCCCTCTGGATGGCGGAGTGACTGAACTCCTTCCTCAGGCCTGGTGCTCACAGGGAGGACTGGTCACAGCCAAGGTGGACAATTTGCCTGAATCCAGAGTGTGGCCACTCTGCAGACCCTGAGCAGCAGGTTCAGCTCCCCCACCCAGCCACCCGCCCAGCCTCGCCCAGCTCCCCTCCAAGCATCCTCACAAGGACACAGCTCAGAGACATCGACACACACAGCTGGGCGGCCACGCAGGCTCCAAGGCGGCCGGGCCCCTCCAGAGACCGCGGTGGAGCCCAGGTGGCACCAGGCTGCCCTGTCTACTACACAGCATGGTCTGGGATGCAGGGCATGGGTCTCACAGGTCGGGGGTGTGGAAGGAAGCAGGGACCAGGGAGGGCTGCTGTCGGACACACGTCACGGAGGAGCAATCCCGGGAAAGTGAGGACAGTGGGTGGTCAGAGAAAGGGCGTAGAAGCAGGCAGACGCCGAGGAGAAAGGAACTCGGAAGAGCAGAAGAGGACAGACCAAGCAAGGGTGGAAGAGAAAAGTGAGCTGTACCTAGTGTCATTTCCCAATGAAACGCTAAAGGTGGAGGCAGCCAGGACACACACGCACACACACAGAAGAAAGGGAGACGTCAGAACAAGCACCGGCACAAGACCCAGGGCAGAAAACTTAGGAGCTCTGCAGGCACACGCTGGATCTCACAGCCCCCAAGCTCTCGCTGCACACAGGGCTGGGGTGCAAGCCCCACGTGGGGCCCCTGGCCCTGGCCCTGCAGACACCCCCTTCCCTGGGGTCTGCAGTGAGAGCCTTGCGTCTGTCCTCAGTCGGACCAGGTGGATGCCTGGGAGCCAGGACAAAGGCCTGGAGGGATTTGCTCCTCTCCTGGGACATTGCGGGATGCTGTGGAGGGTCTGGGCTGCAGGCCAGGGCTGGAGCCACTGCAGCCTGGCCCGGAACAAGCACCTCAGACCGCCTGGAACACCACAGAGCCACTTCACAGCTGCATGGCCTCAGGATGTCACCAACAGCTCTGTGCCCCATTTCCTTGCAAGTACCATGGGGCAGTAATTGCCCCTACCTCAAGATGTCTTGCAGATTAAATGCGCTAATACTTGAGTGCAATGAGAACACAACCTGGAGCTGGTACATGTCAGCATCACTATCTTCACTATCTGGTACACGTCAGCATCGCTATCTGGTACACATCAGCATCGCTATCTGGTATATGTCAGCATCACTATCTGGTATACGTCACTATCTAGTACATTCTAGCATCGCTATCATCCTCATTACCTCTATGCACTGGGTAAGGCCCAGCCTGCAGTTCCCACCAGCTCTGTCTCTCCTGCTGGGCCCAAGCATTCAGTCCCGGGCTGGACCCTCTATCTTCTGCCTCCAAAGTCCCTAAAGGGCCTCAGCTTGCTTCTCTTCTCCTTCCTTCTCTTCCATCTCTGTGTGTGCAGACACAGCCCACCCGTCCCTCACCCCTTGGCCCCAGGATCAGAATCAGCAGGTCTTTTCCAGCATCAGCACCTACTCCCTTCTGTGCACCCTTCAGAAAGCACCAGGTCCTCCCAGCCCAGGCACTCCTCAGTCATCAGGAACCATATCCCTGCCCCATCCTGGGGCTCCTTGGCCCCAAGTGGGACACAGCAAAGGAACAAGCCCAGCGAGGCAGGCAGGACCCCAAGGCCCAGCCAGGGGCTGCTCCTTAGAGCAAGTGGACTCTGCTGGAGCCAGGCCTGGGCTGTAAGTAGAACATGAACCCACTTCCACATGAGGCCCACAACAACCCCCTTGGGGGTCCTAGCAGAGAATTTCTCAGTCCAGGTAGCATGTGGCTTTGCCCTGCTCAGACCCCAGTGGACTAGAATCTCTCTGAGAACCTGACTGTGGTGGAGTCTCACATGTGAGCTGGGGAGAGAATGGTGGGAGGGGGCCTTATAGGACTCTGTGCACAGCAGGGACGGGGTCTTCCCATACCACTGTCCCATCCCCCAGGTGCCAAGATGGCCAGCCGGACCAGGGTCTGACATGGGCACAGCCATGGTGCTGTCCTTAGGTCATTTCCAAACTGCTGGGCAGCCCTAGAGGCCTCCCACTCTGCCCGGGGGAGCTGCACCCAAAATGCCTCTCAACCAGCCCTTGGCCCACATCCTGCCTGGCTCCAGCAGGTCACGGGCAGCAGACGCTGGAATCTCAGGCCAGGAGAGTCCCTGGCAACATTCTTTAGTCCCCCTACTCCCCTCAAGCCTCTACAGAAGGAGGACAGGTCTTACCCAGATCCCAAGTGAGACTAGAGGGGACAATGGCTGGTGGATCGGAGTGGAGCAGGCTGGCAGAGTAGCAGCTCACCCACACGGGACACACATGGGACCCACACTGCCAGCTGGGGCCCACCAAGCTTGCAGGGCACAGCATGGGAACCACTGACAGGTGCCCCGCGATCATACAGCAGGAAACCAAGACCCAGGAAGGCTGAGAGGTGGCCAAGATCACCCTGCCATGGCAAAAACTGCAGGATATGGGCTGGGAGGGCCTTGGAGACCACTCCAGGACCCCCACTCCAGGAGCGGGCGTGAGGTTGCCCCAGGCCCTGTCCCCTGAAGCCCCCTCACTCTATCCCACGTGACAGCTGCCAAACCCTCAGAATCATCACAAGAGGAAACATGCAGCCCGGATGTGGAGGCCCAGGTTCTCCAGGGAGGTGATCTACCAGGCTGAGGCCACAGATGGCAGCCAGGGCAGACCCTCCTCACCCGTGGGGAACATGATCCCAGCAGAAGACTTGATCCAATGTGAACACACAGCTAAGAGCAGGGGATTGTGCTTGAACCCCGACCTCAGGGATACGGTTCACAGGATCTGGACGTGACACAACACAGTCATGTGGCACCACCGACCAAGCAATCCAAGAATGGAGCAGAGAACACAGGCGGCCCAAGTCTGTCTCTGGGATGAAAGCTGGAAGCAGCATTCGCACAGGGCCCAGCCAATTGGAGCAGGCTGGGCCAGGCATCCCTGAGGGCCACAGCCTGAGCCAGCTCTGTAGCCTCTCCACCTCCAGCCTGAGTCCTGGTCAGTGCTGGCTCCACTCTCCCAGCCCCCTGAGGGCAGTTGCAGGCTCCCTCCTCGCCTGACTGAGCCCTGCCCCTGGGCTCTGTCCTGTGGGGAAATGTACAACTGGGAAGCCTGACGGTGCCCTTGAGAGTTCGAAACCTGGCATGGGGGCAAATCTGCAGTAGGTCCACCCAGAGACAGGAGAGATTTTACAGCTAGGCCGGCGAGAAGGAAGTGGGTGGAGTCAGGAAGCCTGCCTGGAGGAGGGTCCCTTGCAGCTGGATTTCAAATCCCACCAAGGACTTAGACATAGGGGCTTGGATGGTGGGCATACCACATGCCAGATGCCAGGCACAGGCACAACAGAAGCAGGGAGATGGTGGGGGCGCAGCTGGAGAGAGCTGCATCCTGTCCCCACAGGCTGAGGAATGCACGGACTCTGAGCATCATCGGATGCGGCTCTGGCCCCGGGCTCCACCAGCAGCACTGGGCTGCAGCCACTGACAGCCAGAGCTGGTGCCCCAACTGTGTGCCACCCCTGAAGCCGTGCCAGCTGGGAGACAACCAGCATGTCACTGCTCCCCACCAGCTCCACCGGACGACATGGCCCTGGAGGTCGCTGTCCTCAGAGAATGAGAATCCTAGACCAGATCTGGCCTCAGAGGCAGTGCCAGGTCGGGGGCTCGGCCTCTTCCACTCTCCCCTCCACCTCTGCTTTTGTGCCCCCAGCTCAGGCAAGCTCACTCTTTCCTGGTGAGCCCTCCCCACTGGGAAGATCCCCACAGTCCCCTTGCCCTGGCTGACACCATCAGGGGATCCGGCTCCAGAATGAGGGCCAGCAGTCCCCATCACTGCTGTGCCACAGGGCCAGGACACAGCCTGCTTCGTTAGTGCCTGCTTTGGGGATTGGAGGGTAAGGGATGAGGGAAGGAGGGGAGGAGGGGATGAGGAGATAAGGAGGGGAGGAGGAGAGGAGGGAATGATGGATGAGGGGATGACGGATGAGGGGAGGAAGCTTGAGGGGAGGAGGGGAGGAGGGATGAGGGGATGAGGGCAGGGGGGGATTAGGAGAGGAAACGACGAGGGGAGGAGGGGAGGAGGGAGTGGAGAGGGAGGGAGGAGAGAATGAGGGAGGAGGGGAGGAGAGAATGAGGGAGGGGGTATGAGAAGAGAAGGGAATGAGAGATAGGGAAAGGAGGGGAGGAGGGCATGAGGGATGAGGGATTTGGGAGGACGGGAGGAGGGGAGGAGGGCAGGAGAGGATGAAGGGAGGAGAGAATGAGGGGAGAAGGGGATGAGGAAATGAGGGGGTGAAGGGGTGAGGGAGGGGGTGAGGGAGTGAAGGGAGGAAAACATGAAGGGAAAAGGGGTGGAGGTAATGAAGGGAGGCATGAATTAGGGGGTAAGGGGAGGAGAGGGTGAGGGAATTAGGGAATGCAGGAACGAGGGGGTAAGGGGAGGAGGGAGGGATCAGGGAAGGATGAGGGAATGAGGGAGGGAGGAGATGTGGAAATGAGGGGAGGAGCTAATAAGGGGATGAGGAGTTCGGGGGTAAGGGAAGAGAGAGTGAAATGAGGGGATGAGGGAGGGATGACAGGATGAAGGAGGGATAAGGAGATGAGAGGGGATGAGGGATGGATGAGGGAGAGATGAAGGGATGAGGGAAAATGAGGGAGGGATGAGGGGATAAGCAGGAATGAGGGAGGGATAAGGGGATGGGGAAGAATAAGGGATAAGGAATGGATGAGGGAGAGATGAGGGTATGAGGAAGGGATGAGGGAGGGATGAGGGGATGAGGGAGGGATGAGGGGATGAGGGAGGGATGAGGGGATGAGGGAGGGATGAGGGGATGAGGGGAGGAATGAGGAGAGATGAGGGGATAAGGGGGATGAGGAGGATGAGGGAATGAGGGAGGGATGAGGGGATGAGGGAGGGATGAGAGGGTGAATGAGCTTCCTAGCCAGGCTCTGACCCGCCTGGACAGACTTTTCCTGATTTTGCCTTTAATCCCACAGGATGTGGCTCACATGAGTGTCTGAGTCACACGTGAAAGATGAATGACCGTATGGGTGAATGTTGCAGCCCTACTAATGGCACAGCAGGGAAGGACAGAGGGGAGACTGAGGTCCAGGGTCTCAACAGGAGCTTGCCGCTGGACCTTCTCGACAAGGCTGGAGAAGGCTCAGGACATCAGAGCTGGACCGTTTCTCTGGAGAAACGAGTGCCCATGCTGCTGGGTGGCCAGGGTGGCCACGGGCCCTGCTGCTCCCTGGCTCCTTGTCACCATCTCAGGGAGACACCCTGGCTTTGAAGGACCCTGTTGACTCCTGCTGCAGGCAGGTCAACCCCTGTGGCCCTGGGGCAGGCAGTCTACATGACCCTGGGTAAGATGTAAGAATACAGGGTAGGAGGTTGGAGCAAATCTCTCTACAAACAAGGAGTACATCACATACACCCGGTCTTCACCCCGCACTCTGTGTGTGCGCACATGCGTATGAGAGACACCCACAGCTTCCCAGTGCAGCCCCCTGAGCACAATGGTAATGACTGGGATAAGAAACACGTTTGCTCAGGAACCACAGAGTTTTACAGTGACAGCCAGCTAGGCAGTCGTGACACCAACAGTGCGACTCATGTAGAAAGTGACAGGCGCCGGCCCTGCACCAAGCGCCTCCCCAGCCTCTCTCCTCTCCTCTCACAACGGTTCAGCACAGGGGCTATCACCATCCTCACTCTCAGGGATGGAAACAAGGCTCTACCAGAGCCCCTGCTTATCCACATCCACACACGGCTCCGCTGTAAGGCCCCAGGGTCCCTGCCCACTGCAGGTGTCTGGGATGAGACGCCCTGCACCACACCCACCATCTGCTGGTCCACAGCACTGCCCATCATGGTCTGGCAGACCAGGCCTGGCAGAACAGGGCCCCAGGAAGGACGCTCAAGTCTGATTCTCAGGACTCCGACACCACCCTCTCCTCCCCTCTTCACGCCCTGAGCTTGAAGTCTACGCAGGCCAAGTCCCAAGCCTGCTGCCCATGGAGTGTGGGCCGGCAAGCTCATTCTGGAATGGGGGAACAGCCACAAGAGGGCCCAATCCCTCACTCGGGTACAGGTACATGGGCCCCCAAAGCCCAGGGGCTGGCAAGGGAGGGAAAGTTCCTCTCCTCCCACAGTGCCATCGTTTGCCTGCATTACAGGAGCCTTTCTGGAAGTGCTAATGTTTATTTATACCTGGGGGTGTCTGGGACCAGCCTGAGCACCCCCTCAAATGTGCAGAGGGTGTGGGACCTAAACACTGCACAGCTCAAACTTGAACAAAATACAGACAAACCCTGCCATGAGATGACACTGACGGGCCGGAAACCTCCCCGTGCCCAGAAAGCAGCTCCTAAATTAGAGCCCAAGCTGATGGGCTCCCCAAACCCAGATCTTTCTGAGCATGGGGAAACTCCCAGAGGCAGGCCAGCTGACTCCAGGACCAGCTAGCTAGATGCCATCTCCTCCTCCTGCAAGCCCACCGGACTCACTGCAGGGAGAGGGAGGCCCCTGCTCAGGCCCTGCAGGGCTGTGCTCCCTCCTCAGTGCAGCCACCATCACAGGGTCCCTTGACAGGGTCTCTGCTGCATCCAGGTCCCCAGGGAGAGCTGGTGCAGCAGCCTTCGGAAAAGATCTGTTCATGGAAAGAGGTGTGTGTGCACATGCTCAAGGGACCATGCCAATGGGGACTCTGGCCCTGCCACCCCTGGGCAGAATCTTCTCCCGGCCATGGTCCCTTAAGCCACAGTTGTCAATCATCTGTCCTGACCCACAGCAACATGAACTGACAAGGATGTGGCCTCAGAAAGTGCTGGCCAAGCCCCACTGCCCTGGGGCTCTGTGCCAGGAGCAGCCTCACACCTCCCAACTATAGGGCTTAAAGGCCCAACATTGGTCTGAAAGGCCCTCTACTGCTCAGTTCACTTCACAGACACCACCCCACAGGATAACTGCCCTGATGCTGGCCACAGTCATGCAGGGACACAGGAGCAGGCAGCCTTGACCTTCCATTTGGAACAGACTCGAGTTCTCACCAGTGTCTGGATTAGGGACTTGGAGGCCCTTCATCCCCAGGGTCTCGCCGACTCCCTGCCCCAGGCTGGCATGGGCGGGGGCCTCACTGCAGCCGGGGAAAAGGGAATCTGCTGGACAACCTGAGTCTGGGACTCTCTGGTCTCTTCATGAATTCACCACCCGCCACTTCCACAAAAGGATGCTTGGTGGCCACAGCCAGAGGAGCGTGGCTGAAGCCGCTGTCCCTCCTCCTGGCCCAGCCAGGCGAGGGACTCACGAGAGGCTATGGAATGTGCCGGAGTGTGAGGGTCTCCTGGGCTGGCTCCTGTCTGCCCTTCCCCATCCCCTGTGCTCACGGCTCTGCCTGCTAAGGCCCCTTGCAGGGAGAGGGGAGTGGGGCTGGTCCTCACAGGGTGGTGCAGCCAAGGGCAGCGGGCCAGCCAGCAGCGTGCGGGATGCCACGCCCATCCACAGGGCTAGGTGTGGTGCGGGGCGGGCAAGGCTGGGGCAGGAGGAGCAGGAGGCCAGCCAGTGTCTACTGGGGAGCAGGAAACTACAAAGCAGCCAGAATCAGGAGTTGGGGAAGAAGGGACTCAGCCAAGAGGACGGGGTGGGAAAGCAATAAAGAAATCAAACCAAGATTCCAAGAGAATAAAAAGAAAGAAGACGGGAGGAACAGGAGGACAGGTGAGCACGTGTGTGAGGAGTCCAGGAAGCTGGAAGTTAACTTCTCAGGGGTGTGGGGGACGGTCAGGGGAGGAGCAGGGAGGAAAGAAGAGGCTGAAATGAAACCAAGGGACACAGATGATACCTAGGTATGTCCGAATCAAGAAACTGCCTGCAAAACACAAACAATCACACGGTTAGTGAGGGCCGGGCAGCACAGCAGGAGCGGGGCAGGGGACAGGCAGAGGGAAGCGGCCTGTGGCCACAGGCCCACTCTGAGCCAGGGAGGCTGCAAAGCACGGGGCCTGGAGCAGGTGGGAGGCAAGGCCATGGCAAAGCGCATGGGCGGCCGAGGCCCCAGGCTGGAGCCAGAAGCCGGGGCTCCTGAGCCTCTGCATGTCGGGGAGAGAGGCCTTGGAGCAGCCCGGCCCCTCACGGGGCTGAGGACGCCAGCACCGTCCATGGCACAGGAAAGCCCACTGGCCTGGTCAGCCAAGCCACAGGATGGTGCCTGCCTGGGGGTGCCAGCAGAGGTCAGTCCCCAAGACTGCTCCAGGGCAGGGCTGGGGGAGGGAGCTGCCAGCACGGGCAGGAGCCAAGCGAGGGCCAAAGCCACTTCGGGGAGGCCACGCCCACGCAACGCGCCTTCCTCCTTTCTCAGACCCAGGGCCATGACCCCAGCGCAGGACTGCATCAACCCCAGAGGCACAGTGGGACCGGCCTCATGTCTCACAGCCCTCCGGGTGTGTGGCCAAAGCCCCTTCAGTGACAGGTTCTCGGGCCTCCAGGAACAGGGGCCTGAGGTCCAGCCATGAGCTGCTCCCTCCTATGTCACCCATGGCAGCTGATCTGAGGAAGACCTCAGAAACTCAGCCCTCTGTGCAGGGAGATAGTAGGTGGGGTTGGGGGGCTAGAGGCCCTGCCCACCCCACCCCAGGAGCTGCCTGGGCTGAGGGAGGGTCAGAGGTCAGGAAAATCAGGTAATGAGGTCATCTCCCAGGATCCAAAGCACGTCTCACATAGCAGACCTGCCCTTCTGGGCCCCACCCCGACTCCAATTCCTGGTCCCCCACAGCCCAGGGACAGCAGCCCATACCCTGCAGGCAGTGCCCGTGCTGGGGGCTCCAGGCCTTCTCCACGCCTCACCAGGGAGCGTTCTCATGCTGGCAGGAGAAGCAAGGCATGAGGAATCCCCCAAGCCCCGACCCATCCCACCTGGTCTGCCTCACCTCCCCCTCTCCCAGACGTGTTCCCCCCATCATGGCGCCACCTCCACATAGAACACCCCCGAATTGTCCACCCTCCTGTGGACATGAGTGCAGGGCAAGTTCCCTCTGGAAGGCCATAGGCAGGGCTGGGACCAGAGCTGCATCCGCCCTGCCCAGGTCTCTGTCCAACCCCCACCCCCTACTATTCAGCGCTGTGCCCACCCTGACTATCCAGCTGCCCCCTGCCCTGGCTGCCCCTGCAGTGCCCTCCTTACTGCAGTGCTAAGCCCCGATAGCCCACTTTCTGGGTGTTTCTGATGAAACCAAGCTCTGTCTGGACCCAAGTCAGAATAGGAGACGATGCCCCCCCAGCACCCTCCTTCCTTATGACCTTGACTCTCTTTGCAGGGAGGCCCTCAAAGATGTTTTCCTACAAACACAGCCATGGAGACACCCGCGGCTCCAGCTCTGAGGGTCCCCTCTGGGTTTGTGCGTCATGAGCCAGGGTGAGCCCCCAGGGATCAGCCAGAACTGGACACCAGAGCCCCTGCCCCACTTTCCCCAAGCACCTGGAAGGCAGCATCTGGGACGCAGTGGAGCCTGAGGGACGTCCCCACCCACCAGGGCTGTGCCTGGTAGTGCTGAGCCACCTGCCCAGGCCAACCGCAGGGGCTGCCTCCCTCTCCCATCCCCTAACCCCAGCAGACCCCGATAGGGCTGCCACAGACATCCCAGAGCGCCGAACCCCCAGCCCAAATGAGGTCGGACTGGGACTGCCCAGACTGTGGGGTCTTGGCCATGCAAGGGAGTGTAGAAAGGAGCAGCCTGGTGGTGAGGGGCCTGTGCCAAGCAGTGCCTGTGGGCGCCCCACCCCAGCTCCTCGACCCCTAGCCCCAGGATGCCTGCCAGAGGCCACTGACTTGCCCACAGCAGCATGGTCCTTGGATATACAGCCACTCGTCCCCACACCACCCAACAACGAAACTCCCGAGACAGCACTCAGCTCATCCTCCAGCCCCTGAGCTGGCCCCTCTGCTTGGTGATGAACAAATGGGCATGGGTTTGATGCCTGAACCAGCGACGGGGTGCACAAACGAGGAGTCGGGGGCGCAGAGGCCACCAGCCCCTCACGGCATAGCTCCTGCAGGTGCCAGGAGGGAGGGACAGGAGAGTGTTGAGCGGGTCACGTTGTGTGGCTGGACCCTGTGCCGGGTTGGCCGAGGGCCTGGCAGGCTGGGAACATGCCCTGGGCCCTGTCTCCAGGGAGTCTCCAACTCACCGGTCATCTTGGGCTGGGTGAATGTATCCAGAAGAGAGGATATTGAGAGACAAGATGTTGGGGTCGATCAGGGACTCGTCAGTCTCTGGAGTGTTTCGGATACGGCCTGCAGAAAAGGCAACGGGCCACGGGTCACTTCCCAGGAGGCAGGTGGGACCCTGGGCCCTGCTGGCTGCCTCAGGTGAAGGTGCTGTCAGCAAGCCAGCTCCCCACATGGTCACTAAAGCATCGGTCAAAGGCGGTGCCAGAGGGAACAGGGAGGCCCTGCAGGGTCCTCGGCGACCCAGGGGCCATGTGCAGTTACTGCTCCATGGTCTTTCTTGTCTGTCTCTCGGCCACAGTGAGCACCCCATACACACATTGACAAATGCAGGTGCTTAGCCTGGAAACCATAGGCCTTCCCGACTGCTAGAAAAGGAAGGCTAAGCAAGACACAGAGGAGGAATGTTCCTGCTTCTTCTTACACCTAAAAATAATGATAATAACAAGGAAAGGGAGGGAGGGAGGGAGGCAGGGAAAGGAGAGCAGAGGAAGGGAGGGATGGGAGGGGAGAGGAGAGGACACTATCTGTGCCATATAACCTCTTCTTACAAGGGGCATTTCCAGGAGAGCCCGCTAAGATGCATGCACTGGGGGTGTTTGTCTGTCTCTGTGAAAGTCACCAGAACTGTTATCAGCCAGGAAAACTGCCTAGTGGCTTCACCTAGTAATTTCTTGGCCAGACAGTGACAGTTCTGCTCATTCAAAGGAGTAAACAAACATGTGTACATTTTCTTTGTTGCATCAGGAAGGAACGACAGGCTTCCCTCTCCTCCACCACCCATAGACAAGACGAAACCCAGGACATGCTAGGATTTTGTGTTGACAGGTGCACACTGGGCCTGCCCCAGCCCATTGCTGGAACTCCGACCCATGACCTTGCAGCACTTAGGTCCCAGGAGGAGGCAGGTGGATCCCAGCAAAGTGCCCTTCCCTACGCCAGGGCCCTCTGGGTCCATGCTGGGGCAGCACCCATGGCGGGGAAGCAGCTCAGCTGCAGGGATTGCTGCCTGGACAGAGCCACGCCCAGCCCTCAGGGCCTGCACTTGAGCAGTGTTCAGACTGCTCTGAGTCTGACCAAGTACCTGGCCCACAAAACTGACACCCATGAGCCTGTTGGTCTGGGCAGAGTGCCAGGGGTTGGGCTGCGGTCCTGAGCTTCTGTTGTCCGCACCTCGATTCCCTCCCCCGCCTCCAAGGGTGCACCCACTCACTGCTCATGGACACCTGGGGTCTCTCCTTGACTTTCACCCCTTTCACTGACCCCGTGCCCACAGTCTTGTCCAACTCACAGGGCTGGAAAGTCCCATGGCCCTCTTGGGAGGGATGCTGAGCTCGGAGAAGGCTGTGAACAGTGAGATCAGGTCCCAGGTGAGGAGCAGGAGAGACGCTAGGTGCTCCCCAGAAAGTGACTTGGCCGCTCTTTGCCCTGAGTCCAATCACAGGGCTGCTCAGTCATGAAGCCCAGAGAGGCTGAGCCCAAACCCCTTAGCCTGAAGGGGGGCACTGGGGTTCATACCATATCTCCCCAAATCCCCTTAAATAGCATCCCTGATCCTCCCACCCCACATAAACAGACACTCCTGTTGGCCTTTTTAGAAAGGAGGTGGGGAGAAGTATGTGGGATCTGAGCAGGCAGGGTCTGAGGGGTGACAGACCGAGGCCCAGAGGATGCGTCCTTTCAACCATGCAGATCCAGCTTCCCCGCTTCCTGTTCTCCTGTCTGCCGTGAGGGAAGTGAGACCAGGACTCAGAATATGGCGCAGTGGTGCCCCAGGGATCGTTCCTCAACTACCATGGGGCCGGGTCCATAGGCTGTGTATTTGCTAATATTCTGCCTGTAAATCAATTCACTCTTTTTAGGCTTGCCCTAAACAACCTCTGAAAGGAGGGTTTGGGTGCTTGTTCCATGACTTTCTCATTCATGTGAAATTAGACACAAAACTTGTAAAACATAAGCATGTATCCTGGTGTGCCTGGATCCTCCTGTCTACAGTCCTGCATTGGGACACAGGATGACAGGTCCAGCCCCAGGGAAGTCACCTTGAGCAGTCACCCAGCCCGGCCATGGCAATGCCTGGGGCAAGGCAGGGCTGGGCTGGCTTCACGCTAGTGACATACTGAGTGGATGACTGTCTGCCTCCTTGAATGAAAATTGAGAAGACAAATTCTTTCCACCTTAGCAAAGGAAACACTTGGTGGACCCGAGTTCAAAACATGAGGTCACGGAAGAAAAGAGTATAAGATCCTTGGTGATGGTTATGGGCGGAATTGTGACCCCGAAAAATATACGTGGAAGTCCTACCCTCCAGGACCTCCCAATGGGACCTTATTTGGAAGTAGGGCTTTGCAGAGGTGATCAAGCTGAGTAAAGATGCAGTCAACCCTGGAGCAGGATGAGCCTCTAATCCAACCTGCCAGATGTCCTTAGGAGAAAGGGCTACAGCAAGACACAGGACAGGAGACGCCTGTGAAAATGCAGTGATGCGTCTGCAGGCCAGGGTCGCCCAAGATTCTGGCCACCACCAGGAGCTGTAAGAAGCAGGGAAGGATGTTCCCCAACAGGTTTCAGAGAGAGAGTCTCTTGCCGGAACCTTGATTTTGGACTTCGGGCCTCCAGAAGTGTGAGATGATACATATCTGCTGTTTGAAGCTACCTGGTTTGAGGCATTTTGTCACGGCAGCCCCAGAAGTCCAATACACTGATTAAATAGAAATTTACAGATCACCACCCAGGTCCAAGGCTCTCCTTTTCAGGCGAGGAAGTGACCCACAGAGAGGTTATGTGACTTGGCCAGGGTCACACAGCAACAAACGCAGAGGTGTGATTAGAACCCGGGCATCCAGCTCAGGGTCTGTACTCTTCCCACCAGCTTGGCCCCACCCCCCAAGGCAGCCCCCACACTGTGCTCACCCACGACCAGCTCGCGCACTTCCTTCCAGCGGATATGGCTGCCTGTCTCGTGCAGCAGTGTCACTGTTATCCGTCGCTGGATGCCCTGCCGGTGCCAGGTGAGAAGATATGGTCAGACAGCTCAGGGGGCCACTTGGGGTCGGGGAGGGGGACACACGCAGGGTAGGGGCAGGGAGGGGCTCACACCTGGTGGAGGTGAGGGAGGGGACACAGGCAGGGTAGGGGCAGGGAGGGGCTCACACCTGGTGGAGGAGGAAGGTCCCCATGCATGGCATGCCCCCACGGTGGTCCACCACGGCTGGGATGTAACTGGAAGAGAGAGACACAGGTGAGGAGCGGCCAGCCCCTCCTCCCTGCCCTCCCTGCAGCACAGGACACAGTGAAAAATCAGCAGCTCCCTCTGGTGAAAATCAGGCGGCCTGATCCATGGAGACCAGGGTCAGCTGAGCACAGAAACCCACCAGGCCTCCTTGGCTATTGCCTCCCAGCCCTGCCCACTGGACTGGCAGGGTGTCCAACAGGGAGACACAGTATGGCACGGCCTGGTCCCTCTGGGCTGGATCTTTGTAAGTTCCCAAGGGTCCTCTGCTTCCCCTGGTGCCCTGCAGATCCGCAACCCAAGACCAGAGGATCCAGAGGAAATCCTAGCAGATGGGCTCATCTGCTCCAACCTCTAAGGCTCCTGTCCCACTCTGGGCAAGGACCTGAGTCTCCACCAGGCCCCACCCTGAGCTGCCAGCCACAGCCCAGCTCCCAGCTGCCCCCAGGGCACCAGGCAGACCCCCACTGGCCTCAACACTGGGGCCCAGGAACCTGCCTACCCAGGGCCTCAAGGCTCCCCTCCCACCTCCTTCAGGTCTTTGCTCAAAAGTCCCTTGATCACTTTGTGAGTGCCTTCTGCCGCCCCGTCCCTGACCCATACCCTGGTGTGCTGTCCTAGTGCTCAGGACCACGGGGCCACCAATTCAGGTGCTTATCTGTCCAGCACCTCCCTGCCCCCCATGCCAGTTCCTCCAGGACAATGGGGAGCTTTGTTTGCTTTTACTCCCCAGGACCAAGATGAGGCTGGGCCCACAAGAGGTCTGCAGTGAACACCTGCTGGAAGGACGACTCTGGATGCTGGCAACCCTCAGGCAGCTCAGGTCCTCGTCCCTCTGTGCCCCATCCCCCCCACTCACACCCTGGGGGTCCCAGCACCGGCACTCACTCGCCATTGGCCTCCAGCTCACAGATCTCGAAGTAGACCAGCAGGTCGTACTTGCAGTGGCAGGGCCCCGGACAGGGCCGCGTCAGCGTGCTGAGCTTGGTGGCGGGCACTGTAGGGACAGGAAGGCAGCATGCGTGGATGGGAGACCTGACCCATCATGTGCAAGGGCACACTCGAGGAGGAGGCGCCAGGGCCAAGGGGGCTCAGAGGCAGCGAGGGCACCTCCCCCTCCTCACGGGAAACAACCAGCCACCCCAGCCATTCCCAAGATACACGGAGTCCTGGGCACTCTGTGACCTCAGCACGCCACACAGATGCTCACGTTCCCTGTGCCCCGGCTAGGAAAGGCACATGGCCATGCACACTGGGCACAGCTCATGAGGAGGACAGTGGTCAATACCCCAAGAACCAACAGTGCAGCCGCAGATACACTTGTTCAAAAGCCCACAACCCTCACGGGGCCCCTCTGCCATGCTGCCAGGCCCATCGCCTACACCACAGCTTGGCTACAGCCTACTGCACCAGTCCAAGCACATCTCACCAGCACCCAGGCCTGGCCCAAGAGGCCCTGTCCCTCAGCTCCCACTGGCCCTCCACTTGTGTCCAGCGCCTGACAAACAGCCTCTGTCCTCACATCCTTCACCCACTTCTGTCCACCACTCCCTTCTCTGAGACCCATCACACAGGTCCTCCTCTAGCAAGTCCCTGCTGAGCCTCCTCCACCTCCCCTACAAATATGGATCTACAGGTCTTTCTTGCAGGCTGTGGGGAAGACTGAGTCTCAGGGAACGCATACTGCAGGCCACAAAACCTGTACAGACCAGGGACTGGCTCCACAGCAGCTGGAGGGTGTCCTCCCACAGTGTCCTCAGCCTGCAAACCTTCATCTTACAGGGGTTCCAAGGACAGGGTCCTTGCAAGACAGGCACAAGAGGCTGACACCTGGTCACCATGTGCACAGACCCAGTGCCTCCACCCACTAGCTGCAGAGGCAGCTTCTCACACAGGCCCCTACCCTCTGGGGCCACACTCCCTCCTTCAGGAGGGCTTCTGGGCTGTGAGGGCCTCAGTCTGGCTGCCTTTAGCTCTCCCCCAACCATGTCCTCGGGTTTTGGTCTTGCAGGGAATAAACTCCACTCTTTTAACTAAAAGCCAGTGAATCTCAAGTGCTATTCCACGACCCACCTGCTCTCACAGGCTCCAGGCTCCGGGCAAAAGCTCTGACAAATACTCCTCCCTGACTGACCCCACACTCTCACTCCCACCTCCAGCCTTGGACCACCATGAAGGAGCTTTCTAGATTGCCCTTGACCCCCAAATCTCTACCTCTCTGTGTTCAGTCCCGTTAAAGTCCCCAACCCCCTTGCTGTCTTCCTTCCTCAGCTCCCCACACCTCTGCCACCAGCTCCAGGCTACTTTCTGGGCACAGGGCAGACCCTTGCTCCATGGGGACCCCATGAGGCCTGACAGGCTCAGGGTGGCCCCAGAGTGCCTGGGAGGGCACAGCCCCGTCACACAGGACAGCATCCACTGCGGGGGCCCAGCCCACTACAGCACCCACAGTGTGGGGAGCCCATTGCCCTGAGATGGCTCCGGAGACCCTTCCTACCTGGTTTGGACAGTGGCATGACCCGAGGGAAGTGGCGGCGCGAGGGCCTCAGGGGGCTGTGGAGAAAGAAACACCAGTGTGAGGTGTTTGTGGGACCCTGGGTGGGAGGGGTCAGAAGGAGACAGAGGGCTACTGGCCCCAGGTGCCCATCCCTGCCCCCTCCCGCCCTCTCTTCTCCAAGACCGTTCACCAGCTTGGGTGGGAGGAAGAGGAGAGACCCTTGGGACCCCAGATTCCACCCCAGAGGCCATAGGAAACCAGGGCAAGGTTCAAGCTCTGGCTTCCAGTCCAGAGTTCCTCAGGCACTCCCAAGGACAGACAAGCAGCCCCAAAACAAAGCCTTCATTGTCCTTCTCTTTCCCTGACACCCTGGAGGGCCCCTGAGCTCCCAGTCCTGCCTGACAGCTGAGGGGAGTTGGAGGTGGGAAGACAAGCGCCCACCCGAGGCCTCTCTGCTGTTCTCTCTGCACTCGAGGTGCCCAGGAGGGGCCGGCTTGGCCCAGAGTAGACACTCCCATCCACCTTCAAAGGTCTGGGTGAGATGGCCTGAGTGGAAGTCCTGACTTTGCGTCCCAGCCCCACAAGTCTCTCTGAGCCCCCATTTTCCAGGCCTCAGGAGGCTGCACGGACTGAGGGAGCTAGACCGGGCTTCCTCAGGGTGTGGCACAGCTGGGCCCCTTTCCTGGGGTCCTTGGTCAGCAGCAGAAGTCGTCTCCCCGGGGCCACCCCAGCACCCTACAGCTGGCAGCCCCTGCACACTGCCCAGGCCAGCAGGAGGTCAAGCAATGCTCACAAGGAACCCTCTGCAGTCCTGAAGGAGAGAAGCTGTGGGCAGGCCCAGAGCTCTTAATCGCTCTCTGAGTCCTGCCAGCCCTGGGCAAAAGGCCCCCTGGATTGGCAGGGGAGGTGGGTTTCAGGGGGTGCATAGGCTCTGCAGCTTTAAGACAGCTGGATGAAAAGATCTGGGCAGAGGCTTTGAGGACAGCAACCCCGAATCCCCGACCCAGGGCGCTGACCTGAGCACGTCCTTGCAGAGGGGCGGGAACGGGTGCTGCTGGTAGTGGCCGAAAACCTCGAACACAATGGGCTGGCTCTTGATGTACTCAATGAAGGACTTGGTCACCTCCACTGCGATCTGGTGGGCAGGCAGGTGGGAGGACAGGAGGACATGGCCAGGCCACATTCAAGGGGGAAGGAGAGTCACATTAGTGAGCTAAGTGCATCAGGCCCAGATCTGGGACCCCTAGCTGGGCCCACCTCTGCCCGGGGCAGCAGCCTCCTCTAGGCCCTTCAGCCCAGCCCCTCCTCCCACCACATGCCCCAGATGGACCCGGAGTGTGTCCCTCAGCCTCTCTCCCCAGGATGAATGGGGGCCGCGTGGTCAGCTGCCCTTTCAGAACACAGAGCTGGGAAATTTGACAGAGGGCAGTGCTGGTCCCTGTAGGGCGCCCCTTCTTGGGCCCTGCCCCACTCAGCAAGTTACGGGTTGGACTGTGTCCCCCTCACCAAATTCATACGTTGAAGTCCTAACCCCAGGACTTCAGAATGAGAGTGTATCCTGAGATAGGGCCTTTACAGAGATAACGGAGTTAAAGAGAGGTCATCAGAGTAGTTCCCAATCCAGCATGGCTGCTGTCCCTACGAAAAGGGAAAGTCTGGGCCCAGACACACGCAGAGGGCGAGGGCCACACGGACAGACACAAGGAAGAGGTAGCTGTTCCATAAGCCAAGGATAGAGGCCTGAGAAGGAGGCGACTCTGCCCACACCCTCATCCTGAGCTTCCAGCCTCCAGAGCCGTGGGAGGCCACATTTCTGTTGTTTTAGATGCCCCCATCTATGGTGCTTTGTGACAGAAGTCCCAGCCAACTAACCCACTGAGTCTCCAGGTTATCAGCCCTGCCAAATCTATACCCGTAGCCTGGCAGTGAAAGCCTGGCTCCCTGGTAGCTTTCCTTATCACCGTTAGGCACCTCTTTCCCCTGCTGCCCCAGGAGACCAGTTCTCCTGCCTCCAGGAGGAGCTGCTCTGCCCTAAAGGCCCTTCCTCTCCATTAACCTAGCAGCCCAGCTGCCATCACTCTCCTGCCTGGAGTTTTCCAGGCCTCTCAGGACGTTGCCGGCACCCTGCAGCCCCTGTGACCCTGCCTCCTTCCCATTCCCAATACTCAAGCCAGGGCTGCCCTCGCTGAGCACCCGCAGCCCTCAGTACAAACCCCAGGCCCCACTGCACTGCACCTGCATCCGGCTCCCCGTCGGCTCTACGCTCACCATGGGCAGCTCTCAGGGGCTCTGAGCAGCCCCCATCCCCCAGTTGTAAACCCATCAAGGGTCTCCCACTGCCCAGAAATCACTCCGACACCCTGCCTGGCACTGGAGTTCCTGGTGCTCAGGGCAGCCCTGGCCACAACTGGTGTTCAGAAGAGGGAGAATGAGCCATGCTCAGAGAGGTCTGGGAGGGTTGGTCAGTGGCAGGGATGGGAGAAGCCCTCAGGGACGTACGTTCTGGACATGGTAGAAGCCGAGTGGGGGGCCTCTGCCTGTGTTCTTCAGGGGCTCCGTGGAGAAGGCCTCATCGTGGCGGTGGATGAAGCTGCAAAGCAGAAGAAGTGCTTTGGTATGGGGTGGGGGACTTGGGACGAGACCTTCCCAGGTGGAATCGCCTCACATGAGGGCGCTGGGGCATTCAGGGCGCTGGGGCTGGGCTGACATGGCACCAACATGGCCTGCACCCTGCTCAGCGCCCAGGCAGGGGAGCCTTGGACACAGAGTCCCTGTGCGGCATGGGGACACAAAGGCAGCAGGGGCTCACTTGAACTGGCAGAAGATGTCAGCATATTCGGCAGAGATGCTGGATGCCTGCAGGACTGTCACACGGAAGGTGAAGGTACTGCCCAGGCGGAGGTGGTCCAGGGCAGTGTCCAGGGGCCCGTCCAGGGTGGCTTTCTCGGAGCTGTCTAGGTGGAGGCCTTCTGGGGGCACCGCTGCTGGGAGTCAAGGAGAGTCATGGACCTCCAGACCATATCGTCTTCCAGCCACAGCCCTGGGCCGGGCTCAGGAACCAGGTCTCAGCGTGCCCCACACCCTGGGAAGCTGGGTTGGGGAACCCACCTGAACAGGTGTTGTTGTTGACTTCGTCGGCTGAGGGCCCCACATCTGCGCCCTGGCCCTGGCCCTCCACGATGCGAAGCTCTTCCTGGGAGGTTCCCGAGCGGGACATCCCCACCACGGGGCAAGACTCGGACTGGAACTGATCAGAGGGGGACCAGAGTCAGAGAGAACCAGGAGCCGGCTGGGGAGGGGCACCGCAGACCCTGTCACAGGCCCACCGGAGGGGCTGTGCCATCCAGAGCCTGGGCTGGGACCTCCATGAACCCACACACTAGACCTGCCCCTGCCTTGTGGGGGGGCACCCACCTCCCCAGGCCTCAGTTTCCCCTGCTGTGGACATGTGTTTTTGGATTCTATAGCCTATGGCTATGTGAGGTCTGAGCTGTCCTGGAAACAACTCACCACCCGCCTCTCTACTCTGGTCTTCAGTTCAGCCGGACCCCCGCCTGCCAGGGTCCCTCGCCCAGCAGGTTAGCTCTCTCCCCTCCCCTTCCTGGGCATCCCCAACACCGACAGCCCCTCTAAGAGAAAAGGTGTTGGGCAGACAGACCACCTCGCTCACGGAGTAGGTCACCCAGGTTCCGGGTGACGGCATGGCCAGGTGGGCACGGGTGAGAAGCGAGTCTAAGAAGCTGGGGGCAGGAGCCACCTGAGCATGGCCTGGGGTGCACTCTGGGGACTTCCTCCACCACTCTCTCTCTCAAGAGCGGAAGAGGAGACTGAGTGGTCCAGGTGCCACTGGACACAGCGCCAGCCCTTCACATGAGGACCGCAGGTAGGCAGCCTCAGGGGGCCCCTCATTCTCACTGGGTGGCAGGCAGGGAGCAGGCGAAGGGGGCAGTGGGAACGTGCTGTCCTGTGGGGACCCAGAGGAGAGCCGCCCCAGAGAAGGGAGACAGGGTGGGGATGGCTGCACCTCAGTGTCTGTTCTGGAGGCTAGTGTTGTCCACCTGCTCTGCGCCCCGGCTTGGACCCTGGAGCGGTCTTGGTAGGAGATGGGCGGATCCAGGGGTCAGGGCAAACCCGGGAAAGGGGGCGTGGCGTGCTTAGAGACAGGGCAGGCTCAGTGCTCTGGACCAGAGGGAAGAACCCCAAGAGGACTTAAGGCCCGTGGGATGAGACGGGGCGCTAGAGGAGCAAAGTGCACAGGACTCCAGTGAGCGCCAGGCACCTCCAGGTCTGGGACTTGGGAGGGAGCTTGGTACCTTTTCAAAATGCTGGTCGTCAAAGGAGATTTTAGCAGTTCCCGACTGGCGGACGCCAGAGCCATAATCGGGGGCCTCTTCATCAGCTGCAGGAGAAATGGAGCAAATGGTTGGAGCCCAGCTTGTCCCCTGAGGTGGCTGTGGGCAGAGCAAGGCTGGGCCACCCCACAGTCAAAGTGAGGGCACAGGAACAAGAGCGGGCAGCAGGCCCCTGACCGAAGCTGCCACCCGTGGCTCAGTGACAACCAGGGCACGTCCTGGCACACCGAACACCCGCCTGTACTGCCCAGGGGTCCCAAAGCAGCCATGGCCTTATCACAGCCCACTTTGATAGGGGTCACAAAGTCTATATTTTCAAAACCAAATCTTGCCCTCATTCCCAGCTGCTCAAGCAGAACCCGGTAGCCCCTCCCCATCCCCATGTGCAAAGACCACCCTGCCGGCCCTGCTGGTGCCACCTCCAGAATCACGACGTGCCTTTGCCACCATCTGGGTGAAGCTACCACCTAACACCTGTCTAGACATTTCAGGGCCACCAACCGCCCCTCTACGCCACTCCCCAGGCCTGCCAGTGTATGCGCCCACACTCCCCAGCCTTCAAAGCTCTCAGTGGACCCTCTGCCTGAAGCCCTGGGCTCTGTCCTGCCATGGTCTGTGACAGCCAGCGCCTGCTCACGGAGGAGTCAGTGCTGAGGGGACAGCAAACGACCTCGCCCAGGTCACAGGCAGGGCTGGTGAGACTTCTGAGACCACCAACGCAAGGGCCACGGCCTTCTCTAAGTCCCTTCTCCACCACCACAGCCATCAGACGGAAACAATTAGGCATCACCCAACATAAAATGATCCAGTTGTAGGACGGCCAGCAGGAGGCCTGGTGACCCAGCCCAGGACAGGAGCACTTCCCAGGCACTGTCCCAGCCTGCTTTCCCAGTATATGACCTGGGAGAGCAGGGGCTGTGGACCTGGGCACACAGACCTGGGCTCAGAGCTGCCGTGCACCTTCCTAACTGGCGACCCTCATCTGAGAGGTGGGGGTACCTCTCAATCCCATAGGGTGCAGGACAGAGGTAGAGCTTTGCACTGAGATTGAACTCGGAGCCTGGGAAATGGGCAACCTCCACGTGGATGCCAGAGGCCCCTCTGACCAGGGCAGACCAGGACGGCAATTGCCCTCACAAGGACATGGGCCGGCCCCACAGCCTCTGGTGCAGCCCCACTCTCAGGGGGTGGCTGTCAGGATGGGGGCCAGTGGGAGGAAGTGATCAGCATGGCTCTGCTCAGCCATCCTGACCACTTGGTGGGAGCTGCTGGCACAAGGCAGGATCGGGAGGACCTGGTGAGGTGGGGGTGGCCCCTCCTGGAGGGGAGAGGGAGGTAATAGGTGTTCCCAGCTTTCCTGAGCATTGCAGCTCCAGTAAACACCCCACCTTGCAGCAGGGCTGGGGCCCTTCCCTGGTGCTCACCCTCACTCCCCAGCTGGGCCCCCAGCTTCTCAGCACGGTGGTATCACAGTGACTGGATGACAAACAAAGACATGGCCAGTGGGAGGTGCTGTAAACAACATTTAAAAATCATGGGCTAGGCTGGACATGGTGGCTGGCCGGGCATGGTGGCTCATGCCTGAAATTCCAGCCCTTTGGGAGGCCAAGATGGGCAGATTACTTGAGGTCAGGAGTTCGAGAGCAGCCTGGCCAACATGGTGAAATTCCGTCTCTACTAAAAATACAAAAATTAGCTGGGCGTGGTGGTATGCGCCTGTAGTCCTAGCTACTCTACTCAACAGGCTGAGGCAGGAGAATCGCTTGAACTGGGAGGCAGAGGTTGCACAGTGAGCCGAGATCGAGCCACTGCACTCCAGCCTGGCGACAGAGCAAGACTTCGTCAAAAAAAAAAAAAAAAAAAGAAAAGAAAGAAATTATGGGATAAGAAGAATTTGACATCAGAGTCAAATTAACTTCATTAATTAGGTGGGATTACAATCTCCGAAGGCAGCCAGGATAGCAGGGCTGGGAGGACCAGACATCTTGCATGTTGCGGGGAATATGAGGTATCTCAGGGTGGAGAACATGAGCCATCTCAGAGTTGGGGGACTTGCCATCTGGGGAGGGGTATGGCCACCTCAGCCTGCTCCAAGTCACTCCTCTGAGCAGCCTCAACTAGGTAGCCAGGAGCCCCCCTGCAGCCATGGATGCACATCCTCTCTGCATCCATCTGCCTGTCTGTCAGTCTGTACTACTCCCTCCCCAGGGTGCCCAGGCAGCCAAGGCCTTCGAGAGGAAAAACAGTGGTCCCTGGTGAGGGGAGACCTTGGTGGGGGAGCCCAGGGTGGGCTGGGAAGGGAGTGGGACCTTCCCTCATGGCACAAGCCGCCTGTTGCCCTGCAGCTTCCCAGGCAGCCAAGCTCTTTCACATCTGTGTTCTCGAGTACCCTTCAACATTCCTATCAGGTGTGGAGCATTACAACGGATCCCGTTTACGTGTGAGCAAACCAAGGCTCACAGGCACTCTGGGGCTGCCCTGGTGCCTCCCGCCATCAGGAGCCGGCCAGGCCTGGGCCGAGCAGTGCCAGTCTCCACCTCCCACAAGGGAGGGGCTTGCATCTTCAGGCCCAGTGTGGAGGCGGACAGGCCTGTGCCTGAGAGACCAGGGAGTGCATCAGGGAACCAGAAGCACCCCAGGGAGGGCTGCCCTGAGCAGGGCCCAGGGGCCAGGGACTGCGCCTCGCAAGCCTTTCCTGGGGCTCCAGAGACAGCCGGGTGGGTGGGATGTGTTGACAGAGAGCACCTGCTCTGCAGAAGGCTGGGTGAGGGATCCAGGTGGTCTTGGGTCCATCTGGGGCTGCCTGATGGGAAGGTGGAGACCCCCAACCAGAGCAGGCTCAGATGGCACTGGGCTCAGCCTGCACGGCCCCCAAGGCACCCCCAGCTGACCCCAGGGAGTCCAGGAGGCCAGAGCCAAGAGCTGGGCAGCAGGGGTTTCTCCTCCAGGGACCCCTGGGGGGCAGCAGCCCCAGGTGCCAGCCCAGGACAGGGTGGAAAACAGCTTCAGGTTGACCCCAGGGAGAGTGGAGGGCCAGCTGAGGCCAGCTGCCCACTGACCACTACATGATGCCAGAAGGCCCTTCTCAGGTCCCTGCCTCTGCCTGCAAAGGTGAGAGCCAGCCCCAGGGGCTCCAACGCCACACACGGCCTTTGGCCCACACGCACCTGAGATGGCCTGGACGGCCACGCGGAGGAAGCCCTTCACCTCGCCCTTCTCGCTGACGATGGCCACACGGTGCACCAGGGGAACGGGGTACAGCAGGTTGCTCAGGTACACGAAGGCCCTGGGGGGAAGTAGAGGCTGTGGTCATTGGCCACCCCTCCACATGTGTTCTGATGGCAGCGGTGGCAGCATGGCCTGGCTCACGACACAACACGGAGCTGCAAAGCAGAGGGAAGCCGCCGGACAGGACAGCCAGGGCCAGGACAGCAAGAGCGGGCGGGGACAGGCAGGGTGGGCACTTGGAGGAGACAGGAGGTGGAGCGACAGAGAGGAGGACGAGGAATGAGCCGCGGCGAGCAGAGGCACAGCCCAGTTGGGCCCGGACCTGGCTGCCTGAGAAGGGAGCACCCGAGGAGGGAGGTTTCAGCCTGCTTCAAGGAGGACGGGGGCCAGACCAGGACCCAGACCACACTGTGCTGCCCACCCTTTCACACTGGCACTGATGGCCAGCATTGCTCTGCCTCCTGCTCACTTCCCAGGGGTCCCTGGTGCTCACAGACCCCACAGAACCCCTTCCCTGAACAGAAACTCAGCAGGTGGGAGCTCCAAGGTGAGTTGGCCAAGATGAGGCACCCCTAGTCCAGGGCCCAGGGAAGTGCTGAATGGAGCCCTGAGGACACCCCCAGGGCCATGGGGCAACCCAGAGCACCAAGACCCCTCCTTTCCCAGGACCAGCCTAGGAAGAGACCACGAGCAACTACGGTCGCCAGATAGCTGCTGCGTTCCCTGTGCTGACCAATATGTGGGCAGCTGGGAAGATGGAGAGGACCCTGGAAGACCCCACGCCACCCAGCCAGGGGGAAGGATACCCTGCTTCCTGCTCCAGGCAGGTGTGGCTCTGAGCACTGTGACCTCCGGCATGGGAAAGGGCTGTGCCTGGGGCCCTCAATTCCAGAGCAGATACTGATGAGGGGTTGAGTGAGACTCAGCGGGCTGTGAATGTCCAACACCTCTCTCAGGTGGGCTCCTGACCTTGCTCTCTCCACCCCCTAACCTCCCTGACTTCCCTGCAGCAGCAAGTCGAAACCAGCAGCACCGTGGCCTCTCCTACTCATCAAATCCATCAGTTCCACCTCAAAAGTCTTCAAGAAGACCCCCCTCAACTGTCCCATCACCACCAGCCACCCTGCCATGGCCTCCACAGCAGCCAGAAAGGTCTCAAGGCACCAGTCAGACATCCTCCCATGCCTTTGGTGACACCCAAGCTCCTTGCAGGGGCGTCCATGCCCCATGTGGCCCTGGGGGTCCAGGCCCTGCCTCCCCATCACAGTCAAGCTCAGCCTTGTGGCCCACAGGTCCATGGACGCCCCGGGTATTTCTGCTCCCAATGCAGAAGCCCCACCCTCTATCTCATCGGCTGCCTCAACCCTCCTCAGAGGCCCCAGCATCCCAGCAAGTGTCAGGACCTTCCCCTTGGCGGTCTCGTTCATTCTGACTTTACACATCCCCATGGAACCTCCCTTGCTTTCTGAGTGGCTCTGCTAAACTGAGATCTGACCACTGCCTCGCCGCAAAATGGCCCAGGCAAGGCTTGAAGTAGGAAAAGGGTTTCGCTGAGCTCCAGGGGCCTGAAAGTCTCCTCAGTCCTCCCTCCTGGGGTAAAAGAAGGCCCTGGTGGTTTCTTGGGCCCTCTCCCCAGCACAACACGCCCTCTGAAGATGCCCCCCAAGAAGTGAGTGCTCCACACCCATGGAGCCCATCAGGGAGGGACCTGTTACCCACAGGGCTGCAGGTGGCTCTGCCTGACTTAAGTGTTGGGGCTGGGGTTCCACTGCCCTGGGCCACCCACCCAGGTTATGTCCAGAAGCGCCCATGGAAACTCACCCTGGCCCTAGTCACGAGAGGACGTTGAGGCCCACAGGGTGGGGGTCCTACAGGCAGGGACTCACCAGCATCCCCTTGGGAGGGGGACGGCAATGCCTTCCCTCCCCAGGGCACCCCGGGCTCCTGGATGAGGGTCTCTGCTTGACAGTGGGGTTGGGAAAAGGGGCTGCTACAAACTGAGCAAAGCTAAGATGTCCAGGAGTGGGGGTGGGGAGAGCCAGGACTTGGGCCACCAGACAGCACAGGCTCTTCCCAGTGGCTGGCACATCACACTGGGGGAGACGTAAGGAGACCAGGCGAGACAGCCTACGCTGCCAGGCTCTGAGCCAGCGCCTGCTCTCCAGCCCCCACCTACCCCACCCTTTCCCAGAGCCAGTGCCCACTGCAAAAATCCCAGGGTTGGAGGGCAGAAGGGCACTGAGGATGAAGAGACTGCCCCACCCCCACCCCACTCTGCAGGGAGCCCACAGGGCGGCCCTCAGAGAGGGGGCGGGACTGGGGACCACTCCACTGCGGGCCAGGTGAAGACACTCAGGCACAGGGTCCCTGAATCCATTGGCACAGCCTCACAGGAAGGAGAGGCTATAGCTGTCCAGGGCCACCCAGGCAGGGTCAGACACGACCTCTCCTACCCCAAAGACCCCTCGCCAGAGCTGCCTTCCCAGAAGCTTAGGGCAATTCCGCAGGGGCTGCTGGCAGTGAGCAGAGCCCTGGGCTCTGGGGCCATCCACATGTGCCACTCATGGCACCACAAAGGTGACCCACAAACCTGAGCTCCCCAGGACCACACCCAGAGGGAGGAGACTTCTGCACCTGAGTGAGGGAAGGGGCCACCCCCTCCCCACTCCTAGCTCTCAGGATCTCACCTGACCCCCTCCTCACCCTCCCCCACTGCCCTGAAAGGCCAGGTCCAAGGGGGTCTGAGGCCGTGCACAGACAGGTAAACTGAGGCAGGGGCCAGGCCCGTCCCAAGTCACATGGTGAGACTGCAGCAGGCAGGCCCCTTCCTGGCTGTCTCCACAGGGCCTCCCTGTTGAACAAATGCTGGGTGGAACTGACTCTGAGGGGACGCCTTCTGCCATGTTGCCAACTGTGGGCTCAGGCACCAGCAGCACAGCACAGACTCGAGTGCCCCACAAATCAGACAGGGGCTGGGCTCAAGGAGGCCCAAGTCCCTCACAGCCCCAGGCTCAGATCATCCCATTGTGAAGCAACATGGCAGAAATCACAGCAGCCAGCATCTGCAGAGGCACCCGAGGGGCCAAGCACCGGGGTGAGCACACAGGGCCTTTTGTTCTTCTGTCTCCTGGGAGGCAGTGCACCCCCATCTCCTCGCCAGGGCACGTCCTAATAAACAGCCATCTCAACTCAACCAGCTGCACCCTTCTTTCTTGGAGATGCACAAAATCCACCCAGGGTCTCAGCACATTCGAACGATGAAGTATGGTACTTATACCCCATCGCACAGAGGAAGAGCCTGAGGCACAGAGATTAAGGAAGTGGCCAGGGCCTGGCAGCGAGGGCCTGCGCGGGACTCCTCTCCAGCTCAACTGTGTGAACACCAAGCTCCACCGCCTACTTCTAGGGCCAGGGCTGGCTTCCATGGGCACTTCCCCAGCCGCTCTGAGTGGGCAATTCACCTGGGCACCTGCTTAGTTATCACAGCTGATTAATTCAGCAGATTGATTGTTTCATGTTTTTTCAGATTGTCCTCATGCTGGGAGCTGGGGGAACCCAGACACTGCAGCACCACAGACTGCTGCTGCCTTCAAACAGATGGGCAAGATGCAGCCCAGACTGCGCCCCAAAGGTGGGGACTGCTGGGGGTGGGGCCCCGAGGGACATCCAGGTGGAGGTTATACAATGAAAAGGGCTCCTGGGGTCCAAATGCTCCCCGATCTCTACTGCACCCTGTGAGCATCTTCCTGGCACTGACCCAGGCCCCAGCCCACCAGGGAGACATGTGGATCTGGCTGTGGCTCTAGTGTTGGGTGTTCTCCTCTCCCCACTGCCCGTCCCAGTCTGCCTGGCTTGGTGATAGACTTGTTCAGCCAGAAGGGACCTCTGGGGCCCAGAATCCACTGCCCCAGTTGGCAGCACCAGCCTCAAGAAAGCTGTGAGCTGGGCCTGGAAGGTGCCCCCCCACTCTGTGAAGAGACCATGCCAACCAATACACCCAAAGTGTGAGGCGATGGGGCAGAGCGCTGGTGCCTGGCATCTTGGAGCCTGGCGTCTCTGCCCAGTGGAGATACCCTCCCAGGCGACAGGCCTGGGCAGGCCATGTCCCCCACCTGCCCTCCAGATGCCAGAAATAACCTGACATGTTGGGAGCCAGAACATAGCCCAGGCCTGTCCCTGCCTGGCGCAGACACACCCAACGCACAGAGAGTGGCTCTCAGGATCTCAGGCCGAGAAACACCATCCACAGCCATGCTGCAAATACCAAGGTAGAGGGGCCCCAGCCCACCGAGAGCACCATGTGGGACCCAAGGGAGTGGCGTGGTCTTGCCAGCCCAGGGGGCAGGCACAGAGCTGACCCTGAGTAAAGCCCTCGAGCCAAAGCAACATTTATTGACCCAGCCCTAGACACCTGCGCTCCCTTCCCAGCCCTGCTCCCCTCCCAGGGACCCTCATCCCAGGCAGTCAGCCTCTCGCCCTGCTCTCTCTGCAGCTCCTGTGCCCACCCACCCTTCCCGTGTTTCCTACCCCTCCTGTGCCAGGGGAAATCAGAGCTCCAGGCCCACTCCTGTTGGAATATGGGCAGTGGTCACCAACTCAACTGCCTCCCCAGGTCACCTGGTGCCCCAGACTGCCAGAGGCAGAGGCCCCTGGGGGCCGACCCTAGCCTTGGGTGAGGAGCCCCAGTGTGGAACACAGGAGGCCAGTGCTGGATGGGCCTTCTGCAGAGGCCGGGGTACCTTGAAGCAGACTGAAACCCAGCCCGAAAGAGGCGGCAGCAGAGGCAGACAGAGCGAGGGCTGAGTGTGGCGGGAGGGAGGGAGGAGGCAGGCGCTAACCACAGATTGGTGAGGTGCAAAGACACATGCTGGGACCCAGGGAAGCCTTTCCAGAGGGGACAAGAGTGGGTGCCCCAATTTCGCTGAAGCTTTGGAGAGAGAGCCAGCAGCTACCAGAAGGTTACAGGAAAATCAACGAGGGGCCTTCCCAGGGCTGGGCCTGCACAGCTGCTGCGTGGGAGAAGCCAATTCTTGCCAAACCAAAAAGATCAAGATGATTCCAAATGGAGCCCTTCAGACCACCCCGCAATATGGGGGCCAGGTCTCTCTTTGGTGACTTTTGTTTGGTTTGGTAGTTTTATAAAATCTCAAATCCACAAAAGGGGAAAAAAATGTTGGAAGGACCCAGCTCTTTCTGGCTGAGACTGCGAGAGCCCCACCCCACTTCTCCTGAAGTCCTCGTCCCCCTGTGCGTCCTGATCCCTCACCTACCTGACACCCGGAGCCACTCCTGGGGCCCAGCAGGTGCAGGGGCCTGGCCCTACAGCCCGGGGCTTTCTGAGAGAGGCCTGCATGGAACTGGCCTTGAGGTCCACTGCTCCCTCTTGGGCCCTGCAGAGTGGGAAGTACAGGCCCAGAGCATCTCGGAGGGAGGGTGCCACAAGTTTTTATCTGGTGGGCCAGCTTATCTCACCTTACAGCCTAGTAACACTCACGGAAAATTAATCAGAATAAATCCATGGCATGGGCCCATGGGGACCTGCTGACTTCCAAGAGGGAGGGTGAGGCTTTCCTTCTACCATTTCCACCCAAGGACAGAGTAAAGCTCGTGCAAACTCTGTGATCTGGGGCCACCCTTAGCCTTCAGCTGTCAGCACGGCTGCTCCAAGCTTAAGACTGCTGAAAACTTCCACTGGCCTAGCCCAGGGAAGCAATCTTAATCTCCAAAAAAGGTTGTTATTAAGAATTATCTTGTGACATTCATATATGAAAAATATATAAATTCGGCTGTTTCCTGAGCTGACTTTCTGACTACAGCCAGGTTTCTAGATCTTTCCTTCACCTGACTTCCCTTCCATGATAACAGGAAGGCAGCTGGATTTGCCAAATCTGCTAGAAGGGTGGGACGCCTACTCCCTGGGTCTGGGCTTCCCCAGCCTCCATTCTGTCTCCCAACCGTGGTCTCTCATCAATTTGGGCAACGTGATAACTAGCTTCTCTCTGCAAAGGGCACGTTCCGTGAGGGCACTGGGTCACATGTCCCCATCTCTGGCCATGACAACCTAGGAGGTCAGGAGGGATGCAGTCGTCCTCACCTTTAGACAGGCATGGTTTGCCCAGGCCCCACCGCTTCAGAGGGAGATGGGAGGGTGAGCAGTTGCCTCCCACTCCTAAAAGGAAGGCCTTCCCTGGCCTCAGGATGGCTGCCTCTGGGTTCAGCTCCTTTCCCCACAGAGAGTGGAGAGCACTGAGAGCAGCCGGGAGCCTCTGTCTCTTCTGGAAGACAGCTGAGCTGGAGTGAGGCTGCCTGCGCTAGGACAGTGTTGATTCCCAGAAGAATGACAGAACGGGCATCCAGCTTGGGGGTGGCTGGCCCTCACCTATCAAATGCCCCTCAGGCCCTGCACTGGGACTTTCAGGGAGGAACTCGGCCATTGGGTGCCTGAGCCACCCTGGAGTTCCTACGGCCTCTCTGCAGAAATAGTCCCACCTGCCTGAGGCCACAGCTGCAAGCTCCGGGGTGCACTACTTCTTCTGTACCTGGAACCCGGACTCTTCCCTGCTGGCCCAAAGCGACCGTCTCCAGGATGGGTGAGCAGCCCCACTGCAAGGATGCAGGGCCCGGGGGCCCTTGGGGGCTCTCCTCAGGAGGCCAGCCCCACCACCTGCCTCGCCTGCCCTGGGAGGGCCCGGGCCAGGCCCCAGCGGTCCATCTGTGCCCGCAGCAGTGCTCCTGTGCAAAAGAGCTGGGTCCTCCCCAGCATGCTCTCCTCGACCTCACCAACCTTCCTACTAAACTGAACAGGGGGGGCCGGTCGTAAAACGGGTCCCGGCCGTCGCACAGCTCGTGCTCCGGAAAGACGTCGTCCTCCAGGTCCTCCTCCTCCTCCTCCTCCTCCTCCTCCCCCACGCTCTGCTCCTCGGCAGGCTCGGTGGCGTCGGAGTCGGGGCTCGAGAAGGTGGGGGAGGGGGTGAGAGCAGCCATGCGCTCGCTCATGCATGTGTTGAGAAGAGGGTAGCTGTTGCAGCCAGAGATGGCTGAACTGAGGTTAGTGCGACAAGACAGAGAGAAGTTAACACCAGCGACTCGCAGGGACGAACAGGGGCTGGGGCCGGGGCTGGGGGAACTTCTGTTTAAAACCAAAACCAAACACACAGACCATCGAGAATGCTGCTTTAAAAGACAAGAGAACCAAAACTGTGCCCCCAGTCTTGGAAAGAAATCACATGTATGGCCAGCAGGAAGGTTCCGGAAAGTTCCGGAGGACACCTGCAGGTGGGACTGAGAACAGGGGTCTCGGCTGGGAGTGGCTGAGGCCATATGAGGACCTCGAGAGTTTGGCCACTTTGAGGCCTCAGAATGCCACAGTCCCATGGGGTGAAGGGGGCTGGGTGCAGACCCCAGACTGGGAGACCAGGGAAGGAGGCAGTCGTCTCTAAGGCTTGGATGACACAGCCCTGCCTCCATGTTCCCACCCTCAGGGCCACCAGGTGACCCAGAGACTTTGCTTGGGAGCCTCACATATTCACACACATGGACGCATGGGTTCTGGCGGCTACAGCCCTGTAGTGGATTTGGGTGGCAGTGCCAAGACCCCATCCCACGTCCCCTGAAATAATAGGTCCTGTGGTGTGTGGAGAGGAATGGCTGGGAGGAACCTCAGGCCAGGGAGGACAGGGCTGGAAGTCTGCGGCTGGAAAAGCACCTGTCAGGGCCGCTCCTTGTGTCAGGCCAGGGCCCACTCCTACCCCCACTGCCAACTCTTTCTCTCAATCTCTCATTCTCTCTCTCTCTCTGTCTCTCTCTCTCTCTCTCAGTCTCTCTCTCTGCCAAGGAAGGGAGGAGGTGCCCACCTGCCCACCAGCCGGAACCAGGGGAAGCGGTCATAGAAGGGGTCTCCGCCGGTCACCACGTTGTCACAGTCCTCGATGACACTGGAGGGCACCTCTGCAGCGCGGTCGTACATCTCCCGCATCAGGTCCAGGCGCTGCCTGCAGGGACGGCAGGGGTCAATGTGGACCCAGGCCCAGCATTCAGCAGTTGGCACTACACACCCTTATTTCCTGGGGATAATGGACTCAGCCCAGCTCTGGCCACAACCTCCAGCTCAGGGTCATCAAGGTTCAGAGGGCTTGCTAGACAGACCCCCTCTGTGACCCTTGGAGCTGGTCAGCCACAGGCAACACACTCAGTTAAGCATGCTCCTCCCAAACTCCCTCCAGGGGGCGGGCCGGGGAACAAGCAGTGGGGGGCTCGAGGGGCTGGCAGCACTGGGCTGCTGGAAAGTCGTCAGAGAGGCAGGAAGAGAACTCAAGTGAAGCTCAGAAAGGGGGATCAGGCCACAGAGGCCCAAGAGCTCGAGGAATAAAGGGCAAACTGGAGGTAGGGACACAGAAGATAGAGAAAATAGCCTAAAAATTATTATTACTGAGGGAGCACTCCCCTCAAATGCTGTGGAAGGAAAGAAAAGCAATCATTGTGCCCCTAGGTCTCAGGTATAAGAGAAACCACATCAACAGTGGCTGCCCATCCTTCCAAAAGCCATGTAACCTGGGAGAACAGGGGAGAAGAGTGAGGAACGTGAGTGTGGGAGTGTTCGCTGCATATATACGCACATCTTCTTGAATGCTTATTAGGCTGTGTGTGTTTGCATGAATGTGTATGTGTGCATGAGTACATTAGTCATATTTTTATTTTCTGTACTTGGGATGTTTTGATATCCTTGGGGGGCACTGCAGTCTGGGGAGAGCTGCCCAGGTCCTGCTAATTCCTAGAGACAGTCAGCAACGTGCCATCACCCCTGCCTTTCCTACACAAACCAACCAATCCCAAGTCTGTACCCCAGCCACCTCCTTTCTCTAACTATTTCACACACCAGACCAATATTCCCCCTGGCCTAAATCACCCAGGGTCAGGTACCTGACAACTAGGGACAGTCCTATGCCCCAGAGCTCTGCAGAGTTATTCAAACTAGCCAAGCCTAAGCAGTCTCCTTGCCCTGCCTGGCCTTTCCCACAACCCCAGGCTGTGGCCTGGGCCTTCTCCCACTCCTTTCTGCCTCCCGATGGGCCCTGGTGCCTCCCTGTGTAGCCCTGCAGGGTGGGGCGTGCCATGCTCTGCTTTCCAGGGGCCTGTGAGTGACATTCAACTCCTCCACTGTTGGTGCTAACCTCACAGGGTGACTCAGTCACCCCCATAACTTAAGGCCTGGCTGGGCGCAGTGGCTCACACCTATAATGCTAGTACTTTCGGAGGCCAAGGTGCAAGGATTGGTTGAGGTCAGGAGTTAGAGGTCAGCCTGCACAACAGAGCGAGACCTCATTTCTACCACAAAAAGAAATCAAAAATTAGCTGGGTGTCATGGTGCACTCCACACCTGTGGTCCCAGCTACTTGGGAGGCTGAGGTGGAACAATCACTTGTGCCCAGGAGTTCGAGCTGCAGCGAGCTGTGATCACACCACTGCACTCCAGTCTGAGCAACAGAGCAAGGCCTTGTCTCTTAAGAAAAAAAAAAAAAAATTAAGGCTCAAGACAAATCAGAGTGAGCATGTGGGGACAGCAGAGGCCGAGCTTTAGGAAGGACACGAGCTCACAATGGGCACAAAGGGGCACAGCCCAGGCTTCCTCCTCACCACACTCGCCTTAGCTCCTCCTCCACCTTCCACTGGGCTCACCTAAGGGATCCACCTCCCGGCAGCTTCCTGAATGGAGGAGCAAGGGGACACTCCTTCGCCCCCCCCCCCACCTCTCCCAGCCCCTCTGGGGAGCTACCCATCAGGCCCCGCTCTACCCGCTCTGGGTGCTCCACCAGCCTGTTCTGTCGGTGCCACAGCCTGCCCTCCCCTCCACTGCACCATCTTGACCCCTGTGGGCCTAGGGAGCATTCCCCTCATCTGTCCTTTCCTCCGAAAGAAAATACCCAAATCTATGCTTATGTATGATTGCTGCATTGGTAGTAAGAGAATGAGGATTCTACAAGGCTGAACTCTATCCACATTTTTCTTCTGATTTTAAAAAAATTGGAACAGGAGGAAAAGCGGTGTCTGCAGGTACTTGCTGCGAAGCCTGTGCCCACCACCGCTCCTGTGGCCTCAGCCCTGCCCAGGAGGACCCTCCCACCGTCCACCCAGCAGCCCTCCAGCCACACCTGAGCTTCTCCAGCGTCCAGTAGTGGGTGGCCCCGTTCTTCTGGTCCTGGACCTCCACGGCCACAATAGTGCGGGGGAAGGGCCGCGTCTCTCGGTCTTTGGCGGCCTCTGGGGGCAGCAGGTCGGGTGGCAGAGGGGAGTAGAGTGTGTCCGTCAGGAGGACAAACTGGAATTGTACCTGTGATGGGGGAAGATGACCACTCATCAGCTCCTTGGGGGACAGGGCGCCAGGTCCCCAGAAAGGTTTCCTTCCCACCTTCTGGAGATTTCAGCTGCCTGCCCCACAATGGTTCACTGGAACCTTCCAGACAGCCGCCAGAGGGGACCACCTGCTTTCTGCCTGCCCACCCAGCCTCCGTCTCCCGTGAGCAGGGCAGCCAATTCCCACCTGGCCAGTCCTGGGCTCCCTCACCGCCCACCCTTCTGGGGGGCCCAGGTCAGGCAGGGCCGCCACGCCACCCCCAGGGCTGGCAGACAGCCAAGCGCTGAGTCCCAAGCAGCTGGCCCCATCATGAGTGAGGTGACACACTCTCTCCAACAGGAAATGGTACAGCCAGTGGGCAGCCCACCTTCTTTTTCAGCTCCACGCTGATGGCATTGGCCTCCTTGAGGAAGATAGCGTTGCCCCACAGCAGGTCCCGCAGAGACGTAAACTGGTACCACTTCCACTTCCGGAAGGCCCAGAGTGCCAGCTCGCACTCCCGTTCCGTCCACTGGACTGTGGGGAGAGGTCACAGGTGGTCACTGCAGGAAGGCCACGACCCTGCCCACCATGCCCCACCCTCTGGAAGGTCCGTCCGGTCAGCCACTCAGCTGCCTAAGCTGACCCTGTGCCCTGTGCTCTGTGTACATCACGGCCGGGTGGTCATCAGGTAAAAAGATGGAAGGCCGGAAGGTTACTCCCCCTGTAGTCACTGAGGCTGGAGGTGGACGGGCCCCTCTCTCCCCAGGCTTCCTCCCACTCTGGGCCTGGGCTGAGAGAGCTCTGTGCTTGGCCCCGCCGTTTCACACTGACGATTTGGGTACACAGAAAGAAGAAACTGGCAGAGACCTCTGTCACGGTGGGCAACATGAAAAGCTCTGCGTGCCCCAAAGGAGAGGCCGCCGTGAGCAGCCTTGTGAGTCAGGCTGAAGATGAGAGTGGCTGGGGAGCAACACTATCAATGACAGCCACATGCCATCCAGGGCCAGCAGTGGGGAGCAGGACCCACAGGAGAGGAGGCAGGAGGGCAGGCCAGGTCCTCCCAGGCAGCGCTGGCCCGTACACCCTCTCTCTGCCCATGCCGTCTGTCCACTGGGCCCTTGAGAGAAGGACAAGCAGTGACACAAGGAGGGACTTGTCCTTGTGCTGAGGCCCCACCTCTCCTCCCAACACAGCACTACGTGCCTTTGGCTGCCTCCAATCGGGCGCGCCTGAGCTTTGCAGTGGGAGGGAGGCTCGCTGGGTAAATGAGGCCAAACAGGGGAAGAGGCCAAGGTCATGCCAGCACAAAGCTGCCAACCAGCTGGCCAGAGGCCGAGATGGGCACAAACCCCTCCCCACCTGCATGTGGGTCACCGCTGCCCACAGCTGCGGGATGTCAGCCAGGTTGGCCCCCCAAGCACATGCTCACTAAGGGAATCCTGAGGTGATGTGCACAGTGGACTCTTCCTCGGGGACCCCATGAGCCTTGTGGTCAGCAGGACGGGAAGAGTGGACGCCTATGAGCATGGTGAGACCCTACCAGCCCCATTCCCCATCAACATCCAGACACTCCTGTCAGAGGCAACATGTGTGTGCACACGTGTGTACGCGTGTGCACGTGAATGTGTGCCTGTGCGTACACACGCAAGTGTGTGAGTGTGCAGAGTTGCTTGCTAGCTGTGGCACAGTCTCCCTGCTCCCCAAATCCTGGTTTCACGGGGCTTCCAGGGCAAGGGGGTCTCTCCCTAAAGAGATAGGTCCAGACCCCAGTGCAAAAGTACTGACCAGTGACCTCCAGGGAGGGGCCCAGGGCTGCCCACCTCCATGCTGAGACCCTCCTGACACAGCACGTGCTGGCCCAGTGACCCCTCACCTTCATCCTCAGGCTCCTCTTCCTCCTCGTTCACCTCCGGGTAGTACCTGGAGTCCATCTGCTTCTGCAGAGCCTCCAGCTTGCTCTCGTAGTCCTGCAGAAAGCAAGGCCTGTGACTCCACTACGGCCCTACCTGCCTGGGCCTCTCGCACTGTGCCTAGACAGTGGGCCTCACCACATCCCACCATTTGGATGCAAGAAATGGGGCCAGGCAAGCAAGGAGTGGGGGCATGGGAGGACAGGCGTCCTCTGGTGTAGGTGGCAGCTCGGCAGGGAGGGCAGGGCCACGTCACTCACCAGCCGCTGCTGCTCCAGCAGGTAAGTGGCCTCCTCCCGCTCGCGGCGGTACTGGTCCTCCAGTTCCTGGAGCCTGCAATGGAGAGTTGGGGTGAGCACGGGAGGGCAGGAGTGGCAGCAGGCAGACGGGGGTGTCCTCCGCCTCACCTCTGTTCCATCTCCTGCTTCATGTCGATGCCCTGCTTCTCCAGCAGCTCACGCTGGGCGAAGGCCCAGTCCACAGGCTCAGCTGGTGTCTCTGCACAGGGCGTGCGCTCACGCTCCTGCCGGGCCTGCTCGGGGTGGTTGAACCGGAACACGTGGCTCTTACCCATGATGATGCGGTTTCCTGGGGGACCAAAGGACAGGTGGCCTTGAGGGACCTTCAGGTCTCTGATGGTCTCAAGTAGGGAGACGTGAGGAGAAGGAGGAATGGGTGCAGGTACCCACCATCCCCAGCTCCCAGCCCCTCCTTCTCCAGCCCTTGCTGGGACCTGAATGTGTCTCCTCACTCTCCCCATAAGTCCACCCTTGTCTGCTCTCTACTCAGCAGCCAGTGGCATTTGCAAACCACAGATGTGGGGCCTCTGCTGTGCTCCAGTGTCCCCGCCCCTCCCCAGGCCAGCCTTGCACTTGCCTCCTGCCCCCAAGCCCCCGTGCACACAGCCAGGACCCTCCCTCTCACATCCAGTCTGGGGCTGGTGCCCCCCAGGGCTTGGCTTGGGCCCTCCACAGAGCACTGCTGCAGGGCACAGGACCCTTCCCTTTTATCTGTCTTCCCCACTAGACTGGAAGCAGGGCTGCAGCAGGTCTCCTGTGCCCAGGGCCAGCGTTCAGGGTCCAGAGTCAAGAGACCACAAGAAGGAAGCAGGGGTGGCAGCTAGCAGGCACAGGTGGCTGCAGAGCCTCAGCATCGGGGCCTCCAAGGTGTGGGCATCAGTCCAGCTCCTCCTACCCCGGCACCCGACTGGACCCCACTCAGGGCTGCCTCATCTGCAGGGCCCTCCAGGGCAGCACTCACTGTCTCGGGACAGCCCTGCGTGCAGGGGCTCTCTTTGGATAGGCTAGTTTCCCTCTGACTTTCCCTGGGAGCTGTAGCTCTGTCTCGGGGCTCCATAGAGCCGGCTCTGCCCTGCCTCCCACCCAGGTGGCCTGTGCCTGCAGGTCTGTCCTCCCTCAGCGCCTCCTTGGTGGCCACTCTCAGCTGGCCACTTCCTCTGTCCTCCCTGTTCACAGGCCGTGTGCAACCCACCTTGGACACTGGGAGGGAAACACCAAGCTAAGGCCTCTCTTAGCCTAGGCTCCGAAACCAGGGCCAACTCCGAAACAAGCAGGGAGAACGGGCACAGCTGTCTGTCTGTCTGTCTGACCTGCTGTTGCCCAGGCTTAGCCACACTGACTCCCCATGACAAGGCTACCCCACGAATTCAGGACATTCAACGTGTCCTGCCTTCCTGCCCAGGGACCCCAAAGGCGGGATTCCTGAGTCCTGGGGACTCCTCTGAAAGCCTTCAGGGGTGGGCAGATGGACTAGAAGTGGGGCCCCTGGGTGTCACCTGCCCCTCCTCATCCCTCTGCTTTCCCCCAAGACAGGGTCGGGAAAGGGTCTCCCCTGTTCCAAGCCAACGGTCACTTTTATGTCAGCCTGGCCAGGCCACAGGCCCAGTGATTCAGCCACGCCCTCCCCGGGCGTTGTGTGGAGGTTTCTGCACATGCGTCCACACCTGCAATCGGCTGATGGAAGTCAAGGAGGCTCCCAACGGTGGGGTGGGCCTCGTCCAAGCAGGTGAAGACCTAAGAGCAAACTGGGGCTTCCTCTGAGGAAGAAGAAACCCAGAGGATGGAGTCCACTCCCGCCGAGTTCCCAGCTTGCCACCTGTCCATGGATTTCAGACTTCCCTGACCAGTCGCCCTCATCTGATAAGCCAATTCCTTGAAATAAATCTCTTTATACCTAGACATGGTTGTACGTATCTCACTACATCTCAGTCTACAGCCTGTCTCACTACACCATGTCTACAGCCATGTCTGTGTGTCAGGCTGCTGCTGTTTCTCTGGTGGAACCCCAACTGCCTGGGTGATAGTCACATGCCACTCAGGAGGGCTCCCTGTCTGCTTTCTCTAATGAATGGACTTTACACCATGTGTGCCTGTACGTGTTTGAATATCACAGACACTGCAGTGTCTGGGAACAGAGCCCAGCCCCACCTAGGGTGCTACATTCAGAGGCTGGAGCAGCCCCCACCCCGCTGACGCTCCACAACACCTCAGCTCTGGGAAACCTCTGTCCAAAGCCCTGTCTCCCCCAGACCAGCCTACAGGGCAGAGTCCTGGGCCAGGAGGCAGGAGCTTCTTCCCAGGCAGGCAGACCCTGCTCCTTACTCAGCCCGCAGCATGGACTCAGTGTCTCAGGGTCCTTGTGTTGTGTGAATGGGGCCTGTAGTGCTGTGTTCCTAGACCTGGGGGACTGGGGAGGCACATGATCTGGTCAGGTACCCGCAGCCCCCTCCCCTACCTGCCCTGCAGCCCTTAAGAGCTGCCGTCCCGCACAGTGCACAGGAGGTGGCGGCTTGGACATGGGAACAGAGGTCTCATCTCATGCCTCTGCCTACCTGACCGGCCCCCGGAGTCCCCAGCCATACCTGACCGCAGGATGCTGGGCTCTGTGACTTTCTTGCCGTTGACGTAGGTGTCTGCCCCCTCACAGGGCTCCAAGGTCACTACAGCTACAGGAAAGGTGGGAGGGGCAGAGAAGAGGAGTATGAGGGGCTATCACCTACGGCGGCTCGGCTTACCTGGCCCCCAGGCATGGCCTCTTCCAGGCCTCTCTTCTCCCTGTTACACAGACCCTGACCATTGGCAACACTCATTTGGGCCTCAGAGGAGCCTAGGGGTCTCACCCCACCTAACAGAGGAAGAAAGTGACCCCCAGGAGGAGGATGCATGTGCCCACGTTGAAGTCAAGAGACTGTGCTGGGCCTGATCACCCAGGGCCCTGTCCAGCTCTCCAGGTAGACAAGGATAAAAACACCAGCTAATGGGGCCTGGGCCACCCTACAGGAGATGGCAGGCAGGACTTTGCAGTCAGAGAATTCCAAGACAGCCAACCGTCCCAATACCACTTAGGGCCATCATCCTGAGATGGCCAAGTTGGACAGTGGATGTCAGTCACAGGTCTGCAGGCCAGAGGCTGGCTGGATGCTGCCAGGAGATGCCCTTAGCCCAGGCTGTGGGCCATGTGATGGCACACTGACACCACAGGCCCATCCCCCAGTTGGGCAGGCAATGGGGACAGCCCCACGTCATCTCCGGGAGGGAGATCACTGGGTAGGCAGGGGAAATGGACAGATGGCCGCCCACAGCCAAGGGGAAATCAAAGTCTGGAAATAGTTTTCCACCCTAGGGCTGGGCTCACTCCTCATGGCTCACTGTCCTCCCGCCATGAACATCCTCCACCCTGGGCCCCAACACACTTCCCGGCCAGCAGCCCACCTGTGCCCCCACCTCCAGCCCTCAAGGAGGCTCAGCTCCCTAAGGCAGCAGCGACCCCTGGCCACAGAAGGCACCAGGCATTTTCCCGAGCACCAACCTAACGGAAGTTGTCTTCAAGGCTGGCCCCAAATGTCTCTCTCTCTCTCCAAATCTCTCTCTCTCTCTCTCTCTCTCTTTCACACACATACACACACACACACACAGACACGTCCTGCCTAGAAGTATGACTCGCCACCCACTTACAGCTGGGGAAGCTGGGAGAGGGTGACCTCATTCAGGCCTGATCATCACAGCAAAGGGGCGTGGGTGCGGGTGGGGACGGTAGGGTGGCCATACCTTCACTGCCTCCCCTGGAGTCACTCCGGAAGACGCAGTGCTCCTCCTTGATGAAATGTCCACTCAGAACGATGTCCTGCCGCCTCTCGCCATCCTCCCTGCCCACTCTGCGGGGTGGGGGCACCATCAGAACCGCAGCCGGGACCCAGCACACCCAGGATGCCACCCACTGGCCTCCAGGGACACCCAATCAGGATTGTTTGGGAAACGCCCAGGGCAGACATCAGCAGTCGCTGGAGAAGTCCAAACTCAGTGGTCCCTCTGCAGCAGCAGGAATGGGGAGTCCACCCTTCCTCTGCCAGATCCCAGGGCCTGGCCAGGCTGGAGTGGCTGCCAGGTCCCCTCTCACCTGGTGATCCCATCCTTGATGTAGTAGAGGAGGCACTCCGACATCAGCGGGTCCTCATTCAGGTTGACGAGGTGTGGTGTCTGCAGGGAGATAGGAGGATCATCTCTCCTGCAGAGAGGCAGGAGCCCGACGCTGGCCGCACCCTACTCCAACCTCTCCCCAGGCACCAGACCACCACCAGGGCCCCTGCCCCCATACTCGGCTGGTCCTACCAGGCCGGTCACTCCAAGCCAGGAAAATGAGGAACACAGAAAGTGCAAGCCGAAGGCCCAGCCCACCAACAGCAGCAGGCTGGTGGGACCCGACCACCCGCATACACCCAGGCCTGACACAGCAGCCCCAGCACTGCAGCGGAAGCTGGGCTTCCAGAAAGGCAGAGAGCCCCTGCTGTCCGCATGTCGGGCCCCTGGGGCCCGCTAAGGCTAGGGTGAGCCCCCATATGTATAGACCACAGGCTTTGTCCCATGGGATCCTGGGTTCCCAGCTTTGGACTGTAAAATGGGATTCCAGGACCCCATTTCAGCTCAGATAGCCCAGAAACCGTGGGCTCACCAGTGGGAGCCAAGAACCAAGAAGGGTCAGGACCCTGACCACGGAGGGCTCAGCCCTGGGGACTGGGGAGTGAAGCAGTTGTGAAAGCATCCTTGATGAGCCACCTGAGGCACCCCCACGCAGAGAGGTGGGGACCTTGTCACTGGACGAAGGGGACAGACCATCCCCAGCCATCCCTGCCCCCCGAGTGGGGAAGATGTCCAGCCAGGAGGGCTGTGCCCACGGTGTTGGGGCTGAGTAGGGGCTGCAGCCTTGGGACCCCACTGGCCCGTGAACATCTCGTGACTCCCAAGAACATTGAACTTCTCAAGAAAGGGGTCCCCAGTGGTCCCACTTCCGGGCAGTGCCCAGACCCAGGGCCACCAATAAAGCTGCACCCCTGGAGTTCCGCCCTACCGCTCCAGGAAGGGGATGGGGCCTGGAACAGTGCAGGGAACAATCCATTCCAAACCAAACCAAAGGCCTGTCTGGAAGACCTGTGTAGTGAAGCCCCATTAGGGCACTGCCTGTCCCCGCCCTACCCAGGACTGGAATCTCCCTACAATTTTTCTCAGGTCCTTCCTGCCTCTGGACCTCAGCACATGCTGGGCCCCTGGCCTGGAGCACAGCCCTGCCCGGCCCCTCCCAAGCTACGGTCACACAGGTGTCTGTCCCCATGTCCTGGCCATCTTTGGGGTGGGTGTGTGGGGTTTGGGGACTAGAACCACAAGAAAGACTTTTTCCCAAGTGTGTGTGTCATGCCCCACCTGGGCTGCTGGATGGGGGCACAAGAGTCGTATACACTCTGAAGCAGCTGCCCAGGGGTTCTGTGCCATTTGAGGGCCCCCAGCTGAAAGACCCCTCAGGCTTGGCCTGGTGGAAGAAGAGGGAACCCCGCTGGAACAGTCAGACCTGACTCCAGCTGAGTTCCAAGAAGGCAGCTGGCGCCCAGCTCTGTGAGCAGCACAGACTCCAGGGCAGGTCCAGGCCCCTCGAATCTCAGTCTCCAGCCTGGGCGTTGGCTTCTCAGCCTTGCCCTGACACTGGGGAGCCCAGTCCACACTCCAGGCTACTAAGAGACCCATCTGATGTCCCAAAGCCACCAGGACGCCCCACCATGAGAATGTGGGGACTGAATGCTCCACGAAAAGCAAAGTGTGACTGTGGGTGGGCTTTACGGCCCCAGTGCCTGGGTCAGAGCCCCGGCGTGCCCCCTACTTCCAGAAGTCCCCTCTGGTTCTACCTGAGACAGCCCCTCACCTGGTCCTATTCAGATCAGGGCAGTACCACAGAACTGAGACAGCTCCTACCTTTTTGGGAGAGAATACGCCCAAGGTGCCGCCATCCTCCCTCATGGCCACACCCATCTCGGCCAGCAGGGCTTCCCTGGGGGAACAGAGATGAGGTCAGCACAAGCTCCACAAGGCTTCCCGCACTGGCCTCAGCACTGGCTGACCAATGCGGGCAGTGGGCCTGTGGCCACCGTGGCCTAGGTGGTGCCCATGTGTGTCCCATCTGGTCACTGTGTTAGGACATCTGCTGATGGGACCAGCCCCTCTGCACCATGATCAGGGATCAGGTCTATCGGGCCTCAGGTCTCTCAGGCTCCGGTGGGCAGCAGCCAGCAGTATACAAGGTGGGGGTTATTGGGGGTGAGGAAACAGGTTTGCCCTGGCCTGGGATCTGGCCACCCCAGGGTGTAGGTGCCCAGCACTGGAGGGCAGGGCTCAGTGCTCATCCTGCCCAGGCTTCGGGCTTGCTGGCTGCAACCCTCCCCCTGGGCCTCAGTTTCCCCAATGCACACCTCTCCATCCGGATGGCTTCTGTCCGCCGCAGTTTCTCCTCCCAGGTCTCGTTGAGCTCAGCTATGATCTTCTCTGTTTCCTGGGGATTGAGGCAGAGCACAGTGAGCTGCCGGGGCTGGGGCCAAGGGAGAGGACAATGGAGACACGGGTGCCAGGAGAAGGGGCATCAAAGCATGAGAGCCATGTTCCTGGAGCCGTCCAGGCACATGAGGTGTCCAGAAGACCAAGGCGGAGCTCAGAGAACGTGCGTCTTTCCCTTAGACACGCTCAAGAGAATGGGGAAAATGCAAAACGAATCCGGAAGGAAAAGAGAAGCAAATGCCCCGGAAGATGCTGAGCCTCGGCCCCTAAAGCACAGCCATCCTCGCTGCTGCCGAGGACCAGCTGCTCACCCTCTTCAGGACACTGCCCAGCATCAGCCTGGTCTCTCCTTTTTCTTCCCACCCACAGCCCAGTGGAACCCCAACACCCCAGAAGGGCTCTCTGCTCCAGAGTCACAGGCCCAACCTCGCCCCCATCCCCTTCCTCACACTGGCCTTGATGGGGCCTCTGCCTTTTCCCCTCAGCCCCTCAGTCTCCAGGTGTGTGGCTCACCTGCCCCTGCACAGCCATTCACTGAGGAGCGTGTGACTGGAAACCTAAAATGATCCTGGCCCGTTGCTGGGCACCAGGGAGCACACTGTGCCTGGGAGCGGTTGGAGGTGGGGACTATTCCCAGGCAGGTGTGCAGGTGTGAACACAGGATGGCCTGGAGGGGGCTCAGGAGCCACACTCACCACCCTCCTCAGGGAGTGTAACTCTATGGGATGACAGCCAGGAAGCTGCTGTGACCTCGGGCTGTCACCAGTGGAGGGGGTGCTGTGGGGTGGGGAGGGGCGAGACTCCTCTCACCCACAGATGCCATCCAGCTCACTGGTCCTTGAACAAGCGCCCACTCACACAATTAAAGACTCGACAGGAAGAGTCTCGGTCCTGGACATTCATTCTTGGAGCTTCCCTGGTCCAGGCTTGGCATGGGTGGGGGCACAGGCCATCCAGACACCCAGGTCTAGGGTCCTGCAGGGGCATTTCCTGTCCAGCAGCTGAGTGCTGTGCAGCCCACAGCCTGGGGACCCCTGAGTGAACTAGTTGCCTTGGCTGCTGTGGGTGGTCTAGAGACAAGACACAGGGCACCTGGGTGGCCACATGCCAGAGGCTCCTGCTGGTGCTCCACAATGGCCCTATGAGGATAGGCTGTGCCCAGGAGGGCAAGGTGCCTCTAACTCCTCCGAGCTCCCCACTCCCAGAGTCTGACACCCCGCAGCAAAGCTCCAAGTGGTGCCCTCACCTTCAGTCTTTCAATGGCCTCCTCGCTGCCCGGGGCAAACAAGATGCGCTCGTGGAGGCTGGACACGGAGGCTGCGCGGCTGGACAGGGCTGAGAGCGAGGATGAGGGGCTCATACCCACCAGGGCATTGGTCACTGTGGAGAGAGGGTCAGGGGCTTCATTCACCGTCCCGCCACGGTTAAGGTTATTGTTCTCAAGGTCGGACACGTCTATGGGGAGGAGGGGTAGGGCAGGCAGACAGACAGAGGGAGGGAGAGAAAAAAGATGAAGATGGGAAAAAGTAAGAGGTGGGGCCCAGAGAAGGCAAGAAACAGAAACCACCAACGAGGCACAGCAGCCCTGCCCGGCCCAGGACAAGCGCATGCAAGGCCTTCCTGCCACCCCTTGCCTATGATGGGACCGAGCCAGCAGTGGCACCCACTTGCCCGCCTGCTCCCCAGGCCTGCCCTCCCCAGCAGCAGCGTGGCATGGCCCTGGGCACCCTGGAGCTCCCCTGCACCCCTGCACCAGGCTTCTTGCTTTCCCTCAGTTGTACTCCAGGTCCCACTGCCAGGCCGCCCTGCAGCCCCTGCACCTGAGGGCTAGGAGCCTGTTCTCCCTGCATCTTCCCGCCCTGTCCACTGGCTTGGCATGGTCACCCAGCAGTGCCCCGTACAGACCCCCACGCTTGTCCTCCCACCCCTCGCACCCACCGTCAGCCTGGGACACCACACACCCCTGAGCTGCAGGGCCGGGCTGCACTAACTGCTCAGCCCACTGATGTGGAAATTGGCCCAGAGACCATCCTGGAGGAGGTGAACATGGGACCCTCACGAGGGAGGCCCTTCCCCTCCACCACGAGGAGCTCACCCACCAGCCTAGGCCTCATGCATCCCTAAGGCCCGGGAGGTGGGGCTGTGACATCTCTGGAGTGGGTGGTGCCAGAGGTCTCCTACCAGAAGCGAACACACAGCAGAGCAGCAGCAAGCACGGGACCACACGGGGTGTGGGGGAAGTGGAGGGCGCCCTGTAGCCGGGCTCAGGGAGGCATTGAGCCCCATGGAGCCCGGCTTGAGGCCAGGAGGCACAAAGGCTGGGCGGGATTTGGCAGCATCTGCTGTGAAAGCTGAGCTTGTGGCATTTCCAGAGTAGAGGGCCCGGGCGTGGGGGGTCAGGTCAGCTGGAGAAATGGTATTGCAGACGGAGGCCTGAGCCAAGAGCTGGGGACAGGACAGTCCCTCCAGTCCTCCTGGCCCTTTGGTGCTGATGTCCTGACCTTCGCAGGCCTCTGGGTGCACAGGGGGTCACAGGGCCTGGCCTCGGCCACGTTTAGCCTGAGAAGGCCTCAGCCGCACCCTGACTCCCCTGTTGCCTTGGTTTCTCATGTAGACCATGAGTGGGAATGAGCCAGGAGTGTGGGCTCAGAGGCAGACAGAATCTCACATCTACCAGCAGGGCCCTGTGACTGAGGGAGAGCAGTGCTTTCTGCCCCCAAAAAGGAGAAGAAAGCAGAGCAGGTGCCCTGGGGTTCACCCCTCCCTGCCCGTGCCACCCTAGGCGCTCATGCTGGCTGGGGCTGGAAGCAGAGATGCAGAGAGCAGCAAAGGGAATACACACATTTGGGTCCTCCAGGCACAGTGTTGGCTACGGGGGAGGGAAGCGTGGGGGAGGGGGAGAGACAAAGAAACAGAAGAACAGGTTTGTCTCCAGAGGGTCAGGCACGCCTTTCACAGGCCAGGGTGGCCAGCAGTGGGTGAGTGGCCACAAGCAGGTGGTGAAGGTCTTCAGCTCCAGAACACAGGGGGCCGCTGTGACCCCAGCACCCACAGCCTGCCTATGGGGCTTCCAGGGGAGCCGTCTCTGGCCCACTTGCATCAGCATTGAACCCAAACCATGCAGTACCATCCAGGCCAAGGCCAGGAAACTTGCCCTTGTCCAGGGCCCCCGCCCGGCCTCCCACCCAGAGGCAGTTCTGCCCAGGAACATGGAGCAGGGACAGGGATTTGGCCCAGAGGGGCTCTGGGAGCAGTGTGGAGCTGCCACAGCCCAGACTGCGGCCAGCAAAGTGGTGGCCCCAGGAGAGAGGATGTGATGACCTACAAGGCCCCTGAGCCTGAGACCCCACAACCCTGTCCAGGACAGGCTGGTGCAGGCACTCACTGTCGGTGATGTCGCCAAGACCCTGGGCATACAGCAGGTCCCGCAGCCTGGTCACCTCATCCTTCAGCTCACGGATCAGCTTGTTGTTGGGGTCCTCATTGATGACAGCATTGCAGCGGATCTGCTTGGCCCGATCAGCATACCTGGGTGGCAGAGGGGTCTGTGGGCTGTGCTCAGGACAGGTCCACACCTGGCAGGTCCCAAGGGTGCCCAGAGCCCTGCCTAAGACCCAGCCTTTCGGGCTCAGCAGCCAGGCCAGAGGTGGACCTGAGCCAGCACAGCCTGGCACAGAGTGAGAAATCGCCCCCATAGCAAGTCGCTGGGGAGGGCATTTGGGGCCACAGGCCAGAGGAGACTTACAGGGGAGGTCACCCAGTTATAGCTCGCCCGCTTGGGGAAACTGAGGCCCAGGGGAGAAGGGACAGTGTGGTGTCCTCTCCCCCAGTGGTCCCAGGGTAGAGGGACAAAGTCCAATGGGAAAAATGTGAGAACAGCTACGTGTACATAGGCTTTTGTCCACACTGTGCATCAGCTGATGCATATGTCTACATTTCCAGCTAGTACATGAACCTCTATTGGGACACGTGCCCTTTGTTTCTCTTAAGCACTGGTGGTGCACGGTCAAAAGAGGGGAGAGACCACTGACCCAAACAACCAAGCAGCCTCTAGCATGGCTAGGGGCCTAGGCTCCCCACCCCAGGTGCTCACTTGCCCATAAGAAACACCTATGCCCCCTTTGCTATCTAAAAATCCCCAGTGGTTACCCCGGCCGGCAGGTGAGTGTAAACTGCTTCGCCTAGCAGGCACAGCTCTCCCAGTCTGGTGCCACAGGGCCCTGGGCTACCTGCAGCCCCAAAGCACACCCTCAAAGGCTCCATGGAGGGAATGGTACAGGACCCATGCAGGCCCAGGAGCCCCAGAACAGTCCCTTCCAGCCTCACAGAGTCCAGGGTGTACCCCTCACAAAGAGTCATCCCTGCTCACTGACACTCTTAATTCAAGCAGGGGAGGATCCATCCCCCAAGACCAGGGAGCGGGGAGCAGAGCTCCCCTGGAGAGTCCCAGGGGACAGAGTGTCTCCCTGGAGAACTCACCTCAGCGTGCTGAGGGTCTCGTCGTAGTTGATGTCTGCAGGACTCAGGGCTGCCACCATAGCTGTCCTTGAGTTACCGCCTGTGGGAAGAAGACCAGGTTGTGCCCAGAGAGGGATCTAGGCCCCAGTGCTATGTCTGCTCCCCCCATCCCCCCACATTTACAGATGGGGAGGATGAGGCCCAGAGAGGTAAACTGAGTCACAGGCTTATCCCCATGAACACAGACAACAGCAAGGACCTGGCCTTGCTTGGCTGCCCCTTCATCTCTGCACCAGGCACTGCCATTATTTCTCTTCTACTTGTGTTTTTCTCACATTTGGGGCCATTTTACAACAATCAGGCCTTCCTTTCCCCAAAGCAGAGAGGAAAAGTTGTGGAGGGTTTTAAAGTATTTACTCCAAAACAAATACCATTTATGTTCAATAATTTTTTCAAGCACTTCTATCACTTTCATTTGAAATACATTCCTTGGCGCAGTGGCTCACGCCTGTAATCCCAGCACTTTGGGAGGCCGAGACGGGCGGATCACGAGGTCAGGAGATCGAGACCATCCTGGCTAACATGGTGAAACCTCGTCTCTACTAAAAAATACAAAAAACTAGCCGGGCGTGGTGGCGGCGCCTGTCGTCCCAGCTACTCGGGAGGCTGAGGCAGGAGAATGGCGTAAACCCGGGAGGCGGAGCTTGCAGTGAGCCGAGATCGCGCCCCTGCACTCCAGCCTGGGCGACAGAGTGAGACTCCGTCTCAACAAAAAAAAAAAAAAAAAAAAAAAAAAAAAAAGAAATACATTCCTCAGTATTTAACATCAGATTCCTGGCCCAGGTTAGTAGGATCCCAGCATCAGGTAATGCGTGGCCTGAGGAACAGACTGTTCTTTCCCTTCAGGGAATCCTGTCTAGGTGACCTCAGCAGTCAGAAAAGATCACCACTGACTCCACCCCAGCCCTCAGGACTGCTGCCTGGCGGTACTTCAAGTCTAGACAGAAGTTCTAGATGATGATCTTGCCTGCTTGACCCCAGGAAACTGTGTATCCTCAGGGCCGTGTCCCCAGGGCATGGGTCCCTGATGAGTAGGGACTGAAGAGACAGTGTGAAGGGCTGGGCACATGCCACACGGGCCCCAGGAAAGGTTCCCTGGGAGGACTTCCCTGCCCCCGCCCTGGGGATGGATCTGGGTGTGCCTGGAGCAGGGGGCTCCTTCCCAGCCCACATCTCAGGTGAAGGAACACACCCTCCTCCTGTCTCAGCAGGGCCCATCCATCCGCAGGCCTGCTGCGGTCTGCATTACTGGCCTGAGCTGGGGAGCAGCATGGCTAGTTGAGGGGTGCGGAGGTAGTCAGCCAGGGCTCCGCACACCTCAGCCATGCAGCTGAGGGAGGCCAGGGACCCCCAGTCATCTATGTTCACCAGGTCAGTACAAGACTCAGTTTACCTCCCTGGGCATCAGCTGTAAATGCAGTTGGGGAGGACTCTGAGGTTATTCCAGGATGGACGGGATCAGTGTCGGATGCATTTCAACTCCCACCTCCCCATCTAACTCTCACTGCTCAGAACTCAAATGGGGAGGAAGAGGTTTACGGCAGCCCCTCAAAACCCAGCAAGCAGAGATCCCCTGTGACAGATGGGGAAACCAAGGCCCAGAGAAGGGTGAGTACTTGGCCTGGGTATCACAGCCCACCTGACCCAGACCACTGACACAGGCAGGTGTGTGCTGTGCCGCCACCTGGGCCATCGTGGTTCCCACACTTGCTTCGTTAACCCACTGCTGGCCATTGCCCCAGGCCCTCCAGGAGGGCCATGAACCGACTGGACCCTCCAGGTTCACCTCCCAGTCTCAGCCAAGAAAGGGTGAGAGGCCTCCTGGCAACTGGGCGCCCCCTCAGTGGGGAAGAAGGGCACACCCCAGGGTGGGATCAGAGCCCTGGGGACAGGCCGACCCACAAGTTCTCACCCAGGTTTTCCCGGAGGAGCCAGGTCAACACGGAATCTCGGTACGGAATGAAATCTGTCTTCTTCTTTTTCTTGTTCTGTGGGGGAGGAACATTCAAGGTCAAGTCCGAGCCCACTGGAGAGGAAGGGAAAGGGAGGGGCCAGTGCAGGCCCTGCCCAGTGGGTCCTCAAAGCTGGAGGCTGGGCAGGGGGCGGGACCCGCTCTGCTGGACACGTTCTCAGACTGCCCAGGCCTCTCCCTGCCCAGACCCCAGGGCACCACCCCAGAGGCCTCCTCTAGGCCACAGTCAGGGACTTGCTAGCATGTCCTTCAGGTTCCTCCCTCGTCCATCCCTGCCACCCCTGGGCCACCCAGCTGGACACCAGCCAGGAGTGCTGATGTCACCAGCAAGTGTGTCCTCCCTTTACTCTGTCTGAAGGACCCATCTGAGCCCATGGCCCCTCCTCGAACACCATCAGCGACTCTTTCTGACCCAAGGGAAAAGGCCTCACAGCTAAATGTGGACCTCCAGGCCTCTGTGGCCTCTGCCACACTTACCTCCCTGCCAGCTTAAATCTCCCCTTCACACAGAGTTCACCTGCCCTCTCCTCCATCAAATTCCCTATGGTCCTGCAGAAGCCTGTTCTCCCATCCCTCCCCTCAGAATGAAGCATCCTCCATGCTCTTGCTACTTCTTTGGCTCTTTAAAATATGGACTCCATCCACATAATGGCTGCCAGGAATTGCTTCTGATGGACACTCTGTGACTGACTTAATGATCCCATTAATTGTGGGTTTCAGTGACTTCCAATGTCTACTGGTTCATGTATGCATTGGCTTACGAAGCATTTGCAGAGCACCTGCTGGGCCGGCAGACAAGGCCTCTGGCCCTGGAGCCTGCACCCCAGGACATGCACATAGATGCCACCTCAAGGGCTGGGCGCACACACAGACATCATTGTTCTTGAAGACAACCCCAGAAGAAGCTCCACCAGCTCACAGGGCACATAAAATTGGAAAGCTCTTGAGACTCCCTGTCAAAGAGGGTCCAGAATGCTGCACTGGCTTCTCCACGAGCAGGGTTTCAGGGTGTCCATCTTGCAGCTCAGCAGCACAACCGACTGCTTTCTTTTTTCTTTGGAAACTTGGAAGGGACTAACTCTACTCTATTTCTAGTTTTCTTTTGTTTTTGTTTTTGTTTTGAGATGGAGTCTCCCTCTGTCGCCAGGCTAGAGTACAGTAGCACAATCTCAGCTCACTGCAACCTCCACCTCCCGGGTTCAAGCAATTCTCCTGCCTCAGCCTCCTGAGTAGCTGGGGTTACAGGGGCACACCACTATGCCCGGCTAATTTTTGTTTTTGTTTTTTTTTTTATTAGTAGAGACAAGATTTCACCATGTTGGCCAGGATGGTCTCGATGTCTTGACCTCATGATCCGCCCACCTCGGGCTCCCAAAGTGCTAGGATTACAGGCGTGAGCCACTGCACCCAGCCTCTAGTTTGGTTTTTGATTATTTAATTCCTGAGGGTGAATTCTCTGCCATGTGTCATATTCCTTGCTTCCACATCAATGTCCTCCAGCCATTCAGCCACTTCAGCAAGGAGCCCAGCAGCCCCCTGGGTTTCCTGCTCCCTCACCGCCTCCCTGTCCAGTCGTGCTGCGCCGTCTCCCAGGACCACCCTGTTCTCCCTGCTTGGTCCCCCAGCCTCCACCATGTCAAGCCTGGAACGCTGACCTTCCATCCTGACTGCCGCACCAGGCCACCCTGCTCCCGACCTATCCTTCACGCAGCGCGCGTGGCCTGAGGACCCACCCTTGGCTAAAGCAGACACTGTGAGCCCCGCTGAAAACCCACCGGCTGCTGCCCACTGAGGCTCGGCCAGGCAGCTCCTGACAAGCGGCCACGGACCTCCCATCCTCAGATCCGCCCGGCTCCTGCCGGCCTCCCTCCCTGCTCCGGGCCCTGTTGCTCAACCAGTTCCTCCAAAACTCTCTCACTCGGCTAATTCAAGTCTCCGTCACTGTCCCTCGCAGGGCCCCTCGCACTTCTCCTCCCAGTCCCTCACACAGCCAGTCGCGCGGTTCCCACGCGGTGGTTCCACATCTCAGTCCCGCACACGCAAGCACTCAGTCCCTCAAGGAGCTCCCGCCATTCCCCGCGCGGTTCCCACGCGGCTGCGTGCAGCTCGCCACACAGTTCCTCAGCTCCTCCCGCCTCCCCACACAGCTCCTCACGTTCCTCCAAACGGTTCTTCACGCAGCTCCTCTTGCTTGCCCCTTTATTCCTCCATTATGGAAAACGGCAGCCACTCGAACGCGGGCTCCACCCATGTGATGGCTGCCGGCCACACCGTTCATCGTGTGTTCCCACCAGTTCCACACGCAATTCTGTCACAGTTCTCTGTGGAGTTCTTCGCACAGCTCCACCCGACCCTCGCCTCGATCTCCACGCAGGGCCTCGTTACACACGCGCTCTTCATCATTCTCCACACGCAAATCCTCCCGTCCCGGACACTCTTGCTCTCACAGTTCCTCCCGGTTCCCCAGAAAGTTTCTCCCGTTCCTCAAACATTTCCTAACACGGCTCCCCCAGGACGCCTCACACAAGCCTCCCTTCTCAGAGTTCCCCACGGGGGCTCGCAGCTCCCGCACAGCGTGCCACACACAGAGACCGGCTTCTCCGCGTCCCACGGTCCTCACAGCATCCACGCAGCTCCCCGAAAACCCCTTCAGCTCCGCCCCAGTCCGCACACAGCGCCCCACCCCTTCCACACACTTCCTTCCGGGTCCCACAGCTCCACGCAGTGCCCCGCGGTTCCCCAGTTTCCCATCCAGCTCCTCACACTCCCGGACAAGCCCTCGCACGGGTCTCCACGGCTTTCCTCACAATTCTGCACACAGTTCCACACACGGGTCCTCACCGCTCCCTACCGTTTCTCAAACAGCTCCCCCCGCCATTCCTCATCCAGCTCCTCACACGGTTCCTCACACAACCCTTCACGCCATCCCTAATGCGAGTCCACGCACACTTTCCACACACTTCCTCAGGCCATTCTCACTGTTCACCCCGTTCCCACGCATGCCATTCCACACGGCTCCTCACGGTTCCCCCACAGCACCTCACTGTTCCCACCCGTTCCTCACAGTTCCACACAGTTCCACACTCAGTTCCACACTCAGTTCCACACTCCCTTCCTCACAGTTCCTCACAGTTCCACACTCAGTTCCTCACAGTTCCTCACTCAGTTCCTCACAGTTCCACATTCAGTTCCTCACAGTTCCTCACAGTTCCACACAGTTCCACACTCAGTTCCTCACAGTTCCACACTCAGTTCCTCACAGTTCCACACAGTTCCACACTCAGTTCCACACTCAGTTCCACACTCCCTTCCTCACAGTTCCTCACAGTTCCACACTCAGTTCCACACAGTTCCACACTCATTCCTCACAGTTCCTCACAGTTCCACACAGTTCCACACTCAGTTCCTCACAGTTCCACACTCAGTTCCTCACAGTTCCACACAGTTCCACACAGTTCCACACTCAGTTCCACACTCCCTCCCTCACAGTTCCTCACAGTTCCACACTCAGTTCCTCACTCAGTTCCTCACTCAGTTCCTCACAGTTCCACACTCAGTTCCTCACTCAGTTCCTCACTCAGTTCCACACAGTTCCACACTCAGTTCCTCACAGTTCCTCACTCAGTTCCTCACAGTTCCACATTCAGTTCCTCACAGTTCCTCACAGTTCCACACAGTTCCACACTCAGTTCCTCACAGTTCCTCACAGTTCCACACTCAGTTCCTCACAGTTCCTCACTCAGTTCCTCACAGTTCCACATTCAGTTCCTCACAGTTCCTCACAGTTCCACACAGTTCCACACTCAGTTCCTCACAGTTCCTCACAGTTCCACACTCAGTTCCTCACAGTTCCTCACAGTTCCACACAGTTCCACACTCAGTTCCTCACAGTTCCACACAGTTCCACACTCAGTTCCACACTCCCTCCCTCACAGTTCCTCACAGTTCCACACTCAGTTCCTCACTCAGTTCCTCACAGTTCCTCACAGTTCCACACAGTTCCATACTCAGTTCCTCACAGTTCCACACAGTTCCACACTGAGTTCCTCACAGTTCCTCACAGTTCCACACAGTTCCTCACTCAGTTCCTCACAGTTCCTCACAGTTCCACACAGTTCCATACTCAGTTCCTCACAGTTCCACACTCAGTTCCTCACAGTTCCTCACAGTTCCACACAGTTCCACACTCAGTTCCTCACAGTTCCACACTCAGTTCCTCACAGTTCCTCACAGTTCCACACAGTTCCATACTCAGTTCCTCACAGTTCCTCACAGTTCCACACAGTTCCACACTCAGTTCCTCACAGTTCCTCACAGTTCCACACTCAGTTCCTCACAGTTCCTCACAGTTCCACACAGTTCCACACTCAGTTCCTCACAGTTCCTCACAGTTCCACACAGTTCCACACTCAGTTCCTCACAGTTCCTCACAGTTCCACACAGTTCCACACTCAGTTCCTCACAGTTCCTCACAGTTCCACACAGTTCCACACTCAGTTCCTCACAGTTCCTCACAGTTCCACACTCAGTTCCTCACTCAGTTCCTCACAGTTCCTCACAGTTCCACACAGTTCCATACTCAGTTCCTCACAGTTCCACACTCAGTTCCTCACAGTCCACACAGTTCCACACTCAGTTCCCACAGTTCCACACTCCCTCCTCACAGTTCCTCACAGTTCCACACTCAGTTCCTCACTCAGTTCCTCACAGTTCCTCACAGTTCCACACAGTTCCATACTCAGTTCCTCACAGTTCCACACTCAGTTCCTCACAGTTCCACACAGTTCCACACTCAGTTCCACACTCCCTCCCTCACAGTTCCTCACAGTTCCACACTCAGTTCCTCACTCAGTTCCTCACAGTTCCTCACAGTTCCACACAGTTCCATACTCAGTTCCTCACAGTTCCACACTCAGTTCCTCACAGTTCCTCACAGTTCCACACAGTTCCATACTCAGTTCCTCACAGTTCCACACTCAGTTCCTCACAGTTCCATACTCAGTTCCACACTCAGTTCCTCACAGGTCCTCACTCAGTTCCTCACAGTTCCTCACAGTTCCTCACTCAGTTCCTCACAGTTCCTCAGTTTCACACTTAGTTCCTCACAGTTCCACACAGTTCCTCACAGTTCCCACAGAGTTCCTCACAGTTCCTCACAGTTCCACACTCCGTTCCTCACAGTTTCATGTAGTTCCTCATAGTTCCTCACAGTTCCACACAGTTCTTCACAGTTCCACACAGTTCCTCACAGTTCCACACTCCGTTCCTCACAGTTCCACACTCCGTTCCTCACAGTTCCTCACAGTTTCACACTTAGTTCCTCACAGTTCCTCACAGTTCCACACTCCGTTCCTCACAGTTCCACACAGTTCCTCACAGTTCCCACAGAGTTCCTCACAGTTCCCACACTTCCCCACACCGGCTCACACACTTCCTCACACGGTCTGTGGCTCCTCACGTGGCCACATGCACTGCCTCCCAGTTCTTCAGTTTCCCACACGGCTCCGCACACAGGCTGTCACATGTTTCCCCTTAGGCCTCCCCATGCCCCACGGTGCTTCCGTTTCTCACACAGCTGTCCACAGCATTCCACACAGGTCCACACAGCCCCGTTTCACCCACTTTCATAGTTTCACACAGTTCCACACACGGTTTCTCAAGCGGGTCCTCTCACAATGCCTCAGACGGGGGCTCATGCAGCTCCTCTCAGGCCCTGGCAAGTTCCTCCGAGTTCCCGCACACTTCCCCCCAGTTTCCTCCACGTTTCCACAGATCCCCCGAATCCCTGAGGCAGCGTTCACGTGGTTCCCCATGCCTTTCCCAGCAGCCGCCTGCCTGGCTCCCCGCAGTTTCTCACAGCTCACCACTGCTCCCCGGGCAGCCACATGGCTCCTCAGCATTCCCTCACGCGATTCCCACGCGGCCCCACACCACTCCACACACCTCTGCTCCCATTTCCACAGGTCCTCAGAGTACACGCATCTCCAGCGCCACAGAGCCCCGACGTGGGTACCCACGTGAGCGCACACTTCCCCCAAGTGGTTTCCCCAAACGCTTCCCACCTGGTTCCCCGCCTTCCCCACACGATCACATTCAGCTTCTCACAAATCCTCCCACAGTTCCCCCACGCAATTCCTCACACGGTTCCTCATATACTTTCCCACAGAGCTTCTCCCATACCTCCACAGACAGCTCTGCACGGTTCCCTCACGTGATTCCACATAGCTCCCCACCCTGTGGCACACACTTCCTCTCCCGGTGCCACGCACAGCTCCTCATGTTCCCACGCAGCTCCGCTCAGGCCCCCAGAGTTTCTCAGGTTCCCCCCACGGTTCCTGAGGCGTTTCTTCCTCTGGTCCTCACACAGGTTCTTTCGGCTTCTGACATAGTTGACCACACAGTTCTCTGCAGGCTCCCCACACAGTTCCTATGGTTCCCCACACAGCTCCCCACACAGCTCCCCACACACAGATCCACACACACAGCTACACACACACACAGTTCCACACATACAGCTCCACACACACAACTCCACACACAGTTCCCCACACAGCCCCCCACAGTTCTACACACACAGCTCCACACACACAGTTCCACACGCACAGCTCCACACACAGCTCTACACACAGTTCCACACACATAGCTCCCCACACAGCTCCTCACACAGCTCCCCACATAGTTCCACACACACAGTTCCACACACAGCTACACAGCTCCACACACACAGTTCCACACACACAGCTCCACACACAGCTCCACACACAGTTCCTCACACAGCTCCTCACACAGCTCCACACACACAGTTCCACACACAGCTCCACACACAGCTCCCCACACAGTTCCACACATAGCTCCACACACACAGTTCCACACACACAGCTCCACACACAGCTCCACACACAGCTCCCCACACAGTTCCACACACAGCTCCACACACACAGTTCCACACACACAGCTCCACACACAGTTCCACACACACAGCTCCACACACAGTTGACACACACAGCTCCCCACACAGTTCCACACACAGCTCCACACACACAGTTCCACACTCACAGCTCCACACACAGTTCCACACACACAGTTCCACACACAGCTCCACATACACAGTTCCACACACAGCTCCACACACAGCTCCACACACAGTTCCACACACAGCTCCACACACACAGTTCCACACACACAGTTCCACACACAGCTCCACACAGTTCCTCACACAGCTCCTCACACAGCTCCACACACACAATTACACACACACAGCTCCACACACACAGTTCCACACACAGCTCCACACACACAGTTCCACACACAGCTCCACACACAGCTCCACACACAGCTCCCCACACAGTTCCACACACACAGCTCCACACACACAGCTCCCCACACACAGCTCCCCACACACAGTTACACACACACAGCTCCACACACACAGCTCCACACACACAGCTCCCCACACACAGTTCCACACACACAGCTCCACACACACAGCTCCCCACACACAGCTCCCCACACACAGTTCCACACACACGGCTCCCCACACACGGCTCCCCATACACAGTTCCACACACACAGCTCCACACACACAGTTCCACACACAGTTCCACACACACAGCTCCCCACACACAGCTCCCCACACACAGTTCCACACACACAGCTCCCCACACACAGCTCCCCACACACAGTTCCACACACATGGCTCCCCACACACAGCTCCCCATACACAGTTCCACACACACAGCTCCACACACACAGTTCCACACACAGTTCCACACAGCTCCACACACACTGTTCCACACACACAGCTCCCCATACACAGCTCCACACACAGTTCCACACACACAGTTCCCCACACAGTTCCACACACAGCTCCACACACACTGTTCCACACACACAGCTCCACACACACTGTTCCACACACACAGCTCCACACACAGTTCCACACACAGTTCTACACACAACTCCACAAGCAGTTCCACACAGTTCCTCACAGTCCCGCACAATCTGCACAGCAGATCGTTCTCTCCTCCCTCCCCACGCTGCTCCACGCCGCTCCATGCCATTCCCTCACAGTTTCACACGGTTATCACAGCTTCTCACAGTTCACTCCACTCCACACGCAATTCCCCACACAGGTCCTCAGTCTCATGCAGTCCCACGCAGTGTCTCATGCCGTTTCCCACACGCTTCCTCTCCCGTTCCCACACAGTTCCTCACACAGTTCCCCATACGGCCCTCAGTTCCTCACCTGGCTCCCACTCGGGTCCCCCACACCATTCTCCACAGTTCCCCACTCAGTCCCCACGCCTTCTCACAGTTCTTCATACAGCCTCACAGGTGTTCTTAGTCTCTTGGAACTCCTCACACAGGCCCACACAGCTCTTCACAATTCACACAGTTCTCTGTCCCCAGAGGGCCACTACCAAGTTCCCGGTGTGTCTCCCAGTGAGCACGTCGCGACTCCTCACAGTGGCGCCCGCCCTGTCTCATGCATTCCCACGCTGGCTCACTCCGTTCCTGCCCGGTCCCTCGAACGGTTTCACGGCTGCACACGCGGTTCCTCACACAGTCCCCAGCCTCGCCCCAGGCAGCTTCACACATGGTGCCCTCCGTGGCACCGCCCACTCCACACATGTTCGTCTCCCCGCCCTGGCCCCGTCACACCTATGGCTGCTCAGAGTCTAGCACACCTGTCACCCTCTTCCTCTCATGGCTCCCCAGCCCTCTCCATGCCCGAGGGGCTCCGCCGCACCCCTCTCAGCTCCTCCCAGGGCCCCCATGCCCCCCCAGGCCACCCTTTCCCACCTCAGCGTCTCCCAGCAGCCTCCACCCCAGGCCCTACCATGAGGCCACCCCAGACGCCCTCTGTCCACGCAGACAAGGCACCTCACGGGGCCTCCCACACCTGTTTTCTTACTTCCCAGGATCCACCCCCACGTCGCCCACCTCCCAGCGCACTCACTGCCCACTCCGCCCCTCACCACAGGGCACCAATGCAGTGCAGACGCCACCACCAGCCTCCAGCCCCCACCCCAGGGCTGAAGGAAGCCGCTTACCTTGTTGGGTCCGGAGTCCTGAAAAGGAAGAGACAGAGAGAGGCTGAGGCCCGGAGCGAGGCTGGCGCAGGCTGTGGGGGCGGAAGAGCAGGTGGCCCAGATCCCTTGCCCCGGCCGTGACTCAGGTTCTACCGCCCCATGGTCTCCTCGACAGCAGCTCCCCCGGGGCAGGGTCCCCCCAGGGCTGCCCTTCCCTGGCCCAGGCCATTGGTGGTGCTGGGGGACAGGGCTGTCTGCTGCATGGGGCCAACCGTGGCCACGGCCCCAATTTACAGGCGGGGAAACTGAGGGTCCCGGGAGAAACCGGGGCCACTACCCCTTCTCCAGCATGTGACACTCTGGCCATCTCTGGGCTCTCCCTTGAACCCAGCCACCTCCCAGACACATGGCCTGGAAACAGGGGTGACAGGGGCAGGATAGGGGCCCCAAAGACCCCCGGGGGTCTGGCTGCAGAAGCCAGGCTGGGCCACTCACCATTTCAGCCAGGGCGGAGATAACCTTGCCCAGGGTGGTCAGCGACTTGTTGATGTTCGCCCCCTCCTGCAGGCAGAAAAGACGGGGGTTGGGACACCGGGGACCCCTGGGGCCTCCTGCTCTGCAGGGACACCTTGCGTGGACCTGTGCGGTGTGGAGCGGAGGCCACCACCGCAGCTGCTGATCTCTGGGGCCACAGACACATGGGGTGCCCTGGCAGAAAGCCAGCTGGAGCCTCTGACCGGGAGCACGTCCCCCAGTGTTACCTTCAGTGCCATAAAAACCCTGATACCATCCCGTGTCCCCCAGAAATGCTTCCGAGGCCCCTGCCCAAACATCAGGTGCTGAGGCCAGCGGGGATCGAGGAAACACACCCCTTCCTGACCCCGGCACTGCTTCCCCAGGGGTGCCCCGACCTCTCCAGGGAAGACCCGGCCTCTGGCGCAAAATCCTCAGGGCCCAAAAGAGGCCACCGCCCCGCCAAGCCCCTGACCTGTGTGCCCAGCGCGGGTGTCCCAGGCACAGCCCTCAGTTGCTGGCAGCCCAAGACCCCAGCCTATGCCCACCCTCCCTGCGCGGGCTCATCCTCAGGGTGGCCCAGGTCCCCGGGACCCCAACAGAGCCCTCCTGCCACCCACCCTGGAGCAGGCCAGGTGTGGACACGGGGCCCACTGCAGTCCCTGCATGGCGGCGTGGTCCCTACCTTGAGGCGCGTGCCCTTGGCTCCCGTGGAGTCGGCCCGCTCGCTCCCAGCCAGGTCCACCAGGCTGATTTTGCTCACCTGAAACAGCAGAGGCATCACATACACGAGAGGCCACAAGATGCACGGGAGCGTCCCAGGACCCCTGGGCAAGATCTCCATGGCTACTGAAGGAGCCCCAGCCAAGCGTCCCCTCCGCAAGGCGCCACCCCTCCCCAGGCCCAGCAGTCCTGACCCCGCAGTTTCCACCTGCACCTCCGTCCCAGCTCTCCCCACGCCCTGCCCGAATGAGTGTGCAGCCACCTCCCCAGGGAGCATGGGCGCTGCCACCACACACTGGGCGCTTTTCACACAAGGGCGCACTCGCTCCCCACGGCACCCACGAGGTGCGACTGTCACCGTCCTCACTTCCACAGATGGTGCTCAGTGTCCGTGGTGGGATTGGAACCCAGCTCCAGGAGGCCCTGGCCCTGCTCAGCCACCTCACGGGCCATGGCTGCACCTAGCAAAGTGGGCACCAGCCAGGCTCCCAACAGGGGCACCTGCAGCCTGGGGTGGGAGGCCCTGCACCGAGAGGCCCAGCCCCTCCTGAGCCACAGCTGAAGGGCAGGACTTGCCCACAGACACCGCAGGACCCCCTCAGTGCCCACCAGCGAGGGCAGCAGGGCAGGCAGCTGGGCCGACCTTGTCCAGCTTCACCCCCGTCTGTCCCCCAACCCACCTCAGCCATCCTGAGACCCCGCTCACTGTTTGATGGAGTCCCAGTCAGGAGGATGTGCCTGGCAGACCTCCAGCACCATCTGGGACTGAGCAGCCCTCACTCCACTCAGCACCTTTGTGCTCCCCACGCGGCTGCCTGAACGAGCCCCCAACCGGGAGGTGGCTGAGGTGCCCCCAGGCCTGGATGGCTGGGGCGCGAGGGCAGGGGGCAGAGTCAGAGATGGTCAGGGAGAGGCTGGGTGCCCTCCCACTGCCCCTCCCAGAAGCCTGGACTGGCTGTCCAGGCAAAAGCCCCAGAAGACGGACCCCTGGCCTGGTCGGTGGAGAAGGCCAAGGCACGGGAGAAGGGCCGCCGGGGCAGGGCGGGGGACGTCCGCACCCGGTGCCAGTGTAAGTGTGAGGACACTGCCCGCCCCGCACAGGCCAGCATTGGGCCCAATGTCCTTGTGCTGCCCCCAGTGGCCTGACCTCCACCCCCACCCCGACCACCAGCCACTGCCCTCGGTGGCACCGCCTGTGAGGCCATTCACTCACCTTCTCCGTGGTGATGTTGGTCTCTGCATCATGGCGCTTCTGGGTGAAAATGATGTTGAAGACAGCGTGGGAGCGGCTGCTGGTCTCATTCATGTTGGTGGCCGCCACGGTCCTGAGGAGCAGAAAGCCACACATGGTTACCCCTCGTCCTGTGGCCGGGTGCAAGTTCACGAACCAGGTCATTGGGGGGCAGCTCCCCCAGACCCCAGGGGCTGCCCTGCCGGTCCTGGCACTGATGGTGCCTCCTGCCAGGACTCCAGCAGGGCCCACGGCCACCTGCCCACAGTGGCATCCTCAGCCCCAGCCCTTGCCTAGTGTATTCAGGGCAGCAGTGGCTGGGGAAGCGTCCCACTCCTGGGCACAGAGAAGCCCATGCAGTGCCCAGCTGGGCAGGAGCCCTCCATGGCCATGATATGGGAGGGGAAGGGCTGTCCACTGCCCACCCCACCATGGCCCACACCCGCGGCTCTGGGAAGCCAAGGAGCCTGCCACACCCCACAGGAGGTGTCATGGGTCAGCAGCGCAGTCCTCCAGAATGGGAAGCCCAAGACTGCTGAGGGTGGCCTGGAGTTGGTCCCAATGCCACCCTGACTTGCCAGGGACCTCAGGAAAGGCTCCCAAGACTCAGCGGATGGCATGCGGCAGCCCAGGGCCCGCTCCAGCAAGGGGTCACAGTGATGGCCAGGGTGTGCTGTGGGTCTCATCAGGAACAGCACCCCCACCCACTGGCCCTTGTGGGGCCACCGAAGGGTTGCAGGATGGCACAGAGTGCGACTCACGACCTCAGGAGCTGAGAGTGACGGGGACCATCACCTCACCCTCAGAAAGTCCTGGGTGGCGGAGGGGGTCTGTTGCCATGACAACCAGGGCATCCCAGGCAGGAGGCCCAGGGCAGCAGAGGCCAAGGAGCTGGGTTGCTTATTGCTGTAGCACTGTGCAACCAACCGCCCCCCACACGCCCCCCGACCCCAGCACGCTGGCCCCCACACAGAATCTGGACCCCTGGGACTGGCAGAACAGCTGCCCCACCAAGGCAGCAGCCACAGATGCTGTAGCAGCCCCTGGGTGCCTGAGCTAGAGGACGCAGACCCCCATGACGGAGAAGCCCCATGAAGGTGATGGTGTCCCCTGCACAGGGGCGCCCTCGGCCTCTCTCGGGCTGGCACAGGCCTGAACAACCTCGGGCTCAGAGGCCACACCTCCATGGGGCACAGATGGACCCTACAGAAAAGGGCCAGGACCCAGGCGGAGGGGCTTCCTCCGGGGAGAGGCGGCGGGACAGGAGGGCAGGGAGGATCGGTGAGTCCCCCCACCCACCTGGCCTTGTTCCCTGAGTCCATGAGGTCCTGGATGTCATTGTAGGAGGTGACAGCCAGCTTGGAGAGGTCCTCAACATAGGGCCCCAGCAGTGGGTGCTCCCTCACGCGAAGGTTGCCCTTGTTCTTGGGGTTCAGGAGGTCGCGGACACGCTCACAGTAAATCTCCATGTAGCTGACCTGCAGGGCAGAGCCAGGCCGTCAGGGACCCCTGAGGCCAGGGAGTGAGGCTGCCACTGGGGGGACCCCTGAGTGAGGGGGTGGGGGCCGCCATCAGGACCCCTGACTGAGGGGGTGGGGGCCGCCATCAGGACCCCTGAGTGAGAAGGTGGGCGCCACCTGCTGGGCAGCGGACTCCCAGTCTGCAGCTCCTGTGTGTATGTGCAAGGCAGGGGTGTCAATCCAGCCTCCCTCACCACCGCCATCCTGGGCTCTAGGACACACGCATGCCGGGGCCACCCCGCCACAGCAGGCATGGCCAGGCCCTGAGTCTGAGGTGCCTGTCCCTGCCCCAGCACAGAGCAGCTGCTGGAGAAACACCTGCTAGGTGGGGATCACCTTGTCACTCTGTGCTTTGGGGGTCTCGAGCCCTGCCCAGGCCCGTCGTCTTGCCTGCCACTTGAATGAGCGAGGGACAAGCTGGGTGCGGAGACCCGTGGTGGGCACTCACTTTGCATCAGAAAAGCACTGCCAGCCACACGGGATTCCCAGCCCTGCCCCAGGGGCCGACAGCAGGCGGGGGGGGCCTACCTCCACCGAGTAGGACATGTTGTCGTTGGTCGTGTCGTTGATACGAGAGAAGAGGTCCTCGCAGAGCTGCAGGAATGGGGGAACAGTCAGCCAGGGAGGGCTGGGGCTGCTCCCTGGATTCCCGCCCCTTGCGATGCTGTGGGCAGCCTGCCCCAGGCGGGATGCCACCCTCTCAGGCCCCTCTTGCAACCTCATCACACGTGTCATGGTAAAGGCACTGAGAAAGTCTGTAGCCGAGGAGCCAGTGTCTCTCTTTTAACTCAGGGGTCCCTAGCTGGTATCTGGTCCTTTCCTGTGTGTTGTCTACCCCTCCCCCTGGCTCTGCCATCCTACAGACATCTCAGCTATGTCCCTTCCCGCAGCAGGCAAAGTACTAGTGACCAACTCAGGTCCAGAGACCTGCCCAGGGGAATGGCTGGGGACTCAGGGTTCCTGCAGCAAATGAACTGCTGTGTCTGGTGTTTGGTCACCTCTGTCCTGAGCACCTCTCTCTGCCCACACTCCCAGCCCTCACACCCTCAGAGATCAGCTGCCCCAGCCAGGGCTCTCCCAGCTGCTGTCCTAGGCACATGATCAAGGTGGACCCTGTCCAAGGCCAGGGCCCTTCCCGCACCTAAGGCCTGGGTCTGCAGCTTCACAGCCACATCTGGCTGTCACCTGCCCCAACCCCACCGTCGACCCAGCTGGCCTTCCCCTCCTGACTCCCTGCTCTCTGGGGGCTGCTCTCAGGGGCGCCGGGCCCAGAGTTCTCAGTCTCAGCTTGTCCCGCCTCATCCGCCGGGGCTACCCCCGCCCCTGCCCCCCGCCTCGTGCCTGTGGGATGATGCCCTGCTGGTCTTTCTCCTGCTTGCCCATCATGGTGTAGGACTTGCCGGCACCCGTCTGCCCGTAGGCGAAGATGCACACGTTGTATCCCTCAAAGGCGTGCTGCAGCATCTCCTCGCCAATGTCCCGGTACACCTGCTTCTGCGATGCGTAGTTGATGTCCTCGGGCTGGAGGACAAGGAAGGAATGAAGCTGCAGGAGGCTGGATGCACTCAAGGCTCAGCCCTTCATGTCCGTGGAGCCAGAGGGTGCCCAGGGCCTCAGGGTGCCAGGGCAGCACAGCAGGGAGGGATGCCTAACCCCCATCCTATTCCTGCCTGTGGGGTAGCTTCTTGGAAGAGGAGCCTTCTGTGTCACAGATGAGGGATGAAGAGCGGCCCGCCAGGCAGGAGGCAGGATGGGTTCCAGTAGAGGGAACAGCATGTGAAAGTCCCAAAGGTGGGACCTCAAAACCAAAGTAAGTTCCATGTGACCGTGACAAGCAGGGGTGACAAGAGCTGGGACTGGGGGCAGAGTGCAAAGACCCAGAGACCCCACAGGCTGGGCTACGGCACCTGGACACTGTCCTGAGGGCAGTGGGGCGCTTTCGGCAGGGGGACAGGGTGGTTGGCTGGGGGTCATCCTGGAGGAAGGACGGACTGGATGGGGAAGGCAGAAGCAGGGAACCCTGGGGCTGTTATGGGGGGCAGGTGTTCAGAGATATAGACATGAGGGGCTTAGATGAGGAGGCTGCATGTCTTCTAGAAGGGTCCAGGAGCTGGCAGGTGGAGGACGGGGCTCAGTGTGGACTGGACGGGGGAGGAGGGAAGGAGAAGAGTCCAGGGGTCTCCTGGGCTCCCAGAGTGCAGGGCGCAGCGTCCAGCCAGGCTCAGGGTCAGCTTTGGGCATTCTGACTTTGGGACGTCTGGGGAAAAGTCACCAGCAGGTGGACGGACAGTTCTGACCCTGGAAACTCCCCACAGGGTGCTGAAGGCCCCTCAGTCCCTGCAGCCTCCATCACTGCCTTCGCTGGGGACCCTGTATGGGCCGCTCAGGGTGACCTTGCAGGGGAGCACGGTGGGGTCCTCGCCCGTTAGAGAGGAATGAGCGGCTCAGAGAGGTTGAGGGACCCACACGGCCTGCACACTGCTGCCCCGCCTCCCCCGACCCAGGGTCCCCGCTTACCGAGGTGTGCGACCAGTAGGAGTAGTCAAAGCTGAAGCTTTTGGGCGTCTCCTTGGGCTGTTTGGGATTCACAATGGCTGCGGGAGGGAACACAGGTGGTCAGCGTTGTGCTGAGAGGGACCCTGACTAGCTGGCATCTACAGTCCAAGGTTGGGAGGTCGTCCTGAGAGGCCTTGGGCCCCCGACAAGCCAGGCCCCCAAATTGGAGGGGACCTAGGATCCCACTCCCAGGCAGACGACCTGTCTCTGCCCCCTCTTTATGGTGGGCCCTGCCACATACAAATGCCCGAGGGCACCACCCTATCGGCCTGCAAGGCTCTGCGTCCTTCTCCCACCAAGTCCAACTGGCTCCCCTCAAAGGCAGCCACCCAGGGAGGATCCTTCCCACCTGCAAGCCGCAGCCCCTCCATCTCTGGAGCCCACCCTGGGCTCACAGCCCCTGCCCTGCCCTGACCCCTGCCCAGGCCCTTCCGCTCTGGCTCAGCATGCACGTGCCTGAGAAGCGCTGGAAGCTTGGACGTCCATCACGTTTGTGTCATGCCCGTGTGGTTCTTCTAGGCTTGCTACTCTGAACAGAGCTCTATGGGACTGTCTTCTGCCAGAGTCCCTCCTCCCTCTCCCTCCTCCACCCAACTTCAAGCCCAGTCCCAGGCACCCTGGGTTGGCTTTAGAAAGTGCTCGCAGAATGTCTGTTCATCAAACCCAGAACAAATCTGTGAACACGTGATGATGTCGCTGCCCACAGCCGGCGCCTGGAGGATTTCCCAGGAGCTGTCCCAATGTGAGTGTCCTGGGAGCTCCTCCCACCCACACAGCCTGTAGGTGTCTCAGGGATGCAGCACGAGCATCGCCACCTTCCATCCTTGCCCCAGTGTTCCCCTGGCCCTGGACAGATCTGGACCCTGCAGGCTGTGGGTCCTCAGTGGCCAGAAGGAAGGACAGGACTCGCTGCCCCCGGAACACTGTCTGAGCCCAGAATCAGTGTTGACAGAGGCCCGGAGGCTGAGGCCGTCCCCTCCCAGGTTCTCACCCCCAGGAGGAACACTGGCCAACCTTGGTCAGGGAGCCCCTGGAGACCACCACCATCACATCAGCAAACCTGAAGAATGAAGCCCTCATGGCACCATGCCATGCTTACAGAAGGCTGGAGACGAGGCTCTGTCTGCCCTGCCTTGGTTTTTCTCAGCCAACGTGGGCTGGGGGCCAGCGGCACAGCCTCCAGGATGCCCGCACCCTCCATGCCAGCATGCATCCTGGGGACCTGCCACCAGGACCACGGAGCATACAATACTCCAGTTATAAGTTAAACTGTGTCCCCCCACCCAATTTCATATTTTGAAGTCTTCACCCCTAGTATCTCAGAATAGGATCACATTTGGAGATAAAGTTGCTGCAGATGTAATTAGTTAAGATGAGGTCCTACTCCATGAAGATGGGCCCTAATCTAGTGCTGCCATGTCCTTATAAAAGAGGAGATTTGGAGACAGATGTGCACAGGGAGGGTGCCATGAGAACACGAGGGCAGAGATCAGGGTGATGACAAGCGAGGAATGCCAGAAGCAGCCGGCAAGCCCCAGAAGCTGGAGGGCTTGGACAAATGCCCCTCATGGCTCAGGAACAGCCACCCCTGCCACCACCTTGATCTCAGAGCAGACTTCTGGCCTCCAGAATCACCAGACAGTACACTTCTGTTTGTGGTGCTTCCTTATGGCAGCTCGGGGCACTGAGACCCCCTCTGCCTGTCCACACTCTGCTGCTGCCCCAGGCTCGGTGGTTTTGCGGGCAGGCACCTGGGCTGTGCTCTCTGGCCAAGCGTCCTGCTGACAGCAGACATCACTGGCAGCCCTGTCCCCAGGGCAGATCCAACTTCAGGTCCTACCTGGACCCCCATCCCTGGCCTGAGGATTTCCAGGAAACATCCAGGCACCCTGGGCAGCCAGCAGGAGGGAGCCGGGGACTGACCATCACAGCCCTATCCTCGGAGGTGAGGGAGGCCACGTCCGTGCTGTGTCCAGGAGTAGAGGCAGAGAGGAGGCCGAGCTGCCCTGACTTCAACGCCTTACAGGACCCAGGCAACAGCCAGGACCCAGGCAACAGCACCCGTGGTGCCACCTCCAGAACCCCAGCACGGATCAGCCAGCGCTGTGGAAACAATGGCAGTGCCTTCCTGAGCGCAGACCGGCTGGGCCTCCCAGCTCTGACAGAGAGGCCTGGGACCCCTTGCTCAAGCCAGCAACAACACCCCGTCCACCTCATCCCCTCACCCCGCTGCACTTGGGCCCGGCTCCCCGCACAGGCCTGGCCCCCATCCCCACACCCCTTTCTGCTCCATCCACCCCTCGCCTCACCCCGCTGCACTTTGGCCCGGCTCCCCGCACAGGCCTGGCTCCCATCCCCACACCTCTTCCTGCCCCATCCACCCCTCGCCTCACCCCGCTGCACCCAGGTCGGGCTCCCCGCACAGGCTGGGACCCCATCCCCACACCCCCACTAGCCCTTGCTCCTTGTCCAGCCCTGGATGCCAACCTTGCTCAGATGAAGCCCTGGTGCCACACCCGACATGGGCCATGAGCTCCATGAGGTGGGGGCCCCCGGGACAGGGCACAGGTGGTACCCAAGGAATGCCAGGTAGGTGGGGGACGGAGGGCAGCATGGGTGAGTGGGCAGGAGTGGGGCCCAGTCACAGCTGTAAATGGCCCATAGGAGAATCCCTCAGGCCTGCTTGTTCTGGGCCCGCACCCCTCCCAGGCCTGTGTTGTGACCGGGACCCCCACCTCACCCTGGCCCTGTCTCCACCCCCATCCCAGGCCCCGTATTCTGGCTGGGACCCCCACCCTACCCTGTCCCCAACCCCGCCCCCAGACCATGTATTATGTCCGGGACCCCCACCCCACCCTGGCCCTGACCCATCCCCTCCCAGGCCTGTGTTGTGGCTGGGACCCCCACCCCACCCTGGCCCTGCCACCCTTCCCACACCCTGTGCTGTGGCCAGGAACCATTCTCTGTCACTACAGATGGGCCCCAATTTCCAGAGAGGGGAGGTCCTCTCCCCAGGTCACACGACACACAGCCAGACTAGAAGGCAGGGTCCCCACAACACTCCCAGCCCTGAGGTCCGCCAGGCCTGTGGAGATAGGCAGTCCCTCTTTCAGCAGCCTGCTTCTCACAGAGACCTCCCCAATTCTGCTGGAGAAAGAGCTTTTTTTTTTTTTTTTTTTTGCCAGGGTCTGGAATTTTTTCCTTGTGCAGGTCTGAGGAGGAAGAGGGAGAAACAGGTCCTCCTGGGGCTTGCTGGGCTGGGCTCTTCAACCAGCCCCTTTAGGGCCCCCATCTCCTCCCGCCCTGGGCTCTGGCCAGGCCCCCAGAGCTGGGCCCCTCTGAGGCCGGCGAGGTGCCCAGTATCAGGCAGCCTTCCCAGGGCTCTGCATGGGCCTGCAAAGGGCTGAGACAACAGAGACAGCAGGGGGAGGGGTAGAGGGAGGAGTGGGGGGAGCTGGAGGAAGTGGGACAGGAAAGGAATGGAACACAGCCCTTTTCTCAGAGTCTCAGCGTCCCTGCGGCCTTGAGCACCAGGTGTGAGGGCTGAGCTGAGCTGGCTCTCCCTGACGGAGCCTGATGTGGGCCGAGCGTGTCCCCAGATTCATATGCAATGCCCTGACCCCCAACCAGATGGCATTTGGAGATGGGGCCTTGTTTGGTGATGAAGGTGAGACAAAGCCACGAAGTCGGGGACCTCATGGTGGGATGAGTGACTTTAAGAGGGGGAAGGGACCCGAGCTCCCTGGGCCAGGCAAGGACACAGCAGGAAGGCAGCGTCTGCAGGCTGGGAAGACAGCCCTCTCACAATCCAGACCTGCGGCGCCTTGATTGGACTTCCGCCTCCAGACCGCTGAGAAGGGAACATCTGCTGTTTAAGACGCCCACTCTGCAGCGCGCCCGGACCTCGGAGTCGGGCCTCCACAACAGGGGGACACATTTCTGTCGCTTGAAGCCACTCAGTACATAACCCTTTGTAACAGCAGCTCCAGGGACCACGTGGGTGCCACTGCTGCCTGTGTGGAGGGGCTTGTCCAGCTCCCCGACTGCTCAGGATTGGGGGAGCCCACAGTGGAAGCCGGGGACCTGGGGTCACGCCCACCCTGGGTCCAAGTCCCCACCTGTGGGCGAGGGCAGGGATGAGAGGCCACCCCCACCCTGGGCCTCCTCTGCATGGCCAGAAGAGTATAGAAATGATTGGGGATCTCAGGGAGTCCCCGGCACCACCCCTCACTACCGCACAGGTGGGGAAACGGAGGCCTAAAGGTATGCCATCCAGCCAGTGTCACACAGTGAGTAAGTCATGAGTGCAGCCAGGCCCCTCACTCCAGGAACTCACTTCAGGGGCCGCACATGGCTGAAGGGCCGCGTCCCCAGCCAGCCTCCAGCATCTGCAGAATGGCTGGGCAGGCTCAGGGCCCTCATGTCCTCCAGTCCTCAGAGCAGAGAATGTGACGTGAGGAGACAGGAGGAGGACAGAAGCACTCACACTCAACTTCTGACCCCAGGCCAACCCACACCAGCTCGGCCAGGCTGGACCGAAGTGCACCTAACGGACAGCTAGGCCAGCTCACAAAACTGCTAGGTTTGGTGTGTTCAAATGAAGAGGATTATTCATGCAGGTGATGATTACAGGATGACAGTTAAATTTACTTTCAAATGCTTCTAATTTCTGCATCACAGCGGAGCTACAAGGCACGCTTTAGAGACGGGGGCCTCTCCTCGTGTTTTGAGATTCCAGGAACAGTCAGCAGCTACACCAGGCAGGCAGGGCAGGCTGGCCAGGTCACCTCCCCATGACATTCTCTGAGGGGCCTGGCACAACCCTCACCATCTTCCAAGGGAACTGGCACACCAGCCAGGGCAGCCACTCCCAGTTCTACTGATCTGAGCAGCAGCTGAGAAGTCACCAGGGACAGTGGGTCCTGTGAGTGCTTCTGGCAGGTGGGCATCCACCCGCACCCTCTCATGCCCTGCCTGCAGGTGTCCTCCTGGGCTTGTTCTGGGGCAGGTCAACCCTCTGGAACACCCTGGTCCCTCAACCACCATGAGAAAAGCCCATGACCACCTTCCTCCGGCAGGCTTCCCTGCGCCAGGGCCAGGGGACATCCTTCTCTCCTGAGCTCCCTCAGCCCTTCACCCAGATTTCTGACATGGCTTCCAGCACTTTCTTCCAAAACCACCAGTGGTTTGCTTTCTCCAAAATGAAAAAAGCTTTCCTAGAGATTTTTCCTGATTATTCATTCTTCTGCCACTCTTTTCCCTCACCCCACCTCGCTGTCTCCCACGCACACGTACATCCAGTGCACACAGGACCTGCAGCGAGTGCCTATCTGCCCTTTACCTACATACAGCCTCACTCTTGGGCTCTGTGCTGATCTTTGCTCCCTTCCCCACAACATTGTGTGGCATCTTCCCAAGGCTGTAAGCACAAAGCTTTCAGGAGCACTCGAGTCCAGTGCTGGGACAGACTTACCCTTTCAGCAGCTCCCAGCTGGCGGGCATTTGGGCAGTTGTCCCGGGCTTGGTAAAACAGCACCAGGGTGAACGTTTCAAATGCACACCTTTGAACACTTGCTGGATAATCTTTGTTGCATTTCACGCAAGCAGCCTGGTGAGGTCGGCATCACACGTCTGATATATATCACCAAGCCGCCCCCAGCAAGCGGCCTGGGTGCCTGTCCCTGCCACACTCACAACCTGCCTTTTACAAGTGGGCCGACCTGGGGCCCTGGCTGTCTTGGTGCGTCGTTGGCTACAGTGGGCAGGACACTGATCTCATGTGTTGTCTTGGCTCTGTGGCCCTTCATTTTCCCGAGGATGAAGGTGACGATGCCTGAAACATTCCAGGTGTCCTGGAGGAAACACCCTGGTGGGCTCTCCACCCCCGTTCTGAGTCCATGGCCCTTCCCTCCTCCTTGGTTTCAGAACTTTGCTGCAACTCCACAGACGTTTGATTTAGTTTGGTGATCCCCGGAAGATCAGCACCTCGGAAGAGGTTGGTGTCTTGCATATGTTCACCTTTGAGAAGGGGAGTTTCCTTCAGAATCTAGCAGTTGCCCAAAGAAAAGTGTAGGGGCTCCTGCGTTCCCCTCCTGACCTCCTGGGCCTGCCTGGACTTCTGCTCGGAGCAGAGGCTGCTGGCACACAGGTGAAATCCCAGAACTCCAATGTCTTCACGTCAGGACAGGATCCAAGCATCTGAAGCAAGGCATCTCGCTTCAGGTTTCAACCGCGCTGGCCTCGCTGGCCAAAGGAAACATGGCTGCCCACAGATACAGCTCTGGCCTCTGGCTCCTAAGCCCTGGGGAAAAGCTTTGGTTCAGCCTTTGTTCTCCGGGCCAGAGGACAGGGTGGCACGAAGCAGGTAAAAACCACTGGGGCATGAGGTCTCAGGTCCAAGCCTGCACTGCTGTCTCTGAACCAGCAGCTCTGTGGGGTCTGGGCCAGCGCAGCCTCAGCCAGACAACCTTTCACCAGGTAGGCAGCGCTGCCAGTGTCGAGGTCTTGGCAATGCTGGCTCACCTCCAGGCTGCACCCTCCCGTTTCTGGATCCTATGAGGGGAAATGCAAAATGGGGCGGCCGCCCACCCAGTGCACCTGGAGGCCGGGCCAGGGAGCAGGTCGGAGGCTGCAAGGGGGCCCCTCGCCCACCCTGGCCATCACTTCTGTGACACCCATCCCAACCCGCCCAACTGCCTAACCCTGTCATTTAGGGTCTGGCCTGAGGCTGGGCCATTCCCAAGGTTCAGGGGCAGGAGGATCCCATCTCTGAGACTTTGTTCTTCCATCCACTCTGCTTCCGGTGATCTTCAGCTGCTCGATGGGTCTGATTCTTGTCACTGTGCCAACCACGGAGCTCCCCATGACCCACATGCAAGACTGAGGTGGCAAGTGTGCTGCTGTCACCCAGTGGAGGATGGAAGGGGATTCACAGGGCCCTCCCTGATGTCCTGGGTCACCTTACAAAGATACAACAGAGCCTGTTGGGGTGTGACACAGGCGCCCTCTGCCCACCCAGGGCCACAGTGCTCACCAGAGGTCATGGTTCCCACCTGGAGTCGAAGTTCACACCCAGAGCCATGGTTCGCACCTGAGGTCACATTTTGCACCCAGAGTCACAGCTCTGCACAGCCCGAGGCTTCCCACTTAAAGACAAGCGTCCTGCCACCTGAGCAATTTCTCCAACCACAAAAGGCCAGGGCTGCAGCCAGCTAACGCAGCGAGCATTGTTGGAGAAGCACTCGCCTTCCTGGGCAGGACAATCCGGAGGTGTGTTGCGTTGTTCAAGGGCCCCAGCAAGGCCAGGCCTCTGGCCACGGAGGTTACCCACTTACAAATGCACCTTTGTCAGCTGCCCCCAACTCCCCACTCTCCCACCATGTGTCCTGGGACCACCTCCCAAATAAACTCTTGGCGCTCAAATCCTCATCTCTGGGTTTGCTTCCAGGGACCAAGCAGACAAAACAATTCATCATAATGAACAGTCAGGATGCAATCCTGAAGTGCACTGGGGTCCCATAGCCGCAGCAGCCCCCATACCCTGGAGTTTAGCAGGGTCTCCCCAGCCTGCCCACTGCACCATGATTAGCCACAGAGCTCCACAGGCTTCTGGAAGGATCACCCCTAGGCCAGACAGAGGGTCCGAGCAGAGCCCTCACTTCCACAGGACCTGACAGAGCCCAGAACACTCCCAGTGACACCGGCATCTCCAGTCCCTGAGCAGGCCTCGGAGACCAAACCTAGGGAGGAAGCTTCCTTGGGACCTGAGTGTCCTCCCCTTGGGGCACCCCCCTCCCCACCTGGTAGATAATAGATGACAGCATGTTGGACAGGTGCACAGCACCTGTGAATGGGGAGGCTGTCATTGTCCACATCCTGAAGACCAGGCGGCTGTTCATGTCACCACTCAGTGCAGCTGACACTACTTGATCCTGTGACAGCAGCAGCGATTGCAACTGCACCAGAGGCCCCAGCACAAACTGCCCCGCTGAGCCCAGCCAGCCACAGAACGGAGAGATGACAATTGGTTCTTGCTCCAAGATGCTGATACGGTTTGGACATGTGGGGAAACATATGGGTGTCCTTATAAGAAAGCCAAACCCAGTGATGGGTGTCCCTATAAAAAAAGCCACTTGAAAGCAGAGACACAGACACACAGAGGAGAGGGCCACGTGACGATGAAAGCAGAGACTAGAGCGACGCTGCTGCAAGCCAAGGTGGCCGGCAACCACCAGATCCCAGAGAAGGCAGGAAAGGTCCTCCCTAGGAGCTCAGAGAGAGTGAGGCCCTGCTGGCACCTTGACTTTGGACTTCTGGCCTTCACAGCTGTGAGCACAAATCTCTACTCTTATAAAACCACTACCATTGGTGGCGGTTTGTCACAGCAGCCCCAGGACACCTACACACCACATAGACAAGGAGGTGGACACTGCTCTTGGGGCCAGGTTGACCGCGGAGCCTGGCCCGTAGGCACAGGACCACGGCCCCCAGCAACCCGTGGTTGACCTCGATGCCGTGCAGGCCGATACTCACTGGTGGTGCTTCCAGACATCTGAATGATGCACTTGGAGTCGCGGCTCATTTCCCGGGAATTGAAGGGGCGGACCCGCACCGCCACCTTCACCGAAGCCCCGGCCATCGCGGTGGCCTTCGTGGGTCACTCCTTGCAGTAATGGGAGCCCCAGAGTGGGGGGAAACACCTTGGAAAAAAGGGAAACATGAATTAGAAACAATATCCGAAGAGACAAGACAGGCACTCTGGCTGCAGCTGAAGCCACAGGTCTTCTCCACTCCACTCCAAAGCCCCCACGTGACATATGCACGGGGTGGAATCCACAAGGAGAGGGGGCAGCACAGATAATTCTAGAAAGCGGGAGCCCAGCGGGACCAGTGGAAGCCGACTTCACAAGCCTGGGGAAGCTGGAACCCAACGAAAGAAACAGAGCGACCTGGGTGTGAACGTGAAGGTGGCCTTCACACCCATGGCAAATTCCCCAAGAAGGGTCTTCCCCTGCAGACGCGGGCCCTGGTGGGCTCCATGACAGGTCCGCGCAGGCCCCAAGAGCCAGTGCTGGCTTCAGATCAGCATGTCAAGGGTGCTTTAAAACGGAACAGTGTTCCAGAATGCCCCATCACACCCTCCGCACCAAGCACCAGCTGATAGCCACGTCAGCAGTAGCATGGTCTCTGAATTAGCAAGAAAGAGAACTTTACTCAGAAATGAAAAGAACAGGACAGACAACCTCAAGCAATGGAACAAAAACCAACATTTTCAGCCCAATTTCCTGCTGGTAATTCACGCAGAAGGAGGCGAGGAACACTCCCGAGCCTCACTGAGGAGGAGAAGCCCGCGAGTCATGGGAAATTCAGTACAAGCCAGGGCTGGGGGACCAGCCTCGGCCTTGCCTTTACCCCAGCGGTGTGACTCAGCTTCCTGGGCCTCAGTTTACCATCTGTGAAATGGCAGGGTGGTGGTCAGGAACTCCAGAATGATTTGGCCTCTCGGGTGCTGGGACTCTGAGGAAGGCTGATGAAAACTGCCCACAAAACAGTGACGAAGCAGCCACTGCAAAAGGTCTTTCCAGGCCGACCAGTCAGATGCTGCTGCTTCCCCCGTGGGACTTGGGGCCTGAAGGATGGGGCTCCTGGGCACAGGGACAGGGACAGGCTCGGGACAGAGCTATTGGTTACAGGAATGGCCAGAGCTCCACGAAACAGAATTAATGCAACATGAGAGGTTTTCGCCAATTGGTATCTAAACGCTCTAGGGTGCCCGCTCAGTGGTGAGTCCCACATCACCAGAGGCATCCAAGTAGAGCAAAGGCTAGGTGGCCTCCTTGAAACCCTTCCACACTGACATTCCATGAAAAGGCGACCCTCTGCCTGGTCATCCCCATCCGTAAGTGCCACCCTTGGGGGAATGTGGCCAAACGCCCCCGTCTCACACTGCCCCAGCCTCACGGCTGTGAAGAAGGGACAAGCCCTCTGGGCTGCCCCTGAAAGCTCCAGGATCAAGAGCAGGAGGGGTCTGTCCGCAGAAGGAAAGGGGGCACAGCGAGCCTGGGACCAAGGCAGATGCTGAACTCCTAGATTCCACCCAGGCCACTCCCCAGGATCCCCAGAACTCCTCTGCAGAACAGGCTGGATGTGGGGCAGGGCTGTCCCTCAGGCAAACAGCTCTTCCAGAGGCTACAGTGGGGAAGGAAGTGCCAGGACACCCTATGACTAAGTGGGGACAAGTTCCTGATGTGGCTGGACTCATGCCGGCTACGCCACAGCCCCTCAGAGCCACACGGTGCAGCTGCGTCTACACTCCAGAGTGCTTCTGCCAACTCTCTCTTCTCCTCACAGCCAGGAGTGGCCGCCAGCGTGGACGGAGGGATGACCTCTGAGAATCTGTGTTTCCTTGTGTTGAAAATCCCTGCACTTTTAAAACTGGAAGAAGTCTTAGGATACTCCAGCCGGGATGGAGAGAGGAACAGGCAAACTCATGAGTCTCTGGCTGGAGCACAAATCCAACAGGGTTTCTAGGGAGCCATTTTGCAGCACGCCCTGGACCTTTAGGAAAGTCTGTACCCTTTGACTCAGTAATCCCAAGTACTGAAATCAGAAATACTTCGAGATTAAGAAAACATTGATGAAAAGCAGATATTCAACAGTGCAAAATCTCCAGTTCTCCCCAAATTTAGCTATATAAATTCAGTGCAATTCCAATAAGCAAAATATTCCAACAGGACATTCAGTGGAATTTGGCAGGACAAGAACACTTTGAAAAATGAGAACAAAGAGGGGAAACATCGCCTACCAGCTGCCATATATCCTATAGAGCTACAATAATTTCCAAAGTCTAGAAATGACACGTGAACAGACTAAGCGTGTCCACAAGCAGACACACACACATACACACACATTAAAGAAAAAGGCAACAATTTAGGGAATGACGTAAGATCAGTATGGGACAACTGGCTCTCTCCATATTGGAAAAATAAAGCTAGATATAGAACTTGATCTTTAAAATGTAAATGCATTACAAGGACACAGAGAAGCCTCTGTTCTTGACTCTGGGGTGTGGAATATGCACACCACAAAGCATGGAAAGCGAAGGCGGCTTGGTGGGTGCAGGGGCCAGCAGCCGACCAACGCACTGCTCAAGAGGTCCGACACCACACTGCAATGTGTGTGAAGGAATCAGTGTGCAGCCGCAAGCCAACATTCCAGAGGAGGGGCTGCCAAGACGGGAGCTGGCCTCCGCAGCACAGCCTCCGGGCATATTTGCATTCTGCGCATGGGTCAAGAGACTGGGAATCTGGAGTCTTCCCAGACAGTGAGCCATTGCTGAGGGACAGAGGAAGCTGCAGAGCTTTTGGGCAAGAGAAAGAAACTTGAGAGGCCAAGATTCCAGAAGAGAGAGGTAAAGAACTAAAATGAACAAATGCCCAAAATGCCCAGTCCTTCCCTTAAGACGTTTGCCAAATTCTGAAGGTAAGAGAGATGGGATTTTAAAAACTCACACTGAAAACCAAAGAGGAGTCTTGCACAGTCTCAGATGCTAAGGAACAAAGATTTGAGTTCAGGGTCCTCCAGGAGGAGGATACCCAGTGATCACATCAGGCTCTGGCTGAAAGCCCAGGAAGGTACAAAACCTAAGAGCAGGGTAGAGCCATAGCTCAGATGAGCCTTATGAAAACTACAACCTGCCCTCACTTGGCTTAATTCGGATTTCAGTCTGGCTGCCTGGGAGAGAAAATGGAAGCCATCTGGAGCCTCTACACTCTTTTATTTTTATTTTTTCAAACTCTGTACTCTACATTCTTTTAATAGGCAATGTGTGACATCCAATCAAAACTTAGAAGGTGTAAAATAAAAAAGGACTCTGATTAAAAACAAAGAGGAAAAATAAAATATAAACACATGAGAAAAAAAAAAAGAGACACATACCTACACATGATCCAGATCTAGGCATTATTAAACACGGACTTTAGAACAATCCTGACTCATATATTCAAAATAAGAGCAAAAGGACAGAGAATATAAATGGAAAACGGATAATTTTGCCAGAGGACTGGAAACTATAACAAATAATCAAAGGGAAATGCTAGATCTGGAAAACAAAATAACTAAAATTAGGAACTCAAGAGATTAGACACAGTTGAAGACAGTGTTAGTAAACTGGAGGATAGGTAATAGAAATATAGAAAATTTCAAACAGATAAGAAGAATGGAAAATATAGACATGAGAGCCAGAAAAGTACAGGACACACTGAAATGGTCACACATACCTGTACCTGGAATCTAGGAGAAGAAATGGAATGGGGGTGCTGTGTTGAATGGAAATTCCTGTGTTGAAATCCTAACCCCTAAAGTGATGGTGTTAGGAAGTGGGGCCTTTAGAAGGTGACTAGGTCATGAGTGTGGAGCCTCACAAATGGGATCAGTGCCCTTGCGAAAGAAATGCCACAGACACCCCTCAGCCCCTCCACCACGGGAACAGGGCAAGAAGGCGTCTAGGAGCCAGAAAGCAGATCCTCAGCCAATGTGCCTTGCTCTTGAGCTTCCCAGCCTCCAGAACCATGAAAAATAAATTCTGTTATTCATAAGCCACCTGGTTTGTGATATTTTTGTTATAGCAGCTGGAATGGACCAAGACAGGGGAGAAGCAGGATTTACAAAACTAATGACCATGGATTGTCCAAAGCTGCTGAAGCACATCGACCCACAGGTTCAAGAAACTCTACAAACACAAAGCAAGACAAACAAGAAAGCCACACAAGGCACAGCACTACAACAACGCTAGGACCAAGGATGAAGAGATAAAGCTTAAAGTCAGCCAGGAAAAAAAAAAGGCCGGGCGTGGTGGCTCACGCTTATAATCCCAGCACTTTGGGAGGCCAAGGCGGGTGGATCACAAGGTCAGGAGATTGAGACCACAGTGAAACCCCATCTCTACTAAAAATACAAAAAATTAGCCAGGCATGGTGCAGGCGCCTGTAGTCCCAGCTACTCGGAGAAGCTTAGGCAGGAGAATGGCGTGAACCTGGGAGGCAGAGCTTGCAGTCAGCCGAGATTGTGCCACTGCACTCCAGCCTGGGTGACAGAGCGAGACTCCATCTCAAAAAAAAAAAAAAAAAGAAATTGACAACTGACTTCTCAACAGAAATGACAGAAACCAAAAGACAAGGTTGCAAGTTTCAACGTGATCATGAAAGAGGTCATAGTCATCATTTACATTCGATTGTCAAGGATACATGTTGTCATTGCTAGGGTAATCATTTAGAAAGTAGAAAACTAATGTATAACTAACAAGTTAATAGAAAAATACCCAAAAACTAAAATTTATTTTATGAATCCAATAGAAGGCAATGAAGGAGAAAAACAGAATGTGAAAAGATAACATCAAGTGGAAAAGAAAGAGTTAAGATTGCAGATAAAAGGTCAACTCAGTATGAACTAAATACAACAAGTAAAACATTAAAAATTGTCAGACCAGATTTTTTAAAAATTATATTCTGTTAATGACTCTACATACAAAGACACAGAGAAGTTCAAAATAAAAGGATGAAAATTTGTGCTTGCTCTATCAGCCACTGAGGAGGAGAAAATATATATCGTACACATTATTTTGTTTATTTATTTTGAGACCAGGTCTCCTGTCTCTGAGACTAGAGTTCAGTGGCATGATCTTAGCTCACTACAGCCTTGACATCCTAGGCGTAAGCAATCCTCCTGTCTCAGCTTCTCGAGGACCTGGGACTATAGGCACATGCCACCATACCTGGCTAATTTTTTTATTTTTTATTTTGTAGGGATGGGGTCTCACTATGCTAGCCAGGCTGGTCTTGAGTTCCTGGGCTCAAATGATCCTCCTATCTCAACTCCCCAAAGTGCTGGGTTTCTAGGTGTGAGCCACCATGTCCAGCCTCATACATATTCTTTTAAAGTGCACACAGAATGTGTGCTAAAATTTGCCATATGTTGGTCATAAAGCAAACTTCCACAAATATCCATCTTAAATTCAAGTTATAAGGTAGATGTTCTCTGATCACAATAGAATTATGCTATACATCAATACCCTAAAAAAAAAAAAATCACCTACAAAACAGTCCAATTGCTTGGACCCTAAGCAATGCAATTTAAAAAACCCATGGGTCAAAGAAATCATCACGCTGGATATTAGAAAATATTTTGAATGAGTGATAATGAAGATACATGTCAAAGCTGTGGCAAAGGTCCTGCGGAACTTAGCTAAAGCAGGACTGATGAGGAAATGCACAGCCTTAAAGGCACGGGGATGAGGAGGGCGGCCCCACGTCATCCCCAGTTTGGTTCAGACCCCAGTGTCCCCGAGGGAGCTGTGGTTGGCTTGGGAAGACTTTCGAGTGGTCACAAAGGCTTGCCTTGGGAGGGATCTGAGGTTCCGCTCTTGTGAATCTGCTAAGTCAGTTACCAGGTGGGTCTGCTTTTCACATCCAGAACGTGGCTGCTAAATGTTCTCTCCTGTTTTTTCATTATTATGGAAGTGTTTAGGTCTTTTTTTAGTTTACCTTTACCTTTATTTTAGTGGCATTTCAGGAGGGAGAGATGATAAATGAATGAATACCACAAACAGGACATTGAAAACAATAAATCAAACACAAAAGGGTAAACATTTTATAATTCTATTTACAGAACTGCTAAAACAGGCAAGAATCAGCAGAACAAGCACATTACTTAGTAATATACAGCTAAATTTTAAAAACAGCTAAGAGAGTTGAAAAAAATTGGGTATAAGGAACAAAGGCTGCTGATTTTCTAAACAAATTTTATAAAATTTTTTATTATTCTACACTGTGCCCATACTTAACCTAAAAAGAATCATTTTAAAAATCATAACCAAAGAGTTGAGGTAACATAAATAGAAATTCCTCATTTTGGTTGACAAATACTGGTATGTGTGAATTCAAAACTCAGTTTGCTCATTAAAATTAGTATTTCCTGCCCGGGTTGGGCATGGTAGCTCATGCCTGTAATCCCAGCACTTTGGAAGGCCGAGGTGGGTGGATTGCAAGGTCAGGAGTTCGAGACCAGCATGACCAAGATGGTGAAACCCCCGTCTCTACTAAAAATACAAAAATTAGCTGGGCACGGTGGCGGGTGCCTATAATCCCAGCTACTTGGGAGGCTGAAGCAGGAGAATTGCTTGAACCTGGGAAGCAGAGGTCGCAGTGAGCTGAGATCGCACCACCGCACTCCAGCCTGGGTGACAGAGCAAGACTCTGTCTCAAAAAGTAAATAAATAAATAAAATATCAATAATATTTCCCAACAGAGAGCAAAAGGGCTGAATGGAGGCTTCTACTTCTGCAGTATGGTGGGTGAGACACCCTCCATTATAAAGCACCTAGAAATTCAGGATAAATAACAAACATCAGAAGAAAATAAGAGGACTCCTCAGAAGGAAAGAAAAAAGAAGAAGAAGGAGAAGAAATTAAGGTGGCGACAAAGCTACTGACATTTGGTAATACCAGAAACCCAAAGAATTTGATTTCACCTGCTGTTGGTGGGATGGGAAGCAGGACCTCAAAGACACATAAAGTGGGAATAGAACCAAGTCACCACAAAAATTGAATCCTTCAAAGCTACAACCTCTGTGAAATGGAAGACTGGGTAAAAAAAGGGACACAGGGGAATTAATCTGAATGACAGCCAACTCTAGGTGGCTAAAAAGCAGTGTTACTGAGAATTTAAGGCCAGAGGCCTGTCCTCATAAAGTTTGGGTTTCAAATTTACAAAACCTGCATGATCAGTGAAATCCAAATTTGAGAAGTAGCTCAGTGTAGTTCTCAGGAGTTAGCACTCAAAGCACCTAACAAAGCACACATACAAATCCTCCCAGGAGAAGGTTTCCTTTCCCACAGCCCCAAGATTCCCAAAGATGAACATCTGTCAAATGTTAGCTCACAATGAAATATTACCAAACACTTGGAGAAGCAATTCACCATAAGCAAGAGTCACCAAAAAAGGAGGGAAGAGAAAAAGGAAAGGGAAGGGAAGGAAGGAGGAAGGAGAGGGGAGGGAGAGGGGAGGAGAGGGGAGGGAGAGGGGAGGGAGAGGGGAGGGAGAGGGGAGGGAGAGGGGAGGGAAAGCGGAAGGAAGGGAGAAGAAAGAAAGAGGGAAGAGAGGGATTAGATCCTCAATGACTTCAGATATTAAAATTGTCAAACACAGATTATAAAAATAAGTTGGCTTAAATGCTCTAAGAAATAAGCAGAAATGAAAAACAATGGGGTAAAATATGAGAAAGAACCATGCAGAACTTCTAGAAATAAAATGTAATTATTTAAAACTGAAAGCTTAGCAGACAGGCTAATCAGCAAATTAAATGGAGCTCAACACAGAATTAATGAACTGGAAAATATGTCAGAAAAATATTACCCAAAATGACCCCAGAAAGAAAAAAAGGATGAAAATATAAAACCTAAGTTCAGAGTCATGTAATAAGGAGGAATTCATTAATTTATCATGACAGGTATTTTAACACATTTCTCACTAATTGGTAGATCAAGCAGATATATAATTAGTAAGAGCATAGCATGAGTAACACAATAATCATGAATTAATGGACATATGTGCCTCTTGCAGAAAATTAGAGCAACATTCTTTTCCACCACATATGAATATTTACAATATTCTACCATGTACTAGACCATAAAACAACTCCCAGTGCTTTCAAAGACCTGTATCAAATAAACCATGTAATTTGAACACAATTAGACTAAAAATTAATTTAAAAATAATTAAAAACCCGTATGTTTAGAAATTTAAAAAATAAACTTATAAATAACAAATCAAAGGGAAATTATGATGAAAATACAAAAATACTTACTAAATGGAAATGAAAACACTACTAGCAAAACACAGAGTTTTCATGTCCAGCCATGATGGAGTCCCAGGGACCAGACTTAACCTCTCACTGTAAACAGTAACTAGCAAAGAAGACAAAATATACAGAAATAACTGTGCTCAAACGTCAGACAATAGGCAGTGCAGGACTGTGATCCCCGAGAGAAGGGGCACATACTAGGTGAGCCCTACAGTCACTCCAAATCTGCCTGGAGGCAGGCACAGCGAGGTAGGACCCAAGCACCTCGGCAGCTTGGACAGGTTGAAAAGATGGCGGTCAGAGCTTGGGTGGGCGGAGGCAGCTGGAAGTTGTGAGTTAGAGTTCTGGAAGAAAGGAGCTGCTCAGTAGAAGTTCAGAAATTTACACAGGGGTACCCTTAAGTCTTTTCAGAGTACTAGTCCATTCCCAGATAATCCAGACACAAAAAGACTGGGCCGTTGTAAGCTGAACGATTCCCAAAACTCACACAAAGTAAGGAGACATCTGTGATCCAATTAGCCAGAATGGGGAGTCCTCTTTAGCCTCCACTCCAGATATTCCGTGGAGACCCTGGAGAAGGCATGCCCTAGGTGGGGGACTAACCTATTCCTGCAAGTGGTCTACTCCAGACCAACTCTAGAAAAGTTTAAGAACAGGCCTTGACTGATCAAACTGGTCTTCAAGTAAGTTAAGCACCTGCCAAGACAAAGCCCAACATGCACTAAAGCAAGAAATATAAGTCAGACACTCTAAAATATAAAAATCATGTCTAGCATCCAATCAAAAATTACTAGATCTGCCAAGAACCAGGAAAATGTGATGCATAACTATGGAGAAAAAGTAAGCAATAGAAACACGAATTTTCCTACAATTATTAAAGAAATTGATCCAATAGTTAAAAAATCTACCCACACAAAAAGGTAGCAGATTCAGACATTTCTTATAGGTGAGTTCCACCATACCTTTTTTTAAAACATAATATCAATCCTATACAAACCCTTTATGAGAATGAAGGAAAGAGAGGGAAACACCCAAAGAATATAAAGTCATCCCTCAGTATCAGTAGGAGATTAGTTCCAGAACCCCCCACAGATACCAAAATCCACAGATGCTCAAGTCCCTCATATGAGCTAGTGTAGTATTTGCATTTGACCTACACATCCTCATATACATATATATACACACACACATATACACACACAGATGTATACACACATATATACACACATATATACACACAGACACATATACACATATATATACATATATATACACACACACACATATATAGAGAGAGAGAGAGAGACAGAGTTTTGCTCTTGTTGCTCAGGCTGGAGTGCAATGGTGCGATCTTGGCTCACTGCAACCTCCGCCTCCCGGGTTCAAGTGATTCTCCTGCCTCAGCTTCCCTAGTATGCACCACCAGGCATGCACCACCGCACCCAACTAATTTTTTATTTTTAATAGAGATGGGGTTTCTCCATGTTGGTCAGGCTGGTCTTGAATTCCTGACCTCAGGTGATCTGCCTGCCCTGGCCTCCCAAAGTGCTGGGATTACAGGCGTGAGCCACTGCGCCCAGCCCCTTCCATATATTTTAAATCATCTCAAGATTAGTTATAATACCAAATACAATGTGAATGCTATGTATTAATAAATAGTTACTATACTGTATTGTCCAGGTAATAGTGACAAGGGAAAAAAACGTTTGTACCTGTTCAGTATAGACAAACCATTCTTTTCTCCAAAAATTTTGATCTGGTTGAATTCACAGATGCAGAACCCACAGATATAGAGAGCCAACTGTACTCCTAGCTCATTCATTGATGTTAATAGAATTTTTGCATCAAAGTAAACAAGAAAAATTTGAGAAAGATTATAGACCAATTTTACTGATGAACATAGGTAGGAAAGTCTGAAAAATTAGCAAGAAAATACAGTAACAAATACAAAGGGCAATGTAGGTAAGCATATGCCAGGAATACCAGTATAGCTTGACATTAGGATAGCTGTTATTATAATTTTCAAATTAAAGAAGAAAGAATACGAGGCCCTCAATAGATACTAAAAAAGCGCTCCATAATTTTCAAGACTCATTTGTGATAAAATTCTAAGCAATATTAGAATAAAAGAAAACTTTTTTAACCTCATAATACCTATCTAATAAAAACCTACCCAAACATCGCACTTAATGGTAAAATGATTGCTTTATGACCAGCATATGGCAAATTTTAGCACACATTCTGTGTGCACTTTAAAAGAATATGTATGAGGCTGGGAATGGTGGCTCACACCTGAAATCCCAGCACTTTGGGGAGTTGAGATAGGAGGATCATTTGAGTCCAGGAACTCAAGACCAGCCTGGCTAACATAGTGAGACCCCATCCCTACAAAATAAAAAATAAAAAAATTAGCCAGGTATGGTGGCATGTGCCTATAGTCCCAGGTCCTCGAGAAGCTGAGGCAGGAGGATTGCTTAAGCCTAGGATAGGAACATTTCCTTTAAATTCAGAAACAAGTCCAGGATGCTTGCTATCTCTACTTCTCGCTATTGTAGGAGAGGTTCTAGCCAGACCAGTAAGACAGGAAAATAACAAACAACATAATATGAATTTGAAAGGAAGAAACCTGCCGGGCGCGGTGGCTCACGCTTGTAATCCCAGCACTTCGGGAGGCCGAGACGGGCGGATCACGAGGTCAGGAGATCGAGACCATCCTGGCTAACATGTTGAAACCCCGTCTCTACTAAAAAAAAAATACAAAAAACTAGCCAGGCGAGGTGGCGGGCGCCTGTAGTCCCAGCTACTCGGGAGGCTGAGGCAGGAGAATGACGTCAACCCGGGAGGCGGAGCTTGCAGTGAGCTGAGATCCGGCCACTGCACTCCAGCCTGGGCAACAGAGCCAGACTCCATCTCAAAAAAAAAAAAAGAAAGAAAGAAAGAAACCAAACTGTCATTATTTGCAGACCATTAGCTCATCTACACAGAAATCAAGAGAATCCAAAGAAAAATTATTTGAAGTAGGAAGGTTCAATAAGGTTGTAGAAATCAAGAACATTCTTATTTACCCGAGATAAAGAATTAAAACATATTTTAAGGTATCCTTTAAAATAATAACCCAATCTGGCACAGTGGCTCACACCTGTAGTCCCAGCTACCATGGAGGCTGAGGTAGAACGATCACTTGAGCCCAGGAATTCAAGATCAGCCTGAGCAACATAGCAAGACCCACTTCTAAAACAATTTTTTTTTAAATTAGCCAGGAGTAGTGGCGACATCTGTAGCACCAGCTCCTTGGGAGACTGAGGCAGGAGGATGACTTCAGCTCAGAAGTTCGAGGCTGCAGTGAGCTATGATGACACCACTGCACCCCAGGCTGGGCAACAGAGCAAGACCTTCTCTCTAAAAAATAAACAAATAAATAAAATAATAACCCAAACTATAGAGTACCTAGGAATAAATGTCACTAACTTTTTTGTTGTTGTTTTTGAGATGGAGTCTCACACTGTCACCTGGGGTTGGAGTGCAGTGGCGCAATCTCGGCTCACTGCAACCTCCGCCTCCTGGGTTCAAGTGATTCTCCTGCCTCAGCTTCCCGAGTAGTTAGGATTACAGGCATCCACCATGATCCCCGGCTAATTTTTTGTATTTTTAGTAGAGATGGGGTTTCACTCTGTTGGCCAGACTGGTCTCGAACTCCTGACCTGGTCATCTGGCTGCCTCGGCCTCCCAAAGTGCTGGGATTACAGGCATGAGCCACCGTGCCCAGCCGTCACTAACTTTTTTAAAGAAAATTGTAGAACTCTACTAGAAACATTGCAGAAAATCTAAATAAATGGAGAACCATAACTTATTCATGGAAAAGAAATCTCAATATCTTGAAAACATTTAATTTTACCCAAAATGATTTGAAAACTCAATGACGTTTCATATGAAAACTCAAGTGTTTTTGTGAATCATGACAAGTTGCTTCTAAAAATGTATATGGTAGAGTAAGATGTTAAGAATATCAATAACAAGTCTGAAGAAAGGAAAAAAAGAAGACCGGAGGGCAGGAGGCAACATGCCCTGTGATCTTGAGCCTGAGTAGAAAGCCCTGGCATGAAGTCGGGCTGTACTGGGACTGGAAGAGGCCACCACAAGCGCAACAGAAGGGACGCCAGGAACAGACCTGCGGAAGCACAGCCCTTCGACATCTGGGAAAGGTGGTTTTACAGAGCAAGGGGGAGAGGACGGACGACCGAACCAGCGATGGAAGGAACACTGGTTGGCAACATGGAAAATATACCATTAGATCCCTTTACATGTCAAATAAATTCCATGTGGATGAAAGACCTGTATGTTAACAACAAATGTTGTGGAAGAAAACAAAGGAGTTTTATCTTCATACTACCCCTAGGGAAAGTTTTTTTTTTTTTTTTTTGAGACAGTCTTGCTCTGTTGCCCAGGCTGGAGTGTGGTGGTGCAATCTCGGCTCCCTGCAACCTCTGCCACCAGGATTCAAGAGAAATACCTAATGTAAATGACGAGTTGATGGGTGCAGCCAACCAACATGGCACATGTACACCTATGGAATGAACTTGCACGTTGTGCACATGTGCCCTAGTACTTAAAGCATTAAAAAAAAAAAAAAAAAAAGAAATTTCTTGTGCCTCAGCCATCCAAGCAACTGGGATTACAGGCATATGCCACCACACCTATTTTATTTTTATTTTTCATATTTTTGGTAGAGATAGGGTTTCGCCACATTGGCCAGGTTAATCTCAAGCTCCTGGCCTCAAGTGATCCACCCACCTCAGCCTCCCAAAGCGCTGGGATTACAGGTAGGTGTGAGCCACCGTGCCCAGCCGAAAGGATTTCTTTACCCACAGAAAACACCAAAAGGAAGGTCTGGGTATCAAAACATATCACTAAAACGGTGATGAGAACCCCACCCACCTGGAGAAGGTATCTGTGACACATACAATCCAATGAAGAATTTGTATGCAGAATATATAGATGACAGAGAAAAATAAAAATTTTAAACATCACAAAAGAGAATGGGCAAAAAGATACGAACTGGCAATCTACATGAAAAGATACTCAACCACGATAGTAATTCGGAAACCATATTTTCAAACTGTATCCACCAAATCACAACATTTACAAGTGGGGCACACCAAGCGCTGTCAGGAGGAGGCCACAGGAGCTTTAAAGCTCACCCTGGAAGTGAACAGGTGCCACCACTTTGAAAATAACATGGTAACATCTGGAGGGCTGCAGACCATGTGCCCCAGCAACTCTGCAAGTAGATGTTGTACATATTCACAGGGAGAAATACACCCAAATATGGCATGATTTATCAATGCAAAAAGAATGGAGACAGCCCAAACGCCCAGCATCCAAGATGCAGACGAATGCAGAGTCGGCTGCAGCCCTCTCAAAGTTTCAAACACACAAGCAGCACTCCACAGACTTGGGGCGGACGATGACACTCCAGGAGCGATCAGCACCAAATTCACAGTTATGGGCGTGGAGGGGGTCTAAGGGCCTGGACGCCACCAAGCCACTCGATGTGCCATGGTGACATGGAGGGACCTCCCTCCCGCCAGGCCCCATCTGTCCCTCTTCTTCCCCAGGGTGAGGTGGGTCGGCCGAGATGCCAGGTGGCCGTGAGCCCTCTGCCAGTGCTGCCCTTGGGGAGCAGGTTGGAAATGCCTTGTTTTGAAAGCTGATGGGCATGCGGCCGTTAGTTGTAATATTATTCCATATTCTTTGTTGTATATTTTTGCTACCACATGACACAATTTTTAAAGATGTAACTATTGGCTGATTGCAGTGGCTTATGCCTGTAATCCCAGCACTTTGGGAGGCCAAGGCGGGCAGATCACTTGAGGTCAGGAGTTCGTGACCACCCTGGCTAACATGGTGAAACCCCATCTCTACTAAAAATACAAAAATTAGCCGGGCATGGTGGCAGGCACCTGCAATCCCAGCTACTTGAGAGACTGAGGCAGGAGAATCACTTGAACCCAGGAAGCAGAGGTTGCAGTGGGTAGAGATTGTGCCACTGCACTCCAGCCTGGGCGACAGAGTGAGATTCCATCTCAAAAAGAAAAAAAAAAAAAAAAGGAAAAAGAAAAGAAAGGTAACGATCTTCAAGAAGTTGTTCTGTCAGCCAATCTGAGAGGGAGCCAGGCGGCAAGGGTTGTCAGAGCCTGTGGGCGTGGCTGATGGCAGAACGCAGAGCTGAGGATGGGGGTCTGACACAGCTGAACCCCTGAGAAGGCGGTGAGCTGCGGGTCACAGTGCCAGACACAGCACATGCCAGAGCCCAGGAGAAAGGGTGAGCTCCCCTCAAAGACAGAGAGGGGCAGCCTCTGGGACAGGTGGGGCAGGAAGTCATCAGAGACAAGAAGCATGAACTGGTCCTGTGGGGTGAGGTCACACTGGCTGGAGTGGCCAGAGATGAGGGCACAGGCTCAAGGGTGGCAGGGAGGAAGCCAGAGGGGCTGGGATGACTGCCTGGAGGAAAAGAAGAGGCTGAGAAGCTGCTGGTGGCAGGGTGGGGTCTGTGCTGGGGACACAGAGGCAACACCATGGGTGTCTGAGGGTCTGACTAGACCCAGGATGCATCCACAGGAAGTGGGCAGAGAAGATGGCCCATGGGCAGGAGAGGGAAAGAGGGCTGGGGGATGGTGGCCATTCATGTGTGTGTGGCCAGCCAGCTGTGGTGACTCCTGGAAAGGGAGACCATGAGCCCTGAGCCAGAGGCCCCGGGACAGAGGGGAGGGGAACAGAATCCATTCACTTGGTAAAAACACGTGCAGAAGACCCGCCGGGCCACACCAGGCCATGCCCCACAAGTCACTGCAGTCACAGAGGGCAGGGTGGCCCTGGAGGAACTCCCCTGTTGCTTTGGGGTTCTGGGCACATTTCAAGTTCCCGCCTCACCCTGGGGTGGGGGCATCGGCAGAAAAAGCCCAGTCCCTGTGGAAGGGGGTATGGGGGTGGCGCTAAGGCAGACAACAAAGTGTGTCTCCGCTTAAGAAGCATCCAGGAAAGACCAGGCATGGGGTGATGGTGAGGGGTAGACACAGGCCTGGCACAGGCACTCCCTGCCCAGCTGCTGGGGAGACCCACACTGCAAAGCATTGCACAGGTGTCCACATGGAGCCCAGACGGCCTTCACCTCTGGGTCTGCCTTCACCTCAGGATCCGCCTTCACCTCAGGGATCTGCCTTCACCTCAGGATCTGCCTTCACCTCAGGATCCACCTTCACCTTGGGGATCTGCCTTCACCTTGGGGACCCACCTTGGGAATCCACCTTTACCTGGGGATCCACCTTCACCTCAGGGATCCACCTTCACCTCAGGGATCTGCCTTCACCTCAGGATCCACCTTCATCTCAGGGATCTGCCTTCACCTGGGGATCCACCTTCACCTCAGGGATCTGACTTCACCTCAGGATCCACCTTCACCTCAGGGATCTGCCTTCACCTCAGGATCCACCTTCACCTTAAGATCCGCCTTCACCTCAGGATCCACCTTCACCTCGGGATCCACCTTCACCTCTGGATCCACCTTCACCTCAAGGATCAACCTTCACCTTGGGGATCCTCCTTCACGTCAGGGATCCACCTGCTCCCAGTTAGACCAGTGGCCCGCCATGTGCACACCCAGCAGGGCCAGCCCAGAGCAAAGCACCGGCATGGGCCACTTCCTGAAACACTGATCCTTCTTGAAGAGTTTGAGAAAAAAACCACAGCGAGTTTTTCTTAGAATTACAACCAATGGTCACAGAGGAGTGTCCTGTCCACCCCTGGAGAGTAAGGAGCCCCAGGTCCGATGACTGCCAGGCACACTGGTCACTCTGAGACCCCATGAGATAGGGCCAGAGCCCACCAGAGAGCTCACAACTGCAAAGGGCATGGGAGAGGCATCTCCTGGGACCTCAGCCCCGAGTGCCACTTGCAGAGGGCAGGGAAGGGGCAGGGGGCTCAGGCTCAGGAACTCAAGCACCCGGTGGAAGGCAGAGGTGAGGTGAGAAGTGAGGGTAACATGGAAGCCTGTACCCCTAGTCTTGCCACCCACCCTCTGAGAGTGGTCACTGCTAGTGCCCCCGGGTGAGCACCGGAATGGCTTTCTCCATAGCAGGAGTGAAGCCTTTAGTGAGATGGAGAAGGCAGCACCCCTCATTCTGATATGCAGGGGCAGCTTGGCAGCCAGCCCCACCCCTTCACCTAAGCCAGGGCCTGCTATGGACACCCCACCCCAGCTCTGGTCAGAACCACTCCGGGGTGAGCAGCAGCAGCCCTGCCGCTCCCACCAATAGCCTCCCTAACGCGTGATGGGCCAACTAAGGCCTTCCCTGGGCGTGAGAATAGAGTGTGAAAGGGAAGGACCAGAGCTGCCAGCAGAAAACAGGCCCCGTGGGAAGGACAGGCAAAGCATGGAACAGACGCGAAACAACGGAGCACAACCTCTGTCCACACACCTGGGAGATTCAAGAAGATGCTCATTTTCAAAACAAGGGCAGAAAGCTACGAGGCAGAACAGTTAAAAAAGCGAAGATTTTAGAGATGAAAAATGTAAGAGCTGAAGTTCAAGATTCAAAAAAAAACCTCTAGAAAAGGCAGTCAAAGGACTTTAGAATGTAAACAAAGAGACAGAATATACAAGAGAAAAGCAACCAAACAGATCAACCCATGAATTCAGGGTAAAAGAAAAAAATGAAAGGGAGGAAATTACAAACAAATAGAATAAGAGACCCTGACTTCTGTGTAAAGGGCCCACCAAGTGCCAATAAATGTGAACCCCACCCTTACACCCATCCACATGGAGTTAGAACACCAAGGAAAAGACAGGATCCTAAAAGCTTCCAGGGAGAAAAGATGAGTTGCCAACAAAGTCTGCTCATAAGTGACCTGATGCAGAAAGCCACAGTGACCCTGTCCTCAGAGTTCCCAGGAAAACTACTTAGGAACAGAAGCACCCCAGACACTACCACCCAGAGCAAGGACACAGCAAAAACACACTCACACACCAAAGACTCATGCACCCTTTCAAGGAAGTCACACAAGGATGTGTTCCAGCAAAACAAGACAGGAAACCAAGAAACAAGCAGCTCTAGGGTCCAAGAAACAGAGACTCCAATCCTGGGGACATGGCAAGCAGCTGCCAGAGGCCACTTGTGGAGGTGCCATAAAGGGGAAAAAACCCATTCAAGAAAATAAAAAGGCTGGGCGCAGTGGCTCATGCCTACAATCCCAGCACTTTGTGGCGTCAAGGCAGTACTCATGCCTACAATCCCGGGACTCTGTGGAGTCAACGTAGGAGGATTGCTTAAGCCTAGGAGTTCAGCACTTGCCTGGGCAATATGGCAAAACCCCATCTCTACAAAAAATTAGCCAGGCATGGTGATACATGCCCATAGTCCCAGCTACTCAGGAGGCTGAGATAGGAGGATCACTTGAACCCAAGGAGGTTGAGGCTGCAGGGAGCTGTGACTGCACCACTGCACTTCAACCTGGGTGACAGAGTGAGACCCTGTCTCTAAAATAAAATAAAATAAAATAAAATAAAATAAAATAAAGATAAGCAAGAGCTGGAGAAAATAAAACACCAACCAAGAACATCTTGCCTAAGTACAGAGCTGATGCAAAAGGTGTGGGGCCGTAAGCGTGCTCCTCTGGTCTGCACCTGGCCCACTGCAGCCACTGCTTGTCCTAGAGCTGCAGCCCTCCCAGGCCCCAAGGACCTGCAGCCATGGTGGGGCCCCAGCCCCAGAAGCAGGAGGAGAGTGGGGACCAGATGACACCAAGCAACTGAATACAACCCAGCCCCAGCCCCACAGCAGCCCCTCAGGAGTCACACCGACCCAGGACCTTGAGCACTGACAGCCCAGCCCAGCCCTGTCCTGCACCATCCTGGCTTGAGCTGATGACAGATGGAGAAGGAAACTGAGGCCCATCTGAGGGTTCCTGGCAGGGCTGAGGTGGGGGCAGGAACCCCTTGAGGGTACTCCTGGCACTACTAGCCTCAGGGAAGGGGCCCTGCAGGAGCAGTCGAGGGCCATGCCTGTCCCCAGAGCTGCATTTCAGGAGCCCCATGGGAGGCCCAGAGGATAGGGGATGTCTGTCAGTCCTCAGCCAGGCTTGCTCAGGAATCTGTAGGCCCCGAACAGGAGACCCTGAGACCCAAGTACACCCCAACCCCTGAGAGGGTGGCCAAAGCTCACCCTGGACTCTACCAGGAAATGCAATACCTGGGCTAAAACAACCAGCTCAGCCATGGAAGAGCACTGAGTCCTCACTCTGTGTGAGGCACTGTGCTGGCGCCCATGGCAGTGGGAGAAGTCAGGGACAATGGGGGTGGAGGGAAAAGTAGGGGAACAAGCAGAAAGTACTAAAGGAGCTACCGTCCTCGGAGTCCCAGGTCCTCTCTTTACAAGCCACATGGGCTTCTCAGGAGCCTCAGTCTCCACACCTGGAAAATGGAAACAGCACCACCTGGCTCAGTGGGGTCGGAGCCAAGTGGTGCTGTTCTCATTGTTCCGGTGTGGAGTGGCATGGGATAAAGGGAAGCACATGAGGTGCACAGTGGAGGCTACGCCCAATCAGTGTTCCCCGTCTTCTTCCCCAACCCTGGAAACCTATGGTTGTGGAGGGGGTGCCAATCTGAGGGGTAGGGGCGACAGCAGGCATCACGGCAGAGGCAGCATTTGAGAGGGGCCTAAAACCTAATGTGGAGGTTGAGTAGAAAGTATTCAAGAGAAGAAACCCAGGCAAGAACAAAGACAGGGACGAGGGATGCAGAGACTCTGTGTGTGTGTGTGTGTGTGTGTGTGTGTGTGTGTGTCTATCTGCATGCATGTATGTGTGTATACAGCCATGCATGAGCATGTGTGTATGTCTGTGTGTGTTTGTGTGTGAATGCATGTGTGAGTGTGTGAGTGTGCATGCGTGCATGAACATGTGTGTACGTATGAGTGTCTCTGTGTGTGAATGTATGTATGGGTGTGTGTGTGCATGTGTGTGTCTGTGTGTGCAATGTATGTGTACGTGTATGTGCATGTGTATCAGTGTGTGTTCGAGTGGATGCATGCGACTATGAGTGTGTGTGGCCAAGTGACTGCTCTGGCCCCCTCCAGGGCGCTGTGAGGAAGGGTGAGGAATAAGCGCCAGGATGCCTGGATAGCTGGGCACTGGCCTGCCCTCCCTAGACTCCAGGGCATCCTGAAATCTGGCAGGGATGGCAAGCAGGAGGGACCCCTAAAGGCCATCTGAATCCCCAGGCTCTGTGGCAGCCAGGGCTGGGCCTGCCCAGACCACAAGGCCTGGGATTAGGAGATTAAATCCAGGGTGAGGAGGCTTTAGAGAGGCAGCAGCCCCTCCTACTCAGATTCCAGCAACCCCAGCCTCTGAGTCCCACATCCAAGTCCCACATCCACATATCCGGATCAATCTCTACACTTCGCTAGGCCTGTAGTAGGCCGAAGCTGGCAGGATGGGCTGGTGAAGAGCAGGAGGTCAGGAGGCTCAGCCTCCACTGACTGCTGACCTTGACTGTGCCCTCTGCCCCACAGCACTACCAACTGCAGCACATGGGCCAAGCCCAGCCGGCTGTTCCCCGGGTTCTCGAGGCCCTGGGAGTGGGGGCACTGGGGTGGCGAGAGGCCAGCCAGGCTGAGGGTGGGGATCCCAGTGGGGCTCAGGAGCTAAAGAGCAAGCTGGCTTCGTCAGGTGGGGCCACTGTGCCCCTGTCTCTGCTCAGGTGCCATGCCAAAGGACTAGGATGCAAAGCTCTGGGATCCCAAATCCTCCTGTGGCAGGGATGGGCCTGTGGCCGGAGGCCACCACCTAAGGGGCAGAACCCAGCAAGGACACAGGCCCCACACTGCCTGGCTGTGTCCCTGGGTACCCTGGCCACCCATGGACAGGTTTGGGGCAGGGTGTAGCCCAGCCCCTCAGGGTTCTCAGAGATGCTCCTAGGCATGGAGTGTGTGATGGGCAGTGGGAGGTGACACCTTGAGCCCCTTTGGCCACCCATATTGGGGGTGGTAAGCCACATCTTTTGGGCCTAAGAACACTGAAAGTGGCAATGTCCTAGAGAGGTCCCTGGACTCTGCAGGCAGATGACCACACGCTCATCCTACCAATCACAGCCACCCGGGACCCCGGCCCCACCACTCTCCACCCGTGGTGGCAGCTCAGGCCCCTCCCAGCTCACTGATAGAGGTGCACGGATGGTCTCAGGCCTGACAGGATTGGCCAGCTGGGCATGTGCAGGGCTCAATCAATCATAATAGCCTAACGCTGGTGGCCCCTCCATAGACCCCAAACCAGTAGGACCAGGGCTCTGTTGGAACGTCTCCCCTCCTGCCCCTGTTAACCCAGCTCACCGGCTTTGGCTGACCGGCTGAGTGGCCTGAAGAGATGCCCTCAGTCTCCTCCAGCGCCTCCTCCTGAGGCTACGTAGCCCACATCTCCCCCTCCACCCTCCACAAATCCCACGGGAGGACTGCCCTACCTTACTCCCAAAGGACATGGTGGGCCCAAGGTCAGCAGTCATGACATCAGTGAGGACTGTGGGGCACAGGCTGGGTGGCCGGGCAGTGGCCGCGGTTTAAATCCCAGTCCAGCCAAGCATCAGCCCTGGGCTTTGGGCAGAACTCCAGACTCCACCTGTTTGTGACTGGCCAGCCGGAGCCCAGACGGGGCAGTCTGTGGGACATTCCAGTGGGGAAGGGAGAAAGGAGGCATCCAGGGGGACAGCATCTGGCTGGGAGCAGGGCTGGCACACAGCAGACATCTTGCAGACCCTCACCACAGGGACCTCTCTAGGTCTGGGCTGGGAACCCTGCCTTGACACTTGATTCCAGCCTCTGTCCGCCCTGTGGACCTGCCCGGGGAGGACACCTGCAGATCCATCTGCAGCTGGAGTGAAGCTGTTCATCTGGGCCCTGCCTTGGATCCAGCGCCCTCTCGAGACTTCACCCCAGGTAAAGGCTGCCCTCCCCCGACCCCACGCTGGGCCCCTCAGCCAGCTGCCTTACAGCATCCCTCTGGTCCAGAGGGTTCCTGGGTCTTGACTCCAACTACCCCATCAACCAAACAAGGAACCCCTCTAAATAGACGGTGTGTGTTCAATGCAAGGGCAGACCTGAGCCCTGGCCCTGGCCCATCTCACACCCTGCACTGCAAGCTCCACACCTGCCCCACTCCTGACTGCCCCACTCCACAGCCTGGCTACGGCTGGTGGCCAACCACACCTGCAAAATGGCCGCCGCAGGTGCAGCCCCAACCCCCACGTGGACCCCAGAGCTTCTCTTCAAACCCTCTGCTGCCTTCTCAGACCACAAGGGTGCTGGCATGGCTTCCCTGGCAAAGGCCCCGCCAGCCTGAGTGCGACAGGGTGTCCCGCAGAGCCGAGCGCGGTGTCGCGCTGTGCGTCCCCAGGGTGAGGCCAGTACCAGCCCTGCGCGGCAGGGGCCTCTCTGAACCGCCTCCTCTCCGCAGCCGCAAGATCCAATCCGCTTGCCCTGGCAAGCCTTTAATCCCAGCAACGCAGGCACCCCTTGGAAAGGGCCGCTGCTTGGGGAGGGGGTCCTCCAGTCTCTGGGGGAAAGTCCCTATTCCCGGGGACGTGGGCGCGCATCGGGTCCGCGCCAGGCGACGTCGCGCTCGCGCCCAGCAGGCCCCATGACTTGGCATTCCCTCCTTCCCCTCCCCCTCCCGCCCCTGCGGCCGGCAGTGGCCCCCCAACCCCACCTACTCGCGCCCAGCGTCCCGCTCCTGCGGACCCTCCCTCCCGGCGGGGATGCTGCCCGGCTCTTCCCCAGAGAGAGGGCTGGGCCGCTGGTTTGCGGGGAGTCGGTGTGAGGGGCAGCGTAAAGCGGGAGTGTGAAGGTCTTCGCGGCCACTGTTCCTTCGTGTCATCCGAGCCCGGGCGCCGGGGGCGCGCCACCATCCTAGACCCGGCGGCCCCGCAGCCCCTCCCTCGCCGCCGGGCCACACCTGTTACAGGGGCGCTGGCGGCTGAGACGCAGGCAGTGCTCGCCGGCAGCCCCTCCCAAGTGCTGGGTCTTTCTGGAAGGGAGCGGGGGTCTCTGGCGTGGGAGGGGGTGATGGACAGCCCGGCGGGGCAAGGAAGCGGGTGGCCAGGCCCCAGCGCCGCAGACCCCGCCCCGCCTGCCTGTTTTGCTCCAGGCTCCAGCATCCGCCCTCCCCCACCCCGGGGACCCGAGCAGCTGCCCGCGCCCGGCAGCCCTGCGCGCTCTCCCCTCCGGCCGAAGCGCTGCAGCCGCGCACCCTCCCAGGTGCGGCATCCGCGTCCTCAGCCCCGCTCTCCATCCCTCCCCTCCCCCGCCGTCTGGGCGCAGCCCCTCCCGCAGCCCCGCAGGTGGCTCCTCTCCAGGAGAGCGGAATAGCCGGGGAAAGGCGGGGGTATCCCGATCCCGCCGGCCGGGTGAGCCCTCCAGAGGGCGACCCCCGCCCGCTGCAGCTAAGATCGCGGCAAAGGGACCTTTTCCAGCGGCACCTGAAGGGCGGACACCCCTGAATTTCCCCCATTGTTCTCTGCGGAGATGGAGGAAGATCTGGAAGAGAAGGGGCCTCACAGTGCCCGCGCTTCGGGTCGCAACAAGGGCGCAGGGCCGGAGCTCCCCGTCCTGGGCGCAGTGGGTGCAGGTGCGGGCTGCGGGCACGGGCTGCGGGGCGCAGATGCGGGGCGAGGGGCGCGGGAGGCCGAGCGGGCGCCTGCCTTACCTCTCCGGCGTCACTGGCGGCGGCCCCGCATGGGCACTGGCATGGGCGCGGGCTCCGGAGCCCGGAGCTGCTGCCGCTAGCCGGCTGCTCTGAGCTGTGACTGCGCCGCCGCGTGACGGGCTGCGCGCCCCCGGCCCGGCCCGCCCAGCGCCCCTCCCGAGGCGCTGGTTGGCTGCGCGCGGCGTCCGAGCTCCAGTCGCCAGCTGGTTTGTCGCGCGGGGAGAGGGACGGGCGACGCGGCCGCCGCGGGGACTGGGCTGGGGACGGAGGGGGCCGGGGCCGGGCTGTGACGTCACCGCTGACACCGCGGCGGGCCCCGCGGAGGGTGGGGGACGGACACCCGGCTCGGACGCGGCGTCCCCTCCCCCGGCGCGCCCCTGAGACCTCGCGGGGGAGGGACCCGGCGACGCCCCGTCCCGAAGCCCCGCGTGCTCCTGAACTTGCCCGCGGACCCTTCACCGGGCCCTCCCCCACCCTGGCCCCTTTCGAGTGAAATCGTAAAACCTCCGCCTGCCCCCGCTCGGAGCCGGCGACAGACGCATCGTGGGGGGCGGGCGGGGCTGGGGAGGGAGGGCTGCTTGCGCCAGGGATGCTGGCTCTGGGTGTAACAGGTGCGCGGTGAAATCGCATCTTGCGTCGGGCCGGGGCGCCAGGGAAGGGCAGCAGTGACCGAGGCCCTCCCCGCGGGATGATGCAACCAGCCCGTGGACTCGCCGCCTCGCCTCCGCCGCGGCTCGTGGGGACCCCCGCCCTCCTCTCGCCCCACCTCTCCCGGCCCCCATTGTCCTCACCCCAGCCTGTCCAGTTTAACTTCCTTGAACCCCCCAAGCCACACGCCGCTCGCAGGCCACCCTGGCAAACCCCAGCCTGCGTCACCCGCTCCCAGCCGCGTTCCTAGTTCCAGGGGCTGACTGGTATCTCCGTGCGCGCCACCGCCCTCCCTCCACCGTCCCAGGGCTGGGCAACTTCGACAAAGCCTCCGGGCAGCTCGCCCACGGGGACCTCCCCGCATTGCGGTGCGGGGTGCACGGACTTCGGGCCACCCTGAACCCCGGGGCTGGGTCCCCTCCAGCCCAGCCCCTGCCATCGAGCCACTGCCGTGGGCATCCTGGGGTCGCCTGGCTAAGCCTCCCTGGCGTCCGGCGGGGGCCTGCGCTGCCCTAGCGGCCTGGCTGTTAACCATTTAATCCACACTCCAGGGCGGGCTGGCTTCACCTCAGTCCCCACAGCTGTGTGCGAGCACCTTGCAGGTGGCAAGGAGAGATGCGCATCCACTTCTGCAAGAAACGGGCCCCCCACTCCCAGCACCAGCCCTGCGGAAACCAGCTAGACAGCTACTCCTAGTTCTCTATTTCCTGGAGCCACCGGCATCAAAGAGAAATCAATTGTTCTTCTTCTTCCCAACATTGGCAGAAACAATAAAAACATTTGGGCTTCTGGGGCTGGGGTCTTTATCACCGCCGTTGTCCTCATGGTTTTTAATCTGGCAAGTTCTCTATTTCTCGAGGCAATTGACATTTTTCTAGGAATTAATTTATTTCACGTTAATATTTAAGTGACTAGCATATCTTTTTTTCTTTACATTCTGGCTTTTTAGGGTTTGGTGGTGGTGGTGGTGGTGGTGGTGTTGACAAGGTCTTGCTCTGTCTCCCAGGTTCGAGTGCAGTGGTGCCATCTTGGTTCACTGCAGCCTCAACCTCCCCAGCTCAAGCAATCCTCCCACCTCAGCCTCCCTAGTAGCTGGAACTACAGGTGTGTGCCACCACACCCAGCTAATTTTTGCATTTTTTGTAGAGAGGATTTTGCCATGTTGCCCAGGCTGGTCTCAAACTCCTGAGGTGAAGTCATCCACCCGCCTCAGCATCCCAAAGTGCTGGGATTACCAGCGTGCACTTAGCCTGTATTTTGTTTTTGACATTTTTCTCTTTTAATATTTTTAAATATTTTCAGAGCTCTAACTTTTAGTTCTGTTAAACGTCTTTCCCGTTATTTCATTTGCTTCTGTCCTTCTGTATTATTTCTTTCCCTTGTGGTTCTTTGGATTCGATCTGTTCCTCTGTCTTGAACTAAATGCTTAGCTCCTTTTTAAGCCTTCTAATTTTCCAATAGATCTACTGTATTAAAAGCTACAAAATTCCTTCTACAAGACTGCCTTGGCTGCGTCTCACAAATTTGGACATAAAATGTTTTCATTATCATTAAGATCTAATATTTTCTACTGTCCCTGATGATCTCCTTTTAAACCCAGGGTTATTTAATAACGTTACTTTTCAATAGCGTTTCTTTAATTATAACCTTTTGTTACCAGGTTCTAATTTAATCGCATTATTGTCAGAGAACCAGTCTGTATTCAGTCAAGATCCTGGCAGGAAGCAGATGGCACACTCAAATTGGGTAATTTGAGAAGTGTTTGATAAAGAGACTATTGACAAAGGTGTGGGCAGGAGGTCGGAGAGCCCCAAGGGCTTGGTGGCACTGCAGCTTTACTGCTTGCAGGGAGGGGGGCAGGCAGAAGCAGAGGCTCAGGTGGAGGGGTGCAGCCAGCCAGAGTTTCCTAGGAAGGGAGCCAGGGCAGCAAACCCTGGACCTCACTCTCCCTCCTCCTGTGATCTGGTAGTGCTTTGGCTGAACCCAAGGGGAAGCTGGAGGTCAGGGGCACCCAAGGAGTATGGTCCATTTCAGGTGGTCTCCTGAATAGTGGGCAAAGGGAACTTAGAAGCACAAACAGAAGCTAGCAGCCCAGTCTGCATGGCCCTGTGCCTCTGGGATTCATTGAGCCTTCTTTAGGTCCTAACACATAGTCTATTTCACACATGTTCTACATGTGTTCAAAATGGTTGTATTCTCTGCTTGATGGGCAGAGAGTTCTGTATATTATGTAACAGTTCAAAATTATTAATTGTTGACTCAGTAACGTAAGATCCCAGAAAGAAAAGTTTTTTAAGGTTATTAATTGTATTGATCAGGATTTGGAGATTTCTGCTAATTTTTGTCAATGTGAACTATGATTGTTATTTTTAAAAATCTCCAGTTAGAATTGTTAAAATATCTGCTTCTCCCAGCAGTTCTGGCACATGCTACTTGCTGTGTATTGAGGCCATATTTTTAGATATTAGAATGATTTTGATAGACGTGCATTATCATTCTGTGGTTCCTTGCACCCATATGCATGTGTGCCCTTCTTTGTCTGGTGTTCGCAGTTTTTTAAATTTTTTGCCTTAAATTTGAATATCATTAACATGTCAATCCATTTTCTTTGGTTCATATTTGCCTGCTATGTCTTTTGCCAACTTTTTTATTTTAAGCTTTTTGTATCTTTTTAAAGCATATCTCTTTTAGGCAACCCATTGTTGAAATTTTGAAATCATATCTGTTTCTGCCTTTTAATTGGAATTTAACCCACTTACATTTATAGCAATTACTGTTATATCAAGACTAAGCTTTGCCACCTGTTCCCTGACTGCTCCTCATCAAAGACAGAGTCTGAGATACCAGTGCTGGCCCCTCCGTCCCACTCAAGACCCTCCAAAGGGCAGCTTTATCAGGGACACCCATCAGCTTGATCAAAAGCTTCTGGGAAGGGGACTGCAGTCTGACACTCTTCCTACCCAAGCCCCTTCTTTCCTGGTCTCTTTCACAGGACTCAGACCTGCATCAGGATCTGAAGCTCTTCTGCCTGCACCTACCCCCTCCCCTCCATCCTGCATGGGCTTACTCCAAATCACCCCTTGTCCCTCCTCTAATGCCACAGAGACATGGACTGACATGGATCCCAGGAAGCATGTTTGTCTCTCCAGCTGGCCATGTTCCTTGGGCGTTGAGTGACTCTGGCCTGTGAGCACCCAGTGGTGTCGGGACAGCAGCTTCTCTACTGGCAGCCTGCAGTGGGGAGACACAGAAGCCAAGCCCATGCAGAGAAGGCCCAGAGTGCAGGCTCCTTCCTGAAACCGATCACCACTCCTTGCTCCCCAGAGCCCACAGAGGAGGAGCCGCTTCCCTACCTTGTGCTGCATCATCCTGTGGCATCCGCGAGGAGGCTCTCTGTTGTCTCCAGCACTGTCCCACCCAGGAGGACCTCGCAGCTCCCTCACAGTCCCCGTGATGGCTTCCCGTGGTCTAGGCCATCCCAAGACAGGAAGGAGACAGGACTAAACTGTCTCTCCTGCCGGTCCCCCTTACCCTGGCTGCAGCCTCCCCCCACTTCACAGACCTCATCTGTTTTTCCAGTGGGAAAAGGCCCAGTGACAGAACATGTGGGGCCCTGTGTGAAATGAAATAAAGGCGCCTTGTTCAAAAGCCCAGCAAAGTGCAGTTAAAGGTGCTAAAAATACAAACCTCTTCCTCCATTCCCCAGGCTCTCTTGATTAGCCATGGTATTTTCTTGCTATTTAATGCCATTTTCAGTAAAGAAAAATTAAAATTTTAAATTGCTAGCATGAATTTTACTCTTCATCTTTCTATCGTAGAATGCCAGTTTTAAATGCAGATAGAAGAGCTTTCAACTCATACACCAAATCACTGAAATTACACAGCTCGTATTTCCTAGTTCATCTGTGTGTGTTTTCTGTTCTTACCAGAACAATGAAAACCATGCACATTACTCACTTGCCTGCTTCTATTTCATTTCTCGATGCTGGCACCAACATTCTCTGCCTCCTGCTTACTGATGAGGAAAGAGGGATGAAACGAGAAAGCTGGGTCTTCCTGTCTTTCCCTTTCCTTCCATGCCACCATTTCAGTGAAAGTGCTCGGCTAATACAGGGAAGTAAAATGAGTAAGAAAAGATACAACGGGATCCCACGTCCTTTGTGTTCCTTAGAACACCATTGCCGCCTTTCTGTATTTGGAACAAGCTCTGGTTCAAATGGAAAGCATGGCCTTTCTGGGCTGCCTCATGCCACGCCCACTGGGCTGCAGGCATGACCTGCTCTACCCGGCACTGGAGTGAGTCTTGCTGAACCCCATGCCATGGCACTGTGAACACGAGATCTGGATGGGGCTGCAGAAGCAGGCAGAGATTTGTGCGTCTCCTCTGCACCTGCCTCAATATGCCGTCGGCACCACAAAACACAAAAGATGAAAGTATTAAGGATCTTTGGCCAGCGGCAGCAGAGCATTAAGCCAAGAATGCGGGGCCACCTGCTCTGACGCAGCTCACAGACCCAGTGGTAGAGGCTGTTAATTTCATCCCTTTCTTTTCCCTTCCTCTCTCTCTCTCTCTCCCACCTTCTCCTTCATCTCCCCTCCTCCTCTTCCTCCTTTCCCTTCTTCTTTCAATCTCATTGTTTTTCTTTGAACACCTGACCATTTCTCAACTTCGAAACAGAAAAATTAAAGGCAGATCGGCGTGTGACAAGCTCTGGGGCTTGCCTCTGCTATCCCTGCTCAGTTCCCACTTCCTGATGTCAGAGTTCAGGGATGCAGGACAGGATCAACACTCTGAATCCCACCCTCCAATAGAATAGATCAAGACTTTCTCACACGAGTGCCCCCACAACTGCACTGAGGACCCATCCCCCACTGCCCTCTCCACACACACTCAGAGGCTACATGCTGTCCAAGTGGCCAAGGGCAGGAGTGGCATTGTCCAGGAATGCTGGTCACCCCGGGGCCCTGCCTGCTGGCCTCTTGTTGAGGAGCAGGCTTTGCCCACCCCTGAATAAATCGCTAACATGGAAGAAGTTTTCAAAAAGCAGCCACCTTGTGGGCCTGGGCCCAGATAATTTCAGTCTTTTAAACTTAAAAAATCTAGACTGCTCTCATATTACTTAAAGTGACCCATAGCTACGAAAAGGAGGAGATTGATGAAATTTTTGTCATGAAGCCAGCATAACACTGATGCCAAAACCTGGTGGAGAGATCCCAAAATGGAAGACCACAAACCAATTTCACAGCAATACGAATACAAAAATTACATAGCACAACCAGATAGAATTCAGTAGTACATCAGAATGATCCCGTAACATGGCTAAATTCTTCTCGAAAATACAAGTGTGCTACAGTATTAGGGATGGCATGAATATAATCATTCATTTTAGGCAGTTACAGGATAAAAATAAATGGGGTGATTTTAGTAGAGCTGAAAAGGATTTGACCAAGAAGCCATCTATTTCTAGTTAAAAAGAAAACAAGCACACTCTTCGGGGAAACATGGCTTATTCCTTCACCTGAGGAGGGAGTAGCCCTGCAGGGTCTCGGTGGATGAGTCCAGCCAAGCGGCAGCCCGGGGCAGCCCAGGGCAGCTTCATGCCCATCAGTTGCATGACTCTGGACAAGTTCATTAGCGCCCTGTGCCCGTGACCTCTTCTGCAGCTGGAATAAGAACTGCACCAACCTCATACAGCAGTGGTGAGGATTTGATGAATTAATGTGTAAAATGCTGAAATGAGGGCTGGACACACCATAAGCCCTATATAAATGATCGCTGACCTGGTGAAATAACAGAGAAATGCAATGAAGGTGAAATACAAGGATGTGCATTCTCACCCCCATTTCACTTAGAAGTATCCGCCTATGCAATTTAAAAAGAGAAGAAAATATGTGACATAAATATATATTTGGTCTCTGACTTCAGTTTCTGACACTGTGTTCCTAAAATGCTTGTAATTTCCTAAGTGCTGGGGTACTAGGACCATCCTTTGTTCTATGATTGGCTTCCTAGACCAAATATTTGGTTTCAGGACCTCAGGTCATGACACAGAGCTCCTAAATCCCTCCAGCTTTCCTGGGGGATAGGAACATCTTTTGCTCTAATTAAGTGACTCTTGGTGGGTTTCTGGATAGCTTCAGGATGGGGGCTGGTCACCAGAAAGATTAAGCCATAATTAAAAGCTTGGAACTTTCAGCCTCACCCCCTCACCCTCTGGGGAGAGGAGAGAGGCTGGCGACTGAGCAGCAGGTTAAGCCGTGTTGTGAAGGGCCATGGTCCGAAGGCTGGTGTCCTCCCTCAGTTCACGTGTTGGAGGTTAGTCCCCATTGTGATAGTAGTAAGAGGTAGGACCCTCAGGAGATGACTGAGTCATGAGGATGGAGCTGTCATACCCAGAATTAGTGCCCTCGTTAAAGAGTTTGAGGAGCCCCTTCTGCCCTCCTCCAGGGGAGGACCCATAGAAGGCACCAGCCACGAGGAACAGGCCCTCGTCAGATGCCATAGCTGCTGGTGCCTTGATCTTGGACTTCCCAGCCTCAAGAACGATAAGCAATAAATTTCTGTTGTTTATCGATTATCCAGTCTGAGCTGTTCTGTTTCAGCAGCCGGAACAGACCAGCACAGGAAGTCTCCATAAAAGTCCCTGAAGGACAGGGTTTGCAGAGCTTCTGGGCTGGTGAACACACGCGCATGCCAGGAAGGTGGTGTCCTCCACCCCACAGGAACAGAGGCTCCTGCACTCGGAGCCCTTCTAGACCCTGTCTGTGTCCCTCTTCATGTTCATGTGGCTGTTCATCTGCATCCCGGCAGGTCGTCTATAATAATCCAGTACATGCAGATGTTTCTCTGAATTCTGTGAGCTGTCAGCAAATTATTGAACTTGAGGAGAGGGTCCTGGAAACCTGTGATTTGTAGCCAAGTTGAACGTACGTGTGGGTAACCTGGGACTCACCACTTACGACTGTCATGTGAAGTAGGGGCAGTCTTGAGAGGCCAAGTCCTTAACCGGTGGGATCTGCACTAATTCCAGGTAATTCGTGTCATCACTAAATTGTAGAACACCCAGTTGGTGTCAGAAGAGTAGGATAATTGGATGATGTGGAGAAAATAACCCTCACATTTGGTATCAAGTGTTCAGCACAGGGAAGAAACAGATTTTTTTTTTTTTTTTTTTTTTTGCTATTTAAATAGCAGGTTAAAATATTAGAATGGAAGAAACAAAGTTATTATTTGTAGATGATATAATCATCTATCTAGAAAATTTCAGGGATGAGTGACAAGTTATAGGGAATAATAAGTTTAAGTTAGGCGCTGGCATTATTAAAAAGTAAAAAAAAAAAAAAATAGATGTTGGCATGGATGTGGTGAAAAGGGAATGCTTTACCCACGGCTGATGGGAATGTAAATTAGTACAACTGCTGTGGAAAACAGTATGGAGATTTCTCAAAGAACGAAAAGTAGAACTACCATTCAGTCCAGCAATCCCAGCACAAGGTATCTACTCAAAAGAAAATCATTATATATATATTTTAAAAACTACCAACATGCATGTTTATTGCAGCACAAATCACAATTCCAAAGATAAGGACTCAACCTAAGTGCCCATCAATTGATGAGGGAACAAAGAAAGTATGGTATATATATACCATGGAATAGTACTCAACCATAACATCAAGGAAATAATGCCTTTTGCAAAAACTTGGATGGAACTGGAGGCCATTATCCTAAGGGAAGTAACTCAGGAACAGAAAACTAAATAATGTATGTCTCACTTATAAGTGGAAACTAAGCATACCAAGTGGTATGATGGGCACTGGAGACTCTAAAGCGGGAAGGATGAGAGTGGGGAACGGGATGAAAAACTGCATATTGGATACAATGTACACTTTTCAGGTAAGGAGTTCACTAAAAGCCCAGACTTCACCACTGTGCAATTCATCCATGTAACCAAAAACCACCTGTAGGCCAGGCACCGTGGCTCACATCCGTAATCCCAGCACTTTGGGAAGCCGAGGCAGGTGGATTACCTGAGGTCAGGAGTTCAAGACCAGCCTGGACAGCATGGTGAAACCCCGTCTCTACAAAAATACAAAACTTAGCTGGGCATGAGGGTGGATGCCTGTAATCCCAGCTACTCAGGAGAGCAGCTGAACCCAGTCGGGAGACTCGCTTGAACCCAGGAGGCAGAGGTTGCAGTGAGCCAAGATCGCACCACTGTACTCCAGCCTGGGCGGTAGAGTGAGACTCCATCTCAAACAAAACAAAACAAAAACCATCTGTACCCCTAAAGTTATAGAAACATTTTTTAAGTTTTTTTGAAGTTAGGAGCTGATAAGAAAAGAAGACAACAGTTTCCACAAAGCAATGACCAGGTAGAACCTATAATGGAGAAGTCCAATCATAATAGCATAAATTGGATGGAACTGGAGGCCATTATCATAAATAGCAATCAAAAATTGTTAGAATGCAGCCGGGCGCGGTGGCTCAAGCCTGTAATCCCAGCACTTTGGGAGGCCGAGACGGGCGGATCACGAGGTCAGGAGATCGAGACCATCCTGGCTAACACGGTGAAACCCCGTCTCTACTAAAAATACAAAAAAAAAACTAGCCGGGCGAGGTGGTGGGCGCCTGTGGTCCCAGCTACTCGGGAGGCTGAGGCAGGAGAATGGCGTGAACCCGGGAGGCGGAGCTTGCAGTGAGCTGAGATCCGGCCACTGCACTCCAGACCGGGCGACAGAGCAAGACTCCGTCTCAAAAAAAAAAAAAAAAAAAAAAAATTGTTAGAATGCATATGTAAATAAAGAATACATAAAATACAAATAAGAATAAATGCAATGCCAGGAAATAACAAGAAATGTACAGCTTTCTCATTCATACGGAAATTATGTAGAAAACTTTGAAAATCCACTGGGAAGAGGTAAATTAGTGGAAAAGCATACCATATTTTTGGAAGAGGCGATATTGTAAAAGAGCTAGTTTTCTCTAAATTAAAACTACACATTCCATGCAATTAAAATAGCAACAGAAGTTCACATGGAAACACAAACATGCAAGACTAATCAGGAAATGTGTTAAAAAGAAGAATAAGGAGAATCTGCCCTATAAGACACTACAACATATTATGAAATTCTCATCATTAAAAAGATGCCAGTGTGGAAGAAGAAACAGACCAAAATTTTATGATCACAGGTGTCCTTTCAAATAATTTTGGGGAAACAGGTCATTTAATAACTGGTGTCAGATACTGTGGGAAAATATAGAGCTGGATTCCCACCTGACACGTGAGTGACGTCAAGACAAATTCCTGAGGGAATCAACGTGAATTTGTGAGAACGAAACCTTAGGGGGCTGGGATGAAACGTGGCGGCCATGTGCGGTATCTTGGAATGGAGAAAAAGTGACACATCACCTGAGCCCTCTAAAAAGATGAGGACTCCACAAAAAACCCAGCATCTCTATGGCCCAACACCATAAGCCAAACTGAAATCCCAGCCCCACACGGGGAAAATGATTCCCACACTTAGGAAGACGCAGGGATTTCCGATAGTGTAAGGAGCTCTGCAAACCAACAGCAAACAATCGGAGTGATGACCCCAGAGATGGGCAGAGTCTACAAAGGGACAGTTTGCAGAAGGAAAAGCAGAAAGAGAATGGGCCAATAGCAGGGAAAGATATGGTCACAGTTAAAGAAGCGCACATCAAAGCAGTGGGGTTGTTGGCTGGGCACAGTGGCTCACGCCTGTAATGCCAGCACTTTGGGAGGCCGAGGCAGGTGGATCACCTGAGGTCAGGAGTTTGAGACCAGCCTGACCAACACAGAGAAACTCCATCTCTACTAAAAATACAAAATTAGCCAGGCGTGGTGGCGCATGCCTATAATCCCAGCTATTCGGGAGGCTGAGACAGGAGAATCTCTTGAACGCGGGAGGCGGAGGTTGCGGTGAGGCAAGATCACGCCTTTGCACTCCGGCCTGGGAAACGAGAGAAACTCTATCTCAAAAAACAAAACAAAACAAAACAAAAACAGTGGGGTTGTTTTTTGACCTATCAAACTTCCTACAGTTAAAATGTCTAGTAATGTCCAGCGTGGCCAGTCCATGGGAAAATGTGTCCCTCTGTGCCATGGCGGTGTCCAGGGCAAGGAGTGCAATGTTTCTGGACAGCAGTTTGTCAAAACGCACCTGCGTTAATGTGCTCCTACCCTCAATTCAGTAATTCCATGGCTAGCAATTTGCCTGTGATACACACACACAAAAATTTGCCAACATAAATAGGCAAGAATATTGATCACAATATGGATTTTAAAACGACATAGTCAACGGGGTGTGGTGGCTCTCGCTTGTAATCCCAGCACTTTGGGAGGGCAAAGTGGGCAGATCACCTGAGGTCAGCAGTTCAAGACCAGCCTGGCCAACAAGGTGAAACCCTGTCTCTACTAAAAATACAAACAAATTAGCCAGATGTGGTGGTATGTGCCTGTAATCTCAGCTACTTGGGAGGCTGAGGCAAGAGAATCGCTTGAACCCAGGAGGTGGAGGTTGCAGTGAGGCAAGATGGCGTCACTGCCTTCCAGCCTGGGTGACAGAGAGAGACTCTGTTTCAAAAAAATAAAATAAAATAAAAAATAATCAAGTCGTTTGCCTACAGGCACTGGCTAAATGGACTGGGACATATACAGGAGTGATTTCTCCAAAGCTTCTAAAATGAAGGAGTCTCAAAAGTATGTGCTGATGGGTGAAGATGGCTGGGATTTGTTGTTAAATTGTTTAGAAGGGACACAGAAGAGTGTCCACAATGTAACCCCCCATCCCTTTTGTTGTTGTTGTTGTTGTTGTTGTTGTTGTTTTTTGGAGACTCTTGGTGGGGGTTGTTGAGAAGGCATTCCCTTCTTTTTATATATATCCTCTTTCTGTGTATATGATTTGAATTTTTTAATCTTAGGTGTAACTTTTTATGTCAATGGAGTTAGAGAGTAAGATGCCTTCGTATTTTACTTTCTTTTGTATCATTCTGAATCTACACTACTAATAAATACTACATTAGGGAAAACGTTTTTAAAATTCTATCAGAGCTGTAGACTTCTAGGTAAACCAATGTGGGAAGAATATTAGGTTAAATCATATCAAATTACTGATGTCTACTTTTGACCTATAAAAGTGGTCATTTTAAATGGTTCCACCTAATAAAAATGAAGTATAGAAAAATATATCACAAAATGTAAAATACAGAAACCAGCTTTTTACACAGAAAAGAATGACCCACAAGTGCCACAACGAGAGGCGGCTGCAGCCAGTCTGAGCGCTGGGGACGGATGGGGCTGTGAGGTCAGGCAGGGATGTGCGGATGGCGGGGGTGCTGAGGTGGGCAAAGGGGTCACCTGGGGTCAGTCCGGGGAGCTCTGTGGACACCAGGATGGCAGGTCAGGAAGACGCTGCCCGCCACGGTCCCCCTCGGGACTGGGAAGCCTGGAAGGGCAGGGCCTGGAGGGGAGCTGGGTCCAGGCAGGGAGCCCACAGCAGAGACGCCCCAAGGGTAGGGTCGGGCCAAGAGCCGGAGCCAGGGGATGCCTTGACCTGCGCTGGAGAACCATTCGCGGAATTCCAGAAGGGACGGAGAGGCACTGAAACAATATTCGCAGAAATATTGCCTTAGAATTTTCCAGAATTGCCTACAGACAGAAACGCTCAGATTAGGAATCAATATGGGCCCCAATAGCAAATAAAAGCAAGTCTGCAGAACACCAGAGACAAAACAGTGAAAAGACAGGTTATCTTAAAAGAGGTGAATTATGAAGTCAGGCCAAGGCGTTGGGCGGAACCCCAGGGTGTGGAATTGCAAGAGCCCAGCAGTCTGGAAAGAAGCCGCCAGCAGCCCGCGCGGCTCCGCGGTTCCCTGGGGCCCCGTCCCTGCCCCTGCCCCGCTGTACGCCCCGCCCCGCTGGAGACCCCGCCCCGCAGGAGACCTCGCCCCACTGGTGGCGCGCCCTGGTTGCCGTGGCAACCTCCTCCCTCCGCCGCCGGGTAGCCAGCTTCGCTCGCCTCTCGGTAGCACCGTTGCCATAGCAACGGGGGCGGGGCCCGCGGGACCCACTGAGCTAGGGCGCGCGTCCTGTGGTGCTAGGCGATGGCGGCTGGGCGCGTGCAGCCTGTGCGGTGCCTCCCTGGTTGCAGTGAGAGCGGCTCGTGGGGTCCTGCGCCCGGACCCTGAAGTGCGGCCAAGCCGTGGGGGGTTCCGTGGCCTCGTGCTGCACCGCGTTGGAGTTGGGGTCCAGCCACATAGAGTTGGAAGGCCGTTTGGGACCGGAAACTGCATGTTACAAATGGGGAAACTGAGGCCAAGATAGAAAAACGCTGGGAAGGACTAGCTCCAAGCTGATGCACTAGTGCCCAGCCGTAGTCCTACTGGCCTAGGCAGGACCCTTTGCATCCCAGCTTTGCTCAGATGCTCCCAAGGTGACCTGTGGACGGCATTCCTGGCATAGACCCTGGATCCGGTTCCCACAGAGCTCCCTGTCAGGCTGAGGCCCCGTTGCCCACCTGGTCCTCACAGATCCCCTTCAGACGCCTGCTCAGGGGCACCATGACAGGCCTTGCCCAGCCTATAGTCACATCTTCACTGCAGCTTTTGCAACCTTTCCCTCAAACCAAAGAATCCCCATCCCCCAAAGCCCTGTTGGGATGCCCCTTTCCCTTTTTCCTCCTCCATGAAGCTTTCTGCCTTACAGGGCCGACTGGGGGCCGAGGTGGGCAAAGGGGTCACCTGGGGTCAGCCCGGGGGGCTCTGTGAACACCAGGATGGCAGGTCAGGAAGACGCTGCCCCCCACCCCACGACCCCCTCGGGCCTGGGAAGCCTGGAAAGGCAGGGCCTAGAGGGGAGCTGGGTCCAGCAGGGCGCGCACAGCAGAGACACCCTAAGGGTGGAGTCGGGATTTCATCTGTTCTGCTCTGTGCACCCAGTCTCTGACAGTCTCAGGGTCAGGGGTACAGTGGGGACGCTGCAGTCCTCAGGTTTGGGGAAGAGAATGTCAATGAGACAATAGCAGTGAAGTTGTCTGAGAACCAGCTGCTGGAATGAAATCCTGGCTCTACCCCTCACTGACTTTCGAGCCTGGGTGGTCATTCATCTCTTTGAGCCCCAGCTTCTCCGTTTGTGGAATGTGAAGTGATTACCCAACAATTTCATGGCGGGTAAATTGTGTCCAATAAACAATGGCTGTTAGGGCATGGTGAATGCTTGACCAGGCTGTGTTCACCCCTCCACAATGAGTGGGAGCTGGCCTAGCTCGTGGCCTGGGGGGCAGCGCAGATTCCCCAGAGGTCCAGGAACCTCAGCAGTGGTGTCAGCGGGTTTGCCGCATGCTCTGGGACTGTGGTGATGGGGCGGAGACAGGACATCAGCCACTGGCCTGGGTCCAGGCAAAGGAGGCCAGCAGAGCCCCAGTCACGGCCCAGCTCTTGCCGTGGAGCCGGGGACCTGGGTGAGGAGCAAGCAAACCACACCGCAGCACAGGGCAGCCCACAGACACCTGCCCAGGCTCTCCCCAGTAACCCTGACCCTCCCTGCCACCCACATCCATGCTGTGGAATTTGTCAAATGCTTACTTTTGGCTTTTTGGTTTTTGGTTTTGGGAGTTTTTCTGAGATGGAGTCTCACTCGTTGCCCAGACTGGAATACAGTGACGCAATCCTGACTCGCTGCAACCTCCACCTCCCAGGTTCAAGCGATTCTCCTGCCTCAGCCTCCTGAGTAGCTGGGATTACAGCTAATTTTCGTATTTTAGTAGAGACTGGGTTTCACCATGTTGTCCAGGATGGTCTTGAACTCCTGACCTCAAGCGATCCACCTGCCTCGGCCTTCCAAAGTGCTAGTATTACAGGTGTGAGCCACCATGCCTGGCCAAAATGCTTACTTTTGAATAGCTGAACTGAGTTTACTTGCACCCACAGAGGGCACAAGAAGGCACAATTGTCGCCCCCATCTTGCAAATGAAGACACCAAGGCTGAGGCACTTGAAAAGGTCCCTGAGGGTCAGCGGATGCTCTAGATTGACTTGAGCCAGGTCTTTGGCTGAATACCCTTCCCCCAACTCCAGTAGCTTCTCTGGGGCCAGAGCCAAGAGCAAGGCAGCGCTTGGAGGATGGGAGGAAGCAGGTTCCCTGGTAGGAAGCCCCCAGTCTGGGCTTTCACCAGTGGAGGCATGAGGTCAGCCTCTTTCTGCACTAATGTTAAGCCTCGGCAATGACCTCTTTCCCCACTCAAGCCCACCCCTCCCAAATCCTCGTCATTCATAAACAGCTTCCACCCAGCTCAGTCATGGAGGCTGGAGGTACCTTCTAACCCAGGGTTCTCACCCTGGCTACAGATCAGAATCACCCTGCTGTATCCCTCAGAGATCCTGACTCCATTGTTCTCCGTGAGTTATGGGGGCTCCTAGTTAAGCACACCAAGTGGTTCTGTGTGTGACTGGGCCCTGGGACCCCTGGTGTGGGCAGCCATCAATCAGGAGAAGTCCTGGCTGTGATCATCTCTTGCCTGCCAGAGAATCCGATGGGCAGAGAGAAGATGCAAAGCAGCATTTCCTCCTTGCACACTTCCAAATGCTTGCTCACAGCGACTGTTTTTGTTCCATCCTGTTTTAGTGGACACGTGTTCTCAAGATCATTACTCTGTGCTTAGGACTGGGGTCCAGGCCTCCTCCCAATTTTACAGATGGAGAAATTGAGGCTCAAAAAGGAGTCAGGACCAGGATGCAGGACAGAGGATGCCAAATGAACTGCCCTTCCCATTCTTCTGCTGGAAGAACAAGTGTCCACTCCCTATTTCTTCTTTTTCTCCTGAAAATCCAAATGTTGATAGAAGTCATAAAGAGAAATAAACAACCAAGCCTTTGCCCCAGGAAACAGGTCTGGTGAAGATGTTTATTGGAGATTCTTGAGGACCAAACCCAAAACTGGGTCATCCTGAGGGGAAGAGAGTGAGGAGGAGCCATGATGAATTGCACCAACGTGGGATTTCTGAAGATAGTCGCGCCAGTTTCTGACCCTGGGGCTGCTGAGGGTGACCCCGTGTCCAGGCCCAGCAGGACAGTCCTGCCTTGTGCTTCTGTGCCCATGCCCCCTTTCACTCTCACAGTGCCCGACTTGGGCAGCAAATGACACAGGTGCCCTTCACACCACAGGGAACTCCCAGACCTGGAGGTCTCAGTGCAGTGGACAGACAAGGAGGCCGAGGCTTGTTGCGTTTTTGGAGACACTTTGCACCACATTCTGTATTTATCCACATTAGGTTTGGGACTGTTTATTGGGAAGGGGTGTGTGTGTGTGTGTGTCTGTGTGTGTCTGTCTGTGTGTGTGTCTGTGTCTGTGTGTGTCTGTGTCTGTGTGTGTCTGTGTGTCTGTGTCT